>NC_136068.1:575243600-577643600 GCF_964261635.1 Lissotriton helveticus
CACATGTACCTCCTGTCCATGTCCACGCAATCCCGGCTTTCCAATTCCTCTTAGCACCCAAGATTCCAGGTGCTGCCGGTTCGCTCAATTTAGGCGATGGGGCGTTTCCGCGGCGAGGCGCGCCGCAAATTCAATACCACACACATCAGGTTGCCCTGCATCAGGTTGCCCTGCATGAAAACGCCATCACAATTGGAAATGTTTCCTTCTTCATTGCGGGAAGTAGGTACAGCGCATTCACCCCTCCAAACAGAAGCGCCATACGCGTTTCGGGTTCATTACCCTTAATCATTGGCTGTATGCTGAAAGTTCATGCAGGGCAACCTGATGCAGGGCAACCTGATGTGTGTGGTATTGAATTTGCGGCGCGCCTCGCCGCGGAAACGCCCCATCGCCTAAATTGAGCGAACCGGCAGCACCTGGAATCTTGGGTGCTAAGAGGAATTGGAAAGCCGGGATTGCGTGGACATGGACAGGAGGTACATGTGTGTTTCCCCTCCACGGAACCCACTTGGGGAAAGCAGTTTTGTGCAGGAAGTTCTGAACAGCGCTCACTATGAGATATTTTAGGACTACATGACCCAGAAAGCTTACATGCAATGAAATCCTACGGAGGCGGGGTCAAAGTGATGAGTCCATAAAGGCAGTCGAACTTTCAGCATACAGCCAATGATTAAGGTTATGAACCCGAAACGCGTATGGTGCTTCTGTTTGGAGGGGTGAATGCGCTGTACCTACTTCCCGCAATGAAGAAGGAAACATTTCCAATTGTGAAGGCATTTTCATGCAGGGCAACCTGATGCAGGGCAACCTGATGTGTGTGGTATTGAATTTGCGGCGCGCCTCGCCGCGGAAACGCCCCATCGCCTAAATTGAGCGAACCGGCAGCACCTGGAATCTTGGGTGCTAAGAGGAATTGGAAAGCCGGGATTGCGTGGACATGGACAGGAGGTACATGTGTGTTTCCCCTCCACGGAACCCACTTGGGGAAAGCAGTTTTGTGCAGGAAGTTCTGAACAGCGCTCACTATGAGATATTTTAGGACTACATGACCCAGAAAGCTTACATGCAATGAAATCCTACGGAGGCGGGGTCAAAGTGATGAGTCCATAAAGGCAGTCGAACTTTCAGCATACAGCCAATGATTAAGGGTAATGAACCCGAAACGCGTATGGCGCTTCTGTTTGGAGGGGTGAATGCGCTGTACCTACTTCCCGCAATGAAGAAGGAAACATTTCCAATTGTGATGGCGTTTTCATGCAGGGCAACCTGATGCAGGGCAACCTGATGTGTGTGATATATATATATATATATATATATATATATATATATATATATATATATATATTTATATATATATATTACCTACTGGCGGTCGCCAGTAGGTATATATAGTTAGGATTTTTTCTCTATGGGATTTTTGAAAATTCTATGTCTAATAACTTTGGCGTTTGTGGACGGAATTGGCTGAAAGTTTCAGGAAAATGGCACATTTTGTTTCTGAGCAGCCCTTGAAAATTTGGGGGGGGTTCGTCAAGGGGGGGCCGAGAAAAAAGGGGGGTCCCAAAACGTGTTTTTAACATTGAGTTTTCCATAGGGCGGTTGGCCTCACTTTTAGCCCGAACGGCTGAATGGATTTGCACGAAACTTGGCAAAATTGTAGGGACTGGTAGCCCGATGTGCCTTTGCTAGGTCTCAATATATGTGCTTCAGTGGATTTTGAGAAATTAACGTTCAAAAAAAGATATATATCTGTAACAGCGGACCGGGCAGCGCTCCGGTTCGCGGACTTTACGCGGTACGGAGCTTTGTGAAGCGAAGCTGATTGGTTCTCCGGCGTCTGTGAACATTCCAAACAGTCCGTAGCGGCTGCCATCTTGTCTCTCGGTAGGATCGAGAGACAAGAGGAGGCCAAAGCGAAGGGGCAAATGACCATAAGGGGGCATAGTAGATCCTCGCTGACCCCCTAGGTTTGATGTGGAGGTTTTAAAAGGGCCCCGCGGGGCAAAAAAAAATTAATAATAATAATCGAACGGCTGAATGGATTTGCACGAAACTTGGTAAAATATTAGGGACTGGTAGCCCGATGTGCCTTTGCTAGGTCTCAATATATGTGCTCCAGTGGATTTTGAGAAATTAACGTTCAAAAAAAGATATATATCTGTAACAGCGCTCCGCTTCGCGTAACGGAGGTTTGCGAAGCTGATTGGTTCTCCGGCGTCTGTAAACATTGCAAACAGTCCGTAGCGGCCGCCATCTTGTCTCTCGGTAGGATCGAGAGACAAGAGGAGGCCAAAGCGAAGGGGCAAATGACCATAAGGGGGCATAGTAGATCCTCCTTGACCTCTTAGGTTTGATGTGGAGGTTTTAAAAGGGCCCCGCGGGGCAAAAAAAATAATAATAATAATAATCGAACGGCTGAATGGATTTGCACGAAACTTGGCAAAATTGTAGGGACTGGTAGCTCGATGTGCCTTTGCTAGGTCTCAATATATGTGCTTCAGTGGATTTTGAGAAATTAACGTTCAAAAACAAGATATATATCTGTAACAGCGCTCCGCTTTGCGGAGATAAAATTATCTCTGTATTACCTAGCTGTTGCTAACACCAGTTAGCGACGGCTAGTAGGAGATAGCGACCATCTTGGGCCCCACTTTGCATGTGAGTGATATTTATCACTAATGACATGCAAAGTGGGCATGCCAAGATGTTAGCGACTGGAAACAGTCGCTAACATCGCTATCTCCTATTACCAACTTTTGGAAATATTCGCGATAAGCGCGAATATCTCCAAAAGCTACCACCTGCCCTGAGCAGTTTTTAGCCATGTTATCCAATGGGAGGTGGATAACATGGCTAAGAGCATTAGCTCGGTAATGCATGAATATCGCTGAGTTTTCAGCGATATTAATGCATTGCTGTCGTTTTTTATCGTATTTGCGATAAACCTTGATAATAGCAAGGTTTATCTGCGATAATTTCTGAAGATGCTTAGCGGTAAAAAATTCGTTGCTAAGCATCGTTAGGGATAAATATCGCTTAACTTTGGTAATATGCCCCAACGTCTGTTAACGTTCGATTCGAAGGAAATCAGGAAGTGTTGAAAAACATTGTCTGCGCCATCTTGCCTTTTTTCAAATGCCACACTTTTGTCGTGCACGGCAGTCATTTTAGATGCCTTGACCAGACCCACTCTCTGCACGCTGTCGATCCTTAGCATGGCTCCCCACCCTCGCAAGCATCTCCCCCAGGCAGTGGTCACCCCCGCTCTCTGTCTTATGCATGGGTAATAAACCACCCCCCATCTGCGCTGCTCTTCACTGAGAATCACACCCTGTGCCCGCCCGACACCTCCCTTTCGCCCTATTCACTACCGCACCCTCTGACACTCCTTTTCCTCTGTGTCCGATTGTCCAGGCCGGTCCTAGGGTATCAGCTAGCCCTGCAGATGTAGTTTATGGCCCCAGCTGTAAAGAATCACCCCTCTTCAAAGGAGTTATAGTAGATCAAGGCCCACACTCGATGAGATCCGTCACAGCAGACGCGTTCCTATTATCTGAAAACCATCCTGTATTGTGATTGGGGAGGGGACCGAGCCTGAAGCGGAAGATTCCAGGGATGACTCTTTGTACATCAAAGTTTTTACAATTATGTGTCACATTAAAAATATATAGCACTCCAACAAAGTAGTAAGATTATAAAACTTTAATAACTTATAAATATATACAAGAAAACAAAAACAGTAATAACATATAAACATTTTTAGGGAAAAACAACGAAGTAGCGGTCGGCTGTGCGAATAGTCCCAACGCAGCACAACGTCCAGATTTCACTGATTTCGGCATCCAGCGTGGGGCGTCGCGGGGGATCAGTAGCAAACTGTTGTGCGAATAGTTCCAAGGCAGCAGAACGATGGCACCAAGGTGATGTCCAGTAAGTTGCCGCACTGGTTTTGGTATCCTACAATGCTGCTCCGAATAACGGCGTGGGGCGCCCCGGGGGAGGCGGCGTGAACGGGCCTCTCCAGGTGGAGTCTCGTCTGTTGTAGTGGGGCGCCCCTTTACCGTTTCAGTTGCCATTCCGTCCGCTTTTGGTCCACTGTGTCAAAAGCCGCAATTCAGCTGAGTTGCGCCCACTCTTGCGGTGCAGCGATAGGCGGCTGTCACAGGACTCTCAAAATGGCGGCAGGCTGTTTCCTTTTTGGGCCTGGTCCACTGAAATGGCCCTGGGACACCTTGAAAATCGGACGCTTGTCTGCTAGGTCTTGGACCCCATTCTCGAAAGCGTCCCCTCCGCCTTGAGGATTCATCAAAAGTTTTGGGGGCCCCCGACTCCTGCAGGCTTCTGGTGGGGAGCGGCTGCCATGATTGCTCGCGGAATGACTACGACGGAGCCACGAGATGGTGGTGCTTTCATGGTGACGCCAGCTTCAGTCTGAAACATCCAGAAACAAGGTGGGGCTTTCATCGTTTGGGGAAAAAAAAAAGTTTTCATCCAATGAAAAGTGTTTTTTTTAGGTCATATGATCAAGCCTTCCATCATTAGGAAACCAAAAGTAAAATGAACCAATGAAAAGTTTTATAAACAAGTCACATGACCTGTTATGCGGCATAGGGTATAAAATGCGGAGAAAATACGTTGGCACGTGAGGCGGCGTCAGTAGCGGACCGATGTGCGAATAGGCCGAAGGCAACACAACGCGCCAAGATCCGGATGGCACCGAGGTGGTGTCCAGCAAGTTGCAGCACTGGTGTGGCCATCCTACAATGCTGAAAGTCGGCGTGGGGCGCCCTGTTGGCCTGTGAGTTCGCGTCAGTAGCGGACCGATGTGCGAATAGGCCGAAGGCAGCACAACGCGCCAAGATCCGGATGGCACCGAGGTGGTGTCTAGCAAGTTGTCGCAGTGGTGTGGCCATCCTACAATGTTGAAAGTCGGCGTGGGGCGCCCCGTTGGCCTGTGAGATGGCGTCAGTAGCGGACCGATGTGCGAATGGGGCCAAAGGCAGCGCAACAATATTTTCTGAATAGAAGACACCACAAGGCGCTGAGATGCCAAGATCCGGATGGCACCGAGGTGGTGTCTAGCAAGTTGTGGCACTGGTGTGGCCATCCTACAATGGTAAAAGTCGGCGTGGGGCGCCCTGTTGGCCTGTGAGATGGTGTCAGTAGCGGACCGATGTGCGAATGGGGCCAAAGGTAGCGCAACAATATTTTCTGTATGGAAGATACCACTAGGCGTTGAGATGCGAAGATCCGGATGGCACCGAGGTGATGTCTAGCAAGTTGCTGTACTGGTGTGGTCATCCTACAATGCTGAAACTCGGCGTGGGGCGCCCCATTAGCCTGTGAGATGGCGTCAGTAGCGGACCGATGTGTGAATAGGCCGGAACCAGCACAAGGCGCCAAGATCCGGATGGCACCGTGGTGGTTTCATAGTTGAGAGGCACTTCATCTGCAGTGGGGCGCCGAGATCCGGATGGCACCGAGGTGATGTCTAGCAAGTTGCTGTACTGGTGTGGCCATCCTACAATGCTGAAAGTTGGCGTGGGGTGCCCCATTAGCCTGTGAGATGGCGTCAGTAGCGGACCGATGTGCGGATGGGGCCAAAGGCAGCGCAACAATATTTTCTGAATAGAAGACACCACGAGGCGCTGAGATGCCAAGATCCGGATGGCACCGAGGTGGTGTCTAGTAAGGTGCACTGGTGTGGCTATCCTACAATGCTGAAAGTCGGCGTGGGGCGCCCTGTTGGCCTGTGAGATGGTGTCAGTAGCGGACCGATGTGCGAATGGGGCCAAAGGCAGCGCAACAATATTTTCTGTATGGAAGATACCACTAGGCGTTGAGATGTGAAGATCCGGATGGCACCGAGGTGATGTCTAGCAAGTTGCTGTACTGGTGTGGACATCCTACAATGCTGAAACTCGGCGTGGGGCGCCCCATTAGCCTGTGAGATGGCGTCAGTAGCGGACCGATGTGCGAATGGGGCCAAAGGCAGCGCAACAATATTTTCTGAAGAGAAGACACCAAAAGGCGCTGAGATTCCAAGATCCGGATGGCACCGAGGTGGTGTCTAGCAAGCTATGCAGCTGAGTTGCGTGCGCACTTGCGGCGAATAGGTCGAAGGCAGCACAACAATGTTTTCTGAATAGAAGACACCACAAGGCGCTGAGATTCGGTTACCACCGAGGTGATGTCTAGCAAGTTGCCGCACTGGTGTGGCCATCCTACAATACTGCTCCGAATAACGGCGTGGGGTGCCCGAAGGGGGGGGGGGAGGCGGCGTGAACGGGCCTTCCTAGGTGGAGGCTCGTCTGCTGTAGTGGGGCGCCCCTTTACCATTTCAGTTGCCATTCAGCTGAGTTTCGGCTGCTCTTGATGCTACAGCGACAGGCGGCTGCAACAGGACTCTCAAAATGGCGGCTTGTTCTTTGGATTTGGGCCTGGTCTACTAAAATGGCCCTGGGACACTTTAGAACTCGGACGCTCAATTTTTTTTTTTCCTTTCCTGTACATGCAAAAAAAGGTAAATGCCCGGTACGTTACACGCTTCATCTGCCACGATGTACTCTCCAGAGGAACCGAAAAAAAATATAGTTATGGTAACTATACCATGCATCGTCATATGGAGAGGTGGCACCAATTAATTATAGTGCTGCATAAAAGAGAGATTTGGAGGAGAACCCCCGACCTGCCAGTACATTCATCAAAGAAGTGGCACTGACAGCATCAGAGGCAAGGGAAATGGTCCCAAATATTTAGAACTTTGGAAAGATTAAAATGACATGTTTAGATTGTGGCAAATTAATTTCATGTGGACAGATGAGTGTTACTCTAATAAATACAGCATATGAACATCATCATAGTCGATGGTTGGTAGAGACATTTTGACTATATCCTGGACCTGCCCGTCCTCGCCCAAAATGGCGCCGGAATAAATGGGACTCGTAACTCCTTGTTGTGTACTGGTTGCAGAACCTTGAAATCACGAGATACGTATGCAGTTTTGAAGCATATGGCGGGCGGGGACGAGAATTGATTGAATATTTCGACATCCCTATTGATATTAAGTTCTGATGTGTTATTGATTACTGTACTATTGAAAGTTCGAATTAACGTCACCCATGGTACTTGCCCGCAAATGTATATCTAGATAATTTTATTGTAACTGGCCCTGTCGTATTTTAATTATAAAATGTACGTCCACCGATTCCGCAACTGTTAGACACCTTAGTTCTTGCAACCTAATGGCCCGCCCGTTACGTTCCTCTACAGTGTAAATGTCTACTCATCATATACGATTACAGTTTGCTCCGTGGCCGGCCCACGTGGTTATAGGCTCGTATTTGTATAATGAAATTTTCACAATAAAGGTTTTTAAAAGAAAACATGGTAGTAGTATATACATTGGTAAAGTTTTTAATAATAGTCACTGTTTTAGAATCATTAAAAGGCAAGTGAAATAAAGCAGACCAATTACATGAAGGGTAAAAGGTATAATACGCAGGAACGCAGTAAAGATAAATGGTCAAGGGCTGTTGTGTTTTCTACTCCTGCAACATAAAGTGATCGATAAGAATCTCATATTCAGGCGTATCGGCGACTAAGACAGCAGGTCGACCCTCTTTTGCTCAACGGCTCCGTCATGGGACGAAGAAACGCTCTTTTTCTCGAAAAAAGAATATATTTTACTTGCAGGACAGTTGTAAATTTTCCGGGAAAGTACATTAGCCTGGAACATTATAACATATATTTAAGAAAAAATAATGTTCGGAAGTAATAAAAAGCGTAATTTTTAGGTCATATGACCAAGCCTTTCATCATTAGAATAAGAAAAGTAAAATGAACCAATGAAAAGTTTTATTAACAAGTCACTTGACTTGTTATGCTTACGTTACGCGCTGCGCGTCGCGCCCCGGATGACTTCCGGATGCACTAACGCGGCGCGTCATATGACGCATTACGCGACAACGCAGGTCCAGAATATAGTCAAAATGTCTCCACCAACCAGCGATCGGAACACAACCCCTTTCAGCAGGCTAAATAGTTCTGTTAAATGACAACAGAAGGGACAGGCAACAAGAACCATCAGTCAAAGAGGGGAGGGCTAGTTCTTCTCTACCGGGTTACATTGGGGCGCTACCGGAACTGATCGAATTGGTAGTCTACAGTGTTTCTGGATGTTTCAGACTGAAGCTGGGGTTAGCATGAGAGCACCACCATTTCGTAGCTCCGTCGTGGCCATTCCGCAACCAATCATGGCAGCCGCTCTTTATCGTTATTTTGGGTGGGGTGGGTGGCGGAGCCGAGCTGTTTTGCAGCCATCATTGTGTGGAGTTCAGTTCATCTCACTAGTTTTGTATTTGTCATGAGGGGTTGTTCCTAATGTTTCTATTTTAGCGAGGTCAAAAAGAGATCCCATTAGTGGCCTACTGATTTTGCTCGATTCCTTTTCTTTTTTTTTACACGATTTTTCGTTATCTGCAAAGACTAAACAGAGTATTGCGACTCTGTGTCTGTTTGTAAATAGAGAATGAACCAAAGAGAACCAATTCTAAAACAGTAAATGCTTGGATAACAATCAATCAAATGGAGAGAGAAGCAGGCACGACGTATTACAACGGGGGCAAAGGCCTGCGTTAACTACCTTTCACTATCTGCAAAGAGAGAGTACTCCTAATAGAAATGAGGGGGGGGCCCCATTCAAAGCAGATCAGTGTGCATAAACACGAAAATGTTTTCACTTACCACGTACTTGACATTCGACAGCTTATGATATTTGCTATTAAAAAACCATTGAAATTCACTGAAAAAACCATAGGTTATAGACCATATATAGTTAGGAATTAGCATTTACAAAACCTTGAAAATTCACTGAAAAAACCATAGGTTATAGACCATATATAGTTAGGAATTAGCATTTAAAAAACCTTATTTTACTCACACAAAACCATTGAAATTCCATATATAGTTAGTTGCACTAACTATATATCGCGCACCCGCAATCCACTGCTGATGATGTCACATATTACATCATTCATGACATGGTCAGTGACATCACTGATGACATCTCAAATGACATCACTGATGACATCACTGATGACATCTCATTTGACATCAATGACCACATCACTGATGATATCATTCATGTGACAATACAATGCATCTCCTCACCTTTTAATATAACCTCTGTTTCACCCAGTGTTAAATACAGAGTATAATTTTTGAAACCATTGACACACCAATACTAGTTACTACATACGCACTCACTGATTCCTACGTCTACACACACATTCACTCATTCACCCATACAATCATTCATACATACAATCACTCATCTTTACAACACTATCATATGCACCCATACACCTATACAGACACTCACACTCTGCCACTCATCCATGGAGTTACTCACACACCTAGTCAGTCCTGTAAAGAATCAATCACACTTCCATTTTCTTGTCTATACAGTTAAACATAGAGCACCTTACATTTTCAAACATATACTAACACATACTTACTTTCTAATACAATCATTGATACAAGTACACATTGATCTGCACAGAGTCACACACCTCCCAGCCAGCCACACACACACTCAGTCTCCCATACAAATACTTGGACAATCAATCAATAACCCATATAGTTAATCATATAGCTACTGATCAACACATGCAGCAGTTTACAGAACAACAGACATAATGATGCACAAATTAAGACAGTTTAGTCACTAACCCATGCACTCAGTGAGACACATTTAATCACTCACTCATACATTCAGTCACGCACCTACTAAATCCTTCGTCCAGACAGTTATACATCTACTCATTCTTCAATATGTAAAACATATTTAAACTTTACAGAAACACACAGTCAATGGATGATGTCATCAGTGATGTCATTTGAGATGTCATCAGTGATGTCATCAGTGATGTCACTGACCATGTCATGAATGATGTAATATGTGACATCATCAGCAGTGGATTGCGGGTGCCCGATATATAGTTAGTGCAACTAACTATATATGGAATTTCAATGGTTTTGTGTGAGTAAAATAAGGTTTTTTAAATGCTAATTCCTAACTATATATGGTCTATAACCTATGTTTTTTTTCAGTGAATATATATATATATATATATACTTCAAGCGGACTACAAGAGGTGTATGCTATGTGAGGTCATCAAAGTGGGAGGAGCAGCGGTCTGTGAGTGAGAAGGCAGGACATTTCATCCTTACTCACACTCATTCATTTAAGCACATGCACCTGGCGCTGAAGAGGCAAAGAACGCCGAAATGCATCCGCCATAGGATGAGATTGAACTCTCCGTTGTTTGTGCAGCACAATAAAGCGCTTCCAAATCCGTTCCTCAGCTGTGGCCTTACTCGTTCTTTGAAGGAGTGGAGTTGATATATATATATATATATATATATATTTATATTACCTACTGGCGATAGCCAGTAGGTATATATAGTTAGGACCTAGCTACCATAGGAAATCCGCAACATTCTATTGGGAATAACTTTGGCGCCGGTTGAGGAATTTGCGTGTAATTTTCTAAAATTTAGGCCATCTCCGCTCCGCTTCTTCCCTGGAAGTTTCGGGGGGATTCTTCATGCTGGGGCCGAGAAAAAAGGGTGGTCCCAAAACGTGTTTTCCCCATGTTAATTTACGTAGGATGAATAGACAAGGCTACAGCCCGAACTGCTGAATGGAATTACACCAAAATTTGCAAAATTGTAGGGACTGGTAGGCAGAAGTGCCTTTTCTATATTTGGTGAAAATTGCTCCAGTGGTTTTTACGAGAATTAACTTCAAAAAAATGTATATATCTGGGCGGAGCCTAACCACACATCTCATCGTGAGATCTGACTGGCTGTCAGCACTTCATCCAAGAAGTGTTGGCAGCCATCTTGGGACCAATACACATGATAGCACCTCATTAAAAAGCATTGTAGTTAAAAGAGGGTTTTAGGACATTAGTTACATTATAAATCATTTGTTGATGGTACCATACTCATTTTAGGAATTGTGGTGTGTTCTAAGGTGATTTTACCATGTGAAAAAGCCTTCTGCTGGGATACCATGAATCATGTTTGAAAGAAAACTATTATCTCATGCTTTTCCCACAGTGGTTTGGAAGGGGATCTATAAGCTAAACTGAAAGCATATTTTCTGTAAATTCACATTATCTTTCTCAGTCATGTGAGAATGAAGTCTGACATTCTCAGTAAAACATGTACATCCAACAAGGACAAAGACTGTCAGTTGATTCCTTTGTGTTCTACTGCAGCCTCCTAGAGTGTTCTAAAGAACAACTAGAGCGCTAACAGTCCTACTTATTACAAAGGTATGGCACACCTGAAGCCATCTTGAATGGAATAAAGTGGTAACTCTTAAACATTTAATTTAAAAAGGAACAAAATGAGGGGGTATATTTTGCCATAGAAAGTATGATTAGTGCTGCAGAAAGAAAAATTAGGGCACATTTTGAATGACTTCTCAAATCCTCTTCTATTTTATTAAAAAATTCTGACATGCAGTCTCCCAAGATGGCCACCAGAGACATAAGAGCCCAAATGTAGCCCAAATATCACCCAGATGTAGCCCAAGTATAGCCCAATGACAGAATGTCCCAGAGTGTTCTAAAGAACAACTAGAGCGCTAACAGTCTTACTTATGACAAAAGTATGGCACACCAGAAGCCATCTTGATTGGATTGAAGCGGTAAGTCTGACAACATTTAATTTAAAAAGGAACAAAATGAGGGGGTTCATTTTGCCATAGAAAGTATGATTAGTGCTTCAGAAAGAAAAATGAGGGCACATTTTGAGTGACTTCTCAAATCCTCTTCTATTTCATTAAAAAATTCTGACATGCAGTCTCCCAAGATGGCCACCAGAGACAAAAGAGCCTAAATGTAGCCCAAATATCACCCAGATGTAGCCCAAGTATAGCCCAATGACAGAATGTCCTAGAGTGTTGTGGAAAAGTAAATTCTGCCATGTTCTGTGTCCCTACGTGTCATCCATCATATGTTATGTGTGCATGATTAAATATGCATATGTATTCCCCATGTTCGATTCAAGACGCAATTATAGTTGTGTCTACCCCTAGTATGCCAGTTTCCAGTCCTCGTGAATACTACGAATATCAGGCCTATGTAAAGCTACGTTGCCACGTTTCTCAGTGTGCACGTTATTCCATTATAAAGTCCCCGTTTCTAGGCCTCAAAAGGGCCTGGACACCAGATTCAGCTCCTGTCTCCTGAAACCTCGCTGAGGAGCGATACAGCCCCCACCTGTATCCTCGACCCTTCACTTACATCCTGCCTTGCAGTGCCCGGTTCAGCTGGCTCTGCCTCTGAGTCTGCCAAAAGTATGTTATGATTCCAGTTATCAGTTCAGTCCTCCTTCTCTGCATTCCTAAGCTACTGAACTGCATCAATAGTTTCCGTCATTGTCTAGCCTTTCCGTCTCCACGTTAGAGAAATACTGTATTTAATGGTCATTCCATATTCTTCATCACGCACTACATGTAGAATAATGCATGGTCCAGTCTTAGTGTCTGTTAGCCTTTTCCCCTCCTGACTTCTAGTTTATATCAACATGTTCTCTAAACATCAGATACTAGATACTGTTTAGGTACATGTCGCCCTGACTCTCCAGACTTCAGTCTCTGCTCCTAGCACAGAGTTCATAGCCCCCAGCTTCTCCTAGTGATACGTCATTGCCAGTTTGTGCGCACCACCAGGTTAGAGGTCCCGGCTCCTTAGGTAGCCCCCTCCATGGTTTCCGCCCCATTCATGACATATTCCGTTACGTTTGCATCACATGTCTATGTATACGCCCCGTTACACCTCTTTTCACCCTTATCTTTCGCGACTGCTACGCCTATTGCAATGTAATACTATGTGTTTGCGTTATGTATATATGCTCATGCACTGTTATTAAAAAAGTCATCCTTTTCCTTGTCCCGATCCTGTCCCCAGCAGCGCTGCTGGGCCCTGCCATCCTATTCCTATGCAGGTTGTCTTGTTCCTGTCCTTTATGCTGTATTAAACCTGCAAAACTCCTACTACCTCGAATCTTGACTCTTATTTATTGAGCTATCTGTTATTCATTTATTCATTCAAAAATAGGGTATTATTTATTTATTTACCACATAATGGCGCCCGAATAGGGACTTGCCCTTTCCCCACGCGTCGGTGAAGCCACGCCGACCCCCTGACCCTCTGCAGTCGTGACGGAACTCTTCTCCGCACCGGCAGATATTTCTGCCTCAAGTATCCCTCAGGCCCACGGAGGAGACGGAGGAGGCGGTCCAGCATCCAAACGAGACGGTGGAGGAACGCGGCGAGTCCCGACCAGAGCCCAAGCCGAGAGTCCAAGGTCCGAGGTATCCGGAGGCCCACCCGTAACAGAAGTCCGAAGTTCGTCCGTCCGACGTCGAGGCAGTCCAGTCCAGTCTGAGGCCTTCCGTTCTTGCTGCCCGGTGAGTACCATTACTGGGGTAGTATCTAGACAGGGTCAATCTAATTGACTCTGGTCCGTGGGTTGGTGGTACACAGACCCACAAACGAAGTGTCCACTTCGGTGGATGCGGGTCCTGACGTGTCTCTTTATGAGACCGGTAAGTTTCGTACTGTTTCAGCAGTGCATCTAGTTCCTGTTCTAGTCAGTTCTGTTCTCGAGAAAATTCATGTATTCTGTGTTCCGTATTCCAGGTAGTATTCTGTTCGAACTGTTATTTTTAAATGTTCTTCATGTATTTTAATGTCGTGGTATGAATGGGGAATAAGTATCGTGTTTATTGTGTATTGTATTGTGTCTAGATTATAGTTCAGTCATGCCGCTCTTTTCGAAATTACGTCAGTTAAAAACCAGAAAGGGTCTGCTGGAAGCAGCAGTTCCTGTCCCACCTAGGGACAGTCCAGGTCACTTTATGTATCAGAGGCATGGCATAAGTGCCATACTATATCTAGATTTATGGGTAGAGTATACCAAACAGTTAGAAGAAAAGTATAGATGGCCCGTATCGGGTACATGGGATGCCGAGTGCATCATGCGAGTAGAAGAGGCTTTATGGAAAAAGAAAGCCAGACAGTCACAGAAAGATGCCATCGAGTTATGGCGCAAAGAAGCTCATAAAAGAACTGAAAAGGAAATCAGAAAGTCAGAATTAAGTAGAGAATCCTTAGAACGAGCACAAGAAAAAGAACTAATCGAGATAGGTGAACAAGTCAAAGCCGAACAGTCAGACAGACAGAGGCATGCCCTTATTAGGGGTATGTATCCTCTCCTTGCCGAGGGCTTGCCAAAAGCGACCCCAGAGGCATCCAGTAATTTCCCGCTACCATTAGTTCCGACCAAACTACGTCACAAACAGACCGCAGCTGATATTTTTATTTCGTCCTATTTGGACGACACAGTCCCAGAATATGCAAATCCTGTTCGCGCTCCGCCAGTCCCTGTAAATCAGGCACTTCCCGCTCCTCCAGACACCGGAGTACCTGTTACGGTACCCCCGGTCCAGCCCACCATACAAGTCCAGCCTACATTTCCATTTCCCACTCTGCCAGGACGAAGAGCCTCAGTAGACGACTCTAGTTTAGGGGCCGCAGGGGGAGGTACTCCTCAAACTCCGCCGCCACACAAGCGTTTAACGACAGCCGAATTACATGCACAAGCGTCACAGCGTACGCCCAGACATCAGACTGTAGCAGAAATAAGAAAATCCCTTGCCGAATGCGGCTATGATCCAGTCCCAGGCGAGGATAATATGGTTTTATATTCATTCCGCGTAAGAAAGGTGGCCGCGTATCTAGTCACCTTACCGAATATGAAAGAAGATCTAGACAGAATATATCGTTTCATTCGTACAGGGGATGATCCAGAAAGCATTAGCGAGGCCATGTCTCAAAGGAAAGCCGAGATCCAGCTCATGATATTAAAGTTTCTGATTAACTGTCTAATAAGAGAACAAGATTACCCGTCTAAAGATCAAGCCGAAATGAGAACCCTGACAAGGTGGAGTGATAATATAGCCGAGGGTAAGCACAAGACCGTCGGTGCTATGGAGAGTATGTACAAGAAAATCCGTAAAGAAATAATAAAGTTACACGAACAGCGTAAAGAAGCACAAGTAAGCGAGAAAGAAAGTAACTCTGATCCTGAAGAGTTAGACGACGAGAATTCCGACAGAATAGCGTATGTAGGAAAATCTAGATTTCCAGATCGCCATTTACGCCTAGAACACAAGTCTATTTTTCATTCTCCAGCACCAGAACAAGGTTCACTAGAACAAGTGTTTCAAGCTACCGATCACATTCTGAAATCACGAATCGGTTACAGTGAGTTAAGTACCATGCATGAACAAGAGCTAGCCCGATCAGCAGTCCGATGGATTACAGATTCTACCACTTTTCCAGACGAAATAGTGGCACAAATGTTTCTGAAAATGCCCCCAGCCGAACAACGACTGGTGGGTATGTACATGATTCAGCACCTCATTACATTGTATGAGGGTCAGCACTCTGATCCAGGCCTGTTACATGATGTCCTGAACGAGTTACTCCAGTATAGATGGAAAGGTCTAGGTACCGATTTAATTAGTGTCATTCTAGAACAGCGTCACAAATATAGAACGTTTTTGAATCCGCATTTTGTTCCTGCCTCACCCCCAGAAGGTAAACCATTTTACATGGAGAGACAGAATCCGTTACGAGAAGTCCACCCAGTCAGAGGAACGGGTGGCGAACTAGAACGAGTGTTTGTTTACACTCCGATTACAAAGATGGAACTCCTCGAGATGAAGAAATTAATTCCCTGTCATGATAAAGATCCAGCAGGGTTCCATAGAGAATTAAAAGACATGCTCCGTATGGGAGAATACACGTATCCAGATATAATTAAAATGTTAAAAGTTCTGTTGCCCGCAGGGGTGTATGAAAAACTCAAGGAAAAAGAATGGGAGGTGGGAGAGAAAAAGATCGATTGGGCAGTTCTAGAAGCTGAAGATAAGGCACGAGTACCAGGTACCGGTCTTGGAGATAAATGTAAAGAATTACCAGAATTATTAATACAAGTTTTACCCAGATTATTGACAACTAGAAAAGAAGACTGGGATGCGATCTCAGCCTGTAAACAGAAACAAGACGAAGATATTAGTGATTTTTATTCTAGATTTGAAAAATGTTTTAGCATCAACAGTGGCCTCAAGACGAGTAGTGAGTCATACCCTCACCTTTTTGTTACTAAATTAGTCGAGAATTCAAGCCCACAAATTAAAAATCGAGTTTTGAAAGTCGAAAGTACCTGGCAAGCTAATACCCCGTCCCAGATGTTGCAGATGCTTCAATACCACCAGAATAGAATCAGAGAAGAACAAGAACACGAAAGAAAACGTATGAAAGACACGAAGATGAAAGTACTAGTTGCACAATCTGTTCCTCAAGAGAGTCAGAAGAGGGGTCCGAATCAAGCCAGTCATCCTGCAGCTCCCGTTAAAGGGAACTGCAATTATTGTAAAGAGCCAGGTCATTTTATAAATGAGTGTGCAGTTCTGAAACACAACATAGCTACTGGTAAGACTAAAGAAAGATCACGTCCGCCTAGACAAGAACAAGTTTCACAGATTCCTCAGCCACAGAATGCACAACAGACAGTTACCGCACCGCAGCCTATTGCTGCAACACAGCATGTTACATCGCAGATGTACCAGTATGCACAGTCTGAGTATCCAGAGTACCAGCAGTATTCATGAAACAGCCTAGAGAGGGAGGTAGGCTTGCCTCTCATCGAGATACCTGTAGATCAAGAAGGTCCCTATGTTCACAGTCAAGTATTAGGGAAAGACAGAAAGTTTTTGATTGATACAGGGGCAAGTAGGACCACAATTAGTCACGCCGAAGTTCCAGGGGCTCCGCTCTCAGGCTCAAGAAATGTTTCCCTTGGATTTTCAGGAAAACCTATCGTAAATGAGATTTCAAAGCCAGTTACTCTAGAAGTAGGTCCATTGTCCCGCACTACTGATCTGTTACTTACTAAGTCATGTCCAGAAAACCTACTAGGCATTAAGACACTGAAAGAGTTAGGTGCAGTTATATGCTGTTCCCCAGAGGGAATACGATTGTTCCTACGTGACTTTAAGGGTCACTATGTATTACGAGATTTTGATTCAAGACTGTCTAATGTTCCACAGCATCTATGGGCGCAAGGTCCAACTGATGTAGGTTACATGCAAATCACACCCTATCGTGTGACTCTCAAGCCAGGTGTAGTGTTACCACGAATCAGACAGTACAGATTGCCACCTGAGGCTGTAGCAGCCTTATCCAAAATTATTGACGAGCTCATGGCTCAAGGAGTGGTTGTAGAAACTGACTCCAATGTATGTAATTCTCCGATCATTCCAGTCATGAAACGTACTGATCCAAATGCACCCCCAGTATATCGATTAGTGATTGACCTACGAGAGCTTAATAAATGTATTATTCCGCAGTACCCAGTTGTCCCAGACATCTCTTCCCTATTAACGGCCATTGATTCCGAAGCCACGTTCTTCACTGTCATAGACCTCAAGAACGCATTTTTCAGTGTCCCTATTCATCCAGACAGCCAGTTCCTTTTCGGATTTTGTTTAAATGGAAGGAGCTATATGTTCACACGAGCTCCTCAAGGCTTCACAGAAAGTCCTAGTATTTACAGTCAAGCACTTAAGAGACAACTAGACAACATTCACATGCCAACTGACACTGCCCTGCTCCAGTATGTCGATGATCTACTGATCACGGCCCGTTCTGAACGTGCTTGCGAGCGAGCATCCCTTACAGTCTTGTATTTTCTGGCCGAGATGGGGCACAAGGTGTCCCCTTCTAAGCTTCAATTCTGTGTCCAGCAAGTGGTCTACTTAGGACACTTACTGTCCAAGAGGGGTAGACAGTTGACACCAGACCGTATCCAGTTAATAGCGAGTCTTCCTCAGCCCAAGACCCAGAAGGAGGTACGTGCTTTTATTGGCCTTACTTCTTACTGCAGACAATGGATTCCTCAGTATGCATTTCTAGCCAAGCCACTGATACAGTTAACGACACAGGAGGCAGCCGTACCGACTGTCCTCCCTTGGACATCTGAACATACACTTAGTTTCAATGAGTTAAAGAAAGCCCTATGCCAAGCTCCAGTTCTAGCGACACCGAACTACAGTAAGCCTTTTACACTTTTCGTCACTGAACGGGAAGGTACAGCATTATCTGTTCTCACACAAGATCAAGCAGGACAATACAAGCCCTGTGCTTATTTTTCGAGCACATTAGATCCTGTAGCCCAGGCTCTGCCTGCGTGCCTCAAGTCAGTTGCAGCCACAGCCCTAGCTATCAGACAAAGTGATTCCATAGTCTTAGGACATACCTTGACAGTACAAGTTCCACACTCTGTGGAAGTTCTTTTAAACCGAACACAGACTCAGCACTTGACAATTGCACGTTTAACAGGTTATGAATTGACACTGTTCCAGCCACACATAGAAATCAGACGCTGCAACATCCTGAATCCTGCTACACTGTTACCATCAGTTAATTCAAATCCAGCCACACATGATTGCGTGGAAGTAGTTAACATTACGACAAAGCCAAGACAAGATCTGACAGATACTCCGTTACCAGACCCCGACCTGACACTTTATGTGGATGGTTCATGTATGAGAACAAGTACAGGAGAACTAGTCGCCGCGTATGCAGTGACTACTGACACTGAAGTTATTGAAACACACCGTATTGATACCCTGTCCGCTCAAGCAGCAGAGCTAGTTGCTCTGACACAAGCCTGCATACACGCCAAGAACTTGAAAGTTAATGTTTATACAGATTCACGCTACGCATTTGGAGTTGTACACGACTTCGGAGTGCTCTGGCAGGAGAGAGGTTTCATGACTTCTCATGGAACCAAGATTCAGCATGGTCTCCTTATTCAAGCTCTGTTAGATGCCATACATTTACCGACATCTATCGCTATCATGAAATGCAAAGCACATACGAAAGTTACTGATATTATTTCTCAAGGTAACGATCTAGCAGATCGCACAGCCAAGCTCACAGCACAGACTCCAGACATTCCAGTTAATCAGACACATACTCCAGATCCGACCACATGTATGACAGTTAAGGACCCTACACAAGATGTCATAGATATCCAGTTACATGCTACTCCCGAAGAAATCAAGAAATGGTCCGAACAAGGAGGGGTCCAGACAGATCAAGGATGGTTAACGAAGGGTAGAGCCACATGGTTTCTCCCCGACTCTATGGTTCAAGTCATTATTAATACCGCACATAGTCCAGCACATTTAGGAGAAAAAGCTATGTTAGACAGTATCCAGAACATTTGGTTCAACAAGCATTTACGAGCTGCAGCCAAGCAGAAAGTCCGTACCTGTATGATATGTTGTCAGTTTAATCCAGGTAAAAGTGTCCCGGTAGAACAAGGTGGATTCCAGCCCCCTGACCACCCTTTTGAAGTCCTCCAGATGGATTATATTCAGATGGAGCGATGTCGAGGTTTCAAGTATGCCCTTGTAGTTGTATGCGCTTTGTCCAGGTGGACAGAAGCATATCCAGTCCCAGATTACACAGCCGCGACCACTGCCAAGCAGTTGGTTCGTGAGTTCTTCCCCCGTTATGGACTCCCTAGAGTCGTATATTCTGACAACGGCCAGCCATTCTCATCTGAACTCATGAAGCATGTTTCCCTGTTGTTAGGGTACCAGTGGAAGTTTCATTGTGTACGCCATCCTGAAGCAGCCGGTCTTGTAGAGAGACATAATCAGACTCTGAAAATCCGTATCGCCAAAGTATGCAAAGAAAAAGGTGTGGACTGGCTAGTAGCTCTGCCAGTCGCTTTATTTTATATGCGCATGGTCGCACATTCCAGATCAGGTCTGTCCCCGTATGAGGTCGTTTTCGGCCGCCCCCCTAACATGTGGGGTACTCCTAGACCCCGAAGTATTACCGATGTTTCAAGTAATATGCTGACAGATTACCTAGCTTCCTTGATGTCTGCCCTCAACTCATGTCGTTCACAGGTTGCCGCCGCATTTCCAGACAATACCGAGGTGGCACCGCATGAAATCGTTCCAGGATCCATGGTGATGGTGAGGAATTTTGACAGATCAAGTCCGCTGGAGCCTCGCTGGAAAGAGCCCCGACAGGTCCTCCTCACCACCCGTACAGCCGTGAAGTTGGAAGGTCGCAAAGGCTGGGTGCACCTTTCTCATGTAAAACAGTTTAATGGACTGAAACCCGTCTTAAAGAACATTTCCCAGGATTTGAAGGATTGCCAAAATATTGTTCTCAAGGACTGTCCCGCAAAAGACATTGCTACAACCCCTCCCCTGTTAGAGAAAACTCCGCAACAGGAGTACAAGCTAAAACTCCGGTCTAGTAAAATAAGTCAGTCAGTTTGATTGTCTAAGTCCTCCGCTAGGTGAAACGGTTAGACTGTTTCTGACATGTATAAAATAGACCCCCATAGTGAGAGAGTTTAGTCAAAACTCAATCCGATGTATCGTTTTTCTGAGTTTCATATTATTTCTCAGCATTATGATTTCCTGCACGAGTTATGCATTTTACTTGTATCTTCCAGTTCCTCATGTAAACAGGTCTTCTAACGCTACAGTAGAGCACACGTTTAGTGATCTACCTCCTCATGAACTCTCTTACCGCCTCGCTATGCAAAATAATTCCTTTATCCGCATGTTACATTATTCACACCAGACCAGCAATGCCACTAATTGTTGGGTGTGTGGTCGACTCCCCCCTTTCCAGACACCGAAGGGAGTTCTGCCACTTTTTCCTTATCCATTCTCACATAATGGTTCGTGTGGAGCATGGTCCACGTTAACGTCATCCTCAACAGATATGTCTTTTCTTAACAGTACATGTTTCCCAGACAAGCAAGGTCTCCCCCACAGAACCGGGTTAGATCTAGAAAATGAAGTGTATAATTTAGGTAATTATTCTTCGAATTTCATGGTCCTGAATGTTCAGTCTGATACTACTCCAGACTTACCTGCTATTTCAGTATTACCAGTCAAAGGCGAATTATGTGTCCGAAATTATGGTTCCGTACATGTAGGACATAGTGATTGTACTACTATTGTCAAGTATAGTGACAGTGGGAAATCTATTTTCAAAGCTTCACGTCATTCTTATTTTATTTGTGGTCAAACTGCATATGTTCGTCTGCCCCTCGATTGGGAGGGAACCTGTTACATTGCCTTCCTACTGCCACCAGTTTTCCTAGCCCCATCTGATTATCATAGAAACACACATCTAGTACACATTAGACATAGAAGGGAGTCCCCAATTGTCGATTATACTGAAACTGCTCTAGAACAGTATACAGATTTCAACAGAGGTTTCTTTTTCTTTATAGGACCTATCCAGAATAGTAAGCTAATCCGTAGGTTAACCAGAACCCTTGAAGCAGTAGTCAATGAGACTGCTTCTGCTCTAGGTAATTTAACTGAAGAGCAATCTGCTATGAGATTTGTCGTTTTACAGAACCGTCTCGTCCTTGACGTCATACTGGCCGATAGGGGCGGGGCCTGTAGAGTCATCGGATCTAGTTGCTGCATTTTCATTCCAAATAACGCACCGTCTGTTTATTCAGCTATAACCAGACTCCATAAAATTGCCCATCTGATACACCAAGATCCAGGCACCTGGACATGGTCCGGTTGGTTCTGGAATATAATTTCCGCCTGGGGATGGAAAGTCTTGTCCTTTCTAGGTATTGCAGTAGCGATCATATTCAGCTGCTGCCTCTGTATACAATGTGGCCCTGCGATTTGCGGCATTTGTGCTACCTCTTGTATTCCTAGTCCCAAGCCCCGTTCTAAATCCCGTTCCAAGAAAATTCGAGACGAGCAAATGATACTGTATGAAATGATAGACGGTATCATGAAAATTGATGTTTCCTGATGGAAACGTAGTGACAAGGAGGGAATGTGGAAAAGTAAATTCTGCCATGTTCTGTGTCCCTACGTGTCATCCATCATATGTTATGTGTGCATGATTAAATATGCATATGTATTCCCCATGTTCGATTCAAGACGCAATTATAGTTGTGTCTACCCCTAGTATGCCAGTTTCCAGTCCTCGTGAATACTACGAATATCAGGCCTATGTAAAGCTACGTTGCCACGTTTCTCAGTGTGCACGTTATTCCATTATAAAGTCCCCGTTTCTAGGCCTCAAAAGGGCCTGGACACCAGATTCAGCTCCTGTCTCCTGAAACCTCGCTGAGGAGCGATACAGCCCCCACCTGTATCCTCGACCCTTCACTTACATCCTGCCTTGCAGTGCCCGGTTCAGCTGGCTCTGCCTCTGAGTCTGCCAAAAGTATGTTATGATTCCAGTTATCAATTCAGTCCTCCTTCTCTGCATTCCTAAGCTACTGAACTGCATCAATAGTTTCCGTCATTGTCTAGCCTTTCCGTCTCCACGTTAGAGAAATACTGTATTTAATGGTCATTCCATATTCTTCATCACGCACTACATGTAGAATAATGCATGGTCCAGTCTTAGTGTCTGTTAGCCTTTTCCCCTCCTGACTTCTAGTTTATATCAACATGTTCTCTAAACATCAGATACTAGATACTGTTTAGGTACATGTCGCCCTGACTCTCCAGACTTCAGTCTCTGCTCCTAGCACAGAGTTCATAGCCCCCAGCTTCTCCTAGTGATACGTCATTGCCAGTTTGTGCGCACCACCAGGTTAGAGGTCCCGGCTCCTTAGGTAGCCCCCTCCATGGTTCCCGCCCCATTCATGACATATTCCGTTACGTTTGCATCACATGTCTATGTATACGCCCCGTTACACCTCTTTTCACCCTTATCTTTCGCGACTGCTACGCCTATTGCAATGTAATACTATGTGTTTGCGTTATGTATATATGCTCATGCACTGTTATTAAAAAAGTCATCCTTTTCCTTGTCCCGATCCTGTCCCCAGCAGCGCTGCTGGGCCCTGCCATCCTATTCCTATGCAGGTTGTCTTGTTCCTGTCCTTTATGCTGTATTAAACCTGCAAAACTCCTACTACCTCGAATCTTGACTCTTATTTATTGAGCTATCTGTTATTCATTTATTCATTCAAAAATAGGGTATTATTTATTTATTTACCACAGTGTTCTAAAGAACAACTAGAGCGCTAACAGTCCTACTTATTACAAAGGTATGGCACACCTGAAGCCATCTTGAATGGAATAAAGTGGTAACTCTTAAAACATTTAATTTTAAAAGGAACAAAATGAGGGGGTATATTTTGCCATAGAAATATGGTTAGTGCTGCAGAAAGAAAAATTAGGGCACATTTTGAGTGACTTCTCAAATCCTCTTCTATTTCATTAAAAAATTCTGACATGCAGTCTCCCAAGATGGCCACCAGAGACAAAAGAGCCCAAATGTAGCCCAAATATCACCCAGATGTAGCCCATGTATAGCCCAATGACAGAATGTCCCAGAGTGTTCTAAAGAACAACTAGAGCGCTAACAGTCCTACTTATTACAAAGGTATGGCACACCTGAAGGCATCTTGATTGGAATAAAGTGGTAACTCTTAAAACATTTAATTTAAAAAGGAATAAAATGAGAGGGTATATTTTGCCATAGAAAGTATGATTAGTGCTTCAGAAAGAAAAATTAGAGCACATTTTGAGTGACTTCTCAAATCCTCTTCTATTTAATTAAAAACATTCTGACATGCAGACTGAAACATGTACTTTGAATACCAGCAGCAGACTTCCCTGGTGAGCAGTAGCTTTACTACAGTGATCTAATGAGCTACTAGAGTGCTAATATTCATCATTTATGGCAAATATGTGACACATCTGAATGCTTTCTTGATGGAACCAAAGTAAACAAGCATTGAAAATGCAATAGATCTCGCCCTCGTTTAAGTTAAAGCCATTCTGTTTGTAATGAGGTGGCTTTTTAGCTTTGCTTTTATTAGTGTTTTCAAAACATTCATGTAAATAACATGCATATGTATGCATATATGTATATGTATGCATGCATTTATATTTGTATTTATATAGATATGCAGATTATATATGTTTATATATGTATGTATATGTATATATATATATATATACACATACATATATATAAATGCATATGCATATATATGCATATATATATATGTGTGTATATGTGTGCGTGTAGAGAGAGGTAGAGGTGTAGAGGTAGAGAGATAGAGGTAGCGAGGTAGAGGTAGAGAGGTAGAGACTAGTAGAGAGAGAAGTAGAGAGAGGTGGAGAGGTAGAGAGTAGAGAGCGAGTAATATAGAGTAGAGAGTGAGTAGTAGAGAGTAGTAGAGAGCAGTAGAGAGAGTAGCAGAGAGTGAGTAGTAGAGAGTAGTAGAGTGAATAGTAGAGTGAGTAGTAGAGAGTAGTAGAGAGTGAGTAGTAGAGAGTGAGTAGTAGAGAGTAGTAGAGAGTAAGTAGTAGAGTGAGTAGTAGAGAGTGAGTAGTAGAGAGTAGTAAAGAGTGAGTAGTAGAGAGTAGTAGAGAGTGAGTAGTAGACAGTGAGTAGTAGAGAGTAGTAGAGAGTGAGTAGCGGAGAGAGAGAATAGTAGAGAGTAGTAGAGAGTGAGTAGTAGAGTGAGTAGTAGAGAGTAGTAAAGAGAGAGTAGTAGAGAGTGAGTAGTAGAGAGTAGTAGAAAGTGAGTACTAGAGTGAGTAGTAGAGAGTAGTAGAGAGAGAGTAGTAGAGAGTGAGTAGTAGAGAGTAGTAGAGAGTGAGTAGTAAAGAGTGAGTAGTAGAGAGAGAGTAGTAGAGAGTAGTAGAGTAGTAGAGAATGAGTAGTAGAGAGTGAGTATTAGAGAGTAGTGGAGTAGTAGAGAGTAAGTAGTAGAGAGTAGTGGAGAATATTCCAAAGTTTGGCACAGCACCACTTGCACAATCAGTCCAATCAAATTATATCACTTAGAGTCCTTATTGAAGCGCTGAATCTTGGTGTATATTCAAATGCTTTTATTTTCCTTAAGTTTATGTACCACAGCCAGCCGACGCGTTTCATTCTGTACAACAGAACTTCTTCAGGGCGTTCTTATTTCCTTCAAGTTATGTCGGTATCCTGTTGTCATATAACTAGATATTTCTTCCAAATGTTAGACGAGACGTAAGTACATTCTTATTCAAAGTGACTAGGTATCAATTTTACCCACACAATTCGGGCAGACTTGAGTAATTTATAGCATTCTCAAAGTCAGTCTTTCAAAAATTCCAAAGTATAGGACATGATCATCCAAATCCAAATGTTTCTCAATAAAAGTCATTTTCAATCGTTCAGAATATCGGCGTTTGGGCAGATATGACCCAGGGACCCCCAGTATGCAAGGGGAATTAGTCCCCCCTCTGCAAACGCACCAGTGGCCTGCGTTGCAGAGAGGTGTAAAAAAGGGCATAGCCTCATTACACCTCTGTGCAATGCAGCCCCCTGGCGCACACTGGAGGTTCCAGGTGGGCTAGATGGCCCCCAGGGACCCCTAGTATGCAAGGGGAATTAGTTCCCCCTCTTCAAACATTCACGGGGGCTGCGTTGCAGAGAGGTGTAAAAAAAGGGTGTGGCCTCATTACACCTCTCTGCAATGCAGCCCCCTGGCGCATACTGGAGGCCCCTGGTGGGCTAGTTGGCCCCCAGGGACCCCCAGTATGCAAGGGGAATTAGTTCCCCCTCTGCAAACGCGCCAGGAGGCTGCATTGCAGAGAGGTGTTACAAGGGGCATAGCCTCATTACACCTCTGCAATGCAGCCCCCTGGCGCATACTGGAGGTTCCAGGTGGGCTAGTTGTCCCCCAGGGGCCCCCAGTATGCAAGGGGAATTAGTTCCCCCTCTTCAAACATGCACGGGGGCTGCATTCCAGAGAGGTGTAAAAAGGGGCGTGGCTTCATTACACCTCTCTGCAATGCAGCCCCCTGGCGCATACTGGAGATTCCTGGTGGGCTTTCAGGTCTTATATAGTTAGGAATTAGCATTAAAAAAAACTTTGAAATTCACTGAAAAAACCATAGGTTTCAGGCCTTATATAGTTAGGAATTAGCATTTAAAAAAACCTTGCAAATTCATTGAAAAAACCATAGGTTTCAGGCCTTATATAGTTAGGAATTAGCATTAAAAAAAACCTTTAAAATTCACTCAAGAAACTATAAGTTTTAGGGGTGTTATAGTTAGCTGGACATTTCACTCACACAAAACCATTGAAATTGCTCCTATATAGTTAGTTGTACTAACTATATTTCGCGCACCCGCAATCCACTGCTGATGATGTCACATATTACATCATTCATGACATGGTCAGTGACATCACTGATGACATCTCAAATGACAACGCAGAGCGGCCGCCGCAGGTGGAGACTACAGCTCCCAGGCACAAACACAGCTCCACCCACTTCCGCCCTGCAACACGCCCGGAGGCGCTTAAACAACGAACGCTCCCTCGGTGGAGCAGGGGCCACATTTCACGGGGCGGACATCGGAGGCGACACTTACCTGCTGAGATCCCTGGGCTGCTCACGCTGTTGGTCTCCCGGGCGCCGTGCTCACCAACGCAGAGCGGCCGCCGCAGGTGGAGACTACAGCTCCCAGGCAGCAACACAGCTCCGCCCACTTCCGCCCTGCAACGCGGCCAGAGGCACTTAAACAACGGGCAGAGGGTGGGCCGTCTGTGGCCATCAGGGGCTGAAGGAGGCCGGGCTGGGCCACCCCATTAACATCTCTTGCTGATAATGGGTAAGCGCAAGAAATCCACAAATATGGAGGAGTGTGGGAAGAACGCTAAGGTCCCAAGACACTCTAACTCAATCATGACTTACCTAACAACGGTGGTGGGAGAATTGACAAAGGAAATTGCCAATGCCGAGCTTGAACTGGGTTTATCAGCCACTCCCCCACCAACCACCATCCCATCCACCCCCCCGGACCTGGGTGATATTACATCTAATAGCAACCCCCCGGTACCATTAGACCCCGTTGTGATAATCGTCAATCCTGCTTCCATATGCCCAACAGCCAAGGAACCTAACCCCACCTCGTTAGTCAGTCAGTCTGTATTAAGGCAGCAGACAATTACCCACCCAACTAGGAGACTGTTGGATAACAACGCTGTTAGTGCAAGTTCATCAAATTTGCCAAATGACTTTTTGGGGGACAAATTAGAGGACCTTTTTGTTGCCAGGATTGAACCACTTCTTGTTGGGATCGCGAAAGACATTGTGGACACATTAAACACTTGTCTAGAAGGATTACTTAGGAAATGTGCAATGATTGATAGACTTGTTAATAACCCCCCACCTCATATGGTCCCACATGACAGTGCGATGAGCCCTTAGGGTGAGGGTCAGAGGAAGGTGACTGAGAGGGGGGACTTGGTACAGGCACCATGTGCGGCTTCGCAACTTGAGAGCAGCGTAGGGGTTACCAATACAATACTCCCAGCCAAGGGCGCACCTCCTCTAACCCTGGAGGGGCAATCACGCCAGCAAAACCAGCCTGGCACTCCTGATCTTGTGAGAGCATCCTATAGCAAATACAAACTTAATCTGCCACCCGAAGCATCCCCCTTAGTAGCAGTCTTCATCGGGGTTCCCCCATTAAGGGAGGGGGAGGTTGAATCTTCCATGGATCTTATGGCTAAAACTAATAAGTGGTGTTCGGACAAGTGTTGTGGCGAGAACATTGCAGATGAGATTATCTTTGCAAGGAGGGTGGGTTGGATCGGCAAACAACAGAAATCTACCCAAGGAGATTGTGTGGTTATTAATTTTAGCAGGGCTAACCTAGCGGATAGACTTTTCTGGGATGGTTCTGATATATCTTTAATGGACCAAATAAGACCTGTCCCGCTGGGTTTTTTCTACCCTCCACCTGTGCGCACCTCGCAACTCAGAGGCCCTAGGAACAGCAGGTTGGGAGGGCGCCCACCTCTAGGAGAAGACGGGATTAATACTCACACATTTCCACAACACCCTAGGTGCCCAACTACCCCATCAACCTGCCAATCCCGTGACCACCAGAACGTCCAGGAGGGTCCGGTGCTGGCCACCATAAACCGTTTTGCCCCCCTGTTGGGTCTGGAGGACATAGACTGACTAGCAGCCAACTCCACCGGCGCGACAGGGGAGGTAGGGAATCCAATGAATGGTGAAGCAGGGGCATGCAATCTACTAAGCTGGAATGTGGCAGGAATTCACTCCAAACGCAACGACAAGGAGTGGATTAGTTTTGTCTCTGGACACAAGGTTATTGCCTTACAGGAAACATGGGACACTTCTGTTAATTTCTGGCTGGATGGGTTTTCCAGCTTTGCCAAAGCGGCTACCCCTAGCTGTGCTGGTAGAGCTAAGGGAGGTCTTCTTATTTTATTTTCCATAGAACTTAAGGGATCTTTAAGACAGATTAATACTGTCTCCCCCAACATCCTTATTGTTGAAAGGGAAATCAGCCCTACCAGGAGGACTTTATATATTAATTTTTATAATTCCTGGAACTGGGACAATAGTGACAATAACATTGCCAGTTTAGATGCTGTTTTAATGTCAGTCAGTCAGAATACTCACTTCGACTCAGAGTACATACTACTGGGAGATTTTAATATCCACCCTTGTAAGCTAGTGTGTGGTTCAAATAACAAAAAAGGGGGAGAAGGTCCCAAGGGACCCCACTTCGAGCATACTACCCTAGGTGAGGAGCTAGAAGACTTTCTGGCTAACTTCAACCTTTATGAACCAGAGGGGGGAACAAGAATCGCCACCTTTACGGTTACCGACCCCGGAACGGTAATTGATTATATCTTTGTAACACCAGGTATCCTAAACAGGATCATTACCTATCGTACAGTGCCCTCCCATTACAGTGACCACAATCCCGTTTTACTCGAGGTAGTTTGGGGAGATTACATGGGGCCAATCCCGGGGCCAGCTAGATTAGAGCATACCTTGCGCACATCCGACCAGGGTAGAAGACTTAAATGGGCCAAGGTGGTTCCGGAGAACTTTTATGCGGATGTTTTCCCGAAAATTGAGGCCCAGGTGGCGGTGTGCCAAAATCCAAATGCTCAGGATCGTGAAATTATAGGGGCCTTTGAGACCATATGTGGGCAGGTCTCACAGGATCTTTTGGCAAAACCCAGGAAGGGAGTGTCTGATAAGCAGCGCTGGTTTGACGCTTCCTGCTCGAAAGCACATAAGTCCCTAACAACAGCCTTGAAGAAAACACCCAGGATAAGGGATGAAATTGTAACGTTGAGGAAGAACTACAAGCTAGCCATCAAGACCAGACAAGATAAAATCAAACGTGAAGCCTGGGAGAGTCTCCTTTCCGTGGCCGTCCTGAAGGATAGCAGGCAATTTTGGAAAGTAATCAAACAGCCATTCTTCTCTGATCAAACTAACGAGGTCATGGACTGTGTCATCCCGGATGACAAATGGCTAGATCACTTTAAAAAGGTGTATGGAGACATTGAAACGGCTGGTCAAGTATGCCCCCTGGTGGCCCCGGATGCCGCTCCTATCTATTTTTCCAGATCAGAAGTGGAGAAAGCTATCTTGGCCACTACTAAGCACAAGGCCCCGGGACCTGACGGGGTGCCGGCTGACTTTTTCATACATTCTCCAAAGTTATGGGTGGGGGTCTTGGCCACTGTCTTTACTGCCGTCAATGGCAACCCCATACCATCCACCTGGTCTATTTCCACCATCGTCCCTATTTTTAAGAAGGGCCAGCGGGACGATCCCGGGTGCTATAGGCCCATATCCCTCTTGGACTCTGCAGTAAAGATCTTGGGCAGAGTCCTTTTGACCAAACTGAGGGATAACGTAGAGTGTTGTGGAGGGCTGGCCGACATTCAGTACGGGTTTAGAGAGAAGAAAGGAACGGTTGAGCAATGCTCTAACTTACACCTGTTGATCTCAAAATATACGGTGGCCAAGGAGGGGTCCCTGTTTTTAGCATTTATGAACCTCTCCTTGGCCTTCGATTTGGTGAACAGGTCTAAGTTATGGACGACCCTCCTGAAGATGGGGATAGATGAGGCACTGGTCAAGTTCATGGCGTCTCTTCACCAAGAGCTTTTTGCTGCTGTGCGGGTCACCAATGAGGGAAGGTGTACGTCCCGTTTTAAGTCCATGCGGGGGGTCAGGCAGGGCTGCATACTGGCCCCGTTGCTTTTTACCATCTACATTAATGGATTGGGCGCCTACCTGGAGGAGGTCGAGGGCGATGTTCCGCGTGCAGGAGCAGTTAAGATCCCCGCGCTCCTGTACGCGGACGACGCCGTGCTGATAGCCCGCACTGGCGTCTGCCTGCAACGTCTCCTGGATGCTTTTGGCACATTCATGGACCAGCTGGACTTAAAAATAAATACAAACAAGTCCCATACTATGGTCGTGGGGCGCCAAAGTAGCAAGAGGAAAACTAAAATCTTTGAATGTAAGGGCGAGGTCGTCTCCAGAGTCTCCACGTTCCCATATCTGGGGGTTCTTTTTGACCAGAGAGGATCTTGGGGTCCTCAGGTTAGGGCGAAGAGGTTGGCGGTGATTATATCATCAGCAGCCCTTATGGGTTTTGCGGGCAGGTTGGGCGCTAGGCCCATGGAAGCCCTTCTGAAGATTTATAAAAGTAAATCGGTTGCTTTGGCTTCATATGGTTCACCCCTTTGGGGTTATGTAAACTTGGAACCGATTCAGAAGGCGGAAAATAGATTTATACGGACCCTCCTGTCTGTCCCACAGTCTACTCCGACTTTTTCCATACATATGGAGGTGGGCTTAGATTTCGTCACTGACGGGCTGAACATGGCACCCCTGATCTTTTGGCTAAAGACCTGGCTCAATGAAGAACTGCCCCTCAACCACAAGATCATGGCTGATGTCTTGTCTTTGGACCACTTTAAAAGGGTGCCATGGTTGGCCTATCTGATGAAGGCGTTTTCAGACTTGGGACGACCAGAACTCTTCACATCTCCCCGGGACATCAAGACCCAAGATATCGACCTGATTAAGAAGCAATTCATGGGTAGGGCAAGAGCAAGTCGTGAGGAAAAGGAACTAGTGAAACCGGCAGTGAGGAGACATTATCTGCTTGTAAATTCATTTGCTCTAGCACCTTATCTTGGCTTAGTTACAATCCCATTTCATAGGTTTCTTTTGACTAAGTTTAGGTTTAATTTGTTACATTTTTATTTGGGCAATTTTAAAACGTGGGAAAAACCTGATTTAGCCCCTCCCTGTTATTGTGATCACTTTTCTACCCAAGATACCATGCACTTTGTTATGTTTTGTGGGTTTTATTTAGAGCCAAGGAAAAAATATCTGTTTCCTGTTTTAAAGGAGGCTGGCTTCACACAAGTGAGACCAGCCCTGCTCTACCTCCAATCTTTGAACAACATACGCATCACATTCTGTATGGCTAATTTCTTGGTGGCAGCTGCTAGAACTAAAAAAAACACATCAGAACAATGGGCTCCCCCTTTAAAACTGCGTTAATTATTGTACTTGATCTTTGAGTAACACTAGATGAACTTAATTTGTCTTCTTATTAATCCTATGTATGCTCTGACTTGTATGATATTGCAAATAGTTTTTCTATTTTCTATTTTAAATTGCATGAAATGTTTTTATCTCTTTGTATGATTTTTAACTAAATCGAATAAAGATATTTTGACTGACTGACTGATTTAATTTGCATCAGATAAAATATATATATTAAAATATGTATTTTACTCCTTTAAACTCTATTTTTACTAAAACATTTATATTCTTGAATATTTTTTGATGATATTAGTGTCAATTATATTTTTTTCCCGATATTTTTGTACTTAACAAAATAAGTGTAGGGGCTCAATATTTTGGTAAACCATATCTTTGATATGATAATGATATTTGTGTACAACAATACAGTTTTTTAAAACATACATTTATTGGTTTTTCAACATAGTACATATTATGCAGAAGTAGTGTTTCAATAGTAGGTAGAGTTTAATTACATTTTACATTGTTAGGGTCAGGACATTTCTTCATTTCGCATACAGAATAATATGACCTTTGATGACACATGGCCTGCAGCATGGATTGCGTATTGCTGTGAGTGTTACAATTTTTAAATAAGACATAACAGTTTAAAGCAGAATGCTCAACTCTTTCCCCTCCCACCAATGAAGATAACACTTCCAATAAAACTTTGCTTGAAGTGGTCAAAGTGGTCCAAACAACAGATGAAGGGGAGGGCTGTGAGTGGCACGAGGGGGTGGTAAGGGGACGGGTGGGTGAAACGTAGAAAGGAGGAAATGGGGAAGGATGGAATAGAAAGCAAACACAACAACGGTGGTACAATTACTACTTTAAGTACAATGCATTCAATAGTACTAGTTCTAAGTTTGTGGTGGTCCAGACCATATTTACACTAATTGGTAGTGACGTTACTTTTTAATTGTTCCAACAATTCAGCCCAGTCCAGTAAAATTGTTTTCTTGTGAAGCCCTCTATATTCCTCTCTTTGAAGACCTTCTCCTTCTACCTTGGCCCATCGTATTACCTCTTCCCCCCAAGCTCCCTTTCTCAGGGCTATGTGAGATTTCCAACACTGCGTGAGCAGTCTTTTGGCCAGTATTAGGGAGAGAAATCAGAGAATCGGCGTAACACTTTGTCTTTCCATGGTAGGGGGGATAGTCCCCGCAGGCATACCTCTATCGTGGACCAAGTGGGTCTTTCAGACGATTGCAATAAGTTGTCAGTGACTTCTCATCAATTCTCCTGTGGGTAGAGGCAGGACCATAACATATGAATCAAATCGGCTCTGGGCAGGTGGCAGCAAGGGCAATTTGAGGAGGCCAATGGGTGCATTGTGTGGACCTTGTACAACATCAGGTATGCTCTATGTAACAGAGCCACTTGTATAAAATTGAATCAAGCATTTTGGGATACACGTTTGGGATATTCAAGGACTACGGCAAATTTCTTGTCTGTGAGCGCATGCGCAATATCCGCTTCCCATTTCTGACTGAGGGGCGATAGCAAGCTTTCTAAAAGCCCTCCCGGTCCTCTGTATAGCCATCTGACCAAATGGCTCCCGTGACCCATTATGTGCAACGCCTGCCATAATTGGAACATAGGGGGCTCACACTGTTCAATGAGCCAATATTTACAGGTGAAATGTAGGATGCTGGCATAAGTCAGAAATGATGTATTTGGTACCCTATAAGTGCGTACTAATTCAGCATGGGGCATTATATTTCTGTCATTGAATAAGGAGCCCACAGTCGTGATTCTGCCATCTTCCCATGGTGCCAACCTGTGAGCAGGTAAAGGGCCATGAAAACCACAGAGGGGAATGTTCGGGCATATGGAGTGGGTGTTTTGGTGTCAATGCAAGCTTCCAGTAGTGGAGTGCCACCTGCCGTAATACAGGGATGTCTTTCGGTCTCCCGGGTTCTGGGGAAAGCTGTGTCTGCAGTGTCGCAAGTTGTAATTGTGCAGGTGTATACCCAATTTCAGATAGGTTATGCCCAGCAAGCCAATATGCCAACCATAGCAGTTGGCTAACAATGCAGTATGCCTTAAAATCCGGGGCTTCCATACCCCCTTTGGACGTGGGCAGCTGCAATTTATTGCGGCTAAACCTGTGACGCCCAGTTCCCCACGACAATGTTACCAGCAAGGAGTTTAACATTTTAAAGACCCATGCCGGAACCACCAATTTGAGGTTAACAAAGTAATATTTCCATGTTAGTGTTGAGTCAAGTAAACAGCAGCCCAGTTTTGCTGTTGACGAGGGTGCAGCATGTAAAAATCCGGATGGCCACATGTGGCCACTGAGCCCTACTTTGAGTATCACTGCTTTAAACTGTGGTATGCAGAAGTAAAATGTGAATGACATTAACAGAGAGCAATAGATAGAGAGGTTTGGGAGAAAGTTTGAGAGCCCTTATTTTTGTGTGTGTAGAAATATATATATATGTGTCTGTATATATATATATATATATATATATATATATATATATATATATATATTTATATACACACACACACACACACACATATATATATACTTATATTTATTCTACGTCTTAATCTTGTGACATGTTTATATACAATATACCCTCTTAACACGAACACGAAGTTAAATTGATATATGTTAAATCAATCTTCGCATGTGGTATTATGTTGAATATAACAACACTCCAAGATGACGCTCATAGTGATGCTTGAGGGTTTGGTCCTATGTCGCTGTCATTGATTATACAGAAACTTTATTAACATGCTGTTTGTAAGTCACGATTGACACACTGACGAAGGCTCACGCCGAAACGCGTCTGTGCCTTTTTCCAATTTAATAAATCCTTCCGTGATTTCATACCCCTCCTTGAGTGCTGCATCTTTTCTTTAGAGCCGTGAAAAGCTCGAGCACGATATATACATATATATATATATATGAGTGAAAGTTCTTCTCGGATGAAAAGAAATAGTGACCCATGCAGAGGAAACAAAGAGGCACTTTATTAAAGAGATGTCCTCAGCGAATGCATTTCGGCGTGTGCCTTCATCAGCGCTCCATCCCATCTGCTTGCTTTGCTGTGGCGTAGGCAAACCTGCCTCGATGTTGTTAAAGTCCAAATAGCTCCGCCCCCCTGATGATTTCCAGCTCCTACGTGCAGTCCTATAGGAAAAGACTGCAAGATCCAGAATGCCACAGTATGGTGCCACATAAGGAAGGAGAAGCTTGGCGGGGTTGTGTTCGCGGAGAGGGAATCGATGGCTGGCACAGACTCCAAGCATGATGGCAGGTAGGGCAAAATGATAATCCAGCGCCCCCTCGGGTCCCCTGCATCAAAACCGCAGCAACCTCTCTGCCGGGAGTGTATTGCGGGGGTGTGCACAGGAATCCCGGTCACCCAAAGAGGAGGTAAAATACCTCCTAACCGCTGCGTCGTCCCGGCGTCCTGGTGGGTTCATGGGCGGAATTGCTAACGCAATCGAAGTAAAGAAATGCTCGGGTGAGCAAGCCAGAACGCCCTGACCTCTTTATACTGCGGGGGTACACTAAATGCGCACTGGCAGTCGCATGGAAACATGAGTGAAAGTTCTTCTCGGATGAAAAGAAATAGTGACCCATGCAGAGGAAACAAAGAGGCACTTTATTAAAGAGATGTCCTCAGCGAATGCATTTCGGCGTGTGCCTTCATCAGCGCTCCATCCCATCTGCTTGCTTTGCTGTGGCGTAGGCAAACCTGCCTCGATGTTGTTAAAGTCCAAATAGCTCCGCCCCCCTGATGATTTCCAGCTCCTACGTGCAGTCCTATAGGAAAAGACTGCAAGATCCAGAATGCCACAGTATGGTGCCACATAAGGAAGGAGAAGCTTGGCGGGGTTGTGTTCGCGGAGAGGGAATCGATGGCAGGCACAGACTCCAAGCATGATGGCAGGTAGGGCAAAACGATAATCCAGCGCCCCCTCGGGTCCCCTGCATCAAAACCGCAGCAACCTCTCTGCCGGGAGTGTATTGCGGGGGTGTGCACAGGAATCCCGGTCACCCAAAGAGGAGGTAAAATACCTCCTAACCGCTGCGTCGTCCCGGTGTCCTGGTGGGTTCATGGGCGGAATTGCTAACGCAATTGAAGTAAAGAAATGCTCGGGTGAGCAAGCCAGAACGCCCTGACCTCTTTATACTGCGGGGGTACACTAAATGCGCACTGGCAGTCGCATGGAAACATGAGTGAAAGTTCTTCTCGGATGAAAAGAAATAGTGACCCATGCAGAGGAAACAAAGAGGCACTTTATTAAAGAGATGTCCTCAGCGAATGCATTTCGGCGTGTGCCTTCATCAGCGCTCCATCCCATCTGCTTGCTTTGCTGTGGCGTAGGCAAACCTGCCTCGATGTTGTTAAAGTCCAAATAGCTCCGCCCCCCTGATGATTTCCAGCTCCTACGTGCAGTCCTATAGGAAAAGACTGCAAGATCCAGAATGCCACAGTATGGTGCCACATAAGGAAGGAGAAGCTTGGCGGGGTTGTGTTCGCGGAGAGGGAATCGATGGCAGGCACAGACTCCAAGCATGATGGCAGGTAGGGCAAAACGATAATCCAGCGCCCCCTCGGGTCCCCTGCATCAAAACCGCAGCAACCTCTCTGCCGGGAGTGTATTGCGGGGGTGTGCACAGGAATCCCGGTCACCCAAAGAGGAGGTAAAATACCTCCTAACCGCTGCGTCGTCCCGGCGTCCTGGTGGGTTCATGGGCGGAATTGCTAACGCAATCGAAGTAAAGAAATGCTCGGGTGAGCAAGCCAGAACGCCCTGACCTCTTTATACTGCGGGGGTACACTAAATGGGGGAACAGCCTTTACGACGCGGCTGTTACACCGCGTGCCGTTACAACGCGGTTTCCCAACGCAAGTCGTTACCACGACTTGCGCTGGAGGGCGCTGCAGGACAAGTAAACTATCCAACACCTTCCCTACTGTACGTAGGTTGGTGTTAGAATAGTAAATTAAAAAATTCCGAAGTCCGCACCCCTCCAACGCAAGTCGTGGTAACGACTTGCTTTGGAAAAACCGTGTTGTAACGGCACGCAGTGTAAAAGCACACGTTGTAAAGCCGTACAACCACTAAATGCGCACTGGCAGTCGCATGGAAACATGAGTGAAAGTTCTTCTCGGATGAAAAGAAATAGTGACCCATGCAGAGGAAACAAAGAGGCACTTTATTTAAGAGATGTCCTCAGCGAATGCATTTCGGCGTGTGCCTTCATCAGCGCTCCATCCCATCTGCTTGCTTTGCTGTGGCGTAGGCAAACCTGCCTCGATGTTGTTAAAGTCCAAATAGCTCCGCCCCCCTGATGATTTCCAGCTCCTACGTGCAGTCCTATAGGAAAAGACTGCAAGATCCAGAATGCCACAGTATGGTGCCACATAAGGAAGGAGAAGCTTGGCGGGGTTGTGTTCGCGGAGAGGGAATCGATGGCAGGCACAGACTCCAAGCATGATGGCAGGTAGGGCAAAACGATAATCCAGCGCCCCCTCGGGTCCCCTGCATCAAAACCGCAGCAACCTCTCTGCCGGGAGTGTATTGCGGGGGTGTGCACAGGAATCCCGGTCACCCAAAGAGGAGGTAAAATACCTCCTAACCGCTGCGTCGTCCCGGTGTCCTGGTGGGTTCATGGGCGGAATTGCTAACGCAATTGAAGTAAAGAAATGCTCGGGTGAGCAAGCCAGAACGCCCTGACCTCTTTATACTGCGGGGGTACACTAAATGCGCACTGGCAGTCGCATGGAAACATGAGTGAAAGTTCTTCTCGGATGAAAAGAAATAGTGACCCATGCAGAGGAAACAAAGAGGCACTTTATTAAAGAGATGTCCTCAGCGAATGCATTTCGGCGTGTGCCTTCATCAGCGCTCCATCCCATCTGCTTGCTTTGCTGTGGCGTAGGCAAACCTGCCTCGATGTTGTTAAAGTCCAAATAGCTCCGCCCCCCTGATGATTTCCAGCTCCTACGTGCAGTCCTATAGGAAAAGACTGCAAGATCCAGAATGCCACAGTATGGTGCCACATAAGGAAGGAGAAGCTTGGCGGGGTTGTGTTCGCGGAGAGGGAATCGATGGCAGGCACAGACTCCAAGCATGATGGCAGGTAGGGCAAAACGATAATCCAGCGCCCCCTCGGGTCCCCTGCATCAAAACCGCAGCAACCTCTCTGCCGGGAGTGTATTGCGGGGGTGTGCACAGGAATCCCGGTCACCCAAAGAGGAGGTAAAATACCTCCTAACCGCTGCGTCGTCCCGGCGTCCTGGTGGGTTCATGGGCGGAATTGCTAACGCAATCGAAGTAAAGAAATGCTCGGGTGAGCAAGCCAGAACGCCCTGACCTCTTTATACTGCGGGGGTACACTAAATGGGGGAACAGCCTTTACGACGCGGCTGTTACACCGCGTGCCGTTACAACGCGGTTTCCCAACGCAAGTCGTTACCACGACTTGCGCTGGAGGGCGCTGCAGGACAAGTAAACTATCCAACACCTTCCCTACTGTACGTAGGTTGGTGTTAGAATAGTAAATTAAAAAATTCCGAAGTCCGCACCCCTCCAACGCAAGTCGTGGTAACGACTTGCTTTGGAAAAACCGTGTTGTAACGGCACGCAGTGTAAAAGCACACGTTGTAAAGCCGTACAACCACTAAATGCGCACTGGCAGTCGCATGGAAACATGAGTGAAAGTTCTTCTCGGATGAAAAGAAATAGTGACCCATGCAGAGGAAACAAAGAGGCACTTTATTTAAGAGATGTCCTCAGCGAATGCATTTCGGCGTGTGCCTTCATCAGCGCTCCATCCCATCTGCTTGCTTTGCTGTGGCGTAGGCAAACCTGCCTCGATGTTGTTAAAGTCCAAATAGCTCCGCCCCCCTGATGATTTCCAGCTCCTACGTGCAGTCCTATAGGAAAAGACTGCAAGATCCAGAATGCCACAGTATGGTGCCACATAAGGAAGGAGAAGCTTGGCGGGGTTGTGTTCGCGGAGAGGGCATCGATGGCAGGCAGACTCCAAGCATGATGGCAGGTAGGGCAAAACGATAATCCAGCGCCCCCTCGGGTCCCCTGCATCAAAACCGCAGCAACCTCTCTGCCGGGAGTGTATTGCGGGGGTGTGCACAGGAATCCCGGTCACCCAAAGAGGAGGTAAAATACCTCCTAACCGCTGCGTCGTCCCGGTGTCCTGGTGGGTTCATGGGCGGAATTGCTAACGCAATTGAAGTAAAGAAATGCTCGGGTGAGCAAGCCAGAACGCCCTGACCTCTTTATACTGCGGGGGTACACTAAATGCGCACTGGCAGTCGCATGGAAACATGAGTGAAAGTTCTTCTCGGATGAAAAGAAATAGTGACCCATGCAGAGGAAACAAAGAGGCACTTTATTAAAGAGATGTCCTCAGCGAATGCATTTCGGCGTGTGCCTTCATCAGCGCTCCATCCCATCTGCTTGCTTTGCTGTGGCGTAGGCAAACCTGCCTCGATGTTGTTAAAGTCCAAATAGCTCCGCCCCCCTGATGATTTCCAGCTCCTACGTGCAGTCCTATAGGAAAAGACTGCAAGATCCAGAATGCCACAGTATGGTGCCACATAAGGAAGGAGAAGCTTGGCGGGGTTGTGTTCGCGGAGAGGGAATCGATGGCAGGCACAGACTCCAAGCATGATGGCAGGTAGGGCAAAACGATAATCCAGCGCCCCCTCGGGTCCCCTGCATCAAAACCGCAGCAACCTCTCTGCCGGGAGTGTATTGCGGGGGTGTGCACAGGAATCCCGGTCACCCAAAGAGGAGGTAAAATACCTCCTAACCGCTGCGTCGTCCCGGCGTCCTGGTGGGTTCATGGGCGGAATTGCTAACGCAATCGAAGTAAAGAAATGCTCGGGTGAGCAAGCCAGAACGCCCTGACCTCTTTATACTGCGGGGGTACACTAAATGCGCACTGGCAGTCGCATGGAAACATGAGTGAAAGTTCTTCTCGGATGAAAAGAAATAGTGACCCATGCAGAGGAAACAAAGAGGCACTTTATTTAAGAGATGTCCTCAGCGAATGCATTTCGGCGTGTGCCTTCATCAGCGCTCCATCCCCTCTGCTTGCTTTGCTGTGGCGTAGGCAAACCTGCCTCGATGTTGTTAAAGTCCAAATAGCTCCGCCCCCCTGATGATTTCCAGCTCCTACGTGCAGTCCTATAGGAAAAGACTGCAAGATCCAGAATGCCACAGTATGGTGCCACATAAGGAAGGAGAAGCTTGGCGGGGTTGTGTTCGCGGAGAGGGAATCGATGGCAGGCACAGACTCCAAGCATGATGGCAGGTAGGGCAAAACGATAATCCAGCGCCCCCTCGGGTCCTCTGCATCAAAACCGCAGCAACCTCTCTGCCGGGAGTGTATTGCGGGGGTGTGCACAGGAATCCCGGTCACCCAAAGAGGAGGTAAAATACCTCCTAACCGCTGCGTCGTCCCGGCGTCCTGGTGGGTTCATGGGCGGAATTGCTAACGCAATCGAAGTAAAGAAATGCTCGGGTGAGCAAGCCAGAACGCCCTGACCTCTTTATAGTGCGGGGGTACACTAAATGCGCACTGGCAGTCGCATGGAAACATGAGTGAAAGTTCTTCTCGGATGAAAAGAAATAGTGACCCATGCAGAGGAAACAAAGAGGCACTTTATATATATTTATTCACTGAAAAAAACATATGTTTTACAGACGCTATATTTAGGAATTAGCATTTAAAAAACCTTAGTAATTCACTAAAAAAACATAGGTTTCAGGGACTTTATAGTTAGTTGAACATTTAACTCATATAAAACGAGAGAAATTCGCCCGTTATATTTAGTTGAGCTAACTATAACTCACGCGCCCACAATGCACTGGTGGTGATGTCACATATTACATCACTCATGACATGGTCAGTGACATCACACAATGATATCACTGATGACATCTCAAATGACATTACTGATGACATCATCCAGTAAATGTGTATTTCTGTAAAGTTTAAATATTTTTCATATACATCTATGCCAAGGTGTATTGCAGAATGAGTGGATTTACAAGTGCCTGAAGGGATTATTTAGTAGGTGCATGACTGACTGTATAAGTGAGTGATTGAACATGTCTTACTGAATGCATGGGTTCGTCACTAAATTGTGTGAACGTCTGTATTAGTCTCTCAGTTGGTGTGTAAGTGGCTGCATGGGTTGGTGAGTAGCTACATGAGTGTCTATATGGGTTATTGATTTGTTGTCTGAGTATCTGTATGGGTGCCTGAGTGTCTGTTTGTGTGTGACTCTATGCACAGATGTCTGAGTGGGGGATTCAATGGTTGTATGGATTCAAAATTGTATCTGGGAAGGGCTGTATGGGTGAGTTAGTGTGTGTATGGGTGTGTTGGCGAGTGAATGAATGTCTCAGTGGTATATGTGTGAGTAACTACTTATGTTTTAAGGCAGTATATGTAAGTGTTGGAATATATAAATGACTATACGTGAGAGTAATTTATTTGAAGAGTGTGTGTATAAATGAGTGTCTGCTTGTTTCAGTGATTGTATAAGACAGTAAGTATGTGGTAGTATCTGCATAAATAAGTGGTGTGGTGTGTGCAATGTTCCCTCTAATTTCTTTCCTCTGTGTGTGGCAGTGTACGGTCTATGTGCGCTGCAACCAAGGCTATGTGCGCAAATAACCAGACGTGCTTGTGGGTGCAGTGCCAAATATCACTCCAAACTTTTGTATAAGAAAGTGAAAAGACTGTGCATTTCCACACATACAGATCTACGTGAATGGTGTTAAGGCAGGTTTGAAACCATCCCACATAGCAATTTGAAATCTTGGCAGCTATGTTTCTGCATTTCTTTTCTTAATAGAGCTGGGCTGCGGGGTGATTGTGTGCATTTGTTCAAGTTTTCATGTTAATTTCAGCTCAAGATCGGTGCTGCGATTACCATGAAAACCTAAACAAATGCTCTCTTTGAGCAGGAAAAAGAAAGTTATAATAACGTTATTATAATTTTACATTTTGCAGTTTCAGGGCTGGGTTAGGGTAGCGCTGCATCAGCCTCTCGAGGAACACATTTTAATGCTAGTGTCCGCATCACCGCATTAAAATGCATTAGTCACGCATTCTCGCGCCCCTCTGACAATAATGGAATTGAGGCACACTGCCAATGAGGCAGCACCACAAGGCTAAAATTGTCTAACATATATGAGTATGCAACTGCGCCATCATATTTAAAATACTATACATCAGAGATAGAATATTCATGAACAGCGCAGAGGAGGCAGGCCAGAATTTAATAGATCAATTAGCCGTGCACCAACCAGCCTTCCTGTGAGTCTACTCTGGGGGTACCAGCCATCACATGGGTGATCCATGGAGCGGGTCTTGCCTGTTTTTTTCCCACAATCACATCACCCTTTTGGTGACCAGAAGCACACACATGCTTTAAAGATTGGAAACACCGGTGGGTGGTAGCAACACCAATGGCACACTAATCCAGCTGTGACAAGGTGATCAGTCAACCTTTGCAAAGGGCCGTCCACTTCGCAGAAACACTAGTCACATTTTTTAGTAACATTTGATCCGTTTGAGCTACAAACAATTTTTTAGTTAAAATCATCAATTCATGCAGCAGATGATACATTATGCGGTAAGTATTGCAGAACCAGAATTATGTAGAAAACATTTGCAAACTAGGATATTTTGCCATTCATGCTTGAACTGCTCTTGTTGAAATACGGAAGACAAGTGCTGATGACAGAAAATCTAGGGCTCAGAGACAAATGGTTTGTGCTTCCACTGTTAAGCTTATGCAGTGGCGGCTGTTGCTTTTAAAAGTGGTAAGGCTGAAAACTTTGTGTTGAATGTAAAGTGTGAAAAAGTGCGAGAGAGTGCAGCAATTGAGCTTGAAACAACCATGGAGACGGGGTTACTATGAGACTAATTATTTGTTTGGTACTATTTCACAAGAAACATATAGAAAAAATGGGTGCAAATGGTGCATTTTCCCCATATATTTCACGAAACCTTGCAAAAATGTATTAAAAATATGCAAATAACCTCACAAAGACTTACCACTCTCCCTATACTCATGCAGACACATCGCTCCTCCCACCCTGTGTTCACAGATGCACAACGCTTTGCTCAGCCTACACTCACATAAGCATACCCTTCTCCCTGCTCTCACTAGTGTACACCATTCACTGAGTGCATTCACATCCCTCATACAGTATACTCATAGTCCCACAACTCACTGTACGCTCACATAGACACATTGCTCACCATGCACCCCCAGCACTCACCCCAGCTCTTACAGAGGCACACTAATGAACCTCCACACACTCACTCACAAAGGGACATCCTTCGCCTTGCGCTCACACAGTGGACTTGCATAATTCACTCTGCAGGCACAAAAGCGCATAACTCACCCTGCACTCGTACAGTCACATATCTTACTTTGCAGTCACATAGACACTTCACTCACCCTACATTCATACAGTCACATTACTCTGTATTCACCCTGGACGCACACAGAGGCCCCAAGGTTGCAGCTCTAGTCCAGCCATGTGCTCTTCCTGTGGTGTGTTGGTAAGGGTTGTTGTTGTGTAGGCCCTCAGAGGAACAGTTGGGCTGCAGGAGTTTGGGAGTCTACGCTGATGGCTACTCCTCAGAGTGCAAGTTAAGGGTAGAGAATACATGTCTTCTGCAGACTGGATGCCTCCCTGCCCATCTGACACGGCAGAATCCTGAGCCTTTGGAGATAAGGGGAGGAGGTAAAAGCAAGGCTTTAACTATCTAGGGCATATCACTTGACTCACTTGTTTGTGGATGATAGTTGCGCACAAATGTGTGCCATCATTAACTTTACACAGTTATGCACATCTCCCCCATATTATCAATGTTTTACAGATCTGCAAATGTCCTATAGTATCTGTCTTTCCAGTGAGCCCATTTCTCCCCAGTATGTCTAGTCTTACAGATGCCGATATGTTTTTCAGCATTAATTTGACAGCGGTGCACATTTACTCCATTATTACTGTTCTACAGATATGCATTTCTCCCAATTCGTACTGTCTTAGAGAGCTGCCCAATTTTCGTGCAGTATTGCTATCGTATTCATGATTGTCTATCTCAGTATGTAATATTTCGAGGTGTGCCTTTCTCCCCAGTGTTAGCATTTTCCAGTCGTGCACATTTTCTCTTGAATGGAGTTCTTGATGATGTGCACATTCCTCCCCCGTTATGCTCCTTGCTGATGGGCACAGTTCTTCCTCAGTATAAATGTTTACACAAGTGAATACCTCCCCTGGATTGGAAAAAGGGCTGGGTAGGAGTCAAACAATATCCAGAGGCTCTGTCATTTTCAACTTTTCTTGCTGCGGAGAGTGGCGCTTCCTCCCTTCCCAATCCCATGCCCTCCGTCCTCATTCAAGCTAAACTATTTTTTAAAGGTTATGTCCATTTTTTCAAACAGTTTGAACACATTCCCAATGATTTTTTTTTTAAAACTCTTTATTCTTGACTGGTACAAGGTGTTATACATTACTGTACATTGCCACATCTGTTTACAGATCAGTCTTTTCCGTTTTCATCCTTAATGTTTATACATTTCGTATCTGTTCCAGTATGTGTTGTTTTCTCATACAGACTCTGATTAATCTCATTTATAAGCTGTAACCATCAAGATCTTGAGTGACATAACTTCTAATCCCCAACTACCCCTTTGTCCCACCCTCCCACTTTTTGTCTCCTGGTCGTCCTCTCTTGCATATTCTACATTACGGATCAGTGTGCCTCAAACTATCCTGAAATAGATGGATGGGCTAGGCATGTAAAGGTGCTGATGCTCGTGAGCCCTAGCCACCCTCCGCTATATGTAAGAGTTTTACCCCACTTGGTCTCCCGGGATATCTAGGTCCGTCTCTTCCAGTTCAATTATCATCGAGTCCCAATCCTGCGCGATAGGGTATTTGCGACGGCCCTTGTTCTCCTCTTCCCGCAGCGCCGCAGATTCGGCTTTGCCCCATTTCAGCAAGTCAGTCCGCCACATGTCTACCTGCGGGGCCCTGGGCGACTTCCATCGCATAGTGAGCACCCTAATTGCCAGTACTAGTGCCAGGTCCATGAACTTCAGTTGTGCTTTGCGAGTTTTGGGTCTTTTCCTATTCCCTATCAAGCAGGGTAATGCTCCCTCAGGGATCCGGAGCGTAGTTATGGAGTGTATCGTGTGTTTGATCGTCCCCCAGTAAGTATGTAATCTCGGGCATGTCCAAAGCATGTGTAGAATATGTGCCTCATCTTGTTGACATCTCGGGCAGCAATGTGCGGCAGTAGGGAACATCCTATGAAGTCTCTGGGGCGTAAGATATGCTCTATGGAGAATCATGGCCTGTATGAACTGAAACTTAACATTCCTAGACACTCTTCTATGATGGCCCAATATTATTTTCCACTCCCCGTCCGTTATGCTTTCCCCGGAGTCCTCAGTCCAAACCTCTCTAAGTGTGTTGATCGGTGACGTCACATGTTCCCTGATTCCGACATACAGCCATTTCACTAGGTGTCCCCCCGTGCCCATGTAATGTAGGAGGTGTACTAATTCGTGTTGTTCTGGCTTCGTGCGCTGTGGGGCCCAAGCTCGCCGCACGAAGTGCGTCACTGAGGCGTGTACCATGTATAAGCGCGGAGGCGCCCCCGTGATCTGTACAAAGGAAGCGTGATCTAGCATGGCATCATCTCCAAACAGGTCTCCCACTCTGTCCACCCCGGCCTCCGTCCAGGGACGTAGTCTACGCGATGTCAGGGTCCCCTGTGGTGTCGGGAGTCCCAGTAGGGGTATGTTGTCTGCATACGGAGAGGTCCCAGCCGTGTATGACAGTGCTTTCCTCCAGCAGGTCAAGGCCACATGCAGGAGAGGGTGGCAGTCTCTGGGAATCCTAGCATTGGGCAGTAGGAGGGAGTGTAATTCTCCACGTGCTAATTTGTCCGCCGTGTAAGCTATCTCATGGAGATCTCTGCCCGCCACCCATCGGGTCAACCATTGGAGCTGGCTAGCATAGTAATAGCTCCGCAGGTCTGGCACGCCCAGACCTCCCCGTCTAGAGTGTAGTTGCAGTTTTTTAAGGCTGATACGTCTTCTCCCCGAGCCCCATATAAGGGTGATCAGTAATGTATTGAGCGCGGTGAAAGTTTGTCGTGGGAGCAGGATCGGCAGGTTTACAAAGAAATACAGTATACGGGGGAGCAGGACCATCTTTGAGATCGCCACTCGTCCCATTACCGACAAGGGTAGGGACGTCCAGAAGCATATACTACTACGCAGACCCGTAATGGCCTTCCGGATATTACCGTCAATTTGGGCCGCCGGGTCTCTGTATACGTTAATTCCGAGATATTTAAACGTGGTCGGTGCCACTTGGATTTCATGATCGCCGAACTGTATGTGGGGGGGCTGTTGTCCTTCCCGAAAAAAGAACCCCAGAGACTTACCCGGATTTATAGCCAAGCCAGATATGGTCTCAAATCGTCTGAAGATAGACGCCAGGTGGGAGTGGTCCCCTCGTAGGTTCCGGAGGAATACTAAGATATCGTCGGCGTATATAGAGACCATGTGGTCCGTAACCTCCACCGGTATGCCGTCCTCCCTAGCTCTATTGCGGAGCGCAATAGCCAGTGGCTCCAGCGTCAGAACGAACAGCAGCGGCGATAGCGGGCAGCCCTGTCGGGTGCCCCGGTGGACTTCGTAGCTGTCAGAAGTTTATCTGCCCGTGCGCGCCCTGGCTGTCGGGCCCGTGTATAGTAGGCGGATCCATTTTATAAGGGACTCCGGGAATCCAAATCGATGCAGGACCTCGAACATGAAGTTCCACGTCAGGGAGTCAAACGCCTGGCGGAGATCCAGGGCTATACAGCCAGCATGTGGTAAAGTAGTAGGGGTAGTTGTCATAAGGGCATGAAGGCGTCTCGAGTTTTGGGAGGTACTTCTTTCCGGGAGAAAGCCACATTGATCAGAATGGATCAGGCCAGGGAGGTGGTGCTGGATCCGCATGGCGATAGCCTTACTGAGGATCTTATATTCAGTAGGAAGCATGGAGAGGGGCCTGTAGTTACCCACCTCCAGAGTGTCCCTACCGGGTTTCGGGATAGAAATCACCAAGGCCTGCATGGTGGTAGCCGGGAGATGGCCCATCTCCTAGGCAGTGTTGTATATTTTCTCCAGTACGGGGGCCAGCTCGTCAGTATATGTTTGATAGATCTCTCCCGGTAGGCCATCCATGCCCGGGGTCTTTCCTCGGTTAAGTGTGTGAATTGCTATCCTTATTTCGTGCTGTGTGATAGGCCCAGCCAGGGCCGCCTGAATTCCCGGGGCCAGCCTTGGGAGTGTAAGCTCTCCCAGGAAGTCCGTCATGTCGTCTCCGGCCTCCACATGGGGAGGAGCATAGAGGTTCTCCAGGTGGGTCTTAAATATTTTGTTAATCCCTAGTTGTGTGTGTATTTGTTCGTCCGCTGCGTTTCGAATAGCCGTTATTGTAGGGCTCTCTGGGGCATCCCTGACCAGCCGGGCAAGTAGAGCCCCGGATCTGTCCGCCTCCGCTTGTTGGCGTTTCAGGTATGTCCCATAATCTATCACCATCAGGGTTTCCAGCAGCTCTGCATGTTCAATGTTGCACAGCTGCTGTTCTGCTTTCCTGTCGGGGTCCTGCCCTGCCGCATTTTCAAGGTCTCGCAAGCGCCTTTCCACGTCGCTTAATTTCTCATGGATCTCCTGTCTGGCTCCTACTAGTCGGCCTATAGCAGCCCCCCAAATCACAGCCTTCATTGCATCCCATACGACTAGGTTCGAGGACGCCGAGTCCCAGTTTGTGGCAAAGTATACAGTCAAAGTGTCAGCTATATGTGATCGAAATGGGCCATCCTCTAGCAGTGTGGGGTTAAGTCTCCATGTAGGGACTGGCGAGGGTACCTTTCCCCAGTGTAGATCAAGCGTCAGTGGTCGGTGATCCGAAAACGTTTTAGCCAGATAATCCGATGTGGCGCATCTAGCCAAGATGGAGTTGGAGCACACAAATCTATCTAATCGGGTATGTAGGTTGTGTACGGGGGAGTAGCATGAATATTCTCTGTGTGTTGGGTGCAGTGCGCGCCAGATGTCCGCCATCCGCCAACCCTGGAGCCATGCCCCGAAAGAGTCTGATAGCTTATGTATTCCCGCCGCCTGTAGCGGGGGGTGTGACCTGTCTAGGGCCACATCTAAGATCATGTTCCAGTCACCCCCTAATATCCAGGGGACATCTATCCAGTCCGCTAATGCCCGGCCCACTGCAGCAAGGAATCTATCTTGGTCAAAATTCGGGGCGTAGATGCTGCCCAAGACCACCACCTCCCCGTCCAGAGTGCCTCTCACTAGTACATAGCACCCTTGGTCGTCCGTGCGTCTTTCTAGTTCCACGAACGGGGTGCCATGACGTACCCATATCGTGGCCCCCCTGGAAAAGGCAGAGTATGTTGTGGAAAATACAGTACCCCTCCACTTCTTCCGCAGCAGGAGTGACTCGGAGTGTGTCATGTGTGATTCCTGAAGGAACACTATATGTGCCTGCTGTCTAAGCAGGAAAGCATGCACTCTGTGTTTCTTCTGTACAGCCCCCAGTCCCCTCACATTCCAGGTGACCAGCCTATACTTTCCCTTAACATCAGCCATAACCCTTTGTAGGTGTCGCAAAGAGTGTTCCCGTATGGTCAAGCAAGTGATTCTTTATCATCAACCAGGAGACAGTTCCCTCCCTATCCCAAACCCCAACTATGAAGGCGCAGCCTCTAAACCCTGCTGTGCCAAACCATAAACTTGTAACCATAAGTAAACAGGTAACGTTGCATACGCTAGTGGGGGGTCGACCAAGCACTTGCCATGTCCATAGTGCCATACTCGGTCAAGCCGCCGGCTCAACGGTGCCGCCGGGAGAGTTCTGTCATATTTGCGTAGTATCTGTAGCCACGTCTCATGGAGGGGGGGGGGGAAGCAAAGGGACAGGGGAGGGGAGGGGAGGAGGGAAGGATCATGGCCACTGTTGATTGCTGGCAGCAGGATGCAACAGGTGTCCCAGGGGCACAGGAGGTGCCCGAGCCTCAGTCCACGAGCCTCGGACAGATGTCTCACTTCTCCCCCCCCGAGTCCAGTCCACCTAGTGTAATCCAGCAAGGGAAGGGCCCCATAGGCACATTCCCAATGATAAAAGCGCAAACACCCCTATACTAACATTGTGGATCTTGGTTACCAACTTTTCTATGAATTTTTATTTTGTAAAATTATGGGTAACAAAAGAGTCCACGGTTACTCATCCATTAAAGAGGCAAATTAGGTGATTTGGGAAACGAGTTGCAACGTCACCCTCCTCCGAACACATTTCACGATAAGTTGCAAGTTGTGTAAAGAATTCACATTCTTATGTGAAAGACTAAATGCCGTACCAAAGCGGTACAAATACTAGTCCATACTGCAGTTTCCATTAAAATCCTTGAGTATTTCCTTTGAATGTCCCACATAATGGCAAAGCACGGAATCATATCAAACTCCATACTACTGTAAGAGCTGCCACAATGCCATTGAGAAGCCCATGTGAAAAGAATGTCCTGTTATTCCCCTGAACCTTGCCCGCGACAGAGGTGTCGGTGGAAACATTCTGGGCTCAAAGGAATCAAAGTAGGTCACGGTCCCAGAGAAGCTGCAACACGACAGTCTAGCTGTCAGGGACAGCACCAGCAGATTCCAGAAGCCCAACAAATGAGTTTCAATTCCATCTTCATTCTTTTTCTTCTCTGACGGCAGCTCTTTCAGGAAAACGAAATAAAACGCCAAAATGAAGGGTATACCAGCCACAAGTATCAAGCAACATGTTGTAATTGATGTCATTTACAAGCTTAGTTGCAGAAGGCTTGCCATCACAGTGTCATCCTAACTCCTATCCCTTACGTAATATGGAATGTTCACACACTATTTAGTGCACGTCACATGACACTCATGTCATTTCGTCAGCTGTTCATCCTCTTTATACCCTTTCCCTCCCGCTGCTGACGGGCCTTATTAATTAAAAAAATACATACTTCAAACTATCGACATTGGTGTTATTTGTATTAACACTGACAGTAGTCTCGCTGGCCACCCCTTTCAACGGGCGGTTGCGGCGATGGGCTGGGGGAACTCATTGGTGGCTAATAGGTCCTCTCTAAAGGGCGTAGGAGTCGCAAGAACCACATTGGGATCCGAGCTTCGGCACACCTGTTGCCACATAGAGCCTCCTCCGCTCTCCTCTTCAAGCACCATGCCATATATCAGGATGCATCGGTTACCCCCTCGTCTTGTGCTCGTCTTGTACTCCTAGTGAGGGCCATGTCTTCCTCAGGCAGGTTGCAAGATCAAGCAACTACAAAACACAAATGTCAAGTTCGAGGCTCTCGCCACAATTTGCCGATAGGTGCACACTGCGCATCACGATAATCACTTTATTCTATTTACATGTACATTGCCCAGGCCGTCGGTCCGCGAATATGTCACCTGGTGCCTGAAAGCCAACTATGCGTTTGTATGCTTGCTGTATTTCTTCCCTTAATAGAGCGCAGCTGCGGGGTGATTGTGCGCCTTTGCTAACATTTTCATGTTAATGGCAGCGCCCTTCATGAGCTGTAATTAACATGAAAACTTTAAAAAAGGCACACAATAACCCCGCAGCCCAGCTCTATCAAGAGAAGAAATGCAGCAAGTCTACAAACACAGCGTGTGCTTTTAGGTGATTCTAAAAGCACACGCTGTGTTTGGTGCTGCATTTCCTTTGTTTTCTAGAGTGTGGCTGCAGGGCCGATTGTGTCCTTTTTTTAAAGCATTCATGTTAATTGCAGCTCCTTATGGGCTATGCAATTGACACAAATACTCAAACAAAAGCACGCAATGAGCTGCACTCTAGAAAACAGAAGAAATTTAGCAAGTGCTCCCTCCCCGGAGCACTTGCTAAATGCCTCTTCCTACGCGAGATCGAAATGCCCATTTTCACGCTGCAGCAGTGGTGCGAATGCTCTCAGGGATGTGTGTGCGCGCCACACACACAGCATTGCGCGCTCGGGGGCACTGACGTGCGCGCCCGCACAGGCACACACGTTTGAGGGAACACTGGGTGTGTGTATAAATAATGGAGTTGTTGTGTATAACTGTATACATGAGTCAATTGGTATGTGATTGATTCTTTGCATGACTGACTAGGTGTGTGAGTAACTCTATGGATGAGTGGCGGAGTGTTACTGTATGAGTGCATATTACAGTACTGTATTGATGAGTAACTGCATGTATAAGTAACTGGATGTGTGTATAGACGTAGGAAATAGTGGGTGGTAGGTAGTATCTGGCATTCTTGTGCCTATGGTTTCAAAAATAGTAGCCTGTATTTTAAAGTGCGTGTATCAAAGTTTATATTAGGGCATCAGTATAAGCATCAGATTTTCATGTGGATGATGTCATCAGTGATGTCATCAGTGATGTCACTGACCATGTCATGAGTTGATGTAATATGTGACGTCATCACCAGTGCATTGCGGGCGCACGAGTTATAGTTAGTTCAACTAACTATAACATGTGAATTTTTCTGGTTTTATATGAGTCAAATGTTCAACTAACTGTAACATCCCTGAAACCTATGTTTTTTTTGTAGTGAATTTCTAAGGTTTTTTAAATGCTAATTCCTAACTATAACATCTGTAAAACCTATCGTTTTTTCTGTAAATTTCAAAGGTTTTTAAATGTTAATTTCAGATTTTAATGTTTATAAAACCTATATTTTTCTATCATATTTGTTAATATTTTGGAACTCTATATTACCTCTTTTTTTAACTTTAAAAATGATGTAATGTTTTGTATCTTCCCCCAAAAATATGTATCTCTTTTTTTTTCATAAAACTGCACTCCCATACCGGTAGCGTATCAAGCTCCATCACCACACAAATCCCATCCACCATATTGCTAAACTCGTAAATGATGTGCATTTTGTATGCGACGGGTTCGTGGCACTGCGTCCCGAGTAACATCATATACACATGAAGTCGCCCCAGCAGCTACTTTGGTATCCGACGGGTACGCAGTACCAAGCCACGCGTTAGGTCATGTACGAAAGGGGTAGCGCCTGCTGCGCGTTGCGTATGCGACGAGTGTACGCTGCGCATTGCGTATACGACGAGTGCACGCCGCCAGGCCCTGAGTTACGTCACAGACGTCTGGTGTCGCAACGGGTACGCCATTCCCTCCTTTTTTTTGGTCTCAAAAGTATATCTAAATATCTTTCAACAGTATGTGAGAGCAAGTGATAATCTACAATATTTTAAACATTTATATATTTCTAACTGTAATAAACTTATATTAGGATGAATATATTTTCTCAAAATCGCGTCGGGTGTGGCCTCCTCATAAGCTCAAGCGCGATTGCCATGTGACCGCAAAAAAAAGCATTTCATTGCTTCATAACATTTCCCATTGTAACAGTTGGACGACCACACCCATTTTAGTCATTCTCTCTACAGCATTTGATGAGACACACCCCTTCTGCTTAGAGAGATTTTTTGAAAAGTGTGTTGCTGTATACACATATCTTATACTACACACAACATGCCACAATCGTGATCCCTATTCATGTTCTGTACATTAGCCTTCCACGTGTGATGGCTATGCATCTCAAACGTTACTTCAAAAAACAAATGTGTGTTACACAATGCCCCTGGTGTGTGTGTGCGCACATTATGGCGCTGCATTTCGGCCTGGGTTTTTGTAGCTCTAAGAAGTATCATCAGCCATGGGCAGAGTGCACATCCTAGATCACATGTGACAAACAGTAAACAGTAATGTGTAGATTTGTATTGCTGTACACTCTGTTGTCAGGCTTTACCAATATAGTAGTGTGTTGAGACTTTCAGATTCACGTTTGACATACATTGCTTGACTGTAATGAACTTTATCACTGTGTATTACGTAGCCTCACTGCTGATCTTCCCTCCATCTGAGCACATTCACATGTGTGCACTTCACGATAGCAACATTTTTAATAATACCGCACACCATTGACATGCGTGTCTGCGCATATCAACAAGCTTGACAATGAAATGTGATGTTGGCCATTCAATGTTTTCGAACAGCATCTCATTAGCGATAGTTGCCGCCCTTCTGGTACGTGCTACATTAATGTAAATTGCGCATTCTGTGACGTTAAAACTGCAAAAGAAACACACATAAGTACACTTCCTGGCCAGGCAGGAACTGAACAACGCCCAGATCCCCAGAACAATTATTCACACTCCTACGCTGGCCTGGCATACACAAGCACAGCCCACTTTGCATACGTATAAATGGGATAATGACAATGCCACATGTCCCAGTTCTTCCACACTGCCTCAGGTGATATGGCCACATCCACCGCGCATAACACAATGCGCAAAAAAAAAGGGATCCATGAGGTGTACACCATCCTGGCAATCAACACTGGCTCTAAATTGTGAACCCTACTGCCAATCATGTTTCGAAAGGGATCCTTGAGGTGTACACCATCCTGCGATCAACACTGCATCTAAATTGTGAACATTGCTACCTGTAGTGTTTGCACACACATCAATGACAGCAGGTGAGCAGTGGGGTCTGGGTGCACAGCGGCTCCAATTGAGCACAGTGCTGCGGGAGGGGTGGGCTGCAACAACCTGAGTGCGCAGGTGCGAACAAGCGAAGTTGCCCTGGGTAATGATGTGATGGTTGACCTCATTCATTCCCATCTCTGTCTCATTTTAAAGACCTGCTGGACCGTACTGTAGGCCTGAACCAGTGGGCAGCGCTACCCTACAGACACGTGTTGAGCGCAGTGCTGCGGTAGGGGTGGGATGCATCAGCCTGAGTGCGCAGGTGCAAACAAGCAATGTTGCCGTGTGTAATGATGGGATCTCTGACCTCATTCATTCACATGTCTGTCTCATTTTAAGGACCTGCTGGACCGTACTGTAGGCCTCAGCCTGTGGGCAGCGCTGCCCTTCAGACATGTGGCGTTGGCTTTTAGGGCACTGTAGTGAGCTCATTGCTAAGTGCACATGCACACAGGCTTCTGTCACTGCATTACACAAGCACATTATGCTTCTAGTATGTGCTCTGTTCCTTTGCCTGTGAACGTTGGAATAACATATTATTATTTAACATTGTGTATTCTCGTGCACTCCAACTCCTCTTTGAACCACGATTACCACTAACAGTTTGTAGATCGTACTTCAAAAATGAAGGATGCACTCAACTGGTGTTTTCTATTAAGCTTGAAATAAACCGTTCATTTACCTCCACACGTTTCCACCATTAAATTATTTCTCACTTTTCAGATACTGAATTAATTGACCCAAAATGGGCGGAGCGGGTGCTCACCCCGTAATGATGCCCTGGGCATTCTGACGCCTTCCATCGTGGTATCAAGACACTGTCCCTACCTGGAGACCTGCTCTCCCACCCTACAAAAGTACCCCGGACTCTGAGCTTGCACCAACATGTCGTTGGACACACCGATGGTAACAGGTGAGCAGTGAAGCATCGGTGTGCAGGACCTACAATTGAGCACAGTGCAGGGGAAGGGGCTGGGGTGCAGCAGCCTGGGTGCACAGGTGCAGGCAAGCGATGTTCCAGTAGCTAATAATCTAATCTCTGGCCGTACTGCGGGAGGGGTTAGGTGCATCAGCCTGGGTGCGCAGGTACGAACAAGCAATGTGGCCGTCCGTAATGATGTGATCTCTGACCTCATTCAGTTACATCTCTGTCTCATTTTAACGACCTGCTGGACCGTACGGTAGGTCTGACCCAGTGGGCAGCACAACCCTACAGACATGTGTAGAATGTGGTGCTGCGGAAGGGGTGGGGTGCATCAGCCTGGGTGCGCAGGTGCGAACAAGCGATGTTGCAGTGCGTAATGATATGATCTCTGACCTGATTCAGTCTCATCTCTGTCTCGTTTTAAGGACCGACTAGACCGTACTGTAGGCCAGAGCCAGCGGGCAGCGCTGCCCTACAGACACTTGGCGTTGGCTTTTAGGGCACTGTAGTGAGCTCATTACTAAGTGTACATGAACACAGGCTTCCGCCACTGCACACGCACATTATGCTTCTAGCATGCGCTCTGCTCCTTTGTATGTAAACGTTGGCATAACATATTATTATTTAACCTTGTGTATTCTCGCGCACTCCAACTCCTCTTTGAACCACGATTACCACTAACAGTTGGTAGATCGTACTTCAAAAACGAAGGATGCACTCAACTGGTGTTTTCTATTAAGCTTGAAATAAACCTTTATTTACCTCCAGACATTTCCACCATTAAATAATTTCTCCCTTTTCAGACACTAAATTGATTGAGTCAAAATGGGCGGAGCGGGTGCTCACCCCATCATGATGCACCAACACGTCGTTGGACACACCGATGGTGACAGGTGACCAGTGAAGCCTCGGTGCGCAGGGCACACAATTGAGCACAGTGCAGGGGGAGGTGCTGGGATTCAGCACCCTGGATGCACAGGTACAGGCAAGCGATGTTCCCGTAACTAATAATGTAATCTCTGGCCTCATTCATATGTTTCATTTTAAGGACTTGCTGGACCACACTCTTTCTCGCGGACCCCAGCGTCCTAGACAAACAGGTGACGGGAGGAAAACACCGAGGGTTGGGTGCCGTAGGCCGATGTTCTGCCTCCTCCGCCTTCTGTTCTTTTGACTCTCCCTCCCCTTCTACCTTCCACCCACTCCCTCTCCCTCCCATTCTCACTATCTTCTTTTCATTCGGACTACCTTTCTTTTCCTCTTCCACATGGCACACATACTTATGTTTAATTTTTGTCTTGCAGGTTTTGTACGCTGCTTCCAGAGGAATCCCACCCACGTATTTCATGTTATACTGTTATTTGTTCTAATAAACTTGCTTTTCTATTTATTTGTGTTGTTTTAATAAATGGGTCATTTTTTTCCAATAAATAAGTGAGTGTATAGGCTTTCTTTTTCTGACAACACTTATCTGTAGTTTATTGTTTATAGGAGGTTATGAGGGAAAACATTAGTAATTTTGCGGTGCACCTACCAAATATAAACCAACAGACTATTACATAAATGAAGCCTGCGTAATTCTACAACTGCAAGGGTTCTATGCGTGTATCACTTTATAACACCATGAGTACTTGCCGTGTGATTACAGAACCAATAAGGCACTGCCTAGGACCACCAAGCCTTCAGGGACTGCTGAGGCCCACCCTGCATATTTAAGTAATGCCCCGGAGGGTGGCGATCCCCGGACTTCATTCGCCTTGATGCCCACCGAACAATTAGTAAACAATACCGGGAAGGAGGGCGATCCCCTAGGCTGCAAAACGTCTCTGTGACCTCCTGCGCGTAATTTACATGTGACATTAAGATCCCCAGTCCTACAGAGACCTCGCAATATAATAATAGGATGGGCCACAGAACATTACCCACCAGGGGCCTCATTTAAATGAACGGATGAGACAATGCTTCTCTTTTTGTTTTCTTTTTCTTCATTTTTACCATCCGGATTCGCTCTATTAAAGTGATACAAGGTTTTCTTCCCCTCGCTTCAACTAGTCAAAAAAGGATTTGCTATCACAGGGTGAAAGCTATGCACCCGCCCTCTAATAGCAAACATAAATGTCCCGCGGATGCATACCCGGGACATTGTATGAGCTGCACCTGGGAGGTCGAGCTCCGTGGACCATGTTGCATTGGTTAGTATAAACACATACTAACACTACTTTACACACTTGTAGTACAGCGACCAGAGTGTAGTGAAGAGCCAGAGGAAGCGCAAAATCTAAAAATATAAATTCTACCAGAGGTCGGATGACATAGTTCAATGAGCCGACGACCCAGGGATGAGTAGAAACAGCTAAACGAAGAAAACGGGTCTTCAGCACAACAAAAGCAACTTTTAAATATTGGTGAGTGCTGCCTTCTTTTTACCTTCTCCCGCTCTTCGCCAAATTTATGTAGTGAAGAGGCAGAGAGCAGTGGATCCGATAAGTAGATTTATTGCAGGAGAACAAGACACCTCAAACACCCAGCAACAGGAGCAGACAGCAAGGCAACCGTCTTCTCCAACACCGTGTACAAACTCCCCAAGGTTCTCCTCATGACAGCGATACATTCCAACATTACATACTTACATTCTAGTAGAACTACATACTAACATTCTACTATGACTTACATTGGAATACTACACAGAGCACGTAACTTTATAGCAATGAGCTCATGCTTTTATCCAAAGGTCTTGAGACCGGTACAGGTGAGTAGTTGAATGAATGAATGAATGAAAATAATTTATATCGCGCAACTAAAACCCTAAGGTGTCAAGGCGCCTAACAAAATAGATCAAAAGATGGCAAAACAGACTACAAATATGCGTGCGCAAAAAGACGGGTCTTCAGGGCCTTTCTGAAAAGCTGCAGAGTACGGAGGGACCTAAGTTCTATAGGAAGAACATTCCACCACTTAGGTGCCAGATTGGAAAAGGCTTTACCTCCCCATCTAGCTTTTCGGATACGCGGGACTGATAGAAGAGCCTTGTTAGAGGAACGTAAGTTCCTGCAAGGACTATAACAGGACAGGATAGATCCAATTCCTATAAGCCTGCTTCTTGCCAGAGCCCTATAGATCAAACACAGGATTTTAAACAGGATACGATCCTCCATAGGGAGCCAATGAAGCCGTTTCCTGGCCAAAGTGGCCGAGGTGCCCCGAGGCAGGTCCAGGGCGAACCTAGCCGCTGCATTCTGGACCACCTGCAAGCGCTGCAGCAGGCTTTTATTCAGTCCCGCATACAGCGCATTGCAGTAATCCAGACGAGAACCCACTAGAGCAACTGCCAGTTGTTTCCTAGCTTGCTGCGAAAGATAGTGCCTAATCCTCCTCAGTATGCGAAGAACGCCCCAGCAGGTGGAGATTGTCCTGTTTACCTGTTGACACATACTGAGGGTAGGATCGATCACTACCCCAAGATTTTTAGCGGATGCTTCCCACTCCCTGTGTTGTGTAAACGCAAACTAACACTAATTCTACAGGTATACTACAGCGCCCAGAGCACATCACTTTACAGCAATGAGCTCACGATTTAGGCTCACGGTTTCATCTCCAAGTCTTCAGACCAGTAGGAGAAAGTAGTTGGCTACCCACTCCCTATATACTATAAACGCATACTAACACTACTTACACAGTCATACTACAGCGGCCAGTATCCTACAGCGCCCAAAGCCCATCACTTTACAGTAATCAGCTCACTTTGATCACTGAGTCTTCACATCGGTAGGCGTGAGTACTTCGCTTCCAGCTTCCGGTATAGTATAAACACATGATAGCAGCCAGTAGCTCGCTTCCCACTCCCTGTATGGTATAAACGCCTAATAACACTACTTGCAAACGTATGCTACAAAGACCAGAGCACATCACTTTACAGCAATGAGCTCACGGTTTAGGCTCTCAGTTTCATACTCGAGTGTAGCAGCATATCACCTCAGCACCATGTCACTCGGAGCAACACCACACTTTCAGACCGATAGGAGAGACTACTTCACTTCACACTCCCCCACAGAGGTTACAGGGCTCCTACCCTCCTTTACTACTTTTTTTGCCCTTTTTTCCCCTTACTCGCTTCAACAGAATCACAAAATGGCGGATAACACAATCTCGTGCTCGTAACACCTCAGCCAATAAGATGGCAAAATTCCCAAATATCGATAACTTTAAATTTTGCTATTTCTCCAAAACTACTGAATGGATTTACACTAAATAAACAAAAGCGTGCTTTCTAGACCAAGACCCTTCTCCCTACCAAATTCGGGGTAATTCCATTCACCCATTCGATTTGTAGCCTTGTCTAAAGTTTCCTATGGAAATTAACATGGAAAAACACGTTTTGAGACACCCTTTTATCTCGACCCCCCCATTTACCAATCACCCCCTTACTTTCAACAAAGGAACTGATATGAATAAAGAATTAGCTTTGAAAATTTCATTAAGATTCATCAAACGACTCAAAAGGTATAAGTAAAACAAAAAATGCTCTTCCTATGGAAACTTGGTCCTAACTATAACTACCTACATATATATATACATACATATAAATGAGTCCGCACCCCCCTAAGTTGAACATCAACTATTTATTTAGCTGGAGCAAGCATTTTAGTCCGAATATTTTGCTGGTTCGCTGCCTGACGCGTTTCCAAGATACTTCTCTTCTTTTTCAAAGGGGCATGACATCACATCGGTCTCTCCCCACAGTTCCACTTTATTCTCTGTTAATTGATTGCACCTGGAGATTAGCACTTGCAAGGCATTAGCATAGTTTTGGCTCCGATGTGCCCTTGCAGTGCATTGTGGAATTTGTGTTTTTTGTTTGCCGCCCTCAAGTGGGTTGCTGTGATTATCAACATTTTATCGAGGAAATAGCCCCCAGTGGTCCGGCAGACTGAAAGTCCTGCTCCCATCGCTTTAATTACCCATTAGGCCTTCTGACAATCTGGCATAGTTCCATCGCTCTGGACCCATTTGTTCCGGGCGGTGCGTAGACTCTACGGCTGGACCTGCCGTGATAAAATCAACCCAATTTGGCCCTTCAAACGAGTCCGCACTCCCAAACAGGTAAGTTGAACATCAACTATTTATTTAGCTGGAGCAAGACCGATGTGATGTCATGCGCCTTTGAAAAAGAAGAGAAGTATCTTCGAAACGCGTCAGGCAGCGAACCAGGAAAATATTCAGACTAAAATGCTTGCTCCAGCTAAATAAATAGTTGATGTTCAACTTACCTGTTTGGGAGTGCGGACTCGTTTGAGGGGCAAACTTGTGTTGACAAATATATATATATATATATGTATATATATATATATATATATATATATATATATATACTGTACCCTGCCATGCGTTGCTGTGGCTCAGTCTGGTTAAATGGAAGAGAAAGAAAAGAGTAAGCACACGTTTCTAATATGTTTAATTTCACAATGCTTGTCGGCACACAATATGTTTTTGTAACTATTGTCACGTTGTGTATATATAAACACGCTCTAATGTTGCAAAGTGAACCAACTCCTCCCCACTCCCTCCACCCACTTCCCGGTCTGCTATCCTGACACCAACTGTTCATCCTAATATATGTAGACTATTGTCTCTATGCGTCCTTTCTTAATGTTACAAAGTGAACCAACTCCTCCCCCCTCCCTCCACCCACATCCTGGTCTGCCATCCTGACACCAACTGTCCATCCTAATATATGTAGACTATTGTCACTATGCGTCCTTTCTTAATGTTGCAAAGTGAACCAACTCCTCCCCCCTCCCTCCACCCACCTCCAGGTCTGCCATCATGACACTAACTGTCCATCCTAATATATGTACACTATTGTCTCTATGCTTCCCTTGTAGTTTTTGCGCAGGAACCAAATAGATAGCGTCTGTTCGGCCTTTCGATTAAAAACACGCTCGTATTGGACACACACGTATTCTAATCCCATGTTGTGTATATATAAACACGCGTTTCATCGAATCCAATGTTGTGTCAAAATTTCAAATCAATCGGTGAAGAACTTTCGGAGATTTAAGATTTTGAACAAAAGAACATTGACATTTGTATGTGTCTGTTCGGGCTTTCAATGAAAAATGCGCGTGTATTCTACACGCGCGTATTCGAATCCAACGTTGTGTATATAAAACTACCCCCCTATTCGAATCCAACATTGTGTCAAAATTTCAAAGCAATCGGTGAAGAACTTTCGGAGATTTGCGATTTTGAACAGACGAACATTTATATACATATATATATATATATTACCTACTGGCGGTCGCCAGTAGGTATATATAGTTAGGATTTTTTCTCTATGGGTTTTTTGAAAATTCTATGTCTAATAACTTTGGCGTTTGTGGACGGAATTGGCTGAAATTTTCAGGAAAATGGCACATTTTGTTTCTGAGCAGCCCCTGAAAATTTTGGGGGGGTTCGTCAAGGGGGGGCCGAGAAAAAAGGGGGGTCCCAAAACGCGTTTTTCCCATGTTAATTTCCATAGGGCGGTTGGCCTCACTTTTAGCCCGAACGGCTGAATGGATTTGCACGAAACTTGGCAAAATTGTAGGGACTGGTAGCCCGATGTGCCTTTTGTAGGTCTCAATATATGTGCTCCAGTGGATTTTGAGAAATTAACGTTTAAAAAAAGATATATATCTGTAACAGCGGACTGGGCAGCGGCCCAGGACGCGGACTTTTCGCGCAACGGAGCTTTGTGAAGCGAAGCTGATTGGTTCTCCGGCGTCTGTCAACATTCCAAACAGTCCGTAGCGGCCGCCATCTTGTCTCTCGGTAGGATCGAGAGACAAGAGGAGGCGAAAGCGAAGGGGCAAATGACCATAAGGGGGAATAGTAGATCCTCGCTGACCCCCTAGGTTTGATGTGGAGGTTTTAAAAGGGCCCCGCGGGGCAAAAAAAAAAAATAATAATAATAATCGAACGGCTGAATGGATTTGCACGAAACTTGGTAAAATATTAGGGACTGGTAGCCCGATGTGCCTTTGCTAGGTCTCAATATATGTGCTCCAGTGGATTTTGAGAAATTAACGTTCAAAAAAATATATATATCTGTAACAGCGCTCCGCTTCGCGTACTTTTCGCGTTACGGAGCTTTGCGAAGCTGATTGGTTCTCCGGCGTCTGTCAACATTCCAAACAGTCCGTAGCGGCCGCCATCTTGTCTCTCGGTAGGATTGAGAGACAAGAGGAGGCCAAAGCGAAGGGGGAAATGACCATAAGGGGGCATAGTAGATCCTTCCTGACCTCTTAGGTTTGATGTACCATTTTGCCAAGTTTAGTGTAATTCCGTTCAGCCATTCAGGCTGTAGACGTATGTAAATGTCCTATGGGAAATTGCATGGGGAAAACACATTTGAAAGTGTTGAAATTTAGAACCAATTAAAATGTTACTTTGGTTTTGTATTTGTGTGTGATGAAAGTTAATTGGTTATGTATATATCTCAAATGAGAGGAAACCACAGCCATTTTGTGATACTACTGTCTGAGGTACATTTGTGAGGAATTTTTGGTGGTGAATTTCTGGTGTTTGATTTACACAGTACTAACACTTTTCCTACTTTTAAAAAGGTGAGTTGTTAATTTGTAAGGGGAACTATGTTGTACACTTGAAGATAATTTGAAAAATGTTTTCTGTTATTTATTTGCAGTCCTTCTGTTATACTAAATACTTGATAAAGTTAGTTTTATATTATGTATTACTAAAAACGATAAATGAAAGTGATTATTTTTTTCTGCAATTTACAGCAAGCAATTTCAAAATAAAATGGCTCACAATGAAGAGACCGTGGCAATTTCTTCTGAATTTTCCACTACATTGATTGAAATTGAGAGCACCAATAATGAAACATTGTCACAAGGAGGACATGACTTGTATGATTCCATTAGATTGATTGAAATGGACAGCACCAAGAATGAAATATTGTCACAAGGAGATGACTTGAATGATTCCACTACGTTGATTGAAATTGAGAGCAGCAATAATGAAATATTGTCACAAGGAGGAGATTACTTGTATGATTCCATTAGATTGATTGAAATGGACAGCACCAATAATGAAATATTGTCACAAGGAGGAGATGACTTGAATGATTCCACTACATTGATTGAAATTGAGAGCACCAATAATGAAATATTGTCACGAGGAGATGACTTGAATGATTCCACTACATTGATTGAAATTGACAGCACCAATAATGAAATATTGTCAGAAGGAGGAGATGACTTGAATGATTTTTTTGATCAATCTCTTGATGGCGAATTTATCGAGTGTTTGGAGACCATAGAGTTACAAGAATCATTATTGCAGACTTTTCATGAGGACATTGCTGATGAGGACATGTTAGTAGTTGTTTCAAATTTAGAAAATTCTGAAGAATAAATTTATATTTAGAAATCAAAAATTGTTTGAGACATTATTCATTTTTATTTTTAATTTATGAGGTTGTAGCGAAGTGATTGTAGTATAAAATGAGACTTATAGTATAGAGTGCAACATTTTTATGTTACATGGTAAGTTTACTCATATTTACTTCCCTTCTACCACTATATTATCTCCAATGTGTATTTGACATCTCTTCTTCATCTCCGGCCTCCTTTCTCTCACTGTGTGTCTCCGATGCATCTTATCGCTGCTATTTTGTGTAATTACAGAAGAGAGTAAAATAAAATAGTTCGGAACGTGAAAAGGGGGCAAAGTAGAGTACTCCTCACCCCCTAGGCCTTTTTAGGCGGTCCCAAAAGGATCAGTTTCTGCTTTCCTGAGAGATTATGGTATGAGTTCCATATACCACAATAACTTGCATTACAACATGCAAGATATCTATCTCCTATTACCAACTTTTGGAGATATTCGCGCTAAGCGCGAATATCTCCAAAAAGTAACACCTGCCCTGAGCAGTTCTTAGCCATGTTATCCAAAGGGAGGTGGATAACATGGCTAAGAGCATTAGCTCGGTAATGTATGAATATCGCTGAGTTTTTAGCGATATTCATGCATTGCGGCCGTTTATTATCGCATTTGTGATAAACCTTGATAATAGCAAGGTTTATCTTCGATAATTTCTGACGATGCTTAGCGGTAAAAAATTGGTTGGTAAGCATCGTTAGCGATAAATATCGCTTAACTTTGGTAATATGCCCCAACGTCTGTTAACGTTCGATTCGAAAGAAATGAGGAAGTGTTGAAAAACATTGTCTGCGCCATCTTGCCTTTTTTGAAATGCCACACTTTTGTCGTGCACGGCAGCCATTTTAGATGTCTTGACCAGACCCACTCTCTGCACGCTGTCGATTCGTAGCATGGCTCCTCACCCTCGCAAGCATCTTCCCCAGGCACTGGTCACCCCCGCTCTCTGTCTTATGCATGGGCAATAAACCTCCCCCCATCTGCGCTGCTCTTCCCTGAGAATCACACTCTGTGCCTGCCCGACACCTCCCTTTCGCCCTATTCACTACCACACCCTCTGACACTCCTCTTCCTCTGTGTCCGATTGTCCAGGCTATCAGCTAGCCCTGCAGATGTAGTTTATGGCCCCAGCTGTAAAGAATCACCCCTCTTCAAAGGAGTTATAGTAGATCAAGGCCCACACCCGATGAGATCCGTCACACCACACGTGTTCCTACTATCTGAAAACTATCCTGTATTGTGATTGGGGAGGGGACCGAGCCTGAAGCGGAAGATTCCAGGAATGACTCTTTGTACATCAAAGTTTTTACAATTATGTGTCACATTAAAAATATATAGCACTCCAACAAAGTAGTAGGAATATAAAACTTTAATAACATATAAATATATACAACAAAACAAAAACAGTAAAAACATTTAAACAACGAAGAGACCGTGGCAATTTCTTTTGAATTATCCAATAGATTTATTGAAATTGACAGCACCAATAATGAAATATTCTTGTCAGTAGCAGTCTGTTGTGCGAATAGTTCCAAGGCAGCAGAACGCGCTGAAATCTAGATGGCACGAAAGTGATGTCTAGCAAGTTGCCGCCCAGCACATAACGGCGTGGGGCGCCGCGGGGGTGAGTGAGTCCAGTAGGCACCACAGCTATTCTTACCGCCATTGCAGAATTACTGCTGGGGACAATGCCTGTGCTGTAGCAGGGTCACAGCAGAAACAAAAAGGATTCTGTTGAAGATGTTGTTGGTTTTCAATTTGAAAACAGTTCTGGTGTCAACTGCTATGCTAATGTAGTGGTTAATGTTTTGTTTTCTCTAGAAAATGTAAAAGAGGGGGAGGCAGTCCAAAGTTCCGTTAAAAGGGCAAAGGAAAGGATCGGTGGTTTGAACTATCAGTCAAAAAGGGGAGGGGGTGCAACAATTTTTCCTACCGGGTCACACTGTGCTTTCACCGGAAGTGAGGTCTGCAGGATTCTAGTAATTGAAAGTGAGGCTGGCGCCGACGTCCCGCGGATACAGTTTCGTCACTCCACGGGTGATCATGGCAGTCATTCCCCATCGGGGGTCGGAGACTCCCGCGGCTCCTCTAGAATCTTCAAGGTCGTGGAGGACTACGGTGGTGGAGTCAACCAGTGACCGGGCCATTTCTTTATGCTGGGCCCGCTCTTGCGAGGTCGACCGCCATTTTGAGAGTTCGGTAGCTACTGGCGATCGCGGGGTCAAATGAGCGGACGGGCTCCACCCTGCCGGGCGAGACGTTGCAGCATGGCCACAGTGGAAGAACTCTTTTCCGGGCGCCTGGAGCGCTGAGGGTGCAGCTGGGAAGCCTCCACTGGGGAGGCGGGAGAGGCCTGTTCGCACCGTCTCTCCCTCCCAGTGCACCCCACGGCGTCTCGCTTGATATTTGTTATGGCCGGACCAGGCGATGAGGACGAGGGGGGGGGGGTCGGAGGCATGTGCAAGACATCCCCCCCCAGGGTTGTTGCAGCAATTATACAAGAAAGAAGAAGTGTCCCGTCCGTCTTCAGGCCGGGCTTCCGGTAGATGTCGGCCGGACGCCCCTGGCTCTGGCCCCATGAACGGGTTTCTTGGTTTATCGGCTGCAGCCGGATCCCGTCGGCCTCGGCCCCCCGACCGTTGGTGGCCGGACCGGAAGAGCATGTGGCGGGACTACCTGCAACTCTCAAGGGCCACCGCGGCCGGACTGGGAGAGAGAGGGGAGGGTCGAGGAGACATTCCCCCCCCCTGCCACTGTTCAGCATTGTAAAGGCAATCCCCTGGCCGGGTCCCGCTGGCCTCGGCCTCTCCTCCGGCTACACCCTACGTTAGGATCTCCTGGCCGAGGCGTGGCAGCAGGACCCGCCTTATATGGGCTGCTCCCGGCTGGGCGTAGCGGGAACCCTGCCCCACCTTGGAAGTTTCCAGAGTGGGGGCGGATGTTCTACTGACTTGCATTTTCCCTAGTCTATCGATTTTTTTGGCGTGGCAGGCGGTGGGACAGCGAGGGGTGATTTGGTTTCTCTTACTGTTTTTCTGGTCTCTCACCAATGGCATATTTTAACGTTTTCTTGTTTCTAGGACATTAATAGGTTTTATCATTACGTTATGTTATCGTTTCTTTGTTCGTTGTTTAATAAAAGTTCATGTTCATCAGTGGCCTACTGATTTTCGTTTTCCTATTCTTTTCTTTCCAGGTTGTTTCATGCTAAAGTTTCTGTTAACAGGATACAGTGATCACTTCGTTATTATTGCATATGTCCTTTTCACTAGGGGTGCTCTCTGGTCGGGCCAGATGACGTATGTCTAGTAAATGGTACGGGTGAAACAGGTGCATCAATCAGTGGGGAGTAGATAGGCATGACAGATTACAACGGGGGAGAAAGGTCCGCATTACGTACCCTTTCACTACTTGCAAAGATTTTCCTACGTTTATTTGCAAACAGGGAATACCTCCAAAAAGAACTAATTCCCAAACAGTCAATGTTCGGACAATAAATCAATCAATGAGGAATGAAATAGGTACGACGTGTTAAAGGCTTGCGTTACCTACCCTTCACTATCTGCAAAGGGAGAGAGAATATTCCTATTGTTCCTCGTTTGCAGGCAGAGAAGATCCTTAAGAGAACCAACTTCGAACAATTCAATGCTCGATTCAAACAATCAACAAGGGGTACTGTGAACACAAATGAACGCCGCTTATGTACATACGCATTGCTATTTTCAACAGGTTGTTCCTAATGTTTCTATTTTAGCGAGGTCAAAAAGAGATCCCATTAGTGGCCTACTGATTTTGCTCGATTCCTTTTGTTTTTTTACACGGTTTTTCGCTATCTGCAAAGACTAAACAGAGTATTGCGACTCTGTGCTTGTTTGTAAATAGAGAATGAACCAAAGAGAACAATCAATCAAATGGAGAGAGAAGCAGGCACGACGGATTACAAAGGGGGCAAAGGGCTGCGTTAACTACCCTTCACTATCTGCAAAGAGAGAGTACTCCTAATAGAAATGAGGGGTGGGGGGCAGCATTCAAAGCAGATCAGTGTGCATAAACACGAAAATGTTTTTACTTACCACGTACTTGACATTCGACAGCTTATGATATTTGCTATTAAAAAACCATTGAAATTCACTGAAAAAACCATAGGTTATAGACCATATATAGTTAGGAATTAGCATTTACAAAACCTTGAAAATTCACTGAAAAAAACAGGAGCATTCCTCACACAAAACCATTGAAATTCCATATATAGTTAGTTGCACTAACTATATATCGCGCACCCGCAATCCACTGCTGATGATGTCACATATTACATCATTCATGACATTGCGGGTGCGCGATATATAGTTAGTGCAACTAACTATATATGGAATTTCAATGGTTTTGTGTGAGTAAAATAAGGTTTTTTAAATGCTAATTCCTAACTATATATGGTCTATAACCTATGGTTTTTTCAGTGAATATATAGATATATATATCGAAGAACACCTTCCTCCAAAGAAAGCAGGCTGGAGTCCAGAGGGGATTCCAACAGGTAAGCTTTATTCATAAGGCACAGCAGGATTAGTGGCAGCGTACGCATTTCGGGCGAATGTGTGTGCCCTCATCAGCGCCCTTCACTACAGAGAGAATGCTTTTCAATCCCGCTCCCCTTCACAATTTAAAAGAGGTGAGTCACCCCTCCCCCGCCGAAATAGTAATCACCTGCTGCTTTACTGGAGTCCAATGCTACTTACAGCTCCCAGAATGCTCCATGATACACACTCTGGTTGGTGAAACGGAGATCAAACAAATGTCAGTTGATGGAGCGAGATTTGACAAAACGGGCTCACTCGCACTGCATCCGAAGTCACAAAGCGTCCCTTTGGGTCCCCTTGGGCTGTCACAACCATTTGGCTCAGGAGAAAACTTGACAGGGGCCATTTGTGCAGTGCACCCAGCCTCCCGAGGTAAATACCTCGGACCTCATCGGTACCTCCAGGGCGTTGTGGTGGACACTGGATTAGTCGATCCCTCGACTCAAAGAACTACCGCGAAGCAAAGCCAGCAACATCCGGGTCTCTTGTGCGGCAGGGACACCCATATTGCGCCACTGGCCAGCACAAGAAGTATCGAAGAACACCTTCCTCCAAAGAAAGCAGGCTGGGGTCCAGAGGGGGTTCCAACAGGTAAGCTTTATTCATAAGGCACAGCAGGATTAGTGGCGGCGTATGCATTTCGGGTGAATGTGTGTGCCCTCATCAGCGCCCTTCACTACAGAGAGAATGCTTTTCAGTCCCGCTCCCCTTCACAATTTAAAAGAGGTGAGTCGCTCCTCCCCCGCCGAAATAGTAATCACCTGCTGCTTTACTGGAGTCCAATGCTACCTACAGCTCCCAGAATGCTCCATGATACACACTCTGGTTGGTGAAACGGAGGTCAAACAAATGTCAGTTGATGGAGCGAGATTTGACAAAACGGGCTCACTCGCACTGCATCCGAAGTCACAAAGCGTCCCGTTGGGTCCCCTTGGGCTGTCGCAACCATTTGGCTCAGGAGAAAACTTGACAGGGGCCATTTGTGCAGTGAACGCGGGCCTCCCGAGGTAAATACCTCGGACCTCATCGGTCCCTCCAGGGCGTTGTGGTGGACACCGGATTAGTCGATCCCTCGACTCAAAGAACTGCCATGAAGCAAAGCCAGCAACATCCGGGGCTCTTGTCCGGCAGGGACACCCATATTGCGCCACTGGCCAGCGCAAGAAATATCGAAGAACACCTTCCTCCAAAGAAAGCAGGCTGGGGTCCAGAGGGGGTTCCAACAGGTAAGCTTTATTCATAAGGCACAGCAGGATTAGTGGCGGCGTATGCATTTCGGGCGAATGTGTGTGCCCTCATCAGCGCCCTTCAGTACAGAGAGAATGCTTTTCAGTCCCGCTCCCCTTCACAATTTAAAAGAGGTGAGTCGCTCCTCCTCTGCCGAAATAGTAATCACCTGCTGCTTTACTGGAGTCCAATGCTACCTACAGCTCCCAGAATGCTCCATGATACACACTCTGGTTGGTGAAACGGAGGTTAAACAAATGTCAGTTGATGGAGCGAGATTTGACAAAACGGGCTCACTCGCACTGCAGCCCGAAGTCACAAAGCGTCCCGTTAGGTCCCCTCGGGCTGTAGCAACCATTTGGCTCAGGAGAAAACTTGACAGGGGCCATTTGTGCAGTGCACACGGGCCTCCCGAGGTAAATTCCTCGGACCTCATCGGTCCCTCCAGGGCGTTGTGGGGGACACTGGATTTGTCAATCCCTCTACTCAAAGAACTGCCGCGATATATCAAATCTTCTTATCCCTTATAATTCCAAAAATGACACAGCACTCACGGGGCGAGTCTTCAGATTTATTATGACTCTTACAACGCACCAGATGTTTTTTCGGCAGTCGCCTTCCTCGAAGCGTACCTTCCCGAGCACGAGCTGCATGCTGATTGGCTGTCAACTGTCTGTCAACACTCCTAACCAGAAATTGTTGGCAGCCATTTTGTGCCTCGGTAGACTGAGGCACAAGAAAGCAGAAAAACAAACATTTAGATCTTAAAAAGGGGGCAGGGTAGAAGCACCCTGACCCCCTAGGCCTGCTCAGGGGGGCCCACAAGGACCCCCAAGGCCACCCCAAATAGTTTTTTGACAAAAAATCACGTGGTACGCATACGGTACGCGTACGGTACAAGTACCTTTCTGAACACGAGCTGCATGCTCATTGGCTTTCAACACTCCAAACCAGGAAGTGTTGGCAGCCATCTTGTGCTTGGTAGACCAAGGCACAAGAAAGCAGGAAGACAAACGTGTAGAGCGCAAAAAGGGGGCAGGGTAGGAACACCCTGACCCCTTAGGCCTGCTCAGGTGGTCCCACACGGACCCCCAAGGCCCCAAACCTGGTCTGCTTATTTTCAAATTACCCCCCGGGGGACCAAATCCCAGGGGCATAGTGAAAAAGAAGTGTGGGGGGGCCCAACCCCCCCCGAACTGCCCCGGGGACCGCCACCCCCGGGGCAAAGCAACGCATACTGGAGGTTCCAAGGGGAATTGGTTCCCCCTCTGCAAATGCGCCAGGGGGCTGAATTGCAGAGAGGTGTAAAAAGGGGCATGGCCTCATTACACCTCTCTGCAATGCAGTCCCCTGGCGCAAACCGGAGGTTCCTGGTAAGCTAGTTGGCCCCCATGGAGCCCCAGTATGCAAGAGGAATTAGTTCCCCCTCTGCAAACGCGCCCGGGGGCTGCGTTGCAGAGAGGTGTAAATAGGGGCGTGGCCTCATTACACCACTCTGCAATGCAGTCCCCTGGCGCATACTGGAGATTCCTGGTGGGCTAGTTGGCCCCTAGTATGCAAGGGGAATTAGTTTCCCCTCTGCAAACGTGCCCGGGAGCTGCGTTGCAGAGAGGTGTAAAAAGGGGCATGGCCTCATTACACCTCTCTGCAACGTAGCCTCCTGGCGTATACTGGAGGTTCCCGGTGGGCTAGTTGGCCCCCAGGTACCCCGACTTAATCCCCCAACTTAGAACACTCTACAGGGCGTGTTAGCACAGTGGTGAAGGTAGGGGGCGGGGCTTGAGGTGATGTGAGTGCAAACATGCCCTGAGGCGCGTTTTACATTGGTGAATTAATTGCTGTTCAATCCAGAGGTCCCCTAGGGGGCAACTAGTCCAACAGGTATCTCCAGTAAGCGCCACGGAGTTGTGTTGCAGAGTGTTGTAAAAAGGGGGCGTGCCCTTTGAACACCTCTCTGCAACACAGCTGCCTGGTGCATACTGGAGGTACCTGGTGGGCTAGTTGGCTCAAAGGGGACCTCAGGATTGAAGAGGAATTAATTACTGTGTGACGTCATCAGCAGTGCATTGCGGGCACGCGAGTTATAGTTAGCTGAACTAACTATAACGGGGTAATTTCAAAGGTTTTGTATGAGTGAAATGTCCAGCTAACTAGAACATGTGTGAAACCTATGGTTTTTCCAATGAATATATATATATATATATATATATATATATATATATATATATATATATATATATATATATATATATATATATATTTTATATATACATGCAAATCCGGAACAAGATTCCTCTCCACGGAAAAACCAGGTATGGACCACTTGTAGCTTGGATGAAATTAGGGATTTATTGTGCAAAGGTGTTCCACTGCATGATGCGTTTCGACCGGGTTGCCCTGGTCTTGATCAAATGACGTGCTTAGGTGTTTTACCTCTTAAGTAGTGACATGCTGTAAACTAAACCACTCCCCCAATAGCAGTTGACATAAACAACATACTATTAGCAGCCACATGAGTATTGCAATATCTTAATTGCTAAAATTACAAACAGAAGAATACTTTATACTGTGGACAAACTAAAGTAATAATGAAATAAGTGCAGTTTGATTCCATATAGTGATACCAAGTGGCTAAAGACTCTGGAAGAGAATATAAGAAGCAGTACATAGAGGATTAAATTCATCCCTGCTATTACCAAATCCTATTTAAACTGCAAAGCTGCAATATGAAGGTGTGGATACTAAGGTTAAAGTGCAAGTGCTAATTAAAGTGTATATCATCAATATTAAAATATAGCTATTAAAAACATGATAGCTAAAATTTTAAATTAATACAGGTTGTAGCAGCAAAAAGTTCCGAACGTGTTAAATCACATAATCTGAATCACAAGCTTAAAATGTGGAATAGTCACCTTGCACAGAACCAAGAGGAAATAATGGTATGTATCTAGTTGGGAAAGGTAGTGTGTATAAAATATAACATGTATAGTAATGCCGAAAAATTATTCTTGGAACTAATATTTGTAAGATATAGACAAGACTATTGGTGCTAATGTATGGTGCAGGAGCAGAGCCTGCATGGAGGTTCATACAAATGTGCAGAGACAGTGCAATAAGATAATAGCAATACAGGGAGCCCTTCTAAAAGTAATGGAGGGTGAATCAGGCAATATGTGTTAGAGAGTCAAATCTATTTTTAAGATATGCCAATTATTTTGTATAATCTTCTTCACTTGTGTTTCTTGGTCTCTACAGGTAGTTATAAGCCTTATAGTGTTAGTACTGGCTAGATTAGTGGTGTCCGATTGAGTGTTGACAGAGTCAAAGTGACTAGTTGTTTCATCCTGACACCAACTGTCAATCCTAATATATGTAGACTATTGTCTCTATGCGTCCTTTCTTACTGTTGCAAAGTGAACCAAATCCACCCACTTCCCGGTCTGTCATCATGACACCAACTGTCCATCCTAATATATGTAGACTATTGTCTCTATGCGTCCCTAGTAGTTGGTGCGCAGCAACCAAATCGATAGGGTCTGTTCGGCCTTTCGGTTAAAAACACACGCGTATTGGACATGCGCGTATTTGATTACAACATTGTGTATATATTTAAACACGCGCTTCATCGAATGCAACGTTGTGTCAAAATTTCAAAGCAATCGGCGAAGAACTTTCGGAGATTTAAGATTTTGAACAAACGAACATTGACATTTGTATGAGTCTGTTCGGCGCTTTCAATTGAAAACACGCACGTATTCGACACCCGCGTACTATTGGAATCCAACGCTGTGTATATAAAAACATGCGCGTATTCAAATCCAACGTTGTGTCAAAATTTCAACTCAATAAGGGACGAATTTTCGGAGATTTGCTATTTTGAACAAACAAACATTTACATTTTTATTTATATAGATGAAGTCTTGGACTATATATATATATATATATATATATATATATATATATATATATATATATATATATAAAACAACTCCAAGGACACCATTTAAGCCCCCTTCTACTTTCAATCCTCTAATGCCACGCGATGTAATACACATTTTTCATGACAATGTTACTTCACAATTGAAAGAGCTTCAGAGACAGGTCTTCTCAAAAAAAAGAAAGTATGAAAGTATAACAAACAGACCCAACAGTATGAGGCATTGGTAACTAGGATGAATAAGGAAAAAGAGATAATCATCCGAGGCAGTGACAAAGGAGGAAACATTGTTCTCATGCCACGAAGTAACTATAACAAAGAGTCCTACCTTCAGTTGAATGATAGACAATGTTATGAGCGAATCAATACAATGGCTTTGAAAACAATCAAGCAGGAGTACCATCACCAACTAAATAAGTGGAAAAGTAAGAAGATGTTATCAGAGGATGTGTTCAAATATCTCAAAATGGATAATTCAGTAACCCCTCTGATTTACTTCATTCCCAAAGTACATAAAAATCTGGAGAGTCCCCCCAGCAGACCTATCATCTCGGCCAAGGGGGGCCTATTGGAAAAAACATCAGTCTACATTGACTATTTTCTCCAAAATCGCTTGAGTCCTTTATACAAGATACAGGGGACTTTTTATTGAAGATTCAGCAAATCAAGTGGTTAGATGAATATTGGATGATGGTACTTGATGTGTCTGCGCTCTATACGAGCATTGTATATTCTGATGGACTATCCGCTGTAGCTTACTATTTAGACCAAAGAGCGAAGCAGTTCACTGAGCACAATACAATGCTATTACAAATGCTTGAAAATTGTCTAAAGAATAACATCTTCATGTATAATAACTTGATGTATCGTCAGTTGCAGGGCGTGGCCATGGGGGGTAGTTTTTCTCCAAGTTATGCCTGCCTCCCTTATGGGCGCTTGGGAAGAGCTGGTCGTCAAAGTCACACATAAGGTGGCCTTTGATAGATACGTGGTAGCATGGTGTCATTATATCAAAGATTTATTTGTAATTTGGAGTGGGAACAATGAACAGGCTAAGGACTTTATTGAGGCAATCAATGATAGTGAGTACAACCTTGCATTTACTGTGACCATGAGTCAGACATCTATTATATTCCTAGACACTGAAGTGTTCATTAAGGATAACAAGATAGAAACTAGGCTGTTCCGAAAGAGCACTGCGGGAAATACCATATTACATGTGGGCAGTGCTCATCCCTTACACCTAATAGCCAGTATTCCTTATGGTGAGATGCTTCGCATTAGGAGGGTATGCAGTAACAAACAAGATTTGGAAGCAGCCCAGAAAGCCAGTAGATGCAGATTCCTCGAAAGAGGATATACAGAGCGTGCAAAGGATAGTGCCTTAATTAAATCAATAAGACACAGGAGGCAGGATCTACTAGACACATACAAATCTATGGTAAATGTTGAGGCATCCACCAGCCCGAGATGTCCTGACCCATTACCAACACAAATCAGCCCATTCAGAATCATAACTGGGTACAGTAGGCAACACAAGGAATTGTACAAAATTATCAACCGCAATTGGCCAACTGTCCTAAGTGATCCCGTAATTGGTCCCACCTTACCAAAAGAGAGCCTCTCTTACATTTAGTAGGGCCCATCTATTTAAGACCACCTGGTTAATACCAGTCCAGAAATGATTGAAAAAACATCTTGGTTACAAACTAATAGTGGTTTTGGCAGAGCGCGCGAGGCCACCCGGCCAATAGTTTTCGCCGTTTCCGGCTTCAGGGCCCATATACTTTCCAAATCACCATATACATCGATCGGGTGACTTCACGAGCTCTACCAGGTTGAGTGTGTGTGTGTTCCCTGCTACCAATTTTCGGTGCACCCGACTTACCATCCACCGATGCGGGTGCCTAATGACCACAATGAATCAGGGAGCTAGCTGTAAAAGAAAGGCAGCAAAATACAAACCCAACCAATAACATTCAAATACTGTTTAAATGACCACGGACAACTGGAAGTTTTAAAATGTTTATCTAAATTCAATATTTTCTTGCATGAGATACAATAAAACAAGGCAATCAATAACCAAGATAACGTAAATCACATAGGCAGAAAGAAATAATGACAGAGTAATCATCAAGGTACTAAATAAAATGTAACGAGAAAAGATACTATGCAAGTCAGTATTATCTAAACAGGGATACCTAAGTGTGAGTGACTATAGGAGAGTTTATAATGAATAACACGCTTCACTTAAGGTGAAGGGGCCTTTGAACAACCTAGGCAACGAAGTTCTAGACCATATCAGGAAATGACACACTGCTATGCAAAATATAATTTCTAACAAATGAGAAGACATAGGAATAAACTTTATGGAAAAATATAAATGACTTTCAATAGTTGCGGCAAGGCATGGAAAATATAACATATGCAATGTTGAACTTTATTAAAGCAAAAGTTAGAAATTCAGAAGGTGCAAGAATTTCAAGAAGTTCAGAGCAATATTTACCTAGAAAGGTGTGGAAACCAAACCCTGGCCACGGGTCAGTTAAGGACAGGAAACCCTCAAGGAAGGATACCCCTCAAAGGACAGCAGGTGCAGAATGGACACCCAGGACAGGACAGGATACCCTCGGAAACAAATCAGGACAGGACCCTCAGGACAGGACAGCAAACCCTCAGGACAGGACCCTCTTCAGGACAGGACCGGAACCCACAGTTCGGAAGCAACGCCTGCGCTCCACCCGCTCTGCAGCTATCGATCAAGACCCCGATTGAGTCAGCGAACTCCCAGCTAAGTGCTTGCCAGCACTTTAAGGTTCAGTAGAACCTTAGTCTATGGTCAAATTCGGACAGAGTGCTCCGCAGCGCTCTGTATCTTCAGTCACCTATTGAGTGCGTTGGGTCAGTGACAGGTCAGCTAAACCAGACAAGTCGGACGGTTCACTAGGTGAACCCAGGGTAGATATACAGTTTGGAGACAGTGTACCACCCCCCAATGTTGCAAAGTGTCAGAATCCCTCAATTTCGATTGGTCCTAAGGTAGGGTTTGGGTAACACACCAATCACAATACACGATTTGAAGCCTTCATTAACATATTTGGGTACCGCCTAGCAGGTTTGGGGTTCCCATGAGAAGTTACACGGCAAACAGTAGCGCAACATTACAATGTATCATATAAGGAGCCACATTCGCTGTTCTTGCAGGGCAGAGGTGACTTTCTCAGGAGCATCTTGCCCATCACTGCCAACTGGCGGTGTTCCATCTGTCAAGGTCCCTCGTGCTGCCGAATGTCGCACAGGCGCAGAAGGGACCTCCAATATGGCTCTCCTCTCACTCAGACCCCCATTTCCCGCGGTACATGAAAAGTAAGCGAAAACAAATTAATACATAATAATGTCATTATGAAAACACATCACAGGGTTTGTACTTTTAACTCATCGTCAAGAAATAAACTTATTGCATTTAAATGTTAGCTACATTGACACGGACACAAGAGCAGTGGCACGAGCAGTACCACATGATAAGCACAGCTATGAATTACGCATGCGCATAACTTTCCCTCCACTTCTGCAGACGCGTCAGGACACGTGAGTGTGGCTGACGCATGCGCAGTAACTAAAATACAAGCGGCGGCCATTTTTAAGGGACACGGATTAATTCATTAGAAATACACATAGGCAAGCTTCGGGAACTTTTGCCTAAACAAAATAAAGGTTAGTAAAACATACATTTTTGTTACCTTATTACACATAAACGAGGTTCTTGATTTCGGCAAGCCGCAAAATATGCGAAGCTTTGCTTCATCAATCCTCTCTTTGATGATATCTACTATCATCACAAATTATAATGGAACCAGATGCCAACTTTCTTTCACACTTTATAAAGTTCTATTTCTTCCAGCAACCGTTCTAACTTTTCTCTTTCAGTTTTAGCAGGGTGAGAAGTCTTCACCTTTTTGTATATCTGATCATTCACTTCTTCTAATTCCATCTCATCCACACTTCGTTTCACTCCTCTTGCATTTACCTCGTGCTTTTTGGTGCGCTTGCGGTATTTACAGCATAAGAAAATGGAAAGTATAATAAGACCTATAATACCAATTGGCATCAGAATTTTGAATAATAAGCTTTTACCTATGCTAGCAAGCCAATGACCTACATTTGAGAGACCATCTACCAGTCTCTTCCAGGCACTATCAACCTCGAGTGGTTTGAGTTCCTTTGCCAAATTAGTAATGTTTTTCACATATCTTTTGATCTGCACACTTTTATCCGGAATATAAGTGCAACAATGTTGCGCCTTCAACATCCGGCAGACTCCGCCCTCTTTCGCTAATAAGGTGTCAAGAGCAAGTCGATTTTGTAAAACCATTGATCTGATCGCAACCATTTCGGTATTGACCAGCAGAAATCCATGAGCTGTTTCAGTAGACAGCACATCTACTATAGTAGACAATTTGCAAATTCTGTGAGTATTCAGAACCACTCCCACTCCAGGTATCAGTGCACTGAAAATACTACCCATAATTTCACCTATACTTTCTCTTTTACTACGCACTAAGCCATTAGTATCCTCATTGCTTCCAGCTTTTCCATTCACATGGTATATTTTCGGGAAAACAATGCCAAAGTAGCAGCTCCCATACCAGTGATCCGGCAATTTGAAATAAGCCTTGTCCCCACAAATGTAATAAATTCCAGGAAACACAGGCTCTGACCCATTTTTGAAACCCCAACCTCCAATTACCTTGTAATTATGTTCGCATTCACTGGAACCAATGAAAACATTATTATAATAGCTAGTCTTCTCGCGGTGAAGACATAGCTTGCCTTTCTTTTCAAAATCCAGCAACAGAGCAGGACCCGCTCCACCAGATGAGGTGCCTTCCATGTTTTCTGCCCACTTTGGCTTTTTCTGACTTTCGTCATTAGCCTTCTTCTGAATTTTAATTCTCCTTTTCTCTGCCATGTTCAGGAACATCTTTTCCTGCTCACGCAAAGAACAAGTCAAGTTATCTCTGTGTGCGTCTGCTATGTCAATGTTCCCTATAGTCAGAAAGTAGTCTCCCATATATCTTATGGTGTCAGTTTTGGTATGTACAGGATTCAAGTTCCCACGTATAGGAAGTTCAGAAAAAATCACGTCATTGTTAGAGTAATAATACTGTAACGGTCCCCTTTTGTAAAATAAACTAGCTAAAATGCTACAGGAAATTCCATATGTCAATGGCAGATGATGGTATGTCACGCCTTCAGCCACAGAAGTAGGTAGCTTCATGCAGACATAGCAATCTTCAATTTCCATAGTCTCTACATAGTGTATTAACAAGTTTGCGAAAACGTTTAAGTGTGTCTTGTTCTTAACTCCATGATAATGTAGTCCTCCCTCATCTGATGCTTCTAAGTTCTGTTTTGTTTGTCTCAAAGCTCTTTCATGTCGTGCTACACTCTGTGTTGTTAGCTCCTCATTGTCAGTATTTACAACTTCAGTAGGGACAATGTTAGTATCTTTACTTACAGCAAAGGGAATGAAAATTGTTAATCCTATCCAGATAACTATCAGTACTACTACACTACATATACACACCTTGCAACACGTCTTAAAACGGCTGCAACTAGGTCTACCATTCACTGTTGAATCAGACATTTTGGCTCAGAAGGAGTGTTCTCACCCCTCTTTTTGGCTTTTTACACAACTAGCTTACTTTGTGCAAATTCACGGTGGTTCGTCTTCCTCTTCAGCTGAGTACTCTGGGACAGGCTCCCCGTCGCTCACGTCAGTTATATCAAGATCTTCAAGTTCTTCCAAAACCAGTGTCCATTCAGGAGACTTGTACTTTTTGTTTTGTCTTTTTATTCTCTCACTCCTTCTTTTGGAAGAGTCTTCTTCTTGCTCTGCTATTCGAGCACTTCTTCTTGCCTCTGCACGTTTTTCTTCCACTGTCTTTATCCTAAGTCTCAATCTTTTTACAAACCTAGGCTCAAGGTTGTTTCTTTTCTTTAGTCTCTTAGTCGGTACTTGGACTTCACTTTCTTTTCTTATTCTCTTGTTCTCTTTATCTTGTGGTAATTCTTCTCCACTTTCTTCTCCTACTTCCCTTATCTGGCTAGTTCCAGGGCTAGCATCAAATTCTTCTGCCTGGTTGTTAATCTGGCCTTGTTCAGGAATATTTTGTTTTTGGCTTTCGATTGTCTTTATTTCTGTTTCTGTTTCCTGAACCCGTTCTTCTAACCCTCTCTGATCCTGTTCAAGCACTTCGATCTCTTGATTTTCTTCTGCTCGAACTATCACTCTTTTTCTAGTCTCTCCCTTATCTGCATCAGGTGTGCGCGGTGGTGTATCAAATACCTGCTCTGTCCCTGTCTGACCTTCTCCTTTCTCAGTTTTGACTTGAATCTCAAGCGGCTGAGGTTCTTCGCCTGTGCCTTGCTTTTCCTGACTAGTCCACTCTCTACCTTCACTAAGTCGTTCTCTTGTTCTGATAGGATCTTCAGTCAGATCAATCATCGGTATCCATTCTTCTGGCCATATGCTTGGCAGCTCGTCTTCAGCTACTCCTGGCTCAGTTTCCTGGACCTCTTCAGCAGGCTGGATTCTTGGCAGTTCGTAGTCAACTACTCCTGGGCCAACGTCTGCTGTTCCTGCAACCTGACTGGTGCTGGGCTGCTCGTTGTCAGTTGCTTCTGGTCTGGCTCCTTCAGGGTCCTCTGCTGGTTGCCCTTCTTCTTCAAATCCTCTGTCTGGCAATACCTTCTGGGTGTGTCCAGCGTGGATCCACTGAGGAACACCTGCGACCTTCACTGCAGTGGTTGTCACCAGGATTACTTGGCGTTTCTTTCCCCACCTTGGTGCCAGACAGCTTGATCGAGTGTGCTTCTTTATTTTGACCCAATCTCCTGGAACCAAGCTGTGGAGAGGAGTCGTTGGATTGAGGATGCCGTCGTCTCCAATCTGGCGAGAGATAGAACGCACTTGGTCACCCAATCTTCTGCAGTATTCAAGCACCAAATCATCAGTAATACTCAACAGTTTGCTTCCTGGCACCCATGCTTGTCTCATCACTCTTCCCATAATGATTTCATGGGGACTTAGGCCTGTCTTGCGGTCTGGAACACTTCTCAGTCCCATCAGGACCAGGGGCAGGGCCTTCACCCAGGTCATGCCAGTAGCATCTGTCAGCTTTGCTAGTCTGTTTTTGATAGTTCCATTTACTTGTTCCACTATTCCAGAAGCCTCTGGGTGGTATGCACAATGGAGTTTCTGCCTTATTCCAAAGGCCTTACAGAGTTCAGCCAGTATATCATTCTGGAAATGTCCACCCTTATCTGATTCAATAATGCATGGTATTCCGAACCTAGGTATCAGTTCTTTTAGTAAACACTTCGCTACTGTCAGTGCGTCACTTTGAGGAGTAGGGTAAGCTTCTACCCATTTTGAAAATACGCAAACAATGACAAGGACATATCGTTTCCCTTCACAACGGGGCATGGTGATGAAATCAACCTGTATCTTTATAAAGGGACCCCCTGATCTCCCAATCTTGCTCAGTTCAACCATTGTCCTCTTGCCTGGGTTCATCTGTTGACATGACAGGCACCTCTGGCAAAGGGACTCTGCTACCTTCCTGAACTTTTTACTGTACCAAGTCTGTTGAAATACCAGTATCATGGCATCCCTACCAATGTGTGATCCTTCATGTATTAATCTAGCCATTGTGCCAAGCAAGTGTCGGGGTAACACAGGCATACCAGTTGGGCCCAAGATGACACCATCCACACGTCTCGGTCTACATCCATCCTCCTTCCATTTCTCTCTTTCTTGCCAAGGAGCCGACTCCTGCCAATCTCTCACCTCATCCCATGTAGGCACTTCCTCAAACACCTGAAGCTGGCAGCTGGTTCCTGGCCCCCCTCGTTTTGGATTTACAATATACCGATCTTTGGCACACCATTGAGCCACTCGATCAGCATAATCGTTTCCCAGTGATACTCTGTCCATGCTCCTTTGATGAGCGGTACATTTTACCACTGCCAGTTCTTTGGGCAACTGGATGGCCTCTAAAAGGTCATGAACAACTTTTGCATTCCGAATGGGAGTACCTGAGGAAGTCATGAATTCCCTCTGTAGCCATAATTGGCCAAAGTCATGCACAACGCCATAACAGTACTGACTGTCAGTATACACTGTTATGCGTAAGTCCTTCCCAATTTTGCAAGCCATTATCATGGCTATCAATTCGGCTACTTGTGCAGACTTGATGTTATATAGGTAACCTGCTTGTTCAATTTTTGTGAAAGACACTACTGCATAAGCAGCACTCAAGCCTCCTAATTCATGTCTTAGACAGGAACCATCCACAAATAGTTCTTTATCATGCTCAGGCAATGGTACTTCTTTTATGTCTGGGCGTGGCTTAGTACTGAACTCTGTCAGGTCAATACAATCATGTTCATCATCATCCCCACCTTCCATTTCCAAGGGGTCGGGGAGTAAGGTGGCAGGGTTCAGAATACCGCACCTAACAATGCTTACATTTGCTGCACCCACAAGAATCCTCTCGTATTTAGTCAGCCGACTAGGGGTGAGATACTGTGTTTTAGTTCTGGTCAATAGAATTACCACTCCATGTGAAACATACACGGTCACAGGATGTCCCATGACAATGGACTCACTCTGTTCCAAACTTGCACAGGTAGCAGCTACTGCTTTCAGACAGCCTGGTAACCCAGCAGCTACTGGGTCCAGTGTGGCAGAGAAATAAGCCACAGGCCTTCTGGTCGTGCCATGTTCTTGAGTCAGGACAGACAATGCGCAATTATCGCGAGTGTCACAGAAAAGGGCAAACTCTTTGGAATAATCTGGCATTCCCAACGCAGGGGCCGTACACAGACAGTTTTTCAGTCTTGTGAAAGCCATTAGACTTTCATCGTCCCACTGTACAACATCTGGCATTCCTCTCGTGGTCATTTTTATCAAGGGTCTGGCTAAGGCTGCAAATCCCAGAATCCACTGCCTGCAGTACCCTAATACACCCAGGAACATTCTGACATCTTTTTGAGTACGGGGCAACTGCATTTTTTGAATTATTCTCACTCTTTCTGATGTGACTTTTCTGACACCCTTTTCTATTTGGTGTCCCAGATATTTTACAGATTTCGCACAGAACTGTAGTTTGTCAGGGGCTACTTTATGCCCTTTCTCACACAGATGATTTAGGAGGGCAATGGTGTCAACTACACAGTCCCGGTGACTTTTAGACGCCAGTAGAAGGTCGTCTATGTACTGCACTAACACAGAGTTCCCAGGTAAGATCAAAGTCTCTAGACATTTTTTCAAGATCTGATTAAAGATAGAGGGGCTCTCTGTATACCCCTGAGGGACCCTGTTCCAACAATACACGTGACCCTCGAAAGCAAATGAGAAAAGAAATTTGCTGTCGGGGTGCAGGGGTATCGAAAAGAATGCATGACACAAATCAATCACAGTGAACCATTCAGCATCCCAAGGAATCTGGTACAATATCACTGCAGGGTTTGGGACAATAGGGCAGCAAGGAACTACAATTTTGTTAACCTTTCTCAGGTCCTGCACTACCCTATACTTGCCACTAGGCTTTTTGATGCCCATAATCGGTGAGTTGCATGGGCTGCTCATCACTTCCTGTATGATGTTTCCTTCCAATAATTTTTGTATTTCCAGAGTGACACCTGCTTTCACTTCAGCATTCATTCGGTAGGGCCTAGTGTTAGGATATACTGCATTGTCCTTGATGGCTATTTGTATGGGGTCCACATCTTTCATCAACCCCACATCCTTTCCAGTGAAATCCCACACCTCTGGCTTTACAGCTTCCTGTAGTTCTTGGGGCAAGTCCTGCAGGGTCAATCTTTTAATTTCTGAGTCAGGTCTAAGCAACAATAATTTATAAATGCCGTCTTCATCTGGGGTCTGTATTTCAACACCTTTTGGTGTGCAAAAGATGGTACAGTTCATTTTGCACAGCAAATCACGTCCCAGTAGATTCACTGGACTGGTGTCACAGACGACAAATCTATGCATCTGTTTAAAATTTCCAATTGAAATCTCCATTGGTTCGGTAACAGGAGTACTAATCAATTGATTAGATACACCTACTACTTGGATATTTTCTCCCGAGAGGGGTAGGTTTGGAACGTCCACTGTTCTTACAGTAGAACGGGTAGCGCCAGTGTCCAACAGGAAGGTGACATCATTTCCGTCAACCTTTCCTTCAATATATGGTCCAGACTGGTCTACCGGCAAGGAAGCGCCAAGTACGCACTCCTCGTCCTCCCCTCTCAGGCCCCGTCAGTCCTGATCATTACAAAGGAAGGTATCATTCAGCAGATACTGCGAAGTTGCTGTATTTCTGTTCTCCCCGCTTTCCCAAACCTCTATCTCTTCATTTTCTGCCTGTCTTCCCCTGTATACCTGCTTGGGTGCTCGAGGCACCTGAACTGTTTTTACCTGGGGTTGAGTCTTTCTTGGTCTTTCTTTCTGCGTCTGTGGAGTTAAATCAGGAGTTTTCTCGTTAACATCGACTAATTGGGGACACTCGTTTCGCCAGTGTCCAATTTCGCCGCACTGATGGCAGGGAAATTTTTTCATAGCCTCTTCCCTGCTAAATTTGGGCCGGGGCTTTCCTCCACCCCCTCCCCCAGGACCTTTGTTCTCAGCATTTTTAACCATGTTACTCAATTGTTTTTCCTGTTGTTCTGCGAGCTTCACCTGAGCCCACATAACCTTCTCCTTAAGGGCCTTTTTCTTTTCTGCCATCTCGTCCTCGCAGTACTTAGCGTACCGCAGGACCTCATCCATTTTCTTAGTATGCCAACAGATTTTATTGTCTTTTATCCACTGACAAATTTCAGGTCTTAAACCATTTACAAACCTGTAAATAAAGTGCGTCATATCCTTCAGGTCGATGTTGTCAATACCACTGTATGTTTTAAATACCTGCAATAACCTCTCATAGAAGGAGTGCACTGTCTCGTCCCTTTCTTGTGTTGTTCTATCTATTTTTGTCCAATCAGTTTCTTTTGCGGGCACCTTTTCTTTCAAGTGCTGAATTACCTGCTCATATTTTCGCATGACATCCTTCGATGGCTCCCCAGTTTCCTTGTTTCTGGGATACTCCTCACTGGGCCAGTCTATGGCTATTTTACACTGGGTCCATAAATCTACTGGGACCACAATGTCGAAAAACCCATCCAGGTCTTTCCACAGACATTTCTGTACCTTCACGAACCTCTCCACTTGCCTGTACCAGTCAACTGGTTTCTCTCGTAATTTTGGAAAATCGTTCGTGAAGGACACAATATCCTGCCTAGACCAGGGGACATGCACATATTTCCCTCCTGGAACTTCGCGCATGGGGCATAACTGCTCAGGTTTTTCTACCTCTCTTAAAGCAAACTCGGGAGTCACTTGTCGGGAGCGAACCTCTTCCCTCTTTTTCGCCCACCTGCTTCTCCATTTTTCCACATCTCCCCATTTCTGCAGTACCCCCATTAATTCTTTAATCTGCAACTTCTTCCCTGCCACATTCAGGTGTTCTATATCTTTGTCTGAGAAGTCTGCTCTGTATGGTTTCTGTAAGGGCTTGGATTTTGAGATATCTACCCCCATACTAACTGCTGTTTCGGTCAGTTTTTCGTGGAGCACTCTGGTGTTCCTTGTAAAGCTTTTACATATGAACGACAATTCTTCTTCAGAGTAGGTATTTAATCGATCCAACCCCACATTTCCTGCCATTAATTCTTCTATTTCGACCCTCAACTTGTAGAGGTCTAAAGGTTTTGTTTGCGGAGTCTGCTTCTCTAATTCACGACTCCAACTCTCAATTTCATCCGGAGTTACCAGAGAGACATTCCTAGTACCTGTTGCTGTCTCTAATTTAATTTCTTTTGTATTAAAAGGGTTATACCTCTGCTGTATTCCCTTTCCAGTCTGTTTGTTTGGCAATTCCAAGAACGCAACTTCAGACTCGCACTCACTGGACTGATCATCTATAATGATCGGTTCCTGTCTCGGGGTTGCCATGACTGGGGTCATAACTGGAGTAATCGGATTTCCCTGACCATTTCCGTATAACGGGACCACCGGTCCAATAGTTACTGGAATAGTCAATGCCTCAGGACTGGTATTTAACTGAGAAATTTTCTGAATTATTTCTGTTCTTTGTCTAGCTAGAGCCTCTTGCTCCTTTTCCACTAGTACCCTTCTTAAAGTTGTGTCATGTAATATCTGGGGGGTCAATGGAGGAGTAAAACTCGGGGCAGTAGGATGCGTTTCACTTGGTCCTCCCCCATAATTTGGTTTCGGGAATAAAGTTCCAGTATTAAAGGACCTGCGCTCTTCCCCATATGGGGGTTGAACAAAAGGCAGTCCTGAATTCGATGGTTTCTCTTCGCTTTCATACAAGGGTCTGGGAAAAAAGGTTTTCGTACGTGAATATTTTTCTTCCTGACTTACGGGCACTTTGGGATATATATCCCTTGTTTCCGTCAGTTCGGGTTTTTCAGGATAGGGCAATACTTGACCACCCCCTCCCAGTCCCAGGGACCTGTCTTCTTCTTTTAGGAAGTGGCGTCGGGGAACATCTCCTACACTGGAAGGTCGGGTTCCCTCATTGTAAGGTGGCGGACTTCTGGTACAGATGTCATCTATTAGTTCATCATCTGAATCCCCCAGGGCCCCCCAATGCTTACATTTTTCAGTACTTTTCTCACCTGCTCCAATGTTATGACATGCAGGCATCATGGGAAACAGACCCTCAACAATCATGCTCTGCCTCCACTGTTTCATCCTTTTATCCCTGGATTCCTGTTTCTGCCTGGGGTACCACTTGGTCAAACCCTTGTCCATTCGGGGTCTTTCTCTTTCAAAAGCCTCAATCTCCCATTCCTCTAATGCCTCATACTGCGTTAGTCTTGGTCTGGGATGCAGTTCATTCATTCGGGTTCTTAAATTAAATAAGATCCTACCATTGAAAGTACCATCTAACGGAAAAGCCAATACTCCGTCATCTTTTGTGTACTTCACCCAATTCTCCAACCACACACAGGTATTGTACCCTCGGTCAAACATCATGAATGAGGCGGGAGTATTGGGTGCTGGGACAAGAACACCTTCTCTAGATTTAATCGGTTTGTCTGTTTTAAAATAATTTTTCACCTTACTTACAAGGGACAATTTTCTCTTGGTTCCGTACATAATATCGTATCTGTTAGCCTTCCACTGATCCCTTTCAAACCCTAAATGCCTTGGATCAGGTCGAGTCTCTGTAGTCTGCGAGTGCCACATACGACTTCTGCGCTAACTTTGTTTACAAACTACCTCCAATCAGAACGCGCTTCAGAAAATTCGTGCAACCAATGGGTGCGCGACACAAAATAGGCTCCGCCAATGGGTGCGCGGCCCCTTCGTGAGACAGTTCCCACGCTCCGGCGCTCACCCCTCCTTTACAATTTCAGCTCCGCTACCCGCCCGCTGCTTCTACCAATCCCAGCGCGGCACAGAGTGACGTCAGAGGCGCTTCGCGACTGACTCCCTCCCTTCACAAGGTAACGGAAACTTTCTTTCTTTTAAAGTGCTCAGTGCTTGGTTAATTTACAACAAATACACATTCGCCACAGTGCTCAAGTGTCTAGACAGAGAAAGAATTCTTTTACTGCAAGTAAACTACTTCCATTTACTTTTCACTCGCTGCGGGCAGATCTCTTCCGCCTACCCTTCACTCTAGCATCGGTGAACCTGTTATTCCCCTAAACTCATCCACTTCTTTCCGGGATATATTCCGAGCTTAAGGTTTCTCAGCGGACCCCTCTGCTTTCACGCTAGCTCCGAGGAACCTGCTACTCTTCCGATGTGACCCTTACTAGGTTACGCCACTATGGGAATTTTGCCAATGAACCCCGTTACTGTCATTTATTCACACATGTATTCAGAAAACCCTAGTTAGTGCTTCCCGGTTATCCTAACCTGCACCTAACTTTCCTCGAACCTGTGACCTCAGGACAATGGATTCTATTCACCACTTGCCCTTTCAATTCCCCGGGGAGTTCGGACAACAAACAACTAGACGATTGACAATTGCATGGATTAGTACATATAACAATATAAGAACAAGAATAATGGCAATACAGTAATTCATGAATTTCAGCAGCGTATTCACAAGAGAGTGATCAGTTCCCTCAGAACAGCCGCTCTTATAGCAGCATTAATATAATAGCAGCTTCCGACTTAACTAGTCCAACTAATCCCTGCCTTACTCTCAACTAGTCCCTAACCATCCTCTAGCTACCAGAAAACTGGCAGAGCGCGCGAGGCCACCCGGCCAATAGTTTTCGCCGTTTCCGGCTTCAGGGCCCATATACTTTCCAAATCACCATATACATCGATCGGGTGACTTCACGAGCTCTACCAGGTTGAGTGTGTGTGTGTTCCCTGCTACCAATTTTCGGTGCACCCGACTTACCATCCACCGATGCGGGTGCCTAATGACCACAATGAATCAGGGAGCTAGCTGTAAAAGAAAGGCAGCAAAATACAAACCCAACCAATAACATTCAAATACTGTTTAAATGACCACGGACAACTGGAAGTTTTAAAATGTTTATCTAAATTCAATATTTTCTTGCATGAGATACAATAAAACAAGGCAATCAATAACCAAGATAACGTAAATCACATAGGCAGAAAGAAATAATGACAGAGTAATCATCAAGGTACTAAATAAAATGTAACGAGAAAAGATACTATGCAAGTCAGTATTATCTAAACAGGGATACCTAAGTGTGAGTGACTATAGGAGAGTTTATAATGAATAACACGCTTCACTTAAGGTGAAGGGGCCTTTGAACAACCTAGGCAACGAAGTTCTAGACCATATCAGGAAATGACACACTGCTATGCAAAATATAATTTCTAACAAATGAGAAGACATAGGAATAAACTTTATGGAAAAATATAAATGACTTTCAATAGTTGCGGAAAGGCATGGAAAATATAACATATGCAATGTTGAACTTTATTAAAGCAAAAGTTAGAAATTCAGAAGGTGCAAGAATTTCAAGAAGTTCAGAGCAATATTTACCTAGAAAGGTGTGGAAACCAAACCCTGGCCACGGGTCAGTTAAGGACAGGAAACCCTCAAGGAAGGATACCCCTCAAAGGACAGCAGGTGCAGAATGGACACCCAGGACAGGACAGGATACCCTCGGAAACAAATCAGGACAGGACCCTCAGGACAGGACAGCAAACCCTCAGGACAGGACCCTCTTCAGGACAGGACCGGAACCCACAGTTCGGAAGCAACGCCTGCGCTCCACCCGCTCTGCAGCTATCGATCAAGACCCCGATTGAGTCAGCGAACTCCCAGCTAAGTGCTTGCCAGCACTTTAAGGTTCAGTAGAACCTTAGTCTATGGTCAAATTCGGACAGAGTGCTCCGCAGCGCTCTGTATCTTCAGTCACCTATTGAGTGCGTTGGGTCAGTGACAGGTCAGCTAAACCAGACAAGTCGGACGGTTCACTAGGTGAACCCAGGGTAGATATACAGTTTGGAGACAGTGTACCACCCCCCAATGTTGCAAAGTGTCAGAATCCCTCAATTTCGATTGGTCCTAAGGTAGGGTTTGGGTAACACACCAATCACAATACACGATTTGAAGCCTTCATTAACATATTTGGGTACCGCCTAGCAGGTTTGGGGTTCCCATGAGAAGTTACACGGCAAACAGTAGCGCAACATTACAATGTATCATATAAGGAGCCACATTCGCTGTTCTTGCAGGGCAGAGGTGACTTTCTCAGGAGCATCTTGCCCATCACTGCCAACTGGCGGTGTTCCATCTGTCAAGGTCCCTCGTGCTGCCGAATGTCGCACAGGCGCAGAAGGGACCTCCAATATGGCTCTCCTCTCACTCAGACCCCCATTTCCCGCGGTACATGAAAAGTAAGCGAAAACAAATTAATACATAATAATGTCATTATGAAAACACATCACAGGGTTTGTACTTTTAACTCATCGTCAAGAAATAAACTTATTGCATTTAAATGTTAGCTACATTGACACGGACACAAGAGCAGTGGCACGAGCAGTACCACATGATAAGCACAGCTATGAATTACGCATGCGCATAACTTTCCCTCCACTTCTGCAGACGCGTCAGGACACGTGAGTGTGGCTGACGCATGCGCAGTAACTAAAATACAAGCGGCGGCCATTTTTAAGGGACACGGATTAATTCATTAGAAATACACATAGGCAAGCTTCGGGAACTTTTGCCTAAACAAAATAAAGGTTAGTAAAACATACATTTTTGTTACCTTATTACACATAAACGAGGTTCTTGATTTCGGCAAGCCGCAAAATATGCGAAGCTTTGCTTCATCAGTTTCTTTAGATGCAAAACTTGCAAGTCATGCATCCATGGCATTAACAAGAAAACATTTAAAGACGGGTTCATTAACATTGAACACTGCTTATCTAAGGTGCTAACATGCAAAATGGAATTTGCAAATTATGTACAAAACACGCGGTAAATAAGTGCATACTTCAGCATCTATGAGCGATAGCCATTCAGGATAATACCTATCCGGTGGCTAGGCATTTTAGAGAACTCCACCAAAGTGACAACAGGGGCCTGAAATTTTATGTAATAGAGGTGGTCAGTGCAAGTAGGAGAGGAGGGGACAGGGAGTCAAAGCCTCGCTAACTCGAAACAAGATATATATTGCAATTAGATATAAAGCACCCTGGGGGCTGAACGTTACAGATGATCAGTACACATGTTTACCTTAAATTTGTAGTTAGGAAGTGATGAATATTGGCACAACAACGATTTTTATCTTAGTAGGAATGCGAGCCGGCTTTACCTGTAGGATATTAACTTATTGTTTTAGTATTTAATTTGATCAGTACATTACAATATTACATACTAGTTGTGTTGTATCAAGCAACAACCCACTATTTTCCTACAAAAGGCAGGATCCTTGGAAAATTACGACTAATAGGTGAACATGATAATGAATAAGAAATTAGCAATGCCTAAGAAGTAATTACAACTCCATGCTTGCCGGGCTTATCAAGTTTCTGACTCCAGTAGATGAAAAATTGAAATGAAACATGAGTGTCAATAGTGAGGTTTTGACTTGTTGCTAGGATATATGCAATTGGGCTCAGTTGACAATAGAGAAAGAAAATCCCTGAGGTGTAAGAATATGTAAGGTGATGAGTTTCTAATCACTAGGGTTTGGACACACTGAAGGTGTTTTTCACACGTCACTTTGCAAATCAGACCTCAATAGATAAAAAATGAGGACATAAAGCAGGGAGATCTGGAAGGTGACAGTATTTGTATATCATAGGGATTTAACCCCACATTTTTTAGAAAATTCAACATCTCAGGATATCACTAATGAGTAACATATAATTAGGACAAAATTGTCCAGGAACAGTTACATAGAGCTCAACATAAGACGTTGCTAATGGCGCCAGGATGCGATACAAACATTATGGTGCCAATGATATTGGTGCTAAAAACGTTAATGTTCATTTCACAATGTTGATTGATTTATGTGTGAGTAGCAATATATTGCATTTCAACACCGACTGTTGAGGATGGTCAGAATTGAGTGAAGGCATTTATCCTGTAATTTAGCTGTACCTGACATACAATATGATGCTTATAGCATATAATTGCACTATTGCACATTTGCACAGTAATGAGATATTGATATGAACTCTACAAGGAGACTATGGGACAGCCACGCCCACTGGGGCGGGTAGTTAAAATATCAGCTGGTGCATGGTGAACTTTGCTGCTGTACAGGGAACATACGCCATTGAGGAAGGGACCGAGGACTACAGAAACGCGTCTGGCGATTTTGGAAAACCGATGTTGTGTTTCTTTGTATGCTGCCTGCGTGCCCCTTGCCAATAAACGAGTAGGCTTATCTAAGTGTCGGAGATCGAACTCCTTTGGGGATACCTGCAATGTTGGAGATTATTATGGCTGTTGCCCAGCCGTGGAGCAAGACCCACTGCTGCTGTGGGTCGGCGTGAGCCTCTACTGTGCTAACAGCTGCGGGAGACACACAAGTACGGCGTAATATGCAGGATGATGCCGGCTTGGAGCTGAAATTGCCATGGACAAAGCGGAACAGGCAGCCAATTTGACTTAACATCAACCTACTTGGGCAGAAACTGTTTGAATTAAAATTTTTCCTTGACAAAAGCATGCCCAATTGTGATATGAATATACCGTGCACAACTACCAGGAGGCTGTGGGACAGCCACGCCCACTGGGGCGCAGAGTTAAAATATCAGCTGGTGCATGGTGAACTTTGCTGCTGTACAGCATACGCCATTGAGGAAGGGAGCGAGGACTCCCGAAACGCGTCTGGCGATTTTGGAAAACTGATGTTGTGTTTCTTTGTATGCTGCCTGCGTGCCCCTTGCCAATAAACGAGTAGGCTGATCCAAGTGTCGGAGGTCGAACTCCTTTGGGGCTACCTGCAATGTTGGAGATATATATATATTTATTTTTAGATCTCTGAGGGCATTGGAATCCAGGTACATTATTGACCTCCAAAGTATGCAACCGAGAGGTTTAAATAATGACGAGGAATTATGGGCACATCTGGAATGAGTCCAACAGAAAGGGTGAGAAGGATGTAAGTTTTGGTCAGCAAAAACAACTTGTGCCACGAGAGACCTCCAAGAATGTGAAGCAAAGGAAATTAAAGGGGAGAAAGGGGGAGAACGTGGAGATGTAAACTTTCAGGTGGCTATTGTTCTATATTTTTCTCTAACAATATGCAGATTATAAATTGTTCAGCTATATGGAAGTATTTGCCCATACAGGGCGTAATTGCAAAACAGGGACTTGTGTGAAAAATACTAATGCCCATACAGGGCAAGACTACATAATCGCATATTCATATGCAAACAACTAGGGACAAAGGAATTGGGATAATATTGAACATTGACGAATGGAACGTTCAATGTCCTATTTCCAAAAGCATTGCTCTAATTTACAAACATGAAATAATGTGCATGAAATACCTTCACTGCTCTCAGTCTTATTTCGTTTGAAACAGAGAGGACAATTTTGGAAAGTATGCACATGTATATAGTAAAGGGGAAGGACATGATTATTATACGAATGTATTTTTCCTTCCCGTTGTCCCTTTAAGGTAGAAATGTACATATGTGATGAAATGAAATGCTGAAGTATCACTTTGGATACTTCAATGTTTTTAATTGCATGAGCACTTTATACACACCATTTTCCCCGCCATGTAAAGCTCTTATCAATACTGTGTAATGCAATGTTGCACATTGTAAGATGGCCGCTGATCAGAAAAGATTCAGTCCTCTTTCTATGTTGAGGAGGAGGTGGGGATATAATGGTGTCTTTCACTGTAATCTGGTTGACACTGACGAAGCCCAAGTGGTGAAACGCGTTTGTCAAGGGGGCAGGGGGTCTGCCAATAAATTTTCATCTGGATGAGAGACTTTCGAGTGCCATCTTTTTTCGTAAAAAACAACGATTTGTGGCGACCATATATATATATATATATGCGTGTAACGCTCCCTGGAGCACCGAACAAACAGCACAGCCAGACAGAGAAACGGACACCACTCCGGTAGTTTCAGCAGCAAAGTTCTTTTTTTATTTTATCATTTTCAAATGCAGTGTCAAAGGTGCCGCGATCCGACGCGTTTCGGCGATCCTGTCGCCTTGCTATATATATTTATTTATATATATATATATATATATATATATAGAGAGAGAGATATATATATAGAGATATATATATATATATATATATTTTAAACATATTTAAACATTACAGAAACAAATAGTCATGGATGATGGCATCAGTGATGTCATTTGAGATGTCATCAGCGATGTCACTAACCCTGTCATGAATGATGTAATATGTGACATCATCAGCAGTGCATTGCGGGGGCGCGATTTATAGTTAGCTCGACTAATTATAAGGGCAAATTTCTCTGGTTGTGTACTAGTGAAATGTCCAACTAACTATAACGTCCCTGAAACTTGTTGTTTTTTCAGTGAATTTCAAAGGTTTATTTAAAAGATAATTTCTAACTATAACATTCCTGAAACCTACGATGTTTTCAGTGAAATTCTAAGGTTTTTTAGATGCTAATTTCTATCTCTAATGTCCCTGAAACCTGTGATTTTTTTCAGTGAATGTCTTAGGTTGTTTAAATGCTAATTTCTAACTACAACATCCCTGAAGCCTGTGGGTTTTTTCAGTGAATTTCTAAGGTTTTGTTATATGCTAATTTCTAACTACACCTAGATAGGTAAGACATGGGCAAAAAGAGAAAAAATGTGTAAATAGAAGCAAGAGAAGTACAGAAAGAAGCAAAAGAAATACAGAAAAAGGCAAAAAAAGAAAGTACAGAAAAAAGCAAGAGTGGTGCAAAAAGAGGAAGAAAGGTACAGACAGAAGGAGGAGTAGTGATGAAAGACGCAAGACATGTACAGACATAAGCAAGAGAAGTCAGGGAAGAAGCAAGCGAGGAAACAGAAAGAAGCAAGAGGGTTGCAAAAAGAAGAGAGTGAGGAACAGAAAGAGGAAGAAAGGCACGGAAAGAGGCACGTGATGTGCAGAAAGAGGCAAGAGAGATGCAGAAAGAGACAAGAGAGGTGTGGAAAGAGGCAAGAGAGGTACAGAAAGAAGAGAGGTGCAGAAAGAGAGGTGCAGAAAGAGGCAAGAGAGGTGCAGAAAGAGGCATGAGAGGTGCAGAAAGAGGCAAGAGAAGTACAGAAAGAGGCAAGATAGGTGCAGAAATAGCCAAGAGAAATGCAGAAAGAAGCAAGAGAAGTACAGAAAGAGGCAAGAGAGGTTCAGAAAGAGGCAAGATTGGAGTAGAACGCAAAGAGAGGTGCAGCTATAGGCAAGAGAGGTGAAAAAAGAGGCAAGAGGGTGCAGAAAGAGGCAAGAGAGGTACAGAAAGGCAAGAGAGGTATAGAGGCAAGACTGCAGAAAGAGGCAAGGGATGTGCAGAAAGGGGCAAGAGAGGTACATAAAGAGGCAGGAGGGTTCAGAAAGAAGAGAGTGAGCTGCAGAAAAAGGAACAAGAGGTGTAGAAAGAGGCAAGAGAGGTGCAGAAAGAAGAGAGTGAGCTGCAGAAAGAGGCAAGAGAGGTTCAGAAAGAGGCAAGAGGGGAGCAGAAAGAGGCAAGAGAGGTACAGAAAGAGGCAAGAGTGGTGCAGAAGGAGGCAAGAGAGGTACAGAAAGAGGCACAACAGGTGCTGAAAGAGGCAAGAGAGGTATAGAAAGAGGCAAGAGAGGTGCAGAAATAGCCAAGAGAAATGCAGAAAAAAGCAAGAAAAGTGAAGAAAGAGACAAAAGAGGTGCAGAAAGAGGCACAATTGGAGTGGAAAGCCAAGAGAGGTGCAGCTATAGTCAAGAGAGGTAAAATAAGAGGCAAGAGAGGTGTAGAAAGAGGCAAGAGAGGTACAGAAAGGCAAGAGAGGTATAAAAAGAGACAAGACTGCAGAAAGAGGCAAGAGATGTGCAGAAAGAGGCGAGAGGTGAATAAAGAGGAGAAACAGGTAAAGTGTAGCCGCTCGTAGTCGTGGACTAAACACACGTTTCAGAGACTTCCCTGCTCTGACCTGCCATTGTCCGGTGGAACTTTGACCTGTAACCTGGGAGCCCATGTGCTCGGTTACCAACTTTGCTGGGTGCTGCTGTGGGGAGAGCCTACGCCTCTGACACCGGGAGCGGGACTGCGAGGACCAGAGGTGCTTGCGCCAGGACATCGCGCGCACCTGGTGCCTCTTCCCGCCCCCTCCTCCCTGTGGGCTACATACCGACTCGCGGCCCCCGCTTCGCGGGCGCCGCTCGTAGTCGTGGACTAAACACGCGTTTCAGAGACTTCCCTGCTCTGACCTGCCATTGTCCGGTGGAACTTTGACCTGTAACCTGGGAGCCCGTGTGCTCGGTTACCAACTTTGCTGGGTGCTGCTGTGGGGAGAGCCTACGCCTCTGACACCGGGAGCGGGACTGCGAGGACCAGAGGTGCTTGCGCCAGGACATCGCGCGCACCTGGTGCCTCTTCCCGCCCCCTCCTCCCTGTGGGCTACATAATGACTCGCGGCCCCCGCTTCGCGGGAGCCGCTCGTAGTCGTGGACTAAACACGCGTTTCAGAGACTTCCCTGCTCTGACCTGCCATTGTCCGGTGGAACTTTGACCTGTAACCTGGGAGCCCGTGTGCTCGGTTACCAAGTTTGCTGGGTGCTGCTGTGGGGAGAGCCTACGCCTCTGACACCGGGAGCGGGACTGCGAGGACCAGAGGTGCTTGCGCCAGGACATCGCACGCACCTGGTGCCTCTTCCAGCCCCCTCCTCCCTGTGGGCTACATAACGACTCGCGGGCGCCGCTCGTAGTCGTGGACTAAACACGCGTTTCAGAGACTTCCCTGCTCTGACCTGCCATTGTCCGGTGGAACTTTGACCTGTAACCTGGGAGCCCGTGTGCTCGGTTACCAACTTTGCTGGGTGCTGCTGTGGGGAGAGCCTACGCCTCTGACACCGGGATCGGAACTGCGAGGACCAGAGGTGCTTGCGCCAGGACATCGCGTGCACCTGGTACCTCTTCCCGCCCCCTCCTCCCTGTGGGCTACATAACGACTCGCGGCCCCCGCTTCGCGGGAGCCGCTCGTAGTCGTGGACTAAACACGCGTTTCAGAGACTTCCCTGCTCTGACCTGCCATTGTCCGGTGGAACTTTGACCTGTAACCTGGGAGCCCGTGTGCTCGGTTACCAACTTTGCTGGGTGCTGCTGTGGGGAGAGCCTACGCCTCTGACACCGGGAGCGGGACTGCGAGGACCAGAGGTGCTTGCGCCAGGACATCGCGCGCACCTGGTGCCTCTGCACCGCCCCCCTCCTCCTACTTAACCCAGCCCCCTGATGCGATCGCGGGACACGCGCGTGGACGGAAGCGCGGGCGAAGACCGGGCAAAGAGCGGGCCGTTTGAGGCCGTTCGAGGACGAGGGAGGACGGGCCACCCCCCCCTGTCCGGACAAGCACACCCGATTTGCTAGAGCAGACCATTGGGTTTCCTGAAACTGGGAATGTCTACGTGGGAAACTAGAAGCAAATCATCTATGGCTGCGGCAGGAGCACCCCAAGGTACAATTGACAATTATTTTGTAAAGGCCGGCGCACTCTTGATAGAAGACATCGAAGTACTTGAACGACGGATCTCCCAGGAAATCGACTGGGTGCGGAGGTCCTCATTGGGTCCGGTTGCCCTAGCTAAAACACCGGAGGGGGGGAAACCTTTACCGACCACACTGCGGGGGTGACAGGGGCAAACCAGTCTCTCACTAACTCCGATCTTGACGATATGATTCTACTGACCCTTCCTAATACACAGACACCACATATAGTCATCTCTAACCCCCCTCAAGACACAACATCAAAGGCAAAGGAAGGTGCCATCCCAAAAAGAGGGAGAGGTGGGGCGACCAAGGGGGGGAAGAAACCAAAAACCCCTAAGTCCAACACTGTAAAAAAAACTCCTGTGAGGGGGGGAAACACCATGAGTGTCTTGCCGGTGAAAGGAGACAAGGCTCCACCCGCCGAAAGGGTAGTACCGGATCTAGTACCCTTGTCTAATAATTCTATACTGGATCCTTCTAGTGAGGATATCACATTGGCGGACATAGGCGCACTTATCAGGTCCCTCCTAAGTCCCTTAGAAGCTCGCCTAATAAAAATAGAAGCTAGGCTGATCAACATAGAAAAATCCACAGTCCAGCTGGCTGATTCTATAAAATCAGAAAGGAAGGGCAATACAGGGGGGTTGGAACCACCAGCTGATAATACCTCTCAGCTAGTAACGACACTGAAGGAGAAAACTATAGGTTTCACACAAAATGCCCAACATAAAACAAACCAAAATAAAACTCCCCAACAACCGAACAGGAAAACCACTGTTGCACCTAATAATCGCCAATCATTGCCAGCCGCCCTCCCCGTTCCAAATACACACTCTAAAGCTAATAACACCACCCCTAGTCAACCACAGAAAGACCAGCCACCACCAGCTAATACACAAAAAAATATCCCCCCAATTAAAACTGTGAATCTTCCACCCGAGGCAGCCCCTTACACAATAATACTAGCTGGGGTACCTGAGTTAAAACCCAATACCTCAGAGGCAGCCTCCTCCCTTAAAAATAAGGCCATCGATTGGTTGTCCAAATATAGACCTCTCCCACCTACCATAACAGCCGATATTCTTATGGTGCGGAGAGCTACTTGGGTAGGTAATCATAGGAAAACAATTGCAGGGGATTGTATCCTGGTTAGGTTTAGAGATACTAAGACTGCTTATATATGCAGCTGGTCCTCCCACGACCAGGATAGCCTCATTCAGCCCTTACCTCTTTCATTTTCCTACCCATCGAGTGCCTATGTAGCAGACAACCAGAGATGGGGGTTCCATCAAGAGAGGAGGGGGGAGTGGGGGTCAAATAGGAGAGGTGGGTGGGACAACCACCACAATAGACATATGATCGCTAACAATTTGCCAGTGTGTGATGAGGAGGAGGGCTGGGGCTTTGGTAGCAGAAGGAGGTGGGGGTGGGGGGGAAGACCTAGAGGAGACAATTATAACAGGCAAATGGCAAAAGAGTATCTCCCACCCTATGATGAGGAAGAAGGGTGGGAGCTTGTCAACAGGAGAAATAGGTCTGGAGGCGGCTGGGGGGGAAGACTGGGAGGAACCCCATGGTCATACTCAAAATCTCAGTTTGGTTATCTTCCGACCTACAATAGATATAGCAATCTTGACTTGGTCGACTGACTATTAGAGGCGGCGATTAGTGAGCTGCCCCTCTTAAACTCCAAAAGGGACAGGTCTCCACGCCCGGAAGATTCCCCATTACAAGGGGAATATAGAGCCGCCCCGAAGACCCAGGAAACTAGCCAAGATCCAAATCACCCGTTGGAAGAGACCTCGGCCAAAGTCAATGATGATGGAACGAGGGATGAGGTCATATCAGGACCCCTAAAGACAAACCCCGCAAGAAATGAATCGCAGGAACTAACACGACCCCTGTCACTGAACCTGATTTCGTGGAACGTGGCGGGTCTGGGCAGCAAGTTAGAATGTGAGGAATGGGTTTCCTTTACTAATTCGAGAAGTATCTGCCTATTCCAAGAAACCTGGGCAAGAGAAAACACACTCGCCAGGGCTTTGCAGTCTTTACGAAACCCGCGAAGTGGGGAGGATGAGGTAGACCCTCGGGAGGCCTCGCAACCTGGGTGGCTACCCACCTGGGCTGCAATGCTACTGTCTTAAATGTGGACTCAGATGATATTCTGGCGGTGCAGATAGAATGGCCTAACTCCCACAAACTTGTACTAATAAATGTCTATTCAAGACCTGTGCCCGCATTTAGAGAATCAAGCACAATTGAAGAACTTTCTGTGTTCTTGAGCCAAATTCCCAGGGAACTTCCCTATTTGGTGGGAGGTGATTTAAATGCACACTTCGAGCCGCTGCCTGGCCTTCTTGATGGACCCTCCCAAGAGGAGGATTCAAGATGGCGGGTGCCGGCAACGATGGCACCCCCCGCAAGGGCGTGGACCCCACTCGCCCTGCAGATAACAGCTCTCACACTCAACCATGGCCGCAGGGCGTGTAATGGTCGCACGAAATCAGACGTCCCAAGTAAATTCACTTTCAATAAAGTTGGAAGTGAATCTAGACTGGATTATGTCTTAGTCCAAATGTCTTCATGGTCACATGTCACCGATTTTAAGATAATAGACAGATTGGACAGTGACCACAACGCCCTAGAACTTGATTATGCCATCCCATGCATCTCGGTTGAGGGACCGACCAAACAAAGGCCAAAGACAGGGCTGGCACTCGAGAACAACAGAAGGAGAGTGAGGTGGGAGAAATTGGTCTCAAGCGATGATAAGCTGGCAAAACTCTATGCCAAAATTATTCCAGCATTGGAAGAGACATTTGCCCACGGGGAAGGCCCCTTTAACGAAGAAACTAGAGCTCTTCTGTGGCAAACCCACGAAGATCTTATCAATATAATGGAGGCAGATCTTTTTAATAAGGGAAATGATAGACGTGGTGGGAATAGCAAAAAGACCTGGTACAATTCCATGTGCCGAAAGTCTAAATGCGACCTCCTGCTAGCTATCAAGGCGGGCAACAGTAGGGAGGAAATACAACTTAGAAGAAGGTCACACAAGAAACTCCTGGAAAGTGCAAGGGTGGAATGGGACGAGGCCCACTGGGAGAAACTCTTGGGTGCTTTAGGGAACAGGGATTCCCGTAAATTTTGGCGATTAGTAAATCATGGCTCGGAAGATCTTCCCTCAGCTATCGAGCCTAATATCGCCCCGAGTTTGTGGCAATCCCATTTTGAGTCCCTATATGCTTTAGAAGAGGAAGCCTCGATCCATAACCCATATACCCTGGAGGATGCCCCAGAATGTGAACCCTTCATGATAAGAGAGGTTCAGAAAGCCATTGAAGGGCTGTCAGTGGGCAAAGCCCCTGGCATGGACGGGGTACCAGGCGACCTATACAAGCAGGAGCCAGGGATTTGGGCACCATATCTGTCGCAAATTTTTAATCCGGTTCTGGGAGGAATGGGGGTCCCGGACACTTGGCTGGGAGCAGAGGTGGTCCCTATATTTAAAAGGGGATCCCCACTGCTCCCAGCCAACTACCGTCCCATTAGTCTAATCGATGTCTCTCAAAAGCTCTTTGGGAGGCTGGTGTTGGATAGGCTCCAGAACTGGCTGGAGGAAACTAATACTTTGAGCCCATATCAAGCGGGATTCAGGAGGGGGGTCTCAACGGTCGACCAAGTCTTCAGACTGAGCCTCATCTACTGGAGGACAGCGCTGATCGAGGGCGGCACGGTGTACACGGTTTTCGTGGATCTGCGTGCCGCTTTCGATCTGGTGCCTAGATCCAAGTTATGGAAGGTTATGGAAGATTTGGGGGTCCCAAAAGACATTCTTGCAATCCTTATCAAATTACACCAAAACAACTTCGCACAAGTCAGGTGCGGAAACAGCGGCATATTAACTAAGAGGTTCCCCGTTCGAAGAGGGGTGAGGCAGGGTTGTGTGCTTGCACCGACCCTGTTTTGCCTCTTCGTGAACGGGGTAATAGAGCACCTGACCAGGATTGCCAACATTGATGCCCCGAAACTGTGCGGCAGCAGGGTCCCCGCAATAATGTTTGCGGATGATACCCTGCTGCTGTCCAAATCCCCTATGGGCATCCAGCGGGTATTAGATGGGTTTCTGGGCTTCTGCGAGGAAAGGGGACTAGAAGTTAATCCGCAGAAAACCAAATTTATGATTTTAAACCCAATGCCGACCAACCGACCAAACCCAAAGCTAGGAGGAGTAAGTCTAGAAAGAGTGCAGACATTCGAGTACCTGGGGATAACCCTTAACCAAAACCTGATGTGGGAGGCACATCAAGCCAAATCGGCCATGAAATTGACTCAGAGGGCGGGTGGCATCTTAAGAATTGCTGGCAAATCTACTTACCGCCCACTTGGCCCGACAATTCAAATCTATAAAGTACAGGCTCGGGGGGCAGTTACTTATGGTGGAGAGCTTTGGGGCCACGTACCATCCCAAAGCCTGTTAACTGCCGAAAACAAGTTCTTAAGGCAACTAACATCCCTCCCCGGTAGCACACCAGTCCTGCCCCTAAGATTGGATCTGGGCGTGAGGCCAATCACCGAGGAACTTGGCCTCAAACCATTGGCTTTTTGGCGCCGCCTATGGAGCAGCCAGGAGCTGATAATCTACAGAGCTGAGCTCCAGGAATTTCTGTCTGCTCCGAAAGTAAGCAGTATACCATGGTTAAGTTATATAAAGAACATGTGCGAGTCCCTTGAATTCCCAGGACTATGGGCAGATCCGGAGAGAGCCAGCATCAGTATCTCGAGGAAGATACTGTCCAGAACTTATAATGATTATATGCTTGCCCGAGCACTGGATAATGTCCGTGAAGGATCCCTAACTTTCGATTTTATCCAATTTAAAGACACTATTACCATGGAATGTGTATTGAATGATATCATGCCTCCCTTAACAAGGAAACTATTCTTGCAGTGGAGGTATGAGACATTACCTTTGGGGTCCTTCACCAAAGGATGGACGAGTCAATCCAGTACAGGGACATGTCCTACATGTACTAACATACAGGAGACCGATGTGCATGTTGTGTTTATGTGCCCAGCCTATCGGAAAAGCAGAAAGCACTGGATCGTCCCGCTGCTTAAAAATTTGGGTTTTAGACGACTCCTACCAGCTTATAGAGTTTTGGAAACTGACTTATCCCCGGTAATTGTTTTTGCCTTGTCAAATTTTTTAACTGCAATATGGGTCACACGTGCTAGGTTCCTAAAGGGGTCGGGGAGGTAGAACTAACCCATCCCCCTTGATTCATTGTAACTGTTTTTAAATTCATTCTGAACCAATCTCGATTGCTTACGCTCTTAAAATGTGTTTATAATTTGGTTTTAATGATGTAACATTTATGTGCACATCTTTTATGGTCATGCGATCGAAATAAAGATTTGAAATTGAATAAAGAGGCACGAGGGGTACAGAAAGAATAGAGTGAGCTGCAGAAAAAGGGACGAGAGGTATAGAAAGAGGCAAGAGAGGTGCAGAAAGAAGAGAGTGAGCTGCAGAAAGAGGCAAGAGAGGTGCAGAAAGGGGCAAGAGAGGTGCAGAAAGAGCCAAGAGAAGTAAAGAAAGAGGTAAGTGGTAAAGAAGGAGTCAAGAGCTGAAGAAAGAAGCAAAAGAAGAGCATAAAATGCCAAGAGACATACATCAAGAGGCAAGAGAGGTGCAGAAAGAGGAATACATGTTTAGAAAGAGGCAAGAGAAGTGCAGAAAGAGGCAGGAAAGGCGCGGAAAGAAGAGACAGGGCTGCAGAAAAAGGCAAGAGAGGTACAAAAAGAAGAGAGTGAGTAGACGAAAGAACCAAGAGCAGTGCAGAAATAGGCATTAGAGGTGCAGAACAAGGCGAGAGAGGTGCACAAAGAGGCAAGAGGTATAGAAAGAAGAGAGTGAGCTGCAGAAAGAGGGAAGAGAAATGCAGAAAGAGGCAAGAGAGATACAGATAGAAGAGAGGTGCAGAAAGAGAGGTGCAGAAAGAGGCAAGAGAGGTGCAGAAAGTTGCAAGAGATGTATAGAAAGAGGCAAGAGTGGTGCAGAAAGAGGCAAGAGAAGTGCAGAAAGAGGCACAACAGGTCCTGAAAGAGGCAAGAGAGGTACAGAAAGAGGCAAGAGAGGTGCAGAAATAGCCAAGAGAAATGCAGAAAGAAGCAAGAGAAGTGCAGAAAGAGGCAAGAGAGGTTCAGAAAGAGGCAAGATTGGAGTAGAACGCAAAGAGAGGTGCAGCTATAGGCAAGAGAGATAAAATAAGAGGCAAGAGCGTGCAGAAAGAGGCAAGAGAGGTACAGAAAGGCAAGAGAGGTATAGAGGCAAGACTGCAGAAAGAGGCAAGGGATGTGCAGAAAGAGGCAAGAGAGGTACATAAAGAGGCAGGAGGGGTTCAGAAAGAAGAGAGTGAGCTGCAGAAAAAGGAACAAGAGGTGTAGAAAGAGGCAAGAGAGGTGCAGAAAGAAGAGAGTGGGCTGCAGAAAGAGGCAAGAGACATGCAGAAAGAGGCAAGAGAGGTACAGAAAGTAGCAAGAGAAGAGTAGAAGGGGGCAAGGGTGGTACAGAAAGAGGCGAGATAGATAAAGAAAGAGGAAGAAAGGTGCAGAAAGAAGTAAGAGAAGTACAGAAAGGGGCAAAAGAGGTGCAGAAAGAGAAAAGAGAGGTACGGAAATGTAAGAGTTAACTGCAGAAAGAGAAAAGAGTGGTGCAGAAAGAGGCAAGAGGAGTACAGAAAGAGGCAAGAGAGGTGCAGAAAGAAGAGTGAGCTGCAGAAAGAAGCAAGAAAATTGCAGAAAGTGGCAAGAGAGGTACAGAAAGAGGCAAGAGAGGTGCAGAAATAGGCAAGAGAGGTATAGAAAGAAGGAAGGGGGTACATAAATAAGTAAGTGAGCTGCAAAAATAGGGAGGAAAGATGCAGAAAGAGGTAGGAGGGGTACAGATAGAAGAGAATGAGCTGCTGAAAGAAGCAAGTGGAAAGCAGAAAAAGGCAAGAGAGCTGCAGAAAGAGGCAGGAGAGGTGCAGAAAAAGCAAGAGAGGTACCGAAAAAGGGAAGGGGTGCAGAAAAAAGTAAGTGAGCTGCAAACAGAGGGAGGAGAGGTGTAGAAAAAGGCAAGAGAGGTGCAGATAGAAGAGAGTGAGCTGTTGAAAGAAGCAAGTGAAGGGCAGAAAGAGGCCAAAGAGGTGCAGAAAGATGCAGGAGAGGTGCAGAAATAAGAGAGTGAGGTGCAGAAAGAGGCAAGAGAGGTGCAGAAAGAGGCAAGAGAGGAACAGAAAGAGGCATGAGAGGTACAGAATGAGGACAAAAAGGTACAGAAAGAGGAAATTGTAGTGCAGAAAGAGGAAGAAAGGTACAGAAAGAGGCAAGAGAGGTGCATTAATAGGCAAGCGAGGTACAGAAATAGGCAAGAGTGGTACAGAAAGAAGCAAGTGAGGTGCAGAAAGAAGTAACTGAGCTGTAAAAAGAGGGAGGAGAGGTGCAGAAAGAGGCAAGAGAGGTGTTGAAAGAAGAGAGTGAGCTGAAGAATGTGGCAAGAGAGATACAGAAAGAGCTAAGAGAGGTGCAGAAATAGGCAAGACATGTGCAGAAAGAGACAAGAGAGGTGCGGAAAGAGGTAGGAGAGGTGTATAAAGAGGCAACAGAGGTGCAAAAAGAAGAGAGTGAGCTGAAGAAAGAGGCAAGAGAGATGCAGAAAGAGCCAAGAGAGGTGCAGAAAGAGGCAAGAGAGGTGCAGAAAAAAGGCAAGCGAGGTGCAGAAAGAGGCTTGAGAGGTGCAGAAAGAAGAGAGTGAGCTGCAGAAATAAACAAGTAAAGTGCAGAAAAAGGCAAGGTAAGTACAGAAAGAGGCAGGAGGAGTGCAGAAAGAGGCAAGAGAGGTGTAGAAAGAGGCAAGATAGTTGCAGAAAGAGGCAAGAGAAGTGTAGAATGAAGAAGAAAGACACAGAAAGAGGCAAGTGAGGTACAGAAATAGGCAAGAGAAGAACAGAAAGAGGTAAGAGAGGTGCAGAAAGAGGCAGGAGAGGTGCAAAAAGAAGAAGGAAGGTGCAGAAAGAGGCAAGAGAGGAACAGAAAGAGGCAAGTGAGGTTACAGAAAGAAGAGAGTGAGCTGCATAAATAGGCACGAGAGGTGCAAAAAGAGGCATGAGATGTACAGAAAGAGGCAAGAGAGGAGCATACAGAAGCAAGAGAGGTGCTGATGGAAGAGATTGAGCTGAAGAAGAGGGAAGAGAGGTGCATAAAGAGGCAAAAGATGTTCAGAAAGAGGCAAAAGAGGTGCAGAAAGAAGTAAGAGGTTAGAAAGAGGCAAGAGAGGTGCAGAAAGAGGAAGAAAGGCACAGAAAGAGGCAAGTGAGGTGCAGAAAGAGGTAAGAAAAGAGCAGAAGGAGGCAAGAGTGGTGCAAAAAGAGGTAAGAAAGGTACAGAAAGAGGAACACAGGTGCAGAAATAGGCAAGAGAGGAGACACGGGGCGTGGCTTCGAGCCGATGTAAGAGAAAGCGTGAGCCTGTAGCTCCGCACCAACCCCACTAATTCTCTTGATTTAGGGGCTCCTTTGGTCCCCTAATATAATCCTTGCAGAGCGGAAGAGTGTCTGGAGGTGTCCCTACACACGCTGGGGAGGGCGACACCTATTACGCAGAGAGGTGCCCATGAAGATTCCCGGGCTCCGACTCAGCCGACACTTAAGATGGCAGCGGTGGTGATGGTGCACCTTACGTTGACTGGTGGCACCCACCCTGGAGCACTCTGCTGGGGGCTGCTGGCTATGCGTGACCTCTGAGGGCCGGTCCAGGCCGAGCAGGCGGAGGCGGGAGCCTTTCCCAGGTGGCAGGTTCGGTGGTGTGCCTGTGCCCTGGTGCTCTGTCAAAGCGGGACGGGGCAGAAAGTGCCCTTGGTCCTGGGGTATGCTGCCGGCCGTCCCAGTGCTGGGAACCACAGCTGTGAGCGAGGCCGGAACTGCGGGGGGTGATGCCGCCGATCGTGGATCCCCCATAGCTGTCACAGGATAAGGAGCTGCGAGAAGCTGCGGGGAGCAGTTTTGCTGTTTGAAATCAGCCGTTTGCTGACGCGGCTGGTTTGGTGGACCCCGGTGCCACTAACTCCCCCCCCCTTCTTGGATGTTTATGGACGCTCCTCTGTGACTGGTATGATCTTCTTCACGGCTTCATTGCACGGAGAAGCTAATTATTCAGGGGCCTCGCGTCTGCTGCAGTTCAGAGCTGGGACCACCTATCTGATCAATTGGAGGCTGCAGGGGGCCCTGCGGGGCATGGTAGCTGTGGGTTTGCTTGGGGGGTCACATCGCGGATCTTCTTCCTGGCTGCTAGGCTGACTGGACACCCTGTGCTGAGGTATTTGACTGTCGTATCCCCTGGGGTTGCCGGCGATGGAGGAGTGACGGCAGGTGACTGGCCAGGATTGAGGATCTGTGCCACCTCCCCTGATTGGAGCATACGTGCATGGGACTAGTGTGCAACATGGTGGTTCAGCTTGCAGTGGCTCGGCGCTGTCCCCCAGTGGGGGAGCCCATGCCCTTGATCTCTGGGAGTGCGCACGGACTGCTCCCTTGGATCCCTGGTCCTGAAAGTGGTGGCGGCAGTAGGAGATGCCTGGACCTGCTGGAGGTGAGAGTTGATCATCAGAGAGGGCTGTGGGATGCCTTCGGCGGAACAGTGCCAGGCAGTTGGACTTTGGTTGGCCGCCGAGACTTGGAGCGATTCCTGCCTCGTGATAGTGCATGGCTAGTGCAGTGGATTGAGTGTGGTGGGATGATTTGAACTGGGGCCTGCAAGTTGACGACTGGACCTCTAGAGCGCAGGGGTATTTCATTGCCCGTGGGGGTACCGTGCATCAAGCCCTTCTGCGAAGTCGCTGCACTGTGAGCAATTAATCTCTGTGGGGCAACTGTCCCTCTTACACTGCACCTACTGTCTCGGCGAGCTGTACCATGGGGAAGCCCCGAGGCAAACAAGGGGGTGTCATGGGTGTTGGGCCTTGCATTTACACTGTGTTAAGTTAGCATGAGCTTATTAGAAGTTTAAACGCCATTTTTCCTTTCTGCTGCCTTTGCACACGACACATCTTATTATAAATGTTTAGCATCTAGAGGACTGTTTTGCTTCACACGAGAATAATATATTTTTCTATAATAACAGCTTGGCTTGGTAACTTTGTCTGAACAGTGAGTGCCGAGGCCTTCAAGGTTATTTCAACACAGTGGTTGTTGTTCGGTCTGATCGACATGTATGTTCTTTCCATTTGCTGAATTGGATGGCTGACATGTTTTCGGATGAGAACAGTGACTTCCTATTGGAGGCTGTTGCTACGTTTTTTGCAAATACATTGTTGGATTGAATGGCTTCTCTCTTTTCTTCCATTGCCGAGGTCAAGAGGGGGTCATCGGATATATTTTTATATTTTTTTTCTTCTCTCAGTTTCAATTTTTTTATGCCCAGACCTATTGACTTCACTATGTCCATGGCTAGAATTATGTGGTTTTAAGAGCAGTCCAATCATGGAATTTTTTGTTCCCGTTTTTTCCCTGTGACAAATTTGAACTTGGTTCTAACAGTCGTTCTTGAACTCTGCTTTCTAAATTTGCCCTTTGTCTTATCCGTGCTCGGATCAAGGGAGGGTGTCATGGGGCTTGGGCCTTGTATTTACACTGTGTTAAGTTAGCATGAGCTTATTAGAAGTTTAAACGCCATTCTTCCTTTCTGCTGCCTTTGCACACGGCACATCTTATTATAAATGTTTAGCGTCTAGAGAACTGTTTTGCTTCACATGAGAATAATATGTTTTTCTATAATACCAGCTTGGCTTGGTAAGCTTTGTCTGAACAGTGAGTGCCGAGGCCTTGAAGGTTATTTCAACACAGTGGTTGTTGTTCGGTCTGATCAGCGCACGTTCTAGACATAACATATATGCAGCTGTGGCCACCTCTGATCTTGGCGCGTTTAATAATGCACTGCGCAGGCATGCTCAAACACACTTTTGGAGAACATTCGAATGCAGAGAGCTGGTGTAGAAAATGATGTGATCCATTTCTACTAGGACCAGAGTTATGGGGCCGCCCTTGTAAACCCAAGAGACGTTCTATAGATATAAAATAACCTAATAGCAAGGGAGTGTGAAATCTAGGTGTAATCTAGTCTATTTCCAAAAAGCATTTTAACATGCTTTCTCCTTTTGTATTTTATAGAATAGTAACTATGCTGATAATCTTGTTGCTTATAATATGTCTGCTTGTATTTGCTAAGATACTGCGCTTGGGAACACGGCATTAGAAATAAATATTTCAAACTTGCACGTGTCTTCATTTACTCCCCGTTTTGGACTAACATGAGTGTATAACGAAAGAGTGTTCATGTGTTTCACATTGCCTGAGGTATTCTAAGTTCCATGTTCTGGGTTGTCTAATCATTGGGGGTATGGAAGAACCAATGAGACACTGATTGCTTGTCTGGTAGGGGATTTTGGCTAAGAAGGTGAGTTTTGGCACACCATAATTCACTGAGGTTCCAAGTCTCTATGCACAGTTCTGTGCAGGAGCAGAATCCCTGCTACATGGCGCCCAATGCTGGTGGTCTTATTACATGACACTTGAGTAGTACTTCATTCAGTCCTTCACCCCTTCGCTCCTGTTTCCGGAAAACAGTGGTGTTGGACAAACCTACCTATAGTTCTTTTCAAGCTTGAATCTATTAAAAAGGTTTCCTTTCGAATTACTACCCAGTTGTGCTACTAAGTTTTACATTGTAGCTTATTGTTCTCTGTGTCACTATGGCTGACATTGTTATACCGCAGCATAATCGCATTGCGGTTCGCAATCATTTGCAAGCTTACAATGTTGGTTTGGAGGGCATGGCAGTGATTTTGGTAGTAAGTGCTGAGGTTGCTTACCCGTTTGAGATATTCTACTCTTGGGTGACGTTTCCTGCAGTGGAAGCAGCAACGCAGGTTTTTAACACTTACACTTACACAGCCGTGCCCCAGTTCTATGTCCCTTATAGGACACAGGAAATTCAGATTTCTGCATGGCAGCACCATGTTTGGTTTGATGGCACCCTTCCCCACAGTGTAACGGCGGCTAGATTGGGTCCTTTGTCCATTCCAGGTGTTTCCTGGCCAGTTTTGGCTGGATTTACCCCTCATCCTCGTGCGGGGCAGGTCACCGTTGCTGAGTTATTGACCCTATATGACTCTTCTATTAGTGTAATTCGGGCCCTAGTTCAATATATTACTCGCAATTTCCAGGGCAGGCCCCTGGTGTTGCGGCCCCTCCAGCTGGACCGAGCGGAATGAAGCTTAGTCCTGTGATGGTCAATGCAGTGATGGGCAAGCGTCCCCAAGATAAGGATGATATGCCTTTTTTGCTTGCTGAGAAATGTGACCAGCTGGAGAGTGTTTTTCCTAATTCGAGTCCCGTGGAAAAACACAGGATTGTTACAATTAGTTTACCAAAAGATTTGGTACCGGAAGCCGGTGACTGCAAGTCATGGGGTAGAATTTTTGCGGCAGTGTGCACGAGGTGCTTCGGCACTCCGTCAATGGCTGTCCTTCCGACGGTCATTAAACGTGTTCAAGATGAACACAGACCTGAGGCTGCGGTTGAATTGGGAATGAGACTCGTGGGCTCATTTGATGTAGTTTCTGATCTAGTCCTTTCGAATATAAAGGGAGATGCGGTAAACTTTCAGGTGGCGAATGCCTTACGCGAAGTCCCCGATGCCGACAAACCCCAACAGTAACCGAGATTTATTACGGCTGCGTACAAAACCATTGACCGCAATAGTTTGGGTGTCAAGCCTTTTTCTACTAAAGAAAAGACGCAAACCCAGGGTGCGAAGTCTGAAACAGATGTTCAACCCACAGCTCCAAAGAAAAATTGAAACAGAAATAATCAACAGGGGAAACAGCAACAGAAACAGGAGTCCCGTCCCGCATCACCACTGCCAGATTCTACTGAGCGCGTTTATAATTTGCCGGACCGCACTACGATTGAGTTGCCTGATCGCTTTCAGGTTCCTGATCAATGCTCTCCTCGTTCTTTGTAGGACACATCGGCCTTATCGTCCGGTGGTGGAGGCGGCGGCAGAGGTCGGGGTGGCCAGCAGAGTCACGACCAACCCCACCCGAAAGACGAAAAAGGCAAGCAGGACGATTCTTCACAGAAGAGACCCCAGTTTCAGAAAAAGATAGTTGCCGTATTAACAGCGAGATATGCCACAGATAGGGAGAACGCAGCTTCGGAATCAGACATGGGGGCTGATGTTGTTGGACAGCGCGGCGGAGATTTACATTGTACGAGACATTTTGTTAGTGGAGGCTGACTGGCACCCACTTTTTGTTCTCGTAGATCCGAGAGGGGAGGAGGTGATCCTCCCTAGTTTCGCGCACACGGTCTCGAAGGAGCATGAGCTGAATTTTGCAGAAGAGTGGGCTAAAGTCCTTGAGCTGGCTCTGTACCGTACGCACTGTGGTTGGGATACATTTTCCCCACACCACAAGATTCCCTTACAGTCTCTGCCACAGCCTCAACCTCAATATTCCATCCGACGTGAAGCTAAGGCTTCCATTGCAGAAATCCTTGAACAATTGGAATATCAAGGTGTAATTGAAACTTGTGTGTCACTGATAAATAACCCACTTTTTACTGTAACCAAGCCAGACGGTACGTACCATTTGGTATTGGATTACCGGCATTTAAACTTGCATTGCCGTATACCTGTGCAGTACAGAATACCCACGGCTCTGCTCAATTTGGATGGTCTAAGTTCCCAATGGACTAGTTTTACCTGAGGCGGCAAACAACGGCAATTTAAACGCCTGGCGATGGGCTATAAGAATAGTCCAGGTGTGTTTGCAGCCCGTATTGTCTCTCTCTTGGAGAGGGTCGATCCGGATGCGTGTTCATATGTGGATTACATCTATCTCACAGACGAAGAAATTTGGGCGCATCTGTGTCGCGTAGACTGCATAATTTGTAACTTTGCGGACTTCGGTTACAAATTTAACTTTGCAAAGTCTCACAATGCAGAGTACACAGTGTTGTTCCTGGGCTACGAGCTCAACAATGAAGGTCAAGGATTGGCTCCTCACTTCTTGGAGAAATGCGCATAGTTGCGGGCTCCTAAAACTCTAAAAAAGTTACAGTCCTTGCTGGGATTTGTGAATTTTGAGCGTACTTACATCCCCGAATATGCCCAGCGTATCAAGCCTTTGTATGCTTTGATACAACCTACTTTCGACAAATCGTGCTGGCTGCCTGAACATTCAGCCATTTTGCAATCTTTGCAGGCTGATCTTCTAGAATCTAAATTCTTACTGACTCGTGATGACCACACCAACCTGGTGATAAGAATCATCCCTGGGGTGGTGGGTTTCACTTACCTTACTTTTAACTAAGGAGACACAGTACCTATTGCTTTCAAGTCACACTTGTACACTTCGGAAGAAATGCGGTTTTCCACTGTGGAAAAAGTTTTGACAGCAGTGCAAATGGCGATTCTTAAAGAACGTGCACTGTCGCAGGGAAAACGCATGTTGGTTGTTACCCCATATCCTGCACTAGAGGCACTGACGAAGGCCAGTGTACAAAATTCTAAAGGTTTGCACCGAAGGTGGATACCATGGGCAGCATCTTTGACATCTCCGGATGTCACCTTCATTTTTGATGCCTCCTTACAGTCACAAGAGTTTTTGCAGTATGAGTTTGTTCATCCTGCACCGTTGACTATTTGAACTCTGGAGGATTTCCATTGTATCATTTACACTGATGGTTCAGCGCAAGTTGCGCATGGGTCTAAGCACGCATACGTCTCAGCTTGTGCCATTGTGGTAGGTACCATGGTGAATGATGAATTCAAGCCTTTAGGGGACTGTACCGCACAATTGGCAGAGCTCCGTGCTCTGATGCTCGCGTTGGAGTACGTTGATCATGGCGTGATGACTCTTATTGTGAGTGATTCTTACTACTGTGTCCAGTCATACAATGAGAACCTGTTCTTTTGGATTCAGAATGATTTTCTTGATTCCAAGGGTAGCACAATAAAACATAAAATGATCTGGGTCCGAGTGGCTGAGCTTAAAGAGCAGTTGCCACTCGTGTATCTAATTCACACTCTTGGTCATCAGCGCGTGGGAGTTCACGCTGTTGGCAATTCTTTGACCGATGAAGCCGGAAAATCAGCAGTATCGACATATTTGGTTGCGGCAGTTACACGTTCCAAGAGTAAGATTGATGATGATATCTTGGCGGCTGTAGCCGCGACTGAGAAGGGAAGTAAATATCCTAAGGGGTTCCCTTCAAAGTATACATACCACTTAAGTCCTGATAAAGTTCCTTATGTGAAAATACAGTACGTTGGTGAAAGGTTAATTCCCAACGTGGACCGCAGGTCAACCCTGATTACAGCTCCCCATGAGGGTGTTGCGTCTCCGCATGCGGGCGTTTCAACTACTGTATCTCAGTTACAACAACGTTTCTGGTGGTGGGGACTGTACAAATAGACGCATGATTATGTCCTTCAATGTGACATTTGCCAGCAGATTAAACCTTCAACTGCTCCGCGTCCGTCCCAGACACAGTTGTACATTCCTAATAAACCACTTGGTTGTGTTTATTTAGATCACTGCGGTCCTTTTTCTTTTGATACTGCGTATAAGTAGCAGTTGATTCATGCACATGCTTTGTGTGGGTGTGGCCACACCGCAGCACTGATTCACAATCTGTCATAAGAGACTTGCGTGTCTTTGTAGGGATTTTTGCCTGTGGCACCTTCCCTTCGGATCAGGGTCCTGCTTTCGCCTCTAAGGCGTATAAGGATGCCATGGCTTCGTTGGGGGTCCAAGTCAAGTTTTCGTCTCCATATAGACCTTAGGGTAATACTGTTGTGGAACGAACGAACCGAGATTTAAAGCAGTCTTTGACAGCTAGGGTTATAGGCACTGGCAGGAACTAGCTGGCCCACCTCAATAGCGTGCAGCGTGCTCTTAATAATCACCCTAGAAGGTCTCTGGGTGGGCGGACCCCATACGAAATGCTCTTTGGTATCAAGATGTTTGTCCTGGACCTTGGTGGTCTACACCAGGCGGCAGTTGCTGCCTCTTTTGACGTAGATGAACATTGCAATGTTTACAGGATCTACAAAAGACAGTCTTGCAAAGGAACACTTGCCCTCCACATCTGGTTATACTTTGCAGATTCCGGTAGTTGGCTGGCTACCCCAAGTTGGGGAACTGATTCGAGAGAAGATCGAGAACAAGAAAGAGTTTGGTCCCTTAGATCGAGCTCCAGTTCCAGTGCTTGGTGTGAAGGGCACAGTCATTTTACCACCGCTTCCAGGTCTTAAAGAACAGAGGTACATCTCCATTGACAATGTCAAACTACACAGAGTGGCCGATTCTTCTTAGTATGACTCCGGCGGTCTCATGTCCATCGATTTTGAGAAATTCTGTTTTTGCCCAGGCTACTAATTCCAGGCCTGATGTTGCCCTTGAGATGCCTGCAATTTCGAGTCCTTTATTGAGGTCGTTACCTGGTGTTCACCTTGATGAGACTGAATATACTTACCCCACTGACTTATCGATGCCTGATTTGCAAACTTGTTTGGCTACAGAATCCAGATTTTCATTTGACACTGACTCTTACACATCGAAGACTCCTTCCAAGGTTTCTTTTCTTGCAACACTGTTTAAAAAAATGTTTTGATTCCTCCTTGGAACTACATTTGGTTGGTGCTTTTTCCGATTTACCTGTTCATGCCTATTGGATTTGTGGTGTATTTTTTCCACCTTGTCAACGGACACTATGTTGAAGAAAACACAGCCATTCAACATATTAATGGAACATTAGCTCCCCATTCCTCATCACACAGATTGAGGAGGGACCTGGCTTTTGTTAACATCACTGATTGGCCCGTCTTAGATGGGATTGTGTGGGATGCTATTAGATTTCAAATCCATAGGCCAACTGAGGTTATAAATGTCCCAAATGTCCTTAGAGTTTCTATGGGGATGTGATTAAACAAAATATACGTACTGATGATTGGGATGTTCAGGCCGTTGAAGCTTTGTTTTCTGGTTTGAAATATTATGCTACCTTTGATGCTGATGATTTCTATCTTGATTCCGCAAATTATGGTGATTTGTTTTGTTATCAACATTTTGTCAATCACTACCTGCCTAAAGCAAATACCAGGAGGAATACTGTTAATTATACCCAGTGGGAACATTGCCCCGCTCCTGTAGAAGGCAGTTCCACTTTTTTTTTAAGAGGTTCACTTACTTCACTGATTTTAATCAGTCAAATCCTAATGCATTTTATTTTAAAATTACTGAAAAGTCCACTTCCAAGGTTAGACTTACCCACACAAAATTATTCTATTCCAAGTCCTTTTTAGCCCAATAGGCGTTGGGGGCTACGAGCTTTGGAAAGATACTATTGATCTTAAATCTGTTTGGGGTTCTAAGAGTTGGCAAGTGCAAGGCACGGAGTCGTTGCATCGTGCAAGCCTCATATGTTGTTTTTGAATTCTACAATTTCACAAACAACTTGCTTTGGATTGGCTACTACTGAAAAATGAAATGCCCCTTCCTTTCCTGAATTAGAAGAATATTCCGGTTGGAATAATAATACCAAGTTTTCTATCAGAGAGTTACAGACTCTGTTACTGAATTCTTCCGTTAATATATCAAGTTTGCATCCTAAAGGTTGGTTGCTGTGGCACAAAAGTGCTGATTCATGCCAACATCGTTTTCTGGGTTTAGCTCCCAGCTATACACAGGTCAGGGTGGATCCCCATTTTGAAAGTGGCCATTCTGTGACTACCTATTCTGTAGGCAAATTATGTCAGAGTTGGCTCAAACATTCCACTTTGGCATCAGTTAAGCTGCACTTATCTAAATTGACTGACGATGTTGATCTGAATGATTTCGTAAAAGGCCCGGCTTATGGTAGATCTAAACAATGGATATATGCTATTTACAACGAAGTCTGGAAACTGTCCCAAATTGAGGCGGCTTCCCGCATTAGAGCTATAGATCAGGCAAATTTAGAGAAAGTGCTAGCAGTTGTAGATAACAGCATTAACATGCTTTCTTCCCGCATTTACATGTTAGATAATATTGTGTCATCTGTTGTTGATATTGTGCAAGATGAAGTGTCTGTTTTGTACCATGGTCAAAATCAATTGTGTTCTATTATGCAGTTTGCATGGACCTTGCAAACTCTGAAAGCTGGAATAGTGCCATGGCATTACATGACTACGTCATCGTTATTTGCCCCGTTTAATTTGACTGAAAAGCAACGTTTTATGTCAATGAAAGATGCAACTTTTTCTATTTTACTCATTGAAAAGTTAGAACCATTACCATTTTCTGTAGCTGAGACCAATTCGGCAACGTGGCTTATCCACGGGTTATTAACTCTACCTTTTCCTCTTTTCAAATTTGAGGCGTGTATGAAGTACTATGCAATTGGCAGATATGAACCTCTGGGCAACGCTTATCTCCATGAGGCTTGGTCGCTACCATATATATATATATAGATGCCTTAGGGAGGGAAAAGAGGTTTTCTTGAATGGTGAGGATTGTACTACAATGCCTGATCATTCACTAAAGTGTAGGAATATCCAATTATATGGCTCATGTAACCAGAACGAGACAAATTTAGCCTGTATTTTGAAAGGCACACCAGTACCTGCAATCATACCAACATTCACATTACTGGCAAACGGGAGTTATTTACTTTTAAATAATGAGGATTGTTGTGGGATGGCTGCCGGAATTTCTTATGTGGTTACAGTCAGGGAGCGCGTGGTTTGCTGTAAAAATGTAATGTTCCCGCCTCCGCATGGGAAGCTTGATGTTTCCATCTGGCCGACGATTCCGACCTTGAAAGCAGAGTTCAACAAGATGAGCCGTATAAGAGCTCTATTGTCCCAAAAAGAAGTCGCCTTCACATCTGCTCGTGAAACATTAGTCCTTCACGTGTCAAACACCCGCACAGATGTGCATGCTTTATTAAATACTGATTTTCCCTTGCATTTCGGTGAGTTAATTCACACTATCTTTAAAGCATTCTCCACCACGGGGCTGGCGCATTTTTTAAAAGTTGTTATCAGTGGCCTTGTGACTTCTTTTCAAACTATATTTGGTGTCTTCCCGGCATTTTTTCATTAAATTTTTTCCAGCCTATTTGGTGGATTTCCCTTATTGCTCGCTCTGGCTGCAGGCGTACTTCTGTTGTTTTGTTTATTTCAAAATGGATGCACGTCCTGTGTTGTGAGAAGATCTCTCATGACTGTTGCTGCTCCGCAACCGAATGCTTGAGTATTATGGAGCGCTGCCTCTAGCTACATTGAGTGCAGCTTATGGATTATCGTTTCAATTTCCCTTCTTTACATGTGTCCAGCCTGTCTTTCATTGCCTGAGTTGCGATTTCGACTGGGCCATGGATTTGTGTCTCTGCAAAACGGTGTCTCCCAATGCGGATTATGATCAGTTTATGAGCCCCTTAGTTGCTCATGAATTGCTTTTTTCTGGCGGAGGGATTATGGCCTTTGCAGCGATGCCTGGAGTCCTGGGACGTTGGAATGTTTTCGCAGCGGCGCAAGATTTCTGGGCACCCAGCTTCATTGAAGAAACACCGAGTTACCCTCTGATGGTGCTAGAGGCTCCTGTAATTGAGGAACATGTATGTTATTTCCATTTGCTGAATTGGATGGCTGACATGTTTTCGGATGAGAACAGTGACTTCCTGTTGGAGGCTGTTGCTACGTTTTTTGAAAATACATTGTTGGATTGAATAGCTTCTCTCTTTTCTTCCATTGCCGAGGTCAAGAGTGGGTCATCGGATATATTTTTATATATTTTTTCTTCTCTCCGTTTCAATTTTTATGCCCAGACCTATTGACTTCACTATGTGCATGGCTAGAATTATTTGGTTTTAAGAGCATTCCAATCATGGAATTTTTGGTTCCCGTTTTTTCCCTGTGACAAATTTGAACTTGGTTCTAACAGTCGTTCTTGAACTCTGCTTTCTAAATTTGCCCTTTGTCTTATCCGTGCTCGGATCAAGGGAGGGTGTCATGGGGCTTGGGCCTTGCATTTACATTGTGTTAAGTTAGCATGAGCTTTTTAGAAGTTTAAACGCAATTTTTCCTTTCTGCTGCCTTTGCACACGGCACATCTTATTATAAATGTTTAGCGTCTAGAGAACTGTTTTGCTTCACATGAGAATAATATGTTTTTCTATAATAACAGCTTGGCTTGGTAAGCTTTGTCTGAACAGTGAGTGCCGAGGCCTTCAAGGTTATTTCAACACAGTGACATAACAGATATGCAGCTGTGGCCACCTCTGATTTTGGCGCGTTTAATAATGCACTGCGCAGGCATGCTCAAACACACTTTTGGAGAACATTTGAATGCAGAGAGCTGGTGTAGAAAATGATGTGATCCATTTCTACTAGGACCAGAGGTATGGGGCCGCCCTTGTGAACCCAAGAGACGTTCTATAGATATAAAATAACATAATAGCAAGGGAGTGTGAAATCTAGGTGTAATCTAGTCTATTTCCAAAAAGCATTTTAACATGCTTTCTCCTTTTGTATTTTATGGAATAGTAACTATGCTGATAATCTTGTTGCTTATAATATGTCTGCTTGTATTAGCTAAGATACTGCGCTTGAGAACATGGCATTAGAAATAAATATTTCAAACTTGCACGTGTCTTCATTTACTCCCCGTTTTGGACTAACATGAGTGTATAACGAAAGAGTGTTCATGTGTTCCACATTACCTGAGGTATTCTAAGTTCCATGTTCTGGGTTGTCTAATCATTGGGGGTATGGAAGAACCAATGAGACACTGATTGCTAGTCTGGTAGGGAATATTGGCAACTAAGGTGAGTTTTGGCACATCCTAATTCACTGAGATTCCAAGTGTCTATGCACAGTTCTGTGTAGGAGCAGAATCCCTGATACAGGGGTACCTCCCAAGACAGCGAAGAGCCGGCGGTGGAACAGGGGCCACAGGATCTTGTGACTTCCCCTCCTGGGATACTGCTGCAGACCCAGGTGGACCAAATACTGCAGGCTATAACGGATACCAGAGCGGCCCTGCAGCAGGACATAGTGCAGGTGGTGACAGGCATGGGGCTCTTAAAGGCCGACCATGCAAAGCTCTCTGATAGGGTGTGACAAACAGAGGTCAAGTTGGAGGAAGTAGAGCCCGCACAGCGCAAGCTGGATATTCAGATGGGAGAGGTACTGACCGGATGCGGACTTTGGAGAAGCGGGTTCATGATGCTGAAGGCCGCAACAGAAGAAATAATGTCAGTGTGGTGGGCCTGCTGGAAGTCATTGAAGTGCCCGACATGGTGGCCTACTTAGAATGTTGGTTCAAGGAAATAGTCGCACGGGAGGGACTGTCGCAGTTTTATACCCTGGAAAGGGCCCATTGGGTGCCGGCGCGCCCGCCGGCTCCAGGGCGTCCATCCCGTCCGGTGGTGACGCGCCTCCTTCACTACAGGGATAGGGATTTACTCCTCCATAAGGCCAGGTCCTCAGGCCCCTATACTGTTGACAACAGCAATGTCACGCTATTTCCAGATTACACGCTAGAAGTACAACATGCCCAGACGTCTTTCGTGGCAGTTAAGCGAGCACTCAGGGAAGAAGGTATACAATACTCCTTGATGTTCCCCGCTCGATTGCGAATTGTATTGGACGATAAAACACATTTTAGCAACAGTCCTGAAGAAGCCTGAACATGGCTAGAATCTTATCGAACAGGCAAAGGAGCGGCTGGTCTCCCCTTGCGCCAAGCAGCACGGGAACAACTACCTTTCGATCTCGCCGAGCTAGATGACGACGGACAGCTCTTGAGGGCCCTTCTACGACCCAGACGGAAACGGAACGTGTGGTGGCGCTACGGGCTGTTACGGATATCTCCAGGTCCAAATCCTCCACACCGGTAGCATCCGCTGGTTCGGAGAAAGAAGCAAGGGATACAGACACCGAGATCTCCAAGGCAGACAGCCCGGTTCTCCGCCAGGTGACTCCGGGTATGGCAGACAACATGGTGGACGCCTCCAAGCAGGCAGGGGGGACTCTGAGACTAACCCCGCTGGAGACTGTTGCTGAGTGACCCCCCAGTCAGCACGTCCCTTGTCACTTGATAATGCTGAGGTCGTGACACTTGCTGGTCAAAGGGACAATTGATCATTAGTATGTTACTGCCCTTTCACCTGGGGAGTGTAGCCCCTTCACTAGTGGTGAATCGGTTCTTGTTGGGGGTTGGTGCTGGACAAGTAAGCTGACTGTTGTTGCTCTTCTAGGTTCTACCCTACCCCCACCGGATGGTTCCCAGTTAGTACGTCTTTGGTCCTCACTAGAGGGAATTTGTTGGGATGGCAGTTTGGATGGGATTTACTATGTTAGTGCCTGTTCTGGGGGGGAGGGTCATGGCGAGGGTGGGGTGGGGGTTTCTAGGGATGTTGGGGTTTTGATTGGGGAATAGTGCTCACCGGCATGTCTAGGGGGAACTGGCAGCGTAATGTGCCTCTGCAATTGATCTATGGGTCCGTTACCTGATGTAAAATATATAACTTGGAATGTGGGGGGCTTACATCCCATGCAGCGGCGACACAAAGTCCATTCTTATTTGGTGCGTAGATGCGCTCAAATAGCATTTCTTCAAGAGACACACCTTACTAGAACTGAGGGGTTAGCATTGCAGCATAGGTGGAGAGGGCAGCTTTATTATTCTACTCCAAATAATAACCCCCTGGGTCCGGAGGTGACAAGGACAAGATGGAGCTCAAGTGAAATCACAAACAAAATCAAGGAAATGGAAAGCACGTTCAGGCACTGGGCTATAAAAATCGCAGTCGAATTGAAATCTCCTTACCCAACCCCGTTTTTAAAAGCTCCAACTCCCGCCCCAGATCATATTACCACTTCAGTACTAAGAGGGGCAAGAAGTAGAACTCCCGGGAAACACATGGCCAGTACAGAAGGAATGAACTGAAGCAGAAGCTCAGGGCCATTAATTCCAATTGAGAAACCGGGTCCAGAAGCTCGGCCGCAAATAACACGCACAATATTAACAGATCATCCAAAGTGACAAGAGAGTGATACCCTACAGACAGCCCCACTTGCGCAAGGTCAAACTAAACTCTGCATTTGGAACATTATTGGCCTGGCAGCCAAATTGGTCGATCACAAAGTAGTCAATTATTTGAAAACATTTGACCTAATACTTCTCCAGAAAACCTGGGAAGAGAACGCCAAGGAACTCCAAGGTTACTTCTCAGACTTTGTCCCAGCAACAAAGGGATCAAACTTTGGTCGCTGCTCTGGGGGACTAATGATGCTGGCTTCAATTACCACAATGGGCTCCATAAAGTCCATAGAGGCGAAAATTACATCACTCAACGCAGTTCATGCAATACAGAAAAGCTCAAATTTAACAACACGATACAAGATGTAATAATAATTAACACCTAAGTGCACCCCAAACATAAACAACAAGCTGTAAAGGAGCTGTCAAATGACATAAAAATGGATTATGGATGAGCAAGAAACTGACCAAATTATCGTTGCTGGCGATTTCAACCTACATCTCCTTGGGTCAAGACAAGATGACGGACCTGTGCACGAACTTACATCACGTTGGGGGATACCGAATCAGGGCAAAGCAAACAATAGTAAACCCTCAAGATGGGCCAAATATCTGCTACAAGAACTAGAACATCTAAACTTAGGAGCATTGAACGTCCGCTTTCCTGAGGACATTCCACCAGTCAAAAACATACTCCTATCTAGATTACACATTAGTAACACTAGCTATTTTCGATAAAATAGCAACCTTCAAAATAGGTGATATGGCCCAGAGTGATCGCTTTCCACAGGAAATAATGTTGAAAGCGAGGTCAGCTGTTACACTAGACATTTGGAACCCAATTGCTACTGAAGAAGTCTCTAATTTAATGCGTTTAAGATACAATGTCAACAATATTGAAGCTCTTTCAGCCTCTGCTAAAACTTTATTTGACAGGGAAAAAGAAACTGGTATTATGATTGTAACAGCATGGGAAAACGTCATTGAGACCTTTAGTTTTAATTTTGCAACTAAGAAAGGGGCCAAATCAAGACATCCAGACGACAAATTAACAAAAGTAAATTCCAGCCTGGAAACAAAAAGCCTCAAACGCACCATAACCCAAACTCTTTGTCAACTGCGAAAAACACCAGGGAACCTGGAGCTGCAGTTGACCCTTAGACAAACGAAGGCACTATTTAGACGGAGGAAGTGGAGAAAAATAAGGCAAAAGAATGATGAAACGTGGGCCAAATTATTGCATAATGCAAAGCAACACAATAGTGCCAAGTTCTGGCAAACAATTCATAAGATTGAGTTTCCGAACCACCCAGGAATCAGTTCTAATATAGCAGAGGCCGACTGGGTTGATTACCTCTCCGCCCACTTTAATACAAAGGGAGCAGGCATCGTGGCACCTGACATTGAATCCCCCAACAAGAGAAAAGCAACACATTTGGTCAGCAGCACCAACATCCATAAGCAACAGGGGATCCTGATGGCTGGGGATTTAGACCACACAGACCCTACAGTACAGGAAGGGTACGCCCCTACAGAAAAACAGATAAAAGGCCTAATAACCAAGGTTAGAGAAATGGGAGTACCCGGTCCTAATAGGATCCCACCGAAACTGTATAAACATGACGCCGACTTTTGGAGCAAGTCTTTAATACCAGTTTTCAAGAGCTTAAATAACACGGCCACCATTCCAGAATCTTGGAAAGGATCTATTATTAGCCCCATTTTTAAACAAGGCAAAAGAAATGATCCAAATAACTATCGACTGATCGCCCTCCTTCACTTAGACGCCAAATACTACGCCGGTACAATCTTGGATGAGCTAACATCCTGGGATTCAGACTACTCCATCATCCCTATTAATTAAACCGGGTTCCGTAGTGGCCAAGGAACTACAATAAACATACTGGCTCTCACATTGCTAATGGATGCAGCCAAAACTTCAAAAATGCCTCTCTTCCTGTGTTTTATTGACTATACAGCCCCTTTCGAACATGTCGACCGTTCCAATCTTTGGGGAAAACTGGATAATTGGGGTATACCAACCACTCTTTTGGATCGGCTAAAACAGCTGCACACAGACACATGGATCAGGGTCAAACTAGGTGCAGGGTCACACATCTCAAAACGTATCATGACCTCGAAGGGCCTCAAGCAGGGGTGCGTACTGGCCCGATCCTTTTTAATCATTTTTGTCCGACCTGCCTGGGAAGTTGGATAGCTGTGTATTGCATGTTCCCAAATTGGGAAACAAGCTAATGTCAAACCTGCTATATGCTGATGACCTGGTTTTATTCAGTAGAACACCAATTGGACTTTAGCACCTAATAAACACGACAAGCAGTTTTTCTAAGCGGAACTCCATCAAAATAAATCTCAAGAAGACGAAAATTATGGCAGTCAACTATCACAAAAAGAAGACCAATAGCGGGTTCCTTGATGGCCAACGCTTGGACCAAGTACAAAGTTATAAATACCTGGATATTTGAATGGATCACAAAAACACATTTAAACTCCAGCTAGAGTCCATCCGAAGAAAGGGTACCACCACGTATTTAGTCCTGAAGTCACTGAAGAGACGGCTCCCTGACCTCACGCTTGGACCCTTTTTACAGGTCCTGAGGGCCAAACTGCTGCTGACACTGACATATGGGAGTGAGGCTCTCAAAGGTAAAGACGCAGCAGTCTTAGATGTTGTAATTGCCAACTCCTATAGAGCAATTTTCCACCTCCCAAAGTATGTCTCCACGGCTCAAATCCGGTTAGAGTTTGGGATTCAAACACAAACGGTGGAAAGGAGGAGAGTCTACGTTAAAAATTGGCATAAAATCTGAAGTGCTGAGGCAGGAGCTTTAAACTCCCACCTCTGGAAAGCCCTGGTCAACCAAGAAAAATGCCCAGCCAGGGATTATCTGCTCGAGTTACTGGGCCTGTCTTATCTCTGGGCCACTCCAACGGATCATCTTTCTTTCAAAAAAGCAGTGCAAAAAACAACATCAATGCTATCTGTCTTAGAAGACAAAGCAATTCTCACTAACAAGGCGCATGGCTGGATAGTGCTCAGTGGCTATGTAAGGCTGAAACCCCAAGCCTACTTGAGTGCCGAATCAAGATAAGCAAGAAGGAAAACTTTCTAAGGTTGCGGTTGGGGGTAATAGTGATTAAACCCCATCTTCCACCATGGGAAAGGAAAGGAGGCACTCTGACCTGTCGCCTATGTGGAAGTGGGAAGGAAGACATTATTAACGTCATATGCAACTGCCCCAACTTAAAGGACATAAGATGCACCTTGTTGCGCCCTTTTTTCAGGTATTATGAAATCCGGTCCTGTAGGCAGGCAGTGAAACTAGGTTTTAATCCCATTGACGTTCAGCTCAACTGTCGGCTAACAAACTTTTTTGAGACAGTAACAAAGAGACTTAAAACCTTGTTGCCATCCGAAATACAGTGATATGCTTTACAAGTACAATATTGACTTAATACCTTGTTTTAGTTGTATCCGTATTTTAATCACCAAACTTTTAACCTGGACAGTGGACTTGACTAAACTGTGCCATTCGATCTGAGAAGTTGTTGTAGTCACTGGCAGACAGCACTATACAAGATTCAAGAGTCTATGAGAATCTTTTTTAAAACAGTCTTTTGTACAAATCAGGAATATGTAGTTGATGATCTTTTTTAAATTATGCGGTTATTATTTGTTTTAATTGCATTTAATTGTGTGCGATGGGAATATTTTTTGTTATGCATTTGCAAAGATTTTAACGGATCAAGCAAAATAAAAATATTATCTTATCTTATCTAACTACTTACTCGGCTTTTGCAAGAGGGGTGTTGATCTGGGTCAGAGCGGGAGTTCCTTTCTAGGTGACCGACCAGTTCGTGGACCCTGAGGGCACTATGTGGTAGTGGTGGAACGCCTTAATGGGCGTGATGTGACCCTTTGCAGTACATACACCCCTAATGTGGACCAGGCAGCCTTCTTTGCTCGTATGTCCGAGACTTTGGCCACCTACCTCACGAACCCAGTACTTTTCGGCAGAGACTTTAACTCTATAACGGATGTGGCCTTGGATAGATCCCATCCCCCGTTACCTGGACCCCAATACATAGATTATCGAAAATCAGAGGTCAATGGCAAAACAGGTGGGGGCTCATTGATGTATGGCACGTGCATCACCCCGGGGAGCGGGATTATTCCTATTTTTCAACTTTACATGATTTGCATGTGAGGCTTGATGCAATTTTATGTAGTGCTGGCATCTCCACCATGGTGATCCACAGCGAATATTTATCGCGCACCATCTCGGATCATAATCCTCTGTTGGTGGGTCTCCGCTGGGCCCCGGAGCATCCGGCTATACCATCTTGGCGGTTGCGCGCTGAGATGTTAGAGGATCCGATCTTCCAGGCTGAGGTTGGAACAGGACTAGAGCAATATTTTAGCGATAATGAGGGCACGGCTATGACGGCCGAAATTGAGTGGTGATGAGAGGCTTATGTATTGCTAAGTGGGTAGGAGTACGAAAGACGTTATTGCGTGATATGGACTTGGCGGAAGGTAAGCTTCGGGTGGCAGAGTGGACCCATTCGGCTAATCCTGAAGCACGGGAGGAGGTCTTGAGGGCCAAGGAGGCCGTGGCAGTAGAGGTCGAACGATTACGATGCTTTGACCATAAGGCCTATTTGGCCCGCGCACATGCGCAAGGGGACAAAGTGGGTACTTTGCTGTCATGGTTGGCTAACCCCCTCCCCAGAAGCACCCATATTTTGGCGCTGGCTTCTCCGACTGGACAAATGGAATACACCCAGTATCGGATAAATGACCTGTTTTACATCTACTATACAGACTTGTATAATAGTTGACTGCAGACTAACGCGATTGACATACAGAAATTCCTGTAGGACATAGAATTACCCCTCTTAGACGCAGATCAAGCAGACCTCCTTGGACAGGACATCACATTGACTGAAATTAGGTGTGCTATCAAACAGATAGCACGTAATAAGACCCCGGGAATTAATGGGTTGTCCATCGAGTTCTATTCGGCCTCTATAGATTTCCTTGCCCCTAGATTATTGACGGTTTTCAGGGAAGCCAAGGAATTGGGGGTCCTGCCGGCCTCTGCTCGGGAAGCGGTCATTGTTCCTCTGCTTAAACCAGGGAAGGCTCCCACTGACCTAGCTGTGTATCGTCGTCCCCTATCCATGCTTCTCCCATACATGGTGTGACTGATTCATTCGGATCAGTCTGGTTTTATTCCCACCTGTAACACCGCCGGCAATGTGCGACGATTACTGTGCATCCTTGATGAGGACCATGGAGTGGACAGCCTGGCAGTTGTCCTCTCTGTGAATATTGCAAAAGCATTCAATAGTTTGGAGTGTCCCTATTTGTTTTCTATCATGAGAGCCTTTGGGCTTGGAGACAGCTATGTGCGGTGGACGGAAATATTGTATTGTTCAGCAAGAGCCAGAGTGAAGGTTGGAGCGGTCATTTCTTCCTCGTGCCCCGTGGGGCGTGGTACGCGTCAGGGATGCCCACTATCCCCGTTGTTATTTGCCTCGGCCATTGAGCTATTGGCCGCTTGTGCTAGACTGGGGAGGGCATACCAGGGATTATGTCTCCGTGGGCAAATGCAATATATTTTGTTATATAAAAACCTGTGACCCCCACAATGGAATGTAGTGCTAAATTAAAAGTATAGATTTGAGGTTACGATATGGAAGTGAGAGAAAAAATGAGACAAACAACTGAGATAATGAAATGTCAAAATGGGAAGGTGAATGCACCAGTATGCACTTAGGCAATATAGGAAAATGCACTGTTTTGATATGTATAATTCATGAAGAGAAGTTTGACATTTGTTTTCTCTTATTTAGATTAATGATTGGCAATATTGGAATAATAGACCCTGTACCCATTTATGCTAGTCCTGAAGAAGGTGTTTGGGCAATAAGTAGAAACACCACCTAAACGCATCGGCGCATTTGTAAAGAATCCACCGCTGAAGGGTTTTTTCAGGACAAAAAAGAAAACGTATTTGCCGAAACTACCTTACAATATATATCAGCTTTGGATCAATATTTTGGCTACAACTGAATGTCAATATTGGGCTGTTGGATGCCTTAGGGTCTTATATTGTGTTTTTATGAATTGTTTATAATTTGTGCACAAATTGTTTTTTATAAAAGGTGTTTTTGCTATGTTTTTAATGGACTAGTGTCCTCTATGTATAAACTGTGCAGTAACCAATATTTTGTATACTTTGCTTTTGGTACAATTGAATGTATGTTCATATTGACTTTTTTAAAGAAATAAAAATAAATATGCATTAGCACTACTTTCCAGTTTGGATATAGATTGATGTCACAAGGGGGAGCATATTGTGTTTTTAAGAAAGAGTGGATGTGTGAAGTACAGCCAACTGAGAGTGTATATTAGAATTGGATGTTTATTCCTATTTATTACTAAAGTCCAGGGGAAACTTTCTTTGCTTTCCTTAGACTAGGCTCAGTCCCCTGGGACAGTGCGAGCCACCTCTCTCCTTTTTAAATATAGATTTAAAGGCCCCAGACTTGGATTCAGACACGGACTCCAGTGCGCTTGCAAAGGCTGGAATAACGTGAGTGAGTACCATTATTAAAAGGTATAGGAGGGAGTGAGTGACGCACCCCCTGAGATAGATGTGTTATGGGAGAACAACATCAGCACTGACCCCCCTTGACTATTTAGCACGGCAGGGCACAGCGGACTTGTGGCAATTGGCCGAGGAGATGAGGCAGAAGCTAGTGGAACACGACGAGCTAAGTTTACTGTGACTGTTAGGGTGTGCTTTTCAAGACTCTGCCTTGCGGGGAGACTACCGACGTTGGATCAACTGCTGCTTTCCCCTGACTGCTGTTTCCCCTGCTTTCCCTGACCTCGCCACACCCGCTTCGCGGGTGCCGCATCGCGCATCAAGCGTGAGCTAATTGGAAATCTCAAGGGAGCTGTGAGCTGCGAGGAACTTGCCGGGGGCGTGCAACAGGGCTGCGAGCGTTGCAGGGACTCCATCTCCCAGGAGTCCCTGCCTGACCAACAGCTACCACCTGGTCCGCTCTCCTTGTTGCCCCGCCCACAGCCTGTCACCACCCCTATATCTTGGCTGTTGTGCCCCGCTGCACGGGAGCGCGCAAGAGCGGCACCAGGCGAAGACCGGGCCAAGAGCGGGCCCGTTTGTGACCAGCAGTGACCGGACCGGGCTACCCCCCTAACTTGTTTAGCATCCACCTGTTAACGGGACTATGGCTGGTAGAGAAACACGGAGCAAATCCTCGATAACCGGAAGTCTTTCAACTGCTGGAGGTATGGAAAAATTCCTTATCAGGGCGAACAACATCATTGACAAAGAAATTATCATTTTGGAGAAATGCCTATCCAATGAACTTATGACTCTCAAACGTTCATCTTTAGGGCCTCTTGCCAATGCCAAAACACCGGTAAGAAATAGCAAAAACTCTACCTCTATGGTTGAAGTCCAGCCTCCGATTCCTGAGGTAGAACCTCCGTTAAGAGTAGACTCTGATACTTTGGCTATTACAATTGTTACTGTAGCAGAAATTAACCTTGCTCCTGCTAGTAATAATGTTTCAATTATTTCTGTCCCTGAAGAGAGTTCCACTCATATTAAGATCCAAGGGGATAGGGAAGGTGCAATTAGGAAACGGAAAAGAGTATATAATAAAAAAGAGGCCAAATCCGGAAGATCTGCTAAATCAGCTAAACTGCGTGGTGATCCGCCTCTGTCTTACAATACCCAAGAAGTTATTCTCCCTGGTAGAGAGGCGTCCATGGAGTGGATTGCTGCTTTATTTAAATCGATTGTATCCCCGTTAGAGGCTAAACTGGATAGGCTGGACCTCAGAATCTCCAACATAGAGAAAACCACTGCTTCGATCTTAGCCAATTCCAGTAAGCCCAACAGACTAAACACCCCTCCTATTGTTCCTATCCCCTTAGCCCCCCTCCCCCTAATCCGACTCAACCCCCTATTCCTTCTTTAGTAAGCTGTTTACCTGCCCCCTCCTTACCTAGCAAAGTAAATTCCACAATTTCTCAGCATTTTGTGAGCCACCAAGCCGGTTTGACTAATCCTCCGGGACTTATGGACGAGGAGAATCAGGGGTCTTCAGTTAAAGTATATAAAACCCCTAGACCTAGACGGCCTGATCTTCCGCCAGAAGCCAATCAGTTTATGGTCGTTCTAGTTGGAGTACCGCCACTAGAAAAAGGGGAAACAGAAACTTTTAGCTCCTTGAAAAGCAAAATCATCAAATGGCTTAACTGGAATAGACCTCTACCGGCCCATTTACATAACGAAATTATCATGGTTAGGAGGGTCCCCTGGATTGGTAAGACTCCCAAAACCATCGACGGAGACTGTATTACTGTTAGTTTTAGAGACCCCGGTACGGTTTCCCATATCTGTGCGGGTTTCAACAGATCATTTGATTCCACTATTCAAACCCTTCCAGTTTCTTTCTTTTTTCCACCAATTAATAATCCCCATTATACTAGAAGAGGTGATTGGACCAGAGTGGAACGTAGGGGTAGGCAACGACTATATGATATCAGACCTCCCATGCTACCCCAACATACGTCTCAACCCAACTCTTTTTTTGATTATAATCAATATGGCTGTTTAGAAGGCTTGGAGGGAGTTGACTGACTACCCCCCGATTTACCATCTCTCGAGTTGGTCCCTGTTACTGGAGATAGGGAAGCTCTATCTAAAATCATTTCACCGGATCAATGTATGGTAGCTCCTCGTATTTCAGATATGATTCATATGACACCTGCCCCGTCTATTGATCCAAAGGAGGTATATCTTACACCCCATATCCCGGGTCAATCAGATATGGGATGTGCAAAATCAGCCTCCATAGATACCCTTTTAGAACTGGTGCAGGTCCCCAAGCCAACAGGATACTCAATGGCGAGCTGGAATATTGCAGGGTGGCGGCAAAGTGTCTCTGCCTTGGGATGGAGAGAACACATCATGGACTTTGACATTTTGTGTCTGCAGGAAACACGGTCCGTTGAAGACATCCATTATGAGGGTTTTGTTTCTTACAATTGTCATGCCGAAGAATCTGTTATGGGGAGGGCAAAAGGAGGTTTATTGATTCTATTATCTGTGCACCTCCCTGTATTTGTAAAAAAAAGCCATTTAGTGGGGTTTCATTCTCAGATATTGGAAATAGTAGTTAACAGGGGTAGGAATATTCTGTTGATTAATCATTATAATAACACTTTTGATTCTACCAGCACTTCTGTTGTGGACGAACTCGAAGCAGTACTGGACACAATTTGTTATAAATCAACCATATCCTATGATATTATTTGGGGGGGGGAGATTTCAACATCAGAACTTGTCCACATTCTTATACAACCGCTTGTGGGTTCGATGGGGACACTGGGGAGAACTTAGCCCATTTTCTACACTCCCCCTATGGTATTTCCCTTAATAACCTTTTGCTAAAGTATGATTTGACCATCCATCAACATGCACCTGATAAAGAGGGTAATATGGCTCCTACTTTTACGGGGAGGAATACCGCGTCTGTTATTGACCACCTGCTTATCTCGACCACGATTGTCCCATTTTGTACGGTCCCGCGTATTCTGGACCTTGGCTTGAGTGATCACAATGTTTTAACTATGTCCATCCTTACTGAGAATTTTAGAAAGGTTTTTACTGGTAGGGTTGTAGATAACATCATCCCATGTAGGCAAAACGGGATACGGATTAAATGGTGTGGGGAAAAATCTGAGAATTTACATCGCAGAGTTGTGAAAGCCGGTTCCAAAGCGATACTTTGTTGCCTCGAAATCGACGCCCCATCTGAAAGTATTGTAAACGACTTCGAGGAACTTGGCACCATAATCAAGAAAACCCTTACTACTAATAAGGCCCCAATCAAACGGGAAATGTTAGGCTGGTTCGATCAGGCGTGTACCCGGGCGCTAAAAGCCCTTAAGGAAGCGCTATCCAACCTACCTAGGGACAGGGAAGTGGTTAAACATCTGAGGGCCAATTATAACATTGAACTGAAGCGCAGGAAACAGGAGATAAGAGAACAAGCCTGGGATGAACTGAATAAAGCTGCAGCCCTCCGGGATAGTAAACTGTTCTGGAGTACCATTAATAGCCCATTCCTCCAGAAGGAAGAATTCCCAGTCCTTACTGCCCAAGAAAGCGAAGATAGTTGGGTCCTACATTTTACAGGGATTTTTTACCCAATTAGAGAGTCCCATGATAACATCTGTATTAACCCCATTATATCACTTGAACCTCTGGGAATTACAATCCATGAAGTCGACATGGCAATTAATAGTAGTAAAGGAGGGAAGGCCCCAGGACCAGACTGGGTCCCAATTGACCTATATAAATTCGATCTGGCCCTGTGGAGCCCATTACTGACCCTAGCTTTTAACGCCGCCGTCGACAATAGGACCCCCTCAATCTGGAGTGAATCCATTATTATTCCAATCCATAAGAAGGGAGATAGAGGAGAGGCTAAGAACTACCGCCCTATCTCCCTTCTGGATTCCTCTTTAAAAATTATGAGCAGGGTCCTATTGACGCGATTGGAAGAAAGGGCCGAAGACAATAATATTCTTGCATCATCCCAATATGGCTTCAGAAAGGGTCTTGGCACTATAGAACAATGTATTAACCTAAATCTCCTAATAGGAAAATACACCAAGGCCAAACCGGGTTCTTTGTTCCTGTGTTTTGCGGATCTTTCTAGTGCCTTCGATCTGGTCGACCATGCTTTGTTGTGGTCAACTTTACTGGGTATGGGTGCCCCCTCTGCTATTATCCACTTCTTAGCAAGACTTTATTCCAACTTATCGGCCCAAATCCGTTATGGACCAGTGGGGGAGTGCACTAGAAAGATCAAGGTTAGATCTGGCATCCGACAGGGATGTGTCTTGGCCCCGTTGCTTTTCTCGCTCTTCATCAATTCAGTCGAGCAGGAATTAAAGAAAGTCCAAGCCGATGCCCCACAAGCAGGAGGTCTACCTATACCGGTATTGCTATATGCCGATGACACCGTTTTACTTTCTAGAAACCCAATAGGCCTCCAAAAATTGATGAATCGTTTTTATGATTTTATTCAGGGGAAGAAACTTAAAATTAATAATTCAAAAACATTTATTTTGGTGTGTGGCAAAAAGGTAAACCATCTTAAACCTTTTATTTTAAGGAAAACCGTATTGAGGTTGTCGAAAATTTCTGTTATCTGGGCGTTACCTTCAACAATGGAGGTTCCTGGGTCCCAGAGCAAATAAATGTTAAAGCAAGGATGGGGAAGGCCTCCTTAGGTGCTTTCCGTTTTGCCTCAAAACTGGGAAGTCGCCGCATTGTAGATATGTTGAATATCTATAAACATAGATGTGCATCGATTGCATTGTACGGTTCCGGGGTTTGGGTACATTGTAATGTAAGGGACCTGCAAATCACGGAAAATATGTTCCTCAAACGATTACTCTGCCTCCCACCCTCGGCATCCACTGACCTAACACACATAGAATTAGGTTTGGACTACTTAGCTGACCTAGTTGGACTGAGACCACTATTGGTTTGGAAATCTATTTTTACCAAGGCTGAAACCGGCTTTACCAAAGAAATCATCAAGGACTGTTTATACTTGGAAAAAGTCTCTAACATCTCCTGGATAAAGTATGTGATTTCAACCTTTAAGGATCTGTTTGATATGGATGTAAGCAAAGATCCTGTATGTATAAACTCTTTGTCCAAACAGGAGGTTAAAGGTGAATTTTTGAGGGTTAAAACCGATTTGCGGAAAGCTAAAACAAGAGAATATTCAACTCATGTTTTTTATTATTCTCTTAAAGATGATGTTCTGGATATACCCATGTGCCTTAATGCCATTAGTAGACGATCCCATCAATTTGTCCTTTCAAGATTAAGACTTGGCATTGTACATAATTTGGTGACATTTCCTACGATGAAATGCCATTCTGCTATTCCCTGTCCGTGTGACGGTTTAACTAAACAAAGCACCTTGCACTTTTTGCTAATCTGTCCATTGTACAAAGCATTGCGTATTTTTTATCTTAAACCTTTATTTGTGAAATATTCTACGTACACTACAGGAAATGCTATGCAATTATTATTCTCACTTGCTAGCCCGGATCTATGCTTTTTTACTGCAACCTTTATTTTAAAATCTATTTCTGTAAGAAAAAGTATGGTCTTTCTTTAAATTTTGTATACTAACTACTACAGTCTACGCCATATCTATCAATTTAATTCTATGAAATGTATTCCCCCTGTTGCTGTTTTTGCATGTGTTATGTTTTAACCTGTATACTTTTATGATGTTTTATAACAATCGAATAAAGTTTATGAAACGACTATTTAGTGCTGCTGAGGTATACTGTTGTGTTATGATGGGCTGCACACTTTGACACACCGGTGGGAGTGGGAGGGATTAGGGGTGGGTTTCGTGAGGGTGGGATAGTTTTTGGTTTATTACTGCATGGCTCTGCAAAGTACAAATATTTACCTTGCATTAGGACACCACTGTTGCCACACGGGACTATTGAAACCGCACAGTCGATACTCAACAGATGGACATTGATTGCCCTAAATTAGAGTACCAGATATAGCCTTGTGCTCAGTATACTATGGTAATTGCTGATGGAGGGTTTGGAAAAGGCAAATGCTGATGAAATTGGTTATTGTATAAGTTGGATGTTGATGAAAATATTAAACAGATTTAAAAAAAAAAGAGGTGCAGACACAGGAAGAAAGGTGCAGAAAGAAGCAAGAGTAGTTCTGAAAGAGGTAATAGAGGTGCAGAAAGAGGCAAGAGAGGTACAGGAATAGGCAAGAGAGGTGCAGAAAGAAGAGAGTGAGCTACAGAAAAAGGCAAGAGAGGTTCAGAAAGAGACAATAGAGGTGCGGAAAGAGGCAAGAGAGGTACAGAAAGAAGAGAGGTGCAGAAAGAGGCGAGAGGTGCAGAAAGATGCAAGAGAGGTATAGAGATGCAAGAGGGGTGCAGAAAGAGGCAAGAGAGGTGCAGAAAGAGGCAAGACAGATGCTGAAAGAGGCAGGAGAGGTACAGAAAGAGGCAAGCGAGGTGCAGAAATAGCCAAGAGAAATGCAGAAAGAAGCTAGAGAAGTGCAGTAGGAGGCAAGAGAGGTGCAGAAAGAGGCAAGATTGGAGTAGAAAGCCAAGAGAGGTGCAGCTAGAGGGGAGAGGTGAAAAAGGAGGCAAGAGAGGTGCAGAAAAAGGCAAGAGAGGCACAGAAAGGCAAGAGAGGTATAGAAAGAGACAAGATTGCATAAAGAGGCAAGAGATGTGCAGAAAGAGGCAAAAGAGGAACATAAAGAGGCAAGAGGGGTACAGAAGAAGAGAGTGAGCTGTAGAAAGAGGCAATAGAGGTACAGAAAGATCAAAGAGAGAAGCAGATAGAGGTAAGAGGTATAGAAGGAGTCAAGAGAGGTACAGAAAGAGGAAAGTAAGGTGCAGAAAGAAGCAAGTGAGCTGAAGAAAGAGGCAAGAGAAGACCAAAAAATGCCAAGAGAAGTGCATCAAGAGACAAATGAGGTGCAGAAAGAGGAAGAAATGTTCAGAAAGAGGCAAGAGAAGTGCATAAAGAGGCAAGAGAAGAGCAGAAGTAGTCAAGAGAGGTGCATAAAGAGGCAAGAGGCACAGAAAGAGGAAGAAAGGTACAGAAAGAGGGAGCGAGGTGCAGAAAGAGGCAAGAGAGGTGCAGAAAGATAATAGTGGGATACAGAAAGATGCAAGAGAGGTGCAGAAAGAGGCAAGAAAGGTGCAGAAAGAGGCAAGAGAGGTGCAGAGAGAAGAGAGTGAGCTGCAGAAAGAAGCAAGTAAAGAACAGAAAGAGACAAGGGAAGTACAAAAAGAAACAAGAGAGGTGCAGAAAGAGGAAAGAGAGGTGCAGAAAGAGGCAAGATAGTTGCAGAAAGAGGCTAGAGAAGTGCAGAAAGAGGCAATAATCGTGCAGAAAGATATAAGAGGTATAGAAAGAGGCAACAGAAGTACAGAAAGAGGAAGAAAGGCACAGAAAGAGGCAAGTGAGGTGCAGAAAGAGGCAAGAGAAGAACAGAAAGAGACAAGAGAGGTGCAGAAACAGGCAAGAGAGGTACAGAAAGAAGAAGAAAGTTGCAGAAAGCGGCAAGGGAGGTACAGCAAGAGGCGAGAGAGGAGCACACAGAGGCAAGAGAGGTGCTGACAGAAGAGAGTGAACTGAAGAATAGGGGAGAGAGGTGCATAAAGAGGCAAAAGAGGTTTAGGAAGAGGCAAGAGAGGTGGAGAAAGAGGTAAGAGGTTAGAAAGAGGCAAGAGAGGTACAGAAAGAGGCAGGAGAAGTGCAGAAATAAGAGAGTGAGCTGCAGAAAGAGGCAAGAGAGGTACAGAAAGAGGCAAGAGAGGTACAGAAAGAGGCACAAGAGCTGCATAAAGAGGATAAAAGGTACAGCAAGAGGCAAGTTAGGTGCATAAAGAGGAAGAAAGGTACAGAAAGAGGCAAGAGAGGTGCAGAAATCGGAAAGAGAGGTGCAAAAATAGGCAAGAGTGGTACAGAAAAAGGCAAGAGAGGTGCAGAAAGAAGTAATTGAGCTGCAAAAAGAGGGAGGAGAGGTGCAGAAAGAGGCAAGAGAGGTGCTGATAGAAGAGAGAGGATTCAGAAAGAGGCAAGAGAGATGCAAAAAGAGCTCAGAGAGGTGCAGAAAGAAGCAAGAGAGTTGCATAAAGAGGAAGAAAGGTACAGAAAGAAGCAAGAGAGGTACAGAAATCGGCAAGAGTGGTGCAAAAATAGGTAAGAGTGGTACAGAAAGAGGCAAGAGAGGTGCAGAAAGAAGTAATTGAGCTGCAAAAAGAGCTAAGAGAGATGCAGAAAGAGCCAAGAGAGGTGCAGAAAGAAGCAAGAGAGTTGCAGAAAGAGATAGAAAGGTACAGAAAGAAGCAAGAGAGATGCAGAAATCGGCAAGAGAGATGCAAAAATAGGCAAGAGTGCTACAGAAAGAGGCAAGAGAGGTGCAGAAAGAAGTAATTGAGCTGCAAAACGAGGCATGAGAGATGCAGAAAGAGCCAAGAGAGGTGCAGAAAGAAGCAAGAGAGTTGCAGAAAGAGGCAAGAGAAATACAGAAAGAGGCAACAGACGTGCATAAATAGGCAAGAGAAGTGCAGAAAAAGATAATAGAGGTGCGGAAAAAGGCAGGAGAGGTTTCTAAAGAGGCAAGAGAGGTGCTGATAGAAGAGACTGAGCTACAGAAAGAGAGAAGAGAAGAACAGAAAGAGGCAAGAGAGGTGCAGAAACAAGAGAGTGATCTGCATAAAGAGACAAAAGAGGTTCAGAAAGAGGCATGAGACGTGTAGAAAGAGGCACAAGAAGAGCAGATGTAGTCAAGAGAGGTGCAGAAAAAGGCAGGAGAGGCACAGAAAGAGGAAGAAAGGTGCAAAAAATGGCAAGAGGTGTACCGAAAGAGGCCAGAGAGTGTGAAAAGAAGAGACTGAGCTGCAGAAAGAGGCAAGAGATGTGCAGAAAGAGGCAAAAGAGGTGCATAAAGAGGCATGAGCCGTGCAGAAAGAGGCTAGAGAGGTGCTGATAGAAGGGAGTAAGCTGCAGAAAGAGGGACGAGTGGTACAGGAATAGGCAAGAGAGGTGCAGAATGAAGAGAGTGAGCTGTAGAAAGAGGCGCGAGGTTTAGAAAGAGGCAAGAGACATGCAGAAAGAGGCACGAGAGGTCCAGAAAGAGGTAAGAGGTATAGAAAGAGGCAAGAGAGTGGCAGAAAGAGGAAGAAATGTGCAGAAAGAGGCAAGTGAGATGTAGAAAGTGGCAAGAGAAGAGCAGAAGGGGGCAAGAGTGGAACAGAAAGAGGCAAGAGAGCTGCAGAAAGAGGCAAGAGAGGTACAGAAATGTAAGAGTGAACTGCAGAAAGAGAAAAGAACGATGCAGAAAAAGGCAAGAGAAGTACAGAAAGAGGCAAGAGAGGTACAGAAAGAAGAGTGAGCTGCAGAAAGAAGCAAGAAAATTGCAGAAAGTGGCAAGAGAGGTACAGAAAGAGGCAAGAGAGGTGCAGACATAGGCAAGTTGGAAGGGAGGTACATAAAGAAGTAAGTGAGCTGCAAAATGAGGGAGGAAAGTTGCAGAAAAAGGCAAGAGAGCTGCAGAAAGAGGCAGGAGAGGTGTAGAACAAGCAAGAGAGGTGCATAATGAGGCAAGAGAGGTGCGGAAAGAGGCAGGAGAGATGAATAAAGAGGCAAGAAAGGTGCAAAAAGAAGCGAGTGAGCTGCAGAAAGAGGCAAGAGAGGTTCAGAAAGAGGCAAGAGACATGCAGAAAGAGGCAAGAGAGGTCCAAAAAGAGGTAAGAGGTATAGAAAGAGGCAAGAGAGTGGCAGAAAGAGGATGAAATGTGCCTAAAGAGGCAAATGAGGTGCACAAAGTGGCAAGAGAAGAGCAGAAGGAGGCAAGAGTGGTACAGAAAGAGGCAAGAGAGATATAGAAAGAGGAAGAAAGGTGCAGAAAGAAGTAAGAGAATTCCAAAAAGAGGCAAGAGAGCTACAGAAAGAGGCAAGAGAGGTACAGAAATGTAAGAGTGAACTGCAGAAAGAGAAAATAATGGTGCAGAAAGAGGCAAGAGAAGTACAGAAAGAGGCAAGAGAGGTGCAGAAAGAAGAGTGAGCTGCAGAAAGAAGCAAGACAATTGCAGAAAGTGGCAAGAGAGGTGCAGAAATAGGCAAGAGAGGTACAGAAAGATGGAAGGGAGGCGCAGAAAGAAGTAATTGAGCTGCAAAAAGAGGGAGGAGAGGTGCAGAAAGAGGCAAGAGAGGTGCTGATAGAAGAGAGTGTGCTTCACAAAGAGGCAAGAGAGATGCAAAAAGAGCCAAGAGAGGTGCAGAAAGAAGCAAGAGAGCTCCATAAAGAGGAAGAAGGGTACAGAAAGAGGCAAGAGAGGTGAAGAAATCGTCAAGAGAGGTGCAAAAATAGGCAAGAGTGGTACAGAAAGAGGCAAGAGAGGTGCAGAAAGAAGTAATTGAGCTGCAAAAAGAGGCAAGAGAGATGCAGAAAGAGCCAAGAGAGGTGCAGAAAGAAGCAAGAGAGTTGCAGAAAGAGGCAAGAGAAATACAGAAGGAGGCAACAGACGTGCATAAATAGGCAAGAGAAGTGCAGAAAAAGATAATAGAGGTGCGGAAAGAGGCAGGAGAGGTGTCTAAAGAGGTAAGAGGGGTGCTGATAGAATAGACTGAGCTACAGAAAGAGAGAAGAGAAGAGCAGAAAGAGGCAAGAGAGGTGCAGAAAGAGGCATGAGACGTGTAGAAAGAGGCATGAGACGAGCAGAAGTAGTCAAGAGAGGTGCAGAAAAAAGCAGGAGAGGCACAGAAAGAGGAAGAAAGGTACAGAAAATGGCAAGAGGTGTACGGAAAGAGGCCAGAGAGTGTGAAAAGAAGAGACTGAGCTTCAGAAAGAGGCAAGAGATGTGCAGAAAGAGGCAAGAGAGGTGCAGAAGGAGGAAGGAGCCTTGCAGAAAGAGGCTAGAGATGTGCTGATAGAAGGGAGTGAGCTGCAGAAAGAGGTAAGAGAGGTACAGGAATAGGCAAGATAGGTGCAGAAAGAAGAGAATGAGCTGTAGAAAGAGGCGATAGGTTCAGAAAGAGGCAAGAGACATTCAAAACTGGCAAGAGAGGTCCAGTAAGAGGTAAGCGGTGTAGAAAGAGGCAAGAGAGTGGCAGAAGGAGGAAGAAATGTGCAGAAAGAGGCAAGTGAGGTGCAGAAAGTCGCAAGAGAAGAGCAAAAGGGTGCAAGAGTGGAACAGAAAAAAGAGTGAGCTGCAGAAAGAAGTAAGACAATTGCAGAAAGTGGCAAGAGAGATACAGAAAGAGGCAAGATAGGTGCAGAAATAGGGAAGATAGGTACAGAAAGAGGGAAGGGAGGTACAGAAAGAAGTAAGTGAGCTGCAAAAAGAGGAAGGAGAGGTGCAGAAAGAGGTAGAGTGAGCTGCAGAATGAGGCAGGAGAGATGCGGAACAAGCAAGAGAGGTACACAAAGCAGCAAGAGAAATACAGAAAGAGGCAACAGAGGTGCAGAAATAGGCAAGAGAGGTGCAGAAAGAGATAAGAGAGGTGCGGAAAGAGGTAGGAGAGGTGTATAAAGAGGAAAGAGAGGTGCACAAAGAAGCGAGTGAGCTGCACAAATGAGGCAAGCGGGGTGCAGAAAGAGGTAAGAGGTGTAGAAAGGGTCAATAGAGGTACTGAAAGAGGAGGAAAGGTGCAGAATGAGGGGGTAGAGGTGCAGAAAGAGGCAAAAGAGGTGTATAAAGATGGAAGTGAGATACGGAAAGAGGCAAGAGAGGTGCAGAAATAGGCAAGTAAGGTGCAGAAAGAAGTCAGAGAGGTGCAGAAAGAAGAGACTGAGCTGTAGAAAGAAGAAAGTAAAGTACAGATGGAGGCTAGAGAAGTGCAGAAAAGGCAAGAGAGGTGCGTAAAAAGCCAAGATTGTTGCAGAAAGAGGCATGAAAAGTGCAAAAAGAGGCAAGAATTGTGCAGAAAGAGGTATGAGGTGTAGAAAGAGGCAAGAGAGGTGCAGAAAGAGGAAGAAAGGTGCAGAAAGAAGTAAGAGAAGTACAGAAAGAGGCAAGAGAGCTTCAAAAAGAGGCAAGAGAGGTACAGAAACGTAAGAGTGAACTGCAGAAAGAGAAAATAATGGTGCAGAAAGAGGCAAGAGAAGTACAGAAAGAGGCAGGAGAGGTGCAGAAAGAAGAGTGAGCTGCAGAAAGAAGCAAGAAAATTGCAGAAAGTGGCAAGAGAGGTGCAAAAATAGGCAAGCGAGGTAGAAAAAGAGGTAAGGGAGGTAAAGAAAGAAGTAAGTGAGCTGCAAAAAGAGGGGGGGGTGCAGAAAGAGGTAAGAGAGGTGCAGATAGAAGAGAGTGAGCTTCAGAAAGAAGCAAGTGAAGTTCAGAAAAAGGCAAGAGAGGTTCAGAAAGAGGCAGGAGAGATGCAGAACAAGCAAGAGAGGTACAGAAAGAGGCAAGAGAAATACAGAAAGAGGCAACAGAGGGGCAGAACTAGGCAAGAGATGTGCAGAAAGAGATAAGAGAGGTGCGGAAAGAGGTAGGAGAGGTGTGTAAAGAGGAAAGAGAGGTACAAAAAGAAGAGAGTGAGCTGCAGAAAGAGGGAAGAGAGGTACAGGAATAGGCAAGAGAGGTGCAGAAAGAAGAGAGTGAGCTGTAGAAAGAGTCGAGAGTTTCAGAAAGAGGCAAGAAACATGCAGAAAGAGGGAAGAGAGATCTAGAAAGAGGTAAGAGGTGTAGAAAGAGGCAAGAAATGTGCAGAAAGAGGTAAGTGAGGTGCGGTGCAGAAAGTGACAAGGGAAGAGCAGTAGCAGGCAAGAGCGGTACAGACAGAGGCAAGAGAGTTACAGTAGGAGGAAGAAAGGTACAGAAAGAGTCAAGAGAGGTGCAGAAAATGGAAGAAAGGCACAGAAAGAAGCAGAAAGAGAAGTGCAGAAAGAGGTAAGAGAGGTGCAGAAAGAGGCAAGAGAGGTGCGGAAATGGAAGAGTGAACTGCAGAAAGAGGGAAGAGTGGTGCAGAAAGAGTCAAGAGAAGTACAGAAAGAGGCAAGAGAGGTGCAGAGAGAAGAGTGAGCAGCAGAAAGTAGCAAGAGAAATGCAGAAAGTGGCAAGAGAGGTACAGAAAGTGGCAAGCGAGGTGCAGAAATAGGACAGAGAGGTAAGGAAAGAGGGAAGGGAGGTGCAGAATGAAGTAAGTGAGCTACAAATAGAGGGAGGAGAGGCGCAGAAAGAGGCAAGAGCGGTGTAGATAGAAGAGAGTGAGCTGCAGAAAGAAGCAAGTGAAGTGCAGAAAGAGGCAAGAGAGGTGCAGAAAGAGGCAGGAGAAGTGCAGAAATAAGAGAGTGAGTTGCAGAAAGAGGCAAGAGTGGTACTGTTGGACTTGGCCCTTTCTGCAGGGTCATCCCTGAACTTTTTGCCTTCCTCCAATATTCTCTCTGACCTGTTTTTGTTGGTTTAATGACTCTGGGCACTTTGCCACTGTTGACCAGTGCTAAAGTGCATATGCTCTCCCTGTGTAAAATGTGTATATTGATTGATTTCCATGATTGGCTTATTTGGTTTACTGTCAGACCCCAGGAAAGTGCACCAGGGGTACCAGGGCTTGTAAATACAAATGCTGCTTGTCGGCTTGCAGCACTGGTTGTGCCACCCACAGGAGCAGCCTAGTAAAATGTGTCTAAGGTCTGCCATTGCTGAACCTGCGTGTATTCTGGTACTGTCATGATGGCTGGGCACGTGCTCACACTTGCCAGCCACTAAACGTTCCCTTTCCTTCATGTGAGTCACCCCTATGGTACCCAAGGGCAGGGTGCATTGTAAGTATAAGGTAGGACAAGCCCCGATGTGTGTGGCATGTCCTAATAGTGAATTTCGGCCATTTTCGTTTTTCACTATTGTAAGGCTACCTGCTCTCCATAGGACAGAATGGGCTGCTGGAACTATTACACTCTATAATCCTAACAGACTCAGAGAGCATGGTAGAAAGTCAAGTTTAGTATGCCTGATCTCTGAATAATAAAATACTTATTTTAGTAAAGTTTATTTTAATATCCTGTGTTTGCAAATACTACTTTTAGAAAGTTAGTATTTGCTTGCCTAACCATTTCAGCCCGCCTCTGCTAGGATGTGTATCTGCTGTATGGTTTCTGTGAGTGACAGGGCTGGGACTGACAGGTGGTGGTGAATAGAGGGATTACACCAGGATGGGTGAGGGGAGTGCCCCTAATTTAATTTCTAATTTAAAATGCTTGTAAAGCGCAGCATACACCTTGCGGTTTCTTGGCGCTGAAGGTTCAGTGGCTGAGGGGAAGGAAGACCGGGGAGAAAATTTAGGCGGGGAAAGCCTGGCTAAATAGGAAAGTTTTCAAATCTCCACGGAAAGAAAGGTACTGAGTTGCGGAGCGGAGGTTATCAGGGAGAGAGTTCCAAAAGGAAGGGGCCAGAGTAGAGAAATTGGATCCACCCCATTTTTTGCGCGAGAAACGGGGGATCAGGAGAAGGGACTTGGAGGAGGACCGGAGATTTCTTGCGGGGACGTAGGGTTTGATAAGTGAAGTGATGAAAGCAGGGGCAGTGCCCTGACGGGCCTGGAAAACCATGCACCCGATTTTGAAGAGGGAACGTTGTTTCACGGGGAGCCAGTGGAGTTTCTTTAGGAGGGGGGTGGAGTGGTGATAACGTGGGAGGCCAAATATCAGTCTGGCCGCCTGGTTCTGGATGGCTTGGAGTCTACGCAAACTATAGGCAGGGATGCCATGGAAAAGAGCGTTGGCGTAGTCCAAACGCGAGATTACCAGGGCGGCCATGATGGTCTTGAGGGCCTGAGGGGTGAAGAAGCGGGAGACAGAGCGGATAGTTCGAAGAGTGAGGAAACAGGAGGAGACCACGGAGCTGATGTGAGAGTGAAGAGTGAGCTGATTGTTCATTTTTACACCCAGTGTTTTGACAGTGGTGGAGGGGGAGGGTGCAGGGCCAAGAGAGGGGGGCCAGAAAAGAGAGTTCCAGGGACTGGACGAACCACCAGTGAGAACCAGCTCAGTTTTATCAGGGTTCAGTTTAAGGTGGTTGTGATTCATCCAGTCCCTGATGAATGTCATAGTAGACTGGAAATTGGAGACCGAGAGAGAAGAGGGGGACAGATCAAAGATGAGCTGGAGGTCATCCGCGTAGTTAAAGACGGTGACCTCCAACTGCTGGAGAGCAAAGATGAGAGGAAAGATATAAAGGTTAAAGAGAAGAGGGGAGAGAGAGGAACCCTGGGGAACACCACAAGTGACAGGGAGGGGAGTGGAGGTGAAGTCGCCTAGACGGACCGCCTGGGTGCGGTCCCTCAGAAAGGAGGAGAGCCAGACAAGGGCTGATCCCCCGATGCCAGCCGCCTTGACACGGGTGAGTAGGATGGTATGGTCCACCGTGTCAAAGGCGGCGGAAAGATCGAGGAGGACCAGTGCCTGGTGGTTGTTGTCATCCATGCCCTTTCTGAGGTTGTCTAGGACGGCGACTACGACCGATTCTGTTGAGTGCCTGGGGCGGAATCCTGCCTGACGAGAAGCCAGCCCCCCATTCGCCTCAATGTGGGTGCTCAGAGCCGCGGTAACATGGCGTTCCATCACCTTGCCCAGAAAGGGCAGCAGGGAGATGGGGCGAAAGTTGGACGAGATAGAAGGGTCCGAGCCGGGTTTCTTCAGCAGGGGTACTATGGTGGCTGCTTTTAGTACCGGGGGCACCACACCCTGTGCCAAGGCGCTGTTGAGGAAGGCAATCGGGGGATCAGGGCAGCTAGAATAGATTTGCTGTAGGATGCGAGCAGGGCAGACATCCGCCGGTGACCCAGATTTAACTTTGGGAAGGATCGACAGAAAGGATTCCTGAGTGAAGGGAGGGATGACAGTGAGATGATTTTGAACTGGGGGGGGGGAGGGATCGACGAAGGTAGGCGAGGGTAGAGGGATATTGGCCTTGATATTGGTGATCTTATCCACGAAGTAGTTGTTTAATTGGTCGCAGAGAAGCTGGGAAGGAGGGATTTGGGGCGAGGCTCGATCTGAGAACGCCAGGTCGTTTACGATGTCAAAAATAGCCCTGGGTTTGTTGGCGGCCGACATTATTCTCGTAGAGAAGTAGTCGGTCTTAGCAGCTAGAATTGCTGATTTGTAATCAGCCAACAGTGTCAGAAAGTGGGTTTTTAATAACGGGCAGTAGTTCTTCCTCCACTGCCTCTCCGCCCTCCGAACGCTCAGCTTAAGTTCTTTTAGATGGTCGTTAAACCATCGGTTAGAGTCCTTAAGCCGGCGGATGGAGATGCGTCGTAAGGGGGCCTCTGAGTCACAGGCTCCAGCCAGCCAGGTGTTAATGGCCTTGGCCTGTGAGGCCGATGATAAGCCAGAGAGGGGGGGGGTGGAATTGTGAAGCAGGGAGGTCAGGGAGGGGAGATCCAGCCTGTTCCAGTTCCGCGCCCAGGTGTTTTTGGCAAGCGGGGTTTTGGGGGATGAGTTGTGGGGGATGGTGAAAGAGATGAGGGCATGATCGGACCAAGGGCAAGGGGAGACCGCCACCGAAGCCAGAGGGAGGTTAAGAGCCCAGACCTGATCAAGTGTGTGCCCGTGAGAATGAGTGGGGACAGAAATGTGTGGGACAAAGTTGAGGGAAGACAGAGATTCGGTAAATTCTTTTGAGGCGGAGCACTCGTGTGGGTCTGAGGGCCAGTAATTAAAATCCCCCAGCACCAAAACCGAGGCAAAGTTGACCGCCAGATTTGCCAGCAGGTCTTGGAAGGCAGGTAGAAATGAAGGCGAGGGCTGAGGGGGGCGGTACATGAGGAGACAAGTGATGGGAGGGGCGGTCTGGAGGGAACGGGCCACCAGGAAGTCGACAGGGGCCATAGGGGGAGAGGGAAGTAACTGGAAGTGCAGGTCTGACCTAGTAATTAGTGCGACCCCACCGCCCGCCCTGCCGGCCGGTCGATCGGCACGTAGGGCCACGTAAGACGGTGGAAGGGTGGCCAGGAGAGCGGGAAGGGAGGTATCGCAATACCAGGTCTCGGTCAAGAGCAGTAGGTCAGGTTTCTCGGTATCGAGTAGGACGAACAGCTCGTGGTGATGCTTGACCGCCGACCTGGTATTGAGTAGAATAACGGACAGAGCTGGGGTGGAGGGGGGTGGGTCAGGGCAGGGGAGGCAGGGTGGGAGGGGAGATTGCGGCGGGGAGTGCGGCAGTGCAGGGAGGGTGGGGGCAAGGCCCAATGAATCGACGAGTCTACGGACAGGGTCCGGAAGTGGCCAGGTGCCTTGGAGGGCGATAAGGTCTTTGGAGGAATATGATATAATTTGGGCATAGCGTCGTGCCCCTTGCCCCGTTCGGCCGCGGACGGGCGCAGACGGGCTTGACTTGTGCGCGACTTCGGCGCGAAGTCGGCGCTCCCGCTGCGCTCGTCCGCTGCGCGTTCTATATTGACACATAGATAAAGGCGGCCGTAAGGGCGGGAAGGGGCGTGGCCTGGAGGTGGGCGTGGCCAGCCGTTGGGAGGGCGTCACGTGAGCGATGGATCCGCTGCACGGAGCCCTCGATGTGCAAGTCAGCAAATAGCAGCAGGTAAGGTATAAAAACACAAGTTACACACTTTAAAATACAGCGTCTCCCGGCTTCCGCCTCAGGAGCATAGAACCAAATGAGCGCTCGCTAGCTGGCGCTTAAGAAGGGCGGGAAGGGGCGTGGCCTGGAGGTGGGCGTGGCCAGCCGTTGGGAGGGCGTCACGTGAGCGATGGATCCGCTGCACGGAGCCCTCGATGTGCAAGTCAGCAAATAGCAGCAGGTAAGGTATAAAAACACAAGTTACACACTTTAAAATACAGCGTCTCCCGGCTTCCGCCTCAGGAGCATAGAACCAAATGAGCGCTCGCTAGCTGGCGCTTAAGAAGGGCGGGAAGGGGCGTGGCCTGGAGGTGGGCGTGGCCAGCCGTTGGGAGGGCGTCACGTGAGCGATGGATCCGCTGCACGGAGCCCTCGATGTGCAAGTCAGCAAATAGCAGCAGGTAAGGTATAAAAACACAAGTTACACACTTTAAAATACAGCGTCTCCCGGCTTCCGCCTCAGGAGCATAGAACCAAATGAGCGCTCGCTAGCTGGCGCTTAAGAAGGGCGGGAAGGGGCGTGGCCTGGAGGTGGGCGTGGCCAGCCGTTGGGAGGGCGTCACGTGAGCGATGGATCCGCTGCACGGAGCCCTCGATGTGCAAGTCAGCAAATAGCAGCAGGTAAGGTATAAAAACACAAGTTACACACTTTAAAATACAGCGTCTCCCGGCTTCCGCCTCAGGAGCATAGAACCAAATGAGCGCTCGCTAGCTGGCGCTTAAGAAGGGCGGGAAGGGGCGTGGCCTGGAGGTGGGCGTGGCCAGCCGTTGGGAGGGCGTCACGTGAGCGATGGATCCGCTGCACGGAGCCCTCGATGTGCAAGTCAGCAAATAGCAGCAGGTAAGGTATAAAAACACAAGTTACACACTTTAAAATACAGCGTCTCCCGGCTTCCGCCTCAGGAGCATAGAACCACTCTGAATAGGGCTGTGCTCTGCCACCTCAATCCTGGCTCCACCCCCCTGGGGAGCGTCTGATGTCTCTGTCCTGCACCTTGTAAAGAGAGAGGGGAAGACTGTCAACAGAGTACTCCTGGACTGTACTTGTTACCACAATGATGGCGCCACCTCCTGCGGAGCGCCTGATGTCCCTGCCCTGCTCACAGAAAGGAGAAGCCAGAGTCTGCAAAACAAAGTGCTCAGGGCCTGGACTGGATTAGGCAAAGTCCCCCCTGGCCTGAAAGAACAAAGGATTTGTGGTATAAGTGTAGAAGCCCTGCTCCTAAGAAATTAGATCCTGTTTCAACCACGAAGAACCTCTGCCCGACTAGAAGGACCTGGAGAAGCTGAAGGAGGAAAACTGTCCCTGACCTGGGGGACTGGCCTGCAGTAGGTGCCTTGCTGAAGAAAGTAGAGGAAAAGACTAGAAAATACTTTGCATAAATTGTGCCTGAAACAATCTCCAAGAGCTTGGACTTGAGATTGCCCCTGAACAGAGTCCCAGGATCATTGGACTCTCCATTGCCTTCCCTGACGAGTTGCTGGGTCTTGCCTGATCTCTTGTGCCGCTGGGGTCCGCAATCTTATGTGCGCCTCGCTTCCCCTATGCAGCCCGTGCCTGGCCGCCCCCGCCTCGAGCCACGCCGCTCCTGTCTGAGCCGTGTCCGCTCCGCTGGGCCGCCCGCACCCTGCCTCCCTCTTCTCCCTGAGCCGCACTGCCCTTTTGCCGCCCCCGCCGCTGGAATAGCCGGAGCCCCTATGCGAGGCGAAGAAACACCCGTATGCCTGAAGCGTACCGGCTGCCTCTCTCCCCGCTCCGGTCCTTAGAGATCACCCGCATTGCTCCCCAGCAGCCCTGACGGAAGGTACGGTTCGTACCCAGTCCAACGAGACAAACGCCGCGAACTCCTTGGGCCCCGTCTTCAGCAAAGTACGGTGCATACCTGGAAAGCGCACCAGACCACCCGCACCAGCATCAACGGTACGGTTCACTCCCCAACGCGTACTGAAGGAGTACGCCCCGCCCCACGAACGTCGACAGCCCCGGATCATCTGCCCCTCTTCCCGCAGTCCCGTTCACCCGCCTCGCACCTCGAGGCCTCCTACGAGCCGGACTGCCTGCGGAGAACCCCGGACCTCCTCCCGGGCCCGCCTTCACTTGGGGCCGCATCTGGACGCGACGAACTACATCATTTAAAGATACTGTTAGACTCGTACTGAGTCTGTGTGCGACTCGGACCGCAGGGTCCGCTACGTTGTCTTTGCTCATTGTTTAAAGGTACAAACTGCCGAAAGGGTCGCTAAGCTAGTGCGAAGCACACAGGACACGCAATTAAGCATTTTTGAAAAACTTTAAAGCACTCTTTTTATTCCAAAGTACTGTGGCCTCATTTTAAAATCGTTATTGTGGTCTTGTAATTCAAACCAGCATAGAAACCTATTTTTACATAAAGCCTACGTATTTTTATACATAACTACGCCTAGTGTCCATTGTGGTGGGTCATTTTGTATTACTGTATGTGGTCATAAATGCTTAATTAACTGAACGCCCTGAAGATTAGCCTTGTCTGCTCGCGCCACACTACCTAGAGGGTGAGCAGGGGTTATTTTGAGGAGTAAGTCCCTTGACCTGACTAGAGGAGAGGGTCCCTGTTTGTCACAAGTGCATACCTGTGCCAACCAGAGACCCCCAAATTTAACATTGGTGGCAGCGGTGAGGATTTTGAATTTGCATTTATGATTTATGTACAGTAATTGTTGATCACCACGTAGTGAGTTCAGACCAGTAACGCAGCCACATACTTGTTGATTTATTTTTTGTTTTGCTAAGAGATCTCCATGTGTTTTTGAAAAGTCATGCCTGGGTCAGTGAGAATGGAAAAGGCAGCATCCAATTCATGTATTGACTGTGATTGGGAGAAACTAGAAAACTACACCAACAAACAGCTCAGGAGCTTCTGCAAAAATTATAAAATTTCCATGACCAGACTCTCCAGAAGGGAGCAGTTCCAAAAGGCGCTGAGGGCCTTGGTCGAGGCAAGGAATGCTTCTGGAAAGGATAGTGAATTTGAGGATGCAGAGCAGCAGCTAGAGGGACCACTGGGTCCAAGAGGGAGGGGTTCAACCTCCCCGTTCGGTAGCAGTGTTTCTGCCCTATTTCTGTCTCCAAAGGAGACAGGAAGGAAGCCAGGATACACGAAATGGAGATGGCAAAACTTGAAATAAATGGGCAACTGGAGCTAGAAGCTAGGAAATTAGCCCTGTAAGAAAAGAAAATGCAGCATCAGCATGACTTAATAATGAGGAAACTTGATTTGGAGCTTGAGGCCAGGAGGGCTTCAGTCCAGCAACAAGAAATATGTGTAGTTCAGAGATTGAGCTTTGCTGAGTTGGAGGTGGAGTCCATCTCAGATGGTGGCAGCAACATTCAGTTATCTAGTGCTGGGAGAGTAGTACACACACCCAGAGATGTGGCACCTGACATGGAGGGGGTTAACATACACCAGGAGGTTCAAGAACATGAGATAGCTCCAGTAGTGTGCAGTGTCCCTGAAGGGAATAGGGTAACTGGCGTAGGGGTTCATGGTCCTAGTAGCGGGAGGGACACTCTATTGACTCTAGATGAGAGGTACAGGGAGAGGGTATCCCCCAAAGTTGAGGTCTTGGAATGTGAGTATTGAGACCGCCCAGAAGAGTGTGGGTTGTGGGACATAGACAGTCAGATATTGTCTTGCCAATCTCAGGAGAGTGGCGTGGAGTAGTGGAGTATGTGTGTGAGGCACTGGATGGGGAGGTGAAGGATAGTTTGGTTAACCCTTGTAGGGGGCTGTGTGATCCAATTCTGGGAGAGCATATTTTAAGTCCCTGTTTTCCAGAGCTATGCCAAAACCTGTTTGAGAGTGATTTCTCTGACCCCAGGGAGCTCACATTGGAGGCTGACCCTTTGGTGGATTCCAGAGGGACTGAAGAAGCATTGGGGAGTGATTCCAACAAGAGTGGCTCAGGTAACTTCCATTCCTGTGTGATGGAAGAGGTTCAGTGTAGCCCAGCTAGGTCTCAGTGTAGTGGGAGGGGTGTAGGGGCTCGCGTCCTGTCTCAGTGGAGGAGAAGTGAGCGTGGGGTCTGTCCCCAGGTACCCGAAACCCAGTCTCAGGGCCTGGATAGTTTCTTAAGGGAACATCAGGTCGAGGGCCTAGGCTGTACTTGTAGGCCATTTGAGGAGGATCTCCCAGTATCTAGAGAAGAACAATTGTTACTTACCTGTAAACAGGTGGTTCTCCAGTATTGGTGTCTTTCATAGATTCACATGCTTGAATATATTCCCCGTCGTCGGAGTGGGAGTCCCACGGTAAATAAAATAGCAATAATATACTAATAATATGTATATACAAATCATTAGAAAACAGGCAGTAAATGCCTAGACTTAATTCCTCATAGGAAACCATGAAAAGAGAAAAAAACACTTGTAGCCTATTCCTGTCATTATGTTGGTCCAAACTGTAGCCAATCAGGCACCAGCAGCCCTCCCGAACCTTCTCCTCAGAGCTCAAAACCTCAGATTTTCGTAGCACAAGAGTGACCACAGAGTCTATGAGGAGAAGAGAACCTCTGAGGGGAGGAGGGTGGGTCACATGTGAATCTATGAAAGACACCAATACTGGAGAACCACCTGTTTACAGGTAAGTAACTATTGTTCTTCTCCAGTATTAGGGTATCTTTCATAGATTCACACGCTTGAATATAGAATAGAAAGCAGTAATATCCGAAGAAAAGCTTCCCAGTCATGATACACATGCACAGAGTTGTAATACCAATATGTATATAGTCATGCAAGACATACAGTAAATAAGGAAAAAACCATAATGGAGGAGGGAAGACAGAGGCTCACCTTACTGAAAAAGATTGCCTAGCACAGCCTGTCCCACTGCAGTGTCTGCTTCGTTGATGGCACTCAGGCAGTAGTGTTTCGTAAACGTGTGCCTGCTTGACCACGTGGCTGCTCTGCATATCTGATGCAGCGGCACACCAGCGAACAGGGCAGTTGAGGAAGACATCCCCCTGGTGGAATGGGCCCTCACTGAAGTTTGTAGAGGCTTACCTGCCTGTTAATGGCAGAAGGCAATGGCTGAGGAAACCCAACGAGCAATTGTAGGTTTGGTAACTGGACGTCCCTTGTGAAAACGTCCATAAGCTATGAACAGTTGATCAGCTTTGCGAAAAGGGGCTGTTCTGCTGATGTAAAACTTCAAACATCTTTTAATGTCCAAAGAGTGGAGACGCTGCTCCGCTGGAGACTGTGGATTAGCAAAGAAAGCCTTCAAGAAAACAGATTCGTTGATGTGGAAATCTGAAGGCACCTTAGGCAGAAAGGTGGGATTAGTACGAAGCACTACGCAGTCAGGTTGAAACTGCAGAAATGGAGGATGTATAGTGAAAGCATGGATATCGCTTACGCGACGAGAAGATGTCAGCGCAAGGAGAAGAGCAACCTTCCACGTGAGATATTTCATGTCTGCCTTGTGTATTGGTTCGAAAGGTGATTTCATAAGTTGAGACAACACGATATTAAGGTGCCAAGTAGGAGGAGGGTGCCGGATCAGTGGAATTTTGCGAAATAATCCTTTGAAAAATTGGCGTATTATCCTGGAAGAACAGAGTGAAGTGACGCCATCCTGGCGGAAGCGGGAAATTGCCGCCAGAAAAACTCTCAAAGTTGAATGCGAGAGTCCAGATTGAGCAAGGTGCAAAAAGAATGGAAGGAGCTGCGCAGGCATGGAATGAATGGGATGGACCCCAGCAGCTGCGCACCGATGGCAGAATCTCTTCCATTTAAGTTTATAGGTTTTAACAGTTGACGGAGCTCTGGCCTGAGCGAGAATATCTCTACAGTCTGGCGGGATTGTGGAAAAGTAAATTTTGCCATGTTCTGTGTCCCTACGCGTCCTCCATCATATGTTATCCGTGCATGATTAATATGCATATGTATTCCCCATGTTCGATTAAAGACGCAATTATAGTTGTGTCCACCTCTAGTATGCCTGTTTCCAGTTCTCGTGAAGACTACGAATATCAGGCCTATGTAAAGCTACGTTGCCACGTTTCTCAGTGTGCACGTTATTTCATTGTAAAATCCCCGTTCCTAGGCCTCAAAAGGGCCCGGACGCCAGATTCAGCTCCTGTCTCCTAAGCCCTCGCTGAGGAGCGATACAGCCCCCACCTGTATCCCTGACCCTTCACTTACTTCCTGCCTCGCAGTGCCCGGTTCAGCCTGGCTCTGCCTCTGAGTCTGCCAAGAGTATGTTATGATTCTAGTTATCAGTCCAGCCCTCCTTCTCTGCATTCCTAAAGCTACTGAATCGCATCAATAGTTACCGTCATTGTCTAGCCTTTACGTCTCCATGTTAGAGAAATACTGTATTTAATGGTCATTTAATATTCTTCATCACGCACTACATGTAGAATAATGCATGCACCAGTCTTAGAGTCTGTTAGCCTTTCCCCTCCTGACTTCTAGTTTATATCAACATGTTCTCTAAACATCAGATACTAGATACTGTTTAGGTACATGTCGCCCTGACTCTCCAGACTTCAGTCTCTGCTCCTAGCACAGAGTTCGTAGCCCCCAGCTTCTCCTAGTAATACGTCATTGCCAGTTTGCGCGCACCATTAGGTTAGAGGTCCCGGCTCCTTAGGTAGCCCCCTCCATGTTTCCGCCCCATTTATGACATATTCTGTTACGTTTGCATCACATGTCTATGTATACGCCCTGTTACACCTACTTTCACCCTTATCTTTCGCGACTGCTACGCGTCACACCCTTTGCTCCACCCACCGCTCCGCCTATCATATGTACTGTAATGCAACTGTTTTAATATATATATGCGTGTGTATTGTTATTAAATGTTACGCCAGTCCTTTCCCCAGAGCGCGCTCATCCCAGATCCAGCCCCGGCAGCTGCCGGGCCCTGCCATCCTATTCCTATGCAGGTTGTCCTGTTCCTGTCCTTTATGCTGTAATAAACCTGCAAAACTCCTACTACCTCGAATCTTGACTCTTATTTATTGAGCTATCTGTTATTGCTATGCCTAGTCAAACCTAGATCCGGTATTATTTATTTATATACCACAGGATGGCTAGGTGAGCAAATTCAAGGTGCTCAGGTTCCAAGCTGTCAAATTCAGAGAGGAGGGGTCTGGATGGCAAATCTGACCCTTGCGCGTATCAAGAGAGAGAGAGAGGACTAGAAAGCTAGTCCGAGTCCCCGTGGTTTATATGTGTTATCAAAAGAGACTAGCTCAAATATGACCAATATTGTTAGGACTCTGATTAGATTTGTCATGGGCACCTCGTTGGTGAGTTCATGAAGCCCTCACCCACCAACCTGGTTGGTGGCATGCTTCATCATCGGGCCCACCCAGCGACACCTAATGTGTCCCGGGTGTGCTGCCTCGCCTGATTACAGCAGAGCTGGTATTTTACTGAGAGTGCAGTGTGAGGTGTAAAATGAAGTGTGAGTTAAAACGGCTAGGCGAGGGTCCCAGTACCCGAGGGTAAATTAAATTTTAATAACTGGGCCCCCGTCAGCGGTTAAAATAAGGCTTGGGGATGTTTAAGGGAGGCGAGTTACTACCTCCTACATCCATCAGTTGGTCGACATGTTTCAGCCAGTGCCTTAAACTAAATCTGGCTTTCCTCAGGACCTTTTTAAAATAGATTGTAGTGCAGGTTAAAAAGGAGTGTAATCCAGGCTATGTGTTACACTCACTAAGGTGTTTCTCTAAGTGTGAGAGGGGGGATTCCCTTCTCATATATGCGCTTAGATTTTGCAGCCAATGCTTCCAGAGTACGAGGACGGTGCAACAGGTACAAGGCAGGCTCTGACCAGAAAAGCTGGTCAACCCCTTACCGCTTCACTCCTTGATAACACAAATCTGACCCTTGTCCATCGTGAGAAGGTTCACCCGAAGATGAAGACGGATGGGCTCGCACTGGGATAGAAGAAGTAGCTCTGAAAACCACGCCTGACGAGGCCATCTGGGGGCGATTAGAAGAATGTGGCAAGGCTGTCTCCGCATTTTCCACAATACCCGAGGCACCAGAGGAATGTGAGGAAAAGCGTAAGCAAACAGATTGCACCAGTTCATCAAAAGGGCATTGCCCTGTGACCCTCAGTGGGGATGCCAGCTTGCATAAGATGGGCATTTCCGGTTCTGTGGTGTGGCAAAGAGATCCAGTGGTGGATGCCCCCATCGCCAAAAAATCAGCTTGAGCGATTGTTGGTGCAACTCCCACTCGTGGGTCGATGACGTGGACCTGCTGAGTGAATCCGCTAGGATGTTGGAAACTGCTGGTAGATGGACTGCAGTGAGAGTGACTTGGTGACTTAGAGCCCAGTCCCAGATCGACTGCGCCAGATGCGACAAGATTGGAGACTTCGTTCCGCCCTGCTTGTTTATATAATGCATGCTGGTTGTGTTGTCCATCTGAATAAGGACTGACTCTCCTTGGATCAAGAGATGAAAGGACTTGAGCGCCAGAAAAATGGCCATCAGCTCCAGCCTGTTGATGTGCCAGGCTCTGTGAGGCAAGGTCCACTTGCCCTTTATGGACAGGCCTTGAAGATGAACACCCCATCCTTCCAACGAGGCGTCCGTTGTCAGAGTAAGTTCTGGGGTTATGGAAAGGAACAACTACCCTGTCGAAAGATTGGATGGCTGAGCCCACCACTTGAGGGCCGCTCTCATGCGGGTTGTGACACAGACTACGTCGTTGAAGGAACCGGTGACCTGACGCCACTGCCCATCCAGTTCCTCTTGAATGGGTCGTGTCCGTAGTCTGCAATTTGGGATCAATGCAATGCACGATGACGCCATTCCTAGAAATGATTTTAATAGTCGGACTGAAACGGACTGTCTTGTCCGCAAAAGAGCCACCAATTGAAGAATCTTTTGTTGTCGCTCCTGAGACACAAATGCTTTTGCAAGAGTTGTATTTAATGTTGCCCCTAAAAAGTTCTTGCAGGTTGCTGGATGCAATTGGGACTTGGCCATGTTAATGGATAGACCGAGGGAGCGAAAGACTTCCTGACAAAGGCGAGTGTCCTGAAGTAGCTGTGATTTTAGGAGACAGTCGTCCAGGTAAGGAAAAATCTGTACACCCTGAAGACGTAGATAAGCTACCACAGGAGCTAACACCTTCGTAAAGACACGAGGGGATGAACGGAGGCCGAAAGGTAGTACTCTGAACTGGAAATCCCTCCGTCCTACGCGGAAGCGTAAATACTTCCGATGTCGCGGGAGAATAGGAACATGGAAGTAGGCGTCCTCGAGGTCGATAGTTGCCATGAAATCTCCCATTGAGAGCAGTCGCAAAATCTCCACCAGTGTTAACATGCAGAAGGATTGGAACTTGAGATATTTGTTGAGTGCTCCTAAATCCAATATCGGTCGCCAATTCAGCGTTTTCTTTACGACAAGGAAAAAACGGGAATAAAATTCCTTCCCCCTTTGAGACTTTGGTACCACTTCGACGGCACCTTTTTGTATCATAAGGCGAACTTGATGTAAAAGTTCCCTGATGTGTGCTGGTGGCGGGCCAGAAGGTGGAGTGGGTGGAGGAATTTTGATGAACTCCAGAGCATGGCCTTTCTCTACGATGTCCAGAACCCAACGGTCCGAGGTGATGGAGGACCATTGAGAACAGAACAGGGAGATTCAACCTCCAAGCAGTTGGGGCAAAGGCAAGTCATTGTCGCTTGGGAGTAGATCCTCTGTAAGAAGATCTCCCTCTGTACGTTTTTTAAGTCTGCTTTCGGGAAGACTGCTGCTGGGTGTTAGAATAGCGTTGGTTGCCTTGGGTGTAGGAACGGTATTGACTGTTTCCTCCTTGAAAAGTAGACGAGGTGCTGCGTCCACGTGCACCCCGAAAGGGGTGTTTCCGAAACTGCAAAGTTCCTAGAGAGCGAGCAGTGTCAGTGTCTTTTTTGATGGACTGTAAAGCTTCATCAACATGAGCCCCAAATAAAGACTCGCCGTCATAGGGCATATCCAGGATCTTAGCCTGCACCTCTTGTCGGAAAGATGTAGAACGCAACCAACCCTGCCTGCATAGAACAGCCGCTCCAGCGAGTTGCCGGAATCCAGTACAGGCGATGTCAACGGCACAATCAATTATCTCCACCGATGTTCTCTCTCGTTCTTGGAGATGTTGCAAGGCTTCCGCCTTTGAAGCATCCGGAATCAAGGCCACATAAGCTGTCATGTCTGCCCACTTCTGGCGGTTGTAACGCCCCAAAATGGCCAAAGCATTGGCCGCTCTCACTGTGGTGGACCATCAAGAAAATGGCGTAACCCAAATAGTCAGCAGACCTGGGTAATGAATATTATTAAAAAACAATGGTCTCAAACTATTCTTTTTACTAGAACCAAATGAATCAGGTAGTTAATTAAACTTTCTCTTATTCAAAGGGCATATACAGCAAATTAGCCCGGTCCAATCAATGTCAATTTTATCCACAAAAAACAAAGCAAAAACAGCAACAGCAATAATTCGAAAATCGTGGGGCAATTTTAATTCAATTCATTGCATTTCTGGCTGTCTCATTATAAAACATTTATAGTTGCCCAAAGAGAAATGTGCAAAAAGATAGAGTTATAGAGTGCTTGATAGAAAAGAATGGAAAAGGCAGCATAAAGTGATATTTACAAATTCATATATACAAGCAATAAGTTTGTACAATATACAATTCCTTAAGGTCCTCACTGTGGTGGAAGCCATCGTTGAAAACTTGCGGCCTATAGCATCCATGCGACGACCTTCGCGATCTGGTGGGGTAGTAACAGCAGATGCAGGATTCCGCGACCGACGCTGAGCTGCTTGTGTAACCACTGAATTGGGTTTTGGCTGTCCAATGAGGCACGCTGGAGTGCCGACCGGTGCTTTGTATTTCTTTTCTAACCTGGGCATCTGAGCCGGAAGTGTATTTGGGGTCTGCATCAACTTCACTCCTTCAGCCCAGATAAAGTCAATAATGGGTACGGTATGAACCTGTTTGAATGGCTGATTTTTTAAATCATAGAGAAAACAATCCTCCTCTCTCTGGACTGTAGGCAACTTGAAGCGTTGAGCTGCCCGATCCATCAGCTGATGGAAACTCGCAATATCTACAGGAGGAGTATCCCCTGGTGTGACCGGAGATGGGGACGGTGTTTGAACTTGGTAGTTATCCCACTCCGCCATATCCGCATCATCATCATCTCGAACCTCACCATCTTCACAGTCTGAAGAAGCTTCATCCTCGTCATCGGCATACACAGTTGTGTGTATCCGCACAGATGTTTGAACTTGAGGAGCAGAAGTAGGCAGAGGTGTCAGAGGAGCCAGAGCCGGCACAGTAACAGGCGGCACAATAGAAGGAGTTGCAGGTACTTGTGGAGATGACGGAAAATGTCTATTGTAGTCATCCAACATATGTTGGAGATTAGAGATGAGCGACAAGGGTAACGTCGCCGTAGGAAATTGAACCTGCATAGTTTCCTGTTGGAAATATTGGTCCTCATCATCGTTACTGTAATCTTGGCACTTGATGACCAAATCAGATGGACTACGTGCTGCTCTAAAAGACTCATGTACATCTTCTTCTGAGTCCTGCTCCGAGTCTGTGGCAAACAAGGGCGAGGGAGGCTGTGGATCACTGGTGATGGAAATCTGGTCCACAGGCACCTTGCGGCGTTGGTGAAGAGATTCCACATTGGCAGATCCAGTGGAGGGCAATGGCAACAATGGTAGAGAGGCAAACGTAGACCACACTGACAGCCTCCGGTATGGTCGAAGGTACCACCGTTGACGGTAATGGCGTCGTCGCTGCCTTCGTCGACGAACGACGAAGATGACTTCTTGTTCGTTGACGGAGCGGTCGTCGACGGGGCGGTCGTCGGCGGTTTGGTCGTCGGCGGTTCGGTCGTCGTCGAAGAGGTCGTCGACGAAGAGGTCGTTGATGGGGCGTTCGTTGACGGGGCCGACGACGAGTGTGATTTCTTCTCGCCCTTTGTCGACGAAGACTTAGTCGTCGACGGGAGAGGCTTTTTCGCCGACGACGATGCAATAGGAATGACAGATGGTACAGTCTTGAAACTCAGTGTTACCTTCATCGACGACGAAGACGTCGACGAGACAGTCGTCGACAATCCAGATGCAAACGTCGTCGTCACTGTTGTCGTCAACGATCCGGAGACGACAGATTTCGTCGTCAGAACGACTGTCGACGCTCCCGTCGACACTGAAGCATGTTTCTTCACAAAAACATGAGCAAAAGATGCAGTGGACGCCTGAGATCCAGGTCTTGTGGCCGTGGACGTAGTAGGTAATGGTGAAGACACCGCAGGGGCCAAAGAGAGGGACATCTTCTTCTTGATGAAAGGTGAGGGCAACTCCTGCACACTACTACATTTTGACACTGCTTGGGAACGACCAGATGTTAAACTTATGGCATCAGAAAGCACCTCATCTTTGTCTTTAAGTCTCTGAAGCCGTAACAGAAGACGGCCTTCCCTGTCCTTTAGAGTTTTTGTGGAGAAAGGTCTACAGAACTTACACTTTCCCACATCATGGTTGGGGTAAAGACAGTAAATACACTTACTGTGTGGATCCTCTGAATAAAGACGCAGCTTTCCACAAGAAGAGCAAGGTCTGAAGAGAGATTTCTTAGTAGACATTCTGAAAATTGCAGGAAAACCTGTAGAAACTGAGAAAACTGAGCAGAGCTCAGGGAGACTCCCTTACACACGACGTGCGGTAGAAAATCTGAGGTGTTGAGCTCTGAGGAGAAGGTTCTGGAGGGCTGCTGGCACCTGATTGGCTACAGTTTGGACCAACATAATGACAGGAATAGGCTACACGTGTTTTTTCTCTATTCATGGTTTCCTAAGAGGAATTATGTCTAGGCATTTACCGCCTGTTTTCTAATGTTTTGTATATACATATTATTAGTATATTATTACTATTTTATTTACCGTGGGACTCCCACTCCGACGACAGGGAATATATGCAAGCATGTGAATCTATGAAAGACACCCTAATACTGGATAACGGGGAGACTCTGTAAGCAGAGCTCCTGTAGTTCTGGTATCTGGCAGTGCTGCTCCAGTTTGGAGGGAGCAGAAGTCCAGATGGAGGGGTGAGAGTGGGAAAGAGTCCCCAGTGGAAGAACCAGTGGGTCAGAGGCCAGCCAGAAGGGCTGCGTCCCCAGGGAATGACCATGGTGACACCACTTCTGTTGTGGGGGATCTTCGCGTACTGTCAGATGGACAGGGGATGGGAGATCTGTGCCAAGCAGACTGTCACACAAGACAGGAGTTATGTGTTACCCTCAGGGGGAGCATGCGTGCTCCCAAGGAAGTCCTGGTATGCCAGGCAAGTGTTCAACTGCAGGGTTGGGTCCCTGAGTTGGGAAGCCAGGTATAGGGATTGCCTCACCTGGAGGGAGGGACATCTGTAATCAGTGTCCCTACCAGTCTGTCTTTTTGGTATACCACTCCAGGTGGGATGGTAGAGCCGTCTGGAGGGGGGTGCAGAGGGAGGAAGTCCTCGCCTCTGATTCCGGTGCAGCCTGAGAGGTTAGAACCTAGGTTGGAGAGCTAAGTTCAGGTGTTGTCTGACCTGGAGGAAGGGGCGACTGTAATCAGTGTCCTGACCAAAGTAGCTTATTGGTGTACCGCTCCAGTTGGGAGGGTGCAGTGCTCTGGAAGAGGGTGCAGAGGGAGGGAGTCCTTGCCTCTGACCCTGTTGCAGCTTGAGGGTTAAGACCCTAGGTTAGAGGGCCATGTGAAGGGTGTCCCCCCTGACCTGGTACCCCAGTTGCAGGATAGCACCCCTGAACTGGTGGGCTAATTGTGCAGGTCACCTGCCACAGGTGCCCTGACAATTCTGGAAGGGGGTACCACTCCAAGTGGGAGGGTACAGAGCCCCACGGAGGAGATCCGGGTGTGGGAGAGCCCACCCAAGTCTTTGGTCCAGCCGCCGGGTACAGGCCTGGGGCTGGTGGGTCAGTGCCAGGATGTCATACCTGACCTGACAGGAGGGAGAGTGGACAAAGGGTGCCAAGCACCTGGGGCTACTGCCTCCCACTCTGAGGCCACAGAGGTTTGAGAGCCCTGAGAGGCATGAGGCCTGGGTCTCATCCCTGACTACTGTAAGTGGCCACTGTGACTTGCTGTCTGTCTGTTGGGACACACCTGTGAGCACGTTAAGGTTAGATGCTGCACAGGTGGTGTTCACAGATGAAGAGAATGGTGCCCCATGGATTGGCTTGGTGGACTCTGAAAGTATGGACAGAGTATTTGAAACGGGTTCAGATTGTGAAGAACTGGAATATGCCCCTGCTGTTGCAGGCCAGGTCCATGTTCTATCGCCCTAAGCAGGGAAGCCCATCACGGTAGTGATTGGTCTACCCTGCGTTTTGGCTGGAAGGGTGTTGTGTTGGACTTGGCCGTTTCTGCAGGGTCATCCCTGAACTTTTTGCCTTCCTCCAATATTCTCTCTGACCTGTTTTTGTTGGTTTGATGACTCTGGGCACTTTACCACTGCTGACCAGTGCTAAAGTGCATATGCTCTCCCTGTGTAAAATGTGTATATTGATTGATTTCCATGATTGGCTTATTTGGTTTGCTTTCAGACCCCAGTAAAGTGCACCGGGAGAGCCAGGGCTTGTAAATACAAATGATGCTGGTGGGCTTGCAGCACTAGTTGTGCCACCCACAGGAGCGGCCTAGTAAAATGTGTCTAAGGTCTGCCATTGCAGAACCTGCGTGCATTCTGGTACTGTCATGCTGGCTAGGCAAGTGGACACACTTGCCAGCCCCTAAACCTTCCCTTTACTTCATGTGAGTCACCCCTATGGTAGGCCCAAGGGCAGGGTGCATTGTAAGTATAAGGTAGGACAAACCCTGATGTGTGTGGCATGTCCTAATAGTGAATTACAGCCATTTTCATTTTTCACTATTGGCTACCTGCTCTCCATAGGACAGAATGGGCTGCTGGAATTATTACACTCTATAATCCTAACAGACTCATTGAGCATGGTAGAAAGTCAAGTTTAGTATGCCTGAACTCAAAATAATAAAATACTTCTTTTAGTAAAGTTTATTTTAATATGCTGTGTTTGCAAATACTACTTTTAGAAAGTTAGTATTTGCTTTCCTAACCATTTCAGCCCGCCTCTGCTAGGATGTGTATCTGCTGCCTGGTTTCTGTGAGTGACAGGGCTGGGACTGACAGGTGGTGAATAGAGGGACTACACCAGGATGGGTGAGGGGAGTGCCCCTTGACTCTGAATAGGGCTGTGCTCTGCCACCTCAATCCTGGCTCCACCCCCCTGGGGAGCGTCTGATGTCTCTGTCCTGCACCTTGTAAAGAGAGAGGGGAAGACTGTCAACAGAGTACTCCTGGACTGTACTTGTTACCCCAATGATGGCGCCACCTCCTGCGGAGCGCCTGATGTCCCTGCCCTGCTCACAGAAAGGAGAAGCCACAGTCTGCAAAGCAAAGAGCTCAGGGCCTGGACTGGATTAGGCAAAGTCCCCCCTGGCCTGAAAGAACAAAGGATTTGTGGTATAAGTGTAGGAGCCCTGCTCCTAAGAAATTAGATCCTGTTTCAACCACGAAGAACCTCTGCCCGACTAGAAGGACCTGGAGAAGCTGAAGGAGGAAGACTGTCCCTGACCTGGGGGACTGGCCTGCAGTAGGTGCCTTGCTGAAGAAAGTAGAGGAAAAGACTAGAAATACTTTGCAGAAATTGTGCCTGAAACAATCTCCAAGGGCTTGGACTTGAGATTGCCCCTGAACAGAGTCCCAGGATCATTGGACTCTCCATTGCCTTCCCTGACGAGTTGCTGGGTCTTGCCTGATCTCTTGTGCCGCTGGGGGACGCAATTTTAAGTGTGCCTCGCTTCCCCTTTGCAGCCCGTGCCTGGCCGCCCCCGCCTCGAGCCACGCCGCTCCTGTCTGAGCCGTGTCCACTCCGCTGGGCCGCCTGCACCCTGCCTCCCTCTTCTTCCTGAGCCGCACTGCCCTTTTGCCTCCCCCGCCCCTGGAATAGCCGGAGCCCCTTTGCAAGGCGAAGAAACGCCCGTACGCTCCGCAACTTTGTCTTTGCTCATTGTTTAAAGGTACAAACTGCGGAAAGGGTCGCCCAGTTAGTGCGAAGCGCACAGGACCCGCAATTAAGCATTTTTGAAGAACTTTAAAGAACTCTTTTTATTCCAAAGTACTGTGGCCTCATTTTAAAATCGTTATTGTGGTCTTGTAATTTAACCCTGCATAGAAACCTATTTTTACATAAAGCCTACGTATTTTTATACATAACTACGCCTGGTGTCCATTTGTGGTGGGTCATTTTGTATTAGTGTATTTGTCATAAATGCTTAACTAACTGAACGCCCTTAAGATTAGCCTTGTCTGCTCGCGCCACACTACTTAGAGGGTGAGCTGGGGTTATTTTGAGGAGTAAGTCCCTTGCCCTGACTAGAGGAGAGGGTCCCTGTTTGTCACAAGTGCATACCTGTGCCAACCAGAGACCCCCAAATCTAACAGGTACAGAAAGAGGCAAGAGTTGTACTGAAAGAGGCAAGAGAGGTGCAGAAATAAGAGAGTGAGCTGCAGAAAGAGGCAAGAGTTGTACAGAACGAGGCAAGAGAGGTGCAGAAATAAGAAAGTGATCTCCAGAAAGAGGCAAGAGTGGTACAGAAAGAGACTAGAGAGGTACAGAAAGAGGCACAAGAGGTGCAGAAAGAGGATAAACGGTACAGAAAGAGACAAGTTAGGTGCATAAAGAGGAAGAAAGGTACAGAAAGAGGCAAGATAGGTGCAGAAATAGGCAAGAGAGGTGCAGAAATAGTCAAGAGTGGTACAGAAAGTGGCAAGAGGACTACAGAAAGTGGCAACAGACATGCATAAAGAGGCAAGAAATGTGCAGAAAAAGACAATAGAGGTGCAGAAAGAGGCATGAGAGGTGTATAAGGAGGCAAGAGAGGTACTGATAGAAGAGACTGAGCTACAGAAAGAGAGAAGAAAAGAGCAGAAAGAGGCAAGAGAGGTGCAGAAAGAAAAGAGTAAGCTGTATAAGGCTGGAGGAGCCGAGTTGACAGTGCCAAGGGCTTTGAGTCTTAGGGCGAGAGCTAGGGCTTAATGAGGCCTCCTAATACAGAAACACAGGCAGTATTTGATTTACGCTTGCCCCTGCTTCATGCCACTCACCGGTAGAGCCTGATGGAGCCCGCAGTCCGCAGCCACAACAGCCATACGTCCATGGATTGTCCGCAGTCTGGACCACCAAAACTGCCTCTTAACCAAAGGTCGCCGGTTGCCAGGTCCTTCAGGAGCACGGTCGCTTTTTTGCTCGTTTATCGCTCAACCGAGGGGGAGCAAAAGGAGAAACCAATCATTTGCTGGCTCCCGAAATTTGTGGCAGACTGTCTGTACGCAAGTATGCTGGCAATCCGAACACAGGTCTCTATGCAGGCAATCCATATGTAATTCGGTCCAGTCCGATAGCCTCAACGGAGGGGGACCGAGTGAAGGGGCGGAAGAGCAGTCACTCTCAGCGAGTCTCTCAGCGAGTCTTGATGGCCTCAGCCCCGAAGGTAGCAGCAGGTAGCAGCGGGTAACAGTGACCCCCAGCTCCGTCCTGAAAATGCCCCGCGACAGCATTTTCCACAGCACTCCACGTTCAACCGCCGCTCTGCTCCACTCTGCTCCCGCTTGCTTGCTGCTCTCTCTTAGCTACCTGACAAGCGTGGACCGGAATCCTAAACTATAGAAGCAGCAGTAGTCAAGAGAGGTGCATAAAGAGGCAAGAGAGGCACAGAAAGAGGAAGAAAGGTGCAGAAAGAGGGGGCGAGGTGCAGAAAGAGGCAAGAGAGGTGCAGGAAGATAAGAGTGAGATACAGAAAGAGGATAGAGAGGTGCAGAAAGAGGCAAGATAGTTGCAGAAAGAGGCAAGAGAAGTGAAGAAAGAGGCAAGAGAAGTACACAAAGAATCAAGAGAGGTGCAGAAAGAGGCAAGAGAGTTGCAGAAAGAGGCAAGATAGTTGCAGTAAAGAGGGGCAAGAAAAGTGCAGAAAGAGGCAATAATTGTGCAGAAAGATATAAGAGGTATAGAAAGAGGCAACAGAAGTACAGAAAAAGGAAGAAAGGCACAGAAAGAGGCAAGTGAGGTGAAGAAAGAGGTAAGAGAAGAACAAAAAGAGGCAAGAGAGGTGTAGAAAGATGCAAGAGAGGTACAGAAAGAAGAAGAAAGGTACAGAAAGAGGCAAAAGAGGTACAGAAAGAGGCAAAAGAGGTTCAGAAAGAGGCATGAGACGTGTAGAAAGAGGCAAGAGAAGAGCAGAAGTAGTCAAGAGAGGTGCATAAAGAGGCAAGAGAGGCACAGATAGAGGAAGAAAAATACAGAAAGAGGGGGGCGAGGTGCAGAAAGAGGCAAGAGAGGTGCAGAAATATAAGAGTGAGATACAGAGAGAGGCAAGAAAGATGCAGAAAGAGGCAAGCAAGGTGCAGAAAGAGGCAAGAGAGGTGCAGAGAGAAGAGAGTGAGCTGCAGAAAGAGGCAAGTAAAGTACAGAAAGAGGCAAGAGAAGTACAAAAAGAAGCAAGAGAGGTGCGGATAGAGGCAAGATAGTTGCAGAAAGAGGCAAGAGAAGTGCAGAAAGAGGCAATAATCATGCAGAAAGATATAAGAGGTATAGAAAGAGGCAAGAGAAGTACAGAAAGATGAAGAAAGGCAGAGAAAGAGGCAAGTGAGGGGCAGAAAGAGGCAAGAGAACAGAAAGAGGCAAGAGAGGTGCAGAAAGAGGCAAGAGAGGTACAGAAAGAAGAAGAAAGGTGCAGAAAGAGGCAAAAGAGGTACATAAAGAGGCAAGAGTGGTGCTGAGAGAAGAGAGTGAGCTGCAGAAAGAAGCCAGTAAAGTACAGAAAGAGGCAAGAGAAGTACACAAAGAAGCAAGAGAGGTGCAGAAAGAGGCAAGAGGTGTGCAGAAAGAGACAAGATAGTTGCAGAAGAGGCAAAAGAAGTGCAGAAAGAAGCAATAATCGTGCAGAAAGATATAAGAGGTAATATAAGAGGTATAGAAAGAGGCAACAGAAGTACAGAAAGAGGAAGAAAGGCACAGAAGGAGGCAAGTAAAGTACAGAAAGAGGCAAAAGAACTACACAAAAAGCAAGAGAGGTGCAGAAAGAGGCAAGAGAGGTGAAGAAAGAGGCAAGATAGTTGCAGAAAGAGGCAAAAGTAGTGCAGAAAGAGGAAAAAAGGGACTGAAAGAGGCAAATGAGGTACAGAAAGAGGCAAGAGAAGAACAGAAAGAAGGAGAAAGGAGCAGAAAGAGGCAAAAGAGGTACAGAAAGAGGCAAGAGAGGTGCAGAGAGAAGAGAGTGAGCTGCAGAAAGAAGCAATTAAACTACAGAAAGAGGCAAGAGAAGTACACAAAGAAATAAGAGAGAGGCAAAGAGATGCAGAAAGAGGAAAGATAGTTGCAGAAAGAGGCAAGAGAAGTGCAGGAAGAGACAATAATCGTGCAGAAAGATATAGGAGGTATAGAAAGAGGCAAAAGAAGTACAGAAAGAGGAAGAAAGGCACTGAAAGAGGCAAGTAAAGTACAGAACGAGGCAAGAGAAGGACACAAAGAAGCAGGAGAGGTGCAAAAAGAAGCAAGAGGTGTGCAGAAAGAGGCAAGATAGTTGCAGAAAGAGGCAAGAGAAGTGCAGGAAGAGGCAATAATCATGCAGAAAGATATAAGAGGTATAGAAAGAGGCAACAGAAGTACAGAAAGAGAAAGAAAGGCACAGAAAGAGGCAAGTGAGGTGCAGAAAGAGGCAAGAGAAGAACAGAAAGAGACAAGAGAGGTGCAGAAACAGGCAACAGGGGTACAGAAAGAAGAAGAAAGGTGCAGAAAGAGGCATGGGAGGTACAGAAAGAGGCAAGAGAGGAGCATACAGAGGCAAGAGAGGTGCTGACAGGAGAGAGTGAGCTGAAGAATAGGAAAGAGAGGTGCATAAAGAGGCAAAAGAGGTTTAGGAAGAGGCAAAAGAGGTGCAGAAAGAGGTAAGGTGTTAGAAAGAGGCAAGAGAGGTACAGAAAGAGGCAGGAGAAGTGCAGAAATAAGGGAGTGAGCTGCAGAAAGAGGCAAGAGAGATGCAGAAAGAGGCAAGAGAGGTGCAGAAAGAGGCAAGATAGTTGCAGAAAGAGGCAAGAGTAGTGCAGAAAGAGGCAATAATTGTGCAGAAAGATATAAGAGGTATAGAAAGAGGCAACAGCAGTACAGAAAAAGGAAAAAAGGCACAGAAAGAGGCAAATGAGGTACAGAAAGAGGCAAGAGAAGAACAGAAAGAAGAATAAAGGAGCAGCAAGAGGCAAAAGAGGTACAGAAAGAGGCAAGAGAGGTGCTGAGAGAAGAGAGTGAGCTGCAGAAAGAAGCAAGTAGACTACAGAAAGGGGCAAGAGAATGATACAAAGAAACAAGAGAGGTGCAGAAAGAGGCAAGAGAGATGCAGAAAGAGGAAAGATAGTTGCAGAAAGAGGCAAGAGAAGTGTAGAAAGAGACAATAATCGTGCAGAAAGATATAGGAGGTATAGAAAGAGGCAACAGAAGTACAGAAAGAGGAAGAAAGGCACAGAAAGAGGCAAGTAAAGTACAGAAAGAGGCAAGAGAAGGACACAAAGAAGCAAGAGAGGTGCAAAAACAGGCAAGAGAGGTGCAGAAAGAGGCAAGATAGTTGCAGAAAGAGGCAAGAGAAGTGCAAGAAGAGGCAATAATCGTGCAGAAAGATATAAGAGGTATAGAAAGAGGAAACAGAAGTACAGAAATGGGAAGAAAGGCACAGAAAGAGGCACGTGAGATGCAAAAAGAGGCAAGAGAAGAACAGAAAGAGGCAAGAGAGGTGCAGAAAGAAGAAGAAAGGTGCAGAAAGAGGCATGGGAGGTACAGAAAGAGGCAAGAGAGGAGCACACAAAGGCAAGAGTGGTGCTGACAGATGAGAGTGAGCTGAAGAATAGGGAAGAGAGGTGCATAAAGAGGCAAAAGAGGTTTAGGAAGAGGCAAAAGAGGTGCAGAAAGAGGTAAGGTGTTAGAAAGAGGCAAGAGAGGTGCAGAAAGAGGCAGGAGAAGTGCAGAAATAAGAGAGTGAGCTGCAGAAAGAGGCAAGAGAGGTGCAGAAAGAGGCAAGAGAGGAACAGAAATAGGCACAAGAGCTGCAGAAAGAAGATAAAGGGTACAGAAAGAGGCAAGTTAGGTGCATAAAGAGGAATAAAGGTACAGAAAGTGGCAAGAGAGGTGCAGAAATCAGAAAGAGGTGCAAAAATAGGCAAGAGTGGTACAGAAAGAGGCGAGAGAGATGCAGAAAGAAGTAAATGAGCTGCAAAAAGAGGGAGTAGAGGTGCAGAAAGAGGCAAGAGAGGTGCTGATAGAAGAGAGTGGGCTTCAGAAAGAGGCAAGATAGATTCAGGAAGAGTCAAGAGAGGTACAGAAAGAAGCACGAGAGGTATAGAAAGAGGCAGGAGAAATACAGGAAGAGGCAACATAGGTGCATAAAGAGGCAAGAGATGTGCAGAAAAAGACAACAGAGGTGCGGAAAGAGGCACAAGAGGTGTATAAAGAGGCAAGAGAGGTGCTGATAGAAGAGACTGAGCTACAGAAAGAGAGAAGAGAAGAGCAGAAAGATGCAAGAGAGGTGCAGAAAGAAGAGAGTGAGCTGCAGAAAGAGGCAAATGACGTTCAGAAGGAGGCAAGAGGGGTGCAGAAAGAGGTAAGAGGTGTAGAAAGAGGAAAGAGAAGAGCAGAAGGAGTCAAGAGAGTTGCAGAAAGAGGCAATAGAGGTGCAGAAAGAGAAAGAAAGGTGCATAAAGAGGGGGCGAGGGGCAGAAAGAGGCAAGAGAGGTGCAGAAAGATGAGTGGGATACAGCAAGAGGCAAGAGAGGTGCAGAAAAAGGCAAGCGAGGTACAGAAAGAGGCAAGAGAGGTACAGAAAGTAGAAAGTGAGCTGTAGAGAGAAGCAGGAAAAGTACAGAAAGAGGCAAGAGAAATACAGAAAGAGGCAAGGGAAGAGCAGGAGGAAGCAAGCACGGTACAGAAAGAGGCAAGAGAGGTACAGAAAGAGAAAGAAAGGTGCAGAAAGAGAGGTACAGAAGCAGTGAAAAAGGTGCAGAAAGAAGCAAGAGAAATGCAGAAAGAGGCAAGAGAGGTGCATAAATGTAAGAGTGCGCTGCAGAATCAGGGAAGAGTGGTTCGGAAAGAGGAACGTAAAGTGCAGAAAGAGGCTAGAGAGGTGCAGTACGAAGACAGTGAGCTGAAGAAAGAAGAAACAGAAGTACAGAAAGAGGCAAGAAAGGCGCAAAAAGAAGCAAGAGAAGTGCAGAAAGAGGCAAAAAGGTGCAGAAATAGGCAAGAGAGTTGCAGAAAGAGGCAATAGAGGTGCAGAAAGAGAAAGAAAGGTGCATAAAGAGGGGGCGAGGGGCAGAAAGAGGCAAGAGAGGTGCAGAAAGATGAGTGGGATACAGCAAGAGGCAAGAGAGGTGCAGAAAAAGGCAAGCGAGGTACAGAAAGAGGCAAGAGAGGTACAGAAAGTAGAAAGTGAGCTGTAGAGAGAAGCAGGAAAAGTACAGAAAGAGGCAAGAGAAATACAGAAAGAGGCAAGGGAAGAGCAGGAGGAAGCAAGCACGGTACAGAAAGAGGCAAGAGAGGTACAGAAAGAGAAAGAAAGGTGCAGAAAGAGAGGTACAGAAGCAGTGAAAAAGGTGCAGAAAGAAGCAAGAGAAATGCAGAAAGAGGCAAGAGAGGTGCATAAATGTAAGAGTGCGCTGCAGAATCAGGGAAGAGTGGTTCGGAAAGAGGAACGTAAAGTGCAGAAAGAGGCTAGAGAGGTGCAGTACGAAGACAGTGAGCTGAAGAAAGAAGAAACAGAAGTACAGAAAGAGGCAAGAAAGGCGCAAAAAGAAGCAAGAGAAGTGCAGAAAGAGGCAAAAAAGGTGCAGAAATAGGCAAGAGAGGTGCATAAAGAAGCAAGAGAGGTGCAGAAAGAAGAGAGTGAGCTGCAGAAAGAAGCAAGTAAAGTGCAGCAAGAGGCAAGAGAAGAACAGAAAGAAGCAAGAGAAGTGAGGAAATAGGCAAGAGAGGTGCAGAAAAAAGCAACATTGTTGCAGAAAGAAGCAAGAGAAGTGCAGAAAGAGGCAATAATAGTGCATAAAGAGGTAAGAGGTATAGAAAGAGGCAAGAGAGGTGCAAAAAGAGGAAGAAAGGCACAGAAAGAAGCAAGTGAGGTACTGAAAGGTAAAAGAGGAGAAAGAGGCAAGTGAGGTACAGAATGAGGCAACAGAGGTGCAGAAAGAAGAAAAAAGGAACAGAAAGAGGCAAGAGAGATGCAGAAAGAGGTATGGGAGGTGCAGAAAGAGGCAAGATAGTTGCAGAAAGAGGCAAGAGTAGTGCAGAAAGAGGCAATATTCGTGCAGAAAGATATAAGAGGTATAGAAAGAGGCACCAGCAGTACAGAAAAAGGAAAAAAGGCACAGAAAGAGGCAGATGAGGTACAGAAAGAGGCAAGAGAAGAACAGAAAGAAGAAGAAAGGAGCAGCAAGAGGCAAAAGAGGTACAGAAAGAGGCAAGAGAGGTGCAGAGAGAAGAGAGTGAGCTGCAGAAAGAAGCAAGTAGACTACAGAAAGGGGCAAGAGAATGATACAAAGAAACAAGAGAGGTGCAGAAAGAGGCAAGAGAGATGCAGAAAGAGGAAAGATAGTTGCAGAAAGAGGCAAGAGAAGTGTAGAAAGAGGCAATAATCGTGCAGAAAGATATAGGAGGTATAGAAAGAGGCAACAGAAGTACAGAAAGAGGAAGAAAGGCACAGAAAGAGGCAAGTAAAGTACAGAAAGAGGCAAGAGAAGGACACAAAGAAGCAAGAGAGGTGCAAAAACAGGCAAGAGAGGTGCAGAAAGAGGCAAGATAGTTGCAGAAAGAGGCAAGAGAAGTGCAAGAAGAGGCAATAATCGTGCAGAAAGATATAAGAGGTATAGAAAGAGGAAACAGAAGTACAGAAAGAGGAAGAAAGGCACAGAAAGAGGCAAGTGAGGTGCAAAAAGAGGCAAGAGAAGAACAGAAAGAGGCAAGAGAGGTGCAGAAACAGGCAAGAGAGGTACATAAAGAAGAAGAAAGGTGCAGAAAGAGGCATGGGAGGTACAGAAAGAGGCAAGAGAGGAGCACACAAAGGCAAGAGAGGTGCTGACAGATGAGAGTGAGCTGAAGAATAGGGAAGAGAGGTGCATAAAGAGGCAAAAGAGGTTTAGGAAGAGGCAAAAGAGGTGCAGAAAGAGGTAAGGTGTTAGAAAGAGGCAAGAGAGGTGCAGAAAGAGGCAGGAGAAGTGCAGAAATAAGAGAGTGAGCTGCAGAAAGAGGCAAGAGAGGTGCAGAAAGAGGCAAGAGAGGAACAGAAATAGGCACAAGAAAATGCAGAAAGAAGATAAAAGGTACAGAAAGAGGCAAGTTAGGTGCATAAAGAGGAATAAAGGTACAGAAAGTGGCAAGAGAGGTGCAGAAATCAGAAAGAGGTGCAAAAATAGGCAAGAGTGGTACAGAAAGAGGCGAGAGAGATGCAGAAAGAAGTAAATGAGCGGCAAAAAGAGGGAGTAGAGGTGCAGAAAGAGGCAAGAGAGGTGCTGATAGAAGAGAGTGGGCTTCAGAAAGAGGCAAGATAGATTCAGGAAGAGTCAAGAGAGGTACAGAAAGAAGCACGAGAGGTATAGAAAGAGGCAGGAGAAATACAGAAAGAGGCAACATAGGTGCATAAAGAGGCAAGAGATGTGCAGAAAAAGACAACAGAGGTGCGGAAAGAGGCACAAGAGGTGTATAAAGAGGCAAGAGAGGTGCTGATAGAAGAGACTGAGCTACAGAAAGAGAGAAGAGAAGAGCAGAAAGATGCAAGAGAGGTGCAGAAAGAAGAGAGTGAGCTGCAGAAAGAGGCAAAAGACGTTCAGAAGAAGGCAAGAGGGGTGCAGAAAGAGGTAAGAGGTGTAGAAAGAGGAAAGAGAAGAGCAGAAGGAGTCAAGAGAGTTGCAGAAAGAGGCAATAGAGGTGCAGAAAGAGAAAGAAAGGTGCAGAAAGAGGGGGCGAGGGGCAGAAAGAGGCAAGAGAGGTGCAGAAAGATGAGTGGGATACAGCAAGAGGCAAGAGAGGTGCAGAAAAAGGCAAGCGAGGTACAGAAAGAGGCAAGAGAGGTATAGAAAGTAGAGAGTGAGCTGTAGAGAGAAGCAGGAAAAGTACAGAAAGAGGCAAGAGAAATACAGAAAGAGGCAAGGGAAGAGCAGGAGGAAGCAAGCACGGTACAGAAAGAGGCAAGAGAGGTACAGAAAGAGAAAGAAAGGTGCAGAAAGAGAGGTACAGAAGCAGTGAAAAAGGTTCAGAAAGAAGCAAGAGAAATGCAGAAAGAGGCAAGAGAGGTGCATAAATGTAAGAGTGCGCTGCAGAATCAGGGAAGAGTGGTGCGGAAAGAGGAACGTAAAGTGCAGAAAGAGGCTAGAGAGGTGCAGTACGAAGACAGTGAGCTGAAGAAAGAAGAAACAGAAGTACAGAAAGAGGCAAGAAAGGCGCAAAAAAAAGCAAGAGAAGTGCAGAAAGAGGCAAAAAAGGTGCAGAAATAGGCAAGAGAGGTGCGTAAAGAAGCAAGAGAGGTGCAGAAAGAAGAGAGTGAGCTGCAGAAAGAAGCAAGTAAAGTGCAGCAAGAGGCAAGAGAAGTACAGAAAGAAGCAAGAGAAGTGAGGAAATAGGCAAGAGAGGTGCAGAAAAAAGCAACATTGTTGCAGAAAGAAGCAAGAGAAGTGCAGAAAGAGGCAAGAATAGTGCATAAAGAGGTAAGAGGTATAGAAAGAGGCAAGAGAGGTGCAAAAAGAGGAAGAAAGGCACAGAAAGAAGCAAGTGAGGTACTGAAAGGTAAAAGAGGAGAAAGAGGCAAGTGAGGTACAGAATGAGGCAACAGAGGTGCAGAAGGAAGAAAAAAGGAACAGAAAGAGGCAAGAGAGGTACAGAAATAGGCAAGAGAGGTACAGAAAGAAGAGAGTAAGCTGCAGAAAGAGGCAAGAGAGGTGCAGACAGAGGCAAGAACAGTACAGAAACAGGCAAGAGAAGAGCAGACGCAGGCAAGAGTGGTGCAGAAAGATGCAAGAGAGGTACAGAAAGAGGAACACAGGTGCAGAAATAGGCAAGAGAGGTGCAGACACAGGGAGAAAGGCGAAGAAAGAAGCTAGAGAAATGCTGAAAGAGGTGAAAGAGGTACAGAAAGAGGCACGAGAGGTACAGAAAGAAGAATAAAGTTGCAGAAAGAGGCAAGAGAGGTGCAGAGAGAAGAGAGTGAGCTGCAGAAAGAAGCAAGTAGACTACAGAAAGAAGCAAGAGAAGGGCACAAAGAAACAAGAGAGGTGCAGAAAGAGGCAAGAGAAATGCAGAAAGAGGAAAGATAGTTGCAGAAAGAGGCAAGAGAAGTGTAGAAAGAGACAATAATTGTGCAGAAAGATATAGGAGGTATAGAAAGAGGCAACAGAAATACAGAAAGAGGAAGAAAGGCACAGAAAGATGCAAGTAAAGTACAGAAAGAGGCAAGAGAAGGACACAAAGAAGCAAGAGAGGTGTAAAAAGAGGCAAGAGAGGTGCAGAAAGAGGCAAGATAGTTGCAGAAAGAGGCAAGAGAAGTGCAAGAAGAGGCAATAATCGTGCAGAAAGATATAAGAGGTATAGAAAGAGGCAACAGAAGTACAGAAAGAGGAAGAAAGGCACAGAAAGAGGCAAGTGAGGTGCAGAAAGAGGCAAGAGAAGAAAAGAAAGAGACAAGAGAGGTGCAGAAACAGGCAAGAGAGGTACAGAAAGAAGAAGAAAGTTGCAGAAAGCGGCAAGGGAGGTACAGCAAGAGGCGAGAGAGGAGCACACAGAGGCAAGAGAGGTGCTGACAGATGAGAGTGAGCCGAAGAATAGGGACGAGAGGTGCATAAAGAGGCAAAAGAGGTTTAGGAAGAGGCAAAAGAGGTGCAGAAAGAGGTAAGGTGTTAGAAAGAGGCAAGAGAGGTGCAGAAAGAGGCAGGAGAAGTGCAGAAATAAGAGAGTGAGCTGCAGAAAGAGGCAAGAGAGGTACAGAAATAGGCACAAGAGGTGCAGAATGAGGATAAAAGGCACAGAAAGAGGCAAGAGAGGTGCAGAAATCAGAAAGAGGTACAAAAATAGGCAAGAGTGGTATAGAAAGAGGCGAGAGAGGTGCAGAAAGAAGTAAATGAGCTGCAAAAAGAGGGAGTAGAGGTGCAGAAAGAGGCAAGAGAGGTGCTGATAGAAGAGAGTGGGCTTCAGAAAGAGGCAAGAGAGATGCAGGAAGAGCCAAGAGAGGTACAGAAAGAAGCAAGAGAGGTATAGAAAGAGGCAGGAGAAATACAGAAAGAGACAACATAGCTGCATAAAGAGGCAAGAACTGTGCAGAAAAAGACAACAGAGGTGCAGAAAGAGGCACGAGAGGTGTATAAAGAGGCAAGAGAGGTGCTGATAGAAGAGACTGAGCTACAGAAAGAAAGAAGAGAAGAGCAGAAATATGCAAGAGAGGTGCAGAAAGAAGAGAGTGAGCTGCAGAAAGAGGCAAAAGACGTTCGGAAGGAGGCAAGAGGGGTGCAGAAAGAGGTAAGAGGTGTAGAAAGAGGAAAGAGAAGAGCAGAAGGAGTCAAGAGAGTTGCAGAAAGAGGCAATAGAGGTACAGAAAGAGAAATAAAGGTACAGAAAGAGGGGGCGAGGGGCAGGAAGAGGCAAGAGAGGTGCAGAAAGATGAGTGGGATACAGCAAGAGGCAAGAGAGGTTCAGAAAAAGGCAAGTGAGGTACAGAAAGAGGCAAGAGAGGTACAGAAAGTAGAGAGTGAGCTGTAGAGAGAAGCAAGAAAAGTACAGAAAGAGGCAAGAGAAGTACAGAAAGAGGCAAGAGAGGAGCAGAAAGATGTAAGAGGTTAGAAAGAGGCAAGAGAGGTGCAAAAAGAGGACGAAAGGCACAGAAAGAGGCAAGAGAAGAGCAGGAGGAAGCAAGCGCGGTACAGAAAGAGGCAAGAGAGGTACAGAAAGAGAAAGAAAGGTGCAGAAAGAGAGGTACAGAAGCAGTGAAAAAGGTGCAGAAAGAAACAAGAGAAATGCAGAAAGAGGCAAGAGAGGTGCAGAAATGTAAGAGTGCGCTGCAGAATCAGGGAAGAGTGGTGCGGAAAGAGGCAAGTGAAGTGCAGAAAGAGGCTATAGAGGTGCAGTACGAAGACAGTGAGCTGAAGAAAGAAGAAACAGAAGTACAGAAAGAGGCAAGAAAGGCGCAAAAAGAAGCAAGAGAAGTGCAGAAAGAGGCAAAAAAGGTGCAGAAAGAGGCAAGAGAGGTGCAAAAAGAAGCAAGAGAGGTGCAGAAAGTAGAGAGTGAGCTGCAGAAAGAAGCAAGTAAAGTGCAGCAAGAGTCAAGAGAAGTACAGAAAGAAGCAAGAGAAGTGAGGAAAGAGGCAAGAGAGGTGCAGACAAAAGCAACATTGTTGCAGAAAGAAGCAAGAGAAGTGCAGAAAGAGGCAAGAATAGTGCATAAAGAGGTAGGAGGTATAGAAAGAGGCAAGAGAGGTGCAAAAAGAGGAAGAAAGGCACAGAAAGAAGCAAGTGAGGTACTGAAAGGTAAAAGAAGAGAAAGAGGCAAGTGAGGTACAGAATGAGGCAACAGAGGTGCAGAAAGAAGAAAAAAGGTACAGAAAGAGGCAAGAGAGGTACATAAATAGGCAAGAGAGGTACAGAAAGAAGAGAGTAAGCTGCAGAAAGAGGCAAGAGAGGTGCAGACAGAGGCAAGAAAGGTACAGAAACAGGCAAGAGAAGAGCAGACTCAGGCAAGAGTAGTGCAGAAAGATGCAATAGAGGTACAGAAAGAGGAACACAGGTGCAGAAATAGGCAAGAGAGGTGAAGACACAGGAAGAAAGGCGCAGAAAGAAGCTAGAGAAATGCTGAAAGAGGCGAAAGAGGTATAGAAAGAGGCACGAGAGGTACAGAAAGAAGAATAAAGTTGCAGAAAGAGGCAAGAGAGGTGCAGAGAGAATTGAGTGAGCTGCAGAAAGAAGCAAGTAGACTACAGAAAGAAGCAAGCAAAGGGCACAAAGAAACAAGAGAGGTGCAGAAAGAGGCAAGAGAAATGCAGAAAGAGGAAAGATAGTTGCAGAAAGAGGCAAGAGAAGAAAGAGACAATAATCGTGCAGAAAGATATAGAGGTATAGAAAGAGGCAACAGAAGTACAGAAAGAGGAAGAAAGGCACAGAAAGAGGCAAGTAAAGTACAGAAAGGGGCAAGAGAAGGACACAAAGAAGCAAGAGAGGTGCAAAAAGAGGCAAGAGAGGTGCAGAAAGAGGCAAGATAGTTGCAGAAAGAGGCAAGAGAAGTGCAAGAAGAGGCAATAATCGTGCCGAAAGATATAAGAGGTATAGAAAGAGGCAACAGAAGTACAGAAAGAGGAAGAAAGGCACAGAAAGAGGCAAGTGAGGTACAGAAAAAGGCAAGAGAAGAACAGAAAGAGACAAGAAAGGTGCAGAAACAGGCAAGAGAGGTACAGAAACAAGAAGAAAGGTGCAGAAAGCGGCATGGGAGGTACAGAAAGAGGCAAGAGAGGAGCACACAGAGGCAAGAGAGGTGCTGACAGATGAGAGTGAGCTGAAGAATAGGGAAGAGAGGTGCATAAAGAGGCAAAAGAGGTTGAGGAAGAGGCAAAAGAGGCGCAGAAAGAGGTAAGGTGTTAAAAAGAGGCAAGAGAGTTGCAGAGAGAGGCAGAGAAGTTCAGAAATAAGAGAGTGAGCTGCAGAAAGAGGCAAGAGAGGTACATAAATAGGCACAAGAGGTGCAGAAAGAGGATAAAAGGCACAGAAAGAGGCAAGTTAGGTGCATAAAGAGGAATAAAGGTTCAGAAATAGGCAAGAGAGGTGCACAAATCGGAAAGAGGTACAAAAATAGGCAAGAGTGGTATAGAAAGAGGCGAGAGAGATGCAGAAAGAAGTAAATGAGCTGCAAAAAGAGGGAGTAGAGGTGCAGAAAGAGGCAAGAGAGGTGCTGATAGAAGAGAGTGGGCTTCAGAAAGAGGCAAGAGAGATGCAGGAAGAGCCAAGAGAGGTACAGAAAGAAGCAAGAGAGGTATAGAAAGAGGCAGGAGAAATACAGAAAGAGGCAACATAGGTGCATAAAGAGGCAAGAGATGTGCAGAAAAAGACAACAGAGGTGCAGAAAGAGGCACGAGAGGTGTATAAAGAGGCAAGAGAGGTGCTGATAGAAGAGACTGAGCTACAGAAAGAGAGAAGAGAAGAGCAGAAAGATGCAAGAGAGGTGCAGAAAGAAGAGAGTGAGCTGCAGAAAGAGGCAAAAGACGTTCTGAAGGAGGCAAGAGGGGTGCAGAAAGAGGTAAGAGGTGTAGAAAGAGGAAAGAGAAGAGCAGAAGGAGTCAAGAGAGTTGCAGAAAGAGGCAATAGAGGTACAGAAAGAGAAATAAAGGTGCAGAAAGAGGGGGCGAGGGGCAGGAAGAGGCAAGAGAGGTGCAGAAAGATGAGTGGGATACAGCAAGAGGCAAGAGAGGTGCAGAAAAAGGCAAGTGAGGTACAGAAAGAGGCAAGAGAGGTACAGAAAGTAGAGAGTGAGCTGTAGAGAGAAGCAAGAAAAGTACAGAAAGAGGCAAGAGAAGTACAGAAAGAGGCAAGAGAGGAGCAGAAAGATGTAAGAGGTTAGAAAGAGGCAAGAGAGGTGCAAAAAAAGGACGAAAGGCACAGAAAGAGGCAAGAGAAGAGCAGGAGGAAGCAAGCGCGGTACAGAAAGAGGCAAGAGAGGTACAGAAAGAGAAAGAAAGGTGCAGAAAGTGAGGTACAGAAGCAGTGAAAAAGGTGCAGAAAGAAGCAAGAGAAATGCAGAAAGAGGCAAGAGAGGTGCTGAAATGTAAGAGTGCGCTGCAGAATCTGGGAAGAGTGGTGCGGAAAGAGGCAAGTGAAGTGCAGAAAGCGGCTAGAGAGGTGCAGTACGAAGACAGTGAGCTGAAGAAAGAAGAAACAGAAGTGCAGAAAGAGGCAAGAAAGGCGCAAAAAGAAGCAAGAGAAGTGCAGAAAGAGGCAAAAAAGGTGCAGAAAGAGGCAAGAGAGGTGCAAAAAGAAGCAATAGAGGTGCAAAAAGTAGAGAGTGAGCTGCAGAAAGAAGCAAGTAAAGTGCAGCAAGAGGCATGAGAAGTACAGAAAGAAGCAAGAGAAGTGAGGAAAGAGGCAAGAGAGGTGCAGAAAAAAACAACATTGTTGCAGAAAGAAGCAAGAGAAGTGCAGAAAGAGGCAAGAATAGTGCATAAAGAGGTAAGAGGTATAGAAAGAGGCAAGAGAGGTGCAAAAAGATGAAGAAAGGCACAGAAAGAAGCAAGTGAGGTACTGAAAGGTAAAAGAGAAGAAAGAGGCAAGTGAGGTACAGAATGAGGCAACAGAGGTGCAGAAAGAAGAAAAAAGGTACAGAAAGAGGCAAGAGAGATACAGAAATAGGAACACAGGTGCAGAAATAGGCAAGAGAGGTGAAGACACAGGAAGAAAGGCGCAGAAAGAAGCTAGAGAAATGCTGAAAGAGGCAAAAGAGATACAGAAAGAGGCACGAGAGGTACAGAAAGAAGAATAAAGTTGCAGAAAGAGGCAAGAGAGGTGCAGAGAGAATTGAGTGAGCTGCAGAAAGAAGCAAGTAGACTACAGAAAGAAGCAAGCGGAGGGCACAAAGAAACAAGAGAGGTGCAGAAAGAGGCAAGAGAAATGCAGAAAGAGGAAAGATAGTTGCAGAAAGAGGCAAGAGAAGAAAGAGACAATAATCATGCAGAAAGATATAGAGGTATAGAAAGAGGCAACAGAAGTACAGAAAGAGGAAGAAAGGCACAGAAAGAGGCAAGTGAGGTACAGAAAAAGGCAAGAGAAGAACAGAAAGAGACAAGAAAGGTGCAGAAACAGGCAAGAGAGGTACAGAAACAAGAAGAAAGGTGCAGAAAGCGGCATGGGAGGTACAGAAAGAGGCAAGAGAGGATCACACAGAGGCAAGAGAGGTGCTGACAGATGAGAGTGAGCTGAAAAATAGGGAAGAGAGGTGCATAAAGAGGCAAAAGAGGTTGAGGAAGAGGCAAAAGAGGTGCAGAAAGAGGTAAGGTGTTAAAAAGAGGCAAGAGAGTTGCAGAGAGAGGCAGAGAAGTGCAGAAATAAGAGAGTGAGCTGCAGAAAGAGGCAAGAGAGGTACAGAAATAGGCACAAGAGGTGCAGAAAGAGGATAAAAGGCACAGAAAGAGGCAAGTTAGGTGCATAAAGAGGAATAAAGGTTCAGAAATAGGCAAGAGAGGTGCAGAAATCGGAAAGAGGTACACAAATAGGCAAGAGTGGTATAGAAAGAGGCGAGAGAGATGCAGAAAGAAGTAAATGAGCTGCAAAAAGAGGGAGTAGAGGTGCAGAAAGAGGCAAGAGAGGTGCTGATAGAAGAGAGTGGGCTTCAGAAAGAGGCAAGAGAGATGCAGGAAGAGCCAAGAGAGGTACAGAAAGAAGCAAGAGAGGTATAGAAAGAGGCAGGAGAAATACAGAAAGAGGCAACATAGGTGCATAAAGAGGCAAGAGATGTGCAGAAAAAGACAACAGAGCTGCAGAAAGAGGCACGAGAGGTGTATAAAGAGGCAAGAGAGGTGCTGATAGAAGAGACTGAGCTAGAGAAAGAGAGAAGAGAAGAGCAGAAAGATGCAAGAGAGGTGCAGAAAGAAGAGAGTGAGCTGCAGAAAGAGGCAAAAGACGTTCTGAAGGAGGCAAGAGGGGTGCAGAAAGAGGTAAGAGGTGTAGAAAGAGGAAAGAGAAGAGCAGAAGGAGTCAAAAGAGTTGCAGAAAGAGGCAATAGAGGTACAGAAAGAGAAATAAAGGTGCAGAAAGAGGGGGCGAGGGGCAGGAAGAGGCAAGAGAGGTGCAGAAAGATGAGTGGGATACAGCAAGAGGCAAGAGAGGTGCAGAAAAAGGCAAGAAAGGTACAGAAACAGGCAAGAGAAGAGCAGACTCAGGCAAGAGTAGTGCAGAAAGATGCAATAGAGGTACAGAAAGAGAAACACAGGTGCAGAAATAGGAAAGAGAGGTGAAGACACAGGAAGAAAGGCGCAGAAAGAAGCTAGAGAAATGCTGAAAGAGGCGAAAGAGGTACAGAAAGAGGCACGAGAGGTACAGAAAGAAGAATAAAGTTGCAGAAAGAGGCAAGAGAGGTGCAGAAAGAATTGAGTGAGCTGCAGAAAGAAGCAAGTAGACTACAGAAAGATGCAAGCGGAGGGCACAAAGAAACAAGAGAGGTGCAGAAAGAGGCAAGAGAAATGCAGAAAGAGGAAAGATAGTTGCAGAAAGAGGCAAGAGAAGAAAGAGACAATAATCGTGCAGAAAGATATAGAGGTATAGAAAGAGGCAACAGAAGTACAGAAAGAGGAAGAAAGGCACAGAAAGAGGCAAGTGAGGTACAGAAAAAGGCAAGAGAAGAACAGAAAGAGACAAGAAAGGTGCAGAAACAGGCAAGAGAGGTACAGAAACAAGAAGAAAGGTGCAGAAAGCGGCATGGGAGGTACAGAAAGAGGCAAGAGAGGATCACACAGAGGCAAGAGAGGTGCTGACAGATGAGAGTGAGCTGAAGAATAGGGAAGAGAGGTGCATAAAGAGGCAAAAGAGGTTGAGGAAGAGGCAAAAGAGGTGCAGAAAGAGGTAAGGTGTTAAAAAGAGGCAAGAGAGTTGCAGAGAGAGGCAGAGAAGTGCAGAAATAAGAGAGTGAGCTGCAGAAAGAGGCAAGAGAGGTACAGAAATAGGCACAAGAGGTGCAGAAAGAGGATAAAAGGCACAGAAAGAGGCAAGTTAGGTGCATAAAGAGGAATAAAGGTTCAGAAATAGGCAAGAGAGGTGCAGAAATCGGAAAGAGGTACACAAATAGGCAAGAGTGGTATAGAAAGAGGCGAGAGAGATGCAGAAAGAAGTAAATGAGCTGCAAAAAGAGGGAGTAGAGGTGCAGAAAGAGGCAAGAGAGGTGCTGATAGAAGAGAGTGGGCTTCAGAAAGAGGCAAGAGAGATGCAGGAAGAGCCAAGAGAGGTACAGAAAGAAGCAAGAGAGGTATAGAAAGAGGCAGGAGAAATACAGAAAGAGGCAACATAGGTGCATAAAGAGGCAAGAGATGTGCAGAAAAAGACAACAGAGCTGCAGAAAGAGGCACGAGAGGTGTATAAAGAGGCAAGAGAGGTGCTGATAGAAGAGACTGAGCTACAGAAAGAGAGAAGAGAAGAGCAGAAAGATGCAAGAGAGGTGCAGAAAGAAGAGAGTGAGCTGCAGAAAGAGGCAAAAGACGTTCTGAAGGAGGCAAGAGGGGTGCAGAAAGAGGTAAGAGGTGTAGAAAGAGGAAAGAGAAGAGCAGAAGGAGTCAAGAGAGTTGCAGAAAGAGGCAATAGAGGTACAGAAAGAGAAATAAAGGTGCAGAAAGAGGGGGAGAGGGGCAGGAAGAGGCAAGAGAGGTGCAGAAAGATGAGTGGGATACAGCAAGAGGCAAGAGAGGTGCAGAAAAAGGCAAGTGAGGTACAGAAAGAGGCAAGAGAGGTACAGAAAGTAGAGAGTGAGCTGTAGAGAGAAGCAAGAAAAGTACAGAAAGAGGCAAGAGAAGTACAGAAAGAGGCAAGAGAGGAGCAGAAAGATGTAAGAGGTTAGAAAGAGGCAAGAGAGGTGCAAAAAGAGGACGAAAGGCACAGAAAGAGGCAAGAAAAGAGCAGGAGGAAGCAAGCGCGGTACAGAAAGAGGCAAGAGAGGTACAGAAAGAGAAAGAAAGGTGCAGAAAGAGAGGTACAGAAGCAGTGAAAAAGGTGCAGAAAGAAGCAAGAGAAATGCAGAAAGAGGCAAAAAAGGTGCAGAAAGAGGCAAGAGAGGTGCAAAAAGAAGCAATAGAGGTGCAAAAAGTAGAGAGTGAGCTGCAGAAAGAAGCAAGTAAAGTGCAGCAAGAGGCAAGAGAAGTACAGAAAGAAGCAAGAGAAGTGAGGAAAGAGGCAAGAGAGGTGCACAAAAAAGCAACATTGTTGCAGAAAGAAGCAAGAGAAGTGCAGAAAGAGGCAAGAATAGTGCATAAAGAGGTAAGAGGTATAGAAAGAGGCAAGAGAGGTGCAAAAAGATGAAGAAAGGCACAGAAAGAAGCAAGTGAGGTACTGAAAGGTAAAAGAGAAGAAAGAGGCAAGTGAGGTACAGAATGAGGCAACAGAGGTGCAGAAAGAAGAAAAAAGGTACAGAAAGAGGCAAGAGCGGTACAGAAATAGGAACACAGGTGCAGAAATAGGCAAGAGAGGTGAAGACACAGGAAGAAAGGCGCAGAAAGAAGCAAGAGAAATGCTGAAAGAGGCAAAAGAGGTACAGAAAGAGGCACGAGAGGTACAGAAAGAATAAAGTTGCAGAAAGAGGCAAGAGAGGTGCAGAGAGAATTGAGTGAGCTGCAGAAAGAAGCAAGTAGACTACAGAAAGAAGCAAGAGAAGGGCACAAAGAAACAAGAGAGGTGCAGAAAGAGGCAAGAGAAATGCAGAAAGAGGAAAGATAGTTGCAGAAAGAGGCAAGAGAAGTGTACAAAGAGACAATAATCGTGCAGAAAGATATAGGAGGTATAGAAAGAGGCAACAGAAGTACAGAAAGAGGAAGAAAGGCACAGAAAGATGTAAGAGGTTAGAAAGGGGCAAGAGAGGTGCAAAAAGAGGACGAAAGGCACAGAAAGAGGCAAGAGAAGAGAAGGAGGAAGCAAGCACGGTACAGAAAGAGGCAAGAGAGTTACAGAAAGAGAAAGAAAGGTGCAGAAAGAGAGGTACAGAAGCAGTGAAAAAGGTGCAGAAAGAAGCAAGAGAAATGCAGAAAGAGGCAAGAGAGGTGCAGAAATGTAAGAGTGTGCTGCAGAATCAGGGAAGAGTGGTGCGGAAAGAGGCAAGTGAAGTGCAGAAAGAGGCTAGAGAGGTGCAGTACGAAGACAGTGAGCTGAAGAAATAAGAAACAGAAGTGCAGAAAGAGGCAAGAAAGGCGCAAAAAGAAGCAAGAGAAGTGCAGAAAGAGGCAAAAAAGGTGCAGAAAGAGGCAAGAGAGGTACAAAAAGAAGCAAGAGAGGTGCAGAAAGTAGAGAGTGAGCTGCAGAAAGAAGCAAGTAAAGTGCAGCAAGAGAAGTACAGAAAAAAGCAAGAGAAGGGAGGAAAGAGGCAAGAGAGATACAGAAAAAGGCAACGTTGTTGCAGAAAGAAGCAAGAGAAGTGCAGAAAGAGGCAAGAATAGTGCATAAAGAGGTAAGAGGTATAGAAAGAGGCAACAGAGGTGCAAAAAGAGGAAGAAAGGCACAGAGAGAAGCAAGTGAGGTACTGAAAGGTAAAAGAGCAGAAAGAGGCAAGTGAGGTACAGAATGAGGCAACAGAGGTGCTGAAAGAAGAAAAAAGGTACAGAAAGAGGCAAGAGGGGTACAGAAATAGGCAATAGAGGTACAGAAAGAAGAGAGTAAGCTGCAGAAAGAGGCAAGAGAGGTGCAGAAAGAGGCAAGAAAGGTACAGAAACAGGCAAGAGAAGAGCAGACGCAGGCAAGAGTGGTGCAGAAAGATGCAAGAGAGGTATAGAAAGAGGAACACAGGTGCAGAAATAGGCAAGAGAGGTGCAGACACAGGAAGAAAGGAGCAGAAAGAAGCAAGAGAAATGCTGAAAGAGGCGAAAGAGGTACAGAAAGAGGCACAAGAGGTGCAGAATGAAGAATAAAGTTGCAGAAAGAGGCAAGAGAGGTAAAGAAGGAGGCCAAAGAGTACAAAAAGAAGAGACTGAGCTGCAGAAAGAGGCAAGAGAGGTTCAGAAAGAGGAATGAGAAGTGCAGAAAGAGGCAAGAGGTGTGCATAGAGAGGTAAGAGGTGTAGAAAGAGATAAGGTAAGAGAAAAAGGAGTCAAGAGAGGTGCAGAAAGAAGCAAGAGATGTACAGAAAGAGGAAGGAAGGTACAGACAGAGAGGGGAGAGGTGCAGACAGAGTCTAGAGAGGTGCAGAAAGATGAGATTGATATACAGAAAGTGGCAAGAGAGGTGCAGATAAAGGCAGGCGAGGTGCAGAAAGAGGCATGAGAGGTGCAGAAAGAAGAGATTGAGATGCAGAAAGAAGTAAGTAAAGAGCAGAAAGAGGCAAGAGAAGTACAGAAAGAGGCAAGAGAAGTGCAGAAAGAGGCAGGAGAGTTGCAGAAAGAGGCAAGAGAGGTGCAGAAAGAGGCAAGAAATGTACAGAAACAGGCAAGAGAAGAGCAGATTTAGGCAAGAGTGGTGTAGAAAGAGGCAAGAGAGGTACAGAAAGAGAAACACAGGAGCAGAAATAGGCCAGAGAGGTGCAGACACAGGAAGAAAGGAGCAGAAAGAAGCTAGACAAGTGCTGGCAGAGGCAAGAGAGGTTCAGAAAGAGGCAGGAGACGTGCAGAAAGAAGAATAAAGTTGCAGAAACAGGCAAGAGAGGTGTAGAAGGAGGCAACAGAGTATGAAAAGAAGAGACTGTGCTGCAGAAAGAGGCAAGAAATATGCAGAAAGAGAAAAAGAGAGTTGCAGAAAGAAGCTAGAGAGGTGCTGATAGAAGGGAGTGAGCTGCAGAAAGAGGGAAAAGAGGTACAGGATTAGGCAAGAGAGGTGCAGAAAGAAGAGAGTGAGCTGCAGAAAGAGGCAAGAGAGATTCAGAAAGAGGCAAGAGACATGCAAAAAGAGGCAAGAGAGGTTCAGAAAGAGGTAAGAGGTGCAGAAAGAGGCAAGTGAGGTACAGAAAGTGACAAGATAAGAGCAGAAGGAGGCAAGAGCGGTACTGAAAGAGGCAAGAGAGGTACAGAAAGAAGAGGAAAAGTACAGAACGAGGCAAGAGAGGTGAAGAAACAGGACAAAAAGCACAGAAAGAAGCAAGAGAACTGCAGACAGAGGAAAGAGACGTGCAGAAAGAGGCAAGAGAGGTGCAGAAAGAGGCAAGAGAGGTAAAGAAATGTAAGAGTGCACTGCCAAAAGAGAGAAGAGTGGCGCAGAAAGAGGTAAGTGAAGTACAGAAAGAGTCAAGAGAGGTGCAGAAAGAAGAGTGAGCTGCAGAAAGAAGCAAGAGAAATGCAGAAAATGGCAAGAGAGTTACAGAAAGAGGCAAGAGAGGTACAGAAAAAAGAGACTGAGCTGTAGAAAGAGGCAAGAGAGGTGCAAAAAGAGGCATAAGAGGTACATACAGAGGCAAGAGAGGTACAGAAAGCGAAAGAAAGGTGCAGAAACAGTTAGAAAGGTGCAGAAAGGAGCAAGAGTAGTGTAGAAAGAGGAAAGAGAGGTGCAGAAAGAGGCAAGAGAGGTACAGAAATATAAGAGGGAGCAGTACAATCAGGGAAGAGTGGTGCGGAAAGAGGCAAGAGAGATGCAGAAAGAGGCTAGAGAGGTGCAGCACGAAGATAGGTAGCTGAAGAAAGAAGCAAGAGAAGTGCAGAAAGAGACAAGAAAGGCGCAGAAAGAAGCAAGATAAGTGCAGAGAGAGGCAAGAAAGGTGCAGAAAACGGAAAGAGAGGTGCAGAAAGAGGCAAGAGAGGTGCAGAAATATAAGAGTGAACTGCCAAAAGAGAGAAGAGTGGAGCAGAATGGGGTAAGAGAAGTACAGAAAGAGGCAAGAGAGGTGCAGAAAGAAGATTGAGCTGCAGAAAGAAGCAAGAGAAATACAGAAAATGGCAAGAGAGTTGCAGAAAGAGGCAAGAGAGGTGCAGAAATAGGCAAGAGGGGTACAGAAAGAGGGTAGAGAGGTACAGAAAGAACCAAAAGACATGCAGAAAGAAGCAAGAGAGGTGCAGAAAGAGGCAAGATGGGTGCATAAAAAAGCAAGAGAGGTGCAGAAAGAAGAAAGAGAAATACAGAAAGAGGCAACAGAGGTGCATAAATGGGCAATGGATGTGCAGAGAGAGACAAGAGAGGTGTGAAAAGAGGCAGGAGAGGTGGATAAAAAGGCAGGAGAGGTGCAAAAAGAAGAGAGTGAGCTGCAGAAAGAGGCAAGAGAGGTTCAGAAAAAGGCATGAGATGTGCACAAAGAGGCAAGCAGGGTGCAGAAACAGGTAAGAGGTATGGAAAGATGCAAAGAAGAGCAAAAGGAGTCAAGAGAGATGTAGAAAGAGGCAAGAGAGGTACAGAAAGAGGAAGAAAGGTACAGAAATAGGGGTAGAAGTGTAGAAAGATGCAAGAGAGGTGCAGAAAGATGAGAGTGAAATACAGAAAGAGGCAAGAGAGGTGCAGAAAGAAGAGGAAACGTACAGAACGAGGCAAGAGAGGTGAAGAACCAGGACAAAAGGCACAGAAAGAAGCAAGAGAACTGCAGAAAGAGGAAAGAGACGTGCAGAAAGAGGCAAGGGAGGTGCAGAAAGAGGCAAGAGAGGTAAAGAAATGTAAGAGTGAACTGCCAAAAGAGAGAAGTGTGGAGCAGAAAGAGGTAAGTGAAATACAGAAAGAGGCAAGAGAGGTGCAGAAAGAAGAGTGAGCTGCAGAAAGAAGCAAGAGAAATGCAGGAAATGGCAAGAGAGTTACAGAAAGAGGAGAGGCAAGAGAGGTGCAGAAATAGGCAAGAGAGGTACAGAAAGAGGGAAGAGAGGTACAGAAAGAGCCAAAAGACATGCAGAAAGAAGCAAGAGAGGTGCAGAAAGAGGCAAGAGAAATACAGAAAGAGGCAACAGAGGTGCATAAAGAGACAAGAGAGGTGCATAAAAAAGCAAGAGAGGTGCAGAAAGAGGAAAGAGAAATACAGAAAGAGGCAACAGAGGTGCATAAATAGGCAAGAGATGTGCAGAAAGACAAGAGAGGCATGAGAGGTGCAAAAAGAAGAGAGTGAGCTGCAGAAAGAGGCAAGAGAGGTTCAGAAAAAGGCATGAGATGTGCACAAAGAGACAAGCAGGGTGCAGAATTAGGTAAGAGGTGTCTAAAGATGCAAAGAAGAGCAAAAGGAGTCAAGAGAAAGTGGCAAGAGAGGTACAGTGAGAGGAAGAAAGGTACAGAAAGAGGGGGAGAGGTGTAGAAAGAGGCAAGAGAGGTGCAGAAAGATGAGAGTGAAATACAGAAAGAGGTGAGAGAGGTGCAGAAAAAGGCAAGCGAGGTGCAGAAAGAGGCAAGAAAGGTGCAGAAAGAAGAGAGTAAACTGCAGAAAGAAGCAAGTAAAGTGCAGAAAGAGGCAAGAGAAGAACAGAAAGAGGCAAGAGAAGTGCAGAAAGAGGCAGGAGAGGTGCTGAAAGAGGCAAGAGATGTACAGAAAAAAGAAAATGAGCTGTAGAAAGAGGCAAGAGAGGTGCAAAAAGAGGCATAAGAGATACAGAAAGAGGTGAGAGAGGTACAGAAAGTGTAAGAAATGTACAGAAAGAGGCAAGAGAGGTGCAGAAACAGTTAGAAAGGTACAGAAAGAAGCAAGAGAAGTGCAGAAAGAGGAAAAAGAGGTGCAGAAAGTAGCAAGAGAGGTACAGAAATATAAGAGTGAGCAGTGCAATCAGGGAAGAGTGGTGCGGAAAGAGGCAAGAGAGGTGCAGAAAGAGGCTAGAGAGGTGCAGCACGAAAGATAGGTAGCTGAAGAAAGAAGCAAGAGAAGTACAGAAAGAGACAAGAAAGGCACAGAATGAAGCAAAAGAAGTGCAGAGAGAGGCAAGAAAGGTGCAGAATGCGGCAATAGAGGTTCAGAAAGAGGCAACAGAGGTGCAGAGAGAAGAAAGTGAGCTACAGAAAGAAGCAATTAAAGTGCAGAGAGAGGCAAGAGAGATACAGAAAGAGGCAGGAGAGGTGCAGAATAAGGCAAGATTGTTGTAGAAAGAGGCAAGAGAAGTACAGAAAGAGGCACGATTAGTGCAGAAAAAGGTAAGAGGAATAGAAAGAGACAAGAGTGGCGCAAAAAGAGGAAGAACGGTGCAGAAATAGGCAAGTGAGGTGCAGAAAGAGTTAAGAGAAGAGAAGAGAGAGGCAAGTGAGGTACAGAAAGAGGCAACAGAGGTGCATAAATAGGCAAGAGATGTGCAGAAAGGGACAAGAGAGATGTGGAAAGAGGTAGGAGAGGTGTATAAGAGTCAATAGAGCTGTAAAAAGAAGAGAGTGAGCTGCAGAAAGAGGCAAGAGAGGTTCAGAAAGAGGCATGAGATGTGCAGAAAGAGGAAAGAGGGGTGCAGAAAGAGGTAAGAGGTGTAGAAAGTGGCATGATAAGAGCAGAAGGAGTCAAGAGAGGTGCAGAAAGAGGCAAAAGAGGTACAGAAAAAGTAAGAAAGGTACAGAAAGAGGGGGAGAGATGCAGAAAGAGGCAAGAGAAGTACAGAAAGATGAGAGTGAGATACAGAAAGAGGCAAAGAGATGCAGAAAACGGCAAGTAACGTGCAGAAACAGGCAAGAGAGGTACAGAAAGAAAAGAGTGAGCTGCGGAAAGAAGCAAGTAAAGTTCAGAAAGAGGCAAGAGAGGTTCAGAAAAAGGCATAAGATGTGCACAAAGAGGCAAGCAGGGTGTGGAAAGTGGTAAGAGGTGTGGAAATATGCAAAGAAGAGCAAAAGGAGTCAAGAGAGATATAGAAAGAGGCAAGAGGGGTACAGAAAGAGGAAGAAAGGTACAGACAGAGGGGGAGAGGTGTAGAAAGAGGCAAGAGAGGTGCAGAAAGATGAGAGTGAAATACAGAAAGAGGCGAGAGAGGTGCAGAAAAAGTCAAGCGAGGTGCAGATAGAGGCAAGAAAGGTGCAGAAAGAAGAGAGTGAGCTGCAGAAAGAAGCAAGTAAAGTGCAGAAAGAGGCAAGAGAAGTACAGAAAGAGGCAAGGGAAGAGCAAAGAGAGGCAGGAGAGGTGCAAAAAGAGGCAAGAGAGGTACAGAAAAAAGAGACTGAGCTGTAGAAAGAGGCAAGAGAGATGCGAAAAGATGCATAAGAGGTACAGAAAGAGGCAAGAGAGATACAGAAAGTGTAGGAAAGTTGCAGAAACCGGGAAGAGAGGTGCAGAAACAGTTAGAAAGGTGCAGAAAGAAGCAAGAAAAGTGCAAAAAGAGCAAAGAGAGGTGCAGAAAAAAGCAAGAGAGGTACAGAAATATAAGAGTGGGCAGTACAATCAGGGAAGAGTGGTGCGGAAAGAGGCAAGAGAGGTGCAGAAAAAGGCTAGAGAGGTGCAGCACGAAGATAGGTAGCTGAAGAAAGAAGCAAGAGAAGTGCAGAAAGAGACAAGAAAGGCACAGAAAGAAGCAAGAGAAGTGCAGAGAGAGGCAAGAAAGGTGCAGAATGCGGCAATAGAGGTTCAGAAAGAGGCAAGAGAGGTACAGAAAGAAGAAAGTGAGCTACAGAAAGAAGCAATTAAAGTGCAGAAAGAGGCAAGAGAAATACGGAAAGAGGGAAGAGAGGTGCAGAATAAAGCAATATTGTTGCAGAAAGAGGCAAGAGAAGTACAGAAAGAGGCAAGAATAGTGCAGAAAGAGGTAAGAGGTATAGAAAGAGGCAAGAGAGGTGCAAAAAGAGGAAGAAAGGTGCAGAAATAGGCAAGTGAGGTGCAAAAAGAGTTGAGAGAAGAGCAGAAAGAGGCAAGTGAGGTACAGAAAGAGGCAACAGAGGTGCATAAATAGGCAATAGATATGCAGAAAGAGACAAGAGAGGTGTGGAAAGAGGTAGGAGAGGTGTATAAAGAGTCAAGAGAGGTAAAAAAAGAAGAGAGTGAGCTGCAGAAAGAGACAAGAGAGGTTCAGAAAGAGGCATGAGATGTGTAGAAAGAGGCAAGAGGGGTGCAGAAAGAGGTATGAGGTGTAGAAAGTGGCATGATAAGAGCAGAATGAGTCAAGAGAGGTGCAGAAAGAGGCAAAAGAGGTACAGAAAAAGGAAGAAAGGTACACGAAGAGGGAGAGAGATGCAGAAAGAGGCAAGAGAAGTGCAGAAAGATGAGAGTGAGATACAAAAAAGTGGCAAAAGAGGTGCAGAAAAAGGCAAGCAACGTGCAGAAACAGGCACGAGAGATACAGAAAGAAAAGAGTGGGCTGCAGAAATAAGCAAGTAAAGTTCAGAAAGAGGCAAGAAAAGTCCAGAAAGAGGCATGAATAGTGCAGAAAGAGGTAGGAGGTATAGAAAAGGGCAAGAGAAGTGCAGAAGGAGGAAGAAAGGCACAGAAAGAGGCAAGTGAGGTGCAGAAAGAGGCAAGAGAAGAGCAGGAGGAAGCAAGCGCGGTACAGAAAGAGGCAAGAGAGGTACAGAAAGAGAAAGAAAGGTGCAGAAAGAGAGGTACAGAAACAGTGAAAAAGGTGCAGAAAGAAGCAAGAGAAATGCAAAAAGAGGCAACAGAGGTGCAGAAATGTAAGAGTGCGCTGCAGAATCAGGGAAGAGTGGTGCAGAAAGAGGCAAGGAAGGGCAGAAAGAGACTTGAGAGGTGCAGTACAAAGACAGTGAGCTGAAGAAAGAAGAAACAGAAGTGCAGAAAGAGGCAAGAAAGGCGCAAAAAGAAGCAAGAGAAGTGCAGAAAGAGGCAAAAAAGGTGCAGAAAGAGGAAAGAGAGGTGCAAAAAGAAGCAAGAGAGGTGCAGAAAGAAGAGAGTGAGCTGCAGAAATAAGCAAGTAAAGTGCAGCAAGAGGCAAGAGAAGTACAGAAAGAGGCAAAAGAGGTACAGAAAAAGTAAGAAAGGTACAGAAAGAGGGTGAGAGGTGCAGAAAGAGGCAAGAGAAGTGCAGAAAGATGAGAGTGAGATACAGAAAGAGGCAAAGAGATGCAGAAAACGGCAAGTAACGTGCAAAAACAGGCAAGAGAGGTACAGAAAGAAAAGAGTGAGCTGCGGAAAGAAGCAAGTAAAGTTCAGAAAGAGGTAAGAGAGGTTCAGAAAAAGGCATAAGATGTGCACAAAGAGGCAAGCAGGGTGTGGAAAGTGGTAAGAGGTGTGGAAATATGCAAAGAAGAGCAAAAGGAGTCAAGAGAGATGTAGAAAGAGGCAAGAGGGGTACAGAAAGAGGAAGAAAGGTACAGAAAGAGGGGGAGAGGTGTAGAAAGAGGCAAGAGAGGTGCAGAAAGATGAGAGTGAAATACAGAAAGAGGCGAGAGAGGTGCAGAAAAAGGTAAGCGAGGTGCAGAAAGAGGCAAGAAAGGTGCAGAAAGAAGAGAGTGAGCTGCAGAAAGAAGCAAGTAAAGTGCAGAAAGAGGCAAGAGAAGTACAGAAAGAGGCAAGAGAAGAGCAAAGAGAGGCAGGAGAGGTGCAAAAAGAGGCAAGAGAGGTACAGAAAAAAGAGACTGAGCTGTAGAAAGAGGCAAGAGAGATGCGAAAAGATGCATAAGAGGTACAGAAAGAGGCGAGAGAGATACAGAAAGTGTAGGAAAGTTGCAGAAAACGGCAAGAGAGGTGCAGAAACAGTTAGAAAGGTGCAGAAAAAAGCAAGAAAAGTGCAAAAAGAGCAAAGAGAGGTGCAGAAAAAAGCAAGAGAGGTACAGAAATATAAGAGTGAGCAGTACAATCAGGGAAGAGTGGTGCGGAAAGAGGCAAGAGAGGTGCAGAAAAAGGCTAGAGAGGTGCAGCACGAAGATAGGTAGCTGAAGAAAGAAGCAAGAGAAGTGCAGAAAGAGACAAGAAAGGCACAGAAAGAAGCAAGAGAAGTGCAGAGAGAGTCAAGAAAGGTGCAGAATGCGGCAATAGAGGTTCAGAAAGAGGCAAGAGAGGTACAGAAAGAAGAAAGTGAGCTACAGAAAGAAGTAATTAAAGTACAGAAAGAGGCAAGAGAAATACAGAAAGAGGGAAGAGAGGTGCAGAATAAGGCAATATTGTTGCAGAAAGAGGCAAGAGAAGTACAGAAAGAGGCAAGAATAGTGCAGAAAGAGGTAAGAGGTATAAAAAGAGGCAAGAGAGGTGCAAAAAGAGGAAGAAAGGTGCAGAAATAGGCAAGTGAGCTGCAGAAAGAGATAAGAGAAGAGCAGAAAGAGGCAAGTGAGGTACAGAAAGAGGCAACAGAGGTGCATAAATAGGCAATAGATGTGCAGAAAGAGACAAGAGAGGTGTGGAAAGAGGTAGGAGAGGTGTATAAAGAGTCAAGAGAGGTAAAAAAAGAAGAGAGTGATCTGCAGAAAGAGGCAAGAGAGGTTCAGAAAGAGGCATGAGATGTGTAGAAAGAGGCAAGAGGGGTGCAGAAAGAGGTAAGAGGTATAGAAAGTGGCATGATAAGAGCAGAATGAGCCAAGAGAGGTGCAGAAAGATGCAAAAAAGGTGCAGAAAGAGGAAAAAGAGGTGCAAAAAGAAGCAAGAGAGGTGCAGAAAGAAGAGAGTGAGCTGCAGAAATAAGCAAGTAAAGTGCAGCAAGAGGCAAGAGAAGTACAGAAAGAGGCAAAAGAGGTACAGAAAAAGTAAGAAAGGTACAGAAATAGGGTGAGAGATGCAGAAAGAGGCAAGAGAAGTGCAGAAAGATGAGTGTGAGACACAGAAAGAGGCAAAGAGATGCAGAAAACGGCAAGTAACGTGCAGAAACAGGCAAGAGAGGTACAGAAAGAAAAGCGTGAGCTGCGGAAAGAAGCAAGTAAAGTTCAGAAAGAGGCAAGAGAGGTTCAGAAAAAGGCATAAGATGTGCACAAAGAGGCAAGAAGGGTGTGGAAAGTGGTAAGAGGTGTGGAAATAGGCAAAGAAGAGCAAAAGGAGTCAAGAGAGATGTAGAAAGAGGCAAGAGGGGTACAGAAAGAGGAAGAAAGGTACAGAAAGAGGGGGAGAGGTGTATAAAGAGGAAAGAGAGGTGCAGAAAGATGAGAGTGAAATACAGAAAGAGGCGAGAGAGGTGCAGAAAAAGGTAAGCGAGGTGCAGAAAGAGGCAAGAAAGGTGCAGAAAGAAGAGAGTGAGCTGCAGAAAGAACCAAGTAAAGTGCAGAAAGAGGCAAGAGAAGTACAGAAAGAGGCAAGAGAAGAGCAAAGAGAGGCAGGAGAGGTGCAAAAATAGGCAAGAGAGGTAAAGAAAAAAGAGACTGAGCTGTAGAAAGATGCAAGAGAGATGCGAAAAGATGCATAAGAGGTACAGAAAGAGGCGAGAGAGATACAGAAAGTGTAGGAAAGTTGCAGAAAACGGCAAGAGAGGTGCAGAAACAGTTAGAAAGGTGCAGAAAGAAGCAAGAAAAGTGCAAAAAGAGCAAAGAGAGGTGCAGAAAAAATTAAGAGAGGTACAGAAATATAAGAGTGATCAGTACAATCTGGGAAGAGTGGTGCGGAAAGAGGCAAGAGAGGTGCAGAAAAAGGCTAGAGAGGTGCAGCACGAAGATAGGTAGCTGAAGAAAGAAGCAAGAGAAGTGCAGAAATAGACAAGAAAGGCACAGAAAGAAGCAAGAGAAGTGCAGAGAGAGGCAAGAAAGGTGCAGAATGCGCCAATAGAGGTTCAGAAAGAGGCAAGAGAGGCACAGAAAGAAGAAAGTGAGCTACAGAAAGAATCAATTAAAGTGCAGAAAGAGGCAAGAGAAATACAGAAAGAGGGAAGAGAGGTGCAGAATAAGGCAATATTGTTGCAGAAAGAGGCAAGAGAAGTACAGAAAGAGGCAAGAATAGTGCAGAAAGAGGTAAGAGGTATAGAAAGAGGCAAGAGAGGTGCAAAAAGAGGAAGAAAGGTGCAGAAATAGGCAAGTGAGGTACAGAAAGAGTTAAGAGAAGAGCAGAAAGAGGCAAGTGAGGTACAGAAAGAGGCAACAGAGGTGCATAAATAGGCAATAGATGTGCAGAAAGAGACAAGAGAGGTGTGGAAAGAGGTAGGAGAGGTGTATAAAGAGTCAAGAGAGGTAAAAAAAGAAGAGAGTGAGCTGCAGAAAGAGGCAAGAGAGGTTCAGAAAGAGGCATGAGATGTGTAGAAAGAGGCAAGAGGGGTGCAGAAAGAGGTAAGAGGTGTAGAAAGTGGCATGATAAGAGCAGAATGAGCCAAGAGAGGTGCAGAAAGAGGCAAAAAAGGTGCAGAAAGAGGAAAGAGAGGTGCAAAAAGAAGCAAGAGAGGTGCAGAAAGAAGAGAGTGAGCTGCAGAAATAAGCAAGTAAAGTGCAGCAAGAGGCAAGAGAAGTACAGAAAGAGGCAAAAGAGGTACAGAAAAAGTAAGAAAGGTACAGAAATAGGGTGAGAGATGCAGAAAGAGGCAAGAGAAGTGCAGAAAGATGAGAGTGAGACACAGAAAGAGGCAAAGAGATGCAGAAAACGGCAAGAGAGGTACAGAAAGAAAAGAGTGAGCTGCGGAAAGAAGCAAGTAAAGTTCAGAAAGAGGCAAGAGAGGTTCAGAAAAAGGCATAAGATGTGCACAAAGAGGCAAGAAGGGTGTGGGAAGTGGTAAGAGGTGTGGAAATAGGCAAAGAAGAGCAAAAGGAGTCAAGAGAGATGTAGAAAGAGGCAAGAGGGGTACAGAAAGAGGAAGAAAGGTACAGAAAGAGGGGGAGAGGTATATAAAGAGGAAAGAGAGGTGCAGAAAGATGAGAGTGAAATACAGAAAGAGGCGAGAGAGGTGCAGAAAAAGGTAAGCGAGGTGCAGAAGGAGCCAAGAAAGGTGCAGAAAGAAGAGAGTGAGCTGCAGAAAGAACCAAGTAAAGTGCAGAAAGAGGCAAGAGAAGTACAGAAAGAGGCAAGAGAAGAGCAAAGAGAGGCAGGAGAGGTGCAAAAATAGGCAAGAGAGGTAAAGAAAAAAGAGACTGAGCTGTAGAAAGAGGCAAGAGAGATGCGAAAAGATGCATAAGAGGTACAGAAAGAGGCGAGAGAGATACAGAAAGTGTAGGAAAGTTGCAGAAAACGGCAAGAGAGGTGCAGAAACAGTTAGAAAGGTGCAGAAAGAAGCAAGAAAAGTGCAAAAAGAGCAACGAGAGGTACAGAAAAAAGCAAGAGTGGTACAGAAATATAAGAGTGATCAGTACAATCAGGGAAGAGTGGTGCGGAAAGAGGCAAGAGAGGTGCAGAAAAAGGCTAGAGAGGTGCAGCACGAAGATAGGTAGCTGAAGAAAGAAGCAAGAGAAGTGCAGAAAGAGACAAGAAAGGCACAGAAAGAAGCAAGAGAAGTGCAGAGAGAGGCAAGAAAGGTGTAGAATGCGGCAATAGAGGTTCAGAAAGAGGCAAGAGAGGCACAGAAAGAAGAAAGTGAGCTACAGAAAGAAGCAATTAAAGTGCAGAAAGAGGCAAGAGAAATACAAAAAGAGGGAAGAGAGGTGCAGAATAAGGCAATATTGTTGCAGAAAGAGGCAAGAGAAGTACAGAAAGAGGCAAGAATAGTGCAGAAAGAGGTAAGAGGTATAGAAAGAGGCAAGAGAGGTGCAAAAAGAGGAAGAAAGGTGCAGAAATAGGCAAGTGAGGTGCAGAAAGAGTTAAGAGAAGAGCAGAAAGAGGCAAGTGAGGTACATAAAGAGGCAACAGAGGTGCATAAATAGGCAATAGATGTGCAGAAAGAGACAAGAGAGGTGTGGAAAGAGGTAGGAGAGGTGTATAAAGAGTCAAGAGAGGTAAAAAAAGAACAGAGTGAGCTGCAGAAAGAGGCAAGAGAGGTTCAGAAAGAGGCATGAGATGTGTAGAAAGAGGCAAGAGGGGTGCAGAAAGAGGTAAGAGGTGTAGAAAGTGGCATGATAAGAGCAGAATGAGTCAAGAGAGGTGCAGAAAGAGGCAAAAGAGGTACAGAAAAAGGAAGAAAGGTACAGAAAGAGGGAGAGAGATGCAGAAAGAGGCAAGAGAAGTGCAGAAAGATGAGAGTGAGATACAAAACGAGGCAAAAGAGGTGCAGAAAAAGGCAAGCAATGTGCAGAAACAGGCACGAGAGGTACAGAAAGAAAAGAGTGGGCTGCAGAAATAAGCAAGTAAAGTTCAGAAAGAGGCAAGAAAAGTCCAGAAAGAGGCATGAATAGTGCAGAAAGAGGTAGGAGGTATAGAAAAGGGCAAGAGATGTGCAGAAGGAGGAAGAAAGGCACAGAAAGAGGCAAGTGAGGTGCAGAAAGAGGCATTAGAGGTACAGAAAGAGGTGAGAGAGGTACAGAAAGTGTAAGAAATGTGCAGAAAGAGGCAAGAGAGGTGCAGAAACAGTTAGAAAGGTACAGAAAGAAGCAAGAGAAGAGCAGAAAGAGGAAAAAGGGGTGCAGAAAGTAGCAAGAGAGGTACAGAAATATAAGAGTGAGCAGTACAATCAGGGAAGAGTGGTGCGGAAAGAGGCAAGAGAGGTGCAGAAAGAGGCTAGAGAGGTGCAGCACGAAGATAGGTAGCTGAAGAAAGAAGCAAGAGAAGTGCAGAAAGAGACAAGAAAGGCACAGAAAGAAGCAAAAGAAGTGCAGAGAGAGGCAAGAAAGGTGCAGAATGCGGCAATAGAGGTTCAGAAAGAGGCAACAGAGGTGCAGAAAGAAGAAAGTGAGCTACAGAAAGAAGCAATTAAAGTGCAGAGAGAGGCAAGTGAGATACAGAAAGAGGCAAGAGAGGTGCAGAATAAGGCAAGATTGTTGTTGAAAGAGGCAAGAGAAGTACAGAAAGAGGCACGATTAGTGCAGAAAAAGGTAAGAGGAATAGAAACAGACAAGAGTGGTGCAAAAAGAGGAAGAACGGTGCAGAAATAGGCAAGTGAGGTGCAGAAAGAGTTAAGAGAAGAGAAGAAAGTGGCAAGTGAGGTACAGAAAGAGGCAACAGAGGTGCATAAATAGGCAAGAGATGTGCAGAAAGGGACAAGAGATATGTGGAAAGAGGTAGGAGAGGTGTATAAGAGTCAAGAGAGGCGTAAAAAGAAGAGAGTGAGCTGCAGAAAGAGGCAAGAGAGGTTCAGAAAGAGGCATGAGATGTGCAGAAAGAGGAAAGAGGGGTGCAGAAAGAGGTAAGAGGTGTAGAAAGTGGCATGAGAAGAGCGGAAGGAGTCAAGAGAGGTGCAGAAAGAGGCAAAAGAGGTACAGAAAAAGTAAGAAAGGTACAGAAAGAGGGGGAGAGATGCAGAAAGAAGAGGAAAAGTACAGAACGAGGCAAGAGAGGTGAAGAAACAGGACGAAAGGCACAGAAAGAAGCAAGAGAACTGCAGAAAGAGGAAAGAGACGTGCAGAAAGAGGCAAGAGAGGTGCAGAAAGAGGCAAGAGAGGTGCAGAAATGTAAGAGTGAACTGCCAAAAGAGAGAAGAGTGGAGCAGAATGACGTAAGAGAAGTACAGAAAGAGGCAAGAGAAATACAGAAAATGGCAAGAGAGTTGCAGAAAGAGGCAAGAGAGGTGCAGAAATAGGCAAGAGAGGTACAGAAAGAGGGAAGAGAGGTACAGAAAGAACCAAAAGACATGCAGAAAGAAGCAAGAGAGGTGCAGAAAGAGGCAAGATGGGTGCATAAAAAAGCAAGAGAGGTGTAGAAAGAAGAAAGAGAAATACAGAAAGAGGCAACAGAGGTGCATAAATGGGCAATGGATGTGCAGAGAGAGACAAGAGAGGTGTGAAAAGAGGCAGGAGAGGTGGATAAAAAGGCAGGAGAGGTGCAAAAAGAAGAGAGTGAGCTGCAGAAAGAGGAAAGAGAGGTTCAGAAAAAGGCATGAGATGTGCACAAAGAGGCAAGCAGGGTGCAGAAACAGGTAAGAGGTATGGAAAGATGCAAAGAAGAGCAAAAGGAGTCAAGAGAGATGTAGAAAGAGGCAAGAGAGGTACAGAAAGAGGAAGAAAGGTACAGAAATAGGGGTAGAAGTGTAGAAAGATGCAAGAGAGGTGCAGAAAGATGAGAGTGAAATACAGAAAGAGGCCAGAGAGGTGCAGAAAGAAGAGGAAAAGTACAGAACGAGGCAAGAGAGGTGAAGAAACAGGACGAAAGGCACAGAAAGAAGCAAGAGAACTGCAGAAAGAGGAAAGAGACGTGCAGAAAGAGGCAAGAGAGGTGCAGAAAGAGGCAAGAGAGGTAAAGAAATGTAAGAGTGAACTGCCAAAAGAGAGAAATGTGGAGCAGAAAGAGGTAAGTGAAGTACAGAAAGAGGCAAGAGAGGTGCAGAAAGAAGAGTGAGCTGCAGAAAGAAGCAAGAGAAATGCAGAAAATGGCAAGAGAGTTACAGAAAGAGGAGAGGCAAGAGAGGTGCAGAAATAGGCAAGAGAGGTACAGAAAGAGGGAAGAGAGGTACAGAAAGAGCCAAAAGACATGCAGAAAGAAGCAAGAGAGGTGCAGAAAGAGGCAAGAGAAATACAGAAAGAGGCAACAGAGGTGCATAAAGAGACAAGAGAGGTGCATAAAAAAGCAAGAGAGGGGCAGAAAGAGGAAAGAGAAATACAGAAAGAGGCAACAGAGGTGCATAAATAGGCAAGAGATGTGCAGAAAGACAAGAGAGGCATGAGAGGTGCAAAAAGAAGAGAGTGATCTGCAGAAAGAGGCAAGAGAGGTTCAGAAAAAGGCATGAGATGTGCACAAAGAGACAAGCAGGGTGCAGAATTAGGTACGAGGTGTGTAAAGATGCAAAGAAGAGCAAAAGGAGTCAATAGAGATGTAGAAAGTGGCAAGAGAGGTACAGAGAGAGGAAGAAAGGTACAGAAAGAGGGGGAGAGGTGTAGAAAGAGGCAAGAGAGGTGCAGAAAGATGAGAGTGAAATACAGAAAGAGGCGAGAGAGGTGCAGAAAAAGGCAAGCGAGGTGCAGAAAGAGGCAAGAAAGGTGCAGAAAGAAGAGAGTGAACTGCAGAAAGAAGCAAGTAAAGTGCAGAAAGAGGCAAGAGAAGAACAGAAAGAGGCAAGAGAAGTGCAGAAAGAGGCAGGAGAGGTGCTGAAAGAGGCAAGAGACGTACAGAAAAAAGAGACTGAGCTGTAGAAAGAGGCAAGAGAGATGCGAAAAGAGGCATAAGAGGTACAGAAAGAGGCAAGAGAGATACAGAAAGTGTAGGAAAGTTGCAGAAAGAGGCAAGAGAGGTACAGAAACAGTTAGAAAGGTGCAGAAAGAAGCAAGAAAAGTGCAAAAAGAGCAAAGAGAGGTACAGAAAGTAGCAAGAGAGGTACAGAAATATAAGAGTGAGTAGTACAATCAGGGAAGAGTGGTGCAGAAAGAGGCAAGAGAGGTGCAGAAAGAGGCTAGAGAGGTGCAGCACGAAGATAGGTAGCTGAAGAAAGAAGCAAGAGAAGTGCAGAAAGAGACAAGAAAGGCACAGAAAGAAGCAAGAGAAGTGCAGAGAGAGGCAAGAGAGATACAGAAAGAGGCAAGAGAGGTGCAGAATAAGGCAAGATTGTTGTAGAAAGAGGCAAGAGAAGTACAGAAAGAGGCACGATTAGTGCAGAAAAAGGTAAGAGGAATAGAAAGAGACAAGAGTGGTGCAAAAAGAGGAAGAACGGTGCAGAAATAGGCAAGTGAGGTGCAGAAAGAGGTAAGAGAAGAGAAGAAAGAGGCAAGTGAGGTACAGAAAGAGGCAACAGAGGTACATAAATAGGCAAGAGATGTGCAGAAAGGGACAAGAGAGATGTGGAAAGAGGTAGGAGAGGTGTATAAGAGTCAAGAGAGGTGTAAAAAGAAGAGAGTGAGCTGCAGAAAGAGGCAAGAGAGGTTCAGAAAGAGGCATGAGATGTGCAGAAAGAGGAAAGAGGGGTGCAGAAAGAGGTAAGAGGTGTAGAAAGTGGCACGAGAAGAGCAGAAGGAGTCAAGAGAGGTGCAGAAAGAGGCAAAAGAGGTACAGGAAAAGTAAGAAAGGTACAGAAAGAGGGGGAGAGATGCAGAAAGAGACAAGAGAAGTGCAGAAAGATGAGAGTGAGATACAGAGAGAGGCAAAGAGATGCAGAAAACGGCAAGTAACGTGCAGAAACAGGCAAGAGAGGTACAGAAAGAAAAGAGTGAGCTGCGGAAAGAAGCAAGTAAAGTTCAGAAAGAGGCAAGAGAGGTTCAGAAAAAGGCATAAGATGTGCACTAAGAGGCAAGCAGGGTGTGGAAAGTGGTAAGAGGTGTGGAAATATGCAAAGAAGAGCAAAAGGAGTCAAGAGATGTAGAAAGAGGCAAGAGGGGTACAGAAGGAGGAAGAAAGGTACAGAAAGAGGGGGAGAGGTGTAGAAAGAGGCAAGAGAGGTGCAGAAAGATGAGAGTGAAATACATAAAGAGGCGAGAGAGGTGCAGAAAAAGGCAAGCGAGGTGCAGAAAGAGGCAAGAAAGGTGCAGAAAAAGAGAGTGAGCTGCAGAAAGAAGCAAGTAAAGTGCATAAAGAGGCAAGAGAAGTACAGAAAGAGGCAAGAGAAGAGCAAAGAGAGGCAGGAGAGGTGCAAAAAGAGGCAAGAGAGGTACAGAAAAAAGAGACTGAGCTGTAGAAAGAGGCAAGAGAGATGCGAAAAGATGCATAAGAGGTACAGAAAGAGGCGAGAGAGATACAGAAGGTGTAGGAAAGTTGCAGAAAACAGCAAGAGAGGTGCAGAAACAGTTAGAAAGGTGCAGAAAGAAGCAAGAAACGTGCAAAAAGAGCAAAGAGAGGTGCAGAAAAAAGCAAGAGAGGTACAGAAATATAAGAGTGAGCAGTACAATCAGGGAAGAGTGGTGCGGAAAGAGGCAAGAGAGGTGCAGAAAGAGGCTAGAGAGGTGCAGCACGAAGATAGGTAGCTGAAGAAAGTAGCAAGAGAAGTGCAGAAAGAGACAAGAAAGGCACAGAAAGAAGCAAGAGAAGTGCAGAGAGAGGCAAGAAAGGTGCAGAATGCGGCAATAGAGGTTCAGAAAGAGGCAAGAGAGGTGCAGAAAGAAGAAAGTGAGCTACTGAAAGAAGCAATTAAAGTGCAGAAAGAGGCAAGAGAAATACAGAAAGAGGGAAGAGAGGTGCAGAATAAGGCAATATTGTTGCAGAAAGAGGCAAGAGAAGTACAGAAAGAGGCAAGAATAGTGCAGAAAGAGGTAAGAGGTCTAGAAAGAGGCAAGAGAGGTGCAAAAAGAGGAAGAAAGGTGCAGAAATAGGCAAGTGAGGTGCAGAAAGAGTTAAGAGAAGAGCAGAAAGAGGCAAGTGAGGTACAGAAAGAGGCAACAGAGGTGCATAAATAGGCAATAGATGTGCAGAAAGAGACAAGAGAGGTGTGGAAAGAGGTAGGAGAGGTGTATAAAGAGTCAAGAGAGGTAAAAATATAAGAGAGTGAGCTGCAGATAGAGGCAAGAGAGGTTCAGAAAGAGGCATGAGATGTGTAGAAAGAGGCAAGAGGGGTGCAGAAAGAGGTAAGAGGTGTAGAAAGTGGCATGATAAGAGCAGAATGAGTCAAGAGAGGTGCAGAAAGAGGCAAAAGAGGTACAGAAAAAGGAAGAAAGGTACAGAAAGAGGGAGAGAGATGCAGAAAGATGAGAGTGAGATTCAAAAAGAGGCAAAAGAGGTACAGAAAAAGGCAAGCAACGTGCAGAAACAGGCATGAGAGGTACAGAAAGAAAAGAGTGGGCTGCAGAAATAAGCAAGTAAAGTTCAGAAAGAGGCAAGAAAAGTCCAGAAAGAGGCATGAATAGTGCAGAAAGAGGTAGGAGGTATAGAAAAGGGCAAGAGAAGTACAGAAGGAGGAAGAAAGGCACAGAAAGAGGCAAGTGAGGTACAGAAAGAGGCAAAAGAAGAACAGAAAAAGGTGAGAGGTGCAAAGTATGGGAAGAGAGGTGCAGAAAGACTAAAGGTGTAGAAAGAGGCAAGAGAGATACAGAAAGAAGAGAGTGAGCTGCAGAAAGAGGCAAGAGAGTTGCAGAAAGAGGCAAGAGAGGGGCGTAAAGAGGCCCAGAGAGGTGCTGACAGAAGAGAGTGAGCTGCAGAACAGGGAAAAGAGGTGCATAAAGAGGCAAAATAGGTTCAGAAAGAGGCAAAAGAGGAGCAGAAAGAGGTAAGAGGTAAGAAAGAGGCAAGAGAGGTACAGAAAGAAGAAGAAAGGCGCAGAAAGAGGCAAGAGACGTGTATAAAGAGGCAAGAGAAGAGCAGAAGGAGGCAAGAGTGGTGCAGGAAGAGGCAAGAGAGGTACATAAAGTGGAACACAGGTGCAGCAACAGGCAAAAGAGGTACAGACACATGAAAAAAGGTGCAGCAAGAAGAAAGAGAAGTGCTTAAAGGGGCAAGAGAGGTACAGATAGAAGCAAGATAGGTACAGAAAGAGGCAAGAGAAATACAGAAAGCGGCAGCAGAGGTGCATAAAGAGGCAAGAGATATGCACTAAGAGATAGGAGAGGTGCGGAAAGAGGAAGGAGAGGTGTATAAAGAGGCAAGAGATGTGCTGATAGAAGAGACTGAGCTACAGAAAGAGAGATGAGAAGTGCAGAAAGAGGCAAGAGAGGTGCAGAAAAAAGAGAGTGAGCTGTAGAAAGAGGCAAGAGAGGTTCAGAAAGAGGCATGCGTTGTGCGGAAAGAGGCAAGAGGGGTGCAGAAAGAGGTTAGAGGTGTAGAAAGAGGCAAGAGAAGAGCAGGAGTCAAGAGAAGTGCAGAAAGAGGCAAGAGAGGTACAGAAAGAGGAAGAAAGGTACAGAAAGAGGTGGAGAGATACAGAAAGAGGCAATAGAAGTGCAGAAGATGAGAGTGAGAAACAGAAAGAAGTAAAAGAGGTGCAGAAAAAGGCAAGCGAGGTACAGAAAGAGGCAAGAGAGGTACAAAAAGAAGAGATGAGCTGCAGAAAGAAGCAAGTAAAAGTTCAGATAGAGGCAAGAAAAGTACAGAAAGAGGCAAAAGAAGTGCAGAAAGAGGCAAGAGAGGTGTAGAAAGAAGCAAGAATAGTGCAGAAAGAGGTAAGAGGTATAGAAAAAGGCAAGAGAGGTGCAGAAAGAAGAAGAAAGGCGCAGAAAGAGGCAAGAGACGTGTATAAAGAGGCAAGAGAAGAGCAGAAGGAGGCAAGAGTGGTGCAGGAAGAGGCAAGAGAGGTACATAAAGTGGAACACAGGTGCAGCAACAGGCAAAAGAGGTACAGACACATGAAAAAAGGTGCAGCAAGAAGAAAGAGAAATGCTGAAAGAGGCAAGAGAGGTACAGATAGAAGCAAGAGAGGTACAGAAAGAGGCAAGAGAAATACAGAAAGAGGCAGCAGAGGTGCATAAAGAGGCAAGAGATATGCACTAAGAGATAGGAGAGGTGCGGAAAGAGGAAGGAGAGGTGTATAAAGAGGCAAGAGATATGCTGATAGAAGAGACTGAGCTACAGAAAGAGAGATGAGAAGTGCAGAAAGAGGCAAGAGAGGTGCAGAAAGAGGCAAGCGATGTGCGGAAAGAGGCAAGAGGGGTGCAGAAAGAGGTTAGAGGTGTAGAAAGAGGCAAGAGAAGAGCAGGAGTCAAGAGAAGTGCAGAAAGAGGCAAGAGAGGTACAGAAAGAGGAAGAAAGGTACAGAAAGAGGTGGAGAGATACAGAAAGAGGCAATAGAAGTGCAGAAAGATGAGAGTGAGATACAGAAAGAGGTAAAAGAGGTGCAGAAAAAGGCAAGCGAGGTACAGAAAGAGGCAAGAGAGGTACAAAAAGAAGAGATGAGCTGCAGAAAGAAGCAAGTAAAGTTCAGAAAGAGGCAAGAAAAGTACAGAAAGAGGCAAAAGAAGTGCAGAAAGAGGCAAGAGAGGTGTAGAAAGAAGCAAGAATAGTGCAGAAAGAGGTAAGAGTATAGAAAAAGGCAAAAGAGGTACAGAAGGAATAAGAAAGGCACAGAAAGAGGCACGTGAAGTACAGATAGAGGCAAGAGAAGAACAGAAAGAGGCAAGAGAAGTGCAAAATATGGGAAGAGAGGTGCAGAAAGAAGAATAAAGGTGCAGAAAGAGGCAAGAGAGGTATAGAAAGAAAAGATTGAGCTGCAGAAAGAGGCAAGAGAGTTGCAAAAGAGGCAAGAGATGTACAGAAAGAAGAACAAGAGGTACAGAAAGTGGCATGAGATGTGCCAAAAGAGGCTAGAAAGGTGCTGATAGAAGGGAGTGAGCTGCAGAAAGAGGGAAGAGAGGTACAGGAATAGGCAAGAGAGATGCAGAAAGACACAAGAGAGGTGCAGAAATGTAAGAGTAAACTGCGAAAGAGGGAAGAGTGGAGCAAAAGAAGCAAGAGTTGTACAGAAAGAGGCAAGAGAGGTGCATAAAGAAGTGTGAGCGGCATAAAGAAGCAAGAGAAATACAAAAAATGGCAAGAGAGTTTCAGAAAGAGGCAAAAGAGGTGAAGAAATAGGCAAGAGAGGTACAGAAAGAGTGAAGAGAGGTGCAGAAAGAGCCAAGAGACATGCAGAAAGAAGCAAGAGAGGTGTACAAAGAGGCAAGAGAAATACAGAAAGAGGCAACAGAGGTGCATAAAGAGGCAAGAGATGTGCAGAAAGAGATAAGAGAGGTGCGGAAAGAGGCAGGAGAGGTGTATAAAGAGGCAAGAGATGTGCTGATAGAAGAGACTGAGATACAGAAAGAGACAAGAGAAGTGCAGAAAGAGGCAATAGAGGTGCAGAAAGAAGAGAATGAGCTGCAGAAAGAGGCAAGAGAGGTTCAGACAGAGGCATGAGATGTGCAGAAAGAGGCAAGAGGGGTGCAGAAAGAGGTAAGAGGTATAAAAAGTGGCAAGAGAAGAGTAGAAGGAGTCAAGAGATGTGCAGAAAGAGGCAAGAGAGATACAGAAAGAGGGAGAAAGGTACAGAAAGAGGGGGAAAGATGCAGAATGAGGCAAGAGAAGTGCAGAAAGTTGAGAGTGAGATACAGAAAGAGGCAAAAGAGGTGCAGAAAAAGGTAAGCGAGGTGCAGAAAGAGGCAAGAGAGGTACAGAAAGAAGAGAGTGAGCTGAAGAATGAAGCAAGTAAAGTTCGGAAAGAGGCAAGAAAAGTACAGAAAGAGGCAAAAGAAGTGCAGAAAGAGGCAAGAGAGGTGTAGAAAGAGGCAAGATAGTTGCAGAAAGAGGCAAGAGAATTGCAAAAAGAGGCAAGAATAGTGCAGAAAGAGGTAAGAGGTATAGAAAGAGGCAAGAGAGGTGCAGAAGGAGGAAGAAAGGCACAGAAAGAGGCAAGTGAGGTAAATAAAGAGACAAGAGAAGAACAGAAAGAGGCAACAGAGGTGCAAAATATGGGAAGAGATGTGCAGAAAGAAGAATAAAGGTGCAGAAAGAGGCAAGAGAGGTGCGGAAAGAGGTAAGTGGTTAGAAAGAGGCAAGAGAGGTGCAGAAAGAAGAAGAAAGGCGCAGAAAGAGATGTACAGAGAGAGGCAAGATAGGTACAGAGAGAAGAAAGGTGCAGAACGAGGCAAGAGAGGCACAGAAAGAAGAGAGTGAGCTGCAGTAAGAGGCAAGAGTGGTACAGAAAGGGGCAGGAAAGGTTCAGAAAGAGACCGGAGACATGCAGAATAGGCAAGAGAGGTGACGAAAGAGGCAAGAGTGGTACAGAAATGTAAGAGTAAGCTGCAGAAAGAAGGAAGGGTGGTGCAGCAAGAGGCAAGTGAGGTGCAGAAAGAGGCTAGAGAGGTGCAGAAAGAAGAGAGTGAGCTGAAGAAAGATGCAAGAGAAGTGCAGAAAGAGGCATGAAAGGCACAGAAATAAGCAAGAGAAGCGCAGAAAGAGGCAAAAGAGGTGCAGAAAGAGGCAAGAGAGGTATAGAAAGAGGCCAGAGAGTGCAGAAAGAAGAAAGTGAGCTGTAGAAAGAGGCAAGATAGGTGGAGAAGGAGCATGAGATGTACAGAAAGAGGCAAGAGAGGTACTGATAGAAGGGAGTGAGCTGCAGAAAGAGGGAAGAAAGGTGCAGAAATAGGCAAGAGAGGTGGAGAAAGAAGAGAGTGAGCTGCAGTAATATGCAGGAGAGTTTCAGAAAGAGGCAATAGACATGCGGAAAGAGGCAAGAAAGGTGCAGAAAGAGGTAAGAGGTGTAGCAAGAGGTAAGAGAGGGACAGAAAGAGGAAAACAATTACAGAAAGAGGCAAGTGAGGTGCATAAAGAGGCAAGAGAAGTTCAGAAGGAGGCAAGAGCGGTACAGAAAGAGGCAAGAGAGGTATAGAAAGAGGAAAAAAGGTACATAAAGATGCAAGAGAGGTACAGAAAGAGGCAAGATAGGTACAGACAAATAAGAGTGAACTGCAGAAAGAAGGAAGAGTGGTGCAGAAAGAGGGAAGGGAGATGCAGAAAGAAGAGAGTAAGCTGATGAAAGAAGCAAGAAAAGTACCAAAAGAGGCAATAAAGGCCCAGAAAGAAGCAAGAGAAGTGCAGAAAGAGGCAAGAGAGGTACAGAAAGAGGAAGAGAGGATTAAAAAGAGGCCAGAGAGTGAGCTGCAGAAAGAGGCAAGAGATATACATAAAGAGGCAAGAGTGGTGCTGATAGAAGGGAGTGAGCTGTAGAAAGAGGGAAGAGAGATGGAGAAATAGGCAAGAGAGGTTCAGAAAGAGGCAAGAGACATGCAGAAAGAGGCAAGAAAGGTGCAGAAAGAGGTAAGAGGTTTAGAAAGAGGCAAGAGAGGGGCAGAACGAGGAAGAAATGTACAGAAAGAGGCAGGTGAGGTGCAGAAAGAGGCAAGAGAAGAGCAGAAGGAGGCAAGAGTGGTACAGAAACAGGAAGAAAGGTGCAGAAAGAAGCAAGAGAAATACAGAAAGAGGCAAGAGAGGTACAGAAAGAGGCAAGAGAGGTGCAGAAATGTAAGAGTGAGCTACAGAAAGAGGGAAGAGTGGTGCAGAAAAAGGCATGTGAGGTACAGAAAGAGGCTAGAGAGGTGCAGAAAGAAGAGAGTGAGCTGCAAAAAGAAGCAAGAGAAGGGCAGAAAAGGGTAAGAGGTGTAGAAAGAGGCAAGAGAAGTGCAGAAACAGTCAAGAGAGGTGCAAAAAGAGGCAAGATAGGTGCAGAAAGGGGCACAAAAAGTACAGAAAGCAGCAAGAGAGGTATATATATATATATATATATATATATATTCAATCTCCTCTCACTCTTACAAGGAAGGAATCAGCACTCTGGTTGTAGTTTGGAAGTATTTAATCCACAAAGGACGTGATCCACATGTTTCGGCGAGTCCGAACCTTGATCATGATACAAGACATCATTGTATCTTCCTTATTTAAATGTAGAAATGGCTCCGATTGCCAACATTAACAAAGGACTACATATTACATAAAACCAAAAAGCTGTCAGCCATATTGGCTTGGTCACGATGCAAAAATTCAGGAATTCATAAAATAATAAAAAGAAAACAAATGTTAATATGCACACAAAGTAATTTAAGCATATCTTGCCCCGTGACCCCGTACCTGTATGCTCGTCAACGAGACTTGTTCTTAATAAACATACTTATGATTGCAAACATCAACACAAACAATGGACCACACATTACTTTAAAGTGAAAGGCTATCGGCCATATTGATCTTTGCACGTTGCATATTATAGAGGTTCTTACATGAAAGAAAATAAATAAAAATGGGAGTTAATATACACACACTATCCCTAAATAAAGTCATTGTTATTGTTATTGTTAACTTCGGTTTATATAGCGCAAAATCACCTGCAGGTCTCAAGGCGCTCAAGATCGATGACAGACAGCAATGATTCAAAGCGTAAGAGAAGCGTAAGAGAGGCTTACAATGCAACTATTTAAATGGGCCGAACGCCTCCCTAAATAGAAGAGTTTTTAACAGCTTCCTAAAACGCAGGAGATTTACTTCTCTCCGAAGCGGTTCTGGTAGTTTGTTCCATATCTGTGGAACCAAAACCGAAAAGGATCTCCCTCCATTAGTTGCTAGCTTATATCGAGGGCAGACCAACAACTGGGTATCAGAAGACCTAAGTATTCGTTTGGGGTTGTAGACCTCCAAACGTTCTTTAATATAGGCGGGGGCTTGCCCATAGATTGCCTTGTGGGCCGTGCATAGGCTCTTGAACTCCACCCTCTGCTCAATAGGGAGCCAATGTAGCTTAAGCAATAAAGGAGAGGCATGGGTTCTTCTAGGTAGCCTGAAAATTAATCGCGCAGCGTCATTCAGGACAACCTGCAATCTATTGGTCAGAGTTTTAGGCAGACCTAAATAGAGAGCGTTCCCATAATCCAACCTCGAAATGATTGTAGCAGAGACAACCATACGGAGCATGGACAAAGAAAGAAGGGGAGCTAACTTACGCAGCTGTCTGATCAAGCCAGTACACGTCCCTACGACGGAAGAGATCTGACTGGCCATTGACAATTCATGGTCAATCTTGATGCTGCGACTTTTTACTTTGTCACACGGTATCGGGGTGGGACCTAGCTCCTGGGGCCAATACAGGCCACTCCAAGGTGAAGCAACGGTCGAAACCACCAAAACCTCTGTTTTTTCCGGGTTTATTTTCAGCAGGTTTGCAGTCATCCAACCAACCGTATATCTAAGGATGTTCTGGGCATTGGTCTGCGCCAAAGTCGTATTATCAATACTCAGTAGCAACTGGGTGTCATCGGCGTAATTGAACACACGACAACCCATGTTCACTAGAGAGTCAATCAGCGGTTGCAAATAGAGATTAAACAATAGTGGGGATAATGCAGAACCCTAAGGGACTCCGCACTCCAAGGTACCTACATCGGAGATGCAATCCCCCAATTGAATCCTCTGCGTCCTGCCCGTCAAACAGGATTGAAGCCATTGATGGACCACGCCCCTTATCCCGAAAGTGGCCAGTCTGTCCAGAAGCTGGGAATGGCTGAGATTATCGAACGCCGCCGATAGATCTAAAAGTATCAGGGCGCTCATTTTCTTACTGTCAGCCATACCTCTAAGGTCATCCAGCACCGAGAGGATCACCAACTCGGTGCTGTGATGTGCACGAAACCCTGCCTGACGCTCCTGGAGTAGATGGTGTGACTCCAAGTTCTAGTGATTATCTTTCCATTCCATCCACAGCTCATTTGAGATGTCATGAGTGATGTCTTGAGTGATGTCACTGACCATGTCATGAATTATGTAATGTCTGAGGTCATAAGCAGTGCATTGCAGGGGCATAAGTTATAGTTAGCTCAGGTAACCATAACTGCTGAATTTCAGTGGTTGTGTACGAGTGAAATCTGAGTTTAACTATAAAGTTCCTGTAATCTTTGTTTTTTCAGCAAATGTTTAGTTTTTTTTATGTTACGTACGATGCCTATCACAATGGGTGGTGGGGGGTTGGAAGCAGGGCCTGGCCTGGCATAGTGCTGCCCCCACCCAAGCTTGCTGCTCCTGCCTCCCCTCTTCCTTGCCATCCATTGTCTATCCACTTTCTATTATCTTCTGTTGTCTGAATCCATGCGCTAGCCTCCTCCCTCCTGTCATGCATGGTCTGATATGCTGCCACTGCCCTCCATTTAGCATGATGTCCCAGTCCACTCCTCCGGCCCATCATTGCTCTCCTGCTTTCCTCTGTGCTTAGCTTGCTGTCCCTACTCTCCTTCCGCTTGCCCTCCGATGTCTGTGTGCATGCCCCTGATCCATCCTTTTTTCCCATCATGTTCCATGGACCTGCCCCTCCTACCTACTGATCAGACTGTCCTGCCACACTGGATATAAAATGTCGGCTCCCGCACGTTCTGGCGAGCACCAGCAGGACTATTCACGTGGAGGCGTGGGGGTGAGCGCCTTGGCTGGAGACCTGATAGGCCACCGCCTCTCCTCAAGCCCGAGCCTCCCACGAGGGGCTAGGCCTGAATCTTAATAGCCTGAGCTGAAGATTCCCCACTGCACGCCGATCTCCTTTGCGGGGGCCCTGCCGCGCTGTTCTGCGCCTTTCACTACGGACTCTGACATCCTGCATCCGACGGAACAGAGGTGAGACCCATGCCAGCCGCGACTGCTTCTCCTCGGTGGGGAACGCACCATTTCTCCGGCTTACAGGGCCGTGCTGCCCAGCCCCCCAGAGACTGTACTGCTACTGCATCAGCAGCCTGACCTGCATCACATCATCCTATGGGATCTCACAGTGGAGACAAGCCCGAAATCTGACTCCCCCCCGCAGGCCTGGCATAACTGGCTCACGAATACTGGTGGCCCTGCTCATGCAAACTTCCCCTGCAGACTCGCCATTTCCCCGGATCACACATCCGTGCTGAGCCCACCCCCCAGAGATAATCCCGCTCCGGCATCTGTGGCCTACACTGCAAAGCATTACACTGCAGGACCTCATGGCGAGGATCCGCCCGAAAGGTGACTCTACTCATACAGGCCAGGCCGGCGCAAGTGGCCCCCGCATACCGACGGTCCTGCCCATTCAAATTTCCTCCACAGCAGTACATCTAGCAGGCATTTTTATTGCAAAGAACTGGTGACACTACCGACTCCACGGAGCCCACACTGAATTCCTACCTGCCTACAGTCAGCAACATGCAGACGCTCTCCACCTCCTCATGTCTGCCGCACAACGTTTATGTCCCCGCGCGGCCTGCTTCTGGACAACTCCTGCTGATGCACTACTGTCTGGGACATTTGCACCCTTACCTCTGTACTAGTAATAACCCACATTGAGACTTTGTCTGTACCACGCTAACTGGGCAGGACAGTATATGCTTCCACAGACAGCCAAGCAGTGAAGGCTTCCCTTCTTCTATTTTGCGTCTTCCAACTGTAGAGCTCCATCTCCACCTCGGGGCTGCTGGATAATCTCTTTGTATTCCGTAGGGCCATCAAGACTTTCTTATTCCTCTGAGCCCGTTTGCTTCCTAGTCTGTTGTCTTTTTAGTTGTGTTGTGTTAGTCACCTTGTCAAGCGCCAGGACGCTCCTTTGCTGGAGCAGCTGTGCGCGTTGTAAATTTTCATAACATAACATAACATAACATAACATAGCTCTCTCCCCCAAACCTTTTGGCTACTGATGAAAGTGCATCAATAACACGCAATTTTTGAGGATTTGGGGGCAACGGTCAACATCATTTTGCTCCATTGCCTAGACGAGCAGAACTGCGCAATGGAGAAACCTGACAACCAACAACCCAGACTTACATTTGATGCAAAAAATGCTGCAACAAGGTCAGCTTCTTTAGACTCCGAACCCACCTATATGGATCAAAAGTGCAAACATCCTCTCAATCTCCTGGGGATGATATTAAGACGCTGCTTTTAGCTGCCCAGCATAGTCTATCAGACCTATCAGGAAAGATGGACATAATGAATAACCATCCGGACTTCCTAGTACACAAAGTAGACAAGCATGACGGACAACTGAAGGAGGCCGAACGCCGCATATCCGAGAATGAAGACACCACCTCTCAGCTGCAAAACCTAGTAAAGCAAATGGACAAACTCCTGAAAGTCACTAGGACATTGAAGCCCGAATTCACTGCAACAACATCCATTAAATAGGCATACCGGAAAGCACAAATACAGGACACATGGAGGATTACGTTGAGCATCTCCTGAGGGGATCACTGGGTGCAGACTCTTTCTGGCCCCATCTAGTTGTGGAACACGCGCACCACTCCTTGGGACCACAATCTCTGCCGGGTGAAACCCCAAGACCCATTATTGCCAGACTTCTTAAAATAGCGGGACCGCGACGTCGCACTTCACAAGGCCCGTGAACTGAAGCCGCTACAATTTGAAGGAAATACGTTACCCATTTATCCTGACTTCACCCTGGCAGTTCAGGAGGTGCGCCTGAAATTCCTTCCTGTCAAGCAGAAGCTCCGCAAAGCCCATATAGAGTATGCCCTCCTATATCCCGCGAGGCTCCCGATTACACATGACATCAAAAATATTTTCTGCCCAAATCAGCAACAGGTAGACGACTTTTTAAAAACTGCTATAAGACTTTTGCCACGCGGAGACCACACCTCCAGGTCCCTTCGCCATCCAGAAGCTAAGAGGAAACAGGAAGACACGTGCAATATCGTCGTTGCACTTTCTACCTGTCTTTATTGAACTGGGCCAATATGTAATGTGATGCGGACATTTTATGGGCCACGCACTTTCTACTGAAAGACCCTTGTAAAAACACCTCCGGATGGCCCTGCACTCCTGCTGAATGGTCATGAACAGATAAGTGCCCCAGTGGCTTTGATCATTGACTGTGAAATCATTGCATGTCTACACTTTCCTTTGGGTTTAACTGGTAGATGTAATTAATGCATTGCCCAGCACCCCTCCCCCAACATCACTTTACTCCCCTATTGAGTCGTTACCCAGGGGACTGCATTGCAGTTAGAGTTGGGACATGGGAAGGGACTAGTGCCCTCTTGGTGCCCCCCATCCCCCCTATGGGAGATCCCCCTTGTTTTTCTGTTTTGGGTTGTTTTTTGTTGGCCTTTCTTGCTGATTTTCCGGCCTTACCAGGCTCAAGGAAGCAGGTTGACACATTGGAAGTTACTGAGTAGGCAGCACTATGCCGGCACGATTGGGGTGCCGTTGTGGATGGGGGAGGCGTCAAAGCTAGACACGTGCTCTGATGTCAGCCCAATAGGGTTTTCTTTTTGCAGGGGGGTGGGAAGGATTAGGATTTTTTTCATTGTTCTATCGCATACATGACAACTGTTGCTCAACATGCCAAATATTACATGAATAGACACATTACCTTTCAACGACGACATCCTCCCCAAATGCACTTCCCCTATCTATTATGATAGCATAAATTGATCGCCCCTGCATCAAAATGCTCACACGGAATGTCAGGGGTCTCCGTGACCCTCGTAAACGGAGGCAATTATTAGCGTATCTGGACAGGCACTATATACAAATCGATTTGAAAGCAAGAGAACTGGGGAAAGGGGTTTTTCGCGAAATTGCACCTATCCTATATTTTGCCTGAATTATTCTGTTTTTATGGTGCTCCGGATCGGAGATTCTATTCCCCTAAATCTCCTGGAACAAAAACGTTCCAACATACAATTGTTAAAAAAACTGATCCAGCACACAAACTATTATTTCATAAACGTATACAGTAGTAATCAAAATTAATAAAGCACAATGAAAAAGCATTCGATAGCAGAATCTTGGATGTTTTTTGGAAGTTCAATCTTTATTATGGTTCTTCGCAATTGTAGCCAACGCGTTTCGTCCTCCACGGACTTCTTCAGGGCAAATAAAATAGAATCTTCCTGCGAATAAATTTTGAATGTATTCTTCCATCCAGAGAAAAGACTATTATGATTGGAATTTCTTCTCTTTTCAAGTAATGAGCACTTCTTTTTTTCTTTTTTTTCTTTTTTTTCACAACCAAGAGCATTCAGGTCAGATAGCCCGATGATAGAAATTTGTAAAAGTGATTTAAGCCGGCTCCATCGCGTGGCGTCTCCCGTTACGCCATAACGGGAGACGCCACGCGATGGAGCCGGCTTAAATCACTTTTACAAATTTCTATCATCGGGCTATCTGACCTGAATGCTCTTGGTTGTGAAAAAAAAGAAAAAAAGAAGTGCTCATTACTTGAAAAGAGAAGAAATTCCAATCATAATAGTCTTTTCTCTGGATGGAAGAATACATTCAAAATTTATTCGCAGGAAGATTCTATTTTATTTGCCCTGAAGAAGTCCGTGGTGGACGAAACGCGTTGGCTACAATTGCGAAGAACCATAATAAAGATTGAACTTCCAAAAAACATCCAAGATTCTGCTATCGAATGCTTTTTCATTGTGCTTTATTAATTTTGATTACTACTGTATACGTTTATGAAACGATATACAAATCGCTATACACCAAGAAACTCATATTCTGGTAATGCTCTACGGGAGACAAACCCCAAAACCACCAGAATTGACAGCAGAAATTTCCTAGAATACTGGAGGGCCCTATGGCCTGTAGCCATTGTCAATTTCAAAGTGTCCAGATGTCTGTCAGCCCTCAGATTAGAAACAACTTAAGAGAGCAAAATGTCTGCATCCTAAAATGCATATTATGTAATGCAAGGTCACTGGCTAAGCACCCTTTTGAAATCTGGGATATGATTTCATCGCATTCCCCAGATATTTGCTTTCTCACTGAAACCTGGTTTAAAGTCACCAACCATCCACTTATTGAAGCAGCCATCCTCGATAAGTACACTCTTCTACACCTGGATAGGGTGGGAAAGACAGGCGGTGGGATAGCAATAGCCTTTAAGAATTATCTTTCTATAAACTTGATTACCACACTAAGAAATGATAGCATGGAATTAGGAATGTTCAAGATTACAACCTCACCCAAAGATAGCTGGAATGGTGTCCTATTATATCGCCCTCCGGGCTTGAAGACAGATTTTGTAGATAAACTGACAGAATTAATTGGTACGCATGTGCTTGTTGCTAACAAATTCCTCCTATTGGGGGATTTTAACTTCCATGGTGAAAATCCAAGGAGCCTGGAGGTGAATAAACTCATGTCCACTCTTGATCTGTTGGGTTTGTCCCAAAGAGTGACGGGTCATACCCACATTGCGGGGCATACGTTAGACCTTAATTTCACTAACATTGATCACCTGACCTGCAGCCCCCCAGAGCCTCTTACATGGTCTGACCACGCGCTGATTAGCTTTACCATCAAACTGCCCTGTCCTAAGATCACAACATTAAATACGGGCAAGAAACAAATCATGCTCAGACCCTGGCGCAATCTCTCAGTCGAAGCCTTTGAGGAGGTCTTCCAATCAGAAGTGGGTAAAAGGGACAGGGAAAATGATCTAACGTTGGAGGGCTTCAACAAGGCGTTTGGCATTGCATTGGATGTAGTGATCCCTAATAAAAATATGGTCCAGTTACAAAGCCTCCTATCGGCCCCCTGGTACACCAGTGAGCTTAGGACGTAAAAATCCAAATGCAAAAGACTGGAGAGAGTCTGGCACATCAGTAAAGCAATATTTGATAGGATGCAATACAAACAAGCCTTGACCATCTACCACTCTAATTTAAAAATGCCAAGACGCCAATTCATCCTCAACCAAATTTAAGGTGCTGCCAATGCCCCCAAAGCCCTCTTTAAGATTGTGAAGGATTTTGTGTCTCCTCATGCTTGCAGGCAATCCCCCTTAGAAACTCAAGACTTTTGTGATCAGATCGCTAGCTACTTTCAAGAAAAAATCATCAGAATATATGATAACTTTCCAGTTAAAATCGCCCATGCATCGGATAGCCTTAGCAGGCATGTGGATCTGGATAAAAGGACAGGACACACCTTGGACTGTTTTGAGCCAATCACCCTAGAGGATGTCTTAAAAGCACTGGCCTCAGCTAAATCGAGTTCACCAACCGAACTCTGTCCACCTAAGATAATGGGTATTTTAGCCACCAGTTGTGCGCAAGCTATTCTCCAACTGTACAATTCATCCATATTATCTGGGGTTATTCCTAGTACATGGAAGGAAGCTTTTGTGCATCCTATCCTGAAGAAACCCACGGCAGATCCACGAGAACTCTGCAATTACCCCCCGATCTCCCTCCTACTTTTACTGGCCAAGGTGCTGGAGAGTATGATCAGTAACCAACTGAGTCAATACTTGGAGCAAAACGAAATTTTAGACCCTTCACAATCAGGATTCTGACAGGGTTTTAGCACCGAAACCGCCATTTTAGCAGTCACTGACTCGCTTAGATTAGAAACAGATAAAGGTGGATCGGCAATACTGTTACTACTAGATCTCTCCGCAGTCATTGACACCATCTCACATAAAATGCTAGCGGAGAGACTGGCCTCGTGTGGTATCCAGGGACCAGCCCTAAAATGGTTATGAAACTTTTTGTCTGGTAGAACAAAACAGTCATGCTTGGTTCTCATCTTTCAAACCCAATTAGCTTAGACAGAGGTGTCCCTTAGGGCTCCTGCCTAAGCCCAACCTTATTCAATATTTATATGTCTCCTTTGGCAGGGATAGCAGAACAACAGGGCTTTGAGATCATCTCTTATGCTGATGATACTCAGCTCATGTTCCCGATCGGCACTGATACTGTAGCAGACAAAGCACGATTTGCCAAAGGAATGCTTGTAAAGTCCAACTAGATGACACAGAATTGTCTCCAGCTGACTCCTGGCAAGACCGAGATAATGCTAATGGGCAAAGCCACGGCCAGCTGGTCGGATGACTGGTGGCCCGCTCAATTGGGAGCAGCCCATGTTCCGACCCAATGTGTTAAAAACCTAGGGCTAAAACTAGATCAGCCTTTATCTATTAAAGACCACATTGCCGCAATGACCAGCTCATGCTACTATAGCCTGCGTCTGCTGCGCAAAATTATCCCCTTTATGCCGACAACCCGTCGAAAAACCTTGGTCCAGGCTATGGTCATTAGCCGACTGGATTATGACAATGCTTTGTTGGCAGGGGTTGGAGAGACCCAAATGAAGAAACTGCAGGTGATTCAAAACACTGCAGCTAGAATGGTACTGAATCGCCCAGCGGGCACCGCATCGGTACCTTTACTGCACGAACTCCACTGGCTACCAGTGAGAAAAAGATCATATTTTAAGATCTGTTGTCTCACTTATACAGCACTTAAAGGAAGAGGCCCCAAATACCTCCAAAAAAGACTCACCAAATATGTACCTCACAGAAACCTTAGGTCAGGGGTGCAAGGTCTCCTACAAGTACCACGCATAAGGCTGTGTCGCTCTGGAGGACAATATTTCTCGTACCTAACTCCAAGGTATTGGAACGAGTTACCAGATTCCCTGCGCAAAATGGACATCTACAGCACATTTAGGAAACAGCTCAAAGCCTTCCTATTCTAATCTCATTTGCTCTCTTTTCAGTTGCAGGAATATTGCTAGTCAGCGCCGAGATGCCCCCGGGCGAGTCGAGCGCTATACAAGAATGAATAACATAATATACCATAACATTCTCCTCCTACTCGACGTACTCGTGAGGCACACTCATACTAGTTAGGAGGAACACACCATTTGTTCTAGGCAGCACATACAGTGACACTGTCGGCCGCAGTTTCTTACTGTGGGGCACATTCGGCACACAATCGGGCACCCTTGCTTGTAGCTATGGCCCTAACCAGGACCGTCCCGATTATTTCATCTTGTTCTGAAAATAGGCTCCACGCATGGTATGTGGAGGGGGAGACTTTAACACGACTCTATGCCTAACCCTGGACCGTTCGAACCCCCTTCCACACCATTACACCAACACTCGAGAGGCCCTCTCAGAGATCATTGAAGAGCATGGGCTTGTGGATGCATAGCCTAACGCGCACCCCACTGACAGGGAAGGCACTTTTATACAGCAGGACATGCTACATGGTCTCGGTTAGAGTACTGTATTTGCTCACATGGAGTGACCCCCTGGATTCACTCTGTTAAACATTTGGCCCGTACATACTCCGATCATGCGCCAGTTTGCCTAAAAATAGTCCTCCCAACTCTATAACCACCCCATGATGCAGGACACTAGTGCCTGAAACACTGTTGGATACGGTCTTTCAAACTGAATTAAGGGAAGAGATTACAGTGTTCTTTACCAGAAATAAGGGCTCTGTTGATCAAGTGGGCACACTATGGGAGGCCTTTACGGCTGGAAGCTGACCTGTGAACTACTAATTCTGGCACCCAGCAAGCCAAGCTCTGCGGAAAGCTCACAGACTACACTGCCACTGCAGACCGTGAGGTGAAGGTCAGAGGCACATATTTCGTTGCTCGTTGCTATGAGGAGGGCGAGAGACCTGGTCGCGCGTTAGCAAACACTATTATACAACCTTGATTCTCTAACTATGTGCTGGATGTGATTGATGATGCAGGGATACGCTATAGAGATAGTCTCGACATACTAAACACGTTTGCCACTTACTATGCAAATCTATATAGGTCACAATGCACATGCCCTCCTGATTTTGCTCCCTATCTTGAAGACATAACTCTTGGCTGGCTGGTGATACACAATGTGAATTCTTAGACGCGCCATTTGAAGATGATGAGCTGCGGGCAGCCATCATGCAGATGAAATCTGGTAAGGCGCCAGGATCCGATGGCCTCCCCATTGACTTTTATAAGTCCTACATTGATCAGTTACTCCCAGTACTGAAAGAGATTTTTCTTGAAGTCCAGAAGTCACAATCCTGCCTGCCTCGATGAGAGAGGCACTAATCCCACCATTATTAAAGCCAGGTTAACCCGCAGACCGCTGTGAATCTTACAGGCCCCTCTCTCTCATAAATACAGATGCAAAAATACTTGCTAAATTGCTAGAGAATCGCCTATGCCTACTAATGGACAAACTGGTACTCCCAGGTCAGGTGGGATTCATTCCCGGGAGGGCGACATCCCACAACCTTAGAACGCTGTTCTCTATCTTGCAAGCATTAGATCCCAAATTGGCGCTAGTGGCAGTGTTTCTAGACACCTCCAAGGCTTTTGATTCGGTGGAGTGGGACTACCTTTTCACCATTTACAATGCATGGGACTCCCTGTGGGCTTTCTATCCTGGGTCCGACTTCTGTACACCTCACCAATGGCAAAGGTTTTGATCAACGGTCACACCTCACCCTCTATCTCTCTATCCCGCGACACTTGTCAGGGTTGTCCACTCTCCCCCATCCTCTTTGCCCTGGTAATGGAACCACTGGCCGCCAAGATTAGGCAACACTATAATCACGTAGGCTTACGCTGCTTCCTTCGCCCCATTATCACCCTCTACATTAAGTACCCTCGCTAAAATCTAAACCCACTACTGCGCCAATTCGTTAAATTTGGTGGCCAATTAGGTATTCATATCAAATGGACTGAATCACAAATATTCTCATTGACCAGCTCTGCCACCCCTTTCGCACCAAAATTTCCCATTGTGTGGTGTGAGGACGAGATTAGATACTTGGGGATCTGCGTTACAGCGGATCAAGATGAGCTTATCCAACTCAACTATGGGTGTGCAGTGGAACATGTCACATGTTGCATCAACTGATGGAATGCACTACCCTTCACTATTGCTGGTTGCATATTCCTCATAAAAATGGTTTTTCTTCCCACATTCTTATATTTATTCCTTAATATTCCTTACGATCCTGGCAAGTATTTTTTCACCACCCTCCGATCAGAACTGATTAGATTGGTATGGGGCAGTAAACTGCCACGTATTCGGTGGGACACGCTTATGCGGCCTTATGCGCACTGACGCTTTGACGTACCTAATTTTGAACTATACTATATAAGCGCTCAGGTACTCTTTGCTCACTTCTGGTTTCACTCACCTCGCAATACTCCACATGTCGCCACTGAACATTGGCTTGCAGATCCAATCCCATTGAATGGTGTCCTCCTCTCTAGTATTGAACGCGGAGGGCTATGCCCCATTTCTGTAGATTGCACGATAAAGGCCTGGTCCCGCATCTCAGATCGTACACCAGAGTCCTGCCTCCATTCTCCCCTTCTATCACTTACCTATCATCCAGAAGTGTCATTATTACAAGGAGGTTTATTTAAGAAGATGGTTCATACAGGGAATATTCACTGCTGGGGAGACTTATATGTCAGTGGCAAATTTTGCACTCTTCAGCAACTGTGTTATGACCCCCCACCGTCTACCATGGAAACAGTTTTATATGCCCGCCTTCTCCACGGCATCCAAGCTTGTCACCCCACATATCCCTCTGAACCTGTAACATTGACCACATTGCTTCAAACCTTTCACACATCCTCTGCTTCGCACTTGGTGTCCACACTCTATCACACCGTGTATATAGATACCGACTATCCGCCATGCGTAGCCTGTGCTAAATGGGTGGCGGAACTGGGTCAGGACCTCACTGACGAACAATGGTCATTCTGCTACAAGCACATAGAGCAGGTCTCCTCCAACAGCAGGCTCCGCTTCATCTATTATAGATTCCTACACCACAGCAACTACACTCCAGTTAGAGACCACAATTTTGGTTTACGAGACACAAACAGGTGCGACAGATGTAAAGCAGAACATGCTGACTTCTTACACCTTGCATGGGAATGTCCTGAGTTACTTATCTATTGGTGTAAGGTCCTCACAGCCCTGGACTCCATGACTTCTATGCCCATCTCCCGATCACCATTTATAACCCGTCTAGAGTACACTGAACACATTCCAGCTAAACATCGGAAATTTGTGTCCTTTTGTCTTGTGCTGGCTAAGTGGCAAGTAGACTGTAGATGGGGCGGGGCACCCAAATTTGAAGAATGGCTGGGAGATATGATCCTTTGGCAAGACCAACTCTGCATCTATGCTGAATTATTCCCCCATTCTTCACGTCCCCGTGACATTTGGGGCCCACCCTATCAATACTACAGATGGGCCATGAGGCTTGCACACATTGCAAATTGGTACATACTGCGGCCCTTTCTTGTGACGGCCCTCCTGGAAGCGTCCCTCCTTCCTCCATCCTTGGTACCCCAAGACGGACTCCCCTGACTCCTTGAATATACTGAAGTTCGTTATGGCAACTCTCTTTCATTTGCCTCCGTATTGACCGCTTGTAATGTATATTCGTCCTCACTGATTGCTTTCATTTGCTCCTATTGCTACATATGTCATTTGATGCATATTTTTTCATTACTGTTCATGATATGGCTACATATCTACTGTATCTGCTGATATATTGATTGTATGTCATTAACAAAAAGTTCAATACATTTTTTTTTAAAGATACAATAAAGCACTTTTGGGCTTATAAACATTGGGCGTTTCCTGCCTGAATACTCTCTGTTGGTATTAATGGGTGTACTACAACTGCCTCTTCCTTCTGCCCTCAATGGTCTATTACATTGCCACAGCCTTTCTTGCTGGTCCAGCATTGTTGGTTTGTTGCCCATGCCCCCCTTTCCACTGCCCTCCATGTGGTGCTGCCAATGCCCTTCCTGTCTGCCCAGAGTGGTCATATTGTTGCCTCTGCACCCTCCTACCTGCCTTCAATTTTCCAGGTCTGTGCCCCTGACCTCTGCCTCCCAACAGGATACTAATGAACAACTAGATTGCTAACATTCTTTATTTATTACAAAAGTGTGGCACGCCTGACGTTATCTTGATGTAATCAAAACTATAATACCCAAAGCATTTCCTTTATAAATTATAGAAATGAGAGGGTCTTATTTGAATAGAAATTATGGTTAGTGCTCTAAAAAACAAAAATGAGGACATATTTTCTGAGTTCTCAAATAGCGACAAAGCACTTTTAAATTATTTGTTATCTTTATGGTTTATTATCCAGTTGACCACTTGATCAAATGTTATGCTTAGGGAGGAGAATGTGGTGTTACTTCCAGAGCTACAGACTTTGCAACTGGGGAACCATGTTGGAGTTTCTGCTTCAGTTCGACATTCTGTGATTCTGGTCAAATCACTTAATCTCCCCATGCCTACAACCAAAATGAGTTTGCCCTTGTATGATGTAACCAATGCTCATGTAAAGCACTCCAATATCTGACCGGCCTGCACTATATAAAACTGCAAAAAAACAAAGGATAAAAAAGAGTTTTCCACACTTCTGTCATTGGGCTATACGTGGGCTACATCAGGGTGATATTTGTGCTACATTTGGGCTCCTTTTTCTTTGTTAGCCATTTTGGGAGACTTCAATTAAATTAATTAAGCTTTATTCAATCTGATTTAGAAACATAGATCATAAAAGTGTACATAAAACGGTAAATCCTCTTTCATAATACAATACAGTGAGAATTAATTAAAACCATATGTACCATATGTACTATTGAATTTTCTCTGGTGGTTGAAAAATTTTCTTTATGATTCTTATGTATCAATGAATTATCTCTGTCAAATGTATGTGTTCTATTGATGATTATTTATGTATGTATTTTATGTGGTTTTTGATCAACTACATCTTTGATAAAATAACAAATGAAGTAAAATAATAAAAAGATAAAATATTTTTTCTATATATATGTCTATATAGCATTTTTGTCTATTGTGGTCCAAATATATGAGTGCCTAACGTGTTTTAAATGTGCACTGAACCCGGTGCAAATTCTTTTTCCAATTAAGTTATTTCCCTGTGAGGGTTTCATCCAATGATACAGGGGCCCCTGTTCTTTTCCAAATAGGTAAAGCTACTGCTCACCAGGGAGTTAACTGGAAGTCTACTGCTGGTATTGAAAGTGATTGTTTCAGTCTGCATGTCAGAATTTTCTAATGAAATAGAAGAGGATTTGAGATCTCACTTAAAAGATGCCCTCATTTTTCTTTCTGCTGCACTAACCATAATTTCTATGGTAAAATGATCCTCCTCGTTTTGTTCCTTTTGAAATTAAATGTTTTAAGTGTTACCAGTTTATTCCAAACAAGATGGCTTCAGGTGTGCCATATTTGTGTCATAAGTGAGACTGTTAGTGTTCTAGTTGTTCTTTAGTACACTCTGGGAAGCTGCAGTAGAACACAAAGAAATCAACTGACAGGCTGCTCCTGGTGAAAAATAACAGAAAGATATTTGAGATCTCACTTAAAACATGTCCTAATGTTTTACTTCTACAGCACTAAACATAATTTCTATGACAAAATGAACCCCCTCATTTTGTTCCTTTTTAAATTAACTGTTTTAAGTGTTATCAGTTTATTCCAATCAAGATGGCTTCACGCGTGCCATAATTTGGTCATAAGTAAGACTGTTGGCTCTCTTGTTGTTCTTCAGAACACTCTGGGAAGCTGCAGTACAACACTAAGGAATCAACTGACAGTCTCTGCCCTTGTTGGATGTACATGTTTTACTGAGAATGCCAGACTTCATTCTCACATGACTGAGGAAGAGAATGTGAATTTACAGAAAGTATGCCCTCATTTTAGCTTCTGGAGCACCTTTCAAACCTCTATGGGACAAGCATGAGAAAATAGTTTTCTCTCAGACATGATTCATGATATCCCAGCAGAAGGTTTTTCACATGGTAAAATCACCTTAAAACACACCACAATTTCTAAAATTAGTATGGTACCATCAACAAATGAATTCTAATGTAACTAAAGTCTGTTATCACCCTTTATAGTTCTCCTTTTGGTGACCCTCAAAACTTTCTCCTATTCACTACAATGCATTTCAATGGGGTGCTATCATGTATATTCGACCCAAGATGGCTGCCAGCAATTCCAGGATGAAGTGCCGGCAGCCAATCAGATCTCACGATGAGATGTGTGATTAGGCTCCGCCCAGATATCGATATTTTTACATTTTTAACTTTATTAGAAACTACTGAATGGATTTACACCATTTAGGAAAAGGGTGCCTCCTGAACCAAGAGCTACCTTTTTGCCAAATTTGGTATAATTCTGTTCAGCAGTTAATGGAAATTAACATGGAGAAAACACGCTTGGGGGCCCCCCTTTTTTCTTGGCCCAGCTTCACGAATCACCCCGAAACTTTCAACAGAGAAACTGAGAGGGACGACCCATTTTTTAAAAAAAATTCCCGAAGGTTCGTCAAACGCAGCCAAAGATATTAGTAAATAAAAAAACGCTGTTCCTATGGAAACTAGGTTTTAACTATAACTACCTAACGGCGACCTATTTCTTATTTTGATTTTAGAAAACAACTCTAAAGCTTTCTCTACACCAGACCTAAAAATTATATGGAATATTGTGTCCCCTACATCCTTCATGGTTTAAATAGTTTTCAACATTGAAAATATGTCTGCAGGGTGTTCGGAGGTCCCTTGCTTGTGCATAGATTTTTTGTTGAATAATAGAGCCTGAGACGAACATCTAGTTTTTGCCAGAGATTCCTACAAAATAGCCTAAGAGTGCACCAAATGTAGAAACATATCCGTTACTTAAGGAAAATAACTTGCAAATGAGAAGAGAACACATAAATAGTTTAAAACACGTGTACCATGTGTAGGTCAAGGAAGGTTCCATTTGTGATATCCACTTTACTCATACACCTATTCATATTGATTGGAATGTCAAAAATCTCACCTCTCTATTGTTTGCCAGGTACAATTGCAGGATGGTGCAGTTGTTATTTAGAAAACCATGGACTACAACATGGGAAATGATACACAGTTGAGGGTTGGAGTCAGTTACACCAAGTTGAGCTCGGACCAAATGAAAGAGATAAGCAAACTCATTAAGAGAATGATGATAATGGTTTCAATCAGGGTTATTTGTCTGAATTAGAATATGATTTCCTCAAAACAAAAACAGACCGATTGCCAAGGATTTATACTCTCCTTAAGGTTCACAAAAATGTTGAACACCCACCGGGTCGCCCCATAGTATCTGGTTGTGGATCCATACTGGGACCGCTATGTAAATACGTGGATTTCTTCTTCAAACCCTGCACAGAGCCCACCAAAGCGTATCTAAGATACACTATGCAAATGATTAGATTGGTTGAAAAATTGGCCTTTAACCCAATGCAACAACAATTGGAATGAATGCACCTTGTATCCTCAAATACCAGTATCCCACAGAGGCCATCCCTTGAAATAATTAGGACAGTTCTTAATAGCAGACCACAACCTGTTCGAGTTCCCACGGAATTCATTTTGAATTTACTTGAAGTAGCTAAAATGAAAAACTTTTTTTGTTTTTCTGGAGGATTATTTCCTTCAAACCCAAGGTGTTGCTCTGGGTGCAAGTTTTGCACCAAACCTTGCGATACTACATATGAATAACTTTGAGAACAGTTTCATTTTCAACGATGTCCATCCATACCAAAACCATAGAACCTTTTGGAAATGGAACATAGATAATGTCCTCCTTAACTGGACAGGTAATGAGATTGATCTCAAGGCATTCCACTTATGGCTGAATGACAGGTCTCCAGATATTACATTTACGATCCAATATAGCCCCTCTGTGATTGATTTCCTTGACATTTCTATTAATGTAGAGAAATATCAACTCTCCTATTTAGGTAGAGCACAGAAAGAAACCCGCTCCTACGCTATAGTAACTCCCACCCCAGAGGCCTTAGAGATAATTTTCCCTATGGGCAATTTCTCAGATTATGTAGAAACTGTTCCCGATAGGTGGACTATTTCAAGGAATCAGAGGATCTGCTACTCACATATTTGGACACAGGTTACCCCAAGAGTTCACTCAAAAAGGTGCGCAAGAGGGCCTAATTTCACCCCAGAGAAACCCTACTAGAACCTAAACCACGCACTGGTGATGCTATGGAGAGAATGGCTTGTGTCACCACTTACTGCACACGCACTTATGACGTCAGATGTGTTGTAAACTATTACTGGAGATTGATTTCAGATGAGCTCGAGATGAATGAACCACTGATGCACTCCTTTAAGAAGGGCAAAAGCATCAGAGATCATGTAATTTGTCCCTTTTTGAGAACCCCTACACAGCCCTCGACTTGTTCTATGTGGAACTTACCTCAAATTGTGGGACATTACAAATGTGGCCACTGCAAAGCCCGCAATCTCATGCTTGAGACCAAACATTTTAGTTACAAGGAACACACCTTTGAACTCAAGAGTCATACCAATTGTAATAGTATAGACGTAATTTATGCTATTCTTTGCCAGTGCTGATTACTTTACATTGGACAGGCACGTCAGGAAGTGAAAACAAGTGTTCTGCAACACTATACACATGTGAGATGCAATGTTCCAGGGCCACCTCTAGTAGAATATTTTCAAATAGTCAACCACCCAGTAGACAGCCTCAAATGGGTAGTCCTAGAAAAGGTTACACTTGGTCCAAGAGGTGGGGATACAGCAGACTTCTCAATATAGTTGAGGGCAATTGGATGCACATGACTTTAGACACTGTCCATCATGGGTTGAATGAACAGGAGAAGATCATAAGGCAGATACCTTTTCTCAATACAGGTTGAATATTCCATTGTTTTAATCTGATTTACTACTCATGGTTTTAATCAACATGGCCTTACATTTTAGTATATCACCTAATGTACAGCAACTCTGCTACCCTGTTAACTTACTTAACTGACTCGACAGTGAATTACTCAACTGTTTGTTAAGGTTAGCACAACACTCTAATGCCCCGGTCATGTTGTACTGGGAAGCGTTATTCATTTATGATGCATAGAACTGTACCTGTTGCATATAATATATTGTAATTCACAGCTCGTGTGAACTGTTATGAATTAATTTCTTGTGATTTAATTCGGCACAAAGTTGATCGAACTTCATTAACAACTCAAGGTAAGTTCATTTACATTTTTTGTATCTAATTTTCTCTTACTGTAATGTAACACATTTAATGTATCATAAATCCTGACCCGGTTACTTTCCTGTGATGATGTAATTATGTGCATTTATATGGTTGAATTAGTTTATTGTGATTTCGGATTATAGGCCGTATTTTCCATTTACTGCTAATGCCAAGCACCTTCTGGTGACACAGGCCCGCGTCCAGGCAGTTAGCAGCTAGCATCAGTGCTCTGGACCTGAGCACAGCTGTGTGCTCGCTGACCTTCCTGTGTCTATTTCTAAAGTGATTTCATGACAAGAGGTAATCTTCACGACCGTAGCCCTGCTCGATCTAGTATTCATTTAACTTTGATTAAGACATCAATTCTGTTATTTCCACAATACCAAAACATTGACGATTCCTTTGTCTGCTTTGTCCAGTTTTTAGAACTTGATCAGATTAACTGTCTCCACAAATACTGCCATTCATGGCATCGTTCTAAATGAACAAATAAATATTTTGAAAAACAGGGCTTCATGTACTTTGTAGCCAATTGATGTAAGTACGAGGAATTTCACAGCCTTCCATAGCTCGTTACAAACTATCCTTGATGCTGATGTGCAACTTTAGTTCAATTTCAGCACAACAACTGCCTCCTAGATCCAACAAGGACCATTGAGGATGTTTCTCGTGTGTCATTGTTCTGACTAGGAGCTTACAGGCCCAACTTTTCAAGCCCCCCACCGTTTTTATTACAGAGGGTTTGAGGTGAGCCGCAGCGCCACTTTTTAAGTGCACCCATTCTATCTGTCACCCAGATATTAATCCATAGTATCTCCTTACCGATTTTGGAGATTGCTCCTCCTTCTACCCCGATGAAGAGCCCCTTCTTACTAATTATTGGCCCTCCCACCCTCACTGGGTTCGAAACGGCGACTTTTCTCAAACACCAACCTGTACTTAAATTTCATCCACTTGCAGATAATGGAAATTCATATACTGTATCTTGTAACTGTGGATTATATTATATAACACATAATATATTTTTAGACAGATTTAATTTTCAATTTTCGTTAATATTGTAATTTATTGCACTTTTACCCTCGTCGCCATCCTTTCACGAGCACTCCATTCAGCACTTGTTTTCCTTTACTTGTTTCGGAGCAACTGTCCTATACAAGGTTGTTGTACAAAATGATTGTGGCATAATAAATATAATATAAATTGCAGAATTGAACTTCATTTTTTGAATATCTATTTATTTAGGGTGCTAATGATTCCTCAATTTTAACGATTTCCGCTTGGAACTTCTCTCTTTTGTAACTTACCTGACCCAGGTCCGGTGGAATGTGTTGTATTGAATAAAGGTCCAATTCAGCGGCAGAACCCATTGTTTTTGCTGTATCTTCCTGCTCCTTCTTAACTTCGTCATCATTCTTGTTCAGATTAAGTCCAAGTGTCTGGAATAGAGAGTTAATAAATAATACCTGTGCTGCACAGCTCAGACAGTTAGCACACTATATATACTATGCTACATGTTTGTTTAATTTCAGGTTTATACTACATGCTAAAGACAAGCCTGTGGAGACTGCTTCTCGAAGCCTTCTTTAAAAACTGAATGGATAAGTTACTTACCTGTAATTCTAGGTCTCTTCCAGGGGCAAATGAGATTTTTCTGAAGTGGTAAAGGATATCTTTCTGCCCTGACTTTCAGGGTTATGCAAAGAACAACTGACCTAACTGTCACCCCTGAGGCATAATGGGAAGCTAGGGGTCATTGCTGCCTTAAACGCATGGTGAGAGCTTTTGTTGTAAAAGCTTAATTTTCTATGCTATTGGTTTACAATGCAGCTGTAGGCTAACAATGTCTACTTTATTTGCAGTTGTACTCTTTATGAGTGCTTTACTCATTAAAAAACAGAGTTCAAGTGCTACTTGCCCTCTTGTGTTTTTATATATTGACAAATACATTCTTTATTTGTGTAATTACATTGTTTAGCCTCCTATTGGGAGCTGCATGCATTGGTATGAGAACAATGATATATGTTTATATTTATATGTAGAGCTGTATATATATATATATATATATATATATATATATATATATATATATGATTTCCATATATCCATATCATTTTTATATTATTTCAGGGGTCCCCGCACATGGGCGGGAATACTAAATTAATCAAAGATAGGAATGGACACTAGTGTCTACTTAACCATAGGCTAAGCTGTTGACAACCCTCATAGACTGCCTGGTTCAGTTCGTTGCGGTATATCTTTTTTCCGCCCCGCCAGGAGTCATGGCATAGTCATAGGGTTGCCAAATAACGTGCGGTATGCCTGCCTCACCCGAGGCTACCTCTGGTTCAGGTAGAAGTGTCCAGAAATCATAGGAAGGGAAAAACGTTTTATATTAAAAACAGTGTGTCGCCTTAAAAATTTCTTTAATGGAAAAGGTTGACACTGTATTAAAAATTGTCGATATATGGGGTGTAATCGGGTAACTAGATTACCATATATCTGTATGTATATGGATGCGTCAACATGTTTCAGCTCTTTTGGCCCAGCCGGGTCTGGAGAGCTTTCGTCAGGACAAATAAAGAACAAACAACATATAAAGGTACTCACACAACTAGTGTTGGGTCCTATTAGCTATTTTAGCTTTTCTTATTTTGTCACCTATAATGTGGACACAAAATACTGCATTAAAGTATATCGATTTTGGTGATTAGGCATAGTACAATATTAGTAAAAGCGCACCTCCTAGAAGTTACTAGTACAGAAATCTCTATGCACCTGATTCGAGATACATAATTAACACAGGGTAGGAAGAGATTGGAGACTTGGTTTAAATGAAGGTAGGAGCAGTATGTACACCGCATTTTTAGGAAAAATGGAGGGGGGGAAGTTTGTTATGTAGAGTAATTGTTCTATTGCAGGTCTTAGACAGAACGTTATTGATTAACTTAATCTCAAAAACAGCAAGAGCCCAAAAACGATATTATTGTGCGCAATGGGGCTTAGAGTAAAAGTCACAAACAAACAAACATACACGCAATGCGAAATACCTTGTTAGGTTTAGCTTGACAGCGTCAGCAGGAGTGGAGAGTCGCTGTACACGGTCTTTGCTACAAGATTATTCACACAATTAGACAGTGATCACCCGGACTTCTTACCGGTATCAGGTCTGCATACATGGGAAGTTCTTACCCGCGTGTACCGGCTTTGAGTCCCTGTGCTGACTCTGCTCCTGGTTACAGGCGGAGCTCAGTTTCCCGGGCTTAAGGCTGGAATCCCAGACACTAAGAAAGGACTAGAGTGTCAGCTCATAACATACTACAAGATGGCTCTCACCACGAATTCCATCGCAATGTTTTTTGCAGGTGTTCGAGAATGTATCTTATGTAAGGTACAACATTAGATCAAACCCCGAGCATAGTTCTAATACTCCTAGTGAAATGCCCATAACTGAAGAGTGTTAGTTATTTTGACATTTATAATGTGAATTACATAATAGTTACCCATAGTCACCAGGTGAACAGTTACCTGCTTAACAGATATTAATCTAGTTGAGAAAATGTTATCATCATCTAGATAGTTTGTGAGTGTAATGATATTTAATAAAACTGATTCCAGGGAATATCGTCGTTCATTCCTAGTATATGGGTGCCAAGACGGTCCACCCACCTTTGTTCCTTTTCGAAAAGAACTTGCTCAGCGTTGTTATTCTTATTTTGTAGTATTTCGAGTACTGTCCAACGCAGCTCATCACAGGTGTGTCCTGCTTCCACAAAGTGTGTACAAAGCTTGGTGTTGTTTTTCTTCGTTCTGATATTGCTCCTATGTTCCCCAATTCTCAACTTGATTTTTCTGCAGGTCATGCCTATATATTGGCGTTCACAAGGGCAGGTGACCATATAAATTACATGCGTTGAGTTGCAATTGGTGTGTTGCTTTTGGGTCCATTTTAGGGTCGCTGTCAATTGCAGAGTTTTTGTAGGTTTTGTTAATTTGCATACTCCACAGGTACCACATGGGTAATGTCCTACTACAGGTTCCATCCTGATATCTCTGGTGACAGGAATGATTTGTTTTGTCTTTGGTCTCGTATGGACCAGAACATCTCTGATGTTTTTAGTTCTTCTGTTGGCAAATCTCGGTTTTGGCCAATCCAATTGTCAAGATGTGATTATCTGCCAGTTCTTTCTGATGAGCTTCTGTACGTCATTAGTCGCCGGACAGTAGGTGGTTACACAAGTTACCAAGTCTTTTATAGGTTCCTTTTTGTTGGTTTGCAAAAGGCATTCACGTGGTTGATGTCTGGCCCTTTTCATGCATTTCTTGATCACAGGAGGAGTGTAATCCCTCATTTGTAGTTTTTGACTTAAGTCCTGTGCTTGAATTAAATAATCGCTGTTTTTACTGCAATTCCTTTTGTGACGGAGAAATTGGCTAAAGGGAAGATTGTCTCGCAATGGTCTTGGATGGTAACTGCGATAGGAGAGCAAGCTGTTCTTTGCTGTTGGTTTTGTAAAAGTTCTGGTCTCCAATTTGCCTTTTTCATGGAAAATGGTCAGGTCGAGAAAGTCTATGCTTTGGTTACTGGCAGCGAAGGTGAACTTGAGCCACCGGTCTCTTCTATTCAGCCATTCCATGAATTTTTGAAGGTCTCCTTTTGTGTCCCAAATTAGCAACACATCGTCTATATAACGTTTCCAGTATATAATACTGGAAACGTAAGGGTTTGTCGTGTTCAGCACAGAGTCTTGTTCAAGTTGGCTTACATAGAGCCCTGCCACCGAGGGTGCACAGGCACTCCCCATGGAAGTTCCATGACTTTGTAGAAACAATTGTCCGTTGTACTCGAAGTAGTTTTCTTTTAGGACCAAATGACAACATTCTAAAATAAAATGGCGAGGAGTTTTGTGGAGCCATTCTTGATGGAAGAGAAGATCTTCTAACATTTGTAATGTGTCTTCCTGGGGTAGGCTTGTGTATAAGGCTTCAACATCAAGCCCTACCAACAGCATTGTGTTGGGATTGAATTCTAAGTCAGCAATTTGAATCAGTAAGTCTCTGGTGTCTTTTAGGTATGTTGGAGTTTTTTGAACCAGCTCTTTCAAGTACTCATCTGCAAATTTCGAGAGGGGCTCCAACAGCGACCCTATACCTGAGACAATTGGGCGTCCCGGTGGGGGTGATTTGTTTTTGTGCGTTTTCGGTAGTGAATAAAAGAATGGTATTTTGGGGCTTTTTGGTGTCAAATACTCTGCTTCTTTTTTCGAGATCCATCCACTGACTTCGGCTTCATGTACCATTATTGCTATGGTGTTCGTCAGTCTATCGGTGGGGTCTTCCTCAAGTTTTTTGTAAAAATTCTCATCAGACAGAAGAGACAGGCATTGTTGATCGTATCCATCCTTTGACAAAATTACTACCCCTCCCCCCTTGTCTGCTGGTTTTATGACGATTTTCTCATTGTCCTTCAACTCGGTCAGTGCAAGGCGTTCCTTTTTGTTCAGATTTTGATAAGTTTTTTTGTTGGAACCCAACTTATCAATTCCTTTCATGATTGCCTGCTCAAATGTTTGTATCTCGATGGGTACTGTGGCCGTTGGAGGACAGAACTTGGATTTTCTTTTCAAATTTGTATCCCCTTCGTTGTAGGAACTTGTGGATTCATTAAAAAAGGCTTTGAGTTTCAGAGTCCGACAAAATTCAGAAACCTCACATTTGAGTCTGAAACGGTCCAAAGGAGGGGGTAGGTACAAAGCCTAATCCTTTGTTGAGGACCGACAGCTGATCATTGGTTAGACTAATATCTGATAGGTTAACGACTAGAGAGTCTTCTTGCTGGGACCTGGTTGAGCTGACGAAATACTGCGTGTCTGTACATTCGGTTGCTGGTCTTGCCACGTCAAGTTTTTCTTTCTGCCTCGCAATTGGTTTTGGCCTCTCCCTAAAAAAGGCTGTTGTTGTTGGCTCGTGGCATTAGACATTGCGTGGTTATCCATTTGTTGTTGGGGATGGATATTTGGATTGTATCGGTCCATCCAACCTGCAAACGGAGGCATAAACGGTTGATAGTATGGTATTTGATTCCCATGGAAATATGATGGACGTTGCCACCTGTTGCCTCTTCGGGGGTGAAAGGATCTAAAATTATTGCTGCCCCTTCTTGGTGTCGATTCGTCTGAGCTCACATCTGAACCAATAGACCCTGTGTCAGAGCCATTTTCTGTTGCTACATAATCTTCTTTTGTGTAGGGATGCATCTTCACTTGGCTGAATCTTTTTAGATCTTTTCCCAGTTTTTGTAGTTTGTTCTGCATTAAATATTCTTGCGATTCATCCATTTCTTTCATAATTTCATCTATGCGTTTTTTGTATATCAAGGGATTGATGTTTTTCTTCATTTCATTCTCGCAGTCTTGTATTTCTACTAGTAGCGCATCTGACAGTCGTTTTGCTGTCTTCACTATCAGCACTAGGTAGTCAAGAGTACATTTCCAAGATATGGACGGGAATATTCAGTGCTTATTACTATTGATGAGGATCCCCTGGAAGAGAACCAGAGATTTGCTCATAGCGACGTGTGACAAACATTTTCGTCCTATAGTGCAAAGTAAGTAGCTTCTGTCATTCTGCTTTTGTGGATATGAAGAAACAATTGTCTTTGGGAATTGGATGATATTTGTCTTGAACATTTTTTATATACGAAACATATGAAATAAAGAAAAGCATACTAAATAAATCTGAACAAAACATGGAGAGCCTCATTACATGGGGAAAATCATCGTGAAAGCTTGTTCAAGAACACTGGCCAATAAAAAGAAAATATGACATATGTCTGCACCTAGTGAAAAAAATTATAACTGTGGAAAGATAAGAATAAGGTAGAAAACAAAAGAGTGCAAACCTGAGGCAGATTAAAAACTACAACCACAGGGAAAAAGGAGAAGGGCAACAGCGAGTAAAACACCTGATGAAAAATAGGAATGCATTCAGAGAGGAAAGGCGAAAGAAGGCGAGGGAAGCAAAGCTTTAAGAGGAACTAAAAAGAAACTAAGAGAATGGAAAATGAAACCAATAGGAAGAAGTAATTGTGGATGGATGAAATGGAAAGAGAAGGAGGAAGAGAAAATTAAAGATGAAGAGAAGAAAATGCGAAAATAACAAGTTAGTTACCTGTACACTGTGGTTCTCTAGTATTGATATCCTTTATAGATGCACATGCTTGAATCTTCCCTGTTGTCATGATGGGTGTACCATGGTAACAGTTAAAAATAGCACTACTAAAAAGCATTACCATAGACCTCCATAGAACAGAAGTCACAATTTAGTAACCTGTCAACCTTATTTTATAACATCCAAAGTTCAGCCAATCACAGAAAAACCTCATAGTCCACTTCCCCTACAGAGCCACCATACCTCAGATTTTGAGCACAAGCGCATATATAAAAAAACTCAGAGGTAAAGGGTGACCCTCATCGGGGAGTAGAGAGGGTCACATGTGAATCTCTAAAATATATCAATACTGGAGAAACTCAGTGTACATATGTAGGAAAGTAGGATCTGCCTTCATGGTCACCCCCACTTTTTGCAGGTGTCATTCTGTTTTTCTTACTAGTCTGACTGGGATCCTGCTAATCAGGACCCCAGTCACTGTGCTCGATCCCTAATTTGGACTATGGTAAGTATTTTTGTACCTTCCTAATTGGCTACTGGTGTACCCTTCAAAGTACCTAGTATATGGTTCTAAGGTACCCAAGGCATAGGTACGCCAGGGGGCTCCCGTGGGCTGCTGCATGTATTATGCCACCCATGAAAAACCACTCAACCTGTGACTACAGGAATGCCATTGCAGCCTGTGTGAGCTGGTGCTAGCACCACTCACAACAGATATAAGTTTCCTTCCATCTGAGGTCAATGCACTTAAAACCAATAAGTCACCCCTAAGGTAGGCTTTTCAATCCTGAAGGCAGGGCAATTGGTTATAGGTGTGAGGGTGCCCTGCATGACCAGAAGACCCTCTACAAATTTAGGAGTCGATACTTCTGGTTTTGTAAGTGCTGTCAGCCATTTTATAAACATAGTGGACAGCAAGTCAATTATGAGCTGTCTAACTATGTATTGGCTACACCAAAATCAGTCATGTTTGGTATCAAACATGTTGGAATCCTACCCCAACACCGATTCCAGTATTGGATGTAGGATCCCATGTACTGGTAGGCTCCCGGTGCAGCTTTCAGGGTCTACCAGCAAGCTACTGCTGGGGAGGTAGAACAATAGGTTTTCTGTCACAGGGAGGTGTAACCATCTCCCAGACAGGACTTAGTATATTGGGACAGGGTGGGGGTGCTGCTTGAAGGGCACATTCAGTGCCCTCCTTGCATTATCCAGTTGGAACCAGGTCAGGGAGCCGTAGGCTCCCACTCTGGCGCAAAACTGGACAAAGGACATGGGAGTATCTACCCCTCTTTCCAGCCCCTCGTCTGGGAGGGACCTCTGAAATGTCCCAACTTTTTCCTTTGGGTACTTAAGAGCTTACCTGTGGTTGGCTCATCAGATTTGTCATCAGACAAGATTTAGATCTGAAACAACTTCATCTTCCACCGCCTGGGCTTGTTGGACTTCATTGGACTTCGCTTTGATAACCAAGACTGCATCTGGAAGACTCCTGCTGCTCCTGGTCTCATTGTATGTGCCTGTGGTTCACCTAGGTTCTTCTCCAGGCATGTGGGCCTCAAAGACACCTGAAGGAATCACCCTTGGAGTGAAAGAGTCACTCCCCTGCATTTTCAGGCCCCACAACTAAGCTGACCGGTCTGCTGCCCGATGTCCTTCGGACTCTGAAAGGCTCAGCAACACAGGCAGTAGTTCTGCAACTCCCTCAAGGCCTGCACTGTCTTCGCACCAAGTTTGAAGTCAGTATCTCTCATTGAACCTCTGGAGCAGTACCCATGTTCACCACATTGAATTGAAGTTGCCAAAGCTTGTTGACTCCCTTCTTCAGAGATATGGGGCTCCAAGAAGCTCCTGCCTCCATCATCTCCTACTACCAAATTCCTTGTCATCACCATATCCTCTTCACCGGGGGCCAGCATCATTGGTGAGTTGCTCGAGGACCTCTTGTGACTCCTGTGCCTTCGACCAGTTGGTCCTCTTGAGGGTTTTCTTTAGCTCCAGTGGGCTCCCCTGCTTGCTCCCAGCCTTCTCTGACTCCTCTGTGCTTGGTGAGTCCCTTAGACCGTGCTTATCCCGACAATGCACCTTCTTCGGTTTTCTCGTCTGTTGCTTCTGCCAAGGCTTGTTTGTGCAGCAATGGGACACCAACCCCCTAGCTCTCGACTTCCAATGTGAGACAGCTCGTGAATGGCTCCTGTTCTTCCACAACATCACCTAGTCCTCACAACTGCAGCAACAAGGTCACCATCAACCCTCCTGCATCTTCCGTCATCTGTGGTCATTGGACTTCTGTGCCTCCTGGTCACTCCCGAGTGGCATAGACTCTGTCCCCTCTGCCTGCAGGTACTTCTTTTCAAGAATACACCCTTGGATTCCACCAGACTCTTTCACCTTCTTCGCCAGCAGCATCTTCACTGAAATCCTCCTTTGTGGTCTACGGTGGTTTTCGACAACACTTCACACCAATGCACCCGGCTTCCCTGGTATAGATATCCTGGGTCCTGGGGTATCCACTGGTGGGGGGACCCTCTAATCTTCCATCTTCCACAGGGTTTCTTTAGGGTCCTCTGTGAAGGTTACTTCTTACGTAAAACTGCAACAGTGACTTCCCTATTGAATTGCATTGGGTACACAGTCATGTTTGCACTCGGCCCACGGCCCCTGTGCGGTTCCTGTGTACTTATCTTGGGTGGTTCCATGGGTCCTCAGCTCTTCTAAGTCTTCTGGGTCCAGTCTCGACTTTGGTTGCGGGTCGCATTCCACTTTATTAGTATATGGTTTGGTCTCCCCCAGGAGACCACTGTGTATTTGTGCTACTTACCAGTTCTACTATTGAAGTATTGTGTGTATTATGATTATATCTCCGGATAGGAAATATTGCAATGTGTTAGTGAGTGTTTAAAATAAATAAATATTTTGATGCCTACACTGTGTTGTTCTTTTTCACTTAACCTACACTATGTTATTGGTACTGGTAAAACAAGCAGCTTTACACTCCTTTTGGACTAAGCCTGGAGACTTTTCTCCACAGCTACCACTTAGAGAGCTTTCTATAGTTGTCTAAGAACACTAAAATCACTATAAAGGTTGTCTGGATTAGTGCAGGGTGCTACACTTAAATAGGTGTACATTATATACTAAGACAGCCTCCGACAATAGGTAAGTAACTTGTTTTTTCTCTAGTATTGTAACTTTTAAAGATTCACATGCTTGAATATGACAAGAAAGTAGTATACCAGCTAAAAGACAAAATTATGGCAGTTGGTAGGCAAACCTTCTTACAACCATTGAGTCAGTAATGCTGTGTGAAAGTGTGAGCATGTGTGAAAGTGTGAGCATTCGCTCCCATTGCTGCCCTGCAGATGGCAAGTAGAGATGCTCCTGCAAACAGGGCTGAAGAAGTTGCCACTTTCCTTGTTGAGTGAGCCTGTGTTTTTGCAGACAGTGGACTGCTGGCCTTTTAACAACCAAAGACAATCGCTGAGGTGACCCAATGAGCAGTGCTGGCCAAGAAGGAAATCAGTAATTAAGAGGATTTACGAATGACCTTTGTTCTTTGCAGATAAAACTTCAAACATTTTTGTTTGGCGCAGGCTACACTCCCTGCAAGACGTACTCCGTACACGGCTCCATAGATCCATCACAACAAACACGGGATTCTAGCTGTACTCTGCGAGAATCCTTCTCCTATTGGAGAGCTTTCCCACAATAAATGAATTGTCTCATTCAGAACCTATACGATTTTACCCGCCAAATAGACGGCCATAGTAGAATCATTTCTACTATTAAACACTTTTTGCCCTGAAGAAGCCTATGTTTGGGTGAAACGCATTGGCTGGTTTCATCATCTGCATACTTTGCACAGCTGAAAATAAAAGACGAATAACAGCACCTTTATATGTCGTCTCATTGAGTGCATACACGTTCTTCTATTGCTATATGTTGCCTCTCATCCAGTTTGTTTGTGGACCTTTTTACAACCATCGAGGCAGTAATGCTGTGTGAAAGTGTGAGCATTTGCTCCCGTCACTGCCCTGCAGATAGCAAATAGAGATGCTCCTGCAAACAGGGCTAAAGAAGTTGCCACTTTCCTTGTTGAGTGAGCCTGTGTTTTTGCAGACAGTGGACGGCTGGCCTTTTAACAACCAAAGACAATCGCTGAGGTGATCCAATGAGCAGTGCTGGCCAAGAAGGAAATCAGTAATTGAGAGGATTTACGAAAGACCTTTGTTTTTGCAGATAAAACTTCAAACGTTTAATATCTAATGAATGCTAAGCTCTCTCCACCACTGAGGATGGATTAGGAAAGAACTTGGGTAACAATAGGCTCAATGAGGTGATAAGTTGAAGGCACCTTGGGTTTGAATAGAGGATTAGTGAGCAGGATAACACTGTCTGGCAGAAACTAAGGATATGGCTCTTTCACTGTGAAAGCTTGGTTTTCACTGATATGCCTAGCTGACATAATGGCTAACAGGAAAACCCCCTTCCATGAAAGGAACCTCAACAATTTGAGGCAGGAAAGCTTTCAGGCCCAGGAATACTGCCTTGAGCTCTAGAAGGTTTATGTGGCACTCCCACTTCGCTTGGACCATTTGTAGTGAACCTGTAATTGCTGAAGGTGAGCTCCCCCATACTTACATTTTCTCATCCGAGGTCATCACCATCTGCTACACAGTGTGAATGAAAGATAAGCCTTGCAAACGTTTTTTCTTGACTATCCACAGGACGTCGCAGCTCTCATTTATGCTGAAATGTGAACCTTGTCATTGAACGATCCTTGAGACTGAAGTCACTGCACATCCAGCTGCTACTGCAGTGGTTGCATGCGGAGACGGTAATTGGGGATTAACAGGATGCAAGAGGACATCATACCCAGCATTGACAGAAACTAACCTTTTTGGTGAGCGAAGCTTTGCCGCGTTGAGGCGTGCCCCCCCAGAAAAATCTGAGATTTGGAAGGAATGAGGGATGATTTTTCCAGATTGAGGCTAAACCCTAGAGACTGGAAGAGATTCCAACAGGCTTGGGTTTACATTTTTGCTTCCTGAAAAGTTGGAGCTTTTATTAGCTAGTTGACCAAGCAGGGTAACACCTGGTGACATTAACGTCTTAGGAACGCTGCTATCAGTGCCATGCACTTGGTGAAAACCCTGTGAATGGATTTTAAACCAAATGGAAGCACTTTGAATTGGTAATGGCTCTTTGCCACATTAAACCTGAGAAATTTTCAAGGCTTGGGGTGAATGGTTATATAAAAATAGACATCGAGGAGATCAAGACAGATAATCCCCTTCTTCCATGAGAAGAAGAATCTCTTGGAGAGAGATCAGCCTTTATGATTGTTTTTTGATCAACTTGTTCAGAATTCTGAGGTCCATGACCTGCCTCCATTTTCCTGTCTTTGTCTTGATTAGTAAGAAGTGTGAACAAAACCCTTGATTGAGCTGGTTGAAGGGTACCTCCTTATGGAAGTGATCTTATCTCCTTTTTGAACTCCTGAAGATGATGGTGCGGAACTTTCCGCAGCGGGACGTTTGGAGGATACTGAACGGATACCAGGGTGTGACATTCTAGAAGATGTCTAAAACCCATTTGTCTGAAGAAACAGAGTTCCATTTCAGAAAGAATTTGGAGAAGGCAGGACCGAATTGTGGTGGGACTGTGGTGGCAGGGGCTTGAGGAATCTCATTGTCTCCTGTTGGTGTCTTGGAATTTTTCGCAGAATGCTGCCTCATGCGTCTTGTTGGTCTTGAATAAGATTGTGCAGCATTGGATTGGAAAGTTTGGTTGTATGGCTGGAGGTATTCTGCAAATACAGCTGGTACCACTGTTGGAATTTCGGCCTGGATAAGTACTGCCCCCAAACTCTACCTTGGAAGGACTGAAAACAGCCTTGCGGGAGACTGCCTAAAGCCTTAGCCATGTCTGTGTCCGATTTTATGGACTATACCGCTTTGTCTATGCGCTAAGCCTGGGCAGAGTTCGAAGTGGAAAAAAACCTCTGCAGCGCTATGCGGAGCTCCGCAAGCGACAGAGTGCATTATAACATTGCAGTTTGCTGTAATTTTCAGCACCGGGTGTTTGTCTGCGCTGTAAAAATTATTGCGCATGTCACCATGCACAAAGCAGGCACCTTTCACAACGAAAGCGGGCAGCAACTTTCTCAAAGCGAGCGGACTGTTTAGCAACATGAGCAGTCGCAAGCACATGCGGCCGCCTGCATTGAGAAATCCGATGGCCTTTGTTGAGAAATCTCGCTGGAGTGTTGCTTTCTCTTGCTCGCACTCGCCAACTTGAAGTTGACAAGCTCAAATGAGGAAAAATCTCACCAGGAGGTGGATGTTCCTTGCTTGCGCTTGCAAACCTGATGTTGATTTCAGAACTCTGCGAGCTCTGTGTAATATGGAGTGCGGAAAACTCCGCAAGCGGACCGGAGTTCACCGCCCAGACTTACTATGTGCTTACCGAACAAGCACTCTGCATCAAATGGCATATCAAGTACCTTGGCCTCTACTTTTGGACGGAAGATAGTCACTCTCAGCAACCCTGAAGACGCAGCACAGCTGCTCCTGCCATCTGACGAAATGCGATAGATGAGACATCCATGGCGATTACAATGAGCTCTGAAGATGCTCTTTCCCCTTCCAACAGAATGTCCTTTGCCCCTTTCTTTTTAATCGTCTGGAAGATGCTCCCACAGTACAGAAATGTATGACCACATCTGTCTGTCATATCGCCCTTAGATGGCCATGCCATTGCAGATTCTAATGGAGGTGGCTGCCAGAGCAGAGAACCTCTTTCCTATGTTGTCAAGGCGGTGACTCTCCTTGTCAGGTGGAATACATGGAGAATACAGAATGTCTGTCTCTCCACTGTGCTGCCTGTATGATGACCGAGTCCAGCCTAGGATTACCAATGACACATGTGCCTGAACTGTCTGGTGCCTTGTATTTTTTGTCCAGATTTAGAATCACGCTGGAATGGAAGAAGGGGTATTTATGAGCTTGAGGCCCACTTGCCACAAAAAAATCCACTATAGGGATTGCTCTGATGGAACGCTGAGTGCCTGGTTTGAAGTCATACAAAAAACATTTAGTCTGTTTAGCAGGCACAGATAAATTGAAATGCTTGGCGGCACGCTTTAAAAGATCGTGAAATCCACCTATGCCTGCAGGTGGAGAATCTGCAGCAGGTGGGAAAGGAGACGGGGGCTATATTGTCATCCTATTCATCATGGACATCTTTGTCAGTATGAATCACACCTTCTTCTATTGTTGTTGATCTGCATCCAGGGTGTCCTCTGTGATGAATATTGGTGGTGGCAAAACCCTTTCCCTGGTGAATTTAGGAGTGCTTCGGCCAGCCAAATCAATAGGAACCTCTTAAGGAGGTAGAGGCTGTTGAGGAGCGTTAGCATCTGGGAATCATCTATAATAATCATCAATCATATGACGTAAATTTGACACGAAGGATACTGAAACGTTCACTGATTGTTCTCTAAAATGTTGGGGTTGTTCCTCCCAATCATCATAAAGGTAATGCTCCTCGAAGGAATCAGGCCGCTGCACAGAAGAAGGATCTTTATCCATAACAGAATATTACCCTGCAAGGTAAGAAGGTGGATAATTGTCCTCAATGTCCTCATCATCCGAATCTCTGCATTTGACCCTTAACTGTGATGGACTACATGCGGGGACAAACAGACCTTTATCTTCCAACACTTGGAAGTCCAAAAGGTAAGAAGGAGGCAAAGGGGAAATCTTAGAGAAATCGCATGTTTGATCGGGATGTAGGAAGCTGTTTTTTCCCTCCATCAATGGGCTCGACGATGGTGCTGTCGCTGATATAGTTGTCTGCAACACCGTCGACACTGCGTGGCCGACCTTCGACTGTATGACCTCAGATTTATCCTGGTATTTGGATCTTTTTGAGCCACCTTCCCTATTCTAGAGGGTTTTGGCAAAAAAACTGAGGCAACATTTGCATTCGCTGGGCTTGTGGTCAGGGTAGAGGTGAACAAGTTACTTACTTTGGGTATCGCATTATCTGGTAGGGACTCTATCTAGCTGCAAATTCCTTACCCTTAAATTTCCCACTTGACGTGCAGGATCTGTCAACTTTTGCTGAGCAATACCCCTTGTGCGTGCCGTCGGGTGGCTCCATTCGGCTCCGCGTGACGTTGGTGGCGTCCATAGCGTCGGTTATGATGTCGTGATACCTATATAGGCACCACCCAGGTGCGCGGACGTCAGTACTTTTAATTTTTGCCACGCCAGAAGCGCAAAGTCACAAATTACCTGACGTAGTCATGTGCAAAACTATGGCCCTGGAAGGGGAGTAACTCTAGCCATACACTATTTGTCCGCAAAGCAGGGAGGCATGGGTGGGACTGTAAGGAATCTGCAGCTATATAGCGTCTCTAACAGATAACACATTACAGAAGGTAAGTATCTTGTTCATCTGATAGAGACTTTTAGCAGCAGATTCCTTACCATTAAATTAGATACCCAAGTCATACCATCCCTGCAGTGAGCTGCAAACCAATATCCTATACTAGGAAGACCTGCAGGACTGAACAGGCAAAGTACTGTCCCTGCAGACCTGACCCTCCAGGCAGTAGTGTTTCGCAAACGTGCATAAAGATGCCCACATTGCCGCCTGACAGATGTCTTGGACTGGGACACCCTGAGTCAAGGCTGTAGTCGCCGACTTTTCACTGGTGGAATGGGCCCTTAATCCCTCAGGGTGCTGCTTCTTTGCCAGGGCAAAACAGATATTGATGCAGAGAACGACCAAGCAAGATATGGTCCTTTTCTTCACTGCTCTTCCCTTCTTCACTCCCAAGTACCCCACGAAGAGTTAGTTGTCCATCTGGAACTCTTTTGTGCAGTCAAGGTAGAACAACAACGTTCTTTTTGGGTCCAGCTGGTGTAGATGTTCCTCTTCCGTAAAAGGATGCGGGGAGCACAGAAGTTGGGTACTGTGATGGACTGACCCAGAAGGAAATGGGTCACAACCTTTGGCAAAAAGGATGCGCGAAGCCCCACCGTGTTCGAAAAGGACCATACCAGGTCGAGGTAATTGCCACTAAGAAGGCTGTTATGATGGTCAACAGTTGAAGGGAACAATTGTGTAAAGGATCAAAAGGAGCTCACAACAGGTAGATGAGGACCAATTTATGGTCCTACTGCGGCATAACGACTGGCATAGGTGGAAAAAGATGAGCCATCCATTTTACAAATCTAGGTACAACAGGAGATTTGAAGAGAGAGGGCTGGTCTGGCAGCCGCAAAAAAGCATACCGAGCAGAAAGGTAACCCTTGAGAATTCCCAAAGCAGAGCCCTGTTGGGCAATGGTCAGAATGAACAAAAATACAGTAGAAAGATAGGCAGAAAGAGGGTCAATAGACCTTTCTGTACAGTATAATCAAATTTCTGCCAACGGCAGGTGTATAATGTCTTAGTGGTGGGCTGCCTGGCAGAAAGAATAACATTACAGACTTTGGGAGGAAGGTCAAAAGCTATCAACTGTCGCAGCTCAATCTCCACGCATGGAGGCGCGAGTTACCAGGTTCGGGTGGAGAACACTCCCCTGCTGCTGCGACAGAAGATCATCCCGAAGGGGTAGCCTGCTCAGAGGATCGATGCTCATTCTCAGAAGCTCTGGATACCAAACTCTCCTTGCCCAGTCCGGAGCCACAAGGATGACTTGGGCCCGGTCTCTCCTGATCTTCTTCAGAACCCTGTGTAGGAGTGGTATGGACGGAAAGGCGTACAGCAGGCCTGATCTCCACTCACGATGAAAGGAGTCACCGAGCGATAGCCGCTTCGAAAACTCCAACTCCCAGTATGGCTGACACTGGGGGTTCTCTTCGGAGGTAAACAAATCTAACCAAGATTCTCCCCACCACTGAAAGAGACCTTGCGTCACCTGCGACTGGAGCCGCTATTCGGTATTCATGAGGCATCGAGGTCTGAGGTCATCCACCCTGGCGCTCAGAGAACCTGCCAGGGAATAATCCACGTACTTACACAGGAGTTTATAACGCATGTCTTTTTTGATAAACACATTTTTGATTTTATTGATTGACAAAGTAAAGAAAGAAACACCAGCCTTACAGTTCAGCACCATGAAAATCCAGGACTTAGAAAATAAATCAGCACCACAAAATTAACAGACAAATAAAATCGGACCATCCCTTTATGACTACCCCACCTCCCTCAATCATTTCCCCCAAACCCTTTGGTACTTCTTAGGACATCCATGAGCCCCGTACACAACTTTCTCCCGCGTGGCACACCAATCCACCTCAGTCTTCCAACATCCAACGCACGGAGGTTCAGAGAGCTTCCAGCAGGCCCAATGTCTCTTTTTGCAACCACCATTGCCATAGTATAAAACAATTTTTCGTTCTGTGACCCAGCCAACCCATCAGTAATACCCAGGAGCGCATGCTTTGTGTCATGGGGGACCTCCCACCCCAAGATCTCGGTGAGTTCCTCCTCAATCTCCCCCATAACCGCTCCAAGTGGGCCATACCCATACCATAAGGTAAAAATCTGCGGGGTCAGGACCGCACCTGGCACAAGAGAGGTTGGGCTAATTCCGGCCGGGTGAAGGCGCATTGGGGTTAGATATGTAGTGTGTAAATAGTATAATTGCACTAAGCGCAATCTAGAAGAGGCTGTGACCGTCCTAGATGCCATAAGGGCATCGTGCCAGTCCTCCTTGTCTAATGTGCCTACCCAACCCTCCGATTGAGCCCGTAGTTGGTCCAGGGAAGTGGGGACAATGTTGCTCAGTGCACGGTAGATGGGAGAGATGCTACCCCTCCCCAGGTCACTGAACATTATCTGGGCCTCAGGTGGACTGTGGTCGGGAAGGCACATGCCAGTCGTGAGGTGGGTGTGAAGGGCATGGCGCAACTGCAAATACCTATAAAATTGTGACTGGTGTAAGGAATACCTGCTTTCAAGGTCACCAAAGGTTGCCTTGTGATCCCCCACCCACACATTGCCTAGCTGCAAAATGCCTGTCAGGTTCTAAACCCCTGTAGTGCGTTGACTTCTTTGAGCCAGGTCCCTTGCCACAAGGGTGTGCATTGGGTTAACGTGTGTGTCCATTTGGTATGTCGCAGTGCAGCCCGCCAGGCCAGCAATACAGAGCGTGTCACCTCTGGCAAGCGGGAGGGAATAGGGGCCCCATATAACATAGCCTGGATCTTGGCGAAGCCCAATTCTCCTACCTCGAGCCTGTAAGCCGGGACTGACCAACCCCCACTGAACCAATCATGTATGGAGAGGAGCCGCACGGCCAAATATTATAAATAGAGGTGGGTCATCCCCAATCCCCCAACGAATGAGGGGATCCTACACATGTTGAGTGCCAACCGGGCCTAACCTTTTCCCCATAAAAACTTAGCGGCTATGCTATCGAGTTCACGGAACCAAGCTCTGGAGAAGCCAATGGGGGTATTTTGTAATACATAGAGGAAACGCGGGAGCACCATCATTTTAAATAGGGCCAACCTCCCCATAGGATTCAGGGGCAACAACTGCCACTTCTGGAGGTCTGCCTTAACCCGCTTCACCAGTGGGGCCACGTTGAGGGACCAGCTGAGCTCAGGGAGCAAGGTCATCCATATTTCCCAAATATTTGAAGGATTGACTGCAGAGAGGAATGTTGGATTGCCAGTCGAAACATTTGCTGGACAGGTGTAGAGGAACCAGGGCCGTCTTATAAGGGTTAAGCCTTAGGCCTGAAGCCCGTTCAAAGAGGTGTAGAATTCGGAGGCAATGGGGGCCTGACCTGGCGGGATCTGCCAAATAAATAAGGACGTCATCTGCATTGAGTGCAATTCTGTCTGGTACAGTGTTTGGCCACTCCCATCCCAGCACACGCTCGCACGTCTGCATCAAGGACGTCAGGGGCTCCATCAAGAAAGGCGAAAAGCAGGGGGGATAGGGGACAACCCTGTCTCATTCCTCTACAAACCAGGAAGGGCTCTGACAGAACCCCATTCACAAAGACGCGGGCACGGGGGAAGGTGTAAAGAATTTTAACCATGGCACAAAACCAGGGACCGAGACACTTCATAACAAGGCTGTCCTCTAAGAAGACCCAGTCAACCGAATCTAAGGCCTTTTCAAAGTCCACCAGAAAAATCGCGAGATAGGGAGTAAGAAGATGATGGTGAGCCAGGGCGACTTGCAGTCTACGAAGACAATGTCTAGTGCCACGCGATGGCATATATCCGCATTGGTCAGGATGGACCAGCGTGGAGAAGTGCGGTTTAAGCCGTGGTTTAAGGATTCTGGCAAACAGTTTAATCTCAGTGTTAATGAGAGAGATGGGACAGTAGTCCGCACACCGTGGTGAGGGTGGTTGAGACTTGGGAAGAACCACTATGGTAGCCAGATCCATTTCCTGCGGAAAGGAGCCCTTTTCAACAGCCTCCCAAAACAGCCCCGTCAAATGCGGGATGAGACTGTCCCGCTAGTGCATGTAGTACTCTTGAGGGAAGCCATCTGGGTCCGGTGTCTTGCCGGAGGGAACAAGGGCAATCGCCCCTCTAACTCCTCACGCATGATGGGGCGGTCAAGGTCTTTCTGGCTAATGGGGTCCAGGCTTGGGAGGGGGTCACCCTCGACCTCCAACATACCAGCAAGTGAAAGGGATGGGGATCTGGCTGTGTATAGTTGCTGATCATAGGAAGCAAAGGCATGGGTCATCCCGTCTGGGGAGCGGCACAGTGAGCCAGCTTGCGCCATGACCTCGGGAATTATGCGATTTTCCCAAGGTGATGGAGGAGTGAACTGTTCTTATCGCACCAGCCATATACCCTGGCCACGGATGAATGCCAAAGGAGTTTGGCCACCTCCAGCGACAACTGCTTGATTTCTGACCGGAGTCGGGCAAGGAGTCTGGCGTCAGAGGCATCTGGAGACTGAACAGCGGCCCGCTCAAGGCGCAAGGCTTGTGCCTCACGACTGGTAATTTGTTCTGCCTGAGCCTGTCGATGATGTTTGAGCTGTCCCTTAGCGAACCCCCTAATCGTGGCCTTTCCTGCCTCCCACAGAACACCCTGGGAGGAGACGGATCTGTAGTTGGAGAGGAAATATTGTTTGAGTTCCTCACCCACCGCCTTCTGGAACTCCCTGTCTTAGAGAAACCAGGCATTAAGGGCCAGATGTAGGTCGGCAAATACCGGTTGGTAACGGCCGATTTCGGCCGTTACCAACCGGTATTTACAACTGGAGATGTAGGGGCCTTAACATTTACAGAATCGGTATATTTACCGAATCGGTAAAGTTACCGATTCGGTAAAATACCGATTCTGTAAATTTACCGAATCGGTAAATCAATATGTCGGTGGCACTGAAAACAGTGCCACAGGCCATTACCGATTCGTTATTTACCATGTAATACTATTACATGGTATATAACGAATTCCAGTGTACATGCACATCTGTGCATGTACACCTGTGCCATGTGGCACACAGACATGCCCTAAGGGCATGTATGTGTGTCACATGGCACACAAGCCAGAAACAGGGGTGCAACAGGGTGTCAAAGTGACACCCTGTCCCCCTTGGCAATTCGGTATTTTTACCGATTCGGTAATTACCGAATCGGTATTTGCCATTGATTCCTATGGGCCTTGAAGCCCATAGGAATCAATGGCAAATACCGATTCGGTAATTACCGAATCGGTAAATACCGAATCATACCGATTCGGTATTTTTTACCTAATTTCTACCTACATATGATTTACCGATTCATGAATACCAAATCGGTAAAATTCGGTATTTATGAATCGGTAAATCACATTTACCTACATATAGGCCTAAGTCTCCATGTCTGCCTCATGAAGGCGAGAGGAGGGCCCGTGCGAATCACCATGGGTGAGTGGTCCGAGATACCACATGGGAGAATGGCGACGTCTTGGACCGTGAGACAATCTGTTGATGGAATGAAAATGGTGTCAATATGTGCTTGCCTGTGGTGCGCTGCAGAGGTGTGTGTGACCTGCTTAGAATGCGGGTGCCATGTACGCCAAGCATCACATAGGCCCAGGGACTCAGACCAGGTCCTCAGTTGCTTTGCCTGTGCAATTCTACTGCAGGAAGGGGGACCGGTCGTATCAAGGTCAGGTGAGGAGACCGTGTTGAAATCCCCCCCGAGATAAGTCGGGCCCAGTGGCAAGGACACCAGGAGATCGGTATATTTAGCTAATGTTGTCGCCAGCATTGAAGGAGGAGAATAGAGCGATACAAGGCTGATGGGGCTCCCATGTAATTTACCACTAATGGCCACAAATCTACCCTGAGCTTTGAGGGTTGTCTGCACAATGACCAGGGGAAGAGAGCGCTTCACCAGAATCACCACCCCTCGGGATCCCCGAGTGAACTCTGAGTGCCATGCCCTATCATATCCATTTTTTTAGCACATGGGGTTGTGTCCTGCACTGTGGCCGGGTTGGACAACATATACAATTTTTTAAGAAAAGAGGAGACCCGGTCACTGTTTTTCAATTCTGCAACTTTATATTTTAGAGCAGAATTGCACCCTAAGTGATTCAATCCTTGGGCGCTTCACTTTTTTTTGAATATGAAAAATTAGATAGAAGTTTTTTTTAATTTAGCAAAAAGTCCGAGGTTTACTCGTTGTCCTGCACCGAGGCATATATTTACAAGTACTCAAAACAATATATTTACAGATGTCAAACACAATTATTACAAAACAAAAAGACAAAACATTAAGCACTTTTGACCGAACAGATCAGAAAAGTCATTTCTTATGATAGTACCCTACTACCTATTACAACCAGATCACTCTAGTACAATTTTCATTAACGCTCTGGTCTGGTATCATACAGGCATGCGATTCATATTATGTTCAGTTTATTTCATATGACACATTAAACAAGCCTTATATGAAAGAAAAAAACATTCGAAATTCAAGCGAATGTGTGAGAAGCCGACGCGTTTCCGAGTCCGTATTTTATTTATCGGGCTCTTCTTCAGGGCTTTGAGTTGGGTACCTGTTTGGGCATAAGCGGAAGGGCTTATTTAGTATGGGACCTTTATTAGCATCGTCACTGGTTAATACGATTTAGCGAGTTATTGTTACCTTATCGTAGAATTTTATGCTGGTTTGATCCATTCCTTAAGGGATCTTGGCTGAACAAATTCCCTGTGTTCTGCAATACAAACAATTCAATTGTTTCTGTTTGTTGTTCACGGGGACTATGTGTTAGTTGTTTTCTAAAGAAATTAAAAGCCGTGACTCACATGAGTTAGGGGTGATACATGTCTTCCAGTCGATGTTTCTTGTTGTTTGTTTTGGCAGTTGGTTAATATCTGTAACAATAATGGCGCGCTTTTTTTAGTTCCCATAGTTTAAAAATATATTTAGGCAGGTAAGGCTCGTGGGCTGGCCGCCCAGATAATATGCACTTACTTTTGGTTATTTGCCAGGGCGCGGTGCACCATGCTATTCCCAGACGAGGTTGAAGGGGAAGTGGAATCCGCCACCTCTTCTTACTTTATTTACAATTCACCGTTTATCTGCGAAGGTGAGGGGGATCATATCTTAGCAAAACGTGTTTCCCACATTTATGGTACATGTCATGTGAAGTTTGCAAAAGTTGCATAAACTTACTTCGTTCGATTCAGGAGCATGCCGAATGCTGGGTTATTCAGTAGGTGGGGGTGCTGCCCTTTACAGTCATAGCATGCTAGGTAGGGGCAGTGGTTACCCAGCAAATGCGTCTCCTGCAACAGTAATATGTCCACCCCAATGCAGTGTGCGTAGCGCAGGACAGCCATCTGCTTGAATCAGTCCAGGAGGCCATTAAAGTTCCAAGACAGGATGCTTAGAGAAGTGCTCAGTAGGGGTATATCTGGCATGGCGGCATGGTGGAATGGCATGACGGGACTCACCAGCTTGCAGGTCCTCCAGGCGCCGAGTCCCCAGGCTCACAGGCCACACTACGTCAGCCAAGATTCGGCCGCCGGCACTCTCTGGCCCCCGCCACCTGAAAAGGCAGCCGAAATAGCAGGAGCCCCGCAGGTGAACCGAGCGCGGCCGCAGGGCTCCCCCACAGGTGCAGGCAAAAGAGCAGCCCCGCATCAGGAGCTTTGTCTCCAGCACCAGCTCCCGCCGTCTCTCATGCAGGATTACAGGACGAGGGAGGAAAGACAACACAGGCGGCGCCCAGGAGGAGGCTCACCACCCCAAATACCTCGGTCCTGGGGGGGCTGTGGCGTAAACACAGGCACCCGGGCGGGTAATGAGACGGGAGAGTTCAGAGGTGGATGCCGTTGCTCAGAAAGGGATGGCCGCCATTTTAAGCTCGACACCGGGCAGCCAGCCGGTTGCGTCGTTACGGTGTCACACGGGGTTCTTTTCACCCAGGGATGCAGTCAAAGTTGCAGTACCGGAGCGGTGAATATTTCAGCGCCGGATGACCATCAGGATAGGGGGAATGCAGACGGATGGCGGAGGGGTCCAGGAGCACACTTAAGGTGTGTCCACCATCTTGGCCTGCTAAGCCACCACGTATGCCTTTATAATGCAGGCTAAACAACTAACGGGTCGTTACCACATATTCCATTACAACGCAAGTTGTTTCAATGACTTGTTTTAAGAAAGTAATGGAATTAAGAATAGTATATTTTACTATTCCAACTCCAGTCTACAACAGTAGCGAAGGTGTTCGATTTAAAATCCAACACTGAGTTCCCTAAAGCAAGTCGTTGTACTAACCTTCGTTGTAATTAAACACATGGTAACAACGTGTTCGTTGTAGTGCCTGCATTGTAATGGCACGGCATTGTTCTGATAGCGTTTTAAATGCTGTTTCCCCATGCCAAGTGTTGAACCAACAGGGATGTGCCCTGCTATTCCCGCCACGTCCAGAGACATATGGTCTCTCAACAAAGGGTCCATGACCCCACCTGCCCTGCTTGTTACAGTACCACATGGCTGTGTTGTTGTCCGGAACACTTGTACTAGCTTTCCCTTGGCAAAGGGAAGAAATGTTTTCAATGCCAATTGAATCGCCAGGAGCTCGAACAAATTTATGTAGAGCCTCAACTCCGCCAGAGATGAGTGTCCCCTGATCTCCACCTCTCCCAGATGGCCGCCCCACTCCAGGAGTGATGCATCTGTCATAACTGTGAGATCTGGTTGGGGAGGGAGTGAGGTCTGCCACTGACCCACTTGTGCTTTGTCAACCACCACTGCAGATCTCTCGCAGTTCCTTCTGAGATCTGGACCATGTTGATGAGATTTCCTTGATGCTGTACCCACTGGAACTTCAGGTCCCACTGAAGAGCCGCATTCGCCACCTGGCATACTTCACCAATAGGATGTAGGAGGCGTCCCCGAAATCCTGGAAAGAGGCTGAAACATCGGAATCATAACCTGAATATCCTGGATAGGCTGCACTGTGTCTAGAACTACCCCAATGAAAGGAAGGAGTCAGGTGTGACTTAGGCATGTTTATAGAGAACCCCAGTGAATGCAGGAGGTCCGCCATAGTCTGCAGTTGGGAGACAACAGCCTGGTGCGAAGACGCCTTTAACAGCCAGTCGTCGAGGTAGGTGAAAACTGACACCCCTAAGCAGATGAGCTGCGACCATCGCATCACCTTGGTGAACACCCGAGGAGCACTGGTAAGGCCGAAGGAAAGCACAGTAAACTGAAAGTGCTTGCGGCCTACCTTGAAACGCAGGTAACGCATGTGGCCCGGCAGGATGGGGATGTGAAAATATGCATCTTGCAGGTCCAATGCTACTATCCAGTCTTCTTGGTCTAGTGCAGACAAGACCTGAGCCAGAGTGAGCATCTTGAACTTCTCCTACTTGAGGAAGAGATTAGAGGCCCAAAGATCTGGCTGTAGCTCGAGAGTTCTTGAACCTGACCAGGGCCGAGCCTGCCTTTTCCCCAAAAAGACAGGTTCCATCAAAAGGTATGTCCATCAGATTGGCTTGGACATCGCCAAATAAGCCAGTTGACCTAAGCCAGGCGTGGCGGCTCAAGGCCACTATTGTTGAAAGTGATCTGACTAGCAAATCTGTTGTATCTAGGTCACACCGTATGGTGAATTTGCTGAATCTCTGCTATCCTTAACTGATTGGGAGATCACAGCCCATGCATCCTCCGAGACTTGTGGCAGCACTTGCGCAACGGCCTCCCTAAGGAAATGGGAGAAACAGCTCAATAAGCATGCGGTAATCACCGACTACAATGCCATGCTGGAGCAAGAAAAAAACTTCTTTCCAAAGGAGTCCAGCCTCTTGGATTCCATATCTGGAGGGGCTGAAGGGAACGCGCCCTAGGATGTAGAGGCCTGCACCACCAAACATTCAGGGGTGGGATAATGGCTGAGGAAATTCGGACAGATGGCGGAATGCAATCGTCCTATTCACAGGAGCCCCTGTGCTAAACTTGGGCCACGTGCCTGGAAGGACATCCGTAAGTGCCTCATTAAAGGGCAAAAGGGGTTGGGAAGTGGAAGTCCCTGGTTGAAGCACCTAAGTCAGAAGATTAGTCTTTACCTGCACAGTGAGCAGTTCTGGGCCAAGGACTTCAGCTGTCCTCTTTACCACCATGGCATAGGAAGTCCCCTCCTACGTAGGCTCTGTTGGTGGAGAAAGCATGCCAGTATCTGGGGAAATGTTCAGTCCACTGGCCTCCCAATTTTAAATGCTCCACAGAGTCATCCTGGTTTTCCAGGCAGCAACATAGAACCTCTGGTTTCAATTTGCACCTTAATCGGCATTGAGAGGCGTCATTCCGACTCCGGTCGTTGGGGATGAGGATGGGGTTGGCACCTCCGATGGGCACCGGTGGCGCTGCAGGCATCAACTTTGGGTACAACGCCGGAGGAAGTCATGCTTGCACGACCGCCATCGACCCAGATTGGATCCTTGGGGCACCACCAGTACAGTGGCCGGAGCAGATGGCGTTGAACCCGATGGGACCCCTTCCGACTCCACGGGGCCTGAGGACTCACCAGAGGGGTTGTTCCACTCAAATACATGGCAGCTGGCCTCATAAAATTATTTTATTTGAGGGGGAGTCACTCTGGCTCCCAGAAAGGGGGGGAGGCGCGAAGTGGACAGCTTTGACAGTGTAGGAGCGGGGCGGCGGCGTGGCAACCCGCTCCCACAATGCCAAAGTTGCAATCGGGCACTCTGTGAAAAGAGTGTACATGCCTTGCATATCTGCAGGGGCCCTTTGGATCGATGGAGATGTTCAGTTTGGCGTCTACTGAAGCTCCATCAAGTACAAAATTGAGGCCACAAAAATCTCTGCATTAGCTTGGTTGGGTTCCTGCATGAGCTCAGATCAGGGCCGGACTGGGAACTAAAACCGGCCCTGGCAGAGTGCTTGGCCGGCCATATGGGGGTTGGGGGTTCAACAGAGCTGTTCGCCAGGGCCGGTTCGGCCAATTTTGTTACAGGGACCGATATTGCAGCTATGCTGCAAAAATGACCCTGTAACAAAAACGGCCCCCAATGGCCCCCAATGGCCCAAAACCGGTCCCCACCCTATCGGCCCACCGGGAAAATGCCCGGTGCCCGCTATGGCCAGCCTGACCCAGGCTCAGATGATTCCTTGAAGTTCAGTTTGGGATCCTTAATAGCTCAGATAGCTCCTGCATGAACCTGATTGTGCTTCTGCAGGAATATAGATTGTACCCTTTTAAAGGATTTCAACTACGGCCTTAAAAAAGCTCTGCTGGATCCTTGCAGAAGCTCAGAGAGGCAACAGCATTAACTCCCTTCCCCTTTGTGAACATTGACAAAATATTTCTTCACAAGTTTCGGGAAAACTCTGGCTATAGAATTAACTGGAGAAAGTCGCTGCTATAGTTCTACATGGTGACACCCCCACAGTACCAAAAGGCTGCACCATTCAAACAGTAACTGACGGATTCAAATACTTAGGTATTTTTGTCTCAACGGATGCGAAGATCCGCTGTGAACGGAATCTCCTCCCACCCTTACAAAGGTTCAAGCGGGACACTCCTACCTGGAAGACGCTCCCACTCTCTTTACTGGGACGAGCAGCCCTCTTTAAAATGATGGCATTGCTCCTTTTCCTTTATGTCCTCCAAAATTTCCCAGACCCAGTTCCGCCAAGATTTTTCAAAGACATCAAAATTACCCAAAGAGACCTACTGTGGGACGGTAAACCGCATATATCACTCCAAAAATTGACACTCGGCTGGTACGATGGAGGTATAGCACTCCCTGATATTAAAAAATATTACTGAGCGGCACACCTCTCAGCCATAAACCAGTGCACCTACCGCAGTGGGGATGACCCAGGTTACAGGATGGACAAGTGGATACTCCCAGGTGGTAGCTTCACAAGGGCACTATATTCCAGACCCAACAAACATCCCCTGACAGGACCCACACAGCTTTCAGTGCAAATCTGGCACAGGGTAAACGGCACCCTAGGGTGGGCCAAACAACTCACGCTTGCCACACCACTATGGGACTCCAAATCCCTGGGCACAGTGGGTCAAACTAAGGGTTTTGATAAATGGGATCTAATAGGACTTTCCCGAATTGGGGACCTCTGGGAGCAAAACGGAATGATCTAATTTGCTTTACTACAACAGACACACAAGCTAGCCGGATCAGAATATTTTAGATACATGCAGGTTAGGCAATCCTTCAAGCTAATATCCTGGGGGGGTCCCACCTACCGGAGTCCTCCCCTCTAGAGAACAGACTGCTCGATGGGCACCTACCAGAAAAAGCTATCTCCCTCACATACAAAAAGTTAATATGCAACACTCCAGATCCTCTAACATCATTGAGGGAGAAGTGGGGGTGGGACAGCCTGGAAGTGAATGATGAGGAGTGGCAGGAAGCACTCTCCTTGCCAAAGTTGGTCACCATCTCAGCAAAACTGAGGAAGATCTAATTCAAGATCCTACATCGTGTACATCTCTCCGGTCCAAGACTGGTACTGATGGGCAGGAGCGAGGAAGGGCTGTGTAAAATAAATAGTGGACAAGAGGGGTCCTTTCTGCATATTATCTGGGAGTGCCCACTAATCCACAACTATTGGAAGAAAATAGATGAATGTATGAGTGATGTATGGGGTAGAAATGCGGCTCGAAGCCAAAAGGTGTCTCCTGATTGTTTGGGAGCCCACAGACCTGAACACCAAAGGCAAACTCTGGACAACGCTTGGCCAGATGGTAGCTAAGAGGAATATTGCATGCCTGTGGGGAGCAACAATACCACCAATACTTACCGCCTGGAAGACCGATATGGACTGGTGTATGATACGGGAGAAAACTGTATATGTGTGACGTGGCTGTCCCTGAAAATGGATAGCGCTCTGGGCGAAATGGAACACTTATCGTTGTAATATATGTGAACCCCCAATTTCCCCCCCCATTGACGAACCACAGACACCTTGATATGTATACATAACTGCTAACCTGTTTCTTTCCCACTGTGATAATGTACAAAATAACTACCTGATTTGCGTATCTGTGACACGAATATAATTAATGGTTTACTGTATACATTGACCATTCCACCTGAACTGTTTAATAAAAATTATTAAAAAATATATATATATATACATTTACCAAAAATAACAAATGAACTTAACTTAAAAAAAATTAAACACACATACATAATAATTATTGTATATATTTACTGTAAAACAATTAATAAACTATTAATTTAAATGTATTTTATAATTGTTTTTTTTTTTTTAATCCTAATTTTGCGCATGAATGTATAAGGAGCACAGAGGGGAGTTTTAAGACCTCCACTTTTATTCCTTCACTCTCTTTTTCTTTACTTTGCCGGCCACATAGAGTATCCCTTTGGTGGATCTGTCGTGTTTAGTCCTCCTCTATCCTTTATCGTATTCAATAATTCTTAGCGAGAAGGGGGGAGCTGGCCAGCCTGGCCACTCGGCGGGAATTATTCCCGTCTGAATTATTGCCAGCGCATTAATCATCGGACATATTGGTGTATTGTCGACTTTACCTTACATGTTGCTAGTGCAGTGGCTTTCCCATATTTCCCAGAAGTGAAATTTTTTGGAGGGTTTTCCCTTCCTATCTTGTTTATGAATTGTTATTATGGAGTTTAGCCAATCCTCATGTAAAGGTGGTATTGGTTTAACCCAATTCAGGCATATCTCTCTTCTTGCAAGAAGTATCAATACAAATAATAGATGTTCTTGTTTTTTGGTTAGTCTCTCATCATTTACATTTAACTCAGTACATATCCCAAAAATAATTAATGTTGTACTTACTTTTAGATGAGTTCCCAATATCCGACATAGCATGTTACCTAATTCCTGCCGAAAAAACTCCAAACGGGGGCAGCTTTGAAACATGTGTAGGTCATCTGCTTTTTCAAGCCCACACCTAGGGCAGGATTTTATACTTGCTCCTTTGAATTTTGACAGTTTTTTGGGTGTCCAGTATGCCCTATGCAATGTAAGTAAATGATTCCTCTTTAGGCGTGCTGGTTTGATAATGGACCAACATTTTCCACATGATTTCTGCCATAAGCTTTGAAGTTCAGGCTCAATAATGTCTTTCCTCCACACTGATTCCGATATCAGAGCTTTATCATCCCCTGCAGTAATTAAAGCCCAATACCATTTTGAAATTTCTTTCTTCATTGGGGAGATTTTGATGATCTCTTTCTCTATTTCTGTTTTTCCTGTTTTTTCCTCCGTCAGAGAGCCTGCCCAGCTTGTAAGTTGATAATATTTAAATTTTGACAGAGTTCCATTGGTAATTTCTGTAAGATACTCCTAGGATTCTACTGAGTTCTCTATCATCAGTTGTCCCCATTTGTCGATTCCTGCCGTCCTTAGTGGGATTGCTAGGGCATCTTTTAAGCACTCAGGTGTGCCTGGAGAATCCCAGGTTGGCGCTAAAGAACTATAATATGGGATATTTAGGATGATTCTCATTTGATACCAGAGTTTTGCAGCATTTTTTAGCACATTTAGTTTTATCTTTTTATAGAATTTGGGGTGTCCGAATTTAAATAGGAAGTGGTCAGATTTGTTTGTTAATATTTGGAGAAATTGGGGATAGAACTCATACTTTTTCACAAGTGATCTTGCATTCTTGAATTGGAAAGCTCTACAATATTCCACGATGTCTGGGCTGGCCATTCCCCCTTGTTCTTTTTTCCTTCTAATTTTATTCCAGGCAATCCTTGATCCTTTTGAAGCCCAAATAAAGTTCGCAATTTCACCCTGGATTTTCTTCAAGTAGTCTCTTTTGAACTCCAATGGTATAACATTAAACAGGTAGGTAAATTTGGGAAGGATCGACATTTTTACCAAGTTTGATCTTCGTATCATGTTTAGAGGTAGCTTGTCCCATACCTTGAGCAATTTTTTGGTTTCAGCTGAAATCCTGTTGAGATTTAATTGGGGAATTTTTTCAAGATCTTTCACAATAGTTATACCTAAATATTTTATTTTATTCTTTGTGTATGGAGTATTCTGTTGTGAATTCCAACTCATTGACTCTGTTTTCGCTTCATTTGTCAAGTACCCCGAAACGTTCCCGAACTCTGTGATTGCTTTGTTTATTGCTGTGGAGGAACTTTGATAGTTTTCTGTAAGGATCATTAGGTCGTACGCGTAAAGCGCCACCTTTTTGACCCAATCCTGATGTTTAAAGGGGGTTATTAACTCGTTGTTTCTAATTGTGTCTGCCAGAGGTTCAATGTACAAATTAAAAAGCAGGGGAGACAGCGGCACCCTTGTCTCGTTCCTCTTTGTATCCCAAAGTTATTGGTGAGACTTCCGTTGACCAGAATTTTCGCTCTTGGTTTTCTGTAAGTCTCGGTTATCAAATGACTAAAATTTTGACCAAGATTGTATTTGCCAATAACTCTGTTTAAAAAAGACCAATTGACCCGGTCAAATGCTTTGGCAGCATCAAAGGTTACTATTGTTAGGGTTTTTTTTTCACTAGTTGCTATATCAATTGCAGCAAAGAGTTTGTGTGTAATTTCGGATATTTGCCTCCCTTTTATGAATCCCTTTTGATCTAGGTGTACCTACTTTGGCATTACACGGGCCAATCTCCCTGCTATTATTTGTGTAAAGATTTTATAATCACAGTTTAGCAGGGATATGGGTCTATATGACTCACAAACTGAGGGGTTTTTCCTTGGTTTTAAAATTATGCTGATAATAGCATCATTCCATGAGTCCAGGGTTTTATCATTTTCCCTGTAGATTTTGTTTAGTAATTTCGTCAATACGGGGGCTACTATTTCCCTTAAAGCTGAATAAAATTCATTTGGTAGAGCATCAGGTCCGGCTGCTTTCCCTTTTTTCAAGTTTTTCAAGGCCATTTTTACTTCTTCAGTTGGTATTTCTGCATTTAGTTCTTCGTTTTCTGACTCCGAGAGCTTCGGAAGGTTTAGGGAATCAAGATACTTTCCTATTTGGTCCGAGGAGGAGAAGGAATCATCCCTGTACAGTTTAGAGAAGAAGTTTTCAAATTCCTGCTTGATTTCTGATTCCTCAGAGGTTACATCTGTTCCATTGCTCAGTTGTATACTGGTTATTTTGTTTCTGGTATGGTCCGTTTTAGTTTTCCAAGCCAGTAGTTTCCCGCAACCCTCGCCATACTCATGATTGGCTAGTTTACTGGCCTCCCATTTCGCTTTCACTCTATCTTCCAAATAATCTGCCAGATTTCCTTTTAGTTCTTTTCTCTCCATCTCCAAGGTGTTAATTGTTTCCAAATTTTGTTCTGCGTTAATCTGCACATCCAATTGACTTATACTTTCTTCTTTTTCTCTAATCTCATGTTTGAAGAGTTTTGATTTATGAGCCCCTAGGCTTATAAGTTTACCTCTGATAACTGCTTTGTATGTGTCCCAGGTTATTTGATCTGAGGTGCCTACTCTATTATCTTCAAAGAAATTGGTTGAGGTTATACCCAGTTCTTCCCTTATTTTTGGGTCCAGAAAAAGAGTGCGGTCCACTGTCCATCTATATTGAGGTTTATTTATTTCTGATTGTACGGTTAGTTGCACTGCCGAATGATCGGACAGATGTTCCGGCAAATGGTCTAGGTCTTTGATGTTGTTGTGCAGATTTTTACTAATCAAGAAGTAGTCTATTCTAGACTTATGGCCTAGTTTTTTGTTATGTAGTGTAAAGGGTTGTTCCTTGTTTCCTATCTCTTTCCACATGTCGATCAATTCCAGGTCTCTTTTATATATGCTTAGCCATTCTCTCATTTTTGGTAAGTTGAAATGTTTTCCTGGTGGGGATCTGTCTAATTTAGGGTCCATTATAATATTGAAATCGCCTCCCAAAATTATTGGATCAGATGCTGTTAAAAGTTCTGTATATAGAATTTGTAGGGGATTTGGGTCATCAGTGTTTGGTCCATAGTATCCAGCTACAGTAAAGTTGTTGTCATGAATTTTTACTTTTGTTACGGCCCATCTGCCCTTGTTGTCTACTGCTTTCTGAATAACTTTGAAATTGAGCGAATTTTTAAAGAGTATTACGATACCTTTAATATTGCAATTTTGGTTGGTACAGATGTAAGTATCCACCCAGTTCAAAGATTTTATAATTTGTTCCCATTCGGCTTTCAGTAGATGAGTCTCTTGAAGAATGATCACTTCATTATCTACTGATTTTAAATATTCAAAGATTCTCCTACGTCTGCTTGGAGTTCTGAGTCCATTTACGTTCCATGATAAAATTTTAAATTCCTTCGTTATTTTAGTCATGGTTAATTAGTTCCCGTTCCATTATCTCTTGTCGACCTTGTGTATTCCTTCTTACTTCATAATTGAGGATTATTTTTTCAATTTTTTCCCTAGTTTGCTCCCTACCCACTGTGACTTTTTTGTTTGGTTTTGTATTTTTTCTGTGTTTATTTTTGCCCCCCCCCCCCCCCCGAGGAAGGCTCCTTTCTCTCTTTTGGGCGGTATTGTTCGCCCTTTCGAGCTCCGTTATTCATCTAATTGTTACGTTCCTATCTTAAATTTATGTTTTAGACCGTAGCTGTTCCTTTATCTGTTGTATAAAGTTTTCTACTTCGCTTGGTTCTCTTGTGTTGTGCATTTTGTTCTGCCACATGATTCTCAAAGCGGCGGGGAATCTCATCTGGACCGTGGCTCTTAGGGTTTTTAGTTCTCCCATGTATTGTCCTAGTTCCCACTGCCTATCCTGAGTAGCTTTAGACATGTCTGAACGAATCCTGAAGGTCCAATTATCTTTCTTTAGTGAACTGCTCTTTAAGCCTTCACTTAAGAGTTTTTCTTTTAGTGTGCATGTTTTGAAGTTTATTAACATTTTTCTTGGAGTCTTTCTGTCTCTGCTCTTTCTGAATGGGTCTCGGTGTACCCTTTGTATGTCATCGCTCAGATTTATATCTTTAGACCAGGGGAAATATTCTTCAAGCAGGGAGATGATAAATTTCTTTATGTCTTGCCCTTCCAGGTTTTCTGGCACATTTAGAATCCTAAGATTGTTTTTTCGTGCCTGATTTTCAAGCGACTCTAGTTTTTCCTTAATAGCTCTATCTGAATCTCTCAATTTCCGGATTTCGGATTGGTTAGAGTCTACTTTTTTGTTGAGGGACACCACCTCAGATTCCACCGCGGATACTCTGTCCCCTAAAGCATTCAACTTTTGGTCTAAGGTCTCGCAGACTTCTTGAATCTTGGCCTGGTTGGACTCAGATACCATGCATTTCTCTCTCATCTCTCCCAAGACCTTCTCTGTTAGAACTGGCTATTTCTGGTAGGCTAAGGCTGACGCCAAAGCCAGGTAGAAACCACCATTCTAGTCAGGGCGAGGGAGTCACACGCCAAGATAACCCCTGCTCACCCCCTTGGTAGCTTGGCACGAGCAGTGAGGCTAAACTCGGAGGCAATGTGTAAAGCATTTGCGCCAGCACACAACAGCAACAACATAATAGGCACACCATAAAAGGAACTCCACACAAGGTTATATTAAAATACCTTTTGTATTGTCAAAACACATCAGATAGAAATCACACATGTACATTGTGCCAACTGGCACGGGCAATATTCATAAGGGATTATTTACAGGACAGGGCCACATGGGCCACTGTCAGCATCAACAATTTTAGAAATAGAAATACTGTCAGAAATTAGAATAAAAGGATATAAAATCACTGTAGCACAAAATAACAGTTATAAATCACAACCAGTAACTACTGGTACAGGTAGGTACACACTACGCAATACTAATAACCATGGGCCTAGATCACGCATGGACACATAACCTCTCTAGTATAAACTATACTGGGCAAAACACAACCACCTAAGAATAAAATACATTTAGGGGTAGACGCAAGAACACATTACACATGATGCATCAAAAACACATTCAGCGGTGTAGGGAAAAAGGTAAACACATGATGCATAAAACATTCAGAGGTGAAGGAAAGAAAACACATGATGCCTAAAACATTCAGAGGTGCAGGGAAGGAAGAACACATGATGCATAAACCAACACATTCAGAGGTGTAAAATCCAGGAAGACACATGATGCATAAAAACATTCAGAGGAGCCAGAACATAACTCAATGGCGCAAAAACACATGATGCATAAAAACATTCAGAGGTGTAAGATCAAGGTGCGTAATCATATTAAATGCATTACATTTCCGAGCACCATATCACATTGCACAAAACTCACATTAGGCAATTACCATCACATAGATAATCACATTGCGCCTAAATAAAATCACATACCAGCCCCCATCTAATAAAGGGACTAAAGAGCCCTGTGTCCAGAATGTCAGGGCGCGCTGCCAATGCAGCGCCAGTCAGGGGTGCGCCACTGGTGCAAAACCTAAACGTTGCAGGTGCCCACTACTTGCTGGGCACCTGGGAACACTCACAAGGGCCTAAACGCTGCAGCTGGCACTAAGTGCTGCGCAGCTGTGACTGGCCGGGCACCTCTGTGCCATCTCTGTCCCTCTCAGGGACTCACTCTCCATCTTGCGCCTAAACGGTGCAGCTGCCCACTAATTGCTGGGCAGCTGGAGACAAGCTGCGATAGGGTCCTCACTGACCCTAGAACAGAACTGCGCCAACTGTTGGAGCCTCACAGGCTCTTAAACTCTGCGCACGTTGGAGCCACACAGGCTCTGAAACTGTTGGGGGGCGTTGGAGCCATCTGGCTCTTTAAATACACATGCCCCCAAGTCCTCCGTGGGACTTTAAAACAAATGGCCAGGGTATGGCCACGCAGTCTCAAACAAAACATGCCCCATGGTTGGAGTCCCCCCTCTGGGGACTCAAAATCATTAACTGTCCAGGAGCCTCTCTGGGCCCTAAAATAAAGAACTGGCCCCTCGAGTCTCTCGGGACTCGTGCACAAAATGCGGCCGTCATTGGAGTCCCTCCTGGACTCATAAACACAGAAATGCCCCCGGAGCCCTCTCAGGACTCGTACACGCAAATGTGGGCATTGGAGCCTCAGGCTCTGTAGAAACGTTGGGGCGGCCCACTGCCAGCTGGGGCCGCCCTACCTCCACTCTCACCCCATGTGCCGCTCTCCGGCACCAACAGCAGCCGCACGGAGCCCCCCCCAGCCCTTCCGACTCACCCGGCTGTCTCCTGTGCGGGGCTCCTCCGGGCGGCGGCTTCTCTGCTGGGCGGCAGCTCTCCTTCGCCGGCGCTTCCTTCTCTCCCCGGGGCTCCCTCAGCACACGGGAGCCCCGCAAGCACCAGCAGCCTTCCTCCTTCGTGCCGCGGCCCCGAGGGCGGGACTTCCGGTCCTTCTCCGGGGGCCGCGCTAGGATTGGCCGGCCGGCCCAACACTTCCGGGTCGTCGCGGGCAGCGTGGCGGCCCGTTTCAGGCACTCGTAGGCTGGGGGACAATTAACCGAGGGGTGGGCTCCCTCGAGTTAAATTAAACATTTAAAAATAGCGGCCAGGCCCCTGGTGGGGTGAGCACCTGCCAGGGGACCAAATCATAAAAAAATAAGCGAGGTAGGCACTCGCTAGCACGAATGAAGCGCTCCTAAGCGCCAAAGGCAGATGAAGCGCTCCCCAGCGCTACGACAGTCACCAAAGCGCTTCCAGTCGCTAGAAGCAGAGCAAAGCGCTATTAAGCGCTGGGGACCATAGGAAAGCGCTCCCAGGCGCCAGGGCAACAGAAAGTCACAAAAGTCCTTCAGGGGTCCAGAACCTCAGCAGTCCAGGACATAAGGTGGAGCACAGCAGCTCCCAGAAAAGGAAAGTCCATCAGATATCCAGGGGCTGCTTGGGCCCAGGGATTCCCCTGGGCCCAAGCAGCAGCACGCCCCTGGCAAGATTCACGTCCAAAAACAAGAACATTTTGGAGGGGACACAGCCCCTTTTTATACAGAAAAAAGTCTTTGAAGTCTAAAGGGTGCAGGCAGTGTGAGAACCAGCTAGAACTGGTTATAGGGAAGTCCTTTCAGTATCAGGGACAGAGGTGACAGTCGCCCAGCGGGGAGGTGGAGCCAGCATTGTGGCAGGCAGGCACAGCCTCATTCACTCCCAGGTGCTATCTCCACCCATTTCCCTGGCAGCAGATGCAGCCTATCATCCACGGGCTGACTCAGACAACCTCCTGGGGGCTCCCCAGCCCCTGTCATCCTCAAACCAGACAGTCAATCCACAAGCAGGCCCAGGCACTCCTGGGCCAGGCTCACCAGCCAATCACACGCCACCCACAGACTACACAAATATGCCAACTTCTTAAAAGTGGCACTTCTAGACTAGACACAACCATGCCGCATACACCATTACGCAGCATTCAATCTCACGAGTTCACACATATCAAACTTGACCCTGTACTCCCCACACATCAGGAACTACCATGGGCATACATATTCCCCATTCATTCCTATGGGAGGGCAGGTCACTCACCACACATACACAGTGAGCACACGCACTTTACACTGTACCACAGTGAAAAAGTGCGCAAAGGCCTAAAATCACCAACACCAGGTTCCAGCAACAGGCTAGGAAAAAGCAAAACGTTTCGGGGTGAACCTGCCAAAAAGGGCCAGGTCCAACATTCTCCGTGAGGCTTTCCATGAGTTTCCCTGTCTGTTCGAGGAAGGTTTGTGGAGGGGGACAGTTAGAGGTGCTTGTACCCGGTTCATTTGTGGTTAGCTGAGAAGGATTCTCTGGAACCTCTGATCTTTCACTCTGCGAGCTTACACTACTACTCATTTCTGTGCTCTTTTTCGGAATTTTGCTGCTCTGATATTCAGGTTGATCTTTAGTGTGGGGCGGTACGGTAGGAGAGCTTCTCTCTTCTGATCGCGGGGGTTGTTGCACTTTAAAGAAAGACCTCAGCGAGGGTGTGATTTTAAGTTTATGATCCGGGAGGGCTCCAGCCTTATCTGATCTAGGTTTGGGCTGACGCTCTCGATTAGAGAGCCCTTTCTTACTTTTTTTGTTTGTGTTTGTGTCGGTACAGTCACTTGTTTTGAAGGTTGTGAGAAACTTTGTCTGGGGAATTCCCTATTTCTAAGGCAGTACCTTGATTTTACCCTGTCTCCTTCCTCTACTTCTTGTTTTCCTGTTTGGTCCTTCCCCACTACCTTCTTTCCTGTTCTTTTTTGAAAAGAAATCTGGTGCCTCTAAAACACTTTCCCTTACGCAGGCAGCATTTTTTATCTCTGTTCCCGGAGCACTCTCCTGTTCACTCCCCTTACACTCTTCAATTAAATCGAAAACAGTTCCCCCCTGGCTTTGTACCTCCCCTTGTACCTGGTTCATGGGGTTACAGCAGGGACTTGATTCTGTCTTCTTTTCTTTGTTTCCAGAAGTCTTCGTGTATCCCTGACTCCACGACCCGATCTGCTCTCCTTAGGAGGTGAAATACTGTAAGCCGGTTTGAAATGGAGTTACTCTTTTCTTTTGAGACACCACGTCTCTCTGCTCGTTGACGCTGTCCAAATTGCCCTGGAACCAGTCCTGTTTAAACCACTGTCGCTCGGGTTGAGATTCCTGTGTATTCCACCTGCCATTACCGTCGCTTCTCTCGCTGCCGCTCCTGCCCCAGAAAAGGAAACACACTCTGCTTTGCGCTCTTCGGCAGTCACATCGCGCACCCGAGGCAGCTGCCCATCTGTGAGGAACTTCCACCGCGGTGTCTCCAGCGTCAAAGTATCTGGAACCCAACAAGTCACGGTCTCTCATCGCCAGGGGGTTCCGGAGTAGACCCAGAGTCTCCAGACCACTGCCACCGTTCACTCCTCTCTGATCACCGACGCTGATGTCAACGCCGCTCGCTCAATCATGTAAGCGCCTCTCCGTTTTAGTTTCTTTTCCTTTTTGCATACCCGGCCGTCAGAGAACCACACTGCTTATTTGTTTGTTATGGTTAACTGTGCTGCTGTAGTCTTCATTAGGAAGCTAATCTGGTCGATAGGGATAGGTTTTTTGCTGTCAGTCATGGAGATGTTACGGAGCTCCCGACCGGACTTTCTAGCCGGCCGCCATCTTCCCCAATGTATTTTATAATTTTAAAAGTATATAAAAATGTAACAAATACATATATATATACATATAACAATAACATACAGTTATGTTAACCAAACATTCTACTATTAGTTAAAACATTAAACTATTTAAATATGTAAACTTAAATTTCAAACTCCAATCAAAGCAACAGTAGGAAAAGTGTTGGATGGCGGAGGAGTAAAATGTACTATTCCCACTCCAATGAGTGCAACAGTAGGGAAAGTGTTGGATAGCAGAGGGATAAAAATTACTATTCCCACTCCAGTCAGTGCAACAGTAGGAAAAGTGTTGGGACAGCGGAGGGGTGAAACTTATCATTCCCTCTCGAGTAAGTGTAACAGTAGAGAAAGTTTTGGATAGCGGAGGGGTTAACATTACTATTTCCACTCAAATGAGTGCAACAGTAGAGAAAGTGTTAGATAGTGAAGGGATAAAAATTACTATTCCCACTCCATTGAGCGCAGTAGTAGGGAAAGTGATTGCACAGGGATAAAATGTACTAATTCCACTACAGTCAATTCAAAACTAAAAACAAACAAAATATCAACAACAAAAAATATTTGAGAAACAAAATAAATTTAAATATGCTAAAAACTAAAATACAAATATATTTAATATTATTCATTTACAAAAAATAAAAAATAAAACATGATATTATGTTAAATACTTAATGGAAATGCCTACAAATATTATATTGAATAAAAATACAAATATTTTTCAAACAAATATTTTTAAATAGAAATTATTTATAAACAAAAACATTATCACATACATGTATTTTATTTACATCCTACCCTATAATAACACCCAATTCACAACTCACATCTAAATTAAAAATGAAATGTACTTCCATGATTACCATAATTCTCAATTAAATGAATGTAATTAATTAAACAACAGATTAACACATATATACATTAATTAACTTCCCACCCTTTACCCCTATAAACCCCACAACCCGCACCTAAAATGTATTTCATAATTCCCATATTTAATTTTCAATTAATAAAATAATGTTAATAAACTACTAATTAATAATGAATTAAAAATACATTACTTCTCACCTTTACCCCTATAACCTCCACAACCCACACCTAAAATTAATTACACAATTTTCACATTTAATTTTCAATTAATTAATTACCAACAAATGAATAATTCATTAAAAATAAATTACTTCCCACAATTAACACTATAAAATATCAATTAAATAAATATAAATAAATAAGAAAAATTATTATTTTATTATAATTAAATTACATCCCACCCTATTCCCCTATAAACCCACAACTTGCTACAGAACTAAAAAATGCAAAATGTTCTTAAAATAAATTGATAACTACTAAATATTTCACACATACTTTTAAAAACATTTTCTGTAGTTCGAAATTTTAGACTCAATAATTTGTCTGCACACACTCTAGCAGTAGTCTGTGGGTACTCAGATTAGGCCCTCATGAAAGACACCAAAAACAAACACTGACATAAGCAGTGGCGGCTAGTGTGACGGCGACTTAGGGGGGCAGCGCGGGGAGCCAGCGCTGGGGGCAGCACAGGGAGAAAAATAGGGAAAAGAAAATATTACTTACTGGCTGGCTGCCGCTTGGGTGGTGTTTTGCCCATCTGCTCGTGTTGATTCCCAGAAGACAATGCACAGGCTCCCAGACACCCCATGGCTAATCCAGATGCTGCTCTCATGCTGGTAATACTATTACCAGCATGAGAGCGGCAGCAGGATTGTTCTAAGCAGCCTAGTTTGGCACTCAGACAGGGATTCAAAGCCTGTGTCTCTTCACCACCCAGCTATACAACACAGCTGGGGATGGAGAAAGGCTAAGTGCTCATGTCGGTTTGGACTGGCTGACACAGCCAGTTAAACCTGTACGCACACATAGGGGGTCTTTCTGATAGCAGTTGGACTGCATCCGATGGCTCATCAGATGCAATCCAACCGTCAGCTGCTGCTGCGGTCCAAACAACGCGTTAAAATGCCTGTGGCCAGAGGGAGCAGGCGGAGGGACAGCCCATAGGACCGTCAGAGGGTCAGTAATCTTGGCAATAGGGGCGCTGCCTTCTCAAGTACCACGATAGGGATTACAATGTCCCTTTCCACCTGTCCATGGTTTGTCTGCAGCCTAAAGCACAAGCTACAATACAATAGACAATATACACTTTGCGACCGCTATAAAGGCAGTCGCATTGTAATAAGGGCAGGGGGACCGCCAAATCCTTGTCGGGCTGTCCCTCTTCTGCTATGGTGCCGGTTGGACAAAAATCCGACCGGTATTGTAATGATGCCATTAGTGTCCACCATTCCTCCTCCCTGGTGCTGACACTCAGTCATGATGACCTCACCCCAAGACTCGGCTCAGTGACAGAGAAGAAAAATTAAATGATAACAAACTTGTTTTATTATATTATTTTTTTAATTGTGTGCGCTGATAAAGAGCAATAGGGCGATGCTCCTCCACCTCAATGGAGGAGCAGTCGCTGGAGAAAGGCTAAGAAATACGAAAAGTTTAAATTAAATCATATTCTGATCCATCCTTCCTTGCTACGGAGTACATGACTTTTGAGGCATCTGTGTACATTCAAGCAGGCAAAATGGTGTTACTCACAATGGGTGTTTGGACTAAATATAGAATTTTTAATACTGGGAGACAGAAATATTGGGAAAAAATATTGTGATACAGATATATTGTGATGCACAAATAACGTAGTTAAGAATATTGTTTTTTAGGTACATAATATCGTTGTTATGAATACTGTTGTTTTTAATATCTGTTTCAATAATATAGTTGGTAAAAATATAGTTTTTTGATTATTTTAATGTGTTTTAGTGTATCTATTTATTTTACGTGTTCTTATTATTTGCATATTTGATATTACTTTTTTTAAATATATTTTGTAATTTTAAGTGATTTCGATTTTTTTCAACTTAGTTTCAATAGTAATTTATAATGCTGCAGTGGGATGTTGGGTTTGTAGGGGGATAGGGTGGGAATCCGAATAAGTAATCATTAATTAATAAATAATTAATTACATTTTTAATTAAGCATGTGTTTGATATTAATTTTGAACATTATGTTTTACTGATTTATTTTATTTTTATTTTAGATGGGGGTTGCTAGGTTAGTAGGGGTATAGGGTGGTAAGTTAATAAAGTAATAATTAAATATAGTTAGTTAGTAATTTGTATTAATATTTTAATTGATTAATAAGTATGGGCCAGATGTACGACCATTTTTGTATGAGCCAACGGGTTTGCGAACCCATTCGTGCATGCAAAAACCGCATGCGGAATGTACAAACCCTATTTTGCAAGTTGCAATTTTTTGCGACTCGTAAAATAGGGTTTTGCGACTCGCTATTAGGAAGTGGCGTTCCCTTCCTAATAGTGAGCATAACCCTATATAAGAATGTTTTGCGTCCACAATAGTGGGCGCAAAACACTCGCAAATTACTTGCAAATTACCACCCTCTTCAAGAGGGCGGTAATGCACTCGCAAAAGGGAAGCGGTCCCCAGGCATTTGAAAACCTTTCATTTTTTTAAAAAATGCATCCAGTTTTTAAGGAAAACGGGCTGCATTAAAGAAAACTGTTTTATTTAAAAGCAGTCCCAGACATGGTGGTCTGCCGAGCCCAGCAGGCCCCCTAACCTGCGAGGGTCTGCCATTCCTAATGGGGTCACAAATTGCAAGAGGATCATTAATATTCATGAGCCTCTCTATTTGCGACCCCATTGGGAATTGCAAACAGTCTGAAATACACTGTTGTACATAGGAAATAGTGCCTCGCAAATTGTGAGTTGCAAAAAACTCGCAATTTGTGAAGCGCTATTTTCTTGGTCGTACATCTGGCCCAAGGTATATTATGTAATAATTAAGTATTAGTTAAACAACCATTATTTTTGTAATGGATAGTTAATACATTGTTTATTAATTATGTAAATTGTTTATTATTTTATAATATATATGTTTATGCAAATTATATTGTTTAATTTAAGAGCTTTATATATTTCTACAAATTATTAGGGTTGTTCAAATATTTAATGTGTTTGAAGTGAAGTACTTTCTCTAATGTTGCATAGACTGGAGTAACAATAGTAAACCCTTCCAAAGTCCAACACTTTTCCTACTGTAATACAGACTGGAGTAGGAATAGTAAAACTTACCCTTTAGAAGTCCAACACTTTCCCTGCTGTTGTACTGACTAGAGTGAGAATAGTAAATGTAACCCCTCCTATGTCCAACGCTTTCCCTAATGTTGCATAGACTGGAGTGGGACTAGTAAATCTTCCCCTCTCCAAAATCCAAATCCAAAACTTTCCATACTATTGCAAAGACTGGAGTGGTAATAGTACATTTTACCCTTCCAAACTCCGGTTCTTCTACTACTCTTGCACAAACTGGAGCAGGACTAGAAAACCTTACCTCTCAGAAGTCCAACGCTTTTCCTACTATTGTATAGACTTTAAAATGAATAGTAAATGTAACCCCTCTGAAGTCCAACACTTTTCCTACTGTAGCACAGACTGGAATTGGAATAGTACATCTTACCATTCCAAAGTCTAACACTTTCTCTACTGCTGTAAAGACAGGAGTGAGAATAATAAATATTACCCCCCGGTACCTCCTGTCCCCCTCCTATTCCTATACAAAGTGAGATGACCATCTCTGCGACACACAAAAAGAGCAGGAGCATGCTGGGATACCTAACCCACCCGCTCCCACTGAGAGTACATAAGTGGTACCAGCCCAGCATGCAGCCTTTTCTTTTTTTCTGTCTTCTGAAAGAATGGGACGTGGTTTGCTGGTTCTTATCTGATGGATTCTTTGGTGGATGTCTCGTCGGGCTGCTGGGCTGTCCTCGACGTCCTGCTCCACGTTCTCCTGGCCTGCCTGGCTTGCCAGGAGCCTTGTTGATTGGTGCCCGGCCCTTTGGATGGGGCGCCATTCCTCCCGGTCTCTTCCGGGTTCCTGGACATGTCTTCCTGTGGCTTGGCCGTCTGGAAGAATCACTGCTGCGGCTGTTTGGTGTGTCCAGGGGCTGAGCTTGGTGGTGCTCCTGGTCTCCCTAGCTGGCTGTTGGGGTCCTTTCGTCCATAGTGCCCCTGCTGTTCTCCGTGGTGGTGCAGGGGCGGGCCTGGCTATGTCCTCGGGTGCCGGTTGCTGCAGTCTTCTTCCTTCCTGCGCTGGTTGCTGGAGGGCACCTAGGCTGTCTTACCCTACCACTGTGGTGAGGACCTCGCAGCGGTTCCTGCCTTTGCCTGTTTCGCCTGGGTGTACCAGGTGCTGTGGGCTGTTACTTCTCTGTGGCCCCTTCTGGCTTGTGGCACTCGCTGTTCCTGCGTGCTGTGTTGGGTGCGTTACATGTCTTTCTGCGGGGACTGCCTTGTTTTGCAGCGCTGTGTGGGTAGGGTCCTTCGGGGGGTTTCTCAGCAGGTTGTGTGTTACCGTGCCTCTTGGCTTTCCGCTTGCTCGGCGCTTTTTGGTGGATAGCGTCTGGTCTGGATTTTGGGGTCGGTTCCTATGTGGTGGTGTTTGCCTATCCCCTTGGTATGTACCGCATGGCAGTTTCTTTTCTGTGCTGTGCTGCCTGTGCTGTGCTGCCTGTGCAGTGCTGCTGTGCTGGCCTGCGGCCTTGGCTCCCCGTTCTCCCTTGTGGTCTTTCCTGTGTTCGGTGGGGTCAGGCCTGGTTGGTTCCAGTCTGAGAGTCTCTCGGGGCTGTGCTGCTGCTATGGGCTTCCTTGGGTTGTTCCTTTGCTTGCTGTGGCTGGCCCTTGTTTCCGTCTGGCTCGACTGGGCCATGGCGTTGAGCTGGGGTGCAGTCTCTCCTTGGGGGCCTTGGCTTCTTTTTCTTGCTGCCTCTTTTTGCGGTCCATCTGTGCTGCTCTTCTCCTGATGGGACACCTCTGGCCTCGGGTCTGGTCATCTGGGGCTACCTGTCGGGTGTTTTCTTGCCCTTTGCGCTCCCTCGGTTCCTGTCCTGGGGGTGTGCTGTTTCCTGGGTTCCCTTTGGCGGCCTGTTGCCTTTCCTCTCTGTTGGTTCCTGCCCTTGTCTTGCTGGTTCGGGCCTGGTTCGTGCCTGTCTGGGTGCCTGCCTGGGGCTTCCGGTTGCTGTGCGCACCTTGGTGCCTTCCGGGTTGTTTGCGTGGCCCCTGCTTGGGTGTGCCTTGCTCCCTCTTGGCCTCTCCTGCAGGTTCGCCGTGGGCCCTCCCTGTTCTTGGGTTCCCTTGTTTTCCCTGGAGGGTGGGGGGTTGTTGTGCCCTCCCTCTGTCCTGGCGGGCCTTTGGCCTTGGTGGACTGTTGGCTGCGGGGTGGTGCCCTGGGTGGGCTGTCTGGCTGGCGTTGCCCTTTGGTTGTCTGGTGGAGTTCAGTTTCCGATTGTGGTTTCCTTCTCCCCTCTTGTGTTTCTTTATGTGGCTTGTTGCACCTTTTGGAGTCCTTTGCCTCTCGCCTGACACTCCCTTTGCCGCCTGTAGTGGCTGGGTGTAGTGGGTCTTCCTTGACTTCTGCCTTGTGTGCCTCCTTGTTCCTTGGGTGCGTGGCTCCTGTCCCCTGCCCTGTCTGCTGGTTCGGTCTGCCCTGCGCCCTTTCCCTGCACTCTGGGTGCCGGTCTGGGTGTCCTCCTCGCTGTGCCTGGTCTTGGTCATGGCCGGTGGGTGTGCTGGTGGGGATGCTGGTTCTGTCTGTCCTGTGACCTTTTCCCTGCCGGTTCTGGTTCCCCGCTGCTCTCGGTGCCTGTTTGTGTGTCCTCCTTGCAGTGCCTGGTCTTGTCCATGGCCGGTGGGTGTGTTGGTGGGTCAGCCAGTTTTGGGTGTGGTGTCGGCCTCCCCTGTTGTGTGGGCCACATTGGAGCTTTTCTGCTCCTCCTTATCGGCCTTGTGGTTCCGGCTGGCTTTGCCTCGGCTCTGGGGCTGTGTCTTTCCCATTGGGGTCTGTCTTTTGGGCTTGGGCCTTTTTTTCTCTTCAGTGCGGGGCTGGTTTTTGGCTTGTGGTGTCTGTGGTCCTTGCTCTTTAGTTGGCTCTGCAGTGTTTGGGTCAGCCGGTGTTCGGTCTTCCCTTTTTCTTTCAGCTCCCGCACTCCTTGGTGGGTTGTGCGCCTTTGGGTTCTCCGGGCACCTCTCCTTTGGTTTTCGTGGTGCCTGGGGTGTTCCGGTGTGTTGTTGGGGCCTGGGCTTTGCCTCTGTTGGGTTTTGGCCTTGCTGTCCCTATGTTTGGCCGCTCGTTTGCCTGTGCGGATGGGTCGCTGGTGCCTTCTCTGCTTGGGTGTGTCCGGCTTTTGGCTATGGGGCCCTTGGTTGCTTCGGGGTACCCTTTGAGTCCCAGCCTGGGTCCTTTCCTGGCCGTTCTTTCTCTGATGCCTTGGCGCTTTGTTTGGTGGGGCTCTTTTTGACCTCTTGGTGGCCGGTGGTTCTGGGCCTGGTGTTCCTGGGTCCAGGACTGGTGTTCTGTCCTTTTTCTGTGCCGCTCCTTTGCACCTGGATGTTGCGCTGGGTCTACTGTGTGGGTTGGATGGTGTGGGCTGCCAGGCTCCTTCCCTGTCTTCCTGCTGCTTCTCCTCTCTGGGTGGCCTGGCTGTGGCTGGCTCCTGTGCCTTTCCCTGTGCCCCTTCTTGGTTGGGGGTTTTTGGCGTTGGGTCGTTTGGCCCTTTGTCTCTCCTTACAGCCCCTGGGGGTTCTGTGTTGGGGGCCTCCTGGCTGGCTGGCCTGTCAGTTTGGCCTGCTGGCTTCTTGGGTGTTTGTTGGGATGCCTGTGGGGTTGGGCTGTTGGCCTCCCTGTTTGTCTCTCCTGTTTTGCCCTTCTGCAGCTTCTCTTGGAGTTCGCCTTGAGTGGTTCCTTGGTGCCCTCCTTTGTCGTCCTGAACGGTGAGTCAGCTCGTGGTTAGTGAGAGTTCCTCCTTCCCGGTTCTGGGGTTTGATCTTCCCCAGTTCTGTGTTCGGCCCTCTGTTGTTGTCTCTCTTGGTTGTACCCTGGTATTGTGCGAGGTCTGCGCGCGCGCGTTGCGCTTCAGGGCTCTCCCTGGCCTCCGTTGGGCGGGTTGCTGGGTTTGTGTCCTGGTGTCTCCTGCTTTCAGGGTGTTTTCCTCTGGTCTGGCTGGTTGGCCGGTCCCTGTACCCCGGATTCTTCTCCGGGTGTGGGGGCCTTTTTGCGCCTCTCCGGTGTCTTCGCTGGAGTTTGCCGCTGGTTGTTCCTGCCCTGTGGTCTGGGCCTCCTGTAGGGTTTCTGTGCCTCTGGGTTCTCTGTTGTTGGTGTTGTCAGCTGTGGGGGTGACTTGCTTGTGTTCGCTGCCCCCTTTCTTCCTGGTTGTTCCTCTGGGTCTGTGCCTGCGTTCTTGTCGAGTTCAGTCCTCTTCGGTCTTTGCGGTTCTGCAGGTGGCTTCCACTGGTGTGTTGGGGTTGGTCCTGTGGCTGGTCGTGTCTTTCCTTGGTCTTTTGCTTGGATGTGCCTCTACTGTCTTGTTTTCCTTCCCCTCCACTTTTGGTGTGGTCGTTTGTGGGTTTGTGCAGCTGTGGGTCACCTTCTTCCCTGTTTTGGGGAGTTCGTTCTCTGTCTTTACCCCTGCTGTGTTCCTGTTGGCAGGTAGTGTTTCTGGGCCTTTGGCCGTGCCTCCCTGCTCGGCCTGCTCTCGTCTGATCTCCGGCGTTCGGCTTGGTTTGTACCTGGTTGGGCGGCTGCCTGGTGGTGCCTGGTGCTGTGGGCTTCGACCCTGCTGGTTTTCTCCCTGGTCGGTTGCCCTTCCTGGCTTGTTTGCACCATGGTGGTACTTTCGCTTCTCCTGGGCCCCCTTCCCCTGGTTGTTCAGGGGAGACATTTGTTTCAGTCCCTCTGGGTGTTCCCTTGGGGCTTGGCTCTGGATGCCGGGCCTCCTCTGGCTTGCCGGGGAATCTTGTGCTCTTTCGCTGTCTATCCTGATCGTCTTCTGCTGATTTGGGGGTTTCGGCTCCATTGGCTTGGTTGGAGGCATGGCTGGTTGTGTGCTCTTGCCTGCGTTTTCTTCTTTCTTGTGGGCTCCCTTTTGCTTCTGTTGGGTGCTGCTTTTGGTGTGGTGCCCCTGGCATTGGTGGGTGTCCGGAAGGCCGGGTTGTTTGCTATGGTATTCTCCACTTTGTCTAGGAATGGGACAAGGACAGGAGGGACCAGGGGTAATGCCCTATTACTTCCCGGTAATCTGCATTACTCCTGGTCCCGCTGTCCTTGTCCCATTCCTTACGCCCCTCCCTCCCGAGCAGCCGGTCTTCCGGTTGTTGGCTTGGTGTTTTCAGGCTTCATGCTGGGCTGGTCCCACTTATATACTCCCAGTGGGAGGGGGTGGGTTAGGTATCCCAGCATGCTCCTGTTCTTTTTTTCCTTTGCGGGGATGGCCATCTCCACTTTGTATAGGAATGGGACGAGGACAACGGGATCAGGAGTAATGAAGATTACCGGTAAGTAATAGAGAATTCCTCCCTCCGAAGTCCAAAGCTTTCCCTACTGTTGCCCAGACTGAAGTGGGAATAGTAAATGTTATCTCTTTGAAGTCCAAACTTTCCTGCTGTTGGACAGGCTGAAGTAGGAATAATAAATTTAACCCCACAGGAGTCTAAGACTTTCACTACTGTAGTACAGACTGGAGTGGTAATAGTAAATGTTACGCCTCCAAAGTCCAATGCTTTCCCTACTGTTGTATAGCGTGAAGTGGAAATAGCAAATTTGACCTCTCCGCAGTCCAAAGCTTTCCCTACAGTTGTACACACTGGAGTGAGAATAGCAAATTTAATTCCTCCAAAGTCCAATGCTTTCTCCACTTTTTATAGTATTTTTAGTATATGTGTTGTTTGGGGTTTTAAATGTGTAATACCTAATTTATTGTCTAAATTAATTAATGCATTTTTGATTTGGAATTGTTTAAATTTTGGATGGTCTTGTTGTTACACTATATATATGTTATATGTATATTTATGAAGACACAAACACATATATACATGTATATATGTGTTTGTATTTTTATACAATTATATATATTATTAACACCTTCAAGTCTCATGACGAGCTCAGCTCGTCATGAGCCATGGTGCTCGTGTGCTCATGACGAGCTGAGCTCGTCATGAACGTTAGAACGCTCGCATGCTGGGCAAATTTCCATGCTGTGCGAGCTTTCTAAAGGAACCCCCCCCCTCCACCCCCCAGCACAGCAGGGGATTTGCCCAGCCGCGAAGGGGTTAATTATTGGTGGGCTTTATTTAACTAGCATCAGATTAAATATATATATTAAAATATTTATTTTACTACTTTAAACTCTGTTCATATTACAAAATGTATATTCTTGTATAATTTTTGATGATCTTAGTGTCATCGAAATTTTTCCTCCGACATTTTTGTACTAATCAATATATGTATAGGAACACTGCATTTAGTAAACCATATTTTTTGACAGGATATTTGTGTCAAACGATAGTGTTTACCTGGATATTGTGTCAATGATCCCTCCGAGTGGAAGACAGTTAATGGCTGAAGTGCCCTGACCCATTGCCCCATTCTTTATCCTATGGGTACTCGCAACATTTTTCCCAGGGCCCAAAATGTTTTGCCTTCAGTGAGATCGAGGACTGCTCTGATGACATCAGGGTGGCGGTCTGGGCAATGGCATAGGATGGTTTTAGGGGTAGCGCAGCGTTACATCTACTGGCTGATTAGCACAATGTGAAACCTGAAAACCCTGGATAAATCCTGGGTTAGCTACTTAACCAAATTGGGTGATCTATGCAATGCATTTAGTTAACTGGCCATCCTTTTTCTTCATTATCACATGTAAGAGGACTTAGGAATAGATTACTTCAGGGTGTGCGCGGTACAAAACATCCTCCTGTTCTTCATTCAGTAAACTGTAATGTTGTTCATACATAATAGCAAACCAGTCCACCCAAAGGGTGCACCTAACACCTGACTTGCCTCTTAGCTCACTATTGGCATTGTTGTCAGGGTGGGTAGAAGAATAAATGTTTCTAAATTCATGTTTGAAAACTATCACCTAAAAACACAAACTCCATAATGCAATTTCAAAAAATAAAACGGATTGATATGATGTACTAAGGTGAAATGATCCTTTATGTTTATGAAATGCACTCTTTGAATTTTGTAGAGACTATCATATTTTTAAACGTTTGCTGCAAGCTGTTAATGTTAAACGGCGCAGGACACCCTAGTTACTTCCTTTCTTTATCTTCAATTAACCGTTACATAACTGTTTGCCGTTTATTTCACATAATGTTTATGTTAGTGCTGAGTCGAGTAAACAGCAGTGTAGTGCAGCGGTTGACCGGGTAAAGGGGTGGGGGGGGGGTTAAGGCTTTGCATATGAAGATCAGGAGGGCCACGTGTTGCCCCTGGGCCCTATGTGGCAGACAGAAGTAAAATGTGAATGACACTAACAGAGAGCAATAGATAAAGAGAGATGGGAGAAAGCTTGAGAGCCCTTATTTGTGTGTTTGTGCGTGTGTGTGTGTGTGTGTGTACATATTTTTGATTTTGATTTAGAAAACATGAGGATGCCAAGAACTCTAAAGCTTTCTCTACACCAGACCTGAAAATGATATGGAAACTGATGCCTCCTACATCCTCCCTGATTTAAATTATTTTCAACATTGAAAACATATGATTGCAATGTGTTCCAGGGTCCCTCGCTTGTGCAGAGATGTTTTGTTGAATAATGGAGCCACGAGAAGAACATCTATGTGTGCCAGAGATTCCAGTAAAATAGCCAAGTATTGCACTAAATGTCAGGATAGTTGCCTGTCTAAACACATCCTTCCCTTAAGAAAGACAACTTGCAAACGAGAAGAGAACACATAAAGAGCTTAAAATACGTGCACATTGTGTAGGTCAGGGAAGATTCAATTTGCGATGCCCACTTAACTCATCCACTTATTATATTTTGATTTGAATGTCAAAAATCCCACCTCTCTGTCGCTTTTCGGGTCCGATTCAACAGCGGAATCCATTGTCTTTGTTGTATCTTCCTTCTCCCTCTTTCCAACGTCATCATCCTTGTTCGGATGAAGATTAAATGTCTGGAATAATGAGTTAATAAATAAGACCTGTGTTGCTTACTCCAGGCAGTTAGGACACTATACATACTATACTACTTGTTTGTTTCATTTCAGGTAAATGCTGCATGCTAAAACTAGGACAATCCTGTGGAGACTCATTCTCGAGGCCTTCTTTGAAAAGTGAATCCAGAGATTATCTCACAGTGAGGTGTGACAAACGTTTACAGTGCAAAATAAGTAACTACTTTCATTCTACTTTTGTGGATATAAGGGAAACAATTGTCTCTTGAGAACTAGATGACATTTGTCTTGAACATCCTTTAAACTACGAAACATATGGCTTACAGAAAAGCCTCCTAACTAAGAGGTCTATTAGTATGGCGGGCAGATCGCCACCGCCTAAACGGTGGTGGCGATCAGGCAGAAAAGGGGTATAATATGGTGACAGTGTCTGTAAGACACTGCCATCCATATTATAATGCAGGCGGGGATGTGCGTTTCCATGGCGGCGCCATGGAATGGCAAGCGGTGTCTGCCCGTTGCGGGCCCCCAGGGTGTTGGGGGGTGGGGGGTGCACATAGGGGTACCTATGGTACCCTCTGCATTTGCCTGCACAACATGGCAGGCACCGCGCGGTGCCTGTCACATTGTGCATGCAAATGCACAACATGCCTATTTAACATTGTGGCGGGTGCTGAATACAGCACCGCCCGACACAATGTTAAATATACAGGATGCGACTGCCATGGTGGCGGTCGCATCCTGATAGGCACAGCGGGACTGCTGCACCTCTTGCGGTCGGTTCCGTTGACCGTTACTACGGCCCGCCATCGTAATTGACCCCTTAAATCTGAACAAAATATGGAGATCCTAATTACATGGGAAAAATCATCTTGAAGGCGTGTTCAAGACCACTGGATAATAAAGAGAAATAGGACATATGTCTGCACCTGGAGAGAAGAAGAATAAGTGTGGAAAGATAAGAATAAGGTAGAAAACAAAAGAGTGCATACCAGAGGCATCACACAAACTAGACCCACAGGCAAAAAGGAGGAAGGTAACAGCGACTACAAAACCTGATGAAAAAACAGAATGCATACAGAGAGGAAGGAACATAAGCAAAGCTCTAATAGGGACGAAAAAGAAACCAAGTAAGAGAATGGAAAATTAAACCAGTAATAAAGTAGAAATTATGAATGGATGAAATAAAAAGAGAAGGAGGAGGAGAAACTTAAAGTTGAAGAGGAGACAGCGCAAAAAAATGGGAAAACCAGAGTTAGAGATTTGAAATGAGGGAAGAGAAAGATAGTTGTACATTAGAAAATCACTAGTAAAAATGTCTTGTGACAGAAATTTGTCTTCTACATATCATTTACAAAAATATCGTCTGATTGACAGCAGATTTTCTATTATTAACAATGGGGCAATATTTCAGTCAACGATATTTATGGCACAATATATTTGTCCTATGACATTTTGGTTACGCTCACCTTGTTCTATATAAAGAGCATCTGCCTCTGGGCCTAATTATGAGTTTGGTGGTCCGAGGACCGCCAAACTCATGGTAGCGCAGTGGTGTCGGTCTGGCCACTGCTTCACCCGTGGTCTGACCAACAGATTACAGCTTGGGCAGTCAGACCGCCATGGCACTGCTGCAATAACAAGGGAACAGAGATCCCTATTGGGGGTGCAGTGGTCAGAGGTCCCCAATATGCTTAGTAGTGCCCTGCAGCACTGGCAAGCATATTACAACTTTCCTCAACGCCAGCGGTTATATGGAGGTTCTTACTGCATGAAACTGCAGGCGGTGAGGAAAGTTGTTTCCCCGGTGCATGAGGGTTCATGCATGTTACGCCTTCCTGTGTGCATGCACCCCAGTTCCTGCACGGCATGGACTGCAGAGTCCATGGCGTGCAGGAACTGTCTTTGGTGCTCCCATTGCAGTGCTCATTTTCAGAGGCAAACACGAGAAAACCCGTAGTCTGGCGCACAGTGTTTACACTATTTTGGCAGTGTGGGAGCATGGTGGCAGCATGGTGGACCCACTCCCACACAGTCAAAGTTGTAATTGGGCCCTCTATGAAACTAGCATAAACACCTTCCATATTTGCAGGGGCTCATTTGGGACGATGGAGGAGTTCAGTTTCATTTCTACTGAAGCTCTAGCAAGTACCAAATTGAGGCGGAAAAAATCTCTACAAGAGCTTGCTTGGGTCCCTGCATGAGCCCAGGTGATTCCTTGCAGTTCAGTTTGGGGCCCTAAGGAACTCAGCTAGCTCCTGCATGAACCTGATTGAGCTAATTCAGGAATCTAGATTGGACTCTTTCAAAGGATTTCAATTGGTACCTTAAAAGAGCTCAGCTAGATCCGTGCAGAAGCTCAGATGGACTCCTGGATCAAATCCATTTTCCTTTGTGAACGTTGATAAAAAAATGTTTAAGATCAGGCAGTGGGCTGCTTTTAAGAAAAAAAGATTGCTTTATTTGAAAGCAATCACAGACATGGTGTTCTGCTGACTCCAGCAGGCCTCCATCCCTGTGATGCAGCCAATCATAGCAGGTCACAATGTATGACCTACCTCATTAATATTCAATGATGTATGTCTATTTACAACCCACTACGAATCGCTCATTATTGAAATAAGGGTTAAATATAACTTTATTACATTAGTAATAGCAATCACCATATAGCTATTCACAAAACATTCTTATTACTAATGATAGTACATCTGACCCTCAGTGATTTGTGGAGAATCACAGGACGTTGAACCGATGCTGGAACTAAAACCTGGTTCCCCAGTTTCACAGCCAGCAGCTCAGTCCATTAGGCCACATCTCCTCCCTTTCACCCCATTTCCTTTCCCCGCAGGAAGGCTAGCTGAGGCCCAAGCATTTATTTTGTCTGTGAGTCTGTTAGACAGTATTGGCGTTAGAATGGTGAATTCACGATTACGTCATATCAAGCAGCTACTCTCACAGGCCATTCAAATGCAGCATTGCAGTGCAGGACCTCACTGTGCTCATCTGTCTCATATTTTCTCTTTGACTTATTTTGGTAGCGTTGGACAAGGGCACTATAGCAGGGATACACATGCGGTGTCATTTTCTCCTAAGCACAGCCAAAGACTGCCAGATGCTGACCTCTCACAGTCTATCTCCCAAAAGACCCTTGTGTACCTCTTGCCCTTTGCATTTGATGTCTGGACATACAATAAGACTGAAGAGGTGTATCAGAATGACACTGAGTAGTAACAACAACTGGTACTTCTCCCACCAAAGCTTTCTATTGCAACAACATGGTGTTCTCCAGATCCCTCTGTCCTTGTGTGTTCTACCTCTTGATTACCCCTTACCATCTCTGCAAGTGACAGTTGGTGGTTGTAAAACCTTGAGCCGAAGGCAAAAGGACGCCTGCTCAAAATCTAATACACACATTTCAAATGGTCAATTTAAATGCATACTGTCTGCAGTTGAGGGACCTTGACCCTCAAGCTCACCGACTCACTTTTAATGGTACCCACCCTATCTTCTAGTACCCTATGTCAACTCCAAACCGGTAGGTGTAGTCCGATGGGTTAACATGCCTGTTTCTGAGTCATGGTCCAGGTGACGCCCCACTTTTCAATGTCCACATGTAGAGTGAATTTTAAAAGTGATTTCAAAGCTTAAGCTTGGTGTTGGGAGACAAGAGTTGAGGTTTCATTCTTTCTCTTTAACTTTACATTTCTGCTCAGGTCGCTGTTCCTTCACATGTGCTACAGTGCATTTGTTTTTGCATTGCTCATAGGTCGTCACCTGGACCTCAGCACTGTTTATCCCGTCCTTTGTCCCTGTAGTTACTCTGTCCACAGGCCACGAGAAGCCTCTAGCAGTAGTCTGTAGGCTGTATTCAGATTAAGCCCTCACAAAATAAATCAAAAACAAAATACTGACAAAGGCAGTAGTGGCTACTGTGAAGGCAAACTTTGGGAGCAGCACGAAGAGGCAGCGCAGGGGGCAGCGCATGGAAAAAAATTGGGAAAAAAAGATATTACTTACCTGCTGACTGCAACCCTGGTGGTCTTCTGCTCAGTGGCAGCTCCTGTATTATGGCGGAGGAGCGTCGCCCCACATGCTGCCAGCGCAGCAGCCACATAAATGAATAAAATGATAAGAAATGAGCACTTTACTTACCTTCGGTAACAATGTTTCTGTAAGAGACAATAATAGTTATAGATTCCTTACCTTAGAATTACCCCCAGGCATCAGACAGTATTTGGAGAAGTTTTTTCATAGCAGTACCCCTGTGCCTCAGTAGGTGGCATCGGCCGACTTCGCGTTCGTCGCCGGCATCGTGGATGCAGGGATGATATTGTGGTGTCTAATTAGATGACGCCTGTGTGCGCTGATGTCAGTTCTAACACGGCTTTCCACGCCAGAAGCGCAGAGCCATGCAAGACACTGACTCCTGGTGCACATAACTAGGACCCTGTAAGGGACTCCCTGACCCTTGAAGTCAGTTCGCAGAATTGGGAGGATGGGTGGGGCAGTAAGGAATCTATAAAGACTAATATCTTTTACAGATAGATCGTTACCGAAGGTAAGTAACTTGTTCCTCTGAAAGAGACCGCAATTATAGATTCCTTACCTTAGAATAGATACCCCAGCAATGCCAACCCCAGAGTTGGCTATGTGAATTAAGTTCAAGCCAGGAAGTCCTGGAGAAAAGAACGTCCGAAAAAGCCGTCTCTCCGAACTTGGCTGTCCAGGCAATAACGTTTCGTGAAATTGTGCAGGGATGCCCATGTGGCTGCCTGGCAGATGTCGACCAACGGAACTCCTCGTCCCAAAGCAGTAGTGGCTTCCGTTGCCCTGGTAGAGTGGGCGCGCAGTCCTACTAGAGGTTCCTTTTTTGCCAAAGAATAACAAATTCTGATGCATAAGACAACCCGTAGAGTTGTGGTTCCCAAACTGTGCGCTGCGGCGCCCTGGTGCGCCGTTATCAGGAGCCAGGGGCGCCGCGGGCATGATGTGGGAAAGGAGAAGTGTGAAAGTCACACTAAGAATGTGTCATTGCCGCCCCCTCACCTCCAAGATTAATAGGTTGCTCTGCCCCTAGTGTCTGCCTTTCTGAAGCAGAGCAACACGGCGACGTGGGAGGTGTGGAGGGGGGTGCACAAACAGCGCGCACAGGACTCGGCTACAGACATAACTGTGAGGCCCGTCTGCCAATGAAGATCCAGGCACTTCTTACTCAAAGGCAAAAGATGATGCCCATAATCCCGCATTTTGGCTCCTGGCAGTTCTAACCATTTAAAAAGGCAATCAACTCTTTTAGCTGCTGATGAGCTGTGAAAGAGATGCCGGTCAGTGGCAGAAAGGAAGGTGTTGCAGCACAGGAGGGGGTCATGCTCCTTGTGGAGTCACGAGCACCTTTGGTTATTTAGATGCAAATAGCATTGAAAGAGTAAATGAAACTCATTTTTTCATTTTTTTCCCCTCAATTTTTATATAGAACAAACTCAACCCAAACATATTGGAGTGCTTTACATGAGCACTAATGACATTTCATAAGGAGTGAGTGCAGGGTCAGGGGCCTGGTGGAGAGTGTTGGGTGGGTGGGTGCGGGGTCAGGGGCCTGGTGGAGAGCGTTGGGTGGGTGGGTGCAGGGTGGGGGTCCTGGTGGAGAGCTTTGGGTGGGTGGGTGCGGAGTCAGGGGCCTGGTGGAGAGAGTTGGGTGGGTGGGTGCAGGGTGGGGGGCCTGGTGGAGAGCGTTGGGTGGGTGGGTGCAGGGTCGGGGGTCTGGTGGAGAGCATTGGGTGGGTGGGTGCGGGGTCAGGGGCCTGGTGGAGAGCTTTGGGTGGGTGGGTGGGTGCAGGGTGGGGGGCCTGGTGGAGAGCATTGGGTGGGTGGGTGCGGGGTCAGGGGCCTGGTGGAGAGCGTTGGGTGGGTGGGTGCAGGGTGGGGACCTGGTGGAGAGCGTAGGGTGGGTGCAGGGTCAGGGGCCTGGTGGAGAGCGTTGGGTGGGTGGGTGCGGTGTCAGGGGCCTGGTGGAGAGCGTTGGGTGGGTGGGTGCGGGGTCAGGGGCCTGGTGGAGAGTGTTGGGTGGGTGGGTGCAGGGTGGGGTGCCTGGTAGAGAGCATTGGGTGGGTGCAGGTTCAGGGGCCTGGTGGAGAGCATTGGGTGCGTGCAGGGTGAGAGGCCTGGTGGAGAGCGTTGGGTGGGCGCCTTATGCCTTGATGCAGCCGCACTCTGCCAGCTTCTGTCTTTGCCTCACTCCTCGTTGAGGGGTCGTCACTCGTGACTGCTGCATGTTGGAGAGTGTGAGGGGAGAAGGGTGCAATGCAAAGGGGAGAAGGGTGCAAGACAGAGGGGAGAAGGGTGCAAGGCAGAGGGGAGAAGGGTGCAAGGCAGAGGGGAGAAGGGTGCAAGGCAGAGGGGAGAAGGGTGCAAGGCAGAGGGGAGAAGGGTGTGAGGCAGAGGGGAGAAGGGTGCAAGGCAGAGGGGAGAAGGGTGCAAGGCAGAGGGGAGAAGGGTGCTAGGCAGAGAGAAGGGTGCAAGGCAGAGGGGAGAAGGGTGCAAGGCAGAGGGGAGAAGGGTGCTAGGCAGAGAGAGGGTGCAAGGCAGAGGGGAGAAGGGAGCAAGGCAGAGGGGAGAAGGGTGCAAGGCAGAGGGGAGAAGGGTGCAAGGCAGAGAGAAGGGTGCAAGGCAGGGTGAAGGATGCAAGGCAGAGGGGAGAAGGGTGCAAGGCAGAGAAAAGAAGGGTGCAAGGCAGTGGGGAGAATGGTGCGAGGCAGAGGGGAGAAGGGTGCAAGGCAGAGGGGAGAAGGGTGCAAGGCAGAGGGGAGAAGGGTGCAAGGCAGAGGGGAGAAGGGTGCTAGGCAGAGAGAAGGGTGCAAGGCAGAGGGGAGACGGGTGCACGGCAGAGGGGAGAAGGGTGCAAGGCAGAGGGGAGAAGGTTGCAAGGCAGAGGGGAGAAGGGTGCTAGGCAGAGAGAAGGGTGCAAGGCAGAGGGGAGAAGGGTGCAAGGCAGAGGGGAGAAGGGTGCAAGGCAGAGGGGAGAATGGTGCAATGCAGAGGGGTGCTAGGCAGAGAGAAGGGTGCAAGGCAGGGTGAAGGGTGCAAGGCAGAGGGGAGAAGGGTGCAAGGCAGAGAAAAGAAGGGTGCAAGGCAGAGGGGAGAAGGGTGCAAGGCAGAGGGGAGAAGGGTGCAAGGCAGAGGGGAGAAGGGTGCAAGGCAGAGGGGAGAAGGGTGCAAGGCAGAGGGGAGAAGGGTGCAAGGCAGAGAGAAGGGTGCAAGGCAGGGTGAAGGATGCAAGGCAGAGGGGAGAAGGGTGCAAGGCAGAGAAAAGAAGGGTGCAAGGCAGTGGGGAGAATGGTGCGAGGCAGAGGGGAGAAGGGTGCAAGGCAGAGGGGAGAAGGGTGCAAGGCAGAGGGGAGAAGGGTGCAAGGCAGAGGGGAGAAGGGTGCTAGGCAGAGAGAAGGGTGCAAGGCAGAGGGGAGACGGGTGCAAGGCAGAGGGGAGAAGGGTGCAAGGCAGAGGGGAGAAGGTTGCAAGGCAGAGGGGAGAAGGGTGCTAGGCAGAGAGAAGGGTGCAAGGCAGAGGGGAGAAGGGTGCAAGGCAGAGGGGAGAAGGGTGCAAGGCAGAGGGGAGAATGGTGCAATGCAGAGGGGTGCTAGGCAGAGAGAAGGGTGCAAGGCAGGGTGAAGGGTGCAAGGCAGAGGGGAGAAGGGTGCAAGGCAGAGAAAAGAAGGGTGCAAGGCAGAGGGGAGAAGGGTGCAAGGCAGAGGGGAGAAGGGTGCAAGGCAGAGGGGAGAAGGGTGCAAGGCAGAGGGGAGAATGGTGCAAGGCAGAGGGGAGAAGGGTGCTAGGCAGAGAGAAGGGTGCAAGGCAGAGGGGAGAAGGGTGCAAGGCAGAGGGGAGAAGGGTGCAATGCAGAGGGGATAAGGGTGCAAGGCTGAGGTGAAGTAGAGTACAAGGGGAAGGGGGAGAAGGGTGCAAGGTGGAGGGGGAAAGAGTGCAGGGGGGATGGTGATGAAGTTAATAATTTGCCCCCCCCACGAAAAAATTTCTGCGGATACCCATGATCAGAGCCCACCTCAGGTAAACTTCTTGTAGCGCCACAGAGCTCCTTGAGCCTTTCTCTAGCCTGGTTACTTTTAGTGGGAGTGCTTTGTACTACTCTATGTATGCATTGAGATGTACTTTATAAGATCTTTGTGATTGCAAATAAAGTTTTATGACAGTGATGGCTACTCTCTGAATCCTTCATCATGTCTAGGCTTGATTCTTCATATAGACCAGTGGTTCCCAAAGGGTGCGCCGCAGCACCCCGGTGCGTGGGTAAAAAAATGGTGGGGAGCCACGGCCAACTGCCAATTAGGTCAAGGGAGCCACGGGTCTAAAAAGTTTGGGAACCACTGCCATAGAGAGATGGTACATTTGTGCACTGCCTGACATCTTGGCACCCACATAACCCACGAAGAGTTGACCGTCCACCCGGAAGTCTTTAGTGCGGTCAAGGTAGACAGACAGCACACGTTTTGGGTCCATACGGTGGAGTCTCTCCTCCTCTTTGTAAAGGTGTGGAGGCGGGAGGAAGGTGGGCAATGTGATAGTCTGACCTATGTGGAAAGAGGTAACCTATTTGGGAAGAAAAGAGGGCCTAGTATGGAGGACTACTTTGTCCGGATGGACAGTAAGAAAGAGAGGTCTGGAAGATAAGGCTTGAAGCTCACTCACCCTGCGAGCAGAGGTGATGGCAAGCAAAAAAGTGGTCTTCAAAGTAAGAGACGAAGAGGACAATTATGTAGTGGCTCAAAGGGAGCACACATAAGATAAGTGAAGGCAAGATTCAAGGCCCACTGGGGCATTACGGAAGGAGGAAAGAGATGAGTAATGCTCTTCAGAAATCTGTTAACAATAGGGGACTTGAAAAGAGAAGGCTGATAATGAAGGCAAAGAAAGGCCAAAATGGCCAAAAGATAGCATATAAGACTCCCCAGAGCAGAGCCTCTGAAAGAGGGGCAAAAAGGGGAACTACAGCCTTTGCTGTGCAACATGCCACAAATTTGTGCCATCTACAGGTGTATACCGTTTTAGTTGAGGAATGCCAGGCTGCCAAGATGACATTACAGACTTCGGGAGGAAGGTCAAAAACTGTCAACTGTTGCCGCTCAATCTCCACACAAGGAGATGGAGACTGGAAAGGTTTGGGTGGAGGACCGTCCCCTGCTGCTGCAACAAAAAATACTCCCAAAGAGGCAGTCTGATTGGAGGATTGATGGCCATGCTCAAGTGCTCTGGGTACAATACTCTTCTTGTCCAGTCCGGAGGCACAAGAATGACTTCGGCTCAGTCACGCTTGATCTTCTTCAGGACTCTGTGTAGAAGTGGTGCAGGCGGAAAGGCGTACAGGAAGCCGCAATTCTACTCGTGACGAAGGCGGGGTCGAGCGAGTGCCGCATTGGAAACTCCAATGCACAGAACTGCTGACATTGCGTGTTGTCTTTGTTGGCGAATAGATCTAACCAAGGCACGCCCTACTGCTGAAACAGACCTTGCACAATCTCCGACTGAAGACACCATCTGTGATCCATCATGCGCTGGCGGCTGAGTTTCTCGGCCCGGGCATTCAGGGAACCTGCCAGGTGTTGAACCACCAGGGATATGCCCTTGTCCAAAGGTGAAGAGCCTCTTGACATAGGGTCCACAACCTCACCCTGCCGTGTTTGTTGCAATACCACATGGTGGTGGTGTTATCTGTGAACACCTGCACTACTTTTCTTTTGACAGAGGGAAGGAATGCCTTCAGTGCAAGATGAATCTCCCAAACCTCCAGAAGGTTGAAGTGGAGCCCGGACTCCGCCGGAAACCAGAGGCCTCTGATCTCCAGCTCCATCATGTGGCCGCCCCATCCCAGAGGTGATGCATGGGTCACTACTGTGAACTCTGGTTGGGGAAGGGAAACGACTCTGCCGCAGACCCAATCCCGGTTTGTGAGCCACCATTGCAACTGACTTGCAGTCTCCTCCGAGTTCTGGATGACATCGGAAAGATTTCCCTGATGCTGCGCCCACAGGAACTTCAGGTCCCACTGCAGAGCCCGCAAATGCCATCTGGCATGATCCATCAGCAGGATGCAGGAGGCCATGATGCCCAGCAGCCTCAGGGTCATTCTCACCGAAATTCGGGATAGAGGGTAAAACATCGGTGGCATAGCCCGAATATCCCGGACTCGCTGCTCGGGAAGATAGACCCGAAACTGCGCTGTGTCCAGCACCTCTCCTATGAAAAGGAGATTCTAAGAGGGAATCAGATGTGACTTTGCCAGTACCACCCCAGTGAATGCAGGAGGTTTAGTCTGGAGGTGGGTGACGACAGCCTCCGGTGAGCTCGCCTTCCACAGCCAATCGTGGAGATAGGGGAAGACTGGAACCACTGATCTGAGCAGATGAGGTGCGACCACGGCCATCACTTTCGTGAACACCCAAGGGGTGCTGGTAAGGCCAAAGGGGAGCACGGTAAACTGAAAATGTTTGTGGCCTACCGTGAACAGTAGCTAAGGCCAGTGGGCAGGCAAGGCAGGGATGTGAAAATAAGAGTCATGCAATCCAACGCTACCATCAAGCCTCCAGGGTTGAGGGCAGACAAGACCTGAGCCAAGGTTAACATCTTAAACTTCTCCTTCCAGAGGAAGCAGTTGACGTCCCTGAGGTCTAAGATAGGACGCAGGCCTTTGTCCTTCTTGGGTACCAGAAAGTAGTGGGAATAGCAACCATGACATACTTCTGGCGCAGGGACCCGTTTAACAGCTCCCTTGGCCAAGAGAGACGTAATTTCCTGGTGAAGAAGGACCAAATGATCATCTGATGCACAAGTTACTACTTGTGTAACGATATATCTGTAAGAGACATTAGTTAGTATTAGATTCCTTACCTTAGAATATCCCCAGGCGTCAGACTGTATCCGGAAACTTTTGCGTAGCAGCACCCTTGCGCGTCGGTAGGCGTCGTCTGCGGCTCCACGTCCGTCGTCGGCGTCGTGGGACGCCGTGATGACGTCGTCGGAGTACTTAGACGCCGCCTCCGCGTGCTGACGTCAGTTCTTAGACACAGCTTTTCCGCGCCAGAAACGCAGAGCCATGTTAAAAACCAACACTGGTGCCATTGAAACTAGGGCCCTGAAAGGGGGTAACCCTAACCCTAGATATCGGTTCGCAGAACGGGGAGGATGGGTGGGTCGGTAAGGAATCTAATACATTACTAACTAATGTCTCTTACAGATATATCATTACACAAGTAGTAACTTGTGCATCTGAAAGAGACACGTTAGTATTAGATTCCTTACCTTAGAATAGATACCCCAGCAATACCAACCCCGGTGGTGGGTCTGCGAACCAATAATCACACCAGAAAGTCCTGGAGGACAGAACGGCCAAAGAAGCCTTCCCTCCGGACTTGGCTGTCCAGGCAGTAGTGTCTTGCAAACGTGTGCAGTGATGCCCACGTAGCTGCCTGACAGATGCCTTGTACGGGCACCCCCCGGCCCAGGGCAGTTGTAGTCGCCGTGGCTCAGGTGGAATGAGCCCGTAATCCAACAGGGGGCTCCTTTCTAGCCAAGGAGTAGCATGCCTGGATACACAAGATGATCCACCGGGAGATGGTCCTCTTGTGCACTGCTTTCCCCTTCTTAGCGCCCACGTAACCAACAAAGAGTTGGTCATCCACCCGGAACTGGCGTGTGCGATCCAAGTAAAATGAGAGCGCACGTTTTGGGTCCAGACGGTGGAGCCGCTCTTCCTCTTTAGAGGGATGCGGTGGCGGGAAGTAGGTTGGCAAGGTGATAGACTGCCCGATGTGGAAGGTCGTGACAACCTTGGGCAGGAAAGATGGCTTAGTACGCAACACCACTTGGTCCGGATGGACAGAAAGGAAAGGTGGAGTACAAGTAAGGGCCTGGAGCTCACTCACTCTACTGGCAGAGGTGATAGCAACCAGGAAAGCAGTCTTCAGAGTTAGAAGGCGGAGAGGACAGTTGTGAAGTGGCTCAAAAGGAGCGCACATCAGAAACGTAAGAACCAGGTTCAAGTCCCACTGAGGCATCACAAACGGAACAGGAGGGAATGTGTGTGTGATGCCTTTTAGAAATCTATTTACAATAGGGGACATGAAAAAAGAATGTGGATCAGGCAGCCTCAGAAAGGCTGAAAGGGCAGAAAGGTAGCCCTTGATAGTGCCCAGAGCAGAGCCTTGCTGGGCAAAAGAGAGAAGGAAGAGAAGAACCTCAGAAAGAGGGGCAGCAAGAGGATCCACAGCCTTTGCTGTGCACCATGCCACAAATCTGTTCCACCTGCAGGTGTATACCGACTTTGTGGAGGGACGCCTGGCTGCCAGAATGACGTTACAGACTTCAGGAGGCAAGTCAAATGGCCTCAACTGTCGCCGCTCAATCTCCAAGTACAGAGGTGGAGACTGGACAGGTTCGGGTGGAGGACCATCCCCTGCTGCTGCGACAGAAGGTCCTCCTGAAGAGGCAGACGAACCGGGGGATCGACTGACATACTGAGTAGCTCTGGATACCAGTACCTTCGAGCCCAGTCCGGAGCCACAAGGATGACTTGGGCCCGGTCGCGCTTGATCTTCTTCAGCACTCTGGGCAGAAGTGGTATAGGCGGAAAGGCGTACAGTAGACCGCAGCTCCACTCGCGACGAAAAGCGTCTCCGAGCGAGTGCTGCCTTGGAAATTCCAACACGCAGAACTGATGACATTGCGCGTTCTCTTCGGTGGCGAATAGATCTAACCAAGGCTCTCCCCATTGCTGAAAGAGGCCTTGCGCCACGTCCGAGTTCAGATGCCATTCGTGATCCATCATGCACCGACGGCAGAGCTCGTCCGCCCTGGCGTTCAGAGAACCTGCCAGGTGTTGAGCCACCAGGGTCACGCCCTGGCGTTCCAGTCATTGCCAGAGGCGTAGAGCCTCCTGGCAAAGGGTCCACGACCCCACCCCGCCCTGTTTGTTGCAGTACCACATGGCGGTGGTGTTGTCCATGAACACCTGCACTACACTCCCCCGGACAGAGGGGAGGAATGCTTTCAGTGCTAGACGAATCACCCGTAACTCCAACAGGTTGATGTGGAGCCGGGCCTTCGCCGGAGACAAGAGGCCTCTGATCTCCACCTCTCCCATGTGGCCTCCCCAGCCCTGGAGGGACGCATCCGTGACAACTAAGTTCTCCGGTTGGGGAAGGGAGAGGGATCTGCCGCTGACCCAATCGCGGTCCGTGAGCCACCACTGCAGCTGTCTCGCAGTGCCCTCCGAGATCAGGACGTGGTCGGACAGGTTGCCCTGATACTGGGCCCACTGAAACTTCAGGTCCCACTGTAGAGCCCGCATCTGCCACCTGGCGTGATGCACCAGCAGGATGCAGGAGGCCATCAGCCCCAGAAGCCGCAGCGTCAACCTGACCGAGACCCGGGATAACGGCTGAAAGATGGGAATCAGAGCCTGAATATCCCGGACCCGCTGTTCGGGTGGATAAACCCGAAACCGCGCCGAGTCGAGAACGGCTCCGATGAAAAGGAGCTTCTGAGAGGGGTACAGGTGTGACTTTGGCACATTGTTGGAGAACCCCAGCCGGTGCAGGAGATCTGCCGTAGTCTGAAGGTGGCTGACGACTGTCTGGGGCGAGCCTGCCTTCAACAACCAGTCGTCGAGGTAGGGGAAGACTGAAACCCCTAACCTGCGCAGATGAGCTGCGACCACCGCCATCACCTTTGTGAACACCCGTGGGGCGCTGGTAAGGCCGAAGGAGAGCACGGTGTACTGAAAGTGCTCGTGGCCAACCGTGAACCGCAGGTAGCGCCGGTGGGCCGGCAGGACGGGGATGTGGAAATAAGCGTCCTGCAAGTCCAACGCTACCATCCAGTCTCCTGGGTCCAGGGCAGCTAGGACCTGAGCCAGTGTCAGCATCTTGAACTTCTTCTTCCGGAGGAAGCCGTTGACGTTCCTTAGGTCCAAGATAGGGCGTAGGCCCCCTTTGCCCTTCTTGGGCACCAGAAAGTAGTGGGAGTAGCAACCACACCCTACTTCTGGCCCAGGAACGCGCTCGATGGCCCCCTTGGCCAAGAGGGCCATAACTTCCTCCTGCAGAAGTCGCAGATGATCCCCCGATACACGGTGGTTCTGCGGTGGCATGGCTGGAGGAGTCGCCTCGAAGGGGAGGGAGTAGCCCCTTCGGACGATCTGCAGCACCCAGCTGTCCGAAGTGACGGTGCGCCAGTGGAGGTGGTGATGGCGAACCCTGCCCCCCACTGGCGTCACATGGGCCTGAAAGCACGGACTAGGAGGGTTTTGAGGCGGATGCTACAGGGGAAGGTGTGGACTGACCTCGCCGTTGTCCCCGACCGCCGGGACGGCGGTTCCAACGGCCGCCACTGCGTTGGGAATTACCCTGCGGAGTTTGGCTGGTGGCACGTGTGGGTACACCCCTTCCGTGGCCACGAAAGGAATGAAAGGCAGCCGATTGCTGGCGCGGGGCCGAGAGGCCCAAGGAGTTGGCCGTAGCCCTGGAGTCCTTAAAGCGCTCGAGCGCATGGTCTGCCTTGTCACCAAAGAGGCAACGGCCATCAAACGGCATGTCCATCAAGGTGTTCTGGACATCGGCCGAAAAGTTGGCGTACCTCAACCAGGCGTGACGTCTGACTGCCACCATCGTTGCCGTCGCTCTACCCAGTGAGTCGTGGTATCCAGCCCACACCGTATAGAATATTTGGCTGCATCACGGCCCTCCACAAGGGTTTGGCCGAGTTTGGCCCGTACCTCCAACGGACACTCTGGCAGCACTTCCGCAACCGTATCCCACAGAGAGTGGGTGTAGCGGCCCAAGAGGCATGCGGTGTTGGAAGACCGCAGTCCCAGACTAAGGGACGAGAAGATCTTTTTGCCGTACTGCTCGTACCTCTTGGATTCCCTGTCCGGCGGTGCCAACGGGAATGCGGTCTGGGAATTGGAGGCCTGGATGACCAGGCTCTCGGGGGTAGGATGGGTGGACAGGAAACATGGGTCGCCCGGTGCTGGGCGGTGGCGTCTGGCCACGTTCCTATCTACAGGCGAACCCGTAGCGGGCTTGGACCAAGTGCCCAGAAGAACGTCGGTCAAGGCCTCATTAAAGGGCAGCAGAGGCTCGGCCGAGCTTGACTGTGGTTTAAGGACCTCAGTGAGGAGATTAGTCCTCACGGCAGCGACGGGGAGCTCAAGGCCCAAGGCCTTGGCAGCCCTCATTAACACCACACTGTAGGTTTCCCCCTCCTCCGAAGCCACGGTAGGAGTGGAGACAAAACCAGTGTCTGGAGAGGTGTCCAGGCCACTGGCCTCCCCAAGGTCTCCTGCCCAGTCCTCATGAGACTGACACTCTCAGGTCAGAGGGTCCTCCGACCCCTCCCAATCCCCTTCATCACCCATCTCCTGAAACTCAGGGTTCTCAACTAATGGGGCCTGCTCATAGAAGTGAAACTCCCCAAACGACGTCTGGAGTGGCGCCCATCGGGGCCGTCCCGACGTCGGAACAGGAATTAAAGGGGCATCGGAGACGGCGCCGCCCGAGGACGGCGCCGGAGGCGACACCTGATGGTCCGACGCCGGGAGGTCGTAAGGTCCACCGGCGACGATCCAGATCCCGAAGAAGGTCTAGCGGCGTCCCTCGGCGCCGGGCCCGAAGGCGCCGGCGGCGCCGGAACCGCTGTACCCTGCGGTGCCGGGCCCGAAGGCGCCAGTAGCGCCGGGCCCGAAGGCACCGGCGGCATCGGGATAGCGGGAACCTGCGGCGCCGGGCCCGAAGGCGTCGGCGGCGTCGGGGCCGAAGCACCCAATGGCATCGGGGCCGAAACCCCCGACCCGCTAGAGGCCCCAGACGGGTCCGCTGGGCCCGAAGGCGCCGCGGAGCCCGTCAGAGGAGAGAGTTTCCTCATTGCCATGAGGAAGCGCTCGATCTCCTCCGGCGTCGCGTTGAGCCCAAGGACAGGAGGGTGTGGAGCTGAACGCGGCGCCCGCGACTCCGACGGAGCCGCGTGGGCGGTGTCACCCGAACCCACGGCCGCATCGCGTGAGCGTCGGGGGGAGTCCGCAGAGCGGTGACGCCTCTTGGACTTCTTGTGCTTCTTACCTGACGACGACTTCGACCCGGAGGAGTGCGGCCTACTCTCGGAGCTGTGGTGGCTCCGAGCCTGCGACCTGTCCCTCGACCTCCCGTGGGACCGAGACCTCTCGCGGCGCGGGATCGACTGCCGGAGCTCGAGTCGCCTGCGGGACTGCTCCCGCCTGGCTTTCGAAGAGAGGGCCCGGCAGTCGGAGCAGGCCTTGTCGTCTTGATCGACGCCTAGACAAGTTAAACACAGGTGGTGAGGATCCGTGACCGACATCGTGCGGTCGCAATCCTCGCAGTGCTTAAAGCCGGGCATCCCTACGGCACCAATCGGAGTCGAAAGACTTCGAGAAATGATAAAAAAAAACGATCAAAAAGTTAGTCAAAAATTGACTAGGGTTACTGCTTTTTCCAGATCTGCGCTTGCTGGCGCGGAAAAAGAAGAACTGACGTCAGCATGCGGAGGCGGCGTCTAAGTACTCCGACGACATCATCACGGCGCCCACGACGCTGACGACGGACGCGGAGCCGCAGACGACGCCTACCGACGCGCAAGGGTACTGCTACGCAAAAGTTTCCGGATCCAGTCTGACGCCTGGGGATATTCTAAGGTAAGGAATCTAATACTAACGTGTCTCTTTCAGATATACGATGTAGTGTAGGTGGCATGGAGGGAGAGGGAAGTCTCGAAGGGGAGGGAGTAGCCCCTTCGGACTATTTGCCAAACCCACATGTTGGACGTGATGATGCGCCAGTGGGGGAGGTGAGTGCCGATCCTGCCGCCCACTGGCAACTGGTGGCCCTGGAAGGTCAGAATAGGAAGGCTTGGAGGCTTCTGCAGGGGGGGCATTGGTGGACCGGCCCGCCCGCTGGCCCCCAAACCCATGACGCTGGGTCCAACGTCCCTGGCCACACAGAGGCTGGGTAGTTTGTGCAGGACTGTGGCTCTGGGCAGAATGTGGTGAGGTACCCCTTCCATAGCCACAAAACGGGCAAAAGGCAGACTTCATTGGGCAAGAGGTGGTAGCGAAGCCCAAGGATTAAGAGTCCTTGAAATGCTCCAGCATGTTATCCGCCTTGTCACCAAACCAATGAAGGCCATCAAAAGTCATGTCCAAAAGAGTTGATTGGACATCCCCAGAGAAGCCAAAGGACCTCAGCCAGTCGTGGCATCTCAGGGCGACTGACTTTGAAATCATTCTACCCAGCGAGGCGGCGGTATCCAGCCCAAACCACTTCACTGCGCCTCGACACTCTGCAACAGCGTGGGTGAGAATGGCCTGGGCCTCCTCCGGACACTGTAGCAGAACTTGCGCAACCGTGTCCCATACACTGTTTGTGTAACGGCCCAAGAGACATGCGGTGTTCACCGACCGCAGTCCTAAGCTGGTAGAAGAAAACATCTTCTTCCCAAGTTGGTCCAGCTTCTTGCATTCCCTATCTGGGGGAGCTGTAGGGAATGCACCTTTAGAGGTTGAGGCTTGGCCCACCAAGCTCTCAGGGGTAGGGTGCTAGGAGAGGAAAAGTGGGTCACCCGGGACTGGGCGGTAGCATCAGGCAATCATCCTGTACACAGGAGCCCCTGTGCTGACTTGGACCAAGCGCCCAAAAGGATGTCTATGAGGGCCTCATTAAAAGGCAGCAGGGGCTCCAAAGAGGCTGCTGCTGGCTGAAGCACCTCAGTCCTGACTACCACCATAGAAAGCTCAAGGCCCAGGTCCTCAGCAGCCCTAAGCAAAACCAAGGCATAGTAGGCTCCCTCCTCCGTAGCCACGGTAGGAGGAGAAAGCATACCAAGGTCTGGGGAGGTAACCAGACCACGGGCATCACCCAACTCCTGTCTCCAGTCCTGCTCTTCAAATTGGTCTGCAAGAGGGTAAACAGGCCTCTCCAAGTCCTCCTCGCCCTCCACTGGCTGCCACTCACGGCAGTAGGGAACACCAGGGATGAACAGTGGGACAAAAGTACCCCCCGGCGCCAGTACCGACGTCCGTCGATCTCGGTCCGCACCGTGTCCAAGTCGGGCTTGAGGCTGGGGTGACGCCGGCTGGGGGGCACAGCCGGCATCGGGGGTGTCCCCAAGGGAATCAGCACAGGGGAAGGTACCCTGAGATCGACCAGCACTGATCCGTAACCAGGCCTGGATCCATGGGGGCTCTGCGGCGCCAAGGCCTGAGCTGCCAGCATCGATGGCCTAGAGCCCCCGGCCTAGTCCGCAGGGCCCGAAGGTGAACCATCGACATCGGTGTGAGAAGCTGGCCTGGCATATGCTGTCCACTATTCTAGTGGGCACCTTGCACCAGTCCAAACGACCCTTATTGATGGCAGGTTTAAAGTCAACCTTTATAGAAAACTATCCTAGTGGTAGCTATGGAGAGCAGCCTTCAGGCTAAGTCTTGAAGGGATGTAAAGCAGCTTGTTTTACCAGTCTATAATCTCATGAATGATCAAATGAAAGGAGAACCACAGGAGGTATATATAAAATATATATGTATTTATTCTAAACACACCCTCTAGTCTCTTTATGAGGCTAGAGGTAAAAGTACAATGCAATTACTTAAGTAGCACACAGTAAATCAGCACAGTATACGTTTTGCCCCAGGGGCCTCACAAACCATATACTAAGAAAGTGGTATAAGAACCACGAGGGACATATAAACAAGGTCTAGGGCCTGTAGAACCGCTGGGGCAACCAGGAACCACCCAAGGTAGGGACGCAGGGGACCCACGGGGACGCGTGCAGTGTCTAAACACAGCCGCGAATCACCATTGACTTCTATGGAGAACGTTGCGAGTAGATTTTTAAAGAATAAGGACACTTAGGAGTGGACTAGGAACAAACCCCTTCAGTACTGGACAGTTCGAGAGTCAAGACCCATGGGAGCACCAAAGTACTCGTGTTACCTCACCCAGGGAAGCCATGTGCATAGGTGACTTTTCGTGTTGGGTTTCGTCATCATTTCCTATGGAGAGCTGCAAAGAAATGCTGCAGGAGACCAGAGGAAGAGTGTCCAGGTGGATCAAAAGGTGGATTGAAGATCTGCAGAACCTGAAAGCAGAGGGGACAGAGTCTGGGTGACTTGCCAGTGACCAGAGAGGCAACAAGAAGATGCCAGACGATGTCAGGTGATTTCAGGTGATGTAGGTGAAGCTTGACTCTTCTGCCACGAGGACCAGGAGGCGTTGATGACACCCAGGAGCTGGATTCAAGCTGTCCCACATGGGATGGCGAGTGCTGCAGTGTCGGTATCCAGATTGGACACAACAAGCCTTGGCAACACCAACACACGCAGAATAGAAAGATTGGCTTCGGTGCAAACCAGAAAGGTCTGAGCGACTCACTCTTTGGAGGGGAGTCAGGGCACATCTGGAGCAACCAGGAAAGCCCAAGAAACAAAGGAGATTCCTTCGTGGGGACCCACCAGTCGATGGACCAATGATCAGAAAGGGTCCTCAAGCAGAAATGCAGGAAGTGAGTCCACGGAACACTTTTGGAGTGTAGGCCCACAAGCTTTGGAGCAAAACATGCTCAGGGCTTGGACTACAAGTAGCCCAATGCACAACTTCAGGAAAGCTCGGGAAGTTGATGCAATAGCAAATGTGCTGGATGTCCAGGAGTTCCAGTCAAACGTCTCTCGTGATGGCCACAGGTCTCAGCTTTGCTGGGATCTCGTGTCGGCCTCGGAGATGTCTGGAAGTCAGTGTCCTGTGTCACAGATTCTTCAGGATCTGGCGGGAGCCTCGAAAATGCAGACTGGCAAGATGCTTCTTTGGTGCCTGTTTGAACAGGGGAGTCACTCCTTGACCCCAAAGGAGATTTCTTTAGTCTTCTAGTCGACATAGAACGTCGGAGGTCCAAGATATATGTTGCAGAGTTTCGTCCAGGGTAATCTAAAGTCCTAGGGACTGGGTTCATATACTTACACCAAGGTTAGGGGATGGACTAACTCTAAGGTCCCTCCTATGGGAGGACCTAGGAAGGGGGTGGGTATACCCCTTTCCATTTGTCCAGTTTCACGCCAGAGCTGGGGCTGAGTGCCCCCGCAACCAGTTTGAGCTGAGAAATGCACGGGGACACCTTGTGTGCCCCAGGACCTGTCTGAAAAGCATTCACTGAATGCACCCACCCTGCCCCAATACACTAAAGCCTGTCTGGGGAGGAGGTTACACCTCCCTGGACAGGAAACCTATTGTCCAGGCCTCCCCTGCCGGAGTTTCATCCAGCAGGAGGTCAGACTCGTGTCTGTGGCAGCAGCATCCATTTTGTGATGCTGGGGCTCTTTAAAACTATTACAGGGTAAGTAAGTTTGTACATGTCTTCTAGAAGGATGGAATTCTACCCCTGCCTCCAGAACTGGTGGTGGGTACGATTCATAAGTGTTTGACACCAAACACGGCATGTTTTGGTGCAGCCATTCCAAAGTCAGCATTTACAGCGAGTTTATAATGCACTTAAGAGTATATGGTCTGGCTGTATCATAGAACAGCTATAAGAAAGGGATTCCGAAAGCTGCAGAAGGGCTCAGATCATGTTTGGGCACTCTCTTACACAAAACCAAGCACTTTGCCTTCAGGATTGTCAATGCCTGCCATAGGAGTGACTTATAGGTTTACATGTGTCTATATATTATAGGTAGATGTAGAAATACTATATCTAAGACCACGTTAAAAGTTTGAGGTTTTCACCCTTAATCTGTTTTAGCCATACGAGGGGCTTATGGTCAGTCTGAATAGTGAAGTGAGTGCCGAACAAGTATGGCCTGAGCTTCTTCAGAGCCCAAACCACAGCAAAGGCCTCCCTCTCAATAGCTGACCAACGTTTATCTCTAAAGGTCAGCCTTTTGCTAATAAAAGCTACTGGCTGGTCCTGACCTTCATCATTCAATTGTGACAGCACAGCCCCTACCCCCAACTCAGATGTATCTGCTTGGACAATTAATTCTCTGGAGTAGTTAGGACTTTGCAGAATTGGTGCAGTGCACAAGGCCTGCTTCAGGACATCAAATGCCTTTTGACAGCTGACTGTTCACTGAACTTTCTTAGGCATTCTTTTAGAAGTTAAGTCATTCAGGGGTGTCACAATGGATCCATACTCCTTGACAAATCTTCTGTAGTACCTAGTCAGTCCCAAGAAAGCTCTGACCTGAGTCTGGGTAGTTTGAGCAACCCCGTCCATGATGGTCTGCATTCTGCTCTGCAATGGTTGAACCTGGGTTCCACCTACATTGTGGCACAGGTATACAACCTGACTCTGCCCTATCTGGCACTTGGTACCCTAGATAGTTAGGCCTGCTTTTTGCAGGGCCTCCAAAACATCTCTCAGGTGGACCAGGTGTTCCTTCCAGGTGGAGCTAAAGACAGCATATCATCAAGATTAGCTGCACAGTAGTTAGGACTGTATTCACCAAACTTTGAAAAGTGGCAGGTGCATTCTTCAGACCAAAGGGCATTACCACAAATTGATAATGTCCACTAGGGGTTGAGAATGCTGTTTCTGGCTTTTCATCATCAGCTAGTTTGATCTGCCAGTAGCCAGCTGTTAGATCAAATGTGCTGAGAAAGTTGGCTGCGGCCAAAGTGTCTATAAGCTCATCTGCTCTTGGAATTGGATGGGCATCAGTCCTAGTGACTACATTGAAACCTCTGTAGTCAACACAAAACCTCATCTCTCTCTTACCACCCTGGGTGTGAGGTTTTTGTACAAAGACCACTAGACTAGCCCAAGGGCTATCTGAGGGTTCAATAACTCCCAGTTCCAACATTGTCTGGACTCCTCCTGATACAGTCCCTGGCATGATCAGACTGCCTGTAATTCTTACTCTTAACAGGCAGACTGTCCCCAGTGTCCACTTCATGAGTGCACCAGTTAGTCTGACTTGGGGTCAGTGAAAACATATGTCTGGACTGTTGGAGAACTTATCTGCAATCAGTTTGCTGCTGATCAGTGAGTCTGCCTGCCAAGGCTACTCCATCAACTGATCCATCATCAGGGTTCTGAGAGAGCAGGTCTGGGAGGGGGTCACTCTCTTTCTCCTGTCCTTCATCAGTAGCCATGAGCAAGCCCATGTCTGCCCTGCCAACATATGGTTTCAATCTCTTGACATGAAGCACCCTATAGGGGCTTCTGTGAGTTCCAAGATCTACCAAATAGGTAACCTCTCCCTTCTGTTCAACAATAGTGTGGGTCCACTCCATTTGTCTTGGAGAGCTGCTGGGGCCGCAGGCTCCAAATCCCACACTTTCTGTCCTGGCTGGTAAACCGTTAGTACAATTCAAAAAGCTTTATTCGATTTTTTACAATCATAAAAGCATATACAACCAGCAATACATCAGGATTACAGTTTAAAACAGATGTCTGGCATGAATTCATATAAAACCCGATAAAAAAAAAGAACATTTAAGATCAATAAAACCACAGAATAAAAAGTTAAAACATTGGATTTATCGAGATAATATATGTACAATATAAAAATAGTTAAATCAAATCAAGGACAAAGTGCAATTTGGTGCGCCCTCAAGATCCAAGCCCAGCCTAGGAATTTCGCCATAGCCAGTGCGGTAAACATCACTTACAACGAAACGTTTACAACGCACTACCATTACAACGCGGTCATTATAACGCAAACCATTACAACGCATTGCGCTGGGGGCGCTCTAGGATAGGGAATACGTTTAATTTACTATCCAACACTTTCCCTAGTGTCCACGGGACTGGAGTTGGAATAGTAAATTAAACTATTCACTATCCAGCACCCAAAAGCGCTATGCGTTGTAATGGTATGCGATGTAAAAACCGCGTTGTAATAGCCTGCGTTGTAACGTCATACATCCAGCCAGTGCAATCGGTAGCGATGTATCTGTGCGCAAAATTCGATCAGCCTCCGCCGCTGCCCTGGTACCCAGAAGCTTACAGATAGGTAACAGCCAGGCCCGCCGTGGGGCAGCATAGACATCACAAACCCAGAGAATATGTGCAGTTGTCTCATTATTGGCAGTGCATCCTGGGCTCCCAGCTGGGGTATGTGGTGACCATTTCAAGGTGAAAGATCTTACAGGGAGGGACCCCACCCTGAACTGGAAGTACAATTTGCGAACCATAGGTTTCGTGATTGCATCCCAATATAATTCCATCCTAGGGACCAGTTTGTGGTCCATAAAGCAGCTAGTAAGGGAAGAAGACTCTTGTTGTCTTGCATTATTCAGTGAAAACAGTTCCCAGTACTTAGCCTTTAACAAAGATGTAGATGGAAAAATGGAGTTTGCAGGATTGGTCCACAATACAGTCAGACCTAGCTCTCCTAAAAGAAGTCGGACTACCCTGAGCCATTTAATTTGATGTAATTTGTCAGACTTAATGATATCTAGAAAAACCCTGGGCATAGCCAACAAGTTCGGGAGTGGTCCACAATTTCCTCCAATAGAGGAGGGGATGCAATTTGGCTATAGCTGCAATGGGTTTCTTACCTAGATCTAACAACAATGGACACATAGGAGAGCTCTGGGGAAGTCCGGTTATATTTCTTAGAATCCTGTTCTCTGCTGAGGTAAGAGCTACAAGGTTCTCACAGCCCGACACCTCTGAACCATACAATACTGAACTAACAGCCTTCAGATTATAGATTTCAAGGACGGGACTGATAGGCTTGGAAAGGGTGTGATTGTACTCCTGACAGAGCGCCCCAGATATCTGTCTGAATTTGAGTGAGACTATGTCGATTTGTCGGCCCCACTTCATACTACCTTGGAAGTTAACTCCCAGATAGGTGAACTCATTGACTATTTTAAGAGGGCCCTCTTTCATTGCAAATCCTCTCGTGTTTGCCTTGCGTGCATTAACCGTCATTAACTTAGTTTTTGACACGTTGACCTCCAATCCCCTCTCACAGCAGAAATCCTCGAAAATTTGAAGAGCTTTCTTTAGTCCGCTCGGGGTCTTGGAAAGGATCAGCGTGTCATCAGCAAACATCAGGATGGGTACCTTTTCACCAGCAAGTATGGGGGCATCGGTAGAAATTCTGCACATACAATCAGCAATTCCATTAATACAAAGCGTGAACAGCGTGGGGGCCATCACACAGCCCTGCCTAACACCACGTTCCACTGGAAATGGTTCAGTGACTTCCCCCTGTCCACCCCATCTAATTTGGGCCTTATTATCTTCGTGAAGTCTACTGATCAGGGATAAAAGATCCAGAGGTAGGCCTAGTTCTTTGAGGACAAGCCATAATTTCCAACGGGGGACTAGATCAAATGCCACCCTAAGATCTAGGAAGGTGGCATAAAGGCTGCCTTTGCCCAATGTAACTAGATTCCAGTAAATTAAAATGAATCGAAAAACTTGGTCGATGGTGCCTGTGGCTGCTCTGAATCTGGCTTGTAAAAGTGACAAGATTCCGAACTACTGGATCCACTCCTGGAGTCTATTGAGCACCATCCTTCCAACTAGTTTCTGGGAGCAGTCAATCAGGCTAATTGGCCCATAGTTCCCCGGGTGGTCTTTGTCCCCTTTTTTGAAGACAGGGATGATTTCTGCATTTGTCCAAGAAGTGGTGATCGATGCCCCTTGTGCAATTGTATTGGAAAGCAGAAAGATATATCAGCACCAACTAGGTTTATCATGTAACAAGGTGTCGCCCGGTATGCCATCAGGCCTCGGCGCTTTCCCAGGTAGGATAGAGCTCAGAGCTGTCTCGACTTCCCTCAGGTTAAAGGTTTCCCTCTGGAACATCACATTCACAACTTCATCTTCCTTCTCCAGGGGGGGTAGCGGAGTATTGGGGTTTAAAATGATTAACCCAGGCTGTAACTGACACATGATTCTGGGGGCGCTCAGCCTGACCCCTAGTGGGCCAATTGTAGGTGTTCCAAAACAGCTTAGGGTCCTTAGAAGCACACGCCACCCTCAGATCTTGCCATCTTTGGTCTTCCCAGGCTTTCTTAGCCTTAAGTTGAGCTTCCTTATAGAGTGCTCTTGTTTCACGTACTTTAAGTGGAATACCTCCCTTAATCGCTTTCCCTAAGGCCTTGCGTGCCATCCGGCATTCGTCATTATACCATTGCCCCTCAACTTGTGCAGGCACTATAGGTTTCTTCCCTTTCTTTTCAAAGAAAGTGCGTAGGTGAGTAAAGAAAGCAGTATGCGTATTCCCTAAGCTATCATGGACTCCAATCTGTGAAGCACTGCCCTCAAGCTCTCTAATTGCATGTTGCAAACTTAACGCTATGTTGTCAAGTAGAGTTGGTGATTCTTTAACCTGGACCCACTTAAGTCTCCTTAGGTCATTGGCTTGGACCACCTCCCCAATATAGCTATTGTCCCTTCGATGGTGAGCTGTCCTAGTACAAGGTAAAAACATAGAGCAACAGAGCAGGTTGTGGTCACTTTCGAGCCGATCAATGATCGTCATATCCTCCACCAATGGCCACAATCTCAGACTTACCAATATATAATCAATTCTGCTAGCAGAATACCCATTATTGAAGGTTGGAGAATGTTAGAATTGGGGGTCTCTGGTTGGCGCAAGTATGCACTTGTGACAAGCAGGGACCCTCTCCTCTAAGTCAGGGTGAAGGATGACCCCTTAGAATTACCCTTGCTCACCCTCAAGGTGCGTGGCGTGAGCAGCCAAGGCTATTCTTCAGGCGTTATTCAGTTAAGCATTTGTAATCACACACACAGTAAAATGTACCAATCCCCCCACAAATGGACACTAGGCTGTGAATATATAAAAATACGTTCCTTTATGTAAAAATATATATATCAGATCAGACTTAACTCAAGACCAATAATACCGTTTTTAAATTAGGCCACAGATTGTAAATAGGCAAAGCTTTTTCTTCTGTTTCAGAGTTCAAATATGGATTTCTTTGTTAATTCACTTCTCGACAGTTCCCTTTGTCACAGTTATTTCCCCAATGGTTCTCTTCCCAAGTTCGGGGGATTTTAGATCAGCCCTGGGCCTCCGGAGCGCTTCCCAGCGCCTCCCTCACTCTCTCCGAGGAAACTGACCCGGACCCTACTGCGGCTCACGCATCGGGCGTGGGTATGCCTACGTGGCGTATACTTCACCAGGGAGAAGGGGAGCGTACCGCTGCGAGTCTCGGCCATGAGGCGCCAAGGTCCCTCTTGACCAGGTAAGTGCCCTGGTCGCCCTCTCACCTGCGGAGCGTTGCTAGCCGGGAGGCAGGTGGCGGGGAGGGCCGGTGCGGTAGGGTGAGAGCGGGGTTGGGCCGAGTCGGGCACAAGCAGCGCGACTCGGTCCGGGCAGTGCCTGGGGGTCCTTTCTGAACGCGGAGGATCTCCGGGAGGCAAAGCACAGCACGGGGGCCCTCAGTACCGACAGTACAGCGAGGGGGCTCCCTTCTTAGTGCGGAGCGGCCTCTCCTGGGGGGGCAGAGCAAGCGGGGCGGCCGGGTGCAAAGGAAATGCACGGGCGGTCGCCCAGGCTACAGACTGCTCGCGTCTCCGGGATTCCGGCGGGAGGGGCTGAAATCGCGCTCAGGCGCTCCTTGAAGAAGGCGGGGGTAGAGGAGCAGCCGGCCTTAGCCCTGGGGCAGAGAGCGACTCCGAGTGGAGCGAGGCTCTCAAGGGCAAGAGGGCAGGCTGGCTCCCGGGTACCACGGCCCTAGGAGGGGGCGAGAGGGGGCAGACTTCACCTCCGGCGGGAGGAAATACTTGGCCTCAGGCAGGGGACGAGTCAAAGCACAGGAGAACCCACTGGTCCTGGGGTTCAATTCAGGGGGCAAGCTCAATCAAGCCCTTGGAGAATGTTTCAAAGCACAAGTCAGCAAAGTCTTTTCAAAAGTCGTCTCCTCTCCTTTCTCAGCAAGGCAAGCAGCAGGCCAGTCCTTCCAGCGTCTTCTTCTCCTTCTAGTCGGGCAGAGGTTCTTTGTGGGAAACAGGATTCTGATTTACAAGGAGCAAGGCTCCTACTTTTATACAGCATTTCTTTTGTCTTCTCAGGCCAGGGGGGCCTCTGCATAACTGCTTTCAGTCTCTGAGTACTTGTTGGGTGTACTTCTCGCTTCTGCTTTCAGTGTGAGGGGCAGGCACATCAGACGCTCCACAGGAGGTGGAGCCAGCATTGTGTGGACAGGAGCAGCCAGGAGTACCTTGATGACAGTGCTTCGCCCTTCCTGGGCCAGGTGCAGGCTGAGTCATCAGTCGCTCCCCAGGGGGCGGAGCCAGCATTGTGGTGGCAGAGCACAGCCTGATTAAGAGTCCAGGGGCACTCCTACCTCCCACTAAGGTGTAATCCTTGCATTCACCACCTGTCATCCCCCAGCCCTGTCACTCACACATCCCAGACAGCCAGATACACATACTAGCAGAGGCGGGCTGAAATGGTTAGGCAAGCAAATGCTAACTTTCTAAAAGTAGCATTTGCAAACACAGGATATTAAAATAAACTTTACTAAAATAAGTATTTTATTATTCTGAGTTCAGGCATACTAAACTTTATTTTCTACCATGTTCCCTGAGCCTGCTGGGATTATAGAGTGTAATAATTCCAGCAGCCCATCAGGCCTAAAGGGGACAGTTAGCCTTACAATAGTGAAAAACGAATTTGGCAGTAATTCACTATTAGGACATGCCACACTCATCAGAGCATGTCCTACCTTACACTTACAATGCACCCTGACCTGGGGCCTACCATAGGAGTGACTAATATGAAGTTAAGGGAAGGTTTAGGGGCTGGCAAGTGTGTGCACTTGCCCAGCCAGCATGACAGTACCAGACTGCACGCAGGTTCTGCAATGGCAGACCCTAGACACATTTTAAGGCTGCTTCTGTGGGTGGCTCAACCAGCGCTGCAGGCCCACTAGCAGTATTGGCATTCACAAGCCATGGCACTCCTGGTGCACTTTACTGGGGACTGACAGTAAATCCAATGAACCAATCAGGAATATCAATCACAGTTACACTTTCCATAGGGAGCACTTGCACTGCGGCACGGGTTGGCCGTGGCGCAGTGCCCTGAGCAGCGGACACCAGCAAAAACATCTGAGGCACATAAGCAAAAAGTGGAAGGGAAACTCACGTCAAGGTGCCAGGTCTAACACGTGTCCCCTCCAGCTGAAATGTGGGGAGAACTACCCTTCCCCAGGGAGTTCCTCATCACTAAGGTGGAAAAATATGGACAGACCGTCAGCGTTGGCGTGATCTGTGCCAGGGCGATGTTCCACCGTGAAGTCCATACCCTGTAGGGAGATGGACCACCTCAACAGTTTTGGGTTCTCACCCCTCATCTGCATCAACCATCTGAGGGGCCTGTGGTCTGTCAGAACCCGGAAGTGAGACCCAAACAAGTAGGGTCTTAGCTTCTTCAGCGCCCAGACCACAGCAAATGCTTCTCGCTCTATTGCACTCCACCTACGTTCCCGTGGAAGTAACCTCCTACTGATGAAGGCTACAGGTTGGTCCCATCCCTCCTCAGTCATCTGTGAGAGAACTGCCCCTACACCATGCTCTGAAGCGTCTGTTTGCACTAGAAATTCCTTGGAGAAATCAGGGGCCAGGAGCACGGGTGCCGTGCACATTGCAGTTTTTAGAGTGTCAAAAACCTTCTGGCAGGTGTCAGTCCAAGTCACATTCCTGGGCTGCTTCTTCGAAGTCAGCTCTGTCAAGGGGGTCACAATAGTGCCATAGCCCTTGACAAACCCCCTTTAGTACCCAGTGAGCCCCAGGAAGGCTCTCGCTGCAGTCTGGTTCTTGGGGGGTTCCCAAGCCAGGATGGTCGCAATTTTGGATTGCAAGGGGGCCACCTTGCCACTCCCCACTTGGTGTCCCAAGTACACCACGGAACCCTGCCCAATCTGGCACTTGCTTGCCTTGATTGTGAGGCCTGCTTTGCACAGCGCCGTCAACACTTCCCAGAGGTGCCGCAGGTGTTCTGGCCAGGTGCCACTGAACACTGCGATGTCATCCAGGTAGGCGGCACTGAACTCATCCAGCCCAACCAACACCTGGTTGACCAACCTCTGAAAGGTGGCAGGGGCATTCTTCATTCCAAATGGCATAACCCGGAACTGGAAATGCCCATCTGGTGTAGAGAATGCTGACCTCTCTTTTGCCCCATCGGTCAAGGCGATCTGCCAGTACCCAGACGTTAAATCAAACGTGCTGAGGAACCGGGCAGCCCCTAGCCAATCAATGAGCTCATCAGCTCTGGGGATAGGGTGCGCGTCAGTCTTGGTGACTGAATTGAGTCCTCTGTAGTCCACACAGAACCGGAGTTCGGGTGTGGCTCCCGGCGCAGCAGCCTTCGGGACCAAGACCACGGGGCTGGACCAAGGACTGCTGGAGGACTCAACCACCTTAAGAGCAAGCATCTTGGAGACCTCCTCCTTGATGCAGGCCCTGACCCTGTCAGTTACCCTGTAGGCCTTATGCCTCACAGGTAAGCTGTCTCCTGTGTCCACACCATGGACGCACCAATCTGTGACACCAGGAACCAGGGAGAACAGATCTGGAAACTGCCCCAGCAATTGGCTGCAATCTTCCTGTTGCTCAGGCGTCAGGGTGGGTGAGAGATTAACTCCATCCACTGACCCATCTTTCTCAGAGGCTACTAAGAGGTCAGGAAGAGGCTCAGACTCCTCCTCCATTCCATCATCAGTTGCCAACAACATGCCCACTTCGGACCTCTCCAAGTGGGGCTTAAGGCAGTTAACATGTAGGACCCTCAAAGGGTTCCTGGGAGACTGCATGTCCACCAAGTAGGTAACCGGACTCTTGCGCTCCACAACCTCAAATGGACCTGTCCACTTATCCTGAAGTGCACAAGGCTCCACTGGGGCCAAGACCCACACCTTTTGCCCAGGTTGAAGCTCCACCAGAGTGGCATTCTGGTCGTACCACCGCTTCATCTCTTCCTGGCTGGCTTCCAGATTTGCCTCAGCAAGTTGCCTGAAGCGCCTGGTCTGGTTTCTGAAGGCCAGCATGTAACTGTATGCATTCTGGGGAGGTTTCCTGGGAGATTGCTCCCAGCCTTCCTTTACCAAACTCAGAGGTCCTCTCACTGGGTGACCATACAGCAGTTCAAAGGGGCTGAACCCTAGGGACTTCTGTGGCACCTCACGGTATGCAAAGAGAAGGCATGGCAAGAGGACGTCCCACTTACGCCTCATTGGACCTTCCAGGCCCATGATCATGCCTTTTAGGGTTCGGTTGAAACTCTCAACCAACCCATTTCCTTGGGGATGGTAAGGGGTGGTGAACTTGTAGGTTACACCACACTCTTGCCAAAAGGATTTCATATACTTGGATATGAAATTGGTCCCCCTGTCACTCTCCACCTCTAGAGGGAATCCCACTCGTGATAAAATTCCCATCAGTGCACGGCCCACCACGGGGGCCGTCACTGTCCTTAGAGGGATGGCTTCAGGGTACCGGGTGGCATGGTCCACCAAGACCAGGATGAACCTGTTGCCCATGGCTGTCTTGGGGTCCAGAGGCCCAACAATGTCAATACCCACTCGCTGGAATGGCGTACCGACCACTGGGAAGGGTTGCAGAGGAGCCTTGTGCCTCCCTCCGCTCTTACCACTTGCCTGGCAAGTCTGACAAGATCTACAATGAGCGTCTGAGCTCTTGTGCATTTGGGGCCAGTAAAAGTGGGTGACAAGCCTGTCATAGGTCTTGTCCATCCCCAAATGTCCTGCTAACGGCACATCATGAGCCAGCCCCAGTAGTAAGGCTCTGAACTTCTGGGGTACCACCAGCACACGGGCTGACCCAGGTTCAGCAGCCTTAGGCTCTGAATACAGGAGGTCATTCTCCCAGTACACATAATGTGTTTGGCCTGAACACCATTGGCCTGGTCTGCAGCCTGCTGCCGCATACCCACGAGAGCAGGGCATTCTTTCTGCTCCCTGCAGAATTCCTCCCTGGAGGGGCCTCCTTCTTGCTGCCAATGGGTCAGCTCAGGCAGGTCCCCCAGTTCAGCAATCTGTTCCCCAGTAGGCTCCAGGGCATCCCCCTCAAGGTCTGCTTCCTCCTGGACCGTGGGAACTTCAGGGGCCGGTTTCCCGTGCCCCCTGCGCCTTCTCCCTAAGGCCGGTTCCTGGGCCTCTCCTTCAAGCCCCAGGATCTCTCGAGCACCCCTACTGGCTGCCATTGACCGGGTGGTAACGCACGCCCAGTCAGGCAGACCCACCATCCTCAGGTGAGTCGTCTTCTCCACCTTTTTCCCAAGGGGAGTCCTCCAAGTCATTCCCTAGCAAACAGTCTACAGGCTTGGCTTTCCTCACACAGACCTGCAGAGTACCAGAGACCCCCCCACTCGAAGGGAACTTGAGCCATCGGACACTGGCTCTCTGAATTATCAGCATTGATAACCCTACAGTAGGCATGGGGTACAACCTGCTCTTGAGACACCAGGTGCTGTCTCACTGCAGTCACACTGGCTCCTGTATCTCTAAGAGCCTCAGCTTTCTTACCATTGATGGTCACCACCTGCCCATATTTTTTAGTGTTAGAGGGCAGGTAGTTCTCAGGGACCATCTCACTGTCTCCTAGCGACACTAGGGTCATCTGGACAGGATCTCCACCCCCGGGGACTACTACTTCTTCCCCCAAATTAACACTAGTTACTTGCCGGGGTGGAGCACCAGTGGGTGCTGGTTTACCAAACAGGCGACACTTGGGGTCACTGGCAATGTGCCCCGGGTCACCACATCTGAAACAATTGAAGGGCCCCTTGGGAACAGGCCTACCTGTCGGGGCCCCATTCTGCTTTGGGGGTGGGGGAGGCTGAGAACCTCGCTGCTGGTTCCCTTGGGGATTACTTTGGGGGCCTCGCTGGAACCCTCTTTGTTTACCCCTGTCCCCCCCACTCTTCTGCTAGGGACCCTGCCCACCCTTGGCAGAGTCTCCCACTGGACCCTTGTGGACCCTGGTGCTGAGCCAGCGGTCCGCCTCCTCAGCAAGCTTCCTTGGGTTGGACAGCTTGCTATCAATCAGGTGCTGGCATAACTCAGGAAAACAGTGATCAGACAAGTGCTCCCATGCAATTAAATCAAGAAGCCCCTGAAAATCATTTACCTTACTACCCTTTACCCATCCATCCAGTGCTCTGCAAAAACCAGTCACATACTCCACATACGTATTCCCAGGATGCTTTACACTCTCCCTGAACTTCTGTCTGTACATTTCAGGGGTAAGCCCATACCTGGTCATTAAGGCCTCTTTCATGCGGGGGTAGGAACTTTGGGGCATATTACCAAGCAATAGCGATAATTATCGCTATTGCTTGGTTAGAGACAAAATTTTACCGCTGAGCTGCGGCGATTTTTATCGCAGATAAACCTTGGTGTTACCAAGGTTTATCGCAAATGCGATAAAAAACGGCCGCAATGCATGAATATCGCTGAAAAGTCAGCGATATTCATGCATTACCGAGCTAATGCTCTTAGCTATGTTATCCACCTCCCATTGGATAACATGGCTAAGAACTGCTCAGGGCAGGTGTTAGCTTTTGGAGATATTCGCGCTTAGCGCGAATATCTCCAAAAGTTGGTAATAGGAGATAGCGATGTTAGCGACTGTTTCCAGTCGCTAACATCTTGGCACGCCCACTTTGCATGTCATTAGTGATAAATATCACTGACGTGCAAAGTGGGGCCCAAGATGGTCGCTATCTCCTACTAGCTGTCGCTAACTGGTGTTAGCGACAGCTAGGTAATAGGGAGATAATTTTATCTCCGCTTTCTTAGCTTTTAAAGCCAAAAAAGCGGAGATAAACCCCCTTGATAATATGCCCCTTTGTTCTTCAAGGGGCAAATCTAGGAGGGTGTCCCGCCCTTCGCTAAGGGACCTTCCCCACAACCCCGCTCCCCAATCCTTGTCAGGGACCCGGTGGGAGGACATGGCTACTTCATAAGCTCTAAACCACTGTCCTATGTCATCCCCCCTAAAGAGATCCTTAACTACATCTTTGGGTATGTACACCCTGGACTCTACCTGCACCGGCGTTGTGCTGCCACCAGAAGGAGTTGTTCCCAAACCTCTCAGCTCCAACTCCTTCAATCTCAGGTCATGCTCCATTTGGCGTTGCTGCGCCTCCATGACCAATCTTTGCTTGTCCATTTCCATTTGCCCAGCTAATCTTGCCATCTCCATTGCATGTGCCCCGTCTCCTGCCCTGTCCGCCAGCTCCTCTGGTGACAGGCCTCTTCTGGGCTCCACAATGCCATCTGGTGGTATGATATCCACCGCATTCTGTTGTTCTCTAGACTCTTTCCAGGCTATCAGCGCCTTGATGTATTGGCCTTTCTTTTTGCACCCAGTGTGTGCAACTCTGAATTTTACACAGAAGCCTTTCAACTGCTCCACTGTGTAACCCTCCAGTCCTCTGTGTTCCCAATCCACATCTTCAATTCCAGAAATCACAGAGGGTGCTCTTCCAGCAGGGAGTGAGCCAGGCATGGCTTCAGCAATGGCAGATGTCTCAACAAAATTATCAAAATGGAAATCTGTGGCTGCGTTATAGGTCTGCTCTCACTATGTGGTGATCAGTAATTCACTGTATGCCAACTACAAATGCAAATTCGCAAATCCTCACTGCTGCGTCCAATGTTAGAATTGGGGGTCTCTGGTTGGCGCAAGTATGCACTTGTGACAAGCAGGGACCCTCTCCTCTAAGTCAGGGCGAAGGATGACCCCTTAGAATTACCCTTGCTCACCCTCTAGGTGCGTGGCGTGAGCAGCCAAGGCTATTCTTCAGGCATTATTCAGTTAAGCATTTGTAATCACACACACAGTAAAATGTACCAATCCTCCCACAAATGGACACCAGGCTGTGAATATATAAAAATACGTTCCTTTATGTAAAAATATATATATCAGATCAGACTTAACACAAGACCAATAATACCGTTTTTAAATTAGGCCACAGATTGTAAATAAAGCGAAACAAAAGGGGATGATGGACGGAGCGTTTGAACAAATCAAACACTCACCCCCAGTCAACTGATCTGGGTTTAATCCATCAACATTCTTTAGTTCACTCAGCCACCCCAGTTCAGACATGGCTATATGCAAATCAGTCTGACCCTGTGCCTTATGGGAACAGTCCAGCCCGAACTGCCAAGCCATGTCTTCCCTGGACCGGAAACAAGCATCCTGGGACCGGTTTCGGATTCATAATCCTCATCAGCCAGGCTATCTTGAATCCAGTGGCCAAGTGAACAAGGGACTCACGTCTGAGTATACCCTGCCACACTTAGGGCGAACAAAGCGATACAAAAGGGGATGATGGACGGAGCGTTTGAACAAATCAAACACTCACCCCCAGTCAACTGATCTGGGTTTAATCCATCACCATTCTTTAGTTCACTCCGCCACCCCAGTTCAGACATGGCTATATGCAAATCAGTCTGACCCTGTGCCTTACGGGAACAGTCCAGCCCGAACTGCCAAGCCATGTCTTCCCTGGACCGAAAACAAGCATCCTGGGACCGGTTTCGGATTCATAATCCTCATCAGCCAGGCTATCTTGAATCCAGTGGCCAAGTGAACAAGGGACTCACGTATGAGTATACCCAGCCACACTTAGGGCGAACAAAGCGATACAAAAGGGGATGATGGACGGAGCGTTTGAACAAATCAAACACTCGCCCTCAGTCAACTGATCTGGGTTTAATCCATCACCATTCTTTAGTTCACTCAGCCACCCCAGTTCAGACATGGCTATATGCAAATCAGTCTGACCCTGTGCTTTATAGGAACAGTCCAGCCCGAACTGCCAAGCCATGTCTTCCCTGGACCGGAAACAAGCATCCTGGGACCGGTTTCAGATTCATAATCCTCATCAGCCAGGCTATCTTGAATCCAGTGGCCAAGTGAACAAGGGACTCACGTCTGAGTATACCCTGCCACACTTAGGGCGAACAAAGAGATACAAAAGGGGATGATGGACGGAGCGTTTGAACAAATCAAACACTCACCCCCAGTCAACTGATCTGGGTTTCATCCATCACCATTCTTTTGTTCACTCAGCCACCCCAGTTCAGACATGGCTATATGCAAATCAGTCAGACCCTGTGCCTTATGGGAACAGTCCAACCCGAACTGCCAAGCCATGTCTTCCCTGGACCGGAAACAAGCATCCTGGGACCGGTTTCGGATTCATAATCCTCATCAGCCAGGCTATCTTGAATCCAGTGGCCAAGTGAACAAGGGACTCACGTCTGAGTATACCCTGCCACACTTAGGGCGAACAAAGCGATACAAAAGGGGATGATGGCCACTGAATTCAAGATAGCCTGGCTGATGAGGATTATGAATCCGCAACCGGTCCCAGGATGCTTGTTTCCGGTCCATGGAAGACATGGCTTGGCAGTTCGGGCTGGACTGTTCCCATGAGGCACAGGGTCAGACTGATTTGCATATAGCCATGTCTGAAATGGGGTGGCTGAGTGGGCTAAAGAATGGTGATGGATTGAACCCAGATCAGTTGACTGGAGGTGAGTGTTTAATTTGCTCAAACGCTCCGTCCATCATCCCCTTTTGTATCGCTTTGTTCGCCCTAAGTGTGGCAGGGTATGCTCAGACGTGAGTCCCTTGCTCACTTGGCCACTGGATTCAAGATAGCCTGGCTGATGAGGATTATGAATCCGAAACCGGTCCCAGGATGCTTGTTTCCGGTCCATGGAAGACATGGCTTGGCAGTTTGGGCTGGACTGTTCCCATGAGGCACAGGGTCAGACTGATTTGCATATAGCCATGTCTGAAATGGGGTGGCTGAGTGGGCTAAAGAATGGTGATGGATTAAACCCGGATCAGTTGACTGGGGGTGAGTGTTTGATTTGCTCAAACGCTCCGTCCATCATCCCCTTTTGTATCGCTTTGTTCGCCCTGAGTGTGGCAGGGTATGCTCAGACGTGAGTCCCTTGCTCACTTGGCCACTGGATTCAAGATAGCCTGGCTGATGAGGATTATGAATCCGAAACCGGTCCCAGGATGCTTGTTTCCGGTCCATGGAAGACATGGCTTGGCAGTTCGGGCTGGACTGTTCCCATGAGGCACAGGGTCAGACTGATTTGCATATAGCCATGTCTGAAATGGGGTGGCTGAGTGGGCTAAAGAATGGTGATGGATTAAACCCAGATCAGTTGACTGGGGGTGAGTGTTTGATTTGCTCAAACGCTCCGTCCATCATCCCCTTTTGTATCGCTTTGTTCGCCCTAAGTGTGGCAGGGTATGCTCAGACGTGAGTCCCTTGCTCACTTGGCCACTGGATTCAAGATAGTCTGGCTGATGAGGATTATGAATCCGAAACCGGTCCCAGGATGCTTGTTTCCGGTCCATGGAAGACATGGCTTGGCAGTTCGGGCTGGACTGTTCCCATGAGGCACAGAGTCAGACTGATTTGCATATAGCCATGTCTGAAATGGGGTGGCTGAGTGGGCTAAAGAATGGTGATGGATTAAACCCAGATCAGTTGACTGGGGGTGAGTGTTTGATTTGCTCAAACGCTCTGTCCATCATCCCCTTTTGTATCGCTTTGTTCGCCCTAAGTGTGGCAGGGTATGCTCAGACGTGAGTCCCTTGCTCACTTGGCCACTGGATTCAAGATAAGCCTGGCTGATGATTATTATGAATCCGAAACCGGTCCCAGGATGCTTGTTTCCGGTCCATGGAAGACATGGCTTGGCAGTTCGGGCTGGACTGTTCCCATGAGGCACAGGGTCAGACTGATTTGCATATAGCCATGTCTGAAATGGGGTGGCTGAGTGGGCTAAAGAATGGTGATGGATTAAACCCAGATCAGTTGACTGGGGGTGAGTGTTTAATTTGCTCAAACGCTCCGTCCATCATCCCCTTTTGTATCGCTTTGTTCGCCCTAAGTGTGGCAGGGTATGCTCAGACGTGAGTCCCTTGCTCACTTGGCCACTGGATTCAAGATAGCCTGGCTGATGAGGATTATGAATCCGAAACCGGTCCCAGGATGCTTGTTTCCAGTCCATGGAAGACATGGCTTGGCAGTTCGGGCTGGACTGTTCCCATGAGGCACAGGGTCGGACTGATTTGCATATAGCCATGTCTGAAATGGGGTGGCTGAGTGGGCTAAAGAATGGTGATGGATTAAACCCAGAACAGTTGACTGGGGGTGAGTGTTTGATTTGCTCAAACGCTCCATCCATCATCCCCTTTTGTATCGCTTTGTTCGCCCTAAGTGTGGCAGGGTATGCTCAGACGTGAGTCCCTTGCTCACTTGGCCACTGGATTCAAGATAGCCTGGCTGATGAGGATTATGAATCCGAAACCGGTCCCAGGATGCTTGTTTCCGGTCCATGGAAGACATGGCTTGGCAGTACGGGCTGGACTGTTCCCATGAGGCACAGGGTCAGACTGATTTGCATATAGCCATGTCTGAAATGGGGTGGCTGAGTGGGCTAAAGAATGGTGATGGATTAAACCCAGATCAGTTGACTGGGGGTGAGTGTTTGATTTGCTCAAACGCTCCGTCCATCATCCCCTTTTGTATCGCTTTGTTCGCCCTAAGTGTGGCAGGGTATGCTCAGACGTGAGTCCCTTGCTCACTTGGCCACTGGATTCAAGATAGCCTGGCTGATGAGGATTATGAATCCAAAACCGGTCCCAGGATGCTTGTTTCCGGTCCATGGAAGACATGGCTTGGCAGTTCGGGCTGGACTGTTCCCATGAGGCACAGGGTCAGACTGATTTGCATATAGCCATGTCTGAAATGGGGTGGCTGAGTGGGCTAAAGAATGGTGATGGATTAAACCCGGATCAGTTGACTGGGGGTGAGTGTTTGATTTGCTCAAACGCTCCGTCCATCATCCCCTTTTGTATCGCTATGTTCGCCCTAAGTGTGGCAGGGTATGCTCAGACGTGAGTCCCTTGCTCACTTGGCAACTGGATTCAAGATAGCCTGGCTGATGAGGATTATGAATCCGAAACCGGTCCCAGGATGCTTGTTTCCGGTCCATGGAAGACATGGCTTGGCAGTACGGGCTGGACTGTTCCCATGAGGCACAGGGTCAGACTGATTTGCATATAGCCATGTCTGAAATGGGGTGGCTGAGTGGGCTAAAGAATGGTGATGGATTAAACCCAGATCAGTTGACTGGGGGTGAGTGTTTGATTTGCTCAAACGCTCCGTCCATCATCCCCTTTTGTATCGCTCTGTTCGCCCTAAGTGTGGCAGGGTATGCTCAGACGTGAGTCCCTTGCTCACTTGGCCACTGGATTCAAGATAGCCTGGCTGATGAGGATTATGAATCCGAAACCGGTCCCAGGATGCTTGTTTCCGGTCCATGGAAGACATGGCTTGGCAGTTCGGGCTGGACTGTTCCCATGAGGCACAGGGTCAGACTGATTTGCATATAGCCATGTCTGAAATGGGGTGGCTGAGTGGGCTAAAGAATGGTGATGAATTAAACCCAGATCAGTTGCCTGGGGGTGAGTGTTTGATTTGCTCAAACGCTCCGTCCATCATCCCCTTTTGTATCGCTTTGTTCGCCCTTAGTGTGGCAGGGTATGCTCAGACGTGAGTCCCTTGCTTACTTGGCCACTGGATTCAAGATAGCCTGGCTGATGAGGATTATGAATCCGAAACCGGTCCCAGGATGCTTGTTTCCGGTCCATGGAAGACATGGCTTGGCAGTTCGGGCTGGACTGTTCCCATGAGGCACAGGGTCAGACTGATTTGCATATAGCCATGTCTGAAATGGGGTGGCTGAGTGGGCTAAAGAATGGTGATGGATTAAACCCGGATCAGTTGACTGGGGGTGAGTGTTTGATTTGCTCAAACGCTCCGTCCATCATCCCCTTTTGTATCGCTTTGTTCGCCCTAAGTGTGGCAGGGTATGCTCAGACGTGAGTCCCTTGCTCACTTGGCCACTGGATTCAAGATAGCCTGGCTGATGAGGATTATGAATCCGAAACCGGTCCCAGGATGCTTGTTTCCGGTCCATGGAAGACATGGCTTGGCAGTTCGGGCTGGACTGTTCCCATGAGGCACAGGGTCAGACTGATTTGCATATAGCCATGTCTGAAATGGGGTGGCTGAGTGGGCTAAAGAATGGTGATGGATTAAACCCAGATCAGTTGACTGGGGGTGAGTGTTTGATTTGCTCAAACGCTCCGTCCATCATCCCCTTTTGTATCGCTTTGTTCGCCCTAAGTGTGGCAGGGTATGCTCAGACGTGAGTCCCTTGCTCACTTGGCCACTGGATTCAAGATAGTCTGGCTGATGAGGATTATGAATCCGAAACCGGTCCCAGGATGCTTGTTTCCGGTCCATGGAAGACATGGCTTGGCAGTTCGGGCTGGACTGTTCCCATGAGGCACAGAGTCAGACTGATTTGCATATAGCCATGTCTGAAATGGGGTGGCTGAGTGGGCTAAAGAATGGTGATGGATTAAACCCAGATCAGTTGACTGGGGGTGAGTGTTTGATTTGCTCAAACGCTCTGTCCATCATCCCCTTTTGTATCGCTTTGTTCGCCCTAAGTGTGGCAGGGTATGCTCAGACGTGAGTCCCTTGCTCACTTGGCCACTGGATTCAAGATAAGCCTGGCTGATGAGGATTATGAATCCGAAACCGGTCCCAGGATGCTTGTTTCCGGTCCATGGAAGACATGGCTTGGCAGTTCGGGCTGGACTGTTCCCATGAGGCACAGGGTCAGACTGATTTGCATATAGCCATGTCTGAAATGGGGTGGCTGAGTGGGCTAAAGAATGGTGATGGATTAAACCCAGATCAGTTGACTGGGGGTGAGTGTTTAATTTGCTCAAACGCTCCGTCCATCATCCCCTTTTGTATCGCTTTGTTCGCCCTAAGTGTGGTAGGGTATGCTCAGACGTGAGTCCCTTGCTCACTTGGCCACTGGATTCAAGATAGCCTGGCTGATGAGGATTATGAATCCGAAACCGGTCCCAGGATGCTTGTTTCCGGTCCATGGAAGACATGGCTTGGCAGTTCGGGCTGGACTGTTCCCATGAGGCACAGGGTCGGACTGATTTGCATATAGCCATGTCTGAAATGGGGTGGCTGAGTGGGCTAAAGAATGGTGATGGATTAAACCCGGATCAGTTGACTGGGGGTGAGTGTTTGATTTGCTCAAACGCTCCGTCCATCATCCCCTTTTGTATCGCTATGTTCGCCCTAAGTGTGGCAGGGTATGCTCAGACGTGAGTCCCTTGCTCACTTGGCCACTGGATTCAAGATAGCCTGGCTGATGAGGATTATGAATCCGAAACCGGTCCCAGGATGCTTGTTTCCGGTCCATGGAAGACATGGCTTGGCAGTACGGGCTGGACTGTTCCCATGAGGCACAGGGTCAGACTGATTTGCATATAGCCATGTCTGAAATGGGGTGGCTGAGTGGGCTAAAGAATGGTGATGGATTAAACCCAGATCAGTTGACTGGGGGTGAGTGTTTGATTTGCTCAAACGCTCCGTCCATCATCCCCTTTTGTATCGCTCTGTTCGCCCTAAGTGTGGCAGGGTATGCTCAGACGTGAGTCCCTTGCTCACTTGGCCACTGGATTCAAGATAGCCTGGCTGATGAGGATTATGAATCCGAAACCGGTCCCAGGATGCTTGTTTCCGGTCCATGGAAGACATGGCTTGGCAGTTCGGGCTGGACTGTTCCCATGAGGCACAGGGTCAGACTGATTTGCATATAGCCATGTCTGAAATGGGGTGGCTGAGTGAGCTAAAGAATGGTGATGGATTAAACCCAGATCAGTTGACTGGGGGTGAATGTTTGATTTGCTCAAACGCTCCATCCATCATCCCCTTTTGTATCGCTTTGTTCGCCTTATGTGTGGCAGGGTATGCTCAGACGTGAGTCCCTTGCTCACTTGGCCACTGGATTCAAGATAGCCTGGCTGATGAGGATTATGAATCCGAAACCGGTCCCAGGATGCTTGTTTCCGGTCCATGGAAGACATGGCTTGGCAGTTCGGGCTGGACTGTTCCAATGAGGCACAGGGTCAGACTGATTTGCATATAGCCATGTCTGAAATGGGGTGGCTGAGTGGGCTAAAGAATGGTGATGGATTAAACCCAGATCAGTTGACTGGGGGTGAGTGTTTGATTTGCTCAAACGCTCCGTCCATCATCCCCTTTTGTATCGCTTTGTTCGTCCTAAGTGTGGCAGGGTATGCTCAGACGTGAGTCCCTTGCTCACTTGGCCACTGGATTCAAGATAGCCTGGCTGATGAGGATTATGAATCCGAAACCGGTCCCAGGATGCTTGTTTCCGGTCCATGGAAGACATGGCTTGGCATTACGGGCTGGACTGTTCCCATGAGGCACAGGGTCAGACTGATTTGCATATAGCCATGTCTGAAATGGGGTGGCTGAGTGGGCTAAAGAATGGTGATGGATTAAACCCAGATCAGTTGACTGGGGGTGAGTGTTTGATTTGCTCAAACGCTCCGTCCATCATCCCCTTTTGTATCGCTTTGTTCGCCCTAAGTGTGGCAGGGTATGCTCAGACGTGAGTCCCTTGCTCACTTGGCCACTGGATTCAAGATAGTCTGGCTGATGAGGATTATGAATCCGAAACCGGTTCCAGGATGCTTGTTTCCGGTCCATGGAAGACATGGCTTGGCAGTTCGGGCTGGACTGTTCCCATGAGGCACAGAGTCAGACTGATTTGCATATAGCCATGTCTGAAATGGGGTGGCTGAGTGGGCTAAAGAATGGTGATGGATTAAACCCAGATCAGTTGACTGGGGGTGAGTGTTTGATTTGCTCAAACGCTCTGTCCATCATCCCCTTTTGTATCGCTTTGTTCGCCCTAAGTGTGGCAGGGTATGCTCAGACGTGAGTCCCTTGCTCACTTGGCCACTGGATTCAAGATAAGCCTGGCTGATGAGGATTATGAATCCGAAACCGGTCCCAGGATGCTTGTTTCCGGTCCATGGAAGACATGGCTTGGCAGTTCGGGCTGGACTGTTCCCATGAGGCACAGGGTCAGACTGATTTGCATATAGCCATGTCTGAAATGGGGTGGCTGAGTGGGCTAAAGAATGGTGATGGATTAAACCCAGATCAGTTGACTGGGGGTGAGTGTTTAATTTGCTCAAACGCTCCGTCCATCATCCCCTTTTGTATCGCTTTGTTCGCCCTAAGTGTGGCAGGGTATGCTCAGACGTGAGTCCCTTGCTCACTTGGCCACTGGATTCAAGATAGCCTGGCTGATGAGGATTATGAATCCGAAACCGGTCCCAGGATGCTTGTTTCCAGTCCATGGAAGACATGGCTTGGCAGTTCGGGCTGGACTGTTCCCATGAGGCACAGGGTCGGACTGATTTGCATATAGCCATGTCTGAAATGGGGTGGCTGAGTGGGCTAAAGAATGGTGATGGATTAAACCCAGATCAGTTGACTGGGGGTGAGTGTTTGATTTGCTCAAACGCTCCATCCATCATCCCCTTTTGTATCGCTTTGTTCGCCCTAAGTGTGGCAGGGTATGCTCAGACGTGAGTCCCTTGCTCACTTGGCCACTGGATTCAAGATAGCCTGGCTGATGAGGATTATGAATCCGAAACCGGTCCCAGGATGCTTGTTTCCGGTCCATGGAAGACATGGCTTGGCAGTACGGGCTGGACTGTTCCCATGAGGCACAGGGTCAGACTGATTTGCATATAGCCATGTCTGAAATGGGGTGGCTGAGTGGGCTAAAGAATGGTGATGGATTAAACCCAGATCAGTTGACTGGGGGTGAGTGTTTGATTTGCTCAAACGCTCCGTCCATCATCCCCTTTTGTATCGCTTTGTTCGCCCTAAGTGTGGCAGGGTATGCTCAGACGTGAGTCCCTTGCTCACTTGGCCACTGGATTCAAGATAGCCTGGCTGATGAGGATTATGAATCCAAAACCGGTCCCAGGATGCTTGTTTCCGGTCCATGGAAGACATGGCTTGGCAGTTCGGGCTGGACTGTTCCCATGAGGCACAGGGTCAGACTGATTTGCATATAGCCATGTCTGAAATGGGGTGGCTGAGTGGGCTAAAGAATGGTGATGGATTAAACCCGGATCAGTTGACTGGGGGTGAGAGTTTGATTTGCTCAAACGCTCCGTCCATCATCCCCTTTTGTATCGCTATGTTCGCCCTAAGTGTGGCAGGGTATGCTCAGACGTGAGTCCCTTGCTCACTTGGCCACTGGATTCAAGATAGCCTGGCTGATGAGGATTATGAATCCGAAACCGGTCCCAGGATGCTTGTTTCCGGTCCATGGAAGACATGGCTTGGCAGTACGGGCTGGACTGTTCCCATGAGGCACAGGGTCAGACTGATTTGCATATAGCCATGTCTGAAATGGGGTGGCTGAGTGGGCTAAAGAATGGTGATGGATTAAACCCAGATCAGTTGACTGGGGGTGAGTGTTTGATTTGCTCAAACGCTCCGTCCATCATCCCCTTTTGTATCGCTCTGTTCGCCCTAAGTGTGGCAGGGTATGCTCAGACGTAAGTCCCTTGCTCACTTGGCCACTGGATTCAAGATAGCCTGGCTGATGAGGATTATGAATCCGAAACCGGTCCCAGGATGCTTGTTTCCGGTACATGGAAGACATGGCTTGGCAGTTCGGGCTGGACTGTTCCCATGAGGCACAGGGTCAGACTGATTTGCATATAGCCATGTCTGAAATGGGGTGGCTGAGTGGGCTAAAGAATGGTGATGAATTAAACCCAGATCAGTTGCCTGGGGGTGAGTGTTTGATTTGCTCAAACGCTCCGTCCATCATCCCCTTTTGTATCGCTTTGTTCGCCCTTAGTGTGGCAGGGTATGCTCAGACGTGAGTCCCTTGCTTACTTTGCCACTGGATTCAAGATAGCCTCGCTGATGAGGATTATGAATCCGAAACCGGTCCCAGGATGCTTGTTTCCGGTCCATGGAAGACATGGCTTGGCAGTTCGGGCTGGACTGTTCCCATGAGGCACAGGGTCAGACTGATTTGCATATAGCCATGTCTGAAATGGGGTGGCTGAGTGGGCTAAAGAATGGTGATGGATTAAACCCGGATCAGTTGACTGGGGGTGAGTGTTTGATTTGCTCAAACGCTCCGTCCATCATCCCCTTTTGTATCGCTTTGTTCGCCCTAAGTGTGGCAGGGTATGCTCAGACGTGAGTCCCTTGCTCACTTGGCCACTGGATTCAAGATAGCCTGGCTGATGAGGATTATGAATCCGAAACCGGTCCCAGGATGCTTGTTTCCGGTCCATGGAAGACATGGCTTGGCAGTTCGGGCTGGACTGTTCCCATGAGGCACAGGGTCAGACTGATTTGCATATAGCCATGTCTGAAATGGGGTGGCTGAGTGGGCTAAAGAATGGTGATGGATTAAACCCAGATCAGTTGACTGGGGGTGAGTGTTTGATTTGCTCAAACGCTCCGTCCATCATCCCCTTTTGTATCGCTTTGTTCGCCCTAAGTGTGGCAGGGTATGCTCAGACGTGAGTCCCTTGCTCACTTGGCCACTGGATTCAAGATAGTCTGGCTGATGAGGATTATGAATCCGAAACCGGTCCCAGGATGCTTGTTTCCGGTCCATGGAAGACATGGCTTGGCAGTTCGGGCTGGACTGTTCCCATGAGGCACAGAGTCAGACTGATTTGCATATAGCCATGTCTGAAATGGGGTGGCTGAGTGGGCTAAAGAATGGTGATGGATTAAACCCAGATCAGTTGACTGGGGGTGAGTGTTTGATTTGCTCAAACGCTCTGTCCATCATCCCCTTTTGTATCGCTTTGTTCGCCCTAAGTGTGGCAGGGTATGCTCAGACGTGAGTCCCTTGCTCACTTGGCCACTGGATTCAAGATAAGCCTGGCTGATGAGGATTATGAATCCGAAACCGGTCCCAGGATGCTTGTTTCCGGTCCATGGAAGACATGGCTTGGCAGTTCGGGCTGGACTGTTCCCATGAGGCACAGGGTCAGACTGATTTGCATATAGCCATGTCTGAAATGGGGTGGCTGAGTGGGCTAAAGAATGGTGATGGATTAAACCCAGATCAGTTGACTGGGGGTGAGTGTTTAATTTGCTCAAACGCTCCGTCCATCATCCCCTTTTGTATCGCTTTGTTCGCCCTAAGTGTGGCAGGGTATGCTCAGACGTGAGTCCCTTGCTCACTTGGCCACTGGATTCAAGATAGCCTGGCTGATGAGGATTATGAATCCGAAACCGGTCCCAGGATGCTTGTTTCCGGTCCATGGAAGACATGGCTTGGCAGTTCGGGCTGGACTGTTCCCATGAGGCACAGGGTCGGACTGATTTGCATATAGCCATGTCTGAAATGGGGTGGCTGAGTGGGCTAAAGAATGGTGATGGGTTAAACCCAGATCAGTTGACTGGGGGTGAGTGTTTGATTTGCTCAAACGCTCCGTCCATCATCCCCTTTTGTATCGCTTTGTTCGCCCTAAGTGTGGCAGGGTATGCTCAGACGTGAGTCCCTTGCTCACTTGGCCACTGGATTCAAGATAGCCTGGCTGATGAGGATTATGAATCCGAAACCGGTCCCAGGATGCTTGTTTCCGGTCCATGGAAGACATGGCTTGGCAGTACGGGCTGGACTGTTCCCATGAGGCACAGGGTCAGACTGATTTGTATATAGCCATGTCTGAAATGGGGTGGCTGAGTGGGCTAACGAATGGTGATGGATTAAACCCAGATCAGTTGACTGGGGGTGAGTGTTTGATTTGCTCAAACGCTCCGTCCATCATCCCCTTTTGTATCGCTTTGTTCACCCTAAGTGTGGCAGGGTATGCTCAGACGTGAGTCCCTTGCTCACTTGGCCACTGGATTCAAGATAGCCTGGCTGATGAGGATTATGAATCCAAAACCGGTCCCAGGATGCTTGTTTCCGGTCCATGGAAGACATGGCTTGGCAGTTCGGGCTGGACTGTTCCCATGAGGCACAGGGTCAGACTGATTTGCATATAGCCATGTCTGAAATGGGGTGGCTGAGTGGGCTAAAGAATGGTGATGGATTAAACCCGGATCAGTTGACTGGGGGTGAGTGTTTGATTTGCTCAAACGCTCCGTCCATCATCCCCTTTTGTATCGCTATGTTCGCCCTAAGTGTGGCAGGGTATGCTCAGACGTGAGTCCCTTGCTCACTTGGCCACTGGATTCAAGATAGCCTGGCTGATGAGGATTATGAATCCGAAACCGGTCCCAGGATGCTTGTTTCCGGTCCATGGAAGACATGGCTTGGCAGTACAGGCTGGACTGTTCCCATGAGGCACAGGGTCAGACTGATTTGCATATAGCCATGTCTGAAATGGGGTGGCTGAGTGGGCTAAAGAATGGTGATGGATTAAACCCAGATCAGTTGACTGGGGGTGAGTGTTTGATTTGCTCAAACGCTCCGTCCATCATCCCCTTTTGTATCGCTCTGTTCGCCCTAAGTGTGGCAGGGTATGTTCAGACGTGAGTCCCTTGCTCACTTGGCCACTGGATTCAAGATAGCCTGGCTGATGAGGATTATGAATCCGAAACCGGTCCCAGGATGCTTGTTTTCGGTCCATGGAAGACATGGCTTGGCAGTTCGGGCTGGACTGTTCCCATGAGGCACAGGGTCAGACTGATTTGCATATAGCCATGTCTGAAATGGGGTGGCTGAGTGAGCTAAAGAATGGTGATGGATTAAACCCAGATCAGTTGACTGGGGGTGAATGTTTGATTTGCTCAAACGCTCCGTCCATCATCCCCTTTTGTATCGCTTTGTTCGCCCTATGTGTGGCAGGGTATGCTCAGACGTGAGTCCCTTGCTCACTTGGCCACTGGATTCAAGATAGCCTGGCTGATGAGGATTATGAATCCGAAACCGGTCCCAGGATGCTTGTTTCCGGTCCATGGAAGACATGGCTTGGCAGTTCGGGCTGGACTGTTCCAATGAGGCACAGGGTCAGACTGATTTGCATATAGCCATGTCTGAAATGGGGTGGCTGAGTGGGCTAAAGAATGGTGATGGATTAAACCCAGATCAGTTGACTGGGGGTGAGTATTTGATTTGCTCAAATGCTCCGTCCATCATCCCCTTTTGTATCGCTTTGTTCGTCCTAAGTGTGGCAGGGTATGCTCAGACGTGAGTCCCTTGCTCACTTGGCCACTGGATTCAAGATAGCCTGGCTGATGAGGATTATGAATCCGAAACCGGTCCCAGGATGCTTGTTTCCGGTCCATGGAAGACATGGCTTGGCATTACGGGCTGGACTGTTCCCATGAGGCACAGGGTCAGACTGATTTGCATATAGCCATGTCTGAAATGGGGTGGCTGAGTGGGCTAAAAAATGGTGATGGATTAAACCCAGATCAGTTGACTGGGGGTGAGTGTTTGCTTTGCTCAAACGCTCCGTCCATCATCCCCTTTTGTATCGCTCTGTTCGCCCTAAGTGTGGCAGGGTATGCTCAGACGTGAGTCCCTTGCTCACTTGGCCACTGGATTCAAGATAGCCTGGCTGATGAGGATTATGAATCCGAAACCGGTCCCAGGATGCTTGTTTCCGGTCCATGGAAGACATGGCTTGGCAGTTCGGGCTGGACTGTTCCCATGAGGCACAGGGTCAGACTGATTTGCATATAGCCATGTCTGAAATGGGGTGGCTGAGTGGGCTAAAGAATGGTGATGGATTAAACCCAGATCAGTTGACTGGGGGTGAGTGTTTGATTTGCTCAAACGCTCCGTCCATCATCCCCTTTTGTATCGCTTTGTTCGCCCTAAGTGTGGCAGGGTATGCTCAGACGTGAGTCCCTTGCTCACTTGGCCACTGGATTCAAGATAGCCTGGCTGATGAGGATTATGAATCCGAAACCGGTCCCAGGATGCTTGTTTCCGGTCCATGGAAGACATGGCTTGGCAGTTCGGGCTGGACTGTTCCCATGAGGCACAGGGTCAGACTGATTTGCATATAGCCATGTCTGAAATGAGGTGGCTGAGTGGGCTAAAGAATGGTGATGGATTAAACCCAGATCAGTTGACTGGGGGTGAGTGTTTGATTTGCTCAAACGCTCCGTCCATCATCCCCTTTTGTATCGCTTTGTTCGCCTTAAGTGTGGCAGGGTATGCTCAGACGTGAGTCCCTTGCTCACTTGGCCACTGGATTCAAGATAGCCTGGCTGATGAGGATTATGAATCCGAAACCGGTCCCAGGATGCTTGTTTCCGGTCCATGGAAGACATGGCTTGGCAGTACAGGCTGGACTGTTCCCATGAGGCACAGGGTCAGACTGATTTGCATATAGCCATGTCTGAAATGGGGTGGCTGAGTGGGCTAAAGAATGGTGATGGATTAAACCCAGATCAGTTGACTGGGGGTGAGTGTTTGATTTGCTCAAACGCTCCGTCCATCATCCCCTTTTGTATCGCTCTGTTCGCCCTAAGTGTGGCAGGGTATGTTCAGACGTGAGTCCCTTGCTCACTTGGCCACTGGATTCAAGATAGCCTGGCTGATGAGGATTATGAATCCGAAACCGGTCCCAGGATGCTTGTTTTCGGTCCATGGAAGACATGGCTTGGCAGTTCGGGCTGGACTGTTCCCATGAGGCACAGGGTCAGACTGATTTGCATATAGCCATGTCTGAAATGGGGTGGCTGAGTGAGCTAAAGAATGGTGATGGATTAAACCCAGATCAGTTGACTGGGGGTGAATGTTTGATTTGCTCAAACGCTCCGTCCATCATCCCCTTTTGTATCGCTTTGTTCGCCCTATGTGTGGCAGGGTATGCTCAGACGTGAGTCCCTTGCTCACTTGGCCACTGGATTCAAGATAGCCTGGCTGATGAGGATTATGAATCCGAAACCGGTCCCAGGATGCTTGTTTCCGGTCCATGGAAGACATGGCTTGGCAGTTCGGGCTGGACTGTTCCAATGAGGCACAGGGTCAGACTGATTTGCATATAGCCATGTCTGAAATGGGGTGGCTGAGTGGGCTAAAGAATGGTGATGGATTAAACCCAGATCAGTTGACTGGGGGTGAGTGTTTGATTTGCTCAAACGCTCCGTCCATCATCCCCTTTTGTATCGCTTTGTTCGTCCTAAGTGTGGCAGGGTATGCTCAGACGTGAGTCCCTTGCTCCCTTGGCCACTGGATTCAAGATAGCCTGGCTGATGAGGATTATGAATCCGAAACCGGTCCCAGGATGCTTGTTTCCGGTCCATGGAAGACATGGCTTGGCATTACGGGCTGGACTGTTCCCATGAGGCACAGGGTCAGACTGATTTGCATATAGCCATGTCTGAAATGGGGTGGCTGAGTGGGCTAAAAAATGGTGATGGATTAAACCCAGATCAGTTGACTGGGGGTGAGTGTTTGCTTTGCTCAAACGCTCCGTCCATCATCCCCTTTTGTATCGCTCTGTTCGCCCTAAGTGTGGCAGGGTATGCTCAGACGTGAGTCCCTTGCTCACTTGGCCACTGGATTCAAGATAGCCTGGCTGATGAGGATTATGAATCCGAAACCGGTCCCAGGATGCTTGTTTCCGGTCCATGGAAGACATGGCTTGGCAGTTCGGGCTGGACTGTTCCCATGAGGCACAGGGTCAGACTGATTTGCATATAGCCATGTCTGAAATGGGGTGGCTGAGTGGGCTAAAGAATGGTGATGGATTAAACCCAGATCAGTTGACTGGGGGTGAGTGTTTGATTTGCTCAAACGCTCCGTCCATCATCCCCTTTTGTATCGCTTTGTTCGCCCTAAGTGTGGCAGGGTATGCTCAGACGTGAGTCCCTTGCTCACTTGGCCACTGGATTCAAGATAGCCTGGCTGATGAGGATTATGAATCCGAAACCGGTCCCAGGATGCTTGTTTCCGGTCCATGGAAGACATGGCTTGGCAGTTCGGGCTGGACTGTTCCCATGAGGCACAGGGTCAGACTGATTTGCATATAGCCATGTCTGAAATGAGGTGGCTGAGTGGGCTAAAGAATGGTGATGGATTAAACCCAGATCAGTTGACTGGGGGTGAGTGTTTGATTTGCTCAAACGCTCCGTCCATCATCCCCTTTTGTATCGCTTTGTTCGCCCTAAGTGTGGCAGGGTATGCTCAGACGTGAGTCCCTTGCTCACTTGGCCACTGGATTCAAGATAGCCTGGCTGATGAGGATTATGAATCCGAAACCGGTCCCAGGATGCTTGTTTCCGGTCCATGGAAGACATGGCTTGGCAGTTCGTGCTGGACTGTTCCCATGAGGCACAGGGTCAGACTGATTTGCATATAGCCATGTCTGAAATGGGGTGGCTGAATGGGCTAAAGAATGGTGATGGATTAAACCCATATCAGTTGACTGGGGGTTAGTGTTTGATTTTCTCAAACGCTCCGTCCATCATCCCCTTTTGTATCACAGATTGTAAATAGGCAAAGCTTTTTCTTCTGTTTCAGAGTTCAAATATGGATTTCTTTGTTAATTCACTTCTCGACGGTTCCCTTTGTCACAGTTATTTCCCCAATGGTTCTCTTCCCAAGTTCGGGGGATTTTAGATCAGCCCTGGGCCTCCGGAGCGCTTCCCAGCGCCTCCTTCGCTCTCTCCGAGGAAACTGACCCGTACCCTACTGCGGCTCACGCATCGGGCGTGGGTACGCCTACGCGGCGTACACTTCACCAGCGAGAAGGGGAGCGTACCGCTGCGAGTCTCGGCCGTGAGGCGCCAAGGTCCCTCTCGACCAGGTAAGTGCCCTGGTCGCCCTCTCACCTGCGGAGCGTTGCTAGCCGGGAGGCAGGTGGCGGGGAGGGCCAGTGCGCTAGGGTGAGAGCGCTCACTCGTACTCACGGTTCAGCCGAGGCGGGTGCGGCCGGTGCGATGAAGGGGAAATAACAACGTTGCGGGCCCCTAGCCCAGTGTGGAGCTCACGGAGACTTCTTTCTTTGCGGGGTTGGGCCGAGTCGGGCACGAGCAGCGCGACTCGGTCCGAACAGTGCCTGGGGGTCCTTTCTGAACGCGGAGGATCTCCGGGAGGCAAAGCACAGCACGGGGGCCCTCAGTACCGACGGTACAGCGAGGGGGCTCCCTTCTTAGTGCGGCGCAGCCTCTCCTGGGGGGGCCGAGCAAGCAGGGCGGCCGGGTGCAAAGGAAATGCACGGGCGGTCGCCCAGGCTACAGACTGCTCGCGTCTCCGGGATTCCGGCGGGAAGGGGCTGAAATCGCGCTCAGCCGCTCCTTGAAGAAGGCGGGGGTAGAGGAGCGGCCGGCCTTAGCCCTGGGGCAGAGAGCGACTCCGAGTGGAGCGAGGCTCTCAAGGGCAAGAGGGCAGGCTGGCTCCCGGGTACCACGGCCCTAGGAGGGGGCGAGAGGGGGCAGACTTCACCTCCCGCGGGAGGAAATACTCGGCCTCAGGCAGGGCACGAGCCAAAACACAGGAGAACCCACTGGTCCTGGGGTTCAGTTCAGGGGGCAAGCTCAATCAAGCCCTTGGAGAATGTTTCAAAGCACAAGTCAGCAAAGTCTTTTCAAAAGTCTTCTCCTCTCCTTTCTCAGCAAGGCAAGCAGCAGGCCAGTCTTTCCAGCGTCTTCTTCTCCTTCTAGTCGGGCAGAGGTTCTTTGTGGTAAACAGGATTCTGATTTACAAGGAGCAGGGCTCCTACTTTTATACAGCATTTCTTTTGTCTTCTCAGGCCAGGGGGGGCTTTGCATAACTGCTTTCAGTCTCTGAGTACTTGTTGGGTGTACTTCTGGCTTCTGCTTTCAGTGTGAGGGGCAGGCACATCAGACGCTCCACAGGAGGTGGAGCCAGCATTGTGTGGACAGGGGCAGCCAGGAGTACCTTGATGACAGTGCTTCGCCCTTCCTGGGCCAGGTGCAGGCTGAGTCATCAGTCGCTCCCCAGGGGGCAGAGCCAGCATTGTGGTGGCAGAGCACAGCCTGATTAAGAGTCCAGGGGCACTCCTACCTCCCACTAAGGTGTAATCCTTGCATTCACCACCTGTCATCCCCCAGCCCTGTCACTCACACATCCCAGACAGCCAGATACACATACTAGCAGAGGCGGGCTGAAATGGTTAGGCAAGCAAATGCTAACTTTCTAAAAGTAGCATTTGCAAACACAGGATATTAAAATAAACTTTACTAAAAGAAGTATTTTATTATTCTGAGTTCAGGCATACTAAACTTTATTTTCTACCATGTTCCCTGAGCCTGCTGGGATTATAGAGTGTAATAATTCCAGCAGCCCATCTGGCCTAAAGTGGACATGTAGCCTTACAATAGTGAAAAACGAATTTGGCAGTAATTCACTATTAGGACATGCCACACTCATCAGAGCATGTCCTACCTTACACTTACAATGCACCCTGCCCTGGGGCCTACCATAGGGGTGACTAATATGAAGTTAAGGGAAGGTTTAGGGGCTGGCAAGTGTGTGCACTTGCCCAACCAGCATGACAGCACCAGACTGCTCGCAGGTTCTGCAATGGCAGACCCTAGACAAATTTTAAGGCTGCTTCTGTGGGTGGCGCAACCAGCGCTGCAGGCCCACTAGCAGTATTGGCATTCACAAGCCCTGGCACACCTGGTGCACTTTACTGGGGACTGACAGTAAATCCAATGAACCAATCAGGAATATCAATCACAGTTACACTTTCCATAGGGAGCACTTGCACTGCGGCACGGGTTGGCCGTGGCGCAGTGCCCTGAGCAGCGGACACAAGCAAAAACATCTGAGGCACATCAGCAAAAAGTGGAAGGGAAACTCACGCCAAGGTGCCAGGTCTAACAGAGAACATAGCCTATCTGATTTAGTGTCGCCATTCAGGGCCCTTAGGCCTCGTTCAATGCAGATACTATTCATCTGAATGATCACATCAGTCCACTTCCTAATGGGCAGTAACTCAAGCGATGGAACTAGCCAGTTCCTATCTTCTGCCTCAGCCCAGATGGCATCCTCTACGGTAAGCGGTTCAAATGTGATGTTAAAGTTACCCATAACGATTACCTTGGTGATGTCTGGTAAAGTGTAAAGGAGCTGCTCCAGACCTGCTAAAACTCTTGAATGCTTCACCCTTGTGCCTCTGGCATAGATATTAATTAGCAGAATATCTGAGTTGGTATTAATTGTTAGTTTAATCGCCTGGATGTCATATTCTTAGTAGGGATATCGTGGATAATCGCATTGAGCTCTTGTCAAACCCACATTGTCAGACCTCCCGAGGCCCTCTCTTTCCACTCCCTCACAGCTGGTATGGAGAAATTCAAATAACCTTCACAAAACGTAGGTGCGACTGCCCAGGTCTCTTGGAAGGAGCAGATATCATAATTCTTAATGAAAGAATTCCATTCGGGTAGGGGTAACTTCGAGCTGAACCCGGCAATATTCCAGCTCAAGAAGCTAGAAGTTCTTGGAACCTCTGCAGAGCTTTCTGGGGGGCTAAGAGCTAAGGTCTGGGGGCACATAATGTTAGACTGAGAGGAACTTGATGGACCAGAAACCCTTCTGCCACCTAATTGTGATACCATATTGAAAATGTTGCTTGTCAGCAACATGTCCTCTCCACCCAAAACTGTATAGACAGAAGGATTTATAAAAAAATCCACTGGGGAACTCGCTTGGTTTAGTCAATCATTAGACTCAAGGTTTGACAAGCCTTGCAGTCTTAGAAGACCCTGCCGGGATTCCGCCTCATAGCCAAAAGGGAAGCGCCTAAATTGTATACTAGACTTTTCAGGGCCACTTGTGCGAAATTCCAGCGTAAAAAGGTTATCAACAAGATCAACACTTTTTAAGGTCAGTTCAATGCTATCTAAAGGTTGATCATACAGCACGATCCGCACGATCATGCAGCCAAGATGTCCTCCCTAATCAATGAACGGCACCCCCTCACATGTCTAATCCAATGGATAGATTTATTTATCAGTGAGTCAGCAGTCTCGATAGCAGCATAGCGTGATAGTTTGGGTACATTAACCATGTAGATTTTGGGTGGCTTACGTGCTTTTAGTCTATTCCCTCTAGATTGCCCTGGGATGTGATCAGAAAGGCTTTGTCCATAGGATGCATAGGCATTATCTCTATGGAAGATGCCGGTGCTACTGTCGCGATCATAGGGTAATTCAGGGAGGGGGAAAGAATCCTTTGGTATGGTAGACCTTGGTGGTTGAGTAGATGAACCCATGGTACCTTGTTTGATTGTATTGTTTGGGCCCTTACTCCTGGGAGATCCAGTGGTTACATCAGCAACCGGACATGGACATGACCAGGGTCCCGCATTAACCACAGGGGTCGGTGCCATCGGGACATTGGGCTTTTTCTGGATCTGAGTAGATGGCCGCTTTTTTTGGTCTGCACTAGAGGTTAAAAACTTCACCATGGGGGGCGGGGCTTAGCTGGCGATGTGAGCAGACGTGCTCTGGAAGGGCTCCTGCTGTCACCCGCCATCAGAAGCGATTTAAGCGGAGCTGGGGGACCCTAAAATCGCCCCTCGAGTTGCATCAAGGGTGCCTGTGTGTCAGGAGGCGGCGAGTGAGCTGTTAATCTCCCGAGAGGCGGCGGGTGTATGCGGATCAGCGGAGCTGGGAGGTGAGCCTGGTGCGGCGACCCGCCATCTTGAGAGCCCCTGGCAGAACGGGACCCGCGCTTGGAGACCGGACGGCGAGCCCTGGGAGAGAGAGTGGCGAGTGCAACCCCCGGAGCGCATCGTGAGGCCCTGACCGCCGGGTGACTGCGACTGAACCCTAGACCCCCGGGAAGCTACCAGTGAGCGGGGTTGGAGGAGCCCGGTTGCGGGCCTGAGGAGGGGACCCGCCATTTTGTTGAAGCGAGGCCTGTGGCTGGAGGCAGGGTGTCAGGCCCTCTTGCAGCGGGAGTGGCGGCTCCCCTTGGGACACGGCGCGGTGGAGCACGGAAACAGAGCGGAGGAAGTAGCTCCGGACTGAGCACCATGAATCGCCCGTGGAGGGACCAGTGGTGAGCTTGTTGCAGGGGCCTGCTGCCTACAGTGGGGTGCAGTGATAAGCGGGGCTCGCGACCTGACGGCATTTGCTGATGGGGCCAATAGTGCATACTGGACCTCCCCCACTGCAGTAGCGAGGCGAGGTGGGGGTTTTGAACCGGCGGAAAGGCCTAGGACTCTGGGGCAGACGGCCCTGTCCCAGGGGTCTGGAAGCTGCAGTCAAGCGCGACCCGCCATTTTGGAGGCTGAACGGGCGAGGTATACGCGCGACTGGGGGTTGCTGGCTTGCCCCTGTGTGATCATTCTGCAGACCGAGGATCGCTTGGTGGAAGGCAGGATGGCTTGTGACCCTGCGGAGTTGCTCTGTGAGTGTATGGTGGCTGGACGGTCCGCCCCCCCCGGGATACCTCGAGGCCTGGAGTGCAGCGGGCCTTGGAGGGGGCGGCATTGTTTCCTGGAGGGACTGCTCAGTGTTGGATTACTCTGAGGTCCTGCGGTGAGGCCTAGGAAGCGGGCGGTGACTGAGTGAAGCTTGAGCCCCCTGTCATTGCGGTATTTTTGGAGCTGCCATTTCGTGACCCCCGCGCTGGGGCCTGGCTTGCTGCCTTGAGGGGTGTAGGCCTGGGAGCGATCATCGGTGACCAGAGAAGCTATGTGGGACTTTAGCGGCAGGACCAGTGGAGCAGAGAGGGCAGCAAAGGACCTAACTTTAAAAAACAGGCGCAGCTGGTGCGAGGTGTGTTGGACGGAATCGCAGGGCTTTTGGGGAGAGGTGAGCTACCTGCAGTCATTTGGCGCCCTGCGCGCCGGGACTTGAGCAGCTCTATCTGCGGTGAATCGGACTACGAAGAGGCCCTGGTGCGTGGACATGAGGCAAGGGGTTGCTGGGTCTGGTCGGGAACCGGAGGTGAGGGCTGCGTCCTGCTGTGCGTCCCCCCGTCCACTTGTCTACTGGTACTGGGCAACTGGGGCCTGTTGAACTGTTGCAGCGGGGGGCCATGTACGCTCCTTGCACCCGGGGGGCCTGCTATCATCCTGCGGAGTGGCGGTGGGTCTGGTCCGGCCTTGCGAGGTGATCGGCCGGGCCCATGCTTTGAAGAGGGCCCTCTCCTTGGTTGTTGTGACTGAATGGGACCCCGAGGTGAGTGCTGTGCCTAGCTGTATATATCCCCACCCACTTGGCTCCTAGTGTTGGGCGAGTGGGGCCTGCTGACCTACTGCAGCGGGGGGCTGTACGCGCTCCCTGTCCCCGTGGGGCCTGCTCTAGTCTTGCAGAGTGGCGGTGGGCCGGTCCGGCCTTGTGAGGTGATCGGCCGGGCCCCCACTGCGAAGCGGGCCCTCCCCCGGGCTGTTGGGTCTACCTGGAGTGAGCGCTGCGCCTTGTTGGGGGTTCCCCCGTCCCTTTGGCTCCTGTTGCTGGGCGGTCGGGGCCTACTACTCCCTAAGTGTCCTGAAACATTAAGGTGTGTTTGCGTGCTGTAACCTGGGTGGCCTAAGATAATCATTTGCTAAAGGTACTTGCACGGACTGCGAGGGTGGGGAAGAGTGACCTGCAGGGGAGTGAGAAGTGATTTATAGCTCATGTGTAAGCGATGCTAAACCAGAACTGCCATTGTGATACTGCCCTGGGGTTTGAGACCATTGCCTTTTGGGGTTGGTGTGCTGAGGGCGGGGGGGATCTATAACTGACACTGTACGCAGGATTTGGGCTCTTGGACCCCTTAACTGGATTGGTCACCGGGCTGTGAAGCCATCGGGGGGACTTGCGGGGGCCCGACTGGGAGGGGGGAGAGCTATTACGTGCAGGGTTCTGCTGTCTGTTGCGCCCCTATCCCCCTTTGCCCCGGGGCTGTGGGAGTCCCCCGGAGGTTTCATGCTATGAGATAGTCCTCGCCCTCATATCGTTGTTTGCCCGAGCCCCTGGCTGTGGAGCTGTGCAGCCCCATACGTGACCTGGGACCCCGGGGGAGGTGATGGGGGCCTGCTTAGACACCACGCAGTGGAGGAGTTAGCGAGGGGGTGAAGATTGTGGCTAGGCTTCTTACCGGAGACCAAGACTCTGATCCCTCAGAACGTACGACTGCGGATCACCTGTTCGAGAAGCCGCCTGTGAATCCTTATCGAGAGTGGCTGAGCTGATGATGACGCGCAACAAGGGGAACAAGGCTGATCAGACTGCAGTCCCCAGGGACAATACGGTGGTGGCGATGTGGGGGAAGTCGGGTGCAACGGCCGCGGGTGGGGCCTGTCTCAGGACACTGAAGATTTCCCACCGGTCACCCAGGCCTTTTTGACTTCCTTCATGGCTGATCTGAAAACTAAGATTGGATCTCTGCGGTCTGTGGTGCATACATGTGTGAAGGAACTGCAAAAGGAAGTCACGGATCTTGGAGACCGAGTGGACGGACTGGAGAAGACGATTGACACACGCACGGAGGATCAGGAACACCTATGGCAGCGCCTGGCGGCACTTGAGGAACAGCATATTGAGCTTCAAGTGAAGCAGGAGGACTTAGAGAACAGAAGCCGTCGAAATAACCTCCGCATCCGAGGGGTTCCACTTGGAGAAGAGGAAGAGGACATCATGGCGTTTGTGGCGCACCTCCTGCAAGAGGTCTGGGGTGATGAGAACGCCTCCCCACCGGCTTTGGATCGAGCCCACCGGGTTGCTGGGCCTGCGGGAAGACCAGGGCTCCTGCCGGACACCCTGACCAGAGTCCATTTCTTCACGGAAAAAGAGGCCATTTGGAAGATAGCTCGTGACAAGCCGGACTTGCGGTACAAGGGACATAAGATTCAAATATTCCAAGATCTGGCACCCAACACCTTAAAGAGGAGGCGAGCATTCAGACCGGTGACCGAGAAACTACGCAGCCTGGGCATTTCCTATCAGTGGGGGCATCCATTTGCTCTTATCTTCCAATAGGAATCCAAGCGTCAAATCATGCGATCCTACAATGAGGCGGCGCAACTCCTCCGGCTGCCATTGTCACCTCCGGCGAGTCCATCTCGGCCCCGCAGACAGGAAAGGGTGCCGGCCCGACCATCATGGACCACAGTGCAACGGCAGCACCGTAAGTCCCCCAAGAATGAGCGTTCACCCTCCCAGGCTAAACAAGACATTATAGCTCACATTCGATCCCTTGAGGGAGACAGAGAGGAGACGGAAGAGCGCCCTTTGACGCCATGATCTATGGGACGACTCCTCGTCGCCTCCTGAAAAGGAGGGGTTTTAACCCCGTGTACACGTGACCCCCGGGGGAGGAAACACTCTGCGGTTCTCCATACAACACCCTGGCTCCAGTCTTGTGGGTGGGGGATAGCGGGAGTCCCCCAGTTGTTAGACCTTTGAGACCGCCACAACCCCCTACGGGCTGCCCCTAAGGGAGTGACATCCCAGAGAGCATTCAAACCTGTGGATGTAGGATGCCCTATTTAGGGGACAGTGTACTATGGCCCTGTTGGCCGCTGGTATTGTTTCCAGATGAGTGGCTTCCTTGGCCGCTTTTTATTTCTCTGCTCCTTTCCTCCTTTTCTTGTTTCCTGCTGATCTTCTTTCCTCTCCTTTTGTCTTCTCATGGGAGCGAGTGGGGGTGGTCCTGAGTGGTGGGAGGATATGGGACAACGCGGGTGTGGGTCTGCCGAGTGTGTGGAGAGCGCTGGATGACTGCGGAATGGGCGTGGGCGCTCCCCGACACGATTATACCATGACAACAAACTCACCTCGCCCCCTGAAAATCTTAACGTTTAATGTAAAGGGTCTCAACTCGCCCAATAAGTGCAAACAAGTATGGCACTACCTCCTCCAACAGAACCCGGACATCATACTTCTGCAGGAGACGCATCTCTTGCAAGCGGACACCAAGCGCATGACGCACCCTAGGTACCCTCTCCATTTCTGGGCGTCAGCGGATACAAAGACAGCAGGAGTGGCAATATTGTGCAGGGCTGGCATCAGGCGAGGGGGAGATAGGGCCTTCCGGAGTGGGGATGGGCGCTTCCTCAGAGTGAGTGTGGAGGTGGGGAGACGTCGCTACACTTTATGTAATATTTATGCCCCATATCAGGCGCAAGACTGCTACCTTCGGGAGCTTCTGCGGGAACAGGTACCACAGGGAGACCCTTCCCTCATACTAGGGGGAGATTTGAACTTAGTATGGAGCCCCGAGGTGAATAGAAGCGAGGACTCCTTTAGTGGCGCGGGAGAAATGTCTTCGACGCTGCGCAAGCAGATAGTGGACCTAGGGCTGAGGGATGCGTGGTGCTACTACTCCCCTGATCGACGGGAATACTCGTTCTACTGTCATGTGCATCGGACATATTCCCGTATCGACTACTTATTTATTTCCCATAACCTCTCTCGCGTTATCCTCGACGTCAATATGTCTGACATCTTGCTCTCTGATCATGCTCATGTTGAATTGCTTCTGCAGGATCCGACTGCTGGCCCTGCTCGGGATGTCGTGTTTTGGCAGCTCCTGAGTTAGCGTTTAGCACAACTACACGGTCTTTTCTGTTAACTTGACCAAAACGAACGGGGGCCATTTTGAATCCCTCTGACTTCCGTTTCCTATGAAACACGCTGCCTCGTGGTCAGTGTGCCCTTTCGTCCTTTCTCGATACCCATGGTCACTAGTCTGCTCGGCAACAGGCTATTTTTAGTACTGGTCAAGCGCACATGCGCATTACGCACCAATTGGTCACTCTTTAGGAATGTTCACACTAACTGACCAGTGCTGTTGAAACTCCTCCCACATGTTGGCTGTGTTCCAAAAATGACCTTATATGTACCTAAAATGTGTAACTTGTACCCGCCTATCTTTTTATTGCTATTAAACTGTATAAAAGGGGTCGCGCATCGATGTTCGGTGTGCTACTTCTTACATTACCGAAGGGTGCTGTAGGAATGTATCACCACCCCATGGGGTCTTAATAAACTTGTCTTTTACCTTTTCCAGTGTCCGTGCCAACTTCTATACTAAAGCGTTCGAGAGTTTAACAAAGTATGTAGGCCTGATTTGAACCCAACACCACAAATTGGCGACCACGAAGGGACTCATCGGCGACTCGGATGCCCGAAGGAGAGGTCGTGACGAAGGTCAGGAAACTCGCCATGGACGCGTACGCTGCCACTGAGTGACCCGAGTCTCGGCACCCACGGTGTGTTTTCCCGTCCTTCCGATCTAACCTTCCAGGTGGCGCCGGTCTTCGACTGAGATTCTGATCTTGGATTGTCGTGATGTGCCGTTTTGGCTGATTTGACCACAGAACTTGGCAGTTGGACTTTGGACGTTTGAAAAGAAAATTGGTAAGCTTTTGATTGGTGAGGTAGTCTACTGACACTTACTGTGGCTTTTTGAAACTTTGAATTTGAATTTGAATTTGTTAGCTAACGTTTTGAATCTTTGAATTTGAATTTGAATATGTGAAGTGCACCTCACATAGGCAGGCATGTAGGGATATTTCTCTGATTTATTTGATTTGAACGGTACACCGCGTTAGGTGTCATTTTTGTAGTATCGTGCTTTCATGGTACTTTTTGAAACATGCCTGTTTTTAGCACACTCCGTAGGATGTGCTGTTCTGAAAATGGTACCAATTATCGATTAAGTGAAAAACAGCCGGCTCCCCCAGAGGGAACTCCAAATCGTGAAATGTATGTCAAATTCGGTATTCCACCTATAATGTATAGTACATTATGGCATAAGTATACTAAAACTGATCATGAATTACAGTGGCCACTATATGGGTCGTTTGACCTTCGAAAGGTACAATATGTAGAGCAGTGTTTGTTTCAGCGAAGGTCTAGACAAGATATGTTTGATTGTGTGCGCATGTGGGAGAAAGAGGTGCGTGAACGAGCGAAGCGTGAGGAAGCCTTGGCGGAGAAAGTGCAGCGGAAGGCTACACATGACAAAGCTTTACAGCTACAGGAGAAGGAATTACAGGAAAAGAAAGAGAGGGAGAGACGAGAACGCAATTTACAGGTTAATGGTCAATTCCCTATCAGACGTCCTCTCTATCCAGTCCTTACTAATGAAACGGATGATTTTTCATTACTAGATCGTTGTCCGCCCCCGTACGTCGCACCAACGGCTCTGAGCGAGGAATCAGACGAGGATAGTGATCGAACACAGCGTACCAGGTTACATGCGGAACGAGCTGCGGAATTACGTTCATTTGCACGAAAACTAAATATTAATACTGTTACTGTTTCTGACGTTACTGAACAAATGGAACAGTGGCCTGATAAGGAACGACTGTATTTTTTAGATCATTTTGGAGATGAAGTTGTTGAGCGGTATAGAAAATATTCTCTCGAGTTAGAACCAAAGGAGATATCCAAGGGTCGTGAGTATTTTCGTAAAGGTCTTTTTGTTCTTTCAGATGCGGACGACTTCTTCAAGCGTTTGATTGAACTGCGTAATGAGGCGACACGACTACGGGAGTTGGAAAAGTCGAAGAATTCGTCTACGTCCGGAGCGACGGGGATATCCAAAGAATGCCCTATTTTTGAAACAGATAAGATCGCTGCGATTAATGTTAGACCTATGCGAGAAGCTGCGCCTTTATATGTCCCTCATAAAGGGGATGGCACAGATGATGATAAAAGATCCAAAGGCGCGAAAGGGTATTTTGTATATAATTGGGTTTATACGCCTTGGAATAGAGCAGATGTCATGGCGCTTAAGAACGCTTTACCTGATCCCCGTAAAAACCCTGCGGCTTTTTATGAAAATGTTGAAAGTGCAATTTCTTCATGTATCATGACGTTAGTTGATATTGATCTATTTTTCGGGTTGATATTGCCCCCTGATATGTGGAGAGTAATTCGTAGGTTTGATGACCTCACGACTCTCGGGGCCACTTGGAAAGATCTTGTTCAGGCTGATTTAGATAGAGAACCAGCATGTAAGCCGTGTCAATTAATATTAGACCTTCCAGGGGCCATACTAACAAAACTAAAGACTCTTGCTCCCGCTAAAAAGATTGATTGGACTATATTAGCCTCTTGTAAGCAGAAAGCGGATGAATCAGTTTCCGATTTTTTCTCTCGCTTCGAGGAAGCGTTCCATGATTACAGTGGTCAATTATTGACAGAAGATACTGGCAGGCATCTATTCGTTGATAAGTATGTAGCTAATCTCCTACCGGAGATTGCGAAACGATTAAAAGCGAGTGAAAGTTCATGGACCACAGCAACCCCTGCTTCTTTATTGACTATGGCTCAATATTATGAAAGACAGGAATTAGAGGCGAAAGAAAGTAGTGACAAGAAGGCGAAGGATTTGAAGACGAAGGTAATGTTAGCTCAGGTTCAGGCTACGAGAGGAAACAGTAGAGGAGGGCGAGGATCATACAGTAATGCTCCTCCCCCTCGTTCTGACATTTCTGTGAATCAATGTGCATACTGCAAACAGTTTGGGCATTGGATTGCAGACTGTCCGGTGTTTCGAGAGCAGCGTAATTTGAGGGGACGAGGAAGTGGGAGATCTAGGAATTATTATGGAGGGTCAAGAGGAGGTTATGGCACGAATGATCGTGGAGGATATGGAGCAAGGGGTCGTGGTCAGTCAGATTATAATACGTTTGATAATCGCAATCAATATCAGATAAATGAGGGTGGTCCTGCTGAACCACGGGATGAGCATTACGCATAGGATTGCGTAGGATGGGGTGTGGAATCGGTTGAGGTACCAGTTGATCAGAGGGGTCCATACATAGAAGCACATGTTCTGGGTTCTACTGATCAATTTCTGGTCGATACAGGAGCTACTCGTAGCGCTTTGTCCAAATACTTGGTTCCAAGGGCTCCCCTGTCTGGCGAGGTAATTACAGCAATAGGGTTCGATGGAACACCTACTTCTAGCCCATTGTCTCAACCAGTTGCATTTCATGTTGATAAATTTGCTGCCCCTTGTCCCTTTTTGTTGTCTCCAAACACACCAGATAATATTATTGGACTCGATATGTTAAAACACTTTCGAGCTACTATTCGCTGTGCCCCAGAAGGAGTGCGAGTTGTGTTGAATGAGAATTACCCAGACTTTGAGCGAGTGTGTTTTCTCCATGAATCTGAAGTATTGGCCTCCTTACCAAAAACGTTGTGGGCCACTTCTGACACGGATGTGGGGCAGATGTTTAATCCCTCCAGTACGTATTACTGTAAAGGAGGGAGTGTCTCTACCACGTGTCCCACAGTATAAGATTTCCAGAGAAGGAGAACTTGCTTTGATGCACATTGTGAATGATTTGATTTTGGCAGGAGTAGTTGAGAAAGTCCCCTACAATGTTTGCAATAGCCCAATTTTACCGATCCTTAAAAGAGATACAGATGCTAAGGTTTACCGTTTCATTATTGATTTGAGGGAAATAAACAAGATAGTAGTGCCTCAGTACCCGGTGGTGTCTGACATCACCACGTTGCTTACGTTGGTTCCATCGACGGCAACTACTTTTACAGTCATCGATTTGAAGAACGCCTTCTTTTCGATCCCTGTACATCCTGACAGTCGATATCTATTCGGCTTCACATTAAATAATAAATCATACAGATTCTGTCGAGTTCCTCAAGGCTATACTGAAAGTCCTAGCATTTATAGTCAGGCATTAAAAAGACAGCTTGATTCCTTTGACTTACAAGAGGGAGTGGTTCTCATTCAATATGTAGACGATATCTTACTTGCTGCAGACACGCCAGAACAATGTGAGAAGAGTACCTTTTCCTTGCTTTCCTTCCTGGCTAAACATAATCATAAAGTTTCGAAGAAAAAGCTACAATATTGTAGACCAAAGGTGACCTACCTCGGTCATCTTTTGTCTAAGGAGGGCCGTGCATTGACACCAGATCGAATTCAAGCAATCCTAGATACTCCAGTCCCTCGCACTCAGAAGGATATTCGCGCCTTTATAGGTTTGACGTCTTTTTGTAGGCAATGGATATTGGGTTTTTCGCATATTGTTAAACCATTGTTAGCATTGTTGTCTAAAGATATACCGATTCCCATTGAATGGACGGATGAATGTCAGAACGCTTTTGAACAATTGAGACAAGCTCTTTGTTCTGCACCAGTGTTAGGTACACCTGATTACACGAAGATTTTTACATTATATGTACACGAGAAGGATGGGTGTGCATTGTCAGTGTTAGTGCAGACACACGGAGACAAACAGAGGCCTTGTGCATACTTCTCGGCGGTACTCGACCCTGTGGCTCGAGGGTTGCCTGGATGTTTTCGAGCAGTTGCAGCAACAGCAGTTGCGATACGACAAAGTGAGGGAATAGTTTTGTCACACAAATTGTTGGTGCTAGTTCCCCATGCGGTAGATGCGTTACTGAATCAAACAAAAACGCAGCATCTAACCAGTGCCCGTTTGACAGGATATGAGCTAACGTTGTTGGCGCCGCACATCACACTAAAGCGATGTGCGACACTGAATCCTGCTACTTTACTGCCGGATCCTGTTGCTGAGACCCAGAAGGAAGAACAACATGATTGTGTTTTTCTGACTGAGGAACAGACAAAGGGTCGTATCGATTTACAGGATACGCCATTTCCAGATGTAGATGGGGAACTGTGGGTTGATGGATCGTGCGTGAGGTTACCAGATGGTACGACTTCCGCAGCTTATGCGATCACGACACTTAAGACCGTGGTAGAAGCAGCACGGATACCCCAAAAATCGGCTCAAGCGGCTGAGTTGATAGCCTTAACGAAGGCATGTGAGTTGAATGCTGGACTATGTGTGAACATTTACACGGATAGTCGTTACGCTTTTGGAGTAGTGCATGATTTTGGCCTACTTTGGAAGGAACGAGGATTCCTGACTTCACACGGAGTACACATCATGCATGGAGAATTGGTACGCGATCTCCTTAATGCACTGTTATGCCCAGAGAAAGTTGCAATAGTCAAGTGCAGTGCACACAAAAAGGTGACGGACAAAATAGGGCAAGGCAATGCTTTCGCAGACCGCATTGCGAGAGAGACCGCTATGCTGCAAAATAATTTCCCCATGTATGTGGTGAAGTCACAAGCTGAGCGGTGGCATGATGCTAGAGAAGAAATACTAGATATACAGAAGTCAGCATCAGAGGCAGAACTTGTGAAATGGGCCACTGAAGGAGTATTAGATGATGAGGGTTGCTGGCGTAGTAAAGATATGGAGAGATGGAAACTACCCATGGCCTATTTACAAACAATGGTGCAAATGACACACGGGCTGGCACACATTGGAGCTCTCGCAATTACTAAATTGCTTACACGAGTTTGGGAAAATGCTGACATTGCTAGCACGGCTAAGAGAGTAGTGCAGACCTGTCTGATATGCTTGCAGCACAATCCTGGACAAGGGACTCATACTCCTAAAGGTGGGTTTGTTCCACCTACTGCACCATTCGAAGTACTACAAATGGATTACATCCAGCTGGAGCGATGTAATAATCTCAAGTATGTCCTAGTAGTGGTGTGTGCCTTCAGCAAATGGATTGAGGCTTACCCTACGAAAGACAATACAGCATTGACAACAGCTAAGGTGTTACTGAAGGAATACTTCCTGCGCTACGGAGTTTGTAAACTTATGTGGAGTGATAATGGCCCTCATTTCATTGGGAAAGTAGTGGAATATGTCCTGAAAGGATTGGGAATCAAACAACGATTCCATGCTGTCTTTCATCCGCAATCAGCAGGTTTAGTAGAACGATACAATGCAACTCTGAAGCTGAAGTTAGCAAAGATAGTGGCATCTACATCTCTGAAATGGCCGGACGCTTTGCCTCTGGCATTGCTGTCCATTCGATCAGTGCCACATTCTCGATCTGGCCTCACACCCTACGAAGTGGTGTTTGGAAGGCCTATGAATATTTGGGGAGTTCCAAAACCTCGTTTGATACATGATATGCCTTGTATAATGATGAACGATTATCTGGCACGATTGACAAATGATTTGCTTTCTATTCATCAACAGGTTCGAGAGGCGCTCCCTGATAACTCCACTGGTGAGGCTCACGATCTCCGCCCTGGAGACCACGTGATGGTCAAAGTATTTGAGCGATCCAGCAGTTTGGAACCGAGATGGCATGGCCCTGAGCAAGTGCTGCTGGCTACGCGAACTGCTGTCAGAGTCACCAACAAGAAGCGGTGGATACATTCAACGCATTGCCGACGTGTCTCTCCGGATCTGGTGAGCCCTGTGGTGCTATCCGACTACAGAAAGATTTTGGATACAGAAAAGAGCCCAGCTGTCACGCCTGATGAATTGGAGGGAGCCTTCCCGGACCACGTTGTTTCTGATAAAGTGAAGTACAATCTACGCCCCAGGAAATAAGATTCCTTTTGTGTTTTTGAAACTGGTTGGTAACCGCTCTGAGGTTTGTGAAACGGAAGCCGGGAATATCAAGGGGGGGGGATCAGTTCTGCCCAGTGTAGCGACACCCGTCTTGAATCCCGGAGAACAAATCAACGGCAGCCTCGGTTCAGAACCATCGTTTTATTTTTTCTCGCTTAGTGTTGCTTGTGAAGAGTATTGTCTTGTGAACTATGGCATCTCCTTCGACACAAAAAGGGAGAATTCTTGGTGCTGTTTTGTTTGTCTTGACCGTAGTGGTGATCGCAGTATTAGCCTGGACTATAGAACTGTTGTTTCCTGTACGAGAACATTTACTGCCCACCACTCCAAGTCCGTCTGAACATTTTCATTTCACTCTGCCTTTTCACGAAGAAAGACATAGGCAGACTTATTTGAATAACAGCTTTATTAAGATTCTGCATCATACTCATAACATGACCAACACGTCCAATTGTTGGGTATGTGGGATGTTGCCCGGACATCAGAAGAAGGGAGGAACACCACTCATTCCTCTCCCGTTTTCTCATAATGGTTCTTGTCATGCTTGGTACACTCTTCTTTTTACTCTGCGATGGCCAACGAAAGGTGGACTACTTTTTCGGTTGAATAAAATATCTTATAACGACAAAGACGGCTATCCACATGCTGAAGGAACTAAATTTGAATGGGAAGAGTACCGTCCGGACAATGTTTCTACACCTCGTGTATATACGAATCAAAGACTTATAAATGTGACGAGCTCGCATATGATAACAGTCATTGATACAAAAGCAGATTTGTGTATTAGAAATAAAGGTACAATCCCTGTAGGCCGCAGTGAATGTAATATTACACTTACCTTTGATACACCAACTGGAATTGCATTTGTAGCTTCACGTAACACATATTTCATTTGTGGAAATAAGGGATACCATCGTCTACCATTGGGTTGGTTAGGAACGTGTTATATAGCTTTTGTATTACCACCTGTATTTATTGCTCCTCCCATGTACCACAATGATTACGTTCTGTACCATGATTTCATACTGAACAGGGTCAAGCGAACAATAGATTTTGATGAAATAGACCAGACTGATACCACATTACAACAATATGTAGATTTCAATTTGGGGTTATTTTCATTCGTAGGAGCTGCACTGAATAGCAGGAAGATAAGGCGGCTTACACGTGTGGTGGAAGCCGTCGCTAATGAAACTGCCTCCGCTTTAGGGAATATTACTGAGGAATTGCAAATTACCAGAATTGTGGCGCTCCAGAATCGAATGGTTCTAGATGTGATATTAGCTGATAGAGGTGGAGCATGCCGCGTCATCGGAAGTAGTTGTTGCGTTTACGTACCAGATAACTCACCTTCTGTATATGATTCGATTACAAAATTACATAAAATAGCTGCTGAGATCCACCCAGAAAATGGAACATGGACCTTTTCTGGTTGGTTCTGGACCCTGCTTAGTACTTGGGGTTGGAAATTATTAACGATTCTCTGTGTTTTTATTGGAGTACTATTTTTTCTTTGTCTATGTATTCAATGTGGCCCTACATTATGTTCTGTATGTATCACAGCCTGTATTCCGTCCAAACGAGCTTTTGTTAAGCAAGAGCAACTGATCAATGATGAAGTATTGAAAATAATGGCTATTAACATTGAGGATGAACATTCTGACTACGTCCACTATGAGGTAGCTTTTGCTAAACGCTAAAAGGGCCGTCTGTCGTGTTTTGGCAGCTCCTGAGTTAGCGTTTAGCACAACTACACGGTCTTTTCTGTTAACTTGACCAAAACGAACGGGGGCCATTTTGAATCCCTCTGACTTCCGTTTCCTATGAAACACGCTGCCTCGTGGTCAGTGTGCCCTTTCGTCCTTTCTCGATACCCATGGTCACTAGTCTGCTCGGCAACAGGCTATTTTTAGTACTGGTCAAGCGCACATGCGCATTACGCACCAATTGGTCACTCTTTAGGAATGTTCACACTAACTGACCAGTGCTGTTGAAACTCCTCCCACATGTTGGCTGTGTTCCAAAAATGACCTTATATGTACCTAAAATGTGTAACTTGTACCCGCCTATCTTTTTATTGCTATTAAACTGTATAAAAGGGGTCGCGCATCGATGTTCGGTGTGCTACTTCTTACATTACCGAAGGGTGCTGTAGGAATGTATCACCACCCCATGGGGTCTTAATAAACTTGTCTTTTACCTTTTCCAGTGTCCGTGCCAACTTCTATACTAAAGCGTTCGAGAGTTTAACAAAGTATGTAGGCCTGATTTGAACCCAACACCACAGGGAGAAGAGGTGGTCTTTGCCACCAGGCGTTCTCCGGGATGCAGCCGACGTGGAGGACATTATAGGGGCTATTACTTCCTACTTTCAATGCAACGACTTACCAGAGACACCCTTTCCAGTGGTCTGGGATGCCTTCAAGGCTAAGATATGGGGACACACCACCTCCCTCTCGATTGCGCGAAAGCACGAGGCTCGGGTGCTGGAGGACCACTTGATGGGGGACATCAAAAAAGCAGAGTTACAGGATCAGGGTGGTTCCTCCTTGCGATCCAGACGGCGGCTGGCTAATCTTAGGGGACAGCTCCGGATGCTGCTTACAAACAGAGCGGAGAAATCCTTCTTAGCGCTGAAGCAGCGGTATTTTACGGGAGGGGACAAGGTAGGGAAGATACTGGTGCGAAGGTTGAGAATTCGCGCTGCTAGAGCACACATAGCCAATCCACCTGCCGGATGGGACTAGAGTCGTGGTGGAGAGGGACAAATGCAGGGCATTTAGGGACTACTATGCGACGCTGTATCGGAAGGAGGCACCACCCCCGGGACTGGCGGAGGAGATCCTAGGAAAGTATGATGGGACACCAATACATCCCCACTACGCGAGGGCACTGGAGGAGACGATAACCCAGGAGGAAATAGCAGCACCTGTGCGGGAGCTCCCGTTGGGGAAAATCCCGGGGCCGGATGGTCTCCCTTTATCCTTCTATCGCATGTTTCAGGCACAGCTTGGACCCTACCTTCTCCGGCTATATAATTCCTTCTCAGATGAGGTGGGACCATCCCCTGATATGGGATTGGCAGAAATTGCTTTAATTTTGAATCCTGGGAAAGACCCTACAATGTGTGCGTCATACCGCCCGATTGCTTTGCTCAACACTGACCTTAAAATATACACCAAGTTACTGGCGAAGCGACTAGACCCGCATATGCCGGGACTGGTTGACCCTGACCAAGTGGGTTTTATTCGCAACCGACAGGGGGCAGACAATGTGCGCAGAGTTGCACACCTTGGGGGGAAGGCACATCACTGGCAGATCCCAGTCAGTTTTCTCTCATTAGACGTAGAGAAGGCATTTGACCGGGTGGACTGGTCCTTCCTGAGGGCGGTGCTACACAAGATAGGGTTTGGCCAGAAGATGATTACTATGATTATGCCGCCGTACTTGGCACCTCAAGCGAGGATTCGGGTTAATGGGCAGCTCACGGAGCCGTTTGACATCGGCAGGAGAACCAGGCAGGGCTGCCCACTCTCGCCCCTACTATTTGCCCTGGCAATAGAACCCCTAGCAGATATGATCCGCCGGACCCCGGACATTCATGGCATCCCCCTAGGCGGTCGAGATAACAAAGTGGCGCTCTTTGTGGACGATTTGATCCTTACGCTGACGGAGCCTCGGGAATCGCTGCCGGCCTTGCACTCAGTGCTGTGCCTCTTCGAGCGAGCTTCCGGCCTGAAGATCAACCATGCCAAGTCTTGGGCCCTCAACCTTACCATCCCAAAGGCTGAAATACCCTATTCGGAAGAGATAACTCCATACCGGTGGACGGATCAGAGTATTCGATATCTAGGCCTTCAGCTCACTCCCTCGCTTGAAGGGTGGACACCTATGAACTGGAGGGACTGTCGACGATCGGTCCTTGAAGACATTCGAAGGTGGAAACCGCTTGTGCCGTCGTGGTTTGGCCGACTCAATGCCCTAAAGATGTCTTTCCTTCCCAAAATCTTATATTTATTTCAGGTCCTCCCTACACCTATACCGCTACACAATATAAGAGGCCTTCAACGCGACCTCACCAACTTCATTTGGGGGGGGAAAAGACCCCTCTTCTCCCAAGCACTTCTCGTGGCGCCACATGACAGGGGAAGGCTGGCATGCCCTAATCTTGTAGAGTACTACTGGGCGGCACACCTCCGCTTTATAGTGGAATGGGGAGTAACTGAAAGCGAGAAAGGGTGGCTGCACATGGATAGAGCAGTGACTGGGCGCACCATTTGGGACCTGGCGTAGAGAGCTAGAGCAGGACGCTCTCGGAGCTCCTACCTTGCGGCGCCCACGAAAACGGTACTGGAGATCTGGGACAAGATAGCAGTGCGCAGGGGACTCACGACTTTTCCCTCACCACATACCCCAATTGAGGGGAACCCGTGCTTTCCCCTGGCCCATCGCATTGGGGCTTTCAACAAGTGGTCGCAGGGCAACTGTAGAGTGCTTACGGATCTGTTTGATGGGGGCTCCATTAAGTCTTTCATTTACTGCAGAGAGGAGTTTAAGAGACCGCTCGAAGCTGGGCTCCAATACACTCAGCTGCGACATTGGTTGATGGAAGACGATACATATCAGGCGGCCACGCGTGCGTTCACCCCGTTCGAGCGACTTGTGCGTTCCTATGACGGCTCGAAGGGTCTGATATCCAAATTCTATCAGATCTTGCAGCATCCTCACAAGCCACCGTCCCATCCGTATCAGCAAAGCTGGCATTTCCTCTCGGGAATGGACATCACCCCGGCGCAGTGGGGCCGCCTATGGCGGGACATCCCCAAAGTGTATTGTAGCATTCCGCAACAGGCGAATGCCTATAAAATAATGACTCAGTGGTATTACACGCCCCAGCGCCTACACAAGATGTTCCCTGCTTCTTCCCCTGAATGCTGGAGATGTCGGTCTGCATCTGGAGACTTTATTCACATATGGTGGGCCTGTTATTCACTGACCCTCTTCTGGAAAGAGGTCCTAAGCCACATCAAGGGGGTACTAGGGTTCCCTTTGCCTGAAGCCACTAGCACACTGTTGTTAGGTATCAAACCTGCTGGTCTGAAGGCGCTGACTCGGAGCGATTGGACACTGGCACTTCAAATGCTAGGGGCGGCCAAGCAGCTTATAGCTTTATATTGGAAAAAGGCGGAAGCGCCAACAATCTTGGCTTGGTTTGTGCGATTATGGCATGTTATAACAATGGAGCTTTTCACAGCTAGAATGCAGGCACGCGACACGCGCTTTAAGGCGATTTGTCAAACCCTGGTGAAATATTTATGTGCAGTAGAGCACGCGCGACACATGCCAGTCAGGCTTCGGGTGCTATGGCTTGTGGAAGACGCCATAGCTCCTGCAGAACCGGATAAGCTGCTGCAGTGAGAGTTATGGTTTGGGACGCTTGGACCACTGTAAGCGCTGCAATGCAATCCGATGCAGAGTACGTTGCTCCCTTTTTGCCTACCCCCGCTGACAGGCCCTGTGCTTGCTCTCACTGTTCTTCTTGTTTCCTTTCTTTCTTTACTTTTTCTTGTGTCTACTCTGACCTGCTATCCTCCTTCTCTTTGATATGCAGTTCAAAGTTTGGACCCTTGTGGTTGACTTGTTCTATTTCTCTTGGTTATTGGATGCACTCGACCCTTTGGGTTGAGATATTCTAGGCTGTGATTGACCAGTGTGCATTTAGGATATTAAGACGCGGCCGGCCCTGTGGGGTTTGTCGGTGAAACGCTGTGTATAATACTGTTACATGTGAGACTTCCTAAAATGTTATTTAATGCACTAAAAGATGACGCGGCCGACCCGAGTGGGTTGTAGGCTTAACGCTGTGTAACAGTCCACTTGATGCATGCTCCCTGGTTTGCGGGTGAAATAAAAACAGATTTGACATAAAGAAACTTCACCATATTAAGCAGCTCAAGCAAAGAGCCCTTCAGATCCTGAACTTCCCCCTTCAATGATAGCACCTCCTGCGTTAGTGTGCCTAAGGTTTGCTCTTGCTCACTGGTCATAGAATTACATTTACAGTCAGGGCTAAGAGTTTGCGTTTGGACATGGGTTCTCATAATTTCGTTAACCATCCCCCCGCTTGCTGGATATGCTTCCCCCAGTGCTGCAAATCTATTAGTACAGGTAACGATTGGATTGATATGAGCAGCATAATCAGTATTAGCACTATCCCCCTCATTACCGGAAGCCGTGATACTATCCTGGAGCGCTACTTCTGGCCTGTTTACGCCCGCTGTATTAGATGTCTTATTCTTTCTGGGCTTACAGAACATATCTGGGATCAGGCCCGGACTGGCCATAGCGGGCACCGGGCAATCCCCCGGTGCGCAACACGGGTAGGGGCCGGTTTTGGGCCCCTAGGGGCCGTTTTTGTTACAGGGCCGTTTTTGCAGCATAGCTGCAAAATCGGCCATGTACCAAAATCGGCTGAAAACCGGCCCCGCAAAGAGCTCAGCGGGCACCTCCAACCCCCCTGAGTGGGGAGGGGGGCCGGCCAAGCACTTTACCTGGGCTGGTTGTGGTTCCCAGTCCGGCCCTGTCTGGGATAGCTGGCTGCGCACACTCTGCCTGTTGCTTTCTACGGGGAGGGGATGTGGTGTGTGGGGGGATATGAGGGGCTGATTCAAGAATTTCATTACACTCGCTAATCAGTGTATCAATCCGATCAATAACACAATTGTTGGTGATAGCCTTGCATGATTTTTTTGCTTTTTTCCTATTATTCCTTTTTGGCGCTCCCTCAATTCCCTCCCCACTCACATCCAAAGCTTTCCTCTTCCCCATAGTCCTTGAACAGTAACAAATCTATAGCTATAAATGGTCCAATGTAGATAAGAGGAAAGATAATAATAGTAAAAAACCTTTCCTAGATCAGAAGTTATGCGGGGCGCAGTGCTCAGTAAGTCATAGCTTGGGACAGGAAGTAATTCCCGATGCTAAGGAAGACGCCATCACGAAGCCTCAAGGAGAAGATGGTTAAACATAACGGAAAGATGAGAGCGGACTTATCCAGATAAGAAGTATCCTGTGAAGGAACTTTTTGAAAGATATATCGGTGTTAAGCCGTCCTACCACAAAAAATGTCCAGCCCCGATGAAGAACTTTGACAAAAATATTTCGGTCCTATCAAGAGAAGGTCGAAACGCGTGGCATCAGTAGTGGTTTGGAGTGCAAAAAGCTATACAAAAAAAGAATAGATTTCTTCTTTTGACACAAAAGTCGGTGGAAAGAACTAGGGTTTCCACCGAAAAAGAGGTTGAACTTTTCTCCAACCCTATTTAGGACTCTAAAAATAGTTAACACTGAGGGCTAATATATTGTCCAGGTCCCGGTGTACCTATTGCTGTTAAATTCTGTAGGACAAATATGAAGACGATTTGTTTCAATTCTATTACATAATGATGATTCAATAGGGAATGGTACATCTGTGATGAATATACCACAAACAGAAATATTCTGAGTCTCACTGAAAAAAGATAAATTGCATCGTAAAATTATCAGAATGTATATATATTGTATATGTTGTATAAACTGTGTATTTGTATGTAATGTTTAGCATCGAACTTAGGAGAGAAAAAAACTTTCTTTGGAATGAAGGATAATTTCAATGTACAAAATAATTAAATAATTGAAAATGTATATGCGAAAAACCCAAAGTCAATAAAAGGGACTTTTGAGGTAATAAGGGTAATAAGAAAAAGTGTAATTTATGGTGTCAGAGGTATTGTTGTTTATATAAACAGTAAGTCATAGCAGCATAGGGGAGCACGAAAATGCAATAAGTCAAAGGACCACCGAAGGCAAGATTGTTTATAGTAACAGTACCTTTAGGATCACCAGGGTCGAACCAGACAAGTATTCCAAGGCTAAGAGGGATGGCCCTGCCCTGGCTCCTCCTGGCTTTTCACGGGCGCAGACGGGCCCGCCCTTAGCCTGGGCTTTGCCTAGGCAGCTCCCGGGCAAGCCTGCGCGCGTTCCACACAGCGGGAGGTGCTGCGATGTTTTTAAGCGCCTCCGGGCGCTTGCTGGTGGTGCTGGCAGTGGACGCCTCTCAATGCAGGCTGGGAGATGTATTTTTTTGGCCACAACCAGCCCCCAGGAGCAGGAAGCGAAGCCTTCGAGAATCGCTGGTCGCAGCGACAGAGCCCCCACGGTGGACCAGAGACAGCGCAAACAACCCCCAGAGGTAGACCTGGGGTCGGGTAGGCAGCAGGATGACGAAAAGTAGCCCGTGCTGCGGGTGGTGCTGCGATGTTTTTAAGCACCTCCGGCCGCTTGCTGGTGATGCTGGTAGTGGATGCCGCTCAATGCAGGCTGGGAGATGTAGTTTTTTGGCCACAAAGCAGCCCCTAGGAGCAGGAAGCGAAGCCGTCGAGAGTCGCTGGTTGCAGCGACAGAGCCCCCACGGTGGACCAGAGACAGCGCAAACAACCCCCAGAGATAGACCTGGGGTCGGGTAGGCAGCAGGATGAAGAAAAGTAGCCCGACAATAGTGTGGGGTCCACTCTACTTGTCTTGGAGAGCTGCTGGGGCCACAGGCTCCAACACCCACACTTTCTGTCCTGGCTGGTAAACAGTTAGTATAGCCTTTTGGTCATGACAGGCTTTTTGTAATTCCTGGCTAGCCTCAAGGTTTTTAGTTGCCTTTTTCATGTTCTCAGCCATCCGGGAGCGGAGACCAAGGACATACTCCAAAATATTCTGTTTAGGGTTTTTTTTAGAGGTAACTCCCATCCCTCCTTCACTGGACATAATGGTCCTCTGACAGGGTGTCCAAACAGAAATGCAAGTGGGCTGTAGCCAACCCCCTTCTGAGGAACCTCCCTGTATGCAAACAAAAGGCATGGTAGCAGGATGTCCCATCTCCACCTGAGCTTTTCTGGTAGACCCTTAATCATACCCTTTAAGGTTTTGTTGATTCTTTCAACTAAACCATTGCACTGTGGATGATAGGGTGTGGTGAACATGTAGTTCGCTCACATTCCTTCCATATTACAGTCAAGTAGCTAGACATAAAGTTTGCACCTCTGTCAGATACTACCTTCTTAGGAAATCCCACTCTTGAAAACACTCCCAATAGGGCTCTTGCCACCACAGGTGCTGTAGTGGTCCTAAGGGGAATAGCTTCTTGGTACCTAGTGGCATGGTCCACCATCACTAGGGTCAACTTGTGCCCAGATGCTGTCTGAGGATCCATTGGTCCAACAATGTCAATCCCCACTCTTTCAAATGGAACCCCCACCACAGGTAGTGGTATGAAGGGGGCCTATGTAGTGCCACTTGCCTTACCATCGGCTTGACATGTTACACAGGAGCGACAAAACTCCTTTGTGTCTTCAGACATGAGGGGCCAATGAAAGTGAGGGACAATTGTGTCCCAGGTCTTGTTCTGGCCCAGTTGTCCTGCTAAGGGAATATCATGGGCTAGTGTCAATAGGACGCCCCTGAACTTTAGAGGTATAACCAACCTCCTGGCTGTACCAGGCTCGGGGTCTCTACTCTCTGAGTACAGGAGTCCATCATCACAATAAATCTTAAGGGTGCCACTAGCATTCCCAGCAGCCTCTGCAGCAGCTTGCTGTCTGAGGGGTTCAAGAGAAGGGCAACACAGCTGCTTCTGACTCAGATCTGCCCTGGAATGGCCCCCTGTCCCTAAGAACTCAACCTGATCAGGCTCAAGCTCCTCTGGGACAGTTCCTCCTTCAGGCTCACAATCATCTCCCTCAAGAGACTGATCATCACTCTGAGTCAGGGGGGGAAGGCACTGCCTTAACCCTATTGCTCCTTTTCTTGGAAGGCACCTGGTCCATTACTCCAGAATCCAGGGCCTGTTCAGTGTTATACTTTCTGACCTGTGACCTAGTCACAGCAAACACATGTGCATGGATCCCTAACATTTCTGCATGGGTCCTCAACTCCACTTCAGACCAGGTTGAAGTCTCTAAGTCATTTCCAAGCAAGCATTCTACAGGGAGGTCAGCACTTATCACAACCTTCTTAATGCCAGTTACCCCTCCCCAGGAGAAATTAACAACTGTCAGGGCATGGGTGGTCCTGACATTGCTAGCATTGATCACTTAGTAAGTCTGATCAATTATGATTTGTCCAGGGTCCACAAAGTCTGGTGTACCATTGTGACACTTGCCCCTGTGTCCCTGTAGGCCAAAGCCTCTATCTCACGTATCAAAGGCCATTGTCTGTACTTGCCAAGGTTACTGGGACTCACAGAGGAGGTCTAATGGCTATTCTGTTTACAGACTTTACACCATGGTTTTCTTGGGCCTTATTTATTTTTGGAAGATTGGGGATTCCCACCATTAGAAGCTTTTTGGGGACCGTGTGAAAACTTTTGTTCTTCACCCTTCTCCCCACCTCTTTGATCTTGCTTCTTTTGGTCACCACCATGGTTCTGTACCTTCTGCTTCACCTTGGTTCTAAACCATTTGTCTGCCTTCTTTCCTAATTCTTGGGGAGCGGTCAGATCAGAGTCTACCAGGTGCTGATGCAACAGCTGATTTTGACAATTATTAAGGATCTGCTCTCTCATGATCATATTATACAATCCTGTATAGTCACACACTTTACTGCCCAACAACCAGCCCTCCAGGGCCTTAGTAGCACAATCTACAAAATCAACCCAGTCCTGAGTCTGTGCCTTCTGGGTATCTCTGAACTGTATTCTATACTGCTCAGTGGTTAAGCCAAACCCATCTTATCAGAGCACTCTTCAGGACCTTGTAATCATCAGCATCCTCTTTTCTGACAGTGAGGAGCTTGTCTCTTCCTTTGTCTGCAAAGGAAAGCCACAAGATTGCTGCCCACTGCTCCTGGGGTACATTCTGTACTTTGCAGGCCCTCTGCAGTGCAGTTATCCATTTGTGGATGTCATCCCCATTCTGATAGGGAGGGACAATCCTGTTAAGGTTTCTATGGTCATAAGACCTATCCCTACCACTAGGGAAGTTGCTGCCACCATGGGGTCTAGCCCCATCGTTTTCCTTGCTCTTTCAACCTCTAGGGGCTCCTTTTCTAAGGCTACCTGCTAACTCCATATCCTCAGCCAAGCTTCTTTCATTCTCACCTGATGGTCTCTCTGCTCCTGGGAGGTACCCCTCCTATGAGCAGAGACAGAGGACCCTATAGATGTGCCAGAATGATCAGATTCCACTGAAGGTGATCTGGGTCTTCTGGGCACACCACCAACTCTTTGTGGGGGGACAAAGAGAGGGCCACTTTGGGCTTCCTCATCTCCATTAGGAGCTGGGTTCACCAGGTCTTGGTCATTGTCACCTGCCTGGTCAGCATCAGCGTTTGAGTCCTGGTGGTATTCCCCACTGGGATTCTCCTCCTCTGCTGTACCCACCCACTGCCTACCCTTACAGACTCTGTAGCCTGCCTAAAGTCATCAAGCAGTAATGCCTCTATGAGGCGTTGGGTATTGGGATTCTGTCCTGTCTCTAATTTTCTCCTGACACACAGAGCCCTTAACTCTTGGAGAGGGAATGTTTCATATTTAGATGTCTGTACTTGACTGACATCTGGCAGAGACCCATTAGGTCCTGCTCTAAAGGACATGACTAGTGAGGTGTGGTGTACGCACTACCTGCAATATTTGTCTACCTACTAAACCTCTCTTGAGTTGTAGAAAGGGTGGGATAAGGCCTTGACACACAACTTTAAGTTCAGTAGAACTTACTGTATTTTTAGCTTGTATTATATGTACCTATGGTACCTTTAGTGGGTTTTCAAATGATCAACACTTACGATTATCTGGTAAAATGATGCAAGCTGTAATCCCACACTCTGCACACCAATGTGAGAAGTTGGACTGGCATATGCTGTCCACTATTCTAGTGGGTACCTTGCACCAGTCCAAACGACCCTTATTGATGGTAGGTTTAAAGACAACCTTTATAGAAAGCTATCCTAGTGGTAGCTATGGAGAGCAGCCTTCAGGCTAAGTCTTGAAGGAATGTAAAGCAGCTTGTTTTACCAGTCTATAATTTCATGAATGATCAAATGAAAGGAGAACCACAGCAGATGTATATAAAAAATATATGTATTTATTCTAAACACACCCCTCTAGTCTCTTTATGAGGCAAGAGGTAAAAGTACAATACAATTACTTAAGTAGCACACAGTAAATTAGCACAGTATACGTTTTGCCCGAGTGGCCTCACAAACCATATACTAAAAAAGTGCTATAAGAACCATGAGGGACACAGAAACAAGGCATAGGGCCTGTAGAACCGCTGGGGCAACCAGGAACCATCCAAGTTAGGGACGCATGCTGTGTCTAAACACAGCCGCGAATCACCATTGACTTCTATGGAGAAAGTTGCAAGTAGATTTTTAAAGAATAAGGACAGTTAGGAGTGGACTAGGAACTAACCCCTTCAGTACTGGACAGATCGAGAGTCAAGACCCAGGGAACCCGGGTGCATAGGTGTCTTTAAGTGTCGGGTTTCGTCATCGTTTCCTATGGAGAGCTGCAAAGAAGTGCTGCAGGCGACCATAGGAAGAGTGTCCGGGTGGATCCAAGGGTGGATCGAAGATCTGAAGAACCTGAAAGCAGAGGGTACCGAGTCTGGGTCACTTGCCAGTGACCAGGGAGGCAACAAGAAGATGGCAGCCGATGTCGGGTGATTTCAGGTGATGTAGGTGAAGCTTGACTCTTCAGTCACGAGGACCAGGAGGCATCGATGACAGCCAGGAGCTGGATTCGAGCTGTCACATGTCGGATGTCGAGTGCTGTAGCATCGGTATCTGGATTGGACCCAACAAGCCTTGGCAACAGCAACCCACGCAGAATGAAAAGATTGGCTTCGGTGCAGACCAGCAAGGTCTGAGGGACTCACCCTTTGGAGGGGAGTCAGAGCACCTCTGGAGAATCATTAAAGCCCAAGAAAAAAATGAGATTCCTTCATAGGAACTCACCAGTCGACAGACCAGGGACCGCAAAGGGGCCTCGAGCAGAAATGCAGGAAGCGGGCCCACCAAACACTCGTGGAGTCTAGGCCCACAAGCTTTGGAGCAAAATGTGCTCAGGGCTTGGACTACAAGTAGCCCAATGCACAACTTCGGTAAATCTCGGGAAGTTGATGCACTAGCAAATGTGCTGTATGTCCAGGAGTTCCAGTCCCATGTCTCTCATGATGGCTACAGGACTCAGCTTTGCGGGGGACTCGTGTCGGCCTCGGAAATGTCTGGAAGTCGGTGTCCTGTGTCACAGATTCTTCGGGATCTGGCAGGACCTTGAAAATGCAGACAGGCAAGATGCTTCTATTGTGCCTGTTTGAACAGGGGAGTCACTCTTTGACCCCAAGGGAGATTTCTCCAGTCTTCTAGTCGAAATAGAATGTTGAAGGTCCAAGATATATGTTGCAGAGTTTCGTCCAGGGTGATCTAAAGTCCAAGAGACTGGGTTCCAATACTTATACCAAGTTTAGGGGATGGACTAACTTTAAGGTCCCACCTATGGGAGGACCTGGGGATGGGGTGTTGGGGTGTCCAGTTTCGCACCAGAGCTGGGGCTGAGTGCCCCAGCAATCAGTTTGAACTGGGAAATACACGGGGACACCATGTGTGCCCCAGGCACTGTCTGAAAAGCATTCACTGAATGCACCCACCCTGCCCCAATACACTAAAACCTGTGTGTGGAGGTGGTTACACCTCCCTGGACAGGAAACCTATTGTCTGTGGCAGCAGCATCCATTTTGTGATGCTGGGACTCTTTAAAACTATTACCGGTAAAGTAAAGGTGTACATGTCTTCTCCCTCTAGAAGGGTGGAATTCTACCCCCACGCCCAGGTCTTGGCGGGGGAGGGTAGGATTCAAAAGTGACACCAAACACAACATGTTTTGATGCAGCCATTCCAAAGTTAGCATTTACCGCGAGGTTATAATGCACTTAAGTGTATATGGTATGGCTGTATCACAACAGCTATAAGGAAGGGATTCCAAAAGCTGCAGACGGGCTCAACTCATGCTAGGGCATCCTTTCACACAAAACCAATAACTCTGCCTCCAGGATTGTCAAGGCCTGCCATAGGAGTGACTTATAGGTTTGTATGTGTCTGTATATATAGGTAGATATAGGTATACTGTATCTAAGTAAAGGGTGCAAGCACCACCTTACCCGGGCTGCAGTAGCAGACCTGTGATGTCATATTGGAAGGATTCCCAGGTGTGGCATAATATATGCTTCAGCCCCTGGTAGGTCTCTGGTGTACCTATGCCCTTGGTACCTAAGGTACTATATACTAGGGACTCACAAAGGTAACCCAATAACCAATTTGGAGTGTACCTAATGTACATGCAATCAATTTAGAGAAGAAGCAGCTAGGCTGGGGCCTGGTTAGCAGGGCCCCAGCCAGACTAAAGTCGATAAATCAGTGAAACACAGCAAAAAGTGGGGATAACCATACTAAGCAGATCCTACTCTCCTACGGTTGGGCTGCCCAACGATGACTTGGAGGGCTTCATAAAAAGCACGAAACTGGGCAGAAAGGGAGGGAAGCGCGGAGTCATCCCAGCTGGCTCCGATGACATAACCGGGAAGCGGCGATGCTCCGGGTCCCACGCTGCGTCGGCCAACGGACAGTGAGAAGGCAAAGAGCCAAGATGCTTCTTTGCCTTCTTCATGTGCTGCGACTTAACCGATGAGTGTGAAGACTTCGATGACAAATGGTGATGGCTCTGCGACCAGTCCTGCGACCTTCTCCTTGACCGGGACCTTAAATGGCGCAGAATGGACTGCCAGGCCTCCAAAAGGTTTCGGGACCGCTCCTGCAAATACTTCGGGTTGAGGGTCCGGCAGTCAGAGCACGACTTTGGGTCGTGGTCGTGGTCGCGCTACGGGCACCAAAGGCACACGAGAAGCAGATCAGAGACCGACATCAACTAGTGACAGGAGTCACAGGACTAGAAACCAGACTGATAATTGGACATCCCTCGTGCACCAGGATTCACTAAGACTCAAAAAGATGATGACAAAAGTAAAAAAAGTGACTAGGGGCACGCTCTCTCCGGATCAGAAAGGGAAAACTGACATCAGCATGCAGGGGCGGCCTCTAAGTAGACACCGCAATGTCATCCTGGCGACCATGACACCGACAACGAATGCAAAGTCTACCGAGGCCACCAACCAACGTGCAGGGGTACTGCTAGGAAAACTTTTCTCCAGATCCAGTCTGACACCTGGGGGTAAATCCAAGGTAAGGAATCTATAACTACAGTCTCGTTCAGATACCATTTTATTAATGTGTTTAAAGCTTGTGTAGTTACAGCACAATGGCAGGGGGAGGGCTTATCAGTGCAATTGCAATAGTAGTGCAGCCCCCTACCAGTGTGCAGGTCAGATTGGCTGGCTACCTAAAGCCGACCAATCTGACCCTGCGTACTTCAGAGCCTGTAATCCCAAGGCTGAGAAACAGTTGAGTAATTCCAGCCTCAGGCCCTCATCCTCAAAATGAGCACTTGGTTAGCCTTCTCCAGCCAATCCTGGAGCTGTCAGAGAGCCAATCCTTGAGCTGTCCTAGAATGGAAGTTCTTCCCTTTCCGCCCGAGTCAGCCGAGGAGAGCCAGGAGGAAGTGGACCGCATCCAGAGCCTGCGACAGCGTGGACACGGAAATGATGGTCGGGTGGCAGGTAAGTTCTTTGTATTTTTTTGTTCATCTTTGCTGTATGTTTACCCCCTCCTCCCTACATCCCCGTGATCCTCCTCGCCCTTCCACTCGGACCCCACACCAGCTGCTTCTACTTCTGCTCGTCTACTCCTGTCCACTACCAGCAGACAATGCACAGGACCCCAGACACCAATACTTGGCTCAGTGACAGAGAAGAAAAATGAAATGATAACAAACTTGTTTTATTATCATTATATTTTTTCTGTGTGCACTGTACAATTGTTATTCATTTTTTTAAATGTATTCAGTAATTTTAAATGACTTTGATTTTGTAATTTAATTGCAATAGTAGCTTATAGTACCTTAGTGGGATGTTGGCTTTGTAGTGGGTTAGGGTGAGATGTGAATAAGTAATAATTAATTAATCATTTTTAACTAAGTATGTCATTGATAATAATTTTGCACATTATGTTATTCTGCTTTATTTTAGTTTTATTTTAGGAAGGGGTTGCTAGGTTTGTAGGGTATAAGGTGGAAATTGAGTAATAATGAAATATATTTAGCTAGTCATTTTTTATAATATTTTAACTGATTAATACTTATGTATATTGTGTGATAATTATATATTGTATTTATATGTTAGGGGTGGGCTGCTAGATTTTTAGGTGATTAGGCCGGGAAGTTAATTAAGTAATCATTAAATTACTGTTATTTTTGTAATAGTTAATTATAAATTTGTTTCGTTTTTATGTTAATTGTTTAATATTTTTTAATATCTATGCTTATGCAAATTATTATTTTTTATGTTAAGAGTTTTATATTTTTTTCATAAATATTAGGGTTATTCAAATATGTAATGTGTTTGATGTGAAGTACTTTCTCTACTGTTGCAAAGAATGGAGTTGGAATAGTAGTTAATCCCTTCAAAGTATAAAACTTACCCATCTGCAATACAGACTGGAGTTGAAATAGGAAATCTTACCCCTCCGAAGTCAAATGCTTTCCTTACTGTTGTACAGACTGGAGTGAGAATAGTAAATTTAGCCCCTCTGATGTCCAACACGTTCCCTACCGTTGCATAGACTGTAGTGGGAATATCAAATGTAACCTCTCTGAAGTCCAACACTTTCCCTACTGTAGCACAGAATGGAGTGGGAATAGTACATCTTACCACTCCGAAGTTAAACACTTTCCCTACTGTTGTAAAGACTGGAGTGGGAATAGTAAATCATCCCCCTTTGAAGTCCAATGCTTTTCCTAATGTTGCATAGACTGACGTGGGAATAGTAAATGTTATCCCTTTGACATCCAATGCATTTCCTGCTATTACACAGACTGGAGTAAGAATAAGACATTAAACTCCACAGGAGTCAAACACTCACCCTACTGTAGTACAGACTAGCGCCAAAGTCCATTGCTTTCCCTACTGTTGTATAAGGTGGAGTGGGAATGACAAATTTAACCTCTGCGAAGTCCAAAGCCTTACCTACTATTGTACAGACTGGAGTGAGAATAATAAATTGAATCCCTCTGAAGTCCAACGCTTTCCTCACTCTTTATAATATTTTAAGGATATGTGTTTTTTTGGGGTTCTACATTTGTAATATTTAACTTATTGTCTGAATTAATTAATATTTGTAAGATATGGAGTTGTTTATATTTTTATGGTTTTATTGTGTGTGTAATATATATATGAATATATATATGATCAAGAGCAGGATTGCTCGAAACGCGTCTGTTGTTTTGCCCGATTAAAACTTAAATCTATCTTACTGGATCGGTGTGGCTCGTACCTCATGTCTAAAGAAGTGAAGTTATTGTTGGATATAAATATATATATATAAATATATACATAGATATATATGTTATATTTATATTTATGTAGACACAAGCACATATATACATGTTTGTATATATATATATATATATATATATATATATATATATATATATATACATACACATATGTGTGTGTTTGTGTGTTTATATAATTATATGTGTATATATAGGATTAATTATTATTAGTGGAATTTATTTAATTTGCCTCTGATTAAATGTACATATTAAATATTTATTTTATATTTGTAAGATCTATTACATTAAAAAATATTTATATTCTTGTATTTTCTTTGATGATATTAGTTTCAACAATATTTTGTTTCCGATATTTTAGTACTTAACAATATAGGTACAGGAACACAAGATTTTGGTAAACCAATTTTTTGACATAATATTTGTGTCAAACGATATAGTTTACCTCGATATTGTGTCAATAATCCCTCTGAGTGGAAGACAGTCAATGGCTGAAGTGTGCTGGCCCATTGCCATATGCTTTATACTATTGGTACTCACAAACATTTTGCCAGGGACCAAATGCTTTAGGGCCTGATTATGAGTCTGGCGGTCTTTCGACTGCCAGAGTCGCGGTGGCACAGCAGTGGCGGTCCACAGCGTGCAGTTACGACTTCTAAAGTCGATACAGCTGTGGACCATTGGCTGTGCCAGGAAACAGCCCACTGACAGGGTGCACCTAACAACTGACTTAACTCTTAGTTCACCATTGACATTGTTATCAGGGTGGAGAGAAGCATAAATATTTCTAAATTCATGTTAAAAAACTTTCTCCTAAAATTAAAAACTCCTGAATGCAAAAAATCTCCTGAATGCACTGATATGACGTACTATGATGAAACCATTCTTTTTTTTAATTGAGAAATCCACAGCATCAAAATACAAATAACCACTTATCTTAAATCATAACACAATAATAATTCACTTTGTCCTCCTATACAAACATTAATCTCAGTCCATCATAGGGTCGATCAATCCTACAAAAAGAAAGAATAAGAAACAAGAGCAGGAAAAACACAGGAATTTACAGCTCCTTCCCTATACACATTAATATTTATCCGCCATATAGTCAATCATTGCCCCCCACACATAAAGACCAACCACTCTTTTTCTGGGACCTTTAACGGAGTAAAGACTAAATTCCATATTAAAGATATTACAGAACTTGGCGCGCCACATTTCAAAAGATGGGACCTCCTGCTGTAACCAGAAGGAAGATTTAGATATCCGTGCCACAGCCGTGGCTATGAATATTAGATAGCAACATTTGTACACTGGCATCCCTTGGCACATCTCCTCCCCAATCCCTAACAACATCATGGAAGTTGAAATTTTAATAGGTACTCCAGTGATCTCTGACAAAAACCTTTCTATAGATCCTACCAGAGGAATCAGAGTGGAACATAAATAGAATATATCAGCATTATCTGCACCACACCGAAAACATTTCCCATCATTATGACTCCCCCATTTCATCATCTTAGCAGGAGTATGGTGCAGGTTAAATAGTGTTTTATAATGCTGGGTTTTTAAATTAGCTGCCAGCAAAATTCTCCCAGCAATATCAATCGATTTCTCTAAAGAAACCGACTGATTTTCCCCGCCTGCTTCCCCATTTAGAATAATACTTCTCTAAGTCATCCGATCTTGCAGCTAATATTATTTTATACAGAGAAACAATGTTTTCCTGATGCCTATTAGCCTCTACAATCTTATATGATGTCAACCTGATTGGGTGTTTGACTAAAAAGTCCCTTATCTGCTGTAGAAATTTGAAAAATTTAGTTTTGGATCATTTATATTTATCCGCCAAGCTTGAAAATGAGAAACAGACCCCGTCAGCCTGATAAAAATCGCCAATTCGAATAATTCCTTTCGACCTCCAACTATCTGCAACATAGTCCCAGAAGATCGAAGGTAATAATCCTATAGCGGTGGTAGGTTTTACCGGGAGACCCAAGGAATCTGTAAATTCTTTCAAACTATATTCCAAACTTTAAAAACTGCTCCCAAAACGAATGAAACGATCCTTAATGTAAATAAAATACACTTTTTGAATTTTGAAGAGACTATCATATTTTTACGATTGTTGCCAGATGTCTTTAGAAATAAAAGTGTTCATAAAGTTAAGCAGGATTCCCTAGTTACTTACTTTCTTTATTTTCAGTTATAAATTACATAATTGTTTGCCATTAATTTAACATATTTTCCATGTTAGTGCTGAGTCGAGTAAACAGCAGCCCAGTGAAGCTAATGACTGGGGGGCAACATGCAAAGGTCCGGAGGGAAACGTGGCCCCTGGGTCCTACTTTGAGTCTTTGAGTATCATTGCTTTAAACTATGGTAGGCTGAAGTAAAATGTGAATGACACTAACAGATAAAGAAGGGAGAAAGCTTGAGAGCGTGTGCGTGTGTGTGTGTGTGTGTATATATGCACATTTCTTATTTTGTTTTAGAAAACATGAGGCTGCCAATAACTCTAAAGCTTTCTCTACACCAGACCTACAAAATGATATGGAGACTGATGCTCCTACATCCTTCCTGGTTTAAATAATTTTCAGCATTGAACATTTTGAAATATATGTTTGCAGTGTGTTCGGGGGACCCTCCCTTGAGCAGAGATGTTTTGTTGAATAATGGAGGCACAAAGAAGAACATCTATTTACACCAGAGATTCCAATAAAATAGCCTAGGAGTGCACCAAATGTCAGGACAGTTGCCTGTCAAAACACAAACCCTCCCGCAAGGAGAACAACTTGCTAATGAGAAGAGAACACATAAAGAGCTTAAAGCACGTGTACTATGTGTAGGCCAGGAAAGGTCCTATTTGCGATGTGCAATTAACTCCTACCCTTATTATATTCTGATTTAAATGTCAAAAATCCCACCTCTCTATTGCTTGTAGGGTCTGATTCAACAGCGGAATCCATTGTCTTTGTTGTATCTTTCTGCTCCTTCTCTCTAACGTCATCATCCTTGTTCAGATGAAGTCCAAATGTCTGGAAGAGAATGATAATACATTAATACCTGTTCTGCACACTCCAGGCAGTTAGGACACTATATATACACAATGCTACATGTTTGTTTCATTTCAGGTTTATGCTGCATGCTAAAGACAATCCTGTGGAGATTCCTTCTCGAGGCCTTTTTTATAAACTGAATCCAGATATTATCGCATCATGTTTACAGTGCAAAATAAGTAGATACTTTTCTTCTGATTTTGTGGATATGAGGAAACAATTGTCTCTTGGGAACTAGATGATATTTGTCTTGAAGATCCTTTTAACTACGAAACATATGGCTTACAGAAAAGCATCCTACCTAAATCTGAACAAAATATGGAGATCCTAATTGCATGGGGAAAATCATCTTGAGAGCTTGTTCAAGAACACTGGATAATAAAAAGAAAATATGGCGTATATCTCTGCCTGGAGCAAAACAAAATGCGGAAAAATAAGAATAAGGTAGAAAACAAAAGAGTGCAACCCCCGACAGCCACAAGCTACAAAGACAGAGGAAAAGGAGCAGGGTAACAGCGAGTAAAAAAACCTGATGACAAAAAGAATGCATACAGAGAGGAAGGGAGAAAGAAGGAGAGAGAAGTAAAACTCCAAGAGAAACGAAAAAGAAGCCAAGAGAATGGAAAATTAAGCTAATAATGAAGCAGAAATTATAAATGGAAGAAATAGAATGAGAAGGAGGAAGAGAAAATTAAAGATGAAGAGAATATAGCACAGGGAAATGGGAAACCAGAGTCAGAGATTTGGAAAAGTGCACTATAGCAAAGACAGACATGCAGTGCAATTTTCTCCTAAGCACAGCTGATGACTGCCAGATGCTGACCTCTCACAGTCTACCTCCCAGAGAGCCTTGTGTACCTCTCGCTCTTTGCGTTTAATGGTTGGGCATATAATAAGACTGAAGAGGTGGATCAGAATGACACTGCGTATGAAAAGCACCTTGCACTTCTCCCACCAAACCTTTCTACCGCAGCAGCATGGTGTTCCCCAGATCGTTCTGTCCTTGTGTGTTCCATCTCTCGATTGCCCTTTATAATCTCTGCAAGTGGCAGTTGGTGGCTGTAAAACCCTGAGCCAAAGGCAGAAGGGTGCTTGCGCCAAATCCAAAACACACATTTCAAAGAGTCAATTTAAATGCATACTGGCTGTACACCTGTGGGACCTCGACACTCAAGCTGACACACTTTTGCTGGTATCCCCCCTATCTTCTACTACTCTATGCCAACTCCAAACCGGTAAGTCTATTTGTAGGAAGGTAGCATCCTTCTGCATGTATATCCCCCCTTTTTGCCTGGTGCTAAGCTGCTTTTTGACTAGTCTGACTGGGACCCTGCAAATCAGGCCCCAGTCTATCTGCTTTCTCCCTAAACTGTTGTGTTCAGTACCTTGGTATATCCCAAATTGGATACTGGGGTACCCTTGTCAGTCCCTAGTATATGGTACCATTGTACCCAGGACATAGGTGCCACCGACATCTCCCATAGGCTGAAGCATGCATTATGCCACCCATGAGAGACCATACAAAATGGAACTACAGGCCTGCCATTTCAGCCTGTGTAAGATGGTGTATGCACTACTTACTAAAGATATAGGTTTACTATATCTAAGGGTCACCGCACTTAAAAACTATAAGCCATTCTTATAGCAGACCTTTACAATCCTGAGGGCAGGGTGCTTGGTTTTAAGTGGGAGGGTGCCCCTGCAAGAGCAAGACACCCCTGCAGCCTACAGAGTCCATCCAACTGGGTTGTCAGTAAAGCAGCCATATACTGTATAGAGGGTCACAGCGTAATCACACGATGACCATCTCGAAAACGGCTGCAAGGAATCCCATCATGTTTGGTATCAAACATGTCAGAATCATACCCCACCACCGTTAACGGTGTGGGAGATATAATTCCAAGCACTAGATGAGCCCCCTGCTTGTCCCAGACAGCACAAAATGTTTGCTGTCAACCACAGACACATTTCTGCCCTCCTGCTGCTGAGCCAAGCTCGAGCAGGGGAAGGCAGAAAAATAGGCATCCTGTCACAGGGAGATGTGACAACCTCATAGACAGGATTTTGTGTAAAAGGGCTGGGTGGGTGCGCTTGCCAGTACCTGAAAGTCTGAATAAGGGGCACATTTGGTGTCTCTGTGCAAAGTCCAGTTCAAATTAGTCCTGGGAGCTGTTGGCCCGCGCTCCGGTGCCAAACTGGACAAAGGACTTGGGAGTAACCTATCCCCTGTCTAGTCCTTCCCCTGGGAGGGCCCAGTGAATCGTCCCAACCCTTTCCTATGGGGAACTTCAGGGCTTACCTGGGTGTAGGTCCCTAGATTCGTTGTGGGATAAGATTTAGGACTGAGACTACTGCAGTTCTACCGTCTGAGCACTCTGGACTTCACTGGACTTCGTTTGGGCCTGACTTCATCTCTATTCCAGTCTGCTGCATCCTCTGTTATTGTGCATCGTACAGAAACCTTCCAAGGCATGTGAAGCATCAAGGACAACTAAAGTAATCTCCCTTGGAGTGAAGGAGTCAATCCCCTGCATCCGCAGGCACCGCAAGGAAGACGACCGGTCTGCAGATCCTGAGAACCTTTAGACTACGTGGGCTCTGCAACACAGGTGGTGGTTTTCCTCGGCTCCTAAGGCCTGCTCTACCCTCTCACCAAATTTGAGGCCAGTAGTTTTTGTGGGGGTTGCAATTACTGAACCCCTGGGTAGTGCGTCCCTTTGCAGCTACAAAGGCTTGCTGATGTCTGTGCAAGAAGATCTTTGGGCTCCAAGTAGCACCGAACTCGAGCACCTCCAGTGACTAGAATTTGCAGACACACTGCATCCTGTGCATCGTGGCCTGCATCTTTTGGTGAGCTGCTTGAGGTCCTTAGCGACTCCAGTGCCTCTGGCCTGTGGGTCCACTTGAGGGTCACACTTGTTTCTTTTTGGCTCCCCTGATTGCTCAGGGTCTGCCCTGACTCCCCTGCTTATGGCGAGTCTCCTGACCCTTGCTGGTCCCAACCGTGCACCTTCTTAACTTCCTGCGTTGGGTTGCATTGGCCAAAGCTTTTTGGTGCTCCCGCCAGACACCGACCCCCTCAGCACTCGACATCCTTCGTGAGACAGCTTGTATCTGGGTCCTGGTCATCCTCAGTGTCACCTGGTCCTCGCAGCTGCAAAGTCAAGGTCTCCATCATGCTTCCTGAAGCACCCAACATTGGAGGGCATTTGCCTTCCAGGTGTCCTGGTCACCCCTGAGTGACATAGACTTTGTCCCCTCTGCTTTTAGGTACTCCTCATCAAGAATCCACATTTGGATTCCTCCGGATACTTTCTCCTCTTCCAGCAGCGGCACTTTCCTGAAGTCCTCCATTGGGTTTGACAGCGCTTTCCAATGCCACTTCACACCTACACACCCGACTTTCCTGGGATTGGTAACTTGGGTACGATGGTATCCACGGGTGGGGTGGCCCACCAACCTTCTGTCTTCCACGGGGTTTCTTCAGGGTCCACTTGGAAGGGTCCCTAATCTTTAAAATTACACATAGACTTGAACGGAGCACATGGTTGAGTTCACACACTGCACACGCTCCCAGTCGGGTCCCTATCTACTTACTTTGGGTGGTTCTGTGGGTTCGCAGCAATTCTACATCCTCTCGACATTGTCTTGACTCAAGTCATGGTTCTTATACCACTTTCTTAGTATATGGTTTGGTCCCCCCTGGGGCCCAGTGTGTATTAGTGCTATTTATTGTGATTTCTTTACTAAGGTATTGAGGGCTTTTTGTCTATCTCCGTGTGGGAGATGGTTCACTGACAGAATATTGACACCTAAAATATCCCCATACCACAATATCGATTTTTAAACATCGATGGCAAAAGTATCAACATCCTATATTTATAATGGTAAGTACAAAAACATTGATGTAAAAAGTATAGTTGTCCAATATATATATAGTGCAATTTGCCTGGAGTGACCGGGACAAGACGGTCAAGGAAATTGAGGCACTAGAAGAGGAAATACTCAAAACCCAGACAAAGATGAGCAAGAACAACTGCGCTCGGCCATGAAAAAGAGGCTACAGAAATACGAACTAAAAATCAAAACGAGGAAGCAGGAGAAATTCGGTCGTGATGAACGTGACTATGCGATAGGCAGAGTACTTACCTTTGCCAAGAAATATGATCAACCACGCAAAGATCTGGCAAAGAAAAATCAAAAGCCTAACATAACCTCTGAATCCAGAATAGAAACATCGGACTCCGATGTCATTGTGAGTGAAGTATCCGGAGATGAAATGGCAGGCCCCTCCAACTTACCAGAGAAGACTCCTTTTCATCAGGAGTTCAACGTCATCAGGCACAGTTGGTTAAGGGGTGGAAAAAACAAGCCACCGGAGGAGGAAGACAAACAAGACGAGGCGGCTGGAAGAGGAAGGGGCAGAGGAAAAAGCAGTACAGCCTCACGCACAACAAGAAGCAGGAAAGTAAACAGATGGTGAAACAAGATTCCTTAACGATTGTCAATCTTTCCAAAAGAGTCCTTTCCCCATGTGAGGAATCTGTTTTAAAACTCGGACTCACATTTTGCCCTAATGTGCATCTGGAGTACACTCAAACAAGGATAGACCTTTATAAATTCATCAGGAAGGTTAAATTGCACAAATATTTTAAAGTGAAACCAACAGCCAAGGAGGCTAAATATTTACGGGGCAACAAGAAAGGAATTGATCTCTTAACAGTCAATGATTTGACGGCATGTGAGCTCTTAGAAGATTTGCGCCAAGAAAATGAATGTGAAACCAACGTTCCGAATACCACCTATTCTCAGAGACTAGCGCATGTTGGTGTTGATCAAGAAGTTCCCAATAGTGGTTACAAATTACCATCTAAATTTGTACCACAAACCACAACAGATGCCATTGATACATTCTCTGACGCTGTCATCAGGGATCTGATGGCTATGAGAACAACCAATAAAGGAACAATGGACAATTTTAACATCACCAAAAAGCAGAGAATGGCGATAAAAACCTTGGCTGAAGATAAATCTATCGTTTGTAAACCTTCTGATAAAGGGGGAAATATCGTGATCATGTCACGGGAAAGCTATGTGGAGGAAGCTAAACGCCAACTACAAGATGCTCACTGCTATGCGGAGATTGACAAAAAGGAATATCTTTTAAGTATTGAGACCTTACATGAACTTTTGAGAAAATGGCACTGTAAACAAATGTTGGAATTGGAAGAATATTTGTTTTTGAAGAACACTAATCCAACTCTACCAACATTTTACCATTTACCAAAAATTCATAAGAACATTGATAAACCCCCAGGGAGACCAATCATCTCCTCTATTGGTGGATTGACAGAAAACCTCTCCAAATTTCTGGATCACTATCTGTTTGAGTTTGTTCTGGGATTGAAGTCTTACATACAAGATACTACAGACTTCATAGAAAAAATTGAAACCTTGATATGGCAACCTACCTATGTGATGGCAACGCTCGATATAACAAGCTCATACACATGCATTGAGCACAGACAAGGACTCCATGCCATAGACTACTTCCTGAGAAAGAAGTCATTAAAATATGCTATGCACAATGAAATGTTATTAGAATTGGTTAGCTTCTGCTTACACAATAACATTTTTCTTTTCCAGGAGGTCTTATATAGGCAACAGTCGGGGACTGTGATGGGTTCCTGCTTCGCCCCCAGCTACGCAAATTTATTCGTGGGCTGGTGGGAGGAGCAGGAAGCCTGGGGTCCCGCAAACGCCACATGGAACAACAAAGTGGTGACCTGGTATAGGTACATCGATGACCTGTTCCTGGTATGGAATGGGTCCATCGATGAAGTAAAAGATTATATCGAGCTGCTCAATCAAAATGTCTGTAATCTCAAATTTTCTGGGGATGTAAGTGACATTCAGGTCAATTACTTGGACTTGCAAGTAACTGTAAAGGATGGAAAAGTTTCCACTTCCCTTTACCGCAAGCCCACGGCGGGCAATAGTGTTCTTTTTGCAACTAGCAGTCATCCCCGCAAACTGATCAATAGCATCCCCTATGGGGAATTCCTCAGGTTAAAACGGAATTGTACCCATGAGGAAGACTTCAACTCAGCGGCCTCTGACAGTATAGATAGATTCGTGAAGAGGGGTTACAAACTGAATCTTTTACTAGACACCCTAAGCCGTGTAAAGAAATTGCCACGTAACACTTTGTTCACAAAGAAAGTAAAATCCACTGCTGAAGGGAAATTTCGTATGGTCACTACTTACTCGGCAGATTCTGCTAAACTCAGGGCAATTATGACTAAACACTGGCACATTCTAAAAACTGACCACATAGTGGGGCCAGACATACCTTTAACTCCACAACTCACTTTTAGGAAAGCCAGATCGTTAAAAGATGATATGGTCCATAGTCATTTGGAACCCATACGGAACATCAAAGGCACACTAAAGGATGCAAGGGGCTTCTTCCCATGCGGGAGATGTAAAGCTTGTGCCTTTAGCAAACGCACACTGTCCTACCATGTGAGAGGGTGTCATAGTGGAAGAAAGATTAACAAGTTTATGACCTGTCTGACAGACCATGTTGTATATTGCCTTATGTGTCCCTGCCAACTAAGATACGTGGGCAGTACGATCAATCCCGTGAAACTAAGAGTGTTAGAACACATGAGAGCTATTATGAACAAGGACTTCACCTACCCTGTTGCCCGTCACTTTGCAATTAAACATAATAGCAATAGGGATCTATTGAGATTTTTCTGTTTGGATTGCGTCCCAGAAAGTGCAAGAGGAGGAAATAGACTCTTAACTCTCAGGAGACTCGAATCACGTTATATCATCGATCTTGAAACTAAGGCACCAGGAGGTCTCAATATGGGAGAGGAAATGGCAACTCATCTAGGATGAGTTATCTGCTTTCATAAAAAACTGTACATTGAATGATCTGGGCATTGTGACATTGGTGAATCTTAAACTGTATATTGATGATACCAGCAAAAATACGAAGATACTGAATTTGTTGTGGATGATGTTTTTTTATGTTTTTTATGTCTGTTGAATTCTGAATTCCAACTGTATGTAGGAGGGGTGTCTAATGAGAGGGACGAAGCGAGTGCAACTTGATGCAGCCGTTTGGCTGCAATTGCCGATCCACGGCAAGATTACTTTATGGAGCATGTCTCCTTAACTGATATGGGTTAGAACCATATCCGTCTATTTTTGACGTATAACGAAGTAGTTTCACAGCTGAGCCCAATCATGAAAACACCCCGTAAACATAGATAATTCATGAGGAAATAAGTGCAGGGGCGGTATTAGCCGATTCACGGCTTGGAATGTGTCATTTGTTCTAAGAAATTCTTTAGAAAACAGCTGAGAGCTATGTTTGAGTAATGCATGCTGTTATTGACTTTGTGACCGTCTGTGAACACTCTAAGATGGCGCTACCTCATTGAATAAGGTTATGAGGCCGCCGTTTATTTCCATGACCCATTGTGGTTTTTTAAAAAATGGCGCTGCGCAGTTTACACTGTTGAACCACTGACGAAAGGACGCCGTCCCGAAACGCGTTTGCTTGAAAAATAAAAACTTTTGCTGCACCTTTCAGAGCCCGGGAGTGCTGTTTCTTGGTTTCCCAACCCGGCTGGGTATGGGGATAGAAGATTGGAGCTTGAATTTAATAACGCGGTACACCGCCGCGTTTTTACGGCACCCGACACGAAGAGTGACCCACGGTTTCGGTGTATCTGGAGCCTGAATATATATATATATATATATATATATATATATATATATATATTACCTACTGGCGGTTGCCAGTAGGTAGTTATAGTTAGGATTGATTTCCATAGGGAAATCGTAACATTCTATTTGGAATAACTTTGGCGCCGGTGGAGGTATCTGCCTGCAATTTTCAGCAACTTTGCTTCGCGGCGCTCCGGTCCTTCCCTGAGAGTTTGGGGGGGATTCGTCAACCGGGGGCCGAGAAAAAAGGGGGGTCCCAAAACGTGTTTTCCCCATGTTAATTTCCATAGGGCGGTCGGTCGCACTTTTAGCTCGAACGGCTGAATGGATTTTCACCAAACTTGGCAAAATTGTAGGGACTGGTATCCCGGTGTGCCTTTGCTATGTCTCAAGATATGTGCTCCAGAGGATTTTGAGTAATTTAGGTTAAAAAAAATTTATGTATCTATAGCCGCGCCCCGGTACGCGCACCGGGGAGCGCTCCGGGCGCGCCACGCGACTTGCGCACGGAAAGCTGATTGGCTCTCGGGTGTCTGTAAACATTCGAAACAGTCCGGAGCGGCCGCCATCTTGTGTCTCGGTAGGATTGAGACACAAGAGGTGGTAAAAGCAAAGGGGGAAATAATCAAAAGGGGGCAGGGTAGACCCCCCTGACCTCCTAGGTTTGATGTGGGGGCCATAAAAGGCTCCGCGGGGCAAATAAAAAAAATATTTTTTTTTCGATTTTCGCGGGGGGAGTGCCCGGTACACGTACCGGGGAGCGCACCGGAGAGCGCACCGGGGAGCGTACCATGGAGAAAAAAGAATGACAGAGTTTTTAAAAAATGTAGCATTTTTTTTATAAATTGGAGGTAGTTCTAAAAAGAACTGGTTTTTTTATTGTTTTTGTTGTTTTATTTTTTTTATTGTTTTTTTAAACATTTTGTACTTTTTTTGGCTTTTCAAAACAGTTTTATATTTTTTTTGTATTTTTTATGGGGAGAAACAAAAAACAGGGAATTGAAAATGGCTCAACAGGAGCAAAAAACAAAAAACGGAACAAATTACTGTTTTTTGGGGCATTTGTGATTGTCACCAGCAAGGACGACAAGCTTCATGCTCTGTTCACCATAGGCGATGAGCTTGCCACATGCAATACATGTGATTCTAAAATCTGCAAATCGTGGCTGAATACAAGGCATCGTCTCCGTTGTATCTGGTCCCGATGGAGTGGGTTGCTTTCTTTTGGAGCTGGTCCTTGAACACTGGGGGAGGTGACTGGCCAGTTCCCTGATCTCTGCATGAGAATAGTTGTTAGGATGCCTCCGGGTCATATGTCGAATCATGGTATTATTACCAAATGAATACTTTTTGTCTGGATTGCCCCTTGAGAGTTGTTCGCCACAGATTAGGCAAGTTACCTTGGCCGCATTCACTTTTTTCTTGCCCTCTGCGAGTGAAAAAAACTCCCATACAATGTGTTCTTTTGGCTTGTATGGGGTATTTTGTTCAGGCAGCCATCTTCACCCCTCCTCCTCCTCCTCTTCCTCCTCCTCCTCTTCTTCACCACCAATGTATTGTTGTGGTGGTCCTCTCGGTAATGGTGGTGGTGGTGCAGATGCTCCAGATGTTGCTGCTACAGTAGCCATTTCAAAGTACAAAAGAATTGTCTATATAGATGAAACAGGTCTTCCTCAGTCAAAGGACAAAGTCAGAATAAGGAAGAAAGGTGGGGTTTTTCATCATTTGGGAAAAAAAAACTGTCCTGAACCTATCAGAAGTGTTATTTTCAGGTCACAAGACATAGGCTTTACTCATTTGGGAAAAGCAACTGTCCTGAACCAATCAGAAGTGTTATTTTCAGATCACAAGACCCAGGCTTTACTCATTTGGAAACCAAAACTGTTCTTTACCAATAGAAAGTGTTATTTTCTGGTCACATGACCCGATGCGCTTACGCTACGCGCCCCGGGGCGCACCCGTAGTCGCGCTCCAAGGTGCGCCCCGGGGCGCGCGGCGTAAGCGCGTCGAGACGTTCCGCGATCGTATGTGCACGCGTGCTTCCGTGTGCGTTTACGCTGTGCGTCATATGACGCATCACGCGTATACACGATACGTCACAATGTTGTTTTCGTTTGCGAGAATAGCGCTAACAGGACGCTCCCCGGTACGCGCCGCGATCGTATGCGCACGCGTGCTTCCGGGTGCGCTTACACTGTGCGTCATATGACGCATCACGGGTCTACGCGATACGTCACGATGTTGTTTTCGTTCGCGAGAATAGCGCTAACGGGACGCTCCCCGGTACGCGCCCCAGAGCACGCCCCAAGTTAAAAATAAAAATTAAAAAAAATTAAAAATTGACATAATTATACAATATAAAATTCGTTTTAAAATGTTTTATTTTTTATACCTATAAAGATTTGCTATTAAAAAAACATTGAAATTCACTGAAAAAACCATAGGTTTCACACCAGGTATAGTTAGGAATTAGCATTTAAAAAACCTATTAAATTCACTGAAAAAACCATAGGTTTTACACCAGTTATAGTTAGCTGGAAGTTTTACTCGCATAAAACCATTGAAATTCCCACGTTATAGTTAGTTGGACTCACTATAACTTGCGCGTGCAATGCACTGCTGATGACGTCACATATTACATCACTCATGACATGGTCAGTGACATCACTCATGACATCACTGATGACATCTCAAATGACATCACTGATGACAACATCCTTGTGACAAAGTGGCAGACCTCCTATCAGCATAAAATAACCTTTGACACACACATTCAAAAATAGAAACTAACATTTTCTTAAAAAAGGAGAAACCAATACCAATTACAACAACTTATTAGGTAATTCCAACATCTACATACACATCCACTCATTCACCAACAGTTCTATATAGTCACTCATGCATGTACTTACTCATCATATGTACTCATACACCTATACATCCTGTTACACACTAATACTCATCCATATAGTTACTCACACACAAATTCACACATGCAAATAAACTATCAAAAAACCATTTACTTGATTATACTGCTATATACACACCACTACACATACTTCTACAGAAAGAAACGCGTTACTTACCTGTAACAGCAGTTATCCAGTATTGGTGTCTTTCATAGATTCACATGCCTGAATCATTCCCCGTCGTCGAGACGGGAGCCTCCGGTACATAGAAAAGTAATGTCCTATAGACATACATAGAGAAAAATAGGCCTAAGGGCCTCACCTTAGTAGCCTATCCTTGTCCTTATGTAAAAAGGACCAAACTCTTAGAGCCAGCCAATCAGCTATCACCTCCCTCTAGAACCTTCCTGACAGGAGCCTCAGTCTCTAAGATTTTCGTACACACCAAGCTAGGTAGGCGTAATATAGTTAGAGAGAACGTGAGTCCTTCCAGGGGAGGCGGGAGGGTTGCATGTGAATCTATGAAAGACACCAATACTGGATAACTGCTGTTACAGGTAAGTAACGCGTTTCTTATCCAGTATTAGGGGTGTCTATCATAGATTCACATGCCTGAATCAGAGTAGCAAGCAATATATTATGCACATTTCTGATGTAATCATGCTATATAGTCATTTTAGATAATACACCTATTATCCTGCGACTTTGAAACATTAGCATACATCAATATATCATAACAGCAAGAGATGTGCATACCAGGATGGCGGGATGTTGGAAGGCTCACCTCATTGGAATAGATGGCGAAGCACCGCCTGGCCCACTGCTGCATCCTGCATATGTTCAGCATCCAGGCAGTAGTGTCTGGAGAAGGTGTGCGGTGACTTCCACGTCGCCGCTCTACATATGTCCAAAATCGGCACTCCAGCGAACAGCGCTGCTGATGTGGACATTGCTCTGGTGGAATGCACTTGAACATTAGCACTCAAAGGCCGTCCGGCCCTGTCATGGCAGAATGCTATCGCTGAGGAGATCCACCTGGAGATGCTCTGTTTCGTTAGAGGCATACCCATCCTTGGCCTACTGTAGGCCACAAATAGCTGTGATGACTTCCTGAAGCTCTTTGTCTTGTCCATGTAAAACGTTATACACCTTTTGAGGTCCAAGGAGTGCAGCGTTCTTTCTGCTGCGGTGGTAGGGTTCGCAAAGAAGGAACGTAGAACCACCGGCTCATTAAGGTGGAAGTCTGAAGGCACTTTCGGTATGAACTTGGGATTTGTCCTCAGCACCACCCTGTCCTGTTTGAACTGCATGAAGGGTTCCTGAATGGATAGAGCCTGTAGCTCGCTGACTCTCCTGGCAGACGTTAGAGCGAGCAGCAGAGCCGTCTTCCATGAGATGTACTTGATGGGTGCTCTATGAATGGGCTCAAAGGGGTGCTTCATGAGTTGGGTGAGGACTAAATTGAGGTGCCATGTCGGTGGGACCCTTCTAGGTCTTGGGAAGGATCTATATAGTCCTTTTAGGAATTGCTTGATAAGTCTATTGGACCAAAGAGACGGTCCCTTGGAAGTCCTGGTGAATCGTGAAATGGACGCCAGATGCACCTTTATAGATGCGTGCGCCAAACCTGACTGTGCCAAGTGCAGTAGATATGGCAATATCTGTTCGGGTGTGATATGGAGTGGTCTCAGGCCGTTCTGTAAACACCATATGCAGAACCGTTTCCATTTTAGAGAGTACGTCCTGTTGGTACTGTCCGCTCTAGCCTTTGCCAGCACATCCCTGCATTCCTGCGGGATGTTTAGATGACAGAACTCTCTGTGCTCAGGAGCCAGGCCAATAACCTGAGCGATTGTAGGTTCGGGTGCCGCACCTGCCCGTTGGACATTGTCAGCAGGTTTGGGTGCTGCTTCAGACGAATCGGTGTCCTGATGGAGAGGCGATGAAGATCCGAGAACCAGTGCTGCCTCGGCCAGAACGGGGCAATCAGGATCAGGGTACAAGGCTCCGCCTTTATCTTCCTGAGAACTCAGGGAATCATCGGAAATGGCGGAAAAGCGTACGCAAATACGCTGAACCAACCGATGGAAAGAGCATTTCCGAGTGACCTTGGTTGGGGACGCCAGCTTGCATAGTTTGGGCATTTGGCGTTCTCCTTGGTGGCAAACAGGTCGATTCCTGGGTCTCCCCATTCTGAGAATATGTGGTCCAGCGTACCCTCGTCGAGCTCCCATTCGTGGGAGAGGGATTTCTGCCTGCTTAGGGCGTCCGCAATGGTGTTCTCCTTGCCCGGGACATAGTCCGCTTTGAGCGTGATCCCATGGAGAACAAGCCAGTTCCAAATCTTTTGCGATTCGCGTGATAGAGTGAGCGAACGCGTTCCTCCCTGCTTTTTGAGATAGTGCATCGTCGTGGTGTTGTCCGTTCTGGCGATCACCTGGGAGTTCTGGATGCGTGGTAGAAAGGCTTTCAGTGCCAGATACACGGCTCTCAGTTCCAGAAGATTTATATGGAGTTGTTGCTCCTGATGTGTCCATTTGCCACTTATTTGAAGGTCCTGGAGAACAGCTCCCCAGCCTGCCAGGGATGCATCCGTGGTGATCACCAGAGGTGCTGCTGGGAGTAGGAATGGCAGACCTACAGACAGATTCTTGTGAGTTTTCCACCATTCCAGGCTCTTGGACATTTGTGGTGTTATCTTCACTATGTCTTCGAAAGAACCTGTACTCTGTGTCCATTGGTTTGTGAGGGCTTCTTGCAATGGGCGCATCCTGAGTCTGCAGTGCGGGATGAGGAGTATACAAGAAGACATCATGCCTAGGAGTGATTTGCAAATTCGAACTCTTAGGGACCACCTTGACGCCACAGCCGTGGCCAGAGATATTATCTTGTTTTTTCTTTCCTTTGAAGCAAATGCTCTTGCGCATTCTGTGTTTAAGGTCGCCCCAAGGAAGGTGATGCTCCTTGTTGGGGTCATGCAGGATTTCTCGTGATTGAGAGTCAATCCTAGCTTCTGAAAGAGATTGGTGCAGGCGTTGGAGGATTCGGTCGCGCCTGCAGCTGAAGGTGCTTTTACCAGCCAGTCGTCGAGGTAGGGGAAGACCTGGTGACCCGTTTGACGGAGAAAAGCTGCCACAGGTGAAAGGCACTTGGTGAAAATCCGCGGTGCGGATTTGAGGCCAAACGGTAGGACTTTGAATTGGTAATGCTGTCCTGCCACCTCGAACCTCAGGAATTTTCTGTGCCCCTTGAGTATCGGGATGTGGTAGTAAGCATCCTGGAGATCCAACGATGTCATAAAGTCTCCTTGCTCCAGCATGCCTAGTATTTCTTGGATCGTCACCATCCTGAACGACTGACTCTTCAGGAAAGAGTTGAGTGCCCTGAGGTCTAGTATGGGCCTCCACTTTTTCTCCTTCTTGCGTATAAGAAAGAAGCGGGAATAGAATCCCCTCCCTCTTTGAGACGATGGAACTCTCTCGATCGCTCCTTTCTTCAACATCGCAGATATTTCCTGGAGCAGCAGTCGTAGATGTTTGTGCGGAAGCCTGCGCGGAGGTGTTGCAGGTGGGATGGTGGTGAATTCCAGGGAATGGCCGAATCTTATTAACTGGAGTACCCAACGATCTGTGGTGATAAGATGCCAATTGTCTAGGAAATGGGTCAACTTTCCTCCAATCTTTAATGAGGGATATAGTTGCTGGACTGGCTGGAGTAATCGGTCACTGGCGTCCGCCCGTTCCCCCCTCTCTGGTTTTTGCCCCGGAAGTTTGATCTCCCATAAGAAGTCTGACGACCTTGTTGCTGCTTCTGTTGGTACTGGGATTTATTCTGATAGGAATACGAGGACCTATTTTGAAAGGACCCCCTGTAGGAGGACTGGCCCCTGGATCTGTTACCTCGAAAGGACTGGTTCCTTGCCTGCAAAGTACCAAGTGCTCTAGCAGTATCAGTGTCTTTCTTGATTGTTTGGAGCGTTTCGTCAATTTTGTCTCCGAAAAGGTGTTGGCCGTCGAAGGGCATGTCCAGCACCTTCGTCTGCACTTCTTGTCTGAATGATGTTGCCTTAAGCCATCCCTGACGGCGCAGGACTGCTGCCCCAGCTAGTTGACGAAAGCCCGTCATGGCTCCATCAATGGCACAATCAATGATCTCAGCTGCCGAGGTTTGACCCTCAGTAAGTAGTGCCTTGACCTCCTCTTGAACTGTATCAGGCAGTTCCGCTATATATGGGACTATATCTTCCCAAAGCTGGCGATTATAACGCCCTAGCAGGGCTATGGAGTTGGCCACCTTGATGGTCATGGCCGATGTCGTTGTAAACCGTTTACCGATGGTGTCCAACTTCCTTCCTTCCTTGTCCGGTGGGGCTGACAAAGGAGAGGAAGGGTTGCGAGAATTCTTTTGGGCCGCCTGGGTTACAACCGAATCTGGTTTCGGGTGCCCATGAAAGCAAGCTGCCGCCTTGGTGGGAGCCTTGTATTTCTTATCCAGGCGTGGAACCACCACAGGTACAGAGGCCGGCGTCATCATCAGTTTCTTTCCCTGGTCCCAGAGAAAGTCTATAATTGGGATAGATTTCGTTATCTTCTTTGTTTGCTCCTTAAAATCATATAAGAAGCACTCGTTCTCAGTCGATTCCATCTCCATATGAAACCGTTTCGCTGCTCGTTCCACTATTCTATGGAAACCGCCAATGTCCACTGGCGGTAAATCTGACTGGCGCGGTTTGGGTGAAGCTGGGGAAGCTGCCACATACTCTTCGTCCTCTTCGTGATCCGTCTGGTCCTCTTGGACTTCACCCTCTTCCATTTCCTCAGCCTCCTCATCTGATGAGTCTACCACCTGAGGTGGCACTTTCTCATGGTGGGCCTGAGTATTTGGTTGTGTCTGTTTTGGGGCTGCCGTTGGTGTATCTGTAGCAGGCGTTGGGCCCCCTGTCTCAGGTGTCGGTGCTTCCGGGAAGCGCTCTTTGTAGTCCCGGATAAGGTGTTTAAGGTCATCCACAATTGAAGCAGGAAGGCATACCATCGGGGTAACATCTGTACGAACATGAGCTTAGAAAGAATGTTCCTGGTAGCTCATCTCCTCCTGTTCTTCGTCTGTGCTCTGACATTTCACATGGAGGTCTGAAATTGAAGTAGCCTGCTCCAGGAGTTCTTCTTCAGATTCTTCACTCTGGAGAATCTCCGTGGGCAAATGACTTTGCACCTTACTTGGTGACGTTGTTTCTGGCGTAATCTGCTTCTTAGTCAGTTTGCCAGACACAGGACCTTTTGCAGGAGCCCCTGCCGTCCTCCCTGGTGTTGCTGACGGTGGTAGGGTCCAAGACAACGTTTCTATCAGCTTGGATTTCTTCCACGGTTCAATACTGACTAATTCCGTCGACGATCCCCCCGTCGACGGTACCCTCATCGACGGCATGACTTTCGACGACGGCGCTTCCGTAGACGATATTTTCTTCGTCGACGATGTCTTCGTCGACGATGCGCTCGTCGACGATGCGCTCGTCGATGATTCATTCCTCGTCGACGTCTTCGTCGTCGACGTCTTCATCGTCGACTCTCCCGTCGACGGCGGACTCTTCATCGATGATGTCGTCGTCGATGGGCCCATCTTCATCGTCGACTCTCCCGTCGACGGCGGATTCTTCATCGACGCCCATGTGCCCATCTTCGTCGTCGACGAGGTCTTCGTCGACGACGGCTTCAGCAGTATTATAGATGGAATAGGTTTACCAGCTGACGACGATGAAGGAGTGGTCGTCGTCGATGAGAAAACCGACGACGATGTCGTCGTCGACACCGTCGACGTCGCTGTGGAGACGGAAACTGGCGTCACAACTCTTTTTTGCGTCAAGGATGTCGCAAGCTTACTGGATGACTGCGTAGGATTCTTAAAGGCCTGAGAGCCCTTATCAGACACTGAAGATTTTATCGATCTTGCCTCTGAAGACTTCTTTTGAACCTTCCTAGGAGGAGTGTCTGAGGGGCCAGGGGACTCCACCCTTGGCCTCTTCAGGGAGACTTCTGAGGTAATGGAAAAGCTTCCCTCTGAGGAATCCACATTTTCCCTCTTTTTAAGCCTGTCCAGCCAGATGAGCAGTCGACCTTCTCTGTCCCTCAGGGTCTTGTTAGGGAAAGACTTACATATTTTACAGTCTTTAGGTATGTGGTCAGGATAAAGGCAATATAAGCACAGGTCATGCTTGTCTTCCACATGTAGCCTTTTCTTCCCACATGAAGAACAGGCCCTGAAAAGGGCTTTCTTCTGGGATTCTGACATGCCAGAATTCTGAAGAAATAAATCACTTACTTCAATGAGAAGGGTTTGAAGTAATCCTGGTTGAGATTTTGGAGAAAGCACTCACTTTAAAAAGTGAACAAGTTGGTTTTGAAGAGATCCTGAGGAGAACTCAGGTTGGAGACTCCCTAGCACAACGTGCGGTAGAAAATCTGAGAGACTGAGGCTCCTGTCAGGAAGGTTCTAGAGGGAGGTGATAGCTGATTGGCTGGCTCTAAGAGTTTGGTCCTTTTTACATAAGGACAAGGATAGGCTACTAAGGTGAGGCCCTTAGGCCTATTTTTCTCTATGTATGTCTATAGGACATTACTTTTCTATGTACCGGAGGCTCCAGTCTCGACGACGGGGAATGATTCAGGCATGTGAATCTATGAAAGACACCCCTAATACTGGATAACGGAAACATATTTACTCTCTTAAACAATCAATTATAAAAACACATACTCACTAACCCACCCATACACACAATCATCCACCCATACAGTCTTGCACACATGCTGTCTTCAAAATACATACAAATAGTGAGTCACTCATTCATGCATCTGTGCTCTAAGTAATATCCCCCACCGAACCATACAGACACTGATAATGATACTCAAAAAAACAACTAATAACCCATATACACACTCATGTAGCTACTCACCAACCCATGCAGCTACTTATACACAAAGTGAGACACAGATACAGATATTTAAATATTTAAACATTACTCGCTAATATATGTATTCACTAAGATACATTTAATAAGTCAGTTAACCAATAAATTTTACACACAAAAAACATCCATTTAGACATTTATTTACCCATTTACCTTTAGATGTACATATATAAAAAAAAATTATTTTTCAGAAAGATACACATTCACTGGATGATGTCATCAGTGATGTCATTTGAGATGTCATCAGTGATGTCATGAGTGATGTCACTGACCATGTCATGAGTGATGTAATATGTGACGTCATCAGCAGTGCATTGCACGCGCATGTTATAGTGAGTCCAACTAACTATAACGTGGGAATTTCAATGGTTTTATGCGAGTAAAACTTTCAGCTAACTATGACTGGTGTAAAACCTATGGTTTTTTCAGTGAATATATACATACATACATACATATATATATATATATATATATATATATATACATACATGCATATATATATATATATATATATATATATATATATATTTATATATATATATTCACTGAAAAAAACAGGTTTTATAGACGTTATAGTTAGGAATTAGCATTTTAAAAAAATGTAGAAATTCACAGAAAAAAACCATAGGTTTCAGGGACGTTATAGTTAGTTGGACATTTCACTCATACAAAACGATAGGATAGAAATTCGACTGTTATAGTTAGTTGAGCTAACTATAACTCACACCCCCACCATGCACTGCTGATGATGTCACATATTACATCATTCACGACATGGTAAGTGACATCACTGACGACATCTCAAATGACATCACTGATGACATCATCCAGTGAATGTGTGTTAAAATGTAAATATGTTTTATATATATATGCCAAAGTGTATTGACAAATGAATGGGTGTATAAGAGTCAGGATGGATGATTAGGTACGTGTGTGACTGACTGTATAGGTGAGTGATTAATTGTGTCTTGCTTAATGCATGTGTTGGCAATTAATATAGACATTCACACAGTTTAGGTTGTCAGAAGGTGTGTAAGTGCTTGCATTGTTTGGTTAGCAGCTAAATGAAGATCGATATGGGCTATTGATTGCTTGTCTGAGTATCTGTATGGGTGCCTGAGTGTCTGGGTGGGTGGGTGAGGGGTGTGACTCTATGCATATATGTGTGAGTGGATAATTCACTGGGTATATGTTTTCAAGACTGTATCTGTGAAGGGCTGTATGGCTGGCTGAGTGTGTGTATGAGTGTCTTAGTGAGTGAATGGATATCTCACTGGTACATGTGTGAGTAACTGCATATGTGAAAGGCAGTATATATGAATGTTGGACTGTATAAATGACTATATGTGAGTGTGAGTGATTGTGAGAGTGCCTGTATGCATCAGTGTGTGCTTGTATTAGTTATTGTATTAGAGTATAAGTATATGTTTAAATAAATGAGTTGGTATGTGTATAACTGTACAGGTGAGTAAATAAAAGTGTGATTAATTATTTCCATTTCTGATTAGGTGTGTAAATAACTCTATGAATGAGAGGTGGTGTCTGAGTGTCTGTATAGATATGTGACTGGATATGATAATGCTGTGTTGATGGCTGACTGTATGTATGAATGACTTGGTGAATGAATTGATGTGTGTATAGACCTAGGAATTAGTCAGTGGATATGTACTAACTGTTATTGGTGTGTTCATGGTTTCGAAAAATATCGTCTGTATTTTAGAGTGGGTGTATCAAGTGTTATATTAAGGTCTGATAAGGTGCATCAGATTGTCACGTGGATGATGTCATCAGTGATATCATCAGTGATGTCATTTGAGATGCCATCAGTGATGTCATCAGTGATGTCACTGACCATGTCATGAATAATGTAATATGTGACATCATCAGCAGTGCATTGCGGGGTGCGCAAGTTATAGTTAGCTCAACTAACTATAACAGCCAAATTTCTATCGTTTTGTATGAGTGAAATGTCCAACTAACTATAACGTCCCTGAAACCTATGGTTTTTTCTGTGAATTTCAAAGGTTTTTCAAATGCTAATTTCTAACTATAAAGTTCCTGAAACCTATAGTTTTTTCAGTGAATTTCAAAGGTTTTTTAAATGCTAATTTCTAATTATAATGTTTATTAAACCTATCTTTTTTTCTGTGTTTTTTAATTATCATCCCATTTTCAACCTGTTGAAAACTGCAAATCTCACCACTATTCCATCGATACCTTCCGCCAACAAAATAACTACAAATGAGAGCCACAACTAACGCTAATAATATGCAAAGTAGGCATTCCTGTGCAAAAAAACACGAAAACACCACTTCCCCATATTTTCAACAACCAGCCAAATCTGCAATGCGATCCAAAAAACAGGCGATAAGCCGAGTTAGCAGTAACAAATTAACATCAACCTTTAACTGGTGTAAGGAGGTTGAGTATCTATTGCGTGCATTAGACCCAACTCACAGCCACATCTAAAGATCAACACATGATAGAGCTACTGATCTTGTAGTGTAGTTCCTATTATCCCAATAGGCTCTGCGCATTGGAATAATACCTTCAATAGTATAGGCCTAGACCAGACGTTAACTAGGTCTACTACTGTCGATATTAGACTTAAAGTTTTGGGTTTGCCAGCTAGCTCAGAGTTCACTAGAAACTTTCTCGAATAGGCAAGGAGGAGTTGAACCTCCCTGGATAGACAAGAAGGGATTTAGTTTCTGACAACCATAGAACATGACAACTTTGCTCTCCCCTAATCAAGAGTGTATCTCGAGAGTCGTGTGAACAAAAGGCAATTTATTTTACTCAGTACGTGCATTCTTAGTCTCATCAGATTGTAGAGAAAAGGAAGAGACGGGCGTGTTCAATAAAAGATGTTATTTATTGATCAGTCTCTTTTCTCATACAAGAGAAATGGATCGATATTATTGCAATACTTATGGTTAAGTAAAGTGCATACATTAAAAGCAGAAGTATAAAATAATACTGTAAAAACATTGATATGGTTTCTAAGCCATATGAAGGTTTAAAATGAATAAGATATATTACATACACATATACATTTGACTACTCGTACTCAACTGGTGTTTCTAACTACGCCTACCCCGTGTACCTGACCTAAGTCTAATGCGTGGGCGGGAATAGAAAGTTACAGTTTAAGTTAAGTTTGTTTTGCCAAGTGACTGACTAAAGAATTCTCTGTGAGGGGTTATTCAGTTCTGTACCTGGAATCTAGGATGGATGAGGGATGGTATCTCTCGTCTCTGGCCTCGATATTCCAGGCTGCCTGCGAGGGCTACCCGGAAGCGCCGGAGCTGGATTTCTCGGCAGGAGAATAGACAGCTTCTCGTTCTCAGCGCGTCAGGAAGGCGGGGCTGCGCCAGCGGGGTCTGCTCTGCTCTGGGCTTCGGCAAGTCTGGCTGCTCCGATCTCGTCACCACCGCGTGTGTTTGCATAGGGCAATATCGGTAATATTTATACCTTTTAAGGTGCCGAGATTGACGTAAGGATGGACATAGATACGTCAATAAGGATGTCATACGACCAGGTCGTTAGCACATTCTTTTGCTGAAGTTCTCGGTGAAATCAAAACAATGGCCGCAGGGTTTTTCCCAGGTTGTCATAGGTTTGATTTGTTTTGAGAACTCCGTATGCCTTATCAGGGGCTGGAGGAATATCGCTTGTCTAATTAGATGGCAAGCGTTATGACCTAATCAGATAACACGTTCCTGTGCCGTAGTGTGGCTTTATCAGATAACGGTTCCTGCATCATGGGGGTTTTCTGCCTCATGGGATGGCTGCTAGTTAACTTGTTAGTTTGTTAACCAGAATAGGGTCAGGAATAGGGGGATCGATACAGAACCTATAGGAATACATCACAATCTTGCAGGTCCAGCACCCAACAAAACCACAACACCCAGCACCACCACCACCTGAACCTACCCCCGGACCACCCCCTGCTACTACCACCAAGGCAGCACAAAACAGGACAACAGAACTTCCCAAAATACAATGGCCCCTCAGCCGCACAATAGCTGAATGTTGGGAGATGTGGCAACCAACTATATATGAAGAAAGCAAGTCACTCATCAATAATAATGCACACAATGCCAAGTGTAACTCTGATGTGCTGCACAGACCTCACTATGCAAACCACAAACATCTCCATGTGGAGATATACTATTGATACTTGTAGTGTAGTGCACAGTGGACGCAACCATGTTACCTCAATCAATCAGTCAATCAAATATTTGTAAAGCGCACTACATAACCGCGAGGGGCTCAAGGCACTCCGGGGGGCGCTACAGATGGAACAGCAAGGTCTTGAGTATCCTCCTGAAGGTCAGCAGGTGTTGGGTCTGTCGTAGGCTCAGTGGGAGGGTGTTCCATGTCTTGGCGGCAAGGTGGGAGAAGGATCTTTTACCGGTGGTTGTTCTTCAGATGCACGGGACTGTGGCGAGTGAAAGCGTAGCTGGCGGTTGGGGATGTAGACGGAGAGCCGTCTGTTGAGGTAGGCTGGACCGGTCTTGTGGAGTGCCTTGTGTGCGTGGGTGAGGAGCTTGAAGGATATCCTCTTGTTGACGGGGAACCAGTGCAGGTTTCTCAGGTGGGGGTGATGTGGCCTTGGCATGGTATGTCGAGGATCAGTCATGGCGAGGCGGTTTGGATGCATTGTAGTCGTTTGATGAGCTTGGTCGGGGCTCCCGCATAGAGGGCGTTTCCGTAGACGAGTCTGCTGCTGACGAGGGCCTGGGTGACTGTCTTTCCTGTATTTGTCGGGATCCATCTGTAGATCTTGCTGAGCATGCGGAGGGTATTGAAGCAGGAGGAGGAGACGGCGTTGAATTGCTTGGTCATTGAGAGCTTTGAGTCGAGGATGATTCAGAGGTTGCATGTGTGGTCGGTGGGTGTTGAGGCTACCCCAGTGCCGTCGGCCACCAGGAGTCGTCCCAGGCTGAAGGGTTGGAGCCAAGGATGAGGAACTCCATCTTGTCTGAGTTCAGCTTCAGACGGATGGTCTTCATCCAGTCGGCAACGGCCTTCATTCCTTCGTGGAGGTTGGCTTTGGTGGTGATGGGGTCCTTGGTGAGGGAGAGGATCAGCTGAGTGTTTTTGGCATAGGAGATTATGTTGAGGTTGTGATGTCAGGCTACGTGTGCGAGCGGGGCCATGTAAATGTTGAACAGCGTTGGGCTGAGGGCGGATCCCTGGGGTACGCCGCAGATAATCTCGGAGGCTTTAGAATGGAATGGGGGAGGCAGACACTCTGGGTTCTGCTGGAGAGGAAGAAGGAGGTCCAATCCAGAGCCTTGTCTCGGATCCCTGCGGCGTGGAGGCATGCGCATAGTGTGTGGTGGCAGACGATGTCGAAGGCGGCAGAGAGGTCTAGGAGGATGAGTGCTGCGGTCTCGCTGCCTTCCAGCAGGGTCCTGATGTCATCGGTGGCGGCGATGAGGGCAGTCTCAGTGCTGTGGTTGCTGCGGAACCCTGACTGGGAAGGTTCCAGGACTCTGTTTTCTTCGAGGTATCGGGTAAGCTGTCTGTTGGCGGTTTTCTCAATGACCTTGGCCGGGAAGGGGAGAAGAGAGATGGGCCGGAAGTTCTTGAGGTCTCTTGGGTCTGCCTTAGGTTTTTTGAATAGGGTTTTGATCTCGGCCTGTTTCCAGATCTCTGGGAAGGTCGTGGTCTTGAGGGAGAGATTGATGACGTTGTGCAGAAGATAGGGTGTGCTGGAGCTGCTTGCTCTGTTGAAGACGTGGTGTGGGAATGGGTCTGACGGAGAGCCGGAGTGGATTGTGCGCATGGTCTTGATGGTGTCATTGATGCTCACGCTGGCCCAGGCTAGCAGGGGGTCGTGGTCGATGGCGTGCGGACAGTCTGTTGTGTTACTGTCTGTTGGGGCTGTCTGGGTTTTGAAGCTGTCGTGGATGTCTGCTATCTTGCGTTGGAAGAAGGTGGCCAGGAGTCGCACAGGGCTTGCGAGGGCGGGATGTCGTAGGTGTTGGAGCTGGGGTTGGAGTGTTCCTACAGGATGTTGAAGAGCTCCTTCCTATTGTGTGCGATGTTGTCGAGGCGGTCTTTGAAGGAGGTCCTCTTGGCCGCCCTGATGAGGTATTGGTGGTTGCGGATAGCGTCATTGTGTGCTGAGTGGCTGTCCGGAGTTTGTTCACTGTGCCATTTCGTCTCTAGTTTCCGACAGGCTTGCTTGGAGGCCATGAGTTCTCAGGTGAACCAGCTGGCCTTCTTGCTGGTGTCTTGGTGGAGGGGTTTCTTCAGCAGGGTGAAGGGTGTTGGCGCAGTCCTTGATCCAGCGCCTGAGGCTGTGGGCAGAGTCGTCGGTGTTGGAGGGTTCAGTGGGTGGGCTGAGAGCAAGGTTTACGTGTAGTTGATCTTCGGTGATTTTGCTCCAGCAGCAGCGGGGGTCTGTTGGGTGCGGTGGTGTGTGGTGGGCTTCTAGAAGGTGAAGTGAATGCAGCGGTGGTCGGTCCAGAGGATTTTGGTGGTGTGGCTGACAGAGACATGCGGGCTTGAGGAGAAGACAGGGTCGAGCGTGTGGCCGGCGGAGTGGGTGGGCATTATGACGAGTTGCTTCAGTCCGAGGTTGGCGAGGTTATCGATCAGGGTTGTGGAGTTGTTGTCGTTGTTGTTCTCAAGGTGAAAGTTCAGGTCTCCGAGGAGGATGTAGTCGGTGGACGGCATTGCGTGCGTGCTGATCAAGTCCGCGATGGAGTTGCGGAACTGGGGGTGGGGTCCAGGGGGTCGGTAGACGAGGGTGCCTTTGAGGGTGGAGTTAGGGTCTGTGTGGATCTGGAAATGCATGTGTTTGGAGCCCGTCGTCGGTGCTAGTCGAGACCCTGATGCTGTTCTTGTGGATGATGGTGATTCCTCCTCCGACTCCGTTGGTACGGTCTCTGTGGGTGATCTTGTAGCTGTCTGGGATGGCTATGGCGATGTCGGGTGCGGAGGAGTCGTTAAACCAGGTCTCTGTCAGGAAGGGGACGTCCAGGGATGTTTTGTCGAGCAGGTCCCAGAGCTCAATGGAATGCTTGTGTGCAGAGCGGGTGTTCAGTAGTATGCCTCAGAGGTGGTTGGGGTCTTTCTTGGCGGGTGGTTCATCAGATCTAAGGCTGGTGTAGCTGCAGTTCCGGCAGGTGAAGGGGCGGTGTGTGCATTTCGGGGCGGCCTTTAAGCATGTATGGCTCCGTCTGGAGTTGAGAGAGTGCTGGCGTTGTAATGGCAGTGGTCGGTGTGGCGGGTGCGGGGGCCAGGGTTCTGGCACTGGGCGCAGTCCAGGAACGGACGGGTGCAGATGGGCTTGCCTTAGGTGCGCCTTCGGCGTGCCAGCGGCGCGGCCATGCAGCTGTTGGCATATATGGGGAGGTGGGAGGGAGGAGCAGCTGGGAAGCGGGGGGCTGGGCAGCGAATGGTGAGTGGGCTGTCAGGGGGTGGGGTCACGGGACACAATTGTGAGGGCGGTGAGGGACAACAAAGGTAACAGAAGGAAAAAGGGGCACAAAATCGAGGGAAAAAGGAGTGGCATAGAAGGCAAAAGGGCACAAAAAACATGTGAAACAGAAGACAAAAGGGACACAGAAACGAGGGAAAAACAAGTGGCACAGAGGGAAGAAGGGCACACAAAAATGAATGGAACAGAGGGCAGAAGGGCACAAAAAACAAGTGGAACAGAAGGTAAAAGGGCCACAAAAACAAGGGAAAAACGAGTTGCACAGAGGGCAGAAGGCCACAAAAAACGAGTGGAACAGAGGGCAGAAGGGCACAAAAAATGAGTGGAACAGAAGGCAAAAGGGGCACAAAAACAAGGGAAAAACGAGTGGCACAGAAGGCAGAAGGTCACAAAAAACTAGTGGAACAGAAGGCAAAAGTGGCACAAAAGCGAGGGAAAAACAAGTGGCACAGAGGGCAGAAGTGCACAAAAAATGAGTGGAACAGAGGGCAGAAGGGCACAAAAAACGAGTGGGGAAGATCTCGGTCATGTAGCTGTGTTATCCCATACTGGAAGCGGAATCAGAGTGGTCTGATCCAATGTACGCCACTCCAGCGTAGGAGTATGAATAAATAGGCCAGGCCCTAGGCGTGGTTCACTTTAGGGAAAGGCCAACGAGTCTGCCAGAGCAACGGCCCTCACTCTGGCAAGTGGCTGCCGGCATGACAGCGGGCCTCCTCGACACAGGCCCCCTGCGAACCCAGCGGCACAGCACCGCAGCCTTATGTCTTTACCAACTTCTGCCTTCGATCTACACTGCGGACAGAAGGGTTCACAATTTGAATTCAGCCTTGATTTATTAATTGCACAGAGAGTTGTACTCTATGTCCTCGGATTTTGTCAAGAAGTGACAAAAAGCATTCCTCGATGTCTATGTTAACTACTGCCTTCGATCTATACTGCGGTCAGCAGGGCTCACAATTCAGATGCAGTGGCGATTGAAGATGACACAGTCCAGTTCTCAAGAGACGTTGCTCCCAGTGTGAACTGCCGGGACTATGCATCATCGCAGAATGCGCACACGCTGTGTGCTTCAGATGCTACTAACTCACTGCACCATAAGTCATCTCCACATGGCCTTATCAAGGCAAGACATTGAACCCAGTGCGGCCCGCCGGGACCACGTATCATCGCAGGGTGCGCACATGCTGAGTGCTCCAGGTGCCACTAACTGTGCAGCTCAACTCATTACCACGTGGCTGTGCTCCCATCCTGACCGCTACCTACGCCCTACACTGGGGTTACATGTTTAAAAATTCAAGATTAGTAGCGACGCAAATTGTGTAAGAGACTATAATGGGTTAAGAAGACCAAATGCTCCCAATCTGTGCAGCTCAAGTCAACGTCACCTACCTGTGAGCCTTTGGTGACCGCTACCTCCGGTCTACACTGTAGAAGACTGGCGACACGTGGTGCTAACTAACCCTGCTCAACGCAAGCCGATCCCACATGTGTAACTGTGTCCTGAGTCCTGAATAGCAGTGACCCCCAACTCTTTGAGACAACTACAGCAGCAGACTCCCTTCAATCAGTGAGGCATATTGCCATATGGAAGGCTTGCGACACGTGCTGCCACTAACTCTGCTCAACACAAGCCGATCTCACATGTGTAACTGTGTCCTGAGTCCTCAATTGCAGTGACCTCAACTTCTTTGCAGCAACCATAGCACCAGACTCCCTTCAATCAGTGAGGGATATTTGCATAAGGAAGGCCAGCGACACGTGGTGCCACTGAACCTGCACTACGCAGGCCGGTGGGGCCACCAACGTATGCACGTGACTGTGGGCCCTTGCTCACCGCTACCTCAGGCGTACCCTGTGGAACACCGGTGACACATGGTGCCACTAACTGTCTTCAACACAAGTCGATCCCACATGTGTAACTGTGTCCTGAGTCCTGAATAGCAGTGACCCCCAACTCTGTGAGACAACTACAGCACCAAACTCCCTTAAATCAGTGAGGCATATTGCCATATAGAAGGCTGGCGACACGTGCTGTCACTAACTCTGTTCAACACAAGCCAATCCCACATGTGTAACTGTGTCCTGAGTCCTAAATAGCAGTGACCCCAAGTCCCTGTCAACGACCACAGCACCAGACTCCCTCTCATCAGTGAGGCATATTTCCATATGCAACAGTGGCGACACACGGTGCCACTAACTTTGCTCAACACAAGCTGATCCCACATGTGTAACCGTGTCCTGAGTCCTGAATTGCACTGACCCCAAGTCTGTGGCAGCGACCACAGCACCACACTCCCTTTGATCAATGAGACATATTTCGATATGCAAGGCCGGCGACACATAGTTCCACTAACCCTCTTTAACACAAGCCGATCCCACATGTGTAACTGTGTCCTGAGTCCTCAATTACAGCGACCCCAACTTCGTCGCAGCGACCACAGTACCTCACTCCCTTCGATCAGTGAGGCATATTTCGATATACAAGGCTGGCAACACGTGGTCCTACTAAACCTTTTTAACCCAAGCAGATCCCACACGTGAAACTGTGTCCTGAGTCCTCAATTGCAGCGACTCCAATTTCGTGGCAGTGACCACAGCACCTCACTCCCTTTGATCAGTGAGTCATACTTCGATATACAAGACCGGCAACACGTAGTCCCACTAACCCTCTTTAACACAAGCCAATCCCACATCTGTAACTGTATCCTGAGTCCTGAATTGCAGCGACCCCAACTTCGTGAAAGCGACCACAGCTCTTCACTCCCTTCGTTTAGTGAGGAGTATTTACAGATTGAAGTCTGCCAACAAGCGGTGCCACTGAACCTGCACTATGCAGAGCAGTCGAGCCACCAACATATGAACATGGCTGTGGGCCCTTCCTCATCGTTATCTCTGGCCTACACCACGGTCAGCGGAGCTCACAATTCAGATAGAGTCCTAATTCTACATGACGCAGTCCAGTTGGCAACACACATTACTCCCAGTGAGGCCGTCCACACCAAGCACCATCACAGGCTCATACAGTTTCAATGCTTCTGGTGTCACTAACCCTATTTAACACAAAGAAATTCCACATGTGTAACTGTGTCCTGAGTCCTGAACTGCAGTGACCCCAACTTTGTGGCAGCGACCACAGCACCAGACTCCCTTTAATCCTATTTGTTGTTCTTTTCTTTAAATACATGTTTTTATATGTAAATCTATACATGACTAAGATTCTTCTTTCTCCAACCGCACAAGGACACTTCCGGGCCCAAGAACATTGTTGGGGTATGTTGGTACTGTAGGGAGAGGGAGCGTCAAAGGGGTATCACTCACAGAAATAACTCTGATATCTTTTCACAAATGCCTCGGACAGATGTCAGCTGAAGGACTGAATCACAAAATGGTTTTTCAATACTTATATAGTGTGAGTTATCAACAGTTCGGACCCAGGCTTGCAGAGGAACAGCTGCGGCCCATTCGCTCGACTCCCAGACGTAGTACTACGAACCGTCCGCATCATTGTGTCTATCCCTGCCCTGTTCGGTTGTATGCCACGCCACTCCGATTACGTTTCAACATTGGACCCACATAGCTACCTGTCGCAGGCGTAATCGCTGTTGGTGTGCAGGTCAGTGGTCTAGTTCTCAACATCGCATGGCCACTCCCTGAGGGCAGGTTTGCACACACACCACACCCATCTGGCACATGCGACACAGGCCATGTGACCACACAAATGTAATAGATCGACAACATCACATCCTTTATTGCCGGTGCTGACTATCTGGCGAACGCTCTACGGGTCTCAACCATAAAGAGTCCCTGAAAAGTTGAGCAGAAGGTTAGTCACACCCTTAGCTGTATGGCCGTCAGCAGCCTATCATCCCCTTGGCGCGGACTTCATATGCATAGGGTTAGTGCCACCCCAAAATCATGTGGTCATCAGGAGCCTACCACCACGTGGTACGAACTTGAGTTCCACAGGCTTAGCGGCACCAAACCCTGAGGTGGTCTCTGCCATTGACGACTCAGGACTCAGCGACATGTCTCACATCTGCCGAGCCGCGGAGTAGCTGAAGTGGTTTCCACCATTCAGGACTCAGCGTCATCTGTCACATCCGCGGAACAGCTAATGTGGTCTCAGCCATTCAGGACCCGCACAGAATCTCATGTGGTCTCCGCCATTCAGGACTCAGGACTCAGCAACACATCTGAGGTCGGCGAGTTTCTGATGTGGTCTCCGCCATTCATGACTCAGGACTCAACAACACATCTGAGATCGGTAGGGCTTTTGACGGGCACGAGGAGTCCGCCCACTGCTGCACACTCTGCCGGCATCAGGTAATTATTTGCTCATGGATGCACAGAGGCGACAGTCTCTCTCTCTCTCTCTCTCTCTCTCTGTTTCTCTCTCACTTCCTTCTCTTCTCTCTCTCTTGCTCTCTCTCTCTCTTCATTCCTTTCCTTCTATCTCGCTCTTCCGTTTCCCTTTCTCACTCCCTTCTTTCCTTCCCTCTCTTTTTCTCTCTGGCTTGTTTTACCTTCTCTGTTTTTCTCTCTCAGTCCTTTGATATGCGCATTACACACGTCCTTTTTTTGTGCTTTATTTTTCAGGCTCTGTTGTCGACATCCATGGTCTCCACAGGAGTCTTCCACCTTGTTTTTTTCTATTATGTTTGTTAAATTTTGTTTATTGGTTTATTTTTTTATATATATAATAATAAAAAAATAAAATTAAAAAATAGTTTATGGTTTATAAAAAAATAAAGTAAAAAAAAATTATTAACCTTTTCGGTTGTTTTCTTAACTGCTGTGTGACTCTTTCTTGTTCTTATTACTGGTATTTGCTGGGATCCACCATGGTGTTAAATTTTGGACCACTTATCACAGGAATACTGGGGATCTCTGCAGTTTGCACCAACTTCTGAATACTGTGTTAGATTTATCTCAACTTTAGTTGCATTAAAGGGCTGATTATGAAATGCAGAGTAGCCGTGCCCGTGCAAACAGACAGAAGGTGCACCATTGCGATTTATTCTAAATACTAAAATCCTGTATTGAATTACACTGAGGTAGTGCCTGCACTTACGGTGTACACACAAAATCAATGAAGAAATCTCATTGTATTTATATTGTTTAGGAATAGTGCGTCAGGTGCTGGACTTGACAGGATACACTGTCCAGTTCGTATATTATTCTGCAAACGAAAAAATTACATCACAACTTTCACAACTGCAATGCGAAATTAATTCCGGTGATATCCCACGCTACTACCAGGAATTTTACACCTGCATTCTGCTGTTGTTAAGCAGGATGACTACCGGCAGCATGAAAGAAAACGCAGCCAAGAGCCACACCAGAACACCCACAGGTGCCATAGAGTCAATGAGCACGATACAGGGTTACCCATGAGGGCCACAACACTCATCAAAACAATCCCAGGACCACCAACGCCCCTCAACCCCGCATCTGAGTAAGTCTGTCCGTGTGGTCATTGCGTTAACATGATTGGCACGGGTCCTGCAACATCCCAGTGTGCTGTCTTCAGCAGATGTTAACATGTCACCTCAGCGTTGGTAGTGACCCTGGACATGTAGATACGCACGCATCCTCCTGCAAGCAAAACACACGTGTTGGTCTGGCGTACACAGGTCAACGCAGGGGTGTGCCTATCCAGCAAGGGAAACGAGGTGTCTCGGACTTGTCCGTGTGCAGGAAGTGCGGTAAGTGTGTCTCTGTGTTCTGGTGGGGCCTACCACAAGGGCTGCAGCAGATGATATTGTAAAGTGGCATACACCTCCACCAAACAGCACTCTCATGGTGTTGTTTGAATGCCGCAGGAGATGCTGGAATAGGCATTACAATGCTGTGCCGTACGAGTGTACAGGATACAACAGCGTACCGCACAAAAGTGTGGAGGTTAATGGGAGGGAGGAGCAGCTGTTTGGCAACGTAACACACAGTGAACCCGCCCATGTGCCACATGCTCGGCATCTCATCCATGATGACCACGGTCACACACATCCCACAACACCCACGACCGGCCTTTGTACACATCTTGTATAATTGCAGCGTGGTTTTCACTTCTATGCTCGTTCAGTGGTGTGATGTTGACGGATTTTGTGACTTATGCACCTTGTTCATGAGTTTCATTTTGCTCATTGTTTGTCTATACTTGTGCTGTACTTGATTGTACATGTGTGACATTGTGCCCATCTCCCCTGTCCCACCACTCCCTGCTTCTTCCCCTTCCTGCTGCTTTTGTTTCTATAATTTTGTTCCTCCACACATAAATACATGTAAAGAACAGATTAGAATACTTCCTTGATTATTTTACGTTTCAAAACTTATCTCTATTAGTTTCTTTTTAATTTTCCATCGAAACAGTTTTTTTCATATTCAACGACACATCGGAATCAGCAGTGCAACATATTCTATCAACACACTTTGTAGAACATTCTACAACACGTGCAGGTTAAAAGTTCATCAATTATTTTAAACCTAATGATATTTTCTTCCAACATTTTCTCAAACATTTAATGGCACGTGCAGGTTAAAATTCACAATTGTTTTACATTTGAACAGTGCCTTCCAAATGTAAGTAGCAGGTGTGATTGAGATGAACAAATTTGATCCTATAATATCTACTCCACGTTCAAACTTCTTTTTCTTAATCAATCACAAAGATGCTTTTTCACCAAATGAATGTGCGCCCTACTTTTTAAAAAGAATGCTTTTCATCTCCCAATCAGGTATCGTTTTGTATCTGAAAAAAACTAGTTCCTGTACTTTAAACATATCTCTTATTCTATGAAGGAACTGCATGAGCTACAGACATCTTTCCATACCTTCCAGCCATACCTTCAAAATGCTAGTGTGGATCGTAGGACATAGCTATGTTTGCTGGTGCAAGAGATATACAGAACAGAGACATATTGACTTGGACCTAGATTTACAAAATGTGAACATTAAATGGTTTCCACAGAGAGGATTAAAGTGGTACCAATTGTTGTCTTTGGTTAAAACCTGTTAGCATCTCCAACACCCTGACCTCATGATTGTGCACTGTGATGGAAATGACCTAGGCACATTGACAGGGGCAGGTTTGGGAATGCTTATGAAGGACACCTTTGGATGATGTTACTATTGCCTCAAACTGTCTTTGTATATTCCAATATATGCCAAAGGCAGAAGTGGAAATGGTCAAGACAATGTTGTCCTCAGATTGAAAAATCTAGGAAGAAAGTCAACAAAGCTGTGTCTGCATACCTCAGAGACCAAAAAACGGGGTCCATCTACAACAACAACATACGTTTTGATTTGGCTGATATCTACAGAAGTGATGAAGTACATTTCACAGATCAGGGAAATCAAGTTTTCCTGAATAACTTGAAGCTGTGCATCCACACTTATATGTAGCTCCAACTAATGAACACAAGGGCTCTTTTTATAGCAACCCTATAACTTACAACTTAGGCCCGCTAGGTAATGGCAACTCCCGGACCTTTGCCAAAATGTATTCTCCACACAGCTGTGCAACAGTGGCCACACCAACTCACTTTGCAACACAGAGCTCTTGCTTTGATCACCGACTCTACTCACCCATAGGGGTGATCAAGCGCTCTGGGTAGCGCGAAACGCGTCATGGTGATCTGAAGCACCAACAATAAAACTTTATTTTGCACTTACTCTGGGCCCGTGTCCGTTTCTGCAGCCTTTGTGATTCTGTGAAGAGATTGGAAAATCCTTGGAATATATTTGGACATTGTGCTTCCCGCATATTGATCCCTGCCTATTGGACTCGCTGATTCTGGGGTTGTGGCGTTTTGAGGGGACTCGAGGACAGGCACGTTGGTTTTGGGGCAGTGGAGGGTTTTTCATCGTACCCTGCTATGTGACCGCTGTGAGGATCATTTTTACACCCTCCCCATTTCACCGACCCAAGTTGCTGTGAACATGAGGCAACCTGGGAGTCGCAGTTCTGAAACTCAAACGGACTACGACAGGTGTTCTGAATTGCCAGGGGGAGGAGCGGATCACGTCAACAACTTATTAGAAACAGCAGGGATGAACTAACAAAGATGAAGGCTTCCGGTGTTGGGCGCTGAGGAAGGCATCACGCCGAAATGCATCTGCCGCCATTGGGACTGTCTTTTGACCAATAAAGCCTGTCTTACCTGTTCCCCTCGGCCCCTGCTTCGTTCTTTTGGAGGAAGTTTCTGTTCATGCTTTCTGTGCTTGCCAGCAGCACAGTACAGGAGCACCCGCCACGTTTAGGGTCTGGACATTAACTGGCTTTGCTTCACGGCATCTATGTTCTCCAGGTATGGATAGTCCGGAACCCGCCTCACCTTCAGGGGGCCCAGAGCAGTGAGGTATTTAACCTCATTTTGGACATTGTGCTTCCTGCATATTGATCGCTGCCTATTGGACTCGCTGATTCTGGGGTTGTGGCGTCTTGAGGGGACTCGAGTACAGGCACGTTGGTTTTGGGGCAGTGGAGGGTTTTTCATTGCACCCTGCCATGTGACCGCTGTGAGGATCATCTTTACACCCTCCCCATTTCACCGACCCAAGTTGCTGTGAATATGAGGCAACCTGGGAGTCGCAGTTCTGAAACTCAAACGGACTACGACAGGTGTGCTGAATTGCCAGGGGGAGGAACGGATCACGTCAACAACTTATTAGAAACAGCAGGAATGAACTAACACAGATGAAGGCTTCCGGTGTTGAACGCTGAGGAAGGCATCACGCCGAAAAGCATCTGCCGCCACCGGGACTGTTTTTTGACCAATAAAGCCTGTCTTTCCTGTTCCCCTCGGCCCCTGCTTCGTTCTTTTGGAGGAAGTTTCTGTTTTATATATATATATATATATATATATATATATATATATATGTATGTATATATATATATATATATATCCTTGCTCCCAAAAACACCAGCCTGCTGCACTCCAAAGCGGGTGCTCGCTCAGCGGGGGTGTACTCGCTCAAAAATCACTGCTCCCAAGTTTCACCAGATCTTGTTCATCTGATAAAGAAACAGCACTCACAAGGGGGGGTTATCCAACCAATTTTATTGGAACCCTTCGCACGCAAGACGCGTTTCGGCAATCAGCCTTTGTCAATTGTAAAACAGAGCGCATTGCGGTCTCTCAGTTTTTAACCACTTGGCTGCTAAGGCACATGATGAGCTTCCATTGACTTTCCATTGAAATCAATGGAAACTCCATGACGAGTTACCCTTGTCATTAGCACTGAAGGGGTTAAACATTCAACAAACCATGTGTATGAATCATCACCATGGAAAGAGGACTATTCTTGTTCATATTCATCGCCATCTTGTAACATGCAAATTGTACATATACTCGTAAATACAAGATTGTACATTTGTTACTTTATCTCAGGCGATATATCAATATTTTTCAAGCGCCTGCAGTGAGTACAATCCAAGGATATTCATACGTGCAATCATGCCCTGAATGGGCAACTTACAAACTGTACTCAATGCATTAGTCTATGTCTAATCATGCCCTGTATGGGCTCCGTCCCACTTTCCCAGATATTAACACTCACGGTTTATCATTAACAACGTACTAAGTCCCAGGAACAAATCCATGTTCAAATTATTTGTTAAAAATCATCTGAAAAACGAGAATACCATATCTGATCATACTCTTATACTGTTTACATTACATTTCATTCTTGTACCTTGTTCATCCCAAATGTACTGCCAATTCCTCATTACTGTACTGTTAAGACCTGTCGGGCTCTTAGTCTGAAGGTCTATTATGTAACGTGATTCCAGCCGTCTCAACTTTAATAGGCGATCACCACCTCTTGGATGGGTAGGCACACTATCTAGACAAAAATAGGTCAACAGGTCCCTGTTGTGCCCATGAACTTTATTGAAATGTCTCGCGACTGGGTATGCCTCGTCTATGTTATTAATGGCCTGCATGTGCTCTAAAATACGCAGCTTGACTGGATTAATAGTACTGCCGATATATCTCAGCCCACAAGGGCATATCAGACAGTATATTGCATATGGTGTAGAACAAGTGAGGAATTTATTGATCTTTTTAGGTGTTCTAAGACCTGGTATCTTGTATGTTAAGGTACGTTTGCTGATTTTACATGCCTTGCACCGGCCACAGGGATAGAAACCTTTTAACTGTGGCATTTTCATAGTATTCGGTTTTGTGGCATGGTGGCTATGCACTAGATGGTCTTTTAGCGCCTTGGCTTTTCGAAGGTGACTAGAGGATTCGGAGGTAATTCTTCCTTAAGAATTTGATCAGTCAACAAGATATTCCAATTCTTTCGGAGTATTCTTTTCAGTTCTCTTGCATTGTCAGAGAATGTCGTGATTAGTCTAAAGGTTGCTTTCACATCTTTAGCTCTATCCTGTGTCTTTAGTAAATCACTCCTGACATGATTGTTGACTCTAGTTAAGGCATGTTTCAATACCCCTTCACTGTACCCTCTTATTTTGAAGCGATCTATGCATTGTTTAGCAGCCTTCTGGAATTCTCCAGCACTAGAATTATTTCTTTTTAACCTTAACAGTTCGCCATATGGGATACTGTTTTTCAGTTTAGTTGGATGATTACTGGTGGCATACAGAGTGGAATTACCTGCCGTGGACTTCCGGAACAATTTAGTATGCAATTGTCCCTCCTCTATATACACAGTGAGATCTAAGTAATTTACACTGGAGACACTGATCTCCCCACTGAATCTCAGATTGACATCATTGTCATTCAATACTTCCACGTATGATGTAGCCTGATCTATTGAACCATCGAATATGATAAAAAGATCATCAATGTATCGATGCCATGCCTTGATTCTATCATTCCACATTCGGTTGGTATCGGCCCAGGCCACCTGCTCCTCCCACCAGCCAACGAAAAGATTCTGCTCCACCCCCAGCTACGCGATTCTTTTCGTTGGCTGGTGGGAGGAGCAGGTGGCCTGGGCCGATACCAACCGAATGTGGAATGATAGAATCAAGGCATGGCATCGATACATCGATGATCTTTTTTATCATATTCGATGGTTCAATAAATCAGGCTACATCATACGTGGAAGTATTGAATGCCAATGATGTCAATCTGAGATTCAGTGGGGAGATCAGTGTCTCCTGTGTAAATTACTTAGATCTCACTGTGTATATAGAGGAGGGACAATTGCATACTAAATTGTTCCGGAAGTCCACGGCAGGTAATTCCACTCTGTATGCCACCAGTAATCATCCAACTAAACTGAAAAACAGTATCCCATATGGCGAACTGTTAAGGTTAAAAAGAAATAATTCTAGTGATGGAGAATTCCAGAAGGCTGCTAAACAATGCATAGATCGCTTCAAAATAAGAGGGTACAGTGAAGGGGAATTGAAACATGCCTTAACTAGAGTCAACAATCAAGTCAGGAGTGATTTACTAAAGACACAGGATAGAGCTAAAGATGTGAAAGCAACCTTTAGACTAATCACGACATTCTCTGACAATGCAGGAGAACTGAAAAGAATACTCCGAAAGAATTGGAATATCTTGTTGACTGATCAGATTCTTAAGGAAGAATTACCTCCGAATCCTCTAGTCACCTTCAGAAAAGCCAAGGCGCTAAAAGACCATCTAGTGCATAGCCACCATGCCACGAAACCGAATACTATGAAAATGCCACAGTTAAATGGTTTCTATCCCTGTGGCCGGTGCAAGGCATGTAAAATCAGCAAACGTACCTTAACATACAAGATACCAGGTCTTAGAACACCTAAAAAGATCAATAAATTCCTCACTTCTTCTACACCATATGCAATATACTGTCTGATATGCCCTTGTGGGCTGAGATATATCATCAGTACTATTAATCCAGTCAAGCTGTGTATTTTAGAGCACATGCGGGCCATTAATAACATGGACGAGGCATACCCAGTCGCGAGACACTTCAATAAAGTTCATGAACACAAAAGGGACCTGTTGACCTATTTTTGTCTAGATAGTGTGCCTACCCATCCAAGAGGTGGTGATCGCCTATTAAAGTTGAGACGGCTGGAATCACGTTACATAATAGACCTTCAGACTAAGAGCCCGACAGGTCTTAACAGTAATGAGGAATTGGCAGTACATTTGGGATGAACAAGGTACAAGAATGAAATGTAATGTAAACAGTATAGGAGTATGATTAGATATGGTATTCTCGTTTTTCAGATGATTTTTAACAAATAATTTGAACATGGATTTGTTTCTGGGACTTAGTACGTTGTTAATGATAAATTGTGAGTGTTAATATCTGGGAAAGTGGGACGGAACCCATACAGGGCGTGATTAGACATAGACTAATGCATTGAGTACAGTTTGTAAGTCGCCCATTCAGGGCATGATTGCACGTATGAATATCCTTGGATTGTACTCACTGCAGGCGCTTGATAAATATTGATATACCGCCTGAGATAAAGTAACAAATGTACAATCATGCATTTACGAGTATATGTACAATTTGCATGTTACAAGATGGCGATGAATATGAACAAGAATAGTCCTCTTTCCATGGTGATGATTCATACACATGGTTTGTTGAATTTTTAAAAACTGCGAGACCGCAATGCGCTCTGTTTTACAATTGACAAAGGCTGATTGCCGAAACGCGTCTTGCGTGCGAAGGGTTCCAATAAAATTGGTTGGATAACCCCCCCTTGTGAGTGCTATTTCTTTATCAGATGAACAAGATCTGGTGAAACTTGGGAGCAGTGGTATATATATATATATATATATATATATATATATATATATATATATATATATATATATATATATATATCTATATATATATATATCAAACAGCAGACTCCTCACAAGAAAGAGCAGAGGCCACAGTAGAGGAATTCATGGAGGCAGCTTTTATTCATATGTTTGGCGAATGCATTTCGGCTTCAATATGCCTTCTTCAGCGCCAGGTAGGATCAAGAAGTGCAGGCGCTAGCGTGGATTTAAATGTCCTGCCTGCCTCCAAGTGGTTGCTGTCCGCTCCACCCCTTCACAAATGATTGTGCTCACCTGCTATGGAACTCTTGAGACAGGTGGACTCCCAGTCCCAGAATGCAATATTCTGTCCAGGTAGGTAGTCTGGGTTTTAAACAATGTTAAAAGCAGCATGCAGGATATCGCGCTAGCAATGTGGCAATGTTCCTCATCTTAAGCCGAACTCCAGTGCCCCCTCGAGTCCCCTGACCGCAACAACCCTTGATGTGCAGGCGTCCATTAAGCGGGGGCAAGAGTGGCAATCCATCTCGCCCAGCGAGGAGTTAATAACTCCTACACCACTGCATCTCTTCCTGACCCCGGGGGTGGGCCTCGTTGCATCCAGTCCCCTGGAAACTCCAAAATTTCCACCGCAGCAGATACCAGCGATGTCGAGGCTACTTGCTGTTGCGGGGGCCCCTGTAGCGCGCCTCTGGCGTGTGCGCAAATATCAAACAGCAGACTCCTCACAAGAAAGAGCAGAGGCCACAATAGGGAAATTCATGGAGGCAGCTTTTATTCAGATGTTTGGCGAATGCATTTCGGCTTCAATATGCCTTCTTCAGCGCCAGGTAAGATAGAGAAGTGCAGGCGCTAGCGTGGATTTAAATGTCCTGCCTGCTTCCAAGTGGTTGCTGTCCGCTCCACCCCTTCACAAATGATTGTGCTCACCTATATAAATATATTCACTGAAAAAACCATAGGTTTCACACACGTTATAGTTAGGAATTAGCATTTAAAAAACCTTGCAAATTCACTGAAAAAACCATAGGTTTCACACATGTTATAGTTAGCTGGACAATTCACTCATACAAAACCTTTGAAATTCCCCTGTTATAGTTAGTTCAGCTAACTATAACTCGCGCGACCGCAATGCACTGCTGATGACGTCACATATTACATCACTCATGACATGGTCAGTGACATCACTCATGACATCACTGATGACATCTCAAATGACATCACTGATGACATCATCCAGTGAATGTGTATCTTTCTGAAAAATAAATATTTTTTATATATGTAGATCTAAAGATTGATGGAAGAATAAATGGGTAAATAAGTGTCTAATGGAAGTTTTTTTTGTAAAATTGATTGGTTAACTGACATATTAAGTGTATCTTAGTGAATACATATATTAGCGAGTAATGTTTAAATATTTAAATATCTGTATCTGTGTCTCACTTTGTGTATAAGTGGCTGCATGGGTTGGTGAGTAGCTACATGAGTGTGTATATGGGTTATTAGTTGTATTTTTGAGTATCAGTATGAGTGTCTGTATGGTTCGGTGGGGGATATTACTTAGCGCACAGATGCATGAATGAGTGACTCACTTTTTGTATGTGTTTTGAAGACAGCATGTGTGCAAGACTGTATGGGTGGATGATTGTGTGTATGGGTGGGTTAGTGAGTGAATAACTGTCTAAATAGTGTATTCATGAGTAACTACATATGTTTTAAACTAGTATATGTGAATATTGATGTATATAATTGAGTATATGTGAGAGTGAGAGTTTGGAAGAGTACCTGTATAAATAAGTATGTGTTTTTATAATTGATTGTTTAAGAGAGTACATATGTGTACGTTTCTGTAGAAGTAAGTGTAGTGGTGTGTACATAGCAGTATAATCAAGTAAATGGATTTTTGCATGTGTGAATATGTGTGTGAGTAACTATCTGGATGAGTATTAGTGTGTAACAGGATGTATAGGTGTATGAGTACATATAATGAGTGAGTACATGTATGAGTGACTATATAGAACTGTTGGTGAATGAGTGGATGTGTATGTAGATGTTAGAATTACCTAATAGGTTGTTGTAATTGGTATTGGTATCTACATTTTTTTTGAAAATTGTAGTTTCCATTTTTGAATGTGTGTATCAAAGGTTATATTAGGGTGAGAGGAGGACTGCCACTCTTTCACAAAGATGATGTCATCAGTGATGTCATGAGTGATGTCATTTGAGATGTCATCAGTGATGTCATGAGTGATGTCACTGACCATGTCATGAGTGATGTAATATGTGACGTCATCAGCAGTGCATTGCGGTCGCGCGAGTTATAGTTAGCTGAACTAACTATAACGGGGGAATTTCAAAGGTTTTGTATGAGTGAAATGTCCAGCTAACTATAACGAGTGTGAAACCTATGGTTATTTCAGAGAATTTCAAAGGTTTTTTAAATGCTAATTCCTAAGTATAACGTGTGTGAAACCTATGGTTTTTTAAGTGAATATAAATATATATACATTTTATATATATACATACTCAATGAACACAGCGGCTCTTTTTAGAGCCAACCAACATCTAAACACTCAAACTTGTTATTTAACTGTATTTTTTTTTGGGTTTTTTTCTGACGTGCGCGCACCTCGTGATTTTTTTTTTAATGCTTTTTTTGCCCTTGGGGTCCTTCAGGGACCCCCTGAGAAGGCCTAGGGAGCAGGGTGTCTCTACCCCGCCCTCTTTTCATGTCCTCCACTTTTTTTTTTGACTCACTTCTGCCTCGAGGGTGCGAGCAACGTGCGCACACCTCTCGATTTATTATTATTTTGTTTTAAATGTGTTTTTTGCCCTTCGGGGTCCTTCAGGGACCCCATGAGAAGGCCTAGGGGGTCAGGGAGTCTCTTCCCTTCCTCCTTTTCACGTTTTTAAAAGTATTTACGAAAATCGGGTAAAACGTCATTCATATGCGACGGTCGCGCAACGTGCGCGAGCCCGTGCGCGCACATAAAGTCATGTGACTTTAAAACAAAGTCATGTGACTTGAAAACAACACTTTTGATTCGTTTATACTAGTTTCTTTTCCAAATCTTCAAAAACCCCACCCACTTTCCTCACAATCTGTTTCACTTCTTTGAGAGAAGCATCTTCAGTGAAAATGGCAGAACAACAGCAGGCGAAAGAATCTTCTGACTCTGATGTCGAATATCTTCCTGAACAACCTAAGGAGAAGAAGAACATTTTTTCATTTCCAGAAGGGCAAAAAAAGGTGAATGCCCCCAAAGTACATGCAAAATCTGTGGAAGTGTACTATCAAGAGGTGATCCTAAGAAGCATTATTCTTTTAGCATTCACACAATGATTCGGCATGTTAAAAATGTGCATCCAAATAACTTTACTCGGGCATCAACTGAAGCCCTTGAAGCCAATCCTCCAGCTGCTGTCCCCAGCACCTCTTCTGCAGGAGTATCACCTTCTACAAGAGCTTTAGATATCCGGCCGGATTTTGCTAATGTACACACTCGCTGCAACTGCTGCAACTACTGCAACTAAATATTATGCTATGGCGAACAAAGCATAGACTTAATTGAGGCAAAGATCAAGTAGCACAGATGCCCCCGTCGTCAATTTTTTTTCTTTTATTATTTTTTTTCCTGTTCTGGTTGAGCAGTTTTTGTTTACCTGTTTTCTTTTTTGTTACAAATAAAACCCAAAATATATAAAATTGTTCAAAAAACTAAAAAAAATGTAAAACAAAAAAAGACAAAAAAACAGTTTTTATAAGAACTAACTTCACTTCTCAAAGAAGAGCTATATCTCTTATATACTGTGTCATACTTTTTTGGCATGAATGTGTAGTGTATAAATGAATGACTGAAATGACTGAGTGAAGGGGGGAGGGACTGAGGAAATGAGTGAGGAAAAGGTAGCATGGTGAGTGAGGAAAGGGGAGTCAAAGAGTGACTGAAACAAGGGGACTAAGAGTAGGGGAGTAAGGTAAGGGGAGTGAAACAGTAAGGGAAGGGTAGTAAGGAAAGGAAAGTGAGGGAGGGGGAGAGAGAAAAGGGGAGCAGGGGACGGAGACAGGGAAGGGAAGTAAGAGACGGAGAGGGAGAAGTAGAGCAGGGTAAAGGGAGTGAAGGTAAGAGAAGTGGAGTGACGGTGAGGGAAGGGGTATGAGGATGAGAAAAGAGGGGTAAGGGAAAGTGAGAGATGGGGAGTGAGGGAGAGATAAGTAAAGTGAGGGGATGGAGGGAGTTAGAAAAGGAGAGTGAGAGAAGGGGAGTAAGTAATGGAGTGAGAGAAGGAGAGCGAGAGGGAGTGAGGAAAAGGGAGCAGGAAAGTGAAGGGGTGAGAAATACAGACAGGAGGAAGTGGAGTGGGGGAAGGGGAGTGACGGTGAGTGAAGGGCAGTGACAGTTAGGGAAGGGGTATGAGGGTGAGGCAAGGGGAATGAGGGAGAAGGACGAAAATTAAGAGAGAGGGATAGTGAGTGAGGGAGGGAGGAGGAGTGATAGATAGAGAGAGGAAAGAAGATTAAGGGTAAGGGAGAGAGAGGGAGAGAGTGGGAGAGCAAGGAACTGAGAAGGAGTGAGGCAGTTAGAGTGAGTGAGACAGAGGGAGACAGGGAGAGAAACATGGATGAAAAAAAAGTGAGGGAGGGAGTGAACGAAGGGGAGTAAGTGAGATGGAGTAAGGGAGTAAGGAAAGAGGAGTAAAGGAAGCAGAGTGAGGGAAGGGGAGCGACAGAAGGAGAGCGAGGGGGAGTGAGGAAATGGGAGCGGGAAAGTGAAGGGGTGAGAAATACAGATAGGTTGAAGTGCAGAGGGGGAAAGGGAGTGACGTTGAGTGAAGGGCAGTGACAGTTAGGGAAGGAGTATGAGGGTGAGGGAAGATGAATGAGAGAGAAGGGTATAAATTAAGAGAGAGGGAAAGTGAGTGAGGAAGAGAGGAGGAGTGATAGAAAGAGAGAGGAAAGGAGTTTAAGGGTAAGGGAGAGAGAGGGACAGAGTGAGAGAGAGGGAGAGCAAGGAACTGAGAAGGAGTGAGGCAGTTAGAGTGAGTGTCACAGAGGGAGACAGGGAGAGAAAAATGGATGACAAAAAGTGAGGGAAGGAATAAACGAAGGGGAGTAAGTGAGATGGAGTGAGGGAGTGAGGAAAGAGGAGTGAAGGAAGGGGAGTGAGGGAAGGTAAGTGAGGGAAAAGTACTGAGGGTGAGTGAAAGGCAGTAACAGTGAGAGAAGGGTTATGAGGGTGATGAAAGGGGAATGAGAGAGAAGGAAGGAGATTAAGAGAGAGGAAAGGGGACTGAAGGTAAAGTAGGAGTGAAGGAAACAGAAAGAGAAAGACAGGAAGGGTGAGGGAGAGAGCGAGAGTGAGAGAGAAAGAGAGGGAGAGCGAGTGACTGAGAGGGAGTGAGGCGGTTAGACTGAGTGAAACAGAGGGAGAGAGGGAGAGAGAAATGGAGTGAAGGGAAGTGGGGGACTAAAGGAATGGGAGTTAGCAAAAGTGAATGAGGAAAGGGGAGTAAGGGAAGGGTACTGACGGATGGAGTGAGGGAAAGAGAGTGAGGGGGAGTGAGAGAATGGGAGCAGGTGAAAGGGAATGGGAGTGATGCACAGAGAGGAGAATATGAAGTAGGAGAAGAGGAGTGAGATTAAGTGAAGGGCAGTGGCAGTGAGGGAAAAAGAAGCATATTAAGATAGAGGAAAAAGTAGAGAGTGAGAGAGAAGAATTTATGGAAAGAGAGAGGAAAGACAAGGAAGATTGGTGGAGAGAGAGGGAGACAGTGAGAGAAAGAAAGAGAGGGAGAGTGAGGGGCTGTGAGGGAGTGAGGCAGTTATAGTGACTGAGACAGAGGAAGAGACTTAGAGACGGATGGAGGAAAGGGGAGTGAGGGAGGGAATAAAGGAAGGGAAGTAAGCAAAAGGAAGTGAGGCAATAAGAGAAGGGGAGTGACTGAAAGTGAGTGAGGGATTGTGTGAAGGAAAAAGAGTGAGGGGGAGAGAGAAAGGAGTGAAGGATAGAGTAAAAGAAGGGTACTGATAGAGGAAGAAAGAAAAGAGAAGTGAGGGTCACAGAGAGGAAAGAGGGAGCAGGAGAAGGTAAGTGAGGGTGAGGGAAGGGTACTGTTGGTGAGAGAAGGAGTGTAAAGGTGAATTAAGGGGAGTAAAGAGACTGAGGGAAGGGGAGTAAGATGAGCAAAGGAAGTGGAGTAAGAGATAGAGTGAAGAAAGTGAAAAAGGGAAAGAGAAGTAAGAGAGTGATGAGAAAGTACTTTTTGTTTGTAATACTCACCTTATAAGTAATGAAAAGTTAATAAAATATTTTTTATAAATATAATATCTGTGGAAGAGAAAAAATGATTGAGTTATAATATATATTTCACAATACAAAATAATTTGTACAATATGTTATGTATTTTATTTTGCTGTTCTCAGAATATATTTAATTTCACTGAAAACAGTGACTTCAATAGTACTCATCATATAACAGCAGGCAAAAAAAAAAGACAATCAATAAGATTGTCTTTAAAAAACCCATTCAACATTTTCATTAAGAATGTAAAAATTAGAAAAAAACATGTCTTAAATGTTTTTTTCGAACAGCAATTTGTTACGTAAGTATGGGATGTCACCAACAATCACAAAGTAACAGAACATTATTACTTCTTTTTTATACACTCTGAATAAAGTTATGTACAAACATACGCTAACAACATTTACCCGAAATAGTCATTTTTTGTTTCAAATACCATTCCTCGTGGCCAAATAGTATGTGTGAAATCATTAGTTTGGAAGATACTTAATAGTATTCTTAAGCGTCCGTTTCCCAACCTTCTGAATCAAAAGCACCAACATCTTTTGTACCATCTAACAATGGTTATACCTCCACCCGACGCTATTTATTATGTACATAGAACCTTAAACAACTAGCATTCTATCAGAATCTCAACATCATCTGGTATTCCGATGACACTCTGCTCATCCTTTATCTTAGCAAGGAGCTGAATACCATTAAAAGAAACCTCTAAAAGGGAATACAAAATGTCACCAACATTTCCAACAACTACAACAAATGTAAAACACCTCTGCCTCACTGATGATCAACATCTCCTGTGATGGCCACATCACCCGCTATCTGATACACTTACACTACCTCTACGTCAACTACAAGAATTTTTTTAACCTGATCACCCTTACTCACAAAGTACTTTTCAACACCAAACTACCCTTTCCTAACAGCAGTACATTTCCCAGGCCAATTATTTTCCCTAAAATTCAGGTTGTAAAAACACTAGGTAAGAATTTGCTAAGTCATAAGGCAAACGTTGTTTAAAAATCAATTGAGTATCATTACAATGAGTCCAGTCTTTTGTACATTTTAAATAAGCTTTGTAATGTCCTGATGTTGTAAAAGGACCATCATGGAAAATAATTGCTACAGTTACCAAAGTTCTTCCTAATATTGATAGTTGAGAAGCCACAATTTTTTTTAATAACGTTGTCAGTTTTCTTCCATCAGGTCTGCATCGTTGCAGCATTAAAATTACACACTGTCCATATCTTTGTATAAATAATATTGATAACATTTGTGAGTTACATTGGCTACAGACCATGTTTTGATTTGCTTCTCTAACTAGATTATTAAAAGACACTGATTTGCAGTCTGGTAAAGTCAAATATATAAATCTTTCAGTGTCAATTTCAGTACTACTTGAAAACGAACAATTGTCACAGTCATGTTGCCATTTATAAGAAAGGCCAAAAAGATTTTCAATATCTATACCTTCATCTTGCAATACAACAAGCATATACATTAGAAATTCCTGACAATCTTGCTGAATATTCTGTGAAAATTGATTTAAACCAGAACATATGTCTAAAACATTTCGAATATCAGAAACACTTTCTATTTTAGTTTTATCACTACTACATTTCTCAAACACAGAATTCAACAAACAACAAAATCTTTTGTCTCGATTTTCATCAATTTGTTGTAGTAAAGTTTCAAGAAAAAAACCAACATTAACTACTACATTAGCATAGCAGTTGACACCAGCACTGTTTTCAAACTGAAAACCAACAACCTCTTCAATAAAATCCTTTTTCTTTTTGCTTACTATCACTGGTTCATCTAGTTTTTTTCTTTTCTCTGCAAACGCAGTACAATTTTTCTCATATCTTCTTTTTCGGCTTACCACACGCTTTTCAATTACTGGATATTGAGGTAAATTGGGAGCATGTTCTCTTCCTAACCTATTATACTCTTTTACACAATTTACATCTGCACTAATCTTTGTGTCATCAAAATCAATCAGGTATAATCCAGATAAAGTTCTGACTCGAGATAAAGCAACATATGCCATACCCTCTTTAAACACAGTACTTCCAATATTCACCAAAGCACAATCTACACTTAAACCTTGAGATTTATGAATAGTCACCGCATATGCCAAAGAAACAGGAAACTGTTTTCTGCAGACATATACATCTTTTACAAGCAAAAATCAAGCTGAACAACGGCTCAATTGTTGTACTTCTTCAATTCCATCAAATTTGATTTTCAAAAATTCAATGTCATCTCTATTTGGGTAATTCACAAAATCAACAACATTACCCATTGCTCCATTTACTCAACCTCTTTCCACATGTAAATTACGTCGTAAAATTATCCGACAATTTATACATGCATATAGATTCTTTTCTAAACCAGCAGTTTTAGATATTGATTTCTCTAAAGAATCCAATTTTGACTTCAACTTTTCTGACAAAATAATAGTACCTCCTTCATGCTCTATTCTATCAATAGCTTCCAGTTTTATAATTTCTTGATTTTCTAACTTTAACATTTTTTCATTGAATATTGAACATTCTTGCAGAGTTGGCATCAAGCATATCACTGATTTCTTTTCTGCAAGTTTTCTATATATATTCTCTGGAAGAATATTTTCTTTTGGAAACAAATGTGTAAGTAATCATGCCTGTAAAGTTTATTTGCCGTGTTCACTCACTTTTCCATTTCTTATATCTTCAAGAATACTTTTATAATCAGCATCCTTTGCTTGTCGCATATTTGTAATGAGTTCTGAATATTCGAAATATGACCAAATATTAACATTTCCAATGCTTCCCAGGCACTTTCTGGTGTCTTCATGTGTAACTGTTTTAAATACTGGCTGTCCTTTCACAGGAGTTAGTTGTAGTAGATCTCCAAAAACTATGACGTGTTTGCCTCCAAACAACACATCATACTCTGTTTTAAGGATTTGTAGCATTCTTAAATGCACAAAGGCAAGCATTACATTTGATACCATGCTTACCTCATCAATAATGAGAAGTTTCATTTTTTTCAAGACTCTAGAAACTTCACAACAAGCTTCTCCAGATAGCTTGTGGTATTCTAATTTATTTTCATGCTCTACTGGCAGCATCAATAAACACTGTATAGTAATCCCTTTAATGTTATGTGCTGACAACCCAGTTGGAGCAGTAACAACACAAGGCAGTAATGACTCAGTTCTTTTCTGTAGATAAGTTGCAATTCCTTTAATTAGAAAACTTTTTCCAGTTCCTGCTTCTCCAGTCACGTACAGTCGGACAGGTTTAAATGACGTACATGAGCACTCTTTTTTCTCATGATATAAACCATGCTCAATCTGTTCTGTCACTTGATCGTATATTTGTTTTTGCTCAACATTTAATTGTTTTTCCAATTCTTCTAAGTTTATTACATCCTCTTGAGCTTGTTGCATTGCTCTTTCTACCTCATCCATGGCAGTTGCTGCTTCATTTTGGATAATTGGTTCTCCTAGTGGATCCTGACTCAACGAAACAGAACTTTGACTGTCTTGAGAACTGTCTCTAGCAATCTCTGCTGCAATTGTAGCTTCTTGCTGTATTTTGTCGTTCAACATTTTCAGATAATTAGTAAAAACAGGACTTTCTATAGTATTTTTAGTTGTGTTGAATGAATCTACATAACTGTCAAAATCTCCAAGTAGTTCCAGTTCTGTACACCATGGCTTAAAGAGTTGCAAAAGAGCTAAATAGTAAAATTCTCTTTTGTCAGGAGTTTCGTAACTCAGTTTTCGGTGATTAATCAAATGTCCTTTTCTTTGTTTCACTAAACATCCTTCAGATCCAATCACAGCATATACTCCTTTAATGATATCATCTGTAATATTCATCTTAAAAGTATAGCTTTGCAGTACTTCATAGAGACAAACGTTCTCAAGATGATTACTTTTATTTGGATAGTATGTGTCCAACATATTTGTCTTCAAAATATCTGTACTGTCTGGTTCTCTCTCTGCAAAATACTCAATTTCTTCTACAGATTTCAAAACTCGGTTTTGTGTTTTTGCAAGACCTAAACTCACCCAAATGATTGTTCTAGATTTGGAGTATAGACTTGCAGATGATAAACGATCTGAACATTCATATGCTCCGATTTCTCGATGAGACAACATCTTCAAACTGTAGCTGTACAATTTCTTACTTAGGCTCTTTTCATGAGAAATTTCTTCCCACATTTCCTTTAGTTCCGTTTTTTCAGATTTAGTAATGTAAGACGTTACATATCGAGCCACAGCAATGCAGTTGTCTGCAACATATTGAATATCCATGTTAGCATTCCACATGGACAAAATGACTGGGTTATAGTCATTTATGTATTTTGACTCTTCATTTCTTCTTAAGTTGTAGGTATTTTTCGGTGATTTTCTTGTGACAGTATGTCGCAAAGATGACATAAAATTGTTCACTCTTCCTTTTGGTAATACTGGACGTGGAAATGCAAATCGACATTTTGTGTAGAACTTATCCTTAGATTTGTACTTTCGACAACAGTATTTTCCACAACGATGGGTTTGAAATCGTAAGACTTGATGTCTTAAATTCTTTTGTTCTGTACCTTTTGGTACATCACATGCAGAATATTGTTCAATAAAACTCATCACTGTGTCAACTGAATCTGTTCCAAAGTTGGGGGCATCTTTGATCCATAGCAGCATATGTATGTGAGGAGCACCTCTTGCTTGATACTCCTTTCTCCAAAAGAAATCCAGAACCGCTCCAAGAGGAGGATTTTTTTTGTTTGTGATAAAAGTCATCATAGATTCAAATCTATGATTGAAATACCTGCATACATTAACTGAATCCAAAGAGCACAGTTCTCCAGGTGTCTTGTATTCTATATTTTCTATGTTTGCATTTGCCTCTCGAAGAAATTGAAGTAAATCTTCCCAAGCATACTCTGCACAGCTTAGAGTAAGGAACCATGTAGGAGTTCCTAAGTTTCTTAGCAAACATTTCAATTCCCCATGACGACGGTACTAATACTCATTAGTACCACGCTGATTTGCCATGAGATTAATTAGCAGAGATTTCAAAACAGTATCTTTCTGTTGGACTTTATCCATAAAGTCCTTTGCCGAAACATTTTGCAAATGTACTCCACTTGTTAGTATATGGTTCACTGCATAAGAAAGTCCAGACAAGTCACTCTCAAACAGAAGATGAAACAAATATGGGATACATTGGCGAAACCTTGGACCTTCTGCATATAATCTTGATCTCTGGTATTCAGATGCAGGAATCTGCACAGGTCGTTCGTCATTTCGTCCACCTTTGCCTGTTGGAAACAACTGAGGGAAACAACGAGCTTCCAAGCTTTCTTCCCATACACTAATGGGACTTCCTTTCTCTTCTTTCATTTGAAATAACTCAAAAGTATTCCCCATCACTTCTTTAGAGTGAAGTGGATGCACATTATAATGTTCATAAATTTCTTCAGTTCTGAACTCATCCACTTTTTCAATTTTTCCAGTTGACATATCACTCTCCTCTTCTACAGTTGTTTCCTCTTCTACATATACATTTTTATAGTATTGATTATTTTTTACCAAATACAACGTGGCCTTTTTCACTTTCCTAACATCCACTAATTCTTGCCAGATCTTCTTACTCTTCGTACGAACGCTATTAACTAGAATAACTAGAGGTTCCTCTTCCACAATTTCTACACCAATTGTTTCAATATTTTTCTTTGAATCTAGAGGCAAATAGACAACTCTTCCCTTTAATCCTCTCTGTAAATCTGAAGGAGGCAATTTCCCTGTCTTAGGCTCCATACGAACAATAGCCTGAAATGGATGCACACATTGAATAAGAATAGACTCAAGTATTTAAAGCCATCAGTTCAGAAGGAATATTTACAAACTCAAGATTATTATGTACAGCTCTAGCAGGCATTTTGTTTTCATTTAATTTATTATAACAATATTTACAAATACGTTGATCTGAACCCAAATCAAAACAATTCTCGACCAACAAATAAGTTGCAAATTCCTTCCACTCATTATTATTCTCCTTTTCACTTTTTAAATATAGATCAACTAATCTGATCTGATTTTTATAATGAATTTGTCTACAACACATACAAGAAAAGTTTGGCTTTTTACCCGAAATGACCTTAAACCTTGTCATTTCTTGCTCAAAATTTTCTGTACTAACATTCTGTAAATTTTCTTCCACATTGCCTTCTATTAAATTATCTTTTTCTGCACTGTCTTCTTCAGGACCAAAGTAACTAACCTCAATTTCTTCACAAATGTTGATCACATCTAATACAGATCCATGCAAAAGAGCACTGTTTGACTGTTTTAGCTTAAGTGCTGGACTTTTTGCATAATACAACCTTCTCACTAATTTCCTCACTTGAGTATGATGCACTGCTAACATCCTGAAATGGTGAAAAACACTCTGACATACTTTTTTAGAAAGACAAAACAGAGAATGACCTTGCAAACCCGTTTTTTCTCTCACTTTGCAAGGATCTAATTCTTGCAACATCTTAATCTTTTGTTTGAAAGTTTTCTTACTATACTTATGTAAGAAATTACGAAAAAAATCAATTGAATCCTGTCGTACACTACAAATACTACTACAATTCCAAGTGTATACTGGAGCCTTAGGACATCTCCCTAAAACTTCATCAGCTAACACCTCTTCTGCATTTCTAGGGACAATTTTCTCTTTTTCAATCGGACAACCATTCTTAACCTCATAAGCTCGACCACAGGTGTCAACTGCATGCAACAAATCATTACTCTGAAGGTAACTCTCTTCATTAAAATACGGCTCACAACTTGAACTATGTTTCCATTCTCCAGGAAAAACATTACAAAAATGAGTTCTATTAATTAGTCTTTTCCACTTACTTTTGGCCTTCATATCATTGATTGGCTTATCTAGTGTTCGAATCCTACTGATTACTAAAAGGAACAACTTTTTTTTTAATTCAAAAGCTTTCTCAACCATTGTCTCTATATATTTTTTTTCTGATAAAAAGCTGTTTTTCTTTTACAATTCTTTATATTTTTAAATAAATTTAAAACAACTCTGTTATAAAACATTCGCTTCCGAATCGCAACAAACTGATTTTTTTGTCTATGACTATACACACTATGTTTACCACATATTTTTCCATAATTTTTCTTTTTTGTCTGGTTTTCTTTGTAGTTACAGATATATATTTTTTTCCTGATTCTCCACACTTTTTTAGTTTGTGTTATTTTCCTTATAAAATCCTTTGTTGACTTACCAGGAGCTTTCTTTGTTTTTTCCACACATTGCTGTTTAGATAAATCCTGTAATTCTTTATTCTTGGAAAAGTAAGCCTGTTTATATCTTTTTCTTTTCTCACTCTTTGACGGCATATTGTTTTTTCTTTCTGTAGATAATTAAAATCTATTGTGAAGAAAAAAAAGTGTTAAATTTTTTTTTTACAATTGTAGACCACTACTAGCATACTACATAGCAATTAGAAGCACTGTATGTTGTAAAGTCTGATTCACTCCATAAGTAATTTTAAGGCCCAGCAGCAGTGTTCGGGCAGTGTAGGAGATCATGCAGGGAGTGCTGTTTCAGGGTTTAGGACAGTGCAGTGGTGTTTGAACATTATAGGGGCATTTGCTGAAAATGATGTTTCAGGGTTTACAGCAGTGCAGTAGTGTTGAAAGAGTTTAGCAGGTTTTGCTAGGGATGGTAATTCAGGGTTTAGGAGAGTGCAGTGGTGTTCAGGCACTGTACAGGTTCAAGGTGGGACTGATAATTCTGAGTTTAGAACAATGCAGTTGTGCTTGGGCAGTGTATGGTATCATGGAAGGGCTAGGAGTATAAAGCACTGCATGTCCTAAAGCCTGACTCACTCCATGAGTACATGCATTCTCATACCTGCAAACACATGCATCGAGCAAGTGATTCTGTCACAATATTCCCAAAAACACACTGACTCACATTCTGATTCTAGACAAATCAAAATATCCCTTGCAATTCACTGAAATGATTACTGCATGCTACAGAGAGAGTTGCAATGTCATTTCTACAGCACATCCAGGATCTTTATTACACAGCATGGAGACTATTTGGGAATTAAGAGACCTGACACATATGCTGTATAGGACTTTGTAGCACTACATGTAATAAAGATACTGGGTGTACTGTAGAAATGTCATAGCAACTCTCTCTGTAGCATGTAGTAATCATTTCAGTGAATTTTCATTTCTACATTCTCAGTCCCACCTTGACCCCTACACTGCCTGAACAGCACTGCACTGTCTTAAACCCTGATACACAATCCCTAGCAAAACCTGCTAAACTCTTTCAACACTACTGCACTGCTAAAAATCCAGAATCACCATCCTCAGCGAATGCCCCTATAATGTTGAAACACTACTGCACTGCCCTAAACCCTGAAACAGCACTACCTGCATGATCTCCTACAGGGCCCGAACACTGCTGTTATGTCTTAAAGTCTGAAAGAACACCTCTTGCGCCACCACCACCTACACTGGGTGAATACTAGTGTAGTTTTCTAAACCCTGAAACAGCACTCCCAGCAAGGCCCCCTTTCACTGTAGTAATCATTTTATTGAATTTTAAGGGATACTGTCATGTGTCTAAGATCACACTGTGAGTGAGTATTCATTTCAGAAAATTGTGGCAGAATAATTTTCTTAGTTGATGTGTTTAAACATATGGGAATACATGTACTCATGGAGTGAGTCAGGCTTTAGGATGTGTAGTGCTAGAAAAATCTATGCAGCATGTGTGTCAGGCCTCTTAATTCCCAAATAGTCTCCAAGCTGTGTAATAGAGATCCTGTATATACTGTAGAAATGCCATAGCAACTCTCTCTGTATCATGTAGTAATCATTTCAGTGAATTGTCATTTCTATATTCTCAGTCCCACCTTCACCCCTTATACTGCCTGAACAGCACTGCACTGTCCTAAACCCATATACACCTTCCCTAGCAAAAGCTGCTAAACTCTTTCAACACTACTGCACTGCTCTAAACTCTGAAACAGTACTCCCAGCAAGTCCCTCTTTCACTGTAGTAATCATTTTACTGAATTGCAAGGGATACTGTCATGTGTCTAAGATCACACTGTGAGTTAGTATTCATTTCAAAACATTGTGGCAGAATAATTTACTTAGTTGATGTGTTTAAAAATATAGGAATACATGTACACATGGAGTGAGTCAGGCCTTAGGACGTTTAGTGCTACAAAGTCCTATGCAGCATGCGTACCAGGCCTCTGAATGCCCAAATAGTCTCCATGCTGTGTAATAAAGATCCTGGGTGTGCTGTAGAAATTGCATAGCAACTGTCTCTGTAGCATGTTGTAATAATTTCAGTGAATTCTCATTTCTGCATTCTCAGTCTCACCTTGACCCTCTACACTGCCTGAACATCACTGCACGCTCTTAAACCCTGAAACAACACTCCCAGCAAGACTCTCTTTCTCTGTAGTAATCATTTTACTGAATTGCAAGGCATACTGTCATGTGTCTAAGATCACAAATAGTCTCATTTTTACCACAGTGCATACAAACAGACATTCTCTTGAATACCTCTGTACAATAGGAAATCAACAATCACAGAGACTTTGCTAAAAGTCAAACAATACACACCTGGAAATAAAAACTATGCTGTAAGACTCAGTTTATACCACAATAACTTGGCTACTAGCTCAACGATTACAATTGTACAAGAAGACTCTCAAATCATTTTTAATTTTTAATCATAAATTTATTCTTGTAACATTTCATATTGTAATAGAACATCTAGCATGATGTCATCAGCAATTTCATTAACATCTTCATCAACTTCAGAACTTGTCACATTAAACTCAATATCATCTAATGCTTCAATGAATTCATTGTCCAAACTTTCATCCAAAAAATCACAGGTTATATCTCCTGCACCAATAGGTTGTTCTTCATTGCAGCTGTCTACAAAAGGTACATTTAAGTCCTCTCTCAGAGTGTTAGAAATTTCAAAAGTGACTTAAATGTTGTTCTGATTTTGATCCATAATAAATTTTATTATGTTGCTGTAGCTAGCAGAAACATATAAACACTTCATTTTATTATTTTTACTAATAGATAATACAAAACTAGCTTTATCAATTTCATGAGTACATGTATTCCCATATTTTTAAACACATCAACTAAGCAAATTATTCTGCCACATTTTTCTGAAATGAATTCTGACTCACCCTGCGGTCTTAGACGCATAACAGTATCCCTTGCAATTCAGAAAAAATATTACTACAGCGGAAGGGGGTCTTGCTGGGAGTGCTGTTTCAGGGTTTAGAGCAGTGCAGTAGTGTTGAAAGAGTTCAGCAGATTTTGGTACATATGGTGTTTCAGGGTTTAGGACAGTGCAGTGGTGTTCAGGCAGTGTAGAGGGTCAAGGTGAACCTGAGAATGTAGAAATGAGAATTTACTGAAATGATTACTACATGCTACAGAGACAGTTGCTATGCAATTTCTACAGCACACCCAGGATCTTTATTACACAGCATGAAGACTATTTGGGAATTCAGAGGCCTGGCACACATGCTGCATAGGACTTTCTAGCACTAAATGTCCTAAGGCCTGACTCACTCCATGACTACATATATTGCCATATTTTTAAACACATCAACTAAGCAAATTATTCTGGCACAATATTGTGAAATGAAGTCTGACTCACACTGTGATCTTAGACACATGACAGTATGCCTTGCAATTCAGTAAAATGATTACTACAGTGAAAGCGAGTCTTGCTGGGAGTGCTGTTTCAGGTTTTAGGGCAGTGGTGTTCAGGCAGTGTAGGGGCTCAAGGTGGGACTGAGAATGTAGAAATGAGAATTCACTGAAATGATTACTACATGCTACAGAGAGAGTTGGAATGCAATGCAATTTCTACAGCACACCCAGGATCTTTATTACACAGCATTGAGACTATTTGGGATTTCAGAGGCCTGGAACACATGCTGCGTAGGACTTTCTAACACTAAATGTCCTAAGGCCTGACTCACTCCATGACTACATGTATTGCCATATTTTTAAACACATCAACTCAAGCAAATTATTCTGCCACAATATTATGAAATGAAGTCTGACTCACACTGTGATCTTAGACACATGACAGCATGCCTTGCAATTCAGTAAACTGATTACTACAGTGAAAGAGAGTCTTGCTGGGAGTGCTGGTTCAGGTTTTAGGACAGTGCAGTGGCATTCAGGCAGTGTAGGGGCTCAAAGTGGAACTGAGAATGTAGAAATGAGAAATCACTGAAATGATTACTAATGCTACAGAGAGAGTTGGTATGCAATTTCTACAGCACACCCAGGATCTTTATTACACAGCATTGAGACTATTCGGGAATTAAGAGGCCTGACACACATGCTGCTTTGGACTTTATAGCACTAAGGGACAGATTTACAAGCCCCTTGCGCCTCTTTTATGCCGCTGTTGCGTCACTTTTGTGACCCAGCGGCAGCGCAAAAGATGCGCCATGGTGCGGAGTATTTACAACGTGACGCATCTGGGAGATGTGTCACGTTGTGAAGCCCTGCGCCAGAAGGAGGCATTCCTGCGCAGGCGGGGGGCGTTCCGGCGCAGGAGCATCTCCTAAAAGTGGCAGAGTGAAATCTACAAGATTTCACATAGTCACTTTGGGGCCCATGCTGCGTCAAAACCCTGCGCCTGCTTGAAGCAGGCGTAAGGATTGACACAGCATTTGATGGATAGGGCACCCTAGAGCCTTGCTGGAGCTACGTCACGCTTGCGACGCAACTCCAGCAATGCGCCTCTTTTACGGCACAGATGCGTGACGCATCAGTGCCGTTTTTGCCTCATGGTGCGCCGCATTGTAAATGCAGCGCATCCATTGTGGCGGAGGCATGGCGCACAATAAGTGGCGCATCCCTGCTGATATGCAGGGATGCGCCACTTATTGTAAATATGCCCCTAAATGTCTTAAGGCCTGACTCACTCCATGACTACATGTATTGCCATATTTTTAAACACATCAACTAAGCAAATTATTCTGCCACAATTTTGTGAAATGAAGTCTGACTCACACTGTGATCTTAGACACATGACAATATGCCTTCCAATTCCGTAAAATGATTACTACAGTGAAAGAGAGTCTTGCTGGGAGTGCTGTTCAAGATTTTAGGACAGTGCAGTGGTGTTCAGGCAGTGTAGGGGATCAAGGTGGGACTGAGAATGTAGAAATGAGAATTCACTGAAATGATTTCTACATGCTACAGAGAGAGTTGGTATGCAAATTCTACAGCACACCCAGGATCTTTATTACACAGCATGGAGACTATTTGGGAATTAAGAGGCCTGACACACATGCTGCTTCGGACTTGATAGCACTAAATGTCCTAAGGCCTGACTCACTCCATGACTACATGTATTGCCATATTTTTAAACACATCAACTAAGCAACTTATTCTGCCACAATTTATTGAAATGAAGTCTGACTCACACTGTGATCTTAGACACATGACAGTATGCCTTGCAATTCCGTAAAATGATTACTACAGTGAAAGAGAGTCTTGCTGGGAGTGCTGTTTCACGTTTTAGGACAGTGCAAGGGTGTTCAGGCAGTGTAGGGGCTCAAGGTGGGACTGAAAATGTAGAAATGAGAATTCACTGAAATGATTTCTACATGCTACAGAGAGAGTTGGTATGCAATTTCTATAGCACACCCAGGATCTTTATTACACAGCATGGAGACTATTTGGGAATTGAGAGGCCTGACACACATGCTGCTTTGGACTTTATGGCACTAAATGTCCTAAGGCCTGACTCACTCCATGACTACATGTATTGCCATATTTTGAAACACATCAACTAAGCAACTTATTCTGCCACAATTTATTGAAATGAAGTCTGACTCACACTGTGATCTTAGACACATGACAGTATGCCTTGCAATTCCGTAAAATGATTACTACAGTGAAAGAGAGTCTTGCTGGGAGTGCTGTTTCACGTTTTAGGACAGTGCAAGGGTGTTCAGGCAGTGTAGGGGCTCAAGGTGTGACTGAGAATGTAGAAATGAGAATTCACTGAAATGATTTCTACATGCTACAGAGAGAGTTGGTATGCAATTTCTACAGCACACCCAGGATCTTTATTACACAGCATGGAGACTACTCCATGACTGCATGTATTGCAATATTTTTAAACACACCAACGAAGCAAAATATTCTGCAAATTATTCTGCCACATGCTATTAAAAGATTTTCTATGGCATTTGTGCAGCCCACCCAGAATGTTTACTAGACTGCAAGGAGACTATCTGAGAATTCTAACCCTGATATACAAGTGTATAAGTGGTTAGACCACTTCATGTACAAACTCTAAATTTTTAGCAACAGCACTGTACTGCAAAGAAATATCTCTTCAAACACATCAACATACCAAATGCTGCTTTCACAATGATTTTCCCAAAGCAGACAAATTCAAAATCAGACTTCCACATTAGAATACATTTTTCAATTTAACTTGAACTGCACAACATAGATCCCCTTACAAATTAACAACTCACCTTTAAAAATGCGTTTGTAGTTTTAGAACAGTGTCAATCACACACCAGATTTTCTTAATCAGAATCTCTGAATTGTGCACCAGTCACTGCAACCACAGAATTTTACATACATATTCTTGCAGATAACCATTCAAATATCTTCCCACACAAATTCAAAACCAATCTAACATTTTAATTGGTTCTACATTGAAACACTTTCAATCTCACATAATATTCAACCTTCCCCCACTGCTCTCTCTGCCTGTTACCATGGTAACACTCCATAGAACACCTAACTGAACACACAGGTGAAAAGTTCATCTGCAAAGCAAACCAGCAAGGGTGTTTGACTTTTCAATACATCAGCGAATCCTGTGCAATGTTCCTTTCAATCACTTTCTCTCAACCATTAGCATTTCTCCTTAAAAAAAACAGTAGCATGCACCCTAGTTTTCAATGTTAAATTTTCAGAAACCACCAATCATTTTTTTTTCAAGTGCACTGAATCTCATCCACATTTTTTTCTAAACACCTACTTTTCAAACTGCCATTTAATTTCCAGAGCCCATCTGAGTACAACCAGATCTCCCTTCAAGATGCTTAGAATGTGGATTGTAGGACACAGCTATATTTTCTGGAGTGAAATGTATGTAGCAAATAGAGGCTTTCTCACCCTTGATTTACCAAATGTGGATATCATGTGGATTGGCCAGAGAGGATTGAGATGTCACCAATTGATGCCATTGGTAAAATCCTTTTTGCATCTCCCACACCCTGACCTCATAATTGTGCACTGTGGTGGCAATGACCTAGGCACTTTGACTGGCATAGGTTTGGAAATGCTTTTAAAGAACACCTTTGGGCAATTGATGTCACTTTTTCCACAAACTGCCTTTGTATATTCTAATATATGCCAAAGGCAAAAATGGAACTGGTCCAACCAATATTGTCCACAGATTGAGAAAGCAAGGAAACATGTGAATAAGTCTGTTTCTGCTTTCCTCATAGACTATGGATAGACTATGGTATAGGTTCTATATACCACAACAACTTGCGTTACAACATGCAAAGCATTTATAGATGAGACGGTGTACATTTCACAGATGAGGGAAACAGTCTTTCTATGTAACTTTAGACTCTGCATCGGTACTTACCTGTAGGTACAAAAAACACTCAATGAACACCACGGCTCTTTTTAGAGCCAACCAACATCGAAACACTCAAACTTGTTATTTAACTGTATTTTTTTTGTTTTTGCTTTTCGCACCTCGGGATTTAATTTTTTTTTTTTTAAAATGTTGCCCTTCGGGGTCCTTCAGGGACTCCCTGAGAAGGCCTAGGGGGTCAGGGAGTCTCTACCCTGCCTTCTTTTCACGTCCTCTACTTTTGTTTTTGACTCACTTCTGCTTCGAGGGTGCGAGCAACGTGCGCGCACCTCGCGATTTAAAAAAAAAAAAGGGTTTTTTTGCCCTTCGGGGTCCTTAAGAGACCCCCTGAGAAGGCCTAGGGGGTCAAGGAGTCTCTACCATGCCCCCTTTTCACGTTCTCCTCTTTTGTTTTTGAGACTCACTTCTGCCTCGAGGGTGCGAGCAACGTGCATGCACCTCCCGATTTAATTTTTTGTAAAAAGTTTTGCCCTACGGGGTCTTTCAGAGACCCCCTGAGAAGGCCTATGGGGTCAAGAAGTCTCTACCCTGCCCCCTTTTCACGTTCTCCACTTTTGTTTTTGACTCTCTTCTGCCTCCGAGTGCGTGCAACGTGTGCGCACCCCGCGATTTAATTTTTTTTTAAAAAAAATGTTCACCCTTCGGGGTCCTTCAGGGACCCCCTGAGAAGGCCTAGGGGGTCAGGGAGTCTCTACCCTGCCCCCTTTTCACGTTCTCCACTTTTGTTTTGGGCTCTCTTCTGCCTCGGAGTGACAAAATGGCGACCAACACTTTCTGGTTTCCACCGATTAGAATGTTGACAGACGTCTAACAGCAAATCAGGATTCCGCTCGCACACACCCGATTCGCACACGGTGCGTGCTTATAGATATATATGTTTTTTTCTTTTGATTTTCTCAGGAACTACTGGATGGATTTACACCATTTGAGCAAAATCATGATCTGCGAATCAGACTACCATTTTGCCAAATTTCTTGTAATTCCATTCAGTCGTTCGGGCTGTAGCCGTGTCTAATCGTCCTATGGAAAATGACATGGGGAAAACACGTTTTGGGACCCCCCCTTTTTTCTCAGCCCCCACTTGAAGAATCCCCCAAAACTTTCAGGGAAGGAACGGAGCGGGCCATCTTCTTTGAGAAATTTGCGAAGATTCATCAACCGGCGCCAAAGTTATTTCCAATAGAATGTTGCGGATTTCCTATGGAAACTAGGTCCTAACTATAACTACCTACTGGCGACCGCCAGTAGGTAATTTATACATATATATATATATATATATATATATATATATATATATATATATATATATATATATATTATCCACCAAACGCCTTTGCGCATCAGGAAGGTCTCACCACGGCATCCCCCGGCCACCTGGCTTTACACTGCTCCCGAACAACCTCTCAAGACCCCCCTCAGTGAGTGAGAGAGTCCGACGCGTTTCGGGGCCAGAACGCCCCTTCATCATGGACAAACGACAGAGGCATCTTGTTTCTCACCTTCAAGATTCAAATACACATTTATTTGAAATCGTCCGCCCTAAGTGGGCGTGGCTTGCGTGATGATATCGCCAGGATTACTGGTAATTGTAGTCCAAAAGGTGAGTCTTTAACAATTTCCCTTAAGTAGGTTTAGACGTCTCTGTGCATGTTTAGTCTATATCAGTCCTTTAGTAGGAAATGAGGAAGAGTCTTCGAGGTTGTAACATTACTGGAATGTCGCGCTGATATGCTGGAGGCTGTATTCCTGCCACAGTCTTTTCACGCGCTGTAAATCTTGGCGCTTGATAAAGCGGAGCTCCTTCCCACGGTCCAGGCAGACCGTTGCAATATTTTATCCACCAAACGCCTTTGCGCATCAGGAAGGTCTCACCACGGCATCCCCCGGCCACCTGGCTTTACACTGCTCCCGAACAACCTCTCAAGACCCCCCTCAGTGAGTGAGAGAGTCCGACGCGTTTCGGGGCCAGAACGCCCCTTCATCATGGACAAACGACAGAGGCATCTTGTTTCTAACCTTCAAGATTCAAATACACATCTATTTGAAATCGTCCGCCCTAAGTGGGCGTGGCTTGCGTGATGATATATATATATATATGTAAAACTTTGTCGACATGTGATCAAGGGCATCCTGTGCCGGAAACGCGTCATGCCGAAATAAGACCTTTGGAGGATAATAAATCTACCTTCTAAATACTATCTACTGCGTGGTGGTCCGTGTATCTGTGGTGGTGGCGATATACCGGTGAAACAGAGACTGGAAATATATATATATATATATATATATATATATATATATATATATATATATATATATATATATATATATATATATATATATATATGTGCCACAACCTCCCTCTGGAACAGAAGAAGCAGGAGCCCGGAGGGGATCAGGTAAAACAGGTTTAATTGGGCTGCAGATAAATCCTTTGTCAGCGAATGCATTTCGGCATATCCGCCTTCTTCAGCGCCCAACACCGGATAGATTCATCAGGGTAAGTTGTTTCCTGAATGTTCGAATAGCTGGTGCGGCTTCCGCTCCTCCCCCTAGCTTTGTAGCACACCTGTTGTCAGTCCTCTTAATATTCAGCACTGCAACTCCCAGGATGCTTTATGTTTAAACAAAGTGGGTCGGTGAAAATATGGGGAGTGACCGAGTGAAACTTGATGCGGAGTCCGAAGTCACCATATTCAGTCTTTAGCCCAAAACGCCTGTCCTCTGCTCCCCTCCTGACCGCCACAGCCACGTCAGCAAAGACTTTGTGTGAGCAGGGGCTAAGATGCCGAAGGCACAGTGCCCATGTAGAGGTGCAATACCTCACTGCTCGGAGTCCTTGAACGACGTGGCGAGTGCCGGCAGATTTCTTCAAGGAAGGACGAAAATGCTGTGAAGCAGTACCAGTTTTGAGCCGGACCCTTTGGCGTGGCGGGGGCTCCCGAACTGTGCCTCTGGCGAGCACAGAAAATATGCCACAACCTCCTTCTGGAACAGAAGAAGCAGGAGCCCGGAGGGGATCAGGTAAAACAGGTTTAATTGGGCTGCAGATAAATCCAGTGGCGGCGAATGCATTTCGGCATATCCGCCTTCTTCAGCGCCCAACACCGGATAGATTCATCAGGGTAAGTTGTTTCCTGCATGTTCGAATAGCTGGTGCGGCTTCCGCTCCTCCCCCTAGCTTTGTAGCACACCTGTTGTCAGTCCTCCTAATATTCAGCACTGCAACTCCCAGGATGCTTTATGTTTAAACAAAGTGGGTCGGTGAAAATGTGGGGAGTGACCGAGTGAAACTTGATGCGGAGTCCGAAGTCACCATATTCAGTCTTTAGCCCAAAACGCCTGTCCTCTGCTCCCCTCCTGATCGCCACAGCCACGTCAGCAAAGACTTTGTGTGAGCAGGGGCTAAGATGCCGAAGGCACAGTGCCCATGAAGAGGTGCAATACCTCACTGCTCGGAGTCCTCGAACAACGTGGCGGGTGCCGGCAGATTCCCTCAAGGAAAGATGAAAATGCTGTGAAGCGGTACCAGTTTTGAGCCGGACCCTTTGGCGTGGCGGGGGCTCCCGAACTGTGCCTCAGGTGAGCACAGAAAATATGCCACAACCTCCCTCTGGAACAGAAGAAGCAGGAGCCCGGAGGGGATCAGGTAAAACAGGTTTAATTGGGCTGCAGATAAATCCAGTGGCGGCGAATGCATTTCGGCATATCCGCCTTCTTCAGCGCCCAACACCGGATAGATTCATCAGGGTAAGTTGTTTCCTGCGTGTTCGAATAGCTGGTGCGGCTTCGGCTCCTCCCCCTAGCTTTGTAGCACACCTGTTGTCAGTCCTCTTAATATTCAGCACTGCAACTCCCAGGATGCTTTATGTTTAAACAAAGTGGGTCGGTGAAAATGTGGGGAGTGACCGAGTGAAACTTTATGCGGAGTCCGAAGTCACCATATTCAGTCTTTAGCCCAAAACGCCTGTCCTCTGCTCCCCTCCTGACCGCCACAGCCACGTCAGCAAAGACTTTGTGTGAGCAGGGGCTAAGATGCCGAAGGCACAGTGCCCATGAAGAGGTGCAATACCTCACTGCTCGGAGTCCTCGAACAACGTGGGGGGTGCCGGCAGATTCCCTCAAGGAAGGACGAAAACGCTGTGAAGCGGTACCAGTTTTGAGCCGGACCCTTTGGCGTGGCGGGGGCTCCCGAACTGTGCCTCTGGTGAGCACAGAAAATATGCCGCAACCTCCCTCTGGAACAGAAGAAGCAGGAGCCCGGAGGGGATCAGGTAAAACAGGTTTAATTGGGCTGCAGATAAATCCAGTGGCGGCGAATGCATTTCGGCATATCCGCCTTCTTCAGCACCCAACACCGGATAGATTCATCAGGGTAAGTTGTTTCCTGCGTGTTCGAATAGCTGGTGTGGCTTCCGCTCCTCCCCCTAGCTTTGTAGCACACCTGTTGTCAGTCCTCTTAATATTCAGCACTGCAACTCCCAGGATGCTTTATGTTTAAACAAAGTGGCTCGATGAAAATGTGGGGAGTGACCGAGTAAAACTTGATGCGGAGTCCGAAGTCACCATATTCAGTCTTTAGCCCAAAACGCCTGTCCTCTGCTCCCCTCCTGACCACCACAGCCACGTCAGCAAATACTTTGTGTGAGCAGGGGCTAAGATTCCAAAGGCACAGTGCCCATGAAGAGGTGCAATACCTCACTGCTCGGAGTCCTCAAACGACATGGCGGGTGGCGGCAGATTACCTTAAGGAAGGACGAAAATGCTGTGAAGCGGTACCAGTTTTGAGCCGGACCCTTTGGCGTGGCGGGGGCTCCCGAACTGTGCCTCTGGTGAGCACAGAAAATATGCCACACCCTCCCTCTGGAACAGAGGAAGCAGGAGCCCGGAGGGGATCAGGTAAACAGGTTTAATTGGGCTGCAGATAAATCCAGTGGCGGCGAATTCATTTCGGCATATCCGCCTTCTTCAGCGCCCAACACCGGATAGATTCATCAGGGTAAGTTGTTTCCTGCGTGTTCGAATAGCTGGTGCGGCTTCCGCTCCTCCCCCTAGCTTTGTAGCACACCTGTTGTCAGTCCTCTTAATATTCAGCACTGCAAATCCCAGGATGCTTTATGTTTAAACAAAGTGGGTCGGTGAAAATGTGGGGAGTGACCGAGTGAAACTTGATGCGGAGTCCGAAGTCACCATATTCAGTCTTTAGCCCAAAACGCCTGTCCTCTGCTCCCCTCCTGACCGCCACAGCCATGTCAGCAAAGACTTTGTGTGAGCAGGGGCTAAGATGCCGAAGGCACAGTGCCCATGAAGAGGTGCAATACCTCACTGCTCGGAGTCCTCGAACGACGTGGCGGGTGCCGGCAGATTCCCTCAAGGAAGGAAGAAAATGCTGTGAAGCGGTACCAGTTTTGAGCCGGACCCTTTGGCGTGGCGGGGGCTCCCGAACTGTGCCTCTGGTGAGCACAGAAAATATGCCACAACCTCCCTCTGGAACAGAAGAAGCAGGAGCCCGGAGGGGATCAGGTAAAACAGGTTTAATTGGGATGCAGATAAATACAGTGGCGGCGAATGCATTTCGGCATATCCGCCTTCTTCAGCGCCCAACACTGGATAGATTCATCAGGGTAAGTTGTTTCCTGCGTGTTCGAATGGCTGGTGCGGCTTCCGCTCCTCCCCCTAGCTTTGTAGCACACCTGTTGTCAGTCCTCTTAATATTCAGCACTGCAACTCCCAGGATGCTTTATGTTTAAACAAAGTGGGTCGGTGAAAATGTGGGGAGTGACCGATATATATATCAGCAAGAAGGTCGACACTACCACATCGTAAAGACGACAGCGGACCCAAATCTTCAGTGCTATTAATCTTTTATTGTGCAAATCCCCCGCACCGCCGCCATGACGCGTTTCGAGCCCTCTTGGCCCTTGATCACATGACACGCTCTGGAGTGAAATTCAACTATTTAAAGTGACAGTGCACAATTACTATGAACATTGTCATCATAGACATAGAAGCAGTATTGAGTTCATTGTTAGATGCTTAAAAACTAAATAAGCGTTTTTAAACCACAAAGATACTTATTTACAAGTGAAAACACATATGAATATATATATATTCACAAGAAAGTATAAAAATAGAAATAAAACCAAGCATTGCTTAAATAGCAGATTTTTTTTTTAAAGTGGCTATTTTTATAACGTGTTAAAATACACAGTTATGTTGGTACAATACCAGGCAATCGCTGTAAAATACAAAGCGAAAACGTTGAAAATTCTATTAACAAATCTCTGGTAACTGTTGCTATTAAAGGACAAGCTTTAATGTCTTGTTATTTGATGCAATTCACAGACAAGTGCAAAGTGTGCATAACTAGTGAAGAATAAATGTAAAATGTTAAAAACAACCAGTGCAAAATTTGTAAATTTCATTTTTTTCAAAAGTTATGTATTGATGTGTTGTTATTCTAGCAATATATACATGTACCAACGACATCCTATTCAAAAGAGGTATACCTATCAAGTGTTCTGCAAGCTACAAATGATTCAAGATCTTGCGCTCAGTACTATCCTGCCCTAACCAAGTTTCTTAGACAACATTAGGAACAATGTTGTTTAGGTCAACCAACCATTTCATAGGCATGTGTAGAAATCCTCACTAGAATTTAGACCTGCTGGATGTTTACTGTCTAAGTTAAGAATATAATACATTTCTAGTTTTCTGAGGATCCCTTCTCTATTGCCCCCTCTTCTTAATGACATGACTGCATCAATTACATAAAATGTTAACAGTTTTAAATCTCTATTGTGCTGGTCATTAAAATGCCGTGCGACGGGATATGACTCATCGTGGTTGGTGATTGCTCTCATATGCTGTAGTACACGTTTATGCACTGGAAGCTTCGTGCTCCCCACATACCTCAGAGAGCATGGACATTCAAGTACATATATAGCGTATTCAGTTTTGCAGGTTAGACATTTGGTGATAGGTATTTGTTTGTCTAGAAAGGGTGTGGGGTACGATGTTGTATTGACCCCATGTTTGCAGGCCTTGCATGACAAGCATTTAAAAAAGCCCGTGCGAGAGCTGAGCCAGTTGGTCTTAGCCAAGCCCTCTGGACTGCTACTCACCGAGCTCTCTTGCGTACTGTCTGCTTTTCTAAAAGTAATGGTGGGTGAAGCACAGGAGCTCATCCGTAAGATGGGATCGTTCTGAATCAATGCCCAGTGTTTGCCCATAATACTACGTATTGCTTGATGTTGTTTATTATAGGTAACAATGTGTCTGATAGTATCTGATTCTACTGCAGGTTCAAGTGCTTGTTTCATGGCTTTGGTAGTCAGTGCTTCCTCTCTAGATAAAGCCTCCGTACGTTTGATAGCTGCTACAATTGTTTTGTCAGAGTAGCCTCTCGCTAAGAAACGCTGACGGCATGCCGCTTGTGTCTCCACCACATCTTGCTGTCTACTGCAGATTCTTTTGATGCGCAGCATCTCCCCATAGGGGATGCTGTGAATCAAGTGCTTGGGGTGGTGGCTGGCAGCGTGAAGTAATGTGTTGCCGGCAGTGGCCTTACGATGCAACTTTGTGTGAATTGTATTATTATCAATAAACACTTGTACATCCAAGAAATTCACTGAGGTGGCACTGACGTTTGACGTAAACTGTAAATTCAAAGAGTTGAAACTAAGTTCCTCTATAAATTTAAGTGCCAAGTACTCCTCCCCTCTCCAGATCATGAATAAATCATCAATGTATCTATATATACACACTACATGATTGCGCAAAGTTTCAGCATGTAGGGCTTCGAGAACCTGCTTCTCCCACAGTCCCATGTGCAAGCAAGCATAACTGGGGGAGAAGCAGGATCCCATCGCCACCCCTCTAGTTTGCTGAAAACACATCTGTTGAAACAAAAAGAAATGGTTTTGTAAACAGATCTCAATCATGCTATTTAGCATCTTATTGTGTGCATAACAAAATAATGGCTGTTTGTCCAAAAAGTATTGGACAGCTTTAAGACCATCTGTGTGATTTATACTGGTATATAGGGAGGTCACGTCCAATGTGATTAATAAATAATCATCTTCCATGTAATACATTTTAACTTGCGGAGAAAATCTCCTGTGTCCTGCACAAAGGTGGGTAGATTGTTTATGTGTTCTTGTAAAAAGAAGTCAATGTATTTGGACGTATTTTCCAGGAGACTATTGCAAGCAGAAATAATAGGTCTCCCTGGTGGGTTGGATGAGTGTTTGTGTATCTTAGGTATGAAGTAGATACAAGGTATAACAGGGTAACCATTTAAAAAAAAAATTAAACTCATCTACGCTTAGCAATCCTAAGCTTTTCCAGGCCACAAATCTTGAATAGAAGCTATTCCAAGAGGACTTGACAATAGACATGTCTACTCTTTTGTAACATTCTTTTTCATTGAGGTGGTGCCAAGCTTCATCCATATACATATCCTTCGGCCAAATTATTATGTTTCCACCCTTGTTGGATTGACGAATAATCACAGACTTTCTCCCTGCAATTTTTTAATCAAATCGTGATACAAGACATCCTGTTTTGAATATTTGTGTTTGGCCCTTGCCACTTTGTGTTGCAACTTCTTAATATCCGCAGTCACTAAGTCATGATAATATTCAATATTATCCTTTATCATTACAGGGCAAAAAGTGGACTTAGCTTTGAATTTGGTAAGTGCCGCTCCTCTAGCTCCTTGGTCGACATCAATGGCTGGCATTTGTGTGCTTTCGCTCTGCAGGTCCAACAAGTCCATGCGTAAGCCCATATCTCCTGATGTGAGGATATTGGCACTGCTGGCCATGGTGATAATATTTCCTGGCACATTGTCCTTGAGTTGTTTTGTTGCAAAGAGTTTTCTTAGCTTCAATTTGCGCACATATCGAAAAATGTCCACTCTGGTTTGTGCATAGCGAAAGTTACTAGTTGGACAAAAAGACAAACCCAATGATAATATCCGCATTTCAGGTGCATTCAATTGTAATGGTGACAAGTTGACTACGGATTTGTTGCCAATCACTCCTGCTGCGGTGGGGTCGGTTTGTGCTTCCAATTGTAATTGTTGTTTTTCTTGGTTTTTCCCCGCCCTTTTGCATTTCCTCCGCTGGTTACGTCTGTAGTGTTTGAGTCGCCGGGTTTGTTTCGCCTGGGCCGCAGTGTGTCGAGACCATCCCGTCTCATGCAATCTACCTCCTGAGCTAGGGTACATCATTGAAACCCCAAATTTCCGCTGGTACTTGGCTGGTCGGTATCAGATCCACTGTCTGGTACGGAGCTAAAATCTGACAGGGAAGTAGTGGAATTGGCTTCACTAGGTGTTTTATTTTGTGGTTGGCTGGTGGGAGGTACCGATGTTGGTTTTAGATTATTCTTTTTTACCGCATCGTAACGTTTCGCGAATGTGTAGACTTGCCCCCTCTCATAGTCTTGTTTATCGCGTTGGAATTTGTACACTTTTCTTTTCCTTATTACTCCTTCTTCTTTTGAAATCCGCACCAGCATATCATCCCACATTTTTTTAATATATATATATATATATATATATATATATATATATATATATATATATATATATATATATATATATATATATATATATATACATATATGTATTCCAGTAAAACAGAATGTCCGCACTCTCGGGATAGTTGCAATGAATTTTCATTACCAGGGGTAACGCATTTCGACAGCTCGCACTGTCTTGTTCACACAGTTTGTGCAACCGAACTGCAAAGTTTACATAGGTCACATAATGTATGGCAGTAGAAAGAAGACTCCACATAACAATATATTGTGCATGTGTAGTGGCAAATGGAAAACAAAACGAGCGCAGTGGAGGCCATTTTATAGCTTATTAATGTGTTTCAGCACACGTATGCAGGCACATTAACAGTGGATGAAATTAATACACTAATCATTGCAGACAAAAGTCTCATACAAATAACAGTGACAGCATAGTGTTACATATCAACGTTTGATTACATCATCACCATGAATTTGCCTAATAGGTTACCGGTTACCCTGCTGTTGTTACTAACATTTAAAGACACTTAGTGCCTACACAGGCGCCACTAAAAACAAACTAAAGGATATATGTAGTCATAATAAAGGCAAATAATAAGAACGTAGGATACTAGTAAATAGTAACAGGGTTGTATGTGGTCAACATTGAAACGGATAGTTAACTATCAGGCAAAGTGCCCTAAGTACACACTGGGCCGATGCAACATGGGTAAATAAAATACTATAATATTTAATCAATCTGTGTAATCGTTAGGTCTTGAATGATGTGAGAGATATCTTCATTTTTTCACTGTGATGCGTTTTTAGAATAGACAACAGAAGGGTATGTAGTTACTTGTAGTGGTGTATGTAGGCCACTAAATCTGTACTCTAGGTGGAAGGGAGGTGGGGAATACGTCCTTTCTGAACTAGGACCCTCACACACCCAGCAAGCTAGGCGTCATGCTTCATCATATGGGTCTGCTCCTCGTCGAGCCGGCGCTGCAATGCTCGACAGTCTTCCATAAAGGGGCTCTTTTTCGGAGATCTTTTGTTTCTCGCAGTATTGGTGCAGTGGGTGTGAGGGGCCTAGTGATGTGTAGATGTAGGAAGTGAATGTAAAACAGGTCAGGGCACCCTTTTGTGATAAATGTATTCTGTTGGGCTCCCACCCTGATTAAAAGGATTAGAGGGTAACGGCTGTTTTGCTATAAAGTGACAAACATTACGCTCAACCCCCAGATGGTCTAAATGTTTCTCACCTAAATAAGTCACAGAAGTGATCAGGTGGCGATTCGTCAGGACCGTGTGTATAATACAAACTATCTACAGTGAAAGGTTTGGTGCAATTCTACTTACCAATTATTCTACCTGAGGGTGATTACCCTGGAGAATGGCAGTCAACCTAGAGTACAAGGAAGAAATATAGAAACAAAATCATTGTTGGGGGAGAAAGCGATATCCCCTATCAATTTCAGATGTTGTGGTAAATTTAGCACAATCATAATTCAGGCTTTCTTAATAAAACCAGACAGAGATCACGCTCTGTACATATCTCCTGTGTATACATTTTTTATAAAAAGTGGTGATATCGACCGTGGTGGTGGTTTGTGGTGGGCTCACCTTAGATCAGTTGCTAGTACTAACACATCAATTGGCAGCGGAGTGCAGGACACTCAGATGTAGTCTCTATCTATGAAAACATATTTAATATCAGGTCAAAACATGGCTATATGCAGCGATGATGTACTGCTCACTTCATGGCACTGGTGAAATGCTCAGAGGAGCAGTCCGTCACGGTCAGGACGGTAGTGCTCTACCATCATAATTCCTAAGCATATGCCGCCAGTGAGTAAATAAAGACCAGCGGAATATAGATGACATACTCATATTTTGGCAGGGTGATATTCAGACATGCAATGAATTCTGTGGTTGGATCAACACAAAGAACCACTACCTAAGGTTCACCCACACCATCTCACCTAATAAAATTGCCTTCTAGAGCTTCCTATTAAATTACAGGAGGGTAACTTGACAACCACCATGTTCAAAAAGCCGACTGACAGGAACAGTTTACTGTTATATAGCAGTTACCACCCCCAGTCCCTGAAAGATAAGTTACCTTTCAGTCAACTTTTACGAATCAGGAGGAATTGTAGTTCAGTAGATGACTACAAAATTGAGGCTGAGATATTAACAGCCAACCTGCAGAAAAGACAATACCCTAGAAGGCAAATCAATTCATGCATGAAACGAGCAAGAAATAATCCTCGAGAAAGCCTTTTAGATGTACATGAAAAAGAACCCTCTAATACCTTGACATGTGTAACTACATTCACTCCCAGATCTAGCTTGATCAAGAAAGCTGTGAATAAACACTGGGAGATTCTGAACACGGGGACACTGTCCATGCCCAAACCAGATTTGCGTTTAAAAGGACTAACAATTTAAAGGACCTACTGATACACATGAGACCCAGAAATAAGAATAGTTCTAACCAGAGACAATTATGGGATCTCCTCCCGTCACAGGGCACTACCCTTGCGGTTCCTGTACTGTCTGTCCGCAGACAACACAAACTAAAGAACTGGTTCTATCTGACATGTTTACATGTACCATCAAAAAACGCACTAAGGGCCTGATTCTGATGCGGTTGGAAAGCTTCCTGACCGAATCAGTTTGGAAATGGTTTCCGACCCACTCGGATCGGGAGAGTCTGACCGATGTAGTACGATGCATCCGGATGCATCCAGATACGATTTGGTTGGACTTCAATTGACTTCAATGGGTAGCATTTGTTCCTAATCACATCATAATTGGGTCCTGGGTTGGAAAGGCACGTTCCTGATCCGATTTGGAAGGAGCAAATGCCATTAGGCGGCCTTCTTAACCGCATCAGAATCAGGACCTAGGTGGGAATGCTTTCCTAACCGCATCAGAATCCTACCCTAATTGTGCTACACCCCGGTGTGTATATCTACTGACATGCCCTTGCGAGAAAAGATACGTTGGAATGACAATGAGACCCATCAAGACTGTATTCGATGCAAAAAAAAACAATGCAAAACTATGCAATCATTTCACAGAGCAGAGGCTCTCATCAGAAGGTTTACGTTGGATAGTTCTTGAGGCATACCAACAAATAATGCACACTGCCCTGTACAGGATTGAACAGAGGTGGGTATTCCGTCTTGATTCAGCTAATGGTGGCTTAAATGATGACATCCCTTGGAGCACCTTTAAATAAACAAACCCATGGCTCACTTCCTTCCTGGGGTCAGTGAGATACACTGCTCGTTAACCTATACATACTGAATCCCTTTCAAGTATATACCCTGTGTAATGTGAACCACCTTGTGAGACACACTGATTTTTATAACGCGTAAACAGATCAGTACTATGCAGCCTGTACTATTGTGAAAATCAACAGCTCCTTAGAAATTCAAATCTCAATTTCTGTTCATAACCTCGCATGCTTCTCTGAATCCAATTCCTCATTTGCAAACGCTCTCTCAACAACTGTACCACGTACATTAGGACATAGATAAATAGGTCTTGTTGCCAGCTAAATTTACCACAACATCTGAAATCGATAGGGGATATCGCTTTCTCCCCAAGCATTACATCATCGCTGCATATAGCCATGTTTTGACCTGATGTTCCATATGTTTTCATAGAGAGAGACGCTACATCTGAGTGTCCTGTACTCCGCTGCCAACTGATGTGGCAGTACTAGCAACTGATCTAAGGTGAGCCCATGATTGTGCTAAATTTACCACAACATCTGAAATTGATGGGGGATATCACTTTCTGTTAGACTTGGGCCTTAGGGCAGGTTCACCCCTAATCTTTTTGCCTTTATTTGTGACCCTGTGTAGTGATTTTTGGGTCTTGGCGCACTTTTTCCCTGTGTCCCAGAGTGAAAGTGCGTGCGTGTAGTATGGCTGGCCTGCCCTCCCATAGGAATGCATGGGGAATGTGTGTGCCCTGGTAGTTCCTGATGTGTGGGGAGTGCAGGCTCGAGTTTAGTATGTATGAACTCGTGAGAGTGAATGCTGCAAGATGGTGTCTGCGGCATGTATGTGTCTAGAAGGGAAGTGATACTTCTGGACATTGATGTATGTGTGCAGTGAGGATACTGGGGCGTGATTGGCTGGAGCTGGCTGGCATGCCAGGCTCCAGGAAGTCTGGATGGGTCTGCCCGGTGGTGAGTGTGAGATCAGCATGAGTGATGTGTGGGAGGAGTGCACCTGGGTCCTGGATGGGCTGGGGTTTTCCCCACACAATGCTGGCTCCGCCCCCCTGTGGTTTGTCTAATGACCCTAGCCTCCCCAGTGAATGAAAGGGGTGGTTGGGCCATCAAGGGTACTCCCAAGCCAGCTGCAACTGGTTTCCCCCCACCCTGCACCCTGAAGACAAAGGAATTTATGGTATAAAAATGGGGCTGTGTCCCCACAGAAACTGTTCTCTTCTAGGATCCTTGCCAGAGGGGGCTGTTGCTGCTGCTGGGGCCAGGAGGACCGCCACTTGGCTTGTCTCCCTGCCTGGAGACCCAGTGTGCTGGCTCTGGCCCTGCCTTGCCCCTCTGCCTGCTTCCAGACCCTGCTGGAACTTTGCTGTGCCTGGAGGATTTTGATTTATAGCGCTAGGAGCGCTTTCCTTGTGCCCCAGCGCTCAATAGCGCTTTGCTTTTATTTCTAGCGCTAGGCGCGCTTTCTGTAGCCCCTAAGCGCTTGGGAGCGCTTTGTATGCAGCCGGTGCCACCCGGCATTGCCCCGTGGAGATTTTATTGATTGAAGCCGGAGCCCACCCGGCGTTTTCCCGTGATCACCGCCGCAGCCGAGGGGGAGTGAAAGCTGTTGCCGGGCCGCTGCCTAGAGCGACCCGAAAGTCCCGCCTCCTGACCCCCAGGGCCGCGCTGCCATTGGCGGCCCCGGCGGAAGTCAGGCGGAGGGGAGAGCTAGACAAGGCCAGGCGGGAGGCGAGAGGAGCAGCCGGCTCCGTCCTCGAGGCTCCCGAGTGGAGGGGAGCCCGCCCGCGGTCCCAGCCGAGCCGCCGAGGGGCCGTCCTGCCACCCAGAGACCCGGTGAGTGCAGCGGGGCCGAGGGAGAGCGAGGGAAGGGAGGAGGGCGTTGGGGCACATTGTCGGTGCCCGCCCCTCCCCTTCCGTGTGCGGGCCGAGCGAGGCCCTCATTGTGTGGAGCCCAGAGGCTCCTGGGGCATTTGTGTAATTCTTGAGTCCCCCGTGAGGGACTCCAACGAGGCCTACAAGTTAGATTGGAGCCCCGAGGCTCCTGGCGGCCATTTGTTCATTGAGAGCCCGGCGAGGCTCATTGCCGACAGTTAATCCACGAGCCCAGCGAGGCTCAACGCCCACATCGTATTTAGAGCCCTGAGAGAGGCTCTGGGGCATTGTCATTATTTTGAGAGCGCTGAAGCTCTATTTGCCTATTTGCTTTGGGAGCCCCTGAGAGGCTCCTTGCCCACTTTGTTCTTGAGCCCACCTGGCTCCAACGTTGCCCTAACTTTTCCTGCATCAGTTGCCCAGCACTTTGTGGGCAACTGCTACGTTTAGGTTTGTGTTCTGTGCTGCCTGCGCAGACCCCCTGACACTGAGACTCAGGGCATTCCGCCCCTTTCGAGGCCAGTTGACCTGAGGGACATTTTGAGTGTTGTGCTATGTGCACCCTGCACATTGTAATTTATTGCTGATGATTCTTGCGCAACTGTTCTAACCTGCACCTCTGAATGTGTTTTATGCCTCATGTGCAATTGTTTATGTCCCATTACCTTTTCTAAAAGTGACCTGATTAGGTATTTCATGGTTTATCCCCTTTGCTAAAAGTGACCTACTTAGAGGATTGTTGATGTCCACTTACCTTTGCTAAATGTGACCTGCTTAGGTATTTTATGTTTAGGTTTCCTTCCCTTTGCTAAGAGTGAATTGCTTAGGTGTTGGTATTCCTTCCTTAGGTCCTGATGATAAGGTCCTAGTTCCCTGCGTGATTTTCCTACAGTGTTTTAGGGTTGCGTAGGAGGTATTACTCTTTTCCAGTGATTACTGGATGTGTGTTGCATTTACAATTTTGGTGCTAATCATTCAAATGTTTATGTCCTAAGTGTGTACCTACAAGTATTTTCTAACAAGTGCCTACCCCTGACAGTGGTCCATGTGGCCCTGTCCTGTACATAATTCCCTTGTAAATTCTGCCCGTGCCTCTGGCACACTGTAAAGTTGTGTGTTATCTAATGTGTTTTTTTTTACTATAATACAAAGGCTATTTTTGATATAACCTTGTGTGGAGTTTCCTTTGTGGTGGGCCTTTGGTTGTTGTCGCTGGGGTGCGCGCGCAAACGCTTTACACATCGCCTCTGAGATTAGCCTTGCTGCTCGCGCCACGTTACCCAGAGGGTGAGCGGGGGTTATCTTGGTGTGTGACTCCCTTGCCCTGACCTTGGAAATGGTGGTCTCTGACTGACCTTGGCGCAAGCCTTGGGCAGCCAGGGGTCCCGTTTCTAACATTGGTGGCTAGCGGTGCGGATTGGACTTGCGTTTGCGCTGTACCACAGTGGCGACAGGCCACACTACAAAGCTCTACAGTTTTAGATAACCGCATTTTGGGGATTATTGTTTTTTAGGGAAGTTCAGTTTTGCTTCTCCTGAAAGGTGTCATTTGTATTTTGTCCAGTACCTTGTTCCCCGCCCTGCTCCCAGAGTTTGGTACCTGTGTCGCTAGTGGTCAGGTTGAGATAATCAGGGGTGGTAGAAACTGCCTTACCAGTCCGAGGGGAGGGTTGTGTGTGAATGAGTGTGTGTTACGCTGGACAGTGGAGTGCAAGTTCTGAGATAGGAATCTTGCTGAATTTTGTTGATTGTATACTCCTGTTTAGCTCAGACCCCCAGGTTCCCTGTGTGATCTCGTCTCTAGAACGTCTGCCAAAATGGAGCCTGTTTTTGATCTCAGTGATCTAGTTTGGTACAGTATGCAGGAGTTGGAAAGGTTCTGTAGAGAGAGAGACATAGGGGTGGATGAGTCAGATACTGAGAACCAACTTAGGAACCACCTGGTCCAATGGTATAAGGATCAAAGGGATCTTGAGCGCAGCGAGGAAAGGGCCCAGGCCACACGCCATGAGGGTGGTGAGTCTGTGGGGAGCCCTGAAGATTCTGATGAAGAATGTGAGTTGGATGATGACAGTGGTTGGGCCCCAGCAGATAGTGAGGACCCCATAGATAGGGAGTCCCTTGCTAGGCCCAGTGTCAGTACCAGCGCCCCATCCCTTTCCCTGTCCCCAGAGGATTGGTTAGATAGGAAGGAAGAGAGGGAGCATCAGTTAGCAATGGAACAGCTCATGTTAGAGCATGCCCAGGCTATGGCGCAGCTAGAGATCGAAAGACTCTTAGCGCAGGAGAGGATAGAGGTGGAGAGAAGGGCCATCATCCGTGAGAGCGCAGCCCTAGAGAATAGACTCTCCCCTACCCACAGTTGTAATTGTCTGGATTCCCCAGAGAGGGTGGAGTCCAGTGGTGGCAGGTTTTTAAATGTCAGTGTAGACAGTCCCACTCCCAGTTCCCCGAGTATGGTTCCTGTTTCCCCAGAGGAGGAGAATAGGTTGAGGTTTAGGAACCTTAAGAAACCATCTCACCAGAAGTGGGGGTATTTTGTGGATGAATGTTCGGATGCAATGTGGGGTTGGCTGATGGCTAACTCGGACAATGAGGTGGACGGTGTGGTGAATATGTTCCTCAAAGAGCAGTTGCTCAGTGTTGTTTGTCCAGAGTTGCGCCAGCACCTGCTGAAGTTGAAGTGTTTTTGTCCTTGGGACCTTGCAGAAGAAGCAGAGCGCTGGGACAGTGCGAGAGGTTCTTTAGAGTCACTAGTGAGTGATTCCAACAATAGTGGGTCAGGTGTCTTCCAGCCCAGTGTGGTGGAGGAGGGTGAGAGTAGCCCAGCTAGGTCCCAGGTTAGTGAGGAGGGTGTAGGGGCTGACTGCCTGTCTCAGTGGAGCAGGAGTGAGTGTGTGACCGAGAGTCCCCAGACGCCCGAAGCCCTGTCACAGAGCCTGGATGGTTTCTTTAGGGAACACCAGGATGGGAACCTAGGCTTGCCTGTTAGTTCACTTGATGGAGATCTCCTAGTGGGTAGAGAACCTGGAGCATCTGTAAGCGGAGCTTCCATGATTATAGAGTCTGGCAGTACTGCTCCAGTAGGGAGAGTACAGGAGTCCAGCGTGAGGAGTGATTGGGGGAGTTCCCCAGTGGAAGAACCAGTGGGTCAGGGACTACCCAGTGGGGCTAGGATCCCGTGTAGTGACCATGGTGACACCACTTCTGTGCTGGGGGATCTTTGCGCACTGTCAGGTGGACAGGAGGCGGGAGATCTGCGCCAGACAGACAGTCACGCAACATATGTGTCATTTGCTAGCCTCAGGGGGATGGTGTGTGAATCCCCAGAAGTCCTGGAGTGCCAGGCAGTGATTCCACCAAAGGTTCTAGACCGGAGGTTGGAGGTCCAGGTTCAGGATTCGCCTGACCTGAAGGGTGGGAATACTGTAAACAGTGTCCTAACCAGTTCTTTCTCCAGAGGTACCGCCCCGGTTGGGAGGGAGCAGGACTCTGGAAGGGGGTGCAGAGGGTGGGAAAGCCCACCTCTGACCCCGGTACCACCTGAGGGGTTAAACCCTAGGTTGGGAGAGTGGTGTTTAGAGGGTACCCCTCGCAGGAGGAGGAGGAACCCTAGGAGAAGAGGTAAGGGGAGGAGAGCCTTCCCTGAGACTCCTGGTCCACCTAAGGTTGTAGACCCTAGGCTGGAGAACCAGTGGCAGTCTAGCCCTGTCTTGCAGACAGGAAGAGTGGAAAATGGCTGTTATGTGCCAGGGGTTACTACCCCCCACTTTGTGAGTAGGCAGGATCCAGTGGTACCTGGATGGCCTAGGGCCTGGTCCTGGCCGAGGGCAGCTGGAGAGTATCAGTGGGGTACCCCAGTTAGTCCCTACAGTAGTTTTAGAAGGAACCCTAGGGGTTCACCGTGGCGTAAAACAGGAGGGTGTCCCTGCAGTTGTGGGCCCGCGTCCTTGTTTTATCGCCCCAAGCAGGGAAGCCCATTACAGTGGTGATCGGTCTGCCCTGCGTTTTGGCTGGAAGGGGGTCGTGTTAGACTTGGGCCTTAGGGCAGGTTCACCCCTAATCTTTTTGCCTTTATTTGTGACCCTGTGTAGTGATTTTTGGGTCTTGGCGCACTTTTTCCCTGTGTCCCAGAGTGAAAGTGCGTGCGTGTAGTATGGCTGGCCTGCCCTCCCATAGGAATGCATGGGGAATGTGTGTGCCCTGGTAGTTCCTGATGTGTGGGGAGTGCAGGCTCGAGTTTAGTATGTATGAACTCGTGAGAGTGAATGCTGCAAGATGGTGTCTGCGGCATGTATGTGTCTAGAAGGGAAGTGATACTTCTGGACATTGATGTATGTGTGCAGTGAGGATACTGGGGCGTGATTGGCTGGAGCTGGCTGGCATGCCAGGCTCCAGGAAGTCTGGATGGGTCTGCCCGGTGGTGAGTGTGAGATCAGCATGAGTGATGTGTGGGAGGAGTGCACCTGGGTCCTGGATGGGCTGGGGTTTTCCCCACACAATGCTGGCTCCACCCCCCTGTGGTTTGTCTAATGACCCTAGCCTCCCCAGTGAATGAAAGGGGTGGTTGGGCCATCAAGGGTACTCCCAAGCCAGCTGCAACTGGTTTCCCCCCACCCTGCACCCTGAAGACAAAGGAATTTATGGTATAAAAATGGGGCTGTGTCCCCACAGAAACTGTTCTCTTCTAGGATCCTTGCCAGAGGGGGCTGTTGCTGCTGCTGGGGCCAGGAGGACCACCACTTGGCTTGTCTCCCTGCCTGGAGACCCAGTGTGCTGGCTCTGGCCCTGCCTTGCCCCTCTGCCTGCTTCCAGACCCTGCTGGAACTTTGCTGTGCCTGGAGGATTTTGATTTATAGCGCTAGGAGCGCTTTCCTTGTGCCCCAGCGCTCAATAGCGCTTTGCTTTTATTTCTAGCGCTAGGCGCGCTTTCTGTAGCCCCTAAGCGCTTGGGAGCGCTTTGTATGCAGCCGGTGCCACCCGGCATTGCCCCGTGGAGATTTTATTGATTGAAGCCGGAGCCCACCCGGCGTTTTCCCGTGATCACCGCCGCAGCCGAGGGGGAGTGAAAGCTGTTGCCGGGCCGCTGCCTAGAGCGACCCGGAAGTCCCGCCTCCTGACCCCCAGGGCCGCGCTGCCATTGGCGGCCCCGGCGGAAGTCAGGCGGAGGGGAGAGCCAGACAAGGCCAGGCGGGAGGCGAGAGGAGCAGCCGGCTTCGTCCTCGAGGCTCCCGAGTGGAGGGGAGCCCGCCCGCGGTCCCAGCCGAGCCGCCGAGGGGCCGTCCTGCCACCCAGAGACCCGGTGAGTGCAGCGGGGCCGAGGGAGAGCGAGGGAAGGGAGGAGGGCGTTGGGGCACATTGTCGGTGCCCACCCCTCCCCTTCCGTGTGCGGGCCGAGCGAGGCCCTCATTGTGTGGAGCCCAGAGGCTCCTGGGGCATTTGTGTAATTCTTGAGTCCCCCGTGAGGGACTCCAACGAGGCCTACAAGTTAGATTGGAGCCCCGAGGCTCCTGGCGGCCATTTGTTCATTGAGAGCCCGGCGAGGCTCATTGCCGACAGTTAATCCACGAGCCCAGCGAGGCTCAACGCCCACATCGTATTTAGAGCCCTGAGAGAGGCTCTGGGGCATTGTCATTATTTTGAGAGCGCTGAAGCTCTATTTGCCTATTTGCTTTGGGAGCCCCTGAGAGGCTCCTTGCCCACTTTGTTCTTGAGCCCACCTGGCTCCAACGTTGCCCTAACTTTTCCTGCATCAGTTGCCCAGCACTTTGTGGGCAACTGCTACGTTTAGGTTTGTGTTCTGTGCTGCCTGCGCAGACCCCCTGACACTGAGACTCAGGGCATTCCGCCCCTTTCGAGGCCAGTTGACCTGAGGGACATTTTGAGTGTTGTGCTATGTGCACCCTGCGCATTGTAATTTATTGCTGATGATTCTTGCGCAACTGTTCTAACCTGCACCTCTGAATGTGTTTTATGCCTCATGTGCAATTGTTTATGTCCCATTACCTTTTCTAAAAGTGACCTGATTAGGTATTTCATGGTTTATCCCCTTTGCTAAAAGTGACCTACTTAGAGGATTGTTGATGTCCACTTACCTTTGCTAAATGTGACCTGCTTAGGTATTTTATGTTTAGGTTTCCTTCCCTTTGCTAAGAGTGAATTGCTTAGGTGTTGGTATTCCTTCCTTAGGTCCTGATGATAAGGTCCTAGTTCCCTGCGTGATTTTCCTACAGTGTTTTAGGGTTGCGTAGGAGGTATTACTCTTTTCCAGTGATTACTGGATGTGTGTTGCATTTACAATTTTGGTGCTAATCATTCAAATGTTTATGTCCTAAGTGTGTACCTACAAGTATTTTCTAACAAGTGCCTACCCCTGACAGTGGTCCATGTGGCCCTGTCCTGTACATAATTCCCTTGTAAATTCTGCCCGTGCCTCTGGCACACTGTAAAGTTGTGTGTTATCTAATGTGTTTTTTTTTACTATAATACAAAGGCTATTTTTGATATAACCTTGTGTGGAGTTTCCTTTGTGGTGGGCCTTTGGTTGTTGTCGCTGGGGTGCGCGCGCAAACGCTTTACACATCGCCTCTGAGATTAGCCTTGCTGCTCGCGCCACGTTACCCAGAGGGTGAGCGGGGGTTATCTTGGTGTGTGACTCCCTTGCCCTGACCTTGGAAATGGTGGTCTCTGACTGACCTTGGCGCAAGCCTCGGGCAGCCAGGGGTCCCGTTTCTAACACTTTCTCTCCCAACCATGATTTTGTTTCTATATTTCTTCCTTGTACTCTAGGTTGACTGCCATTCTCCAGGGTAATCACCCTCAGGTAGAACAATTGGTAGGTATAATTGCACCATACCTTTCACTGTAGATAGTTTGTATTATACACACGGTCCTGAGGAATCGCCACCGATCACTTCTGTGACTTATTGAGGCAAGAAACATGTTGACCATCTGGGGTTGAGCAACATTTTTGTCACTTTATAACAAAACAGTCGCCCCCTCTAATCCTTTTAATCAGGGTGGGAGCCCAACAGAATAAATGTATCACAGAGGGTTCCCTGACCTGTTTAACATTCACTTCCTACATCTACACATCACCAGGCCCCTCACACCCATGGCAGCAATATGGCGAGGAACAAAAGATCTTCTGTCAAGAGCCCCTTTATGGGTGACCATCGAGCATTGCAGCGCCGACTCGACAAGGAGCAGACCCATATGATGAAGCATGATACCTAGCTTGCTGGGTGTGTGAGGGTCCTAGTTCCGAAAGGAGGTATTCCCCACCTCCCTTCCACCTAGAGTACACATTTAGTGGCCCGAATTCACCACTCGAAGCAACTCCATTCCCTTCTGTCTTTTGGAAAATTTGCGCATGTAGGTTGGACCTATATCAAGCCTTCTCTGTCCCTCCTTTTGTTGAGATAACTTTGCACAGGCTTCCCTGTGGGACTTCTCAGGTTACCAGAGAGTAAATTACTCTTGTTGGCCCAACTCTTGGGACTCGTATTATAGTCCTTTTGGTTTTTAAGTTGTACATCATCCCCCGTGATACTAGTCATTATGAACGATAACCCTGGTCTTAGTTTCGGCAATAAGATAGCCGCAGAAATTCTCAGGAACACTCCCTCCATTTTAGGGGGAGAAGGTCTCACCCCTCAGAAACATCTTCTGAGGACTGAACAACCCTAACCAATATGAAGAGGGAATGGCTCAAAATTATACTCCATGGTGCAATGATGACGGAGTACTTGAGGGCCAACATCGCACCTAATGGTCTGATAGTAAAAAACTTCCCTAGGCTGTTCCTTGATGATGCAGTCTTCAAGAAGGAGTGGTCCCTGGTAGCGTGGAAATGCACCAGGGACTTACTTATTCTCATTACTAACACAGCAAGAAGGATAGCTGACGCTCTTCTCATCAAAATACAGGTAGCAGAGGGAGAAATCAAAACCACGATTCAGGCAACCCTGTTCAAATCCAAATTGACTGAACTCAATAATGAGGTAGCTGAACACAAGGAATTCATGATGAAACAGAAGGTCAGCAAGCTCCAAAAGGATATAAATAGATTTGACAAGGAAAAAGTATATCCCGATCTAAAGGCAGACTATACGTCCAATAAAACCTGTTACTCCTCTGATGAGAGTAGCGATGTAAACAGAAGAGATTCAGCCAGTAGTGACTCTAGCAGCAGAAGTTGTGGGGGCTCTAACCAAATGAGGAATAACCACCCACTAGCTGCTAACTATCCCATACAAAATGTTCTTGGTCCAAAGCCTCCATACTGCTCGTTTCCAGTGTATCCTCAGGGTCAACCACAATTTTTCCCAGCATGCAACCCACCTTTTTTAGGCAGAGGTTGGGGCAGAGGAAGAGGGCGCAAAAGAGGAGGATACAAACAGGTCCAATGGCAGGACCAACAACCCAACATGATGGACACCAGGAGCAAAACACGAGGCAGGAGAGTCTAGTGGTAAACTTATCACACAGACAGCTTACATCAATAGAACAGACTGTACTGGAGAAAGGGCTGGAATATGTCCCCACCCCCAGAGAGGATACATTTTAAGAACAATGCAAAATCCAGAACCTCTTTGGAAAAGTACGCCAGAGAGCATATTTTGAGGGTGCAGAGGAGGAACCAATGACATTGGACTCTGGCTTAAGGAACCCCCCCCCCTTCAGGCCTAGCAGTGGCATTCTACCAGAGGAGGTATTGACTTTCGAGAAAGCAGTACTTAGAGAACTAAAAAATGACAAATCCAGAGCCCCTTTTCATAATCTCTGCAATCAGGAACGTGCTGCAGTCAAATCATTGTCAGAGGACAACAGCATCACAATACAACAGGTGGACAAAGGGGGAGCTACGGCCATACAATCTACTAAGGATTTTGACACTGAATGCCTAAGACAACTCCAGAATAGCAAATTCTATACACCGATAACAACGAATCCCACAGCGCGGTTAACCACTGAGATTGCCACTATGGTATTTGAGGCAGAAAGTAATGGATGGATCAGCAGAAAAGAGGCAGATTTTCTGATCACTAAACAACCCAAGATCCCCTACTTTTACACCCTGCCCAAGGTACATAAAGGGACGACCCCTGACCTGGGCAGACCTATAGTTTCAGGGATCGGCTCTCTCCTAGAACCCCTATTGAAATTTTGGAATCAACCACTGGTCAAACAGACTCCCTCGCACATCAGGGATACCACCAATATCCTACGGACTATTGGGGAGTTGGAAAACAACAACGACATCAACCTCTTGGTCACACTAGACGTCTAGCAACTATACACCAACATCCCACAGAGAGAGACACTGACAGTAATAGAAACTGCACTAACAGAGACTAACTGGGTGGCCCAAACACCGATCTCCTTTATAATGCAATGTGCTACATTAGCACTAACAAAGAATTTCTTCAAGTTCAACAACCAACTCTTCCACCAGTCTCAGGGTACATCAATGGGCAGTACCTTTGCTCCAAGCGTGGCATGCCTTTACATGGCTGCCTTTGAGCAGGAGGTCATTAGACATGCCAGCAACCCCTTTGGAGCTAACCTGAGACTGTGGAACAGGTATATAGATGACATACTCATCTTTTGGCAGGGTGATATTCAGACAGGTAAAACACCTTCACAACGCAACTTTCATTCCTCATACCTTCACTCCGCATACCATTACAACGAAAGTATCATTACTCCGCAATACAAAAATATCACATGCCATTACATCTTATATGCTTTTACCATGCATGCATTTACAACGAAATTCGTTGTAAAAGCATACGTTTTTAGGTCTCGCCTGTCGATGCGCATGCGCATCGAGCTTGCGAGACTATAGGGGCTTAAACAGTCTTTAACCAACTTGCAAGGAATCGTGGCTATTCCTTGCAGTGCCCGTGAAATTCAAGCTTAATGCGCATGTGCATTGAGCTTAAAAGCGCGTGCACATGCCCCCAGCCGCCTGCTTGCATGTATTTTCCCTCAGCCGCACTCCTCCCACACCCCCGCTCCGCCCCTCCCCTGCCTGCCGTGTCGCATTTCTTCAGTTCCCTTAGCCGCACTCCAGGCCCCTGCTGCTTTCACACCCTCATGCCGCTCTCCCCGCTCCGCCCCCTCCCCTGCCCGCCGTGTCGCATTCATCCCCCCTCCCCTTCTCTGCCTTCCCTCCGTCTTCCCTCCCACAGGCAACAAGAGGCTAGTTCACGACGCGCGTCCACATCACAGCCATCAGCCTCCCTCCCGCGGGCAGCTTGGCCTCAGGTATTCACCCCAGCGCGACTTCTCCTCCCCCCTAATTACATGCCTGCTGTTTACTTCTTTCACGGCAGCTCTCTCGCACATCAAAGGCTGCCCCCCACGCCTCGCAACAGACTTCATTGGAATGCGCTCTTTTCATTCTCCCCTCCCTTTCAGCCTCTTTCCCAGCTCCAAGCCGGACCCTCCTTTCTCACCTCTTCTTTCTTTATTTACAGGGAGAACTTGTATTTTTCCCCGAGGCAACCAGTTCTGACACACACCAACTTAGAGCTTGACTTGTACTGACGCTGTCACCCCAGCAGACATGCAAGCATCAGACATCCACAAGCATCAGACATATATATTCACCCACTCTGCTTCATTCACCCACTCTGCTTCAGTCACCCACTCTGCTTCAGTCACCCACTCTGCTTCAGTCACCCACTCTGCTTCAGTCACCCACTCTGCTTCATTCACCCACTCTGCTTCATTCACCCACTCTGCTTCATTCACCCACTCTGCTTCAGTCACCCACTATAAATCTTTCACCCACTCTAAATCTTTCACCCACTCTAAATCTTTCACCCACTCTGTACATTTCACCCACTCTGCACCTTTCACCCACTCTGCACCTCTCACCCACTCTGTACCTTTCACCCACTCTGCACCTTTCACCCACTCTGCACCTTTCACCCACTCTGTACCTTTCACCCACTCTGTACCTTTCACCCACTCTGTACCTTTCACCCACTCTTTACCTTTCACCCACTCTGTACCTTTCACCCACTCTGTACCTTTCACCCACTCTGTACCTTTCACCCACTCTGTACCTTTCACCCACTCTGTACCTTTCACCCACTCTGTACCTTTCACCCACTCTGTACCTTTCACCCACTCTGTACCTTTCACACACTCTGTACCTTTCACCCACTCTGCATCTTTCAACCACTCTGTACCTTTCACCCACTCTGTACCTTTAACCCACTCTGTACCTTTCGCCCACTCTGCACCTTTCGCCCACTCTGCACCTTTCACCCACTCTGTACCTTTCACCCACTCTGTACCTTTCACCCACTCTGTACCTTTTACCCACTCTGTACCTTTCACCCACTCTGTACCTTTCACCCACTCTGTACCTTTCACCCACTCTGCACCTTTCGCCCACTCTGCACCTTTCGCCCACTCTGCACCTTTCACCCACTCTGTACCTTTCACCCACTCTGTACCTTTCACCCACTCTGTACCTTTCACCCACTCTGTACCTTTCGCACACTCTGTACCTTTCACCTACTCTGTACCTTTCACCCACTATGTACCTTTCACCCACTCTGCATCTTTCAACCACTCTGCATTTTTCACCCACTCTGCATCTTTCACCCACTCTGCATCTTTCGCCCACTAAGCATCTTTCGCCCACTAAGCATCTTTCGCCCACTAAGCATCTTTCACCCACTCTGCATCTTTCACCCATTCTGCATCTTTCACCCATTCTGCATCTTTCACCCACTCTGCATCTTTCACCCACTCTGCATCTTTCACCCAATCTGCATCTTTCACCCATTCTGTACCTTTCACCCACTCTGCATCTTTCACCCACTCTGTACCTTTCACCCACTCTGTACCTTTCACCCACTCTGTACCTTTCAACCACTCTGTACCTTTCACCCACTCTGTACCTTTCAGCCACTCTGTACCTTTCACCCACTCTGTACCTTTCACCCACTCTGTACCTTTCACCCACTCTGTACCTTTCACCCACTCTGTACCTTTCACCTTCTCTGTACCTTTCACCCACTCTGTACCTTTCACCCACTCTGTACCTTTCACCCACTCTGTACCTTTCACCCAATCTGCACCTTTCACCCACTCCGTACCTTTCACCCACTCTGTACCTTTCACCCACTCTGCACCTTTCACCCACTCTGTACCTTTCACCCACTCTGTACCTTTCACCCAATCTGCACTTTTTACCCACTCTCTACCTTTCACCCACTCTGTACCTTTCACCCACTCTGCACCTTTCACCCACTCCGTACCTTTCACCCACTCTGTACCTTTCACCCACTCTGCACCTTTCGACCACTCCGTACCTTTCACCCACTCCGTACCTTTCACCCACTCTGTACCTTTCACCCACTCCGTACCTTTCACCCACTCTGTACCTTTCACCCACTCTGCACTTTTTACCCACTCTGTACCTTTCACCCACTCCGTACCTTTCACACACACTGTACCTTTCACACACTCTGTACCTTTCACACACTCTGTACCTTTCACACACTCTGTACCTTTCACACACTCTGTACCTTTCACACACTCTGTACCTTTCACCCACTCTGTACCTTTCACCCACTCTCTACCTTTCGCCCACTCTGTACCTTTCACCCACTCTGTACCTTTCACCCACTCTGTACCTTTCACCCACTCTGTACCTTTCACCCACTCTGTACCTTTCATCCACTCTGTACCTTTCACCCACTCACCCATCCACAAGCGTCAGACATCCACAAGCATCACAAGCAGCAGACATCCACAAGCAACAGACATCCACAAGCAACAGACATCCACAAGCAACAGACATCCACAAGCAACAGACATCCACAAGCAACAAACATCCACAAGCATCAGACATCCACAAGCATCACAAGCAGCAGACATCCACAAGCATCAGACATCCACAAGCATCACAAGCAGCAGACATCCACAAGCATCAGACATACACAAGCAACAGACATCCACAAGCATCAGACATCCACAAGCATCACAAGCATCAGACATCTACAAGCATCAGACATCCACAAGCATCACAAGCATCAGACATCCACAAGCATCAGGCATCCACAAGCGTCATACATCCACAAGCATCACAAGCTGCAGACATACACAAGCAACAGACATCCACAAGCAGCAGACATCCACAAGCATCAGACATCCACAAGCATCACAAGCAGCAGACATCTACAAGCATCAGACATACACAAGCAACAGACATCCACAAGCGTCAGACATCCACAAGCATCACAAGCATCAGACATCTACAAGCATCAGACATCCACAAGCATCACAAGCATCAGACATCCACAAGCATCAGGCATCCACAAGCGTCATACATCCACAAGCATCACAAGCTGCAGACATACACAAGCAACAGACATCCACAAGCAACAGACATCCACAAGCATCAGACATGCAGCAAACACACTCACTGACGCTCACACACCCTCACACACCGTCACACACCCTCAGCTTCACTCACCCTCACTCACACTCACTCACCCTCACTCACCCTCACCCTCACTCACCCTCACTCACCCTCACTCTCACTCACCCTCACTCACCCTCACCCTCACCCTCACTCACCCTCACCCACACTCACCCTCACTCACCCTCAACGCCTCACCCTCACTCACCCTCAACCCCTCACCCTCAACCTCACTCACACTCAACCCCTCACCCTCACCCTCACTCACCCTCAACCCTTCACCCTCAACACCTCACTCACCCTCACTCTCACTCACCCTCACTCACCCTCAACCCCTCACCCTCACCCTCACTCACCCTCACCCTCACTCACCCTCAACTCCTCACCCCCACTCACCCTCACCCTCACTCACCCTCAACACCTCACCCTCACTCACCCTCAACACCTCACCCTCACTCACCCTCAACACCTCACCCTCACTCACCCTCAACCCCTCACCCTCAACACCTCACCCTCACTCACCCTCACCCTCACTCACCCTCAACACCTCACCCTCAACCCCTCACCCTCACTCACCCTCACAACACATATTGTGTTACAATAGGTGTCACATTTGCGAAAGATAAAACTATTGGCATTGTAAATAACAAAGCTATTAATTCGCAATTTTAAAAACAAGCACATACATAAAAAATGTGTCCTTTACAATACCAATAGCTCAAACTTTCCTAATGCGAGACATATTGCATTGCTGTGATCTCTCCCCTGCTGCACTCTCCTGCTCTCTAGAGATGTAGCATAACGACCAGAGGTGCCATATAAGTCACGTACATACAAAACATGTTGCATTCCAAATGCTATAGGTGTCACATTCGCGAAAGTTATAACTATTGGCATTGTAAATGACAAAGCCATCAATTTAGCAATTTTAACAACGAACAAATAAATAAAATATGTCATTTACAAGACCAATAACTACAACTTTTCTAATGCGAGACCTATTGCATTCCAACCCCACTCATCCACGCAACGCCACTCACACACGCAACGCCACTCACACACGCAACGCCACTCACACACGCAACACCACTCACACACGCAACGCCACTCACACACGCAATGCCACTCACACACGCAACGCCACTCACACACGCAACGCCACTCACACACGCAACACCACTCACGCACGCAACACCACTCACACATGCCACTCATCCACGCAACGCCACTCATCCACGCAACGCCACTCATCCACGCAACGCCACTCATCCACGCAACGCCACTCATCCACGCAACGCCACTCATCCATTTGCAAAACGAAAAATGTCAAACTCTTCTATTGCGAGACCTATTGCATTTTCTAAAAGTCAATTTCCCTGCTAATATAATTTTCTCCATGTATATTGATGAACATTCACACTACATGTGTGGATAATCGCTGAGCATTGTAGCTTCACTTGAAGTAGGAACACAGCTATTAATTTAGTAATTCATCACTCGAAGATCCAGTCCCGGAACAGTACGTTGATGTCAGATAATGTCTTTATACAGCAATTAAGCAATGATGTCTGCTGAATGGGTATTTCAGAGGCAATGAAACGCTGCCAAGGATGATTAAGCAGCAAGTGCAGCTGATGTGTTAAATCAGCATTTAAAGATGTTAGGTTTCAATCTGTTGCAATAGAGTAAACATGCCAGCTATAATTCGATGAGCCACTTCACATAGGATGGACAGACAGATAAATAAATATATACATATATATATATAGATAGATAGATAGATAGATAGATAGATAGATAGATAGATAGATAGATAGATAGATAGATAGATAGATAGATAGACAGACAGACAGACACGCAGGTGGTACGGTAGGTATTCAGAAAGATAGAGCTGAATGGAAGGATAAGTGGAAGGCTGTATGGACAGGTTCGGATTGGATGCTGGTGGCTTTCAGCTCCCTCTGCTTCATCAAACTATTATACTCGTACTAAAACAACATGTGTTTACCCTTTCACCGCCTCCAACAACAACCTCTTCTTCCTTCAAGCACCTGCAAAATATGGTCTTTAATAGGCTCACTCACAACACAACAACCAACAGCAGATCAATGATTGACCTTGATTTAAGCAGTAAGCCATGTGGTTCCAAATCTGATGGGGTCTATATTGTGTGCCTGCACTATACTCTTTGTGTGGAGACGTCCTCCGACATGTTATCTTTCCAAAGTCAAACAACCCATCATTATGCCAGGCCCAAACCAAAGAATAAAAAATATAGCAATGTGTGTCCCTATCTGTTCTAAACATATTAAGAGCTTTATAGTTGGTAGTGAAACTATACAAGTGTTTAATTTTGGGTTGATGACGTGTCAATTATTTTCTTGTTCTTGAAATTTATTTAATTCAGAGGGCATCTTGGAGATGGATGAATACCATGTGTCGACATAATTATGTCAGATTTTGAAAATCCATGGGGGTAAATTTCGAAACAATATGAAGCTCAAGTGTGTTTACTTATCAAATTTTTATTTAAATAAGTTAAAGAAATGCATCCATTAAAATATAAAACCTTAACACAGTAAAGTAATTTACATTTCTAATGGCTAATTGAACAAACTCAGCTTCAGTCACCCACTCTGCTTCAGTCACCCACTCTGCTTCAGTCACCCACTCTGCTTCAGTCACCCACTCTGCTTCAGTCAACCACTCTGCTTCAGTCAACCACTCTGCTTCAGTCAACCACTCTGCTTCAGTCAACCACTCTGCATCTTTCACCCACTCTGCATCTTTCACCCACTCTGCATCTTTCGCCCACTCTGCATCTTTCGCCCACTCTGCATCTTTCGCCCACTAAGCATCTTTCGCCCACTAAGCATCTTTCACCCACTAAGCATCTTTCACCCACTCTGCATCTTTAGCCCACTCTGCATCTTTCACCCACACTGCATCTTTCACCCACTCAGCATCTTTCACCCACTCTGCATCTTTCACCCAATCTGCATCATTCACCCACTCTGCATCATTCACCCACTCTGCATCATTCACCCACTCTGCATCATTCACCCACTCTTCAAATTGATGAATGTTATGCCATTTTCATAGACATAAACAACTTTTAGGACGGAAAAAAAAAGGGGGTCTACGGAGTAGTGCATCAGATACGTTACACACAAAATATACTTCCCAAAAGTGAGCTACAGCATGCAAGGATGTTGATCAGGCTGTAGGCCAAAAAGCAAAAATCATTCGTACAATATTACACCAACAAAACAAAGAAAAATATGTGGCAGGAAGCGAGGACGAGGATGTACAAACACAAAAGTGAAACAGCCAACTTTTGATTGGGGCAATAAACAAGCACTATTCATCCGGGGAATGGGACGGATTAAACACAATGGTCAAGAGTTACACAAAAAGCCGTACGCATATAACAATAGCAGTTATTCACACGGAATTACATCAAATATAAGAAACATATTACGCAACTTGGATTCAGCGCTAACAGCATCAATAAACATTACATAGGTCTCTTAGCTTCACAAAACAAATGTGAGCTACAGCATGCAATGATGTTTATCAGGCTTCAGGTCACAAAACAAAAATTATTCGGACAATACAACACCAACAAAACAACGAGGAAATATCTGGCAGGAAGCGAGGACGAGGATGTACAAACACAAATGTGAAACAGCCTATTTTTTATTGGGGGAATAAATAAGCATTATTCACCCGGGGAATGGGACGGATTAAACACAATTGTCAAGAGTTACACAAAAAGCCGTACGCATATAACACGAGCATTTATTCACTCGAAATTACATCCAATATACAAAAAAAATTTTTTCCCTACTCTACAGTAATGTGGACATAAGTCAAAATTCTGATAGCAACATGGAGAAAGCATATATAACAAGACAATATTGCTTTAAAAATACATCGTAACACAAAGCGGAGACATTGCATTAATTATTAAAGAAGAGGAAGTATCACAAAGCACAGCACAAAATTTACATACAAATCAAAATAAAAAGCTATACAAACATACATTTAATAATAACTGGAATAACAGAACGTAGAGATGAAACAATATAAATTATTCACGCAGATATACAACATACTACACAATTACACACAAAAAAAAAAACTGCTCTAATTATTAACACAAATACTAACCAAAAGCAACCATTTTAAAAATTAGATCTGAACAATAGGATACAATGCATTACATACATAAAGAGCCGACAATTCAAAATAAACATCCTTCGTTGCAAAACAAAGACACTACTATGCCAATAAAACTAATAGGAAACAACAAATCGAATAATTCATAACACTATACACACAGAAAACAAACAACAAATAACAACTTACCTGTCGAACGATGCACGGAACAGACAACGAAGCCAACACTCCTTACACGGGACCCGCTTTCAACAATATGGGGATTTCCAATTAGACGCGAGTAAATTGTTACGCAACGTGAGAGGATTTTGAAATCTCATTGGCTGACACGGACGTCAATCAAAATAGTACGGGATTCCAAATAAAAACTAGAACGCTATAACTTAAATACGTTAATATAATTATGGGACAGTCACACAAGCACACACACCACAATCACACAAATACACAACACACAAACACCCTCACACACCCTCACCCTCACACACCCTCACTCACACCCACCCTCACCCCCCCACCCTTACAACACACTCACCCTCACTAACCCTCACACACACACCCTCACACACCCTCACACTCACACACCCTCACCCACCACCACCCTCACTCACACACCTTCACACCCTCAACCTCACACATCCTCACTCACCCTCACACCCTCACACACCCTCACTCACCCTCATGACCTCAACCACACACCCTCACATGCCCCCACCCTCACACACCCCCACCCTCACACACACCCGCCCTCACACACTCTCACACATCCTCACACACCCACACACATTCTCAATAAGCCTCACACCCTCACCCTCGCCCACCCTCACTCACCCTCACCCTCACCCTCACTCACCCTCACTCACCCTCAACCCCTCACCCTCAATCACCCTCACCCTCACTCACCCTCAACCCCTCACCCTCACCCTCACTCACCCTCACCCTCACCCTCACTCACCCTCAAACCCTCACCCTCACTCACCCTCAACCCCTCACCCTCACTCACCCTCAACCCCTCACCCTCACTCACCCTCACTCACACTAACTCACCCTCACTCACCCTCACCCTCACTCACCCTTACTCACCCTCACCCTCACTCACCCTCACTCACCCTCACCCTCACCCTCACTCACCCTCACCCACACTCACCCTCACCCTCACTCACCCTCAACGCCTCACCCTCACTCACCCTCAACCCCTCACTCACCATCAACCCCTCACCCTCACTCACCCTCAACCCTTCACCCTCAACCCCTCACTCACCCTCACTCTCACTCACCCTCACTCACCCTCAACCCCTCAGCCTCACCCTCACTCACCCTCACCCTCACTCACCCTCAACCCCTCACCTACCCTCACCCTCACTCACCCTCAACCCCTCACCCTCACTCACCCTCACCCTCACTCACCCTCAACCCCTCACCCTCACTCACCCTCAACACCTCACCCTCACCCTCACTCACCCTCAACCCCTCACCCTCAACCCCTCACCCTCACTCACCCTCACCCTCACTCACCCTCACCCACACTCACCCTCACCCTCACTCACCCTCAACGCCTCACCCTCACTCACCCTCAACCCCTCACCCTCACCCTCACTCACCCTCAACCCCTCACCCTCACACCCTCAACCCTTCACCCTCAACCCCTCACTCACCCTCACTCTCACTCACCCTCACTCACCCTCAACACCTAAGCCTCACCCTCACTCACCCTCACCCTCACTCACCCTCAACACCTCACACTCACTCACCCTCACTCTCACTCACCCTTAACACCTCACCCTCACTCACCCGCACCCTCACTCACCCTCACTCACCCTCACCCTCACCCTCACTCACCCTCACCCACACTCACCCTCACTCACCCTCAACCCCTCACCCTCACCCTCACTCACCCTCAACCCCTCACCCTCACCCTCACTCACCCTCAACCCTTCACCCTCAACTCCTCACTCACCCTCACTCTCACTCACCCTCACTCACCCTCAACCCCTCAGCCTCACCCTCATTCACCCTCACCCTCACCCTCACTCACCCTCAACCCCTCACCCTCACTCACCCTCAACCCCTCACCCTCACTCACCCTCACCCTCACTCACCCTCACCCTCACCCTCACTCACCCTCACCCACACTCACCCTCACTCACCCTCAACCCCTCACCCTCACCCTCACTCACCCTCAACCCCTCACCCTCACCCTCACTCACCCTCAACCCTTCACCCTCAACCCCTCACTCACCCTCACTCTCACTCACCCTCACTCACCCTCAACCCCTCAGCCTCACCCTCACTCACCCTCACCCTCACTCACCCTCACTCACCCTCACCCTCACCCTCATTCACCCTCACCCACACTCACCCTCACCCTCACTCACCCTCAACGCCTCACCCTCACTCCCCCTCAACCCCTCACCCTCACTCACCCTCAACCCCTCACCCTCACCCTCACTCACCCTCAACCCCTCACCCTCACCCTCACTCACCCTCAACCCTTCACCCTCAACCCCTCACTCACCCTCACTCTCACTCACCCTCACTCACCCTCAACCCCTCAGCCTTACCCTCACCCTCACCCTCACCCTCACCCTCACTCACCCGCAACCCCTCACCTACCCTCACCCTCACTCACCCTCAACCCTTCACCCTCACTCACCCTCACCCTCACTCACCCTCAACCCCTCACCCTCACTCACCCTCAACACCTCACCCTCACTCACCCTCAACCCCTCACCCTCAACCCCTCACCCTCACTCACCCTCACCCTCACTCACCCTCACCCACACTCACCCTCACCCTCACTCACCCTCAACGCCTCACCCTCACTCACCCTCAACCCCTCACCCTCACCCTCACTCACCCTCAACCCCTCACTCACCCTCACTCTCACTCACCCTCAACACCTCAGCCTCACCCTCACTCACCCTCACCCTCACCCTCACTCACCCTCAACCCCTCACACTCACTCACCCTCACCCTCACTCACCCTCAACCCCTCACCCTCACTCACCCTCACCCTCACTCACCCTCACTCACCCTCACCCTCACTCACCCTCACCCACACTCACCCTCACTCACCCTCAACCCCTCACCCTCACTCACCCTCAACCCCTCACCCTCACCCTCACTCACCCTCAACCCTTCACCCTCAACCCCTCACTCACCCTCACTCTCACTCACCCTCACTCACCCTCAACCCCTCAGCCTCACCCTCATTCACCCTCACCCTCAACCTCACTCACCCTCAACCCCTCACCCTCACTCACCCTCACCCTCACCCTCACTCACCCTCAACACCTCACCCTCACTCACCCTCACCCTCACTCACCCTCAACACCTCACCCTCACTCACCCTCAACCCCTCACCCTCACCCTCACTCACCCTCAACCCCTCACCCCCTCACTCACCCTCAACCCCTCACCCCCTCACCCTCACTCACCCTCACCCTCACTCACCCTCAACGCCTCACCCTCAACCCCTCACCCTCAACCCCTCACCCTCACTCACCCTCACAACACATATTGTGTTACAATAGGTGTCACATTTGCGAAAGATAAAACTATTGGCATTGTAAATAACAAAGCTATTATTTCGCTATTTTAAAAACAAGCACATACATAAAAAATGTGTCCTTTACAATACCAATAGCTCAAACTTTCCTAATACGAGACATATTGCATTGCTGTGCTTCTCTCCCCTGCTGCACTCTCCTGCTCTCTAGAGATGTAGCATAACGACGAGAGCTGCCATATAAGTCACGTAAATACAAAACATGTTGCATTCCAAATGCTATCGGTGTCACATTCGCGAAAGTTATAACTATTGGGATTGTAAATGACAAAGCCATCAATTTAGCAATTTTAACAACGAAAAAATAAATAAAATATGTCATTTACAAGACCAATAACTACAACTTTTCTAATGCGAGACCTATTGCATTCCAACCCCACTCATCCACGCAACGCCACTCACACACGCAATGCCACTCACACACGCAACGCCACTCACACACGCAACGCCACTCACACACGCAACGCCACTCACACACGCAACGCCACTCACACACGCCACTCATCCACGCAACGCCACTCATCCACGCAACGCCACTCATCCACGCAACGCCACTCATCCACGCAACGCCACTCATCCATTTGCAAAATGAAAAATGTCAAACTCTTCTATTGCGAGACCTATTGCATTTTCAATGCTTGTTAATATTTAAGTTTAGGGTAAGTATATGGTTTTAGTTTGGGGTGTTGGGGTATATGTTTTAGGGATTCAGGGGTATTTTAAGGGTGGGTTTGGGTATGGGGTACAGGGGTATTTTATGGGTTCAGAGATATGGCTAGGTTTGGGTTTTTGGGTACAGGGGTATTTTTAGGGTTCAGGGTAGGTTTGGGTTTTGGGGTACAGGGGTATTTTTAGGGTTTAGGGCTAGGTATGGGTTTTGGGGTACAGGGGTATTTTTAGGGTTCAGGGATAGGTTTGGGTTTTGGGGTACAGGGGTATTTTTAGGGTTCAGGGCTAGGTTTGGGTTTTTGGGTACAGGGGTATTTTTAGGGTTCAGGGCTAGGTTTGGGTTTTGGGGTACAGGGGTATTTTTAGGGTTCAGGGCTAGGTATGGGTCTTGGGATACAGGGGTATTTTTAGGGTTCAGGGCTAGGTTTGGGTTTTGGGGTACAGGGGTATTTTTAGGGTTTAGGGCTAGGTTTGGGTTTTGGGGTACAGGGGTATTTTTAGGGTCCAGGGCTGGGTTTGGGTATTGGGGTGCAGGGGTACAGGGGTATTTTTAGGGTTCAGGGCTAGGTTTGGGTTTTGGGGTACAGGGGTATTTTTAGGGTTCAGGGCTGGGTTTCGGTATTGGGGTGCAGGGGTATTTAAAGGGACTAGGGTGCGATTAGTTTTCAGGGTGTAAAGGGTAAATAATACATTAAAAAAATTAAATATATGTATAATCTATATGTAATATTAATATATATATACATATAAATAATACAATCTAAAAGAAATAATGTTTTATTTTAATAATATATAAATATATATATTTTTTAAAGTACTTTTACAAAGTATATAACTTCACCACACATGCATTTGCGTTGCAATGACATGCGTGATAAAGTCATATGCGTTGTAAAAGTTTGAGGAATTATGGCTTTGCGGAGTAATGGTACTTTCGTAGTAAAAAATGCGGAGTGATGGTATGCAGGATAAAAGAATGCGGGATAACATCATATATTCATTCAGACATCCAATGAATTCTGTGGTTGGATCAACACAAAGAACCAGTACCTAGGGTTCACCCACACCATCTCACTTAATGAAATTGCCTTCCTAGATCTTACCATTAAATTACAGGAGGCTAACTTGACAACCACCATGTTCAAAAAGCCGACTGACAGGAACAATTTACTGTTATATAGCAGTTACCACCCCCAGTCCCTTAAAGACAACTTGCCTTTCAGTCAATTTTTATGAATCAGGAGGAATTGTAGTTCAGTAGATGACTACAAAACTGAGGCTGAGACATTATCAGCCAGCCTGCAGAAAAGACAACACCCTAGAAGGAAAATCAATTCATGCATGAAACGAGCAAGAAATAATCCTTGAGAAAGCCTTTTAGAGGTACATGAAAAAGAACCCTCTTATACCTTGACATGTGTAACTACATTCACTCCCAGATCAAGTTTGATCAAGAAAGTTATGAATAAACACTGGGAGATTCTGAACACGGGGACACTGTCCATACCCAAACCTAGATTTGCGTTTAAAAGGACTAACAATTTAAAGAACCTACGGATACACATGAGACCCAGAAATAAGAACAGTTCTAACCAGAGACAATTATGGGATCTCCCCCCTGTCACAGGGCACTACCCTTGTGGTTCCTGTACTGTCTGTCCACAGACAAGACAAACTAAAGAACTGGTTCTATCTGACACGTTTACATGGACCATCACGAAACACACTCATTGTAATACACCCCGGTGTGTATATCTACTGACATGCCCTTGCGAGAAAAGATACGTTGGAATGACAATGAGACCCATCAAGACACGAATAACTGAACATAAAAGCAGTATTCGATGCAAAAAAACTGATACAAAACTATACAATCATTTCACAGAGCTGAGACACCCACCAGAAAGATTACGTTGGATAGTTCTTGAGGAACACCAACAAATAATGCACACGGCCCTGTTCAGGATTGAACAGAGGTGGGTGTTCCGTCTCGATTCAGCTATTAGTGGCTTAAATGATGACATCCCTTGGAGCACCATTAAATAACCAAACCCATGACTCACTTCTTTCTTGGGGTCAGTGAGATACACTGCTCGTTAACCTATATATATACTGAATTCTTTTCATGTATAAATCCTGTGTAATGTGAACCTGAGAGATAAAATACGATTTCCCCTATAGTCCTAGTGTTAGTTATATAATGTATCTTTGTTAGCATGATGTATCTATATATTCTTAATGACTTAGTTTGAATAAGGTCTAATCAAATCTGCTTTAGTTAGGTTAGTAAGGTTAGGTTATTACTAAGTAGGCCGAGAACCACACAGACGCCATCATTGCCTTGTCGGCGTCAGAGCCGAGCAGTGATCACGTGTTGCTCTTCAGTAGTCAGTTGGCCCCTGTTTAGTTGAATTACCGAGAGCAGCTGAATGCACACTATTCTTTCTCTGTCCTGGGACTCAAGGTCACATCTGGCTTCGGGTGCGATAAGCGCATTCCTGGAGGCTCCGTGCCTGCACTCCCGGGCACCGGGACGAAAGGGAGTCACTCCTCCTGACCTTCGCCAATATTAGCTAAAGCAGAGTTTCGAACCAATCATGTGTGCCATATATGGGCTTTCCTTGGGGCCCTAGAGCCAAGTAGTACTTTTCCATTTACAGTGACTTCATGTGTTGAACTGAAAGTATATATGTACTGTATTGACTATGAGCCAGCAGTCTTCTCCGCGCACCTGATGGGTGAGGATGGGAGAGGCTCCTCTATAGAGTATTTTGTATAATAAATGATTGAAATGTTTTCACTGCCAACTCACTGGTTATTTGGTAATTGGTATCGGAGCCATTGGTAGGTATAGCTCCTTATGTTATTTTATGGTAAGTCAGTTGGTGACTCTGGTGGTACTCCGCGTTTGGGGTCGTCCTCCCGTAACCCGGTAAAGAAGGACAAAGAAAGGGGAGCTCTGGTCAAGGGGGTGGACTGACCAGCGATACTGACTTACTCCGCTCTCGCGATCAGGGAGCCCCGGCTGCTAGTGACCCTTTGCCGGAGTCCTACGGGCGTAACCCCGGAGCTGACCGTGTTGGCTTTCAGGAGTTGGCAGTGGAGAATACGCAATTGTACCTATGTGCACCAGGTGAGTGGAATGATTTTGGTATTTTTGGAACACGCTGTTGAGCGGCATTTTGAAGCAGTTAACTGTCTTGGATTTGGTGGTCGGAGTACCACGGAGAACTTTGGGGGTCTGATGGGGCAGCATTGTGGCTGCAGGGGCAGATGCTCCATGGACTTGTTTGGTGAATAATAGAGACTTCGATCGGACGCCTTAGTGTGGCACGTGTGGTGCCCATCTGGCTGGACTGCTCTCGGAAAAGCCAGCGGTTGTACCTGGGTAGCCTACGGGACATATCTGAAGCGACACTAAGTCAGCGGGCTTTGTAAGAATAGTCCTGAGGGTGAACCAGGAAGATCACGGGATGGTCTGTAGGTCGGTCTGTGGTTAATCCTTGTCTGATGGCCTCTTGGTAGTCTCTGGACTGCCTGATTTTGGTATCTGTTGGTCTGGTAATCTGAATCAATTAGTTCTCCACGAACGGGAGTCGACGGGCTCCGTTTTTTTGTTTTGGAAAAGACATGTTGTTTTGAATTTTCTTTCTTATGTCTATTGTATTGTTTCATGTGTTATCCTTTTGATACTAAACGGTGAATGGAATGTCGAGAATGAATGAACATGGCCATGTTTGAAAGATTGTTTTTCTAAATGAGATTGAACTGACAGTGAATAAGGATGCCGTGTTTTAGTAAATTGTGTTTTGGATGTTGTTGTCGTCGGAAAGGCACGCGATTGGATGAAAGTCAGCCTGCCCCGCCAGAGGGTAGCCCGAGTTATGATATGTATGTTAAATTAAGTATTGGTGAATTTTGCAGATCTGCGGTCCACGAATTTTTGAAAAATCGCAAAAAAATCAGCAAGTTCGCAGATTTTCCAGCGAACTCGTGGATTTTTTTGCGATTTGCAGAAATATTACTGGAGTACTTTCTACTGGCTAATCCAGTAAGTGCTACCTCGTTGGATAAATGTATAGTGCTTTTCCTTCACTACAGATGCGTAAAGTGCCAGAAGAGTTGTCTCCAGTGACCATGTGTGTGTTACTATGCCATCGCGCCGAAGGGCGCAGGGGTCCCTTGAGTGAGCTGTCCATCATAGTGGTAAATGTAAATGGCGGGAAGACGGTATACACTGCTAGTGTGTGGGGTGGGGCCAAACTGGCGGGCTTCTATGCAAGTTCACATGCCTCTTTTGTGTATAAAAGGTCAGAGACCGATCAGAGCAGCAGACGAGGAGAAATAAGCTTCTGGTCACAGGAACTGCACCGGGATTGCGCTCGTGAAAGTGAAGGATGCATCTGGTCGTCTGGTGCCGAAACCTTGACACACTCCCCAACGACTTAATCATGAGGGTGTTCCCCATGCACCACATGGAAGCTGCCCCCTCTCCAAAGCAGTCACTGGAGGGAAGGACTCAACCCTCACAATCTTGATTCCAGGGCTTCACAGTCGGGGCGCTGCAGTTACTTATAACTATTTTGCTTCTCCTTTGGTTCAGTGTTCTGGCCTACACGCCCTATAGCGATTGGACACTACATAAATCTATAACAATGTTTCAGCTGTTTTGGACGAGCAATTACTTCTTGCTTACTGTCAACATCACCTGTTGTCTATGGGTTATTTTAATGTTATGTGTGGGACTTGTTTGTCAATAGCATGTTACTTACTACAATGTTGGAGATTACATGCAACTATAATATATTAACCTGGATCATCAAGGGCATTGGGTCCATTCAGAAGCGACACTGCATCCTGGTGAAGCTCAATCGCTGCAAATCCAAAATTGTTTACCTGAAGGGGACACACCTTTCTATAACTGAGGCTGTGAAATGATGCAAGAGATGGAGAGGACAATTGTTTGCTTCATCGTATTCTGCATTTGGCCAGGATGCATGGATATGGCTGCGTGCGCGGGTGCCTTTTGCAGTTTTAGATATCAAAATTGACACTAATGGTCTTTATGTCTTTTTCAGGGGCACACTGGATGAAAAACATTTAGTCTCACACAGCGTTTATGTAGCCCCAATACAGAACAGGATGTAGTTCTGGCATATTTATCCACTGTTTTTACTGATTAGGCACAATATCCTTGGGTAGATGGGGGGGACTTAAATACAGCTATCAATGTTAATTTAAATCATTCCCACACCCCCCTCCCCAGTACGGGCTCCATGAAACAGAACAAGGCCCTGCAGCAATGGTTCACGAGTTTGTCCTTTGTCAGATATCTGGCAAGATGGAAACACCGGGCTGCATGAGTACTCCTTCTACTCACCCCCTCATTCTTACATGCACACCTAGACAGGATTATTTGCACTGCACTCCTATGGACTGATGTCACCTATACAACATACCTGGGCAAGATGCTTTCCGAACACAACCCTTGCAATTTACACTATCATGGGGCCACGCCCCTACATCAATCCTTACTTGGCTGCTGCAGTCTTAGTTCTTAGAAGAAACAGTGTTTAGGGATTGATTAGCTACCACGTTCAAAATATTCTTTTCTGAAAAACCAAATACAGCTTCTTTCCCGAGTATGCGTTACTGAATTTGAGCATCAACTCGGGCACCTGCTTTATTTATATCTGTAAGTGCTTCCTGTTGAGCTTTAATTTTTGTGACAGTAGCATTGTGCCAGAATGAACCCTGCCCTTCATATTTATCCAAGAAGACGCCATTGTTTTGTGCGATACCTCTATCAACTGGAGTACTTTCTCCTGGCTAATCAGTAAGTGCTACCTCGTTGGGTAAATAGGGATAGTACTGCTATGCAATCTATGCATAGTGTGTGATCTGCAGCTCATATGCCCTGAACGGAATTTATGCAAGATTAAGGGAGGTCAGACCATTACACAGAAGTTATAGCTTATGATAAGGATCAGACTGAGAAAAGCATTGACTGCACGAATAGGTAATTCAGGTTACAGGTGGATAAAAGCTATGTAACTAGGACTGAGCCCGAGGATGAGATAGAGGATTTATTGGATGTGGGTCCACCTCCCCCTTATGCTTCCCAACGCATATATCTCGCGGTCCCTTTGACTACAGCCTCAGCCCCAGCCGCCCCGGTGCCCGTTGTATCTACTTCCCCCGCCCCTTTGGGAACTTCTCATGTTCTATCCCCTTCAGCATTTGAAACGGCTACTCTAATAATCAATGCGTTGTCATCCCCTACTATGTCAACAGTTGTGGGATCTCCCCCAACTCCAGCTTGGCCGTCTCTGTCTTCAAGCTCAACCCCTACCCTGGCTGCCTCAACTCCCTCTCATGTTCCGGGAAATCTTGGCGCACGGCGGTTGTATACCTGATCAGCAGTAGGGCTAGAGGAGAAACAGACAGTCGTGAATCAGGCATCTCAATCAATCAATCAATCACGGCATTTGTAAAGCGTGCTACTCACCCGGGAGGGTCTCAAGGCGCTGGGGGAGAGGGGTATGTTACTGCTCGAACAGCCAGGTCTTGAGCTGCTTCCTGAAGGAGAGATGGTCTTGGGTTCGCAGAAGGTGGGTGGGGAGGGAGTTCCAAGTCTTGGCTGCCAGGTAGGAGGAGTATCTTCCTCCGGAGGTGGCTCTGCGGATGCGTGGTACGGTGGCGAGGGCGTGGCTGGTCGATCGTAGCTGGCGGGTGGGCGTGTAGAAGGTCATGCGGTCGTTGAGGTACTTGGGGCCAAGGTCGTGGAGAGCCTTGTGTGCGTGGGTGAGGAGTCTGAACGTGATTCTCTTGCTGACGGGGAGCCAGTGCAGGTCTCTCAGGTGTCCGGTGATGTGGCTGTGTCGAGGGATGTCCAGGATGAGTCGTGCGGAGGCGTTCTGGATGCGTTGGAGTCTTTTTTGAAGTTTGGCTGTGGTTCCGGCGTAGAGGGTGTTCCCGTAGTCCAGTCGGCTGGTGACGAGTGCCTGGGTGACGGTATTCCTGGTTTCAGTGGGGATCCATCTGATGATCTTGCGGAGCATGTGCAGGGTGTTGAAGCATGAGGATGAGACGGCGTTGACTTGTCTGGTCATCGACAGGGAGGAGTCCAGGATGAAGCCCAGGTTGCGTGCGTGGTCCGTTGGTTTGAGAGCGGTGCCCAGGGCCGGGGGCCACCAGGAGTCGTCCCAGGCGGAGGGTGATGATCCCAGGATGAGGACTTCCGTCTTGTCTGAGTTCAGTTTAAGGCGGCTGTTCCTCATCCAGTCGGCGACGTCTTTCATCCCTTCATGTAGGTTGGCTCTGGCGGTGGTGGGGTCGTTGGTGAGGGAGAGGATCAGCTGGGTGTCGTCGGCCTAGGAGATGATGTTGAGGTTGTGTTGGCGTGCGATGGCTGCGAGGGGGCTCATGTAGACGTTGAAGAGGGTTGGACTGAGTGAAGAACCTTGTGGTACGCCGCAGATGACTTCGGTGGCCTCGGATCTGAACGGAGGGAGGCGGACTCTCTGGGTTCTTCCGGCGAGGAACTAGATGATCCACTCCAGTGCTTTCTCTCGGATTCCGATGTTGCTGAGGCGCTTCACTAGGGTGCGGTGGCAGACAGTGTCGAACGCCGCTGAGAGGTCCAGGAGGATGAGGGCCGCTGTTTCCCCGTTGTCGATCAGGGTTCTGATGTCGTCGGTGGCAGCAATTAGGGCGGTCTCGGTGCTGTGGTTGGCCCGGAACCCGGACTGCGAGGGGTCGAGGGATCCGTTCATCTCAAGGAAGGCGGCAAGCTGTCTGTTGACGGTCTTCTCGATGACTTTGGCCGGAAAAGGAAGGAGTGAGATGGGACGGTAGTTCTTGAGGTCGGTGGGGTCCGCCGTTGGTTTCTTCAGGAGGGCGGTCAGCTCGGCGTGCTTCCAGCTCTCCGGGAAGGTGGCTGTGTGGAAGGAGGAGTTGATGATGTCTCGGAGATGGGGTGCGATGATGGCGTTGGCTTTGTTGAAGACGTGGTGTGGGCATGGGTCGGTTGGTGATCCGGAGTGGATGGAGTTCATCGTGCGGGTGGTGTCTTCGGTGCTGATCGGGGTCCAGTTGCAGAGGGTGGTGGTGGCGGGCATTGGTTCGGTGGTAGGGTGCGTGGTCTGTGCGTCGAAGCTGTTGTGTATGTCGGCGATCTTGCGGTGGAAGAACGAGGTGAGTGAGTTGCAGAGGTCTTGCGAGGGAGTGATGTCGTTGTTTCCGGCACTGGGGTTGGAGAACTCTTTGACGATGCTGAAGAGTTCCTTTCTGTCGTGGGCGTTGTTGTCCAGTCGTTCTTTGAGTGCCGTCTTCTTGGTGGCGTGGATCAGCTGATGGTGTTTGCGGGTGGCGTGCTTGAGGGCGGTCCTGTTGTCTGTGATCTGGGCGAGCCGCCAGGCTTTCTCGAGGGTGCGGCAGTTCTTCTTGGATTCCTTGAGTTCGTCAGTGAACCAGGGGGTTTTCTTGCTGCCGGGTCTGCTGGGAGGGTTCTTTAGTGGTGCGAGGTCATCGGCGCAGGCGGTCAGCCACTTGGTGAGGTTGCTGGCTGCTTCGTTGGGGTCCGTTGTGCTGGTGGGAGTGTTCTGGTTGAGGGAGGCGGTGAGCTGCTCGGCGGTGATCTTGCTCAAGCTTCGGCGGGGAACCTGTTGCGGGTGGTGGTGGGTCGTAGTTCTTCTGAAGCTGAAGTGGACGCAGCTGTGGTCGGTCCAGTGGAGTCCGGTGGCGTGGCTCAAGGAGATGTGCTTGCTGGATGAGAGATGTGCTCAGTGGATACAGAACTCAATTAATACTATCAAAGATTTATGGAGTACCCTTAGAGACTATGAGCCTGTTATGCAGCAGCACGCTCTGGAGAGTATGGCAAACCGTCTGATTTCCCTATGGGAACAGTGTTTCCCAGACGGGAGAGTCCCTCAAGTGTTTTATGATATTCTGAATCGGGCTCACAAGTTTGAGTTAGGCTTGGAAGATGTGTACAGAAATGTTGAGATTTTATTGAGATATCGAGAGCAACTGCATTTGAAATGTCCAAATTGGGACTCTCAGCATCCTATGCGGGAAGTCCATCCTATTTATCATCCTGAAATACCAGAACTAAGAAATTATCAAAACCAAGTAACTAGAGCATGTGTGGAGGCTCTATTTAAGGAGCAGTGGGTCTACACCCATTGGAAAAGGAGTGAGGTCCTTTCCCTGAAATCGCAACTTCCCGACCCCCGTAAAAATCCCACTGCTTATTATAAAGAGCTCACTGAGGCTGCCTCTTCGGCTGTTATGACTCTGGTTGACATAGAGTTATTTTTCGGTTTACTAGTCCCTGTTGATGTGTGGTGTCAGGTGCACGATCAGAATCATGCCGCAGAGTTGGGAGGGACTTGAGAGCAAATTAAAGAATGGGACAAGGATCGAAAGCCCGGTGATAAACCTAGCCCTGAAATTTTGGCTTTGCCGTGTCAGATCATTACGTACATGCACTCCTTAATTCCGGCCCGAAAAGTAGATTGGGACAAATTGATAGCTTGTAAACAGAAAAAGGATGAGAGTGTTCACGACTTCTTCACTAGATTCAAAGGTGTGTTTAGTGACTTTAGTGGACAGGATTTGTCAGTGGAAGGTGGTATACGATTATTTGTTAATCCTTTCGTGACTAATCTTTTACCCGAGATCTCGGCGCGGCTATAAGCTGCTGAGAGTACTTGGACCACTTCCACACCTTCGGTTATATTGAGCATGGCTCAAGATTATGAACACCGGGAGAATGAGAGTAAGGATAAGACGGAAAAGAAAGCAAAGGATCTCAAGACACGAGTATTATTACAGCAAGTAATCAGGGGACGAGTCAGAGACGGAGGCGGTGGAGGGTTTGTCCCGAGGGGGGTGCGAACCAGACGAGGCAGAGGTCCCGCTGTTGCTTTGGGAATAAACCAATGCGCTTACTGTTAACAGGAAGGGCATTGGCGAGCTCAGTGTCCATTGTTGTTAGCGCAGAATGGAGCAGTAAGAGGGAGAGGGAGAGGTTGAGGTGGTGTGGATCGAAGTGATATGCGAAGAGAAGAAGTAGCGCACGGTGAGTCAGGGAAGAATTGTTTTAATAACCCGAGAGGAAGGCAGTATTACAATGAAGATTGTGTGACTAATGGGACCGATGGGTATGCTTACACATAGGACAGCCACGGACAGAGTGGGGGCCAGGTGTCAATACCTGTTGATCAGCGAGGGCCTTATGTGAGGGAGCGATTAATGGGGACTTTTGAAAACTTTCTAGTGGATACGGGTGCAATGAATAGTTCTAAAGCTCGTTCGCTGGTCCCAAGGGCTGCTCTGTCCGGGCAGAATAATGTTTCGGTGGGATTTTCTGGAATCCCGGGGTGAGCCCCATTTCTAAACCTATCCCGATTACCATAGGTCCAGTTAAAGTGGACTCTTCATTTCTGCTGACATCACATTGCGGAGAAAATTTATTGGGGTTGGATTTGCTAAAGAAACTGAATGCGAAGATTCATTGTTCCCCTGATGGTGTGTATTTGACCATACAATCTCCTGGTAAACATACACTGCAATGCTTTGCTAAAAATGAACCCCTCCCTCCGGAGCTCGCTGCTATCCCATCGACCTTGTGGGCGACTGGGGATACAGATGTCGGTCTCTTAAGGATTCCACCTGTTTCTATTACTCTGAAACCAAATGCTTGTTTACCGCGCATACCTCAGTACAAAATTTCACCGGCTGGTGAAAAATCTCTGCTCGCCAATATTCAGGACCTGATTGATAAGGGGGTAGTGGAAGAAATGGCTGCCAACGTATGCCATAGTCTCATATTTGCCGATTTTGAAAAAGACCCCTGTTGGAAGTGATTCCGATCATGTTGAGACTTACCGTTTTGTAATTGATCTGCGAGAAATTAACAAGATAGTGGTGCCGCAGTACCCCTTGATTTCCGACATCACTACTATCCTCACTATGATTCCTCCCACTGCCAAGTATTTCTCAGTGATCGATCTGAAGAATGCTTTCTTTAGCATTCCGATCCATCCTGATAGCCGTCATATTTTTGGCTTCTCTTTATCTGGGTGCAGCTTTTGGTTTTGTCGTGCTCCCCAGGGGTGCACTGAGAGTCCCAGTATTTATAGTCAGGCTTTGAAAGCAGTATTGGATGAATTAACCCTTCCCCCTGGTAATGTGCTCCTCCAGTACGTAGACGATCTGTTGGTGGCGTCCGATACTGAGGAAGGCTGTAAGGAAGCCAATGTTAAATTATTGTCTCACTTGGCAGCCAATGGCAATAAGGTATCCCTCTCCAAATTCCAATATTGTCGACAGGAGGTGACTTATCTTGGTCATCTACTGTCGAAAGAGGGGAGGAGACTAACCCCTGAGTGTGTGACCACCATTTCAAGCATGCCTGTACCTCGTACTCAGCGTGATGTCCGTGCATTTCTTGGCATAACCTCTTACTGTTGCCAATGGATTCCTAATTTTTCTCTTCACACTAAACCTCTCCTGTACCTAACCACTAAAGATGTGCATGAACCTCTACCCGGACTGATGAATGTCAGAAAGCTTTTGACTCTTTGAAATCTGCGCTTTGTTCTGCACCCGTCTTGGGTACTCCTGACTACCGAAAACCTTTTGTGCTCTATGTACATGAGGTGAATGGTTGTTTGCTTTCTGCGTTAACACAAGGATTTGGTGGTAAGCAAACGCCTTGTGCTTATTTCTCGGCGGTGTTGGATAATGTCGCCAGAGCGCTTCCTAGCTGTTTAAGGGCTACTGCTGCAGTCACGGTGGCCATTCGACAATCGGAAGGGTTTGTTTTGAATACTGACCTCACAGTGATGGTACCGCACGCTGTGGATACATTATTGAACAAAACGAAGACCCAGCACCTTACGAGTGTGCGTCTTACTTGATATGAATTGACCTTGTTTGCTCCCCATATTACAATCAAAAGATGTTCCACTCTGAATCCGGCCACGTTACTTCCCCTCCTTTTGGATGAGCAAAACAATGACGTACATGATTGTATAACTCGGACTTAAGAAGAGACGAAGGGTCGAGTAGATCTCACAGACATTCCTCTATCTGACCCCCAAGGGGAATTGTATGTGGATGGCTCTTGTTTCAAGTTACCAGATGGCACGACAACAGCTGCGTATGCGATTACGACTCTCCGCACTGTAGTTGAGGCTTCTCGAGTACCCTACCAGTCAGCACAAGCAGCTGAGTTAGTGGCATTGCTGCGGGCCTGTGAGTTGAGTGAAGGATTGAGAGTAAACATTTATAAAGATAGCCAATACACCTAGGAGTGGCTCATAGCTGTGGTCGGTTGTGGGCGGAAAGGGGTTTTCTCACTTCCCATGGACAACGAATACAACATGGCCCCCTGATTTTACGATTACTAACCGCTTTAACATTACCAGAGAAGGTGGCTGTAGTTAAATGCAGTGCACATAAGGCATTATTAGATGCAGTGGGAGAAGGAAATGCTTTTGCTGATCAGGTAGCGAAGGAAACTGCGAGATCCAAAATGTCTCTAATGTATGTAAACTATGCTAGTTGGGTAGAGGCGACAGAAATGTTTGACAATACTATGGAAAGTGTCCGAGAGATACAGAGAGAAGCTACTCCTGCTGAGCTGGCTCGCTGGGAAAAGGAAGTGGGAAGATTAGATGAAAATGGTTGTTGGGTTGATTTGACCGAAAAACAGAGATGGTTGTTGCCCAATGTATTGGTTAATGCTGTAGTAACTATGGCCCATGGTTCAGCACACATTGGGGCAAAAGGCCTTTGTGCACTTTTAGATCCTGTGTGGAATAATCCTAACATCCCGAAGACTGCTGCTCACTTAGTTCAATATTGCATGGTTTGCTTGCGACATAATCCTGGAGGCAGGGAACCTATTCTTAGTGGAAATTTCGCACCCCCCTCTTTGCCTTTTGAAGTGCTCCAAATGGATTATATCCAACTGGAACGTGTGAGTAATCTAAAGTATGTCCTGGTCGTGGTGTGTGCCTTCAGTAAATGGGCGGAGGCCTACCTGACCAAAGAAAACACTGCTCTAGCGACTGCAAAAGCTTTGATTTAGGGGTATTTTCCCCGCTATGGATTACCTAGGGTGATCTGGACAAATAACAGGGGACACTTTAATGCAGATCTTATCAGTCACGTTTGTAATGGGTTGCAAATTAAGCAAAATTCCATGCTGCCCGGCATCCCCAATCTGCAGGACTGGTTGAGAGGTACAATGGAATATTGAAACTAAAATTGGCAAAAATTGAAGATGGTTCCGGGCTGAAATGCCCGAAGCCCTGCCCTTAGCTTTGATGTCTTTACGAATTACTCAGGCTTGTCACCATATGAGGTCATCTTTGGACGACCAGCTAATGTCTGGGGTGTTCCAAGACCTCGAACGTTTCGTGATATTGATTACCCTATGATGACAGATTACCTGTGTGCTTTAACTAAAGATCTTCGTTCCATTCATCAACAGGTATCAGCAGTGTTGCAGCCCCTGCCGGAGGGTCCCGGACATTGTTTGGAACCAGGACAGGGGGTCCTTGTCCGCAATTACCTACGAAAATCCAAATTGGACACTAGGTGGTCCAAACCTCACCAAATTCTTTTGGCTACGCGGATGGTGGTTAAGGTGGACAGCAAGCGGCATTGAATTCATGCTTTCCATGTTAAACGATTGACCCTCCCGCTTCCTTTTGATCAGCAAAACCAGGAAGGAGTTCTGACCCAGGAGAGTGAACAAGCCCCTTGTTTTGTTCCTTTTTCTGATGCCCAGGAAGTTGGAGAAGGGCAAGGAGAAGGAGCAGTGGGCACAGAAGGGGCTTTGTCATCTGCATCAGTAATTGCCCCAGATTCTGTTTCCCCTACAGTCGTACGAGAGGTTCATGATACTCCAATTGCTACGGATGCATCCTCCTCTGTTGTGTTCACTGATCAGGAAACACCTGGCCATGTTCGATACAACCTGCGGCCCAGAAAACGACACGGTACCCCAGGTGAAGATGGTAGGAGATAGAGAGAGACTTGAGCAATAGGGTTGCTAGAACCTATCTGGGGTACTGGCGAGACACTGGACTGAACACGTTGGGAGCTTGGAATATTTTTGTTTCTCTGTTCAGAAAGAAAGACTGAATTTTGTAAGAAGGGGCCCAGGTTGTGTTTTCTTTAAGAGTTGTATGAGAACATAACTCCAACGCAAGGATCTGTTTGTTTCTCTTTGAGATGAACGATAGGACCCTGCCTGTGAGGTTCTAGACGGACACAGGAAAGAAGCACCCACTGGCTGGTCGGACTGCATTGCCCGAGTTTGGTTTAGACTTTTAGATAGCATGTATCCTTTTGGCCGTTTTGCACCCCGCTATTATCCTACATATATGCCTGTGTTTTCTTCTTGGACCATGTGTGTCAAAATTATTTTTGTAGTCACCATTACAATTTTGTTGATTATATTAATGAGTGTATTTGTGTATTTAGAGTTTCGTCATCCTATGCATACTGTGTTGGGAACAACTACCCTGCCTCCAGAACATCTATTTTTCACTTTGGCCCGCATACAGAAAGCCACCGCCAGACGTATACTAAAAATGTATTTGTTGAAATGCTCCATCAAACGCATAGTGCAACGAATACAACAAACTGTTGGGTTCGGGGCCTTTTGCCCTCCGTAATGCATAAACATGATCTATTTATCTCCCTACTCTTATCATATTTAGGAAGTTGTGAGGCCTGGTTTAAATTATTGTCGATGATGTATATGCACTATACTGTAGATACTGCTCGTTATTCTGAGAAGGATTACGAGATGATCCTGGCAAACATAGAAACGCATCAAGGTTTTGACCCACAGGGAAATGATGGGGAGGGGGCATTAGATCCAAATGCCTGTATGAATATGTACACTGAAAACGAAAATGTTACTTGGCTCAAGAATGAGATATTAGATTTTGCAGGGTTTAATTTTACTCAGTATTTTCAGCAATTTCAGGAAAAGGAATGTTACTGATGACAAAGCAAGCCCAGTGCCCATATTGAACAGTACTTCAGCACTCTGTGTTCAGGGAGCAGGATACATTTCAGTAGGAGAAAGTCGTTGTAATTATACCTACCTGCAGGGCACTTTTAGTAGTCCACCATTGTTGACTCCTCCAAATGTATATTTTGTATGTGGGGAAAATGCTTATACGTGGCTTCCCCATGGTTGGGCTGGCCGTTGTTAGTTGTCCTTTCTGTATCCTCCAGTGTATATAGCCCTCTAATTATCATAAGGACCATCGATTAAATAGGCGGAATCTGCCATTTGTTCGAGATAAGAGAGAGATCGACACCACTGACATAGATCAGACACCTGAGCAGCACTTCATTGATATAGCGAAGGGGATCTTTCCTATCTGGGGCCCTATTATCACCAGCAAGGAAGTAAAGCATCTATCTAGAGTAGTCGAAAGGGTGATCAATACCACAGCAGGTATACTGACCAACTTAACTGTGGAGCTTCAAGCGACGAGACTCGTCTCGCTCCAGAATAGAATGGTTTTAGACATTATCCTGGCAGATTGAGGAGGAGCATGTCACGTGATCTGCAGCTCCTGTTGTGTATATATCCCTGACTCCGCCCCTTCTGTCCATTTGGTCATTCAAAGGTTACATCGCCTGGCCTCTGAATTGCATGTAGATACTGGTACCTGGTCCTTATTTGGGTGGTTCTGGGGTCTGTTGTCCACTTGGGGATGGAAAATTCTGATGATACTAGCGGGCATAGCTGGTATCATATTCACCTGTTGCCTCTGCATACATTGTGGGCCTGCTTGTTGCTCTTACTGTGCAGCTAAAATTGCCTCCTCTGTGACTAGTCCCTCTCCAGCTGCAGTAAAGGCTCAAATGGTTCAGCAGGAAATAAGGGATATCATGCAAATTGATGAAGGCATTTTTGAGGACTGATTTCCCTTTTAGGTAGCTACATCATGCAAAAAGGGTGGTTCTGAGGGATAAAATACGATTTCCTCCATAGTCGTAGTGTTAGTTACATAATGTTAATCTTTGTTAGCATGATGTATCTATATATTCTTAATGATTTAGTTTGAATGAGATCTAATCTAACCTGCTTTAGTTAGGTTGGTTAGGGTACACACTGCTCGTATGTTCCGTTATTACTAAGTAGGCAGAGAACCACACAGACGCCATCTTTGCCTTGTGGGTGTCAGAGCCGAGGGGTGATCACGTGCTACTCTCCAGTAGTCAGTAGGCCCCTGTTTAGTTGAATTACCGAGAGCAGCTGAATGCACACTATTCTTTCTCTGTCCTGGGACTCAAGGTCGCATCTGGCTTCAGGTACGATAAGTGCATTTCTGGAGGCGCTGTGCCTGCACTCCCTGGCACCGGGACGAAAGGGAGTCACCCCTCTTGACCTTCCCCAATAATAGCTAAAGCAGAGTTTCGAACTAATCATGCGTGCCATATATGGTCTTTCCTTGGGGCCCTAGAGCCAAGTAGTACTTTTCCATTTACGGTGACTTCATTTGTTGAACTGAAAGTATATATGTACTGTATTGACTATGAGCCACCAGTCTTCTCCGCGCACCTGATGGGTGAGGATGGGAGAGGCTCCTCTATAGAGAATTTTGTATAATAAACAATTGAACTTTCTTCACTGCCAACTGACTGGTTATTTGGTAATTGGTATTGGAGCTATTGGTAGGTATAGCTCCTTATGTTATTTTATGGTACGTCAAACCACCTTGTGAGATACACTGCTCGTTAACCTATACATACTGAATCTCTTTCATGTATATACCCTGTGTAATGTGAACCACCTTGTGCATATGGCTGGCATGTGGTTTGTCACCTCACACGGCTGGCCTTGGAGTTGTCAACTCACACCTATTGACCTGGATATGGTGTGGGTTTCTTCAGAATACATACTCCAAGATGGCCTTTATGTTTCTGGTCACAATAACAAGCACACACTTCACTATTGGATGAGCGTGTGTTTTGTTAGCTTTAATGTCCACCCACAGACACTACTATACAGGTTGATAGCACACGCCCCTCTCTTGGATACGGCAGACTTGCAGCAGCTGTTACACACAATTAACTAGGAGCACTAGTTCATTACCTGTGCTTAAGACACATCACATATGGCCGCCATTGTGAGAAGGTAGCCTGGCATATGATGTCCACTAGTTCTAGTGGGCACCTTGCACCAGTCTAATCGACCCTTATTGATGGTGGTTGTAAAGTCAACCTTACAGAAAGCTATACTAGTGGTAGAATGAACCAGCAGTCTTCAGGCTAAGACTTCAGTAGGTGAGTTAAGCAAGTTGTTTTACCATATATAATCCCTTGAAAACCAAATGAAAGGACACCACACAAGATATGTATCAAATATATATGTATTTAATCCAAACACAACTCCTCTGCACTCTTTATGAGGTCAGAGGTAAAAATACAACACATGTCACACAGGTAATATACGATAAGTTGCACAGTATAAGTTATGCCCTAGGGGCCGCACAAACCATATACTAAGAAAGTGGTATAAGTACCACGAGAGAATTAGAAAGCAGGCCTGGGGCCTGTGGAATCGCTGGGGCTACACTAAACAACCAAAGGTTAGGAAGTAGGAGGCCCACAGGAGATGGGCTAGGATGGAACCCTTTTAAACTAGGACACTTTGAGAGTCAAGACCCACGGGAGCACCGGAGTACTCGTGTTACCTCACCCAGGGAAGCCGGGTGCATAGGTGTCTTTTCGTGTCGGGTTTCGTCGTCGTTTTCAATGGAGAGCTGCATAGAAGTGCTGCAGGCGACCAGAGGAAAAGTGTCCGGGTGGATCCAAGGGTGAATCAAAGCTCTGAAGAACCTGAAAGCATTAGGGACAGAGTCTGGGTCACTAGCCAGTGACCAGGAAGGAACCAGGAAGGAACTAGGCGATGTCGGGTGATTTCAGGTGAAGTAGTCAAACTTGCCTCTTCAGCCACGAGGTCCAGGAGGCATAGACGATGACCAGGCACTGGATTCGAGCTGTCCTACAATGGATCTAGATGACTGCGGCGTTGGTATCTGGATTGGACCGAACAAGCCTTGGCAACCGCAACCCAATAAGGATGTTGAGATTGGCTCTGTTGCAGACCAGCAAGATCTGTGGCACTTCTCCTTTTCAGGGAAGCTGGAGCAAGCCTGTAGCAACCAGGAAAGCAAGTAAAGTTCAAAGAAAAGGTCTTTGGGGGCTCACTAGCCAACGGACAAGGAACTGGGAAGACGCGTCAAGCTCAAATGCAAAGGCGGGGCCCATGGGACACTCACGGAGTGTGGGGGCCTCGGCTTCGGTGCAAATGGTGCTCGGGCTGGGGTTTCTTGTACCCCAATGCACAACTTACTGAGGCTTCAAGAAAGGAGTGCAGGTAGCAAAATGCAGGATGTCCAGGGTGTCCGGTCCCTTGTCTCTTGGGTCCGCCACGGGTCTCAGCTTTGCAGTGGATGTGGGTTGGAGTCAGAGAAGTCTGGAAGTCCAGTTCCTGTGTCACAGATTCTTCGGGATCCGATGGGAGCTTTGAAACTGCAGACTGGTAAAGTTGCTGTTGGTGCCTGTTTGAACAGGGTGGTCACTCCTTGACCACACAGGAGATATCTTCTGTCTTTCAGTCAGAATGGAACGGTGAAGGTCCAGGATATGTCTTTCAAAGATTCGTCCAGGGTAATCTAAAGTCCTAGGGACACAGCTCCTATACTTATACTAAAGATGGGGGATGGACTACCTGGCAAGGTCCCTCCTATGGGTGAACCTGAGAAGGGGGTGGTTACACACCTTTACCTTTGTCCAGTTTCACACCAGAGCTGGGGGTGTGTGCCCAAGCAACTGGTTTGAGCTGGGCTATGCATGGAGCACCTTGTGTGCCCCATGCAATGTCTAGAAGCATTCACTGAATGCAGCCCTCCCTGCCCAAATACACAAACCCCCTGTCTGGGGAGGTGCCAGCACCTCCTTGGACAGGAAACCTATTGTCCAGGCCTCCCCTGCCGGAGTTTCGTCCAGCAACAGGAGGTCAGGCTTGTGTCTGTGGCAGCAGCATCCATTTTGTGATGCTGAGACTCTGTTTAACTTTAACCGGGTAAACCAGTAAATACATGTCCTCTCCCTCTAGAAGGGTGAAATACTACCCCCGCCACCAGGACTGGTGGGGGGGGAGGGTAGTATTACAAAGTGTTTGACACCTTACATGACATGTTTTGATAAAGCCAAACCAAAGTTAGCATTAACCGCGAGGATTATAATGCACTTAAGAGTATATGGTATGGCTATATCATAGAACAGCTATAAGGAGATGGTTCCGAAAGCTGCAGAGGGGCTCAGCTCATGCTAGGGCACCCTCTCACATTAAACCAAGCATTCTGCCTCCAGGATTGTTGAGGCCTACCATAGGAGTGGCTTATAGGTGTATGTGTGTCTCTATATATATGTAGATATAGGGATACTATATCTAAGTACGGGGTGATTAGACCACCTTACCCAGGCTGTGTTAACAGACCTGTGGTGTCAGTTTGGAAGGCAAACCAGGGATGGCACAATACATGCTGCAGCCCCTGGTAGGCCTAGGGTGCACCTATGCTCTGGGTACCTATGGTACACTATACAGGGGCTCACAAGAGTGACCCAGTAACCCATCTGGTATGTACCTAAAGTACATGGTATCAATTTAGAGAGAGAACAGCTGGGCTGAGGGTCTGATTGGCAGGCCATCAGCCACACTAAAGTCGAAAAACCAGAGAATCACAGCAAAAAGTGGGGGTGACCATAAGAAGCAGACCCTACTCTCCTACAGCCTTGGTATGTCATAAATCCATCTTGCAGTAGTGGCTTTTGTTATAGCAGTCCCTTCTCTGCCTTGGCCATAAGCAACAAGCAGTTGATCGTTTTTTCGAATGTCTTTAGTTCTTTGAAGATAAAACTTAAGGCAGCGTTTGACATCAAAATGTATGCAGTGCCTGTTCCGCAGGAGTTGAAGATTGCGTAAAGTAAGACCGGAGTATAACCGGCTCATTGAGATGAAACTGAGAAGGCACTTTAGGAATAAACATAGTATTAGTCCTTAAAATCACAGCATTGTCTCTGAAAATCAAGAAAGGTTTCTTGATCATGGAAGCCTGGATCTCGCTTACCCTCCTGGCAAAAGTAAGGGCCAGAAGAAGGCCGACTTTCCATGTGAGGTATTTCAAATCAACTTTATGAATGGGTTCAACCCGACTTTTCATAAGCTGTGCGAGAACTACATTTAGGTTCCATTCCGGGGAGTTGCCCGCAATGGTGGAAAAACACGGAATAGGCCTTTCATGAATTGTTTGACAAACTTGGTGCATACAGAGAAGTGCCACTCAAAGCTCTTCTATAGCGAGAGATGGAGGCTAGATGCACTTAACCAAGGAGAAAGCTTAGCCTGATTTTGCCAACGAAAGAAGATATGGTAATATCTGTTGAGGGGATGCCTGAAATGGATTATTTCGATGGCACCAAACACAGAATCTTTTCCACTTAAGCTTATATGTCTTATTGATGCTTTATGCTCTGAGAAGCAGATCTACAAAGAATTGCTGCAGCATGGCACCGCAAACCCTTTGGCTGTGGCACTTCCGAAGAACAGGGGTGCAACATATTTACAAGAATATATCGCATCTATGTGCTTCCCCCTGCGCTTGTGCACAAACTGCAGCCATGCGCTGGCACAGGCACCCTTCCACCATGGTGCAAGGATGCTTGTGTCATGGGAAGATTGTTTTTGTGCAGGAAGGGACACCTTCCTGCACGAAAACAGTCACTGCAGGCATTTTCCTCTTTCAATGCGTGCTGTAAAATGCAGCATGCATTGAAAGAGGAAAAAAACGAGAAGGAATAAAAACATTTCTCGTTGCGCCTCGCATCTCAGGATTTACTATCTCTCGTAAATCTGAAGATGTGTCTTTTTCAATGGGTGTTGCGTGGGAACACCCACAGCAACACCCATGGAACGCCCCTTCAATGCAGAGTGCTGCGTGTGAAAAGATCGTATTTGCCAGGAGAGGAAAAGTCATGCAGGGTGGCTTTTCCTGTCCTTGTAAATATGGAGGAGCCCTCTGCACCACCAGTACATCACGAAAAGTGACATACTGGTGGTGCAGGGGGCTTGTAAATCTGCCCTTGGATTTTGAGAGATTGTCTCTACACTCCTGAGAAATACTCATGTCCTTGAATTCCAGGAATTCACGAGCTGGGTATGCAAATGTAGGGATTCTAGATTCAGATTTGGATGGTGTACTTGACCGTTGTCCCTAGACAGAAGAGGGGGAGACAACTGCAGATGAATAGGTCTCATTTCTGAAAGGTAAAGGAGTTCTGGAAACCAATGCTGCCTGGGCCACCTGGGTGCGATTAGAATCAGGCGACACCCCTCCAGCTTCATTTTGGTTAGTACTCTGGGAATCAATGGGATGGGGGAAAAGCGTAGGCAAGGATCCCTGACCATCGCATCAAAAGGGCATTGCCCTGAGATCCCAGAACAGGGTACCTGCTGGCATAGAACCAGCATTTGGTATTGTTGTTCATGGCAAACAGGTCCAGCGCTGGTTTTCCCCATAGAGCAAACACCCTCCTCAACTGAAATTGATTGAGTTCCTATTTGTGGCAATCGTCTGTCCCTCTGCTGAGAGCATCTGCCAGCTTATTGTGCAAACCTGGAACATGTTCAGATTTGAGAGAGATTCCTTGTTCTGTTGTCCAATTCCACAGTTCCTGTGCTTCTGTGGACAGCATGAGAGATTTTGTTCCTCCCTGTTTGTTTATGTAAAACATACTGGTCGTGTTGTCCGTACAGACTAGTACCGAAGATCCCGCAATCCTTGGAAGGAAAGCCTGGAGGGAGAGGAATATGGCCTTTACCTCCAGGCTGTTGATGTGGCTTTTCTTTTGGGCATTGGACCATTTGCCATGAATTTGAAGGTCCTGCAGATGGCCACCCCAGCCATCCATGAAGCATCCGTTGTCAGGATTAAATCTGGTATTTCTTGTAAGAAATTCAATCCTTTTGAAAGGTTTGGGGTATGAAACCACATCTCATTGCAGTCTGCACTCTCCATAGCTAGGGTAATGCAAATGATGTCTTCAAAAGATCCTGATGTTTGAAGCCATTGTCTTTACAATTCTTCCTGGAGAGGCCTCATCTTGAGTCTAGCTAAAGGAACCAGATCGATTGCTGATGAGCACATTCCTAGCAGCGACTTGTATTTCCTCACTGAAATTGACTTCTTTTCTTGAAATGCTTTTCGCCAACAGACTTAGCCGGACTTGACTTTCCTCTGAGAAGAACGTCTTGCATTGAACTTTGTCCAGCCTGGCTCCCAGGAAAGGTACTGTTTGACTGGGGGTGAAGGAGGATTTTCCGATCTTGACCATCAGTCCTAATTTTTTGAACAGCTGTAAACAAGCGTTGGTGATTTTGGACGCTTGTTTTGCCGTAGCAGCCATTAACAGCCAGTCGTCCATGTATGGGAATACTTGATGACCTTGAGAACTCTGAGAAGCAGATCTACAAAGAAGTGCTGCAGCATGGCACCGCAAACCCTTTGGCTGCACCACGCTGTGGCACTTCCGAAGCACAGGGGTGCAACATATTTACAAGAATTTGTCGCATCTATGTGCTTCCCCCTGCGCTTGTGCACAAACTGCAGCCATGCGCTGGCACAGGCACCCTTCCACCATGGTGCAAGGATGCTTGTGTCATGCAGCAGGAGTCTTCCTTTATCCAGTCTCGGTTCCAATCGAAGTCCAATGAAGTCCAAATGACCATACAGTTGAAAAGTGTCTTGGTTTCAGAGGTGAGTCTTGTTTCATGATGAATCCAAGGACCCACCCACAGGGGAGCCTTATATACCCTAGGGAAAGGGCTGTATGAAGGAGTGGATACTCCCCTGTCCTGCCACCAGAGCGGGAACCAAGGGTTCGTGAAGTGGCTCAAATCAGACTATGCAAGGAGGGCATCAAATATGCACTACAACGCAGTCTGATGGCATTGCAAAGCTTCCCCACCCCAGCCCAATACACTAAGGCCTGTCTAGGAGGTGGTTACACCTCCCTATGACAGAAAACCTATTGTTTTACCTTCCCATTCTTGAATTCAGCTCAGCAGCAGGCGGGCAGAATCGTGCCCTGCTCTCCTGCCAGAGCAGGAACCAAGTGTTCCTGAACTGGCTCAAACCAGACTATGCAAAAAGGGCACCATATGTCCCCTTCAAAGCAGCCTGGTGTTGCTGCAAAGTGCCACCACCATGGACCAATACACTAAGTCCTGTCTGGGAGGTGGTTACACCTCTCTGTGAAAGGAAACCTATTTTTCTACCTACCCCTGCTAGAGCTCAGCTCAGCATCAGGAGGGCAAAATTGTATCTGCGGTCAGCAGCAGCATTAGCTTGCTGGCGGACCCTGAAATGCTGTTACCAGGAGTACAGGGGGTCCCCTAAGGAGCTCCAGTACATGGGATCATACTTCCAGCACAAGAATCGGTGTTGGGGTATGATTCCAACCTGTTTGATACCAAACATGACCAGTTTCGGTGTAGCCACTATATAGTTAGACATCTCGGAATGTCTGATGTCCAATATATACCTTAAAATGGCTGACAGCACTTACAAAGCCTGGAGAATCAACTCTGGGGTTTGTAGGGGTTTCCTCCTCATGCAGGTGCACTCTCACACTTGTAACCAAGCACCCTGCCCTCAGGACTGAAAAGCCCGCCATAGGGGTGACTTACAGGTTTTAAGTGCAGTGACCTCTGATATAAGGAAACATATATCTGTTGTGAGGGTTGCAAGCACCAACTCACACAGGCTGAAATGGCAGGCCTGTAGTCACAGTTTGAGTGGATTCCCATGGGTGGCACAATAAATGCTGCAACCTATGGGAGACCCCTGGTGTACCTATGCCCGGTGAACCTCAGTGGCATATACTAGGGACTTAGAAGAGGACACCAGCAGCCAACTGTGGAGGTACTAAAGTACATACGAGAGCTAATTTATTGAAGAGAGCACAGATGCTAGGGTCCTGATTAGCAGGAACCCCACAGACTAAGTCCAAAACATACTGGCACCAGGCAAAAAGTGGGGGTAACCATGAAAGCATCTCATACTTTCCTACCAAACCTCCCCAAACATAACGACATGAGACTAAACATGCCCAGTTGAGTCTTCATTTTCTAAGTGGAAATATCGGGAAAGTTCATCTGCATTGGCTTGGTTACTCCCAGTTCTAAGTTCCACTGAAAGTCCATCTCCTGTAGGGAAATTGACCACGTCAAAAGTTTGGGGTTTTCACCCTTTATCTGTTTTAACCATAAAAGGGGCTTATGGTGTGTCTGAACAATGAAGTGAGTGCCAAACAAGTATAGCCTCAACTTCTTCAAGGCCCAGCCCACAGCAATGATCTCTCTCTCAATAGCTCACCATCGCTTCTTTCCGGGGGTCAACCTTCTGCTGATAAAAGCTACTGGTAGGTCGTGGCCCTCTGTATTAAGCTGTGACAAAACTGATCCTATTCCTATCTCAGAAGCATCTGTCTAGACAATGAATAGTTTGGAAAAGTCAGCACATTGCAGAATTGGTTGCAGAGCACATGGTTTGCTTCAGGTTATCAAATGCATTCTGACAGCTACCTGCCCACTGAACTTTCTTAGGCATTCTTTTGGAGGGGAAATCATTAAGGGGTGTCACTGTGGAGCCATAACCCTTAGTGAATCTTCTGTAGTACTTAGTCAAGCCCAAGAAAGCTCTGACCTGAGTTTGGTTAGTGGGAGCAATCCAGTCATGATGGTCTGAATTTTGCTCTCTGATGGTTTAACTTGACCTCCACCTATTTTGTGGCCTTGATCGTAGGGCCTGTCTATTGCAGGGCCTCAAGAACATTTCTAAAATGGACTGGGTGATCTTCCCAGGTGGAGCTAAAGACAGGTATGTCATCTAGATATGCTGCACTATAAGCCGTCAGACCAGTTACGATTTGTTCACATGTCTTTCAAATGTGACAGGTGAATTTTTCAAACCAAAAGGCATCACAATTAATTGATAATGCCCACCTGGGGTTGAAAATACTGTTTTTGTTTTGGCATCCTCCGAGAATCTAATTTGCCAAAATCCATCATACAAGTCAAATGTACTGAGATACCTGGCAAAGGCAAATATATCAATCAGCTCACCTGCCCTTGGAATTGGATGGGCATCAATCATAGTGACTACATGAGGCCTGTATAGTCAAAACAAAACCTCATCTCTCTCTTACCATCCTGGGTGTGAGGTTTTGGTACAAGGACTACAGGACTAGCCCAAGGGCTATCCGAATGCTCAATGACCCCACACTCCAGCATCTTTTGGACCTCTGTTCTGATAAAATCTCTGACATGGCCAGGCTGCCTGTAAATGTTGCTGTTCACTGTCAGGCTGTCTCATGTGTCCACTTCATGGGTACACCAGATGGTTTGACTGGGTGTCAGAGAAAAGAAACCAGGAAACTGATTGAGAACCTGCCTGCAATCAGCTTGTTGATGACCAGTGTGGCTGTCTGCCAAGATTATTCCTTCACCTGATTTATCTTCAGAGTCCTGTGAGAGATCAAGGAGAGGGTTACTCTCTTCCTCCTGTCCTTCATAAGTAGCCATGAGCAAGCTCATGTCAGCCCTGTACACAAAAGATTTTAGGTGGTTTACATGAAGTACCCTGTGAGGGCTTCTTGGAGCACTTAAGTCAACCAGGTAGGTGACCTCACCTTTCTTCTCCAGTATAGTGGGGGGGCGATTCAACTTGTCTTGGAGAGCTGCTGGAGCCACAGGCTCCAGCACCCACACTTTCTTCCCTGGCTGGTAAATAGTTATTACAGCATTTTGGTCATGTCAAGCTTTCTTGAAGCTCCTGGCTGTTCAAGGTTTTTTGTAAGTATGGGCTGAAAATCCGTTCTGTTCGCGGAATTTGCGGATTTTTGGAAAATTTGCGTTCAGCGAATCGCACGAATTTGCCCAAAAATCCACAATTCGCAAACTGGTGGATTTTTTTGCTTGCTCACGCTTGAAAAATACAGTATTGCGCGTGCGGCATTGACTTACCGTGTTTGCCGAGTTGTTTTTCTCCCGGTTTGGGTGTGCTGCGCCATTTTGGATCTTGCTGCGTGATCGCGCGAGAGTTTTTCGACCGCAAGTACGTCATCGGGGCCCGCCATCTTGCACAGCGAGAGTTTGACAACGCGAGTACGTCATAAGGGCCCACGATCACGCATCGCAAGAGTAAACAATTGCAAACACGTTTGATGCGGCATGCAGCTGACTTACGGCGGGAGATTTGAACAGCTTGTTTTCCCGAACTTGCAAAAATTGCAATTCTGCACAAGAAATCCACCGCAGGCAGCATAAACCTTCTGAAAATGATGATTTTGATCAGAATAACTCCTCAGATTGACATTTGGCTGCACTTTTTTGTGCAAGGAGTCCATTTTTTTGGGGGGGGGAGGAAGGAAGTGCCTCAGAGTCTCCAACTTCCTGTTCCTGTCCAGCAGGCTCATCCCAGTGCTTTGTCCATGTCCTGGTCACTTTTCATTTGGATCTGGAGGTGGAAGGATTACTTTTTGTGGCTGCTGCTGGATATTTGTATTCGAGGACTTTTTGGACTTTGGAGTTTGGATCACTTTTGGATTTGAGATTTTACAAGTAAGTTGGTGTTGTTTGTTTGGGGCATTGCAGTTGCTGCAACTACAATTTTAAAACTTTTTCACAACTTTAAAAAAATATATTTTGGGTAGCCACAGTATCCAGTAGGCCCAGGGTTAGTCATGGGTGCATGATACAACTGTTTCTGTGAGTTTGGTTGAACTTAAATCTCATTTATGTCATGGAATTTTAGCTCACTGTTATATGTGGAATTTCTTTTTAAATTTTGGGGTGCCTGTAAAGCCACACTAGCAAGTAGGCCCAGGGGTACTGAGTGGTGCATGGACCAAGTCTTTCTGTGGGGTGTTTTGAATTTAAACATCATTGAGGGCATGGATGGTATTGGATTGTGGTGATTTTTGTGTGTTTTCCGACTTTTTGGTGAGTTGTTGGGGTCTGGCCATGTGGGTGGAGGCCATTTTGAGGCCTGGTACAGGCAGGGCCTGGCCATCTGGCTAGGGGCCAAGAGGTCATTTTGAAGCCAGGCTGTGTGCTCAGGCCTGCAGCCAGTTTGCCTTGCTTTCATCCATTATGCCCAGGGGTACTCAGTGGTGCATGGACCAAGTCTTTCTGTGGGGTGTCTTGAATTTAGGTCCGGTCATATACAAAGCTACCAAATATATGAGCAAGGAGATAAGTGGTCAATATTAATCACAGGTACTCCATTTGAGTAGGAAAGCCCTCACACACCGACCTAGTCAGTGTCATGCTTCATCATCGGGCCCCACCGAAGAGACCGAGTGTCTCTTCGGTGTGCTGCGACGCCAGAAATACTGCGGAGCTGGTCGTGTGGGGAGGACGTGTTGTGGAGATTGCTAAATTAAAAGTGACTGAGGGTATCGAAAAAACTTTTAATGAATGATCCCTAAGACACGAGTAAGTGGTATATGTGTCTGAATTTAAAGGCCAAGGTTTTTAGGATATTGAATAAATTCAGCTAAATACCACAAGTTTATTAAAATCAGTCAACATGTTTCTGCCTTATCTGTGGTATATATTCACCATGGCATTCTTCAGGACTATACCCCGGCGGTATGGACACTCTAATAGTCCACCCTAACCTGGGGACGTGTAAGTGAAAAAAGGAAAAGTGAAAAAAGTGCTTAAAAATTAGAAGAGCAATTGCTCATTCCAAAAAAAAACCAAAAATTCAAGGGTGTATCAGCACCTGTAAAAGAAAATGACAAAGACAAACAGATATTGACATACATACGATTAGTTTATGTCAGCGTAGTCTTATTATAGTGCTCATAAGATGGTGGCAAACCTTTGTGTGCACACACAATAACTGATATCTTATGCACCATCCAAATAGCCCCTAGGGGTATTATACATGCTAAGAGGTGAAGTGCTAAAGGTGATTAAAAAACTACTATGGTAGTGCTTTGGGATAAAAACACGGTGTGAATTCTCCATGAAGAGGGATCAATTTGACCAAACGGTCGGTGTCCCCTTAGGATGGTAATTATGGAGAAAATCTCACTTTAAAACAGGGCGCTACTAGCACCATGGGTCTCGGGAGGAGGATTGGAGCGCGCTTGGCACATCCTAGGAAAAGAGAGGAGGTACATGTCAACAGAACCCCACCAACACACAGGTACTTAGCTTATGGTCATTGTGAATGGCGTTCCGCTGGTGATCCAGACTCACGCCCTCTGCGCTCACAACCCGCTTCTCAACCTGCAAGAATCCTCTGAACCGGACCCCGACGATGGAGAGCGGGGCCGGTAAAGGTGTTTAAGAGCGCTTTGCTTCAGTGTGCGCGCTCGATTCCGGGTTGGGCGTGTCCCGCCCAGGTCGAGGCCTGGAACGCACACGCCCACTAAGGCGGGACGCGCCAAGGATCAAGACGAGGCTTGGAATGATGAACCAATCCCTGCGCGATGGCCACAGAAAGGCTGGTGGTTGTCAGGGTAACCGTGGTTGCTCTATGTTTGCGGGGAAGGTTCTGGGAGACAGATTTGATTCACAGGGAGTCAGATTATTTATTTATTTTAGTTCGGCGGAAGACCTTAATCCATGAGTGTCAACTGCTGACAATCATTGAGCAAGCAATGCCAGGGCAGAAGACGAGTGTTCCATCATTCTCGATATCAAAGCACCGCTTACAATGTGGGTGTGAGTAGAAAGTGTCATTGCAGAATTTCACGCACTATCAAGTCCCTGCAAGGTGATTCGGACCTACAGGGGACAGGATTAAATAATTGCACATTATGTAGAAACCACCTTGTATTTGGTGTTTAGGTGATATTTTTCAGATTGCATATGTGTCATGTTAATAGCTCTCCTTACAGACACATGAAGTCTCTGGGTTCATGATAGGACTGAATTCCACGGGACATCGTCATTAAGGCCATTGGTATTTGTCCCCAAACGGTGTACCCAACGCTGTTCTTTTTCGAACAGTCTATTTTGTACGTTTCTTGTGCCTTCCAGAACTTCAATAACAGTCCACCTTATGTCGTTGGTGGTATGATTCTTGTCTAGGAAATGGCGACTCAATTTTGTTGTTATTTTCTTGCACCTTATATTACTCCGGTGCTCACAGATCCGTTGTTTCACTTTTCTGGTGGTCATACCTATGTACCGGAGGTGGCAAGGGCACGTGATCAAATAGATCACGTTGATTGAGTTGCAGTTTGTATGCTCACGTAGGGTCCACACTTTCCCTTCTTCCAGTGTCAGGGTTTTTGTAGCTTGTGTCAAGTGACAGACACTGCAGTCCGAGCAGGGATAGTGTCCGGTGATTTTCGGGAGACCCCATGATGTTGTCACCGATGGTGTCGTGTTTTGTGGTTTCTCTTTTGGGCGGGTATGGACAAGCGCATCTTTTAGACTGCGCCCCTTTTTGAATGAAAAAAGGGGTTTATCCCAGTCTTTTTTAACGGTATGCACAATATTCCAATGTTTGTTTATGCTCTTTTTCATGATATTTGAGAGACTGCTGTAGGTGGTAACACAGGTGAGTGGGATCTGTTCTGTTCTGGATTGTTTGTTCTTTCTTCAAGGAGGGACTCCCTTGGCTGGTTTCTCGCCCTTTTAAAACCTTTGTTCAAGGTTGACCTCTCTTCTTTTGTTGTCTGATACTGAACTGGGGTGTAAGAGAGTGTCTCTGACCTTCCCTTCCTCTCTCTTTGTTGATATATATCATAGCAGCGCACAGCTGTGAGAGTACGTTTTTATTTCGAGCAAGTCAATAATAACAATTGCTTGTTCTTTTAAGTCCAAAATCTCACTATGGCGAACCTGGGTCTAACATACTCTGAGGCGGAAATCGAGGAGCTGATGTCAGATGCAGCAATCTTTGCTGACCCACATATATCACAAGCGATTGCCAACACTGCTGAATGGGACAATCTGTCAGAGAAAAAGAAAGAGCACATACGTACTGTCCTTCATGGCACAATATTGAAGGGCTATCTAACGACCAATACAGCCCCGAAAGGCCTTTTGGTAGCAAATGCCCCACGTATCTTTCTGAACGATGCGGCATTCCGGAAGGACTGGGCCTCAATCGCCTGGCATTGCACACGCGATTGGATGGTTCTGATAATTAAGACAGCACTGAGACTCTCGGAATCCCTTATGGTAGAGATTAGAGAAACAGAGTCTCATTTTAAAGCCACTATCACCGGCTATAAAAGACGACTAGATGAACTCAACAAGGAGTTGAATGAATACAAGGACAACCTGATGCAATCAAAGGTGACAAAACTTCAAAAAGATCAAAAAAAGTTTGAGTTCGAGAAAGTATATCCCTACTCTGCGGCCTCATTTACTCCACCAGCACGCAATACTAACAACTCAGACTACTCAGATGATGACTCATCTAATAGCAGTGGTTCTAGCAACAACTCTAACAAACAAACGAAAAGAAGAGGGAACCGCGGCAACAGAACAAACAGAAGCGGATATGGAAATCAAGGAAACCAGCAACAGTGGTATCCCCCACAAATGGGGATGGGCCCAAACCCCTATGCTTTCCAACAGCCACCTTTTCCTTTTATGGGCTGGAACCCGGGCTTCATGCCCCCGGGGAATTTCCAACAGCAGTACCGACAGCCTTTTTTAGAGAGCGGCCGGAGAGGCCGAGGCAAGAGGAGAGGGAACACCAGAGTAACCTGGCAGGAAGACGACTCAGTAGCGAACCACACCCGGAGCAACCAGCAACCGGGCCCGAGCGGAGTTTGAGTTTAGTGACTAACTTATCCACCAGAATACTAACGCCGGTGGAGACCCAAGTTTTGGAAAAGGGGCTAGGTTTTGTCCCTACAGCCAAACCAGATAAGTTCAAATTGCATTGTGAACTAGCAGGGTTTTTTCGCAAACTAAAACTAAAAGCGTTTTTTGATGGGAAAGCAGACCCAATGGAATCAGTCAGAAAAGGTGACACGGGCTTAAGACCCAGCTCCACCTTCATCCCACCTTCACACACAATACCAGCGGCTATAACTGCTTTTGAACAAGCCGTATTTAAAGATCTAGAAGACTGCCAGAACCCGAGAACATTCGGCAATTTTAGCACTGCCGAATTTGAGGCATTGCAACAACTAAAAAACGACACGTCCATAACCATAAAGCCTGCGGATAAAGGCGGAGGGATCGTCATCCAAGATACGACTGACTATGAGACCACCTGTGAGAACCTCCTCAGTGATGTTAGAAATTATACACCACTGGCATTGGACCCGACCCCTGACCTCACAAAAAGGATCAGCTCTCTGGTACAGCAAGCAGAGGATCAAAACCATATATCAAAGAACGAAGCAGCATTTCTGAAAAATACGAGTAGCATTACACCCTACTTTTATACTTTGCCGAAAATGCATAAAAACAAACTACCCCCACCAGGACGCCCGATCGTCTCTGGAATTGGTTCGCTTCTTGAGCCGCTTTCGCAATTTTGCGATCACTTTCTGAAACCACTAGTACAGTCTACACCTACCTATCTGAAGGACACCAAAAGTTTGTTGCGTCTACTGACAGAGATCACATTCCCTGAAAACTCTATCACCCTTGTAACATTAGATGTGGAAAGCCTCTATACTAGCATTCCGCAGAATGACACAATCGAGGTCCTCAAAAAGGTCCTTGATTCAATTAATTGGGAATTCCAGACACCGAAAAAGTTCATTATTGATTGTGCGACCATAGCACTGAAAGAGAACTTTTTTTCATTCAAAAACCAACTGTATTTACAATGCTCTGGGACATCTATGGGCAGCACCTTCGCGCCGAGCGTAGCGGGGTTGTATGTGGCAGATTTCGAGTCCAAACATATCCTCCCACCTAATGCCATCTTCTTTTTGTCAATGCTTTTGTGGAAACGCTACATTGACGACATACTGATCATTTGGAATGGTAGTGAAAATGACTTGAAAGTCTTCCTTGCATGGATCAACACCCTGGACCCCAATCTAAGATTCACCAATACCACAAGCAGAGGAGAAATTGTGTTCTTAGATGTAGTCATCTCAATCAGTGGTACGACACTGGCCACAAAAACCCACAACAAACCGACTGCAAAGAACAATCTGCTGGAATTCACCAGCTTCCACCCACGTCCGTTGAAGGAAAATCTCCCTTACGGGCAGTACCTCAGGCTACGAAGGAATTGTAGCCTGACCGCAGATTTCAAAGACCAATCAGCCAATCTAACCGAAAAACTAAAAAACAGAGGCTATCCACTGCCAACCTTGAACAAAGGTTTTAAAAGGGCGAGAAACCAGCCAAGGGAGTCCCTCCTTGAAGAAAGAACAAACAATCCAGAACAGATCCCACTCACCTGTGTTACCACCTACAGCAGTCTCTCAAATATCATGAAAAAGAGCATAAACAAACATTGGAATATTGTGCATACCGTTAAAAAAGACTGGGATAAACCCCTTTTTTCATTCAAAAAGGGGCGCAGTCTAAAAGATGCGCTTGTCCATACCCGCCCAAAAGAGAAACCACAAAACACGACACCATCGGTGACAACATCATGGGGTCTCCCGAAAATCACCGGACACTATCCCTGCTCGGACTGCAGTGTCTGTCACTTGACACAAGCTACAAAAACCCTGACACTGGAAGAAGGGAAAGTGTGGACCCTACGTGAGCATACAAACTGCAACTCAATCAACGTGATCTATTTGATCACGTGCCCTTGCCACCTCCGGTACATAGGTATGACCACCAGAAAAGTGAAACAACGGATCTGTGAGCACCGGAGTAATATAAGGTGCAAGAAAATAACAACAAAATTGAGTCGCCATTTCCTAGACAAGAATCATACCACCAACGACATAAGGTGGACTGTTATTGAAGTTCTGGAAGGCACAAGAAACGTACAAAATAGACTGTTCGAAAAAGAACAGCGTTGGGTACACCGTTTGGGGACAAATACCAATGGCCTTAATGACGATGTCCCGTGGAATTCAGTCCTATCATGAACCCAGAGACTTCATGTGTCTGTAAGGAGAGCTATTAACATGACACATATGCAATCTGAAAAATATCACCTAAACACCAAATACAAGGTGGTTTCTACATAATGTGCAATTATTTAATCCTGTCCCCTGTAGGTCCGAATCACCTTGCAGGGACTTGATAGTGCGTGAAATTCTGCAATGACACTTTCTACTCACACCCACATTGTAAGCGGTGCTTTGATATCGAGAATGATGGAACACTCGTCTTCTGCCCTGGCATTGCTTGCTCAATGATTGTCAGCAGTTGACACTCATGGATTAAGGTCTTCCGCCGAACTAAAATAAATAAATAATCTGACTCCCTGTGAATCAAATCTGTCTCCCAGAACCTTCCCCGCAAACATAGAGCAACCACGGTTACCCTGACAACCACCAGCCTTTCTGTGGCCATCGCGCAGGGATTGGTTCATCATTCCAAGCCTCGTCTTGATCCTTGGCGCGTCCCGCCTTAGTGGGCGTGTGCGTTCCAGGCCTCGACCTGGGCGGGACACGCCCAACCCGGAATCGAGCGCGCACACTGAAGCAAAGCGCTCTTAAACACCTTTACCGGCCCCGCTCTCCATCGTCGGGGTCCGGTTCAGAGGATTCTTGCAGGTTGAGAAGCGGGTTGTGAGCGCAGAGGGCGTGAGTCTGGATCACCAGCGGAACGCCATTCACAATGACCATAAGCTAAGTACCTGTGTGTTGGTGGGGTTCTGTTGACATGTACCTCCTCTCTTTTCCTAGGATGTGCCAAGCGCGCTCCAATCCTCCTCCCGAGACCCATGGTGCTAGTAGCGCCCTGTTTTAAAGTGAGATTTTCTCCATAATTACCATCCTAAGGGGACACCGACCGTTTGGTCAAATTGATCCCTCTTCATGGAGAATTCACACCGTGTTTTTATCCCAAAGCACTACCATAGTAGTTTTTTAATCACCTTTAGCACTTCACCTCTTAGCATGTATAATACCCTTAGGGGCTATTTGGATGGTGCATAAGATATCAGTTATTGTGTGTGCACACAAAGGTTTGCCACCATCTTATGAGCACTATAATAAGACTACGCTGACATAAACTAATAGTATGTATGTCAATATCTGTTTGTCTTTGTCATTTTCTTTTACAGGTGCTGATACACCCTTGAATTTTTGGTTTTTTTTTGGAATGAGCAATTGCTCTTCTAATTTTTAAGCACTTTTTTCACTTTTCCTTTTTTCACTTACACGTCCCCAGGTTAGGGTGGACTATTAGAGTGTCCATACCGCCGGGGTATAGTCCTGAAGAATGCCATGGTGAATATATACCACAGATAAGGCAGAAACATGTTGACTGATTTTAATAAACTTGTGGTATTTAGCTGAATTTATTCAATATCCTAAAAACCTTGGCCTTTAAATTCAGACACATATACCACTTACTCGTGTCTTAGGGATCATTCATTAAAAGTTTTTTCGATACCCTCAGTCACTTTTAATTTAGCAATCTCCACAACACGTCCTCCCCACACGACCAGCTCCGCAGTATTTCTGGCGTCGCAGCACACCGAAGAGACACTCGGTCTCTTCGGTGGGGCCCGATGATGAAGCATGACACTGACTAGGTCGGTGTGTGAGGGCTTTCCTACTCAAATGGAGTACCTGTGATTAATATTGACCACTTATCTCCTTGCTCATATATTTGGTAGCTTTGTATATGACCGGACCTCTCTTCTTTTGTTGTCTGATACTGAACTGGGGTGTAAGAGAGTGTCTCTGACCTTCCCTTCCTCTCTCTTTGTTGATATATGTCTTGAATTTAAACATAATTGAGGGCCTGGGTGGCATTGGATTGTGGTGATTTTTGTGTTTTTTTGACTTTTAGGTGGGTTGTTGGGGCCTGGCCATGTGGGTGGGGGCCATTTTGAGGCCTGGTACAGGCAGGACCTGGCCATGTGGGTGGGGGTCGAGGGGGCATTTTGAAGCCAGGCCGTGTGCTCAGGCCTGCACCCAGTTTGCCTTGCTTTTATCCATTATGCCCAGGGGTACTCAGTCGTGCATAGACCAAGTCTTTCTGTGGGGTCTCTTGAATTTAAACATCATTGAGGGCATGGATGGCATTGGATTGGGGTGATTTTTGTGTGTTTTTCGACTTTTTGGCGTGTTGTTGGGGCATGGCCATGTGGGTGGAGACATTTTGAGGCCTGGTCCAGGCAGGGCCTGGCCATGTGGTGGGGGTCAAGGCTCAAGGGGCCAATTTGAAGCCAGGCAGTGTGCTCAGGCCTGTACCCAGTTTGCCTTGCTTTCATCCATTATGCCCAGGGGTACTCAGTGGTGCCTGGACCAAGTCTTTCTGTGAGGTGTCTTGTATTTAAACATCATTGAGGGCATGGATGGCATTGGATTTGGGTGATTTGTGTGTGTTTTTTTATTTTTGGGGTGTTGTTGGGGCCTGGCCATGTGGGTGGGGGCCATTTTGAGGCCTTGTACAGGCAGGGCCTGGCCATGTGGTGGGGGTCAAGGCTCAAGGGGCCATTTTGAAGCCAGGCAGTGTGCTCATGCCTGCACCCAGTTTGCCATGCGTTCATCCATTATGCCCAGGGGTACTCAGTGGTGCATGGACCAAGTCTTTCTGTGGGGTTTCTTGAATTTAAACATCATTGAGGGCATGGATGGCATTGGATTGTGGTGATTTGTGTGTGTTTTTTTACTTTTTGGGGTGGTGTTGGGGCCTGTCCATGTGGGTGGGGGACATTTTGGGGGCTTGTACAGGCAGGGCCTGGCCATGTGGTGGGGTTCAAGGCTCAAGGGGCCATTTTGAAGCCAGGCAGTGTGCTCAGGCCTGCACCCAGTTTGCCTTGCTTTCATCCATTATGCCTAGGGGTACTCAGTGATTATTAGCTTTATTGTATAGTTAATAAAAACCATTACAAAATATAGATATGACAATGTGTTAAAAAGCAGAAAACACCAATGTGTGGAAATTAAAAAAGTTATTAAAATGAGAATGTCTTTCAAGTTTAAAAATAAAAATGTTGCTGATTCAAGTCTTTGCCAGTGATCTTCGCTTTTTCTCAAAATTGGCAATAAATTTAACTGCTCTGTAAATGAATTGTGGATCTACTGAGCATAAGATTTGTACAATCACAGAGAGGCAGGTGCGTATTCCATATTCCTTAAACTTGGTTTTTAACCAACTCCGACGTTCCTGAATCAGAGCCGGGCAAATACAAATCAGATGGATGAAGTCTTGTCTTCCTGCGCCACATAGATCACATTCCTCACATTCTTGGGGCTTCCACTTTGGTATATCAGCACTTGTTGGGAAGCTACCCAACCTTAAATTGATGTATTTACGTTTGATGAATGGCGAGAAAGCAAGGTCAAGGTAGGCTGCCGGTACAGGTTTTTTATAAGATTGAATTATCATCCAGGCGTGTCTCCGTTGACAAAAACTTAACTTATCGTTGAACAACGAATGCCTGTTGGCAGCCTTCTTTACCAACTGTTTGAAAGATTGTACTGGAAGCTTGGTTTCCCAGAGTGCAGCCAACTCAGTCGATTCTAAAGACAGTTTAAGGTACTTGGCATAGTGGGAGTTGGGACTCTTGTGTATTGTTTCCCACATGGCACAGTAGACCGCTATTTCCTGGTTCATCCAGACATCATGCCAAACATTTATAGTCTCATACATTTTCATCAGCACCTGGGATTGCAAATCAAGTTCGAGTCTTACTTGTGCGGTTGATGCATTGCTTGGTAACGCAAATACACTTTTGTAGATTTTCATTTGTACTTTGTCCAGGAGTTGTGCACTCTTGCCATGATGTAGTACACTCCCATAAGCTATGTTGGGAGTAACTTAGCTTTCATTACTGATAGCAGGGGGGAGACCAGAGGGCCTTTAAGTTTTGTCGCTCGGCTGCTAAAAGTATGCAATAGGACGGTGCCCTTCTTTTCCATGCTATTAAAATGCGTAGAGAAATTAAGGCGCTTGTCCAATTGTATCCCGAGATACTTATAACTTTCCACCACTTCCAATTGAACGTTGTCTTTTGTGAAAGTTGGTGGTGCTTTGTGGCGTCGGGTTATAACCATGGTTTTTGTTTTCGTGCTGTTTATTTCTAGCAAGTTCTGTTTAGTATATCGGGTCAATTCCTGTAGTAGACGTTGCAAGCCTATTCTCGTCTGGCTTAGTAGAACCACATCGTCGGCGTAGGATAGATGTGTTACACGAAGATTACCTAGCCACGGTGGATGAGCATTAGTCTGGTCAAGGCTTACTGTCAAGTCGGCCATGAATAAATTAAAGAGATGGGGGGCCAACACACAGCCTTGCATTAGTCAATCGAAGGTGCTGATCTTCCGGGTTAGCCGCTGTCAATTGTCGTTCTTTACCTGCATCCAGGTGTTAGTGTACAGGTCGATGATCGGCGTTAAGATTGAGTCTGGCAGGCCCTGCTGCTTCAGTTTGGCCCATAGTAGTTTCCTGCTGACACGGTCGAAGGCCGCCTTAAAGTCAATGAAACAAGTGTAAAGGTCCTGATGGTTTTGTAAACTTTTTTCAGCAATCAAGCACAGCGCCATTGCATTTGCCATAGTGCCTGTCCGTGACGAAATCCTGTCTGATTTAACGGGATTTTGTTGTTTATGGTTTGACCAATGTGCTAGATCAGCTAGCACCTGGGATGCGTAGTATTTTGCTTCCGCATCAATCAGGGCTATTAAGTGATAGTTAATTGGGTTCTTGCGGTCTCCACCTTTATAGATGTGATTAATGATAGCACCCCTCCAGCTTTCCGGAACTCGGCCTGAGTTGCTTATCGACTGAAACAGGAGATTGAATTTACAGGCCCAGAACTTGGGGTCCTCTTTGTAGATTACCTGCGGGATGCCGTTCGCCCTTGGCGCACTATCTTGCTTGCTTTTCTTGATTATCTTTAGTATTCGACAGTCGTCATCTGTCCAAATTGATTGACCCATGCCTTCCTGTTGGTTGATCGTGTTGTTGGTGCAAAAATCAGCCATGTTTTCCTGGTCTATTATACTAGGTGTTTCACATGCAGTTATTGCGGTTATGGTCTGGTGTGCCGATGATTTAATCGAAAAGGCGTCGACTACATGTTGGGCCCAATCATTTTCAGTGATGCATGTCATACTTATAGGTTGTACTGTTCTGTTCATAGAGTTGACTTGCATCCAAAAAGCCTTGGAGTCTGCTTTTTTAATGTTATGCAACAATTTAGTCCAGAAGTCATTGGCTTGGTTCCTTTTTTCCATCCAAACCATTTTCTTGTATAATTTCCTTGTTGCTCGAGCTTCTTGCCAGATACTTGGGTTTATCCTTTGACCTTGTGCTCGCCTTGTGAGTTTCTTCAAATGTTTCTTCATAGAGAGTATAGTTTTTGTGAATTTGGAATCAGTCTTAGGAAAGGTCTTCCTTTTAATGTTGATACTGGTCCTCGGTAGTTTTTCCCAAAAGTCAGACCAAGTTTCTGAGCACAGGTCCTTCTCTTCAGTGGACATTTTAAATAGCTTCTTAGCGTCCTGCGCTAATTGGGGTAGTGTGTTACTTGTCCACCTTAACCGCTTAAGGTTGATTGTTGAAGTTAAGCCTGCTATTGTTGGTGCCTTTACGTACCTAGTAGAGGTCAGTTTCATCTCAATGTGTTGCATTGAGTGATCACTGTCTAATGAGCAGATTATTTGAAATTTTTTAATTAGACTCAACAGGGGTAGTGTTACTAATGTATAATCCAGGATCGAGCTTGCATTGGGGCCTATATAGGTGGTGGCGGGGGGTTTATCATGGTTGTCTCTTCCATTTATTACACGTAGTCCAAGACGTTCAAAGTCCCACATCAACTGCCTACCCACTTTGCCTGTCTTTTTGACCGATGGAATCTCTTGGTGTTCAACATCCCACAGTTCGTTTGCTACAGAGATGTTGTCCTCATCTTCCGGATGGTGCAAGAGATTAGTGTTGAAGTCGCCCATAACAATGATCTCCCAACTTGGTTGATCAAGGCGGGTGATGGTTACCACATTAACAACACGTTGGAAGAGTTCTTTTTTAACTGATTTTTTCGGGTGGGCATATGTATTAATTAGGATGATAGTTCTCGTTTTGTCTTTTATTACGCTCTCCAATTTAATGATTTGCATATCTGGTGCCGATATGGCCATTTGCGAGGCGTTGATCTTCTGTGCAGTAGATATGTATACCGAGAGTCCCCCCTTGCGCGCCCATAGCGCTGAGGACGCGTCGCGCTTTCATGAAAGGATAGTCTGCCTGGCCCGTCAATTGGCTCCGTTAACCACGTTTCCTGCAGTGCTATGATGTCGTATAAATCCCAGGGAGCTGTCTTTCTACTATTGTTTAGGATGTTTTTTGCTCCTGCGATGTTCCAGGAGAGCATTTTTATTAGGTTTCCTTTGATCACGCCCGCCTGGCAGTGGGTTCAGTTACCGTTAATGCCCAGTATCTGTCTCAGATGATTGTTGTTGGGAGATTCAGCCCCCCTAGCACCTTGAAGTACTGACTGTGTGGTTTGACTTTTATAGTCATCTCTTTTCCCGCACCTTCTTAATAAGGGCGACGGATAACCCTTTTTTTTCTTTCAGAGTAATTCCCCACTCTTCAAATTTAACTATTTCAGTGAGTATGCTTTTTACTATTCCTACGTTCCTCCAGGTTGCGAGCGTGCCTTCCTTGGCCACGTTGTCCTCTAAAGTGATAAATTCAATTGATAATAAATCAGCAGATGTTAGGTGGCTAAGGCTTGGGATTGCGGATGTCAGTTGGAGAATGTTCCCTCGATTTAAAAAGTCTTATGAGCCTTGAGGCTCGTAATTGGGGATAAAAAGTATCTTTCCCGTTGTTACTGTTTGCATCTCCGTAGCTTGGTCGCTGATAGTCTGTGTTTTTTCATTTGATATGGGTTTCGTTGACTTGTGATTTTCATGATCCTTTGCATTAGCATGCAGATATTTTGCTATTTGATTATATGCATCGTTCTGAGTTTGCGTGAATTGAATACTGGCCGTGGTCTTTACTTCCCGGCCTATTAGTTTTGGGCCGATCTGTTCTGTGTGAAGCCGACTAACTGCTGCGGCAATCTCAGAGCAGGGTCCTGTCCTTTCCACGTTTATTATTTCTGTGTTTTGTTGCGTAGCATTGTTATCTGTAAATATCGTTAGTTGTATTTGATCATGAATATTTCTGTTCGCCTTAGTTCTTACTTGTCTGTCGTTCTTGTGGTTACTTTTCCCTGCAGTTGGATTAGCACTTGGAATAGTAACTAGAAATGAGGGCACTTTTTGATTTTTATCCGCACCTTTAACAACGATCCAATGGGGTCCATGATTACTTGGATCATGCTTGTTGCATTGTTTGATCCCATTTATGGGGTACTTTTTTTCCTCTTGAGAAGTACGCCCTTTTTGACGAGAGATGAACTCAGTTTTATGCAGCTCACACTGCAAACTCTCTGTAGTTTTATTTAATTGTACATTATTGCTGGTCCCTTGGTCTGTGCTCCAGTCAGCGCCACTTGCGGCGGTCGTTGAACTCAAATGATCAATATTGCTGGAGTTCCCAGGTCCTGGGGTTTTAACTAGGACAACCCCCTCTGTATGCATAGATTTTTTTGATGTTGTCATTTGGGCCATGTCCTTAGAGCTTTTGATTAGTGGTTTTTGACCCTCTTCTGGGTTTTTCCAGTATTTGCATTATTTTTCTATCCCGATTGATGACTGATGTTTCCCCTCTTTAATATTAGGTTCATGTTTTACTTTTATTTTTGCCTGATTAAAGATAGGAAAATTAACCAGTGTCTGCTTATTTGTAGGTGGACAATTTGATAGCTGGTTTCTGTATTTTCTTGCCCGTTTTTTCTGCTGCTTGGTTAGTCCTTTCGGGTTGTTTTGATTTCTTGCCCCATCCTGATTAGAATGCTCTATTTCTAACAGTTTGGAACCGTTGTTTTGTGTCATGAAGGGGGTTACACCTATTATTTTGGGTTCCTCTGTTATATCGTCAGATAGGGTTATCGGTTTATTTTGTTTATTTTTTTCCGCTGCTATTGGCTGTACCCGTGCTTCGGCTTGGTCTGTATTGCTCTTTCTTGCTTTAGCTAGATCATTCTTTTGTGTGCTCTTGCAAAGATCAAAAGAAATAAGATCGCATCCGATTGGTATGCTATTATTGCACTGGTTGGCGTGCTTGCATTCCAATAATATGTCTTTAAGTATTGTTGGCAAATCCATTAATTTTTCCAATATTGGATGGCAGGTACATGTCTGGGATGCTGCCCAGGGTCGGATCTGTTCCTTAATAATGTTAGAGATGCTGGCCATGGTATCTAACTTTTTGTTTATATTAGATATATATTCCACCATTGTGCTCATAAGATTTATTTGTATATCGAGTTTGTCTGACTGCATATTGAGAGTTTTGATGGAAGTTTCCAATATGCACCCCAATGCACTGTGTAATGTGATTATAGATTCCAAGTTTTCGTTGATGTCATGCACTACTTCTTGCTGACGTTGGTTCCCTGTAATGCGGTTGGAGATGAATCCAGGAGGAACTTGCTTTTCAGGCGTTGTAACATTTTGCCACCCTGTTAGTTTTTTTGGCGTATTTCGGGGCTTTTTATTATTGCTACATCAGCCATAGCTGAAACACTCGAGATCTCTGTTATCAAAAGTTCCTTTTGGGCATCAACGTCAGGCACCTTTGGTGGATCTATTAGTGCATTGGTGTCCACATCCTGATTCGTTCCACTGGATATCTCAATTATATTATTACTTAACGGTTCCTTGATTGGCGATTTGTTTATACGCCAACTGTTTGGTGTTGCTTCCTGATCCTCATTTACGGTAATGATTGATCTGTTGTAGATTTTTAATCTCTCAGGGTTGCTTTCAGTAGCATTGATGTCAGCATTGATGTCAGAGTATCCTTTATGTATTGTAGTTCTTCCTTTGTTAAGTGTTGGCATTTGAGGCACCCTGCATGGGTTAAACTCCTTGGCCTTTTCTGTGGATTTATTCATTACTTGACTTAATCGTGAGTCCAGTCTCGGGGTTGAATGGCTGTATGGAGGTATTTTGTGCGCTGCTTCGTACGTGCTAGAATTATAACATTCATCGTTATTGCCTTTGGCCGGATGGCTTCCCACTATTGTCTGATCTTGATTTATGTCACTGGTTGACAGAGCCAGTGTTGTGAAAATCCTTTCATCTTTGATCACTTTTTTGTTTGGTGAACATCTTATAGTGACTCTTTCATTGGGGCAATCCGTGAACCTGATTGTTCCTGTTGGGGATGTTGGTAGTTTCTCTTGTCCTTTCCCTTGAACTGAGTCGTGCTTTTTATTTTCCTTGTGCACTTGGGCTTGAATTAGTATCATGTTTTTGTTTTTCTCCAGGGTGGCGTCCACACACTTGGGTATTTCTTCTATTCCACTATCTGCATTGGTGTTTAAGACGCACAAAGGAATCTTTATGTCTGTCGACCTCGTATCTAATTTATTCGGCGACATTGGTTTTTGCAATCCATTTGGTTTTGCCGGCATTGCATATATAGCTGTTATAGGGTCTCTCAAGAATGTAAATTTGCCGGTAGGGTTCATGTTGCTGAAGATCGAATATATGGGAGGGATTAAAGCTGTGGCCGCACTCACCTCTGCGGGGAGAATGGGGGACTTAGTCTTAGCTTTTTTCTTTACATTGTTGGGTGGGTTTGTTCGTGTTCTCCCAGACCTCATCCCCTTTTTCTTTTTCCCCCCGATAAGAGGCAGCTTAGGTGGCTTAGGCTGTGAGTGGCAGTGTTGGACAACGTTAGACAACGTTTGACCGTGTAGGGCAGGGCTGAATACCGAGTATCAAGAAATACCAGGCAATACTGGGTGGGGTGAGGCTAGGTGGGGTTGACACCCTCTTACCTTTGCCCTTGCCTTTAACTTTTCCCCAGCTGTCAAGCTCCCCCTGGCCCCGGGTACCACAGCTGCCAGTCCACCGATCACGCTGGTCACCATCCACCGCTCAGCTCTCTGCCACCTTTCACTAGTCGCCTGGTGCCACTATCGCCGGGGGCCACGGGGGTCACTAGGGTCACTTTCCACCCCAGCTCCTGGCTCCTGACTCCCAAACCCAGGATGTATCTTACTCCTAACATCAGTGCCTAGCGCAGGCACAACTCAGGCACAGCTCGTGGATAGTCTTGTCTTGTCTCGGCTTGTCTCGGCCTGTATCGGCGCCGCTTTGTGTCACCCGGCTCCCGCCCGGGACCAGGGTAGCCAGGGTAGCCTCCACTAGGCCCTTACCGCGTCTTGACAGTGTCTTTGCAGCGCCCCACCGCGTGGGAAGCGAGGCGGGGCAGGGCGGGCGGTTCAGGCTGCAGGCTACAGGTTCTGTATTCAACTGTGTTCAACCTGATTGTGTGGCGGCTGTGTCTCGGGGTTGACTCAAAAGGGCTGCGGTCCGGTACTCCGATGCTCTGATGCGCTCTGATGCCTCCAGTACCTCTGACACCTCCGATGCTCCCCGAGGTGGACCTCTGCAGCTCCGCCGCTCCGCCGCTCCGCAACGCCGCCACCCACCTCACCGCGTTCTGCTCACTGACTCTCTGACTCTCCGGTTCTCTGGACTGTAGCGACCGCTAGCACAACGTGTTTGCTTCTGAGTCCAGTCACCAAATCCCTGCCGCTCAAATCTGCCTCAGTGGTGCACGTGGTGCATGGACCAACTCTTTCTGTGGGGTGTCTCTTCTATTAATGTAAACATCCATTTTTGATTAGAATTGCAATTTTTATTTTGGGTCTTTCCGTTTTTGGGTGTGTTGTAAAAATAAATGCCTAGTTGCAAATATGAATTGAAGCACGACATATGCAACATTTATTTATATATATATATATATATTTAGTCATCGTTCATCATCAGTGCCAGGAAGAAGTCCTGCTGTGGTGTGTGCAGCACAACGTCACGTGTGGCCACAGACAAGTCTGCAACTCGTGCAACTGCGGCCTGCTGTTCTGACATCTGAAGAAGATGGGCCCAAAGAAAGGTGGCCGTAGCTCCTCCACCAAGAATGTTGCCAGTGCCACTGCCAGTAAGAAGGAGCAGAAGAAGCAAGTGGCGCCACTTACCAAGGAGACTGGTGTGCCTACAGACACTTTTTTTGGGAAAAAAACTACGCTTGCAGCAGCGGGTCCGCCAGGGACCAAGCTGGGAGCAGCACCTCCGCTTCATTGGGCTCAGTGCCACCACACCAAGTTAGGTCCAAGGCCATGAGTGCTGCAGATTTAATTGTTCAATCACCATCGACCAGTGATGTTGGCTCATCGCAAGAAAGTAGCATCCAATCAAAGCAGGGTGTAACTCATCTGACGAGTGTTCAACAACCACAGCCGCAACGACAACCACAGGTGCAACTAGTACAAGCGCAAGTGCATGCTCAAGGAGAGGCGCAAGGAGAGGCGCAAGTAGAGGCGCAAGTAAAGGCGCAAGGAGAGGCCCAAGCAGAGGCACAAGGAGAGGCGCAAGGAGAGGCGCAAGTAGAGGCAAAAAGAGAGGCGCATGGAGAGGCGCATGGAGAGGCGCATGGAGAGGCGCGAGGAGAGGCGCGAGGGGAGGCGCAACTAGAGGCGCATGGAGCGGCACAACTGCCCACAATGCTTGTTCCTCCAGAAGTAGGGCACATCTGGAAATCGAGATTCAAGCGGAGGTATCATCCGAGGAAGCCACTCCTCCTGATGATGATATATTGTCTTCCAGATCCCCAGCAGGAAAAAGGTCAAGGAGGGCTACTACAAGTTCTTCTTCAAGCCCCCTTCCTTCTGATGATCTTGATGTTGATTGGAACCCACCAATGCAGTCTGAGAGTGAGGCACACCATGAGCCGACAAAGGTAGCTAAGCCTAAAAGGAAGGTTCCCGCAAGGCTTCTACTTATGGGTGATGACGATGAACAAGAAGTAGTGTATTCTGCTGCTGATGAACAGTCTGATGACGACCCAGTCATCACAGTCATCACTCCAGGCCCAGCGGGCATGCAGCACACAAACATTTTGACCCTATCCCGAATTGCTGCTGAGCGTGATGTGGGCGGCGTGGCACTGTTACCACCACCAATGCAGTTATACTACACCAACACGACTTACAGCTTCCATATCTTCTCGTCAGAAGGGCCGGCAGGGACCTCCATCCAGCTCGACCGCCATTACCTCAAGTAGTGGTGCTGTAAGTGCACAACAGTCAAATTCAGCCATGCCCATCCACCACTTCATCTGGCATTGAGAGTAGCACTTATCAAGAAAGAGGGAGGAAGATTGATCTCTTGATCAACGGACACCAATTACCACTCAGGGTGGTGGAAGGTCCAGTAACAGCTTGTGTCCGTATTTAGTACAAGGAAAGCAAGAAGGAGATTGCTGTACTGTTCCTATGTAGGAAAAGGGGGAGGGTTTAACTGGCATGACCGGAGGTGTTTGAATGGCACCTTGGGGCATCCATTATGTTGGATGTATTTGCCTCACACACCCCGAAGGATGTCATGCTTCATCATCGGCGTTTGCTCCTCGTCGGGGAGGCGGTGCAATCCCCGACGGGCTCACCTCGAGAGGGGCTCTTTGGCGGAGATCTTTTATCCAACAGCCTTATGGTGAAGTGGGGGTGTGTGGGCAGGACGGTGTGTGATGATGGGATGATTGCTAAAATGTAGCTGGGGGTACCGGAATTCACTTTATTCTGGGGGTCCCCTGGCTGCAATTAAAACGTCGGGCTAGGTGTCAACAAATTAGGTTGAGTGACACTAGTGAAGACTAGAGGTCATAAGTGGTCGACATGTTTCTCGCAGTGGGTCAAGTTACCCGCGATTCATCAGGACCTTATAACAAGTGAGAAGAGGGGAACATGCTCATGTCATGTATGTGGTGTGTGTTACCTCTGTGGGGTATCCTATGCCAAAAGGTCAGGGAAAACATGCCACATGAGGGTCGGCGGGATTAGATATCAGGGGAGAACCCATTAGGTGAGGCTCAGCATGCCTGTATCCTCGCTGTGTGACCTACCCGTCCCCGCCGAGCTCGAGTAGATGTCTACCTAATGGGCTGTTGGATAAAAGATCTCCGCCAAAGAGCCCCTCTCGAGGTGAGCCCGTCGGGGATTGCACCGCCTCCCCGACGAGGAGCAAACGCCGATGATGAAGCATGACATCCTTCGGGGTGTGTGAGGCAAATACATCCAACATAATGGATGCCCCAAGGTGCCATTCAAACACCTCCGGTCATGCCAGTTAAACCCTCCCCCTTTTCCTACATAGGAACAGTACAGCAATCTCCTTCTTGCTTTCCATTGAGAGTAGCACCTCCACCACCAGCAGACATCTCCAGTCCCCAGTTTGGGACTTCTTTAGTGTTAGCAAAAAGGCGGAAAACATGGTCGTTTGTTCAATTTGTAAAACTGTAGTTAGTCGGGGTAAGCTTGGTACCAACTATGGTACCGGAGGCCAGAGAGGTCATCTCCAAAAACACCACACTATCATTTGGGATGCGCACATAAGGAAGATCTGGGAAGCCAAAAGTACAACAAATCCAAATGTATCCATTCATATTGCATCTGATGATGATGAGGGGCTGATCGTGCAGGGGGAAGTGAAGAAGCGACAGACATTTTTCTGGTACACCCAGTACCCCTGGCAGCAGCACTGCAGTTGTAGCGCCCACACCCTCTACCCCAGCAACATGTATGAGGCACACTAAGAGTCTGGGAGAAACACCAATGTGAAAAAGTACATCAATTAGCCTAACTGGGTTGAAGAAGTCTGGATCATCATCATCACATATGAAAATGGTCAAGACCACCATTAAAAGCATGTTTTGGTCGGAGGCGCCATTTGAACGCAACCACCCAATGGCACGTCTGTATAACGCAAAGGTGACTAAAATGCTAGCGCTGGACATTCTCCCTTTTTCTTTCGTGGAAGGGGTGGGTTTTCTAGAATTTGTGGCAACAGTCTGCCCTAAATGGAAGGTTCCTAGCCGGTCCTATTTTGCAGAGTTGCGGTTCCAGCACTACATGAAGATGTGCTGGAAGTGATTGGGTCAGCTTTGCAGAAGAGTGCTGTTCACACTATCCACCTGACAACAGACATGTGGACCAGTTGCCAAGCCGTGGATTACATGTGAATCACTGCACAGTGGGTCTCTTTTGCAGGGGTTAGAGAAAAGATGTCTATAGGTGTTGACCATGCCACAATTTTTCAAGCGAGTCGGAAACATGCAACAGTAGCCATGTTTGCCATGGAGAAATCTCATACTGCATTAAACATTTTGGATGAGTTTAAGAGTAAGGTCTCTAAATGGCTGGTGCCAAGAAGTTGCATGATTGGTTATGTTTCCACAGATAATGGCAGTAATATAGTTAAGGCCATGCATGATGGTGGCTACTTCAGAGTGCCATGTTTGGCGCACTGCATTAACATTATTGTTCAAGATTTCTTGAAAAGAGAAAACACAGTCAGCAAGTTACTGACCCCCTGCCGAAGAATCTGCACACATTTCAGCCATTCTTTTAAGGCCCTGAAGGAGATGAGATGAGGATCATTCAACGTAGCTGTGGAGTGCCAGTTAAAGGACTCATCCAGGAGGTGGCAAAACGTTGGAACTCAACCTTCTACATGCTTCAACATCTGTTTGAGCAGTACTTGGTAATCAATGAGTATGTCACTAGCATTAACATACGGTCTGCTGCTATGAAAGACATGAGGCTAGAGCCGGAGGAATGGGACCTAGTTAAAAGCCTGACAGACATGCTTCGTCCTTTTGAGGTCTTCACCCGTGAAGTCAGCAGGGAGGACTGTAGTTTGGGCAAAGCTATCCCATTGTTGTTCATGCTCGAGCAACAACTGAAGGCTGATGTTCACAAACAAGATGAATATCGGTTGGCGGAGAGCTTATTAAGCCGCATACTTGTCAATGAAAGGCTTAAAAAAATAAATTCAGAACAACATTACATTTGTGCCACTATTCTGGATCCACGGTACAAAAAGGCACTGACCAGCAAAGTATTCATTCCTTTTGATGAAGAAGATGTTTCAAAGTACAAACATTGGCTAGCTGTGTCAGCCACTCGGTTCGAAAAAGAGCAGCAGGGAATTGAAGGAAACACCACAAGTACTACTGAAGCAGCAGGCCATCCGGGGTCAAGGTCCGCTTCTGTGGCCGAAGGCAGTCACTTTCCCTCTCAGCAGTTACCGACAGCAGCAACAGTAACCTCGTCATCATCACCTGCACCAGGCCCAGCCATAATATTGTCGGAAGCGGATTGGATAACTTGGCAAGGATTTGCTCCCTCCAGTGTTGATGCAAATGAAACACATGGTACGCAAAGTGAAGCACCACCCAGGGAGGCCCTTGAGTGGATGGTGCAAGCCTATCTGGATGTCTCAACAGATGTCTTTATCGTGACCAATTGGTGTATTGGTATGGGAAAAGGCCTCACTGGCCACTGCTCAGCAGGCTGGCTATAAATTACTTGTCTTGCCCACTCGCAAGCGTGTCTTCGGAACGAGTTTTCAGAGCTGCTGGTGCCATTGTCACTTCAAAAAGGTCCCGCCTCTCGCCCAAAAATGTGGAGAGGTTAACAATGATCAAGATGAATCAGCACTTCATCCCACTAGATTACAAAATATGTGAATCCACGCAGGAAGAAGAGGACTCCGACTTAGGTGACGGAAGCTCTTCTCTGTTAGCTGACCTACTCCATGTTCAATTCACAGAGTTTGAGGACGAGCTCTACTTCCCTGACAACTAGGCTTGAAAAACTTACTTTTTGTTTTCTTCCGTCGTTTTTGACTTTTATTTCTGTGTGTCTTTCTTTGATTTGCAACTTTTAGCACAACAAAACTTTAATCACAACAAATCCATCAGCAGCACTGTCTTCATCTTATTTTCCATATTGAAGGTGCCACTGTCTGCATTCCTGAAGTTCACAACTCAGTCATGCTCCTCTATCCTCCTCCTCCAGACTCCCCCTATCCATTTCCCTCAAGGCAGTTGGCCGGATTGCGCAGAATCTAGAAACTGTCACTTCAGTCCGTACATGAGTCCCATCAAAAGAATGGGACTTGAATGACTCACTATGCTGACTCTACCTTCTGAAATTGACACGGGAGTCTGCCCTGTCGCCCTTCAATTAAGAATAAGATGATGACAAGTGGAACAGGTAATGAATGATGAGATGGCATGCAGTGGTGGACAAGACTGGCTGTCTGGCTCTGATTAAAGCAATTGTTGTTTGTTTGTTGTGCATGAAGTGAACCCTATCTATGAGTTCTGTTATTAATATTTAATCTTTTACACACTAAATGTAACTCAAGTGTACTCTTTAACCTTGTTTAATACAAATTGTACTTCTACTGCAGGGGCCAGCCACTACGTTGCATTTTTCAATATCGAAAATGTCCTTGGACTCAGTGTGTAGACAACATTGAGTTTGCCAATAACATACTGTGATGATGATGAGTCTCGATGATTAAAATTACATTTTATTTATATTCTTTACACAGTCACTCACTGGGATGTATGGATCATCATCATTGTTGGTTTACGGAAGAAATATGTCCGTTTCGTGAGTGGCAAACAACAGGTAAACAAGTCAACAACAACCACAGCAGACCTACATGTCTGTCTAGTCGTGGTATGGGAGTGGCGAGCCAGTGTAGCGTATGCCAGAGACCAGACAGCAGTTCATGTAAAATTGTGGCTATGTGGCTTGCTGCATAAAATTAGATATACTTTGTCTGTCCGTGTCATAGAGGTATGCTGCATCATCAGTGTGGTTCACTCAGTGGTGTCTGCCTTGACCGTCTGCATGGCCCTGGTCTGCTGTGTGCAATTACTATCCTTGAAAAGGAGACTCAGAGTAAGCACTTTAGAAATGATGCCTATATGTAATACTGTTGTTACCACCTTTTCTGTGTTCTTGCAGTGAGTAGGGACTTGTGCCTCCTTCCTCCACGCTGAAGAGTACTTCCCCTTTTAATTCCCAGATGGAAAACGAGGGAGGGAGGTGGTATATAAGTCCCTCCCTTCTGCTGAGCCGGTGCTTGGCTTTATAGCGTGTATCCTTGTTTCCAGGCCTGTCCCCGAGACCCTTCCTTGATTCCCAGATTTACATACCCTCAAACCTTGGTACCCCACCTACCCCTCGAGAGTATCTCATTCTGCTCAGGCTCCAGCGAGGCTCTCTGTTTCGAAGGGAAACTGAGAATTTATCCAATCCGGAGAACTCGAACCCGCGAGCCCGGGGTTTAAATATTTTATTAAATACGGCAGGAGCCTCTCTCTGTTTGCCCCCAGCCGCGGCTGTTGCCATTGTCAGAGCGAGGATGGCTGAAGCCAGTCAAGGTAATTAAAGCGGCAGAACCACCACCGAGATATCAGAGAACGCGGCAGTGCCGCGAGAGAAAGAGAATGCGGTCCTTGTCGCGTCCGCACCATTTCTACCGCAAGAGCGAACATCGCTTGTCTTCACTCGTCCTGCCCACGAGTTGAAAAAGAGAGACTGTGTTTACCTTCTGCGGACATTCAGCGGGGGTAAAACGCATTTGGGCAGATGAAGTCTTGAGAAAGAAACTTCGTGACTGAGTATTTCCTTCCCAAGGATGCCTAAGGGAGTTATAATTAATTTCACGTTTTAATTTTATTTTATTTCTTTTCTATTCATTGCTCTAAGCTCCTAGGTGAGACAAAATCACCTTAGGCCTGGAGAGAACTTAATTCATAAGAAACGGAAATGCATTTCTACAGTGGAGACAGCAAGCTTGGTGAATATTCAACCAGGCCTTTCAATAGAGGCGCATGGCAGGAGCCGGCAGCACCGCCTCCAACGCTCTTTCTGATTTTGCTATCCTTTCTAGAGTTGTTTTCGAGGCGCACAGCCGGAGCCGGCAGCACCGCCTCCATCGCGCCAAGTGAATTATTCTTTCCTGTTCTGGGGTCCTTTAGAGACGCACGGCAGGAGCCGGCGGCATCGCCTCCTCCGTTCCAGGGGTACACCTGTCTATAGGTGGGGACTCCTATTGCTGGTCCAGTGAGGGAGTCTCCTTGGATACTGTTGACCCTCCTTCCAGGTGTGAAGAACTTCCAGCAAGGGTAAGAGAAAGACCTGCTTTCATTGTACTATATGGTGCGGGATAATGTTCTAATATATCACTGCAAACAGAAACTGTGCATTAAGGATGTTGGTTTGTTGTTGTTTTCTCCAGGACCGGCTGAGTAGCACTCCCCTAACGCCCTGAACATCCTGGTATCCCTTGGAAACCCTCTCCCTCCACCACTTCTTACCTGAGTTATCCTTCCCTACAGAAAACACCTCTCATCCTTGAGGTGTATTCTCCCCCTTCCCCTGGAGAGCAATCGCCCTATCAGGTCTTGACATGTGTAGAGGATTGCTTTGTGGGGGAGAGGGGAGGCTCTCATCGTTCCTGCGGTACCTGGTATTCAGGTGAGTGAGGTTGGAACAACTGTCGTCTCTGAAAGTGTTATTTTTGCACTACACACCGTACCTTATATTTTTTCTCAGTGCTGTTTTAATATCCCTTCCTGTTTTTCCATCAACAATTGCAGACCGGCTTTTACCTGGTGCCATGGGAACAACATCAATCCGCAATTCCGCATCCGCCAGGCAGGCAGTGGACAGTGTGTCTTGTCACCAAGATTGATCAACAACCTCCATTAAAAAAGAGGGTCCAAGGGCAAATTTAACGACCCAAACTAGATATATGCCCCCAACTTAAACAGCAAAAACAACAATTATATCTAGGGGTCAGAAAGCAGAAAAACTCACTGTGAGAACCTGGCTGCAGCTCAGGTATAGAGGAGCACCGCTCTATCCGTCGGTGTCTCCAGACTTGCTTCTGTGCTGTCTGGGGAGGCAGCACAGGGGCAAGTCTGGAGACACCGACGGATAGAGCGGGGCTCCTCTATACCTGAGCTGCAGCCAGGTGGGGTGAAGCGCCATCACCACAGCTAATGGTTGGTGGTGGATTTATTCTGACCTGGATTTTGCAGGTGACATTTTAATTTCACTTTATATAAGCAGTAGTTGACATCGGGTCCTGAAGAAAGCATTGGTACTATACCACCATAATGCTGAAACATGTCGACCATCATTGCTCACAGATATTTTGTTAAATCTGATTTTGCACTTTGCCTTTTAGATTTGGAAAACTGAGAAGAAAAAATAAAGTTTCATACTTACTCAGTATTATCCAATTTTAATTGTTTTTTCACTCACATTTTGATTTCACACTGCTTTTTCCAGTCGCCACTTATATTTAAAATAACAAAACTTAGTACTGACATCACATTACGCCAAAGGTTTTTGGAACAGCCTTAAATAACATAAATAGGCTGTTTTCCTTTTTCCCTTTTCCTCCTGGCCAAGGAGAACCCAAATGATGTCAACAAGGGTGGTACAGAGTGGCTACTGATGGGAAAATTCACCCATGCCCTCGAGCTCTAGCTCACACATTGGTGTCACACTTGGGAGCATACTTGGGTCTCCACCTTAAGTTCACAAACTTATTGTTTTTCCATGTTGAAGTCTTGTTCTCACAGTGAGTTTTTCTGCTTTCTGACCCCTAGATATAATTGTTGTTTTTCCCACCAAGATTGATCGCCAGAGCGTCAGATGGAATGGAGGAGTACCGCGAATAAGAGGAATGGCTGGATGCATGCAACTTTTCAAATTGAACAGGACAACAACAACATACAGTTACAGTATCCTCTTCACTTCTCCTTATCTTTTAAATAACTTATTGTTGTGAACTTCTATGAGTGCGACTCTCTGCTTCAAATTCATCCCTACAGCTATTTCATAACTTTCTTTGCTATTTTTAAAACTAATGTAATGTACTACTAAGTCATTCTCTCTCTGAGTGAAATTGTGTAATTACAGCAGCCCTGAACTGTCTAATAGTTTAGTACTACTTAGTAAGTTGTAGTTAGTACTACTTTTCAGTAACCAAACCTTCCATTTAGCAAACAACGTCATGCATGCACTTCCTTTATGTCCCTTAAAAGATTTATGGATATCTTCGTATCCAAAGATTTGTTTTTCTTCATTTGTTGTTTGTCCATGCTGTGTTTTTTTCCTCTCTCCACAAAACTTTCCCAAACAACCCCATTCCCATCTAATTTTCAAACACTAACCCTCTTCCCCCGGGCTGTGTGGTTTTCATTGAGGTGTGACTAAATGACAGCAATAATTCCACACACTTGTTGGGGAGGATAAGGTGCAAGAAACCTCCTCAAATCAATTTTAAGGCAACTAGATGAATCCTAGGATATTGTAATTCTGCTTAAAAAAACACCAATGAGTATTTTCAAATCAATTCTGAATTTCATGCCCACCATCGATTGGATTCATCGTCAACATCATCCTCCTACATGTCAAGACTTGTTATGCTGCTGTGTCACTGTTCTTGTTGTAGCCATAATCATCCATGCAATTTTTTTTCCCCATAGTTATCTTCAGCATTGCTTAGGCTACAAATATACTGTTCCTTCTAATACTCCTCTCAGGCCACTCAATGTCTCTTTTTTTTCCTTTGTTTTTCATATGCTCCTACTGCTAGTGTGGTACTACTCCTACTACAACCACAACAATGGAATTTCTGTCCTGGATGGATTTCATGGGCAACCGTAATCGCCATTTGCCATGCAGCCAGCGCTGTGCCTAGCTCTATTCTCAAACACGAATCACAGGTAAGATAAGCATTTTCGGGAGGTAGAATAATGGGCTAGGACTCGGAGGAGAGGAGAGACTGACAGTAGTACTAGTAAAGTACTAGTAGGCCAATTGAATACACTAACTCTGTTAGTGGCACTTTTGTAAATTTTTGGACGTTTTAGATAATTCATGCTGGTTAGTTTGAGGAAACCAAACGTGCAGTAACCCCGGCCCACCACCCCACAAAGTAATATGACAGCGTACACTATAATGAAGTATATAAAATAAATATTTATATATTTACCCTAACAAAAATAAACTAGTCCAAAGACCCAAACCACTCCCTAACCCCAACAAATGTCTATTTCAATGTCAAGCAAAAAGTCTCTCAGAATCCCCAACTCCCAATTCCCACCCCTCCAACAGTCTTTAAAAAAGGGGCAAGGGACACAGTCACTTCCGGCGGTGTCCTGTGGACAGGTGGTCCCGCAGCTCTCTACGGAGGTCCTGGAGCTGGTGCTTCTGCTTCTCCACCGTGCACTCCAGGTAGTCCACTCGGCGGCGTAGCCGGCGCAGGCGTGCCATCCCGGCCCGGGGGGGGCAGCTGCTGGTTTTGTTACAGCTGAGCGGCGGCGGTGGGAGGCTGTAGGACCACTGCGCCGTACTGGTGGCTGCTGGCTGGTGGACCCGGGGGCACTGGAGGAGGATGCAGCTGTTGCCGCCTCCTTCTCCTGTTCCAGAGTCCACAGCCGGCGATATTCTGCACAAATGGCCTCCAGCTTCCGGGCCCTGGCCCGGACAGCCATCTCCTTTCTGGTGAGCTTTTCTGGAGCATCTATATGAAGTAAGAAAGAAAAATACTGTAACCAATACTCTTTAACAATAACACAAAATAATTCAACAGAAAGTTGTCTCACAGTAACACTAGCAACTTGCAAGCACAGTATAACATTTTGGCATGTATCTTTTCGCCGTCTTTGTAGGCCTGTAACATTAGTGGGAGTTTCAGGAATTCTACTAGCAGCACTATGGACTCACTACATAGTCTGAGAGTCAGAGAGTACACCAGTCTTCTTTTTTTCTCTAGTTTTGCGAAATAAATCACTTGTACATGAACTTGTGGTAGCCGGCATAATGCCAGCTCAGTCAGCTTGCACTCAAGAAAAACAGACACAAGCCATGATGACGCAGACTCGCATTACTTAAAGCTGTACATGCAGGTGGGGATAGGGAAGCTCTTACTTTTCTATAGGGGTGGCACTGGCCATACTCGGTTACATCAAGGGCTACTGCTCAATGTAATTTATATTTCGCACTGCCCCCCGAGCCTTCAGTACTACAAAAGGAAAATGAAGATTATTCATTTCTGATCATGTATCCAGCCGATCACATGATCTTTGCTTATATGATGGATTACTTTAGGTGCTTTGTTGTGATAGATTGAGTGAACAACAGCGATAGTCCACCCATGATTGACACAGCTGAAAGAAAATTATTAACATAGGGAGTGAGTGTGGTACCCATAATTGCCAGAGGAAGGGACTTGACATGATATAATTTCAACTATACAATACATACACAATATAAGCTGTGATTGCAAAGTAAACTACTGTACTGATAGTCAAGGGAGAATTTCTGAACAATCACAACTTCTAATATTTGGATTTCCTCTGCTTTGCTACTCTGGCACAGACATGGTGTTCAAACAAAGTAACACTCTTCATTCACTGAGCGTCTGCTCCACATACACATCTGCTATCAATGAGGAAGAAGATATCATCCATGCTTCCAAAGTAAATGTCATCATTCTTATTAATGTCTCAACTGTACCAACTTTACTTTTTCTCAACAACCAACTAACACCCTTTTCATTTTATTTGGTAAACTACCGTCTTGACTTGCATTTCACTTTCACCCAAATGATATATTGCAATGCACACCACACATGCATTTTCTGATTCCCCCACACAGGCAGTCATCTTTTCTTTCTCCTCCAACCATCCTTGCTTCAAGCAGCCATGCATCTGATTCCTTCCTATCAGCCACCTCTGCATGCACTCAAAAACACGTATCATTCTTTACAGTCATAAAAGTTACGACTCGCTCCTCCTTCCTTATACCCTTCTTTCCCTTTTAGTTCATAACATCCCCCAAGTTCATCTGATCTGACTTGGCTTCATGATAAAAGTTTCACAGCTGAGTTGAAGTCAAATAGAGGGGGCCATTGCTTACTCGAGAACTACCGCCGCTAATGCTATGGCTAAATCAAGGGTGACTGTCTTCTCCGTGATTGGCAAAAATGTAGCTCTAAATTAGTAACTGTTCATAACAGTACAGTCTTCTTCTACTAGTGTACTGTCTACTGTACAGTACATCATACACCCATTTGCGAGCCTACTCTAAAATGTCAATAAGTAAGGAGTATAATAACTTACCACCGTCCGCCGCTGCTGAGCCATCCCCCGCAGCAACTCCTCCTGGTAGCACTTGTGGCGTCGCCGCATCCGCCCCTGGAGTGGACCCCTCCGCGCTGCTGGCCCCGGGACTGGTGGTGGGAAGTGCCGCATCCAATGTTGTGATGACGCCTAAAAAAACATTTCATATCTTTAGATGCCATACACCCCCGCTATTTCGTCTCATAATGGAAGAGAAAATGTTAATACTTCAACAGTTTTTAATTATTAGGACTGAAAAAAAGTCACGGTTTTGGGGAGGGTGTTAACTTATATGCTTAGCCATAACATGCAACACTTTTTGGCACAACTGATGAATGCTTGCTTTTTAATGTGCACAATTTTTCTAATTACAGACAGAACCACCTACTCCTCATCACCACCAGGAGGACTTGAAGTTCCAACAAGGTGAGGGCTCCCGAGTCCCGCACAGTTACTATTAATAATTAGATGTGTTAAGTTGAAGTATATACTAGGGAAGGGTGTTTAAACTTTAACGTCATCTATCACCACTGCTCGATGGGAATACTGCGCTATTAAAAATAAAGAAATAGTTTTTTTATTTCTTATTTGAAAATAAAACTTTAAAACAAAAAAACACTGTGTGGTTTTTGTTCACGAGTGAGTGAGCAAAAGAGTTTGCAGTTGCACTACTGCACTTTGCAAGCATGCTTCCGTGACTCTGATAGGTCGGGACTCGGTAGTCTTCTTCTGTTCTTCTGGGTCGTATAATCATTGGTCAGACACACTAGATAGTCGGTCAGGGGATTGGGGGTTCAACTTGTGTTCTGACTGAGGTATGTGGAAAGTCAAACTGCACCTATCATCAACAATGTCCTATTTCTCTTGTCCATACTTCTGTATGTGCAGAATAGTCCCTGAAACACTAGTGGTATGGTATGTGCTACTATCAACCTCAATCCCAAAAAAACCCTGTACCCTGGACATTGGTTAGCATTCATCTAATAGGCATCCAAACACTGTTTACTGGAAAAAATATACTATTTAGATCCAGACTCACCCCCTCTCTATATGTAGTGAGGTGTATTCTCTCTTGTGCCTAACCGTCCAAATCAAACCGTTGTTTGTAACTGCAAACGGGAGATTCCGGGCAGAATTCAACTCGACACATCCACTGATGTCTGCTCCACTGAGACAGTACATCCACCCACACTTGAAAATAAACACAATAAAAAATGTGTGGTGAAAAGGAAGGCACCTCAGGGGCGAACAACCCTCGGGGCGCTTGGCAGACGTTACCAGTTCCCTGCCCCTTTCTCATCATCGGTCGCCATTCCTTTTCAAAATAAAATGAAGGAAGAAAGGTGTCCAAAACAAAACCATCCGTGTTGTGCAACAGGACAGGTACAAGACAAGAAGCTCAAGGAATCGCTCCCTGATGTGACAACAGAAGTGATTAAAATCAGCAGACACACCAATGGTACCCTGAACCGGGCCTGCCCCCTGCTGCCACAGTCTTGGGGAGGTGGTGCTGGACGTAGAAAATCAGTGGTGCCACCTCCACCGCGCTGAAGATCTCCCGGGCTACTACTTGCTCCCCCCTTAATCGCCCGCAAGGGAGCCGGGTACGGGGTGCGGGACCCTTCCCCTTGTTCTTACCGGCTCCCTTTGCCATGGTCCTGGACAGGAATGGAAATAATAGAGAGTGAATAGAGAAAAAGTAAATAAAAGAAAAGAGTTAAAAAAGTAGTTTTAAAGTAACCAAAAGTAGAAAAAAACACAAAATATAGATGTAGAAAAAGAGAGGAATAGATAATGGGTAAAAAAGATTAAAAAAAAGTTCATAGAAACAAAGGATTGGAAAGATTAGGGGAGGATTGAAAAAGCATGCCCAGAACCATAGCAATGAATGAAAAACAAGATGGCCGCGCCCATTGAGGACCGCGTGGGTAAGTTTGTGTGATATTTCCCCCGCGAGCACTCAAAAATGCACGCGACCACGTAATCGCGCCCCGCACACAGCGCGAGAATGCAACTAGTGCCCGGAAACGGAAATACGCAATGCAAACAAGATGGCCGCGCCCATGTACGACCGCATGGGTAACTTCGCGGTCGGCGCGCTGAAAGCAGCACGCAAACACACAAAGCACCCCGCGAACACGCAAAAAAAAAATCGCACACATTCGCGAGATAAGCTGAACGCAAATTCGCTTTCGCACAAATTTGCGTACCGCGAATTCGCAAATTTCGCCCATACTTAGTTTTTTGTGCCCTTCTTCATGTACCCAGCCGAGCAAGAATGCAGGCCCAATACATAGTCTACTATGTCCTGCTTAGGTGGCTTGAGAGGTTGCTCGCATCCTTCTTTAATTAAACATAATGGTTCTCTAACTGGATGCCCAAACAGAAGTTCAAATAGGCTGAAACCCACCCCGTTCTGAGAAACCTTTCAGTAGGCAAAGAAAAGGCAAGGTAGTAAAACATCCTATTTTCACCACAGCTTCTTTGAAAGTCCATTGATCATGCCTTTGAGGGTCTTGTTGAACCTTTCAACAAGCCCACTGCCCTGTGGATGGTAGGGTGTGGTAAACTTATAGTTAACACCACACTCGGGCGTGGCTTGGCCAGCTGCAAGAAGGCCGCACTTTAAGTGGGCTCTGCCTGCTAAGCTTCTATATCCGTCATCATCCTGCTGGCATCTCTCTTACACCCGCACCAAACCTATGATTCCGGCCTCTGGAGAGCATTGTGCATCTACCGGCTCCACTCCCCGGCGGAGATCTTCGTCGCGTGACTGGCGCTGGGCACCCGTGTAGGTGGGCTGCTCCCGTGCTCATCGGCGCTTCTGGAGTTTGCGGGGCCCTGCTAGGACGGCCGGTTCGCCGAGGACCAGACGTTGCTGTGGGCGGTGAGTCCGGCTGCTGTTGGGGGGGATTGCCGGCGGGGTTTGGGGGCCGTTTGTTGTGCGGCACGGTCCAGGGGCACCGCGGCCTTGCTTAGGCTTAGAGCTAATCCCTGGCCTCGCGTGAGTGCAGTGGCGCCTGGGCCGGGCCGTGGGAGCGGCGGACCCCCTCGTCTCCCCCGCTGGTTTTTATCTCCCTCGGGGCGTGCCAGCTGCCGATTTCTGCTCTGCCCCGGCTGCTAGGTGCCGTGGGGCCGCCTGCTCTTGCGGCTAGGAAGCATTGGACATCCCTTCACCTGTACTGCGCTGCAGCCTGCCCGAGACGTCTGTCTCCAGCTCCGTGGCCTGCTTCTGTGTGCGCGGTGGGGAGGACTCCTGCTGTTCCCCGACCTGCGCTTCTCATGACCCGCACCTGACGACTACTTGGATGCCCCGGGATGTGCCAGGCTGATCTGCTGGGCATCGGCGCTCTACTCCTTCACTACGTGGGCCCTTCCCCGGGGATGACTCTCCCTGGCTGCTGGCTCCTCTGCAAGCTCTGTTTGGTGCTGCTGGCCCGGCGGGCGGCCGCCTGGTCACCCCTCATCTGCTCTTGCTTGGGTCTCCCCTGGTGACTTGCCCTCTGCTGTGCTGCCCTCTGGGGGTATCCTCGGGCCCCCCTGCTGCGGCTGCCAGGGGCCGGTCGGCACCCCGCTTCAGTCTCTACATAGGGCACGATGCCCTCTACAATGCGCCACTTGCTCCTTTCCTGCTCTCTGGAATAGTGCGCCATTACTTCACGCCCTGGGTGCTCTGGTTGTGGTGCCCGCCTTGGCCCCGGCGCCGCTCACACGCTGTTTTGGCCTGGGGCGCTCCTCATCGTCCTGTGCTTCAGTCTCCCTTCACTCCTCATCGGCTGGTGGCGGCTGGGCAGAGGACTGTCTCACAGGCTCCCTTCCTTCATCTCTGGCCATAAACTGTGCTTTGCGCTGTGTTGTGGGGGACGCGGCTGCAGGCCTGCAAGAACCGTCTCTCCTCTGAATCCAGGATTATGCTCCCCTCTGGACTCTGTCACCTGGGCCGCTGATTCCGTGTGCATCTCCCCCCTTTCCCGGCTCCTCTCCCTCCCTGAGTGTCTGGGTGCCCGCCAGGACTGCTTTTCGCTATGGGGAAATCTGACCCTAAGCAGCCCAAGATCGCCGTCGGACCCAGAGGATCCTCGCGCCAGGATGGAGCGGGGTCGACGGAGCCAACCCTGCTGCAACGATGGATCCCCCCGAGCCGAGATGACGCTCTTAAGGCGATAATGCTGCAGGTCAAGTCGACCGTCATCGGCATTGCGTCCCAGCTGGATCAGTTATCCACTTTCTTGACTCAGTGAAGGCCTGTGTTGATTCCCACGGCGACAGACTGCTCCATGTTGAATCCAGGGTGTCAGACGCCAAGGATGCGGCCACCCAGGACAGGTAGAAGCTACTCCAAATGGACAAGATCCTGGCCGTAATTCGGGAGAAGAGTGAAGATTTGGTGGCTCGCACCCATCGGAATAGCCTTCGCATCACAGGCCTCCCTGAGTGCACCACATCTCCAAGATGGAAGACTTTGTAGAGCAATTACTCAAGAAGCTCTTCAGGGACGTTTTGTCCCAATTCTTTGTCGTGGAGCACGCCCACCGTTCACTTGGTCCACGTCCGGCCCGTGGCCTGCCACCCTGCCCCATAGTGGCGAAGATCCTGAATTTCCGAGATTGCGATGCTATTCTCCGGGCGGCACGAGATAAGGGTACCATCACGCACCAGGGCAATACTCTCTCCTTCTACCCGGACTATACTCTTACTGTTCAAGCGGCCAGGAGGAAGTTTTTGCCAGCCAAGCGCATCCTCCAGAAGCATGAGGTCTCCTATCCTCTGGCCTATCCGGCGAAGTTGAGGGTCCGGCAGGGTTCCAAGACACTTATTTTTCCTGACCCGAGGGAGGCCCTAGCTTTCGCCAAGAGACTGGATAAAGAATCTTGATCATCCCCTCCTAAATCTCCAATCGAAAGTGCCGACCACCTAAGTGACAATGATTGACTGCGCGGAAAATTACATTTTGTTTAACTTGCTACCTGTCTTGGATGCCACTATCTCAGCCAAACTTTTCTACCCTGCACCTTTGCAGGGGTGTTCGCCGAGTCCTGCCATGCTCCCAATGGGATGATTCCCATTATGAACGCTTTGTTGCCCCTGTAGGAGAGTAGGGTCTGCTTCCTATGGTCACCCCCACTTTTTGCTGTGATTCTCTGTTTTTTCGACTTTAATGTGGTGTGGGCCTGCTAATCAGACCCACAGCCCAGCTGTTCTCTCTCTAAATTGATACCATGCACTTTAGGTGCATACCAGATTAGTTACTGGTTCACCCTTGTGAGCCCCTGTATAGTGTACCCTAGGTACCCAGAGCATAGGTGCACCCTAGGCCTACCAGGGGCTGCAGCATGTATTGTGCCACCCCTGGTTTGCCTTCCAAACTGACACCACAGGTCTGTTCACACAGCCTGAGTAAGGTGGTGTAATCACCCCTTACTTAGATATAGTATACCTATATCTACCTTTACATATAGACACATATACACCTTTATGCCACTCCTATGGTAGGCCTCGACAATCCTGGAGGCAGAGTGCTTGGTTTTATGTGAGAGGGTGCTCTGGCATGAGCTGAGCCCCATCTGCAGCTTTCGGAACCATCTCCTTATAGTTGTTCTATGATATAGCCATACCTTATACTCTTAAGTGCATTATAATCCTCACGGTTAATGCTAACTTTGGTTTGGCTTTAGCAAAACATTTTGTGTAAGGTGTTGAACACTTTGGAATACTACCCCCCCCCCCACCAATTCTGGCAGTGGGGGTAGCATTTCACCCTTCTAGAGGGAAAAGATATGCAGTTTACTGCTTTAGCCGGTTAAAGTTAAACAGAGCCTCAGCATCACAAAATCGATGCTGCTGCCACAGACACGAGTCTGACCTCCTGTTGCAGGGGGAAACTCCAGCAGGGGAGGCCTGGACAATAGGTTTCCTGTCCAGGGAGGTGCTGGCACCTCCCCAGACCAGGGTTTTGTGTATTGGGGCAGGGAGGGCTGCATTCAGTGAAAGCATCTATACACTGCCTGGGGCACACAAGGTGCTCCATGCATAGCCGGGTTCATACCATTTGCTGCGGCACTCCAGCCCCAGCTCTGGCGCAAAACTGGACAAATGGAAAGGGGTGTAACCACCCCCTTCTCAGGTCCGACCATAGGAGGGACCTAGCGATACAAAAGGGGATGATGGACGGAGCGTTTTAACAAATCAAACACTCACCCCCAGTCAACTGATCTGGGTTTAATCCATCACCATTCTTTAGTTCACTCAGCCACCCCAGTTCAGACATGGCTATATGCAAATCAGTCTGACCCTGTGCCTCATGGGAACAGTCCAGCCCGAACTTCCAAGCCATGTCTTTCCTGGACCGGAAACAAGCATCCTGGGACCGGTTTCGGATTCATAATCCTAGTCAGCCAGGCTATCTTGAATCCAGTGGCCAAGTGAACAAGGGACTCACGTCTGAGCATACCCTGCCACACTTAGGGCGAACAAAGCGATACGAAAGGGGATGATGGACGGAGCGTTTTAACAAATCAAACACTCACCCCCAGTCAACTGATCTGGGTTTAATCCATCACCATTCTTTAGTTCACTCAGCCACCACAGTTCAGACATGGCTATATGCAAATCAGTCTGACCCTGTGCCTCATGGGAACAGTCCAGCCGAACTGCCAAGCCATGTCTTCCCTGGAACGGCAACAAGCATCCTGGGACCGGTTTCGGATTCATAATCCTCATCAGCCAGGCTATCTTGAATCCAGTGGCCAAGTGAATAAGGGACTCACGTCTGAGCATACCCTGCCACACTTAGGGCGAACAAAGCGATACAAAAGGGGATGATGGACGGAGCGTTTTAACAAATCAAACACTCACCCCCAGTCAACTGATCTGGGTTTAATCCATCACCATTCTTTAGTTCACTCAGCCACCCCAGTTCAGACATGGCTATATGCAAATCAGTCTGACCCTGTGCCTCATGGGAACAGTCCAGCCCGAACTGCCAAGCCATGTCTTCCCTGGACCGGAAACAAGCATCCTGGGACCGGTTTCGGATTCATAATCCTCATCAGCCAGGCTATGTTGAATCCAGTGGCCAAGTGAACAAGGGACTCACGTCTGAGCATACCCTGCCAGACTTAGGGCGAACAAAGCGATACAAAAGGGGATGATGGATGGAGCGTTTTAACAAATCAAACACTCACTCCCAGTCAACTGATCTGGGTTTAATCCATCACCATTCTTTAGTTCACTCAGCCACCCCAGTTCAGACATGGCTATATGCAAATCAGTCTGACCCTGTGCGTCATGGGAACAGTCCAGCCCGAACTGCCAAGCCATGTCTTCCCTGGACCGGAAACAAGCATCCTGGGACCGGTTTCGCATTCAAAATCCTCATCAGCCAGGCTATCTTGAATCCAGTCGCCAAGTGAACAAGGGACTCACGTCTGAGCATACCCTGCCACACTTAGGGCGAACAAAGCGATACAAAAGGGGATGATGGACGGAGCATTTTAACAAATCAAACACTCACCCCCAGTCAACTGATCTGGGTTTAATCCATCACCATTCTTTAGTTCACTCAGCCACCCCAGTTCAGACATGGCTATATGCAAATCAGTCTGACCCTGTGCCTCATGGGAACAGTCCAGCCTGAACTGCCAAGCCATGTCTTCCCTGGACCGGAAACAAGTATCCTGGGACCGGTTTCGGATTCATAATTGTTGGACCCGGCCTCGTGGCGTGGTTCGCGCCTGTCCCGCCACGCCCTGCGAGCTTAAGCCTGCATCCTGAAGCCTGGTCGTCTCACCCCCGATAAGCCCGAGCCCCCCGTAAACCACGACCAGGCCCGCCTGTCCCCGTCCCGCTCCCGGCTCCGAGCGCCTAACCTTGCATGCCCCACAAGGCCCGGCAGCCATTTTTCCCTTCCCGAGATCCCTGTCTCCCTGGGCCTAGCCTGACCCCGGCCCCAGCGAAACCCAGACTCGAAAGGCGCGCCAGTCCCGGCTGGGGGGTAAAGGACTCCCCGAGTGTGATAAGCCAGGCAGTTTCGATCGCACCTTTGGCCTCCCTGAGTGCTGGCTCCAGACCTGCTGGGCGTCTGGGAATTCCCGGACCCATTTCTCAAAGGATCAAAGAGCCAACCGCCAGACCTCGCCGACGACCAGCCCCCAGGGCTTGAGACCTCCCTCTGCGAGGGTCCGGACATCAAAGAGCCCCTGGACTATATCTGGGCCCGCCCGACAACTAGCGGGCAGTTGTATCTTGGACCTGAAGCCTGCTGATCTAATCGCGGCTGACCCTAAGAAGAACTCATCTGGAACCTCGGAGCCCTGCTGACGCTGTCGCGGCTCAAGCTGAACTGTAACCATCGGAGCCCTGCTGACGCTGTCGCGGCTCAAGCTGAACTATAACCATCGGAGCCCTGCTGACGCTGTCGCGGCTCAAGCTGAACTATAACCATCGGAGCCCTGCTGACGCTGACGCGGCTCGTCCTCTCTAAGACCTCGGAGCCGTGCTGACGCTGTCGCGGCTCAAGCTTGAACCTGCCATCATCCGAGCCCTGCTGACGCTGTCGCGGCTCCTCGAGAACTTCTCCGGATCGAGCCCTGCTGATCTCGTCGCGGCTCAAGGAGTACTCTGGTCCGGCTGGACCATCGAGATCGCCATCACGACCGAGCCGACCCGACGTGAGTGAAGTAGCCAGTACGACCACCATCTTCCGTATCCCCCGGCTCGAGGATTGAGAGCTGTGCGCTGGATACGCCTCGTACCGGCCCAGAGACTAAAAGACTGTCCCGCTTCCCCCTTCCCGAACGCTCCAAGACTTTGTGGGCCTTCAGTCACTGTGTACATAAGAGTGCTTCCTTCTTTTATCCCTTATATAAAGAACTTATTACTAGAATCCAACGGCGTGGTGTCTGTTCATAGGTGTGGTGTGAGCTCCGTGTGTACGATCCTAGACTCGAAGTCCTCCCCGGTGGGGACCTCACAATAAGACTAGGCAAGATCTGTAGGAGAGATGGGTCTTGGGGGGACCGGGTGAGCATAACCTGGCCCTCGGAGATTGCCTCTTCCAACATTGGTGGCAGTGTCGCGATAAGAACCTACGTCTAGGGATCGTACAGTACTGACACACTACCCGAACAAAGAAAAGCAACCATGAGCATCACGGAAGACGAGACTACCTTCCGGGTGGAGCTCCTGAAGGACTATACGCACCGGCAAATGAAGCAATTCTGCAAAGATCTCCACATCCCGACAACAGGATTAAACACCAAAGAAGACTTTCATCAAGCCCTGACCGCCTGGGTGGAGGCCGGAGCACAACCTCCAGCACCGACAGAAACCGATGGAGAGGGAGCACCCCTGACCGAAACCCACGCCCCAGAGCAAGAAAGAGCAGAGTCCCCGACGCGGACTCACAGCATGGAGAGAGGTCTGTCTCGAGAGGAGATGACCAACCGTGAACGCAACCGAAACCACGAGCTGGAACTAGCCCGTATGAAAATGGAAGGAGAGCTGCGGCTGCAAGGAGAACTGGAGGAGAAGAAACTCCAGAGAGAACATGAAGGGAAAAGACTCCAGCTGGAGCACGAGCGCAGCATGAAGGAGATCGAACTAAAGGCCCGGACCGAAGACAACAGAACATCAGCAACCCGAGAGTCCGTTCCCCCGGTGGAACCCAAGGTCCATATTCCCAAGGATGTGGTCAAAGAATATTATAAGAACGATGATATCCAGCAATGGTTCAAGGCCTACGAGGTCGCCATGACCTCTCACCGAGTTCCGCAGAAAGATTGGGGAGCCGGGCTGTGGGGTCGATTCTTGAGTGAAGGGAGAGACACCCTACTCGACCTACCATCTGCCGAACAAACCTCCTACAGCCACATGAAAGAAGCCCTCCTCACAAGGTACGGTCTCACCCCTGAAATGTACCGCCAACGCTTCCGAGAATGCAAGAAGATCCCCGGCACCACATGGGTAGAATATGTCAACTTCTACAGTCGGGCCCTGGAAGGGTGGATCAAGGGCAGCAAGGTGTCCACCTTCGAGGGGCTCATTGACCTTATTGCCTACGAACATTTGTCTCTGAACTGCTTTGTGGAACTCCAACAGCACCTCCTGGACAGCAAGTTGTCTGACCCCCGGAAGCTGGCCGTCGAGGCCGACCGCTGGGTGAGCACCAGAGTACCCCGGGGGCCCGGGGGAGACTCTGGCCGAAACCAACAAGGACCATCCCGCCCGAGGGGAGGGGGGGTCAGAATAGACAGAGGGGATCCCAGATAGGGTCCCCACGAAGTCCCCTCAGAAACCAGCCCGGCACCTCACCTCCCACAGCGCGCGCAGGGTTCCCCCCAGCCAAGCCAGGGTCCCGAGTCAGCCAAGCCTGCTTCCATTGCCAGCAACCAGGGCACTATGCCAATGACCCCCGCTGCCCTTTATTTAAGAAGCTTGCCGCTGCAGGGCCCCCAGTGCGCCACATCACCTCAGTAGCCCTAGAAGAAGAGGGAGAATAGGAGTTCGAGGGAGCTGACCCCGCAGCTATGATGTTAGTCTCCCTGGGTGATAGGGAGATGGTCCCAGGAGCCCCCTACCCGACAACACCGAGAAATACCGACAGCAGGTGACTGTCAATGGCCACAACATAGGGGTGCTCCGGGACACCGGGGCCAGTATCACCGCAGTCAAACGCCACCTAGTTACCGAAGCCCAGATTGTTCCCCACATCTCCTGCAGGGTGATCGCAGCTGATAACTCAGTCCGCACCTGCCGGATAGCTCAAGTCCCGTTCGAATGGGGGGGCGTCTCCGGAGAGTTACGAGTGGCGGTCCGCTCAGACATGCCCGTAGGTTGCCTGCTCGGCAACGACCTAGAGACCTCCCCATGGCAGCGGGTTGAGAAGAGGACCCACCTGGAGATGGTGGGCCTGCCCGAATGGGCCTGTGTGAACACCCGGTCGATGACCGCCCGAGGGGCAACTCCAGAGGCAGCACCGGCTACCCCCGAGGACCCCGAGGTCCCTGAATCCTCTGAGACCCCTGAGCTGTTCCCTGGGGAGAGCTTCCCCCCGACGCAGGTCCCCTCGGTCCTGGCGTCGAACCGACCCCAAGCTTGGACGACCTTCCTGAGCTGGCCCAGTGGCACCAGGAAGGAGGACCGTCCCGAGAAGAATTCTGCCTAGAACAGACCTCCTGTCCGTCCTTGGTCGGGCCGCGGCAGCAGGTCGCCGCCCAGGCCGCCGGTGACCAGTCCGGCTCCCACTTGGTCTATTGGGAAAACGGCCTCTTGTACAGCGAACAAAAGTCTGCCGAGCTAGGGTCGGCCCGAGTGCTGGTAGTACCCCTACGCTTCCGTGGCTTCCTCCTGAACCTGGCCCATGATGTGCCCCTGGCGGGACACTTGGGTCAAGACAAAACGTATCACCACCTAGTCACACACTTCTACTGGCCGGGCATGCGCTCTGATGTGGAGGCCCACTGCAAGTCCTGCCCCACGTGTCAGTCTAGTGGAAAGAGCGGCGGGAGGCGCAAGGCCCCCCTCCAACCTTTCCCCGTGGTCAGTACCCCCTTTGAAAGGGTGGGAATCGACATCGTGGGCCCCCTCGACCCCCGGACCTCCTTGGGCCACCGCTTTATCCTTGTCCTGGTGGACCATGCGACCCGCTACCCCGAAGCCATTCCCCTCCGAACGGTGACAGCCCCCGTAGTGGGGCGGGCCCTCATGGGGATCTTTTCACGGGTGGGATTCCCCCGAGAAGTCGTCAGCGACCGAGGGACCAACTTCATCTCGAAATACATGAAGTCCCTCTGGCAACAATGTGGGGTGACGTACAAATTCACCACCCCATACCACCCCCAGGGTAACGGTCTGGTGGAGCGATTCAACCGGACCCTCAAGGGAATGATCATGGGTCTCGAAGAGCCCCTGAGGCGTAAGTGGGACGTCCTCCTTCCCTGTCTCCTCTTCGCATGCCGCAAAGTCCCCCAGAAGTCCCTGGGGTTCAGCCCCTTCGAGCTCCTCTACGGGCACCCCGTCAGGGGACCCCTTAGCCTGGTCAAGGAAGGTTGGGAGATGGCAGCCCCAGAGCCCCCTCCGGATGTGTTTCGATACATCCTGGCCCTCCGGAACCAGACTAGTAAGTTCCGAGAACTGGCCGAGGCCAACCTCGAGGCCAGTCAGGAAGAGATGAAACGGTGGTATGATCAGAATGCCACTCTGGTCGAGTTTCAACCCGGACAGCAGGTCTGGGTGATGGCCCCCGTGGAGCCCTGTGCCCTGCAAGACAAGTGGACAGGGCCCTTCAAGGTGGTAGAGCGCAAGAGTCAGGTGACCTACCTCATCGATGTAGAGTCCCCCACGAACCCCTTACGGGTCCTTCACGTGAACCGCCTCAAGCCCCACTTCGCCCAGTCCGAGTTGAGCTTGCTCCTCGCCACGGACGACGGGGAAGAAGAAGAAACGGAGCCTCTCCCCGATCTCCTGTGTACCAGAGAGAAAGACGGCTCCGTAGAGGGAGTGAGTCTCTCCTCCTCCCTCTCTCCCGAGCAGCGCGAGGATTGTCGCCAGTTACTGGGGCAGTTCTCGGACCTCTTCTCCCTCACCCCCAGCGTCACCAGCTGGTGCGTCCACGACGTGGACACCGGGGACAGTCCTCCGGTACGGCACCGAGCCTACCGCGTCCCCGACCGGGTCCGGGCCTGCATCAAGGCCGAGGTATCAAAGATGCTAGCTCTAGGAGTGGTCGAAGCCTCTGACAGCCCCTGGGCCAGCCCCGTGGTCCTGGTTCCGAAGGCAGCCGCCCCCGGTGCTGTTCCCGAGCTGAGGTTCTGCGTCGACTACCGCGGGCTCAACGCAGTCACCAGAACCGACGCTCATCCCATCCCCCGAGCAGACGAACTTATTGATCGCCTCGGGGCTGCTCGCTTCCTCAGTACCTTAGACCTGACCAGCGGATACTGGCAGATCGCCCTCACCGAAGGGGCCCGAGAGAGGTCCGCCTTTTCCACCCCGCATGGTCACTACCATTTCCGAGTGATGCCTTTCGGAATGAAGAATGCCCCCGCCACCTTCCAGAGGCTGGTGAACCAGGTACTGGCTGGGTTGGAAGAGTTCAGCGCTGCATATCTGGACGATATCGCAGTCTACAGTTCCCACTGGCCCGAGCACCTCCAGACCCTCTGGGCGGTGCTGACCGCCCTGAGAAGGGCTGGTCTCACCATTAAGGCAAGCAAGTGCCAGATCGGACAAGGGTCCGTAATCTACCTCGGGCACCAGGTCGGAAGCGGCCTCGTAGCCCCCTCCAGCCCAAGATCGATGCAATCGTGGCCTGGGAGGCCCCCACGACCCAGACGGAGGTGCGGGCGTTCCTAGGACTCACGGGATACTACCGGAGATTTATCAAGGGGTACGGCAGCATTGTGACCCCCCTCACGGAGTTAACCTCCAGAAATCAGCCGAAAAAGGTCAGCTGGACCCCCGCCTGCCAAGAGGCGTTCGAAACCTTGAAAGATGCCATGTGTACGGCCCCAGTCCTACAAGCCCCCGACTACTCCCGAGAGTTTGTAGTCCAGACGGACGCGTCCGAGCATGGCATCGGAGCAGTTCTGTCCCAGGTGAACGAGAACGGCCTGGATCAGCCAGTGGCGTTCATTAGCCGGAGGCTACTCCCTCGAGAACAAAGGTGGAGCACCATCGAGCGGGAAGCCTTCGCGGTGCTTTGGGCCCTGAAGAAGCTGAGGCCCTACCTGTTCGGTACTCACTTCCGGGTTCAAACCGACCACCGCCCTCTCCGGTGGCTAATGCAGATGAGAGGGGAGAATCCCAAATTGCTGCGCTGGTCCATCTCCCTCCAGGGGATGGACTTTACTGTTGAGCACCGGCCTGGCGTTAACCACGCCAACACAGACGGCCTGTCCCGATTCTTCCGCCTCAGCGAAGAGAACCCCCAAGAGGATGGGTAGTTCTCCCCGCCTTCAGCTGGGGGAGACGCGTGTTGGACCCGGCCTCGTGGCGTGGTTCGCGCCTGTCCCGCCACACCCTGCGAGCTTAAGCCTGCACCCTGAAGCCTGGTCGTCTCACCCCCGATAAGCCAGAGCCCCCCGTAAACCACGACCAGGCCCGCCTGTCCCCGTCCCGCTCCCGGCTCCGAGCGCCTAACCTTGCATGTCCCACAAGGCCCGGCAGCCATTTTTCCCTTCCCGAGATCCCTGTCTCCCTGGGCCTAGCGTGACCCCGGCCCCAGCGAAACCCAGACTCCAAAGGCGTGCCAGTCCCGGCTGGGGGGTAAAGGACTCCCCGAGTGTGATAAGCCAGGCAGTTTCGATCGCACCTTTGGCCTCCCTGAGTGCTGGCTCCAGACCTGCTGGGCGTCTGGGAATTCCCGGACCCATTTCTCAAAGGATCAAAGAGCCAACCGCCGGACCTCGCCGACGACCAGCCCCCAGGGCTTGAGACCTCCGTCTGCGAGGGTCCGGACATCAAAGATCCCCTGGACTATATCTGGGCCCGCCCGACAACTAGAGGGCAGTTGTATCTTGGACCTGAAGCCTGCTGATCTGATCGCGGCTGACCCTAAGAAGAACTCATCTGGAACCTCGGAGCCCTGCTGACGCTGTCGCGGCTCAAGCTGAACTGTAACCATCGGAGCCCTGCTGACGCTGTCGCGGCTCAAGCTGAACTATAACCATCGGAGCCCTGCTGACGCTGTCGCGACTCAAGCTGAACTATAACCATCGGAGCCCTGCTGACGCTGTCGCGGCTCGTCCTCTCTAAGATCTCGGAGCCCTGCTGACGCTGTCGTGGCTCAAGCTTGAACCTGCCATCATCCGAGCCCTGCTGACGCTGTCGCGGCTCCTCGAGAACTTCTCCGGATCGAGCCCTGCTGACCTCGTCGCGGCTCAAGGAGTACTCTGGTCCGGCTGGAACATCGAGATCGCCATCACGACCGAGCCGACCCGACGTGAGTGAAGTAGCCGGTACGACCACCATCTTCCGTATCCCCCGGCTCGAGGATTGAGAGCTGTGCTCTGGATACGCCTCGTACCGGCCCAGAGACTAAAAGACTGTCCCGCTTCCCTCTTCCCGAACCCTCCAAGACTTTGTGGACCTTCGGTCACTGTGTACATAAGAGTGCTTCGTTCTTTTATCCCTTATACAAAGAACTTATTACTAGAACCCCCGGCGTGGTGTCTGTTCGTAGGTGTGGTGTGAGCTCCGTGTGTACGATCCTAGACTCGAAGTCCTCCCCGGTGGGGACCTCACAATAAGACTCGGCAAGATCTGTAGGAGAGGTGGGTCTTGGGGGGACCGGGTGAGCATAACCTGGCCCTCGGAGATTGCCTCTTCCAACAATAATCCTCATCAGCCAGGCTATCTTGAATCCAGTGGCCAAGTGAACAAGGGACTCACGTCTGAGCATACCCTGCCACACTTAGGGCGAACAAAGCGATACAAAAGGGGATGATGGACGGAGCGTTTTAACAAATCAAACACTCACCCCCAGTCAACTGATCTGGGTTTAATCCATCACCATTCTTTAGTTCACTCAGCCACCCCAATTCAGACATGGCTATACGCAAATCAGTCTGACCCTGTGCCTCATGGGAACAGTCCAGCCCGAACTGCCAAGCCATGTCTTCCCTGGACCGGAAACAAGCATCCTGGGACCGGTTTCGAATTCATAATCCTCATCAGCCAGGCTATCTTGAATCCAGTGGCCAAGTGAACAAGGGACTCACGTCTGAGCATACCCTGCCACACTTACGGCGAACAAAGCGATACAAAAGGGGATGATGGACGGAGCGTTTTAACAAATCAAACACTCACCCCCAGTCAACTGATCTGGGTTTAATCCATCACCATTCTTTAGTTCACTCAGCCACCCCAGTTCAGACATGGCTATATGCAAATCAGTCTGACCCTGTGCCTCATGGGAACAGTCCAGCCCGAACTGCCAAGCCATGTCTTCCCTGGACCGGAAACAAGCATCCCGGGACCAGTTTCGGATTCATAATCCTCATCAGCCAGGCTATCTTGAATCCAGTGGCCAAGTGAACAAGGGACTCACGTCTGAGCATACCCTGCCACACTTAGGGAGAACAAAGCGATACAAAAGGGGATGATGGATGGAGCGTTTTAACAAATCAAACACTCACCCCCAGTCAACTGATCTGGGTTTAATCCATCACCATTCTTTAGTTCACTCGGCCACCCCACTTCAGACATGGCTATATGCAAATCAGTCTGACCCTGTGCCTCATGGGAACAATCCAGCCCGAACTGCCAAGCCATGTATTCCCTGGACCGGAAACAAGCATCCTGGGACCGGTTTCGGATTCATAATCCTCATCAGCCAGGCTATCTTGAATCCAGTGGCCAAGTGAACAAGGGACTCACGTCTCAGCATACCCTGCCACACTTAGGGCGAACAAAGCGATACAAAAGGGGATGATGGACGGAGCGTTTTAACAAATCAAACACTCACCCCCAGTCAACTGATCTGGGTTTAATCCATCACCATTCTTTAGTTCACTCAGCCACCCCAGTTCAGACATGGCTATATGCAAATCAGTCTGACCCTGTGCCTCATGGGAACAGTCCAGCCCGAACTGCCAAGCCATGTCTTCCCTGGACTGGAAACAAGCATCCTGGGACCGGTTTCGGATTCATAATCCTCATCAGCCAGGCTATCTTGAATCCAGTGGCCAAGTGAACAAGGGACTCACGTCTGAGCATACCCTGCCACACTTAGGGCGAACAAAGTGATACAAAAGGGGATGATGGACGGAGCGTTTTAACAAATCAAACACTCACCCCCAGTCAACTGATCTGGGTTTAATCCATCACCATTCTTTAGTTCACTCAGCTACCCCAGTTCAGACATGGCTATATGCAAATCAGTCTTACCCTGTGCCTCATGGGAACAGTCCAGACTGAACTGCCAAACCATGTCTTCCCTGGACCTGAAACAAGCATCCTGGGACCGGTTTCGGATTCATAATCCTCATCAGCCAGGCTATCTTGAATCCAGTGGCCAAGTGAACAAGGGACTCACGTCTGAGCATACCCTGCCACACTTAGGGCGAACAAAGCGATACAAAAGGGAATGATGGACGGAGCGTTTTAACAAATCAAGCACTCACCCCCAGTCAACTGATCTGGGTTTAATCCATCACCATTCTTTAGTTCACTCAGCCACCCCAGTTCAGACATGGCTATATGCAAATCAGTCTGACCCTGTGCCTCATGGGAACAGTCCAGCCCGAACTGCCAAGCCATGTCTTCCCTGGACCGGAAACAAGCATCCTGGGACCGGTTTCGGATTCATAATCCTCATCAGCCAGGCTATCTTGAATCCAGTGGCCAAGTGAACAAGGGACTCACGTCTGAGCATACCCTGCCACACTTAGGGCGAACAAAGCGATACAAAAGGGAATGATGGACGGAGCGTTTTAACAAATCAAGCACTCACCCCCAGTCAACTGATCTGGGTTTAATCCATCACCATTCTTTAGTTCACTCAGCCACCCCAGTTCAGACATGGCTAGGGGACAGCTAGGAGTGCTCGGGAGTGACCGCTGCGCCTCTCACCAGGCCGGGTCACCCTCTTGCTCCTCCTGCCGCCTCCTGCTCCAGCCTGCCTTGCCAGCCTTGCCAGCCTGCCTAGCTGCATTTCACGCCGCCGCAGACGCCCCCCTGGTCCCACGAGCAGCCCAGCCACTGCAGAGCCGGCCGCTCGCCCGTTCCCGCCGCTGCTTGCCCAGGCCCCGCCCACCACCGGCCCATTGGACGAGCCGCTCCCGCCGCCCAGCTGACCCGCCCTCACGTCCCCCTTCTTATGATGCCCCCAGAGCGACCGCGCAGCGGACGCGCGCAGCGGGAGCACCGTATGAGCGCCGAAGGTGCGCCAAAGGTAAGCCCGTCTACGCCCGTCCACGCCTGGACCGCGCCCAGCGCCAGGACCCCTGGCCCCCACCGCCGGAAGCCGACCAGACGAACCTATGACTCCACCGAACTCAACGCTCTCAACACCGGCCGAACCCCGGGATGCTACCGAGCCACACCGAGACGCACCCACGGACCCTTCAGCTGCCACTCCTGCAAGTTCACCTGCAACCGGACCCATGCCACACCAGCACCCACCAAGCCGAACTCCAGCAGCACCCACCTGAAGTGCATCCTGCTCAACACCCGCTCCGTCCAAAGACACGCCGTCGAGCTTTGGAACCTGCTCGACACCACAGACCCAGACGTCGCCTCCCTCACGGAAACCTGGATGAACGCCTCCTCAGCGCCCGACATCGCCATCGCCATCCCGGACGGCTACAAGATCATCCGGAGGGACCGCGTCAACCAGACAGGAGGAGGCATCGCCATCATCCACAGGAACACCATCCGCATCACGACCAACACCGACGACACCCTCGCACCCGCCGAACACCTGCACTTCCCGATCCACGTCAACCCCAAGACCACCCTCAGAGGCACCCTCATCTACAGACCCCCGGGACCATGCACACAATTCAGCGAGGACATCGCCGACTTCGTCAGCCCGCTCGCCCTCCCCTCAGCCGACTACATCCTCCTCGGAGACCTCAACTTCCACCTGGAGAACAACAACGACCGCAACACCACCACCCTGCTGGACAACCTCGCCAACCTCGGACTCAAGCAACTGGTGACCACCCCCACCCACTACGCCGGACACACACTCGACCCGATCTTCTCCTCCAGCAAGGACATCGCCTTCAGCCACGCCACGGGACTCCAATGGACGGACCACAGCTGCGTCCATTTCAGCTACAGAAGGACCACGCTCCACCATCACCAGCAACAGGCTCCCCGCAGAAGCTGGAACAAGATCACTGCAGACCAGCTCACTACTTCCCTGAGCAAGAACCCTCCCACCAGCACAACGAACCCCAGCCAAGCGGCCACCAACCTCACGAAATGGATCAGCGACTGCGCAGACGACCTCGCCCCTCTGAAGACCCAGCCGAGCCGACCCGGCAGCAAGAAAGCCCCATGGTTTAACGACGAACTCAAGAGCTCCAAGAAGAACTGCAGAGCACTCGAGAAAACCTGGCGCAGAGACCCAACACCGGACAACATGACTGCCCTCAAGCTCGCCACCCGAAAACACCACAAGCTGATCCGCGCCACCAAGAAAACCGCATTCAAGGAACGACTGGACAACAACGCACACAACAGCAAGGAACTCTTCAACATCGTGAAAGAGCTCTCCAACCCCAACGCCGGAAACAACGACATCACCCCTTCGCAAGACCTCTGCAACTCCCTCGCCTCCTACTTCCACAACAAGATCGCGGACATACACAACAGCTTCAGCACTCAACCAACGCACGCCACGACCGAACCGCCGCCCCCCACCACCACCCTCCGCGCCTGGACCCCGATCAGCACCGAAGACACCATCCGCACGATGAACTCCATCCACTCCGGATCTCCGACCGACCCCTGCCCTCACCACGTCTTCAACAAGGCCGATGCTGTCATCGCACCCCACCTGCGGGACATCATCAACACCTCCTTCGACATCGCCACCTTCCCGGAGAGCTGGAAGCACGCCGTACTCAGCGCTCTACTCAAGAAACCATCAGCAGACCCTACCGACCTCAAGCACTACCGCCCCATCTCGCTGCTCCCGTTTCCGGCCAAAGTCATCGAGAGACCGTCAACAAGCAACTGGCCGCCTTCCTCGAGATGAACGGCTCCCTCGACCTCTCGCAGTCTGGCTTCCGGGCCAACCACAGCACCGAGACCGCCCTGATCGCAGCTACAGATGACATCCGAGCCCTGCTCGACAACGGAGAAACAGCGGCCCTCATCCTCCTGGACCTCTCCGCGGCCTTCGACACTGTCTGCCACCGCACCCTAGTACAGCGCCTCAGCAACGTCGGAATCCAGGAGAAGGCACTGGAGTGGATCACCTCCTTCCTCGCCGGAAGGACACAGAGAGTCCGCCTCCCCCCGTTCAGATCGGAGGCCACCGAAGTCATCTGCGGCGTTCCTCAAGGCTCCTCGCTCAGCCCAACTCTCTTCAACGTCTACATGAGCCCCCTCGCAGCCATCGCACGCCAGCACAACCTGAACATCATCTCCTACGCAGATGACACCCAGCTGATCCTCTCCCTCACCAACGACCCCGCCACCGCCAGAGCCAACCTGCACGAAGGGATGACAGACGTAGCCAAATGGATGTCGAACAGCCGCTTGAAACTGAACTCGGACAAGACGGAAGTCCTCATCCTGGGATCCTCACCCTCCACCTGGGACGACTCCTGGTGGCCCCCCGCCCTGGGCAGCGCACCCAAACCAACTGACCACGCACGCAACCTGGGCTTCATCCTGGACTCCTCCCTCTCCATGACCAGACAAGTCAACGCCGTCTCCTCGTCGTGCTTCAACATCCTGCGAATGCTACGCAAGATCTTCCGATGGATCCCCACCGAGACCAGGAAGACGGTCACCCAGGCCCTCGTCACCAGCCGTCTGGACTACGGCAACTCCCTCTACGCCGGTACCACCGCCAAACTCCAGAAGAGACTTCAGCGGATCCAGAACACCTCAGCACGACTCATCCTGGACATCCCCCGCCGCAGCCACATCTCCGGACACCTGAGAGACCTGCACTGGCTCCCGGTCAACAAGAGAATCACCTTCCGGCTCCTCACCCACGCACACAAAGCCCTACACAACCAAGGACCAGGATACCTCAACAGCCGCCTCAACTTCTACGCTCCCACGCGCCAGCTTCGATCGACCAGCCACGCCCTCGCCGCCGTCCCCCGCATCCGAAGAGCCACCACAGGAGGAAGGGCCTTCTCCTACCTGGCCGCCAAGACTTGGAACTCCCTTCCGACCCACCTCCGCCTGACCCAGGACCACCTCGCCTTCAGGAAGCAGCTCAAGACCTGGCTGTTCGAGCAGTAGCGGTCCCCCCCCCCAGCGCCTTGAGACCCTCCGGGTGAGTAGTGCGCTATACAAATGTTCTGATTGATTGATTGATTGATTATGCAAATCAGTCTGACCCTGTGCCTCATGGGAATGGTCCAGCCTGAACTGGATTCAAGATAGCCTGGCTGATGAGGATTATGAATCCGAAACCGGTCCCAGGATGCTTGTTTCCGGTCCAGGGAAGACATGGCTTGGCAGTTCGGGCTGGACTGTTCCCACGAGGCACAGGGTCAGACTGATTTGCATATAGCCATGTCTGAACTGGGGTGGCCGAGTGAGCTAAAGAATGGTGATGGATTAAACCCAGATCAGTTGACTGGGGGTGAGTGTTTGATTTGCTCAAACGCTCCGTCCATCATCCCCTTTTGTATCGCTTTGTTCGCCCTAAGTGTGGCAGGGTATGCTCAGACGTGAGTCCCTTGCTCACTTGGCCACTGGATTCAAGATAGCCTGGCTGATGAGGATTATGAATCCGAAACCGGTCCCAGGATGCTTGTTTCCGCTCCAGGGAAGACATGGCTTGGCAGTTCGGGCTGGACTGTTCCTACGAGGCACAGGGTCAGACTGATTTGCATATAGCCATGTCTGAACTGGGGTGGCCGAGTGAGCAAAAGAATGGTGATGGATTAAACCCAGATCAGTTGACTGGGGGTGAGTGTTTGATTTGCTCAAACGCTCCGTCCATCATCCCCTTTTGTATCGCTTTGTTCGCCCTAAGTGTGGCAGGGTATGCTCAGACGTGAGTCCCTTGCTCACTTGGCCACTGGATTGAAGATAGCCTGGCTGATGAGGATTATGAATCCGAAACCGGTCCCAGGATGCTTGTTTCTGGTCCAGGGAAGACATGGCTTGGCAGTTCGGGCTGGACTGTTCCCACGAGGCACAGGGCCAGACTGATTTGAATATATAGTCATGTCTGAACTGGGGTGGCCGAGTGAGCTAAAGAATGGTGATGGATTAAACCCAGATCAGTTGACTGGGGGTGAGTGTTTGATTTGCTCAAACGCTCCGTCCATCATCCCCTTTTGTATCGCTTTGTTCGCCCTAAGTGTGGCAGGGTATGCTCAGATGTGAGTCCCTTGCTCACTTGGCCACTGGATTCAAGATAGCCTGGCTGATGAGGATTATGAATCCGAAACCGGTCCCAGGATGCTTGTTTCCGGTCCAGGGAAGACATGGCTTGGCAGTTCGGGCGGGACTGTTCCCACGAGGCACAGGGTCAGACTGATTTGCATATAGCCATGTCTGAACTGGGGTGGCCGAGTGAGCTAAAGAAAGGTGATGGATTAAACCCAGATCAGTTGACTGGGGGTGAGTGTTTGATTTGCTCAAACGCTCCGTCCATCATCCCCTTTTGTATCCCATAGGAGAGACCTAGTCAGGTAATCCAGCCCCCTTTCTTAGTATAAGTATAGGAGCGGTGTCCCCAGGACTTTAGATTATCCTGGACGAATCTTTGTAAGACATATCTTGGACCTTCGACATTCCATTCTGACTGGAAGATGGAAGACATCTCCCTTGTGGAAAAGGAGTGACCACCCTGTGAAAACAGGAACCAACAGCATCTTTGCTGGTCTGCATCCTCGAGGCTCCTGCCTGATCCCGAAGACTTTTCAACACAAGAACTAGACTTCCAGACTTCTCTGATCCTGACCCACATCCACAGCAAAGCTGAGACACGTGGCGGATACGAGAGATGTGGGACCAGACATCTTGGACATCCTTCATTTTGCTACCTGCACTCCTTTCCTGAAGCCTCAGTAAGTTTTGCATTGTGGTAAGAGAAGCCACAACCCCGAGCACCATTTGCACCTTAGCTCAGGCCCCCACACTCTGCGAGTGCCCCATGAGCTCCGCCTTGGCATTTGAGCTCAACGCGTCTTCCTGGTTTCTTGCCTGTTGGCTTGTGAGCCCCCTGAAGATCTTCCTTTGAATTGTACTTTATTATCCTGGTTGCTCCAGGCATGCTCCAGCTTCCCTGTAAAGGAGAAGCACCACAGACCTTGCTGGTCTGCAACAGAGCCAATCTTGACATCCTGCATGGGTTGCAGTTGACAAGGCTTGTTGGATCCAATCCGGATACCGACACCACAGTCATCTAGATCCATTGTGGGATAGCTCAAATCCAGCTCCTGGACATTGTCGATGTCTCCTGGACCTCGTGGCTGAAGAGACAAACTCACCTTCTTCACCTTAAAGCACCCGACATTGCCTTGTTCCTTCCTGGTCACTGGCTAGTGACCCAGACTCTGTCCCCTCTGCTTTCAGATTCTTCACATCTCTGATCCACCCTTGGATCCACCGGGACACTTTTCCTCTGGTTGCCTGCAGCATTTCTTCGCAGCTCTCCATAGAAAAGACGACAAAACCTGACACGAAAAGACACCTATGCACCCGGCTTCCCTGGGTGAGGTAACACGAGTACTCCAGTGCTCCCGTGGGTCTTGACTCTCAAAGTGTCCTAGTTTAAAAGGGTTCCATCCTAGTCCATCTGGAAGTGTCCTTAATTGTCCTTAAATTGTAACTTTGTAACTTTTACGATCTCCATCTATGGAAAGTCAATGGGAACCAGCGCCTGTGTTTAGACACTGCACACGTCTACCGTGCGCCTCCGACTTCCTAACCTTTGGTTGTTTAGTGTAGCCCCAGCGATTCTAGAGGCCCTAGGCCTGCTTTCTAACTCTCACGTGGTACTTATACCACTTTCTTAGTATATGGTTTGTGAGGCCCCTAGGGCATAACGTATACTGTGCAACTTATTGTATATTAACTGTGTAACTTGTATTGTATTTTTACCTCTGACCTCATAAAGAGTGCAGAGGGGTTGTGTTTAGATTAAATACATATATATATTTGATATATACCTTGTGTGGTGTCCTTCATTTGGTATTCAAGGGGTTATATATGGTAAAGTAACTTGCTTAACTCGCCTACTGAAGTCTTAGCCTGAAGACTGTTGGTTCATGCTACCACTAGGATAGCTTTCTATAAGGTTGACTTTACAACCACCATGAATAAGACGATTAGACAAGGTGCCCACTAGAACTAGTGGACATCATATGCCAGGCTAACTTCTCACAGCCCCCTCCCAGTTGTGGGTCTTCCTCCCTCTCTAGGTTGCGCCCTCCTGGGGTCTAGTATGTGGGGCAATCTCGCCGCCTGTTTGAGCACGCCTCCCTTTAGGCCGGATCCGCTGCTTAGACACTCACGTGCATTTCCCACACTACCTTGTAGGCTTCAACCCTCCGGGTGCCGTTTCTACTCACCTGCACTGCTTCCCACTCCTGCTTCATCTCGCCAACAGTTGACTTTCCTGCTCTATTTGTGCATTGCGCTGGCCTGCGCTGTCTGCTCCATTATGTGCTACACCCTGCCTCGCCCCCTTATGGTTGACATTGTCTGCTGGACTTGGAACGTCCGTGGCCTAAACGATTCCCACAAGGCCCGCCTGATCCATTCCCACCTACAGCGTCACAAAGTAGATATGTGTCTCTTGCAGGAGACGCACTTGCTGCCTGGCACCGTCTACAGACTCTGAGCCCGCTACTGGGGGGAATCCCACTCTTCCACATATTCATCATATGCCAGAAGCGTTTCCATTTTGCTGCACTGCGGCCTCCCTTGGCAGACCTCCCGGGTACTCCTTGATCCAGAGGGTAGTTACGTAATCCTCCATGGTTTGCTACTAGCCCAGCCCGTCACGATTGTCGCAGTTTACGGCCCCAACTCTGATGACCCGGACTTTTTCTATCATGTTTGGCTTCTCATCTCCTCCTGTGACCCCGCGGCGGTGGTTTGGGATGGTGATTTTAATGTTACTCCTTCAGCGACCTTGGACCGTTCTGGCTCTTACACTTCCCACCCGCGTGCAGCTGCAGCTCTCACGTACATTATGTCTGACAATGCACTTCATGACGTTTGGCGCCACCTCCGACCAGATACCCGCGAGGGTACCTGCATGACTGGAGAGAGGGGCTGCTGGTTGCGAATCGATCTCTGATTGACCTCGCCGGATGTCTTGTCCTGGCTCGCCGACGCAGAGCATATGGCCCGCACCTTCTCCGATGATGCGCCGGTTCAGATTTGTCTTAGGCCTCCTCATTCCCAGCGTCATGCCTTTACTTGGTGCCTTCCTCCCAATGCCTTACAGGACTCCGTGTTCTGCTTGAATATTCACACTGCGATCACTATTTATTTTGAGTTAAACGCAGGCTCCGTCTACTCCGCCTGCACCCTATGGGAGGGTTTCAAGGCTTTCATCCGGGGCGAGTGTATTCCCAGGCAGACGGGCATCCTCCACTCTATCTACTACTACTACTACTACTCTTATATTACTCTACTCACTCTATCCGCTCCACCCTGGCACGGCTTGAGGGGGAGATCAAAGATCTGGATGCTGCCCAGGCGGCGTGCCCCAGCCCGAAGACACTGGCGCTCTTACGCCAAAAGCACACCGAATTCTCGGATGAGGCCGGACATGAACTGTCCTTCCTGGGCAGAGAGGGACGGGCGCACTGCTGTGGGGAGGGGGACCGCCCAGGTCGCACTCTTGCTAACCCCTTACATCCACCGCATACAGCCTCGTACATCACCGCCCTCACTGATGGCGATCTGGATAGGACCACCTCCCCGGACGATATTAAATCCTGTTTTATCGACTTCTATTCACAACTCTACTCTGTTGGCATTCCTCTGCCATGGGTGGAGTTTGATCAATATTTTGAGTCCATTGCCCTGATCTGGCACGAAGATCATCATCACAAATTTCTCCATGAGCCTTTCTTTAGGGAAGAAATATTGGCAGCCATAAACAGCCTCTCAGCAGACAAAGCCCAGGAACTAGATGGCCTGCCAGCCTTGTTCTACAAATCGTTCGCTGACATCCTGGAGCCGCATCTGGCGGCCATGTATAATGAGTCCTTTGACACCGGTCTTTTTCCGCCTTCGCTGCGCGAGTCTTTGATAACCCTGCTCCTTAAGCCTGACAAGCCTGCAAACCGTCATGACTGCTACCGACCCCTTTCCCTTATAAACATAGATTATAAAATGTTTGCCAAATTGATCGCCTCCCGTATTCTCCTCTTGATGCCTACCATCGCCCTCCCGGATCAATCTGGCTTCATACCTGGGAGGGCAACCTCATATAACCTTCGTACCATCTTTTCTGTTTTACATCAAATGAATCCTACCCTGCTGGCTATTACCGCCCTTCTCGACACCACAAAGGATGTTCGACACTTTGGAGTGGCCTTTCCTATTGTACATCCTACAGCGTATGGGTTTTAGCGACATCTTTAGCATTAGTTTCTCGTCCCGCTCTCTTGTTGTCTCAATGTACGCGGACGACATCACCCTATATGTCCGCCATCCTCAGGAAAACCTCAGTCCCCTAGTCCAGGAAATCATACACTTTGGAGGGCTCTCGGGCTCCCAGGTGAATTGGAGCAAGTCTGTTTCTGTTTCCCCTTACCAACGCCACTGTACCCTTCCCACCTGACTTCCCGTTTGAGTGGGCCTCTGGCCCCACGCGCTACTTGGGCATTTGGTTGAGTAGGGATTTGGACAAGTTGTGGAGGGCAAACTTCGGGCGGGCAGTCAATTGGCTTGAATCCAGGATCCCTTCGTGGAGCGGACTACCATTGTCTCTGGCTGGCCGGATCGCCATCGCCAAAATGGTGGTACTTCCTAAATTACCATATCTCTTCTTGAACGTGCCTAATCCCCTTACCTCTCTTTCATAAAATGCGCTCTCTGGTTGTCTTGCTCGTATATGGCGGGTAAACAACCCAAGGTGGCCTACGATATCCTCACTCTCCCTATGTCTGCTGGTGGGATGGGCGCTCCTGACTTTCGGCACTACGCCCTATGTGCCCAGGCCAGCTTTCTGCACTTCTGGATCCACCCCACCCCCTATCAGCCCCACGTTGCGGTTGACACCGATGTGGCTTCTCCCTGGCCCCTGTCGACTGTTCTGTTCGCGCCAGCGGTTCGCCCCCAGGCGAAGGTCGACACGGTCGAGAAGCTGTGCTGGGCTTGGTCCTGCCTGCGCCGACACTCTGGACTTTCCCTTTTCTCTGCTAACAACCATGCCAATTGTAAATCACCCAGACTTCCCCTCGCTTCAGTCGTCCAGCATGACCCGACATGCAGCACGTTTGGGTCTCAGGACTGTGGCGGATCTTTACCCAGAAAATTCCTTTTACTCTCTTTCCGATTCTCCCCGGTTGCAAGACACACTGCTATTTTATCAGTTGCGCGCCATTTGCCGGAAACTGCACCCCACCTTTCCCCAGCCCCCGCCCAACCTTCCAGCTCTGGACTTCATACACTCCTCCCCTTTGCCGCACAAGTTAGTTACTAAGCTTTATGCTTTCTCTCTTGCGTCAGCCCACATCACCTCTGATCGGGCCCGGGAGGCGTGGAGTGCAGACCTAGGGACTGACATTTCGGAGGCTGACTGGCTTTACTGCGGTAATCAAACCAAAAAGCTGTCACCAAATTACCGGCTCCGCCTGATCCACTTCAAGTACTTGCACAGGCTGTAGCGCACCCCAGTGCAGCTCCATCGGCTCGGGCATACTCCTGGGGATAACTGTTTGCATTGCACTGCTCCTGCTGCGTACTTTGCCCACTTGGCGTGACTCTGCTCTAAGGTTTCCGAGTTCTGGCTGGCGGTGTGCTCCACCATCTCTGACATTACCGGCACTGCCGTTCAACCTGATCCCCCGTGCCTTCTAGGCTTTGTTAAGCTTTGTCCTGATACTTCCCGCGCCGCTTTATTGCGATGCTATTGGTACTCGCTAGACGTAGGGTGGCCATGTGTTGGGGCCAGAGACCCGCTCCTAGGGTTGAGAGTTGGCTGGAGGATGCCTCCCGGTGCCAGACCCTCCTATCGGAGTTCTGGGACTTAATACCTGCCCGATCTCACCCGGTTGACATTTGGGTCCCCTTGGTTTCCTATCTCTTCTCCCGTTCCCACCCCAGTGGTGCTTCCGCTCCCGCACTCCCTGGAGGCCCTGGATCCGTGGCGGCCACCGGTGCTGGTCAGTGACTGCCCCCCCCCCATCGCTATTTCCCATCAGCGCACCTGCTATCCCCACTACTGATGCTCTTTCATGTGTGCCTCCTCCTCTGAGGGTCGTGACCCTGGTACTGTGGAGCTGTGTTCTCAACATTTCTGATTCGCTATATTACTGTGAATGTAACCTGATTGCAATTTAATATCCGACCTGTAATGTACCTTGCTGCTGTGTGCGATAGTACTGCACGATGTACTGTATCTGTTATGTCTTTCTTCATGAATAAAGGTTTTTGAAAACCTTTTTAAAAAATAGTTAACACCACACTTTCCACAATGTAGGGATGTAGCTAGATATGAAGTTAGTACCTGTGTCTGAAAAGACCTCCTTAGGGAACCCCACTATGAAAAATATTCCCTGTAGTGGTCCTACTTGGAATGGCCACTAGATATCAAGTGGCATGGTCCACGACTACAAATATATAACTGTGTCCAGATGCTCCTCTTCTTACCTGCTTGGAACTGAACATCGGCCAGACACAATTTAGCCACCTTGACCCATATCAGCAGCTTGCATTGCGAGTCCTCCCGCCGCCGCTTTTTTCACACTAGCGGCCGCCGAGCGGAGGACTCGCTATCCCGGCATCCCTTGCTGCGGCGCTCCCTGACGCCGTCATCAGAGCGCCCGGAGGCGCATTAAAGCTCCTGCAGCCCCGGCAGAAGCGGGCTTCTCTTCTTACCTGCTTGGAACTAAACATCGGCCAGACACAATTTAGCCACCTTGACCCATATCAGCAGCTTGCATTGCGAGTCCTCCCGCCGCCGCTTTTTTTACACTAGCGGCCGCCGAGCGGAGGACTCGCTATCCCGGCATCCCTTGCTGCGGCGCTCCCTGACGCCGTCATCAGAGCGCCCGGAGGAGCATTAAAGCTCCTGCAGCCCCGGCAGAAGCGGGCTTCTCTTCTTACCTGCTTGGAACTGAACATCTGCCAGACACAATTTAGCCACCTTGACCCATATCAGCAGCTTGCATTGCGAGTCCTCCCGCCGTCGCTTTTTTCACACTAGCGGCCGCCGAGCGGAGGACTCGCTATCCCGGCATCCCTTGCTGCGGCGCTCCCTGGCGCCGTCATCAGAGCGCCCGGAGGCGCATTAAAGCTCCTGCAGCCCCGGCAGTAGCGGGCTCCTCTTCTTACCTGCTTGGAACTGAACATCGGCCAGACACATTTTAGCCACCTTGACCCATATCAGCAGCTTGCATTGCGAGTCCTCCCGCTGCCGCTTTTTTCACACTAGCGGCCGCCGAGCGGAGGACTCGCTATCCCGGCATCCCTTGCTGCGGCGCTCCCTGACGCCGTCATCAAAGCGCTCGGAGGCGCATTAAATTAAAGCTCCTGCAGCCCCCGCATCGCAGGAGCGCGCGGGAGCACCCGGGGCGAAGCCCGGGCAAAGGGAGGGCCCTCTGTGGCCCTCGGAGGTCGGAGGAGGCCGGGCAGGGCCCGCTCTCTTAATTCCACAGTACTCTGGGCTACAATCAACAGGTGAGATCACGCAACTATAGACTGTCTGTTGTGTTCCTAAAACCCAAGGGGAGATGTCTCTGAAATCTAAGAAGGGGAGAAAGACTGAACCAACGATAACAGGCGGCAGTATAATCGGGACTCTAGAAAGTTTTTTTGCAAGGACTGCTGCGGTGGTGGGGAGAGAAATAGAACTGACGGAGAAACGACTATCTTTAGAACTTGGGACAACGAAGAGGTCGTCGCTAGGTGCAATAAGAGATGCTAGTACACCTGAGTCCATACCCATTGCTGTTAACTTGATTTCCACAGGAAATAACTCAAATGAGAGCATTTCTTCCACTGTCGATTATTCGTCTACTTGTAATAGTGTTTCATCTGATGAATACCAGCCAATTGTAATAAAAAGTAAAGCCAGGTCAAAGGATAGTAGACCTGCTTGCACTAAACAAGCAGGAAAAAGGAAAAGGGGAGGCAACTGTCATGTAGGTAGGAAACCTAAAATTATGAAAAAAACAATAAGGAGGTGAAGTCACTCTTTGGTAAAAATTTGGCAATGCCATCTAGCCCCCCTAAGCAGGACCCACCCCTAGTACTACCTACACCTTCCCGATTAATTAATTATCAACCTTTTCCTACATTTGATACAGAGGGGGTTTGCACTATAGTACATATGGAACATTTGTTACGATCATTCACACTCCCGCTCATTGAGAGGTTGAAGGTCTTAATTAATAAAGTAAACTCTCTCTGCATGGAAGTTGCAAATATAAAAAAAGGCTCAGGGACTCCCAAATCTACCTCACACAATAGGGGGCCAGAAATTGAGCAAAGGGGGCAGGGTAAAGTCATCCTTTCCATCCCATGCCCGAAATCTGAAAGTGTACTGGAAGGATTAAAACCAATTAGAACTAAGATTGGCTTAGGGGATAGTTCAGGAAATAAAACAGGGGGTCAAAAGAACATTGAAGATAAAGAAGATAGGAAAAATGGGCTAAACTCATGTCATATACAGGACAAGGGCGCAAGGGATGTACCTGAAATAACAGGTACTCCGGCCAAGCTCCGGACTCTTGACCTACCACCTCAATCTGCTCCACTGGTTCTAGTGTTAGGGAATGTACCTCCCCTGAAGGAGGGAGCCAGAGAGAACCACAACCAGTTGAGAAACAAAGTTGCACACTGGTTGTCTAGTAACACTGCAGAGGGTAGGTTGGTAGGGCCAAATATTATAATGGTTACTCGGGTGTCGTGGATTGGCAGGTGTAAGAAATCAAAAAAGGGCGACTGTGTGGTGGTCAACTTCAATAGTCAATCTCCAGTCGAGAGGATCATGAGCGAAGTGAGATGTGGGGGAGGGGGTAGGAGTCAGGGCATTGAGATCCTACCACTAGGCTTCTTTTACAGATCAATAAACCATGCCAGATTTACTAATGGGAACAACTGGCAACTAGTGAGGTGAGGTCCCCACGGACAGGCAGGATATCAGGGTGAGGCTCTAGGAGGACAGAGATGGGATATAGAGGGGCATAGTAGGTATCCATGGCCTAATAGATTTTCAACACTGTCAGGCTTAAATGATTGTGATTGACGCTGTAAGGGGAATGATGGCTATAAAAAGTATTGGGACAGTCCCCAAAAGCAGAATGAGGGTGTGGCAGTTACATCACCGGAAGGGGTTGAAGTAGGAGGTACTTTAACAGAATTCCAAAACGTACAAGTCCTTCCATTGAGAACCAATTTATCGACAGAGGCTCATATTAACGCAGTTAGTGGTTTACCTAGCACTAAGAGAATAGATCACAAAGTCGTGAAGAGAACTGAAGGACTCCTGAATGCATGTGTCGATAAAGATAATGGGAAACTAGTGCATGCTGTGGCAAATACGGAAAAGGTAGCTGTACCAATTATCAAAGGCCATGTTAATCTCCCACAACCAAAGACACTGGCACAACGAAATTTGGTAAGGGTTGTTTTTTGGAACATTTGTGGACTGGAGAATAAGGTTACCAATACAGTTTGGAGGGACTTTATATACAAATTTGACATCCTGTGTTTCCAGGAAACATGGCTCATAGGGGAAAAACATCTGGATGGTTATAAAACATTTCATACCCCGGCCGTACATTCCACTCATGGTAGGCACAAGGGGGGAATATGTGTTTATGTATCCAACTTGTTAAGTGTGCGGAGGATAAAAATGCTGAAGAGTTCCCCCTATTACCAAATGGTCTCTATCCATTTTACATCGGGATTCGTCTTGCTGGTGGTTAACTTTTATAATAACATAAAAGAAGGGTTTGAAGAAGTGTTGAATAATCTGATTGATGACTTAAATCACCTGTACCTTGCAAATGATAATGATATAATTGTTGTATGGGGAGGGGATTTTAATATTAGCATTTGTAACTCGAATGTATGTACCTCTAGAGAAGATGAGTGGGAAGGAAGCTACAGTGCGAACCATTTTAGACATTCAGGGAAAGGGGATAAATTAAATGACATTATGGCTACCCTTGACCTGGAGTTTGCAAATATGATGAGCTCCCCACTGGTGGAATTCAGCCCAACCTTTATATCAATGGGCCTATAATCAGTCATTGACTTTATATTAGTACCCAATAAGTACCATAACTGGGTGGAGAAGTCCGAGATACACTCAAATGGCCTCAGTGACCATCTGCCTATTAGCACTCATTTATCCCTACCTGCTTCCTCTAAATCCTCTACAGTAGAGGCTCTGGCGTGGGTACAGAATATAACATTGGCTCGACAAAATGGCTTTAGTCTAAAATGGAGTGCGTTAGATTCTGGGGAAACAAATAAGGGGATTGTTACCAAAGCACTGCCATATATCCAGATTTGTTAGATGAAAAGGCTTCAGATAAAGAAATACTGGATGCCTTTGGAAGCATCACAGCGATAATCCAGGATATCCTTAGAAGAACTGTTAAAAGGCGCCCAAAAGCTATAGGGTGGTTTGATACCCAATGCACTAAAGCATACATCAAATTAAAAGCCATGCTTAGCGCTGTACCCAGAAATGCTGAATTAATAAGAACTTGTAGAAGGGCATACAATCAAGCAAGGTTACAACGGAGAAGGGATTTAAAGGAACAAGCATGGCAAAACCTACTCCAAGCCTCTGAAAGTAGAAACCCAAAGTTGTTCTGGCAGGCAGTCAAAGCGCCCTACTTTACCAAGAAGGACATGGCAACAATTGAGGTGGCCATTGATGAACAGACATGGATTGACTTTTTCTCTAATGTCTATAAATGGGATGGGGAAAGTCTGTGCCCTATTATGGATAAGGAAGAACTAAACCTGGCCCACTCACCAATAGGCCTAGAAATTGACCTCGATGAAGTTTTGATGGCCAATAATACTAGTAAAGGAAATAAGGCTCCAGGCCCTGACGGGGTACCAAATGATGTTTTTAAGCTAACCCCGGACCTGTGGGCCCCAATATGCACACGCGTTTTACGATCATGCTGTGCAATAGGATTCATTAAAACTTGGTCTGAATCGGCAATAATACCGATACACAAAAAGGGGGATAGGGAGAGCCCATCTAATTATAGGCCAATATCTTTATTGGACTCCCTCATGAAGCTAGCAGGAAGGGAGGTCTTAAACAAACTACATACCTGGACAACTAACAATAATATTTTGAGTCCTGTGCAATATGGCTTTAGAGAGGGAATGGGTACTGTGGAGCAGGTCCTCAATTTCGTAATAATTCAGGGAAAATACACTCGGGCAAAGAAAGAACGCTTATATGCCATCTTCGTTGATCTCACAGCCGCTTTTGACTGTGTGGATCATGCGAAGTTATGGCAGACCCTTGAAGAAATAGGAGTGGAACCAGCCATAGTCTCAGTCCTTCGCCAGCTGTACTCTGGGGCAACAGCTAGAGTAAGGCACGGGACTAAGGGAGAATGCACTGGGCCCTTTCCCATAGAGAAGGGTGTCAGACAGGGCTGTGTGCTGGCCCCATTCCTATTTTCGATTTATACGAATGCCCTGGAAAAGGAATTGGAGGCAAGCAACATTGATTGCCCCAGATTCGGTAAGAAACAGGTTGTATCACTCCTCTATGCGGATGACGCAGTGCTTATGGCCCGCACAAAGATAGGTGCCAAGAGGGCTTTAGATAAATACAATCAGTTTATGGCGTCAAGAGGGCTAAAAATGAATGCCAAAAAATCGTTCATGATGGTGTGTGAAAAGGGGCGGACCGAAGTAAAGGAATTAAGGGTGGACGGCCTTACAATTGAATGCACAAAAACGTTTTCCTATTTAGGGGTATTGCTTGATGGTTCGGGGCAGTGGGGGGCTGCAATAATGTCCAGGACTTTGCTATTCAAACGCTCTATAGCGGTACTCATGAATTTCTCGAAACAGCTGGGCAAAAGACCCCTGGAAATCCTTTTAAAAATATATAAGGCAAAATGTAGGAGTATCGCCCTATATGGGGCTGGTATCTGGGGAATTCAGAATGCTCCGACCATTCAGTTAGTCGAGAACCATTTTTTAAGATATCTACTGGCGCTGTCACATGGTGCAGCGACATTTAGCTGCCACGAGGAACTAGGTCTGGAGTATATTTCTGACCTTATAAAACTCCAGCCAATGTTACTCTGGCATAGGGTATGGACAGGGGAATCATTGGAGTTAAATCGGGATATTATAAAGGATGCAATGGCCCTTGATAATGTAAAATGTATCCCGTAGTTAACGTATGTTAAAAATATCTTCTCAGATTTGCAAAGATCAGAACTATACAGTAACCCTGAAAACATGACTGGGATATCAAGGAAACACTTGAAACTATTATGCATGAGCCACTTTGGAATGTTAAGAAGTGCAAGTGAACTTCCAAAACGCACAGTCTTACAGCATCAAATGACCCTGCTATGCCAGTCGATTCAACCATATCTATCTATTTGCAGTGTGGGTTTTGACCGTTTTCTTTTAACGCGGTTCAGATTTGACCTATTCTTTCGGATGGTAACATTTCCGTCAAGAAATGATTGGTCAAGGGATTTGTCACCCTGTACTTGTGATGGTCTGTCAAAGCAATCTACATTCCATCTGATTTTATTTTGTAAATATTATGACAGCGAACGTAGAAGATGGATTAGACAGTATCTGAGACAGGGTCATTGGCGACAATGTAGACCAGCGTATTTAAGCCTTCTGCAATTAGGTAGCGAGAAATGTATTATGGTTATGATTTGGTTTTTTAAAGAGTATTTTAAAAAAAACGTAAATTAATGATGGTAATTGATTGATTGATGAGTTTTGGCAATAATTAATGTTAAAAGGAACGGCTTTATATCGAAAATTTACTAATTTAATGTCCTTTTTAAAACTGTTTTTAATAGGAGGGTGATTAAGTGTGTAATCAAATATGTATTTTTATTGTGACGCTTTTATGATTTTATACTTTGAAAAAAATCGAATAAAGCATTTTCTGATTCTGATTCTGATTCTGTGTCCAGATGCTGTTGGAGTGTTTAAGGGACCTAAAATATCTATCCCGACCCTCTCAAAGGGAACCCCAACCACTGGTAGTGGAATTAAGGGGGACCTTGCAGTACCATCTGACTTTCCACTTGCTTGGCAGGTGACACAGGAGTGGTAAAACTCTTTGCTATCTTCAGAAATGTGGGGCCAGTGAAAGTGAGGGACAAGCCTGTCTCAAGTTTTGCTCTGCCCAAGGTGTGTGTATGGGGAATGGAGTACGCTAGGGTCAATAGGAAAGCCCTGAATTTCTGTCTGAGGTATGACCAACCTCCTCGTGGCACCTGGCTTGGAGTCTCTACTTTCAGAAAATAGCAGCCCATCTTCCCAGTAATTCCCATGGGACCCACTGACATTTCCTATCTTCTCATCACCAGATTGCTGTCTGATTTGTTCAAGAGAGGGGCAGGCCTTCTGCTCCAGACTCAAGTCTTCCCTGGAAGGCCCCCATGCTCCCAGCATCTGTGCCTTGTCAGGCCCATGCTCTTTTGGGACAGTTCCTTCACAGGTACTGAGATAATTTCCCTCAGGAGGCTGATTCTCACTGGAGTCTGAGAGGAGGGCAAATCCTCACTCTTCCTGCTCTTTCTCTTGGGAGCTGTTGGGTCCATTCTTTCAGGATGCAGGGCTCTCTCAGCACCTAATCTCTTGGCCTGCGCCCTAGTGACTACAAAGGCACTGGCTAAAATGTCCATAATTTCAGCATGTGTCCTGAACTCCCCTTCAGACCAGACTGAAGTTTCCAAATTGTTACCCCGTAGACAGTCCATAGGTAGGTCTGGTTATGCCAAAACTCTTTTGGGCCTGTTACTCATCCCTAGCTGACACTAACAATTGCCATGGAACAATCTGTCCTGACATTGCTAGCATTGGTGACTCAGTAAATCTGACCAAATAGGATTTGCTCAGGAGACACAAGTTTTTCTGTTACCATAGCGACACTGGTCCCTGTGTCATTGTAAGTTTCAGCTTCCTGATCATTGATGAGAGGCTTTTGGCTGTATTTACCCAAGTTATTGGGACTTACAAAGTGGGTGGCAAGCTCCATACCATCATCACAGACAAAAACAGCCTGAGAGGGTGTCCTGACTAGGCCAGGACCATCTTCAGTACTCGAGGTTAACACAACTAAACTCCTGGGGGCACTACTACTACCAGAGCTATGGATAGGGGCACTAGTAATCTTAGGAGTAGGAATAGTAGCAGTATTGGTGCTAGACTTGTAGCAATTGGCATTCTTTGCTCTATGCCCTTTTCCTTACACAAATAGCACCAAGGGTTCTTGTTAGAAAATGAAGTGGACTGGTACCCACCCCAGAGGAAGATTTTGGGGACCTTCAGAAGATTCTTTCTTGTATTTTGCTCTCACCCCACCTTTCTCTTGGGCTTTAGAAGACTCTTGCTTCTTCTGGTCACCGAGCACCATGAAACATCTGTTTCACCCTGGTGTGGACCCACTTGTCTGCCTCCTTTCCCAATTCTTGGGGAGAGGTCAGATCCGAGTCCACCAGTTGCTGATTCTGACGGCTATTAAGGAAGTGTTCCCTCACTAGCAAATTGTATAGTACTTCATAATCATGCACATTACTTTCATGAAGCCAGCCTGCCAGAGCCTTAATAGCACTATCTACAAAATCTATCCAATCTTGAGTATGTGCCTTCTGTGTATCCTAAACTTAACCCTTGTTTTGCTCAGTGGTTAACCCAAATCCATCTATGGGGGCACTCTTCAAGACTTTGTTATTGTCTGCATATTCTTCCTTTACAGTCAAGAGTTTGTCTCTACCTTTGCTAGCAAAGGATAGCCACAGGGTAGCTGCCCACTGCCCCTGAGGAACCTTCTGAACTTTACAGACCCTCTCTAAGGCAGTAATCCATTCCTGCTGGTAGGGAGGAGCTATCCAGCTCAAGTCCTTGTGTCAAAGGGGTGTTCCTTATCACTAGGTTCACTAGTGCTGCCAACATGGGATCCTAATCCCACATTCTTCCTAGCCCTCTGAACTTCGAGGGTTTCCTTATCTAGGCCACCTGTTTCTTCTTGATTCTGAGCTTGGCTCTCTCATGTTTGACCAGATGATAGTCCCTTTCTAATAACTCCTCCCTCTTGCTAGAGATGGGGGTCTCTATTGAAATGGAAAAGGAGATTAAATTACCTGAGGTGGACCTGGACCTCTCCTGGAATCTTTGAAACCTTCCAGGAGGAATAAAGGGGGCCCTACCCGTAGGTCCTTCCTCTGTACCTTCAGTAGTATTCCCTGGGGGACTACAGTTCACCAGTGAGGGGTCTTCAGACTCCTCCTGGTCAGGCTCAGAAGTGGGGTCACTGGAGTGAGACACCCCTGACTCCTATTCTGGAGCAACACAACCCATATCCAAATTATCCTGCCCTTCTGATCTATCAGGATTCTGGAGGTCATGATCTTTGTTAGGGTTGCTGTTGGTCTTTAGTTTCCTAGATGCACACAGGCTCCTGAGTTCCTGGAACCTAAGAGCACTGTATCTAGAGGGTTTGGTCCCACTGGACTCACCAACATGAGACATGGTACTAGGTGTGGAGTGTGTAATGCACTTACCTACCCTATGAACTAAATTTCCAAAGATTGGAGAAAGGGTTGTGCTAAGACCTTTGACAGCCAATCCAAAAAGTTCAGCACAACTTAGTTGATACAAGTATTTTATATGTGCCTAGCTAGTGATGATTTTTTATGTAACCTTCACTTAGATTAAGTGGTAAAGCCATGCAGGCTTTAATCCCAATTGCTGCAAACCAATGTAAGAGGCTGGCTTAGTATGTGGGGCACACTTAATCAAGTGATGCGCTTTGCACTAATCCAGACAACACTTATGGCAGAGTTCTTCAATCTGGGGGGCGCGACACCATCACAGGGGGGTGTGCACTCAACACTAAAACCTCACACTCATTGTTGTCTACTCCTGCGTCGCAGGTACGTTTGCATCCTGCATTTCTTCTTCATTTCCAAATGGGGCTTTTCCATTGGAGCACAGCATCCAATGAGCACACAGGGACATCACCGCTGACGTTCCACAAAGCGGGGGACAGCATCCTTGATGGCAGGAAGTGCCGCACAATTTGCAGGCATGAAGCTCCTGAATGCTACTACCTTTTGGTAGTGTGGCGCTTTTTCACTCCTGCTGTTTGCCGTGTGATTGCTTACATTTCTTGTTTGGTTGCTGTCTATGTTATCCTGTGTTTTACAGCCTAACTGGGAAGGATTTCTCCTTGGAACATTTTACATCATAAACAGGTAAATGAAAAGGGCTTTTTAACTAGAATTTTGCCCTGTTATATACACCCTTCGAGCACACATTCAGTGTTGCCCAGTTCTCGAAGTCCACTGGGTTTGGAGGGGGATGGAGGAGAAACCGATGGGGCACAACGTGCATACTTTAATAATTTAATGATAATTTTTGTCTCCTTTCTACGAAAAGCGGTGCAAGTTCAGTTACCATTAAACAGCAGAATGCTGCCATCAAGTGTTTTCCTGAAAAATGACTGACTCATACCTTTATCATGCTCCAAGGTAGGCTGAGTTTTAAGAATTGTGCTTTCTAGGAAAGCGGCAGAAATTATTTGCGACTTGGGCTATTTGAATTTTAGTGATGGTCTGTCAATTAAATTACAGAAACAGCAAAACTATTGTTTAAAAAAGGACACCACTGCAGCAGTGTGAATAGCACTGGTGCAAATAGTGCCCTTGTTATTTGCAGCAATAAGAAGAAATTCTCACATGGGCAGCAACACAATTCCCACCTGCACCAGTGACTGTGAAGACTTTGAAAGTGTTGAAAATGGCATGGTGGAACTTTAAACGTATTTCAAATGACTGTGCCAGATATGTGGAAAGCTCAAAAGGTACGGCCTGCGGGCAACAGGAACTTATGCGTTTGGCAGGTCTTTCATGTGTACGTTTGAGCGCATTGCAAGGATAATAGCACAGTGAGCTATGCAAATTGATATGTAATTTCAACACCTTGCAAACCCCCAGTTTTGTGTAACACATACTGGACATTCATTTACAAACTTATAAAATGTATTGTACATGTAAAATGCGCATGTTGATGTAAAGCACTCTGACTCCCTGCATTGGGATGAGTATGGTGATACAGGAAAAATAGTGGTACATGAATTATTTCACTGCCTCCTCAGGTGTAGTAAGCTCTATATAAGTGCAATTTGCTGTGTGTAAATACTAGGAAAGACCAACACATCTGACATTCTTACAGTGAATGCATAGCTCCTAAACAGGGACTGAACAAAGTGAAAAGCTGTGTATGTGTGAACTGCTAACCTTTGCTTCCTCTCCGCTTCATTTGCATCTAGGTGTGAGGATCCTGACTGCTCCCAGCCAAGAGACTCACACAATGAGGCCTGATGACCCATCAAATTCAGCCTTTGTTATGGGCCCAGTAGGAGTTTTAAAAACAAAGCCCCGCCCCCGCCTGCACTTTGATGCTTGTTGCAGATGGAAAGCAGACAACTTGCAGGCGCTGTCGAAAGTGTCCCGGTGTTTGTAAATTACACAGGGACAAGTTCAGCACATTATTCAGTGGGGCCCAAATCTTTGGCAGGGTGGACGGCATTCACCCTGTGAAAATAGTGGGTGGACGCCGTCTACTCGTGTGTACCCCATACGCGTGCCCTTCTCCTGGTGTGTTCCCCATGCAGTGTGCCTAATTCAGAGGATTCTTCTTCTTGATTTGTGCCAGGATGTAGCCTAGAGCAGGTACCTTGCTTTCTCTGAGATAACGCTTACCCTTTTTCTATTGATGAGTCTTACAGCTAAGTACTTGGTGTTTCTTTTTTTTTTACTGGCAATGACTGTGCCACTTTTCTACTGTCGCCACCAGCAGTCAGTCTCCACTCCATCACCAGCATTTACCATCTGGGGTTGTTAATGGCATGCCATTAGATGGCATTGATTTACATGGTCATTCTACTTCAGACAGTTTTAGCATAATTTAACATTACAATTTTTTATCATTGTCAGTATTACTTACTACTATTTCTACCAGAGACTGTTAATGTAGTCTTTTCTGACTCTATCAGTTATGGACATAAAACCACCCTTGTAAGTAATTGGTTTTAAGATGGATGGTTTGCGAGGTTAAGTTATCCCTTTTTAGGTCGAACCTACGCAGCACATGCGCTGTCTTTTGACATGGTGTAATCTGTTCTGGGGACTTCAACCATGCCCATCACCTTTGACTGTTTTATTTGTCTCGCCTTGTGGTGGTTTGTTCTCTCTTATAGCGACCGGCCCTATTACATGCAGCCCTTCACTTATGGCAGGGTTTTTTAACCTGTGGGGTGCGTCACCATTTCAGGGTGGGGCGCGCACTTCACCTTTCATTGTTGTCCACTCCTATGTCGCAGGTACATTTGATTCCTAGATTTCTTTTTCATTTTCAAATGGGGCTTTTCCATTGGAGCTTCCTGTAGAAATTGTATATCTTTAACCATAGTATTTGTAAAGTTGTACCTCAAAGTGACTAGTTTCACCTAAAATATGAAACCCCATGTCTGAAGGGGGATCCTGGAGCTGATCTAAGCAGCTGGTATGAAAACAGACTACTAGGATGTGTTTACTCTGTGTTCCTTGCAACCCACCAGCCTTTCAGAGGCACTACCCTGACTTGTGACTGGTTCTGCCCCAGCCCAGCAGTCTTTCAGAATCACTGGGCAGACATGTGATTGATTATGCGGACCACCTGTATTTCAGAGGTACTAACCTGACATGGCTGACGTCACCGACCCTTCCTCTTTCAGGACGGACCTGACATGTGACTGCCTCTGCCCCAACCCAGCAGTCTTTTAGCTGCAGTGGCATTTGTAACCAGTCTGTATTTTTTCTAGATCACGTCAATGAATTTACTTTTTGTTAGAGAACCACAACTTACCATCAACTAGTTTCAATGTATTTTAATACTGAGTGATTAATTACTTAAACAAAGCAACTTTCCAAAGAATAGAGAGCCACGATGCACAGGTTTTGTATAGTTCTGGAAACCTTTATCATTTGTCAAAAACAACTGGGCAATCGGCAGGGCATGACTCACAGAAAAGCACAAGCAAAGGGTGGGGCCTGTGGAGGTAGGCGGGTTGTTTGTTATCACCTTCTTTTGCAGCTCTACTCCCCTACGCACTGTGCTCCCCATGTCCCCATATTTTGGAGTTCATGTTATCAATGAGTAGGTCTTTTAGGTAGCACATGGTTTAAAGTATCCCTGGGCTTGATTTTGGGGTTGTAGGCTTTTTTGAAAAAAGGAAAATTGGGGATTATACCTCAGGAATACTTTGGCAGTAAAATGCACCATTCAAAACCATTCTCTTTCATTATGTAGTAAGTTTCTCGAAATTTATGCTGTACAGTGCATCGTTTGAACTAATTGTTTTCATAAGGCAATCACACTTAGCAAACCAACCCTCTTTTAGTTTGCACTCATCCACTGTACTCGTTCGCATGCTGTACTTGGATTGATGCTTTCCACCCTATCACATTTACCATGAGTTTGTTAGGCACTTTCACAGGTGGGAGAATGGTAACCGAGCCCATGTAAATAAATACCAGGTTGTTACATTTCCAATTGTATTTGTTACGTTTGCTTAAAATACACCAGAGCTGCCGACTTATCACTGGGGATCCAAGTACCGGTCTGTGTTGGCTCAACATCCTGTCATTCTGAGCAAATCACTTAATCATCCTGTGCATAAATTAAAGAAAGAAACATGTCCTTGCGTAATGTAAGTAACTAGTGTTTGAGTAAAAGTGCTCCAATATCTTCGGGTCATGTTTGTACAAAAATGCAAAAAGAATAGAATACTTGAAATATAAAGGGAGTATCTTTTCAAGCACCCTGAAAATGTTGAGAAGCAGCCATTTCTTAAAATACCAATCCATGGGCTATAACGGGGCCTCCAAATGTGCCACATTTTACTGCTACTGCACGCTTTTTGCAAACCGTAAAACTAAAGGTGAAGTTCAGTTTGCTGGAAGGAGTGACAGGCTATTGCCCACCTGATTGTGAATGGGCACCACACAGAGAAGAAGGATGAGGGGGGGTACTGCTATTGGTGCAGGAGGTGCAGTGGCGCGAGGGGCCAAAACCATGAGGGCCCCATTGATCCTTCGTAATTGCTCTATTGCACTACCTGAATAGCAGCCAAAATGGCAATTTCCCTTGCTAGCATCTTGCTAAACTTCAGGGTACTGTTGTCCCTTCCAGGGCTCAGAGAGAATGTAAGCAGTTTGCAGCAGCAGACATTCTGCACAGATCACCTCTGTAAGATAGTCTAGCAAAAAAATCTCCATTTTCTGCCTGTTTCTGGGATTTGCAATATTGAACTACATTTGGGCTACTTTTTAGCACTCATTTTTCCCAATTTTATCAAGGTGGTGCCTTAACCAATGAAATCTTAGCATTGGCATAGGAAAGATTTATATTTTGAATACAACATTTTAAAAAGGTACAGTGTGGTGGTACGGAGTATCCCAGGACCCCTCCATGTCCCTTTCCAGATGCCATTCAGCAGCACACATTGAATGAACACTTTTTGATGCTGTAAAATGTGTTCTTTTACCCAGTGCATTTTTTCCTGGCCTTACGTCTGTAATATGGCACAGGCCTACAAGCAAAGGCCAGGGCATCATATAACTTTTGTACAACCTCTTGAGTCTGTCAGACTATCTTACCAGGTATTAGGACTTCAAACTAATGACTTGCAGACAATGGAATAATTTATTTCCCATTAAGATAAGACAGCAGGTAACCTCTAGGCATGTAATTCACTCCCTTGCCCATCACTATGATTCTGATCTTGGGGGAGCTTTCATGATGTCTCATGCGAAACATACTGAGAACATGCAAGTAATATTTCGCAAACATTTTCTCTTCATTGCAAGGGAAAAAGCCACTTGATCGATCGCTAGGCAGAGGACTCCTATTCAAGCAGCAGGAACATCTGAGGAAGTGAAGAACGAATGCATTTTTTTTGAGTGATAGTTGAAGGGGCAGTGCTGAAGTTTGCCCTCACTAATCTTTGAACAAGTAACTTGCAGAACCTCATCTGTGGCATACGGGATACACATACTACAGCAATTTTGGGAGCACCTACTTAAAGCCTGAATAAGCTGGAATTACTTTTTATCCAAGTACCACAACATTTTTCTTTTATCCAAATGTATTTTATTTATAATATAAGAAGATATTGTGGGAAGATTCTTTTGAAACTACAAAGTTAAAAACCTGCTATACCTCATGCAGCCATAAAATTGCACCCATGTACTGTTCATTAACATGAAGCTTCGGAATATTGTATCTTAGGTTAAGCAAACATTTGACATGGATCATTTCCTTCTGCCAAAAGATGGTAGAGTGCTCAAGCGAAAGGCTGATACTGAAACAGACGGAGTGAAAAAATCTGCAAAAACAAGGAAATATGATGCATCCTATTTGGATTTTGGTTTCACCTGCACTGTTGTTAGTGGAGAAAGTAGACCGCAGTGTGTGGTCTGTGGCATGTTCTTAGCCAATGATAGCTTGAAGCCAACCAAACTAAGGCGTCACTTTGAAAAAAAACATGGGTCCCCAGCAGGAAAAGTAGAGATTTTTTTGCCAGGAAGTTGCAAGAGATAACTCAGCAGAAAGAAGCAGTGAAACATGTGGCAAATACTCCTGCAAATGCATTAAAAGCATCATACCAAGTAGCATACCACATTGCCTAAAACAAAAGGCCCTTTGTAGATGGGGAAAAAGTGATTCTCCCAGCAGTGCTTAATGTAGCTAGGACAAATAAGTAAGTAAGTAAATCTTTATTGCTTGATTAATTTAAATCTTATCAGTCCATACAGCTATAAAAAAAACACATATGTAACACAATTTCATATTTCCTTAAAAACAGAGTTACTATGTTCAAATATCAAGAGTTAAGCTGGATAAGAATACATACGATAAAATTATAGGAAAACTTCTTAATTCAGGCGAAGACTATGTGTGAGTCCCAGGCTTAGGGCGTCGCCAGTGTCCATGGATCTAATGGTTGATTGTTGGATCATGAACCACTAGTCTTAGTGTCGATGCGCGATAGGGGTCGTGAGCAGACACTGGACAGAAGGGCTTGGCATGGGAGATTATACTCAAGTTGCTGCGCATAGTTTTGTTTGTGCTTCTTTCATGAAACGGACAAAACTGCAAGTTAGTCTAACGTTGGACCCGTCAGAGCACGCCTTCACTGCCTGTCTGCAAGACCGGATCTGCATTTCATTTATATGCCGTTTTAACAACTCTCCCCTCTCCCAGTCTAGAGACTTGCATATACACAGAAGATGCAACATGTCTTCTTTAGTTTCGCCACATAATCCGCAGAGGGTGGTTGGAGATGTGCGTTTCCAGGGGGACATGTGGGATTTGACAGGTAAAATCCCCATCCTCAATGCCAGGAAGCTTTCCTTTAGTGAGCCGGAGAAGCTGGTGCCTAGGTACGATTGTGGGGAGTATTTTTAATAACTTTGAATCACGAACCAGCTGCGGGCCCTCTTATTTAAGCATGCCTGATCTTTTTGATAGAGACAAGCTTTATCAACTTATTGACCAGGTGTTTGACATTGTTAAACGGAAGGCCTAACTCCCAGATGTTCTCCAGGGCTAACACGCTGATCCCTGATTGAAGATAAGCCTTGGCGAGGGAGTTGTTTTTCCTTGATATTTTTTTCCATAGGAATGAGTTCAGTGATCCTGCCGCGGCGCTCTTTATTTTGCACCAGCTTTTTACATACGCGCCCTTCCGGCTTATTGCCTGGTTTGGTAATCCGAATTCGAGCCTTAATTGCGCTGGAGAAGTATATTTTGGAAGCTTGAACATTATTCTCAGCGCTTTGGCGACCGTTTTGTCCAGGGTTGTTTCGTCCTTCCCTCGCATGGCCTCACTGCTGTAGGTTATCGATGGTGGTAGCTTTGCTCGAAGCACTTCGAGCAGCGGGAGCAGGTTTGGTCCGGGTTTTTTATTTTTAAGGTTTTTTAATGTGATTTCTAGGAGGGTCCCTCGCTTATGAATTGCCTCTTTTTGTTGGTCATACGACCCCTTTTTGTCGAACATTATTCCTAGGTATTTATACTCTTTGGCCACTTCGATTTCACTCTCGCCCAGCTGCCATTTCGATCGTTATTTTGCGCTGCGCTGGTTTAGCACCATTATTTTCGACTTTTCTAGGTTGATTTCTAACCCGTTGTTTGTAGCAAAGTTATTTGTAGTATTAAGGAAGTGTTTTAAGCCGACTGGAGTTTGGCTGATTAATATCAGGTCATCAGCATACAGTAAATTTGAAAGAGGGAAGCCGCCCAGATTTGGTGCGTGAAGGTTGCAGTTATGTAGGTCGGTTGAGAGGTCAGCCACGAAGAGGTCAAATAGGGTTGGAGCGAGGACACAACCCTGCTTTAAACCTCTGGTCGTTGGAATCCACCTGGACATGATCGTGCCACTCCCCAGTTTTATTTGAACCCATGTCTCATTGTGCAATAGGATGAGTTGATTCAGGAGAGCGGAAGGGATTTCCCATTGAGCTAGCTTTGACCATAATTTTCCTATATCTATGCTGTCAACAGAGGCTTTATAGTCGATGAAGCAGACAAATAGTGGTTTTCTTGTTGCTTTTGTGGAATCAGCTAGGAGCGAGAGAGCCAGAATATTTGTGGTGGTTCCCAGGTTTTCCTGGAACCCTGTTTGATTGATTGGGATTAATGATTTTTCCCTGGCCCATTCCTGGAGTTCAGCCAGTATAAGGCCGGTGTAGCTAGGACAATGCTTGGTGAAAAAGCAGCAGAGAAGTTCAAAAGTATACCCATCTCAGACACAACAGTTTGCCGCCGCATCTCTGACATGTCAGAAGACATCCAGGGACAGCTCATAGCACAGTTGAAATCAAGTATGTGTGCTTTGCAGTTGGATGAAGCAACTGATGTGTCAAAGGAGGCCCATTTAATTGCTTATGTTCGATACTGCTAAGAAATGCTATTATTAGAAGATTTTTTATTTTGTAAGCCAATCAAGGGGCGAATAACTGGCTCTGATTTGTTTGCCATTATCAATGACTTCCTGAATATCCTTGCCTTAAAATGGGAAAACTGTTTTGGTATCTGCACAGATGGTGCTCCTTCAATGTGTGATGCTAGGGCTGGTCTAAAAGCTAACGTATTGAAATTGGCTCAACATATTCTGTGGACTCATTGTATGATACACCAGGAAGCCCTTGCTGTTCGAAACATGCACAGCAAACTTGAGGATGCGCTGAATTCAGCTATAAAAATAGTAACATTTATGAAGAACCATCCCACAATTGCTCGCCTGTTTGCAATTTTATGTGCAGAAATGGGAGCTGAGCATGATGGCTTGCTGTTTCATACAGAGGTGCGGTGGTTATCCAGGGGAAAGTGCTGTCTCACATCTTTGAATTAAGGAACGAAATACGGCAGTTTCTTTTGTGTTTGGAACTCTGCAAAGCAGAACAACTATGAAATCCACGCTGGCTAACGCTTTAGCATACCTTGCTGATATTTTGGATAAATTAAATTCCCTGAATCTGTCTCTGCAAGGAGCTGACATCACTTCTTTTACTATGAATAAAAGAATAACTGCATTCAAGAAGAAGCTTGATTCATGGAGAAGACTAGTTGAAGATGGCCTGTTTGAGCAGTTTCCATGTTTAGTAGATGCTCTTCAGGAATCCGAATATGAACATCCAAGTGTTGCTGAGATAATAAAAAATTACCTGATGTCTCTCAGGGAAAGTTTGCAAAAGTATTTTCCTGAGGACAACGATCACTTCACTGACTGGGTTTTTCAACCATTTCTAGCAGAGGTGGCCTGCCATCTCCCGATTTGTATGCAGGAAGAACGGATTGATCTCCAAAGTGACTGCACTCTGCAGATGCAGTTCAGCAAAGTCTCACTGGGAGAGTTTTGGCTGAAAATGTCGGCAGAATATTCCGCTTTGAGAGAAACTGATATCAAAACTCTCTTGCCTTTCAGCTTGTCCTATTTATGTGAGATTGGATTCTCAGCACTTGCGTTATTAAAGACTATTACCGTTCAAGACTGGATGTGGAGCACAACCTGAGGATGGCAGTAGCAAAAATCCATCCACATATTGACCATCTCTGTGGCAAAAAACAGGCACACCGTCACATTAATGTTGGTGGTGTTATTAATCTATGTTGTGTAAAACAAAGCATCCTAGTAAAAACAACTTGCGCACATTTTATCTTGGAAAATTGTGTTTTGAGCTGTGTAATAAGTCTCTGCCATTTAACCACACCCACTCACAAACCTGCAGGTAACTAAACACTCTTATTGTGTTGAACATTATTTGCAGTATTTGGCCCGGGATATGCGGGGGGCGGCCGATATTTTAGTGAACCAGATTCCAGAAATTTTTGTCAGGTAGTGGGGGGCCTGACATTTGAAAAAATTCAGCTTGGAGGGTTAAACCTACAAAAGTTTGAAGACCTCTGTCTTATGGTGATTTCAATGGTCATTGATAACCTTAGATAGCTCTCAAAGTTGTAGCTGTGGAGAGCAGCCTTTAGGCTTACCTTGGAGGACTGTAAAGCACCTTGTTTTACCACATTTAATCAACATTGTAGATTAAATGAAAAGAACCACACAGTGTTTTATAAAAATAAGTGTATTTGTTACACAACACAATAATTACCACATTACCCAGTGATATCAACACAATACACAAGAATACTTCAAAATAATCGGGTAAGTAGCAAAAATATATATAGCTCTCGAGGGGAAGACCAAAACATTTACTATGGAAGTGGAATGTGAACTGCAAAGACTTGTAAGAGAAGACTCAGAGAAGCTGGAGAGACAAGGAACACCCACGGTTAGTACCCAGGAACCCCACGGAGGCTGTGTATAGAGGGAAAACACAGCTGCATGCCCAGTGGAAGTCAATGGAGTAGTCGCAGCCGCAGTTTTAAAGAAGAAGGATCCTTACCAGCGGATCCCGAAGAACCAATTTGGAAGAGAGAAGGTTGGAGAGTCCCCCCACCCTTGGATGCCCAAGGAACCAGGTTACCTGTACCAGGGAAGCCAAGTTCATAGTGGTGAAGTGATGTTGGAAACTGCGTAGAGGACAATGGGGGACTTCGATGAAGATGCCTCTGGAGAAGACTGTTAAGGAGCCCGATTAAATCCAAGGGTGGATTCATGAAGTGAAGAACCTGCAAGCAGAGGGGACAGAGTCTATGCCACTAGGAAGTGACCAGGAGGCACAGAACAATAATGCCCGATTTCTGGAGGTTCAGAAGAGACAATGGTGACTGCAGCTGTGCTGACCAGGTGATGCTGAAGAAGACCCGGAGCCGTACACAAGCTGTTCCATGTCAGATATCGGTGTCTAGTTGGTTGGTGTCTGGCTGGAGCACCAACAAGCCTTGGCAGCCGCAACTGGTAAGGAGAGCAAAAAGATGCTTACGTTGGGACCAGCAAGGTCCAAGGGACTAACCAAATGCAGGAGAGTCAGAGCAGACCCAGAGAAAGCAGGGGAGCCCACTGAAGCAAAAGAAGACCCTCAGGAGGACCCACAGGCTGCATGCACAGGAGGTGCTAGAGGACCTCAAGCAGCACACCATAGATGGAGGCCCACAGCGCAGAGGATGAAGTGAGGATGCTGATCTTCAGAAGATGAGGGTTGGAAGATAGAGATTCTTGTAGCCTGGAGATCCTTAGAGTGCAGAACGAACCAGCCTTGGCAATGGCTAATCGATGTGGTGCACAGGGGTTTCATCCCAGAGGCTCCAATGAGGGATACTGTCCTCAAAATTGCTGAGAAGACAGGTCAGGCCTCTAGGGAGCTGTAGAATCACCACCTGTGTTGCTGGGCCTTTGGAAGTACGTGGGACGACAGGAGCAGCAGAACGGTCAGCTTCATTGCGGTGTCTGCAGATGCAGAGGAGTGACTCCTTCACTGCAAGGGTGATTACTTCAGATGTTCGTGAGGCTCACAGGCCTTCTGGAGAACCTGGATGAAGCACAGACACAGACAATACAAAATACTTGAAGAACAGCAAGACCAGGAGCATAAGGAGTCTTCCTTGATACAGTCTCGGTTCCAGTTAAGGTACAGCGAAGTCTAAGTGTCCAAACGGTCGAAGATCATCTTGGTTTCAGAGGTGAACCTTGTTCCACGACAAATCTAAGGACCCACCTACAGGGGCGACCTTAAGTACCCAAGGGAAAGGGTAGAAATGATTTGGGGGTCCTTCTCAGAGGAGGGGTTAGACAAAGGGGAGGATACTCCCCTGTCCTCCCGCCAGAGTGGGAACCAAAGGTTCCTGACCTGGCTCAAATCGGACTATGCAAGGAGGGCACCAAATGTACCCTTCAAAGCAGTCTGGTGGCATTGCAAAGCTCCCCCACCTCAGCACAATACACTAAGTCCTGTCTAGGAGGTGGTTACACCTCCCTGTGATAGGAACCTATTGTTCTACCTTCCCCTGCTCAACCTCAGCTCAGCAGCAGGAGGTCAGAATCGTGTCTGTGCCAGCACTAGCTCGCTGGCAGACCCTGAAAGCTGTTACTAGGAGTACAGGGATCCCCTAAGGAGCCCGCCAGTACATGGGATCGTACTTCCAGGACCAGAATTGGTGTTGGGGTATGATTCCAACATGTTTGATAACAACCTTGACCAGGTTCAGTGCAGTCACTACATAGTTAGATATCTCGTAATGGCTGATGTCCACAATATACCTTAAAATGTCTGACAGCATTTACAAAGCCTGGAGAATCAACTCTGTGGTTTGTAGGGCAAGCACCTTGCCCTCAGGCCTGAAGAGCCTGACATAAGGGTGACTCATAGGTTTTAAAGGCAGTGACCTCAGATCTAAGGAAACTTATATCTGTTGTGAGGAGTACAAGCATCACCCCGCACAGGCTGCAATGTCAAGCCTATAGTCACAGTTTAAGTGGACTCCCATGGGTGGCACAATACATACTGCAGCCCATGAGAGACCACTGGTGTACGTATGCCCTGGGTACATCAGTTCCATGTATTAGGCTATTATAATGGGACATAAGTAGCCAACTGTGGAGGTGCTAAAGTGCTTACCAGAGCCAATTTAGGGGAGAGAGGACAGATGCTGGGGTCCTGATTAGCAGGCACCCAGCAGACTAAGTCAAAAGCATAATTACAAAAGACAAAAAGTGGGAGCAACCATGAAAGCAGATCCTACTTTCCTAGAGTATCCATACCAGCATGTGAATTAGAGTGCATTTTTCAAAATGACTTCTTTTTTCCACACTGTCTTTCTTTTGGAAGGCAGAAATGTGTATAAAGACAATTGGCAATAACACTTGTTCTACTATTCTGTGTTCCCTTAAGTCTCACAATAAACATGCTACCTCACTTGCGCATGTAAGCCTAGTGCCTGCGTGGACACATCAGATTTTTCCACTGAAAACTGACCCTTTCTTTGCAATGTGCCTTGCTTTGATTTTGGGGCACGAGCTCAGCCAGCACCAAGGGAAACCTAGAAAACCCATACATTTCTAAAAACTAGACATCAAGGGGAATCCAGAATTGGGTGACTTGTGAAACTCCCACCAGATTCTGTTACCCAGAATCCCTTGTAGAATGTGTCTAAAAACACATTTTTCTCACATTTCTTTGATGGAAAGCATTGGAATCTGAGGAGAGCCACAAGCTTCCTTCCACTCAGCTTTTTACGAGTCCCCAAATAAAATTGGTACCTCCTTTGTGCGGGTAGACCGAGTGCCTGGAACAAGAAATGGCGTGTTGACATTAAAATTATCAATAACAAAACAAACAAAAATAAATCTGGTTTTGGAAGAGGGTCACCTGAGATTTTGGTCATGAACTCAGTGGCCATCTAGGAAAACCTACCAAACCCAGACATTTCTAAAAACTAGTTGACATTTTCCTCACATTTCGATTTGGAAAAGTTGTAGGATCACTGGGTCGACACAAATTTCCGGCCACCTAGTGTTCCTCCATGTCTCCCAATAAAAATGCTATCTCGCTTGTATGGGTGGGCCAAGAGTCCACAACAGGGAAGGGCACAAAACATATTGTGGCGGCATCAAAATTATCGATCGCAAAAAGATCTGGTTTTGCAAGGAGGTCACCTGCGTTTTTGGTCCCAGGCTCTGCGAGCAACTTGGGAAACCTACCAAACCCAGACATTTCTGACAACTAGACACCCGGGAAAGTCCAAAGAGGTGTGGCTTGTATGGATCCAACAATTTCTTACCCAGAAAAACCTGCAAACCTCAAATTTAGCTTAACAAAATCACCTCCCTACTGGGATTTAAACAAGACACTGGGTGAGGAATAACTCCGCTTGGTCCAGCAGTCCCTGTGATGCAACCTTGGAGGAAGTACAATACTCCTGGATGTCCCGATTCTTAAAGAGACCGTGCTCGCAGTCTTCATCAGGAAGGGATGTTGTGGCTTGGCAGCATTACTGCAAGTAAAAAAGAGGTGCGATATGAGGGGGGAACTGGTCCTCTTTGGTTTTTCTTTCGCTGACTTCACAAAGTGGATCTGCCACCTCTTGACAGGGTGTCACCTGCGTTTTTGGTCAAGGGCTCGCCAGCCATCTAGGGAAACCTACCAAATGCAGTCATTTCTAAAAACTAGACACCCCGGGGAGTCCAGGGAAGTGTGGCTTGCATGAATTTCCCATCCCAGGTGCGGGCCCCATAATTAGCATCCCACGGGGAGTGCCACTGCTGCCCCCGTGGGTGGGTGCCTGGAAGTAATGGTTATGTCCTCAGCACAGGATCACTATGGCCAAGGGCATAACCATTACGTTTAATGGCACCCAAGGGCTTAAGGTTGGCCAGCCGTGCGTCATTGGTGTAGTTTTGCCAGAACTTGAGTGCCAAGCGGAATGCGGTGTGGCAAAAACTCCGCAAACTCCAGAGCTTTCATACTAGTAAATCATCAGGCATACAGACACAAAATTAAAAATAACAAAACAGTTGAACCTACAGCTGACTCTAAGCTGAGCATATCAATCATAAAGTACCATATAAAGTTGAGTCCTGTGCCAGCCAACCACAGGACCTGCTGCAGATCGGTCCCACTGGAGATCCAGAGACAAAATTCATTACAAAGGTGGAAGCAGCACCAGGGATGAAGTCACAATTCAGCTACTTTATTTCAAAGGTTCTTTATAAATCTTCATAAAAACACAGGACAGAGGGAGTATGGTGCTGCCAACATAGATTTTTTTCACACTGGCAGCCAAGAATGTACACAACATGTGTAGTGTTGCAATTGCAGAATTGATCAATGGAGTATTCACGCTCATTGGTATAGCAAAAAGACTTGATTTTATTTTTTCCCATGGGACAGATATTACAAGTCCCGCATGTAAAGAAACCTTTGGGTAACGGGGGAAGCCAAGTCCCGCTATTGGGAGTTGTCACATAGCTTAGACATAACTGACATGTTATAAGATTACTTATGTCCATATGTACATTTACATGTAGCTTTTATGTATAGTTGTTAATGTATAAATGTATCACAGTTGGTATTTATATGTTGTTTTATGTTGCTTACAGCCATGATGAAGTTCATTTAACAGGAACGAAACACGTTGGCTGTTGACCTGTGTTTTTATAGAGATTAATAAAGAACCTTTGAAATAAAGTGGCTGAATTGTGATTTCATGCCTGGCGCTGCCTCCACCTTTGTAGTGACAAAATAAAAAATGTAAATGATATGACAGCTGGCAAAGGAAAATAATGTGTCTCCTAAGAGGGTCTAACAATGATTATCAAGGTGCAAATGTTCTGTCTCCATTGTTTGTCAGAGGGAGTAACCAACACTCAATCCCTTCCCTACTATGGTAAACTGCAAAATTCCATGTAGCAAAATACTTTTCTGCAGATTTTAATGGAGTAATGGAAATCCACCCTTAAATGCCTATAGACTTTAACATATCCTGTTCAGTATAATTAAGTCAGGCACACTAACTTTATCTTAACTTTTCACAGCAAATAAATCGAGCTCATAGCATTGGTAATTGGCTTGCCACCATAACCAACAAAGCCCTGCCCTATTGTCCAGAAGCTTACACACAGGGCAACCAGAGAAAAACACAATAATTATCTAAATATCTGGAAGAACTAGTTTAATAGGATCGCATTGGTATTTGTGTGATCTCATGGGGCCAGCTATATCCATAACGGTGGCATGTATGTGACTGTAAGGTCAAACATAACAGCCTTGCTTGATAAAGAGCCTGGCTCAAGCAGCTGCATAAACAAATGACCACAGCTGTTTGCAGAATAAGCGTTCTTTCTCTGAAAGCACTCAGCTTTTGACAAATCAAAAACTGTACTCTGATGAACTATTCTGCATATAAAGTGTAGCGAGAGCTGTACTGTCAAGCCAGACTTAAAAATTGACCACACTAAATTGCACAACACAACACTGGGAAGTTAAGAAAGGAATAAGACAAGGGGCCTGTGCATGGGTTGGGCACCTACATGATAAGGCCACTGTAGATAAGAAGGCACCCAGGTTTTGCTGCATGACGAAGATTAACTACCCTAGCGTGGGATGTGCACGCCCTTCAAAGTTAGGAGTTTATAGTAAACATAACATGAAAGGAAAAGAAACACTGCACTACACAAAACATTTATGGTGCATGTGCTGTCCAGGCAACATGGGTTGGGCAGAGAGAACCCCGCTGAGCAGGCTAGTCAGCCAAGCATGGCAACCACCATATCTCAGGATCTGTACCCTACGATTACTAGTTATACATAATATTGTTGTTTTAATGTGCTTAAAAAACATGGTGACCAAAGAATATTTTTGAATTACAGGAGCACATTATACTGAAGGCCCAAAGACTGAACTCAAAGAGGAGAACTTTGACAAACCTGACAATATTCAGATATGCTTGCAACACTGGGAAATGCTTGTATGTTTTGATAAAATCAACAAAATGTGCTTTAAAAAACAGAAGATAGTACGCGGGGACATGACCTGGGATCACATCAAACATTTCTCCTTGACATGTCCCGTTGTTCCCAAGTCAGGCATGAGTAGCTGGTTCAGTCACTTTTTTTATTTTACACTCCGGCACTTAAAGTATTTTATTCTACATGCAAAACTATATGCCATTGAATGTAAAGAAAAAAAAGAGAGCTAGAGATCTCATCTTCGCAAAACTTTCCTCCTTACAATTGAATTAGTACACTTGAGAAATAGGCACACAGGAAATATATGCTTTCAGAAAGATTTTGGAGACGATAAACACGTTACTTTCCTTTGGTAACAATCTTTCTGGTGGATACCTGCAAATTCCTCACTTTTTAAATCCTCCCTAGAACCAGACTGGATCCAGAAAATGTAACAGCATTCCTGGGCCACACAACACTGGATTTGCTCATGCTCCATCCTAGACAAATGTAATTGAACTACAGACAGCATGGCCCTAGAGCATTGACATCATTACGCCATCCTTTTTGCCATGCTCAGGTAGAGACGAGGCTGACACGAATGATAGAACATGCAATGCAAGAACCAAGACTGGGACCTTACAACAAAAGTAGCACTATTCGTCAGAAAGGGAAGAGGTAAAGATCAGTGAGGATTCTGCAGGCAGAGTATAAACCAGAAGGATTGTTACTAAAAGTGTCTCTAGGGGACAGTACACCACAGCTGGCAGAGCTAAAAGCTCTGATACTGGAATTACAAAATACGGATCGTGAATTCCCCACACTAATTGTGTGTGATTCATTTTACTATGTACAGTACTATAATGAATATTTACATTATTAGGGTCAGAATGGATTTAGGATTCCAAAGATTCACAGTAAAGCACTAGATGCTTTGGAAACAAGTGGCATTTCATTGCCCAAATGTTTGTGGCAATTTCATCAGGGCACAGGGACATATCTCCACCTCAAGAAAGCATTGGACAGAGTGGTAGCCAGGTGGACTCCTACCAACAACTCATCGGGAGAGGACTCAAAGGATAAATGCCCCCCACAACTCAATGCAGCCAAGAGTATACGCTGCTTGGCCGTCCAGGTTAAAATGGTCTAAAAATGCAGTTTAGTTAATTGAGTGTGTAAGTTAGTTAAAATTCAAAAATATGTAGGATAGATGTTCAAAACTCTATTTTAATATATGGGGAGTTCAGTTAACTCTTTTTTCTTTTTTTCCCATTACGGGGCTTAGATGGTAGATAGATGTCACCTTCATTTATACACCTTACTTTTTAACCACATTAGTTTAAGAGCTAGGTCACATTATTTATCTGTGAAGAAAGGGCCGCTGATGAGAGAGTGAGCAAACTGGTGAGTACCAACCAGTAGCTCCATGGATGGTGCTTACGTGAGGCACTTTCTGACCCACCTCACATTTTTTTTAATTATAATTTATCAGCCCATTTGGAGACCATTGGCTGATGGGTGGGTGACCTGAATTGGGTGGTTGATGAGGTTTTAACAACGACTAACACATATGGGTGGGCATGACTAGATAAGTAAGCATAGCCTCATCAAGGAGTAAGACATGATACCCACTTGGAGAGGGCATGGCTTTGCGGGCCACGATGGCGGACGTGACTCGCTACTGCTCCATACCGGGAGCTCGCCAAGCGACATCCATCGACGATGGTGGGGGCCCCAAAACACAGCTAAAGGTGTGTGTCCCACTCCTGAACTGCGGGGGCGTGTGCAGTGGCAGTGGTCCCGAAGGGAGAACGGAGAAAACAGGACATTTCTGGCGGGCCGCGCGGCACACGGGCAGAACCCAAAATGGCGGCCACCAGTGGCCAAAGGAGAGACCCTAACCTATCAGGTCTTCTGCAACTGCTAGGGGGGGCTCAGCCCCAGAAGGTGAGTTCAAGAGCCGTGGGATGCGATGGATGGTGGCGGAGGGTGAATATCGGAAGAGGCAGCAAGCAATGCCTCCGTGTAGCACTGCTGACACTGCGGCGACCTGGGAGGGGCCCTGTGGCGGGCGTCCGTGTGGCCGGTGGAGAGCGTGTGCTCACGAAGACTCCTGAATGCCGCCTGGGGGCCTCTTGGGTGAAGGCGTGAGGCTGTCTCGAGCCCCGACTGTAGTGTAGTTCCTATATCCCTAATAGGCTCTGCGCATTTGAATAATATACACTATAGATTTGACATAGGACTGAGGTCCGTATGTCTCTATCGAGTACATTAATCTTAATTGTGTGTGCCAGCTAACTCAGAGGTCACTAGAAATTTTCTCGAATAAACAAGAAGGGATTAGTCTCTGACAACTGCATAAACATGACAACTTTGTTTCCCTTAAAGTCGAAATAATATCTTCAGAGTCGTGGAAACAATAGATAACTATTTCACTCAGTCAATCGTGCATGCTTCGTTTCTACTGAGTTGCATAAAAATAGAGAGATGGGCATTTCAATAAAAAGGGTCTTCTTTCTCATGCAAGAGAGGTGAACTGCTACAATTGTTAGACAGAATGCAAAGTATATTGCGTTCAGCGCAAACAGTAATATAAAATAATACTGTAATAGCATGGTCTGTTGCTATGATATATATATATATAAAATACATACATAAATAACACAGACTTAAATACTCAACTGGTGCTTCTAAAATACACCTCCACCAGTGTACCTAACCTAGGTCTAGTATGAGGGAGGAAGTAGGTGCTGTCTTAGCTATAGTTTAGTTTTGCCAAGAATTGCCAAAGGTTTCTCTAGGTTCTAATCAGCTCCATACCTTAGAATGAGATAGGTTGTTATCTCTTTCCCGGGACTCAATTTCCCAACACTCCGCAATGGGAGTTAGAAACACTGGAGTTGGATTCTCAGCAGAGGATGACAGCTTCTGGTCAGTGCGTCAGCTCAGGAGTTGGCTTCCTTTGGCACTTGCTGTAGCGAGCTGCGTCGTGCAAGTAGGTAGTCGAACTGCACCGTACCACACCGTGCTTTGCCATAGCAAGTGAAGGTATTTTTATACCTTGAAGGTGTTTAGGAATGCCAGTATTGACGTAAGAGTCGGGCATATGACCGTTATGAATGAACCCCTAAGGAATAGATGTTCATGTATAATAAATGAGTTCTTGGAGAAATCAATATCCAAGAAAGGAGAAGTCCCTAACGGCTTAAGAGTCTGGTTTTCCAAGAAGTCGTTGTGACGTAGATGAACGGACGTAAGAAGACATGCCTGTATTTGGGTAGCATGAGCTATGCCTAAATAAGGACTGGATTTCTATGCCAATATAAGGGCAATGTGTATTGTACATATGTAAGGGCATGAATCGGAACATTCATACGGAATCTAAAATCGAACACAAAACAACTGCTCTGGCAGCATCGTAAAGCACGGCTGGAGACTTGACCGGGCTGAGGCCTGGGAGGGGTCCTGCAAATGAGCGTCTTTCAAATTGGTGACCATCTGTTGCCTGCAGCAGCCCCAGATCATTGCCTGGCGGCCTCACGGGCATACGCACGGGCCCATCTTAAGCCCCAAATCCACCCAGAGAAGCAGCTCACCAGAGGGCAGTGGGGATTCCCGGAAGACCAAACCCGAGAAGCCAGGAAGGGTGAGACGCGCTCGGCGACCCCCGCTTCCACTGTCGCTGGAAGGTGGCGGTGGTAAACGGCACCACCAGGAAGTACTGCCAGGGCCCCATCGGAAGGCCAACTGTAAGGGGTCCTGTAGGGGGGCTCTCAATGCCGGAGACTGCTGTGTGCCTGCGGCGACCCTCAGAGGCTGCCCGGACACCTCTGAAAGGGGAATGGCCATCACCGGGGGGGCAGCTGGGGCTGTGTGGGATCGGTGCGGGAGCCCTAGAAGGGAAAACCTGTACTGGCAGCCAAGAGGGCTGGGAACCATAGACTGTGCAGACGCAATCGGAGTGGGCCCCCACGGCCCCCCCACCCTGACTGTCACTCCTGCCAAGTGGGGGGCTCCCATGGCCTTCGCCCCGGGAGGCACTTAGGGCCTGAAGGAAGCAGAGAGACATGGTGCGCAGGCCCAGGAGGCAGCAGAGGTACACGGACAAGGACAGGAGGTGTGTTCCCACAAAGTCAGCCTAAAAGAGGGGGGGGGGCGGTGGAGACGAGGGAGCCACAGAATTGAGCGACAGGCCCAAACAATTGACACCGGAGCAGGAGCTGCAGGCACCTCCCCTACCCCTTCTACCCGCAAACCGCAGCAGGCCTGGCCCACCTCGCCCACGAAGCGAGAACGAACAGAGTCATAGCCTCAACTGGACCATCGGTGAAGGGGCCCCCGGCAAACTATACCCGACTCACCCCATGTTCAGGGACCAGTCTGGAAAGCCCGCGGGGAGGCAGAGGAGGAGGAGGGGCCGATCCGACCAAACATCACCGAGGCGCGCTACCTATTGGCCGGCTGCCCATCCAGGAGCAAGCGGGGAACACAAGGTCATTAGACAGGGGGACACGGTCGGCACTGACGCAAAGTCAGAGAACAGTAGACAACCATTCCTCCCCCCAGCTAGCTACATAAATGGAGTGGCTGGGAGCTCACATTAAGAACCGTGACCATGGGTCATCTAAAGACAACTGGGGACCCCAGCCCCCTAACCAGATGAGACCGGGATCACCAGCACCAACAGATCCGTAGGCAAACACAGAACCCAGCACCACCATGTTGGAAAAACTGGACAAGGTCCTAGCATCCATAGAGCACTCAAGGGTTACAATGGAGGAGCGCTTCGGCACCCTGGCCTCGGCCCTCAATCTACTGCGCGATGACCACAGGAAGCTGGAGGACAAGGTGGGAGACGTGGGAAAAACGTTCTCGGCAATGATACCTCAAACTAAGACTCTATCAAAGATTTGCAAGCCTTAGTCACGACTCTGGAGGATAAAACAGACGATCTGGAAGGGCGCTCCAGGTGAAGCAACTTGCGCAATCTGAACCTACCGGAGGGAGTGGAGGGGAAAGACCCTGTTTAATATACAGAAGACTGGCTCCGGTCCTTTAAACCACGAGAGGACCTCACCAAGTACTTCTCCATCAAAAGAACGCACAGGGTTCCGGCGCGATAACTGCCCCCGGGCTTGCGTCCTCACCCCATGCTGGTGAAGTTGCTTCACTTTCAGGGCAGGGATGCCATCTTACGTGTGGCCAGGCAGAATGCTCATGGTAGAGGATAAAACTGTCATGTTCTTCCCGGACTACTCCAGAGCGGTACAACGGAAATGTGCATCCTTCCTAGAGAGAAAAATCACCACCCCCCTTTTGTACCGCTTTGGCCGCCATAAGTGTGGCAGGGTATGCTCAGACGTGAGTCCCTTGCTCACTTTGCCACTGGATTCAAGCAAGCCGGGCTGAAGACGGCTCGAATGCCAGAAACCGGTCCTCGGAACCTTGTTTCCGTTCCAGGGAAGGCATGGCTTTGCAGTTCGGGCTGGACTGTTCCCATGAGGCACAGGGTCAGACTGATTTGCATATAGCCATGTCTGAACTGGGGTGGCAGAGTGGGCTAATGAACGGTGATGGATCAAACCCAGATCTTTTGACTGGGTGTGAGTGTTTGATTGGCTCAGATGCTCCGTCCATCACCACCCCCTTTTGTACCACTACGAGATAAAGGCATGCAACACTCTGTGGTTCCCCGTAAAGCTCAAAATAATCCACAAGGATACCACAGTGGTCTTCACAGATCCACAGGAAGCAACGGACTGGCTGGATCTGAACCTACAGAGTGGCTCAAAACAGAGAAGTGCCACACCATGGGGATCCAGGGCGGCCAGGCCCACACGATGCGGAACATGTGGCACTCGGAGTTAACCAAGAAAGCAACCTCTTTCTAAAACACTAGCATTGCTGGACCTGGAACAGATCATAGCGGAGCGCTTAAAGGCCTTACAGGCAGCAGCGGTAATGGGGGCAAATCTCTCAACCTCGGATCATGAAGACACTCCACATATTATCACACCTGAAGAAGAAGATCCCAATGACTGGAGTGACTCTAACACGAACTCTGAGGCCCTGCCGGCCGGCACGCCGCCGACGGCCGACACGCTTATATGAAGTCCACTTACACCTGTGGGAGCCCTGCCCCCGATCGCAGGAGCGGCCCTCCCCCCTAATTCCACATCATACACTGAGTTTCATGCTAGTGCTGACCACCAGCTATCATAGCTAGGAGTGACGCCCACTTGATACACACAGAACCATAAGGGCCCACCTGGCATGACAAGTCTCAGTGGTTCACATGAGTCAGCTGAAGCACACCCCACATGAAACATTAGTGGGTGCGTAATCGTACCGGTTTGGATGTGCTGTCCATTGCAGCAGATCCCCTGTATTGAGTCTTCAACTCCTAAGAGTTCTAGTTCGACCTCTCGTCCCACCCTGCTCCCATACCAACCCCATCACAGAGGACCAAACCATCCGCTGACACACTTACACTTCACACCAGACATCGATACACTTCACATGGGGTTTACCGGTGAGACACCAAGGGCTTCCTTCCTTCCCTGCGTGACCTATCTGCCACCACAAGCCCACCGACAGACGTTATATTTCTCACTCTAAATGCGTAGGGTATGCATACAGCGCGGAAGCGCTACGCCATCTATGCTTAGAATAAATGCCAGCAAGCGCAGATCATACTATTACAGGAAACTCATCTCACAAAGGGAGAACTGGACAAGTTTCAAAAGCGATGGAAGGGAACCTTTTGCACCACAACATATTCAGCATAGGTGCGAGGAGCCCTCATCCTGCTCAGGCCAGGAGTCCTTTTCTTGGAGACTAACAGACGGATAGACCCCGACAGGAGATACGCCCTGCTAGAGGGGTTACTGGATGGACAGCCCATACTGATAGTTACCATCTATGCTCCAAACACGGAACAAACACTATTATGGGAAACACTATCAAGCAGCCTGGCACAATTCACATCTTCACCATGGGTTTTGGGAGGGGATAAAAACTCCTGACTAAATCTCATCTTAAACAGATCATACGTGTCCGGCAGGACCAGAACACCCAACCCAGCACTTGTATCAGAAACACAACCGGTGAGATACTCTACGCGCAAGCAGATATTCTGCTCGCCTTCCATGAATATTATAGTGGTCTGTACAGGGAGCCGTTCCCAGACAGACATCCAAAAAGTACTACACTCGATTACCCTGCCACAGTTGACTGAAGACACCCAGAACTCACTAGACAAACACATCACAACAGTGGAAATCAAACATTTGATCCAACATTTAGCCAAAAACAAAGCCCCGGGACATGACGGCTTTGCCATAGAATACTACCACACGTTCTCCCAGCAACTAGCCGCACAACTTAACATAGTATATTGGGTGGAACTAGAGGTGGGAACGCACCCCCAATCCATGCGGGACTCAACACTGATAACTTTCCCCAAACCAGACCGGGACCCACTGCTTAGGTCATCATATCGACTTGGTACACCTCGATCAGTGCGGGTTTTTGCCAGGGTGAAACACCTTGCAGAATCTATGTCAGCTATTTCACATTCAAGATGGGGTGCAATGCCGATTCCCGCGTGCCGCGTGCCTTATGCTAGTCCTAGAAAAGGCCTTTGATTCCTTGGTGTGGCAGTATATATTTGCGGTTCTGCAACAAGTAGGGATAGGGCCCCAACTACTCCTGTATATTAAATTACTATACACCGGCCTCAACACCAGGGTATGCATAGGCTAACATATCTCCTCACCTATTCCGGTGTCCCGTGAGACACATCAAGGATGCCCCTATCCCCGTTGCTGTTCCCCCTTGCAATAGAACCGCTAAGACTTTGGGAAAGGGCGAACTCTGGGGTTTACCACTGGAGAGGCAAACCCACAATGTGTCTTTCTACGCGGATGACCTTCTCATATATGTGAGAGACATCACAGTGGACCTCACGCCTCTGTGGGCTATACTCAATGACTTTGGGAGAGCTGCGGGCCTGAGGGTGAACTGGACCAAATCCACTGTCTTTTCCCCTTCATCCAGAAGCCCCCCACTGGGAGAAATCAGCTGGGGAAGTCAGGTTAGCATGGAATGGGGCAGCTCCTAGATACCTGGGAATAAGACTGTTCAATACTCCGAGGGATCTTCTTGAGGGCAACTACTTTCACACCCTGCAGGGGACCAAGACCCAGGTCACCTTCTGGCGAACACTTCCCTTGGCCCCCATAGGGATGGTGGCTTTATCAAAAATGATAATAGTACCCCGTCTTCTCTATTTTTTTGCCGATGTCCCAGTGATCCCCCCACAGGCCTTTTTTCACGACCTAAACTCCTTACTCCTGACCCTGGTCTGCGGCGGAGGTCGCTGCAGTGTAGCTATGGCGACACTGCAGCTCGCACGTGACTGCGGTGGGCTAGGGGCCCCTTCCTTTGAAACTTACTTCCTCGCAGCACAACTGCTGTGGGTCTCGCGATGGACAGGGTGGGGGTCATGTAGAGGAAACTGAAGCATCAACGGGGGCACTGTCAGCTCCAGAGATCACCCGAATGCTCCTGCTGGGGACCAGACCCAATCCCTCCCACCCCGTGTTGGTTAAGGTAGCCAGATCCTGTATACTACGGGTCCACTGTTTTTCTCGAACGACGCCACTATACTCTCCACTATTGCCACTAGTAGGTTTTCCTAGGGGACATAGCCACTACACCTCTCGGGTTTTACAGATATGGACAGAATATGCACTCACAGAGGTGGATACCCTGTTTACAGACGGTCAGTTAATCTTGTTGGAAGGCCTAGCAGAGGGAAGTGGGCTTCCAGCTGGACAATTCCTGCTTCACAGACAACTCATAGCAGACTGCTGTAGGAAATTAGACTTGACGGAGGGGGAACCCTAAACACACCCCACTCTACACGTGATAGAGAGCATTGGAGCACGAAGACACCTTATCACATGGATATATAAATCAATCATAGACCTCAGATGTGTACCACCAACACACTTACGGCTAAAGTGGGAGGAGGAATTTGGCTGGCGCCAAATGATAAGGAATGATCGACAGCACTAGAGCATCAGAAAAAAGTGTTGCGTAATCAACGTTTTAAAAACATCCAATTCAACATACTACATCCCACGTACCTCACGCTGAGCCGTTTAAGCGCTTCTTCCCAGCGACACACTTTGAATGCCCTCGCTGCCACATGTCAGAGGGCCCATTTGTTCACATGTTATGGTCCTGCACCACCCTGCAACCTTAAAGGGCGGACATACATGCAGCGATTTTAACGGTGTCGGGTATGACAGGCCTCGCTTCCTGGGAGGCTAGCACCCTGAGGATTTTTAAACAGAAAAAGCAGAGGAAGGTGGAAACCTGCTTTACGATATTGGCCATACTCCTAGCTAAGCACTGCATTACACTACACTGGCGTTCTCCCAGTGGCCCCCAATAGTGGCATGGAGGGGTGCAATCCAAAAATGGGGGGCAGCGGAAGAGGACGCAATCAGGCTAGAGGAGGCAAGGGGCACACATAGACATCCCATATCCATGGAGTGGTCAATGCTCCTCCATGGCTTCAAACAGAAATACAACTCCCCCACCAATACCCCCAAGGCCGCGCAGGCGGTGTTTGACACCGAGGCACCCAGCGCATCACAGGAGCCCCCCAAAAGTGTCCCACGCCCCCACCCCCAAAAGACTCCCAGTGTGACAATGATACCCAGTGCCAACAGATCAGCAGCAACTAAGGCCCTCAATCCCAGACCCCCTTGTTCCATTCCTGAGTAATTCAACCCAGTTGGGTCCAAATGGGTGAACTCTATTTTCAACCACTTAAGAGTAGTAAGATACACTGGACAGAACCCAGTAACTAACGAACCGGCAGGATACCCTGCTCCACAAGGCACCCATACAGGGTCAGACAAGATGCCTGCATGCCAGAACAAGTAGGGACCCTAATGTTTTTTTCTGTTCTGATAGCAACATAACTTGACAAATGTTACATGGCTATTAATGGAGTAATCAAATGTAGGCTCTATGTACGCTAGAAAACTAATAAAAAGGTTTACCAAAAAAAAGACATGATACCGACTTGACACACATTATTTATAGGTGTTATGTGTTTTCTATAACCAGGTCCCTTTTTTGTGAACCAACATTATGGTCACCATTTTTTACACAAAGCTAGTATCCCATGCATTGTTTATCATTGCCTACAATGGCAACACTGCCGAAAAGTAGTTCAAAGACATTCACACAAAAGATTGCTTATTTTTCAGACTCAGCCTTGTATTATTATAAGCTAGAACCTACACCTGCAAAGAAAAATATGCTAGCAAACACAAAGCTGATATACTCTTCTTCCTTTATTTCCCAACTGTCTATGTAGGGTTTTGATATTTGGGAAGACACCATTGACACAAAATCTGTTTGAGGGACAAAAGATTGGCAGGTTCGGGGAATAGAGGCCTTATTTAGAGCATGCCTAATACCACATCAAATTATTTTCCTGAATAAAACAGTGCAACAAACCTATAGTCTTGGTGTAGCAAAAATAAAGGATTTGAACACACCACATATGAATGCTTTGAGAATTAGCAGCACTTTACACGCTTCAGAGAGGACACACTAAATACCATGATACGTAATGGTTCTTTCAATTCATCAGACCCCCAACTGGAAGGGATGGCCGGTATGGCCTGTGGACACAAACAGGTGTCAATCTAGATTCCTGAGTAACACGAAGGGTTTAAGGATCAATAGACCGGATCAACAATATGTACAAACAGAACACTCGGGGTGGTGACGTGATATGGTGATGAGAAGTTGTGCCTTGATTCACTAAAAACTTCAACAGTGAATGACATGGCTCTTAGGGATATTTTTATTAGGTCCCCGGAACCCACGTCAAAAGCGCTTTTTGTATGGAATTTACAACGAGCTGTGAACATTTTTTCAACATGAGGCTACTGAGAGATTATGAGAAATCAATATGGTTAATTTCGATTTTTTTTTAAGCTGTGGCTGATAATGATATTACCACATTATCATCCATAATTTATTTATTGGACAACATAGTGTGTACCGCAATTAACATAATACATCAAAACATGTCTCTTTTACTACATGCACAGTCACAGATGCAGTCAATCATGGTACTATGCCGGACATTACAAACATTAGTTTCTGGCCATGTGCCGTGTAACTATATAAACAGTACAAGTCTGTTTTCGGCACACGATCTAACAGAATGACAAATAATGATGGCATGCAGAAATGTGAAATATACCATGTTGCACATTGAAAAATTAGACGAATTACCTTTCACTGTGGCTGAAGCACCATCCACTGACTGAATAATTCATGGTTACTTTACAGTACCGGTCACGACGTTCCAATTCTAATACTGTCTCCAATACCAACAGGTAGGGAGATATGAAATGCTAGGGGAAGGTTATGCAAAAACAACAATTGATGGACAGAATGCAGAACAATGTCATACATCCACCCCAGTACTGAGATCTGGGCCTAAATCCATTGTTTTTTTGCACACCATGCCATTCCAGTTTGAACCCAGCCATATGCAAAGTAGTCTTGACCCTGTGCTCCATGGGAACAGTCCAGCCCGAACTGCCAAGCCATGTCCTCCCAGGACTGGAAACAAGCATCCTAGGACCGGTTTCGGGCATTCAGCCCTCATCAGCCAGGAAAGCTTGATTCCTGTGGTATGGAGAGCACGAGACTCACATCTGAGCATACCCGTCCCACTCGGGTTGACAAATGCAAAAACAACAATTGATGGACAGAATGCAGAACAATGTTATACATTCACCCCATTACAGATATCTGGGCCTAAATCCATAGTTTTTTTGCTCACAATGCCATTCCAATTTGAACCCAGCCATATACAATGCAGTCTTTACCCTGTGCCCCATGGGAACAGTCCAGCCCAAACTGCCAAGCCAGGTCCTCCCTGGACTGGAAACAAGCATCCTATGACCGGTTTTGGGCTTTCAGCCCTCATCAGCCAGGATAGCTTGATTACAGTAGCATGGAGAGCACGGGACTCACGTCTGGGCATACCCGTCCCACTCGGGGTGACAAATGTAAAAACAACAGTTGATGGACAGAATGCAGAACAATGTCATACATTCACCCCAGTACAGAGATTTGGGCCTAAATCCATTGTTTTTGCCCCACCATGCCATTCCAGTTTGAACCCAGCCATATACAAATCAGTCTTGACCCTGTGCCCCATGGGAACAGTCCAGCCCAAACTGCCAAGCCAGGTCCTCCCTGGACTGGAAACAAGCATCCTAGGACCGGTTTTGGGCTTTCAGCCCTCATCAGCCAGGATAGCTTGATTACAGTAGCATGGAGACCACGGGACTCACGTCTGAGCATACCCGTCCCAACTCGGGGTGACAAATGCAAAAACAACAGGTGATGGACAAAATGCAGAACAATGTCATGCATTCACCCCAGTACAAAGATCTGGGCCTAAATCCATTGTTTTTTTGCCCACCATGCCATTCCAGTTTGAACCCAGCCATATGAAAATCAGTCTTGACCCTGTGCCCCATGGGAATAGTCCAGCTTGAACTGCCAAGCCAGGTCCTCCCTGGACTGGAAACAAGCATCCTAGGACCGGTTTCGGGCTTTCAGCTCTCATCAGCCAGGATAGCTTGATTCCAGTGTCATGGAGAGCACGGACTCACGTCTGAGCATACCCATCCCACTCGGGGTGACATATGCAAAAACAACAGGTGATGGACAAAATGCAGAACAATGTTATACATTCAACCCAGTACAGAGATCTGGGCCTAAATCAATTGTTGTTTTACTCACCATGCCATTCCAGTTTGAACCCAGCGATATGCAAATCAGTCTTGACCCTGTGCCCCATGGGAACAGTCCAGCCTGAACTGCCAAGCCAGGTCCTCCCTTGACCCTCTCTGGTAGGTCGCTCCACCTCCGCACAGCACCGCCTGTGTCCCTGCCCCAGCTGCCGCTGCTGAGGAAGTTCGAGGCCCTCCTCCACCCGCAGGCTACCACCTGCGCCTCATCCCTGGTGTCCAGTGGTAGCCCATAGGTTTGTTCATCTTCGTTCTTTTTTCCGCTAGTTATTGTATTGAAGTGTATTGTTTTTATTGTTTTCACTGTACTTCCTACATTGCCATTGTCCTCATTACTGTACCTGTGACTGCTGTTCCTCGTCTTTCCCCGCTACCTGTACTTGATTGGTGCTGTTTTTTTCCCTCTGTTCCCCTCGCTGCCCTATGCCTCTCTGCCCGTTTTTGCTTTCTGTCTCCTAGCAGCCCCTGTATTTCTGTGCCCTCTTGCCTTCTGTTCCACTTGTGTCCCCCTCATTTTTTGAGCCTTTTGCCTTCTGTAACACCCGTTTTTTTAGCCCTTCTGCCTTCTGTGCCACTCATTTCCCCCCTGTTTCCTGTGCCCTTTGCCTTCTGTAACACCCGTTTTCTTTAGCCCTTTTACCTTCTGTGCCACTCACTCCCCCCTGTTTCCTGTGCCCTTTGCCTTCTGTAACACCGTTTTCTTTTATCCCTTTGCCTTCTGTGCCACTCACTTCCCCTTTGTTCCCTGTGCCCTTTGCCTTCTGTAACACCCTTTTTTTATTGAGCCCTTTTGCCTTCTGTGCCACTCATTTCCCCCCTGTTTCTTGTGGCCTTTGCCTTCTGTAAAACCCGCTTTTTCACTCATTCTTGTGACCTTCCCTCTGTTCCCTCTGTTCCCTTCGTCATCCCTCTCCTCCCCCACCGCTGTGTCCCATGGGGCCCCGCACTCCTGACTGCCCATTCCCTGACCTCACTTCCCAGCTACTCTTCTCTCCCACCTCCCCACATATGCTGGCCGCTGCGCTTTGAGGAGAGCGACCCTTGACCATACCTGGTAGGTGGCTCCCCCTCCGCACAGCACCGCCTGTGTGTCCCTGCCCCAGCTGCCCCTGCTGAGGAAGTTCAAGGCTCTCCTCCACCCACAGGCTACCACCTGCGCCTCATCCCTGGAGGCCAGTGATAGGCCATAGGTTTGTTCATCTCCGCTAGTTATTGGATTGTAGTGTATTGTTTTTATTGTTTTCACTGTAGTTCCTATATTTCCGTTATCTTCATTACTGTGCCTATGACTGCTGTTCCCCGTCTTTCCCCGCTGCCTGTACTTGATCTGTGCCGTTTTTTTCCCTCTGTTCCCCTCGCTGCCCCGTGCCTCTCCGCCCGTTTTTGCCTTCTGTCTCCTAGCAGCCCCTGTATTTCTGTGCCCTCTTGCCTTCTGTTCCACTTGTGTCCCCCTCATTTTTTTTAACCCTTTTGCCTTCTGTAACACCTGTTTTTTTAGCCCTTTGTCTTCTGTGCCACTCACTACCCCAAGTTTCCTGTGACCTTTGCCTTCTGTAACACCTGTTTTTTTAGCGCTTTGCCTTCGGTGCCATTCATTTCCCCCTTGTTTCCTGTGCCCTTTACCTTCTGTAACACCCGTTTTTTTAGCCCTTTGCCTTCTGTGCCACTCACTTCCACCCTTGTTTCCTGTGCCCTTTGCCTTCTGTAACACCCATTTTTTGAGCCCTTTAGCCTTCTGCGCCACTCATTTCCCCCCTGTTTCCTGTGCACTTGCCTTCTGTGCCACTCTTTTCCCCCGTTTTCTGTGCCCTTTGCCTTCTGTAACACCAGTTTTTTTAGCCCTTTTGCCTCCTGTGCCACTCACTTCCCCCTTTTTCCTGTGCCCTTTTCCTTCTGTAACACCCGTTTTTTTAGCCCTTTGCCTTCTGTGCCACTCACTTCCCCCTTGTTTCCTGTGCCCTTTGCCTTATGTAACACCCGTTTTATTTTAGCCCTTTTGCCTTCTGTGCCACTCATTTCCCGTCTGTTTACTGTGCCTTTTGCCTTCTGTAACACCCATTCTTTTAGCCCTTTGCATTCTGTGCCACTCACTTCCCCCTTGTGTCCTGTGCCATTTGCCTTCTGTAACATCCATTTTTTTTTTTAGCCCTTTTGCCTTCTGTGTCACTCATTTCCCGCCTGTTTCCTGGGACCTATGTCTTCTGTAACACCTGTTTTTTGAGCCCTTTTGCCTTCTGTGCCACTCATTTCCCCCCTGTTTCCTGTGCCCTTGCCTTCTGTAACACCCGTTTTTTTAGCCCTTTTGCCTTCTGTGCCACTCACTTTCCCCTGTTTCCTGTGCCCTTTGTCTTCTGTAACACCCATTTTTTTAGCCCTTTGCTTTCTGTGCCACTCACTTGCACCTTCTTTCCTTGACCCTTTGCCTTCTGTAACACCCTTTTTTTTATTTAGCCCTTTTGCCTACTGTGTCCCTAATTTCCCCCCTGTTTCCTGGGTCCTTTCCCTTCTGTAACACCTGTTTTTTTAGTCCTTTTGCCTTCTGTGCCACTCATTTCCCACCTGTATCCTGTGCCCTTTGCCTTCTGTAACACCCATTTTTGTTAGCCCTTTGCCTTCTGTGCCACTCACTTCCCCCTTGTTTCCTGTGCCCTTTGCCTTCTGTAACCCCAGTTTTTTAGCCCTTCTGCCTTCTGCACCACTCATTTCCCCCTGTTTCCTGTGCACTTGCCTTCTGTGCCACTCATTTCCCCCTGTTTCCTGTGCCCTTTGCCTTCTCTAACACCTGTTTCTTTAGCCCTTTTGCCTTCTGTGCCACTCACTTCCCCCTGTTTCCTGTTCCCTTTGCCTTCTGTAACACCCATTTTTTGAGCCCTTTGCCTTCTGTGGCACTCTCTTCCCCCTTGTTTCCTGTGCCCTTTGCCTTCTGTAACACCCGTTTTTTTTTTTAGCCCTTTTACCTTCTGTGCCACTCACTTCCCCCGTTTCCTGTGCCCTTTGCCTTCTGTAACACTCGGTTTTGTTAGCCCTTTTGCCTTCTGTGCCACTCATTTTCCACCTGTTTCCTGTGCCCTTTGCCTTCTGTAACACCCACTTTTTGAGCCCTTTTGCCTTCTGTGCTACTCATTTCCCCCGTTTCCTGTGCCCTTTGCCTTCTGTAACATCCGTTTTTTCACTCATTCTTGTGACCATCCCTCTGTTCCCTTCGTCATCCCTCTCCTCCCCCGCCGCAGTGTCCCCTGGGGCCCCGCCCTCCTGACTGCCCATTCACTGCCCCCTCCTCCCAGCTACTCCTCTCTCCCACCTCCTCATATATGCTGCCCGCTGCGCTGTGAGGAGAGCGACCCTTGACCATACCTGGTAGGTCGCTCCCCCTCTGCACAGCATTGCCTGTGTGTCTATTTCATTTCATTTATTTATTTTTGGAGTTTTCTTCTTCTCTAGCCAGACCTGGAGGTATCAGAGCGCTTTACAACATTAGTCAGTAACAGACCAGTATACAAAGAGTGTCAGAGGTGGTTCATTAATCAGTATAAGTCAAGTAGCATTCAATGCAGAGTTGTAAAGTTTGTGGTAAAAGTAATGGGGAGTACTGTGCCTCTGCTGAGGAAGTTCGAGGCCCTCCTCCACCCGCAGGCTACCACCTGCGCCTCATCCCTGGTGGACAGTGGTAGGCTGTATGTTTTTTCATCTCCGGTAGTTATTGTATTTGAATGTATTGTTTATATTGTTTTCACTGTACTTCCTATATTGCCGCTGTCGTCATTACTGTGCCTGTTACTGCTGTTCCCTGTCTTTCCCCGCTGCCTGTACTTGATCTGTGCTGTTTTTTTCCCTCTGGCTACCACCTGCGCCTCATCCCTGGTGGCCAGTGGTAGGCCATAGGTTTGTTCATCTCTGCTAGTTATTGTATTGTAGTGTATTGTTTTTATTGTTTTCACTGTACTTCCTATATTGCCGTTGTCTTCATTACTGTGCCTGTGACTGCTGTTCTCTATCTTTCCCCACTGCCTGTACTTGATCTGTGCCGTTTTTTTCCCTCTGTTCCCCTCGCTGCCTCGTGGCCGTTTTTGCCTTCTGTCTAGCAGCCCCTGTATTTCTGTGCCCTTTTGCCTTCCGTTGAACCACAAAGGGGTTTAGCCCATTAACAGGAACCAGGTAGGGCCAAAAATACAAAGTATATACAAGAGAACCTGGATTCCAACTTTTCAATTTATCGAAAACCACACTATATTCTTTTGATGGTTAGGCTATTTGAATCAGCCATTCAGTTTTTATTTTAGATATTTTCTCTGAATAGGAAAAACTCCTTGATGCTCGGAACCACATACAATTTATACAAGCAAAGCTTTAAATCAACATATATACATACATTTCAACCAAAATTAATTAGATATCAAAAACAAAAAATATACATCAATTGCTTCAATGTTCATATTAAAAGAAATGCGCTACTCAACATATTTCATCCCCATGAGTAGCATGACTTAATTTTGCCTATTTGTAATTGTATTTTGCGGACATTGAATACAAGCAAAACGTTGAACCAACTGGGCTTGCCAATAAGTCCAAGTTTATTCCACCGCCATCAAGCGTTCCAAAAGCGATAGGAGCTTATGAACAAGCGGTGATGTCATCATTGACACAACTAGAGAAACGATCTAAATACCTTAAAAGAAATATAACAGTAGGACAACAAAAAGCACTTGTTGCTCTCAAAAATGACAGCTCTGTCGTAATAAAACAGGCAGATAAGGGGGGAGCCCTGGTTGTATGGCCAAAAGACATGTATATAAAGGAAGGGATGTCCCATGTGGACAACAAAGATTGTTACCGACAAATAGCTAATGATCCAACCCGAGGTTTACAAGAACAGATCTCATTGATTGTCAAACAGGGCTTAGAAGAGAAGTGGGTGGGCCCTAAAGAAGCTGACTTCTTGCAAAAAAAGTTTCCCAGGGTGCCAATAATGTACTTCCTCCCGAAGATTCATAAGAGACTAGAGGACCCACCGGGACGTCTGATCGTCTCGGGGGTGGAATCAGTACTAGAACCACTCTCCAAGTATGTGGACGTATTTTTGAAACCCTTTCTTACAGGTGTACGCTCTTATCTAAGGGACACAACTGAGTTTATACTGAAAGTGAAAACTATGGAGTTTAATGACCAGGAACAGTGGATCGTGTCCTTTGACGTCACCTCACTGTACACCCAAATACCTCAGTAAGAGGCTCTTGAGGTTATAGAATTGTACCTTGAACGAAGAGAAAGACCTCACCGGGTTCCAACTGAGTTTATTCTCAGTTTGGCAACCCTTGCCCTCAAAAAGAATTACTTCAAATTCAATAATTCATTTTATGTGCAAGTGAAGGGGACCGCCATGGGTTGTCCTTTTGCCCCAGAGATGGCGGTCCTTTACATGGCGGAATTTGAAGAGAGATTTATTTTTGCCAATAATCCTTTTTCACAAAACATCACACAATGGCTCTGTTATATTGACGACGTCTGGTGCCTGTGGAGGGGAACAAGTGTTGAACTGGGCCAGTTTTTTGTATGGCTGAATGACAGACACAGAGAAAATAAATTCTGGTGTGCCAAACGCCAAACGATATTAACCTTTTTGAATGTAGATGTGGTCCCCAAGGAAGGGCACCCACAGTTACTCTACACCGCAAGCCCACAGACAAGAATACTATCCTTCATTTTGGGAGTTCACACCCAAAAAGTCTAAAAGAAAACCTCCCCTACGGTCAGCTGCTGCGGATTCGTAGGAACTGCTCCTCTAGAGATGATTTTGATTATCACGCAGAGATGTTTTGTGAGCAGATGTGAACGAGGGGTTACCCCCAAAAAATGCTTAAGCATGCTAAAAACGCGCATGGAATACTCCTCGAGAGACACTACTAGAGAAGAAGGAGACGTCACCAGTGGATAAATTGGTTTGTGTGACCACATTTGGCCCACAGACCAACAAATTCAAACAAATTATCACTCGGAATTGGCACCTTTTGGAAAACCTGGGGTTTGAATTACCGCGCCCATTGTTCGCCATGCGGAAAAGTAATACCATTGGACAGGAATTAGTTAGGGCTGACATCAGTCCAAGAGACGTTAAAAAAGATCTACTTGCACAATGGGGAGTGAAACCAGCAGAGGGGCACCATAAATGTGGCACATGTGTCACTTGCGCGAGCACAATAGAGGGAACTGAATTCATCCATGAGAACAAGAATTGGAAGCACTTGGCATTTTCTAACTGCAAGACAAAAAATGTCATATACGCGGTTGTCTGCCCTTGCCAAAAAATATATATTGGCAAAACCAACCAACAAATCAACCACAGGATCACGCAACATCGTTCTAGAATTAAGAAGAAAGTGCACACAGCCCCTATGGTGGAGCATTTTGTGGCAGAAAATGATTCAGAACATGATTTTAAATGGACGGTCCTAATGGTGGTTAATACATCCAGACTCACCACAGACATCGACTCGGTTATGTTGATGAAAGAGGCGTACCTTATCATGAAATTTGACAGCACTCTAACGGGCCTTAACGAAATGTCTGAGTTATCCAGAGTGGTTTGACGCAATTCGTGTTTGCATAATCCGGCGGCAGGTGTGTGAATCAGAATATATCACTCCACGATTGCTTTGGCATCTTTGGGCGTTTTTACTGTCAGAGAGCCTTACATTTCTAACACATACATTGTGGAATTCATTAACGTGGAGATAGATAATGTCGGTTCATTCGGCATGGAGGAATTAGAATGGGACTACATGTCCCAGCATCCTTAGTGGCTTAGCACCCTGTTTAACAAGAGACCACTTCCGGGTTCTTGACAAACAAACTAGTGGAGGAGTTCGGCGAGGAAGGCTAGAATTGATCAGGTGAGAATTGAGCACAAGCGGGTGTACAGAACACAGCCCGTTGCACGCGAGCTGCTCATTAATTGTGGCTCCGATTTTGTATAGAACGGCAGAAAGTGATTTTGGAAGAAGATTGGAATTAAATTCGATACAGCGGAGTAGGAGCGCGGGGACGGGCGCCTGGAGCGTCTTGACCAAATCCAAGGTGAGGGAGCGTCAGTAAAGCGAGTGTAAGATTTTTGTACCTGGGGGAAGAGCCAACACTAATGTGGGTCTTCGATATTTCCTTTTGTAACAGGACCGACCGCATGAAGTTGGCAGTCGGGTCAGCAATGCTAGACTAAGCAAGTGAAGGAAGGACAACGTTTTCGTTGTTTGTTCAATTAGAAACGAAGTTCACAGGGGGAATTTCTACACCCATTCGTTTTGGCTTGTGTCTTCACAGAGTTGCCCCCCTCAATTGGTCCCTTACTACACAATTCATTTGGAATTACACCGCTGTCCCAAACAAGCTGTCTTTTGAGGTAGGCTCTACCACCTGGCTCGCTGATAGTAGTCGTAATTTTATTACAGCAGATATGAGAAGTCATTTGAGGAATTGTTTTTTACAGGCTGTCGCTGACACTGTCTTTTGTCCAGAAAGCTCCATAGATTAAGAAGCTTCGAGAAGGTGTGAGTTTTAATACAGATACTGGTGGCTAGGAAGTGTAGAAGGTCTTTTGCTGATTAATTATTTTGAATTTCATTTGCTTCATAGATTACCCATCTTGCCAATAGTAAGAAGCCCTGAGGAAAGCCCGTGAAGAATATATACGGTGCTGGAAACGCGTCGGCATGTTCTGACATGTTGAAGTGCAGGAATCAATTAAATTACATATATTGATTCTAAAAGATTTGTATTTATAACAAATTGGGTTATTTTACAAATAGGCAAAATTAAGTCATGCTACTCATGGGGATGAAATATGTTGAGTAGCGTATTTCTTTTAATAGGAAAATTGAAGCAATTGATGTATATTTTGTGTTTTTGGTATCTAATTAATTTTGGTTGAAATGTATGTATATATGTTGATTTAATGCTTTGCTTGTGTAAATTGTATGTGGTTCTGAGCATCAAGGAGTTTTTCCTATTCAGAGAAAATATCTAAAATAAAAACTGAATGGCTGATTAAAATAGCCTAACCATCAAAAGAATATAGTGTGGTTTTCGATAAATTAAAAAGTTGGAATCCAGGATCTCTTGTATATACTTTTGCCTTCTGTAATACCTGTTTTTTTAGCCCTTTGCCTTCTGTGCCACTCACTTCCCCCTTGTTTCCTGTGCCCTTTGCCTTCTGTAACACCCTTTTTTTGAGCCCTTCTGCGCCACTCATTTCCCCCCTGTAACCTGTGCCCTTGCCTTCTGTGCCACTCGAGTCCCCCTGTTTCCTGTGCCCTTTGCCTTCTGTAACACCCGTTTTATTTAGCCCTTTTGCATTCTGTGCCACTCACTTCCCCCTGTCTCCTGTGCCCTTTGCCTTCTGTAACACCCGTTTTTTGAGCCATTTGCCTTCTGTGCCACTCACTTCCCCCTTGTTTCCTGTGCCCTTTGCCTTGTGTAACACCCATTTTTTTTAGCCCTTTTGCTGTCTGTGCCACTCATTTCCCCCCTGTTTACTGGGCCCAATGCCTTCTGTAACACCTGTTCCCTGTCTTTCCCCGCTGCCTGCACTTGATCAGTGCTGTTTTTTTCCCTCTGGCTACCACCTGCGCCTCATCCCTGGTGGCCAGTGGTAGGCCGTAGGTTTGTTAATCTTCGCTAGTTATTGTATTGTAGTGTATTGTTTTTATTGTTTTCACTGTACTTCCTATATTGCCGTTGTCTTCATTACTGTGCCTGTGACTGCTGTTCCCCATCTTTCCCCACTGCCTGTACTTGATCTGTGCCGTTTTTTCCCTCTGTTCCCCTCGCTGCCTTGTGCCCGTTTTTGACTTCTGTCTATCAGCCCCTGTATTTCTGTGCCCTCTTGCCTTCTGTAACACCGTTTTTTTGAGCCCTTTGACTTCTGTGCCACTCACTTCCCTCTTGTTTCCTGTGCCCTTTGCCTTCTGTAACACCCGTTTTTGAAGCCCTTTGCCTTCTGTGCCACTCACTTCCCCCTTATGTCCAGTGCCATTTGCCTTCTGTAGCACCCGTTTTTTTGAGCCCTTTTGCCTTCTGTGCCACTCATTTCCCCCCTGTTTCCAGTGCCCTTTGCCTTCTGTAACACCCGTTTTTTTAGCCCTTTTGCCTTCTGTGCCACTCATTTTCCCCGTTTCCTGTGCCCTTTGCCTTCTGCATCACCCTATTTTTTAACTCATTCTTGTGCCCTTCCCTCTGTTCCCTTCATCATCTCTCTCCTCCCCCGCCGCTGTGTCCCCTGCGGCCCAGCCCCCCTGATTGCCCGTTCGCTGCCCCCGCCTCCCATCTGCTCCTCCCTCCCACCTCCCCATAAATGCCAGCCGCTGCGTGGCCACGCCGCAGGCGCACCTAAGGCAAGCCCATCTGCACCCGTCCGCGTCAGGACCGTGCCCAGCGCCAGTACCCCTGGCCCCCGCCACGATGACCACCTCCGCTACGATGCCAGCACACTCCATGCTCTCAACCCCGGACGGACCCTCACCTGCTTCAAGGCCGCCCCGAAACGTACACCCGGTCCCTTCACCTGCCGTAACTGCAGCTACACCAGCCTCAGAGCCAATGAACCACCTGCCAAGAAAGACCGCACCCACCTGCGATGCACACTACTGAACACCCGCTCCGCACGCAAACACGCCTCTGGAACTTGCTCGACAAAACATCCCCGGACACCACCTTCCTGACAGAGACCTGGTTGAATGACTCCTCCGCACCCGACATCGCCACAGCCATTCCAAACGGCTACAAGATCAACCGCAGAGACCGCACCAACGGAGTTGGAGGAGGAATCGCCATTGTCCACAAGAACAGCATCAGGGTCGCGACTAGCACCGACCACACGCTCAACACCGCCGAACACATGCACTTCCAGATCCACACAGACCCCAACTCCACCCTCAGAGGCACCCTCGTCTACTGACCCCCGGACCCCGCCCTCAGGTCAGCAACTCCATTGCCGACTTCATCAGCACTCACGCCTTGACCTCCACCAACTACATCCTCCTCGGAGACCTGAACTTCCACCTTGAGAACAACAACAACAACACTACAACCCTAATTGATAACCTCGCCAACCTCGGACTGAAGCCCACCCACTCCACCGGCCACACACTTCTCCTCAAGCACACATGTCTCCATCAGTAACACCACCAAACTCCTCTGGACCGACCACTGCTTCATCGATTTCACCGTCCAGAAACCCACGCACACCGCTGCACCCAACAGATCCCCCGCCACTGCTGGAGCAAAATCACCGAAGACCAACTACATGAAAACCCCACCCTCAACCCTCCCACCCGACCCTCCAACACCAACAAAGCTGCCCACAACCTCAAACGCTGGATCGAGGACTGCGCCAACACCCGCGCCCCGCTGAAGAAACCCCCCCACAGAGACACCAGCAAGTAGGCCAGCTGGTTCACCCCAGAACCACTAGCCTCCAAGCAAGCCTGCCAGAAACTAGAGAAGAAATGGCACAGCAAACAAACTCCGGGCAACTGTGCAACACACAAGGACGCCATCCGCAACCACCACCTCATCAGGGCTGCCAAGAGAACCTCGTTGAAAGACCGCCTCGACAACAACGCACACAATAGCAAGGAGCTCTTCAACATCGTGAAGGAACTCTCCAACCCCAGCTCCAACACCGGTGACATCCCGCCGTCGCAAGCCCTGTGCGACTCCCTTGCCACCTTCTTAAACCGCAAGATAGCAGACATCCACAACAGCTTCAACACCCAGATAGCCCCAACAGACAGCAACACAACAGACCCTCCACACACCATCGACCATGACCCCCTGCTAGCCTGGGCCAGTGTGAGCATCGATGACACCATCAAGACCAAGAGCACAATCCACTCCGGCTCCCTATCAGATCCCTTCCCGCACCACATCTTCAACAAAGCAAGCAGCTCCATCGCACCCCACCTGCGCAACGTCATCAATCCCTCCCTCAAGACCGCGACCTTCCCAGAGAGCTAGAAACATCCTGAGATCAACACCCTACTAAAAAAAACCAAGGCAGACCCAAGAGACCTCAAGAACATCCGGCCCATCTCTCTACTTCCCTTCCCGGCCAAGGTCATCAAGAGAATCGTCAACAGACATCTAACCCGATACCTTGAAGAAAACAGAATCCTGGACCCTTCCCAGTCAGGGTTCCGCAGCAACCACAGTACCGAGACTGCCCTCATCGCCGCCACCGACAACATCAGGACCCTGCTAGACAAAAGCGAGTCTGCAGCACTCATCCTTCTAGACCTCTCCGCCACCTTCGACACGGCCTCCCACCGCACACTTCACGCACGCCGCAGGGATCCGAGACAAGGCTCTGGAATGGACCACCTCCTTCCTCTCTCGTAGAACCCAGAGCGTCCGCCTCCCCCATTCCGGTCCATAGCCTCCAAGATCATCTGCGGTGTACCCCAAGGATCCTCCCTCAGCCCGACACTGTTCAACATTTACATGGCCCAGCTCTCACACGTCGCCCGACAGCACGACCTCAACATAATCGTCTACGCCGACGACACTCAACTGATCTTCTCCCTCACCAAGGACCCCATCAACGCCAAAGCCAACCTCCACAAAGGAATGAAGGCCGTCGCTGACTGGATTAAGACCAGCCGTCTAAAGCTGAACTCGGACAAGACGGAGGTCCTCATCCTCGGCACCAACCCTTCAGCCTGGGACAACTCCTGGTAGTCCACGGCACTGGGAGCAGCCCCGACACCCACCGACCATGCACGCAACCTGGAAATCTTCCTCGCGTCAATGCTCTCAATGACCAAGCAGGTCAACGCCGTTTCCTCCTCCTGCTTCAACACCCTCTGCATGCTCCGCAAGATCTACAGATGGATCCCAACAGACACAAGAAAGACAGTCACCCACCCAAGCCCTCGTCAGCATCAGACCCGACTACAGAAACACTCTCTACGCGGGTGCCCAAAAAAAGCTCTTCAAATGACCACAACGCATCCAAAACACCTCGGCATGACTGATCCCCAACGTACTACACCACGGCCACGTCACCCCCACCTGAGGGACCTGCACTAGCTCCCTGTCAGCAAGAAGATATCCTTCAAGCTCCTCATCCACGCACACAGGCACTCCACAAGACCGACCCAGCCTACTTCAACAGACGGCTCGCCTTCTACATCCCCAACCGCCAGCTACGCTCCGCCGACCTCTAACTAGCCACCGTCCCGTGCATCCGAAGAACAACCAATGGCGGGAGATCCTTCTCCCACCTCGCCGCCAAGACATGGAACACCATCCCACTGAGCCTACGACAGACCCAAGACCTGCTGACCTTCAGGAAGATGCTCAAGCCCTGGCTGTTTGATCAGTAGCTGCCCCCCACTGCAGTGAGTTGAGACCCTCCCGGGTTTGTTGTGCGCTTTACAAATGACTGATTGATTGATTGATTGATTGATTGATTGATTGATTAATTGATTGACTGATTGACTGGAAACACGCATAGGTCTAAACTGGGTTGGCATGGTGAGCAAAAGAAGGATGGATTTAACCCAGATCTCTTGACTGGGGGTGATTGTTTTGATTTGTTCTGCATTCCGTCCATCAATTGTGTGTCTTTTGCTTTCTCGCCCCAGGGGAAGGTTATGTGCATGAGTATTGGGAATTACCATTCAGGTTTAGATGCAGGAATGGGGACACAAAAGTTTTCCTTAGTGTTTCTGACTGTGAGGATGCTATAAGCAGGCCCTTAATGTGTAAAGACAGTTCTCTTCACGGGGCATGCAATGCTTCGGTAGCAAATTTGTCTTGTCATCTGAAGGGTTCTCCAGATGCCATGATTCATCTGGTTTTCAAGCTGCTCTTGAACAGGAGGTATTTGATGCGGAATGATCAAGGTTGCTGCGGAATGGAACCACTTATCTAGTGGCGGTTAATTCCATAGTGACTTGTTGTCACGATTCGCTCCCTGTGTTCTCGTGTCCACCACCAGGGGGCTGAACTGTGGGACGCTCCAGTGTTCTAATATGCTTCCAGACACTCCCTTGCATGCATATCTTGACTTTCAGCCATTTGAACACTATTTGGATTGACATCCAATCCCAATCCATGCCGGGTTTTGTGAAACCCAGCCTGCTTATACTTGAAGCCAGCCTACTCATGCTTGAAACTCCGTTACCCAGAATTCCCTGCTCCCTGCTTTATCTCCATCCCTGCATGCCAAGAATGGGTGGAGGTATTCAGCTCACCTGTGGCTGGCTGCTGCTAGCCTGCTCACACCTAATGCATATGATTGCTGTGAGGTCTTTTAAGCCCCAGTTCTCTTCAGGCCAAGGTTGGTCATTGTAGCTGTATACCGGTGAGACCAATCCTTGTTCCAGTGTTTCCTGAGCTTTTGCTATTTTTTTTTAGTATGCCCACTTTTAATAACAATTGAATGTACTTTTATTATTACGAATGTTGTTTGTCTTGTAAACTGATGAAATGTGACATTGTTATTGTACTGATCCTGCTTTTATGATTTTAACAATCGAATAAAGCTTGTTTTGACTGACTGGCTATTCTTGTTTCAAGTGTTTCCTAAGCTTTAGTTATGCCTTGTTCCTAACCTGCTGCTGTTTTCCTTGTTCCTGAATAAGCACTGCCTGCAGTGCTACCTTGAGCCCTGAGCCTTAGTATTCCTTGTTCCTGAACTGCAGCAGTTTCCCTTCTACTGAATTAGCACTGCTTGCAGTGCTACCTTGTTCCTACGTTCCTGAGCTATAGCTATCCCTTGTACCTGAATTAGCACTGCCTGCAGTGCTCTTGTTTCCTGAGTTCCTGAGCTATAGTTATTCCCTTGTTCCTGTACCTGGGCTTCAGCTGTTTCTTGTTCCTGATTTGCACTGTTTGCAGTGTTCTCTTGACTCCTGAGCTGTAGCTATGTCCTGTTTTTTGAACTAGCACTGCCTGTAGTGCTACCTTGACTCCTGAGCTAAAGTAATTTCCCTGTTTCCTGAACTAACACTGCCTGCAGTCCTACCTTGACTCCTGAAGCTTTGGTAATTCCCTGTTCGTGAACCGGCACTGTCTGCTTTGCTGCCCTGACTCCTGAGCCTTAGCTCACTTCTTGTTCCTGCCCCAGCACTGCCTTCTATGCTTCTTTGTTTTCTTGATTCCTTAACCTGCACTATTCTAGTACACTCTTGTAGCCTCCCCTTCTGCATTCCAGTCCCTACCTCTCTTACCATTTCCTTGGTTCCAGTTCTAGTTTGCTGTCTTTCTATTCTGCTGTCTTACTTCTGTTACCATGTATGTTTGTTACCTGCTTTCTACCAAGTGTGCCCTGTGAGTTCCTTCCTTTCCTGTTAAGAACTTGTCCTTGCTAGCTCCTTGTCTATTGTGCTTGTGTTTAGTTCTACCCCCTTGCTGTTACTACCTGCGTGTTCCTGTTTGATCACCAGGATCCGTGGGCACAGCTGACTACCTAGGTGGTGTTTCTTGTTCACTGTGAGTATTGTCTTTGAGTTACATTTATAACATCACCATAGGTATAAACTCCACAGACCCTGCCTTAGCATGTATATCCTACATGTGGGTATTTGCAGTCAGTATCTGTAACAGCAATTGTGGGTAAGAAACTTACTGAGCTTCAGTCTTACTGTGTGGAGCTCCTGAGTGCTTTACCCCACACCCCCCTTTATTGTTAATGTTGTTTCATATATATGTCTTGCACATTCGTCCTGGGTGTAGTTATTCTGAATGCTAAATTGCCTTGTGAGTGCTCTTTCCTTCTGAGTCTAACCCATCTTGTTCACTTGTACAGGCTTCAACTTTGTATCCCTTTTTCTCCTCTGACTCCTTGTATGATCTAAGTATGGGCGAAATGCGCAAATTTGCGTGTCGCATAATCCGCAAATTTGTGTGAATTTGCGGACTTTTTTTTGCGTGTTCGTGGGTTTTTTGCGTATTTGAGGGCCGCTTGCAGCGCACCGACCGCGAAGTTACCCATGTGGTCGTACATGGGTGCGGGCATCTTGTGCACGTTGCGTATTTCCATTTCCGGGCGCTATTTGCAAGCTTGCGTTCGCATGCATTTTTGCGTGCTCTTGGCGGAAATATCGCACAAACTTACCCACGCGGTCCTCAATGGGCACGGCCATCTTGCTTTTCATTCATTGCTATGGTTCTGGGCATGGTTTTTCAATCCTCCCCTAATCTTTGCAATCCTTTGTTTCTTTGAACTTCTTTTGGATCTTTTTTACTCATTTTCTATCCCTCTCTTTTTCTACATCTATATTTTGTGTTTTTTTTCTACTTTTGGTTACTTTAAAGCTACTTTTTTTAACTCTTTTCTTTTCTTTAGTTTTTCCCTATTCTTTCCTGTTTTTTTTCCAGCTGTCGAGAACCATGGCAAAGGGAGCCGGGAAGAGCATGGGGAAGGGTCCTGCACCCCGTACCCGGCTCCCTTGCGGGCCATTGAGGGGGAGGATGTAGTGACCAGGGAGGTTTTCAGCGCGGTGGAGGTGGCAGCGCTTATATTTTATGTTCTGCGCTACCTCCCGAAGACCGTGGCAGCAGGGGGCAGGCCTGGTCAAGGGTATGGCCTCCGGGAGCGTCGCCAGCTGTGGGATAAAGTGTGCCGGGCCATGCGTAGGGAGTTGGGGGTCCGGCGCACCTATGATCAAGCGAAGCACCGGTGGGCACCTTCTCAACCGGGAGCAGGACCTGCCCTACCTCCTAGGCGTGGAGATCCCTGGCCTTGGTGAGTAGCTATTTAATAACTACTTTGTTTTCTTCTGCTCTGTGTTATATTGCTAATATATGTTTTTCCCCGAAGAGCAAGAATGCTGCTAATTCGATTACATTGCAGGTAAAATAATATTTAAATAGCTTCTGCGATTGCAGATGCTTGCCTCCTCAGTGGCGTTGCTACTATGCTTACTTGTTTGCAACTTTGTGCTCATTTGGCCTAAATATGTATGAGTGTAGTACTTTACAGAACTGTGTAATGCTAGAGAGACTAGAGACTCAAGTCTAGTCCTTCCTTTGTACTCCTGCTGCCACTAAGAAGAAGAGATAGTGGTGGATTGATAGGTTGAGTATATTATGACTTGTTATTAGTAGTAGGACATTTTTTAGTGGTCTGCAATCATGATGACGGACTGTGTCTGTCACGTCACGTGCTGCTGAGTGCTGGCAGTCGTAGTAGAACCTTTTTGTTGTTGGTTTAGTTAGTGATTTACATAACTTTCCAAGTAGACGGTCTGGGAATCCAGCAATACTGTACTAGTATCCTCCTAGTTGACCAGATCAGATAGGTCAATACATGTAGTGCAATTGTTTGTAATTTGTTTCCCCGAAATAATTTTAGATTGTGGTCAAAGAAATCAAATATTTCAAAAAAACAATCATCCATGTTTGTGTTTATTTCATGTTCACATTCAGCACCTCCCAGGGGCAAGAAGAGTACACCCCAGACTCCGGCGGAAGAAAGTGGGCAGGAACGGTCCTCTGCAGCCTCTTCTGCTGGCCCCAGTAAGTTGTTCTGTTGTTAATATAATTATACTTCCCTAACTTTTACATCTCCTATTCATTCCAAACTGTTTCCCAATTCTATGTTTAAACAAAATAGTCTTTGATCTTCTTGTAGACTGTTTCTACATTTGTATCCTGCCTCTCTACCATCACTCTCTGTGCTACTACTATTTACTATTATAATGAGTCTCTGTGTAGGTAGCTAAGCTTGCCCAGTCGGCAAACGGTGTTAAACAAAACTCTGATCCAGCAATAGCTCTAGAGCCACAGAGTGCAGTCCTCTGGGTTGCCCTTGCTGTGTATTCCGGTCTTCTTAATGTTAGTGCTTTGACATTTTCCAACAACAAAATGTCAATGTCAACCAAGAATAAGCTAGTAGTTGGCTTTTTAATTTGATAGTAGCACATACCATACCGCTAGTGTTTCAGGGACTATTCTGCACATACAGAAGTATGGACAAGAGAAATAGGACATTGTTGATGATAGGTGCAGTTCGACTTTCCACATACCTCAGTCAGAAGTAACTGTGCGGGACTCGGGAGGCCTCACCTTGTTGGAACTTCAAGTCCTCCTAGTGGTGATGAGGAGTAGTTGGTTCTGTCTGTAATTAGAAAAATGTTGCACGTTAAAAAGCAAGCATTCATCAGTTGTGCCAAAAAGTGTTGCATGTTATGGCTAAGCATATAAGTTAACACCCTCCCCAAAACCGTGACTTTTCTTCAGTCCCAATAATTGAAAATTGTATATGTATTAACATTTTCTCTTCCATTACGAGACAAAATAGGGGGTGGTGTATGGCATCTAAAAATATTACATGTTTTTTCTAGGCGTCACAATATGGGATGCGGCACTACCCACCACCAGTGCCGGGGTCAGCAGTGCGGAGGGGTCCACTCCAGGGGCGGATGCGGCGGCGCCACAAGTGCCACCAGGGGAGCTGAGGGGGATGGCTCAGCAGCGGCGGACGGTGGTAAGTTATTATACTCCTTACTTATTTCATTTTAGAGTAGGCTCGCAAAGGAGTGTATGATGTACTGTACAGTAGACAGTACACTAGTACAAGTACACTGTACTGTTAAGAACAGTTACTAATTTAGAACTACATTTTTGCCAATCACGGAGAAGACAGTTAACCTTGACTTAGTAATAGGATTAGCGGCGGTAGTTCTCGGGTAAGCAATGGCCCCCTCTATTTGACTTCAACTCAGCTGGGAAACTTTTTGCATGAAGGCAAGTCATATCAGATGATCTTGAGGGATGTGAAGAACGAAAAGGGAAAGAAGGGTGAAAGGAAGGACGAGCGAGTTGTAACATTTATGACTGTAAAGAATGATACGTGTTTTTGAATGCAGGCAGAGGTGGCTGATAGGAAGGAATCGGTATACAACCTTTACAACGCAACTTTTACAACGACCTACCATTACCACGCAATTTTTACAACGCAGGATCCATTACAACGAAGTACCATTACAACGCATGTATTTACAACGCAAGTACTTTTACAACGCATACCATTACATCGTGAGTATTGGTAAGTATATAATTTTATTAAAAATATTATAAGTTTGGGTTTTTGGGTAAAGGGGTATTTTTAGGGTTCAGGGTCAGTTTTGGGTTTTTGGGTAAAGGGGTATTTTTAGGGTTCAAGGTCAGTTTTGGGTTTTTGGGTAAAGGGATATTTTTAGGGTTCAGGGTCAGTTTTGGGTTTTTGGGTAAAGGGGTATTTTTAGGGTTCAGGGTCAGTTTTGGGTTTCTGGGTAAAGGGGTATTTTTAGGGTTTAGGGTCAGTTTTGGGTTTTGGGGTAAAGGGGTATTTTTAGGGTTCAGGGTCAGTTTTGGATTTTTGGGTAAAGGGGTATTTTTAAGGTTCAGGGTCAGTTTTGGGTTTTTGGTGAAAGGGGTATTTTTAGGGTTCAGGGTCAGTTTTGGGTTTTTGGGTAAAGGGTTATTTTTAGGGTTCAGGGTCAGGTTCAGGGTCAGTTTTGGGTTTTGGGGTAAAGGGGTATTTTTAGGGTTCAGGGTCAGTTTTGGGTTTTTGGGTAAAGGGGTATTTTTAGGGTTCAGGGTCAGTTTTGAGTTTTGGGGTAAAGGGGTATTTTTTGGGTTCAGGGTCAGTTTTGGATTTTTGGGTAAAGGGGTATTTTTAGGGTTCAGGGTCAGTTTTGGGTTTTTGGGTAAAGGGGTATTTTTAGGGTTCAGGGTCAGTTTTGGGTTTTTGGGTAAAGGGGTATTTTTAGGGTTCAGGGTCAGTTTTGGGTTTTTGGGTAAAGGGGTATTTTTAGGGTTCAGGGTCAGTATTGGGTTTTCGGGTAAAGGGATAAAGGGTAAAAATTAAATATAATTAAATTTAAATTACATTAAATTAAATTGATTAAATTAAATTAAATTAAATTAAATTAATTAAATTAAATTAAATTAAATTAAATTAATTAAATTAAATTAAATTAAATTAAATTAAATTAAATTAAATTAAATAATATTAATTTTAATTAAATTTACATTTAAAACAATATTATAAATTTACCAATACTTACGTTGTAATGGTATGCGTTGTAAAGGTACCTGCGTTGTAAATACATGCGTTGTAATGGTACTTCGTTGTAATGGATCCTGCGTTGTAAAAATTGCGTGGTAATGGTAGGCGTTGTAAAAGTATGCGTTGTAACGTCATACATCCGAAGGAATCAGATGCTTGGCTGCTTGAAGCAAGGATGGTTGGAGGAGAAAGAAAAGATGACTGCCTGTGTGGGTGAATCAGAAAATGCATGTGTGGTGTGCATTGCAATATATCATTTGGGTCAAACTCAGATGCAAGTGAAGACGGTGGTTTACCAAATAAAAAGAAAAGGGTGTTAATCGGTTGTAAAACAAAAAGTAAACTTGGTACAAGTTGATACATTAAGAAGAATGATAGACGTTTACTTTGGAAGCCTGGATGGTATCTTCTTCTTCCTCATAGATAGCAGAGGTGTATGTATTAGAGCAGACGCCCAGCGGATGAACAGTGTTACTTTGAACAGCATGTCCGTGCCAGAGTAGCAAAGCTGAGGAAATCCAAATACTAGAAGTTGTGATTGTTCATAAAATTTAAATACTCCCTTGACTAACAGTACAGTAGTTTACTTTGCAAGCACAGCATATATTGTGTATGTATTGTATAGTTGACATTATATTAAATCAAGTCCCTTCCTCCAGCAATTATGGGTACCACACTCAAACCGCTTGTTAATATTTTTCTTTCAGCTGTGTCATGGGTGGACTATTGCTGTTGTTTACTCAATCTATCAAAACAAAGCACCTAAAGTCATCCATCATATAGGCAAAGATCATGTGATCGGCATGATATATGATCAGAAATCAATCATCTTCATTTTCCTTTTGTAGTAGTCAATGCCCGGAGTGGCAGTGCGAAATATAAATTACATTGAGCTGTAGCCCTTGATGTAACTGAGTATGGCCAGTGCCACCCCTATAGAAAAGTAAGAGCTTCCTATCCCCACCTGCATATACTGCTTAAAGTAATGCGAGTCTGCGTCATCTTGGCTTGTGTCTGTTTTTCTTGGGTGCAAGCTGACTGAGCTGGCATTATGCTGGCTACCACAAGTCCACGTACAAGTAATTTCTTTTGCAAAACAAGAGAAAAAAAGAAGAAGACTGGTGTAGTCTCTGACTATGTAGTAGTGAGTCCATAGTGCTGCTAGTAGAATTCCTGAAACTCCCACTAATGTCACAGGCCTACAAAGACTGCGGAAAGATACATGCCAAAATGTTATACTGTGACTGCAAGTTGCTAGTGTTACTGTGAGACAACTTTCTGTTGAATTCTTTTGACTTAATGTTAAAGACTATTGGCTACATTATTTTTCTTTCTTTCTTCATATAGATGCTCAAAAAAAGCTCACCCGCAAGGAGATGGCTGTCCGGGCCAGGGCACGTAAGCTGGAGGCCATTTGCGCTGAATATCGGCAGCTGTGGGCTCGGGAGCAAGAGGAGACGGCAACTAATGCATCCTCCTCCAGAGCCTTGATGGCACGTCTGCGCCGCCGCCGAAAGCGAGTACTCTACCTGGAGCGATTGGCAGAGAAGCAACAGCACCAGCTCCGGGACCTCCGCAAAGAGGTGCGGGACCTGTCCACAGGACTCAGAGGATACCGTCGGAGGAAGTGACTTTCCATTGCCCCTTATTTAAAGACTGTTGGGGGGTGGGAATTGGGCGTTGGGGAAAGGGACTTGAAGGACATTTGGACATTGGTTGGGGTTAGGTAGGGGGTGGGTTGGGTTAGTTTATTTTTGTTAGGGCAAATATATTCATTTATTTTACATACTTAAACATAGTATACGCGTTCATATTATTTTGTGTGGTGGTGGACGGGGGTTACTGTACGTTTGCTTTCTTCAAACTTACCAGCATGAATTATCTAAACGTCCAAACATGTACCAAAGTGCCACTAACCGAGTTAGTGAATTCAATTGCCCTACTAGTACTTTACTAGTACTACTGTGACACTGTCAGTCTCTCCTCTCCTCCGAGTCCTGGCCCATTATTCTACCTCCCCAAAATGATTATCTTACCTGTGATTCGTGTTTGAGAATAGGGCTAGGCGCAGGGCTGGCTGCATGGCAAACGGCGATTAAGGTTGGGTATTGACTTGAATCCTGGATTGTTGAAATATCATTGTTGTGCTGGTAGTAGTAGTGGTACACACTGGCAGTAGCAGCATATAAAGAAAAAGGAAATGAAACATTGAGTGGCCTGAGCGTAGCATTAGAAACAGTACGATAGATAGTACGGTAGAGAACATTGCCATAAATTGTAGCCTAAGCAGTGCTAAAGTATTTTAAAAGATAACTAAGTACTAGTTGCGTGGAGTATGGCTATTATATGAAATAGTATGAAGGCAAGGGACAAAGCAACGTAAGCATTAAGCATTCGATTAGTCACGTGTAGGAGGAGGATGTTGTTGATGATCAATCCACGATGGCGCACATGAAATTCTGATTAGAATGATTTTTCTGTTGCTTTGACCTTATCCTCCCCAGCAAGTGTGTGGAATTTATTATTGTTATTTAGTCACACCTCAATGAAAAACCACACAGCCCGGGGGAAGAGGGTTAGGGTTTGAAAATTGGATGAGAATGGGGTTTTTTGGGAAAGTTTTGTGGAGAGAGGGAAAAAAACACAGCATGGGCAAACAACAAATGAAGAAAAACAAATCTTTGGATTTGAAGATATCCATCAATCTTTTAAGGGACATAAAGGAAGTGCACTATTGCATGCATGAAGTTTTTTGCTAAATGGATGGTTAGGTTACTGAAAAGTAGTACTTACTACAACTTACTAGTAACTATGAAGAAACAATTTGACAGTACAGGGCTGCAGTAATAACTATAATTACGCGATTTCACTTGCCTCTATGCCCTCAGAGAGAATAAACACTTATAGATATAGTTATTAGTACATTAAATTAGTTTTAAAACTAGCAAAGAAACTTATCGAATAGCTGGAGGGATGAATTTGAAGCAGAGAGCAAACAAACACACAGAGTCACACTCGTAGAAGTTCAAGTTCACAACAATAACATTTAAAAGATAAGGAGAAGTTAAGAGGATACTGTAGCTGTATGTTGTAGTTGTCCTGTTGAATTTGTGAAGTTGCATGCATCCAGCCATTCCTCTTATTCGCGGTACTCCTCCATTCCATCTGACCCTCCGTCAATCAATCTTGGTGACCAGAAAAACTGTCCACTGCCTGCCTGATGCGGAATTGCGGATCGCTAATGGTAAGCCCGAGTTAATCATTTGTTCCATGGCACATGGTAAAAGCCGGCCTGTAATTGTTGATGGAAAAACAGGAAGTGATATTAGAACACCACGGTGAAAAAAAAATAAGGTACACTGTGTAGTGCAAAAATAACACTTTCAGTTTCAGAGGTGACAGTATTACATATAATCATCATTTCGAAAGTGCGTACTCTGAGTCTCCTTTTCAAGGATAGTAATTAGTAAGTATGGGCGATTTTTGCGGGTCGTGCCAAAACGCTGTCTGCAACTAGGCCCAAAGCCCCCTTTCCCACCATGGATTTTCTTCAAACCACTTGCTATCAAAATTAGACCTTCCCAGCAGTGCTATCAGACCCCTCAACCCACCACCCAAAAATCTCGAACCCCCCCAAACAGCCCCCCAAAAACATGCAATACTGCTAGGCCTAACTTAAAATCGTGCCAAAACGCTCTCTGCAACTAGGCCCAAACCCCCCTTTTCCACCATGGATTTTCTTCAAACCACTTGCAATCAAAATTAGACCTTCCCAGCAGTGCTTCCAGACCCATAAACCCACTCCCAAAAATCTAGAACCCCCAAACAGCCCTCCAAAAACATGTAATACTGCTAAAAAGAAAAAACTTTTCCACCATGGATTTTCTTCAAACCAATTGCAATCAAAATTAGGCCTTCCCAGCAGTGCTCCCAGACCCCTCAACCCACCCCCAGAAATCTAGAACACCCCCAAGAAACCCCCCAAAAACATGCAATACTGCTAAGCCTCAGTTTAAATCGTGCCAAAACGCTATCTGCAACTAGGCCCAAACCCCCCTTTCCCACCATGGATTTTCTTCAAACCATTTGCTATCAAAATTAGACCTTCCCAGCAGTGCTCCCAGACCCATTAACCCACTCCCAAACATCTTAACCCCCCCAAACAGCCCCCCCAAAAACATGCAATACTGCTAGGCCTAACCTAAAATCGTGCCAAAACGCTCTCTGCAACTAGGCCCAAACCCCCCTTTCCCACCATGGATTTTCTTCAAACCACTTGCAATCAAAATTAGACCTTCCCAGCAGTGCTCCTAGACCCCTCAACCCACCATCAAAAATCTAGAAGCCCCCCAAAAACATGCAATACTGGTATCCCCAAAACATGACAAATCGCGCCGTTAACAAAAAATTGCTGTTTTCAGCACTTCCACCACTTCGATCCTCTTGAAACTTACCAGGACACTTGTTCCAGCGATTCCCAAGTATCCCAGCAAGGCAGAACAAAAACGATCCACTGGAAGGTGTACGACTACTTTTCACCCATACACACGCGCCCACAAAACACCAAAAAAGGCCAAAATTCGGCCAATTCTGGACCAAAAAATGCCAAACCCCCCTAAAACCTTGCCAACATCATTATGAACGAGCCTACATCTGGCCCTGAGCCTTAGACTCCGCAGGAACCCTACCAAATTAAACCCCAAAACCCTAGTAAACCGCACTGAACCCTCACGAATTTGCGAATTTTCTGCAATATCGCGAGATTCGCGGATTGTGAATTTGAGGACGAAAAAGACCAAATTTCGCAAGCGTAATGGATTTTTGGCCCATGCTTGCGGCAGGGCCATGCAGACGGTCAAGGCAGGCACCACTGAGTGAAGCAACCTGATGTAGCATACCTAGGCTCTTTGTCACAGACAGACAAAAATGTAAATGTAAATGTACAGGAATTTATATAGCGCAAATCACCGAGCGGTTTCTAAGCGCTTGCTTAGGGAACCCGTCCTGGTATTCCCCTGTGAGATAACCCCGGCAGGGTATCCGCAAGGTGAAAGCCAGGCATCCCGCCGCGAGGGGCCGTTGTGGAGATTAAGCAAGCTATTGCCCAGAGTCGCAGAGTGTGAACCTGTGAATCGAGTAGGCACCGGAGCGAGAATTGTCGAGTCCATGGACATTTTAGGACTCAAGACCCTGCCGAGCCGGGAATTGAACCCTGGTCCCGGGCTGACCTCTGCTTCCAGGTCTGCCTCCTCTAACCAGTGAGCCACACTTCCAAGCATATCTAATTGTATGCAGCAAGCCACATAGCCCCAGTTTTACATGAACTGCAGTCTGGACTCTGCCTGGCATACCAACACTACACTGCCTCGACCACTCCATAACACGACTAGACAGACATGTAGTTCTGCTGTAGTAGTTGTTGTAGACTGGTTTACCTCTTTGCCACTCACGAATTGGCCATAGTTCTTCCGTAAAGCGACGCTGATGATCAATCCATACCAGTGAGTGACTGTAAAGAAAAAAGATATAATATTTAATCAATCATCATGGTATATTGGCAAACAGTAAATCCAAGGACATTTTGCATATTGGAAAATGCAACGTAGTGGCCCCTGCAGTTGAAGTACAATTTGAATTAAACAAGGTAAAAAAAAAGCAGAGTAGACTTGAGTTACAGTTAGTGTGTAAGATTAAATAATAACAGAAGACATATGATTCATTTCTTGCACAACAAACAAACAGCAATTGCTTTCATCAGACAAAGACAGCCATCTTCTTCTCATTATTCATTACCTGTTCCACTTTTTGTCCGCATCTTCTTCTGAAAGTGAGGGCCCACAGGGCAGCCTCTCCTGTCAATTTCAGAAGTAACTGTCAGCAATTAGCAAGCATGTAGTCAGTAATTCCAGTCCCACTTGAGGGGACTCGTCTACGAAGACAAAGTTTCTTTATTCTTCGTAATCCAGCCATCTGCCTTGAGGGAAATGGATAGGGGGAGTCTGGAGGAGGAAGATAGGGGAGCGTGATTGAGTTGTGAACTTGTGAACCTCAGAAATGCAGACTACAGCACCTTCAAATCAATAAGGAAATAAGATGAAGACAGTGCTGCTGATGGACTTGTCGTGATTAGGTGATTAGAGTTTTGTTGTGGTAAAAGTTGCAAAACAAAGAAAGACACACAGGAATAAAAGTGAATAAGGACGAAAAAAAAGGAAGTCATTTTCAGGCCTCGGTGTCAGGGAAGTAGAGCTTGTCCTCAAACTCTATGAATTGAGACGGGAGTAGGTCAGCTAACAGAGAAGAACTTCCGTCACTTAAGTCGGTGTCCTCTTCTTCCTGCATGCATTCACGTATTTTGTAATCTGGTGGTATGATGTGCTGATTCATCTTGATCAGTGTTCACCTCTCCACATTTTTGCGCGAGAGGCAGGTCCTTTTTGAAGTTACAATGGCACCAGCAGCACTGAAAACACGTTCAGAAGACACACTTGCTAGTGGGCAAGACAAATAATTTAGAGCCAGGTTGGTGATCAGTCGCCATAGAGGCCTTTTCCTATACCAATACAGCAATGGGTTCTGATTAACAAAGACCTCTGTTGGGTCATCCAGATAGGCCTGCACCATCGACTCAAGGTTCTCCAGGGTTGCTCCACTTTGCGTACCATCTGTGGCCTTTGCATCACTGGAACGAGCAAACCCTTGATGAGTTGGCTAATCCGCTTCCGACAATATTATGGCTGGGCCTGGTGCAGGTGAGGATGATGATACGGTTGCTGGTGTCATTAACGGCTGTGAGGGAAAGTGACTCTCTTCGGCCACAGATTCAGAAGTGGAACTTGACGCCGGATGGCCTGCTGATTCAGTAGTACTTCTGCCGGCTCCTTCAATGTTCTGCCGCTCTTTTTCGAACCGAGTGGCTGACAGAGCTAGCCAATGTTTTTAAACATCTGCTTCATTAAAAGGAATGGATGCTTTGCTGGCCACTGCCTTTTTGTACCATGGATCAAGAATAGTGGCACAAATGGAATGTTGTTCTGTATGTATTTTTTAAGCCTTTCATTGTCAACTAGGCAGCTTAATAACCTCTCCACCAACTGCTATTCGTCTTGCTTTTCAGCATCATCTCGGAACGTTGAAGACACTGCCTTCAGTTGGTGCTCTAGCATGCGCAACAATGGGATAGCTTTGCCCAAAGAACAGTCCTCCCTGCTGACTTCACGCGTGAAGACCTCAAAAGGACGAAGCATGTCTGTCAGGCTTGCAACTAGCTTCCATTCCTCCAACTCTAGCCTCATGTCTTTCATAGTAGAACCCAGTTCATAGACATACTCATTGATTACCCCCCACTGCTCAGACAAACGCTCAAGCATGTAGAAGGTTGAGTTCCAACGCGTTGCCACCTCCTGGATGAGTACTTTGACTGGCAGTCTAGGTTTATGTTGCATGCTCCTCAGCTTCTTCCGGGCCTTAAAAGAACGGCTCATATGTGTGCAGATTCTTCGGCAGGTGGTCAGTAACTTGCTGACTGTGATTTATTTTTTCAAGAAATCTTGCACAACAATGTTAATACTGTGCGCCACACACGGCACTCTGAAATAGCCACCATCATTCATGGCCCTAACTATATTACTGCCATTATCCGTGGAAACATAACCAATCATGCGATTTCTTGGATGCAGCATTCATAGACCTTCCTGTCAAACTCCTCCAAAAGGTTAGGTTCAGTATGAGATTTCTCCATTGCAAACATGGCTACTGTTGCATGTTTCTGAGTAGCTTGAAAAACTGTGTCCATGTCAACACCTGCTTTTAACTTGTCTGTAACCCCTGCTGAAGTGATGCACATGTAATCAAGGGCTTGGCCACTGGTCCACATGTCTGTTGTCAGGTGGATAGTGTGAACAGCACTCTTCTGAATAGCTGCGCCAATCATCTCCAGCACATCTTGATGTAGTGCTGGAACAGCAACTCTGGCAAAATAGGACTGGCTAGGAACCTTCCATTTAGGGCAGACTGTTGCCAAAAATTCTAGAAAACCCACCCCTTCCACGAAAGAAAAAGGGAGAAGGTCCAGCGCTAGCATTTTAGCCAGCTTTGCGTTATACAGACGTGCCGTTGGGTGGTTGCGTTCAAATGGCACATCCGACCAAAACATGCTTCTAATGGTGGGGTGGGCCGTTTTACGTGATGATGATGATGATGATGATGATGATGCAGACTTCTTCAAACCAGTTAGGCTCATTGATGTACTTTTTCACATTGGTGTTTCTCCCAGACTCTTAGTGTGCCTGATACATGTTGCAGGGGTAGAGGGTGTGGGCGCTACCACTGCAGTGCTGCTGCCAGGGCGACTGGTTGTACCAGAAAAAATGTCTGTCGCTTCTTCACTTCCCCCTGCATGATCAGCCCCTCATCATCATCAGATGCAATATGAATGGATACATTTGGATTTGTTGTATTTTTGGCTCCCTGGATCTTCTTTAGGTACGCCTCCCAAATGATAGCGTGGTGTTTTCGGAGGAGACCTCTCTGGCCTGCGGTACCATACTTGGTACCAAGCTTACCCCGACTTACTACAGTTTTACAAATCGAACAAACGACCATGTTTTCCGCCTTTTGGCTAACACTAAAGAAGTCCCAAACTGGGGACTGGAAATGTCTGCTGGTGGTGGAGGTGCTACTTTCAGTTTCAATGACAGATGAAGTGGAGGATGGTCATGGCTGAATTCAACTCTGTTGTGCACTTACAGCACCACTACTTGAGGTAATGGAGGTCGAGCTGGATGGAGTTCCCTGCCGGCCCTTCTGAAGAGAAAATATGGCAGCTGTAGGTCGTGTTGGTGTAGTAGTTAACTGCGTTGGTGTTGGTACCAGTGCCACGCCGCCCACATCCCGCTCAGCAGCAATTCGGGATAGGTTAAAAATGTCTGTCTGCTGCATGCCCACTGGGGCTGGAGTGACGTCTGTGATGACTGGGTCGTCGTCAGACTGTTCATCAGCAGCATACACCACTTCTTGCTCGTCGTCATCATCAGCTATAAGTGAAAGCCTTGCGGGAACCTTCCTTTTAGGCTTAGCTACCTTTGTCGGCTCATGGCGTGCCTCACTCTCAGACTGCATTGGTGGGTTCCAATCAACATCAAGGTCATCAGAAGGAAGGGGGCTTGAAGAAGAACTTGTAGTAGTAGCCCTCCTTGACCTTTTTCTTGCTGGGGATCTGGAAGACAATTGATCATCATCAGGAGGAGTGGCTTCCTCGGATGATACCTCCGCTTCAATCTCGATTTCCTGATGTGCCCCTATTTCTGGAGGAACAAGCATTGTGGGCAGTTGTGCTGCTCCATGCGCCTCTAGTTGTGCCTCTCCATGCGCCTCTCCATGTGCCTATCCTGTGCCTCTCCTTGCGCCTCTACTTGCGCCTCTACTTGCGCCTCTACTTGCGCCTCTCCTTGCGCATGTACTTGCGCTTGTACTAGTTGCACCTGTGGTTGTCGTTGCATCTGTGGTTGTTGAACACTCGTCAGCTGAGTTACACCCTGCGTTGATTGGGTGCTACTTTCTTGCGATGAGCCTACATCACTGGTCGATGGTGATTGAGCAATGACAGTGGCTGCCTCTGCAGCAATCATAGGCTTGGACCTAACCTTGCGTGGTGGCACTGAGCCTAATGAACTGGAGGTGCTGCTCCCAGGTTGGTCCCCGGTGGAACCCGTCGCTGCAGGCGTTGGTTTTTTTTCCCGAAAAAAGTGTCTGTGGGCACGCCAGTCTCCCTGGTAAGTGGCGCCACTTGCTTCTTCTGCTCCTTCTTACTGGCAGTGGCACTGGCAACTTTCTTTGTAGAGGAGCTACGGCCACCTTTCTTTGGGCCCATCTTCTTCAGATGTCAGAACAGCAGGCCGCAGTTGCACGAGTTGCAGAGTTGCCTGTGGCCAGACATGACGTCATGTGACATTGTGCTGCACACAAAGCTGCGGGACTTCTTCCTGGCACTGGTGGTTCTCTTGTACACCTAAAAGCAAAGGAAGCCAGAGGAACATCAGTTAAACACCCCAAAAAGTCAAAAAACACACAAAAATCACCACAATCCAATGCCATCCATTCCATCAATGATGTTTAAATTCAAGACACCCCACAGAAAGACTAGGTCCATGGACCACTGAGTACCCCTGGGCATAATGGTTGAATGCAAGGCAAACTGGGTGCAGGCCTGAGCACACTGCCGGGCTTCAAAATGGCCTCTTGACCCCACCACATGGCCAGGCCCTGCCTGGACCAGGCCTCAAAATGGCCCCCATCCACATGGTCAGGCCCCAACAGCACCCAAAAAGTAAAAAAAACAGACATAAATCACCACAATCCAATTCCATCCATATCCTCAATGATGTTTAAATTCAAGACACCCCACAGAAAGACTAGGTCCATGGACCACTGAGTACCCCTGGGCATAATGGTTGAAAGCAAGGCAAACTGGGTGCAGGCCTGAGCACACTGCCTGGCTTCAAAATGGCCCCTTGACCCCCACCACATGGCCAGGCCCTGCCTGGACCAAGCCTCAAAATGGCCCCCACCCACATGGTCAGGTCCCAACAGCACCCAAAAAGTTGAAAAACACACAAAAATCACCACAATCCAATGCCATCCATGCCCTCAATGATGTTTAAATTCAAGACACCCCACAGAAAGACTAGGTCCATGGACCACTGAGTACCCCTGGGCATAATGGTTGAAAGCAAGGTAAATTGGGTGCAGGCCTGAGCACATGGCCGGGCTTCAAAATCGCCCCTTGACCCCCACCACATGGCCAGGCCCTGCCTGGAACAGGCCTCAAAATGGCCCCCACCCACATGGCTGGGCCCCAAAAACACCCCAAAAAGTCAAAAAACACACAAAAATCACCACAATCCAATGCAATCCATGCCCTCAATGATGTTTAAATTCAAGACACCCCACAGAAAGACTTGGTCCATGCACCACTCACTATCCCTGGGCCTACTGGCTAGTGAGGGTTTACAGGCACCCCAAAATTTTAAAAAAAAATCTACATATAACAATGAGCTAAAATTCCATGACATAAATGAGATTTAAGTTAAAAAAAAATCACAGTAGGAGACAAGATGGCGGGCTGATGCTGTCTCGGGGAGTGGAAACCGCTAAGGCTCCTGAAGAGATATGAAGAGATATGCAAATTTTGCTACCGGCTCACGCTTTGTTTAAGGACTAACTAAAAGGAGAGAGACTGTTGTCCAGAAGAAAATACCTGACTTTCCCGTGTGGATGCAGGCGCTGTTTAGTCCCGCTCGATCTGCTGCCAGGTGCCTCTTGACGACGCTGCTAGCGGTCGGGCTGTCAATTCGGCGTTCACCCGCCTAGCGTGGTGCTAGCATTCACACCAGCCGCTCCGCAGCCCCCAATATAGCGTCTTCGAAGACCTCGGCGCGATGGGGCCATGGGGCAATGGGACGGCCACTGGAGGGCTCTGCTTCAGGCTCCGGTCTCAATGCAAGGAAGGACGCAGCGGATGCCAGAGCGGCGGCTTCAGGGGAAAGCCGGCTCCAACCTGAGAGTGACTCTGACATAGTAACTGACCCAGTAGTCGATCTGGGTACTGCAGAGGTTGCAGAAACTACAGGGAACACATGTAAAACAATCCCATGTCTGGGGAAACCAGTAGTCCAATATCTGAAATCGAATAGATTGAATGAGATAACAGAATTAATGAATGGCACAACCCCCCCTGGTAATAACCATTTAGTTGAGACAATTATCAACGCTATCTCTAATAAGCAGCAAAGTAACATTTCGGAAAAAGAGAAATGTGTTTAACTATCCCTCCATATTGAACACTCAGAAAATCACAATACTGAAAATGCAATGGGGGATTTTACTGGAACAACTGATGGCGATAGTGACATAAAAGGCGTTGCGGTGACAGAGATTGAGTCTGCACCTATCACAAAATCAGGGACTCAGTGTCTGGAACTTTTGGAACTTTTGGGTGCTTTTGAGAAGGAGCAGGAGGAGGATAACATTAATGTAACTCAATCTGACGAGGACTGCGAAACAGAAAGGCGTGGAGGAAGTCCATCAAAAAATTTAAAAGAACAGCGACCTCAAAGAGAGGCAAGGAAGAAAGCCAGTGTGTTGGCTGCACTCTCCAAAAAAGACTTCACGGTCAAAAATATAAAAGAACCAAAGAAACCGGTACTCACGGCAAACATGGCTAATAAGGGCTCTGGTAAAAAGAAATTAATTGCAACTAAAGACCTGACAAATAATAGTCCCATGAGGAAATGGGTCCAGACTACAGGAGGTATCAAAACTGTGATGGCTAGGCTCTCATATGTAGGCCTCAACGACGGAGGAGCAACTGGGGGAGCCAAGTTTGGCAGATCGAATAAAGAACTGGGGGGTCTGACACCTGAATTAAGCCCAAATGCAATCAAAGTTCTAAGCGGAGCCAATGACCCAGCTGTTGAGAGTAGCGGGCCATGTGAAATAGGGTCTAGAGATATACCTCATATGTCCCCACATATGTCACAATTAAAGGGTAACTACCAGAGGGAGGAGACCCCGAACAGGGAAACTGCACTATTATCAATGATTCTCCAAGCTCTGAAAGATCAGAGGGAAGAAACAAGAGAACTCTTCGCCCAGGTCAGAGCAGATAACCATAACATACAACAGGCCCTCAAGGAAGTTACAGAAAAAGTGGGGGCTGTATCAGAGGAAGTATTTGAACTACAACACAGAGTTTCCTCAACAGAGGAACTAACATCTAAAACTACTAAAACGGTTTCACAACATGAGGATCAACTGCAACTTAAACTGGAGGACATGGAAAACAGACAAAGAAGACAGAATTTAAAATTATTCGGCATACCAGAGGTCAAGAAGGGGCTGACCCTAGAGCTTACATAGTTCAGATCCTCCAGAAAGCAGTTCCGGATCTAGGAGATTGGGACTGGGATTGTCAAATCCAGAGAGCTCACAGACTCCCATTAATTCAACATCGCCAAGATTCTCGATATCCAAGACCTTTTTTGCTCTACTTTGGGAATTTTTTACTTCGACAAGCAGTCTCTTTAAAAGCTGGCCCTAAATCACCGATTGTTGTAGATCCCTTCTCTATATTCTTTCGTTCGGATTTCTGTAAGGCCACTATGGACAGAAGATGGCAGCTCCGGCAATTAATTGACTCTCTAAAAGATATGGGCGCTCAGGTTTATTTACAGGTGCCTGCTCGCTTGAAGATTTTCAGAGAGGGTCATACATATGTTCTGTTCTCTAAAGCAGATGTTAATGAAATGCTTCAAAAATAGCGAAAAGATACTCCTCAGAGATAGATTGGCCTACTTTGTTCTGTCATATAACTGTTTCTCATTCTCTCTCTGTCACTGTTACTTATAACTCTTTAACGATGGAAAAATAGGTAGCTTACTCTTTTTTTTTTTTCTCTCTTCAAGGAGCCAAAGCGGGATGGGGTCCTAGATGGCTGCCATATCATCGGCAGCTAAAAGAGAGGAGGATTTCTCCTTCCAGAAACTGGGAGGCGGGTGAGACGGTCCGAGATGCTATCTTCGGAAGGGTGGGAGCTCTCTGGTGGGGGCAGAAAAATAAAAAAAACAACATGAAGTTATTTGAAATTCAAGAAATTAATGTTATGTATATTTCAGGATTCATTAGCACGAAAGGGAAGTTTAAGTTAATAACAGTAAAATGGAATCAATAAGGGCCGGTATGTGTTTATAAAAGGGATGATTGGTGAGGAGGCGCAATAATAGGGAGTGTGTACGCCCCGCCCCCGTTGCAGTGGTCTTTGATTGAGAAGTTGTATACGGTGTGGGCGGAGATCCCTGAGGACATGGCAGTGATAGGGGGTGATTGGAATGATGTTATGCAAAACCGGCTGAACCGCTGTAGACCAGGGGATGGGCAGGTTGCAGACACACCCACCAAACTGGGAAACATGGTGCAGGGAATGGGATGGGTGGACACGTGGCGCTATCTCCATACACATAGTCGGGAGTACACATACGTTTCAGCAGTTCATAAGTCCTTTCCCAGGCTTGATTACATCTTTGTCCCTCATGCCACTGTTGGGAGGGTAGAAGTGGCGTCTATCTTACCGCGGGGGCTGTTAGACCACTCTCCGATTACAGTGGATGTTAATTTAGATAGGGGGAGGCAGCCGTTTCGGTGGCGCCTCTCAGCATGGAATCTGCAGCAGGAGGAATATCGGCATCATATGGGAGAGGCCATAGCTCACTACTGGAAGGATAATATGGGCACGGTGACTGAGGTGGGGACACTCTGGGAAGCCCTAAAGCCCACGCTTCGTGGGGTAGATATCGCCTGGTGTGCGGCGGCTCATCGGAAATGCAAGGAGGAGTTGGTGAAGGCCGCAGCGGCGGTGGAATTGCTGGAGACTCAGTGCAGTATTGCACGGGATGGTAGGGAAGTGGGACAGTTACTCCTGGCGCAGCAGTCCTATGCGTCCCTGCTGCTCGACGAGGCTCTGCAAATATGGCTGGCGACCCGGAGCAGGATTTATCAATGGGGGCACAAATCAAGTACAATGCTACATAGACTCTGCCAAAATAAGTTTCGGGCGCAGGCACTGCCGGGCCTCAGAGACGACGTTTGGGCCTCGATCCCGGCCCCGAAGGTACTGGCGGACAGCTTCGCCCAGTACTACGAGGCCCAATATGCTCAGCAGGAGTGTCTCTCAGCGCTGGACATTGATTAGTTTGTTTCGGACCTCCCACCGCGTGCACTCCCAGAGGACGTGCGAGAACGCCTAGAGATTCCGTTGTCGGCCCAGAATTAGGCACGGCCCTGGGGGAGCTTAACACTGGTAAGGCCCCTGGGCCCAATGGATTTCTGAGCGAGTTTTTAAAGAAATATCATCTTCAACTAGGGTCACATTACAAGGCAGCTCTGGAGGCGGCGAGAGAAAATGGACGCCTGCCGGTGGACTGGCGACACGCTGAAATTGTTGTATTCGGTAAGCCTGGATCACCCCCAGATAAGCACGAGTCTTATCGGCCGATCTCCCTTCTAAACGTCGAGGCCAAGATACTGGCCAAGGCGCTTGCGAACCGGCTTCTACCCTATATCACGGAGCTGATCCACCCGGATCAAGCCGGCTTTATGCCCGGTAGAGCGACGAGACATAACATCAGACGCGCGCATGTAGCAGTTGAGGCGATTGGGAAAACTGGGGTCCAGGCGGCGCTGTTACTAGCAGACATATCGGACAGGATCGCATTGTATGCTGACGATGTCCTGTTCTTCCTCACGGAGGTAAATAGAACGGGGCCAAGAGTCATGGATATCATGAGGATATTCGGTGAGGTGTCGGGATTGTATCTGAATCTGCGTAAGTCTACCCTCTGGGTGCTAGGCAACCATGGTGGGATAGGACCGTGGACGTCAACACTGCAGGTAGCAACAGGAGGCCTTAAGTACTAGGGGGCCGCTCGTCAAGAGGTTCGTTTGCCCTGTGAGCCAGTCTCCGCTACAGGAGTAGCCCTGCTGACCTGTTTTCCTCGTCTTGGAGCCGCCGAGGAGAAGACCAACTGCGTGGCCGCAGAGGAGGTGAGAGGCGCGGCCCCGGGACTGCGAGGACCAGCATTCACCACCAGCAGCTGGGTCCTCTTCCCGCGTGAGCCGCGCCCCCTCCCAGTGCCCGCCTCCAGCTGACTCTGCCCTTTATCACCTCTTGCGGCCCCCGCTATGCGGGTGCCGCTCGTCAAGAGGTTCGTTTGCCCTGTGAGCCAGTCTCCGCTACAGGAGTAGCCCTGCTGACCTGTTTTCCTCGTCTTGGAGCCGCCGAGGAGAAGACCAACTGCATGGCCGCAGAGGAGGTGAGAGGCGCGGCCCCGGGACTGCGAGGACCAGCATTCACCACCAGCAGCTGGGTCCTCTTCCCGCGTGAGCCGCGCCCCCTCCCAGTGCCCGCCTCCAGCTGACTCTGCCCTTTATCACCTCTCGCGGCCCCCGCTACACGGGTGCCACTCGTCAAGAGGTTCGTTTGCCCTGTGAGCCAGTCTCCGCTACAGGAGTAGCCCTGCTGACCTGTTTTCCTCGTCTTGGAGCCGCCGAGGAGAAGACCAACTGCGTGGCCGCAGAGGAGGTGAGAGGCGCGGCCCCGGGACTGCGAGGACCAGCATTCACCACCAGCAGCTGGGTCCTCTTCCCGCGTGAGCCGCGCCCCCTCCCAGTGCCCACCTCCACCCTCCTAAGCTGAATATAAAATAGGCCCTACAACGCGCACCGCGGGACGCGCGCGGGTCGCAGCCCGGGGCGAAGACCGGGCAAAGAGCGGGCCGTTTGAGGTCGTTCGAGGACCTGAGAGACTGGACTGGGCCAACTCTCGTTCGTCTGTAAGTGACCCTATCATTCTCCTAACTAGTAATATCATCCTCATAGCCCAAAAAAAATGGTTGTCACTAGAGGAACCAAAACAAAAGCCCCGGGTAGCGTTGGCTAATTGCTTGGTCCTATGGACGACTTCATTACGAAGGCGAACACGTTCATAGACCAAAGTATATCACTAATGGAACAAAGGGTCTCCTTGGACCTGGCCTTCGCCAAGAGGTCCTCATTGGGTAATTTGGCGGATGCCAGATCACCAGCCACAGGAGGAGCCACAATTGCCGAGGTGAACCCAACACGTGAGAGACGTAGTTTACCCAACACAGTTGACCTATCAGTGTCTCAACTAGCTGAATCACAGCTTAGTTTTGACCTCGAAAAAACACCGGACCTAGTCCCGCAAACGCCCCCACCCATTTCCTCCATAGAAAAAATGATAGAAAGGGGAAGGAGGGAGGGAGCGATAAGTAAGAAAAGGGTGGCCCCTAATCCCCCCATACCAAACAACCCGACCCATTTACTAAGCGCACAAGAAGAAAGACCGGTTAGAGCAGAACAACTAGAAGTCTCAATTCTAGTACACCATTCAGAGTCTGAAATATTTACTTCGGTAGCTCTGGATCCCCCAATTGTCATACAATCCCCTAGGGGCCCGAGGGATCTGGAGGTTCCCGATTCATTATTGACCAAGATGGCTAATATATTTAAACAATCATTGCAACCCTTAGAACAAAGATTAGCGAATTTGGAGTCACAGATCCTACAACTTGTAAAAATTCAACAACATGATCATCCCGTAGGCTCTCTCAAAGGTGGGGGAAACAACATTAAAAAACCATTCCCCACAAAAACAATAAACGGAAATTCAAATTTGACTAATCCTCAACAGAAGACACTTCAAATCACAATTCCCAGTGCCCCTACTAATATTAATAACTCGAAGCCAATAACCACTCCGACCATCTCTAATATTTCAACAAATATCACCCTATTGACTTCCCCAGGAACTCCAATTACACCGGCACTGAATATAGAGGCATCTAACAAAACCACTAATAAAATCCCTAATAAAACTTCAAACAAACCATCTATCAAAACGCCAGTCCTTCAGCATCCAGCTTCAAACACCCCGTCTGTGAGGCCCAGGGGAAACACCGCCAAAAATTTTGGTAATTCAAGACCTCAAGCAGTTTTTCCACCTGAAGCCTCACCGTATGTGGCGATCATGACCGGTGTCCCTGAGCTAACCGACTTTAACTCGGAACCTGGCTGGTCTTTAAAAAATAAAGCTCAGCACTGGTTGCAGACTAATCGTCCGATCCCGTCAGCTTGGACGGGCAGGATTAGATCTGTTGCAAGGGTACCATGGGTGGGTAACACTCGAAAAACAATCCCTGGGGACTGTATAGTGATTACCTTTGAGGACCCACGAATAGCAGACTACATCTGTTCGTGGGAAGACATCACCTGAAATGGAGGTATTAAGATCAAATCACTTTCTTTTTTCTACCCTTTCAGGCAAATAAATGGACTACAGGAACAAGAGCCCCCTTGGGCAGTTCCACCCCCCAGACAGAATGACTCAGCTAATATCAGATATCACGGTCCTCCAAGATTTTATGATACAGATTATTCCTGGAACACAGTAGGTCCACGTTATCAGGGGGAAGGCTGGGAAGATAGGAGACCTTATATACAAAGGTCGTTAATCAGAGATCATCCCCGATGAGATCCATGGCATAACATCCCCTTGCAAAACAGGTACAGTGGACTTGAAATGGTCGATTGACCATCAAGTGAAAGTATATCTAACAACCTGCACGTACCCCCCAGCCCGGCGAACATGAACATCTCCTCGGGATTTACGAACCTGGAAGTCGTACTCCCAGTAGAACAATCAAATGATGCCACTCCTCTGACTTCCATACTCTATTGGAACATAGCAGGTCTTCGTTCCAAAATTGAGGATGGGAGCGCACAAAACTTCTTAAATCCCCATCAAATAATCTGTCTCCAGGAGACCTGGACAATAGAAGATTTACACCTACAAGGTTATAAAACCTATTCTATCCCAGCCTTAGGCAGTACAATGGGAAGACCAAGAGGTGGGCTAGTAACTTATATAGCCAACACCCTAACCCTCACAAAAGTGGTCATAGTCTCCCAGGATTCCAATTTTCAAATTCTTTCTTTATCCCTTGTCAATAAGGAGACTATCTTCCTGACCAATATATATAATAATCTCCCTGAAGATCAATTCATAAACCTCCTTAGTCATGTACATGAGAGTCTGAAACAATCTTATCAATGGAGAACTGGTAACAGGGCAACCCACTTAATTTGGGGAGGAGATTTCAACCTCCATCCATGTTTAAAGACTAACCCACTCTGCTGTGGGATGGTGGACGAATTCGATGCCCCTTTAGCTCATTTTACACACAGTAAAGCAGGGAACATATTAAATGCTGTCCTCTCGGACTTGGACCTGCAAATTACTAATCATCAAAATGCAGAGTCCAATTTACTTAGTCCGACCTACGTGGGTAGAGGCTATAGCACAACAGTTGACTATATATTTTTATCCTCTGGTCTGCTGGGCATAGCCAAGGACTTTGGGGTCATCGGCAATCCACTCAGTGACCATTCAGCCCTAGGGATTAACCTGTATTTGTCTGTACCCAATACTCTAAATTCGGAGATCGCAAGTATGCTCAGACAAAATAAATTAGAGATTGGTAAACAGAATGGCTATTCAATCAGATGGGCTAAAATTAACCCTACTGAAATCACAAAAAAACTCATAGACCAGGTATATCCAAATATTCTAAATTGTCTCGATCTATCCTCTAATCATGAGGAAGTCCTAGTGAACTTTAAACAAATTTTGGACTCCATCAAGGACTTACTCCTGTCAAAACCCAAAGTTAACCATTCAATAAAGAAAAGGTGGTTCAACCAAAATTGTACAACTGCCCTAACAAAATTAAAATTAGCACTTCATAACAAACCGAGAGATGCAGCCCAAATTCAACTCTTAAGGCGCCAATATATAGGAGAAAGAAAACTGAGAATCGCCCAACTAAAGCAGAAACTTTGGGACGACCTCCATGAGAGTGCGGTATTAAAAAATAGTGAGCAATTCTGGCTTACAGTCAGAACCCCATATCTCTCGGACACAGGCACCCCCAGAATAGAAGTTGCCATAGACGAGAAGACATGGGTCACACATTTCTCTAACATCTTCAAAAATACCTCACCAAAAGACTTATCGCCCCAGGAGCACAGTACCCTATTTTGCTTCTCTTCGATATTCCTGATTTATTGGAAGCATTGCAGAAAAGCAAATTGGGTAAAGCGCCAGGCCCAGACGGAGTCCCAGTGGACTTTTTAAAAAATAATTTAGATCTCTGGGCCCCAATTTTAACAAGAGTGTGCATTGCTGCCGTGAATGAGGGAGTGATAAGCTCTTGGACCAAATCAATAATGGTCCCCATTTTTAAAAAAGGGGACAGACAAGATGTGAAGTGTTATCGGCCCATATCACTGCTGGACTCACTCGGGAAAGTAGTGGGGAGAGTAATCCTAGAGCGTCTCCAGCAGTGGAGTGAGGACCGATGTATTATCTCCGACTTCCAATTCGGCTTCCGAGAGGGTTTCGGAACAGTCGAACAGGCCCTCAATCTCACCCTATTAATGGGAAAATACATACAGGCCAAGGCTAATAAAATCTATATGGTTTTTGTCGACCTGTCCGCAGCCTTTGACTGCGTTTCGCATGCAAAGCTGTGGACGGTCCTCTCCCAAATGGGAGTAGAACCCCCTCTTCTGGATTTCTTACGAGAACTCTATTCTGGTGCCACGGCTAGAGTACGATTCGGCGTAAATGGCGAGTTGACGGCCCCGTTTAGCGTAGGGCGTGGAGTCAGGCAGGGTTGTGTCCTGGCCCCCTTCCTCTTCTCACTCTATACAAATGGTCTGGAGGGGGAGATGTTGAGAGGGGCTCAGGACCTTCCACGCATAAACCACCGCCTGATTCCCGCTCTGCTCTACGCGGATGATGCCGTCATTCTCGCGCGCACCCCTCGCGAGCTTCAATCTTCACTGAATAGGTACACGACCTTCATGAGTAACCTGGATCTAAGGGTGAACGTGAAGAAAACTTTTGTTATGACAGCAGGCAGGGGCCAAAAAAGAACAAAAGCTATTTACCTGGAAGACCAAAAACTTGATGCTACTCCCCAATACCCTTACCTGGGCATCATGATCGATGATCAGTTAACATGGAAGCCAGCCGTAGTCACAAGGGACAATCTATTTAAAAGATCAATAGCCGCTCTAACGAGCTTTTCCCAGAGATTAGGAAAAAGGCCCCCGGTGGAGCTATTAAAAATTTACAATGCCAAGTGCCTGGCTACCGCCATATATGGTGCGGGAGTTTGGGGGTACGCCGACACCAGCTCTATCCAGAAGGCGGAAAATGTTTTTCTTAGATTCCTTCTGGCAATGCCGAAAGGCACTTCAACATACGCCATGCACCTGGAAGTGGGAACACCTTACATAGAGGATCTAATTAAAACAGAACCTGTGATGCTGTGGCGGCGCATCTGGTCATCTGAAAATAATAAACTGGCCCAGTCTATCATCGCTGACTCGATGGCTCTTGACAAATCCTCTAGTATAAAGTGGCTGTCCTACGTAAGAAATTTCCTTAAAGACCTAGGACTTGAGAACTGCTATTTTAATCCAGAATCCATAACGGACATTCCAAAAAGAGATCTCAAACAACTAGCGCTAAGACATTTGGAAACGCTAAGACTAGCATCAAACTCATTGAAAACGGCGGTTGTTCACGCGAACATGGTCCAAATAGCCTACGGCATTCACCCGTATTTGACACTGCAATTATCGACTTACGAGAGAATGTTACTAACAAGATTTAGGCTAAACACTTTTTTTAGACTGGTCACGTTCCCATTGAAAAACTGTTGGAAAGCAATTCTCCCACCCTGTCCGTGCGATGGAGTATCAGCACAATCAAATTTACATTTGATTATGCTTTGTAAATTTCATCGATCACATAGAAAAATCTGGTTATTACCAATATTAAGGAATTGGGGTCTGAGACAATGTAGACCTGCCCTTCTTAGACTCCAAATGTTGGAAACTGAAAATGTCTGTTATTTTGTGAGCAATTTTTTAAAATGTATCACGAAACATAGGAAAAACTTATAAACGCCTTATTGATGATGCTTCGTGCAGATCCATGCAGAGAACTCTGTAACTGATTCTTTTGTAACTTTCTGGTTTTTTGTATGAAAGGCTATGAAATATGCTTCTTTTAACTATACTGTAATGAATGTTATTTACTGTCTCTTTTATGGTTTTTCCTTTGTGAATAAGCCGAATAAAGAATTTTATTATTATTATTATTACTAGGGGGTGTTTTTGACAGTTACGCCCGCTATTGCTTGGGAACGCAACATAGTGCCGGTCTGGGACCGGGTTCAGATGGAAATGAAGTCCTGGTCTCGCATGTCCCTCAACCTCTACGGCAGATCGGCTATCTTTAAGATGGTTGCCCTTCCGCACCTTCTGTACCAGCTACAGAATTATCGGTATTCGATTTAACCATCATGGTTCCAGCAAGTACATCACCTTCAGCCACGCCACCGGACTCCACTGGACCGACCACAGCTGCGTCCACTTCAGCTTCAAAAGAACCACGACCCACCACCACCCGCAACAGGTACCTCACAGGAAGTGGAGCAAGATCACCGCGGACCAGCTCACCACCTCCCTCAGCCAAAGCCCACCCGCCAACACAACGGACCCCAACGAAGCAGCCCGCAACTTCACACAGTGGCTGACCGCCTGCGCCGACGACCTCGCGCCACTAAAGAACCCTCCCAGCAGGCCCAGAAGCAAGAAGGCATCCTGGTTCACCAACGAACTCAAGGACTCCAAGAAGACCTGCCGCACCCTCGAGAAAGCCTGGCTCCTCGACCGGACCACCGACAACATGACCGCCCTCAAACACGCTACCCGCAAGCACCACCAGCTCATCCGCACCACCAGGAAGAAATCCCTGAAGGAACAACTGGACAACAACGCCCACGACAGCAAGGAACTCTTCACCATCGTCAAGGAGTTCTCCAACCCCAGCACCGGCACCAACGACATCACTCCGTCACAAGACCTCTGCGACTCCCTCGCCTCGTTCTTCCACCGCAAGATCACCGACATCCACAACAGCTTCGGCGCACCACCCACGCACCCAACCGTCGAACCCACGCCCCCCACCGCCACACTTCGCACCTGGACCACGGTGACCACCGAAGACACAACCCGCACGATGAACACCATCCACTCCGGATCACCAACCGACCCCTGCCCACACCACGTCTTCAACAAGGCCGACTCCACCATCGCACCCCAACTCCGGAACATCATCAACACCTCCTTCAACACCGCCACCTTCCCGGAGAGCTGGAAGCACGCCGAGCTCAGCGCCCTCCTGAAGAAACCTACAGCGGACCCCACCGACCTCAAAAACTTCCGCCCCATCTCGCTCCTCCCTTTTCCTGCTAAAGTCATCGAGAAGATCGTCAACAGACAGCTGACCGCCTTCCTCGAGACGAATGGATCCCTCGACACCTCGCAGTCCGGCTTTAGAGCCAACCACAGCACCGAGACCGCCCTCATCGCAGCCACCGACGACATCCGGACCCTGCTCGACAAGGGGGAAACAGTGTCCCTCATCCTCCTGGACCTCTCCGCTGCATTCGACACTGTCTGCCACCGCACCCTAGTCCAGCGCCTCAACAACATCGGTATCCAAGAGAAGGCACTGGAGTGGATCATCTCGTTCCTCGCCGGCAGAACACAAAGAGTCCGCCTCCCCCGTTTCGCTCCGAGGCCACCGAAGTCATCTGCGGCGTCCCGCAAGGATCTTCACTCAGCCCCACCCTCTTCAACGTCTACATGAGACCTCTTGCAGCCATCACACGCCAGCACAACCTCAATATCATCTCTTACGCCGACGACACACAGCTGATCCTCTCCCTCACCAGAGACCCCGACGCCGCCAGAACCTGCCTACACGAAGGAATGAAAGACGTCGCCGAGTGGATGAAGGACAGCCACCTGAAACTGAACTCGGACAAGACGGAAGTCCTCATCCTGGGATCTTCACCCTCCGCCTGGGACGACTCCTGGTGGCCCCCAGCCCTGGGCACCGCACCCAAGCCAACTGACTACGCACGCAACCTGGGCTTCATCCTGGACTCCTCCCTCTCGATGACCAGACAAGTCAACGCCGTCTCCTCATCGTGCTTCAACACCCTACGTATGCTTCGCAAGATGTTCCGCTGGATCCCGACCGAGACCAGGAAGACTGTCACCCAGGCACTCGTCACCAGCCGACTGGACTACGGAAACGCCCTCTACGCCGGAACCACAGCCAAGCTACAGAAAAGACTCCAGCGCATCCAGAACGCCTCCGCCCGACGCATCCTGGATGTCCCCCGGCGCAGCCACATCTCCAGCCACCTGAGGAACCTGCACTGGCTCCCCGTCGACAAGAGGATCACGTTCCGGCTCCTCACCCACGCACACAAGTCTCTCCGCGACCTGGGCCCCAAGTACCTCAACGACCGCCTGACCTTCTACACACCCACCCGCCAGCTACGGTCCACCAGCCTCGCCCTCGCAGCCGTACCACGCATCCGAAGAGCCACCGCCGGAGGAAGATCCTTCTCTTACCTGGCTGCCAAGACATGGAACTCCCTCCCCATCCACCTTCGGCTGACCCAGGACCATCTCGCCTTCAGGAAACAACTCAAGACCTGGCTGTTCGAGCAGTAGCATACCCCTTCCCCCAAGCGCCTTGAGACCCTCCCGGGTGAGTAGTGCGCTATACAAATGGTATGATTGATTGATTGATTGATTGGTTTCGGCAAATCAATTAGGCATTGGGTCAGTTCCTGTGGGGGGGCGGTGCGAGTGGCCTTGCGCACCTGCTTTTTGTCTACGTACTGTGGGGGGCTGGCGACGTCGGATATTTTGTCCTACTACCAGGCATCCCACCTTCTTGTCTTGAATGAATGGTGGTATGGAGACAGGGGGGACCCAGCATATGCCCTCGAGAGATATTTCATGGACCCGGATACGCTACATACGATTTTATACTCTGCGCGGTTGAGGAAGGGGTTGCCCAGGGCTACCCAGGTGGTTTTCCAAGTTTGGAGACAAGCGCTGCGTCGTATGGGCTGGTAGGGTAGGCTTACGGAGGAGACTCCACTCTGGCACAATGGGCGGCTGCCAGCGCTGGCGTCACTGCCGGGATTCCGAGGCTGGGATTCTATAGGAATCTCCACACTCGGACATGTCCTGAGGGGCACGACCCTTAAATCCTTTCAGGAGCTCAGTGAAGAATATTGTATGCCCCGAATGCATTTCTTTAAGTACTTGCAGTTCCGCCATGCCCTGGCACCCACACTGGAGGGACTAGACTCCTTGCCCGAGTTAAGCCCGATTGAGGCAAAGGTGTTCATGGGAGATCTGGCAGAGAAAAACTTTTACCAAACGTTGGTTACGCATTGCTCCTCCTCTCTACAGTCTCTGCGGGACTCTTGGGTGAGGGATGAGGAGGACCTAGAGGAGGAAGATTGGCGAGAAGCCCTTGAGGCCCCTTGGGGAGCAGCTATAGCCATGCGCCTGCGTTTTATCCAGTTTAAACCCCTGCATAGGGCGTACTACACCAGAGAGAGACTGTTGCGAGCGGGTCTGATTGAATCCCCTGCATGTCTGAGATGTGGTCATGAGGTGAACACTTTCCTTCATATAGTGTGGAGCTGTGGTGGTTTGGCTGGATTTTGGACCGGGGTGTGGGACTGCTTGTCTGAGGTGCTGGGCTGGGATCTGCCTCATTCCCCTAAACTTGGGTTCCTTCACGTCCTGGAGGGCGTGGGTGGCAATGTATATAAGAGGCACCTACTCTTACTGGGTCTTACAGTTGCAAAGAAGGATGTGGCACAGGCTTGGAAGGACCCTCGGGCTCCCAAAGTAGTAGTATGGAAGACGAGCCTTGATTTTTGTATGGGGTTAGAGCGGCCGATCTTCGAAGCCAGGGGTTGCCCTAGGAAACATTACAAAATAGGGAAAGGATGGGCGGACTACAGGGGAATATGGCTGGAACCGCCTGCACAGATAAGAGACACAGGGGGACCGGGTTGAAGGGGGTGGGGGGGCAATATTGTATACACGGTTATATGTATGCAAATCTTTCTACAGGAATAAAGAGACATTGTGCTGGGGGGGGTCCGGGTTGGGGGTGTGTGGGCCACAAGGGGGGGTTGGTGAGTGGGGGGTTCAGGGTTATGTCATGAAATGTTATTTGGATCGCTGACTATGCTATGTTATATCTACTGTAGTTCCTCCGGGGTACGGAGTGCTACGTTTGTGTGCGGTCAATCAATAAAAAGAGTTGTTAAAAAAAAAATGGAATCAATAAAAGGTTTAGTATGGAACGTGGCTGGGCTGAATAATAAGAATAAGAGATGACTCGTGTCAGAGAAATTTAGGATGTATAACCCACAGATAGTTTTACTCACAGAAACACCCATCTCATATAAAGATAGAGGGCTATTAAAACAATTAGGGTACAATATCATTACTAATTCAGAACAAAATGTATCACTTAGAGGGGTTGCAATCTTAAAACATAAACAATTCAGGGGAGAAATAATTAAAGTGCAGGCAGATAAAGGAGGAAGATGGGCCATAGCTCAGTTAGTGATAGGGGATTCTAAATATGTGTTCTGCGTTGAATATGGCTCGAATACTGATGATCCATCTGTTATAGACCGAGCGAATATAGAGTTGCTAAATTGGGAAGAGGAACGGGTGGTAATGGGTGATTTTAATTGTGTCATGAGTTATGAGACTGATACCACCAGGCGATGGGCCACTCAAAGAATGCGTAAGACTAGATCAGCTATTATTGAATTAGGACAATTACATGATTTAAAAGATATGTGGTGAGTATTGCATCCAATAATACCAGGTTATACTTTTTACTCAGCCGCACACAATCTATGCTCCCGTATAGATATGGTCTGGGCTAGCGAAAGAATTAAAGAGAATGGTATAATAGATATCTGCCCAAGGGTCACTTCTGACCATAATCCCTTGCTTATGACATTCAAAATACCCAATAAAAACAGAACATTAAGGTCTTTTTTGTTCCCTTGCTATTTATTCTCAGACAAGGAAAATAACTCAGCTAAAGAAGTACATCAAAGAGTTTCTCGAGTTAAACATAGATACTGCATCGCCGATAATAGTGTGGGATACACTTAAAGCAGGTCTTAGGGGATTCTCACAGCAATATATTCTGAAACAGAAAGGGGAATTTAAAAAGGAAAGAGAAAAGACAATCTCAGAAATTCGTAGGGTAGAGAATCTATAAGCCGAGGCATTGCTTACAGACCTATCAAGCGCAGCAGAACATGGGTACAAGTTAATCGAACTGAGATCAGCATTAAAACAAAGACTCAGGGATAAAAGCATAGCTAAATTAAAAAAATACAAATTATCTCAATACGAGGGCAGAGAAAAAATAGGGAAGATTTTAGCATTTAGGGTTGCAGACAATAAAGCTAAGACTATCATAAAAGCAATCAGAGGGTCTGATAATGTGGTTTACGAAAAAAACTCAAAGCAGTTACTTGAGCAATTTGTTAATTATTACTCAAAACTCTATACTCCAGAGAATAAAACAGACCCGGATGATATAACCAGCTATCTACAATCTTATTTAGTTAACACCTTCAATGCTAAGGCAATTCCCGCTGGGTGCTGAACTTTTGGATTTCCCATTGTTCATGACAAGGTCAGCTCGTCATTAGCACAGCTCCAGTGTACTGCATGACGAGCTGACCTTGTCATGAGCATCCAAGAAGTTAAAAGTATGGGAGATGATATCTTCCGAATCGCTAATGGCAGAATTTAGACCGGTAAAGATTAAGGAGGCTATTGACACATTGCCTATTGGTAAAGTTTCAGGAGAAGGATGAACTAATACCATTTTTCAATCGAGTAATTAGCTCTATAGAGGTAGGAGGAAGTGCCCCAGCATCATGGAATATTACACAGATCGTTTTTTTAGGAAAAAAAATAAACCAGCCATAGAATGTGGTTCATATAGGCCAATATCGCTTATAAACACCGACGCAAACATTTTTGCTAAAATACTGGCGAGTAGGCTTGCTTCAATTATGCCGGACTTAGTGTCTCCTCAACAACACAGCTTCATTCAGGGTAGAGATACTACCACACACGTTAACATGGCTATAACAGCATTTGATGTTGCAAAGGTTAAATCTACCCCACTTGGTATGATTTTACTCAATGCTGAGAAAGCTTTTGACCGAGTGGGGTGGGATTTTTTATGGGCTACCCTGTCTGTTTTCGGCATTAAGGGAAGATTTATCAAATGGATCAAAGCACTATATAATTGTCCGACTGCAAAAATTCTATATGCTGGCTTGTATTCTACCTTTTTTCCAATTCTACGAGGCACCCGTCAAGGATGTCCTCTATCACCACTATTGTTTGCTCTATCAATAGAGCCATTCATTCTTGCCTTACAAAATCAATCAAGGATAAATCCGTTTATAAATGGAACACATAGTCTAAAAGTCACAGCATATGCAGACGATATCGCTGTATACTCTGATGATGCGGCTGAAGCTCTAAAAGTAATAGAAAAAGAGGCTGAAAAATTTGGCATAATTTCTGGCTATAAATTAAATACAAATAAAACCCAGGTTGTAATAAATTATAAGCCATCAACTCCAATACAGGGAATTTGTATTGTTGCCACTTACCAGGGAGTCAGAATTTCAGCTTCAACACAGAACATTGTATCGTTAAATTACGAGACCTTATTGAAAGAGACTGCGAATCACTCAAGAACTGGCATAAAGTACCAATGGGTATTATCGGACGGATAAATATAATAAAAATAAAGATCCTCCCAAAGTTTTTATATCTAGTCAGGTCTATCCCTCTACGAGTGAATAATTTTTTTTTCAAACGATTGGATGGAGTTTGTAGCAGCTTTATATGGGGGTACAAGAAAGTAAGACGAGCCACTGATCTTTTAAAACTTCCATTTTACCAAGGAGGTCTTGATTTTCCCGACTTTAAATTTTACTTTTGGTCAGCTTTTTTGTATAGGCTTCGTAGCTTAATGAATCCTACGGGCAACATTTACTTTTTTCATAAATTTATGTTAGGAGAAGAGTATAATATATTTTTATTTAGAACAAATGACCTGAACTACTACAAGCGAGTCAAATTTAAGACTGCTCGCGACATTGTGACTATTTGGCGGGCAATTATGTTTAATTGTAAAACATCTTTTTATCATACTAGACTCCCTCTGTGGAATAATCCTGGGCTTCCAGAGATATTTCAGGGGGGGGGCGACAAGAGGATGGGCAAATAGCGGGGTTGAAAATTTAAGGGATCTGTACGGTCATAATGGCTTTATTACATTTGAAAATCTGAGAGTGTTATATAATTTACCAGGAAGTATGCAATTTCAGTATTTTCAATTCCGAGATTATTTTATACGTTGTCTGAAATTAAATAGTGTGTTGGATTCTGATATATGGGATTGTTTCTATGGGACTAATAATACATCTCTGATTAGTAAGGGTCATAAGAACTTAAATACATATAAGTTAAATGACTGTGCTAAACTCTCAGACTGGTGGAGCTAAAGTATGGGGATCTCTGTCTCAATGGATTCTATTTCCTAGGCTCTAGATAGTATTAACAGGTCAGTACATTCATTTAATCTGCAGCTCCAACAGCATAAAACAATATGCCGATTATATTACACTCCTGAAAGAATATCCAAATGGGCATCTAACAATTATGGTAATGATCGAACAAAATGCCCTAAGTGTGACTTATTAGCAGCAGATTTAAAACATATGTTTTACTTATGCCCAAAGCTATCAGAATTCTGGCAAAAGGTGTGCCAAATAATGTCTCAGAAATTAGGGAGTGTAATAAAGCTATCAGCTATCGATGTAATGCTGAGTGGTCAGTATACTAGATCTAATCAATCGGACTTAATTACTATCTTGATAGTATGTGCTAGACTCACTATAGCCCGTGTTTGGATCTCACGTGATCCCCCTTCAATCTTCGACTGGTGGGGATAAGTTAAAGAAACATATGATATGGAATATGCTTTACCTAAAGGTAGAAGTACTCGCTCAATTGTAAAATTTTATAAAATCTGGGGGTAATTATTCCAAGATTAGGAGATACTGTGATATGATTTTGTATAACATGTATAACATTTTATGTCTGGTATTTGCTAAACTCTTTTTTTTTCTCTTTTTCTTCTTTTTTCTTTTTAATGTATACCAAGAAAAAAATAACTGCTTAATGTTTTTTCTTTCTTTCTTTCTTTCTGTGTAATGTAAACTCATGTTGGTTAATAAAAATATTTTAATAAAAAAAATCACAGAAACAGTTGTATCATGCACCCATGACTAACCCCGGGCCTACTGGATACTGTGGCTACCCACAATATATATTTTTTAAAGTTGTGAAAAAGTTTTAAAATTGTAGTTGCAGCAACTGCAATGCCCCAAACAAACAACACCAACTTACTTGTAAAATCTCAAATCCAAAAGTGAGCCAAACTCCAAAGTACAAAAAGTCCTCAAATCCAAATATCCAGCAGCAGCCACAAAAAGTAATCCTTCCAGCTCCAGATCCAAATCAAAAGTGACCAGGACATGGACAAAGCACTGGGAGGAGCCTGCTGGTCAGGTACAGGAAGTTGGAGACTATGGGGCACTTCCTTCCTCCACCCCCCAAAAATGGACTCCTTGCACCAAAAAGTGCAGCCAAATGTCAATCTGAGGAGTTATTCTGATCAAAATCATCATTTTCAGAAGGTTTATGCTGCCTGCGGTGGATTTCTTGTGCAGAATTGCAATTTTTGCAAGTTCAGGAAAGCGAGCTGTTCAAATCCCCCGCCGGAAGTCAGCTGCGCGCCGCATCTACGTGTACGGCATTGTTTACTCCCGCGATGCGTGAACGCGGGCCCTTCTGACTAAGCATGGGTGTAAAATCCGTTCCGCTCGCGGATTTTGCGGATTTTCGGCAAATTCGCAATCCGCGAACTCTCGCGAACTTGCCGAAAATTCGTAAATCCGTGAGAAGCGGATTTTTTGCTTGGTCGCACTTGCCAACTAGAATACTATACAATTTCGCGGGAGTAAACACTTGCGAACACGTAGATGTGGCGGGCAGCGACAATCTCGCAATTGTGAGATTTCAAAATTTGCAATTTTGCACAAGAAATCCACCAGCAGGCAGCATAAACCTTGAAAATTATGATTTTTATCAGAATAACTCTTCAGGTTGACATTTGCCTGCACTTTTTGTTTGCAAGGAGTCCATTTTGGGGGGGGGGAGGAAGGAAGTGCCCCACAGTCTCCAACTTCCTGTTCCTGTCCAGCAGGCTCCTCCCAGTGCTTTCTTCATGTGCTGGTCACTTTGATTTGGATCTTGACCTGGAAGGATTACTTTTTGTGGATGCTGCTGGATATTTGGATTTTTGCAAAACTGAAAGCACTCAGCAGGTGCAAAAGTTCAATCTTATCATTAGTAACCATTCCCTGTAGTGCTTCCTGAGGGGCCCCTTCAGAGTTCAGTTGCCTACTTGCAACTATTCTATGACCCTGCTCTGACCCTCACAGCAGGCTCAGAGAATAGCTACAAGTATACAACAAAGGTCCTGTTAAAAAAATTACACTGCAACAGAAAGCAATTACAGATAAGGAAGCAGGTGCCAGCCTGGAAGTTCAAATTCAGTGACACATTAATCAGCCCCTAATTCATTCATGTCAGTTTAGGCAGGGCGGGTGTGCTTTTCCCCCCATAATCTACAGTGATGAACTAGAGGGTGGCATGGGTGAGCCAGAGGGTGGCATGGGTGAGCCAGAGGGTGGCAGTGGTGAAACAGAGGGTGCTGTGATGAACCAGACGTAGAAACAACATGGTCGCGACCGTTGCTACCCAACAAGTAAGTTCGCGTTTGCGAACTGGTAAAAAACCCTTGCGAAATGGCAGAAACACTTGCGAACACAAAAAAAAAGGAATCCGCAAAATTCGCAAGAGTTCGCGGATTTTGCGGATTGCGAATCTGTAAATATGCAATTTCGCGGATTGGCAATTCGCAAAATCCGCCCATGCTTACTTATGACGTATTCGCGTTGTCAAACTCTTGCTGGGCAAGATGGCGGGCCGGGATGATGTAATCGCGGTCGAAAAACTCTCGCGCGATCACGCAGCAAGATCCAAAATGGCGCACCACACGCAAACCGGGAGAAAAACAACTCGGCGAACACAGAATCACGATAAGTCAACGCCGCGCGCGCGATATTGTATTTTTCAAGCGCAACTAAGCAAAAAAATCCACCAGCTTGCGAATTTACAGATTTTTGGGCAAACCGCGAAATTGCCAAAAATCCACAAATTCCGCGAACGGAACGGATTTTGCGCCCACGCTTAGTATGGTCCTGGGCAGCGCTGTACTCCTCTTCCTGTGTAACTTTTCTACCCAGTTCCCAGTCCTTGCCCAAGTACCTGACTGTGTTCCCCACATAGTCTTGGATAGTCCTTGACACTTGTTGTACACAAGTTCTGTTTCCACCTGCCTGCACAGTTAGGAAGGCAGCGCTATGGCCTTCATTAAATGTTTCTAACATACAGTTTGGATTCTCTGAGCAAACTGAAAGCTATGCTTTTTCAAAAGGATGTGGCCTTAACTTCGGCCAGAGAAGTTAGATCTCCTTATAGTAAGTTCTGCATCTGAGATACAGACACTATTCCACACGAACTTCCAGATGCATTTTGGGGAGCTGGTCCACCATATCTTTAATATGTCTGATACAAAAGGAATAGTGAAGTTTTTTTAATGTACTGGGTCTGGTCAGGTTAGCACCGTTCAGACATTTTTCGGAGTAATACCATCTTAGTCCCGGACAGTCCTTGACAGAATGACCAACCCCCATTTCCAGGGTCACTTGTGAGGTTTCTGCATTCAGTTAGCTACCATTTTTCTGTTACATTTCTGTTTGAACATCTTTAATGTGTTTCATAATGAGAGGTTAAGAAAGAGTCGCACCAGTGCATCATTTAGGTTTGTGCAGGGAAGTTCAACGGTGCCCACCAATGAGAGGCATTTAGTGTCTACTTTACAGTTTGAGAATGTTCACCCTAGTCCTGAAACAATTATTCCTCTTATGAAAAATTGACATTTACGTTTTGAATATTTTACTCATTGGGTCTCAAACAGCTCTTTGCCAGATTCTGTCTTAACTTTTCTCATCCAGATTCAATGTCTGTGTCAGCATTGCTAAAAGAGAATGATACCTTACTCAGTTTGCTGAACAAGAATTCTGATCCTCGCATGTCTGCTGACAGTGGTTGTAAAATACAATGTTCAACCACACAACCAAAGAAAGAGCAGATGCATTTCATAACCTTTGTTTTCCATTCACATAATGTTACCCAGTCATGTAGTCCCGCAAAGATCAAAGTCCCGGATACAAAAGGGACCTTGTTAAATACCACATTCAAAGTACACAATAATCTGTTTAACAAAAGAGAGAAAAGACCTACTAGAACACAGGCGGCTAATAGCCAGTTTGTAAAAAATCCAAGGTTTAGTTCTGTTGCTTGTTGTGAAGTTTCAAAGGCTACCGCTGTCCTTGTAGAAAAAGATCTACAATCTTCACAGGATATATTTGAATCAAGGGTTTTGGAATTACAACAAGAGAATAAAATGTTTCAGACTCTGTTAAAAAACTATAACCCAGAGTACAAGTGTGAATCTAAACCCAGGTACTACTTTTCAGCTTCGATGTTAAACTCCTTAGAAATAGGGAATGAAACCTTGCGCACTATTTTGCGGTCCCCTCAGAGCTGGTTCAGTAATTGTGTGAATAATCCTGTGGCAGATCACTCAGATTCCACTCAGAACAGCCATAGTGCCATGTCTCATAGTGCAGTTAAGAGAAGTACTTGTTTGAATTCTCACTTTTCTAACTCCTCTGTTTTGTCTTCTAGTGCTAAATTACATCTAGGTGCTACATCTGAGATGTGTCCCTCCAGTTTTGAGGAACCTCAAATACCAGGCAAGACGCAAAACATCTCCTTGCTTTCTTTTCCTGGTAGTGAGGTCAGTTCTATCTCAGAGATAACCCATAGACAGGCCAATGAAATACAGACAAAACATGAACCATTGTCCCACATATTCCCTGATGTGACAATGTCATGTGACTCATACCATGCTCCTGATTTAACTGCTGCAACTAAAGTCAACCTCCTTGCTGCGAAGAAACAAAATCGTCATCCCTTCTTTGCTGTTTTGCCTTCAAGCATACCACATATTGAAAAGTCAGGAAATTATAGTATTGTATGCTCTGATGTGGTTGTACCACCTTCTAATGCAGAATAAGATTAGAACATTTCCAAAGACCAAGGGATCTCTTACGTGCTTCCTCTGACTAAGACATATGAACTGTCAAATGGTAAAGGGAGTCTGATCATCACAGACGCTAAGGCAAGCACTATTCTAAGCCGTCCCGAAGAAAGAACTTCAGTGTTTTTTAATGTGCAAAACAACTGTGAAGATTTCACTACTGACAATCAATCAATCAATAAAGACATTTGTATAGCGCACTACTCACCCGGAAGGGTCTCAAGGCGCTGGGGGAGGGGATACGTTATTGCACGAACAGCCAGGTCTTGAGTTGCTTCCTGAAGGAAAGGTGGTCCTGGGTCAGCCGAAGGTGGATGGGGAGGGAGTTCCACGTCTTGGCTGCCAGGTAGGAGAAGGATCTTCCTCCGGCGGTGGCTCTGCGGATGCGTGGTATGGCAGCGAGGGCGAGGCTGGACGATCGTAGATGGCGGGTGGGCGTGTAGAAGGTCAGGTGGTCGTTGAGGTACTTGGGGCCCAGGTCGTGGAGAGCCTTGTGTGCATGGGTGAGGAGCCTGAACGTGATCCTCTTGCTGACGGGGAGCCAGTGCAGGTCTCTCAGGCGGCCGGAGATGTGGCTGTGACGGGGGATGTCCAGAACGCGTCGTGCGGAGGCGTTCTGGATGCGTTGGAGTCTTTTCTGCAGTTTGGCTGTGGTTCTGGCCTAGAGGGTGTTCCCGTAGTCCAGTCGGCTGGTGACGAGTGCCTGGGTGACCGTCTTCCTGGTCTCGGTGGGGATCCAGCGGAAGATCTTACCGAGCATACGCAGGGTGCTGAAGCACGATGAGGACACGGCGTTGACTTGTCTGGTCATCGAGAGGGAGGAGTCCAGGATGAAGCCCAGGTTGCGTGCGTGGCCTGTTGGCTTGGGAGTGGAGCCCAGGGCAGGGGGCCACCAGGAATTGTCCCAGGCGGAGGGCGATGATCCCAGGATGAGGACTTCCGTCTTTTCTGAGTTCAGTTTCAGGCGGCTGTTCTTCATCCACTCGGCGACGTCTTTCATCCCTACGTGTAGGCTAGCTCTGGCGGTGGCGGGGTCGTTGGTGAGGGAGAGGATCAGCTGGGTGTCGTCAGCGTAGGAGATGATGTTGAGGTTGTGTTGTCGTGCGATAGCTGCAAGGGGGCTCATGTAGACGTTGAAGAGGGTTGGGCTGAGTGATGATCCTTGTGGTACGCCGCAGATTACTTCGGTGGCCTCAGATCTGAACGGGGGAGGCGGACTCTCTGGGTTCTTCCGGCGAGGAACGAGATGATCCACTCCAGTGCCTTCTCTTGGATTTCGATGTTGCTGAGGCGCTGTATTAGGGTGCGGTGGCATACAGTATCAAACGCTGCGGAGAGGTCCAGGAGGATGAGGGCCGCTGTTTCCCCGTTGTCGAGCAGGCATCTGATGTCATCAGTGGCTGCGATGAGGGCGGTCTTGGTGCTGTGGTTGGCTCTGAAGCCGGACTGCGAGGGGTCGAGGGATCCATTTGTCTCGAGGAAGGCTGCGAGCTGTCTGCTGACGGTCTTCTCAATGACTTTGGCAGGAAAAGGGAGGAGCGAGATGGGGCGGAAGTTCTTGAGGTCGGTGGGGTCTGCTGTGGGTTTCTTCAGGAGGGCGTTGAGCTCGGCGTGCTTCCAGCTCTCCGGGAAGTTGGCGGTGTGAAAGGAGGTGTTGATGATGTCCCGCAGATGGGGTGCGATGATGGAGTCGGCCTTGTTGAAGACGTGGTGGGGGCAAGGGTCGGTTGGAGATCCGGAGTGGATGGTGTTCATCGTGTGGATGGTGTCTTCGGTGCTGATCGGGGTCCAGTTGCAGAGGGTTGTGGTAGGGGGCGTTGGTTCAGTGGGTGGGTGCGTGGGTGCGTGGTTGGTGTGTCGAAGCTGTTGTGTATATCGGCGATCTTGCGGTGGAAGAACGAGGCGAGTGAGTTGCAGAGGTCTTGCGAGGGGGTGATGTCAATGTTTCCGGCGCTGGGGTTGGAGAGCTCTTTGACGATGCTGAAGAGTTCCTTGCTGTCATGGGCGTTGTTGTCCAGTCATTCTTTGAATGCTGTCTTCTTTGTGGTGCGGATCAGCTGGTGGTGCTTGCGGGTGGCGTGCTTGAGGGCGGTCATGTTGTCTGTGGTCTGGTCATGGCCCCAGGCTTTCTCGAGGGTGCGGCAGTTCCTCTTGGAGTCCTTGAGTTCGTCGGTGAACCAGGGGTTTTTCTTGCTGCCGGGCCTGTTGGGAGGGTTCTTTAGTGGTGCGAGGTCGTCGGCGCAGGTGGTCAGCCACTGTGTGAGGTTGCTGGCTGCTTCGTTGGGGTCCGTTGTGCTGGCGGGAGGGTTCTGGCTGAGGGAAGTGGTGAGCTGCTCGGTGGTGATCTTGCTCCAGTTCCGGCGAGGAGCCTGTTGTGGGTGGTGGTGGGTCGTGTTTCTCCTGAAGTGGACGCAGCTGTGATCGGTCCAGTGAAGTCCAGTGGAGTGGCTGAAGGAGATGTGCTTGCTGGAGGAGAAGACGGGGTCAAGCGTGTGGCCGGCGTAGTGGGTGGGGGTGTTCACCAGTTGCTTGAGTCCGAGGTTGGCGAGGTTGTCCAGCAGGGTAGTGGTGTTGCTGTCGTTGTTATTCTCCAGGTGGAAGTTGAGGTCTCCTAGGAGGATGTAGTCCGAGGAGGAGAGGGCTTGCGGGCTGATGAAGTCTGCGATGTCTTCGCTGAATTGTGTGCGTGCTCCTGGGGGTCTGTAGATGAGGGTGCCTCTGAGGGTGGTCTTGGGGTCGGTGTGTATCTGGAAGTGGAGGTGTTCGGCGGCAGCGAGGGTGTCGTTGGAGTTGGTCGAGATGCGGATGGTGTTTCTGTGGACAATGGCAATGCCTCCTCCGGTCTGGTTGACGCTGTCTTTCCGGATGATCTTGTATCCGTCCGGGAGGGCTGTGGCGATGTCGGGCGCTGAGGAGGCGTTCATCAAGGTTTCCGTGAGGAAGGCGACGTCTGGTGATGTTGTGTCGAGCAGGTTCCAGAGTTCGACGGCGTGTCTGTGGACAGAGCGGGTGTTGAGTAGGATGCACTTGAGGTGGTTGCTGCTGGTGCTTGGCTCGGCGGGTGCGGTGCAGGTCCGGTGGCAGGTGAACTTGCAGGCTTGGCAGGTGAAGGGTCCGTGGGTGCGTTTCGGGGTGGCTCGGTAGCAGGCGGCCGGCGTTGAGTGCGTTGAGGGTGGCAGCGTCGTAAGTCCGTCGTGAGGTCTGGCGTCATCGGCGGCCAGTGGTCCTGGCGCTGGGCGCGGTCCAGGCGCGGACGGGCGCAGACGGGCTTGCCTTTGGGAGGCCTTCTGCGCACAATAAGGCGCGCCCGCTGCGTGCATCCACTGTGCGGTTGTTCTGGGGGCAACATAAGAGGGAAGGAGGGGAGGAGGGGTCAGCTGGGAGGTGGGAGGGAAGAAGCCAATGGGTGTGGGGGGCGGGGCCGCATGGGAGGCAGCGGAAAGAAAAACGGGGCTGAGGAGCCCGGCGGAATAACTCACTCACTCACTCACTCGGGGGTACAGAAAAAAGAGAAGGAAAGCAGGCACACGGGGCACACAATCAAGGCGCAGGCAGTCCAGGCAGCGCTCGTGTAGGGTGGGAGAGCGCCGATCTGGAGGGAGGAGCAGGCGGTAAGAAGACTGGCAGGCGGGGCTGCAGCGGTGGAGAAGTGACCTACCCGAGGGTCAAGGGTCACAACAAGGAATCTACTGTTCAAGGGCTATCGGCCTTGCCAGACTTTAAAGCCTATCATCCCTGTGCCCCTACGCCATCAACTTGTCTTCTTTCAGAGTCTCCAGAATCCTCAGCTGGCCTGCTATCGGAGCCCGAGCCTGCAGCCTACCTGCTATCTGAGCACGAACCTGCAGCCTTCCTGCCATCAGTACCGGGGCCTCCAGACTACCTTCCTTCAGAGCCCGAGTCCTCAGCTGGCCTACCTATGGAACTTCAGCCTGCATTCTGCCTGCCTACTGAGTCCAAACCGCTGAACTGTCTACCTACTGAGCCTCCAACCAATTTGCTTTTAGAGCCGGCGCCTCCTAAATGCCTGTTTATGGAGCCAGAGCTTCCAAAGAACATGTCTACAGAGCCAGAACCTGCAGGCCACCTGCCTCCAGCACCAGAACCCACAGGCCGCCTGCTTCCAGCACCAGAACCCACAGGCCACCTGCCTTCAGCACCAGAGCCCGCAGGCCACCTGCCTCCAGCACCAGAACCCGCAGTCTTCCTGCCTCCAGTGCCAGAATCTACAGGCCACCTGCCTCCAGCACCAGAACTCGCAGGCTGCCTGCCTTCAGCAACAGAGCTTCCAGGCTTCCTGCCTTCAGCACCAGAGCTTCCAGGCTCCCTGCCTTCAGCACCAGAGCTTCCAGGCTCCCTGCCTTCTGGCCTTGAGCCTCTATTTTGCCATCATTTTGACCCTGCGCTTCCAGTTTCCCAGCCTTCAGAGGTCTCAATGCATATATATTCAGATACTGAACCTCCAGCACCAGAGACAAAACTCTCAACATGTCAGCCTCCTGGGCCTGGGTCTCCTGCGTACCTGTTTCCTAAGTCTCCTGCATGTATATCTTTTGTATGTCTTCCTCCAGGGCCAAATCTTCAGGTCTTCTTCCTATCAGGTTTTCATTTGCAGCCAGTTTGTCTTTGACCTCTGTGCCTCCTGCCAATCCGGGATCTGCTTTTGACCCTACAGTCAATCTGCCTTTGTTTTCAGAGTGCTACTCTAGCCTGTCATCATCAGGACTTCAAACACCTTTAATGCAGGATTCTAAGCCTCTGTCACTGGATGTGGACTCTATAAGTTCTACCTTCAATATTGCTGTTAATTTAGAGTATTACCCAACCCTCCAGAACATCACAATTTTCCTTCAGTCCTCTAATAGCGTGCACTGAATCTATGATGGAAATTGACTTAATTCTTAGGACCAAAGGCTTTGGATCCAGTTCCAGACTCCGGGAGACTGTCTTTGGAGGGGGAGTACTGTCACGATTCGCTCCCTGTGTTCTCGTGTCCACCACAAGGGGGCTGAACTGTGGGACTTTCCAGTGTTCTAATAAGCTTCCAGACACTCCCCTGCATGTATATCTTGACTTCCAGCCATGTGGACACTATTTGGGAATTGACATCTATTCCCAATCCATGTTGGGTTTTGTGAAAGCCAGTCTGCTTATACTTGAAGCCAGCCTACTCATTCCAGAGACTCCATTACCCAGAATTCCCTGCTCCCTGATTTGTCTCCACCCCTGTAGGCCAAGGATGGGTGGAAGAATTCAGTTCACCTGCTCACCTGCTCACACCCGAAGCATATGATTGCTGTGAGCTCTTTTAAGCCCCAGTTCCATTCAGACCAAGGTTGGTCATTGTAGCTGTATACCAGTGAGACCAAACCTTGTTCCAGTGTTTCCTGAGCTTTTGCTTTTCTTGTTTCCAGTGTTTCCTAAGCTTTAGTTATGGCTTGTTCCTGACCTGCTGCTGTTTTCCTTGTTCCTGAATTAGCACTGCATGCAGTGCTACCTTGACCCCTGAGCCTTAGTATTCCTTGTTCCTGAACTGCAGCAGTTTCCCTTTTCCTGAATTAGCACTGCTTGGTGCTACCTTGTTCCTGAGTTTGTGAGCTATAGTCATTCTTTGTTCCTGTACCTGGGATTCAGCTATTTCTTGTGCCTGATTTCCACTGTTTACAGTGCTTTCTTGACTCCTTGACTCCTGAGCTGTAGCTATGTCCTGTTTTTTGAACTAGCACTGCCTGAAGTGCTACCTTGACTCCTGAGCTAAAGTAATTTGCCTGTTTCCTGAACTAGCACTGCCTGCAGTGCTACTTTGACTCCTGAAGCTTTGGTAATTCCCTGTTCCTGAACCGGCACTGTCTGCAGTGCTGCCTTGACTCCTGAGCCTTAGCCCACTTCTTGTTCCTGCCCCAGCACTGCCTTCTATGCTTCTTTGTTTGTTTGATTCCTTAACCTGCACTCTTCTAGTATACCCTTGTAGCCTTCCCTTCTGTATATCCATTTCCAGTCCCTGCCTTTCTTCCCATTTCATTGGTTCCAGTTCTAGTTTGCTTTCTTTCTATTCTGCTGTCTTACTTCTGTTCCCATGTATGTTTGTTACCTGCTTTCTGCAAGTGTGCCCTGTGAGTTCCTTCCTTTCCTGTTAAGCACTCCTCCTTGATAGCTCCTTGTCTATTGTGCTTGTGTTTAGTTCTACCCCCTTGCTGTTACTACCTTGCGTGTTCCTGTTTGATCACCAGGATCCATGGGCGTAGCTGACTACCTAGGTGGTGTTTCTTGTTCACTGTGGGTATTGTCTTTGAGTTACATTTATAACATCACCACAGGTATAAAAGCTCCACTGACCCTGCCTTTGCATGCATATCCTACATGTGGGTATTTACAGTCGGAATCTGTAACAGCAATTGTGGGTAAGAAACGTACTGAGCTTCAGTCTTACCATGTGGAGTTCCTGAGTGCTTTAGCCCAAACCCCCCTTTATTGTTAATGTTGTTTCATAAATATGCCTTGCACATTCGTCCAGGGTGTAGTTATTCTGAATGCTAAATTGCCTTATGAGCACCCTTCCTTTCTGAGTCTTACCCATCTTGTTCACTTGTACAGGCTTCCCCTGTGTATCCCTTTTTCCCCTCTGACTCCCTGTATGATCCTGGGCAGCACTGTACTCCTCTTCCTGTGTAAGTTTTCTACCCAGTTCCCAGTCCTTGCCCAAGTACCTGACTGTGTTCCCCACATAGTCCCGGATAGTCCTTGACACTTGTTGTACACAAGTTCTGTTTCCACCTGCCTGCACAGTTAGGGAGGCAGCGCTATGGCCTTCATTAAATGTTTCCAACATACAGTTTGGATTCTCTGAGCAAACTGAAAGCCATGCTTTTTTAAAAGAATGTGGCCTTAACTTCGGCCAGATAAGTTAGATCTCCTTATAGTAAGGTCTGCGTCTGAGATACAGACACTATTCCACATGAACTTCCAGGTGCATTTTGGGCAGCTGGTCCACCATATCTTTAATATGTCTGATACGAAAGGAATAGTGCAAACGTTCCGGGTCTGGTCTGGTTTGCACCGTTCAGACGATTTTCGGAGTTATACCATCTTTAATACACTCAGTGTTGAGGACCGTTTTTGGAGGGCTCCTGCTTTTCCAGCTACTGGTGGGGGGAACTATGATTGTAATTTTGCTGCTCTGCAAAGGACGTTCCAGTTCAACCCAGAATAGAGACAGCCCTGCTGGTGCTGCGTTGCCGTGAGGACATGGTATATTTATTTATTTATTTATTTAGTTTCTTATATCGCGCCAGAATCGACCCCAATGGGGTATCTCCGCGCTTTGCACGCCGGGATGGTAAGGTTTGTACCTCTGTAGATGAGCTATGGGCCATTATTCTTCCAGGAACAAGGTTGTTTTGAGCGTTTTTCTGAAGGATATGTGATTGGTGTTTTGTCTGAGACTAAGGGGCAGTTTATTCCACAAGGTTGGCCCCATAAGAGAGAGGGCTCGGCCACCTTGCCTGGTCTTCTTAATGAGCGGGGATTTTAATAACAGTTGGTTACTTGATCGAAGAAGGCGATCAGGTTTATAGAACTGGAATTTTTGGGCCAGGTATTTGGGGCCATCTCCAAAAAGGCATTTATGGACAGTGCAGCAGATTTTAAACTTAATGCGCTGCCGTATCGGTAGCCAGTGGAGTTCTCTCAAAAGGGGCTTAGAGGGGGTTCTTGTGGAAGCGTTCAGGATTAGTCTTGCCGCCGTGTTTTGGACCACCTGTAACCGGTTTAAAGCATCCTCATTAGCTAGTATCAGGAGCCCGTTACAGTAATCCAGCCGGCTTATCACCAGGGCCTGTACAAGGGTCTTCCTATGCGTATCAGGCAAAAGAGGGAAGACTCGCCTTAACGCACAAGTTACTACTTGTGTAACGATATATCTGTAAGAGACATTAGTTAGTATTAGATTCCTTACCTTAGAATATCCCCAGGCGTCAGACTGGATCCGGAAATTTTTGCGTAGCAGTACCCTTGCGCGTCGGTAGGCGTCGTATGCGGCTCCGCGTCCGTCGTCGGCGTCGTGGGCGCCGTGATGACGTCGTCGGAGTACTTAGACGCCGCCTCCGCGTGCTGACGTCAGTTCTTAGACACAGCTTTTCCGCGCCAGAAACGCAGAGCCATGTTAAAAACCAACACTGGTGCCATTGAAACTAGGGCCCTGAAAGGGGACAACCCTAACCCTAGATATTGGTTCGCAGAACGGGGAGGATGGGTGGGTCGGTAAGGAATCTAATACTAACTAATGTCTCTTACAGATATATCGTTACACAAGTAGTTACTTGTGCATCTGAAAGAGACATGTTAGTATTAGATTCCTTACCTTAGAATAGATACCCCAGCAATACCAACCCCGGTGGTGGGTCTGCGAACCAATAATCACACCAGAAAGTCCCGGAGGACGGAACGGCCAAAGAAGCCATCCCTCCGGACTTGGCTGTCCAGGCAGTAGTGTCTCGCAAACGTGTGCAACGATGCCCACGTAGCTGCCTGACAGATCTCTTGTAAGGGCACTCCCCTGCCCAGGGCAGTGGTAGTCGCCGTGGCTCGGGTAGAATGAGCCCGCAATCCAGCAGGAGGCTCCTTCCGAGCCAAGGAGTAGCATGCCTGGATACACAAGATGATCCACCGGGAGATGGTCCTCTTGTGCACCACTTTCCCCTTCTTCGCGCCCACGTAACCAACAAAGAGTTGGTCATCCACCCGGAACTGGCGTGTGCGATCCAAGTAGAATGAGAGTGCATGTTTTGGGTCCAAACGGTGGAGACGCTCTTCCTCTTTAGAGGGATGCGGTGGCGGGAAGAAGGTTGGCAAGGTGATAGACTGCCCGATGTGGAAGGCCGTGACAACCTTGGGCAGGAAAGAAGGTTTGGTACGCAGCACCACTTTGTCCGGATGGACAGAAAGGAAAGGTGGAGTACAAGAAAGGGCCTGGAGCTCACTCACTCTCCTGGCAGAGGTGATGGCAACCAGGAAAGCAGTCTTCAAAGTCAGAAGGCGAAGAGGACAGTTGTGAAGTGGCTCAAAGGGAGCGCACATCAGAAATGTAAGAACCAGGTTCAAGTCCCACTGAGGCATCACAAACGGAACAGGAGGAAACGTGTGTGTGATGCCCTTAAGAAATCTGTTAACAATAGGGGACTTGAACAAAGAAGGTTGATCAGGCAGCCTGAGAAAGGCTGAAAGGGCAGAAAGGTAGCCCTTGATAGTGCCCAGAGCAGAGCCCTGCTGGGCAAGAGAAAGAAGGAAGAGAAGGACCTCAGAAAGAGGGGCATTGAGGGGATCCACAGCCTTTGCTGTGCACCATGCCACAAATCTGTTCCACCTGCAGGCGTATACCGACTTTGTGGAGGGACGCCTGGCTGACAGAATGATGTTACAAACTTCAGGAGGCAAGTCAAATGGGCTCAACTGTCGCCGCTCAATCTCCAAGCATGGAGGTGGAGACTGGACAGGTTCGGGTGGAGGACCGTCCCCTGCTGCTGCGACAGAAGGGCCTCCTGAAGAGGCAGACGAACCGGGGGATCGACTGACATACTGAGTAGCTCTGGATACCAGTACCTTCTCGCCCAGTCCGGAGCCACAAGGATGACTTGGGCCCGGTCACGCTTGATCTTCTTCAGCACTCTGGGCAGAAGTGGTATAGGCGGAAAGGCGTACAACAGACCGCAACTCCACTCACGACGAAAAGCGTCTCCGAGCGAGTGCCGCCTTGGAAATTCCAACGCGCAGAACTGATGACATTGCGCGTTCTCTTCGGTGGCGAATAGATCTAACCAAGGCTCTCCCCATCGCTGAAAGAGGCCTTGCGCCACGTCCGAGTTCAGACGCCATTCATGATCCATCATGCACCGACGGCTGAGCTCGTCCGCCCTGGCATTCAGAGAACCCGCCAGGTGTTGAGCCACCAGGGTCACGCCCTGGCGTTCCAGCCATTGCCAAAGGCGAAGAGCCTCTTGACAAAGGATCCACGACCCCACCCCACCTTGTTTGTAGCAGTACCACATGGCGGTGGTGTTGTCCGTGAACACCTGCACTACACTCCCCCAGACAGAGGGGAGGAATGCCTTCAGTGCTAGACGAATCGCCCTGAGCTCCAACAGGTTGATGTGGAGCCGGGTCTCCGCCGGAGACCAGAGGCCTCTGATCTCCGCCTCTCCCATGTGGCCTCCCCAGCCCTGGAGGGACGCGTCCGTCACAACTACGTGCTCCGGTTGGGGAAGGGAGAGGGATCTGCCGCTGACCCAATCGTGGTCCGTAAGCCACCACTGCAGCTGTCTCGCAGTGCCCTCCGAGATCAGGACGTGGTCGGATAGGTTGCCCTGATGCTGGGCCCACTGAAACTTCAGGTCCCACTGCAGAGCCCGCATCCGCCACCTGGCGTGATGCACCAGCAGGATGCAGGAGGCCATCAGCCCCAGAAGCCGCAGCGTCAACCTGACCGAAACCCGGGATAACGGCTGAAAGATGGGAATCAGAGCCTGAATATCCCGGACCCGCTGTTCGGGCGGATAAACCCGAAACCGCGCTGAGTCCAGAACCGCTCCGATGAAGAGGAGCTTCTGAGAGGGGCACAGGTGTGACTTCGGCACATTGATGGAGAACCCCAGCTGGTGCAGGAGGTCCGCCGTCGTCTGGAGGTGGCTGACGACTGTCTGGGGCGAGCCCGTCTTCAACAGCCAGTCGTCGAGGTAGGGGAAGACTGAAACCCCTAACCTGCCCAGATGAGCTGCGACCACCGCCATCACCTTTGTGTACACCCTTGGGGCGCTGGTAAGGCCGAAGGGGAGCACGGTAAATTGAAAGTGCTCGTGGCCCACCATGAACCGCAGGTAGCGCCGGTGGGCAGGCAGGACGGGGATATGAAAGTAAGCGTCCTGCAAGTCCAACGCTACCATCCAGTCTCCTGGGTCCAGGCCAGCCAGAACCTGAGCCAGAGTCAGCATTTTGAACTTCTCCTTCCGGAGGAAGCCGTTGATGTTCCTTAGGTCCAAGATAGGGCGTAGGCCCCCTTTGCCCTTCTTGGGTACCAGAAAGTAGTGGAAGTAGCAACCACACCCTACTTCTGGCCCAGGAACGCGCTCGATGGCCCCCTTGGCCAAGAGGGCCGTAACTTCCTCCTGCAGAATTCGCAAATGATCCCCCGATACACGGTGGTTCTGCGGTGGCATGGCTGGAGGAGTCGCCTCGAAGGGGAGGGAGTAGCCCCTTCGGACGATTTGCAGCACCCACCTGTCCGATGTGACAGTGCGCCAGTGGAGGTGGTGATGGCGAACTCTGCCCCCCACTGGCGTCACATGGGCCTGAAAGCACGGACTAGGAGGGCTTTGAGGCGGATGCTGCGGGGGAAGGTGTGGACTGACCTCGCCGCTGCCCCCGACCGCCCGGACGGCGGTTCCCACGGCCGCCACCGCGTTGGGTATTGCCCTGTGGTGCGTGGCTGGCGGCGCGTGTGGGCGCACCCCTTCCGTGGCCACGAAAGGAGTGAAAGGCAGCCGATTGCTGGCGCTGGCCCGAGAGGCCCAAGGACTTGGCCGTAGCCCTGGAGTCCTTAAAGCGCTCAAGCGCATTGTCTGCCTTGTCGCCAAAGAGGCGACGGCCATCGTACGGCATGTCCATGAGCGTGCTCTGAACATCTGCCGAGATGTTGGCGGACCTCAGCCAGGCGTGGCGTCTGACCGCCACCGTCGTTGCCATCGCTCTACCCAGCGAGTCAGTGGTATCCAGCCCACACCGGATGGAATACTTGGCTGCATCCCGGCCCTCCACAAGGGCTTGGCCGAGTTTGGCCCGTACCTCCAACGGACACTCTGGCAGCACTACCGTGACCTTATCCCACACAGAGTGGGTGTAACGTCCAAAGAGGCAGGCGGTGTTGGAAGACCGCAGTCCTAGACTAAGGGATGAGAAGATCTTCTTCCCATACTGGTCATACCTCTTGGATTCCCGGTCCGGCGGGGCCGACGGGAATGCGGTCTGGGAATTGGAGGCCTGGATGTCCAGGCTCTCGGGGTAGGGTGGGAGGACAGGAAACATGGGTCGCCCGGGGCTGGGCGGTGGCGTCTGGCCACGTTCCTATCTACGGGCGAACCCGTAGCGGGCTTGGACCAAGTGCCCAGAAGAACGTCGGTCAAGGCCTCATTAAAGGGCAGCAGAGGCTCGGCCGAGCTTGACTGCGGTTTAAGGACCTCAGTGAGGAGTTTAGTCCTCACGGCCGCGATGGGGAGCTCAAGGCCCAAGGCCTTGGCAGCCCTCATCAGCACCACACTATATGTTGCCCCCTCCTCCAAAGCCACGGTAGGAGGGGAGACAAACCCAGTGTCCGGAGAGGTGTCCAGGCCACTGGCCTCCCCAAGGTCTCCTGCCCAGTCCTCCTGAGACTGACACTCCCTGGTCAGAGGGTCCTCAGACCCCTCCCAGTCCTCTTCATCACCCATCTCCTGAAATTCAGGGTTTTCAACCAATGGGGCCTGTTCATAAAAGTGAAATTCACCAAACGACGTCTGGAGCGGCGCCCAACGGGGCCGTTCCGACGGCTGAACAGGAACGAAGGCAGGACCGGGGCCGTCGCCATCCGAGGACGGCGCCGGAGGCGACACCTGAGGGTCCGACACCGGGGAGGTCGTCAGATCCACCGGCGACGATCCCGAACCCGAAGGAGGACCAGCGGCGTCCTGCGGCGCTGGGCCCGAAGGCGCCGGCGGCGTCGGAACAACTGGACCCCGAAGGCGCCGGGCCCGAAGGCGCCGGCGCCGGCGGGATAATGGGGGCCTGTGCCGCCGGGCCCGAAGGCGTCGGCGGCGTCGGGGCCGAAGCACCCGACGGCGTCGGGGCCGGAGCCGCCGACCCGCTAGGGCCCCCAGACGGGTCCTGTGGAAAAGTAAATTCTGCCATGTTCTGTGTCCCTACGCGTCCTCCATCATATGTTATCTGTGCATGATTAATATGCATATGTATTCCCCATGTTCGATTAAAGACGCAATTATAGTTGTGTCCACCTCTAGTATGCCTGTTTCCGGTTCTCGTGAATGATACGAATATCAGGCCTATGTAAAGCTACGTTGCCACGTTTCTCAGTGTGCACGTTATTTTACTGTAAAGTCCCCGTTCCTAGGCCTCAAAAGGGCCCGGACGCCAGATTCAGCTCCTGTCTCCTGAGCCCTCGCTGAGGAGCGACACGGCCCCCACCTGTGTTCCTGACCCTTCACTTACTTCCTGCCTCGCAGTGCCCGGTTCAGCCTGGCTCTGCCTCTGAGTCTGCCAAGAGTATGTTATGATTCCAGTTATCAGTCCAGCCCTCCTTCTCTGCATTCCTAAAGCTACTGAATCGCATCAATAGTTACCGTCATAGTCTAGCCTTTACGTCTCCATGTAAGAGAAATACTGTATTTATGGTCATTTAATATTCTTCATCACGCACTACATGTAGAATAATGCATGCTCCAGTCTTAGAGTCTGTTAGCCTTCCCCTCCTGACTTCTAGTTTATATCAACATGTTCTCTAAACATCAGATACTAGATACTGTTTAGGTACATGTCGCCCTGACTCTCCAGACTTCAGTCTCTGCTCCTAGCACAGAGTTCGTAGCCCCCAGCTTCTCCTAGTAATACGTCATTGCCAGTTTGCGCGCACCATTAGGTTAGAGGTCCCGGCTCCTTAGGTAGCCCCCTCCATGTTTCCGCCCCATTCATGACATATTCTGTTACGTTTGCATCACATGTCTATGTATACGCCCTGTTACACCTACTTTCACCCTTATCTTTCGCGACTGCTACGCGTCACACCCTTTGCTCCACCCACTGCTCCGCCTGTCATATGTACTGTAATGCAACTGTTTTACTATATATACTTGTGTATTGTTATTAAATGTTACGCCAGCCCTTTCCCCAGAGCGCGCTCATCCCAGATCCAGCCCCGGCAGCTGCCGGGCCCTGCCATCCTATTCCTGTGCAGGTTGTCCTGTTCCTGTCCTTTATGCTGTAATAAACCTGCAAACTCCTACTACCTCGAATCTTGACTCTTATTTATTGAGCTATCTGTTATTGCTATGCCTAGACAAAAATAGATCCGGTATTATTTATTTATATACCACATAATGGCGCCCGAATAGGGACTTGCCCTTTCCCCACGCGCCGGTGAAGCCACGCCGGCCCCCTGACCCTCTGCAGCCGTGACGGAACCATACCGTGCACCGGCAGATATTTCTGCTACAAGTATCCCTCAGGCCCAGGAGACGGAGGTGGCGGTCCAGCATCCAGACGAGGCGGTGGAGGAACGCGGCGAGTCCCGACCAGAGCCCAAGCCGAGAGTCCAAGGTCCGAGGTATCCGGAGGCCCACCCGTAACAGAAGTCCGAAGTTCGTCCGTCCGGCGTCAAAGCAGTCCCGTCCAGTCTGAGGCCTTCCGTTCTTGCTGCCCGGTGAGTACCATTACTGGGGTAGTATCTAGACAGGGTCAATCTAATTGACTCTGGTCCGTGGGTTGGTGGTACACAGACCCACAAAACGAAGTGTCCACTTCGGTGGATGCGGGTCCTGACGTGTCTCTTTATGAGACCGGTGAGTTTCGTACTGTTTCAGCAGTGCATCTAGTTTCTGTTCTAGTCAGTTCTGTTCTCGAGAAAAATTCATGTATTCTGTTTTCCGTATTCCAGGAAGTATTCTGTTCGAACTGTTATTTTAAATGTTCTTCATGTATTTTAATGTCGTGGTATGTGTGTGAAGTAATTATCGTGTTTATTGTGTATTGTATTGTGTCCAGATTATAGTTTAGTCATGCCCTTATTCTCTAAATTACGTCAGTTGAAAACTAGAAAAGGTCTGTTAGAAGCAGCAGTTCCTGTCCCGCCTAGGGACAGTCCAGGTCATTTTATGTATCAGAAGCATGGCATAAGCGCCATATTGTATCTAGATTTATGGGTAGAGTATACCAAACAGTTAGAGGAAAAGTATAGATGGCCCGTATTAGGTACGTGGGATGCCGAGTGCATCATGAGAGTAGAAGAAGCATTATGGAAAAAGAAAGCCAGACAGTCACAGAAAGATGCCATCGAGTTATGGCGCAAAGAATCTCATAAAAGAACCGAAAAAGAAATCAGAAAGTCAGAATTAAGTAGAGAATCTTTAGAGCGAGCCCAGGAAAAAGAATTAATCGAGATAGGTGAACGAGTTAAAACCGAACAGTCAGACAGACAGAGGAATGCCCTCATTAAGGGTATGTATCCTCTTCTTGCCGAGGGCTTGCCAAAAGCGACCCCGGAGGCATCCAGTAACTTTCCGCCACCATTAGTTCCGACCAAGCTACGTCACAAACCGACCGCAGCTGATATTTTCATTTCGTCCTATTTGGACGACACAGTCCCGGAATATGCAAATCCTGTTCCTGCTCCGCCAGTCCCTGTAAATCAGGCACTTCCTGCTCCTCCAGACACCGGGGCACCCTTTGCAGTACCTGCTACGGTCCCCCAGGTTCAGCCCGCCATACAAGTTCAGCCCGCATTTCAATTTCCCGCCGCGCTAGTACGAAGAGCATCAGTCGATGATTCTAGTTTAGGGGCCGCAGGAGGAGGTCCTCCTGGTACCCCGCCACCACACCAACGTTTAACGTTAGTCGAATTACATGCACAAGCGTCACAGCGTACGCCCAGATATCAGTCTGTTGCAGAAATAAGAAAAGGCCTTAACGAATGTGGCTATGATCCAGTCCCAGGCGAGGATAATATGGTTCTATATTCATTACGCGTAAGAAAGGTGACCGAGTATCTAGTCACCCTACCAGATATGAAAGGAGATCTAGACAGAATATATCATTTCATCCGTACAGGGAATGATCCAGAAAGTATTAGTGACGCCATGTCTCAAAGGAAAGCTGAAATTCAGCTCATGATATTAAAGTTTCTGATTAATTGTCTAATACGAGAACAAGATTATCCGACCAAAGATCAAGCCGAAATGAAAGTCCTGACAAAGTGGAGTGATAATATAGCCGAGGGTAAGCATAAGACCATCAGCAGTATAGAGAGTATGTACAAGAAGATTCGTAAGGAAATAATAAGGTTACATGATCAACGTAAGGCAGCACGAGTAAGCGAGAAAGAAAGTAACTCTGATACTGAAGAGGTAGAGGACGAGAATCCCGCCAGAATAGCGTATGTAGGAAAATCTAGATTTCCAGATCGCCATTTGCGCCTAGAACACAAGCCAGTTTTTCACCATCCAGCACCAGAACAAGGTTCTCTAGAACAAGTATTTCAAGCTACCGACCATATTCTGAAATCACGAATCGGTTATAGCGAATTAAGTACTATGCATGAACAAGAACTAGTCCGATCAGCAGTCCGATGGACTACTGATTCTACCACTTTTCCAGACGAAATAGTGGCACAAATGTTTCTGAAATTGCCCCCAGCCGAGCAACGACTGGTGGGTATGTATGTGATCCAGCACCTCATTACATTGTATGAGGGTCAACATTCTGATCCAGGTCCGTTACATGATGTCCTGAACGAGTTACTCCAGTATAAATGGAAAGGTTTAGGTACCGATTTGATTAGTGTCATTCTAGAACAGCGCCACAAATATAGTATGTTTCTGAACCCGCATTTTGTTCATGTCTCACCTCCAGAAAGTAAACCCTTTTACATAGACAGACAGAATCCGTTACGAGAGGTACACCCAGTTAGGACAACAGATGGTGAAATGCAACGAGTGTTTGTTTACACTCCGATTACAAAGATGGAACTCTTAGAGATGAAAAAGTTAATTCCCTGTCATGATAAAGATCCAGCAGGGTTCCACCGAGAATTAAAGGACATGCTCCGTATGGGAGAATACACGTATCCAGATATTATTAAAATGTTAAAGGTCCTGTTGCCCGCAGGGGTATATGAAAAACTCAAGGAAAAAGATTGGGAGGTGGGAGAGAAAAAGATCGATTGGGCAGTTCTCGAAGCTGAAGATAAGATACGAGTACCAGGTACCGGTCTTGGAGAGAAATGTAAAGAATTACCAGAATTATTAATACAAGTTTTGCCTAGATTATTGACAACTAGAAAAGAAGACTGGGATGCAATCTCAGCCTGTAAACAGAAACAAGACGAAGACATTAGTGATTTTTATTCTAGATTTGAGAAATGTTTTACCATAAACAGTGGCCTCAAGACAAGTAGCGAGTCATACCCTCACCTTTTTGTTACTAAATTAGTCGAGAATTCAAGTCCACCAATTAAAAAACGAGTTTTGAAAGTCGAAAGTACCTGGCAAGCTAATACCCCGTCCCAGATGTTACAGATGCTTCAATATCACCAGAATAGAATCAGAGAAGAGCAAGAACATGAGAGAAAACGTATGAAAGACACGAAAATGAAAGTACTAGTTGCACAATCTGTTCCACAAGACAGTCAGAAGAGGGGTCCGAATCAAGCCAGTCATCCTACAGCTCCCGTTAAAGGGAACTGCAATTATTGTAAACAGCCAGGTCATTTTATAAACGAGTGTGCAGTTCTGAAACACAACATAGCTACCGGTAAGACTAAAGAAAGACCACGTCCGCCTAGACAAGAGCAAGTTTCACAGACTCCTCAGCCACAGAATGCACAACAGACAGTTACAGCACCGCAGCCTATTGCTGCAACACAGCATGTTACACAGCAGATGTACCAGTATGCTCAGTCAGAGTATCCAGAGTATCAGCCATATTCATGAAACAGCCTAGAGAGGGAGGTAGGCTTGCCTCTCATCGAGATACCTGTAGATCAAGAAGGTCCCTATGTTCACAGTCAAGTACTAGGGAAAGACAGAAAGTTTTTGATTGATACAGGGGCAAGTAGGACCACCATCAGTCACGCCGAAGTTCCAGGGGCTCCGCTCTCAGGCTCTAGAAATGTTTCCCTTGGATTTTCAGGAAAACCTATCGTAAATGAAATTTCAAAGCCAGTTACTCTAGAAGTAGGTCCATTGTCCCGCACTACTGATCTGTTACTTACCAAGTCATGTCCAGAAAATTTATTAGGCATTAAGACACTGAAAGAGTTAGGTGCAGTTATATGCTGTTCCCCAGAGGGAATACGATTGTTCCTACGTGACTTCAAGGGTCACTATGTATTACGAGATTTTGATCCCAGATTGTCTAATGTTCCGCAGCATCTATGGGCGCAAGGTCCAACTGATGTTGGCTATATGCAAATCACACCCCATCGTGTGACTCTCAAGCCAGGTGTAGTCCTGCCACGAATCAGACAGTACAGATTGCCACCTGAGGCTGTAGCAGCCTTATCCAAAATTATTGACGAGCTCATGGCTCAAGGAGTAGTTGTAGAAACTGACTCCAATGTATGTAATTCTCCGATCATTCCTGTCATGAAACGTACTGATCCAAATGCACCCCCAGTATATCGATTAGTGATTGATCTTCGAGAACTTAATAAATGCATTATTCCCCAGTACCCAGTTGTCCCAGATATCTCTTCCCTATTGACAGCCATTGATTCTGAAGCCTCATTTTTTACAGTCATAGACCTCAAGAACGCGTTTTTCAGTGTCCCCATTCATCCAGACAGCCAGTTTCTTTTCGGATTTTGTTTAAATGGAAGGAGCTATATGTTCACACGAACTCCTCAAGGTTTCACAGAAAGTCCTAGTATTTACAGTCAAGCACTCAAGAGACAACTAGACAACATTCACATGCCAACTGACACTGCCCTGCTCCAGTATGTCGATGATCTACTGATCACAGCCCGTTCTGAACGTGCTTGCGAGCGAGCATCACTCACAGTTTTGTATTTCCTCGCCGAGATGGGGCACAAGGTGTCCCCTTCGAAGCTTCAATTCTGTGTCCAGCAAGTGATCTACTTAGGCCACTTGCTGTCCAAGTGGGGTAGGCAGTTGACACCAGATCGTATCCAGTTAATAGCGAGTCTTCCTCAGCCCAAGACCCAGAAGGAGGTACGTGCTTTTATCGGCCTTACTTCTTATTGCAGACAATGGATTCCTCAGTATGCATTTCTAGCCAAGCCACTGATACAGTTAACGACACAGGAGGCAGCCGTATCGACTGTCCTCCCTTGGACATCTGAACATACACTTAGTTTCAATGAGTTAAAGAAAGCCTTATGCCAAGCTCCAGTTCTAGCTACACCGAACTACAGTAAGCCTTTTACGCTTTTCGTCACAGAACGTGAAGGTACAGCATTATCTGTCCTCACACAAGATCAAGCAGGACAATACAAGCCTTGTGCTTATTTTTCGAGCACATTAGATCCTGTAGCCCAGGCTCTGCCTGCGTGCCTCAAGTCAGTTGCAGCCACAGCACTAGCTATCAGACAAAGTGATTCCATAGTCTTAGGACACTCCCTGACAGTACAAGTTCCACACTCTGTGGAAGTTCTTTTAAACCGAACACAAACTCAGCACTTGACAATTGCACGTTTAACAGGTTATGAATTGACACTGTTCCAGCCACACATAGAAATCAGACGCTGCAACGTTCTAAATCCTGCTACACTGTTACCTTCAGTTAATCCAAATCCTGCCACACACGATTGTGTGGAAGTAGTTAACATTACGACAAAGCCAAGACAAGATCTGACAGATATTCCATTACCAGATCCCGACCTGACACTTTATGTGGATGGTTCATGCATGAGAACAAGTACAGGAGAACTAGTAGCCGCGTATGCAGTGACTACTGACACTGAAGTTATTGAAACACACCGTATTGACACCCTGTCTGCTCAAGCAGCGGAGCTAGTTGCTCTGACTCAAGCCTGCATACACGCCAAGAACCTGAGAGTTAATGTTTACACCGACTCACGTTACGCATTTGGAGTTGTACACGACTTCGGAGTGCTCTGGCAGGAGAGAGGATTCATGACTTCTCATGGAACCAAGATTCAGCATGGTCTCCTTATTCAAGCTCTGTTAGATGCCATACACTTACCGACATCCATTGCCATCATGAAATGCAAAGCACATACGAAGGTTACTGACACTATTTCCCAAGGTAATGATCTAGCAGATCGCACAGCCAAGCTTACAGCACAGGCTCCAGACATTTCAGTTAACCCGACACGGACACATACTCCAGATCCAACTACATGTATGACAGTTAAGGACCCTACTCAAGATGTCATAGATATCCAGTTACATGCTACTCCCGATGAAATCAAGAAATGGTCCGAACAAGGAGGGGTCCAGACAGATCAAGGATGGTTAACGAAGGGTAGAGCCACATGGTTTCTCCCCGACTCCATGGTTCAAGTCATTATCAATACCGCACATAGTCCAGCACATTTAGGAGAAAAAGCTATGTTAGACAGTATCCAGAACATTTGGTTCAACAAGCATTTACGAGCTGCAGCCAAGCAGAAAGTCCGTACCTGTATGATATGTTGTCAGTTTAATCCAGGTAAAAGTGTCCCGGTGGAACAAGGTGGATTCCAGCCCCCTGACCACCCTTTTGAAGTCCTCCAGATGGATTACATTCAGATGGAGCGATGTCGAGGTTTCAAGTATGTCCTTGTAGTTGTATGCGCTCTGTCCAGGTGGACAGAAGCATATCCAGTCCCAGATTACACAGCCACGACCACTGCCAAGCAGTTGGTTCGTGAATTCTTCCCCCGTTATGGACTCCCTAGAGTCGTATATTCTGATAACGGCCAGCCATTCTCATCCGAGCTAATGAAACACGTGTCCCTTTTGTTAGGGTACCAGTGGAAGTTCCATTGTGTACGCCATCCTGAAGCAGCTGGTCTCGTAGAGAGACATAACCAGACCCTGAAAATTCGAATTGCAAAAGTTTGTCAAGAGAAAGGTGTAGACTGGCTAGTAGCTCTGCCAGTTGCTTTGTTTTATATGCGCATGGTCGCACATTCCAGATCAGGTCTGTCCCCGTATGAGGTCGTTTTCGGCCGCCCCCCTAACATGTGGGGTACACCTAGACCCCGAAGTATTACCGATGTTTCAAGTAATATGCTGACAGATTACCTAGCTTCCTTGATGTCTGCCCTCAACTCTTGTCGTTCACAGGTTGCCGCCGCATTTCCAGACAATACTGAGGTGGCACCACATGAAATCGTTCCCGGATCCATGGTCCTAGTGCGAAATTTCGATCGTTCAAGTCCGCTGGAGCCTCGCTGGAAGGAGCCCCGACAGGTCCTCCTGGCCACCCGTACAGCCGTGAAGTTGGAGGGACGCAAAGGTTGGGTGCATCTATCGCACATCAAGAAGTTTTATGGATTGAAACCAGTTTCAAAGAACATTTCCGAGCATTTCAAGGACTGCCAAAGTACTATTCCTAAGGACTGTCCCGCAAAAGACAATGATACTGAACCCTCCCTGTTAGAGACAACTCCGCAACAGGAGTATAAGAAAAAGTTAAGGTCTAGTAAAATAAGTCAGCCAGTTTGATTGTCTAAGTCCTCCCCTAGGTGAAACGGTTAGACCGGTTTCTGACATGTATAAAATAGACCCCCATAGTGAGAGAGTTAGTCAAAACTCAATCCGATGTATCGTTTTTCTAAGTTTCATATTATTTCTCAGCATTATGATTTCCTGCACCAGCTATGCGTTTTTCTTGTATTTTCCAGTTTCTCATGTAAATAAGTCTTCTAATGTTACAGTAGAGCACACGTTTAGTGATCTGCCTCCTCATGAACTCTCTTACCGCCTCGCTATGCGTAACAATTCTTTTATCCGCATGTTACATTATTCACACCAGACCAGCAATGCCACTAATTGTTGGGTGTGTGGTCGACTCCCCCCTTTCCAGACACCGAAGGGAGTTCTGCCACTCTTTCCTTATCCATTTTCACATAATGGTTCGTGTGGAGCATGGTCCACGTTAACGTCATCCTTAACAGATATGTCTTTTCTTAACAGTACATGTTTCCCAGACAAGCAAGGTCTTCCCCACAGAACAGGGTTAGATCTAGAAAATGAAGTTTACAATTTAGGTAATTATTCTTCGAATTTCATGGTCCTGAATGTTCAGTCCGATACTACTCCAGACTTACCTGCTATTTCAGTACTACCAGTCAAAGGCGAATTATGTGTCCGAAATAATGGTTCCGTACATGTAGGACATAGTGATTGTACTACTATTGTCAAGTATAGTGACAGTGGGAAATCTATTTTCAAAGCTTCACGTCATTCTTATTTTATTTGTGGTCAAACCGCATATGTTCGTCTGCCCCTCGATTGGGATGGAACCTGTTACATTGCCTTCCTACTGCCACCTGTTTTCCTAGCTCCATCCGATTATCATAGAAATACACATCTAGTACACATTAGACATAGAAGGGAGATTGAGTCCCCAATTGTCGATTATACTGAAACTGCTCTAGAACAGTATACAGATTTCAATAGAGGTTTCTCCTTCTTTATAGGACCTGTTCAGAATAGTAAGCTAATTCGTAGGTTAACCAGAACCCTTGAAGCTGTAGTAAATGAGACTGCCTCTGCTCTAGGTAACTTAACCGAAGAGCAATCTGCTATGAGATTTGTCGTTTTACAGAATCGTCTCGTCCTTGACGTCATACTGGCCGATAGGGGCGGGGCATGTAGAGTCATCGGATCTAGTTGCTGCATTTTCATTCCTAATAATGCGCCGTCTGTTTATTCAGCTATAACCAGACTTCATAAAATTGCCCATCTGTTACACCAAGATCCAGGCACCTGGACATGGTCCGGTTGGTTCTGGAATATAATTTCCGCCTGGGGGTGGAAAGTCTTGTCCTTTCTAGGTATTGCAGTAGCGATCATATTCAGTTGCTGCCTCTGTATACAATGTGGCCCTGCGATTTGCGGCATTTGTGCTACCTCTTGTATTCCTAGTCCCAAGTCCCGTTCTAAAACCCGTTCCCAGAAAATTCGAGACGAGCAAATGATACTGTATGAAATGATAGATGGTATCATGAATATTGATGTTTCCTGATGGAAACGTAGTGACAAGGAGGGAATGTGGAAAAGTAAATTCTGCCATGTTCTGTGTCCCTACGCGTCCTCCATCATATGTTATCTGTGCATGATTAATATGCATATGTATTCCCCATGTTCGATTAAAGACGCAATTATAGTTGTGTCCACCTCTAGTATGCCTGTTTCCGGTTCTCGTGAATGATACGAATATCAGGCCTATGTAAAGCTACGTTGCCACGTTTCTCAGTGTGCACGTTATTTTACTGTAAAGTCCCCGTTCCTAGGCCTCAAAAGGGCCCGGACGCCAGATTCAGCTCCTGTCTCCTGAGCCCTCGCTGAGGAGCGACACGGCCCCCACCTGTGTTCCTGACCCTTCACTTACTTCCTGCCTCGCAGTGCCCGGTTCAGCCTGGCTCTGCCTCTGAGTCTGCCAAGAGTATGTTATGATTCCAGTTATCAGTCCAGCCCTCCTTCTCTGCATTCCTAAAGCTACTGAATCGCATCAATAGTTACCGTCATAGTCTAGCCTTTACGTCTCCATGTAAGAGAAATACTGTATTTATGGTCATTTAATATTCTTCATCACGCACTACATGTAGAATAATGCATGCTCCAGTCTTAGAGTCTGTTAGCCTTCCCCTCCTGACTTCTAGTTTATATCAACATGTTCTCTAAACATCAGATACTAGATACTGTTTAGGTACATGTCGCCCTGACTCTCCAGACTTCAGTCTCTGCTCCTAGCACAGAGTTCGTAGCCCCCAGCTTCTCCTAGTAATACGTCATTGCCAGTTTGCGCGCACCATTAGGTTAGAGGTCCCGGCTCCTTAGGTAGCCCCCTCCATGTTTCCGCCCCATTCATGACATATTCTGTTACGTTTGCATCACATGTCTATGTATACGCCCTGTTACACCTACTTTCACCCTTATCTTTCGCGACTGCTACGCGTCACACCCTTTGCTCCACCCACTGCTCCGCCTGTCATATGTACTGTAATGCAACTGTTTTACTATATATACTTGTGTATTGTTATTAAATGTTACGCCAGCCCTTTCCCCAGAGCGCGCTCATCCCAGATCCAGCCCCGGCAGCTGCCGGGCCCTGCCATCCTATTCCTGTGCAGGTTGTCCTGTTCCTGTCCTTTATGCTGTAATAAACCTGCAAACTCCTACTACCTCGAATCTTGACTCTTATTTATTGAGCTATCTGTTATTGCTATGCCTAGACAAAAATAGATCCGGTATTATTTATTTATATACCACAGTCCGCTGGGCCGGAAGGCGCCGCGGAGCCCGTCGGAGGAGAGAGTTTCCTCATGGCCATGAGGAAGCGCTCGATCTCCTCCCGCGTCGCGTTCAGCCCAGGGACCGGAGGGTGTGGAGCTGCACGCAGCGCCCGCGACTCCGACGGAGCCGCGTGTGTGGTGTCACCCGAACCCCCGGCCGCATCGTGCGAGCGTCGGGGGGAGTCCGAGGAGCGATGACGCCGCTTGGACTTCTTGTGCCTCTTACCTGATGACGACTTCGACCCGGAGGAGTGCGGCCTAATCTCGGAGCTGTGGTGGCTTCGAGCCCGCGACCTGTCCCTCGACCTCCCATGGGATCGGGACCTCTCACGGCGCGGGGCCGACTGCCGGAGCTCGAGGCGCCTACGGGACCACTCCTGCCTGGCCTTCGAGGAGAGGGCCCGGCAGTCAGAGCAGGCCTTGTCGTCGTGGTCGACGCCCAAACATGACAAACAGACGCGGTGAGGATCCGCGACCGACATCAGACGGTCGCAATCGTCACAGTGCTTGAAGCCGGGCATCCCTACGGCACCGTTCGGAGTTGAGAGACTTCGAAAAGCAATCAAAAAGGATCAAAAAAGTTAGTCAAAAATGACTAGGGTTACTGCTTTTTCCAGATCTGCGCTTGCTGGCGCGGAAAAAAGAAGAACTGACGTCAGCACGCGGAGGCGGCGTCTAAGTACTCCGACGACGTCATCACGGCGCCCACGACGCCGACGACGGACGCGGAGCCGCAGACGACGCCTACCGACGCGCAAGGGTACTGCTACGCAAAAATATCCGGATCCAGTCTGACGCCTGGGGATATTCTAAGGTAAGGAATCTAATACTAACGTGTCTCTTTCAGATAGGCCAATAGTGCGGAAGCATGCCCCAGAGATAAAATGTGCATGTTCCTTTAAGGTTAGATTTTGGTCAAGCTTCACACCCAAGTTTTTTACGGTCAGCTTTGGGCAGGGTACTGGTCCCAGGTCCAGAGGCCACCAGTCGGGAGACCAGAGTATGGTAGCTTTCCCAAAAAGCATTACCTCCGTCTTCCCGACATTGCATTGGAGGCAGTTGGAGGCCATCCAATTGGACACTGCCCTCATGCCCTCAGCAAAGTTTTCCTTAACATCCGAGTTAAGAGAATGGAAAGGGTAGAGGAGTTGGGTGTCGTCAGCATAAGACACCAGTGTGAATCCATACTTCCTCACAATCTCAGCGAGGGGGGCCATGTACACATTAAACAATGTGGGGCTTAGTCAAGAGCCCTGTGGCACCCCCTTCGTGAGCACCCTTGAGGTGGAACGATAGGGGCCCAAGCTGACAGATTGTGATCGCCCGGAAAGGAATCTCTCCAGCCATGACAGAGCCTGTCCTCCAATACCCACTCCCTGCAAACGGCCCAGAAGTATGTTGTGAGACACAGTATCAAAAGCGGCCGACAGGTCTAACAGCACCAGAATCATTGAGCCTCCTCTATCCTGTGACATCTTGATGTTATCAGTCACGGAGAGGAGTGCTGATTCGGTGCTGTAGTTGGGCCTGAACCCAGATTGTGAATGGTCTAGGCCCCCTGTCGCCTCTATGAAACTGGAGACATGGATGTTAACATGTTTCTCAGCCAGTTTGCTCAGGAAGGGTAATAGAGAGATGGAACGGAGGTTGGAAAGTTCCGTCCAAGGTAAAGCTGAGTTTTTCCGTATAGGATTCACTATTGCCTCTTTCCATTGCTGGGGGAGTTGTCCTTCTTTGAAGGAGAGGTTCAAGATTTTATAAATAATTGGGCATTGTGTCTTGCTCAAAGTGGTCGTTAGTCTTGCAGGAAGCAGATCAAGGGGGGAGCCTGTTTTCATGTTGTTTAAAAGTGACATAATGTCACTATCAGTAGCTTCAGGAATGTCAAGAAAGGTGTCCCTTTGTGTCTCCAGATGGACGGTACTTGGGGCCTCAATGTCCATAGGGCATTTGGCCGAGGTGATTTTATTGTAGATAGTTTCGATTTTATCCTCAAAAAATTGAGAGATGTTATTACACAGCTCTTGGGAGAATGTGTCGGGGCTTTCACATACCAAAGGGTTAGTGAAGGTCTGCAAGATTTTATATAATTCCATGGTGAAATTGCCAGCTTCGGCTAGCTGTGATGTTAATCAGGTCTTTCTAGCTTTTTTAATGTTTTTATAGTAAATGGACATAGACTGCAGATAGTGTTCCTTACTAGCGCTAGTGTGGGTTTTCCTCCAGAGCTTTTCCAACTTTCTACATCCTTGTTTTTCTAGTTTTAATGCTTTGGTGTACCATATCTCTTTCTTGGCTGTAGAAGATTGTTTAATTTATTTTTGAGGGGCCAAAAAATTGATAGCATCCAGGAGTGCATTGTTGAGTTTGGATAGAGCCGACTCAGTATTATCAGAATCTGATATTATTGGTTCTTTCCAGACTTTTTCAAATGTGTCCGGAGTGACCTTATGCCAGGGTCTCCGCTTGATAGTCAGAGTGGCAGGGTGGTCAGTAGGTTTGGCTAGATGCATGAAGGAAAATTCCAACATACTGTGGTCTGACCAATTTATGAATTTCGGGGGATAGCAGTGTATAGTAGGGTGATTAGTAAAAATTAAAACCAAAGTATGGCTTCCCCTATGAGTGGGGCCATAGTTCCGCAAGTGAAGACCTAGAAGGGCGAGATCAGATAGAAGGAACTTTGTGTCAGGGTGTTCCGGTACATCAGCGTGAAAGTTAAAATCTCCAAGTAAGATAAAGTTCTCTTTGGCCTTCATGTGTGGAGCTAATATTTCGGTTAGGGCCAGGGCAAAGCCAGCATTGGGTCCAGGGGGCCGGTACACCAAGGCACCTTTCCAGTGATCCTTGGATCCTATTTTTATTTGAAAATCATTACTTCCATGGAAGGTTGCATGATTTGTTCTATCACTGAGATTTGAAGCCTTTCTTTATGTATGATGGCGATCCCGCCACCAATTTTGTACGGGCGGTCCTGTCTTAAGATTTTGTATCCTAGGGGAATCCCCAAAGTAATGGACGGGATGGTATGTGGTTTTAACCATGTTTCCGTGAGGAAACAAACCTCCGGTTTGAGGCTCTGGATAGTGTCCCAAATCTCAGAATGGTGTCCCGGAAGTGATCGAACATTTAATAGCAAGCTTTTCCAGCCTTTCGTTTCTGGTTTACTTCAAGTTGCTTCAAGAACTGAATGAGCATTGGTTCTTATCCTTCAGGCCTATCTGGCTTGACTGCATGCAACCTGTCTTCTGCTGTCTACTTTGCATCCATGAATGTGTCCTGGATATATGTCTCGGATCAGAACTGGTTGCGCCACTGGACATTGAAGTACTGATGGACCCCTTAACCCCTTTGGTGCTCATGACGGCCGGGAGCTGTCCTGAGACACAGTAGGTGTGTGCTCACGACGGCTCCCAGCCATCCTGGCAACCACCTACGGGGAAGCGCTGGCGCACCCCCGCAGGCCGCCCATCATCCTGCCCCCACCCGCAATGGAAGGGGAAGACCTTTCGCTTCACCCCACGCCAGATCTTGTAATGACGTCAGCGCACATCACGCGCTGACATCATTACATGAAACCGGACGCGCTGGAAGCTATTTGCAAACCTCAAATCTAGCTGAAAAAATCACTTTTTCCACACATTTTTGCATAGGGAAGTTGTGGCATCACTGAGCTGACACAAATTTTCAAGCACCCAGAGTTCCCTAGGGTCTCCCGATAAAAATGGTGCCTCTCTCGATTGGGAAGCCCAAGTACCCACAACAGGCAAGGGCCCAAAACTTATTGAGGCGACATGAAAATTGCCTATCACAAAACGACCTGGTTTTGCAAGGGGGCCACCTGAAGTTTGGCCCTGTGCTTGGCAGCCATCTAGGGAAACCTACCAAACCCACACATATCTGAAAACTAGACATCCAGGGTATTCCAGGAAGGTATGGCTTGCATGGATCCCTCAAAGTTTTCTTACACAGATTCCCCTGCAAACCTCAAATTTAGCTGTAAAAAAACACTTTTTTAACACATTTGTGTGGGAAAGTTGTGGCATCACCGGTCTGACACAAATTTTCTCCCACCCAACATTCCCCCGGGTCTCCCGATAAAAATGGTGCCTCACTCATGTGGGAGGCCCAAGTACTCGCCACAGGCAAGGGCCCAAAACGTATTGAGGCGACATGAAAATTGCCTATCACAAAACAACCAGGTTTTGCAAGGGGGCTCACCTGGGTTATTGGCCCCGGGCTCGGCGGCCATCTAGGGAAACCTACCAAACCCACACATTTCTGAAAACTAGACATCCAGGGGATTCCAAGGAGGAATGGCTTGTGTGGATGCCCCAAGGTTTTTTTACCCAGAATCCCCAGCAAATCTCAAATTTAGCTGAAAAAAATCACTTTTTCCATACATTTTTGTGTGGGAAAGTTGTGGCATCACCGGGTTGACACAAATTTCCTACCACCCAGCATTCCCCTGGGTCTCACAATAAAATTGGTTCCTCACTCGTGTGGGAGGCCCAAGTACCCGCGACAGGCAAGGCCCCTAGGTTTTCCTAGGTGCCGGCAGAGCTAGGGTCCAAAACTACAGCTAGGCACTTTGCAAAAAAAGGGTCATTTTTTGCTGTGAAAATGTGGTGTGTCCACCTTTTTTTTTGGGCCGTTTCCTGTCACGGGCACTAGGCCTACCCACACAAGTGAGGTACCATTTTTCTCGGAAGACTTTGAGGAATGCAGGGTGGGTGGAAGGTTGTGGATCCACGCAGATTCCAGAACTTTCCACCACAGAGATGTGATGAAACTGTTGTTTTTTGGACAATGTATTAGGTTTTCAAGGGATTCTGGGTAACAGTACCAGGTGAAAGCCAGATAAGTCACCCCATCCTGGATTCACCTGGGTGTCTATTTTTTACAAAAGGTATAGGTTTGCTAGATTTTTCCTAGGTGCCGGAAGGGGTAGGGTTCCAAAACTACAGCTAGGCACTTTGCAAAAAAGGGTAATTTTTTGCTGTGAAAATGTGGTGTGTCCACCTTGCGTTTTGGGCCGTTTCCTGTCGCGGGCACTAGGCCTTCCCACACAAGTGAGGTACCATTTTTCTCTGAAGACTTTGGGGAACGCGGGATGGGTGGAATTTGTAGATCTACGCAGATTCCAGAACTTTTCTCCACAGAAATGTGAGAAAAATCTTTTTTTTTGAAAAATGTTCAGGTTTGCAAGGGATTCTGGGTAACAGAACCTGGTGAAAGCCAGTCTAGTCACTCCATCCTGGATTTCCCTGGGTGTATAGTTTTCAAAAATGTATAGGTTTGCTAGATTTCCCTAGGTGCCGGCAGAGCTAGGGTTAAAAAACTACAGCTAGGCACTTTGCAAAAAAGGGTCATTTTTCATTGTGAAAATGTGGTGTGTCCACCTGGTGTTTTGGGTCGTTTCCTGTCGCGGGCACTAGACCAACCCACACAAGTGAGGTACCATTTTTCTCAGAAGACTTTGAGAAGCGCAGGGTGGGTGGAATTTTGTGGATCCACGCAGATTCCAGAACTTTCCACCACAGAAATATGAGGGAAATGTGTTTCTTTTAACAATGTTTTAGGTTTGCAAGGGATTCTGGGTAACAGAACCTTGTGAAAGCATTTTAGATAGATTTTAGATATTGACCCTTAGTATGAGGTGTGGGTGTTATATTTCCAAGTTAGGCCCATGTAGCAAAGCAGCTAATTTCTTGCATTGTTACAATAACATTCCAGCTGTGATCTTTTCCACATATTTGCGTGCACTACAATGTTGGGTTAGTTTCCCTGAAACTAAACTTGCCTCTACACCACTCTACTCTGTGCCAATCTACTATACACCATAGCACTCTACGACAGTATGCTATGTAACACTGCACTCGCAGCCACTCTACTTTATGCCACTCTATCTATGCCACTGTACTCTATGTCGCTCTACTCTGTATTGCACCACTCTACGCCACTTCACTCTACATCAATCCTATCTAAGCCACACTAATCTACTCCACAACACTGCACTCTATAACACTCCACTCTATACCACTGCACACTAATGTTGGCTTAGTTTCCCTGAAACTAAACTTGCTTACACATCTAACATCGCACAACAGTATCACAAAGTCCTGAACATTGTGTACAAGGTCTCTTTTTGCACTATGTACAAATGTCATCTCTAACTTTATCCACGGGGTGACAGGTCCATCTGCATATTTATAACATCACTGATCTATACGCACATCGCTGGGCTGCTTTCTATTATAAATGATTAGCATCCCGATAGATTAGCAGAGGAGGCACTCCAACTGACACCAGTGGTCCTTGCATGCTAAGAATACAACACGCAGCAGTCTGACATCTCGATAGGGGTGTCCACTTCATGGCCAAGATGGGGTCCTTCATTCTCTTCCATCAAGTAATGGGATTGAATCATCCCTTTGGGGGGATTCTTGGCTCTACACCTACACACACTCTTCACTCTTCATACCCTTAGAGTAGAGTCTGCATAGTAGGAGTACGTTTGATCACGGCCTTGTTTTATATGCCTGCTATACATTGTTTTAGCACCATGGTAGAACTATTTCTACTATTCACACTTGTAATCACTTTTATCTGCTTCTATTAATCATTGCAGCACATGTATTCTATACAAGAATACAGTTGGTTCAATAAATATATTAAAAGCGTCCCACTGTGTATTCTGTGTCTACTTATCTGAGAATAAGTGAGCACGAGTGACTGAGCGAAAGATTCTGTACTGTTTTTACAATCCCTGAGGGGTCAGAGATGTCATGTTCAGTAGTTGCCAGAAACCATTCGCTCCCTGGTAGGTTAGGGGGGCTTACAGTAGCACTGTAAGCTAGCTAGTCTATAGGCCAACATATCCTGCAGGGGTGTCCGGAATCAGTTTTGGCTCCAAGCCCCTAGTTTATGTTGTCTAAACAATGTGCAGATCCTGCGGATTAGTAGGAACTACAAGACTGGATAGGGATAGAAGGTCCACGTGTCCTACTCTCCAAGGGTCAGTATGGCACAATCAAGATCATTAACACTCAGTCCTGACTGCGCTTCCTCAGATCAAGAAGAATCAGAGGAATAGGAGGGAACACACAGTTGAGTTGGCCATCCCATCTCAGACTGAACGATTCTTCCAAGGATCCGGGTAATGGAAATTACAGGGCACAGGACCAAGGGCAATTGCTGTTCCTTCAAGTAGCAAAACACAAAGATCCATCAGAGGACTGCAACAGAGGTCAAAGACTGATCGTACTACCTCTGTGTGAAGAGGCCACCTGGCGCTGTCTTTTTTGGGAAATTGAGGGATTTTCATCAGAATCCTGCAATTCCGCCACTACAACTTCCTACAGTTCTGACACCAAATCAAAAACCTTGGTTTGAAAATCCCTTGAATCTGCAGCATACCTTCACTTTAAACATCCAGACACTAGACCTTCCCTAAAGAACCAATACCAGGGAGCCACTCAACGAGAATAATCTACAACGTTGGAGTTATCCCATTCATGCTTCACTGGAATTGTATTTTTATGCGCTTATCAATTTGCTTCTCTCCTCATTGTTCAATTGCAATCTTTCCTTTTATCTGGGTTTTATAAGAAATTTAGATCTTCTCACCTGTTTTCCATCCCCTCATTGCCTTGTGAGGAAATGTATTCATTCTTTATTCTAAAACTGAAAGCTTTGGTTCTTGGTTCTCTGTTTCCCCTTTTTGATGCTAGCAGGGATTTACATAACTTTCGAATGAAAATTAAAAGTCCATGTATCTGAACTCAATTTCATCTTGCTAGTCCCTTCAGCATAATTTTTACCAGTGATGCCATTCAATCTATTTTCTACAATGTTCTGGAATTTTTTATCATGCACTTATCTGGAAACAATCAGTTAACATGGAGTAATATATATATCTTTGTGAGACCTGCACCTAACTTATTCTTATACTTCAGTGTACAGGGCGGCATCTATGATGCCATATTTTGCAGGCATGGTCATGGCTGAATCCATATTTCCAGTGCTTAATGCGTAACAGAAGGAGTGCCGAACCCTAAATTATTTATCAGAATTCGGATGGCGGCATTGTCGAACAAATATCAAGAATGTCAAGCTAGTCTAACCTTGATTCCGCTAATTTCCTCTTTCATTTACCACCACCCACGCTGTGCCCCTTAATCTCACTGCTTTTTCATCCCTAATGTCTTCCTTTGTCACTGCTTTCCCGTTTATCTCTTCCTTCATCTATCTCACTTTTATGCCTTTCTCTCTCTTGTTCTGGGCCTAATTCTGATGCTGAAAAGTAAGCACTGGTCACCAAAAATGAATGTTGGTGTGCCCCATCTACTACCTCCGGCTCAAATTAAGCACTAACTATGGTGCCAACTTGCAGCACCAGTGAGCTACTTCTGGAAAAATGTTCTTCTGGACCAGTCTAACCTGTGGAAGGATGATCATATGGGGCCCGATTCACAGAACTAATCTGAGGCAAAATCCTAAACTTACTACTTTTGGTATTCACAGAATGCACTTACTAATTTTGGTTAAAATTACTACTTTTGGCTAAACGTACTGCTTTTGGTATTCACAGAAGGCATTTAGTGGTAGTAACTTTACTACTACTAAATGACTTCTGTGAATACCAAAAGTAGTAAGTTTAACCAAAAGTAGTAAGTGCATTCTGTGAATGCCAACAGTAGTAAGTGCCTTCCGTGAATAGCAAAAGTAGTGCGTTTAGAATTTTGTCTCAGATTAGTTCTGTGAATCGGGCCTAGGGTGAGTAAACTGCAAAAAAAGTATTTATTAGAATGTCTTCATCCTTTGAGGTGAGTTCTTCATTGTTCCACTATTAGTTTTATTGATCTGAACCAGATAGGCAATAACCGCAATACAGTGTCCTGTTCTGGGAGTGGAGATAAGTTTATAGGACAAATGGTAGACAGCTGTCAGCAGGGCCTACAACTGACTCAATGTTAACCCACAAATCTTAGGCTCCATACTTACAGTAGTGGCAACTAGCTTGAAACACCCCAATGGCTAATGTATAGTGCACACTATACACTTAGATTACACACTCTGTAGACCACCTCTCTAACTTGGGTTCAAGTAAAATTGCTTGTTCCTTACAACTATCAATCCACTGGTACCCAACAGAAACTCCTGACATGGAATGGACATGGGAACAGAAGCTGAGGCAACCATGTAAAAACGGTTTCCAAAATTGTTCGATCCTGTCTCAAGCAGAGTACTGCGCTCTACTGAGTACAATACCACGATTCTTGTAGAGTGCAGACCAGGAAATTCTGACATGAGTTTCCCACTCACTAAAACATAAACGAGGTTATGGAGACATGAAGAAATGAGGAGCAGAGCAGCACAGGGCATGTGGATTAACACATGACATTTTAAGGTTGCGGCCTACTAGACAGCACAGCTGTGTGTTTTGCTAAAGACATCTTGGGGACATTCACAAAGCTGACCTAGGAATGTTTTCTGCCCATTGCTTACCATTGGCTTTTTTGTTTGTAACTCACATTTTCTGGCTTTATTTGCTTTAGGCGGTCAAGCTCAAGTTTGTTCCACCAGTTGCCCAAACCTTGTTTTACTGTATTCTTCCACGAACTCGCTTTCTGTAAACAGACGTTTGAATCTTGTTCTTATCTTGTCACATCTGCTGTGAATTCAAAGACTGAGATCAAATATCAGGCTGTCTTCCAGGGAGCTTGGTATTTATTTTTCTTTCTCTGACTTTAAAGTGAGACAATTTATGTGACAATCATGCTGGCACCAGGGTGTGCTTGAGGAAGGCTGTACACTGTTATATATTTTTTTCCTGGCACACAACATTGAAATGTCTGTTAATTGACTGAGTTGACAACACATTATTGTTTGTGCACTGTATACTTTTATCAGTAAAACTGCTTTTGAGTACAAATGTAATGGTCATTTCAATTGAAGATGTGTTTGTCTGTGATGGCAGTATGCTACAATACCATGCATACTCCACGTTAGCCCACTCGACTCTGCACCATTCCATGCCACTGCACTCTATTCTGCTCCACTCCATACTACGCCACTAAACGCCATGCTGTATCACTGCACTCTTATCTGCACCATTCCACTCTACACATTTCTGCACTACACCACTCCACTCTACTCCATGCCAATACACTCTACCCCACACTACTCCACTATGCACCACTGCAATCTTTGCCACTGCAGTCAACACCTTGTAGTGTAGTTCCTATCATCCCAATAGGCTCTGCGCATTGGAATAATACCTTCAATAGTAAAGGCCTAGGCCAGACGTTAACTAGGTCTACTACTGTCAATATTAGACTTAAAGTTTTGGGTTTGCCAGCTTAGCTCAGAGTTCACTAGAAACTTTCTCGAATGTTCAGGAAAGAATTAACTCCCCTGATTAGACAAGAAGGGATTTAGTTTCTGACAACCATAGAACATGACAACTTTGCTCTTCCCTAATCAAGAGTATATCTCGAGAGTCGTGTGAACAAAAGGCAATTTATTTTACTCAGTCAGTACGTGCATTCTTAGTCTCATCAGATTGTAGAGAAAAGGAAGAGACGGGCGTGTCCAATAAAAGATGTTATTTATTGATCAGTCTCTTTTCTCGTACAAGAGAAATGGATCGATATTATTGCAATACTTATAGTTAAGTAAAGTGCATACATTAAAAGCAGAAGTATAAAATAATACTGTAAAAACATTTATATGGTTTCTAAGCCATATGAAGGTTTAAAATGATTAAATATATTACATACATATATACATTTGACTAAACGTACTCAACTGGTGTTTCTAAATACGCCTACCCCGTGTACCTGACCTAAGTCTAATGCGTGGGCGGGAATAGAAAGTTACAGTTTAAGTTAAGTTTATTTTGCCAAGTGAATAACTAAAGAATTCTCTGTGAGGGGTTATTCAGTTCTGTACCTGGAAGTTAGGATGAATGAGGGATGGTATCTCTCTCTCTGGTCTCGATATTCCAGGCTGCCTGCGAGGGCTACCCGGAAGCGCCGTTGCTGGATTTCTCGGCAGGAGAAAGCAGCGCGTCTCGTTCTCAGCGCGTCAGGAAGGCGGGGCTGCGCCAGCGGGGTCTGCTCTGCTCTGGGCTTCGGCAAGTATGGCTGCTCTGTCTCGTCACCACCGCGTGTGTTTGCATAGGGCAATATCGGTAATATTTATACCTTTAAGGTGCCGAGATTGACGTAAGGATGGACATAGATACGTCAATAAGGATGTCATACGACTTGCTCGTTAGCACATTCTTTTGCTGAAGTTCTCGGTGAAATCAAAACAATGGCCGCAGGGTTTTGCCCAGGTTGTCATAGGTTTGATTTGTTTAGAGAACTCCGTATGCCTTATCAGGGGCTGGAGGAATATCGCTTGTCTAATTAGATCGCAAGCGTTATGACCTAATCAGATAACACGTTCCTGTGCCGTAGTGTGACTGCGTCAGATAACGGTATCTGCATCATGGGGGTTTTCTGCCTCATGGGCTGACTGCTAGTTAACTTGTTGGTTTGTTTAACCAGAATAGGGTCAGGAATAGGGGGATCGATTCAGAACCTATAGGAATACATCACACCCACTCCACGCTAACTATGGACATATTTACTAATCTAGGCATAGTAAACATAGTACAACATACTATAGAGCATTGTGTATACCTTACCACCCCAAAATACATAAATGCATTCTGAAATTTTCAAATATACGGAAAAATTGCAGTCATATGTATAGTATGCACTCAAGCTGTAGAATAATGCTAAAGTAATCACGCATTTTCATACATCATAGCTATTTGGTATATAAGAATTTACACATGAAATGGCTCTAAATACAGAAAAAAGTTCGAGACCATTTCATCACATAATATAATAACAATGAACATACGAGCGGGCAGCTAATGTTTATAAGCTATCTAAAATTTAGGAATCTTAGTTCTTTAAGAATAGTTCTTACTTTAAGCAGAAGATAGTGTCCCGAAAAATATGCAAAAAATATTATGGGGCTGCTGAAAAATTGCTGTCCGTGAACTGGAGGGAAATTGTTCATGTGACTTTATTTTTAAAGTTGAAGGCCGAATTCAGGGAACGCCGTGTGCGAGCTTGCTCAAAAGTCTCTATTTCTGCTCTGGTGAGAACATCATATCATTTAGGCTTTCGAAAAAACTGTCAACAGCTTCCTGGGAAAGTTCCACTAACTCGGAAAAAGGTGTAACCATGCATTCTTGCGCATGATTGTCTCCATTGACATTCTGATTTGCAATACTGACAGAAGGTCGTACCTGATCGATGCTGCTTTCATCTTGAACTTCACTACCCCTCAATCGTAGTGGTGAAGCTTCCACGAATGCCGTCATCAGGATTGGTAGCCTTTGAGGGCAGCACAAAGCATGAACCTTGATCGGGCTCAACAATGTTTCTGCATCCATCGGCGCATCCGATTGTAGCGTCAGACAGGTGTCTAACACGCATTCTTCTCCGCATAGCAGGCACCTTAATACAGGTAAAACACATCTTTGCCACATTGGTCGAAATGATAGAAACCAAGTCATGTTCAGGTCTCTAAGCCGGGAGAGTCCCAGGATTTTTGATATCCGGTCCCGGTATCCAATGGCTAGGATTGTTTCTTCCCTTGTCGCAAGAGTTTTTTCTGTGACATGGGTTGCCATAACGAAAAATAAGGACTAAGAATAGGATTCCTGCAATTAGTCCCAAGATCAGGGGAAGTCCGCCAAAAATCGAATGGACGAAATCTGGAAAAATACCCCGTATGGCTTTGAATGGTGTTAATGCCATCGAAAATACTGTCTTAAATACCTGTGAGACCCCATTGGTATCAGAAATATTTAAGATTTCGTTCAGGATTTCCGCAAAATGTATGGGGGAATTAGTTGATAACAATGAATGTATCTCTGCAGTCGTCCTTGCGACTTGTAGATCATACGTTTCTTTTGATGACGTGAGCCTTGTAGGCGTCTGAAGAAGCACTGTTTTCATTCTGCTTAAAGTATCTATTCGAATAGAAGTAATTTTCAAGTTGGGCCATGCCCTTGCCTCCCTGTCTGGAAAGGAGCTGGGGAACAATGAGCGTCCACAGCACTTGACTTTCGCAGTCGTAGTTACTAGATAAGGAGTCCCGGGCATAAGACTACAACATCTGCGGTCTACAATTAGAATGTAACTCCCATTATAGAGTCTTTGAAAGAATGGTTCTATTTCTGTCGCAGATGCGCCTTGCTGGTGACATGAAAGGTTGTATGAATTCCCTTCACAGGCTCCATGCAAACTAATTCCGTTACACAGAAGTGTGCCGCTTAGTGACATCGCACAATTATTGCCACTAAGAAACACTTTCTGTCCTTTATTACTGACACATGCATGTGAATAGGGCAGGTTCCATGTTGTTTTAATGTACCCCTTTCCCAATTTTTCGTACATGCCAGCCTGTATATATTTTTGGCAGTATTGAAACCTGAAGGTTGAGATTGGAATATTTATTATCCCATGTATTATCCATTCACTGACAGGTCGTTCTGACATTGTCACTGGTAATCTCTCAAGTTTTTCAATGCTCAGGATTGTATAATCAGCACCCTTTTGTGCCATACTGATTTGTCTATCAGTAAGGTTAAAGATATGGAATAGTGACGTTGTGTTGATTAAACGCCAAGGCACATAGCCTGAACGCAGATTTTGTAACGTCCAGCCAAGCTGTACAATAGAACGCAATTGAGACTGACCGTGTTGTAATAACAGTAAGTCTTGCGATAATATGTCGATTGCTGAAGACACAATGCTGTCCAAAGAAAATATTCTGGAGGACAGAGTCATTAACCCATTGTCCACTACAGAAAGTGATTTTTCCAAATTAATACGGTCAATTTCCCGTATTCTCTCTGCTGTTTCAATTTGAGTAACCTTCCAGGCCTCATTGTATGCTGCATATACAGAGGCTGCTATGAAACGCTTTTGACGCTGTTTGCGTGGTCCCATAATGAAATCACGCAAGTCAGCACCATCAGTAAGTAAAGTTAGGTGTTGCTTAATTTCTGCCAGTGTGGAAGTTTGTAGCCATTGAAGGCATAATTTGCGCACACTGTAGGTGGTTATTATCCCTGGGTGTTGTCTTTGAGGATATCTATGGTCTGGCCTGGTCATTTTGAACCCCTGTGTTTTGTTCAGGAATCTGTCTTGACAGTTATTAGTATCTGTGGGCCAGATCAACCACTGTTTCCAATCTGGATGTGTTCTGTTTTGGTTTAATACATAATTTACGTCTATCTCTTCATCTGTATTAGAGCTATTGCTGAACATTGTTGGCTTTGGAATAGACGGTTTATTTAAGTCTTTGATTTTGGCTAAGCCAAGACAGGTGGTTTGTTGAACAGTGTCATTTAAAAATATAATTTGTTCTGGGATCATGCAGGCTCTAAACAAAGATTCTATACCCTGTACTTGCCATTCTTTTGTACCCCAAACACTTTTCAATTCAACATTTTTGTCCCAATAATCAAAACCAAAAGTATTCATTTTTTCAAAGAATGAGTCTGAATATATCAATTTTGTGTTTGTTATCATGGTCTTGGTCCCTGTCTTGTTTGACAATTTGAAATAAAATGCTTCAGCATTACTTGTGTTAAAACCTGAAAAGTATGAATATTTGTCATAGATGGTTCTTGAGCTTCCTTTTGGAGGTGTTGCACAATGTTCCCATTGGTTATAATTTAAAACATTTCTAGGTTGTGCAGATTTATGTAAAAAATGGTTACCATAGTGGTTATAGCAATACATACTATCATAATTTGTAGAACCCTGCAAATAATCATGTTTGGTAAATTTAGCAGACATTACTAAGTCAGACATCATATTATTAATGCTTTCGAAGTCCCAATCATCAGCAAATGAGTTTGGTTTTACAAAGTCACTCAAGGAGATCTTAATTTGGTGTGGATATTTCAGGATTTCGACCGGACCATAAATTTCGTAGTCAGTGTTGTCCCATGCTACCCCACCCGGTATAGGATTGGCTGTGAAGTTGACTGAAGAAAGTTCTCTTTTCTCGACGTGTGAAGATGTGTGGGGTTTGAGGATTAAGTTGATTTTCTGACTTGCTGTGTCCATTTTGGCATATTTTCCCAACAATGAAGCGTCCCAAAGTTAGTACCATGATGAGCCAAAGTATGAGGATTAATGCACCAAAACCCACCCAAAATTCAATCCATGGAGAAATCAGATATGTTTCTTTCAGTTGTTTCAAAAGTTCTTTAGCTTTATCTTTAAAGGTTTTTGATGATGGCTGTGTCTTTGATTCACTGAAGTCTTCGGAGGAATCATTGAAGTTTATGAAGTAGCCGGATGCAGTTCTGTCAATTGTTCCAATTGGTTCAGGATTACTGTTTCTTGCATTTGTACTTGGTACTTCATTATAGATTGGTGTGTCTCTGCTAAATGTTTTTATTTGGGTTTTCAGAGGTCTAAGTTCCATTGCATTGTTGCATAGTCCTTGTTGTTCTTCTGTAGGCGTTTCGAATGTGATTAGCCTTTTTGTTAGGACCTCTGTACTGGTAGCAAACCTTGGTGTTCTGCTACTTATTGGGAGTCCACTTGGCCTACTGATGGTTATCGGCCACATGATTGTGGTTTTACCAGGTCGATGGATACAACTCGGTTCTCCTTTTTACCAGCAAGTGGCGGTAGTACAACTGATCTTGTCCCGTTGACAGACAAGACAGGAACTGCTTTTCTGTAAGAAGGCCCAAATTCCTTCTTTACCGCGATCTTTTCCCTGACTAGATCCCCGACTTTTGGAATCCAGACAGGTCTTGCTGGGACAGGTGGTGGTTCTTCAGTGGTTGTTGGCTGTTTATGTTGCTCAGGTCTTTTCTTGTTTTGTTTAAGTCCTGCAAAATAGCCAAACGGTCTTTGATATCAAAGCTTTTTTCTTTCACCACTGAAGTCTGACTATCAATGTCAGAGATCAACATCCTAGTTCCAAATAATAATTCGTACGCACTGAATCCCCTCAGAGAATTTCTTGGCAAGTTATTTAGACTACGTTGGACACTTATTAGATGTTTGACCCACCCAGCTCCCGAACCTAATACCTTTGCCGTTATAGATTGCTTTATGTCACGGTTTTTTCTTTCAACAATTCCGTTCCCCTCAGGGTGAAATGGACAAGAGTACCGCAATGTCACGCCCATGTTGACCATGGCCTCCTTATAAGCCCGAGAGCTAAAAGCAGGACCGTGGTCTGAATGCAGCATGCCAATTGCGTATGTGCCGATAAAGACTCGCAAATCTTTTATAACAGTTCTGGCGTCAGCCGTTCGCTGGGGCCACATCCATATGAATCTCGTACATGAGTCCACTGCAACCAAGATATATTTATAGTTACCATCCCTTTGTAAGGGACCACAGTGGTCTAGGTAAACACAGGCTAATGGTTTATCCGAGATTAGAAGGGGCGTCTGCGCTGGACGTCTCACCGTTAATACTTTCATTTTTTTACATATCTCACAATCTAGAACATAGTTCCTTGTTTGTCTTCTCATTTGTGGCCACCAGTATCTCTGTTTTAATAATGATACTGTGGCTGAGACGCCAGCATGTATAGAAGCAAGCCCTTCGTGTGCCGCTATAATGAGTCCTAAAATATGTTCCATGTTTGGAATTGCCTATCCCCCACTCCAGGGATTCGAGCAAAAGGAACATTGTTTGCATCGGTTATGTATGTGTATTTTACTGGAAAGCCTTTCGGGAGTGTTTCTATCGAATCCTTTCCTGAAGCGCTGACAGCTTGTAATATTTCGCTGTCTATTTTTGTTTTTGAGCGGGTGATGGCAGCTACGGAAGCCGTTTGCACAGCTGCCTTCGCGGCCTCATCAGCCAATGAATTCCCTGCAACGTGAACGCCATCACGTTGATGACTCAGCGTATGTATCACGTGAGTCTTTGGTAGTTCTTTCTGTAAAAGAACTACTTGTTCCCAGAGCATTTTATGCTTGATTGTGCCACCTTTCGCATCTTTGAAACCATTCTGAAGCCAGATCTGCAAGTATTCATTGTAAGACTGGACGCAATAATACGAATCGCACACTATGAGTGTGGGGAATTCTCGATCGGTATTTTCAAGCGCCATCTTGAATGCCAGTAGTTCAGCTCGCTGAGCTGTACAATCTCCTAAGGATTGTGTTTTAGTGAGTGTTGGTTTAAATTTCCCTTCGTGCCAGCGACCTTTAACAATCGCGCACGCAGCACTGTAAGCTTGTTTACCCCCTATTGCGGGTTGTGCTGATCCGTCTGTATATATAATACAGCCGTAATGTTCTAGAGGCAGAATTTCGGTCGGCGGAGGACATTCGAATTCATATTGGAGAAATTCCTGTGTTTTTAAGTTAGGATCAAATTCGTATGCCACGTCTGTTGCAGCAAGAGAATTAGCCCATTGTATCCATCTTGGATGGAGCGCTTTAGCATTTGGAATTCTTGCTTTTGTTACAGCCTCTAGGGCTGGTATCGGTGTCACGATTATTATTCGTTTACCTTGTGCCAGGGCTCGTTCTTTTGCTATAGCTGTCTGTGTTGCAGTTAGAATTTTTTCCGTTGGGCTAAATTTCATTTCAGCCTTAGTGTACAAGTGTGATTTGAATGCAATTGGTACCTTTTCTCCCTCATTAGAGGTCAGGTATGTGAATCCGCATCTCCCTGGGATGACTCGAATCACAAGATTGCGTGTATTATCACGTGTTTCTAATTTTGTTTTAATTAGCATGTCTGTTTGTAAGGATCTCAGAATTTCTGTGTGTATTTGAGTCCAATTTGTTCTTTTGAAATCTGGTATAATTAGATCATAAAGGGGTTTGACCCTTTCTGCGTAATTTGCAATGTATGTTCTTCCGAAATTTAGGAAGCCTAGAATTGACTGTAAGTTTTTTAGTGTTCTAGGTGCTTGGATTACGGCACATTTCTCTAGGAAATTGTCAGCCAGGCTTTTGCCTTCACTTGATAATTCATATCCTAAGAACAGGACTTTCAGATGGGCAATTATGGATTTTTTAAAGTTGAATTTGTAACCCTCTGCTGCGAACCCAAGTATTATGGTGTTCACTCTTTTCAAGTGAGTATCCAAGTCATCATCTGTTGAATAAATGTCATCGACATAAGATAATGCTTCATCATCATATATTTGTAGTAATTCTGTTACTCTCGCTGAGAATACTCCCGGGCTGTTCTTGTACCCCTGGGCTAACCGACAGAATTGTTTTTGAGTGCCATTTATTGAGAATGCAGTTAAATATCTGCTTTCTGGTGCTATGTTTTGACAAAAGAATCCATTAGAGATGTCTAATGTTGTTTTGTATTTTTTGCGCACTATGTTATTCATTAGTGCAGCACTATGCGAATTTTGCACTGCAAAAGTTTTGCAACATGAGTTAAGGTGTCGGTAATCCAAAACTAGACGGTATGAATTGTCTGGTTTGGAGACCGGAAACAAAGGGTTGTTCATTTGTGAGGTGCAAGTTTCAATCACCCCCTGGTATTCTAGCTGATCTAGTATTTCTTTTACCTGTTTTTTAGCTTCTTGCTTAATTGGGTACTGCCTTTGTGCAGTAGGTTGTGATTTTAACTGGATTATGTGAGGAGGAGAGTCCTCATCCCATCCTACGTGATTTTTATATAAAGCAGGGGCTTGAGCTACTGCCCACTTTCTGGCAAGTGTGTATTTTTTATGAATTGGGATATGATTTGAGAAGGCAGGCATAATTACTTCTTCGCCATGAGGGCACTCCCTAACAAACTCTGGTGGCCAGTCTTTCTCAGCTAGAAGGATATCATAGCCCTTGAAGAGATTGTCCCAAAATAGTCCCCTTATTTTTCTAGTCTTATCCCCCTCTATACGTAATGTTATTTTGTATATTTTGTGAGGTTTGCTAACTCTGGTGTCTGCAGTTTCCACTTGAAGATATTCATTCGTGTCCACTGTCTCCAGATGATTCATAAGGACTTTGCGAGCTATGCTCACTTCTGCTGCGCTGTCTAGCATTGTCTGAGCCCACTCTCCGTTTTTCAGTTGTGTCCTCAGTATTCTCGGCATTGTTAACTACCTTGATACTGGCTACCTTCTTTTTTGGGAATTGTAATTTCTTTTTTAGCTGAGCAGGTTCCTTGTCTTTGGACTTGGTGTGCTCTTCTCTTTGTTCTGATCGTCCTCTTCTTTCCGATTTCTGCGAGGAAGTCTGAAAAGATTGAGAGGGACGTGTATCAATGTCTTGATATCTATCAGGCTTTTTTATATTATCCCTATTTCTAAGGTTATATCTTTTCCCAGAGGGGTCACTCTGAGGTGACCTGGGTCTTTGGTTCGGAGATTTCTCCCTTCGCCTAGGAGACCTTCCTCTGGACTGGAATTTCTTTTCTTTAGGATTGGATTGTTTGTTTCCATCCCAGTTCTTTTTTGGTGATGTTGAATTATTATTAAAAAATATTTTTTCAGGACTTTCAATCAGTTGTGGTTTTACTGGTATTCCACCTAAACTATCTCTACCTAGTTCCTCATAGGATTTTTCTATGATTCTGGCAATTTCAGCTGGTTGGTCTGCTATATCTGTCTCCTTTAACCTCTGGCGGATCGCCACGTTTGCTGCTTCACCTTTTATGTTGGCTAATAATATAGCCTAGACCTGCTTGAAGTCTTTTAGTAATTTCATACCAAGAGTTAAAGCGGGTTCTGGACCATATTCGTCTTGAATTTGTTTTAGCACATCTGGTATTACCGAAATGGATGGAACACCGTGCGTTTTTGTGTAGATGGAAGCAAAGACTGTACCCCAAGTGTCACAGTCCTCAATGTGTGGTGCGATTCCCATTGGAAGACAGATAGTCAGAATCCGGTGTTTTTCTAATGGGGTGGTGTCTGGAAACACCGCCTCTATTTGCGTGATTTTCTGCGCTAGCCAGAAAGGTATTTGTTCCCGTTTAGCCGGTACTTTACCTAGGCAGGACTGGATGTTCTGTGGTGTAATTTTATTTGTGTTCCCCTGGTGAGGGGTCAGCTGTGGGAGTTTAATTGCTGGCTGAATTGTTGAAGTCCGCATCACATACTGGACTAATTGTCTATGTATTTTTATTAATTGTTTTAGCTGTGTTAAAAGCTCTGCTGCAGACATCCCGTCGATGTCTGGATGTGGTGTGTATCCGGCTAGGACCGGCCACGTTGCTCCTGGTCTACCTAAAGGACCGAGCCTGGTGATGTGATTATTATGTTTTAGGGCGCCATTAAATAAGAGCAAATGCTCTTGAAATTTAAGTGGTACTTCCACCTCCTCGAAAGGAGTGTAAATATCAGGAGGTTCCTCTATTTTGTAGTAGTGGAAGTACTTGGTTACAGCATTTGCTGCTGGAAAATGTATCCATGAATAGTATACCTCTGTCTGCCGATATTCGTGTGCCTCAATTACGAATATGACTGTGCCACCTCTAGGTGTCAGTCCATTTTCTATAAGTTTTAAGGTTATAGATTTCCTTTTGATGACCGGGATGAGTATTATCTCCGGGTCTGCGTCTTGCAAAGTAGCATCAGCTGCTGCGAGTTCAGTTGCTATTCTAACTGTCTCTCTTTCTTCATCACTGTCCATTTTACCGACAGGATGGTTATTCTGTTTGTTTGCAGATCAGGTTTCTTATGGAAACAAAGATTAGATGCACAATGTTTTTGGAACAGTGTATCCTTCAACGTTGACTAAACCAAGAACCATACATAGGAGTTCCCTCCTGCGAGGTCTGGCGGATATAACCTTTCACCCACTCCAGACGTCTTTGGAGTATAGTGGGAAAAAGGGGTCTGAGTGAGAAAGCACGACTGAGTTACTTTAAATGTCTTATGTTAGTTTTATCGCCGTTTCCAAACACGTTGGGCGCCATGTAGTGTAGTTCCTATCATCCCAATAGGCTCTGCGCATTGGAATAATACCTTCAATAGTAAAAGCCTAGGCCAGACGTTAACTAGGTCTACTACTGTCAATATTAGACTTAAAGTTTTGGGTTTGCCAGCTTAGCTCAGAGTTCACTAGAAACTTTCTCGAATGTTCAGGAAAGAATTAACTCCCCTGATTAGACAAGAAGGGATTTAGTTTCTGACAACCATAGAACATGACAACTTTGCTCTCCCCTAATCAAGAGTATATCTCGAGAGTCGTGTGAACAAAAGGCAAATTATTTTACTCAGTCAGTACGTGCATTCTTAGTCTCATCAGATTGTAGAGAAAAGGAAGAGACGGGCGTGTCCAAAAAAAGATGTTATTTATTGATCAGTCTCTTTTCTCGTACAAGAGAAATGGATCGATATTATTGCAATACTTATAGTTAAGTAAAGTGCATACATTAAAAGCAGAAGTATAAAATAATACTGTAAAAACATTGATATGGTTTCTAAGCCATATGAAGGTTTAAAATGATTAAATATATTACATACATATATACATTTGACTAAACGTACTCAACTGGTGTTTCTAAATACGCCTACCCCGTGTACCTGACCTAAGTCTAATGCGTGGGCGGGAATAGAAAGTTACAGTTTAAGTTAAGTTTGTTTTGCCAAGTGAATAACTAAAGAATTCTCTGTGAGGGGTTATTCAGTTCTGTACCTGGAAGTTAGGATGAATGAGGGATGGTATCTCTCTCTCTGGTCTCGATATTCCAGGCTGCCTGCGAGGGCTACCCGGAAGCGCCGTTGCTGGATTTCTCGGCAGGAGAAAGCAGCGCGTCTCGTTCTCAGCGCGTCAGGAAGGCGGGGCTGCGCCAGCGGGGTCTGCTCTGCTCTGGGCTTCGGCAAGTATGGCTGCTCCGTCTCGTCACCACCGCGTGTGTTTGCATAGGGCAATATCGGTAATATTTATACCTTTAAGGTGCCGAGATTGAAGTAAGGATGGACATAGATACGTCAATAAGGATGTCATACGACTTGCTCGTTAGCACATTCTTTTGCTGAAGTTCTCGGTGAAATCAAAACAATGGCCGCAGGGTTTTGCCCAGGTTGTCATAGGTTTGATTTGTTTAGAGAACTCCGTATGCCTTATCAGGGGCTGGAGGAATATCGCTTGTCTAATTAGATCGCAAGCGTTATGACCTAATCAGATAACACGTTCCTGTGCCGTAGTGTGACTGCGTCAGATAACGGTATCTGCATCATGGGGGTTTTCTGCCTCATGGGCTGACTGCTAGTTAACTTGTTGGTTTGTTTAACCAGAATAGGGTCAGGAATAGGGGGATCGATTCAGAACCTATAGGAATACATCACAACCTCTCCACACCACTTTATTCAAAGCCACCCTACTCTGCATCACTGCACTCTATGCCCCTGCACTCTACACAGAAGAGCCAAAGAACTCTATTCTGCACCACTCAACTGTACGCCAGAGCACTCTATGCCAATCCCCTCTAAACTGCTGTAATCTACTCTGTACCACTGCACTCTACTCTCAAACAATGTACTCTACGCCACTGCACTCGGCACCACTGCACTCAGCACCACTCCACTCTATTGCACACCACTGCAGACTACACCACTTTACTCGAAACGAATGCACTCTACACTAATCTACTCTGCACCACTGCACTTTACATCACTATAATGTATGCCACTGCACTCTATGCCATTGTACTCCATCACTGCACTGTGCACCACCCTATTCTGCTCTGCATCACTGTACTCTATGCCACCTGTCTCTACACCACTCTACTCTGTGCCACTGCACTCTTTGCCAAAGCAATCCATGCTACTCTACTATAGACCACAGCACTGTACAACAGTATACTATGTAACACTGCACCCTCAGCCACTCTACTTAATGCCACTCTATCTATGCCACTGTACTCTATGTCGCTCTACTCTGTATTGCACCACTCTTCACCACTTCACTCTACACCAATCCTCTCTAAGCCACACTAATCTATTCTGCAACACTTCACTCTATGACACTCTACTCTATACCACTGCACTCTACGCCACTTCAATCTACTCTATGTAACTGCAGTCTACACCCCTAGATTTCACTCTGTGCCACTCCACTCTACGCCACTCTATTCCATCCCTCTACACTCTATGCCACTACTTTTTATGAAAGTGCACTCTACAACAGTGCACTTTATACCACTGCACATTGCGTGAAGCAGGGACTCGAAGTTCCAGGAGTCCCTGCGAGGCCGATAATCACCACCTGGCCCGCTCTCCCTGTTGACACGCCCACTACTCACTGACTGGATATAACCCTTATCGTCCCTTGGTTCCAGTGGGCTGCTTCTTTTGTGCTTGTGCTTGCCAAATAACGGAGCTGTGGACAGTGTTTTCTACTGCTGGGAAGAGCGTTGTGCAGTACGCTACAGTTCGCCGGATCCGCTTCGCGGGTCCCGCTTCACCAACTTACTCCGTGGGGGCTTGTAAGGAGTCCAGGGCTGCGAGGGTGAAGGCAGGGACTCGAAGTTCCAGGAGTCCCTGCGAGGCCGATAATCACCACCTGGCCCGCTCTCCCTGTTGACACGCCCTCATTACACACGTACATAAACAGCCTATTTCCCGCGTACGCGGGTCGAAGCGCGGAGCGAAGCCCGGGCAAAGGGCGGGCCGTTTGAGGCCGTTCGAGGACTGGAGAGACTGGACTGGGCCACCCCTTTTATTTTCATCTTATTTCCTTTTGTGTCACTTTATAAGTAACATGGTGTTGACTAGAGGAAACAAAACTAAGGCCCCTGGTAGTGTGGGTAAATTGCTAGGTCCTATGGACGATTTCATTACAAAGGCTAATACATTCATAGACCAAAGTATTTCACTGATGGAGGAAAGGGTTTCCCTGGACTTAGCATTTGCCAAAAGATCCTCTTTGGGTAATTTGGCAGACGCTACAACACCTGCACCTGGCAATAATAATGAAGGGGGAAGGGTGCTCTGTGAGGGCAGACGCAGTCTGCATATCAACGTGGATTTGTCGGCGTCCCAGCTTTCAGATTCACAGATTAGTTCAGATCTCGAAAGAACCCCCGAGCTATTATCCCAAAGCCTGCCACAAATGTCATCACAGGAAAGAATCCAAGCAAGGGGGAGGAGGGAGGGTGCAACAAGTAAAAGAAAGAATGATCCGAAAAACCCTACCCCTAATGAGACTGAACATATTTCTAGCATCCCACAGAACCCACCCCCTAGAGTAGAACAGATTGTAGTCCCTGCGTTGATCCACCATTTTGATCACGAAATTCCTACCCCTATCAATTTGGAATCGCCCACTTTTCTATCCACTAGTAAGGTTCCAATAGATAGTAACAACTCACAGCTTCTAAACAAGATCGCTGACCTTCTTAAACTATGTCTGCAACCAGTAGAACAAAAGTTAGTGCAGCTGGAGACTCAGATATCCAAGCTTCTCAACCTTCCACACCATAACCATCTGGTAGAGGCCCAAAAAACGGGGGGAAAGATTCATAATAAACAACCTTCCCTTAAGCCTGTAAATATCCATCCGAAACCCGCAATTGTTCAAAAAAATGTATCCCTGGCTGTAACACCTATATCAACGAACACCAAGAGCACATTGAATCCAACTATCAATGCAGCCACTACCCCGCTACAGGGAAATGCCCTGTCAACAACAACACCTGCATCGAAGACAGTGGCAACAAATAAAGCAACAGCTAAAACCCCGGTGACTCAAACTTTAGCCTCTAATCCTCCAGTCCCAGTAGCTAATAGAAATGTTTCTAGAGGACCCGGTGAGGTTAGATTCCCTGTAGATTTGCCCCCGGACGCATCACCTTACGTAGTGGTAATGACTGGTGTCCCTGAGCTAGCGGACCATAATGCTGAACCTACGTGGTCCTTGAAAAACAAGGCGCAACATTGGCTACAGACTAACCGTCCCATGCCTCCAACTTGGCATGGAAGGATCTTGACAGTACGTAGGACGCCATGGGTGGGTAAAGGTAGAAAAACGATTTCAGGAGATTGCATCGTGATTACTTTCGAAGACCCTCGCATAGCAGATTATATCTGCTCCTGGGACCACACGAATGCAAATGGAGGTATAGGTACTAAACCACTCTCCTTTTTCTACCCGTCAACACAACCCAATGGCTTTTATCATGATCATGACTCTCCCTGGGCTGCACCACCCCCCCGTCAGGTCGACTTTTCTAACGCTAGACAATATGGGGGCCCCCGCTATCGCGAGTATGATAATTCTTGGCATCTAGTGGGATCGCGTTATCAGGGCGGAGGCTGGGAAGAATGGGCTCCACATACGCAGAGGACGGTACACAGAGAACCGCCCCGCTGGGACCCTTGGTATAACATCCCGTTGAGTAATAGATTTAGCGGCCTTGAAATGGTCGATTGACCACCAACGGAAACTGAATCTATTAACTCTAGCTCACCCCAGTCGACCCCTAAAATAAGAACACCTCCGGTAATCATTGAAGCCGCAGCAAAAAAAAGCTGATACATTGCCCATACTTACACTATATTGGAACGTGGCGGGTTTACGCCCAAAGATTGAGGACGGGACGGCCCTGAATTTTTTGGAACCATGTAAAATAATCTGTCTTCAAGAGACATGGTCCACAATAGAACTTCACCTCTTGGGCTATAAAACTTATTTTATCCCAGCTGTGCGTAGCTCAATAGGCAGGCCCAAAGGTGGGTTGATAACGTACATTGCAAATACCTTGAACTATCTAAAAGTGTCCAGAGTCCATTCCGATCCAAATTGTCAAATTCTCTCTCTTTTCTTTGCGAATAAGGAGTCTATTCTTTTGGTCAATTCCTATAACAACTTAGAGGAAGATCATTTTCTGATTCTTTTGCGCAACGTACAGGAGAGATTGACTCAACTCTATCAGTTGAAGGATGGACAAGGGGCAACTCATCTTTTATGGGGAGGGGATTTTAACCTCCAACCATGCCCACAGGCGAAATCACACTGCTGTGGGATAGTGGATGAATTTGAGGTCCCATTAGTGCACTTTGCTCACACTAAGGTGGGGAATGCTATGAACAATCTGCTCTTTGACTTGGACCTTGTAATAGCTAATCGTCCAAGTCCGGATCAAAACTCCCTCCATCCGACCTTCGTGGGCAGAGGTTTTCAAACGACAGTTGATTACATCTTCCTGTCCCCTGGATTGCTAGACACAGCCAAAGCTTTTCAGGTCATTGCCAACTCTCTGAGCGACCATTTTGCGCTGAGGATAGACCTCTATCTAACTGAGTATAAGCCCCAAAATATTGCAATAGCAAAAACTCTTTCCCAGAACAAGCTAGAGCTACGAAAACAGAATGGCTACACAATAAAATGGGGAAAAATTAATCCAAACGAAATCACAAAAAAACTGGTTGACGTGGCATACCCCAATATAATTAAATGCTTTGATCTCTCGGTAAACCACGAAGAAGTCCTAAATAATTTTAGACAAATGTTAGAGAAAATCATGGGACTACTCACCACAAAATCGACGCCCAAGAATCCTATTAAAAAAGGGTGGTTCAATCATAGCTGCACCCTAGCTCTTTCCAAACTAAAACTCGCCCTACATAATAAACCCAGAGACGTGGGACAGATCCAACTCCTTAGGTGCCAATACAGTAGGGAACGTAAACTAAGAATTAAAGAACTGAAACAGAAACTCTGGGAAGACCTGCACACGAGCGCCGTCTCAAAAAATAGCGAGCCCTTTTGGCGAACTGTTAGATCTCCTTATCTCACTGATAATAATAGCCCTAAAATCGAAGTGGCCATAGACGAAGAAACATGGGTGGCACACTTCACTAATATTTTTAAAAACAATTCAATTACAGCTGGGTCTGCTGACATCATTCCAAAAGTAGAATATCCAATTCCGCTGCCTTTTGACATACCCGACTTATTAGTGGCTCTGGAATTAAGCAAGAATGGGAAAGCCCCAGGCCCAGATGGGGTCCCGGTGGACCTATTTAAACACAACTTGGACCTCTGGGCCCCTATTCTTACCAGAGTGTGCACAGCCGCCGCAAATGTGGGACTGCTAAACTCCTATACCAAGTCTATCATGGTCCCCATTTTCAAAAAAGGGGACCACCAGGACGTCAAATGCTATCGCCCCATCTCATTGCTGGACTCACTTGGCAAGGTTGTTGGGAGAGTAATCCTTGAGCGACTTCAGCAATGGGGTGAGGAGAGAGGCATTATTTCCGATCTCCAGTTTGGTTTTCGAGAGGGTTTCGGAACGGTAGAGCAGGCCCTTAATCTCAGTCTGATTATGGGTAAATACGTACAGGCAAAGAAGAATATGGTCTACATGGTCTACGTAGACCTGTCCACAGCTTTTGATTGCGTTTCGCATGCAAAACTATGGACAGTCTTAAGGCAAATGGGAGTGGACCCCCCCCCTTTTAGATTTTCTGAGGGAACTCTATTCTAGCGCCTCGGCAAGAGTGCGCTTTGGCCTGAACGGAGAGCTGACGGCATCTTTTGGAGTAGAGCGTGGAGTCAGGCAAGGGTGTGTCCTGACCCCCTTTCTTTTCTCACATTACACTAATGGCCTGGAGCCAGAGATGTTGAGGGGGGCCCAGAACCTCCCACGTGTAAAACAGCGCCTGATTCCCGCTCTACTCTATGCGGATGATGCTGTCATTCTCGCGCGTACACCGCGCGAACTGCAGAAGTCTCTGAATAGATACACGACTTTTATGGGCGGTCTGGATCTACAAGTGAATGTCAAAAAAACGTTTGACATGATATCAGGTACCAGGAAAAAAGGAGTAAAAGACATCTATCTCGACAACCAAAAACTAGAGGTAACTCCCCAGTACCCATACCTTGGAATCATGATAGACGAAAGACTGACATGGAAGCCAGCAGTAGAGACAAGATGCCATTTGTTCAGTAGATCCATAGCGGCCCTGATGAGCTTCTCCCAGAGATTGGGGAGGAGGGCTCCAGTGGAGCTATTGAAAATCTATAGTGCCAAGTGCCAGGCCATCGCCCTGTACGGAGCGGGAGTCTGGGGACACACAGATACCAGTGCCCTTCAGGTAGCGGAAAACACCTTCCTAAGATTTCTTTTAGCCACCCCGAGAGGCACTTCAACCTATGCCTCTCATTTAGAACTAGGAATTCCTTACCTAGAGGATTTGCCCAAGATTCAACCATTGATGCTGTGGCGGCGCATTTGGACTTCTGTCAAAAATGCACTGACACAGTCAATTGTAGCTGATACAATGGCTCTTGACCAGTCCTCAAAAGTAAAGTGGCTCTGCTACATCAGAAATTTCTTTAAAGACCTCGGTCTTGAGAAATATTATTTCCACCCAGAGACCATAGTTGACCTCCCGAAGAGAGCCCTAAAACAACTAGCACTCGGTCATTTAGAGACACTGAGATTGACTTCCGAGTCGTCAAAACCCTTGGTTCTCCACGCGAACCTGGTTCAGACAACTTACGGCATTCAGCCGTATCTTACCTTTCAGGTCACCACACATGAGAGAATGTTGTTGACAAGATTCAGATTGGATACTTTTTTTAGACTGGTTGCTTTCCCCGCGAATAATAGCTGGGACGCAAGTCTTCCCTTATGTCCCTGTGATGGGGAATCTAACCAGTCCAATATACATGTTATCATGTTCTGTAAATTCCATCACGCACACAGGAAAATATGGCTACTACCAACACTGAGGCGTTGGGGCCTTAGACAATGTCGGCCTGCACTCCTTCACCTCCAAATGCTGGAATCTGAATCCGTTTGTTACATTGTCCTTAATTTCTTAAAATGTATTTTGAATCATAGGAAAAACCTGTAAAGAGCACCTTGGAATTTTATTTCAACGCACTGAAATGTTTTGATATTTTCTTTTTAAAATTATAAAATCGTCTCTGTATGAATTTCTTTGGAACCTATTTCTGTAATTTGTATTTCTGTGTAAACATGTAAATTGTATTTTTAAATGTTACTTTTATGGTTTTCCTTCGTGAAAAGCCGAATAAAGAAATTTATATATACTATACTCCACTCTACGCCACTGTATCTACACTGCAACCCTCGACACCACTGCACTCTACGCTAAGCCACTCTACTCTAAACCACTACTCTCTATACCAATCCACTTCACAACATTTTTCTCAAAACTAATGCATCTTATGTCACTGCACCTACTCCAACAACTCTTCGCCATTGCACTTTACACCACTATACTCTACAACATTCTACTCTATGCCACTGCATGTTACGTCCCCTACACCATTGCGCTCTATGTCACTTCACTCTACACCACTCTATTCTACTCTGCACCATAGTACTTTATGTCACTGCTCTCTACACCACTCTACTCTGCACCTTTATACATCTGTGTGCTCTATGCCACTTCACTCTCTGCCACTGCATTTTCTGCCATTGCTCTCTACGCCACTGCACCATATGACACAACATTCTGACTCTCTACTCTGCTTGATTGCACTCTATGCCACTGCACCTAATACATTACACTCTGACGCTCTACTCTTCATGACTGCACTCTATGCCACTGCACTCCATGCCACTGCACTCTACTCTGCAGAAGGCCTGGGCATAGTTCATGGAGTTTCATTCTGCGGAATTCCACTGAGTTAACGGAAAACCCAGCAAATTCCGTGGAGTTCCACTAGCAGGCGTAGTCAAGGTGGCAAACGTAGACCTGCCGCCATGAACGGTTAAATAAACACCCATTAAAAAATTCCCCTTTCTGCAGCAGTCCGTGGGGACACCGGCACAGTTGCCACTTCACGAAGCAGCCATTTTCCAAAACCGCTCCATCAACAAAAACGTCTGCAAAGAAGACCTCCTACTCATTAATGACTATTATGCCAATTGTGTTGTGTTGTGCTTCTCTTTCTATCTACTCCCTTTGTTACCTTATACTGACCCCTCTTGTGATTTGAAAAATCTGTCCCATCTCTGGTGCTGCTTCAAGACACACCAAAATAAAAGCCTGTTGTCTGCCTTTTAACTGCCAGTGAAGACATGGGCACCAAACGGCAGAGGGAGAGAATGAGGGAAAACAAAATAACCATTGTTACCGAGACCAGCTTCATGACATTATGTTCATACAGAGGTAGGGTTACCAGGCCCTGTGCATAAGTGAAGACAGATTGGCGGCAGCGATCTCCCCCATCTCAAAAGGTGCATTCAGATCTTACTTCCCAATGTCTCGCTCTGTGAAGATCTATCCCACTGGAGAGGTGCCCTTTCAGACCCTCAAAATATTTTAAAGTAGATTAAGCATACTCCAAATGCGTGAGGTGTTCTCTCCGTCCATGCCGACAGGCTTCTTCTCCTCAAATGCTGACATTAGATGGACGTGGCCCCAAGTATTGCCGCTTTTCGGCCAGCCCTGCAGAATCCGTGTCATTCAGTCTTCTATCCCCCTTCTTCCTCTTGTGGCCTGCGCATCCCAGTAGGCCAGGCTCCATGGCAGGCAGAGGCGCCTCATCTCTCTTCTCCCTTCCCAGCAGTAGTACAGCTCCAGCATGTCTCCCCACCCCTTCGCTAAACAAATGCATAGTAGAAGAGAGGGCAGGAGGTTCAGTCTCTTAGAGGGAAAACGGTGTAATCGGCTTCTGTTCATGTATCGCTATCAAGTTAAATTACCAAGCACGCTCTTGTTTCTTTTTTGGCAGAACCTGTTGTTTAACTGAGCATGCCAGTAAACTGAGCTTTGTTCTGCTGGTGGTTGACAGAGTGTTTTTTTGTCAAACTCAGCGCTCCAAGCAGAGTGCAGAGTTTCAAAAACTCTGTGGACTTTGATGGCAGAGCGGAGTTTACCGTACAACCCTACTCTGCACCACTCAACTCTATGACACTCTACTGCCCTCTACTCCACTGCACTCTACTCAATGCCACTGTACTCTCCACCATTCTACTCTCAATCACTCCACTTTCTATACCACTGAACTCTAAGCCTGCACTACTCCACTCTACCCTGCATCACTCTACTCTATTCCACTTCATTCTACATTACTCTACTCTGCAACACTGCTCTCTCCGCCACTGAACTCCTAGCCACTCTATTCTTTATCGCTCCACTCTACGCCACTGAATTCTACACCAGTCCACTCAATGGCACTCTAATCTAATTTGCCCCACTGCACTCTAGAACACTCTACTCTATGTCATTGCACACTATGCCACTTCACTATACTTTGAAACAATCTACTCTATGCCACTGCAGTCTATGCCACTCCACACTACACTACTCTTGTCTACACAGCTGCACTCTATGCCACTGCACTCTACATCAATGCTCTCTAGGCCACTTTACTCAAAACCAATACACTATACACTACTGCACTCTATGCCAATCTACTCTTCACCAATGCACTGTATACCACTCTACTCTACACAACCCCATTGCACTCTGTCACTTTACTCTGCACCACTCTATGCCACTGCACTCTACACCAATGCACTATATGGCACTTTCTTCTATGATACTCTGCAGCACTGCACTCTATCTCACAATACTCTGTCCCTCTACTCTGCTCCACTTTACTCTATGTCATTAAACTCTACTCTGCCCCACCTTACTGCACTCTAAGCCAATGCACTCTATGCCACTGCACTCTATGCCACTCTAATTTACTGTGTACCACTGCACTCTGACACTGTACTCTACATCACTTCACTCTTTGCATCTACTACTCTATTTTGCACTTCTCTACTCTATGCCAGTGTACTCGACTATTCACCACTGCACTCTTCGTCACTGCACTTTATACCACTCCAGTCTAGGTCTCACAACTCCACTCTGTACCACCCCACTTTGCAACACAGCACTCTACTCAAATGCACTCTAGGACACTACTCTATTCCACTTCACTCTGCCCTGCACCACTCTTCTACTCTGAAGCTATATACTGTGCAACTGCAAATGATGCTGCACTCTACACCACTACACCCAGCATCACTCCACTCTACACCATGGAACTCTACACCACCCTACTCTATGCCACTCTACGCTACACCTCTGAACTCTACCCTGCACTACTTCACTCTACCCTGCACCACTCCATGCTGTCCACTTCACTCTGTGCCACTCTACACCTCTCTGTGCCAATCTACTCTACGCCATTGACCTCTACGTCATTGCACTTGACTCCACTGCAATCTACTCTGTACCACTCTACCCTGTGCCACTGCCCCCTGCATCACTGTACTCTATGCCAATCAATTCTGCACCCGTGTACTTACTTCACACCACTTCACTCCAGGCCACTCTATTACACTCCACTCTACGACACTCCATGATGCACTACTTCATTAAAATATGTGCCACTGACACTCTACTACACTTTATGTCACTCCACTCTACTCCATTCTATGCCTTCTTCAACACTAATTCACTCTATGATGCTCTACTTAACTCCCTCTATGCCAATCAATTCGCTTTACTCTATTCTATTCTATTACACACTGATCCGCACCACTTTATGACACTCCACTCTGACTCTCTATGTCTCTCCACGCTATGACACCAATGCCCTCCACTCTACAACAATCTACTCCACTCTGTCACTCCACTCTATGACAATCTACTCTGCTCTACGCCACTGTCCTCTACAACACTCTACTCCACTCTATGCAACATCCTCTACTCCACTCCATTCTGCTCTATACCACTCCACGACACTCTATGCGACTCCTCTCTATGACACTTTACTTGATTACAACACTATACTCCACTCTACGACACTCAACTCAACGCCCTTCCACTCTGCAACACTCTACTCCCTCCACTGCACTCCACAATACTGTACGCTACTCAATGACATTCATTTCACTTCCCTCCCCTCCACGCCACTCTACGCTACTCCATAACACTCCACTCTACTCCACTTTACGACACTCCAACCCACTCTCTTTTACCCCACTAACCTTTAGCTATGCTGAAAACCAGCCAATGCTTCTCTTATTCTAACAGATTTTTAAATAACTGTGTAACTGGATCAAAGCTTCATATACAGCTGAATCACAGCGCATAATGATTCCAGATTAGAAAAAGACAGCACTTTCAGCTTCAAGAATGCAGGCACTTATAATGCAGCTGTCTTTTTGGTTATATTCTTCATGTCAATAAAAAGTCATAGAATAATCAAAGTTTTAAAAGATAAATAGAAATGCAGCCTGGCCACGCAAATTAAACGAATGCACAAGTTTTGGTTAGACAATTCACACATACCTTGGCGATAAGATCGGCATAGAGAGCTGTAGAAATATCTCCCAGAAGAGAACAGGGTAGGAAGTCAAAGAGGGTATTTGGTTCAACCCCTTTAGTCCTCAGCCACTTATAAGAATAAAAGTTAACAATTTTTTCATATATAGGGCCTCGGATGTTCTGATTCTGGAAAGTAGAGATGTTGACATCAGTTCATTTTATAATCGAAATTAACAACTGCAATCTACAGGCAACTAATTTTAACGCACAAAATCTTATATGTTCTAGAAAAATTTGAGCTTTTCACTCACAGACGCACTCACTGAAATAAGCAGCTCTGTGAGGTTATGAGTGCACTTATATTTTTGATTATACATTTATATTTTTGTAGGGCACATTTATTGCGCTTTTCTAGCATTTGGGTGAGGCATGGAATGACTCAGGTACTAACCGGTAACCCTCATTACCCCGAATCAGTTCAATTCAATTCAAATTCAAATTTTATTTGATTCAGACCTCGACTGAGTTCAACACATTTAAATACAAAATATAAAATAGTTGTATTTATACTTTTTAAAACTACTTAAAACTCATTATAGGCATAGTAAATGGAAATTGATGAATAAAAATACATGGATTTATGAGTGTTCGGTTTATGCACTTTTAAAAGAGCTTTAAAAGCTCTTTAAATTGAGCAAGTTATAGCAGACAAGTTTGTTTGGGGGAGACTTACAGAGCGTAATTAAGTCTTGAGTTAAAATAGCATTGTTTCTAGAACGGATCGGTTTTATAAAACGGATAGGTTTTATAAAACGTGGCCGAACCTCTACCAAAGTCGGATTTAGACAGATTAAAAGTACGTGGAAAAGGTCTTGTACTCCACCGTTGCACAAGTCGCAAATACCCCAGGGATGTTCAACGGAGTTCCATCTGGCGGAATAAACAGCACCACCACAGCATCACTCAGCACCACCACATTATCAATCAGCACCACCACAGCACCACTCAGCACCACAACAGCACCACTCAGCACCACCACAGCATCACTCAGCACCACCACAGTATCACTCAGCACCACCACAGCATCACTCAGCACCACCACAGCATCACTCAGCACCACCACAGCATCACTCTGGAACACTACAGCATCACTCTGGAACACCACAGCATCACTATGCGCTACCACAGCATCATTATGCGCCACCACAGCATCACTCAGGGCCTCAACAGCATCACTCAGGGCCTCCACAGCATCACTCAGGGCCTCTACAGCATCACTCACGGCCTCCACAGCATCACTCAGGGCCTCCACAGCATCACTCATGGCCTCCACAGCATCACTCACGGCCTCCACAGCATCACTCAGGGCCACCACAGCATCACTCAGGGGCACCACAACATCACTATGCGCTACCACAGCATCACTGAACGCCACAGCATCACTCGCCACCACCACAACATCACTCCGCGCCATCACTGCATCAATATGTGCAACCATTCAACAACAACTGGTTCAAATATGTTCTCTCAATGATTAAAGCTTTATTACAAATGTCACAAAAAGATGTTAATATTTCACTTCTGTTCTTGGATTTTCGTCACAATAAAATACACTGAACATAATCTTCACAAAAGTTATTTACAAACGTTTAAGCTATTGCATTTTAAATTACAATCACTTTTATTTAAGTATTATTTAAAAAAAAATAAAAGCCATTGTTATTTGTAATATTCATACATCTAAGTCACGTAAATACAAAACATGTTGCATTACAAATGCTATAGGTGTCACATTTGCGAAAGTTATAACTATTGGCATTGTAAATGACAAAGCTATTAATTTAGTTATTTTCAAAACCAACACATAAATTAAATAATTGTCATTTACAAGACCAATAGCTTAAACTTTCCTAATGCGAGACCTATTGCATTGCAAATGCTTGTTTCAGTATATTGTTTTTTGCTTTTTCATGCTTTTGTTACCTGGCTCCTCTGTGCAGGGTGGCTTTATGCCCTGATTCCTGACACACTCCCCGCTTATGTTCTGGGCTGGGGCAGAAAGCTCTTTCTTCTGTGTCAGGGCTTGGCCGCTTAAGAACCGTGCAGCATGGTATCTCAAACCCAAAAAAAACCTTTGTACATTTGACCCATGGTGTCCTAGTAACCCCTTAAAACAGGAAATTAATTCTGTTATAGCGTATTGCTGTTCATAGACAGGCCATCATGGAGGGCAGAAAAGCTCCACGCAAAAATAATACAGAGCATCCTCTTGAGGAAGAAGAAGTGCTACAAATATCCCGCTCTGAATTACAGCCCCTCATTAAAGAGACTGTCGCCTCATACTTCAGTACTGAGACGACAAGGATATCCAATGAGGGAGTGAATGCATGGAGCAAACAGATATATAGCCGCTCGGCTGGTTAACTAATGCAGTACTAGTGAATATGGTTCCATTACATAGGGAGAGGCATTATACCTAAGGCAGAGTTTTGTAACACAAATCCTGCCAGGAGATGCGCATATTAGGCACAGAAGAATATTGTGGAAAGGACATTTGTAGAGGAACTCAGTTACATTACTGCGGTTCAAATTGACTATTTTACATAGGCTAAATCTCCAGTTTACACAGGGATCAGAATTTAGCCTTGAAAAAATAACCAGGGTCAGGGGGTTGTTAGCTAAAGTAGAGAAGGTATTGTCAGACAAGGTGGGTTATTTCCTGAACTAGGAGAGAGGGTTAAAGTATTAAGCAACTCATTTAAAGTCTGGTAGAGTACACAGACACTGCTTGTTTCCTGGTTCGTTCGTTATTTCTAAATGCATGACTGATTCACAAAGCTAAATTTACATGTTTAGTTGATTTACTTGTGTGTAAATTTACTACTGCACCAAAGTGTAAATCTACATTTTTTTGCTAATGGCCATTTCCAAGTGCAGTTTTACACCTAAGTATCGACGTACATTGCCCGTCCTCTTGTGGAGTCTCCTACAAGAGGATTTACAAGATCTTAAATGCCAAGTTCGAGTTCCCTTTTAGTTCCTTTTCTATTGCTTTTGTCCAGCTCAGCAATTGGTAGTATTTAAATTTTGACACTTGATTTCCACTGGTTGTTATTAAATGTGGCCATGAAATCAATTCTGCATCGATTATGAGTTGACCCCAAGTATTAATTCCGCATTTTTTCAGTGGCAACGCCAAGGCATCCATCATACATGGTGGCAACCCAGGCGAGTCGCAGATTGGGGTAATATCATTGTAGTTTGGGATTTTTAAAATTCGTTTCACTTGAAACCAAAGCTTTGCCGCTGACAGAATCTTTAACTTTATCCTTTTAAAAAATTTGGGATGGCCGAATTTTAAAAGATAACATCCGGCTTGTTGAGTGCTGTCTCTAGATAATGCTTTAAATAGAGGAGAGAATCTGTAGTTTAAGATCTGCTCATACGGTAACAAAAAAAGAGGTAGCAGAATGGTACTGGCTATTCATTCAGAGTGGAGAAGAGGAGCAGGCCTCATTTACGGAAATATGGAAGAAGGACCTGCCAGATGAAGACCTGGAAAAAAACGGGCAAGTATCTATGTCTCTCCTATGGTCACATGTAAATGCTGCTTCTTTAAAAAAAAAAAAACTTTTTTACAGTCCACAAGGCTTATTGGACCCCTCAAAGGCTATCGAAAATGGGCACCCAAATGATCAAGAAATGTCTTAAATGTGGAGAAGAAAAAGCTAACGAGATTCACATGTTCTGGAGCTGCCCTGCTATTGCATTATACTGGAGCAAAGTGGGTAAGATTAGTGCTGACATAATGGAGAGGGAAATGAATATAACAACTTTAACAATCATTTTTGGAGTACCCCCAAGGGAAGTAGAGGGTAGAGCACTTAAAAAAAATCATAAGGCATTACTATTTGTTCTGATTTTATTAGCTCGCAGGGAGCTCTGTATTAAATGGATATCACCATGCCCTCCTACGGAAGGGGAATGGATTCGATCCATTCAGAGGATAGCTAGGCTGGACCAAGCTAGTACCCATTCAAAAAAGACTACATTTTGGGAAATTTGGGAGGCCTGGGCTGAGATAACAACAATACACATATAGACATGTTTGCTTGAACAAGGAAAATTGAATTTTGCTGTATCTAGATTTGTCTTGTTTTCTTTATTTTTTCTTTCCTTTTTCTCTCCTTTTTTGATTTCCAAGTCCTATGATTAAATAATATGCAACAGACAACTGTCCGGGGGACGGGTCTGTTTGGCCATCCTCCGAGGTAGGGGGTTACTTTGGCCGCTAAAATGTCAAGACTAAGGTGGAAACCTCGACAAGTAGATGAGGGTGCGGTTTTGGAGATACAATGTATCCTTTTCTCCCCCGTGGGGGTGTAACCAAACTGGTAATTTGCAAAATGTATCCTTCACAAACTTGGAAGGGTCCGAGATACCAAATCTTGAATTATTGTGCATTTTAACTTTAAATGAGGATAAAAAAAACATTTTAAAAAAAAAGAAGAGGCTTTACAAATGTAAAGTTACTACTAATAACTTTTCACACTCAGGGGCCTATTCCGATGTCGGACGGACCTAAGTCCGTCCGACATCAGGCAGGAGCTGTAACCAACCGACCTGCTGTTGCCGGTTACAGCCCTGCTAGTACGATGCGATCATATACCTTACAATGCAAGCATGTTTTCCTACCGGAAAGCATGCTTTCAATGTAGAAAGCAGGGGTGCAGTTCATCCCTGCACCCTGTGGCTGGCACCGCAAGGTGCCTTCCTCCGGGTGCAGGGATCAACGGAGGGGCACCATAGGTGCCCCTAAACCCATGGGGGCCCTGCTGGGGGCCCCCTGAGACAGCTTCCGACTGCCTTTTCGTGCTGGACAGACCGGCACGAAAAGGCAGTGAAAAGCTGCCATCGTACTCCCTCGGTCGCACAGAGGCTTCCGGGGGAGTACTGGAGGATTTCCGGACTGCGGACAGGCTGTCTGAGCCTGGTGTCCGCAATCCGGAAATCCGAGTCGGATTCCTTCCCGACTGAGCCCATCGGAATGGCTCGGTCGGGAAGGAATCCGTCCGGCACTGACCGATTCGGACGGAAGGGCTCCAAACATGGTTCGGAGCCCTTCCGGCCGAAATCAGAATCGGCCCCTTAGATGGAGATCTTCACCACCATGGGAAAATATAGTGAATAATATTAAAGTTTAATTGTCTTTAAACAAATATTAAAAATGTTCATACAAAATATACAGGTACAATAAATAAACTATTTATTATTAACTTAGAACTATTAATATACAATGTTACAGCACATTAACTCATTAAATCAAATGTGTATTCATTCATTCAAATATATTTAATTTATAAATAATAATTTAAAAAAATCCTACACACATTAAATATTTTATTTAATATGTATTACATTCTATTAAGTTACATGAATAATTACTCTAATGTATTCTTACTTTTGTAACAAAAGTTGAAAAGTTTAGTTTGACTTCAGTTATAAATTGTTTATTATTACATTTTAAAATGCTATATTATTTAATATTTATATATCATGTTTTAAACAATAAAGAAAATATAGATATACATTTTAAAATTCAAAATTATTTTATTTATTTCGGATTGTTTCCTAAGGGGTGTTATTTTAAGTCCCAGCCACCATTATTTTATATGGGAGTGTGTTGTACTATCTTGAATTGTCATTTGTGGTGCTTGACTTACTCTAAGGCTCGGCTGGAGTACATTTACTACTGTTTTTTCACCTTTTGGGCTTCAGTAACTTTAGAAGTGTAGTTTGTGAATAGCATTGAACTTACTCCTGTGGGTGGGTAGTAACCTGTCCGTCCCTACAGCCCTCACTTTTCTCTACTCTCGTATTAGGTCTCGCAGAGGCAGCGCATGCGCTGATTCTACAAGGCATCAAGTAATCTGTATGTATTGGCAAGCGGCCGGTAGTTTCTCCTGCCGCTTACCATTTGATGAATGTTGGCACAGCTCCTGTTAGCTGGGTTTTTACTGGCTGGTGATGTCAAACTGACTTCCGTGCAGTCGAAAGCAGCAGTCCCTAACTACAGTTTTCGTCCGCCATATCGCACTTTTTTTTTGTCTTGCATCTCTGCCTGATGTAAACATGGCAGTGGCGCAGGCGCAAGGCTGCGTCAGGAGCCGGTGTGCGTGAGGGGCGGGCAGAGCATGCGGCTTGGTTTTTTTGCTGCCTTCTGTAGTTCGCTGCATCAGAGGGGGTGCCACAGTCAGCACCCGTAATAGGTCTCTCCTATCCCTTTCCTTCTCTTTCGGCACCTTATTTGGCTGTGCAGCATTTTATGGTCCTGGCGGCTGCACCACGTTGAGAAAGCGATGCTGGTCAGCCTTGTCAGCACTAAAGTAACAGCCTGCCGAACTCTCCTCGATCGGGCGATGAAGCCCAGCAGCAGATAAAAGTGGCTGAGTGGAATCCGCCGCATACCGCAATATCCTCAGGTAATTATTGATTTCATTAACTTTTAGTATTACATTTTTTGATTGAAATTTTTTAAAGCATATACAAATAAAATATACATGCAGGTGTAGCCATCGTATCCTTTAACAGTGCTAAATCCAGGGCTCGAAAAGGATAAGCTAAGTCCATCAGTAATAAAATGGGCCTGTGTCACTGTAAGGAAGCCTTGTATATACTATAAATGACAAGAAAAAAACAAAACAGTATGAAAACCCCTAAACCCTTCCCTTCCCATCCACCACCCGTGTTCCAAGTCCACCACCCAAACTATCTAAGCCATATGTGACCGCTAGCCCTTGTTATCTGTTCCATATCAGAGAGATGCAATAAGCGAAGGTATCAAGGGCAAGTGATTTCCTGGAATTCAGAGGCCAACAGGGACAAGAAGGGCTGCCACAGTTCGATATATTTGGATCCCTCCCCTGCCATAGTCAGCATGAGCTTCTCCATAGCCAGTACCTGCCACAAGCGGTGGAGCCAGCCGTTGAATGTCGGGACGTGGGCGGTCCGCCAATGTTTGAGTATATTTTACATTGCTGAGCCCAGCGCAATCGCTATCTGGCGGCCTCTGCGAGAGCGCAAGGGATAGGTCACGGAATTTGGGAGGCCCAGAAGGACATATGAGGGGAATCGTGGAATTTCTGTGTCAAAATGTGCATCTACTTTGTCCAGTACCTGTTTCCAATAGGATTGGAGATGAACGCAGTCCCAAAGCAGGTGTACCAATGTGCCTACCTGTTCACAGCCCCGCCAACACGTCACTTTTCTAGTGTGGTCCATGGCATGGATACGTTCAGGAGTATAATACCAGTAGGTTGCTATCTTTGTGAGGGTGTCAGTGAGTCCCATGTGATATGCGGAGTGACGTGCTCTATAGTATATGCCTTCCCACTCTTTATGACTGAGTGTCCTGCCTAGTACCCTCTCCCAGCGTGCCCTTCCGGAGTTGTAAGTGTGAGCAAATCTGGCCTCCAGCATCTTATATAAGTCGGATATTAGCTTTTTGTCTGTCTTGCCTGTGTTAAGCCAGTACTCATAGGGAAGAAGGTGCCTGTCCGCCATGGATCGGACTTGGTCGCTAAGCGCCCAATGTCGCGCTTGCAGATATCAAAGTCTCTCCGTTTCCGGCAACCCATATTCTTGTTTAAATTGATAGAAAGGGATAACTCCCTCTGCGGAGTACATTTGGTAGAGGGTTCGGCACCCTGAGGGCCGCCACCTCACAAAAGCTATCGAGTCCATACCTGGAGTGAAGTCTGGGTTGTCCATCAGTGGAGTGAGTGGGGACGGGAAAGTGGTAAGTTTGTGCTTAATATTGGTTTGATCCCATATCTCCATGGGGACTCTTGTGATATATGCAGCGTATAAGTTAGGGGGTCTGTGTTGTTTGCGAAGAAATGGAATTTCCTGCAGGGGTCTGCCGGCCACCTCCTGGTCCTGGAATAACCAATGTTTCTCTGACTCCCATCAGCTCCACTCCACCAGGAAACGCAATTGTACAGCTTGGAAGTAGAGCAGTACATCGGGGAGTCTGAGTCCCCATCCCTCTGGGGGATATGTTGTCAACCTCTGTGTCAGGCGTGGCTTCCAACCGTTCCATATGAAATGAGCCAGTTCTGATTGTGTTTGCTGTATCCAGCCAGAAGGTGGCCTTAGAGGGATTCTATGAAACAGACATAGGATCTGTGGAAGAATGGTCATCTTGACTGCAGCTACTTTGCCTAACCACGACAAAGGGTAATGTTTCCATCGCCTCAGTTCCCGCCGGACAAAGGGTAATGTTTCCACCGCCCCAGGTCCCGCCGAATTTTCTGTCACAGTAGGGTGTAGTTAGTGATAGCCGTTTCCGAAAGCAAGGAGGATAACTGGATCCCCAAATATGGGATCATGTCTGCTGCCCATTGAATAGGGAGAAAGCTTTGCAAGTGTTCCGGAGTGGGTTTCTCCAGAGACAGGTCTACGGCCACCGACTTGTCCATATTCACTTTGAACCCGGCAGTTCGTGCAAAGAAATCTAGGTCCTCTAGGCACGCTGGCAGCGCGTCTCGCGGGTTAGATAACGAAATCAATACGTCATCAGCGTAGAGACTAATCACACGGATGTAACCACCAAATTTGATCCCCGTAACCAACGGGTTGAGCCTCAACCTTTGTGCCAGTGCCTCCATGTAAAGTGCGAAAAGGAGGGGCGTCAAAGGGCACCCCTGCCTTGTACCTCTCTCAATGGTGATCCAGGGAGATGTGTGTCCGTTGACTTGAACCGTGGCCATTGGAAACTTGTAGCAGTTCAAGACATATGTGCGGAATTTCGCGCCAAGCCCCACTCTTTCCAAAACTTGTTCTAGATAGGGCCAGTGGACCCTATTGAATGTCTTTTCGGCGTCAATAGCCAGCATCATGTAATGCCCCTGTGTGCGTGTGGCTTTTTCGATAAGATGCAAGGCCCGCTTACTATTGTCAGAAGTTTGACGTTCCGGGATGAAGCCCGCTTGATCCGGATCAACTAGACCAGTCATGTGAGGTGAGAGGCGGGAAGCTAAAATCCTGGTGCATGGTTTAAGATCTACGTTAAGAAGCGAGATAGGGCAATATACCCCACATTGACACTTGTCTTTCCCTGGTTTGGAGGATTACTGCTATGGAAGCCTCCAGAAGGTCCCTGGGATCGCACCAGTCTCTGAGAAGGAATTAAAAAGTCATGTGACGAGAGGGGCGACTTGGGCACAGAATGTCTTATAAAAGACAGCCGAAAAGCCATCCAGCCCAGGCGTTTTTGCTAGTTTGAGAAGCGAAATGGCGGCAATCACTTCTTCTGGCCGAATGTCTCTTTCGAGGTAGTCAGCTTGATCTTTAGTTAGAGCTGGTAGAGGGATGGAGTTAAGGAAGGCCTCCCCAGTTGAGCTCTCTAGTGGAGAGCTAGGGTATAGGTCGGCGTAAAAATCGTGAATTGCTTCAGCAATGTCGCTGTCCTTAGAGACGTGCCTACCGTCCTTTCGGAGATTCTCCTGCACTTTCTGCTGTTGTCTAGTCTTGTGCAATTTATGGGCAAGCAGGCACCCGCAACAATCCCCTGTATAAAAAGCGTGTCTCAGCCGCAAGGCTGCAAATTCCGCCTTGTCTTGGTCAATAGCTGCAAGTTGTTGGCGCACGGCTGTAAGTTGCCTCCACACTCGAGGGGCTCCTGTTCTCTGGTGCATCTGCTCCACTTCCCTAGTCTGTTGGGTGAGTTCTTCCCGCTTGCGACTGCGTTCAGCAATGTCTATGGCTGAGATGGCTATTAACCCCCCTAATGACTGCCCTCAGTGCTGCCCACTGCGTTGCAAGAGTGGTGTCAGTGTTACTGTTGTGAGAGAGATAGTCAGTGATGACGTGTTGTATCCGTGTGATCATGTTTTTACGGTGCAGTAGAGTCTCTCTGAGATGCCATGTCCTAATGGGTCGGTGGGTTGGTGGAAGGGAAAGAACAACTGTCACTGGGGTATGATCTGAGAGGGAGGCGACCCCTATCTCCACCTCTTTCGCCAGCTCGAGTACAGGGCAAATGCCAGCAGGTAATCCAACCAAGCGTATGTTTTGTGCGCATTGGAATAGTATGAGTACTCACGTTCCTGGGGGTGGAAGATACGCCACAGGTCACTAAATCCTAAGTCATGTAAACGGGCCAGTCCCTCTGTGGAAAGCTGGTGTGGCGGAGGCCTCTGTAAGAGCAGAGTGAAAGAATCACTCTTGGCCTTCATTGGGAGCATACACTGAACCAATAGTCAACGTGGAGTTCTATAAGTCAGTAGCCTACCTTTAATCTCAGCCTCTTTGTGTAAGACCTTCCCCTTAAACCGCTGGGCCAACAGTATAGCAACCCCAGCAGTTTTAGTAGTGCCTGAAGAAAAGAACTGGATTGGGAACTTCTTTGACTGGAGGCGGTGACAATCTTGCAGTAGACAGATATCTATTTGGGTATGTTCTAGACACAAAAGGACCGCTTTGCGCTTCACTGGATTATTAAGACCTCTCACATTTAAGGTGAGTATTTTAAGCTTGGTAGCAGGCATTCACTCTGTTAAGATTACAAAAAGCAATGGTGGAGTGCTGAATCTGATATTATCAAGGCACAGGGTGTGTTTCCATTCTAGAGAGCCCATGTGCTGTGGACCTATTCTAGCCCTGAGAGGAAGGTGACTGGAAGTGTAGTGAATTGGGGTAGTCCGTCAAGATCTGAGAAGCCGCCAACGGCCCGGGGGAAAAGACAAATAATCAATTGGCCTTACGATATCGTGAACTTCAGCCAGGTTGGAACTTGATCAGCTCTGTTGATGCTGCTTCCAATGCGGCTTGCTGGCCCTTCATGATTTCTGCTCCAAGAGGTTTCCTAGCGCGATGCCTTTGGCCTAGTTGACCCCACCGGGGCTTGGAGTCGTCCATTTCCACTGTGCGGCTTGCTGTGTCATTCTCTTCTGTGGGAGGATCTATGCCCAACAAGCGGCAGGCCTCCATCAGGGATCGTAGCTGATAGAGTTTGTTGTTCATTCGGAAGACCAGGCAGAAAGGGTGGCCCCAGCTATAGGAGATGCTGCGTTGTTGTAAGTGAGCAGTGACGGGTTTAAAGGTTCTACGCTTCTGCAGGGCTGACAAATCCTGGTACAGGACTGGCGTCTGATCTCGAAATGTCAGAGGATGTAGCTCCCGGGCTTTTTGAAGGATCTCTTCCTTGGTGTGATAATCCTTCACACAGACCAGGAATTCCGGTGCTGGAGCTGAAGAGGCATGTGAGGGGCCCACCCTGTGTGCCCTGTCTAGACGGAGTTCCGTTTCCAAAGGCCTATCTAAAATGTGATTAAATAGCTCCCTTGTATACCTGAAAAGGTCCTTCGTATCGTCTTCAAGTTTCACTCCACGGATCCTTATATTATGACGCCGGTAACGGTTTTCATGGTCCTCAAGGTGGGTCTGGAGATCAACTTGTTGGTCATGGATCCGGAGGTCTTCCTGCTGCAGTGCTGATATTTCTGTGAGCCTGCCGTCGCTTTTGTCCTCGAGCTCGGCAACTCGCTCACCTATTCCATCCATATCTCTGCGGACCTCCTATATTTCCTCTGTAAATTCTTTCTTAAGTGTGTGGATGTCCTCTCTCAGTGCGACAAATATGGATTCCAAGAAGGCCTTGGTAATCGGTTCCGTTACATCATCCCGCTCAGAGGTGGGCCGGACTGTGCCCGAAGCCATGCTGGTGGATTGTTTACCCGCTTGGGCCTTGGAGAACAAATCTTTCAAAGTCTTATCTTTACATCCTCTGGAAGTGGAAATTTCACACTCCAGGCACTGAAGGACTTGTGAGCTGAACGCGTTCTCCCGGGGCAGCAAGACCACCACGGCAAGGAGCGTCAGAGGCTAGAGAGTATGCTTGGTCCGCTGTATTTAGTGTTAGTGGGTAGTTCGGAGCAATGGTCGGTGGGACCGTGCGGCCCAGAGGTTGCGCTGCCATTTAGGGTGGGGTTCCCCGGCGTCTCTAACTGTGTACTCCCTCCAGTAGGCTGGACCCCTCGCTTCGGCTGACACCCAGATCCTCAGGTGGTTCTCTGTTTTCACAAACAGGCGCCTTCACCCCTCACTCCCATCCCGAAGCTGCACCCATAGTGTGGCATAGTGTGGCATTGCTCAAAGTGTAAGAGATTCCTGGCTATCTGCACATGGTCCGGCTTTTAAGAGGTTTCCCCAGACGTGTGTCCCAGAGTGGGGGCCTCTCTAGGATCCTAGGATCCCAATCAGTCTTGTACTTGTCTCACTGGCCCACAGCCCTGCGCCTGGACTACGGCACTCTCCATTCGTCTCAGATCTGGTCTTCAGCTCTCCCACTCATGCTGTGGCCAACCGTCCATCCAAGCAGTTCCACACCTACACCAATGCCTCCAATTCAGGTCATGCTCGCCCAGGCAGTCACCATATGGCAGTCAGTATTCATGCAGCTCTCCACCGCCTGGTGTCTCGCTGAAGTCCTTGGCAGCTGCGCTGGCCGACTCCCCCCTGCCCGAGGGCAGCCCCCTTTTGATTTTTGGCGGCAGAGGCCTGCAGGGGTGGAGCTCTTGATGGGCTCACGTAGCTTCGGGACCAGTCCACCGCTTGCTCCACTTGTCCCTACTCGCTGCCACAGCCAGTCAACTGGCGGCCACCCCTCTACCTGCTGTGCAGTCTGCTAGGCCACACTCCAGTTCTTACTTGTCCACTCGAAGCACAGCACCCTCCGGCTCAGCCTAAGGATCGGGCCTAGGCTCAGGCACAGACCGCTCTTCCCTCCGCACCTCAGTCTCTGTGGGCCAAAGATCAGCGGCCCTCCTACCTCACAGTACACTGCATCTCCTCCGGTTTGCTGAAGGTTCATTGGATTGGCACCGCTACACCCCTAGGAGGGAGCATCCATTTCACTGTGGGGCCCTCTACCTCAGCCGCGTGAGTCCAGGGTCGGCGGAGGCACCTTCACAAAATGGCAGACCGAACCGCCTATCTGTTCCACAGCGTCCTACTGTGTCTCCGGTGGCGCAACCCTTCCTCCCTGCAATCAGTAGTAGCACTGGCCGGCCCCTCCTCTCACCGTCTGCCGGCAGTCGTCTCTATGTACCTCCGGTAAGGCCCACAAGGCCGGATCTCGAGTCTGACCTCTTTCGCCCAGTAGCACGGCCAACGCACATCCGGCCAGTCACGGCTGCCCTCACAGCGCAGCATAGCAGCCTGCAGCTTCACTCACCGGCCTGTACTCTATTCTCCGGTCCTTGGGTGCCCCTCCAGCTCGTCGCCCTCTCCAGATAGTCCGGGAAGGAGGTCCAGACCCGGGCACGGGCTGCTCCTCACTGTGCGCCCTAGTCACTATAGTCTAGTGTTCGGTGGTCACCCCGTCTCGTGCCCCCTGATGGCTCGTCCTTGCTGCGGGGAGTACCACTGAACCCGCTCCTCCGTCTCGCTACTGAAGGGTGCCGCAGTCACCGTGGAGCTCGCCTCCGTACGAGCCCGGAAGTGGCAGTTATCTCCACAAAATGGCAGCCCGGGTTCTCACTCCTTCGTGCCCCACTGGGTCTCAGTCACAATGTAGCCCCGCTGCCGTCTGAACCACCTCCGGCAGGCTGGGGTCTTCAATATGGGTCGCTGCCCCCACCGGGCTATGTGGGGACCGATGCTCCGCTCTCCAGGCAACTCAAGGCCGGTACACAGACCTCAGGCCTCTCCATGCCCTGGCGGTGCGTCACTCCATCTGGGCGCCATCTCGCTGCCAGGGAAATACGCCCGTCTAGTCTCCGCTACTGTCCCCGGATGATAGCTCAACAATGTCGGAACCAAACCATTCACGATGCGTGGGCTGACTACAGCTAAAATGGCCAAGAAGCCGGTGCTATAGCAGGCCGTCGGCAGGAGCTCCAAAGCAGTACGCCTGCTCACGCTGCCAACTTAGGCCATGCCCCCTTCATTAACTTTTAGAGAGCCATCTCCTGTCGCAGCATTCATCGGAGCTGCCTGGAGTGATTAGCACGGCGTTCTAGGTAGTCGCCATCTTAACCCCATAGAACATACTAAAGTAGCAAACGTCACTTGCAACATAACCCGGTACATTGTGGTATGTACAGGTGAGCCATCGCTGTTATCAACCCCTCAAGCCTCGGCCAAACTCCTGAAGCGACTGCAATGCATACAAAGCGCCTCTGCACGCCTGATCCTCGACATCCCTCACCGCAGCCACCTCACACCCCACCTGAGAGACCTGCACTGGCTACCCGTCAACAAGAGGATCACCTTCAAGCTCCTCACCCACGCACGCAAAGCACTCCACAACACCTGTCCAACATACCTCAACAGACGACTCAGCTTCTACACCCCCAACCGCCAGCTCTGCTCTGCCGACCTCACCCTCGCCACAGTCCCCCTCTTCCAAAGAGTGACCTCCAGCGGCAGATCGTTCTCCCACCTCGCCGTCAAGACCTGGAACACCCTCCCCATCCTCCTACGGCAGACCCAGGACCTGCTAACCTTCAGAAAACTCCTCAAGACCTGGCAATTCGAGCAGTAGCAGCACCCCCTAGTGCCTTGAGACCCTCACGGGTAAGTAGTTCACTTTACAAATGTTCTGATTGATTGATTGATGCTGCCTATGTCTGCTCCATGCACCTGCAAGCACTTGCAACTTTTCACACAGATTCAGCTCCCACACTTCAACCAGCACGACTGCCTTGAATTCATGAAATGCAGTCAGGCTTTCTCCAGCAGCAGTGGAGTTCACTTCCCCATTGAGCGGCCATTAAATAGTTAACCCCGCCCTCTTAACAAACATTTGTTATACTTTCTGCACCCAGCAAGATTGTCACTTGGCTCGCATTAAAATATTTAAAATACAAATAAAGGTAAAGTAAACAACAAAGCACATGTTAAATAATGTTGTCTTTACCTAAATATTATTTTATTGTTTAAATTTAGAAATCATTTAGGAGGCCCACACATCAATCTGCTGTACCTGTCACTACATTACTGATAGGCAGTGTACCTTTTTTAATGAGGAGAGAAACCCTTATCCCAGTTGCATAATGGTTGCTTGTAAATTAGAATGGGGTGAGATGCGGTAGGAAAGAAATAACCTAGCTGTCAGTGTACAAAAAATGTGGATCATCCTTTTTACACCATGCTCACTAAGAAGCTACATAGATGTTTTCTAATGCTATAGAAAGGTGTCCTGCTTGTGACATATATAACAAGCATTTGCAATGCAATCCGTCTCGCATTTGCAAAAATTGGAACTATTGGCATTGTAAATGACAATGCCTTTTATTTATGTGTTTTGCAAACCTGCAATAGGTGCGTAGACACACACTTTGTACATATAGTCATTGCTTAGGAGAAACTTGGCTGGCAATAACTGCACCTCTTTTACTGCCACCCTTGCTTCTCATAAGCAAGGACTATAAGTTTAAAGTGCGTGTTTACACACCACTTCCAGGTTTTTAAAACACAGAAAAAAGGCATTGTTATTTACAATGCCAATAACTCAAACTCCTGCAAATACGAGACCTATTGCATTGCAAATGTTTGTTTTATAGGAAGTATTCCCCATTATTTTAAGCCATGCAATATAGGCCTATTGGATTCATGGTCCAAATCCATACTAGTACCAATCTTTAGAAAGGAAGACAGGGGGTCGGTAACCTGCTATCGCCCAATCTCACTCCAGGACTAGCTGGGAAAGGTGGCGGGTCGACTTATTCTTGAGCAACTGCAGGACTGGGTGGACGATGGCAGGATTATCTCAGATCTCCAGTATGGGTTTAGTCAAGGGTTGGGGACCATTGAGCAGGCTTTAAATCTGTCACTCTTAATAGACAAGTATGTGCACATTAAAGGAGGTGATTTGTATATGGTTTACGTGGACCTTTCGTCTGCATTCGATTGCGTCTCCCACTCAAAACGTTGGACCTTATTGGGGGACATGGGAGCAACATCGAATCTGGTTAAGTTTCTGAGGGAACTCTATTCCAAGGCCACAGCTAGGGTTCGCTATGGGGTGGGGGGGAGCTGACGGGGGAATTTGCAGTGGAAAAAGGGGTTAGGCAAGGTTGTGTCCTGGCTCCCTTGCTCTTCACTTTATATACCAACGGTTTGGAGAGAGTGATGATCAAGGGATGCCAGGACCTTCCAATGGTAAACAATCGGCCAATACCTGCGCTGCTCTACGCAGATGGCGCCGTCATATTAGCTCGTACCCCCCTAGAACTCCAAAAGAGTCTGAACAGATACTCCACATTTATGACAGGTCTTGACCTGAAAATTAACATCAGCAAAACTTTTGTTATGAGGGCAGGTACCCGCCATAAACGAAGAATGAGGGATATCTATTTAGACGAGCAAAAATTAGCGACCACACAAAATTATTCTTATCTGGGCATAACGATAGATCACAAACTATCCTGGAAACCGGCTGTAGAAATCAGAAAACTTCTTTTCACAAGAACTACTGCAGCCCTTGTTAATTTTTCCAGGAAGTTGGGTAAGAATCCCAAGCTCCCATTGAACTTGTCAGGATTTATAATGCCAAATGTCTATCTGTGGCCTTGTATGGGGCAGGGCTTTGGGGTTTTGTGCCCACAGATGAAATACAGACAGTGGAAAATTCCTTTCTGAGGTACCTCCTGGCGGTTCCTAGGAGTACGGGTACCTTGGCCTGCCATACGGAGTTAGGTCTCCCATATGTAATGGATTTAGCGAAGGTTGAACCCATCTTATTATGGCGTAGAATTTGGACCTCGGAAAAGGCTACTCTCACCCAGTCCATCCTTTCCGATTGCCTAGCCTTGGATAATGTTTACAATTCTAGGTGGTTGTGTTACATTAAAAAGTTTTTGTATGATCTGGATTGGGAGAGATACTATTACGATCCCTCCCTAATTTGCGAAGTAACAAGGAAGGCATTAAAAGTGAAATGCCTAGCCCATCTTGAGGAACTGAGACTAACGAACGAGGCCATGGAACCAACTGTAGTTCATAGTCTGTTAACACAGACGGTAGCTACTATCCAACCCTACCTCATATTTAACATCACAAGCTATGAGAGCTATCTTTTGGTAAGGTTCAGGATGAATTTTTTCCATCATCTGGTCACATTCCCCACCCGAAACAATTGGGCTAAAGACCTTCCATTCTGTCCTTGTGATGACTCTTCTTCGCAATCTACCCTACACACTATTCTTTTTTGTAAATTTTACAATGATTTTAGGAAAAAATGGTTAGTTCCATTGTTACGGCAAATTGGATATAGACAATGTCGTCCAGCTTTTCTCTTCTTGCAGCTATTGGAGGGAGAGAAGATAGTTTATTTAATAGCGAACTTCCTCAAATGCATTGTTCGACATCGAATGAACTTAGATTAAAAATCCTAAAAAAGTTAGCGTCATATTATAATTTTTATAATTGTATAATTTATTTTAAAATAATCATAGATAAACTCTGTTCAGTTTTTCTTATAATTATATAAAAAACGGTTTAACTAACTAATATAAAGATGTAATAGGAAAAGCATTTTATGTTGATTTTAAAAGAAAAAAGAACTGTTTTCTATTTACAATTGAGCTGAATACTTGTGAGGTTCAGTCCGCTATTTTTAATCTGTATATATTTTGACTTTTATTATAATCCAAGTTTAATGTAATTGATTGTTGTATGGTTTTTATGATTTATATTTTAAATCGAAATAAAGCTCAATTGACTGATTGACTGACTAATTTGTTGGTGGACTGGGGTGTGAGCCTTAGTCAAGCAACAGCTACAATCCCTTGCAGGGTGAACTACACAAAGTCGCTAAATTAACCTGTGCTTACCCCTGGGTAGCTTAGCACAAAAAGCAGTCATGCTTAACTTACAGGCAATTTGTAAAGTATTTATGCAACACACAAACAGTAATGAAGTGAAAACACAAAACAAGACAAATCCCAAACCAATATAGAATTATTTTTATTATTATAAATTATTTGAGACGAAAATGACATAAATCTAATCAGTAAAACCGGAGTTATATATTTTAAAAGTTATTAGTAAAAACGAGTGCCGAAAACATCAAAACGTCAACCGAGGAAATTTAGTCGCGCAAGACTGGGTCAAAGTCAAAAGATACCACGATGGAACACGGTTTGGATACAAAAAGGGGATTGGATACGGTTACCTTCAGACTTAGAAGAAAATCTGAGAAAAAGTGTCTTCGAAGGTAAAGTTCAGTGGGACAAGGCTGCAGGAGGTGTCTGAGGAGGGAGTGTTGCCGTCATATGGCCTTGGGTCGAGGCTGCGGTAAACCGTTTTACATTCAGGCATAGTCATCGAAATGAAAGTTGAAAATCTCCAGCGGGACTAGGCAGAAAACTGTAGCCGAAGACGGTTCCACAAGGTTGGTGACCCATTGGGGAATGGCTGCTGAAAAGTATTTGCAGCTGCGGAGAGGAACATATCGGGAGAAGCTGCAAAGTCAGTTTGACCAGTAATGCACTTCGGATGGATAGGCGAGCAGGTTGGTCCTGGGCTTTCCCTGGTTTGCGGATTTGGCTACCTGGGTACGTTTAGCATGACAACCACAGGGTCCACTACTGGTGGGACACCTCTTGGGGGTTTAGGACAAACTAAGGCTGAGCGCACGGTACGGGTTACAGGTCTGGGCATACCCAGCACACTTAGGGCATCAAATGCAAAAGAAACAAGGTGATGGGTGGATGGAATGCTTGAATTAATCACACTGGTTTTATGAGGGTCCTGGACTCACTGTACCACTGGAACCAAGCTATATCTGGCTGAGGAGCCCTAATTAGGGTGAAACTGGTCATATGTTGCTTGTGTTCCTGCTAAGGGAGGACCTGGCCGTGCAGTTCAGGCTGGACCGTTCCCATGAAGCAGGGTCAAGGTTGATTTGTATACGGCCAAAAACGATGGGTTGGGATGTGGCCCTGAGCAATTGCTAATTACTGAGATTAATTCAAGCATTCCATTCATCACTTTGTTGTTTTTCCAGTTGATGCCTCAAGTGTGCCAGGTATGTCCAGATGGGGGCCTCGGGCTCACTGTGCCACTTGAACCAAGCTATACCTGGCTCAAGAGTCCTAACTTGGGCAAAACTAGTCCTAGGTTGCTTGTGTTCTGGTTCAGGAAGCACCTGGCTGGCAGTTCAGGCTGGACTGTTTCCATGAGTAGCAGTGTCAAGGCTGATTTTCATAAGGCTGCATCCAAACTGAGGTGGCATGTTGGGCGAAAAAACAATGGCTTGGAATGTGGCCCAAGCGACTGTAGAGACTAAAATGTATTTAAGCATTCCATCCATTAGCTTGTTGTTTTTACCTGAGAAGGTTCAAGGCAGGCTCCAAGCAGCACATTAGTTATTCCAGGTAAAGCAGCAGTCTAGCAGAGTGCACACCAGCAGGCAGTCCTCTGAAAAACCTACCACAGGTCCAGTAGTGAAATGAAGTTTGAAGTTTCTAAATTTATTCTGTCAAACTTGTGTTTATTGAAAGTTTTTCAAGTACATCTTTGAAATATAACCTTCACTTCGCTCATCACAGTGAGCGTCGAACAGATCATCGAAAAGGAGGTTTTGGATAGTATCACATTACCTGGCCAATTTCTTGGCCCCTGTCTCATAGGAAATGCAAAAATAGAGTATTAGAAATGGGATCTCTGGTTGGCTAAGGCTTGCGCCAAAGCCAGGCAGAGACCACCACTCTAGTCAGGGCAAGGGATTTACACTCCAAAGATAACCCATGCGCACCCCCTTCGTAGCTTGGCACAAGCAGTCAGGCTTATCCCGGAGGCCATGTGTAAAGATACCAAGGGGGTGAGCAGTGGTTATCCTTGGCATGTAACTCCCTTGCCCTGACTAGGGTGGTGGTCTCTGCCTGGCATTGGCGCAAGCCTCAGCCAATCAGAGATCCCATTTCTAACATTGGTGGCAGCGGTGGGATTCACCCACACTACCCCGCATTCACTTGCCTTTTCGAGCGGGAGCCCACCCCACTGATTATGGCGTAAAAACCGAGCGGGAGCCCACCCGCATCGGTTTCATTGTAGCAGGTGCCTACCCCGCTTTGTATGGTTAAAGGAGGGAGCCTACCCCTCATTGCCGCACTTTTGAATACCATTATTGGGGGGTGCCCACCCCGCATCGCCGCTGTGGAGGAAAAGAAATTCACTGCCGCAGCCCTGAGGGAAGCCGGAGTGTAGCCTTGCAACCAGGACTCCCACCACCACGTCATTGCGACGCATGGCGGAGGCAGGAAGTCCCGGCTCCAGGTAGATTGTGCCCGGGTGAAGTGAGGTGAGGCCAGGCTAAGGCTCTTTGGCGGGGCTCCCATGCGTAGAGAGAGCCCCGCGTCCTGAAGGATAGAGTTGCCATGAGAACCAGGAGCCTCGTGGGCACCCGGCGGCTGCAAGTGAAGTCCGGAGCATCCCGCCACCGGAGACTAGAAGAGTCCCCAGCAGCTCAAGTGAGTGGGGGCAGAACTGCCAGGGCATCGTGGGTGCCAGTCAAGGCACATCGCAGGTTTTACTTTTGATTCCCTGAGCGGACCCGCCGTTGTGGGCCGTTCCAACTTGTGGCATAATCCTTTAAGGAGCCCTCGAGAGGAGCTTCATAATTGGCACCCTGCCGGTAAGTAAGTTTCTCAGTGGCCCCATTTGATAGTGGGCTGTTCCAATGTCGGGCCAGTTTATTTAAAAGCCCCGTGGGGGCCCAGAGGGCACCGTAGTGCCAGGTCCGTATTTTGATTTACAGCTGCCCGCTTGCTAGAGGGCAGCTGGCACGTTTGGGGGCATTCATCTTCATTTAGAGTCCCAGAGAGGGGCTCAGGGGGCACGCTGGTGCCCGTGCTCATTTTCACAGCTGCCCAGCAATTAGTGGGCAGCTGCTACGTTTAGGCCAGTTTTACGCACTGTTTGGATTCTTTGCTGCTTTGGCAGCTTACGCCCTGACTCTGTTGGACCTAGGGCGTGGGAGCCCCTGATAGAAGCCAGTTGGCCTGGGGTCAGTTCCAGGGGTGGTCCCCCCGCTTGGGGCACCCTGTTTTCATGCCAATTTATTTCCTTGGGTTTATGTGGGGTATTGCATCATGTATTTATGCTTGTGATGCCTATTGCGCAATGCATTCTCCTAATTTGTTCTACGCCTCATGATTCTTACAATATTGTACGTTTTGAGGTTGGTGCATGATGGGTGATCCTAATATGTTTTATGCCTAAAAGGATAATGCTGAGGTCATTATTTGTGCTGCAATTAATGGTTGTGTTCTATGATAACTCTTACTTTTACTATTTCTACTAAGTGATGATTCTGACAGTGGTCTATGTGGCCCTGTCATGTGTATATAATCCCCTATAAATATTGCCCAGTGCCAGTTGGCACAGTGTAGATTCTGTGAATATTACTCGAATGTGTTTCTTATAATACAAAAGCTTTTTTTATATTTAACCTTGTGTGGAGTTCCTTTTGTGGTGCGCCTAGTGTGTTGCTGCTGTGTGTGTGTGTTGCGCAAACACTTTACACATTGCCTCCGGGATTAGCCTGACTGCTCGTGCCAAGCTACCAAGGTGGTGAGCAGGGGTTATCTTGGCATGTAACTCCCTTGTCCTGACTAGAGTGGTGGTCTCTGCCTGGCTTTGGCGCAAGCCTTAGCCAACCAGAGATTCCATTTCTAACATAGAGGGTACAGTTTCTAACGAAGGAGGGGTTTGGGCCAGTCCCCAGTATTCATTACTTAAAATCAAACAAACTTAACTGAGCGTCCCATTATTCTTTAGTGATGGGGTTCTATCGAACCCTTCCAACAGGAAGGAGCCATATGGGGTAAATTAACGCCCCAGGAAAACAGCATCCAGGAAAAGAGTAACCAAAACCCCACACCCCCCTCCCCCCTCCCAAATAGTGGTGGCGGCTCAATCGTATCGGTGTGCTCAACGTGGGACAGTTGAAGTTAAATCAAAATTGAAAGAGATGTAGTGCTCTGACAGAAGGAGGACAGACAGCCAGTGGCAGGCCCCATGAGAGGAAAGTAACTAACGGCCCCCATTTGAATTCAAAATTCTTATAATTGTCCCAGAAAATACCGGACATTCTTTCTAGGCTGAGTAGCTTCCATAACCGGGAATGTCAAAGAGAGATCGCCAGAGCTTCCCTCTGCTTCCAGGCGGCTGCTAAGGTTACTTTGGCCTCACCTATACAGAACCACATTATTGCCTTGTCTGCTCGAGTCTGGTGTTCCAGGGCCGGATCGGGGAGCCCCAAAAGGATTCCTGTCATAGAGTTTGGGAACATATCGTTAATGTGTGCTAGTATTTCTTCCCAAAAGGGGCGAATAGTAGGGCAGTCCCACCAGATGTGTTGGAAGTCATCTAAGAGCCCGCAGCCCCTCCAGCATCTATCAGAAGTGTTGGGAAAGATCTGTTTGAGCCTGGAAGGGTGAAGGTACCACTCCATCATGGTCTTAAGATGCGCTTCTCGGAGCTCTATGGAGTTGTTGAATCGTTTGGTGTCAGACCATAGATGTGACCATTCCTCCTCTGAGATACCACGCTGCAGAATTCCCTCCCACATGCTCATGTACCGTAGACGTAGGGAGAGCGTAGGAGTGAATAGGTAGTTATATATGAACGAGATTACCCCTTTCATGGTGGTAGTTTTGGAAAGGAATGATTCAAATCTCGTGAGGGGGTGGGTGGCTGCTTCCCGTATTTGTTAAGGAAGAGCCCAGTATAACAGCTGAGTGTAATGGTATTGATCTGTGTTCTCTAAGACGTAGTCTCGTTTACAGTTGTCAAAGGTAAGGGGGTCAGTGTTATGAAAAAGGTGTGTCAGAGCGAGTCATCCTCCTTCTCTCCAGGCGTCAAAGGGTCCCTCATATAGCCCTGGGGGACGGCTGGGTTGAAATGAAGTGGTGTGAATGGTGAGGGAAAGGAAGTCCACCGGTCGTCTCCCATGACTGAGTCCCACACCTTCAGGGTGGTGCATGTAGGAGTACTAACGTATGCATTCCTAGGCCTGTCCTTCCTGGGGCGCCAAGCTAAATCCCAAATAGTTCCCCCCGCTACACTACGATCCATATGTAGCCAGTGTTTCTTGGGTTCTCATTTGGACCATTCTGTCAGTACTCTCAACTGTGCCGCCTTATAGTATAGTGCAATGTCTGGGAGTCCTACTCCACCCTCTGCTCAGGAGCGACGTAATAGTGTGAATGAAAAGCGGGCACACCCCCGTTGCCAAATATAGTGGAGAATCATGGATTGTACTCTATGGAAAAAGTCCCTATCTAGTTCTATGGGCAGGGCTTGGAATATGTAGAGGAGCTTGGGAAGGAGTGTCATTTTGACAGCGTGTATACGGCCAAGCCAGGAAAGAAAGAGGGGTTTCCACCTTGCAAGCTCCGTTTGAATGCGGATGAGAAGGGGGGGGAGTTAGCATTAAAAAGTCCCTCGACCCGGGTGTTAGCTGGATCCCCAGATACTGTATGGAGGAAGCGGTCCATTGGAGAGAAGTGAGTGGCCAAAGCGCGGTCACTTCTGCTTGTGAAAGAGTGAGATTGAGTATGTACGATTTGCCGAGGTTTATCTTGAAGCCCGCCACCGTTTCAAATCTCTCCAGCTCGGACTGTAAAGGGGGCAGGACCTAGTGGGATCGGAGAGTGATAAGGGGCCTTCTTCAGCAAAGAGTGAAATTTTGTGTGAGTCACCACTGAAGGTAATTCCCTGAATATGGGGGTTGGCCCTAATAGCCATTGCCAAGGGTTCATTGCTAAGGGCAAAAAGTAGGGGCGAGAGGGGGCACCCCTGATGGGTACCCCTGGAGTGAGGAAAAGAAGCTGAGTGTATTCCATTGAATTGCACCCTGAGCGATATTCGGCATAATTGGCCCGAATCATGGTAATAAATTTAGGAGCGAACCCAAAGCTTGTGAGAGTGTTGAATAGGAATATCCAGTCTACCCTATCAAAGGCCTTCTCGGCGTCTAGACCTATCAGTATTGCGGGAATACGTTGTCTGTTGGCCTTCTCTATCAGGTTTACAATTCGTCTGGTGTTGTCATGTGTTGGTCGAACCTTGATGAATCCTGATTGCTCAGGATGTATAAGATCAGGTATGAGATAGTTAAGTCGCTTAGCTAGGATAGAGGAATAAAGCTTCACGTCCAGATTCAGTAGGTCGATGGGATGATACGAGGCGCATAGAAGGGGATCTTTCCCTCGTTTAGGTATAACCGAGATCACGGCCTCGGACATTGACCCGGTAGTCTCCCCCTCCTCCGCCATTTTGTTAAATAGCCCTGTGAGGTGTGGTATGATGTCTGGGGCAAAAATCTTATGGAACTGTGTGGTGTATACGTCTGGGCCGGGGGGCTTGTGGGATTTGAAAGCTTTTATAGCATTGTTTACCTCTTCGGGGGTAATGGGGGCAGTGAGTGTGTTGTTCCAATTGGAAGAAACCTGTTGAAAGTGGAGTGTCTGGAGATAGTGGCATTGAGTGTTCATGTCTAAGTGTTCAATAGTGTAGAGAGTCTTGTAGAAGGTGCGTGAGTTCCCCATTGTTCCCATGAATACCTCTATGTACTCTCGTTCTCGCTTTACTTTTAGTTGTCTGGCTAAGTGCTTGACAATCTTGTTGCCTTGGCAATAGGATAGGTGTTGGAGTTTAAGAAGCGTAAATTCCGCCCTGTTATTATAAATAGCTTTGAGCTTGCCCCTCATAGCAGTCAGATTGCGAAGAGTTTCCCTTGTGGGGCTTGTTTTATGTGCGTGTTCTATTGTGGCTACTTCTTATTCTAGCACTCCCCTCTCTTTGGTCCGTTGTGTGTTGAACGCCGAGTTAAGGGCAATGCATTTCCCTCTAAAGACTGCCTTAAACGTGTCCCAGGTGATATATTCTGACGGGTCTTTTGACTTGTTTAGGTTAAAAAGTTCAGTAATGGATTCTCTCAATATATTACAGGATTCTTTATAGCGCTTGAGAGGGGCCGGAAAATACCATCTGGGAGTGGTCGAGACATTGCTATGCCAGGCCAAGCATATTGATAGTAGACTATGATCCGACACTGAGAGAGGAAATATTCTGGCATCCTGCAGAGCACCCTGTAAAGTCTGACTAATGAGAATGTAGGTGAGTCTGGAATACGTGCAATGAACATGAGAATAAAAAGTGCAGTCACGAGATTGGGAGTCGAGAGTACGCCAGGCATCCAGAAGGCCCAGGTCATGGAAGCGTTGCTTAGTGTCAGTGGAGAATGAGCCCATGTCAGAACAATGTGGATGAGTGCTATCTAGGTCTTTCTGCCAGGCCAGGTTGAAGTACCCCATGAGTATCATTGGTCCCTCTACAAAATCCAAAACTCTCCCCACCAGTATATTTTAAAAGGCCATTTGCCCAGTATGTGGTGCGTATACTGCTATGAATGTACAAAGTTTACCCATCAAACAGCCCTTGACCATAATAAGGCAGCCATCCTTGTCAGATTGGACATCCAGTGGTTGAAATTTTGTGGAAGAATGAAATAGGAGTACCACCCCTCTATGTTTCGTGGGTGCGGAGGATCTATATATCAGGGGGTATTGCTTATGGCGGAAGTGTGTGTCCTCAGCTCCAGCAAGGTGTGTCTCTTGTAGAGCCATTATATCGAGATGGTGGTCAATGATATATTTCTACACCTTTTAGCGCTTTTGGGGTAAGTTAAGCCACCCATGATCCAATGGTTATCGTCATCATATTAAAGAGTAAAACAATGCCCCACTGCTAGTGCTAGCCGTCTCGTCGCATCATGTTTTCCTGGAAAACTCGAGAAGTAAATATCCCACAGTTGAGTACTGTCCGTAAATTCATTAGAGCAAAAGAAATCTTTATGATAAAGTATTGGAGAGACGCCACTGTCACCCTCCCCTCTCTCCCCTCAAACCCAAAAACATTACAATAAAAGTTGACAATAGCTGCGGGCATGAAGACCTCACGGGAACTCAGGGGGACGGTACGACCGAGGTCCCCATCCGCACCCATCCCGATCAAAACTTGAGAAGAACAGCTTTGTGCGGCTGTAGTGGAAACAACAGAGTTGTGCATGAACTTGTAGAGATGGTGGTGTCACTGCCCCTGGCTAAAGGGGGGAATTACGAAACAGTTCCCCAATCCACTAATGTTCGCCATGACCTTAAGGGCCGAGGCTAAGGAAGAATCTGAGTCTCAAGAGACCGAACGAGGGTAGATCCGGATAAAAGCAGAAGCGAAGCCACAGTCCAAGCCCCACAGATGACTTGTATTGCCAGGTAGATGGCCTTGTGGTGATAATAGCAGGTGCCATCTTTATCATCAAACCGTTGGTGAACGTTGGATGACCTATGAGCATGCTGTGGGACCTTGGTGCTCTGGTCTCAATGCCCATCTAAGGCCAGGAAGAGAATGTTCATGTCGTGCCCATTACTTGCGGTCCCTACGTGAGCTGACGGTCCAGGGGGGAAGCGGTGGGCTACCTTGTGTTGTTGGGCGGTGACTTGCAGAGCGAGTAGGCTGCCCGGGTGCCGTCCAGAGATGGTAAGGGGGGTCGGGCTTTAGGACCACACTGCAGGTATTACACAGACCGCTGTTGTTCAGGCCACTTGCGCAGGGGACCAGTCACTGCTGGGCATGCATCCGGTCACGCGTTCAGGGGAGAGTCGAGCCGCGCTCGCAGCTATAGCAGTGTCGCCATCTAAAGGTCAGGCATGGCGCTTGCGAAGTGTAACGAAGTGGCCCCGGTCCCCCCTCTATCAGCAACTGACCTCCGGAGTCTCCCGCAGACAGTTTCCATGTGGGCACACCTCCATTTGCCTTCAGCGCCCAGGCCGTCACAGTAATTTCTGGTGTCACCCCTTGCCTCAGGATCCAAAGAAGCGACCAGCCGGCATAAATTCCACCCTCCTGGATGGAAATTAGAGCTCACCGTCGCTGCACTCTTGCTCTCTGGACCTGGTATGTAGCTTCATGAGGTTCAATTCCACCGGCCTTGTAGATCTCTGGGTCACAGGTCTCTCGGAGCTACGGGCGCCATTTTGGGGAGCTTCGACTTCTCACTACGAAGCTCTCAAATCATCTGCAGCAGCGGTAACGGAGCAAAGCAAACCCCTCAATGTATGCCCCGCAGTATCTGTATTCCGGTGGTGGAGTTTCCCGTTGGCGGAGTAGTGAGTAGCCTCAGCAAATAAGCCGGCAATAGTGTGCGGACCGGGAGCCGAGATGATCTACGTCCGTTCAGCCATCTTGCCCGGCCAAGCCCCCTCGAAGTTTCTATTTTTATATTCGGATGCAATTCTTCTGGAAGTTGGGAGAAGCTTCTGGTAGGATTCTTGGAAGTGCATCAATATTTGTTTACTCCCATGCTCTAGGTATAAGTTGGCTGCAGTGAAAATGCAGGGTTGTTAAGCCCTTTGTGTGAAAGCAGAGCACATACTATTCAGTTGTAGAGAGGCTGTGCTCAGTTCGGCCCCCCACTCCCATCCTGCCTGCAGATGAACCATTCCACACCTAATCCCTCTATTATGTGACTGTCTGGGAGGAATTTCCAAGTATAAGTGTCAGCTACACTCAGTAATGTGACCCAAGACAAGCTGCGGGCACAACTATGGGCAGGAAAATACCAGCTATTTAAAAGTGGCCTTTTGAAAATTGTAATGAAAAATCTGACTTTACCAACAAAAAGGGAGTATCATTACAATTTCATAGACACCAAACAGCCTCGCCCTCAATTAGGAATTACAGCTTATCAAATGTACAAAGGAATACCCAATGTAATCCTATGGGAGGGGTGGGCCTCATAGTAGCAAAAAACAAATGTAGGAGTTTTCCACTAAAAAGACATGTAAAACTTAAAAAAGCATGTTCAATCTTCTAATTACACAGCACGCTGCCCCATGGCCTTCCTAGGGACTACCTGGGGGGGGGGGGGGCTGTATATGTAATAAAAGGGGAGTTTAAGGCTTGGCAAGGGGGTTTAAATCCCAACTCGGCATGGCAGTCTAAAACTGCATTCAGGCTGAAATGGTAGGCCTGGGCGATTTGCTATTTAAGTGGTTGGCACAATAGGTGCTGCAAGACCACTGGTAGCATTTAATTTACAGGAGCTAGTATATGCTATACCACACTACACGGGACTTATAAGTACATTAAGTATGCCAATAAGGTATATGCCAATCAAATCATGTTTAGGGGAGTGAGCACAGCACTTTAGCACTGGTTTGCAGCAGTAAAGTGAACAGAGTCCTAAGGCCAACAATAACAAAAAAAATGGAGGCAAAGGGTTTGGCGGAAGACCACCCAAAGGCTGACAGGTCTAACACGTGCCACCAGCTGAAAGAGGGGAGAACTACCCAATCTCCTGGGTGTTCTCATAACCAACCCCGAAGAACCTTAATGGACCACCAGCATTGGAGTGGTCTGACACAGGTCTGTGACCCACTGTAAAGTCCATTCCCTGTAGGGGGATGGACCACTTTAACAATTGTGGATTCTCACACATAATTTGCATTAGCCACCTGCGGGCCTGTGATCTGTCTGAACCCAGAAGTGAGTCCCAAATAAGCATGGTCTCAGCTTCTTCATTGTCCAGACCATAGGAAAGGCATCTATTTCAATAGCACTCCACCTCTGTTCCCTTGGAAGTAACCTCCTACAGATGAAAGATAAAGGGTCATTGTGCAAAGCTAGCTACGTATATGATGCATACATATGTAAGTGGGCACACTGCACCAATCCAGACAACCCTTATGGTGATTTTAGTGGTCTTAGACAACCTTAGAAAGCTCTCTAAGTGGTAGCTGTGGAGAGCAGCCTTTAGGCTTAGTCCAGAAGGAGTTTAAAGCAGCCTATTTTACCGGAACATACTCTTCTAGGTATAGGTTGAGTGAAAAAGAACCACACAGTGTATTTATAAAAATATGTCTTTATTATTGAGGGTGGTCAGCAAACTCCGCTTCGCCGGTGGAGTTTGTGGAGTTTACGGCACTCCGCTTGGAAGGTGAAGTTTGACAAAAACCTCTGCCAACCACCAGCGGAGCGGAGTTACCAGTGCACACCGCTCAATGACAGAAATCTCTTTTCTACTTGGAAGCACAGGTAGGTAACAATGTCATGTTTACAAGCAACGATGGGGCTGCCTAATGAAGTTGAGGCATCGGCCTATGTAACAAAGTTTGGAGCCGTGTTTGACGGCTAGAAGAAGGATCATTGGTTGCTGTTTTGCCAACCTTGCTGCTTGGCGATCCAGCAATGCCTTGCCTGCAGCCAACACCATTTTTCTGTTGCTCTTCTTGGTAGCAATGGTGTATGACTATGCACGGTTTATCTGGTATTAAATTGCACTCGAGCAGTTCAACTGGCTTTTCTTCACTTAAATCCAGCTTGTGGAGAATGGAATCTCCATATGCTGCCTGTGCATTGATTGATCAGACAGGAGATAACTATGTGTCTCAATGGCACGCACCTGGTACACAGTATTGGCGTGCTTTCTGGTATTTGCCTGATGGGCGAAATGGCAGCATTTTCAATATGACATTGAAACAGGTAAACAACCCACTTTTTAGGTCGAGCCTAGCATTGCAGCACATGCGCTCTTTGCTTTGCGAGGCATGCAGTACTCAGTATAGTGTGGAAGCTTTGTGGAACCTCCGCCCACTCTCCGCCCATCTTTTTCATTGGCTTAGGTCCTAAACAATGCCTTCCGATTGGTTTTAGGCGTGTTAGTCCCGCCTCATGGCAGCCATGTCCTCAGTTGTATCCTTCCATGGCTACTGGCCCCTTTACTCCGAAAACTATTTTCTCCCCTTGTCTCCCCTCCCGCAGGCCATGACTTCTCACCCCCCCACCCCGCCACTCCAGTTCGTGCCTTCTTGCCCGCTCTCACTCCCATTCCCAATGTCATAGGTCTTGCGTAAAAACAAGTCCTATTGCATTGCAAATGCTTTTTTCTGGTGCGCAGCCTAAGGCAGCTCGAGGACCCTTGCTGTTAAAATTAACCCTGGGCGAAGCACTATGCTACGCTCGCGGAGTTTGCGAAGTTTTTGCAACTTCGCACTACGTGAGCGGCACGTAGCACAGTGCGAACATGCGTAGTGCAGCTTAGCGTAGTGCAGCGGTCATTTTTTGCTTGTTCGCGGTCCTGAACGTCATGTTCGCGACCGCGAGCAAGCAAAATGACATCCCGGCGAGATTCTCAACGCGAGGAGGTCAAGTTTCTCATTGTGAGTGGTTGCGCATGCTCGCGACCGCTCTCAATGAGAAACTACGTGTTCGCGTTGAGAAAGCTGCCGCTTGAGTAATAATCTACTCGAGCAGCAGAAAACTACAGCTCGCACTGTGCAAGATGCCGTTTTCAATGCTTGCACAGTGCCGGATGCTTGTCCGCACTGTGCAATCATTGAAAACGCATCTTGCACAGTGCGAACATGCTACTACGCAGCTCGCGTAGTGCTACGTGAAGTTCGCGTAGTGCGAAGTGCACTTCGCGTAGCTTCGCGTAGCGCTACTTCGCGAACTACGCCCACCCTTAGTTAAAATCTGCCCGGAGACACTGCTGGTTTTAGAGTGGGACAGAAGCAACAGGGATGTTGAAAGGGGGAGGGGAGTATTGTGAAATCCCTGACTGTCATGCTAACTGTGGGGCGCCAGGCCACCCTGCCGTGATGTGCGATTATTACTTTGGAAGATCTACGTGAACCGAGTCCATACAATGTATTGGTGTTCGTGCATAAAGCGCTGCTAAATCTGTGACATTTATCGCTATAAAGTTTCACCCTTAATGAAATACAAATTAATTTCTTTAATTGAAGCTGCTGGTAATTCATAGAATTGCGGCTGTTCTTGCAGTGTTACAGAAGCGAGCGAGATGCTCAAGGAGTTGTAATGCGTGTACATTAAAATTATTAGGGTTGTCCCCCAAAAGCTGTGTTCGTTTTGACTGGTGCCATTACTGGCAGCCTTGTGGGGCACTGAAAAAGCATTTCTGTGGAGCCTTTGAAAGCACGCAGTGCCTGGAGGAAGGAGCCTCTTGTCTGCTTGCCGTGGCCCGTCCCGCCTCTGAGCTGTGCCGTCGTGGTTGGCGAGGATTGACAGACTCCTTTCACTGTCTTGGATGCCTCATCTGTGGCCCCAAGAGGTGCTAATCTCTCCCCTTCTTCTGCAGGACCTGGAGACCACGCAGGAGGAATGTAAAAATATTTATAGTATGAATACTGTCAACGTTAGTCACGGCTTTGATCCTTTTTTTGTTGTCTATTAGTATTTATTAGTGTTGTTAGTGGTTGAACCAGGTATGCTTACGTTGTTCGTCCCCAACGGCCGTAGAGTACTTTATCAGATTCACATTTGAATAATTTGGGGGGAGGTGTGGCCTAACAGCTGGAGCTGCTGGCATTGAAATTCAAAATTTGGTTCGAGTTACGGCGTCAGCCTAATATCCTGTAATTCTGCACAAATCCCCCAACCAAAGAAAATCTAAATAATGTAATCTGGTGGTCATATAAAGCTCTATGATGCCTTTGGACCAAATTCGAACGATATAAAACAGCAACAAAACAAAAAAATATGGTGCCTCGCTACACTTTTAAGGATCAAAATAAAAGACACTTCCAGGTAGAAAGTACTGCACAAGTAAATTTCTCTGCTTCACACAGTGTGCAGCTTGCGCTCTAGCAGCTTCAATAACTTTTAAGTGATTACATTAGAGTACGTGACATCAGTGTCCAGAGCTGGACTGGGAACTGGAGGCAGCCCTGGCAATTATTGGCAGACCAGCCCCCGTCCGGCAAGTTGCGAGCGAGCGCCGCGAGTGGGCCCGACCACTACAAGGGGGAGTTGGGGGGGTTCACCCCCAACAACATTTTGGAAAAAGACAGACCAAAATGGTGAATTTTACAGCACATTTTTCATTACATATTCAATTGTATCAACTTTCAAAGCACTGTAAATAGTAGATGATGACCTTAAAGAGCACCAGGTTACCTATCCCGTCATATGTATCCATAGACATTCTTTCAGAGAGCACCAAAAATAGACACAAGTAGTGAATCAATGAGAACAAAGTTAAACTGAGACCAGCCCCCACATGGTGTGTAGCGAGCAAGCGCAGTGAGCAGCCACTAATAGGGGGAGTTTGGGGGGTTTTCCCCCCAAGATAATTTTGGTGACAGATAGGTCAAAACAAAGCATTTTTCAACACATTTTTCATTACATATTAGATTGTATTAACTTTTAAAGCATAGTACATGATTACCTTATGGAGCACCAGGATACCCAGTCATAAACCACAGACATTCCTACAGAGAACACTAAAAAATGAAATGTTGAGCACGTAACATGAATTTAAATATAACCAATTTATTTCTGAGAGATGAGCTCGCACTGTCACACACCCTCTCTCTCCACTGTTGGCAGGGCTGGGAACTGCAATACGCACAAGATGATGGACTGAATGTTGCACAATGGCAAAACTTCACCCCCAGTCACGGATCTTGGTTTAATCCATCGTTATTTTGCTCACCAAGCCACCCCAGTTCAGACATGGCCAAATGCAAATCAGCCTTGACCCTGTGCCTCATGGGAACAGTCCAGCCCGAACTGCCAAGTCATGTCTTCCCTGGACCGGAATCAAGCATCCTAGGACTGGTTTCTGGCTATCAGCCACATTCAGCCAGGATAGCTTGACTCCAGTGGCGTAGTGAGTATGGGACCCACATCTGGGCATACCCTTTCCACCTAGGGTGAACAGCAAAACACACAAGATGATGGACGGAATGTTGCACAATGGCAAAACATTCACCCCCAGTCACGGATCTGGGTTTAATCCATTGTTATTTTGCTCACCAAGCCACCCCAGTTCAGACATAGCCATATGCAAATCAGCCGTGACCCTGTGCCTCATGGGAACAGTCCAGCCCGAAATGCTAAGCCATGTCTTCCCTGGACTGGAATCAAGCATCCTAGGACCGGTTTCTGGCTATCAGCCGTCTTCAGCCAGGATAGCTTGACTTCAGTGGCGTAGTGAACACGGGACCTACGTCTGGGCATACCCTTCCCACATGTCTTGGCAGTTCGGGCTGGACTGTTCCCATGAGGCACAGGGTAAAGGCTGATTTGCATATGGCCATGTCTGAACTGGGGTGGTGTGGAGTGCAATAAAACGATGGATTTAGGCCCAGATCTCTGTACTGGGGTGAATGTACGACATTGTTCTGCATTCTGTCCATCAACTGTTGTTTTTGCTTTTGTCACCCCAGTTGGGAAGGGTATGCTCAGACGTGAGTCCCGTGCTCTCCACACCACTGGAGTCAAGCTTTCTTGGCTGATGACGGCTGATAGCCAGAAACCGGTCCTAGGATGCTTGATTCCGGTCCAGGGAAAACATGTCTTGGCAGTTCCGGCTGGACTGTTCCCATGAGGCACAGGGTCAAGGCTGATTTGCATATGGCCATGTCTGAACTGGGGTGGTGTGGAGTGCAAAAAAACGATGAATTTAGGCCCAGATCTCTGTACTGAGGTGAATGTATGACATTGTTGTGCATTCTGTCCATCAACTGTTGTTTTTGCACAGGGCTGGGAACTGCAGCAGGGCCCCTTCCTGCAGGACAGGTATACTGCAGTGGGGAGGCTAGGCTGGTACGGCTCCAAGCGGGTCCCATTTCGGCACTTATGTACAACAATCAGACCCAAAGGGGGTGTCATCCTGTGGCACACGTTAGAAGAGGCATTTCCTCAAATGTGGCTATTAGTCCCAAAGATTGTAATTGCATTTATATAGCGCTTTCTACCCCTGACAAGGCGTCAAAGCACTTTTTCAGTAAGTAGCATGCTACTCCGGAATACATAAAGGATTAGTGTTGAAATAGTATAGTGAAATGTGAAAATAATTAGAGTGGTGGGTAGGTTAGTCAGTTATTAGGGTTCAGAAGGATAGCGGAGGATAGACGAGGGAAAAAGATTTGCATTTATATAGCGCTTGTTACCCCTGATGGGGTGTTGAAGCGCTTTTTTTGGCGAGTAGCACACTACTGCGGAACCCATAAAGGATAAGTGGTAAATTAGTATAGTGAAATAAGAAAGTAATTTGAGTGGTGGATATTAGTCAGTTATTTGGATTAAGAAGGATAGCGGAGGGGTAGAAGAGGGGAAAAAGGTTTTCATTAATATGGAGCTTGTTACCCCTAATTGGGTGTTGAAGCACTTTTTTTTGGTGAGTAGCACACTACTCCGGAGCCCATAAGGATAAGTGGTAAATTAGTATAGTTAAATAAGAAAGTAATTTTAGTGGTTGATATTAATCAGTTATTTGGATTGAGAAGGATAGCGGAGGTTTGCATTTATATAGCACCTGTTACCGCTGTTGTTGTGTTGAAGTGCTTTTTGGGGAGTAGCACGCTACTCCGGAACCCATTAAAGGATTAGTGTTGAAATAGAATAGTGAAATGTGAAAGTAATTAGAGTGGTGGATGATATGTTAGTTAGTCATTTAGATTGTGTAGGGTAGCAGAGGGATAGAAGAGGGACAGAGGTATATATATATCTATATATATATATCTATATATATATATATATATATATATATATATATATATATAGCGCTTGTTACCCCTGACTCCTGTTAGGAGCATCCTAGAGGTATTAAAGCACAAGTTACTTACCTTCGGTAACGATATATCTGTAAGAAACAGTAGTTAGTGTTAGATTCCTTACCTTAGAATATCCCCAGGCATCAGACTGGATCCGCAACGTTTTCGTCAGCAGTACCCCTGCGTGTCGGTAGACGTCGTCTGCGGCTCCGCGTCCGTCATCGGCGTTGTGGTCGCCGGGATGACGTCGTCGGAGTACTTAGACGCCGCCCTCACGTGCTGACGTCAGTTCTGTACATAGCTTTCTGTGCAAGTAATGCAGAGCCATGATAGAAACCGACACTGGTGCCAAGAAACTAGGGCCCTGAAAGGGATGTCTTTAACCCTAGATATTGGTTCGCAGAACGGGGAGGATGGGTGAGGCGGTAAGGAATCTAACATTAACTACTGTTTCTTACAGATATATCGTTACAGAAGGTAAGTAACTTGTGCATCTGAAAGAAACAGGTTAGTGTTAGATTCCTTACCTTAGAATAGATACCCCAGCAATACCAACCCCAGTGGTGGGTCTGCGAACCCGGATCACACCAGAAAGTCCTGGAGTACGGAATGGCCGAAAAAGTCATCTCTCCGGACTTGGCTGTCCAGGCAGTAATTTCTAGCAAACGTGTGCAGCGAGGCCCACGTAGGCTTGGCAGATGTCCTGCAAGGGGGGGACTCCCCGACCCAGGGCAGTAGTAGCCGCCGTGGCCCGAGTAGAATAGACACGCAGCCCAACAAGAGTCTCCTTTTTTCCAAAGAGTAGCAAACCTTGATGCACAAGACAACCCATCGAGAGAGGGTCCGCTTGTGCACCGCCCGTCCCTTCTTTGCACCTGCGTAACCAACGAAGAGCCGGTCATCCACCCGGAACTGGCGGAACTGGATAGAAGGAGAGCGCACGTTTTGGTTCCAGATGGTGGAGCCTCTCTTTCGAGGGATGCGGAGGTGGATAGAAGGTGAGAAAGGTGATGGACTACCCTATATGAAAGGCTGTGACCACCTTGGGCAGGAAAGAAGGACGAGTCCTTAAAACAACCTCGTCCGGATGGCCAGAGAGGAAAGGAGGTTTAGAAGATAGAGCCTGGAGCTCACTCACTCTCCTGGCAGAAGTGATGGCAACCAGGAATGCAGTCTTAAGAGTCAGAAGACGAAGAGGACACTTGTGAAGTGGCTCAAAAGGTGTGCACATCAGATATGTTAGAACAACATTCAAATCCCACTGAGGCATCACGAAGGGAACAGGAGGAAACATGTGTGTGATGCCTTTCAAGAATCTATTTACACAAGCGGACTTGAAAAGAGAAGGCTGATCAGGAAGCCTTAAGAAGGCTGAAATGGCCGAGAGGTAGCCCTTGATAATGTCCAGAGCAGAGCCCTACTGGTCAAGAGAAAGAAGGAAGAGGAGAACCTCTGAAAGGGGGGCAGAGAGTGGATCCACAGCCTTTGCTGTGCACCATGCCACAAATTTGTTCCACCTGCAGGCATATACCGTTTTTGTGGAGGGACGCCTGGCTGCCAGAATCACATCACAAACTTCAGGAGGCAAGTCAAATGACCTAAACTGCCGCTGCTCAATCTCCACGCATGTAGGTGGAGACTGGACAGGTTCGGGTGGAGGGAAGTCCCCTGCTGCTGCAACAGAAGGTCCTCCTGAAGAGGCAGACGAATCAGGGGATCGACTGACATGCGGAGTAGCTCGGGATACCAGTATCTTCATGCCCAGTCTGGAGCCACAAGGATGATTTGGGCCTGGTCTCGCCTGATCTTCTTCAGCACTCTGGGCAGAAGTGGTATAGGCAGAAAGGCATACAACAGACCGCAGCTCCACTCGTGACGAAAAGCGTCGCCGAGCGAGTGCCACCTTGGGAATCCCAACGCCCAGAACTGATGACATTGTGCGTTCTCCTCGGTGGTGAATAGATCTAACCAAGGCTCTCCCCACTGCTGAAAGAGACCTTGCGCCACGTCCGGGTTCAGACGCCATTCATGATCCATCATGCACTGGCGGCTGAGTTTGTCCTCTCTCATGTTCAGGGAACCTGCCAGGTGGTGAACCACCAGGGTGACTCCCTGGTGTTCCAGCCATTGCCAGAGGCGCAGAGCCTCCTGGCAAAGGGTCCACGACCCCACCCCGCCCTGTTGTTGCAGTACCACATGGCGGTGGTGTTGTCCGTGTACACCTGCACTACACTTCCACAGACAGAGGGAAGGAATGCTTCTAGTGCAAGGCGGATCGCCCGCAGCTCCAGAAGGTTGCTATGAAGCCGGGACTCTGCCGGAGACCAGAGACCTCCGATCTCCCTCTCTCCCATATGGACCCCATCCCAGGAGGGACGCATCTGTCACCACTATGTGCTCCGGTTGGGGTAGAGAGAGAGCTCTGCCACTGACCCAATCGTGGTTCGTGAGCCACCACTGCAACTGACTCGCAGTGCCCTCCGAGATCAGGACGTGGTCGGACAGGTTGCCCTGATGCTGTGCCCACTGAAACTTCCGGTCCCACTGCAGAGCCCGCATCCGCCATCGGGCATGATGCACCAGAAGGATGCAGGAGGCCATCAGCCCCAGGAGCCGCAGAGTCAACCTGACCGAGACTCGGGATAAAGGTGGAAAGATCGGAATCAGAGCCTGAATATCCCAAACACGCTGCTCAGGGGGATAAACTCGAAACTGCGCCGAGTCCAGAACCGCTCCGATGAAAAGGAGCTTCTGAGAGGGGCACAGGTGTGACTTCGGCACATTGATGGAGAACTCCAGCGAGTGCAGGAGGTCAGCCATAGTCTGGAGGTGGGAAACGACTGTTTGGGACGAGCCCGCCTTCAACAACCATCATCAAGATAGGGGAAGACTGAAATCCCTGATCTGTGCAGATGAGCTGCGACCACCGCAATCACTTTGGTGAACACCCGAGGGGCGCTGGTAAGGCCGAAGGGGAGCACGGTAAATTGAAAGTGCTTGTGGCTTACCGTGAACCGCAGGTAACACCGGTGAGCTGGCAGGACGGGGGTGTGGAAATACGCGTCCTGCAAGTCCAACACTACCATCCAGTCTCCTGGGTCCAGGGCAGCTAGGACCTGAGCCAAAGTCAGCATCTTGAACTTCCCTAGGTCCAAGATAGTGCGTAGGCCTCCTTTGCCCTTCTTGGGTACCAGAAAGTAGTGGGAATAGCAACCACATCCTACTTCTGGCCCAGGAATGCGCTCGATGGCCCCCTTGGCCAAGAGGGACGTAACTTCCTCCTGCAGAAGTTGCAAGTGATCACCCGACATGCGTTGGTACTGCAGAGGCTTTGCTGGAGGGGTCGCCTCGAAGGGTAGAGAGTAGCCCCTTCAGACGATTTGCAGCACCCACCTGTCCAACGTGATGGTACGCCAGTGGAGGAGGTGATGGCAAACCCTGCCCCCTACTGGTGTCGAATGGGCCTGAAATGCCAGACTAGGAAGGCTTAGAGGCAGATGCTGCGGGAGCGGAAGTGTACTGACCCTGCCGTTGTCCCCTGGCACCGCCACAGCGGTAACCACGTCCGCGACCACGCTGAGACTGGTTCTGTGGCCTGTCGCTGGCTGGACGTGTGGTGGTGCCCCTTCCTTGGCCACGAAAGGGGCAAAAAGCAGAAGTTTGCTGGCGATGGCCTATGCCCAAGGACTTGGCCGTAGCCCTGGAGTCCTTGAAACATTGTCCCCTTTGTCGACAAAGAGGCGACGGCCATCGAAGGACATGTCCATGAGCGTGGCCTGGACATCCCGTGAAAAGTTGGCGGACCTCACCCAGGCGTGGTGGTGAACCGCCACTGTCATTGCAATCACTCTACCCAGCGAGTCTGTAGTGTCAAGTCCACACCGGATCGAGTAGCGTGCCGTGTCCGGGCCTTCTCCGGGCACTGTGGCAGCACCTCCGCAACCGTATCCCACAGAGAGTGGGTGTAACGGCCTCAAAAGGCAGACTGTGTTGACAGACCGCAGGCCCAAACTCAGGGAGGAGAACAGTTTCTTCCCAAACTGATCATACCTTTTGGATTCCAGAGCAGGAGACAGAAAGCAGGGGTCGCCCGTGGCTGGGCGGTGGCATTGGGCCACATTCCGATCCACAGGGAGGCCTGTGGAGAGTTTGGACCACGTGCCCATCAGAACATCGGTGAGGGCTTCATTAAACGCCAGTAGAGGCTCCGAGGAGCTTGCTTGCGGTTTGAGCACCTCAGTGAGGAGGTTAGTCCCACGGCCCGACGGGGAGCTCAAGAGCCAAGGCCTTGGCCGCCCTGTTCAACACCATGCTGTAAGCAGCCCCCTCCTCCGAAGCCACGATGGAGGAGAGATGAATCCAGTGTCGGGCGAAGTGTCCAGACCACTGACCTCCCCCAGCTCTTCTGCCCATTCTTGGCTCAACTGGCACTGCTGTGCCACAGGGTCCTCAGACCCCTCCCAGTCCTCCTCGTCATCCATCTCCTGATAAACAGGCAAAAATGATGGAGCCGGGTCATAGGTGAAGGCCTCACCCATCGACGCCGGAGACGGCGCCGATCCGATGCCGGACCCGGACCGGGGCTGAAATTGGGGTCGACGTCATCCGGGGACGGCGCCGGGAGCAACACCCTCGGGGTCGGCGCCAGCGGAGGAGTCGTGAGGTCGACTGGCAACGACCCGGATCCAGGCCTGGATCCTGCGGGGCCCTGCGGCATTATGACCGGAGTCGACGAAGGTGCCGGGCCGAAGCACCCGACGGGGCCGGAGCTGCCGGCCGGCTATTGCCCCCAGTCGGACCTGCGGGGCCCGAAGGCACCTCGGTAGGTTCCGACGGAGGGAAGTGTGACCTCATGGCCGTGAGGAAAGCACGTATCTCCTCTGGCGTCGCGTGCAGCCCAGGGACCGGTGGGTATGGAGCTGGATGCTGCACCTGCGGCTCCGATAGAGCCGCGCAGGCGGTGTCGCCTGAAGCCCCGGCTGTGTCGCACGAGCCTTGGGGAGAGTCGGAAGAGCAAAGACGCCTCTTTGAATTCTTTTTCGAATGCCTCGACTTACCTGAGGACTTGGAGCCCGACGAGTGGTGGTGACTCGTCGAGCAGCGATGACTGCGGCTCCTCGAGCAGCGCGGGCCGACTGCTGGAGCTCAAGCAGCTAGCGGGACCGCTCCCGTATAGCCTTCGAGGTCAAGGGGCATGACTTGTCATCATGGTGGGCCCAGAGGCAGTAAAGGCACCGATGATGGGTGTCGGTCACCGACATCAGGCGGTGACAGGCCTCGCAAGGTTTAAAACCAAGCATCCCTACCAGCACCGCGAGTCGAAGGTCGACTCGAAAAGTGATCAATAAGGATCAAAAAAGTTAGTCAAAAAATTACTAGAGTACTGCTCTTCCCGGATCTGTGCTTGCTGGCGCGGAAAAAAGAAGAACTGACGTCAGCGCACGAGGGCGGCGTCAAAGTACTCCAACGACGTCATCCCGGCGCTCACGACGCTGACGACGGATGCGAAGCCGCAGACGACGCCCGACAACGCCCAGGGGTACTGCTGTTGATAACTTTCCGGATCCAGTCTGACGCCTAGGGATATTCTAAGGTAAGGAATGTAACACTAACCTATTTCTTTCAGATCCTTAAAGCAATTACCCAAAAAGCAGGATACTGGATCTATGCACAGAAATTTATCCAAAATGTCCGGAGTATCTTTCAGAAACCGAAATGATTTTGAGTGAGCCCAGCGTGAAAGAAAAGAGTGGTCCATACCCTGGGTGCTACGAGCAAGATCACCCGCATGTTCTGTTCTCGTGAATACGAGGGAATATTAAATGCGAGAAGTAGAAAACCTCGAATTTCTAGCTGGACACTGGGGCAGTGCTACGCCTAAAATGTTTGCAAGTGAGTGTATTTTTTATTCCCTGTGGCCACTTAGCACAGTAAAACCATTGGATATGGTGAGTGTACATTTATCATTTAATTAACAATTGCTGTGGTCTGAGGTCACCAGAAGTGCTGGGAACCGGCAGTAGAAGTTGCAGCAGTCAGTGGCAATTACCACTGGTTGATCAGTGGTCAGTGAAAGTTACCAGTAAAAGTTGCTGCAGTCAGTGAAAGGTACCAATGAAAGTTGCTGCAGTTTGTTAAAATTGCCAGTGAAAGTTGCAGCAGTATGTTAAAATTATTAGTGGGCGTTGCTGCAGTTTGTGAAAATTACCAGTGAAAGTTGCTGCAGTCTGTGAAAATTAACAGTGAAAGTAAAATTACCAGTGAAAGTTGTTGCAGTCTGTGAAAATTACCAGTGAAAATTGCTGCAGTCTGTTAAAATTACCAGTGAAAGTTCCTGCAGTCTGTGAAAATTACCAGTGAAAGTTGCTGCAGTCTGTTAAAATTACCAGTGAAAGTTTCTGCCAGTGTTAGCAGTAGAAGTTGCCCAGCCATAAACACTGCCCATCAGTGATAACCCGTGTTGCCGCACAATAACAGCCACCTGTGTCAATCAGCACCAGAGGTCGAAGATGCACAGTGTTAGACCTGGCACCATTGCCGTGGGTTTCCCTTCATTTTTTGCTGTTGCCGCATGTGTTTTTGCTGGTATTAGATGCTTTGGGCACTGTGCCACTGCTGACCAGTGCCACAAGTGCTCCCTACTGTAAATTGATGTATGGATTAGTGTTGGACTTGGCCCTTCTGGCAAGTTCACCCCTGAACTTTTTGCCTTGAATTATAGTAACTTCTGGCCTTTGCGCACTGTGGCGCAGTGTGAAGTGCGTGCTCTCCCTGAGTGTGTGTGTGAGATTGGCCTGCCCTCCCATAGGAATGCATGGGGAATGTCTGTGTCCCTGGTAGTTCCTGATGCGTGAGGTGTGCATGCTCGAGTTTGGTATGTGCAAACTCGTGTGATTGAATGCTGCGAGATGATGTATGCGGCGTGTATGTGTCTAGTGTGGAAGTGCCACTTCTAGACATGGGTGTGCGTGTGTAGTGAGTGTGCTGACACGTGATTGGCTGGAGCCTGGCTCCAGGATTTCTGGATGGGTCTGCCCAGTGGTGAGTGTTCAGATTAGTATGCTGATGTGAGGGAAGGAGTGCACCTGGGTCCTGCATGAGGCTGGGTTTTCCCCACACAATTCTGGCTCCGCCCCCTGTGGTGCATCTAACGACCCTAGCCCTGCCAGTGAATAGAGAGGGTGGTTGAGAACATCAACAGTGCTCACAGACCAGCTGCGACTGGTTCTGCCCCCACCCTGCCCAAAGACAAAGGATTTGTCTGTATAAAAAGAGGCTGTGACCTCTTGAAAAAGGTTCTTGTTCTGGTTGCTGACTTGAATCTACCAGGGGCGTGCTGCTGCTTGGGTCCAGGGGAAGGCTTGCCCCCCCTAGGCCCAGCCCAGCCCCATGCTTGCTGATGGACCCCTGAAGGACTTGCTACTGCTGCTTTTTGAGACCCTAGCGCCTGGGAGCTCTTTACTTTCTGCCTAGCGCTTGGGAAGCGCTTTACTTTCTGCCTAGCGCTTGGGAAGCGCTTTACTTTCCCTCTCGCGGCTGCCCACGCCACTGCTTGCCGATCCTAACATCCCCTGACAGGTGCCTACCCTGCCCAGGGACCCTGCTCTGTTGCGGATTCCCATCGAGTGCCCACCTCGATTTATGGTCAGTTCAAAACCAACCGGTGCCCACCCGGCATTGCCCTGAGATTGTCCCCATCACCGCTGCAGCCCGGAGTCAGCTGGAGAGGCGCTGGCCCGCCTCCCTATCCAGGGCCGCGCTGTTATTGGCGGCCCCGGAGAGAGCATTGCCGCAGTTTCATTGGCCCCGGCCGCCGGGACTCCTATTGCATCATTCCTGGGCCGCGCAGGGATTGGCCCGACCCTGAGGGCTTCCCCACGCGCACCCGGAACTCCTGGTAGCTCTGCCGTCTCATCGGAGCCCCGCACTGCCTGCCGAGAAGAAAGAACTGTCCTCCGGCGAGGCTCCCCCGAGGAGAGAGCCCCGCTACCGCCACGCAAAGGAGCCCAGCAGAAAGGAGTTGATGTCACAAGGGGCCGCTGCCTCCGACAGCCGGTGAGTGCGGGCGGGCTCCGGGTCGCTCCTCTGCGCAGGGAAGTGCCGTGTGCCTGCGAGGTTCCCGGGTGCCCGCCCCCCCTCCAGTGCGAGCGCTTGAGTGCTCGGAGGCCCGTGGGGCCTCCCCTGATGCCGAGTCCCCCAAGAGGGACTCCACCAACCCCGCATTTGAATTCACAAGCCCCGAGGGGCTCTTGAGTGGCCACAGTGTGTTGCGAGCCCAGAGAGGCTCGTAGGGGGTATTTTGTCGGAAGAGCCCACGAGGCTCACGGAGCCAGATGTTTCTCGAGCCCTGAGAGGCTCCAACGTTGGCTGCATGGCTAAAGAGCCCACGAGGCTCAAGGGGGCATATTGGTTTCTCGAGCCCTGAGAGGCTCAGCCCCAGTACCTTTGGTCTCGAGCCAGAGAGGCTCTTTCTTTGCATATTTATTCCTCAGAGCATGTGAGGCTCCCACGATGCCCCTCATCATCCTCTACAGCTGCCCAGCACTTTGTGGGCAGTTGCCACGTTTCGGTCTTGGCGCAGTGGCGCAACATGGACCCTGGACTTTGATGTAAGTTCTGTGCTAATGTGAATTCTGCGAATTGTTATTTGCTGCACCTCTGAATGTGTTTTGATGCATCATGTGCCTTGTTCCTTACACCGCTGAATGTAGGTTCTGCATCATGTGTTTTCCTGCCCTGCACCTCTGAATGTGTTGTGATGCATCATGTGTAATGTGCCTATGCCCCTACTTGTATTGTGATACTTAGGTGGTTGTTCTTGCTAGTACAGGTGGTGCTAGTGAGTTACTGGTGGTGTGCTATTTTGTGCTACAGTGATTTTTTTATATTATGTTCTAAGTGATATTGCAAGGGCTTGATACTGAGCTCGCCCCCTGACCAGAGTCCCAGGACCAGTGGACTCTATTATGCCTTCTCTGACAAATTGCTGGGACTTGTCTGATCTCCCTGGGCCACTGGGGCCTCGCTGAAGTGTGCCTCGATCCCTCCCCTCGGCAGCTCGTGCCGGCCGCCCGTCCAGGCCTCGAGCCGCGCCGCACTCCCCTGAGCCGCGCCGCTTCACTGGGCCGCCCGCATCCTGCCTCCCCCTCCTCCTCTGAGCCGCACACATTGGTCGCCCCAGACAGACGCTTGTAGCTAGCCGGTCGCCCGCTCCAGCCTACTAAGGAGATCACTCGCATTATCCCGCGCAACCAGGACGGAAGGTACTGTCCGATAGGCTCTATGTTCTAAGTTCTAGGCCTACAAGTATTGTATTCTAAGTTCTAAAAGTGCTGATTCCTGACAGTGGTCCAGGTGGCCCTGTCTTGTACATATCCCCTGTAAATTCTGCCCGTGCCTGTTGGCACATTGTAAAGTGTGTGTTTATATCTAATGTGTTTTGGTGTAATACAAAGGCTATTTTTATATAACCTTGTGTGGAGTTTCCTTTGTGGGGGGCCTTGGGTGTTGTGGCTGGGGTGCGTGCGCAAATACTTAAATCATATCGCCTCCAAGTTTAGCCTTGATGCTCGCGCCACGTTACCTAGAGGGTGAGCAGGGGTTATCTTGGCGTATAATTCCCTTGCCCTGACTTAGGAGTGGTGGTCTCTGACTGACTTTAGCGAAAGCCCTGGCCAGCCAGGGATCCCATTTCTAACAATTAGTGATTCCATGATTGGCTTGTTTGGTTTACTTGTTAGATCCTAGTACAGTGCACTGAGTGTGCCCGGGGCATGTAAATCCAAATCCTGCTGGTGGGCTTGCAGCACTAGTTGTGCCACCCCCAGACGCAGCCTTGTAAAATGTGTCTAAGGTCTGCCATTGTAGAGCCTGCGTGCAGTCTGGTACTGTCATGCTGACTGGGCAAGTGCACCCAGTTGCCAGTCCCTACACCTTCCCTTTTCTTCATATCAGACACCCCTATTGTAGGCCCAAGGGCAGGGTACATTCTAAGTATAAGGTAGGACATGCCCTGATGTGTGTGGCATGTCCTAATAGTGAATTACATCCATTTTCGTTTTTCACTATTGGAAGGCTACCTGTTCTCCATAGGCCAGAATGGGCAGTTAGATTATTACATTCCTATAATCCTAACTGACTCAGGGAACATGGTAGAAATTCAAGTTTAGTATGCCTGAACTCAGAATGATAAATACACATGTTAGTGTAGTTGGTTTTAACATTCTGTGTTTGAATGTCGCTGCTGCTGCCGTTACAACTCCAAGGGAGGGTGTGGCTGCTGTAGCTGTCGTATTGCACCACATCAGGAGAAGAGTCTTGCATTGAGGGAGAAGCTTGTCGCCGTCTCTGTTGCTGCCGTCGCATCGTGGATGTCAGAGCTGTAGCTGTCGTACTGCACCACATCGAGAAAAGCACCTCGCATCCCTGGAGAAGCACGCCGCCGTCGGAGCTGCTGCCGTCGCATCTTGAATATCGGCGATGTAGTTGTCGCATTGTGTGGAATCTTCTTGCTACGTAGAGTGCCACAGCCAAGGCTGTTGCCGTCGCATGGCTGAACAAGGGTGTCGCCTCTGCAGCTGACGCATCGAACCGAGACTGCTCGCATCCTCCGAGAAGCATACCGCATCAGGAAGATCTTCACGTCTTTATTTCTTTGCACTGGAACTTTACCACATTTCCATCACTGCAACATTACTTGCTGTGGAAGCGCAATGCATCGTAAGGTACATTGCAAAGTTAAGAACTGAACTGAACTAAGCTAAGTATAGTATTGTGATTTTTGTCGTTTAATGGTCTTGTGTTAAGTCTATATAAAGAATGCCTGTCTGTTTCGATCAGCAGCCCGCTCTCAATCAGGAACCGCGGCAGAAAAAGAAACGGAAGACCCAAAATGCAGGTGAGTTTTTTATTTTAGGCACACCTCGTCAGCATAACGTTTCGGCCTGCCCAGAGGCCTTGGTCACATGACGCAATGAGGGAAGTGAGCTGAATTTAAAGTGCAAGTGCAGTAGTAACAGTACATATTATTGGCTGACACAGTGATGGGGGGTGCCTTATGATGATGGACATAGAAAACATGTTATTCAAAGTGCAATAGTGAGGTAATCCCAAACATTATCAATAATTACTGTATAAATACATATAATACTCCGATAATGATGATGTAAGGTGCCAAACCTATATTTTATATAATACAATATAAAGATAAAAGCCAATCAATAATGTTAAATTTAAAAAAAGCCCATTATGTTAAATCTCATCAATTTTAGCACACCAAAACATGGGATATTGTGTTTAAATACACAATTACCAATCACATACAGTTTCTGTACTGCAAATACATGCCATATGGGGCCGAAGAAAACATGATTCCTTAACCCCTGCTTTATCTTCTTGTTTTCCATCAAAAGTGGCACTGCTGATGTTAAACAATTCCAGAGCCACCCAACCCTATATTAGACACCGAATTTACCTCCCAAGCTTTTTTTATAAAAAAAGCCATGGAAAGCCAATTATTTGTACGTTTGTGATAAAAAGAAACAAAAATTGCTCGGTGTGAAATTATATATACTGGTAAAAACCAATTTCGGTGAAGTCTTACACATAGATTATGCATAATCTATACAATGTGATACCTATTCCGACAGAGAGGAACCAGGCGCATTCATATGCTTCGTACCCCACTGATCAAACTAGCTGTTAATACATAAATAGTTGAAACAGTGGAAAAATACAAATATTATCATGGTTGACATCTGTGAAAAAAATATGTATCCCATATTTCATGAAGGGTTGCATCTACTTAAAAGGACATTCACTAATAACTAGAGACAAGTATAGAAATCCTCTGTGGAATTAAGGCCATGAGGAGTTTTGCTGTACATTTCTAAAATGTATCTGGTCTCCAAAGCTCTTAAGATACCTTCCCTGTTACCACCTCTCCTTAAAGGACCAACCGTGTATATGGCAAAATATCTGAGGAGTCCACTGTTGTTGTTGTTGTGGTACTCCTTAAAATGCCTGGCAACTGGGTACGTGGCATCATTTGTGTTGATGGCCCTTATGTGCTGGAGTATCCTCTTATGGACCTGCAATTTGGTACTTCCAATGTATTGCAGGCCAAACGGACACTCCAGCACATATACCACGTACTCGCTCTTACACGTGAGTTGTTTGTTGATTTTACGGGGCACCATGGAAAATGCGGTTAGGAACTCTCTTTTGAAAATTCCGTGCAAACATGCCTTGCAACTGGAACATTTTCTAAAGCCTTTAATTGCAGCCATCCAGTTTTTAGGGGGAATAACCTCAGGGCTTGATTTAACTAAAGCATCCTGCATGGAATACGCCTTCCTGAAAGTGATTGCTGGTTTCCTAGGCATGTGCTCGCCAATCACTGGATCTAACCTAATCATGTCCCAGTGTTTGCTAACTATCTTCCTTAGTGCACCGTGTTGTCTATTATAGGTCCAGATGAGTCTTGTTGGTTGGTGTATCCTGGTTTCTGGGGATGTCTGAGCTTTTTTGTGGATCAAAGCGTCCTTACGGGACAGGGCATTTGCTTTGTTGATAGCTGTGTCAATCAGACTCTCTTTGTACCCCCTGGCTAGAAACCGTTGTTTACTAGCTAACTGCTCCCTTTTGCAATGTTTATCTGTGCTGCAAATGCGCCTGATTCTGAGCATCTCCCCATAGGGGATGCTTCTAATTAAATGCGGGGGGTGATGGCTATCAGCATGCAGTACAGTATTGCCCGCAGTGGGCTTTCTGTACTGTTTTGTATCCAACCTGTCCTGATTGACCTCAATCGTGATGTCCAAAAAGTGTGCCTGAACCTGACTAAGATGTGATGTAAATGCCAAATTAAACACATTGCAATTCAAGGTTTCAACAAAGTTAATTGCCTCCTCATGTGACCCACGCCAAATCATCAGGACATCATCGATGTACCTATACCATCTTACGATATGGCGGGTGCAGATATCATGGTGATCACCATAGAGGACCTGTCTCTCCCAGTAGCCCATATGCAAACAGGCATAACTAGGAGAGAAACAGGCCCCCATGGCTACACCCCTGACCTGCTGATAATATTGGTTGAGGAACATAAAATAGTTGTGATTTAAACAAAAACTGGTCATGGTTAACAACATTTTGTAAGGTTCAGCAAGCTCAATCGGGTGCTGGCCCAGATAAAATTGAATAGCTCTCATTCCGTCTGCATGCACAATACTGGTATAAAGAGATGTTACATCAAGTGTTATTAACCAATAGTCTTTTTCCCACTTTACATCATTAATTTTTCTCAAAAAGTCACTTGAATCTTGGATGTAGGATGGGAGTGCTGCAACATATTCCTGTAGGAATGAGTCAATATAAGTCGTGGCATTCTCTAACAACCCCCCACACGCCGAAATGATTGGTCTTCCAGGCCGTTTGGCGGCATTTTTGTGCACTTTGGGGATGAGATACAAGACAGGAGTGATTGGATGATCATTTTTAAGAAATTTTAACTCATCCATGCTGATGAGCCCACTCGACCGCCAACCCATCAACATGGAATAAAAATCAAACTGCGCTTTTCTCATTACTCCAACATCGCAGTGCTTGTAACAGTTTGAATCATTTAGTTGCAAGAGGGCCTCCTCCATGTATAAATGTCTAGGCCAGAGCACGACGTTTTCGCCTTTGTCAGATTGCCTGACTATCATGTTGCCGTCCTTTTGCATTTTTTTGACCAGTTCATAGTATTCATTGTTGCACCTTTGATTATGTTGTTTAGACATCAATGTCTTTGCATGCAGTGTCTTGACTTCCTTGATAGTAGCATCATGAAAAATGTCGATATTGTCATAGGGCGCTGTGGGTGTGAATGTGGAACGCGGTTTAAATTTAGTTAGTCTGCCAATAGGAGCAGATGCTTCCTCCTGTGTGTTTTGTGAGGAAGATTCTTCCGATCTCAACGCCTCCAAATCCTGCATTAGAGGGATATCATTCACCACTAACCCCATAGATGTTGACGTAGCAGCCGATCTTCCTACTGTATTTCGTGTTTGACTGTTAGCAAAGTGTTTCTGCAACTTAAGCTTACGCGTGAATTTAAAAAGGTCTATTCTTATATCAGCGTAGTTAAAGTCGCTCGGGGGCTAAAAGATAGGCCCATCGACAAAATCCTTATCTCAGAGTCAGTGAGAGCAGTAGAAGTGAGATTAATCACAGACAAACCATTTTCAAATATATTAGGTGCATTGCTTACTTCTTTTTGTTGGAGTTCCACCGTTTGTAGTTCTTTTTCTTCGGTTTTGCGCCTTGTGTTGCATTTCCTACGCTCTCGTCGCTTGGTGCTTGCACTCTTGTTTGCAGAGGAATTCTGGGGCGCAATGTATCCCGTCTGTCCTGGCGTATACATTCCAATTCTTGAGCCAGGGTGTACCGGGTACACCCCAGCCGCGGCGCGCCTCTGGATGCGTCAGATTCAGACCCACTGTCCATATTCGAACTAAGGTCCGTGTTGGTTGAATTATCAGGTGACTTCGAACGTGATGGTACATTAGGTAATGAGATACTTGCCACAGTTATCAAACTTGATGCTTTAGTTGCTTTGATGGCATCGTACTTACGGGCAAATGTAAAAATGTGGCCCTCATTATAATCGATCTTATCTCGCTGGAATTTGAATGTTTTTCGTTTCCTAATTACATCTTCCTCTTTCTGAACTCTCAGCATCATTACCTCTCTGTGTTTTTTACACTCTGAAACGGCGTCCGCATTGTCAGTGTACAAACTCTCAATTTCACCGTTGATCTCGTCAATTTTTGCTTGGATTTTCACCCGATCACTCTCTCCGTATCGCACCAGCATTATCACCAAGCGACGCGACGAGTCTAAACTCCATTCAGCCCAATCCCTGAGCATTTCTGGGTCTAAGTCTTCGTAACTCGGGGCTAGCATAACCCTTAGCCCCCGAGGAATCCGATTAGCCTCAAGATACCTGCTCAGGGACCGGTGCTCCCACCACTTGGCCTGTTCGCGTTTGAGGAGTTTTTCCAAGATTTTAAACTTTTCACGTATGCCGGAACCTCCAGTAGCACCTGGTTCCTCGGAAATGTTCACAAGCGACCCCCCAGCCGGGGAGTCGTCAAATACTTCGAGAGCCGCCACCTCTCTCCCTTTACGTGCGTCTGCCGACATGGTGTTTGCCGAATTAGAATGCAAATGCGTTTCTCACTCACTACGGGGGTTCGGCCACAATAGCTTTCAAGCCGCCTTATTTGCACAACTTCCCCACCGGAACAATCCTTATGTCACCACTCAGCTGCAGGTACTCGGCAAAAGAATACTTACTTTTGATATAAACCTTGTTTGGTGTCCATTTGTAGTGTTGTCACTGGGTTACTGTATGTGGTCACAAATGCTTTACACAATGCCTCTGAGATAAGCCTGTCTGCTCGTGCCAAGGTACCAAGGGGGTAAGCAGGGGTTATATTAGGAGTGTACCCTCTTTACCCTGACTAGGGGCAAGGGTCCCTATTTGTCACAAGTACCCACCTGTGCCAACTAGAGACCCCCAAATCTAACACCCAGTCAGTGACATCATCACTGTATGCTCACCTTGTTTGCAACACATAACAGATTCCCTTACAAAAACCCAGTCATCGAGTCAATTGGATTAGTTAGGATTTTGTATTAAGATATGTGTTTATTGTTGTATACAGGGTCTCTGTAGAGGCTATTTCAAAACCCAGGAGACAGAAGAAATAGAGCACAGGAGTATGGGCCAGAGGGTGGTTTAGATATTCAGGGAGGGAAAATAGAGAACATTTTGAATGCCTGGAGTGTGTAGTGGTGGTAGAGGGTAGTGTGAGAGAATTGGACGGAGAATAGGATAGGGTTAAAAATAGAGAACCAGGATAAATAGGTATGAGGGTTCAAAGTACAGGAAAAGGAGAGAGAGGGGGTAGAGGAAAAGAAAGTGATAGAGAGAAAGAAATAGATAAAGAGGATGAAAGGGAGAGAGAGTTACACAGGAAAGGACTCTTTTTTAGTTATCTTCCCAAGGAAGTGCCATTGGGAGGCAAGTCGTTTTTTTGTAAATAATAATTAAGGCTCCCAGTTATCTGTTTTTACAAATATTTACACTCAATGACGGACATCACAATGTAGTTTACGTCAGTATTTCCTTTTAAAAGTGGAAATGTACAGCAAGTAGGTTTTTTTCACAGTGACCCTCCACTCTTCCAGTTGAGATAGTTAGGCCAATCTTTTTTCCCAAATAGAACTAGAAATGTTTGCTCAAGGTTTCGCCATCCGTTAGGTTGTTGGGCCTGATGTGGAGCTCAAGGACGTGTATAGATTTCGGGAGGGCGGGGGCGCGGGGCGATCTCCAGTGATCTGAACTATATAATACCGGCTCTCGGGATCTAAACAGCAGGGCAGCGGGACACAGTGCGGGCGAGAAATTCCCTCTGCATTGGCTGGCTCTCCCAGCATCATACTACAGCTCGGGCAGAGAGAGCCCAGTTGGAAAGCCCTGGAACTCACCAGCTGCGGGCGGCAGCCGGTAGGCCGGGAGGCTAATTAAATTATGGCCATGGCAACGGTCACGGTGCCTCTCTCTGTCTCAGTCCTCTCTGGGATCATAGATGCCTCAGCATCACCAGGCAGTCACGCGCATTGTGCGAGCCAGCATGCGGCATGAATGACCCACCAGCCCCACCCTAAGGTGAAGTAAGGCACGCAGATGTGTAAGGAGTGAACCCATTGAAACAAATGGAAATGAAGGACACGGGAAGGGTGAGGAATCTTTGTAGAGTAAGCGACCCTATTGAAGTCTACGGCATAGGTTATGCTTCATTGAAGGGGAAGACGAGTGTCAGCAGGGTGACACGATCCAGTTGATGTTGAATTGAGAGGTATGCAGCATCACTTTGCACTCTGTCATAAGGTTCTGCTGTCTGGGAATAAAAAGCACAGGAACACAAATTAGCAATGCACTAATTTTTAGCCTCTGTGCTTGCAAAGGATGTGAAGGGTGGTTGGTGTAATTCCCCCCCTATAATTTCAAGCGTGCAGCAATCTGCATTAATTGATGTTATCTTTAGCTCTGCTTACAGGGTCTCAAACTTTGTAAACAATTTCTTATACTTTATCATCTGTGTGATCAATAAAATGCAAGTTAATATACATTGTGTATCAAAACGTTACGTTGTCTCATTCTATTTGCATTTGCAATGTGCAGTTCTGCCAGTTGAAGGGCCTCGTAGTCAAACGGTTTCATGGGGAATTAGTGACAAATAGCAAAATCTCTATGCCTGTTTCGCTAACATTTTGCTGGGACTTATTTTTGTTTTGTAGTACTCCTGAATTTCGTGTCAAGTTCTGCCTTACTACTGAAATTTAAGAGTAAGTCGTAAGTGTTGTGGGGGTGTGTGCTGGGCCCCTTTTGGTGGGGATCGCTTGCGCAGGGGCAGGTCGCACTGCCGCGACAGCATTCAGGCACACACCGTGTCACGGTCGGAAGTGACGTGCACGAGCGCCCGTCCTCCTTTTATTGAGCCCCGCAGGCCACGCCTGGCTTGCGGATGTGTGGATGCGTGTGCGTAAGTAAGCTAGACCGTTACATCATTACATCCCTATCCAACTTTATAAATTTTTCCACAATGTCCAATCATTTGTGCCATCTAGGTGCAGGTTTCCAACAAGATGCTCCTGTACTTGTGTGTCCCTTGATGTCAGCTTCAGGGCCTCAGCAGACAGGCGTAGTCCTTTAATTTTTGACTCGGTGGTGGATTGGGCCGCAAGTTGTACCTCTGAGTGTGGCCCCGGCCACCTTCTATGCTTTGGTGACTGTCCATGACCGTATCCGACGGAGTTGTGGATATCGATTCCGGCTCGGGTCTCTCCGTCTGGCTCCCTGAGGGTGAACTACCTTCTTCCTCCGGCATGGCTGCCACCTGCGATCCACGGTCTTCTCCCATGCCTTCCGAGCATTGTCCCGATGCTGGAGGGATCGCTTTGAACCAGGAAACATCCCTCGATATTTCTTCTTCGCCTTTTCGTGCAGTGATCATGGTGCCTTTGGTGGATGTTATGGTCCAAGTGCCCGGCTCGTATCGTGTTTGGAATTTTCCTCCCGGGCGCCTGTTGCGTATGATCACTCGGGTCCCCTGCCTTAGGAGTCTTGGAGTCGCTCTCCGGCGTCGGCTCGCTCGCTGGTTCCCTAGTCGTCTCCGTTCTTGAGTGTCTCCTGTGTGGGCCAAGTCCGGCGTCCACCCCGGGATGCTGGGAAGAAGGTCTCGTCGTTGGCCTTGGAACATGAGGGTCCAGGGGCTCCTTTGCGTGGTGCAGTGAGGGGTTCCCCGATATTCCCGTAGGAATTCGTGCAGCCTCTGTTCGGGGTCAGCTTGGTCCACTACCGCTATCCGGAATACCTTATTGAGTGTTCGCATAAACCTCTCGACGGCCCCATTGGCTTGGGGCCATTGAGGCGTGATGTGACGATGGAGGATGCCTCTGGACTTTAGGAATGTGGCAAACTCAGTTCCCTGGAATGGCGGTCCATTGTCGCTCCGTATTTCGGTAGGGTATCCAAACATGAAGAATATTTTTTCTAGCGCCGGCCCGACATGTGTGAATGCAGTGGAGACAACCCTTTCCACTAAAGGGTATTTTGAGTAGGAGTCAATAGCCACAAGCGTGTGTCCTTCCCCCGGGAAGCTACCAAAGTCTATGCTGACCTTGGTCCAGGGCGACGTGCAGGCTTCTTCCGTAATTACTGGTGCAGGTCTCTCAGGGTCGCTGGTCAGCTGACATGACAGGCAGCTTTTCACGTACTCTTCCACTGTGGCTTCAAGCTCCGGGAACCACACCTTCTCCCGCATGTGTGCCTTCATCTTTGTCGCGCCCTTGTGTCCTCCGTGGGCGAGTTGTGTTGCCCGGTGCCTTAGACTTTGTGGGATCACCAGCCGTGACCCTCTGAGTAGCACTCCATCTTCTGTGGCACTTAGCTCGTGCCGGACACACCAGATCTTCGTGAGTGCCTCTTTGTCTTCTGCAGTCCAGGAGTTGGGTGGGCGTAGGTAGTCAGCCCACGAGCCTTCCTGAACTGCCTGCAGCGACCTCATGTAAATGTTGTCAGCGGCGGCCGCTTCCTTGATGTCTTCTATCGACATGCATTGTGGGCACAAGGTGAGTGGCGTGCCACCCATCTTGCGTATTCCTCGCAGTCATCATCTACAGGTGCCGGCTCCGGCTGTGTGGGGTGACGCGACAGATAGTCTGCAGGATTCTTGGCCCCTGGGCGGTACACCACCTCTATTTCGTACAATTGGAGTTGAATCACCCAGCACTCAATGCGAGGTGGGGGTGAGGTGCAGATCCCTTGAAAATGGGCACTAAGGGTTGGTGGTCAGAGACCATGACGAAAGAGTGTCCTTGCAGGTACAAGTGAAAATGGCTACAGGCCCACTTGATGGCGAGATCCTCTCTCTCGATTTGTGCGTACCTGGTTTCAGTTGGGGTTAGAGCCTTACTGGCGAAGGCTAATGCTGTCCATTGGCCGGGTTCATGTTCTTGCTTGGGTCAGGACAGCGCCAAGGCCCACCGGACTGGCATCGACGATCACCTCCGTGCGTTTGGCGGGGTCGAAGTAGGAGAGGGTGGCTTTCTCCAAGAGGGCATCCTTGATACCCTGAAAGGCTTCATCTTCCCTCAGGCCCCACTGCCACACGGCGTCCGCCTCGGTCAGTGCTCGCAGCGGCTCGCTTCGAGTAGCCAGGCCCGGTATGAACCGGCCACAGTACGTGGCCATCCCCAGGAAACTCCTCACCTCCGTCGGGGACTTCGGCGCTGGGGCGTCCTTTATGGCTTTGGACTTCCTCGGGTCAATCTGGAGCCCCTCCTGGTTGAACACATAGCCAAAGAACTCAATTGAGGGTTGAAAGAATTGACATTTTTCTCTGTGGAGTGTCGCTCCGTAGGTGCTCAGTCTCTTTAGGACATCCCAAAGGTGCTTGTGGTGTTCAGACACGGTGGCAGAGTGTATCAGAATGTCGTCGTTGACATTTATCACCCCGGGTAGTCCAGATAGGAGTTCTCTGATTGTGTTCTGGAACACCTCTGCCGCTGATGAGATGCCAAAATTCAGCCGCTTGTAGCGCCGGAGACCCAGATGGGTGCTAAAAGTGGTGATGAAGCGACTTTCCTCTGCTAGTGGTAGTTGGTGGTAACCCGCGTTGAGGTCAATTTTGGAAAACCACTTTGACCCATTGACGTCGGCCGCTATGTCGTCCATAGTAGGGGGTCAGATGTCTTTCCCTTCGGATGGCGGTGTTCGGTAGCCGCATGTCGATGCACAGGTGGATTTCGCCCGGTTGCTTTGGTTTCTCTACGATGAACATGGGCGAGACCCACGGAGTGGGCCCCGTGACTTTTTCGATTACGCTCAGGCCCTCTAGTTTCTCGAGCTCTTTTTCCACCAGCGGGCGAAGGTGAAAGGATATCCGTCGGTGGCGTAGTGCGGTGGGAGTGACAGTTTTGGCAATGTGGAGTTTAATAGGTTCACATTTTATGCATTCCAGTCCTCTGAAGAGTTCCGGGAATCGCCCCAATAGCTCATCTACTTGGTGTGCTCTGATACGGTTGGTGAACGCTATTAGTTTCAGGTCCTCCGCCGTGTGACTACTTAGCAAGGTGTCAGCTTCTCGGTTGATGATGTGAACGGTCGCCATTACCTCTGACTCATCAGCCTGGATGGGTATTATGATTTTGCCCTTGAGGGGCAGTGGTGTGTCTGCTCCGTAGGCGAAGATTCTTGTCTTGGATGGTAGTACCTCCGGCCGTGGGCGTAGCTTGTTGAACTGTTGCAGGCCCATTACATTGACCGTGGCACCAGTGTCAATGATGGCCTTGACCTCGTTGTACCCCATCTGAACAATGCATGTTGGTTGTGGTCGTCGTCGTTGTTTGAGCTCCCGTGCGCACGAGATGACGTATGCCTCTTCATCCTCCGACTCTGAGTCATCATACACTGTGCGTAGGTGTCTTTCTGCTTTCGCCAAGGGTGGGTCAGTTAGCGATAGTTGACGAACGGCCTTGGTAGGCGTCCGTGGTCCCTTGAAATTCTTGGATTGGTTCTTCCTGCGACAGACCGATGCAAAGTGGTTTGGAATCCCACAACTCGCACATGTTTGCCCCTGAGCTGGGCAGTCTTTGGCCGCGTGGGGCTCATGGCTGCAATATCCACACCGGGCTTGGGGTGGATCTCTCCGATATCCTCTCGGTGGTGGTCCACGTGGTCGCGGCCGCACGGCATCTGCACGTTCCACCTTGACGGGTTTGGACTTGATTGAGGTTTTGTGTAGGGCCTGTTCCATGGCGGTGGCTCTGACGCTTGAGAGTTCGTGGGACCTGTCCAGGATTAAGATATCTTTCAGTGAGATTCCGGGTTTGCGCAGAATTAATCCTCTCAGTGTCTTGTCTCTACACCCTTGAATAATCTGTCGTCTTATAGCTCTTGGTTGGTCTTCATCAGTGGAGCTGGCTAGTTCTCTGACACGGGTATGGAATTGGTCCATCGACTCACCCTCCCGCTGACGTGCCTGGCCCAATTTGAACACTTCGAAGTCTACATTCAATTGGGGATCAAAATGGCCATTGAGGGCCGCCACAGCTGCGACATAGCTATCTGCAGCACCCGTATTAGGTAAATGTTTAAAAAGTCTGAAAATCTCATCCCCCGCATAGTGAAGTAATAGTGATCTTTTTACCGCATTGTCTGTTTCTCTCGTGACCACGAAATAGTTTTCCAGTCTCTCAAGCCAGATTTTCCATCGGGGTGATGCTGTGGACGGGTCCGCTGCCTCGCTGAATGGTGGTAGCACCTCCGCAGCGGCATGCTGAAAAGGTATGTTGATGGTGGGAGCAGGTGTATCTTCGTCCCCCATGGCGGAAGTGTCCCTGTAGGCAGATGGACTGCTGCAGAAACCGTTTCTGCCTTACCGGCGCCGCTCTGCGATGCCACGTGGTAGTTGTGCGGCCCACCTCGGTTCCGTCGTGGGTGTGGTAAGCCTCCCGTGGCTTGAGGGCATCGTGATGCCTTCTGGGGTCTTCCTGCAGGCACCAGGTCGTCAGTAGTATCCCTCCAGGACGCGGCAGGGTCTCCTTTTGTCAGCACCCAGCACACGAGCAATGCGTGGGGGACAACAGGGCGTTTTCCGCGGCTCACGCGCAATGCGTGAGCATTGGCAGGGTGTCGCGCCGGCCCTTGACTCACGCGGGATGCGTGGCGTTCGGCAACCAGTCGCGTTTCCAGGCGGCCGGAGCAGTAGCGGTGCCGACTTCTGTCCCGTGGCTGCTTTCCCTTTCTTTCTCTTTTCTTTGTTGTTTCTGTGTCGTGCGTGGGGCACTCGTGGCGTGGCCACCCCGCAGCACAGACGACCCAGGCAGGGAGACAGGGACAAACAGGCCGGCCCAGCGGATGCAGGCGCCTCGGCCGGGAGACACGCGGTAAGCACCGCGGAGAGGAGCAGACCGATCCGGGCAGGCTGTCGGTGGACGGGCGAGGGTTGGGCCCCCTCCGCTCGTCGCCAGTGTTGTGGGGGTGTGTGCTTGGGCCCTTTTGGTGGGGATCGCTTGTGCAGGGGCAGGTCGCACTGCCGCGACAGCAATCAGGCACACACCGTGTCACGGTCGGAAGTGACGTGCACGAGCGCCCGTCCTCCTTTTATTGAGCCCCGCAGGCCACTCCTGGCCTGCGGATGTGTGGATGCGTGTGCGTAAGTAAGCTAGACCATTACATCATTACAGTAAGTACTACACAAGAAAGTTACACCTACTCAAACGCCAGTCTTTGTGAACTGTACCATCTGTTTTTTAAAGAAAGGGAGGTAAAACCATATCTAAAACTGCATCACTGAGCAGATGCATGCTCAAAGTACAACCCATAAGGTGTCCCTATTTATAAATGTGGGTACCTCCTATTTTTCTGCACATAACATTCATCATTCAGTCAGTCACACATTCAATCACTAACTCATTCTTGGAGTGAGCTATCTAACCATCCACATAACAGTATGTACACAAATTCGAAAGTGCCTGTTGTAGAAATAATATATTTTCAACTTGGGTGATTCAAACTCAGGATAATAAGACTCGCCATGATCGCCAATTGCTGATTGCAATTGCTCTTTTTGTAAGGTTAGGAAGGTTTGAAGCTACAGTTTGTCCTTAGATGCACTTGCGTTACGTTTATTGGAAACCCCGCTCGATATGTTTATCGCCTTCCCTTGCTTCACTTGTCATTTGCTCTCTCTGCCCCCTGCTACTGAAAGATCAAAACCTCTGAGTTCCTATAACTCTTGCATCGCCTTCTTTAATGTGCTGCTAACCGTGGGAGATCTACTCAGTTGTGCAGCTCAGGCCTTCCCCGAGGCGCTGGGGCAGAGGAGACATCTGAGCGAACGTGCTGCGCACCGTCAGTCCAGTACTGATTTTAACATTTAATTCACCTGGCTGGCTGCACTGGGTCACGATAGGATGGTGCACAAAACTGCAGTTGTGCTTTTTCCCCTGACCACGGGGGTGAGACACGGAGTAGTAGTCTGTCTGACCTCTGCTCCTCTCAGAGGCGTAATGAAACTTGAGGGGGCCCCCCTTCAAACTACATGGAGGGGGCCCCCCTCCCATTCTCCGAGCCAGTCTAGAGCTCTCAGGCCAGCAACCCGTCATACTGCAGGGGATGCGGGGCTATTGTTACGCACTGTCACCAATCCAGCCGTCATTAGTAACACTGGATGGTGGAGTCAAAGGTTGGGCTTAGTCTGTCAGCAGGCTGTCATAGGTGGTGGTCCATTCATTACAGGGTCCCTGCCATCAGTACGCCAGGGAAGTTTGCCCAATTTTAGGTGGGTTTCCTGATGCAGACTCCTGTCATGATATACAACATCGGGCTCACTCATCGTTCAGTTTTGACAAAAGTGCATCCACTGCTCCTTCTGGTTTCCGCTTCGATTTATCATATGAAGATGAACCTGGCGACGCTGTTCGTGAATGGAGCAGGGAGGCCGACTACATTCTAGCTGAGATTGAACTCTATACCGTACAAAGATGTGAGGCCATACCCGTCCCTTGATTGTGCCACGAAAATACATAATAAGAAGGTCTGTGGCTGCAGTGATTCGTGGATCATAAGAAGAAATACGGTTTTAAGAATTTTTTTCCCCTGATAAGAACGGTGGCTCCCCCGAACAGTGTGGATAGCAGCATTGAATACTGTTAAAGACAGCTTAAATTATTATTGATAGCTGAACTGAGAGCCTACAGCCATATACAAAGCAAAAAGGCCTTAAGACACCAAGACTCCATTGTTGGGTTCAACTAAAAATCAAAACGGTTTTATCTCTAAGATAACTTTACCGAATATTATTGCAAGCATGAAAGAGATAAAAAAAAGTGTGGACTTGAAAAAGGTGTTTTTATGAAATTATACACCGAAACGCGTTGACGCATTTGTTACATACGTCAAAGTCAAGGAACCAAGTCCCAGAATTGATCGATTGGACTGTGGACATTATGTGATTCCCTTGAATTGATATACCGATGATTATTGACAAAAATCACGGAATTTGTTGTCTCTTGTCGGTTCTCATTTTATATAATTTTTATATTTTTCTATAATTTTATAATTTTGTAATGATATTGTTTATGTATTAATGTTATTGTGACATTTTTAATGGTTTTAATGAAATTTTGATATCAATAAATGTACAGATTGTAACACTGTACTGTTCAGGCGCTTTTATAAGTTCTAAGATAGGATTATTGGGAATTAAGTACCACACATACACTAAGACAATAGAGTAGCACTGTTTTAATGAGAGGTGAATGTATGGATGTACGAATGAAATGTACTTTTGAGTTCTGATCCCAAGGGATATTTTATATTAATTTGGTTTCCGTTTTAAAAAATTAGACAATGCGACAATGCAGTATTTCAAAAGCAGATGTAACTACAAAGAGCAAATTTTGATAATTCATTTTTATAACCAGACAATAGCAATCTTAAGACGCATTGCATAGCTTCATACACACTTTGACCCAATTCCATCACTGCCTCTCTCTCTGTCAGTGAGTCAGTCAATCTCTCTCTGTCATTCAGTCTCTCTCAGTCAGTCAGTCTGTCCGTCAGTCAGTCTCTTTCTGTCAGTCTCTCTATCTCTCTCTCTTTCTGTCAGTCTCGCTCTGTCAGACAATCAGTCTCTTTCACAGTCAGTCTCTCTCTGTTTTTCGGCCTCTCTCTCTCTCTCTCTCTCTCGGTCAGTCAGTCATTCTCAATCAGTCAGTCTCTCTCTTTCTGTCAGTCAGTCTCTCCCTGTCAGTCAGTCTCTCTCTCTCTCTCTCTCTCTCTCTCTCTCTGTCAGTCTTTCTCAGTCAGTCAGTCTCTCTCTCTCAGTCAGCCAGTCTCTCTCAGTCAGTCAGTCTCTCTCTCTCAGTCAGCCAGTCTCTCTCTCTCAGTCAGTCTCTCTCTCTCTCTCTCTCTCTCTCTCTCTCTCTTTCTCTCTCTGTCAGTCAGTCTCTCTCTCTGTAAGTCTCTCTCTCTCTGTCAGTCAGTCTCTCTCTCTGTCAGTCAGTCTCTCTCTGTCAGTCTCTCTCTCTCTCTTAGTCTCTCTCTCTCTCTGTTAGTCAGTCTCTCTCTCTGTCAGTGTCTCAGACTCTCTCTCTGTCAGTCTCTCTCTCTCTCTTAGTCTCTCTCTCAATCAGTCTCTCTCTCTCTGTCGGCCAGTCTCTCTCTCTCTGTCAGTGTCTCAGTCTCTCTCTCTCAGTCAGTCTCTCACCCAGTCAGTCTCTCTCAGTCTGTTGAAAACTTATCTAGGACCCTAATTAAATATTCCCGATTTATGCCCTTATGTGGTTATAACAAATCATATCCTTATAAAGGCATAAGAATCATATCCATATTTAGTCATAGCCAATGCAGTCCAAATACGGCAAGGCTATTCCCATAGCCTCCTAGAAAGTACAACACGTTCTTTAAACAAACCAAGCCTCCAGCAGCCCGGGAATTCCCCCTGCTTTTGTTTTGATTTGTCCAAGAACTCCCGGAGTCCTGAAAGAACTGTAAGTTCTTAGTGATGTTTTATGTCCAACCTTACTTCAAATTCGGCACCTTCCAGGTATAAATATACCAGCAGCTGCCCTAACAAACACACGGTGGTTTGGAGCAGATCGGCCATCTACTTACCTGAAGCCCAGCTGTAACGAGAGCAGAAGGAAGCCGACCCTCTCATTGACGCACTGAGAGAGACGCTGTCTTTTCTCCTGCTGAGAAATCCAGCCCCAGTGTTTCCAGTCACCCTTGCGGGTTTCTGGGAGATCGAGTCCCGAGAACGAGATACAAGATCTCCTTCATTCTATAACCAAGGTACGGAGCTGATTAGGTGCTTAGAGAATTCTTGATTCAGATTCTTGGCAAAAACTAACTTAACTTAAACTGCAGCTCACTTACTCCTTCCCACGTACTAGGCTTAGGTTAGGTACATCGGGGTAGGCGTATCTTAGAAGCACCAGTTGAGTACGTTTAGTCAATGATTTTATGTATGTATATATTTTATTCATTTTAAGTATCTTATGGCTTAGAAACCATATAAATGCTTCTACAGTATTATTTCATAATACTCCTTTTACTGTACACACTTTACTTTATGACAAGTATTGCAATTGTGGCAATTCACTTCTCTTGCATGAGAAAGAGGACTGCTCAGTAAATAACAACTTTTATTGAAAACGCCCGTCTCTCTATTTCTCTGCACTCCTGGTGAAACTAAGCATGCACGATTGACTGAGTGAAATAGCTGTCTATTGTTTTCACACGACTCTGGAGATATACTCCTTATTCTGGAGGGAGCAAAGTTGTCATGTTAATGCGGTTATCAGAAGCTAATCCCTTCTTGTCTATTCAGGGAAGTTAACACCTCCTTGTTTACTCGAGAAAGTTTCTAGTGACCTCTGAGCTAGCTGGCATTCATAATTAAGTCTAACATATTCAATAGAGACCTAGTCAACCTCAGTCCTACGTCTAAACTATCGTTTATGTTATTTCAATGCGCAGAGCCTATTGGGAATATAGGAACTACACTACATGGCGCCCAACGTTTGGTAAGGCAATAATCTAACACTAGATACTAGTGTAACTCAGTCGTGCTTTTCACACAGACCCCTTTTTCCCGTAAAAACTCCAATAGACGTCTGGAGTGGGTGAAAGGTTAATATCTGCCAAAACTTAGAAGGATGAGAATCCTATGTATTAGTTTTTGGTTTAGTCAACGTTGAAAGATACAGTGTTCCAAAATATTGTGTACCTAATCTTTGTTTCCTTGAAACTTGCTCTGCAAACAAAAATGTTCTGTCAGAAAAATGTCAGATGACGACAGAGAAAGAGAGGAATTAGCAGCTCAACTTTTAGCGGATGACACAAGTCTCCAAAATGAAGACCCGGATGCTATACTCATCCCGGTCAATGTAAGGAAGAGTGTAACTTATAAATAATGGAGTATCACCAAGAGGTGGTACAGTCATATTTGTGGTAGAGGCCCATGAATATCGGCAGACAGAGGTATTCTATTCCTGGATACATTTTCCAGCAGCACACGCAGTGACACACGAGTTCCACTACTACAAAGTAGGGAATCTCCAGCGGAATATGCCCCTTTCAAGGACGTTGAAATTCCACTAACATACCAAGAGCATCTGCTCTGGTTTAATGGTGCCCTAAAACATCAAAATCACATTACCAGGCTCGGTCCATTAGGTAGACCAGGAGCCACATGGCCGGTTCTAACCAGCTATACACCAGATCCTGACATTGAAAAAATATCAGATCGAGAACTTTTAGTTCAGCTAAAACTACTAATTAAAATACATAGACAATTGGTCCAATATGTCATGCGGACTGCAACAGTCCAACCAGCAATAAAAATTCCATAGCACACCCCTCACCAAGAGAACACAAATAAAATTACACCACAGAATATACAATCAGCCAGAGGCAAAATACCCGCAAAACGGGAACAAATTCCATTCTGGTTAGCTCAAAAAATTACTCAGATAGAGGCAGTATTTCCTGATACTACACCTAATGAGAAACACAGAATTCTGACTATCTGCCTTCCAATGGGGATCGCACCACATGTGGAGGACTGTGACACTTGGGGCACAATCTTTGCTTCCATATACACAAAAACACATGGTGTTCCGTCCATGGCGGTTATACCAGACGTACTAAGACAGATTCAAAATGAATACAGTCCAGAACCTGCTTTAACTCTAGGTATGAAATTACTGAAAGACTTTAAGCAGGTCTCAGCTATATTACTAGCAAACATAAAAGGAGAAGCAGCATCTGTGGCGATCCGCCAGAAATTGAAAGAAACAGATATAGCAGACCAACCTTTTGAACTTGCCAGAATAATTGAAAAATCCTATGAAGAATTAGGTAGAGATAGTTTGGGTGGGAAACCACTAAAACCACAACTAACTGAAAATCCTGAAAAAACCTTTATTAAAAATAATCTCATTACTTCAAAAAAAGGTAGGGTAACAAAAAAACGACTCCCAGAGAAAAACAGTTTCAGTCCAGAGGAAGGTCTCATCAACGGAGAGATAGATCTCCAGAACGAGGAGGTAAGTCTCCCCACAGGGAGCCCTCTGAGAAAAGATACAACCTTAGAGATTGGGATAAATTAAGAAAACCTGACAGATATCAAGATATTGATACAAGTCCCTCTCGATCTTTTCAGACTTCCTCACAGAAATCGGAAAGAAGAGGACGGTCAGAACACAAAGAAGAGCACGTCAAGTCCAAAGACAAGGAACCTGCTCATCAAAGTAAAAAATTACAATTTCCAAAAAAGAAGGTAGCTAGTATTAAAATAAAACATGCCGAGGATTCTGAGGACACAACTGAAAAACGGAGAGTGGGCCCAGACAATGCTAGACAGCGCAGCAGAAGTGACCATAGCTCGCAAGATCCTGATGAATCTTCTGGAGACAGTGGACACAAATGAATACATTCAGGTGGAAACTGCAGACACCAGAGTCAGCATACCCCATAAAATATATGAAATAACATTACCTATAGAGGGGGACAAAACTAGGAAAATAAAGGGTCTCTTTTGGGATAACCTTTCGAAAAGCTATGATATCCTTCTAGCTGAAAAAGACTGGCCACCAGAGTTTGTCAGGAAGTGCCCATATGGCGAAGAAATGATTATGCCTGCCTTCTCAAATCACATTCCAATTCATAAAAAATACACATTTTCTAGAAAATGGGCAGTAGCCCAAGCCCCTGCATTATATAAAAATCATGTAGGATGGGATAAGGATTCTCCTCACCATAAAATTCAGTTAAAAAATCAACCTACTGCACAGAGGCAGTATCCTGTTAAGCAAGAAGCTAAAAAACAAGTCAGGGAGATCTTAGATCAACTTGAATACCAGGGGGTGATTGCAACATGCACCTCACAAATGAACAATCCTGTGTTTCCTGTCTCCAAGCCAGACGATTCATATCGTCTAGTTTTGGACTACAGACGCCTAAACTCTTGTTGCAAAACATTTGCAGTACAAAACTCACACAGTGCAGCACTAATGAATAACATCGTCCGCAAAAAATATAAAACGACATTAGATATTTCGAATGGTTTCTTTTGTCAAAACATAGCACCAGAAAGCAGGTATTTGACCGCTTTCTCCTGTATGGGGGCATAAAAACAATTTTGTCGTCTCCCACAGGGATTCAAGAACAGCCCAGGATTATTTTCAGCCAGGGTAACAGAGTTACTACAAATGTATGATGATGAGGCATTATCATATGTCGATGACATTTATCTTACAGACGACGACCTGGAGACACACTTGAAAAGAGTGAACACCATTATACTTGGGTTCGCAGCTGAAGGGTACAAATTCAACTTTAAGAAGTCACGAATTGCCCACCTCACTGTCCTATTTTTGGGATATGAGTTATCAAGTGAAAGCAAAAGCCTAGCAGACAACTTCTTAGAGAAGTGTGCAGTACTCCAAGCTCCAAAAACGCTGAAAAACTTACAATCAATTCTAGGTTTCCTGAATTTCGGAAGAACATACATTCTAAACTACGCAGAGAGGGTTAAACCACTCTACGAATTAATAAAACCTGATTTCAAACCAATTAATTGGACATAAAATCACACAAAAATTTTAAGATCAATACAAACAGACATGGTAACTAAAACAAAACTGCAAACACGCGCAAACGAACGCAACCTTGTATTCCGAGTCATCCCAGGAAGATGCGGATTCACGTACCTGACCTCTAATGAGGGAGAAACAGTACCAATAGCTTACAAATCACACTTGTACACACAAGCTGAAATGAAATTCAGTTCTACTGAAAAGATACTGACTGCGGTTCAAACTGCTGTAGCAAAAGAAAGAGCCCTAGCCCAAGGCAAGAGTATATCTGTTTTAACAGCAGTATCAGCCCTTGAGGCAGTAACAAGACCAAGCATTCCGAATGCTATGACATTAGATCCAAAATGGATACAATGGGAAAATTCTCTTGCTGCAACAGACGTGAAGAACAAGTTACTTACCTTCGGTAACGATATATCTGTAAGAAACAGTAGTTAGTATTAGATTCCTTACCTTAGAATATCCCCAGGCGTCAGTCTGGATCCGGGAACTTTTGCGAAGCAGTACCCCTGCGCGTCGGTAGGCGTGGTCTGCAGGCGTCCCCTGCGGCTCCGCGTCGTCGGCGTCGTGCGCCGTGATGACGTCGCTGGAGTATATAGACGCCGCCTCCGCGCGCTGACGTCAGTTCTTTGCACACAGCTTTTCCGCGCCAGAACACGCAGAGCCATGTGAGAACTAACACTGGTGCCAATTGAAACTAGGGCCCTGAAAGGGATGTCCTTAACCCTAGGTATCAGTTCGCAGAACGGGGAGGATGGGTGGGGCGGTAAGGAATCTAATACTAACTACTGTTTCTTACAGATATATCATTACCGAAGGTAAGTAACTTGTTCATCTGAAAGAAACAGGTTAGTATTAGATTCCTTACCTTAGAATAGATACCCCAGCAATACCAACCCCGGTGGTGGGTCTGCGAACCAATACAATCCTACACCAGAAAGTCCTGGAGGACCGAACGGCCAAAGAAGCCGTCCCTCCGGACTTGACTGTCCAGGCAGTAATGCCTCGCAAAGGTGTGCAGCGAGGCCCACGTAGCCGCCTGGCAAATGTCCTGCAAAGGGACTCCCCGGCCCAGGGCAGTAGTAGCCGCCGTGGCCCGAGTGGAATGGGCCCTCAGCCCAACAGGAGGCTCCTTCCGAGCCAAAGAGTAGCATGCTTTGATGCACAGGACGACCCACCGATAGATGGTTCGTTTCTGTACCGCCCTTCCCTTCTTCTCACCCACGTAGCCAACAAACAGTTGGTCATCCACCCGGAACTGGCGTGTGCGATCCATATAAAATGAAAGCGCACGTTTTGGGTCCAGACGATGGAGCCGCTCTTCATCTTTTGAAGGATGCGGAGGTGGGAAGAAGGAGGGTAAGGTGATGGACTGCCCGATGTGAAAAGCAGAAACTACTTTGGGCAGGAAAGAAGGTCTAGTCCTAAGAACCACCTTGTCAGGATGAACGGACAAGAAAGGAGGTTTAACAGAAAGAGCCTGGAGCTCACTCACTCTCCTGGCAGAGGTGATGGCAACCAGGAAGGCCGTCTTTAAAGTGAGAAGACGGAGAGGACAGGAATGAAGCGGCTCAAAGGGAGCACACATCAAGAATGTCAGAACCAGGTTCAAGTCCCACTGAGGCATCACGAACGGAACAGGTGGATACATGTGCGTGATGCCTTTCAAGAATCTCAGTACAATAGGGGACTTGAATAAAGATGGCTGATCAGGTAGCCTTAAGAAGGCGGAAAGGGCAGAAAGGTAGCCCTTGATAGTGCCCAGAGCAGAGCCCTGCTGGGCAAGAGAAAGAAGGAAGAGGAGAACCTCGGAAAGAGGGGCAGAAAGGGGATCCACAGCCTTCGCTGTGCACCATGCCACAAATCTGTTCCACCGGCAGGCGTATACCGACTTTGTGGAGGGACGCCTGGCTGCCAGAATCACATCACAGACTTCAGGAGGCAAGTCAAATGGCCTCAACTGTCGCCGCTCAATCTCCAAGCATGGAGGTGGAGACTGGACAGGTTCGGGTGGAGGACCGTCCCCTGCTGCTGTGACAGAAGGTCCTCCTGAAGGGGCAGGCGGATCGAGGGACCGACTGACATGCTGAGTAGCTCGGGATACCAGTACCTTCGAGCCCAGTCCGGAGCCACAAGGATAACTTGGGCCCGGTCGCGCCTGATCTTCTTCAGCACTCTGGGCAGAAGTGGTATAGGCGGAAAGGCGTACAACAGACCGCAACTCCACTCGCGCCGAAAGGCGTCGCCGAGCGAGTGCCGTCTTGGAAACTCCAACGCGCAGAACTGATGACATTGCGCGTTCTCTTCTGTGGCGAATAGATCTAACCAAGGCTCTCCCCATTGCAGAAAGAGGCCTTTCGCCACGTCCGAGTTCAGACGCCATTCGTGATCCACCGAGCACCGACGGCTGAGTTCGTCCGCCCTGGCGTTCAGAGAACCTGCCAGGTGTTGAACCGTCAGAGTCACGCCCTGACGTTCCAGCCATTGCCAGAGACGCAGGGCCTCCTGGCAAAGGGTCCATGACCCCACACCGCCCTGTTTGTTGCAGTACCACATGGCGGTGGTGTTGTCCGTGAACACCTGCACTACACTCCCGTTGACAAAGGGGAGGAATGCCTTCAGTGCTAGGCGAATCGCCCGCAGCTCCAACATGTTGATATGGAGCCGGGACTCCGCCGGAGACCAGATGCCTCTGATCTCCGCCTCTCCCAAGTGGCCACCCCAGCCCTGGAGGGACGCGTCCGTCACAACCACGTGCTCCGGTTGGGGAAGGGAGAGGGATCTGCCTCTGACCCAATCGCGGTCCTGGAGCCACCACTGCAACTGTCTCGCAGTGCCCTCCGAGATCAGGACATGGTCGGAAAGGTTGCCCTGATGCTGGGCCCACTGAAACTTCAGGTCCCACTGCAGAGCCCGCATCCGCCACCTGGCGTGATGCACCAGAAGGATGCAGGAGGCCATCAGCCCCAGAAGCCGCAGCGTCAACCTGACCGAAACCCGGGATAACGGCTGAAAGATGGGAATCAAGGCCTGAATATCCCGGACCCGCCGTTCCGGAGGATAAACCCGAAACTGCGCCGAGTCGAGAACCGCTCTGATGAAAAGGAGCTTTTGAGAGGGACACAGGTGTGATTTCGGCACATTGATGGAAAACCCCAGCTCGTGCAGGAGGTCTGCCGTCACCTTCAACAACCAGTCTTCGAGGTAGGGGAAGACTGAAACCCCTAACCGGCGCAGATGAGCTGCGACCACCGCCATCACTTTCGTGAACACCCGTGGGGCGCTGGTAAGGCCGAATGGGAGCACGATAAACTGAAAGTGCTCGTGGCCTACCGTGAACCGCAGGTAACGCCGGTGGGCCGGCAGGACGGGGATGTGAAAATACGCATCCTGCAAGTCCAACGCTACCATCCAGTCTTGTGGGTCTAGAGCAGCCAAGACCTGAGCCAAAGTCAACATCTTGAACTTCTCCTTCCGGAGGAAGCCGTTGACGTTCCGTAGGTCCAAGATAGGACGTAGGCCCCCTTTGTCCTTCTTGGGTACCAGAAAGTAGTGGGAGTAGCAACCACACCCTACTTCTGGCCCAGGAACGCGCTCGATGGCCCCCTTGGCCAAGAGGGCCGTAACTTCCTCCTGCAGAAGTGTCAAGTGGTCCCCCGACACACGGTGGTTCTGCGGTGGCATGGCTGGAGGAGTGGTCTCGAAGGGGAGGGAGTAGCCCCTTCGGACGAGATGCAGCACCCACCTGTCCGAAGTGATAGTGCGCCAGCGGGAGTGGTGATGGCGAACCCTGCCACCCACTGGCGTCACATGGGCCTGAAAGCTCGGACTAGGAGGATTTGGAGGCTGCTGCGGGGGGAGGTGTGGACTGACCTCGCCGCTGTCCCCGACCGCCACCATGGCGGAATCCACGGCCGCCACCGCACTGAGGAGCGTTCTGCGGTGCGTGGCTGGCAGCACGTGTGGGACCGCCCCTTCCGTGGCCACGAAAGGAGCGAAACGAACCCGTTTGCTGGCGCTGGGTCGAGAGACCCAAGGACTTGGCCATGACCCTGGAGTCCTTGAAGCGCTCAAGCGCGTTGTCCGCTTTGTCGCCGAACAGGCGACTGCCATCGAATGGCATGTCCATCAGGGCATTCTGGACATCCGGCGAGAAGTTGGCGGATCTCAGCCAAGCATGGCGACGAATCGCCACCGTCGTGGACATTGCTCTGCCCAGCGAGTCGGTCGTGTCAAGACCACACCGTATGGAATACCTTGCCGCATCTCGGCCTTCAACCAAAGCCTGGCCGAGCTTGTCCCGTACCTCCTGCGGGCATTGCGGCAGGCACTCTGCGACCGTATCCCACAGAGAGTGGGTGTAGCGGCCCAAGAGGCATGCGGTGTTGCAAGACCGCAGCCCCAGACTCAGAGACGAGAAGACCTTCTTGCCATACTGGTCGTACCGCTTAGATTCCCGATCGGGCGGAGCCGACGGAAATGCGGACTAGGAAGTGGAGGCCTGGATCACCAGACTGTCAGGGGAGCGATGGGTGGACAGGAAGGCAGGGTCTTCCGAACACGGACGGTGGCGCCTGGCAACGTTCCGATCAACAGGTGAACCGGAAGCGGGCCTGGACCACGTGCCCAAAAGGACATCCGTCAAGGCGTCATTAAACGGCAGCAGAGGCTCCTGTGGACATGACTGCGGTTTGAATACCTCGGTGAGGATGTTAGGCTTCACCTTAGCGACGGGGAGCTCAAGGCTCAAGGCCTTGGCAGCCCTCATCAGTACCACCGAATAAGCAGCCCCAGCCTCCGACGCCACAGTGGGAGGCGAGACAAACCCAGGGTTAGGCGATTCGTCCAGACCACTGGCATCACCCAAGTCACCTGCCCAGTCCACGTCGTACTGGCATTCTTGTGACAGAGGGTCCTCAGACCCCTCCCAACCCTCTCCATAATCGTCCTCATCGCCATAGTTTGAGTCAACGATATAAACCGGCTCCTTGGAGCCAATGGGCCCCAACGGCGCCGGACTCGGCATCGGACGATGCCGGTCCGACTCCGCGTCCGGATTCGGAGAGGGAATGGGGGTGGCGCCGCGCGGCGCCGGCGTCGGAGCCCCGACGCCGGCCGGAACCGACGTCGGAGTCACGGCGCCGCGCGGAGACGGCACCACGGGGTGCCCCGATGGAATCGGCGCCGGAGAGGCCGGTTGACCCGCCGGCGACGACCCTGAAGAGCCCAGCGGCGCCGGGGCCGGAACCGCCGGCGGCGTCGGGGCAGGTGCACCCGAACCGCTCGGGCCCCCAGACGGGACCGACGGGCCCGCAGGCGCCGTAGGCCCCGCTGGAGGAGACAGCGCCCTCATGGCCATGAGGAACTCCTCAATCTCCTCGCGCGACGCGCCTTCCCCAGGGACCGACGGGTATGGGGCAGACGGCGTCGGCGACCCACGCGGGGCCGCGGGGGTGGGGCCACCCGAACCCCCGGCCGCATCACGCGGACGTCGGGGGGAGTCGGGGGTACGATGACGACGCCCCGACTTCTTGTGTCGCTTACCTGAGGAACCGGAGGAATGGTGACGACTTCCGGAGCGCTCGTGGCGGCTCCGCGACCGTTCTCTCGACCGCTCCCTCGACCTCCGTCCGGACCGGGACCGCTCTCGACGCGGGGCCGACACCCGGAGCTCGAGTAGCTTGCGGGACCGCTCCCGTCTAGCCTTACTCGTCAAGGCCCGGCAGTCGACGCAGGACTCCACGTCGTGGTCCGCGCCCAGACACCGGAGGCAGAGTCGATGGTGGTCGGTGACCGACATCAAGCGGTCGCACCCGTCACAACTTTTAAAACCGGGCATCCTACCGGCACCTGAAAGAGTTAGAGTTATCAAAAACTTAGGTCAAAAGACCGGAGTACTGCTCTTCGGATCTGCGCTAACTGGCGCGGAAAAAAGAAGTACTGACGTCAGCGCGCGGAGGCGGCGTCTATATACTCCAGCGACGTCATCACGGCGCACGACGCCGACGACGCGGAGCCGCAGGGGACGCCTGCAGACGACGCCTACCGACGCGCAGGGGTACTGCTACGCAAAAGTTTCCGGATCCAGACTGACGCCTGGGGATATTCTAAGGTAAGGAATCTAATACTAACCTGTTTCTTTCAGATACACGCATTTGATCCGAAAATGAAAAAACTAGAAGATCTGGAATACGAACATGAATGTCCTCTGTCAATCGAAATTCTGCCTCTCGAACAGTATTCGTGTGTAATATACACGGACAGATTTGCACAACACTACGTTGTGGAAAAACAAATTTACAATGCAGCATGCGCGATTGTTAAAGGTCGCTGGCGCTTAGGTAAATTCAGACCGATGGTCACCAAAACTTAATCATTCAGAAACAGTACAGCTCAGCGAGCTGAAATAAGATCTTTAAAGATGGCGCTTGAAAATGCCGATCGCGAATTCCCCACACTAATAGTGTGCGATTCACATTACTGCGTCCAGTCTTACAATAATGACATGCAGACATGGATCAAAAACGGTTACAAAGATGACACAGGTGCCACAATAAAGCATTAAAAACTTTGGGAACAAGTAGTTCTTTTGCAGAAAGAACTACAAAAGACTCACGTGATACATACACTGAGTCATCGACATGATGGCGTTCACGTTGCAGGGAATTCATTGGCTAACAGAGCCACAGCGGCAGCTGTCAAACCAGCTTCCGTAGCCACAAAAAAGCGTTCTAAAAAACAAATAGATGGAGAAACGTTACTAGCAGTAAAAGCCTCAATGGAAGGCAATTATGTGGCGTTGCCTCTAAATTATCCACTCGGAAATATATACATAATTGATGCGAACTCCGTTCCGTTTGCTCGAATCCCTGGAGTGGGAGATAGGGTCATTCCAGACACATGGGAATGGGTCTGAGGCACCAAGAGATCTTGAAATCTCTAATAGAATTACAATCACAATGCTGGTGGCCGGGGATGAACGTGCAAATTTACAACTTTGCAATGAATTGTCAGGACTGCAACAGAGATCGCAGTTGTGACCCGAACCAGACACCAGCCCAGATACCTTTATTAGAAAGCATTAGGCTATCTAAACGCAAACATCCAGATGGAAAAAGGCGATCCCATAATTATTAAGACGAGATTCATTTAGATGAGGCCCCACCGCTCGGCTGACGCCAGAACTGTTATAAAAGATTTGCGAGTCTTTATCAGCACATATGCAATTGGCATGCTACATTCTGACCAGGGTCCTGCGTTTAGCTCTTGAGCTTACAAGGAGGCCATGACCAGCATGGGCATTGTATTGCGATACTCTAGTCCATTCCATCCAGAGGGAAATGCGGTAGTGGAGAGAAAAAACCGGGACATAAAGTAATCTATAACAGCGAGGGTATTAGGTTCGGGTGACGGGTGGGTCAAACATCTAACAAGTGTCCAACGTAGTCTTAATAATCTGCCAAGAAATTCTCTAGGAGGTATCACTCCGTACGAACGTTTGTTTGGTACCAGAATGATCATTCATGACCTTGATCGTCATGCTTCAGTGGTGAAACAAAAAAACTTTGATATCAAAGATCGTTTGGCTGTTTTACAGGACTAAAATGAAACAAGAAGAAGTCTAAGTAACATAAAGCTAAAGCCAACGGCCACTGAAGAAAAAACACTTGTCCCAGCAAGACCTGTCTGGATTCCGAAGATTGGGGATCTAGTCAGAGAAAAGATCGTGGTGAAGAAGGAATTTGGGCCTTCTTACAGAAAAGCAGTACCTGTCTTAGCTGCCAGCGGAACAAGATCAGTAGTACTACCGCCCCTTGCTCGTAAAAAGGAGAACAGAGTTGTATCAATCGACCTGGTAAAACCACAATCATGTGGCCAATAATAAGTAGTAGGCCCAGTGGACTCCCAAGAAGTAGAAGAAGACCAAACCGTGCTACAACCCAAGAGGTTCAAACTGAGAGACTAATCACATTTGATAAACCTGCAGTGAATAAAAAAGGACTATGCAACAAAGCCATGGAACTCGTGCCTCTTGAAACCCAAATTGCAACAGTTCGTCAAGAAACACCAATCTACAATGATGTAGCCTCTGAACATACAGAATCAAAGATTAATAACAATCCGGAAGCAATTCCAACAATTGACAGAACTGCATCTGGCTACTTCATCAATTTCGATGACTTTTCTGATGATCAAAGTGAACATGAAGAAACGCCAGCAACTAAAACTTTCAAAGAAAAAATAACTGAACTCTTTCATCAACTCAAAGAAACATATCTGATTTAACCATGGATTGAATTATGGATTGTGTTAGGTGTACTTTTCCTCCTTCTGTGGCTCATCTTGATTTTAAGTTTGGGTAGATTTATTGATGGAAAACATAGTACAATGAACACAGCAAGTCAGAACATCAACTTGGTCCTAAAGCCTCACAGATCTTCTCACATTGAAAAAAGAGAACTATCATCAGTGAACATCACAGCCATTCCTATACCTGGTGGTGTAGCATGGGACACAACTGATTACGAAATCTATGGCCCAGTTGAACTCTTGAAATATCCACACCAGTTCAAGGTTTCATTAAGTGACTTTGTATCACCAAGTACTTTCTCTTATGATTGGGACTTTGAAAATATTAATAATATGATGTCAGATTTAGAAATGTCAGCAAAATTCACAGAGCATGATTATTTAGAAGGCTCATCAAATTATGAAAGAAATGTATTGCTATAATCATTATGGTCATCACTATTTGCATAAATCTGCTAATCCTAGAAATGTTTTTACTTATAATAAATGGGAACATTGCCCAACACCGCCAAAAGGCAGCTCGAAAACATTCTATGAGAAATTCCCATACTTCTCAGGGTCTAACAACACAGATCCAGAAACGTTTTATTACAAAATATTAAATAAGACAGGAATGAAAAACATGTTGACAAATACTAAATTGATTTATTCTGAAAATTTTTATGAAAAAATGTCTACATTTGGTTTTGAATTTTGGAAAAACAACATTGAAACAAAAACCATTTGGGGTACAAAAGATTGGCAGGTACAAGGTCTAGAATCATTATTTAGAGCCTGCATGATCCCAGAACAAATAATGTTCCTGAATGACACCATTCAACAGACAACCTGTCTTGGCCTAGCCAAGATAAAGGACTTAAACAAACCGTCTATTCCAAAGCCCATACCTGATAGTAATAGCACTACAGATGTGGAGATAGACCTATCCCATATTTTACACCAAAACAGAACAAATCCTGATTGGAAAAAATGGTTGATCTGGCCCACAGACACTAATAACTGTCAAGATAGATTCCTGAACAAAACACAGGGGTACAAACAGAACAGGCTAGACCCAAGATATTCCCAGAGACAACATCCAGGGATAGTTACAACATACAGTGTAGGAAAACTATGCCTCTAATGGCTACAGAAATCTACACTGCAGGAAATTAAGCAACACTTGACTTTACTTAAAGAAGGTGCTGACTTGCGAGATTTCATATTGGGACCTCATAAACAGCGTCAAAAATGTTTCATATACGCCGGTATATACGCTGCTTACAACGAAGCTTGGAAAGTAATGCAAATTGAAACTGCTGAAAAAATACGAGAAATTGATCGTATTAATTTGGAAAAATCACTGTCTGTAGTGGACAATGGGTTAACGACTCTGTCCTCCAGAATTTATTCACTGGACAGCATTGTATCATCTGCTATTGATATAATAGAACAGGATATGCTAATGTTACAAGATGGCCAGTCCCAATTACGTTCTATTGTACAGGTAGGCTGGACGTTACAAAATCGGCGTTCAGGCTACGTGCCATGGCGTCTAATCAACACAACGTCATTATTTTCTATCTTTAACCTTACTGATAAACCAATCAGTTTGGCACAAAAAGGAGCAGACTATACGATTCTGAGCATTGAAAAACTTGAGAGATTACCATTTACAATGTCAGAAAGACCTGTCATTGAATGGATAATACATGGTACAATTACAATTCCGATGCCAAAAGTATATACCAGCAGGCCTGTATGAAAGGTTGGGTAAGGGATACATCAAGTCACCTTGGAATTTACCTAATACACATAAATGTTAAAGTGAAGGGAAAAAATAAGTATTTCTTAGTGGTAACAACTGTAAAAATTCACTAAGCGGTACACTACTGTGTCAAGGTATTAACTTGCATGGAGCCTGCGAAGGTTCATCAAACAACCTTTTATGTCATCTGCATGGCACCCCTGCAACACAGATAGAGCCTTTTTTCAGACAGCTTTCCAACGGCAGCTATGTTATAATAAGTGACCACAGCTGTTGTGGCATAGTGCCAGGAATTGCCTATCTCGTGAGCGTTACTTCCAGGGTCATTTGCTGTATGCAAGTATTGTATCCAAACAGCAAACCAGACAAGGAGGCAGCAATATGGCCTTCTCAGAATAGCTCTCCTATTCAAATTGATACTTTAAGCAGAATGAAGTCTATTCTTTTACAGACAACTGTGCCTTTAACCTCGTCCAAAGAGACGAATGATCTGCAAGTTGCAAGGACAGCGGCAGAGATACATACACTATTATCAACAAATTGCCCCGTGCATTTCGTAGAAATGTTAGGTCAAATCTTAGACATGTCAGATACCAGTGGCATTGCACATGTATTTAAGACCATTTTTTCGGGACTATTAGCACCCTTTCAAGTAGTCCTGAACATCTTCCCGAATTTCGTGCACTCTGTGTTCAGTGGCCTGCCTCTTCTTTTGGGACTCGTAGCAGGAATTTTATTTTTGTTCCTTATGCTCCAATATGGCAAGTCAAGTCACAGACAAAACTCAGGCTACAATGGAAGAAACGATCCTTGCGATGAGATGCCGAGAAAGGATAACTAAAGTACTCGGCTTAGCTCAGCTAAGAGATCTGAATAACACATGGCTTCTTTCATTCAGACCAATCTGGCAAGATTGCATCTTACATGTTCTACGATGCCTGCTATGCGGAGAAGAATGCGTGTTGAACGTCTGTCTTACACTACCATCAGCAGTACCTATGGATATCGATACTTTGCTTGGTTCGGTAACGGCTCATGCAACGTGTTGTCCCCAATGGCTACCTATTCTGATGACGGCATTCGTTGAGACTTCACCATTACGATTAGGTGGCGGTGAGGTACGAGATGAAAGCGGCACACAGGTACAACCTTCTGTGAGCATTGCTGATCCAGACATCGATGATGGCAATGATTCTCACATATGCACTATTTCAGCTTTTTCGAACTTAGTCGAACTTTCACCTACTGTTGTAGACCAATTTTTTGCCAGCCTGTCTGATTTGATGTTCTCTCCTAACAACGAGAATAACTTTTAAAACAAAGAGCACACAGCGTTCCCTGAGCTCTGAATTTGGCCTTCAGTTTTGATAAACAACACTACTGAAAACAATTGGAACTATTTTTTTCCCCTGAAAGCGAAATTATTTTTCCATTTCCAAAATATTTACCTTTTTTTTGGGACATGGTACTCTGCTTAAAGTAGAACTATTCCTAGAGAACAAGATTTCTATTTTGAAACTCTAGAGACAATATTTTGATTCAGCCTCTAGCACATGTACAGTCTTGTATAAATATGTGATGAAATGGTCTCGACCTTCTCTTCTGTAATAAGAGCCATTTCATAAATGTAATTTTCGCACTTCATTCAGCCGATATTTAAATATGCATTATTTGATTTATACCACTGCTTGAGAAACGTACAGTATTAATACTCATTTTTCGTGTATATACCATATACCATTTCAAATGCATTTTATATATTTTGGGGTGGGTTGGAAAACACATGCATCACTTTATGTTTAGTATTGCTTAGTATTTTAGTAATGATTGACATAATACATGGAGTGGGTGTTGTAAACGTATCTAGGACCCTAATTAAATATTCCCGATTTATGCCCTTATGTGGTTATAACAAATCATATCCTTATAAAGGCATAAGAATCATATCCATATTTAGTCATAGCCAATGCAGTCCAAATACAGCAAGGCTACTCTCATAGACTCCTAGAAAGTACAACGCGTTCTTTAAACAAACCAGGCCTTCAGCAGCCCGGGAATTCCCCCTGCTATTGTTTTGATTTGTCCAAGAACTCCTGGAGTCCTGAAAGAACTGTAACTTCTTAGTGACGTCTTATGTCCAACCTTACGTCGAACTCAGCACCTTCCAGGTATAAATATACCAGCAGCTGCCCTAACAATCACACGGTGGTTTGGAGCAGATCAGCTATCTACTTACCCGAAGCCCAGCTGTAACGAGAGCCGAAGGAAGCCGACCCTCCCATTGACGCACTGAGAGAGACGCTGTCTTTTCTCCTGCCGAGAAATCCAGCCCCAGTGTTTCCAGTCACCCTTGCGGGTTTCTGGGAGATCGAGTCCTGAGAACGAGATACAAGACCTCCTTCATTCTATAACCAAGGTACGGAGCTGATTAGGTCCTTAGAGAATTCTTGATTCAGAATACTGGCAAAAACTAACTTAACTTAAACTGCAGGTCACTTACTCCTTCCCACGTACTAGGCTTAGGTTAGGTACACCGGGTCAGGTGTATCTTAGAAGCACCAGTTGAGTACGTTTAGTCAATGATTTTATGTGTGTATATATTTTATCTGTTTTAAGTATCTTATGGCTTAGAAACCATATAAATGCTTTTACAGTATTATTTCATAATACTCCTTTTACTGTATGCACTTTACGGCAATTAACTTCTCTTGCATGAGAAAGAGGACTGCTCAATAAATAACAACTTTTATTGAAAACACCCCTCTCTCTATTTCTGTGCACTCCTGGTGAAACTAAGCATGCACGATTGACTGAGTGAAATAGCTGTCTATTGTTTTCACACGACTCTGGAGATATACTCCTTATTCTGGAGGGAGCAAAGTTGTCATGTTAATGCGGATATCAGACGCTAATTCCTTCTTGTCTATTCAGGGAAGTTAACACCTCCTTGTTTACTCGAGAAAGTTTCTAGTGACCTCTGAGCTAGCTGGCATTCATAATTAAGTCTAACATATTCAATAGAAACCTAGTCGACCTCAGTCCTACGTCTTAACTATCGTTTATGTTATTCCAATGCGCAGAGCCTATTGGGAATATAGGAACTACACTACAAGTCAGTCAGTCTCTCTCACTTAGTCAGTCTCTCTCTGTCAGTCTCTCTCTTAGTCAGTCAGTCTCTCTCTCTGTCAGTCATTCTCTCTGTCAGTCTCTCTCTGTCAGTCTCTCTCTGTCAGTCTCTCCCCCTGTCAGTCCCTCTTTCTGTCAGCCCCTCTCTCTGTCAGTCTCTCTCTAAGTCAGTCTCTCTCTCTGTCCGCCTCTCTCTGTCTTTCTCTCTCAGTCACTCAGTCTTCCAGTCTCTCTCTCTCTGTCAGTCTCTCTCAGTCAGTCTCTCTCTCGCAGTCAGCCAGTCTCTCTCAGTCAGATTCTCTCTCTCTCAGTGACTCTCTCTGTCAGTCTCTCTTTCTGTCAGTCAGTCTCTCTCTCAGTCAGTCTCTCTCACTCTCAGTAAGTATCTTACTGTCAGTCAGTCTCTGTCGGTCAGTCTCTCTCTCGCTCTGTCAGTCTCTAAGTCTCTCTGTCAGTCAGTCTCTCTCTCTCTCTCTGTCAGTCTCTCTCTCAGCCAGTCAGCCTCTCCCTCTCTCTTAGTCTCTCTTTCTCAGTCAGCCAGTCTCTCTCTCCCAGTCAGTCAGTCTCTCTCAGTCAGTAATTCTATGTTTACCTCAGTCAGTCAGTCTCTCTCTCTCTGTCAGTCAGTCTCTTTCTCTCTCTCTCTGTCAGTCTCCCTCTCAGTCAGTCTCTCTCAGTCAGTCAGTCGGTCTCTTTCGCAGTCAATCTCTCTCTCTCTCTCAGTCAGTCAGTCTCTGCCTCTCTCTCTAAGTCTCTCTCTCTCACAGTCAGTCAGTCTCTCTCTCTCAGTCAGTCAGTATCTCTCTACCTCAGTCAGTCAGTCTCTGTCAGTCAGTCAGTCAGTCTCTCTCTCTGTCAGTCAACCTCACTCTCTCTCAATCAGTATCTCTCTCTCTGTCAGTCAGTCAGTCTCCCTCTTAGTCAGCCAGTCTCTCTCTCTCTTAGTCAGTCTCTCGGTCAGTCAGTATTCAGTCTCTGAGTCAGTCAGTCAGTCTCTACTCTCTCTCCACTGTCTCTCTCTCCACTCCCTCTCCACTGTCTCTCCACTCTCTCTCTCTCTCTCTACTCTCTCTCCACTCTCTCACTTTCTCTCCACTCTCACTCTACTCTCTCTCCACTGTCTCTCCACTCTCTCTCAACTCTCTCTCCACTCTCCACTCTCTCTCCACTGTCTCTCTCCACTCTCTTCACTCTCTCTCTCTACTGTCTCTCTCCATTCTCTCTCCACTGTCTCTCTCTCCACTCCCTCTCGCTCTCCACTCTCTCGCAACTCTCTCTCTACTCTCTCTCCACTCTCTCTCAGTCTCTCTGTCTCTCTTAGTCTCTCTCTCTCAGTCAGTCTCTCTCTGTCGGTCAGTCTCTCTCTCTCTGTCTCTGTTAGTGTCTCAGTCTCTCTCTCAATGTCTCTCTCTCTGTCAGTCTCTCTCTTAGTCAGTCAGTCTCTCTCTGTCTGTCAGTCCCTCTATCTGTCAGTCTCTCTCTCTGTCTCTCTCTCTGAGTCGCTCTGTCTCAGTCAGTCAGTCTTCCAGTCTCTCTCTCCCTGTCAGTTTCTCTCTCTCTCAATGTCTCTCTCTGTCAGTCTCTCTCTTAGTCAGTCAGTCTCTCTCTGTCTGTCAGTCCCTCTATCTGTCAGTCTCTCTCTCTGTCTCTCTCTCTGAGTCGCTCTGTCTCTGTCAGTCAGTCAGTCTCTCTCTCTGTCAGTCAACCTCACTCTCTCTCAATCAGTATCTCTCTCTCTGTCAGTCAGTCAGTCTCCCTCTTAGTCAGCCAGTCTCTCTCTCTCTTAGTCAGTCTCTCGGTCAGTCAGTATTCAGTCTCTGAGTCAGTCAGTCAGTCTCTACTCTCTCTCTACTGTCTCTCTCTCCACTCCCTCTCCACTGTCTCTCCACTCTCTCTCTCTCTCTACTCTCTCTCCACTCTCTCACGTTCTCTCCACTCTCACTCTACTCTCTCTCCACTGTCTCTCCACTCTCTCTCAACTCTCTCTCCACTCTCCACTCTCTCTCCACTGTCTCTCTCCACTCTCTTCACTCTCTCTCTCTACTGTCTCTCTCCATTCTCTCTCCACTGTCTCTCTCTCCACTCCCTCTCGCTCTCCACTCTCTCCCAACTCTCTCTCTACTCTCTCTCCACTCTCTCTCAGTCTCTCTGTCTCTCTTAGTCTCTCTCTCTCAGTCAGTCTCTCTCTGTCGGTCAGTCTCTCTCTCTCTGTCTCTGTTAGTGTCTCAGTCTCTCTCTCAATGTCTCTCTCTCTGTCAGTCTCTCTCTTAGTCAGTCAGTCTCTCTCTCTGTCTGTCAGTCCCTCTATCTGTCAGTCTCTCTCTCTGTCTCTCTCTCTGAGTCGCTCTGTCTCAGTCAGTCAGTCTTCCAGTCTCTCTCTCTCCCTGTCAGTTTCTCTCAGTCAGTCATTCTCCCTCTCTCTCTCGCAGTCAGCCTGTCTCTCTCAGTAAGTCTCTCTCTCTCTCTCTGTCAGTGACTCTCTCTGTCAGTCGCTCTCTCTGTCAGTCATTCAGTCTCTCTCTCTCTCTGTCAGTCAGTCTCTCTCTGTCTGTCTCTCTCTCTCTCAGTCAGTCTCTCTCTGTCGGCCAGTCCCTCGCTCTGTCGGTCAGTCTCTCTTTCTCTGTCAGTCTCTCTCTCAGTCTCTAAGTCTCTCTGTCAGTCTGTCTCTCTCTCAGCCAGTCTCTCTCTCTGTCAGTCTCTCTCTCTCTCTGTCAGTCAGTCTCTCTCTCTCTCTTAGTCTCTCTCTCTCTGTCAGTCAGTCTCTCTCTCCCAGTCAGTCAGTCTCTCTCAGTCAGTCATTCTCTCTCTACCACAGCCAGTCTCTCGCTCTCTGTCAGTCAGTCTCTCTCAGTCAGTCAGTCTCTCTCGGTCAGTCAGTCTCTCTCTCTCTCTCCCTATCTCTCTGTCAGTCTCTCTGTCAGTCAGTCTACTCTCTCTCTGTCAGTCTCTCTCTCTACTCTGTCCACTCTATCTCCACTGTCTCACTCTCTCTCCACTCACTCTCCACTCTCTCTCCACTCTCGCTCTCCAACCTCTCCACTTTCTCTCTCCACTCTCTCTCTCCCCACTCTCTCTCTCCACTCTCTCTCCACTCTCTCTCTTTCGACTGTCTCTCTCCACTCTATCTCTCTACTCTCGCTCAACTCTTCTCTCTCTCTCTACTCTCGCTCCACTCTCTCTCTCTCTCCACTCTCTCCACTCTCTCTCCACTGTCTCCCTCCACTCTCTCTCTCTACTCTCTCACTACTCTCTCTCCAGTGTCTCTCTCTCCAGTCTCTCTCCACTCGCTCTCTACTCTCTCTCTCTCTACTCTCTCTCCACTCTCTCTCCACTCTCTCTCCACGCTCTCTCTCCACTCTCTCTCCACTGTCTCCCTCTACTCTCTCTCTCTACTCTTTCTCCACTCTCTTTCCACTGTCTCCCTCTACTCTCTCTCTCTCTACTCTTTCTCGACTCTCTCTCCACTGTCTCTCTCTCCAATCTCTCTCTCCACTCTCTCTCTCTCTCTCTTCACTCTCTCTCCAGTCTCTCCACTCTCTCTCTCTCTCCATTCTCCACTCTCTCTCTCCACTCTCTCTCCACTCTCTCTCCACTGTCTCCCTCCAGTCTCTCTCTCTACTATCACTCCACTCTCTCTCCACTGTCTCTCTCTCCACTCTCTCTCTCTCTCTCTCCACTCTCCCTCCACTCTCTCTTCACTCTCTCTCCACTATCTCTCCACTGTCTCTCCACTGTCTCTCTCCACTCTCTCTCTCTCTCTCCACTCTCTCTCCACTCTCTCTCTCCACTCTCTCTCTCCACTCTCTCTCTACTGTCTCTCCACTGTCTCTCTCCACTCTCTCTCTCTCTCTCCACTCTCTCTCCACTCTCTCTCCACTCTCTCTCTCCAATCTCGCTCTCTACTCACTCTCTCCACTGTCTCTCCACTGTCTCTCTCCACTCTCTCTCTCTCTCTCTCTCTCTCTCTCTCGCCACTCTCTCTCCACTCTCTCTTCACTCTCTCTCTACTCTCTCTCTCCACTCTCTCTCCACTGTCTCCCTCCAGTCTCTCTCTCTATTATCACTCCAGTCTCTCTCTCTATTATCACTCCACTGTCTCTCTCCACTCTCTCTCTCTCTCCACTCTCCCTCCACTCTCTCTCTCTCTCTCCACTCTCTCTCCACTCTCTCTCTTCACTGTCTCTCCACTATCTCTCTCCACTCTCTCTCTCTCTCTCCACTCTCTCTCCACTCTCTCTCCACTCTCTCTCTCCACTCTCTCTCTCCACTCTCTCTCTCCACTGTCTCTCCACTCTCTCTCTATTCTCTCTCCACTCTCTCTCTCCACTCTCTCTCCACTGTCTCCCTCCTCTCTCTTTCTACTCTCTCTCTCCACTCTTTCTCCACTGTCTCTCTCTCTCCTCCATCTCTCTCCATTCGCTATCTACTCACTCTCCATTCTCTTTCTCTCCACTCTCTCTCCACTCTCTCTCTCTCCACTCTCTCTCCACTCTCTCTCCGCGCTCTCTCTCCACTATCTATCTCCACTATCTCTCTACTGTCTCCCTCCACTCTCTCTTTCTACTTTTTCTCCACTCTCTCTCCACAGTCTCTCTCTCCACTCTCTCTCTCCACTCTCTCTCTCCACTCTCCACTCCCTCTCCACTATCTCTCTCCACTCTCTTTCCACTGTCTCCCTCCACTCTCTCTCTCTACTATCTCTCTACTTTCTCTCCACTGTCTCTCTCCATGCTCTCCCCACTCTCTCCACTCTCTCTCGCTACTGTCTCTCTCCACTCTCTCTCCACTGTCTCTCTCTACTCTCTCTCTCCACTCTCTCTCTCTCTCCACTCTCTCTCTACTCTCTCTCCACTCTCTCTCCACTCTCTCTCTCCACTCTCTCTCTCTCTACTCTCGCTCCACTATCTCTCTCTCCACTCTCCCTCTCCTCTCTCCCTCTCTCTCTCCACTCGCTCTCTACTCTCTCTCCATTCACTCTCTCCACTCTCTCTCTCTCTACTCTCTCTCCACTCTCTCTCTCCACTCTCTCTCCACTCTCTCCCCACTGTCTCCCTCTACTCTCTCTCCACTCTCTCTCTACTGTCTCTCTCTCCACTCTCTCTCCACTCTCTCTGTCTCCACTCTCTCTCCAATGTCTCCCTCCACTGTCTCTCCCTCCACTCTCTCTCCATTCTCTCTCCACTGTCTCCCTCCACTCTCTCTCTACTCTCTCCATTGTCTCTCTCTCCACTCTCTCTCTCTCTCCACCCTCTCTCTCTCCAATCTCTCTCCACTCTCTCTCCACTCCCTCTCTTTCTCTCCACTCTCTCTCTCCCCACTGTCTCTCTCTACTCTCTCTCCACTCTCTCTTTATCTCCACTCTCTCTCTCTCCAATCTCTCTCCACTCTCTCTCCACTCTCTCTCTCTCTCTCTCTCTCTCTCCACTCTCTCCCTCCACTCTCTCTCTCTCCAGTCCCTCGACCCACTCTGTCCTCTCTCCACTGTCTCTCTCCACTCTCTCTCCCCTCTCTCTCCACTCTCTCTCTCTCTCTACTCTCTCTCCACTCTCTCTCCACACTCTCTCCACTCTCTCTCTCCAATCTCGCTCTCTACTCACTCTATCCACTGTCTCTCCTCTATCTCTCTCCACTCTCTCTCTCTCCCTCTCTCTCTCTCTCTCTCTCTCTCTCTCTCTCTCTCTCCACTCTCTCTCCACTCTCTCTCCACTCTCTCTCTACTCTCTCTCTCTACTCTCTCTCCACTCTCTCTCTCTACTCTCTCTCTCCACTCTCTCTCCACTGTCTCCCTCCAGTCTCTCTCTCTATTATCACTCCACTCTCTCTCTCCACTCTCTCTCTCTCTCTCTCTCTCCACTCTCCCTCCACTCTCTCTCCACTCTCTCGCCACTCTCTCTCTCCACTGTCTCTCCACTATCTCTCTCCACTCTCTCTCTCTTTCCACTCTCTCTCCACTCTCTCTCCACTCTCTCTCTCCACTCTCTCTCTCCACTGTCTCTCCACTGTCTACTCTCGCTCTCTCTCTCCACTCTGTCTCCACTCTCTCTCCACTCTCTCTCTCTACTCTCTCTCTATACTCTCTCTCTCCACTGTCTCTCTCCACTCTCTCTCTATTCTCTCTCCACTCTCTCTCTCCACTCTCTCTCCACTGTCTCCCTCCTCTCTCTTTCTACTCTCTCTCTCCACTCTTTCTCCACTGTCTCTCTCTCTCCTCCATCTCTCTCCATTCGCTATCTACTCACTCTCCATTCTCTTTCTCTCCACTCTCTCTCCACTCTCTCTCTCTCCACTCTCTCTCCACTCTCTCTCCACGCTCTCTCTCCACTATCTCTCTCCACTATCTCTCTACTGTCTCCCTCCACTCTCTCTCTCTCTAATTTTTTCTCCACTCTCTCTCCACAGTCTCTCTCTCCGCTCTCTCTCTCCACTCTCTCTCTCCACTCTACACTCCCTCTTCACTATCTCTCTCCACTCTCTTTCCACTGTCTCCCTCCACTCTCTCTCTCTACTATCTCTCTACTTTCTCTCCACTGTCTCTCTCCATGCTCTCCCCACTCTCTCCACTCTCTCTCGCTACTGTCTCTCTGCACTCTCTCTCCACTGTCTCTCTCTACTCTCTCTCTCCACTCTCTCTCTCTCTCTCCACTCTCTCTCTACTCTCTCTCTCCACTCTCTCTCCACTCTCTCTCTCCACTCTCTCTCTCTCTCTACTCTCTCTCCACTGTCTCTCTCTCTCCACTCTCTCTCTCCTCTCTCCCTCTCTCTCTCCACTTGCTCTCTACTCTCTCTCCATTCGCTCTCTCCACTCTCTCTCTCTACTCTCTCTCCACTCTCTCTCTCTCCACTCTCTCTCCACTCTCTCCCCACTGTCTCCCTCTACTCTCTCTCCACTCTCTCTCTACTGTCTCTCTCTCCACTTTCTCTCCTCTCTCTCTCTCTCCACTCTCTCCACTCTCTCTGTCTCCACTCTCTCTCCAATGTCTCCCTCCACTGTCTCTCTCTCCACTCTCTCTCCATTCTCTCTCCACTGTCTCCCTCCACTCTCTCTCTACTCTCTCCATTGTTTCTCTCTCCACTCTCTCTCTCTCTCCACCCTCTCTCTCTCCAATCTCTCTCCACTCTCTCTCCACTCTCTCTCTCCCCACTGTCTCTCTCTACTCTCTCTCCACTCTCTCTCTATCTCCACTCTCTCTCTCCAATCTCTCTCCACTCTCTCTCCACTCTCTCTCTCTCTCCACTCTCTCCCTCCACTCTCTCTCTCTCCAGTCCCTCCACCCACTCTGTCCTCTCTCCACTGTCTCTCTCCACTCTCTTTCTCCCCTCTCTCTCCACTCTCCCTCTCTCCACTCTCTCCCTCTCTCCAATCTCTCACTCTCTCTCTCCACTGTCTCTCTCCACTCTCTCCAATCTCTCCACTCTCTCCACTCTCTCTCTCCACTTTCTCCCACTCTCTCTCACAAAGTACCATTTTGCTGCCTCCCCTTCTCATATGAGCATTGCCCAGGAGAATGCTGTCTCGGGGCCCCCACCCCCACCCCCATCCTTGTCCTTGTCCCTTCTCAGAGGAGCAGAGCCCTGTGGGGAATGCTGTCTCTGGGGCCCCCACCCCTGTCCTGTTCAGTCTCAGAGGCTGTGCCCTGTGGGGAATGCTCTCTCTGGGGCCCCAACCCCTGTCCTCTCCAGTCTCAAAGGCTGTGCCCTGTGGGAAATGCTCTACCTGGGGCCCCCACCCCTGTCCACTCCAGTCTCAGAGGCTGTGCCCTGTGGGGAATGCTGTCTCTGGAGCCCCCACCCCCATCATTTCCCCTGTCAGCTCTCCTCTGTGCTACGTCCTACTCCCTGGGCCCCCCCATCTTTTCCCATGTCAGCTCTCCTTTGTGCTGCCTCTTGCTCTCTCTGGGGCCCCCACCCCATCCCTATCCTCTCCCTTCTCAGAGGCTGTGCCCTGTTGGGAATGCTGTCTCTGAGGGCCCCCACTCCCACCCTGTCTCTCTCCATGCTCTCCCCACTCTCTCCACTCTCTCTCGCTACTGTCTCTCTGCACTCTCTCTCCACTGTCTCTCTCTACTCTCTCTCTCCACTCTCTCTCTCTCTCCACTCTCTCTCTACTCTCTCTCTCCACTCTCTCTCCACTCTCTCTCCAATGTCTCCCTCCACTGTCTCTCTCTCCACTCTCTCTCCATTCTCTCTCCACTGTCTCCCTCCACTATCTCTCTACTCTCTCCATTGTCTCTCTCTCCACTCTCTCTCTCTCTCCACCCTCTCTCTCTCCAATCTCTCTCCACTCTCTCTCCACTCTCTCTCTCCCCACTGTCTCTCTCTACTCTCTCTCCACTCTCTCTCTATCTCCACTCTCTCTCTCCAATCTCTCTCCACTCTCTCTCCACTCTCCACTCTCTCCCTCCACTCTCTCTCTCTCCAGTCCCTCCACCCACTCTGTCCTCTCTCCACTGTCTCTCTCCACTCTCTTTCTCCCCTCTCTCTCCACTCTCTCTCTCTCTCCAATCTCTCACTCTCTCTCTCCACTGTCTCTCTCCACTCTCTCTCCACTCTCTCCACTCTCTCCACTCTCTCTCTCCACTTTCTCCCACTCTCTCTCACAAAGTACCATTTTGCTGCCTCCCCTTCTCATATGAGCATTGCCCAGGAGAATGCTGTCTCGGGGCCCCCACCCCCACCCCCACCCCCACCCCCATCCTTGTCCTTGTCCCTTCTCAGAGGAGCAGAGCCCTGTGGGGAATGCTGTCTCTGGGGCCCCCACCCCTGTCCTGTTCAGTCTCAGAGGCTGTGCCCTGTGGGGAATGCTCTCTCTGGGGCCCCAACCCCTGTCCTCTCCAGTCTCAAAGGCTGTGCCCTGTGGGAAATGCTCTATCTGGGGCCCCCACCCCTGTCCACTCCAGTCTCAGAGGCTGTGCCCTGTGGGGAATGCTGTCTCTGGAGCCCCCACCCCCATCATTTCCCCTGTCAGCTCTCCTCTGTGCTACGTCCTACTCCCTGGGCCCCCCCATCTTTTCCCATGTCAGCTCTCCTTTGTGCTGCCTCTTGCTCTCTCTGGGGCCCCCACCCCATCCCTATCCTCTCCCTTCTCAGAGGCTGTGCCCTGTTGGGAATGCTGTCTCTGAGGGCCCCCACTCCCACCCTTGTCAGGGTTCTGAGCAGTTCTCTATGCTGCCTCCTATTCTCTGGGGCACCCACCCCATCCTCTTTCCATGCTCTGGCTCTGACTGAAGAGAAACAATGTTACTTGTTACATTGTTTCTCTTCAGCCCAGGGTCAGAGGAGGGGCTCAGAGCAGGCCGCAGACTGCAGCTGCCTGATAGCAAGCCTCTCACAGCTCTACCGATGAGCTGAGGGGGGCCCCCTTCATGTACTGAAGACTGGGGGCTGCAGGGGTGTTTGTTACGCCCCTGGCTCCTCTGCAGACAGACACTGTCTTGTGGGTGGCAGGCAGCCTTCTTTCTTCCACTGTCACTTGTGGCATCCTTGGTATCCTAGAACTCATTCCCTTTTTCGATGTTGCATAATATTTGCTTAGGAGAGTGACTCATTCCTTTATATTTCATGTTTTCTGGTGCTCGTGTATGGCCCTTTATGTCATATGTTTTTGTATCGTGCTTAACTTAAACACTGGTTTATGAATGCAGGTCCTTGAAGTCTCCAGTCACCTATACAGTTCCTCCTTTCACTGGCATTAGCACGCTTAAACAACGACTAGGCTCAATAAGTAATATACAAAAATGTATGGAAAGGGGGGCGTGGCTAGCGGCCAAGTATGGTGGCTGCTTGAAGAAGGAGCTCCCGGAGCACTGAAGCTCGTCCAATAAATCCGGACCATTCATCCGATATATCGCCACCCGAAGAGGGCAAAACCCAAGACCGGAGTCCAAGTGGCAACGAGCGAGCGGCTCGTGCGAGCAATCCGACGCCGGGAACTGCTCCGGACACGGACTGAAGAGGAGCGGCCTGCGGCGGCCATTGCAGCACCGGTCTCGAGTGGTAGTGCAGCCGGGCGGAAGTGAGGGCCGGTCGGCGACCAGACGCGGGGATTGCCCGGTCCGCTGACGAATGGAGGTCGACCCCCAATCTGGAATCCGGCGGTAAGGAGGAAGCAAGCGGAACCACTCGCCGTCCATCCTGACCCACCGGGGCTGCGATGAGTCGACCAGCGGCCGGGTGCGGAGGCGAGAGGTAGCGACGGTGGCACCCTGGAGTGGATAAAACCACGGGGACTGTGTGGGGGGGCGGAGAGCCTGTGCCGCCTTCAGCGTGGGGAGCGGACGCACCATAGCGCAAACCCTGAATCGGACAGCCATTGAGACTCTGGAGGGGTGAATCACGGCCAGGACCGACGGAGCTCCACCGGGTGCCCGTGAGAGGTGGACGCCAGTGGGACCAGCCTGTATACCGGTGTCCTGGTGGGTCGACGCTAGTGGGGGTCGTGGCTTGTGCTGTGTTGCCTCGGTGAGGCTACATACTGACCCATCTGGGTCCACTGAAATACCCTATCACGAACTGGAACGGGGACAGAGGGCCTTGTGAAGATATCAGGCAAAGAGCGTTACGACATTCGTCTACAGCAACGTGGCATAGCAGGGCCCTGAGTACCGCCGTCCGGCGTTTCCCGGGCAATCACAGCACAGAGGGGCCACCCGCCTGCCACGCTCAGTGACGGTGCAGCCGGGGTCGAAGTGCCGAGACTTCCTACGACAGTGCAGTGCATTTACTCCAGCAACCTGATCTAATCCACCGTCATGGCAGGAAAGGGACCGAGGCCCATGTCTACACAGGCGAAACTCGACAAATACGCGTATGACAAAAGGGACACCCACGCGACAGCCGGTGGTCGCACCTCTGTGGGCAAAGGACAAGAAGCGCAGGGGGTTAAATCCGTAACATTAGAAGATATTATGGCGACCCTCTCTAATGTCCAGACAACGGTTGGGGCTATAGCAACTGAGGTCAACTTGCTGCGCGCCGATTTCCGTAAGATGTCTGAACGGGTGGCGCAGGTGGAGGTTGTGACAAAATCTCTGGTGGAGGACACCTCGGAACTACAGGTGGCAATGGAACGCATGGAAGCGGTCACCAAACAATTACAGGCGAAACTGGATGACCAGGAAGGGCGTTCACGAAGAAATAACGTTCGGATCCTTGGCATTCCGGAAACGGAGGGCAAGAGAGCGATGGATCTCTATGTAGAGGACCTCATACAAAACAAACTACAGCCCAAAGGACTTTCCCATTTCTTCTCGGTAGAGCGGGCGCACAGAGTGCCGGGGTGAACGCCGAAACCAGGAGCCGCACCGCGGCCGGTCTTAGCCCGGCTATTTAACTTCAGAGACAGGGATGCGATATTGCAGGCTGCAAGGGTATCACCACCGATCAAACTTCAGAACTCCACAGTGGCCTTCTTTCCGGATTACACGGCTGAGGTGGCCAGACGCCGTAAAACCTTCTCAGAGGTAAAGAAAGCGCTTCGAGCACAGGAGCTGCCATACTCCATGCTGTTCCCGGCGAAGTTGCGAATTGTGGCGGATGGGAAAACATGGATTTTTGACACACCAGAGGTTGCGCAGGAATGGCTCGACGGCTGGAGAATAGTTGAGGGGCCCCGCAGATCGAACAGAAACCGGCGCATTCAGCAGGCAGAGGCACAAGATGGACAGCATCGGGAGGACCCACCGCCTCCGGACCAGACGTCTGCTACAGGAACAGAGAAAGGAGGACACTCACCAGGCCGCTCATCTCTCCACGATAACACCGAGTAACTGTGAGGCGACCAAGCGATCGGGCACTATGCCCTTGGACAAAGGACTGGGTGAAGGCGAACATAATGGACTGAGCTGCTGATGCTTGGGGACTCTTGACCCCCCACGAGCAAGTAAGGTGTTGAGGGATGGGATTAAGCACTCTGCACAGTTGGGGAAGCGGGCAGTGTTATGTCCGTGGAGCAGGGTAGCAGGGAGGGGGGATGAGGGGGGAGTTTCAGTTTGGGCTTTGTTAGTTCAAGAATTAGATACACACACTGTACTATACAGCGTCTTAACACACGTGTGTGCCACCACATACTACACCACACTTTGGAAGCCGCAGCGACGGCGACGGCTAGCTGCACTCTTAAGAATACATGATGACTTCCCAGTCATACACAGAGGCCGCTGAGGCACCTCAGCGTCTGGCAGCGGTACCCCCCCTAAGTATACTGACATGGAACGTTCGAGGCTTAGGGGACAAGATTAAGAGGGGATTAGTTCTGCAGGCGATTAAGCGACAGAGACCCACACTGGTGCTGTTACAAGAGACGCATCTCACCGGGAATGCATGCTGTGCACTCGATAGACGGGGGTACAAAATGGTGACACATGCAGAGTTTACAACGGGCTCTAGGGGAACGGGTATCATGGTGAAGAGTAACTCCCCCTTCATAGTTTTACAACATAAGGTAGATGATCAGGGCCGCTTCGCGGCGGTACATGGGCAATGGGAGGGCAGACTCCTGAATGTGGTGTCCATATACATCCCTCCGGCGCTTCACTCTGTAGCATTGCCGGCATTGGGAGAGTTTTTGTTGCACCTACCTACAGGGGACACCATACTAGGGGGAGACTTTATTGCTATTGTGGACCCCTCCCTAGACACATTTCCCATCAGATCACGTACATTGGGTTCCTCTGCCCTACCGGGATTTATGGAGGCTTTGGGATTGATAGATGCCTGGCGCCATACGCACCCAACGGCGAAGCAATACACGTATCTCTCTCCGGTGCATCATAGCCTGTCCAGATTGGACTATTTTTTGCTCCTGGGCAATGGGATGGGAAACATCGACACTGTAGATATACTACCGAGGGATATTTCCGACCACTCCCCTGTGCTGCTCACCCTGTCCACTAAAGAGAAAAAACGGGCACTTATCTACCCACTGTATCCCAATTATCTCCTGGTCCCCCAGATCAGGAAGGACCTGATATCTGCAACCAAGTACTACTTTGCAGAGAATACCTTGTCGGTTTCCTCCCCGTCAATTCTGTGGGAAGCATATAAGGCAGTCCTGAGGGGCCGAGCAATTGCTTCAGTCTCGGGACACAAAAATACATACAGGCAAACGCTCACCGACCTAGAACTGGCACTCCAAACAGCAGACACGGCGCATATGGCAGACCCTACGTCGGACACTGCACACACGCTGAAGCTGCGGCAGCAACAATGTAACGATCACCTTAAATCACAGGTCAGAGACAGTATCGCCAGCACTGCGAATAGGGTTTATGATATCGGGGACAAGGCAGGGAAATTGCTGGCATGGCTTGACAAACGTGGAGGGAGTGCTAGAGGGATACAACACCTATACAATCATGGGCGGGAGTTGCAGACACACCCAGAGGCCATAATACAGACTTTGGCGGAACATTTTCAGTCAGTATACACTCCGGACCTAGTAGTCACAGCCCAGGCAGCAGAAATGTCCCTTGAGAACGTGGACATTCCCACGCTTCCGCCGGAGGCGGCGCAGGATCTAGAGGCAGAACTGACGGGGGAAGAAATACAGCGAGCAATACAGGAGATCCACTCCGGAAAAGCAATGGGCCCCAACGGGATACCCATTGAATGGTATAAAATTATGTCAGAAGCCCTTAGTAAACCCCTGTTAGCGATGTATGTCGATAGTCTGGGAAAAATGGAACTCCCGTTGGACCAACGCACCGCCACAATAGTGGCCATACCGAAACCCGGAAAGCCACTGGCAGAATGCTCTACATATCGGCCCATTTCGCTTCTTAACGCGGAAGCGAAAATCCTAGCTAAGCTGCTGGCGGGAAGACTGATAACCCATATACAATTGCTGATCCACCCGGATCAATCAGGCTTCCTGCCTCACAGGAGTACTGCCCTCAATCTTAGGAGAAATCACGGGGTGGTGGCGCGAGCACACACCCTCTCGGAGGCAGCGGTGATCCTCTCCCTGGATGCCAAAATGGCATTTGACCTGGTGGAGTGGGAATACCTCTTTGCTGTCTTGGCCCGCATGGGCTTTGGCCCCAAGTTTATTTCCTGGATTAGACTCCTCAATGCCAAGCCTGTGGCCCAGGTTACCGCAAACGGTCACATCTCGCAGACATTCCCACTGGCACGGGGGACGCGGCAGGGCTGCCCCCTATCACCCTTGCTCTTTGCCTTGGTACTGGAACCGTTAGCGATACTGATCAGAACAACTCCACTGCTGAGAGGGATAGACTGGAGAGAAGGGTGGGAAGATCGTATATCCCTGTACGCCGATGACATGCTGATTTATTTAACAGATCCCGATAGGGGCATTCCGGCACTTCTATCACTATGTGATGAACATGGGCGGGCGTCGGGGTACACATTGAACTGGGCCAAATCCGTAATTTACGTGCTTAGGGAACCAAGGCCGACGCTACCGTCGAACTACCAACTCACGCTGACCGCAAGCTCCTTTAAATACTTGGGCATCCAGATCACGGATAACGCCCCAGAATTCTTTGAGCGGAATCTGAAGCCCCCTTTGGAGCGCCTCCGCACCGATGTCAGGCACTGGGCAAATCTGCCACTGACCCTCTTGGGGCGCGCTGCATTATACAAAATGATGGCGCTACCAAGATTTTTATATGTCCTGGAAAATACGCCATACATGGTCCCACTGCGTTATTTTCAACAGATACGGGCTCTGGTGTCCGCCTTGCTGTGGAATAACGGTTCCGTCCGCATTGCACACGACAAGCTCACTAAGAGCTGGTACGAGGGAGGGATTGCCCTGCCAGATATCCACCTATACTATTGGGCGGCACAGCTCAAGATAGTGAATCGGTGGATCCATGCACAGAGAGACGACCCTGCCTACAGGTCCGACTGGGCACAGCTGGGAACGGAAGGCATGCTAGCACCACTGTATAACAAACGGCAGGTACTGAGTTTGAAGGGACCCACTAAACACACGGCACTGATATGGCACGCGGCGCAGGCGAAGCTGGGCTGAAAGGGGAAAATTACTAAAATGACCCCCCTCTGGGACACAAAGACTCTGGGGCATCTTCGGAAGAGTAAGGGATTTGCACAGTGGGACATTATTGGGATCTCCACGGTTGGGGACATGTGGGAGGCGGAAACTGTGATCACATTCGAGAACCTCCAACGGCACTACGGGCTAGGCCCGAACAAACTATATAGATACACTCAAATCAAACACGCATTGCTACAGGCGATACCAGGTGGAGGAGCAGTGCCGGACTCATCCCCATTGGAGGACAGACTACTCACAGATTTTATGCAGCAGGGAGCCACCGCACTCACATATAGAAAATTGATCAACAATATGACAGACCCCACATTGGCATTGCGGGGGAAATGGGTGGAGGATGTGGGGAGTATTGATGATTCAGAATGGAATGAGGCACTGGCGTCACCTAAAGAAGTGGGCATATCGGCAAAATTTAGATTGGTGCAACTTAAAATTCTACATTGCATTTATTACACTCGATGTATGCTGCATAAGATTCATAGAGCTCCGAGCCCCTTCTGTCTCCGCGGTTGTGGGGAGGAGGGAACACTGTTTCACACGTTATGGGAATGTCCTCATGTGGTGGAATTCTGGCGGCAAGTCATGCGCACTGTTTCGCAGACGCTTAAGGTCTCTCTTGTCCCCGAACCACGCAAATGTCTGTTGAACATCTGGGAACCGAACGATTTGACGAAGTATGGATTGATATGGGCTACACTGGCCATAATGGTAGCGAAAAGAGACATCGCACAAAAATGGGGAGCCTCGGAGCTGCCTACAACCTCCATGTGGAGTAAAAATATGGACTTGTTAATGTTTACAGAGAGAGCGGTATATATACTTAGGGCCTGTCCCCGTAAGTGGAACAAGGTATGGTCAAACTGGAATGTGTACAGAGGTGACTTATGTGACCCCTTACCAGAAGATGAAGATATCAGCTCAGATGAGGATGAGGACGATGTATAGGAGGAAGGGGTGGGTATTACAGCTTAGAGGTGACACTGGGTGCGGCGATGGGATTGCGAATTTACAAGTGGTTTGGTAAATGACGAAGTGTTGATTGCTAATGTAATGTATCTACCTTGAAGGATGTTATGGTTCGGGTTGAGCAATGTTCTATGCTCAAAATAAGAAAAAGAAGACGATACCAACATAAAGTGAAAAAATGTTAGACCTATAAGTCGCTCTGTTTATGATGAAAGACGCTGTGGGAGACACATACAACCAGGCGCCACCGGACCTCCGGGTTGTCGGATGTACGGCTGTGTAATTTGGAGTCATAGGAATCAAAGCTTTACATACAGAGGCCGGCCTGATAGGTTATAGGCCATAATTTGTAGCATCTATACGTTGATTGTGTTCTTCAATAAAGGTCTTTAAAAAAAAAAAAAAATGTATGGAAAAGTTTTGGCCTTCCCAATACTTAATGTATATTTTGATTTCCTCCTCTGTGACTCTGCCCTCCTGAGTAACTTCTTGCAATCCATTATGGCATGAAAATAGCCATTTCAACTCTCTTTTCTTGTCGGTTATGGTAGCTACGTAGATTAATGCAGCCACTCCACCGATTTGTATCTGACCCCAAGGTGATATTTTCCAATCCTAGAAATTTCACTGAACCTTTCATCCTTCTGAGCTCAAAACATCCAGATACCTCTTTGTGGTGAACATGTACTCTACAAATGTGCCTGTTATTTTATCTGTAAATATACCCCTATAAAGGTTGAAGACCATACAACAGCTGTATATATTTCCATCTCTGCCTCTTCTGTCCCTTTCAGTACCCCCTAACATAGCCCATCCCTCAACAAACAGGAACACCTATTTATGCCCCCTTTTTTAAATGTGATATTCTTGAAATGTGGACACTATGAGCTGAGTCTGCTATATTACTTAGCTGGAAGTGCACCTTTGTATAACAGTACAGTTTGACTTCCGTGATGGAGCAGATGCAAAAACATTCATTTCTGTTCACAGAAGCTAGTTCGTTAGTTTCTGTTAATGGCACTGAACCCATGTATGAGAAAAAGGTCTCATTTGGGTTCTGGACAATCTCTTTGCAATTAAGCTTTGTTGAACAGCAAATCATCTCTGCAAGCACTCATGGAAGTATTTGTGTAGTAAGCACAGCTTCTGGATGTCTAAAAACTCCAAATCAAAATCTTCCTGGCATTTTGCAAGCAAGCGCACATTTCTCAACAAAACAACCTTGCTCATTGACTTTACGCTTGGATATAATATTATAGTTTATCAGTATCAAATCGCTCTACCGGCGACATGATTTTGAAACTGCACTCACTAATATATATATAACCAGAGCTGTGCTGTATTTACTGTTTTATTATTCACACATGTGCTGCCATGACATGTTTTGGTTGTTGAAGCCGCCTTGTTCACAACTATGTTCCACAATGTGTCAGGGCAGCACATGTGTGAATAATAAAGTATGGAAATGAAATACACAGTGATGGTCTGCATGAACAGAAATTGGAACATATATATATATATATTACCTACTGGCGGTCGCCAGTAGGTAGTTATAGTTAGGACCTATTATCCAATGGAAATCCGCAACATTCTATCGGTTGATGAATCTTGGCGAAATTTTCAAAACTGGTGTGGCGCTCTGGTCCGCTCCTATCCTGAAAGTCTCGGGGTGATTTGTGAAGCGGGGACCGAGAAATAAATGAGATCCCAAAACGTGTTTTCCCCATGCAATTTTCCATAGGAACCGTTCATCTCGGCTACAGCCCGAACTGCTGAACGGTATTGCACCAAATTTGGCAGAAAGGTAGACCTTGGTTCAGACTCGTGCCTTTTGCTCAAATGGTGTAAATCCGTTCAGTAGTTCCTGAGAAAATCAAAAGTAAAATAACACACATATCTATGGCCACTGGGGATCCGCGCACCCTAGGCGCATTCTGCTTTGCACGAGCTGTATTCTAATTGGCTGTCAACACTCCAAATCAGGAAGTGTTGGCAGCCATCTTGTGCCTTGGTAAAACCGAGGCACAAGAAACCTAATAAAAAAACACGTAAAAAGCAAAAAGGGGGCAGGGTAGACGCACCCTGACCCCTTAGGCCTGCTCAGGTGGTCCCACAAGGACCCCCAAGGCCAAAAAAACCTGTCTTTATTTTTTAAAATTGTCAAAATCTGTGCTGGGTGCGCGCATCCTGCCAAAAAAAAAAAAAACAAAGCACCGGCTCCAGCGCTTTAATGCTTCCCCCCCCACACTGCCCCGGGGACCACCACCCCCGGGGCTTTATCATAATATAGGCGGGGGCTCACGGCCCCCTGCAGCCCCGGGGACCGCCACACCACGGGGCTTCTTTAAATTGGGTGGGGGGGCTCTCAGGCCCCCCAGCCCCGGGGGCCGCCACCTCCGGGGCTTCTTAAAATTAGGTGGGGGGCTTTCAGGCCCCCCAGCCTCAGGGAGCTCCACCCCCGGGGCTTCTTTTTAATTAGTTGCATGGGGCTCTGAGGCCCCCCCAGCCCTGGGGACCGACACCCCCCGGGGCTTTAAAAAATGAATGGTGGGGGCTCACAGCCCCCCGCAGCCCCGGGGACCGCCAGCCCCGGGGCACTAAAGATTCAAATTTGGGGGGTCCATGACAAACCCCCCAGCCTCGGCGACCACCAACCCCCGGGGCTTTGTAAAATATGGAAGGGGGACCGTGCAGCCCCCCTCCTGGAGCCTTACCGAGGCCCTGGGAACCTCCACCCCCCAGGTCCAGCTCCTGCAGTGTCCCAGGGTGCCCACCCCCGGGACACTGTAGTTTGCAATGCAATGACAGGACGGGAGCCTTGCGGCTCCCACTCTGTCATTGCAAAATGCTTTGCTATTTGGAAGAGAGAGCAGGAAACCTGCTCTCTCTTCCAAATAGCAAAGCGGATTGCTTTTCCACTGGGGGAGCAGTAGGTTAGCTGCTCCCCATGTGGAAAAGCAATTCCGGCTCCCGCAGGACGCGGGTAGCCGCCTGGGACCGTGGGGGTATTGGGGACCCCCCAACGGCCCCAAATGGAGAGGGCCAGCCCCGGGGATGGGGTCCCCGGGGCTATTAGTGGTCAGGGAGGGGGGCCAGGCTGCCCCCTCCTCAAATTGAAAAAAAAAAAAGCAAAGGCCGGCCTCGGGGGATGGGGTCTCCGGGGCCATAAGTGGCCACAGGAGGGGGGCAAGGCAGCCCCCTTCCTAAATATTAATAATAAAAAAAGGGCCATGCCTCAGGGGATGGGGTGCCCGGGACAAACTATGGCCTCGGGAGGGGGGCCACGCCGCCCCCTTCCCGATTTCTACTTTTTAAAAAAAAAATGCGGGCAGGCCCTGGGGGATTGGGTCCCCAGGACCAATAAATTAGAAAAAGAAGGGAACTAATTCCCCTTGAATACTGGGGGTCTCTGAGGGCCAACTAGCCCACCAGGAACCTCCAGTATGCGCCAGTGGGCTGCGTTGCAGAGAGGTGTTCTGAGGCCACGCCCCTTTTTACACCTCTCTGCAACGCAGCTCTGTGGCGCTTACTGGAGGTACCTGGTGGGCTCGTTGGCCCCCAGGGGACCTCAGGATTCAAGGGGACTTAATCCCCCAACTTAAAACGTGCCACAGGGCGCATTTGCACAGTGGTGAAGGTAGGGGCCGGGGCCTGAGGTGATATATGTGCAAAGACGCCCTGTGGCGCGTTTCAAATTGAGGAATTAATTCCTCTTCAATCCTGAGGTCCCCTGGGGGCCAACTAGCCCACCAGGTCCCTCAAGTAAGCGCCACAGAGCTGCGTTGCAGAGTGTTGTAAAAAGGGGCGTGGCCTCGTAACATCTATCTGCAACGCAGCTCCCTGGAGCATACTGGAGGTACCTGGTTGGCTAGTTGGCCCCCAGGGGATCTCAGGATTGAAGAGGAATTCATTGCCCAACTTAAAACGTGCCACAGGGTGTGTTTGCAGACATGTCATTTCAGGCCCTGCCCCCTTCCTTCACCATTGTGGAAAAGCGCCCTGTGGTGCGTTTTAAGTTGAGGAATTGATTCCTCTTCAATCTTGAGGGTCCGTTGGGCACTTGTTTAGACGCTTCTGATGGCTGTTTCTTTTACGATACACATCTATTTAGTGCAATTTAATTATTAATGCTTTGACAGTCTCTGTTTGATTTATCAGTGGGGAGACGATTTTAAAACTGCTATAACTCCTGTTTTCAAGAGTGCTTTTCAAATTTTTTGCCGCGAGGCAGAATACAGCTTTTGATTTTCACCGGTGTGGCCCTGCCGGCTGATAGGCACCGCCCAATCAAAGAGTGCCGGCATCTAAACACTTTAGGCTACATTGTGGCAAGATTTCTCCAAGACGCAAGGACGCCGTCACTCAAAGAAGCAACATATTCAAACACGCAAAACGAACACAGAAGGCATAATGGGACTAACGACGCTACAGACAAGCGGGATTGTGAAACCTCAATCCTGAAACAACGCTGCAACGCTACACTGCGGAGACCTCAACCGGGAGGGGAGAGAGCTTCGCCTGAAGCCGTCAGTGGGTAAGAAGAAACCGCCGAGTCTGAATGCTAATCCCTGTAACTTTCTAACCTTATGTGGGAGTAAATGGAAAGAGAGTGACTAAAGGGGCCCCTGTACGATTTGCAAAGTATTAAAAAATTGTCTCCACGCTGATAAATCAAACAGAGACTGTCAAAGCATTAATAATTAAATTGCACTAAATAGATGTGTATCTTAAAAGAAACAGACATCAGAAACGTCTAAACAAGTGCAATTGAGTATATCAGGACAGGAATACACCAAGGGGAGGGGGACTTGTAAACAAAACGAAATACGGAAATGTCTGATCTATTCGTAACTGCAGCCACACAACGAGTGGAGGAAGGACAATAACAACAATGAGCAACACTAAAGATAAATTAAGGTACTGGGAGAGACTTTCCAAAAAAGAAATCAACAAGTGGTGGGAGCTGATAACACTGCAGAAATATGGGGAAGTAACAAGAATTCCAAGGGGCCTACGCCTATTGTTAATGACAAGCCACCAAGACACGAGTGGGGAACTACTACAGGAATGGGGAGAACACTTGCTGGAATCATCCATGGGCCTAATTATAATCCTAATAAAAACATCTAGAAAAAACCCTAAAAGAAACACGAAGGGAACTAAAAGATCAAGAAAAGAAATAGACAAAATGAAACTATCAGAAGAGATGGAAAAACTTAATCTGAAATTCTAAAAAATTTAGAAAAATATGAAGATAGAGTGAAACAACGTAAACAACACAAATTCGAACGAGACAAAATCGATTTTGAAGAAGGAAGGATTTTTACCTTTGGAAGACAGTATGAAAGACGCAAAGGTAAAGCTTAATTGGAAACAACCAACAAAGAATTCTCAAATTATGACACACTCACCAGCACAGATGCCAGTGAAAATGAAGGCACCTCACAAGTGGCATCAGAAATCAGAAAAAAGACCAACTTTTTAACCGATATGAGGATGGCAAGAGAACAACTGAGCAAAAACAATCACACACAAAGAGGTAGTGGCAATGCCGTGGAAGAGGAATAAGAGGAAGACAAGGAGAGGGTAGAGAGGCAAGAGAAGAACCGCGATCGGACACATGGATCAAAGACCACCTGAGACAACCCAGGAAACAGAAATAGAAGATCCAAATACTCAAGAACTGAACATCATCAATCTCTCAGAAAAATCTTAACTGATATTGAAAATGAAGTCCCTAAAAAAGGTCTAAATTTCTGTCCAACCTCCAATATAGATATTGCCCAAACCAGAATTGTCTTGTACAAATATACAAGAAAGATCAAGCTAGCGAAAATACACGCAGAAAAAACATCTATAAAATAAACGGCAAGTACAACATCATCAAGCAGTACCCTTCTAGCTGAAGATGTACAAGGTTTGGAAATTTTATTAACAATGGGGGCAGTAACGTCATCACAAGAAACAACTGCATTGACAGAATTAAATGAGTTCTTACCACCAGGAGGGGCAGGAGAGAGTGGACTTAAACCAAAATCAAAATACAATCCAACTCTACCACCAGGGAACAAGATAGATCTGTTTCATGAAGCTATAATAGAAGAACTTTACAAGATCAGAAATACAAACTTAAAAGACAATCTATCAAAACAGAAAAGATATGCCTTAAACAAATTACAACAGGACAAGTCAATTGAAATAAAACCCGCGAACAAGGGTGGTAACATCATCATCCTTGACAAAAGAGATTATGTTGCCGAAGCAAGGAGTCAATTGACAGATTTGGAATGTTATAATGAATTACAAAGGAAACTCAAGACAATCTAACCTTGAAACTACAAAATTGGCTTGAAAAGGGATTGATAGATGAGGAAGATCAAAAATACTTAAGTTGCAGTCATCCAACTTTAGCAACATTCTACTGCTTGCCCACAATTCATAAAAGCAAAGAACACCCCCCCGGGAAGACCAATCGTGTCTGCAAACAATTCCTTACTAGAACCAATTTTCAACTACATTGACCACTTCCTAGCACCGCTTGTTAAAGATCTCAGCTCTTACCTCAGAGACACTCCAGATATCCTACAAAAATTGGAGGGAATAACATGGCAGCCCACCTTTAAACTCATTACCATGGATGTGATTTCGTTATATACGAATATTGAACACTCCATTGGGACAGAGGCATGTATATAGTTCTTAGGGAAAAGGAACAGCAAGTACCATCAGCATAACATGATGCTAAATGAAATGATCTCCCTGTGCCTCAATAATAACATCTTTTTATTTAACAAACAACTATACAAACAAATAAAAGGATGTGCCATGGGCTTTTCATTCTCCCCCAATTATGTGAATTTGACCATGGGATGGTTCGAACAAAAATTGGCGTGGGCACCAGAAAATGATGAGTTCCTAGAAAAGCTCATTCTATGGCTGTGCTTCATAGATGACCTCCTGATCATCTGGGATGGCACAGAACAAGAATTTGAAAGCTATTGTGACAAACTAAACAACAATGTGTCAAAACTAAAATTCCTGGATAAAAATATCTATGTGGAAAATAATTCCCTACAGACAACATTACATCACAAAAAAAACAGCCACAAATGCGATATTACATGGAGAAAGCTTTCATAATCAATCATTAAAATGGAGCATCCCATATGGGGAATTCTTATGATTAAGGAGGAATTGCTCAGCCGAAACAGAATTCACCAAACACAGTATGGAGACAAGCAATAGATTCCAAAAACGTAAATACCCCAAGAAATTAATAGAAAAAAGTCTACAAAGAGCCTCAAATCAACAACGAGGGGAATTACTCAAGAACAAACAAAAACCAAATGAATCAGACAAATCAACAACAATAAGACTGATAACAACATACAGTGCAGAAAACAAGAGTCTGATAAGAATCTTAAAAAAACATTGGGGCATTTTACAATTGGATTCATCTTTAACAGCAATAATTGGTGATCATCCAAACATAACATATCGCAGAGCGGGAAACATAGGAGACAAAATTGTCGACAGTCACTTCCAACAAGCACCAGTAATGACATGGCTACAAAGAAAAGGCTTTTGGCCGTGCAAACACTGCATGGTGTGCAAAATCGCAAAGCATAAATGAGAGATTGACATCAGAGAGGGCACCAAATGGAAAATCAAACAACATCTTACCTGCAAAAGCAATTTTGTAAACTACATGGTACAGTGTCCTTGAAAGGAAGCACGATCTTCGTAGTAAAGAAGAGAATTCTCGAACACATCAGAGTCACAAATCACAAGAATCGCACAAATGCCATAGCAAAAAACATGGAAACACACCATGATGGGAAATGGGAACCCCTAAAATACTGGGCCTTAGAACAAATCCCATTGACAGAGAGAGGTGGAGATCGTAAGAGAATCCTAAGAGAAAGAGAATCAAAACACATACTCTCATTCAGAACCTTAGACCCGAGGGGCCTCATTTATGAAGGCCTTGCGCCACTGCTGCGTCACTTCTCCCCATTTTAAAAGTGACACACCGGCGGCGCAAGACCTTCATACATAAAGCCCGAGGGGTCTTATTCAAAATGAAGAACTTTCTGTACACCTCTAAGACACCACTCAGGAACGGAAGCATCAGTTATCTCTCAAGTAAACACTCACCAGAGAGAAAAAATAATTCGGAGATAAAATGAGGAAAGAAAAGCTGCAAAATACGAGCCATTATTAAGAATGGCTGGAAAATACTGAACAATAGTACAGAAACTCACCAGAGAGCTACAAAACAATTGGACATTAAAGGACAAAAAGCATACATTGCATATTGCCATATAAAGGATAAAATGTTACATGTTTTTAAATCACAGAGAAACAAGCACATTGTTTTCACTAAGAAACTTGTAGTCAACAAGTTTTGTAAATAGATCTAACTACACTTACCACAATGCACTGCAAAGCAAACAGGAAGTAACTGTGTGCCAATTGAAATAAAAGATGCCCTTTCCTTTGTGATAACATCGTTGAACAAGACTTATGTGAAGGCGAAGCGAGCTGAAGTAATCGCCACTAAGAAAGCTCCCTTCCACGTAAGGTGTTATAGGGTTGCTTTGTGGAGGGGGGACCCATCAGTTTAGGAAGAACCAAATTCAGCTCCCAAGGAGGTGAAGGAGGCCCAACAGGAGGGTAGAACTTCTTTAGACCTTGCCAGAAGTCCTTTACTACCTGTAGTTGAAAAAAGGACAGCTTAGAAGGGGAGTGCCTATATGCTATAATGGCAGCAAGGTGTATCTTAATGGAAGTACATTTTAGTCCTGCCTTAGCTAGGTAGAGCAAGTATGGTAAAATTACTCCCTCCTGACCTTTGGTAGGATTACAATTATTTTGCACACACCATAAATAAAAACGCTTCCATTTACAAGCATATGAGTGTCTTGTAGAGGGTCTTCTAGCTTCTTTCAAGATGGTCATGCAGTCTTGAGGAAGTCCTAAATGACCATACTGGAGGACCTCAGGAGCCATGCTGCCAAGCTCAGTGATGGAAGGCTGGGGTGATGAATGCTCCTGTTCATCTTGGACAGCAGGTCCTATCTGCACGGCAGTCTCCTGTATGGACATTCTGCCAGGTGCAGAAGGCCTGGGTACTACCATTGTCTAGGCCAGTCTGCAGCAATCAGGATCATCCTCGTGTCTGAGTGCGAGAGCTTGGTCACCACTTTCGGGATGGGTGGAAGAGGTGGAAAGGTGTACACAAATGCCCTTGACCAGCTTATCAAAAGCGATACCAAAGGGGATGATGGACGGAGTGTTTGAGCAAATCAAACACTCACCCCCAGTCAACTGATCTGGGTTTAATCCATCACCATTCTTTAGCTCACTACACCACCCCAGTTCAGACATGGCCATATGCAAATCAGTCTGACCCTGTGCCTCATGGGAACAGTCCAGCGCAAACTGCCAAGCCATGTCTTCCCTGGACCAGAAACAAGCATCCTGGGATCGGTTTCGGATTCATAATCCTCATCAGCCAGGCTATCTAAAATCCAGTGGTAGAGTGAGCAAGGGACCCACGTCTGGGCATACCCTGCCAACTTAGGGCGAACAAAGCAATACCAAAGGGGATGATGGACAGAGTGTTTGAGCAAATCAAACACTCACCTCCAGTCAACTGATCTGGGTTTAATCCATCACCATTCTTTATCTCACTCCACCACCCCAGTTCAGACATGGCCATATGCAAATCAGTCTGACCCTGTGCCTCATGGGAACAGTCCAGCCCGAACTGCCAAGCCATGTCTTCCCAGGACCTGAAACAAGCATCCTGGTACCAGTTTCAGATTCATAAGCCTCATCAGCCAGGCTATCTTGAATCCAGTGGTAGAGTGAGCAATGGACCCACGTCTGGGCATACCCTGCCAACTTAGGGTGAACAAAGCGATACCAAAGGGGATGATGGAAAGAGCGTTTGAGCAAATCAAACACTCACCCCCATTCAACTGATCTGGGTTTAATCCATCACCATTCTTTCGCTCACTCCACCACCCCAGTTCAAACATGGCCATATGCAAATCAGTCTGACCCAGTGCCTCATGGGAACAGTGCATCCCGAACTGCCAAGCCATGTCTTCCCTAGACCGGAAACAAGAATCCTGGGACCGGTTTCAGATTCATAAGCAGGAATGCGACTGCTATGTTTTCCTTCGCACAATGCCCGCAGCCCTTGAGTTGCCTTACAGGCAACTCGTTGTGTGACATATTTGCGGCCCCGCCTGAGCCGCGAGGAGTGCTCCACTGCATTTCTGCAGTCCCGCCATGGTGTCAATAGCCGCTGTGGCATGAGGAACAGGTTTGGCCTTTTGTAGGATTGTAATAGGCATGACAGACATTGGTATTGTATCGCAACCCACTTGGGATTTTATATATGCAAAGTGAAGTAGTACATAGCGATCCACTGGGATAATTATTGCTGCACTCCAAAGACCCAGAAAAGGGTGTGGTGATGAACAGAGTGCCTGAATTAAGCAGACCACTCTTACCCAGTCCAAAGATCAGGGCTTGATCCATCACCATTTTTTAGCTCACTGCACCATCCCAGCTCAGAACTTGGCTATATGCAAATTAGTCTGTTCCTGTCCCAGTGCATGATGGGAACAGGGCAAACCAAACTACCAAGCCAATTCTTATGCTGGGAAGGAAACAAGCTTCCGGGGCCGGTTTCTGCCATTTCAGGCGTCGTCGGCCCGGCTTGCTTGAATCCTGATGGTGCAATGAGCAAGGGACTCACATCTGAGTATACCCTTCCACGCTTATGGTGGACAAAATGATTCAGAAAAGGGGGTGGTGATGAACAGAGTGCCTGAATTAAGCAGACCACTCTTACCCAGTCCAAAGATCAGGGCTTGATCCATCACCGTTTTTTAGCTCACTGCACCATCCCAGCTCAGAACTTGGCTATATGCAAATTAGTCTGTTCCTGTCCCAGTGCATGATGGGAACAGGGCAAACCAAACTACCAAGCCAATTCTTATACTGGGAAGGAAACAAGCTTCCGGGGACCGGTTTCTGCCATTTCAGGCGTCGTCGGCCCGGCTTGCTTGAATCCTGATGGTGCAATGAGCAAGGGACTCACATCTGAGTATACCCTTCCACGCTTATGGTGGACAAAATGATTCAGAAAAGGGGGTGGTGATGAACAGAGTGCCTGAATTAAGCAGACCACTCTTACCCAGTCCAAAGATCAGGGCTTGATCCATCACCGTTTTTTAGCTCACTGCACCATCCCAGCTCAGAACTTGGCTATATGCAAATTAGTCTGTTCCTGTCCCAGTGCATGATGGGAACAGGGCAAACCAAACTACCAAGCCAATTCTTATACTGGGAAGGAAACAAGCTTCCGGGGACCGGTTTCTGCCATTTCAGGCGTCATCGGCCCGGCTTGCTTGAATCCTGATGGTGCAATGAGCAAGGGACTCACATCTGAGTATACCCTTCCACGCTTATGGTGGACAAAATGATTCAGAAAAGGGGGTGGTGATGAACAGAGTGCCTGAATTAAGCAGACCACTTTTAGCCAGTCCAAAGATCAGGGCTTGATCCATCACCGTTTTTTAGCTCACTGCACCATCCCAGCTCAGAACTTGGCTATATGCAAATTAGTCTGTTCCTGTCCCAGTGCATGATGGGAACAGGGCAAACCAAACTACCAAGCCAATTCTTATACTGGGAAGGAAACAAGCTTCCGGGGACCGGTTTCTGCCATTTCCCGGTAGCTTGTATCCTTTCTGGCGAAGAATTGGCTTGGTAGTTTGGTCTGCCCTGTTACCATGATGCACTGGGCCAGGGACAGACTAATTTGCATATAGCCAGGTTCTGGGCTGGGATGGGGCACTGAGCTAAATAACGGTGATGGATCAAGCCCTGATCTTTGGACTGGGTAAGAGTGGTCTGCTTAATTCAGACACTCTGTTCATCACCACCCCCTTTTCTGAATCGTTTTTGGCCACTATAGGTGTGGCAGGGTATACTCAGACATGAGTCCCTTGCTCACTGCTCCATCAGGATTCAAGCAAGCCGGGCCGACGAGGCTGAAATGCCAGAAACCGGTCCCCGGTAGCTTGTATCCTTTCTGGTGAAGAATTGGCTTGGTAGTTCGGTCTGCCCTGTTTCCATGATGCACTGGGCCAGGGACAGACTAATTTGCATATAGCCAGGTTCTGAGCTGGGATGGGGCAGTGAGCTAAATAACGGTGATGGATCAAACCCTGATCTTTGGACTGGGTAAGAGTGGTCTGCTTAATTCAGACACTCTGTTCATCACCACCCCCTTTTCTGAATCGTTTTTGGCCACTATAGGTGTGGCAGGGTATACTCAGACATGAGTCCCTTGCTCACTGCTCCATCAGGATTCAAGCAAGCCGGGCCGACGAGGCTGAAATGCCAGAAACCGGTCCCCGGTAGCTTGTATCCTTTCTGGTGAAGAATTGGCTTGGTAGTTTGGTCTGCCCTGTTCCCATGATGCACTGGGCCAGGGACAGACTAATTTGCATATAGCCAGGTTCTGAGATGGGATGGGGCAGTGAGCTAAATAACGGTGATGGATCAAGCCCTGATCTTTGGACTGGGTAAGAGTGGTCTGCTTAATTCAGACACTCTGTTCATCACCACCCCCTTTTCTGAATCGTTTTTGTGAAGCACTCCAAAGACCAGCAGGCCACGGGAGTGGCCACGCCCACCTGGGCGGGAACAATACTTAAAAGGGGTGAAATGTGAATGCTATGTTTTCCTTCGCACAATGCCCGCAGCCCTTGAGGAAGTGATTTTCATCACGAAATGCGTTGGGCAGGACATCACACTGGTGCGAGGCACTGCTGCTGTCTGAACATTGTATATCCTCCGAGCATTAAATTATGGCATATACTGAACTCACCTGTGTTGGGCCTCCTTACAGCAGGCAACTCGTTGTGTGACATATTTGCGGCCCCGCCTGAGCAGCGAGGAGTGCTCCGCTGCATTTCTGCAGTCCCGCCATGGTGTCAATAGCCGCTGAGGCATGAGGAACAGGTTTGGCCTTTTGGAGGATTGTAATAGGCATGACAGACATTGGTATTGTATCGCAACCCACTTGGGATTTTATATATGCAAAGTGAAGTAGTACACAGCGATCCACTGGGATAATTATTGCTGCACTCCAAAGACCAGCAGGCCACGGGAGTGGCCACGCCCACCTGGGCGGGAACAATACTTAAAAGGGGTGAAATGTGACTGCTATGTTTTCCTTCGCACAATGCCCGCAGCCCTTGAGGAAGTAATTTTCATCACGAAACGCGTTGGGCAGGACATCACACTGGTGCGAGGCACTTCTGCTGTCTCAACATTGTATATTCTCCGAGCATTAAATGATGGCATATGCTGAACTCACCTGTGTTGGGCCTCCTTACAGCAGGCAACTCGTTGTGTGACATATATATATATATATATATATATGCAAAGAATCCAAATTGCTGACTCGTGCTATATCGAGCGCCACTCGCCTCAACACTGGACACAGACCCAAAGTAAGTGCTCAAGATGATTTTATTTTGCCGATGCCAAGACGCGTTTCGCAGCACAAAGCCGCTTGCTCACTCGACAAATTATGGTTGCTCAGGGTAGTGCTTTTAAAGTGTCAGTGCATATAGTCTCATCACGTGATCTAGTCTACCATAGAAATAGAAAACATATTGCTGACAATTTAAGGTAGTTAAAGTAAATATCTGTACACTACATATTTGAATACATCAAGAATTACTATCACCATTGGCAATTCAATCACACTGAAATAGTATATTTCCATAATGACCATTTTGCAATTTTATTAGTTAACATTTATCGTTTTGTATGTATTCAAACCCAAACTGTTATTGTCATGTCGGGATAAATTACTACAGTACAGATCACCTGAACTGAAGACCTATTCTGTGATTATAGTGTGATAATGTGCTAAAGTGCAAAAGTGAAATAATACAAATAACTTATTTTTATCATTTGATTGATATATACTGACATCAAAAATGTATCTCATGCAATTCAAGCAACTCATCAATGATACATTGTTCCTAACTGGAAACGCACAACCTTAATATAGATCAATTGGTAAATATATAAATATATAAATACATCTATAAAAAGAGGAACATTTCTGCATATATATTGAATTTCTTGTGTTTCAATTAATCAAGTTCATGACTGTGGCAGCGGATCCCCGCTTGTTTACACAGGTTAAAATACCTTAGATCCTACTCATGATAGTATGTAATATCTAAAAATATTCAGCTCGGATTCATGAACCCCTAGTGTTAATAGATAGCAGGCGAGTACAATCCTAATATTGCCTTGATGAGAAAATACTGCTCCAAATGCCTTTTTTAATAGGATGCATCCTACACCAAGGTTTATAAGAGAAAATGTACACATAAATATACAATTTATAAATATTGAATATTAAATATTAAATATTAAATATTAAATGTTAAATACTGAATTGGAATAAATATAGACTATATAATAATTTGAATATATAAAAAACCTATTAAAACCAAGCTAAAATAGCAAGATTCTATCCCTTCCTGGTATATGCACATGTCTTCGCTGAGACCACTATTTGTGTGTAGGGATATAGGATTTCTAGCAAGCAAGCCTCTTGATTGTTGTCCGTGCTAGTGGGGTTATGCTAAATTGGGAAATAGTAAAACCGTGAACTGGATTAGGTGGATATCTAAATATTTAGATCTAAAGGTTCCAGGAAGCGATAAACTTATGATGATTAAGAAATTTCTAACCTGCAGTACCCCGTATACGGTGTACTGCTTTGTCTGCCCCTGGGGACTTCAATACAATGGGAGTACCATCCACGAAACAAAGAAGAGGGTCCTGGAGCATACTAGGGCTATACAAAACTGTGATATGACATACCAGGTAGCCCGCCACTTTCAAACACAACACAACAGTGATAGGAATCTTTTGACCTTCTTTGCCTTAGATCCCTTCCCTGCGCAACCTAGAGGAGGAGACAGGGTGATGACATTAAGGAGACTAGAGTCTCGATATATCATCGATTTGCAAACTAGAAACCCTGGAGGATTGAATACTAATGAAGAATTGGCAGTACATTTGGGGATATGAAAGGCAAATGATATGTATATAATAATCTGGATCAGTATATGATGCAAGTCAATGAATTTAATATGATTTGGTATGTTTTACAAGTGTATAGTTTTAGAGGAAATACCCATTCAGGGCTTCAAAAGGATGATTGTGCCTTAAACAGTGTTTAATGCTGCATTGGCAAATCTGTAATTGAAATGCAATACCCATCTGTGGGTTTAATAGAATACAGAATGGTATACATAAAATATATTTTTACATCGTAAAAACATGTTTAAATATGGCGCTTATGTGTATGTATACATAGTCCTCTTTCTTCACATGGTTTGTCGGAAATGAAATCATCGACAAAGGCGAATGCCAACGCGTCTGGCCACTTTGAGTTCCGAAAATAAAGATTTGAACTCGCCCCTAAGAGTGCTTTCTCTTTCTTCTGTATGAGGCAAGTCTGGAGCATCGATATATATATATATATATATATATATATATATATATATATATATATATCAAAGCTTTCCTCTCCCTCACCTTTGAAGAAGACACAGCACTCACGGGAGGAGGGTTCAGATTCTTTATTGCAACCCTCAGAGAACCAGACGCGTTTCGGCTACCGCCTTTGTCTATGGTACCATAGACAAAGGCGGTAGCCGAAACGCGTCTGGTTCTCAGTTCTCCGCTCCGCCGCTCCTCGCCGCTCCTCCCGCCTGTCTGCCGGTCCTCACCGCCTGTCCGCCGATCGTCACCGCTCCTCCCCCGCACCATGTCCGCCGCTCCTGGACGCCGCTCCTCCCCACGCTCCTAACGTCAGCACGCAGGTCGCGGCCCATGCTACTTCGAAGGGACTACTTTTTTTTAAGGTACATTTTTTAAATAACGCATATTTTTATAGTTTATATTGCCTATGTCCATCTGCACACCCTGACGATTACAATGATGTATCGGGTGTGTGGATTGGCGCTGTGGTTCCCGAGTTTACCCGCCTCAAAGGTTCAAAGTTCTTGCTTTATAATAGTAGTATAGATATATATATATATATATATATATATATATATATATATATATATATATATATATATATATATATATATACATATATAAAATATAGAGCTGTATATCTATGTTTTTCATATATTTTTTTCATTATTTCCGGGTTCAGAGCTTTTGACTATTGATGAGGATCCCCTGGAAAAGAATTTAGGGTCACAGCCCCCCCCAAATTCTAATTCTGCAAAACAATGATTGGGAATTCCACACCTTAAATCGAGGCTTCTTTGGTTATAAAAGTTATCCTCCACTGCAAATGTCTTTGTAAACAGAGCCCACAGAGAGACTGCTGAATGAGATAGATAAACATATTCACTTTTATCTGAAAGTCAGGCAATGAACTGGCAAAAGATTCTTGAGGCCTCTTGCATTGCAATGCAACTGGTCTCAATTTACGAGAGTTTGAGCTATTGGCATTGGCATTGTAAATGACAATGGCAATAGTTTAAACTATCGCAAATGCAAAACCTATTGCATAGCAAATACTATATTTGGAAAAGGACCCCATGCCGCGCTTTCACTTTAATGGTGGCCACGCCCCTTTCTTTAGGACCGGCTTGTCTAAATAAGGGGCACGGATGCCATTAAAGTGAAAGCGCGGTATGGGTCACTTTTATAAAAAGAAGCATCTGTTTATCAAGTTGACAAATAAATGCTTTTTTTGTAAAAGTGTCCCATGCCACGGTTTTACTTTAATAGGGGCCGCGCACCTTCCTTTAGGCGAGCTGTGTCTAAAGAATGGGGAGTGGCCGACATTAAATTGAAAGCGCGGTATGGTGCGCTTGTAAACCAAAAACTGAATAGTGAGAAAAAAAAACATGCAGCTGCTTTCGGGCTGCAAACAACAAACTAAAGGCACAACCACCACTGTATCAGTGTGGCGTGCCGTGCCAGGGAAAGCAATAAAGCTTTGGGGGAGAGTGTGTCCTGCCTGCAATAGCAGGCAGGATCAAACCATTTAGTCAACTAGTGCTCGGAGGCTGTACTTAAAGCCTATCGAGCACCAACACATGTAACAGGGGGTGTCCTGATGGGAGGTTAAAAAATTAGACAAGGCGGTACTAAGGAGGGACCACTAAACCTGTTGACCAATGAAAAACCACAGTTTACAAAGGACAATGACACAAGCCAATGCAACATATGAGCGGAGAGTGGGCGGAGCTTCAAGTCATACGTGGAAGAGGTGTGGCGCAGCGGCCAGGGCGACTGATGTTGGACGCCGGAGATCACGGTTCGATCCCCGGCTCCTGCGGCAGGGGTCTGCCCAGCACCATGTGACTCTGGGCAATAGCTTGCTTAATCTTCCCGACGGCCCCCAGCGCCTTGACACCTTCGGGTAATTGTTCCCACTTTACAAATACTGGACACAATACTGGACATACATGAATACAGCATGCATCGCAGAGCGTGCGCTGCTCAGGGTTGACCTAAAAAGCCAAAATGAGGCCTAGAAGTAGAACAGAGATGTGCGCAAAATTTGAGATGACTACTATAATTACAAATGTATATCATGCAGGACATTTGTTTAATGCGAATCATATGTTTCTTTAGACATTTAGTCTAAGCCTGCCCAGTTAAACACTCTCTGGGAAACTGTGAGTCTGGAATGCGAGCTCCTACCTTCAGGAAATATTTAATGGAATTGAGCTTCTCTGTATACTGGATTCGAGCTGTGTCGGCATTGGCAATAATAGATATCGCTGTTCCTACCATCCAGCTGTAAAATAGGGCTCCAGTCATCATTAGCAGGGTCGCTGTCACCACCTGTGGATTTGTGAGGTGGTGGAGAGAAAGTGGAGGATGAAATAAAAAGAACGATTTATTTGCCAGTGCGCCAAACCAGCCGGTCCAGAAAAACGTTCACTATAATTCTATCCAACCCTCGAACTGCACTGTTTACTGCAAACCACCCTTTTCAAGAACAGTGCACACTGTAAACCAACTCTTCCACTGTAATGTTTACTTTAAACAAAGCATCCTAGTGCAGTGTAAACCAACCCATTAAGTATAGCATACTGTAAATTCACTCTTCAATTTCCCTGTATGCTGTAATCCAATCCTTCCAGTAGTGTCTATTGTCAAGACCCCTTGCTGTACACTGCACACTAAAGACACACCCTTACAATGCAGTGTTTGCTGTAAACTAACACTCGTACTAACAGATTCGCAGTCAAAGGTTGTTTTACTTTGGCCAAAAAATTTCGAGATGTAGGTTTGTGGTTCGTCAGGTACATAGTGTAACATTTCAGTATTCAAATATACAATAAAAAGGTTTTTCTGAGTCTCACCGTTTCAATAGCAGTGGGATAGATGTCTCCAAATCCGACATTACAAACCATTTGTGTTGAAAAGTATAAGGAGAGAGTATAGAAATCAAGCAATGTCATGTTTTCTGTAAAATAAAGGAGAGACAGTGTAAAACGAATGAGCGCTCGGATAATGTAATTTTAACGCAACCACAGCAGGTTGAAGAGTTTTTGTTTGCTCGCCATAACCGTTCATTTGAAGGAAAGCAAAAACACAAGTTCCATCGTTTACTGATCAAGGTTATTCAACTTGTACAAAAGGCCCATTAAAAAGACCTGTATCAACAAGAACACAACTTTTCATAATCTACTGTCACTTGCTCAAACCTGAAACAATCAACTTGGCTTCCTCCACTCCTTAACACTATGAAAACCTACTTCTTCACAGAAAAGATGAAAAAATATGATGGAAATCATGAAAACTCGTGATTGACACATCACCCTTCAACAACATAGCATTAGTATTAATAGTGAACCTCAAATTCCTGACACGATCGGTCGTTCTGGTGGGGGTTCCCGATTTTTGTGTACATTTTGGACTCAAGTTTCCAGAATCCTTTGCTCCTGATACATTCAGAGGGAGGAGCCAAGTTCATGCACACGCAATAAAATTCATCATTACTTTGACAAAAACCAGCAAGCCAGCTCACAACCATTGGCAACAAGGCAGCTTATTGTTCCGACCACATGCCGGTGGAGATATTTTGAGGCTCACACAAACATCTTCAATGCAACTGAAAGAGTATTTCTTTCATTTCCTTTCTGGTCCCGATCATGTGACCAAAGATCACATGACAAGGATACATGAGTCACTTAAAAGGAGAGAATGAACAGACCTTGCTCAACATGCAGGGACACAGGGAGATGCTATGAGCGCTAGCGGATGCGTACGCTTGATGAAGTAAGGTCTTTTCTCTCCTAATTTTCTCTCCCATTTTTCTACACTGATTAGCTGAATTGCTCTGCTAATGCAGAACGTATTTTTTTACAACAAAATTACTTACAATTTATTTGTTTCTCCTAGTGTGTAACTACAGCGTCCGTCCCCTGATACACCTATGATGCCTGTTGAAAGAACAAGTCATGTATGTAATAGTGATAGAGCAAGATTTCGCATCGCGACTTGCTCGAGTCAAGAACCTCGAAAATTTGTTATAATCCCGTAATTCCAATTGTTCGTTTTACTAAATGTATGTTTTGAATGTGCGTGTGTATCATAGTGATGCTTGCCTATGTGTTTCACTAATACGAATAACCCTTGTCTTTAAAAAATGGATGCTGCTTGAATTCTGATTCTGCGCATGCGTTAGGCATAATCACGTGACATGACGCAGTCACATTTGGAGGGAAAGGGTGCGCATGCGTAACAGCCATAAAATGGCTGCGCTTTCTAATAACGAGGTGAAGCTTGCACCGTCGCTTTTGTGATTTTGTCTGTTGCACTAATAAATAATTGCATAGTATATTTTATAATGATAATTCATAAGTACACACTCATGTTATGTAGTTTATTCATTTATTTCTATGTGTTAATTTGTTTTTGCTTACTTTTCATGTACCATGGTAAACGGGGGGTCCAACTGGGTCGAGAGCCATCTTGAGGGTCCTTTCTGCGCATGACCGCGCAGCCCAGGCAGCCGTAGCCTTGAGCGGTGGAACTCAGCCAGCTGGCAGTCACAGACAAGATGCTCCTGAGAACGCCACCTCTGACCCAGGAGGATAGAGAAATCATGTTCCTGACTTGATACAATGACATTATTTCTATTGTATTCTGCATATTCTCTCATGGGAACCCCAATCTTACTAGGCGGTACCTTAGAATGCAAAATAGGACTTGAATAAGTCTGTTCTGATTGGTGTGTTAACCCATCCTACCTTAGGACCAATCGAAATTGGGGATTCTGACACTTTGCAACATTGGGGGGTGGTACACTGACCCAAAAGAGTATATCTAGCCTAGGTTTAGCTAGAGAAATTGTCCGACTTGTCCGAATAGCTGACCTGTCACTGACCCAATGCACTCAATAGGTGACTGAATATACAGAGCGCTGCGGAGCACTCTGTCCGAATTTGACCATAGACTAAGGTTTTACTAAACCTTAAGTGCTGGCGGAGCACTTTGCTGGGGAGTTCGCCAACCCAATCGGGGTTCTAACTGATAGCTGCAGAGAGGGTGGAGCGCAGGCGTTGCTTCCGAACTGCGGGTGCTGGTCGTATCCTGGTGGTCCTGTCCTGATCCTAATCTGGGTTTCCTGTCCTGTCCTGAGGTGTCCATACTGCACCTGCTGTCCCATTGATGACTGCTATTCCTTGGGGTATTTCCTGTCCTTAACTGACCCGTGGCCAGGGTTGGTTTTCACACCAGTCTAGGTAAATATCTTGCCGAAAACTCTAAACTGCACCTTTCTATTTTTCCGTCTTTGCTTCAATAAAGACATACCTTTGCATATGATAATTTTCCATGCTTTTCCGCAACCATTGCATATCATAAAGTTATTTGCATTTACTTTCATAGCGTGTTCCTATGTCACCCTACCTTTTAGAAATCATTTTCTACATTGCAGTTTGCAATTTCCTGATGTGGTAACTGAAGTACTTTACTAGAGTTATATCGTGTTTCACATTACACCCTTACTATAGCTGTTAGGATTCCTAATTTCCCATTCATATTCATGAAAACTGTTTCCATAGTAAAAATTCCGATTATTGACTGGGTTTTACTGTAAACGTTATGATTTTCCAAAACTGAATTTTAGATAAAAGAACCTTAAAACTTCCCAGTTGTCCGTGGTCATTCGATGAAAACATTGAAATAATTTTTTATGTTGAGTTTTGTATTTTGCTGCCTTTCCTTTTACAGCTAGCTCCCTGACCCATCGTGGTCATAGGTACCCGTATCGGTGGATGGTAAGTCGGGTACACTAGAAATAGCAGGAAGGGACTCACAATTATTGGTAGTAGATTGTATGGTCATCTGATCAATGTATATGGTGAAATGAAATATATGGGCCCGAAACCTAAGTGGTGAAAATATTGGTCGGGTGACCTGCGATCTCTATCAGTAATTTTCTGGTAGCATCAGGATGGTTAGGGAATAGCTAAAGGTTAGGTAGGACTAGTTAAGATTAACTAAGTTGGATGCTGCTAATGAGAGTAGACAATTCGAGTGATTTGATCACTCACTTGAAGTGTTTGTTTTAAAAATTATGAAATGTTTTAAAATTGTTGTTCTTATTCTTATACTGTTATATGTATTTACCTATTCATTAGTAAAACGTCTTAAGTGTTGTCAGAAATCCCCGGGGAATTGAATAGCGAGTGGTGAATAGAATCCACTTGCTTTGAGGTCACTGGCTTTCAAGGAAAGTTGGTGCAGGTTAGGCAGAACTGGAAGCACTAACTAGGGCTTTTTTTTCCTGAATGAATGATTGAATAAATGTTAGTAACGAGGTTCATTGGCAAAATTCCTATTGTGGCATAACCTAGTGAGGGTCACACCGGAAGAGTAGCAGGTTCATCGGAGCTTGAGTGAAAGCAAAAGGGCTCGCTGGTGAAACATTAGACTTGGATATATCCCGGAAAGGTGGATGAGTCTAGGGAAGTAGCAGGTGCCCCAATGCTAGTGTGAAGGGTAGGCGGAAGAGATCTACCCGTAGAGTGTGAAAAGTAAATGGAAGTAGTTTACTTGCAGTGAAACAAAACTCTTTCCTGTCTAGACACTTGAGCACAGTGGCGAATGTGTATTCGTTGTTAAATAACCGAACACTAGCACTTTAGAAAGAAAGAAAGTTTCCGTTACCTTGTGAAGGAGGGAGTCAGGCGCGAAGCTGCTCTGACGTCACTCTGTGCCGCGCTAGGATTGGTAGTCACAGCGGGTTAGTAGCGGAGCTGGAATTGTAAAGGAGGGGTGAGTGGCAAAGCGTGAGAACGGTTTCGCGAAAGGCCGCGCACCCATTGGTCGAAATTATTTGAAATCGTGCATTTCATTGGCCGCACAAAAATAATAGACGTACTTGGATTGGAAGTGGTTTTGTAAACAAAGTCACTCGTAAAAATCGTATGTGGCATTCGTATAGACCGCATACCAGACCTGATCCACGGCATATGGGATTTGAGAACGATCAGTGGAAAGGCGTTAAAAACGACATTATGTACGGAAATAAGAGAAAATTGCCTCTTGTAAATAGGGTGAAGAATTACTTCAAAAAGGACAAGCCGATTAAAACTAGAGAAGGTGTTGTCATACCGCCACCCAACACTCCTGCATCTTTCATGATGTTCGATAAAGGGTACAACACATATGTATGGTTGGAGAACTGGGCGGAATACACGAAAGATGACGGAGTATTGGCTTTCCCGTTAGAGGGTACCTTTAACAGTAGGATTCTATTCAATCCAAGAACCCGGATGAATGATTTACATCCCAGACCTAGATTAACGCAGTACGAAGCACTAGAGGAATGGGAAATTGAGGCTTTTGAAAGGGATAAGCCCCGAATGGATAAAGGGTTAACTAAATTTTATCCAAAATTGAAGCAGGAAGCACGAGCCAAAAAGATGAAACAGTGGAGACAGAATATGATTGTAGAAGGACTGTTTCCCATGATGCCAGCATGTGGTCCTCCTGGGGGGGAGAAGAAAACAGAAAAGTGCAAACATTGGGTACCTATTGGAGAGTCGGATGATGAATTATTAGATGACCTGTTTATGAGAAGTCCGCCTCCTTATAATGAAAGAAATAGACCTTCCAGTGAGGGGGATAATTCCCGAAGACTTCATCTTCAGGATGAGGCCCGATCAGCCAGTGCAGGAGGGGGTTGCCCCATACCTCCTTATACCGAGAGCTTAGGTCCTGTAGATACAAGAGATATCTATCCAAGAATATCAGCTGGTGGGGATGCCAGATACTCCTGTGAAAGCGATTTTTCCCCGAGACCTCCCTACGAGGGTGAGGCGAGATCATCAGGTTCAGGAATGCCGTTTTTACAGCCTTTATATGAAAGAGACCAAGGTCCCTAGGTACAGGAAGTTTGTTCCCAAGACCTAATTATGGTGAAGGACCTAGTGAGACTCATCCCACTGCCCCGAGTTATGCTCCCACTCTGACCCCGCAGGTGTTACATGACAAATCCTTAGAGAGATTATTGGAAGAAAAGGAGCAAGAAATTCTAGCAAAGCAGAGAGCTGAGATAATTCAGAAAATTTCCCAGTTAAATACCAGTCCTGAGGCATTGACAATCCCAGTAACAATCGGACCCGTGGTTCCATTGTATGGGGATCGGCATGAGAGTCCAAACCCTCCAGTCATTACCCCAGTCATAGCCCAGCCAAGACCAGAACCCTTAATAGTAGATGACCAGACAAGCGAGTGCGAGTCTGAGGCTTCGCTATTGGATCTGCCCAATAGAAATACAGGGAAAAGGATGCAGAAAAGACATAACCCTTTTAACACGAGGGAGATTCAGATGGAATCGACTTCGGGTACTAAGAGTGTCACGTTAGTGACTCCTGAAGAAATTGAAAGATGGAGTCAAGAATTAGAGAAACAAACTCCGCAGACGAAACCTTTAGATCTCTACAAACTGAGAGTAGAAATAGAAGAACTAATGGCAGGAAATGTGGGATTAGACAGATTAAATACCTACTCTGGAGAAGAACTGTTGTTTATTTGCAAAAGTCTTACCCGAAATGCCCGAGTACTTCATGAAAAATTGACAGATACTGCTGCTAGCATGGGAATAGATATTTCAAAATCGAAACCCTTGCAGAAACCATACAGAGCAGAATTTTCAGACAAAGATTTGGAAAACCTGAATATATCAGGGAAAAAGGCACAGGTCAAGGAACTATTGACAGTGTTACAGAAATGGGGAGACGTAGAAAGATGGAAAGCCAGATGGGCTAGGAAAAAAGATGAGGCCAGGTCTAAGCAGGTAACTCCCGAATTCGTTCTAAAGGAAGTTGACAAACCAGAACAGTTATGCCCTATGCGCGAAGTGCCAGGAGGAAAATATGTACATGTTCCATGGTCCAGACAGGATATTGTGTCCTTTACCAATGACTTCCCGAAATTACGAGAGAAGCCCGTCGATTGGTACCGGCAGGTAGAAAGATTTGTAAAGGTGCAAAAGTGCTTGTGGAAAGACCTGGATGGGTTCTTCGACATAGTGGTCCCTGTAGATCTGTGGACTGAGTGTAAAATCGCCATAGGTTGGCCTAGTGAGGAATACCCGAGGGACTCAGCAACAGGAGAACCCTCTAAGGAAGTGATGAAAAAATATGATCAGGTAATTCAGCATCTGAAGCTAAAAGTGCCCGCAAAGGAAACTGATTGGACCAAGATAGATAGAACCACGCAGGAAAGGGACGAGCCTGTGCATTCCTTTTATGAAAGGCTGTTGCAGGTGTTCAAAACGTACAGTGGTATAGATAACATCGAAATGAAGGACATGACGCATTTCATTTACAGGTTTGTAAACGGTTTAAGACCAGAAATTTGTCAGTGGATAAAAGATAACAAAATCTGTTGGCAGTCCAAGAAAATGGACGAGGTCCTACGGTACGCAAAGTACTGTGAGGACGAAATGGCAGAAAAGAAAAAGGCCCTGAAGGAGAAAGTGATGTGGGCTCAAGTAAAGCTTGCAGAACAGCAGGAAAAACAATTGAATAAGTTAAACAAAACTACTCAGAACCAAGGCCCTGGGGGTGGGGGTGGAGGAAAGCCCAGAGCAAAAATGAGCAGAGAGGAAGCCAAAAAGAAATTTCCCTGCCACCAGTGTGGGGAAATTGGACATTGGAGAGACGAGTGTCCGTATTTACAGTCCGATAATACCCCAACCCCTGATTTAACTCCACAGACGCAGAATGAAAAGCCAAGAAAGACCCAGCAGCAGGTAAAAACGATTCAAATACCCCGAGCGCCAAAGCCAACTTTTAAGGGAAAATCACCGCAGGGAGATGATATAGAGATCTGGGGGGGCACTGAGAACAGAAATGCAGCAACTTCGCAATATTTATTGAATGACACTTTTTTCTGTGACGACGAGTACTGACGGGGCCTGAGAGGGGAGGACAAGGAGTGTGTACTTGGCGCCTCCTTGCCGGTAGACCAGTCCGGGCCATACATTGAAGGAAAGGTTGATGGAAATGATGTCACCTTTCTATTGGACACTGGTGCTACCCGTTCTACTGTGAGAACAGCAGACGTTCCAAACCTACCCCTCTCGGGAGAAGCAATCCAAGTAGTGGGTGTATCTAATCAATTGATTAGTACCCCCGTTACCGAGCCCATGGAGATATCAATAGGGAACTTCAAAGAAATGCACAGATTTGTCGTCTGTGATACCAGTCCAGTGAACTTACTGGGACGTGATTTGCTGTGAAAAATGAACTGCACTATCTTTTGCACACCAAAGGGCGTTGAGATTCAAACCCCAGACGAAGATGGTATTTACAAGCTAATGTTAGTCAGACCGGACTCAGAAATTAAGCGAATGACTATACAAGACTTACCTGAAGAACTCCAACAGACAGTAAAGCCAGAAGTATGGGACTTTACAGGAAAGGATGTAGGATTAATGGCCAATGTAGACCCAATACAAATAGCCATAAAAGAAAAGGCAGCCTACCCCAATACTAAGCCTTACAGAATGAGTGCCGAAGTGAGAGCAGGAGTTGCCATTGAAATACAGAAATTGCTAGAAGCAAACATCATACAAGAAGTGATGAGTAGCCCGTGTAATTCCCCAATAATTGGAATCAAGAAACCTAGTGGCAAGTACAGAGTAGTGCAGGACCTGAGAAAGGTAAACAAAATTGTGGTTCCTTGCTGTCCTATTGTCCCAAACCCAGCTGTGATTCTGTATCAGATTCCCTGGGATGCTGAATGGTTCACTGTGATTGACCTATGTCATGCATTCTTTTCGATCCCATTGCACCCAGATAGCAAATTTCTTTTCTCATTTGCTTTCAACAGTCACGTGTACGTTTGGAACAGGGTCCCCCAGGGGTACACAGAGAGCCCCTCTATCTTTAATCAGATCTTGAAAAAATGCCTGGAAACTTTAGTCTTACCTAGAAAATCTGTTTTGGTGCAATACATTGACGACCTATTGGTGGCATCCAAAAGTCATAGGGATTGCGTGATTGACACCATTGCCCTACTGAATCACCTAAGTGAAAAGGGACATAAAGTGGCCCCTGAAAAATTGCAGTTCTGTTCAAAATCAGTGAAATATCTGGGGCACCAGATAGAAAAAGGAATAAGAAAAGTCACCTCAGAGAGAGTCAGAATAATTCAAAAGATGCAGTTACCCCGTACTCAGAAAGAAGTCAGAATGTTCCTTGGAGTTGTAGGTTACTGCAGGCAATGGATTGTGGGATTCGCAGTCCATGCCAAGCCTTTAATAAAAATGACAAAGAAAGGAGCACCGGACCATGTGGAATGGGATGATGAAAGCTTAATAGCATTTACTAAATTACGGGATTGTCTGTGTACAGCCCCTGCTTTGGGAATGCCAGATTATTCCAAGGAGTTTGCTTTATTCTGTGACACACGAGACAATTGTGCATTGTCGGTCCTAACTCAGGAACATGGCTTGACTAGACGCCCCGTGGCATATTTCTCTGCCACGTTGGATCCAGTGGCTGCTGGATTACCTGGATGTTTGAAAGCAGTGGCTGCAACATGCACAAGTTTAGAACAGAGTGAATCTATTGTCATGGGACATCCTTTAACTGTGTATGTTCCACACGCAGTTGTGATTTTACTAACCAGAACAAAGACTCAGTATCTCACCCCTAGTCGGCTGACTAAATACGAGAGGATTCTCGTGGGTGCTGCAAATGTGGCCATCACTCGGTGTAATATACTGAACCCCGCCACTCTACTCCCTGACTCAATGGTTTTAGAAGACCAGGGAGAGAACGAGCATGACTGCGTTGACCTGACAGAATTCAGTACTAAACCCCACCCAGACATTAAAGAAACACCCTTGCCTGTACATGATGAAGAATGGTTTGTGGATGGTTCATGCATGAGACACGAACTTGTAGGCCTAAGTGCTGCCTACTCTGTGGTTGCGTTAGACAAAGTTAAAGAAGCATCCTGTTTATTTGGAGTAAAGTCTGCACAAGTAGCCGAACTAATTGCCTTGATAAGAGCTTGCAAATTGGGAAAAGACAAAAGGATAACAGTATATACTGACAGCCAGTACTGTTATGGGGTTGTGCATGACTTTGGCCAATTATGGCTACAAAGAGAATTCCTGACATCATCAGGTACTCCCATTCGAAATGGAAAAGTTATCCAAGACCTTCTAGAGGCAATCCAATTACCAAAAGAATTGGCAGTGGTCAAATGTGTTGCTCATAAAAAGGGCCTTGACCCCGTGTCATTGGGTAATGATTTTGCTGATCGGGTAGCAAAACAATGTGCTATGGATCGCATGTCAATGAATATCAGACTGGGTGGGACTGGAAACAGCTGCCAACTTATGGTGTTTGAAGAAGTGCCTACCTGGGATGAAGTGAGAGAATGGCAGCATGCTGTGCCCTGGGAAGAGAAAGAGAAGTGGAAGGGACTTGGTTGTCGACCAAGACGTGAGGATGGTGTCATTGTGGGCCCAGATGGTATGCCTGTGTTACCTAGGAACCTGCTTGCCCCTATGGCCAGACTGATACATGAAGGATCACACATTGGTAGGGATGCCATGGTACTGGTATTTCAGCAGACCTGGTATAACCCGAAGTTCAGGAAGGTAGCAGAATCCCTTTGCCAGAGGTGCATGACGTGTCAACAGTTCAACGCTGGCAAGAGAACAGTAGTTGAACTGGGGAAAATTGGAAAGTCAGGGGGTCCCTTTGTAAGAATACAAATTGACTTCATCACCATGCCCCGCTGCGAGGGAAAAAGATATGTCCTTGTAGTGGTCTGCCTCTTTTCAAAATGGGTGGAAGCCTACCCTGTCCCACAGAGTGATGCCTTAACAGTAGCCAAATTATTACTACGAGAATTGATACCTAGGTTCGGGGTGCCAGTCACTATTGAATCAGATAGAGGCGGACATTTCCAGAATGAGGTGATGGACCAACTCTGTAAAGCATTTGGAATCACACAAAAGTTACGCTGTGCACATCGTCCAGAGGCTTCTGGAGTGGTAGAGCAGATAAATGGCACTATTAAATCGAGGTTGGCCAAAATGTGTGACTCAACTGGAATGAATTGGATTACTGCCTTGCCTCTTGTTCTGATGGGACTCCGAAGTATTCCAGATCGGAGAACAGGCCTGAGCCCCCATGAAATTTTGATGGGAAGAGTGATGAGACAAGCATGGGTACCAGGAAACAAACTGTTAAGCATTTCTGATGATTTGGTACTTGAGTACTGCAGGAAACTGGGTGACCAAGTGCGTTCTCTCTCTCGCCAGATTGGGGAAGACGCCGTTGCCAACCCGACAACTCCAGTTCACAAATTGGTTCCAGGTGACTGGGTTAGAATAAAGAAGCACACTCGTTCGAGTTGCCTGGCACCGAGGTGGGGAGAAAAACGCCAAGTAATACTGGTGACCACGACAGCAGTGAAGTGTGCAGGCATTCCCAGGTGGATCCATGCCAGCCATACTCAAAAGGTAATTCCAGACAAAGAGCCTGGAGCTGAAGGTTGTCCAGCTGAGGGGTCTGCGGATGTCGGTCCTAAAGTAGCTGATGACGAACAGCCGAGCGCCAGTCCAGCTGAGGGTCCTGCAGACGTTGGTCCGGAAGTAGCTGATGACGAGCAACCGAGCACCAGCCAAGATGATTGGATACCTATAATCGATTTCATTGAAGACCCAATCAGAACAAGAGAGCGAATCTACGAAGATAGAGAGTGGAATAGAGAGGTCGAGATAGGCACAGGCGAAGACCCTCAGATCATTGAGATTCACATCAAATCCGAGGACGAAGAAGGAGGTCAGACAGGGACAGAACAAGTGATCGATACTCCTCCACTGACTCCTGAAATTGAAAAGGGACAGACTAGAAGTAGTGTAATAGTTCGAGCAGAAGAAAATCAAGGGATCGAAGTGCTCGAACAGGATCAGGCAGAGCTAGAAGAATGTGTTCAGGACATAGAAACAGAGACGTTTGAAAGCCAAAACCCAATTTCACCTGAACCAGGCCAGTTTAGTAACCAGGCAGAAGAAATAGATACAAGACCTGGGACTAGTAAGACAGGAAGGGAAGAAACAAAAGAAGCACCACAAACGAAGGAAAACAAAAGAGCATTAGAAGAAAGTCAACTGACAGTGCCAACCAAAAGACTCAAGAAAAAGAAAAATATCAAACCAAGATACATTAAGAGACTAAGATTGAGAATAAAAACAGTAGAAGAGAAACTTGCTGACAGAAGAAAAAGCATACGAATAGCAGAGCAAGCTGGAGAAAGCTCCAAAAGAAGGAGTGATCGAATAAAAAGACTGAATGAGAAATACCAGGATCCTGAATGGACATATCTGATTCTGGAAAATTTAGAGGATCTTGATATTACTGACGAAAGCGACGGGGAACCGATTACTGATTACTCTGCAGAGGAAGAGGACGAACCACCGTGAAATTGCTCAGCATAAAGGTACCTGGGCAAGGCCACAAAGAGGGGTTGAAAACTTCTTCTGAGCCAAAATGTCTGATTCAAGCGTGAGTGGTAGACCTAGCCGCAGTTGTTGCAAAACATGCTGCAAGGTATGTATATGTAGTATAGTTATAGTAATATTAGTTTGGATAGGACTAACAGTTTTCATTCCTTTTATGGTAAGCAAAAATACTAATATTGACCCTACTCAGACTACCGACCCTGAAGAACTGACAACACGAAGTGTAGAAAGACGTGAAAAAGCACTCAGACAGACAAAACGAGACTTAGAAGCATCAGATGAGGAAGGACTACATTACCACGGAGTTAGAAACCAGACACACTTAAATGTTTTCGCAAACTTGTTAGTGCATTATGTAGAAACTATGGAAATAGAAGATTGCTATGTCTGCATGAAGCTACCTACTTCTGTAGCTGAAGGCGTGACTTATCATCACCTACCTCTGACCTATGGAATTTCCTGTAGTATTTTAGCAAGCTTATTTTACAAAAGAGGACCGTTACAGTACTATTACTCTAATAATGACGTAATATTTTCCAAACTTCCTATACGTGGAAATCTGAATCCTGTACATACCAAAAGTGACGTTACACGCTATATGGGAGAATACTTTCTGACTATAGGTACCATAGACTTAAATGAAGCACACAGAGAAAACTTGACCTGTTCATTACATGAACAAGAGAAAATATTTTTGAACATGGCAGAGAAGAGAAGGGAGAGTTTCCAAAGAAAGGCAAATGACAAAAGACAGAAAACCCCAAAATGGGCTGAGGACATGGAAAGCACCTCAAATGGCGGGGCAGGGCCTGCTTTGTTGCTGGATTTCGAAAAGAAAGGGAAACTCTGTCTTCATCGCGAGAAGACTAGTTATTATAATAACATTTTCATTGGTTCCAGTCAATGTGAACATAATTACAAGGTAATTGGAGGTTGGGGTTTCAAAAATGGGTCAGAACCTGTGTTTCCCGGAATTTATTATGTATGTGGAAACAAGGCTTATTTCAAATTGCCAGATCACTGGTATGGAAGCTGCTATTTTGGCATTGTTTTCCCGAAAATATACCACGTGAATGAAATTGCTGGAAGCAACGAAAAAAATAATGGCTTAATGCGTAGTAAAAGAGAAAGCGTAGGTGAAATAATGGGTAGTATTTTTAGTGCACTGATACCTGGAGTGGGAGTGGTTCTGAACACTCACAGAATTTGCAAATTATCCACAATAGTGGATGTGTTGTCTACGGACACGGCTCATGGATTTCTGCTGGTCAATACCGAGATGGTTGCGATCAGATCAATGGTTTTGCAGAACAGACTTGCTCTTGACACCTTATTAGCAAAAGAGGGCGGAGTCTGCCGGATGCTGAAGGCGCAACATTGTTGCACTTACATTCCGGACAAAAGTGTGCAGCTCAAAAGATATGTGAAAAACATTACTAATTTGGAAAAGGAACTCAAACCACTCGAGGTTGACAGTGCCTGGAGGAGACTGGTTGATGGTCTCTCCAATGTAGGTCATTCGTTTGCTAGCTTAGGTAAAAGCTTATTGTTTAAGGTACTGATGCCAATTGGAGTGATAGGTCTTATCCTATTTCTCATATTCGTCTGTTGCAAATGTCGCAAACACACAAAGAAATACCAAGTGAATGCGAGAGGAGTGAAACGGAGTGCTGATGAGCTTGAATTGGAAGAAATGAATAATCAGATTTATAAAAAGGTGAAAAATTCTCACCCTACCAAAAATGAGAAAGAGAAACTGAATCGCCTGTTGGAAGAGATAGAAATGTACAAGGTGTGAAAGAAAGTTGGCATCTGGTTCCACTATTTTGTGATGATAGTAAATATCATCAAAGAGGGGATTGATAGAGCAAGATTTCGCATCGCGAATTGCTCGAGTCAAGAACCTCGAAAATTTGTTATAATCCCGTAATTCCAATTGTTCGTTTTACTAAATTTATGTTTTGAATGTGCGTGTGTATCATAGTGATGCTTGCCTATGTGTTTCACTAATACGAATAATCCTTGTCTTTAAAAAATGGATGCTGCTTGAATTCTGATTCTGCGCATGCGTTAGGCATAATCACGTGACATGACGCAGTCACATTTGGAGGGTAAGGGTGCGCATGCGTAACAGCCATAAAATGGCCGCGCTTTCTAATAACGAGGTGAAGCTTGCACCGTCGCTTTTGTGATTTTGTCTGTTGCACTAATAAATAATTGCATAGTATATTTTATAATGATAATTCATAAGTACACACTCATGTTATGTAGTTTATTCATTTATTTCTATGTGTTAATTTGTTTTTGCTTACTTTTCATGTACCATGGTAAACGGGGGGTCCAACTGGGTCGAGAGCCATCTTGAGGGTCCTTTCTGCGCATGACCGCGCAGCCCAGGCAGCCGTAGCCTTGAGCGGTGGAACTCAGCCAGCTGGCAGTCACCGACAAGATGCTCCTGAGAACGCCACCTCTGACCCAGGAGGATAGAGAAATCATGTTCCTGACTTGATACAATGACATTATTTCTATTGTATTCTGCATATTCTCTCATGGGAACCCCAATCTTACTAGGCGGTACCTTAGAATGCAAAATAGGACTTGAATAAGTCTGTTCTGATTGGTGTGTTAACCCATCCTACCTTAGGACCAATCGAAATTGGGGATTCTGACACTTTGCAACATTGGGGGGTGGTACACTGACCCAAAAAAGTATATCTAGCCTAGGTTTAGCTAGAGAAATTGTCCGACTTGTCCGAATAGCTGACCTGTCACTGACCCAACGCACTCAATTGGTGACTGAATATACAGAGCGCTGCGGAGCACTCTGTCCGAATTTGACCATAGACTAAGGTTTTACTAAACCTTAAGTGCTGGCGGAGCACTTCGCTGGGGAGTTCGCTAACCCAATCGGGGTTCTGACTGATAGCTGCAGAGAGGGTGGAGCGCAGGCGTTGCTTCCGAACTGCGGGTGCTGGTCGTATCCTGGTGGTCCTGTCCTGATCCTAATCTGGGTTTCCTGTCCTGTCCTGAGGTGTCCATACTGCACCTGCTGTCCCATTGATGACTGCTATTCCTTGGGGTATTTCCTGTCCTTAACTGACCCGTGGCCAGGGTTGGTTTTCACACCAGTCTAGGTAAATATCTTGCCGAAAACTCTAAACTGCACCTTTCTATTTTTCCGTCTTTGCTTCAATAAAGACATACCTTTGCATATGATAATTTTCCATGCTTTTCCGCAACCATTGCATATCATAAAGTTATTTGCATTTACTTTCATAGCGTGTTCCTATGTTACCCTACCTTTTAGAAATCATTTTCTACATTGCAGTTTGCAATTTCCTGATGTGGTAACTGAAGTACTTTACTAGAGTTATATCGTGTTTCACATTACACCCTTACTATAGCTGTTAGGATTCCTAATTTCCCATTCATATTCATGAAAACTGTTTCCATAGTAAAAATTCCGATTATTGACTGGGTTTTACTGTAAACGTTATGATTTTCCAAAACTGAATTTTAGATAAAAGAAACTTAAAACTTCCCAGTTGTCCGTGGTCATTTGATGAAAACATTGAAATCATTTTTTATGTTGGGTTTTGTATTTTGCTTCCTTTCCTTTTACAGCTAGCTCCCTGACCCATCGTGGTCATAGGTACCCGTATCGGTGGATGGTAAGTCGGGTACACTAGAAATAGCAGGAAGGGACTCACAATTATTGGTAGTAGATTGTATGGTCATCTGATCAATGTATATGGTGAAATGAAATATATGGGCCCGAAACCTAAGTGGTGAAAATATTGGTCGGGTGACCTGCGATCTCTATCAATAGGTCTGGTCTGTTTTTCCTTTATAAATGTATTTTCCTTAGTGCTACAAAAATATCAATTAAGTTGAGTTTCTAGATGTGGTGACAACTATTTTAAGGCAAACAGTTAGTTCTCACCTTAATACTAATAACCTATTTAATAATCTCACTACTGGGGTTGCTCCAAAAACACATGAGTGCCCATGGATGCCAAATCTGTCCCCCACTTTTTTTTCTCTTTTCAGTTACAACCATACAAGGAAAAGGTCCTATAAATATGGACTGCATGCGTATGTGCATGTTTTTTACCCTTTAATTGCATAGAAAATTAGCAAATTGCAAAAAGCTGGGTAAAACCTTGGTCCTGAAGAAAGCCTACTGACTCTTAAAGGGCTATATAAAGGCTGAAACGTGTCAACCTATTGGATGTCTAAGAACATTAACTCCTAAACGCATCACACTAATCTATTTTAACCTAGCCCTAGATCCCAGAATAATACATTTGTTACAAAGGATTTAAAGGCTACTTACTCAACCCTGCCTTCACTCACTGCTACCACTCAAAGAGCTCCACTTACAAATGTGTCGAGCCCGCCCATTTATGTTCAGAGTCTGAGTGAGGGTCCAATAATGAAGCATGCCACAGGTGAGGTGGTACCTGTGGGTGAGGACCCCATACATGTATATGTGTATATATATATATATATATATATATATATATATATATATATATATATATATATATATATATATATATATATATATATATATATATATATATATATATATATATATTACCTACTGGCGGTCGCCAGTAGGTATATATAGTTAGGATTTTTTCTCTATGGGATTTTTGAAAATTCTATGTCTAATAACTTTGGCGTTTGTGGACGGAATTGGCTGAAATTTTCAGGAAAATGGAACATTTTGTTTCTGAGTAGCCCCTGAAAATTTGGGGGGGGTTTCGTCAAGGGGGGGCCGAGAAAAAAGGGGGGTCCCAAAACGTGTTTTTAACATTGAGTTTTCCATAGGGCGGTTGGCCTCACTTTTAGCCCGAACGGCTGAATGGATTTGCACGAAACTTGGCAAAATTGTAGGGACTGGTAGCCCGATGTGCCTTTGCTAGGTCTCAATATATGTGCTCCAGTGGATTTTGAGAAATTAACGTTCAAAAAAAGATATATATCTGTAACAGCGGACCGGGCAGCGCTCCAGTTCGCGTACTTTCCGCGTTATGGAACTTTGTGAAGCGAAGCTGATTGGTTCTCCGGCGTCTGTAAACATTCCAAACAGTCCGTAGCGGCCGCCATCTTGTCTCTCGGTAGGATCGAGAGACAAGAGGAGGCCAAAGCGAAGGGGAAAATGACCATAAGGGGGCATAGTAGATCCTCCCTGACCCCCTAGGTTTGATGTGGAGGTTTTAAAAGGGCCCCGCGGGGCAAAAAAAAAAAATAATAATAATAATCGAATGGCTGAATGGATTTGCGCGAAACTTGGCAAAATTGTAGGGACTGGTAGCCCGATGTGCCTTTGCTAGGTCTCAATATATGCGCTCCAGTGGATTTTGAGAAATTAACGTTCAAAAAAAGATATATATCTGTAACAGCGGAACGGGCAGCGCTCCAGTTCGCGTACTTTTCGCGTTGCGGTGCTTTGTGAAGCGAAGCTGATTGGTTCTCCGGCATCTGTAAACATTCCAAACAGTCCGTAGCGGCCGCCATCTTGTCTCTCGGTAGGATCGAGAGACAAGAGGAGGCCAAAGCGAAGGGGCAAATGACCATAAGGATGACTCTAACCTCACCTCGGATTGCGGGTGGGTTCTGCTCCTTGCTGCCGCTGTTTGCCGCTGCGACTTGCCGGACCCGCTTCGCGGGTCCCGCTGCACGGCTGACAGCCTTTCTACGTGACCCTGTAGAGGAGATTTGGGCGTTTCTACTGACCGGCAGGGCTGCGAGCTTCTAGCGGGGGACTCCGAGGACCAGGAGCCCCCGCGCGCCCGTTACCACCTGGGCTGCTCTCCCTGCCGGCTCCACCCCCATCCTTCCTTCAAAACCGGCGGCGCAACCCCGGTCAAGCGGACTCCTTTGGGCAAAATCGGAAGACTCTAACCTCACCTCGGATTGCGGGTGGGTTCTGCTCCTTGCTGCCGCTGTTTGCCGCTGCGACTTGCCGGACCCGCTTCGCGGGTCCCGCTGCACGGCTGACAGCCTTTCTACGTGACCCTGTAGAGGAGATTTGGGCGTTTCTACTGACCGGCAGGGCTGCGAGCTTCTAGCGGGGGACTCCGAGGACCAGGAGCCCCCGCGCGCCCGTTACCACCTGGGCTGCTCTCCCTGCCGGCTCCACCCCCTTTTTCCATCAGCCTCATAGACATAAAAGCACAGTAACATCCCCGCTGCGCGGGAGGGCGCCGGGAGAAGCCCGGGACAAGGGCGGGACCGTTTGAGGCCGTTCGAGGACTAAGAGGACTGGCCTGGCCCTCCCCCCTTGGTTCTTGCCATTGTTATCGTGCCTGGACTCTGAGATTAGTGAGTACTCCACAGAAATTATAACTGTCATACATTATGTGTACTCGGGGGAGTCGCAGTAAGACTGCGCTGGGTTTAACTAAGACAAATGGTACCTTGGATGATTTTCTAGTAAAAACTAACTTGGCCATAGATGCCGAAATAACAAAAATGCAGAAGAGGGTTTCTATCGAGCTAGATGCTGCCCGCAGACTCTCCCAAACATTCACTAACTCTAAAAAATCTTCCTTGGGAAACATTGCGTCTGCTGTATCCCCCCAACAGCTTTCATGCCCCCCTCCCCTGTTGATTCTCGCTGACGTTCATCATCCCCCTGTTCCCGCCTCTCCCTTACCATTAGACTCCTCTTTTATTTTCTCACCCACGATTTCCAAATCTAGTGAGGGCAAATTGCCTACTGAACAGGGAAATCTTACCATTTGGCCAGACATTCCAGCTCCCTCTTTTTCTGTAATAAAAAGCAAAAACCTACATCGCCAAGGTCTGAAAAAGAAAAACTATGCAAAACTTCTCCATGCTCGCAAGAAAGCTAAAATTGCAAGGCAGCAGTTTTTCAATCACAGAAGAACCCTGCCTTATACAGGGGAGCCTAAACAATTACCACCTCCACCTACTCAGCTTACAGGGGGTGATAGTAATCTTACCTATTCTAACTCTGTTACTGCCCCTGTTTTAGAGAATCCTGCCGTCCTTGGCGATAACTTAACAAGGGGAGGGCAAAATGAGCCAGGGAGGGACACTGATAAAGCGGGTCATGATGATGATTTTCTCAAAACAGTCTGGGTTACCTTAAAACAATTATTGACACCTCTTGAACTCAGACTGTCACGTATTGAGAATCACCTTCTTGAAATGGACAAAACCTTAGTATCCCTGGCCACACTTAGCCTAAAACAGCTAGAAGCAACATACCCTCAAATTACTGAGGGTGCTCCTCAGGCTAGAAATGATGGCTTCCAACCTGTACCAGCCGGTGACACTGGCATTCAAATGGCTCAAGCCTCTATGGAGGCACCCCATGCCCCCTTAATTTTGTCCTCATCATTACCTCCCCCATTACCCAAACCTACTCCAATCCCTAAACCCCGGACAATTGCAAGTGTCGCTGACCCCCCATCATCTAAGCCACCAATATTAGAGAAAGAATCCTACAAAAAAAAGGTGCAGCCTAAATCTTCTTCTAGAGCTGACCAGAAGGCAAGCAACCCTATCACTCCCCTTTTAGAGCGCAGACCTTACTTAAACCAAAATTATCAGAATTTTCGCGGAGGCTATATTGACCTCCCTCCTGAGGCCGGACCCTATGTTGTTATCTTGGCTGGGGTTCCTTCGCTTGACGCTGACACTGTGGAAACCCAGTGGTCCTTAAAGAACAAAGTGATCCACTGGCTAAATGTTAATAGGCAGCTCCCTCACAACAACAGGGGTAGGGTCCTAATGGCCAGGAGAGTCCCATGGGTGGGTCGCACTTATAAATCAATACCAGGAGACTGCATCGTGGTGTCATTTGCAGACCCCCATACTGCCCATCTCATTACCACATGGGACCTATATGCGACCAAACAAGCAATTGTCACTAAACCCCTTACCTTTTTTTACCCCCCGAAACAGGTAGTAGAGTGTCATGGGGCCTGGACTATAGCCCACAATCAGAGAGGGAAGGGGCACGGGCAGGGATGGCAACCCACTAACAGCTGGTGGGAAGGAGCACCCACTATGAACAGGTTTGAATGCCTAGATCAGGTGGATTGACTGGGAACCGTTGATCTGCTACCCCGGTCGAGCGACCAAAATCACTCAACGAATGGCAGTAGTAGTGATAAATCACCCCTTAATGTCAACAATCCAACTCATTTGGTGGTGGAACAACCCTGCCCTCTTCAGCGCCCCCTATCAGTGCAGGCCACACAACATCTAGATAGGGCACATTCCCAAGCCCTGGTAGGCGTAATGGGGAACGTGGGACAAACACATCAGGAAGTTAGTGAATTAAAGCACTCACTGTTATCCTGGAACGTAGCAGGCCTGGGCAAAAAGATCATGCACACACCCTGGTTGGAGACCGTGCAGAAGCATGGTATACTCTGCCTGCAAGAAACTTGGCTTGCAGAGGAAAGGCACATTATGGGGTATCGAACATTTCACTCACCCGCTGTGCCCTCTCCACAGGGCCGAAATAAAGGGGGTCTGTGCATATACACCTCGAATGTAGGGGATATAAAGGTATATAACTTCCACTCTGACCAATATTTCCAAATTCTTTCATTTAAATGGGGCACCACACAAAAGATTATACTGGTGAATTTTTATAACAATATGCCAGCAAACGAAATGGAATTGATTTTGAATAAAATGTCTAATCACATCCATAAAGTGAGGGATCAAAACACGGGAGACCATACAGTTCTTTGGGTGGGAGATTTTAACTGTGCCATCTGCCCATCTTCTGAGTTAGGTTTGTGCGGCCTTACAGATCATGAGGAGGATGGCCCTCTCCATTTCTCACACACCAATCTGGGGTCTCTCCTAAACAGTATTATATTCTCTTTTGATCTCACCTTCGTTAATCAGGCATGCTCCCCCCCAGTTCCCTTTGCCCCAACATACAATGGAAGAGGCTGTGAAACTACAATCGACTTTGCACTGATATCCCCCACTAAACCCAACTTTCTAACTTTTTGGGAGATAGGGGACGACCCAATGAGTGATCATTACCCTATTACCTTTGGGCTTAGGCTCTCAGATGAGAAAGTAAAGGAATCTAGCGGTACACTTTATCCACTAGAGGTTACCTTAACAAAGATAAATGGCTATGTGATAAAGTGGGAGAAATTGAACCCTATAATCTTCTTTCACAACCTCATATCATCTTGCTTTGCAGACATATCTGTCTGTTTAGAGGTAGATATTGATCCTAAGGCAATTATGGCAGCTTTTGCTAATATCCAACTGTACATAAAAAATATTTTAACCAAGAGCTATAAAAAGAATGGGAAACATGCAGGCGGGTGGTTTGATTCCAGGTGCACAGTCGCCCTAAAGAATTTGAAGAAAGCTTTAAAAATCATTCCGAGAAATAGGGTTCAAATTTCCGAGGCTAGACGTGAGTACAGGAGGGAAATTAATCACCGGAAAGCAACGATGAAAAGGGAGGCCTGGGAAGCTTTGGGGGAAGCTGCCAGGAACAAGGACACTAACCTCTTCTGGAAAGTTATAAGATCAGTATATAATACTAATGATACGGACAACTGCATGGATGTAGCAATCACGGCAGAGCTCTGGGTAGAACATTATGGCAAACTTTACACCAATAGCCAGGGGGACACCAAGAACCACCAAAAGGTAATCTCATCCTTGAATAAACCAACCCAGGATTATCTGTCAAGTGACCACCCAGCATCCCCATACCCAATTGATCTGGTTTTTACCACCTCAGAAGTTGAAAATGCAATCAGGGAAAGCCCCTCAGGGAAAGCCCCTGGCCCGACCACACACCAGTGGATCTTTATAAAACAAATCTTGAATTTTGGGCTCCCCTGTTAACTAACGTTTTAAATATGGGAAACAAATGCGGCTTAATTAACACCTGGTCAGACGCAATTGTAGTGCCCATTTTTAAAAAGGGAAACAGGGACGATCCTGCTTGCTACCGTCCTATATCCTTATTGGACGGCCTCATGAAAATCGCAGGAAGGATCGTCCTTAAGAGAATCCAGCACTGGGAGACAGAAAAAAAAGGTCATTTCGGAGCTTCAATACGGTTTCCGAAAGGGACTGGGTACCCAGGAACAATGCTTAAATCTCTCTCTATTGATGTCCAAATATACCGAGGCCAAAAAAGGGGACCTGTTTGTCACATTTGTTGACCTTAGCTCAGCATTTGATTGTGTGGATCATCTGCAGCTCTGGTCAACATTGGAACATATTGGGGTGGATCCTACCATTGTCGTATTTATAAAAGAACTGTACAGAGATGCCGGTGCCAGAGTGAGGTTCGGGACCCAGGGGCAATGTACTCAGAAATTTGCTATAAATAGAGGGGTTAGGCAAGGCTGCATACTTGCGCCCCTTCTATTTAGCTTTTATATTAACTCTATCGTAGAGCATCTAATAAATCAGCCAAGTGACTACCCAGCCGTTAATGGTAGGCCTGTACCCATCCTATTATATGCCGACGACGCGGCAATTATGTCCAGGACCAAGGTAGGGTTGCAAAGAGCGGTAACTGAATTCTCATCCTACATGGGGAAAAGAAATCTGAAAGTGAACATCTCTAAAACTTTCTCCATGCCATGCACCCAAAAAAACAAAAAGCCACAATGCTCGATACATCTTGACGAGCAAAGAATTGAGAGTACAGACACTTTTTGTTATTTGGGTGTTGTATTCGAGAGGAAAGGAGCTTGGAAACATGCAGTATCTGCTAGGAAGCTTGCCTTTACTCGTGCTATTGGGGCTCTGAGAACTTTTGCAGCCAAAATTGGGGGCAAACCAACTGCCGAGATGTTACAGATCTACCAAGCTAAGTGTGTAGCGACAGTCACTTATGGAGCAGGCCTATGGGGCTTTGAAAATGTGTCCTCACTCCAAACTTGTGAGAATCTTTTTATTCGCTATTTACTAGGTGTGAGCAAATTTACCTCAACTTTTATTACCCATATTGAGACTGGCCTTAAATACCTTAGCGACACTATAAAGCTATCACCGTGTTTGCTTTGGCACAAAATCTGGACCACTATGGAATGCCAGTTTAATAGAGAACTCATCACGGACTGTATGAACCTGGATGCTGCACCCAAAATCAAATGGTTACGACACGTCCGGCTGATGTTCTCTAAAATTGGACATCCTGAATACTATGATGACCCAGAGTCCCTAGAACATCTCTCTAGGCCAGCGCTCAAAAAACTTTTAATTACACACCTGGAAAGTGTCAGATGGGACACCGAGAAACTCAAAAATACCACCCTGAGTTACCAAAAAATCACCCCTAATGAAGGTTTACAATTGTACCTCAGGATTGAAACTGCACCCTATCCTCGTATGCTTCTTACTAGGCTGCGGTTAGGCACTTTCTTCCGTATGGTCACTCTTCCAAAACAAAACGATTGGATTTCGCCGAATCTAATTTGCCCATGCGATGATCATTCATTACAAAGTAATATTCACATTATGTTCTTCTGTAATCTGTATTCTGCCCCAAGGAAATTGTTCCTCTTACCACTCCTTAAACGCTGGGGCATAAGAACATGTAAAGATGCATATCTGAAGTTACTCTTGCTTGATGAGGTGTATGTCATCTTTGTTGTTTCTCGCTTTTTAACGTCAGTGATGAAATACAGAAACTCTATGATGTAAACCTTACATGTTTAAATTTTATTAGCCGCTTTAACATGAGGCTCCCGGCCATATTTTCATTTTCATCATTGACTTTTTACAAATGGAAAACTGTTTTATAGTTTTTTTATAAATATCTCGATGGGGAAAACTTTTTAAAATTGTTGTATAAAATGTATTTGTATGCTTTTATGATTTCTCCAGATAAATCGAATAAAGCTAAATTTGATTTGATTTGATTTGACCATAAGGGGGCATAGTAGATCCTCCCTGACCCCATAGGTTTGATGTGGAGGCTTTAAAAGGGCTCCGCGGGGCAAAAACAAATCGTTTTTTTGGTGGGGTGCGCCCGGTTAGCGTAACGGGAAGCGGACTGGGGAGCGTACTACAAGGAATGAAGAATGATTGACTTTTAACTTATTGTATGTTTATAGACTTTTTTTTACTTCTTTTTCTGCTGAGTGACGTCTCGGCCTATCTTCACGGGATGCAGTCCCTACCATCTAGCCGTTTAAGCCCAGGGGGACCGGTAGTGTGGGAGAGATAACGGGGCATATTATCAAGGGGGTTTATCTCCGCTTTTTTGGCTTTAAAAGCCAAGAAAGCGGAGATAAAATTATCTCCGTATTACCTAGCTGTCGCTAACACCAGTTAGCGACCGCTAGTAGGAGATAGCGACCATCTTGGGCCCCACTTTGCATGTCAGTGATATTTATCACTAATGACATGCAAAGTGGGCATGCCAAGATGTTAGCGACTGGAAACAGTCGCTAACATCGCTATCTCCTATTACCAACTTTTGGAGATATTCGCGCTAAGCGCGAATATCTCCAAAAAGTAACACCTGCCCTGAGCAGTTCTTAGCCATGTTATCCAATGGGAGGTGGATAACATGGCTAAGAGCATTAGCTCGGTAATGCATGAATATCGCTGACTTTTCAGCGATATTAATGCATTGCGGCCGTTTTTTATCGCATTTGCGATAAACCTTGATAATAGCAAGGTTTATCTGCGATAATTTCTGACGATGCTTAGCGGTAAAAAATTCGTTGCTAAGCATCGTTAGGGATAAATATCGCTTAACTTTGGTAATATGCCCCAACGTCTGTTAACGTTCGATTCGAAGGAAATCAGGAAGTGTTGAAAAACATTGTCTGCGCCATCTTGCCTTTTTTCAAATGCCACACTTTTGTCGTGCACGGCAGCCATTTTAGATGACTTGACCAGACCCACTCTCTGCACGCTGTCGATCCTTAGCATGGCTCCCCACCCTCGCAAGCATCTCCCCCAGGCACTGGTCACCCCCGCTCTCTGTCTTATGCATGGGCAATAAACCTCCCCCCATCTGCGCTGCTCTTCCCTGAGAATCACACCCTGTGCCCGCCCGACACCTCCCTTTCGCCCTATTCACTACCGCACCCTCTGACACTCCTCTTCCTCTGTGTCCGATTGTCCAGGCCGGTCCCAGGCTATCAGCTAGCCCTGCAGATGTAGTTTATGGCCCCAGCTGTAAAGAATTACCCCTCTTCAAAGGAGTTATAGTAGATCAAGGCCCACACCCGATGAGATCCGTCACACCACACGCGTTCCTACTATCTGAAAACCATCCTGTATTGTGATTGGGGAGGGGACCCAGCCTGAAGCGGAAGATTCCAGGGATGACTCTTTGTACATCAAAGTTTTTACAATTATGTGTCACATTAAAAATATATAGCACTCCAACAAAGTAGTAGGATTATAAAACTTTAATAACTTATAAATATATACAACAAAACAAAAACAGTAAAAACATTTAAACATTTTTAGGGAAAAAGAAGGAAGTAGCGGTCGGTTGTGCGAATAGTCCCAAGGCAGCACAACGTCCAGATTTCTGGACGGCACCCAGGAGATGTTGCCTGGGTGCCGCACTGATTTTGGTATCCGGCGTGGGGCGTCGCGGGGGGTGGGTCATCAGTAGCGGTCTGTTGTGCGAATAGTTCCAAGGCAGCAGAACGATGGCACCAAGGTGATGTCCAGTAAGTTGCCGCCCTCCGAATAACGGCGTGGGGCGCCCCGGGGGGCGGGGGGGGGAGGCGGCGTGAACGGGCCTCCCCAGGTGGAGCCTCGTCTGCTGTAGTGGGGCGCCCCTTTACCGTTTCAGTTGCCATTCCGTCCGCTTTTGGTCCACTGTGTCAAAATCCGCAATTCAGCTGAGTTGCGCCCACTCTTGCGGTGCAGCGATAGGCGGCTGTCACAGGACTCTCAAAATGGCGGCAGGCTCTTTCCTTTTTGGGCCTGGTCCACTGAAATGGCCCTGGGACACCTTGGAAATCGGACGCTTGTCTGCTAGGTCTTGGACCCCATTCTCGAAAGCGTCCCCTCCGCCTTGAGGATTCTACAAAAGTCTTGGGGGCCCCCGACTCCTGTAGGCTTCCGGTGGGGAGCGGCTGCCATGATTGCTCGCGGAATGACCACGACGGAGCCACGAGATGGTGGTGCTTTCATGCTGACGCCAGCTTCAGTCTGAAACATCCAGAAACAAGGTAGGGCTTTCATCGTTTGGGAAAAAAAAAATAGTTTTCATCCAATGAAAAGTGTTATTTTTAGGTCATATGATTAAGCCTTCCATCATTAGGAAACCAAAAGTAAAATGAACCAATGAAAAGTTTTATAAACAAGTCACATGACCTGTTATGCGGCATAGGGTATAAAAAGCGTAGAAAATCCGTTGGCACGTGAGGCGGCGTCAGTAGCGGACCGATGTGCGAATAGGCCGAAGGCAGCACAACGCGCCAAGATCCGGATGGCACCGAGGTGGTGTCCAGCAAGTTGTCGCACTGGTGTGGCCATCCTACAATGCTGAAAGTCGGCGTGGGGCGCCCCGTAGGCCTGTGAGATGGCGGCAGTAGTGGACCGATGTGCGAATGGGGCCAAAGGCAGCGCAACAATATTTTCTGAATAGAAGACACCACAAGGCGCTGAGATGCCAAGATCCGGATGGCACCGAGGTGGTGTCTAGTAAGTTGCACTGGTGTGGCCATCCTACAATGCTGAAAGTCGGCGTGGGGCGCCCCGTTGGCCTGTGAGATGGCGTCAGTAGCGGACCGATGTGCGAATAGGCCGAAGGCAGCACAACGCGCCAAGATCCGGATGGCACCGAGGTGGTGTCTAGTAAGTTGCACTGGTGTGGCCATCCTACAATGCTGAAAGTCGGCGTGGGGCGCCCCGTTGGCCTGTGAGATGGCGTCAGTAGCGGACCGATGTGCGAATAGGCCGTAAGCAGCACAACGCGCCAAGATCCGGATGGCACCAAGGTGGTGTCTAGTAAGTTGCACTGGTGTGGCCATCCTACAATGCTGAAAGTCGGCGTAGTAGCGGACCGATGTGCGAATAGGCCGAAGGCAGCACAACGCGCCAAGATCCGGATGGCACCGAGGTGGTGTCTAGTAAGTTGCACTGGTGTGGCCATCCTACAATGCTGAAAGTCGGCGTGGGGCGCCCCGTTGGCCTGTGAGATGGCGTCAGTAGCGGACCGATGTGCGAATAGGCCGAAGGCAGCACAACGCGCCAAGATCCGGATGGCACCGAGGTGGTGTCTAGTAAGTTGCACTGGTGTGGCCATCCTACAATGCTGAAAGTCGGCGTGGGGCGCCCCGTTGGCCTGTGAGATGGCGTCAGTAGCGGACCGATGTGAGAATAGGCCGAAGGCAGCACAACGCGCCAAGATCCGGATGGCACCGAGGTGGTGTCCAGAAAGTTGTCGCACTGGTGTGGCCATCCTACAATGCTGAAAGTCGGCGTGGGGCGCCCCGTTGGCCTGTGAGATGGCGGCAGTAGCGGATCGATGTGCGAATGGGGCCAAAGGCAGCGCAACAATATTTTCTGATTAGAAGACACCACAAGGCGCTGAGATGCCAAGATCCGGATGGCACCGAGGTGGTGTCCAGCAAGTTGTCGCACTGGTGTGGCCATCCTACAATGCTGAAAGTCGGCGTGGGGCGCCCCGTTGGCCTGTGAGATGGCGGCAGTAGCGGACCGATGTGCGAATGGGGCCAAAGGCAGCGCAACAATATTTTCTGAATAGAAGACACCACAAGGCGCTGAGATGCCAAGGTCCGGATGGCACCGAGGTGGTGTCTAGTAAGTTGCACTGGTGTGGCCATCCTACAATGCTAAAAGTCGGCGTGGGGCGCACCGTTGGCCTGTGAGATGGCGTCAGTAGCGGACCGATGTGCGAATGGGGCCAAAGGCAGCGCAACAATATTTACTGAATAGAAGACACCACAAGGCGCTGAGATGCCAAGATCCGGATGGCACCGAGGTGGTGTCTAGTAAGTTGTCGCACTGGTGTGGCCATACTACAATGCTGAAAGTCGGCGTGGGGCGCCCCGTTGGCCTGTGAGATGGCGTCAGTAGCGGACCGATGTGCGAATGGGGCCAAAGGCAGCGCAACAATATTTTCGGAATAGAAGACACCACAAGGCGCTGAGATTCGGTTAGCACCGAGGTGGTGTCTAGCAAGCTATGCAGCTGAGTTGCGTGCGCACTTGCGGCGAATAGGTCGAAGGCAGCACAACAATGTTTTCTGAATAGAAGACACCACAAGGCGCTGAGATTCGGTAGGCACCGAGGTGGTGTCTAGCAAGTTGCCGTACTGGTGTGGCCATCCTACAATCCTGCTCCGAATAACGGCGTGGGGTGCCCGAAGGGGGGGGGGGGGAGGCGGCGTGAACGGGCCTTCCTATGTGGAGGCTCGTCTGCTGTAGTGGGGCGCCCCTTTACCGTTTCAGTTGCCATTCAGCTGAGTTTCGGCCGCTCTTGATGCTACAGCGACAGGCGGCTGCAAGAGGACTCTCAAAATGGCGGCCTGTTCTTTGGATTTGGGCCTGGTCCACTAAAATGGCCCTGGGACACCTTAGAACTCGGACGCTCGAATTTTTTTTCCTTTCCTCTACATGCAAAAAAAGGTAAATGCCCGGTACGTTACACGCTTCATCTGCCACGATGTACTCTCCAGAGGAACCGAAAAAAATATATAGTTATGGTAACTATACCATGCATGGTCATATGGAGAGGTGGCACCGATTAATTATAGTGCTGCATAAAAGAGAGATTTGGAGGAGAATCCCCGACCTGCCAGTACATTCATCAAAGAAGTGGCACTGACAGCATCAGAGGCAAGGGAAACGGTCCCAAATATTTAGAAGAACTTTGGAAAGATTAAAATGACATGTTTAGATTGTGGCAAATTAATTTCATGTGGACAGATGAGTGTTACTCTAATAAATACAGCATATGAACATCATCATAGTCGATGGTTGGTAGAGACATTTTGACTATATCCTGGACCTGCCCGTCCTCGCCCAAAATGGCGCCGGAATAAATGGGACTCGTAACTCCTTGTTGTGTACTGGTTGCACAACCTTGATATCACGAGATACGTATGCAGTTTTGAAGCACATGGCGGGCGGGGACGAGAATAGATTGAATATTTCGATATCCCTATTGATATTAAGTTCTGATGTGTTATTGATTACTGTACTATTGAAAGTTCGAATTAACGTCACCCATGGTACTTGCCCGCAAATGTATATCTAGATAATTTTATTGTAAGTGGCCCTGTCGTATTTTAATTATAAAATGTACGTCCACCGATTCCGCAACTGTTAGACACTTTAGTTCTTGCAACCTAATGGCCCGCCCGTTACGTTCCTCTACAGTGTAAATGTCTACTCATCATATACGATTACAGTTTGCTCCGTGGCCGGCCCACGTGGTTATAGGCCCGTATTTGTATAATGACATTTTCACAATAAAGGTTTTTAAAAGAAAACATGGTAGTAGTATATACATTGGTAAAGTTTTTAATAATAGTCACTGTTTTCGAATCAGTAAAAGGCAAGTGAAATAAAGCAGTCCAATTACATGAAGGGTAAAAGGTAAAATACGCAGGAACGCAGTAAAGATAAATGGTCAAGGGCTGTTGTGTTTTCTACTCCTGCAACATAAAGTGATCGATAAGAATCTGATATTCAGGCGTATCGGCGACTAAGACAGCAGGCCGACCCTCTTTTGCTCACGGCTCCGTCATGGGACGAAGAAACGCCCTTTTTCTCGAAAAAGGAATATATTTTACTTGCAGGACAGTTGTAAATTTTCCGGGAAAGTACATTAGCCTGGAACATTATAACATATATTTAAGAAAAAATAATGTTCGAAAGCATCATTAGAATAAGAAAAGTAAAATGAACCAATGAAAAGTTTTATTAACAAGTCATATGACCTGTTATGCTTACGTTACGCGCTGCGCGTCGCGCCCCAGATCACTTCCGGATGCGCTAACGCGGCGCGTCATATGACGCATTACGCGACAACGCAGGTCTAGAATATAGTCAAAATGTGTCCACCAACCAGCGGTCGGAACACAACCCCTTTCAGCAGGCTAAATAGTTCTGTTAAATGACAACAGAAGGGACAGGCAACAAGAACCATCAGTGAAAGAGGGGAGGGCTAGTTCTTCTCTAACGGGTCACGTTGGGGCGCTACCGGAACTGATCGAATTGGTAGTCTACAGTGTTTCTGGAAGTTTCAGACTGAAGCTGGCGTTAGCATGAGAGCACCACCATTTCGTAGCTCCGTCGTGGCCATTCGACGAGCAATAATGCTAGCCGCTCTCCACCAGAAGCCTGCGGGAGTCGGGGGCCCCCAAGACTTTTGTAGAATCTTTAAGGCTGAGGGGACGCTTTCGAGAATGGAGCCCAATCTCTAGCAGACAAGCGTCCGAGTTCCAAGGTGTCGCAGGGCAATTTTAGTGGACCACGCCCAAATCTGAAGAGCCGGCCGCCATTTTGAGAGTACTGTGGCAGCCGGCTATCGCTGCACCGCAAGAGCGGGAGCAACTCAACTACATGGTGAGCGAGACGCTGTAGTCGAAAGAGCGGGCGGTAAACAGCTGAATAGCGGAAGAGGCACAGTGTAGCAAAAGCGGGCGGAATGGCAACTGAAATGGTAAAGGGGCGCCCCACTACAGCGTGTCTTTAGGTGAAACGGATTGTGGGACAAGGTCAAGAATGGAAGAGTTACCAAAAGGCAAAAAGTTCCGCTTGATCCCGGGAGCCGGCCACCTATGTCGGGGGCGATCTCAGGCTACACCAGGAGAACACGACTTGGGGAGGGAGCCGGAGCCAAGCGCCCCCTCCGAGTCCGCGCCATCACACCGTCCCTCGGGGGCCTCCGTCAAGCGGTTCAGGGTGGCACCGCATTACATTGTTCACAAATGCAGTCACGTCCTCAAACAGTCCCCACTTTACTTTGACAATAGTGAAGCTGAAGCAAGTGCAAATAGGCTTCAGACAGTGTTACAAGCACTCCTCAAAACTTTGAACCATCAGAGGGCATGAGTTTCATGCTCGATCGATTGAGCTAGCCGGATCGGGCAACAAAAAGTATAAAATAGTTATGTAAATAGTTGTTTAATAAAATGTTTTACCCTGTTACTTTGCTGGTGTGTTGTATATATTTGTAATATTTGCATAGAGTTTATCGTTATTTTGGGCGGGGTGGGTGGCGGAGCCGAGATGTATTGCAGCCATCATGGTGTGGAGTTCAGTTCATCTCAATAGTTTCGTGTTTGTCATGAGGGGTTGTTCCTAATGTTTCTATTTTAGCGAGGTCAAAAAGAGATCCCATTAGTGGCCTACTGATTTTGCTCGATTCTTTTTGTTTTTTTACACGATTTTTCGCTATCTGCAAAGACTAAACAGAGTATTGCGACTCTGTGCTTGTTTGTAAATAGAGAATGAACCAAAGAGAACCAATTCTAAAACAGTAAATGCTTGGATAACAATCAATCAAATGGAGAGAGAAGCAGGCACGACGGATTACAACGGGGGCAAAGGCCTGCGTTAACTACCCTTCACTATCTGCAAAGAGAGAGTACTCCTAATAGAAATGAGGGGGAGGGGGGGGCAGCATTCAAAGCAGATCAGTGTGCATAAACACGAAAATGTTTTTACTTACCACGTACTTGACATTCGACAGCTTATGATATTTGCTATTAAAAAAACCATTGAAATTCACTGAAAAAACCATAGGTTAGAGACCATATATAGTTAGGAATTAGCATTTAAAAAACCTTGAAAATTCACTGAAAAAACCATAGGTTATAGACCATATATAGTTAGGGCTTAGCATTTAAAAAACCTTATTTTACTCACACAAAACCATTGAAATTCCATATATAGTTAGTTGCACTAACTATACATCGCGCACCCGCAATCCACTGCTGATGATGTCACATATTACATCATTCATGACATGGTCAGTGACATCACTGATGACATCACTGATGACATCTCAAATGACATCACTGATGACATCACTGATGACATCTCATTTGACATCAATGATCACATCACTTATGATATCATTCATGTGACAATAAAATGCATCTCCTCACACTTTAATATAACCTCTGTTACACCCAGTGTTAAATACAGAGTATAATTTTTGAAACCATTGACACACCAATACTAGTTACTACATACGCACTCACTGATTCCTACTTCTACACACACATTCACTCATTCACCCATACAATCATTCATACATACAATGACTCATCTTTACAACACTATCATATGCACTCATACACCTATACAGACAATCACACTCTGCCACTCACCCATGGAGTTACTTACACACCTAGTCAGTCCTGTAAAGAATCAATCACACTTCCATTTTCTAATCTATACAGTTAAACATAGAGCACATAACATTTTCAAACATATACTAACACATACTTACTCTCTTATACAATCATTGATACAAGTACACATTGATCTGCACAGAGTCACACACCTCCCAGCCAGCCACACACACACTCAGTCTCCCATACAAATAATTGGGCAACCAATCAATAACCCATATAGTTACTCATATAGCTACTGATCAACACATGCAGCAGTTTACAGAACAATACAAATAATGATGCACAAATTAAGACAGTTTAGTCACTAACCCATGCACTCAGTGAGACACATTTATTCACTCACTCATACAGTCAGTCATGCACCTACTAAATCCTTCATCCAGACACTTATTCATCCACTCATTCTTCAATATGTAAGACATATTTAAAGTTTACAGAAACATACAGACACTGGATGTTGTCATCAGTGATGTCATCAGTGATGTCATTTGAGATGTCATCAGTGATGTCACTGACCATGTCATGAATGATGTAATATGTGACATCATCAGCAGTGGATTGCGGGTGCGCGATATATAGTTAGTGCAACTAACTATATATGGAATTTCAGTGGTTTTGTGTGAGTAAAATAAGGTTTTTTAAATGCTAAGCCCTAACTATATATGGTCTATAACCTATGGTTTTTTCAGTGAATTTTCAAGGTTTTTTAAATGCTAATTCCTAACTATATATGGTCTCTAACCTATGGTTTTTTCAGTGAATATATATATATATATATATATATATATATATATATATATGAACAATAGTCACTTACCTGTAATTTGTGGTTCTCCAGTATTGGTGTCTTTCATAGATTCGCATGCCTGAATTATTCCCCGTCGTCAGAGTGGGAGTCCCACGGTAAATAAAAAAGCAATACTTACACCATAATCACCCAAAGACCTTGGTAACATAAAACCAGGAAATAATGTAGCCCTAAGCTACAAGGAAAAAACTTCCACACCTATGACTATCATAGTAATTATATATAGTCCAAACTGCAGCCAATCAGGCGACAGCACCCACCAGAATGTTCTCCCCAGAGGCTCAGGTTCCCAGATTTTCTCGCACAAGAGTGAACCAGGAGATAAGAGCGTAAAACCAGCCTCTGAGGGGAGGTGGGCGGGTTGCATTTGAATCTATGAAAGACACCAATACTGGAGAACCACAGATTACAGGTAAGTAACTATTGTTCTCCTCCAGTATTGGGGGGCCTTTCATAGATTCACATGCCTGAATCAGAGTAGATAGCAGTGTAGCCCCATAATGCTCGTAAGACGCTCCTTTTACCATAGTATATCTATATATGCGTGAAAAAATATATATATAAATACAGACATCATGCAACAAAGTACTAATAATGTTACAAGCTTGCATGAATACATTTGTGCTCAACATATGCAGAAGAATTTAAAAAAAAAACATAGAGTAATTATGTCAAAAGCGTCTAAGAAAGAGCATAGTGGAGGAGGGAGAACAGAGGCTCACCTTATTTAAAAAGATTGTGGAGCACAGCTTGTCCCACTGACGTATCTGCGTCACTTTAAGGCTCCAAACAGTAGTGATTGGTAAAAATGTATCTGCTGGACCAAGTTGCGGCTCTGCAGATCTGATGGAGAGTCACACCGGCAAAAAGAGTGGTAGATGAGGCGATTGCTCTTGTAGAATGCGCTCAATGGGTTGTCTGCAAAGGTCTTCCCCCCTGTTGATGGCAAGGACAAATCGCAGCAGAAATCCAACGAGCTATGGTCTGTTTGGATAAGGAGTAACCTTGACATACCCTCCCGTATGCCACAAACAGTTGGTCTGATTTACAAATTGCTGCAGTTCGTTGAAGATAGAACTTGAGTCATTGTTTGATGTCAAGGGAATGCAAGGCTCTTTCCGCAGGTGTTTGAGGATTTGGAAAGAATGTTTTCATAATTATTGGTTCATTAAGGTGAAAGTCCGCAGGCACCTTAGACATGAAACTGGGGTTGGTGCGTAGCACCAATGAATTAGAGGTGAATTTAATAAAAGGTGGCTTAATAGTGAATGTTTGAATGTCACTGGCTCTCCTTGCTGACGTTAGAGCCAACAGCAAAGAAACTTTTCATGAAAGGAACTTTAAATCCACTTTATGAGTAGGCTCAAAGGGGTGCCACATAAATTGTGCAAGCACCGTTTTTAGATGCCAGGATGGAGGTGGACGCTGAATAGGGGGAAACATCCGAAATAATCCCTTGAATAACTGCTGAATGACTCTAGTAGAGTAGAGAGAATTGGAACCATCCTGTCGGAACCTTGGATTAGCTGCAAGGAATACTTTCAAAGTGGAATGGGATAAACCTGATCTTGGCAAGTGAAGGAAGAACAGTAAGATCTGTTCTGGTGGATTGGCATCACATGCACATGCAAAATCTCTTCCATTTAAGTTTGTATGTCTTAATTGTAGCAGGTGCTCGAGCATTAGCTAAAACTTCCTGACAGTCCGCAGGAATATTTAGGTGTGCAAATTCAAGGTGTTGAGGAGCCAGGCTGCTAATCTCAAGGATGCTGTGTCAGGATGACAGATCTGTCCATTCTGGATGGACAGAAGGTTCGGTATTGGCTGAAACTGAATGGGGCCGCACTCTGGAAGGAGGAGAAGCTCGGTGATCCAGAATTGGCGAGGCCATCTGGGAGCAATGAGAATCAGGCGGCAAGGCTGTTTCTTCATCTTGCGGATAACTCTGGGAACCAACGGAATCGGATGAAAGGCGTAGGCATATATTTGTGACCAATTCATCGAAAGCGCATTCCTGCATGAGTCCTTGTGGGGAAGCCAGCTTGCAAAGTGTGGGCATTTGCGGTTCTGGCTGGTCACAAACAGGTCCAGATCGGGATGGCCCCATTCCCGAAAGACTCGATTCAATGTTGGTTGATGCAGCTCCCATTTGTGATTGGATATTGTTGACCTGCTGAGGGAATCCGCTAGGGCATTGGAGACCCCCGGAACATGAACAGCTCAAAGGTTGATCCTGTGACGTATCGCCCAGTCCCAGATCTCCTGGGCTTGTTGAGAGAGCAGGGCCAACTTCGTCCCTCCCTGCTTGTTCAAGTAATGCATACTCATAGTGTTGTCTTTCCGAATTAGTACTGAAGCTCCCAGAATGACAGTTCAAAAGGACTTCAAGGCCAAGAAAATGGCTAGCAACTCCAGAAGGTTGATATGCCACTTCTTTTGTTGGACATACCACTTGCCATTGACCGTCATTCCCTGAAGGTTTGCCCCCATCCTTCAAGGGAAGCGTCCGTGGTGATTGTGAAATTTGGCACCTCTGCCAGGAATGCACATCCTTCCTGTACGTTCTTCACCTGAGTCCACCAGAGAAAGGCTTCTCGCATCCCTTGAGTGATGCGAATGACATCGTCGAACGACCCTGAAATCTGCAACCATTGTAGGTTGAGCTCCACTTGCAAAGGCCTCACTTCGAGACGGCAGTTGGGTATCAAGGGGATGCAGGAAGAAATCATCCCTAGGAAAGACTTGAATAGTCGGACTGAAACGCACTCTTTTGCTTGCAATAAAAAGGAATACTTGTCCTATCTGGAGGAAAAGCGATGGCTTGTGGAGAAAAAAAAACATTTGGTTATAGAAAACCACATTATGCTGTCATGCACTGGGATTCAGCCATATTTGTCATATATGACAAGTCCCTTTGATCGGATGGTACTGACACGCTTTCGTTTAGGTATTGTGCATAGGGTTAGTACATTCCCATTGATGAACGATTGGTCACGTACCCTAGCGTGGTGTCCCTGTGACGGTAGTTCGACACAAACAACATTGCATGTAACTCTTTTTTGTAGGTTTTATACTTCGCCGAGGAGGATGTTTTTATTACCGATTTTAAAACAGCACGGTCTAAGACATTGTAAAGCGGCATACTTAAAGTTACAATGTATGGAAGATGACTTGAAAATGGAGCGTGTAGTAAGTTATTTAAAATGTGTGATCAGATTAAGAAAGACAATTAGGTTGTAAAGTAAGTACTGCCTTATTTATCTTCCTGTAAATGTATTTTTATCTGTGCTTTTATGTTTTTAAAATAAAATACGAATAAATTAATTTGAATGAATGAATGAATGATTGCAATAGGCAAGCTGCCTTGCAGATCTTGTGTTGTCTTTCTTTGAGTCAAAGGCCTGAGTGAGCTGGGTGTCTAACATGGCTCTCATGAAGGTCTTGCTTTGTGATGGAACCAGGTGAGATTTGTTGAAGTTGATGGAGAGACCCAGCGACTGGAATAGTGATAGACATCTCTGAACGTGTGCACTTGCCGTTGAAAAGGAATTCGCTTTGATATGGCAGTCCTCCAAGTATGGGAACATTTGAATGTCTTCTAGACAAAGGTGTGCGGCCACCAGAGCTAGGACCTTCGTGAACACACGGGGTGCTGACCGTTGTCCAAAATGAAGAGCTCTGAACTGAAAGTCCTTGTCAGCCACTCTGAACCGTAAGAATTTCCTGTGTCTGGGTAGGATCGGCACATGAAAATAAGCATCTTGGAGATCGAGGGTGGCCATGTGATCCCCTGCCAAAAGGAGTTAGAGGATTTCTTGAAGTGTTAACATTGGGACAGTTAACTCTTTCAGGTATTTGTTGAGGGCGCGTAGGTCGATAATGGGGCTCCACTCTCCCGACTTCTTTAGTATCAGGAAAAATCTTGAATAAAATCCTTTTCCTCTTTGTAAAGGAGGGACCTTTTCAACTGCTCCTTTTTGAATCATCAGATTTCTTTGGGAAAAAAGCTCCTTGAGATGAGCAGGGCCTTTGGGAGGAGAGTTTGGGGGAATCTTTATGAACTCTAGAACATGGCCTCTGGCAACTATATCCAGAACCCACTTGTCTGTGGTAATTGCGGACCAGTTTGAGTACCTTGAGAGGTTTGGTATGGTCTTTGTTGGTTGTAACCTCCTCTATTGGAGAAATATCCACTCCCTTTAGCACCTCGAAAGGACGACTTGTGAAATTGAAGGCTACCAAGAGTTCTTGCCGTCTCTGTGTCTTTTTTAATAGCCTGAAGGGCCTCATCGACATGCTGGCCAAATAGAAACTCCCCATCAAACGGCATGTCAATAATTTTTGCTTTGACCTCTTGGCAAAAAGATGTAGATTTCAGCCAACCCTGTCTCCTTAGCACTGCTGCACCCGCTAACTGTCTGAATCCTGTGGATGCAATATCCACGGCTGCGTTAATTATTTCCTCAGAGATACACTCTCCTTCCTGTAAGATCCTCAAGGCCTCGGACTTGGAAGGTTCTGGCAGCATGTTAACGTAGGAGGAGATGTCTGACCACATCTGCCTGTCATATCTCCCTAATATGTCTAGGGAATTTGCTACACAGTCAGTCGTCGCTGCCACAGTGGAAACTTTCTTCCCAATCAAATCCAGCCGTCTGCCATCTCTGTCTGGTGGAGCTGTTGCAGGCAAAGAGGGGTCCCTGGCCCATCTCTGCGCCGCTTGGGCAGGTGAGTTGCTTGGTGCCTTATATTTGTTGTCTAATCGAGGCAAGACTGCAGGAAGAGAATTAGGTGCTGTCATGATCTTTAACCCTTCCTTCCAGATGAAGTCTATGATGGGAATGGTCCGTATTTGTCTTCGTGGTTAATCTTTAAAATCATATACAAAGCAATCGTCCTTCTTTGTGTCCATTGGTATGAGAAAAAATGTTGTCGCCCTCTCCATGAGGAAATGAAAACCGCCGATATCTACTGGAGGAGAGTCAACCGGAGCTGGAGTTGATGGTGATGGAGTCTGAAGTTGGTATTCGTACCACTCCAAAATAACAGACCTGTCATCCACTTCTCCCTCTTTCCTGTCATCATCAGTGGTGTTAGCATCAAGGGAATGATGAGATGGTACTGGAGAAGATGGTCTAGGAGACCTTAGAGAAGATACAGAAGCCGGAGGCATGGGCATTGCTGGAATAGACTCTACCGATTCAGATGGAGGAAATCGGCGATAATAGTTGTCCAACATGTATTGTAGGTTATTGAGCAGGGCCAAAGGCATTTGTGCTGTGGGTACCGTGACAGGAGCTGGAGCTACAGACTCAGGGAACGGTTCTGCCTCCTGGTCTTCGTTTTGATACTTAATAAGCAATTCTGACAAACTTCTAGCAGTCAATCAATCAATCAATCAATCAAAGCATTTATATAGCGCGCTACTCACCCGGAGGGTCTCAAGGCGCTGGGGGGAGGGGGTCCGCTACTGCTCGAACAGCCAGGTCTTGAGCTGCTTCCTGAAGGCGAGGTGGTCTTGGGTCAGGCGGAGGTGGGTCGGAAGGGAGTTCCAAGTCTTGGCGGCCAGGTAGGAGAAGGACCTTGCTCCTGTGGTGACTCTCGGGATGCGGGGGACGCCGGCGAGGGCGTGGCTGGTCGATCGAAGCTGGCGTTTGGGAGCGTAGAAGTTGAGGCGGCTGTTGAGGTATCCTGGGCCTTGGTTGTGTAGGGCTTTGTGTGCGTGGGTGAGGAGCCGTAAGGTGATTCTCTTGTTGACCGGGAGCCAGTGCAGGTCTCTCAGGTGTCCGGAGATGTGGCTGCGGCGGGGGATGTCCAGGATGAGTCGTGCTGAGGTGTTCTGCATCCGCTGTAGTCTCTTCTGGAGTTTGGCGGTGGTTCCGGCGTAGAGGGAGTTGCCGTAGTCCAGCCGGCTGGTGACGAGGGCCTGGGTGACCGTCTTCCTGGTCTCGGTGGGGATCCATCGGAAGATCTTACGTAGCATGCGCAGGATGTTGAAGCACGACAAGGAGACGGCGTTGACTTGTCTGGTCATGGAGAGGGAGGAGTCCAGGATGAAGCCCAGGTTGCGTGCGTGGTCTGTGGGTTTGGGTGCGCTGCCCAGGGCAGGGGGCCACCAGGAGTCGTCCCAGGCGGAGGGTGAAGATCCCAGGATGAGGACTTCTGTCTTGTCCGAGTTCAGTTTCAGGCGACTGTTCATCATCCACTTGGCAACGTCTGTCATCCCTTCGTGTAGGTTGGCTCTGGCGGTGGCGGGGTCGTTGGTGAGGGAGAGGATCAGCTGGGTGTCATCGGCGTAGGAGATGATGTTGTGTTTGTGCTGGCGTGCGATGGCTGCGAGGGGGCTCATGTAGACGTTGAAGAGTGTTGGGCTGAGCGAGGAGCCTTGAGGAACGCCGCAGATGACTTCGGTGGTCTCCGATCTGAACGGGGGAGGCGGACTCTCTGTGTCCTTCCGGCGAAGAAGGAGATGATCCACTCCAGTGCCTTCTCCTGGATTCCGACGTTGCTGAGGCGCTGTACTAGGGTACGGTGGCAGACAGTGTCGAAGGCCGCGGAGAGGTCCAGGAGGATGAGGGCCGCTGTTTCTCCGTTGTCGAGCAGGGCTCGGATGTCATCGGTAGCTGCGATCAGGGTGGTCTCGGTGCTGTGGTTGGCCCGGAAGCCAGACTGCGAGAGGTCGAGGGAGCCGTTCGTCTCGAGGAAGGCGGCCAGTTGCTTGTTGATGGTCTTCTCGATGACTTTTGCCGGAAACGGGAGCAGCGAGATGGGGCGGTAGTTCTTGAGGTCGGTGGGGTCGGCTGATGGCTTCTTAAGTAGGGCGCTGAGTTCGGCGTGCTTCCAGCTCTCCGGGAAGGTAGCGGTGTCGAAGGAGGTGTTGATGATGTCCCGCAGGTGGGGTGCGATGACAGCGTCGGCCTTGTTGAAGACGTGGTGAGGGCAGGGGTCTGTCGGAGATCCGGAGTGGATGGAGTTCATCGTGTTGACGGTGTCTTCGGTGCTGATCGGGGTCCAGGCGCGGAGGGTGGTTGTGGGGGGCGGTGGTTCGGTCGTGGCGTGCGTCGGGTGAGGGCTGAAGCTGTTGTGTATGTCCGCGATCTTGTTGTGGAAGTAGGAGGCGAGGGAGTTGCAGAGGTCTTGCGAAGGGGTGATGTCGTTGTTTCCGGCGTTGGGGTTGGAGAGCTCTTTCACGATGTTGAAGAGTTCTTTGCTGTTGTGTGCGTTGTTGTCCAGTCGTTCCTTGAATGCGGTTTTCTTGGTGGCGTGGATCAGTTGGTGGTGTTTTCGGGTGGCGAGCTTGAGGGCAGTCATGTTGTCCGGTGTTGGGTCTCTGCGCCAGGTTTTCTCGAGTGCTCTGCAGTTCTTCTTGGAGCTCTTGAGTTCGTCGTTAAACCATGGTGCTTTCTTGCTGCCGGGTCTGCTCGGCGGGGTCTTCAGAGGGGCGAGGTCGTCTGCGCAGTCGCTGATCCATTTCGTGAGGTTGGTGGCCGCTTGGCTGGGGTTCGTTGTGCTGGTGGGAGGGTTCTTGCTCAGGGAAGTAGCGAGCTGGTCTGTAGTGATCTTGTTCCAGCTTCTGCGGGGAACCTGTTGCTGGTGATGGTGGAACGTGGTCCTTCTGAAGCTGAAGTGGACGCAGCTGTGGTCCGTCCAGTGGAGTCCCGTGGCGTGGCTGAAGGCGATGTCTTTGCTGGAAGAGAAGACCGGGTCGAGTGTGTGTCCGGCGTAGTGGGTGGGGGTGGACACCAGTTGCTTGAGTCCGAGGTTGGGGAGGTTGTCCAGGAGGGTGGTGGTGTTGCGGTCGTTGTTGTCCTCCAGGTGGAAGTTGAGGTCCCCGAGGAGGATGTAGTCGGCGGAGGGGAGGACGTGCGGGCTGATGAAGTCGGCGATGTCTTCGCTGAATTGTGTGCGTTGTCCCGGGGGTCTGTAGATGAGGGTGCCTCTGAGGGTGGAATCTGTCGTCCTCTTTGGATTCCTCTTCGTCCTCCTCAAAATCCAGCAATTGCTCAGGCAACTTCAATGGGAAGAGAGCATCCAATGAAGAGCCACGTCTTTTTAGCAAGGAAGCTGCTGTCGTAGTTGGGGCAGAAGAGGCAGTAGCCGTTGTCGCAGACCAAACTTGCAACTCTGTGCAAGATGATAGAAGAGGCTTCGACGAGCGAGCCGTCGACGATATCGTCGTCGATGGGGTTGGCGTAGACGAGATGGGTCTAACAGCAACAGAGACCAGCATCGACGGAGATGAAGCTGATGACATGATCATCTTGGGCCTCGGCGACGAGAACGTAACTGTCGACTTAGAAGTAGCGTCAACGATGATAATCGTCGATGGAGGAGCCGTCGACGCTGCCACCGGCGACAAAGCTTTTTTCTGAGGAAAATCTTTCTCAGGAAGTCTTATTGACGCCAGAGACTTTCCAGATTTTCTCGGGGGCGAAGCAGGTTTAGATTTTTACAGTGAAGCCTTTTTTAAAGAAGAGGAAGAAGGCAAGCTAGAACCCTTAAAGGGTTGAACTTTTCTCGACTCCTTAGCCCCAGGAGAAGATAAATCTTCCTCTTCCTAGAGGATATAGATGAACCAGAGGCCACACTTCCCACCTCAGATAAGGGGTTATCCTGATCCTTAATTTTCTGTAGCCACAGAAGTAGGCGCCCTTCTCTATCTCTGAGGGTCTTCTGAGGGAAGGTCCTGCAAATTTTAGAATCTCTCACCTCATGATCTGGATAAAGGCAGCAAATGCACTTCTTGTGGGGATCTTCTAAAAACAGCCAGAGCTTCACACAAGATTCACAGGGTCTAACAAGAGATTTCTTAGAAGATGACATTCTGAAGAGAAGAAAAAATGCAGAAAAATAGTGAAGTACTGAGCAGAGCTCAGGGAGACTCCCTTCACTCGACGTGCAGTAGAAAATCTGAGAGCCTGAGCCTCTGGGGAGAACGTTCTGTTGGGTGCTGTCGCCTGATTGGCTGCAGTTTGGACTATATATAAGGACTATGATAGTCATAGATGGGGAAGTTTTTTCCTTGTAGCTTAGGGATACATTACTTCCTGGGTTTATGTTACCAAGGTTTTTGGGTGATTATGGTATAATTATTGCTTTTTTATGTACCGTGGGACTCCCACTCCGACGACGGGGAATGATTCAGGCATGTGAATATATGAGAAAAAAAACCAATACTGAAGAAATATATATATATTGAGCGTGATCAAGGGCTTTGCAGCTCGAAACGCGTCGCTGGTTCTGTTTATGGAATAAATACCATCTGTTGCTGACTTTGCTGGTCCGTTTACCTCATTTCATGCTGGCGTGGAGGCGGTGTCTGCGAGCGCAGAGCGTGCTGAGGAGGAGTTGTTAATCACATATATATATATATATATACATAGTTTCATTTTTCAACCCATCTTGAAGAAAGTTTACTGTGTTTGTGAAGCAAGCATTGATTTACCTGGGTGCATTACGCTCATTTGTCTCAGATACAGGCAAGACAGACACTGTCACAAATAACTGGGTCTCTCACTCCTTGTGTTTATTGCACAGTAAAATGGGGAAGCAGAGGGTATACCCTTACCATATTCTTCTCACTCCTGTTTGGTGTATAAAAATAACAGGAACGTCATCATCAGATAAAGAATGATCAGAAGGCACACTATCAGGGCTGGAATGGAGACCCTTTGAGAACCCTAAGCAGCAAATTCAGTTCCCATAAAGAAGCAGCAAACAGCACTGGAGGACACTTATTTTGAAGCCATTTCAGAAAACCTAGCGGCCACTGTTAAATGGAACAAAGAACCATGAGAAAAGACACATGCTGAAATAGTGGATAAATAACATTCTAATCTTACTAATGCTGCTACCGTTCTCTGCCAGAGAAACATCAAACTTATGGTGGGAGACTATTTGAGAATGAAGAGTATTCAATACATTTCCATGGTTACAATCAACTGAAATAGACTCGTTAAAGGTCTTCTGGCTGGTAGCAGATGTTCTATTGCTTTTTAATTAAGATCATAAGAAATCAAGACTAGCCTATCAAGTTTCAGGCAACAAGAGAGAGTGTGAAGGTTAGGAGGCAGATGTCTGCTCTTTTTCACCAGATGCAGGTTGTCCTTTGAAGTCAGAGGGGCGCACCAAATAAAGTGTAACAGATATGGGTAGTATGCTCTGAGTCCACTTTGTGACTATTTTTATTGTTTCTGTCTTCAGAAAGCTGATGTTTTGGCCCTGACAGCAGGGTGATACAATGAACAGAAATGTCAGTTTTTGTTTTTCTTAAATCGCTGAATACAGAATGGACAATATAAGTGAACATGTATATGAGATTAGATATGGTTTTGTTCCATTGCATGACATCGACATCTAGATAGACTGGTTCCCCACCAAGTGTCAAATGTGTAAATTTCACTGTACTGTTGTTATATAATAAAGCTGGCAATTTGTATTATGTATGAGCCTGTGAAAACACGATTAAAAAAGAGAAAGCTGATGTTTTTCATCAGCATCTGGAGACGTGGGACAGGAACAGATGTGTACTGCGTGCTAACACTACAAGGGCAACAACATCTCAGTCAGACCCTTTCCCGCATAACTCTCTTTAGAAGAAAAAGGGGAAACTTTCAAATCTCTATTGTAGGAAACATATTTCCGAGAATCCATAAAGGTGAAAAATCTTACTTAATAGTTTAGATGGAGTTCCAACTCATGGGTGATTGATGATGATATGCTCAGCAAATCCATTGGAGGAAAGCTGAGGCACATATGATCGTACTTCTGGAAAAGGCAGTGAGTATATGGATTTAATTACTGGAAGAACACATTGGTCGAACGTTAAGCTTTACCACTACTGATAAATAAAAGCAAGCTGCCTCCAAACAGCGTCTTACACTTTGGGAAACCAAAGGGCTCAAAACGTTTGTACAGCTCTGTGGTTAGAGGAGGAGGTAGACAAAGCGTGTTTGCTTCCATCTTATACTCTTTCCCTCTACATAGTTAGTTATTCTTGTTGCTGTTGTCGATGCCCAAACTGATACCCGTGAAACTTGGAGGGTGAAACCAGGTCCTGATCTCAAACTAATGCTATGCTCTGTTTAAAGTGCTCTAATGAAGAGTTAGCTTTTACGCCAAAACTTTTCTACTCATTTACAAGTATATTCAGTGGAGATGGGCTTCACTAGAAAACCCTGCTGTGAACAACCAGGCCTGCCTCCTAAGGACCAAACTGGAACTATGCAGCTCACAACAGCATACAGAAAATCCTACCCATCTATATTTCTTATTTAATGGCATTTATTTCCTGTAACAACTCTTGGAAGTTTTCCTCATATGTGCTATGGGATGGGACCACCAAAGCACCTAGCTCACAGAGATCAAGCTTATGAGGAACTAACAAGCAAGTTGTCTTACCTCCCATTCCTCCCTCGCCTTCCTTCTTCACCAATGAGGCCCCTTGCCTCCCATAAACCCCTCCCATCTTAAAATAAAAATTCCCCCCACCCCGTTCTTTTTTTTGTCTCCCATGTAGACGTACCTTCTTCCTCAATGGCGGGGCCAGGGGGGAGGGGGTGGGGGGAGGGGGAGGGGTCTTCGTTTTTGGTCTCGGTTGGGAGCAGAGCTCCAGGCAGCGGTCTCCCAGCTTGGCAGTGTGGCTGGAGCACTGTTTGCACCCAGGTGTCGGGTGGTCCTGTTGAAACTGGGGCTGAACTTCCAGGTCATCACCTCTGCATGGCGAGATGCGTCTTTAGAAGCAGGTTGGCTGTTAATGGATGTACGGAATGGGTATCCGTGCCTGTTTTTAGGTCACACCTGGGTAGCGCATGCAGTGCTCTGCAAGGCATGTTGTATTGAGGTAGGGACTTGAAGCTCCGGTGACTCTCTGCCTACATTTTTCATTGGCTTGTGTCATTGTCCACTGTAAACGGTTGCTCTTCATTGGTCAAAAGGCTTAATAGTCCCTCCTTAGTACCACCTTGTCTCATTTTGTAACCTCCCATGGCGACACCCTCTGCTTTAATTACGGCCTCTGAGCACTATTTTCTCAAATAGCTTTGTCCTGCCTGCTGCAGGACACACTCTTTCCTAAAGCTTTCCGCAGGGATCATTAAAACTTGCATACAGTGTCAAACATTATTTAGAAAATTGAGCTCCATGTAAAGAAAAAGCAGTATATGTGAAGTGTAACCTTTGTCTGTGTCCCCAGGTAGAATGTTCTGTAACAAATATACTGAATATACAATGTGATTGACCCGAAAATGTACCCATTGGCATTAAAGCCTGGAGCGTGTTAGTTCTGTGATGTAACTTTCTGTGACGTCAGTGCACATTTTTTTATATTAAACCCACCCACCCCCATTTTTTGGTACTAATGCCACGTAGCGTTAGAAAATTACAATACATTGTTACATACCGTGTCGGTTGTTGTATTCAACGTTACTGTTACCAGTTACATTTTTAGGAAAATCGTGCCTCATTTTTACATAGCAAATATTTACTCCTCCAGGCGAAGGTTAAATACGAGGGATCACTCGTATTTAACCTCATTGATGCTCAGGACGCCTCCCGGCCATCATGAGTCACGGTAATCTTGTGCTCATGTCGGCCGGGAGCCGTCCAACCGTGGCCACTCTGCTCACGCGCGGTTAATTCCCCGCCTGTGTGGGAGAATTGATTGGTGGGCGGAGTTCAGACATTTCCCGGCCGTCATGAGCACACGCCCACCATGATTAATGACGTCCTGGGTACCTGAGCGCCATGCTCAGCCCCGCACCCCTCACACCGTGGCAGAATTTTCCGCGGGGCGAAGGGGTTAAAGAAGCACCACTTTCATATCCGACCCCAAGGCTGGTAATGCCATGGGAGGGGGAATTGCAGCGCCAGATGCCCCTAGGGTTGCAGATCGTTTCCTGCTGGCATTCCATGGTAGGCATGTTTAGGGTTCACTGCACTGTATGCTCACACTTCTGTTATGTGGTCAGCCGTGCAGGTAGTTCAGTCTAGTTGAAAAGACTGCAGCTTCAGGTGTCCATCTAAGCTGGTGAAAGAGCTTGTGGTAGAGCACAGTTCTGCGTGTAACCTGCAGGCAGGGTTAAATGCCTGCTGTGTCCTCTCCGCTTTTTATCCTTCCGCATAATTTAATTATTGTAGCATTCTGGATATAAACAGACATTATTTTACAGGCTAATTTTAGTTTGGTGTTCAAGCTTCCCTAAGCATTGCCCTTTGAGATGATCAGAGGTTAGTTTTTCATGTAGTGCTCCGATTGCAAGCTATATAATAATCATGGTGTGTACCTTTTAGAAATGAACAGTTCATGAATGAATGTGGATACTAGCCAGAGTCACTCAAAAGGAGTTTGATATAATTACTCAATATATGACTAGTTGTCCAGTTTTGCTGCAGTATTATATACTCATTCTATTTCTTTTGGCAATGTGTATGGTCATTTTAAAGTTAATGGCTTGTGAAGATCAGAGATCCATGATAAAGCGCTCCCCCGCCCACTCCCACCAACCTTGCCTATCCCATATATCAACTTGCATTTAGGTGTAAATGTGGTTTGCTAGAGTCTAACCAAACCAGCTGCCGAGGCCCCATGTGATGGGCCTGGCACCTCCCTGACACCAGGCAGGCCCAGCAGTATATTGGGACTGGAGTGAGAATGGCAAGAGACTATGGGGCATATTCTCAAGGACTTATCACCGAGCTAACATAGCTTTATCACAGCCAAAGTGGCAATACATTTATCGCCCATTCACAAGCTGGTGTTAACAGCCCATATCAACAGTTTACCTGCGATAGCAGCCGCAAAAAACATCACCACAGATGACCCCCGCAACTAGCGCTAATGAGATGCAGAGTAGGCGTTCCAGTGCCAAAAGCCACAGCAACACCCCTCCGCAACATTCTCAGCGACAAACAAGATAGGTGGTAAGAACCCAAAAAATGCGATAAAGTGTGTTAGCAGCAGGAAATTAACACCTACTCTAACCTGATGTAAAGTCGGATGACAGCCTGCACCACAAAAGGGAGCCCAGCCCAGAGCCACAACTGAAGGGGAACAGATGCCATGGAGCCAACAAACCTGCAGCGCGGAGCCCCAACAGGGCCACAACACCCACCGCCCCCACACCCAGGTCCCCCCTGGACCAACACAGAGGCAGCGCAGACAAAGACAGGGACCCTCAGAAATAACGCACCAACCTCACAGACCCAACACCAGAGAATGCCATTGCCCACTACAGGCCCAAAGGGACAACCATCCTCCGCATCCCGGCCACCATTGTCCACAGGTAGACGGTACCAACACAGCGGACAACCAACATCCCACCTCAGACAAAGCTGCTGGATGTGCTTCATGTGTCGGCCCCTGGTGCCCTCCAACCAACAACCACCAGTGTCAGAGGTGTCTCACAGCCAGCCAAATACAAGTTCCACACAACGGTCATGGGTGGCATCATCAGCTTGGCACCCCACTATCTATATATCCCCCCCACTGCGCAGGAACAGCTGGAGACCAAGCAAGGCATATACACCATAGCTGGCTCCTGGCACTTGTGCAGGGGCAATTGACTGCACACATGTCCTACTTATGCCCCCTGGCAACACTGCACACAATAACGACAACAGAAAGCGCACATATTCCATCAATGTCCAGGCAATAGAGGACCACCGGGGAATCTCCACCAACCTCAACGCCAACCACTCAGGCAGTGTGCATGGTTCCCACATCTTCCGACAGTCCGTCATCAACCAGCGCTAACAGGATGGCACTTAAGGAAATGCACTGCTCGTTGGCAAGTACCAAATGAACACACCACACACCTCAACTCCACAATCATGCAACTCACAACTCTGGGAATGCACATACAAACTCACATACAGCATGCCAAACAACTTGCCCATGCACCAGACACAACAGCACAACTCACTGTGGGAACATAGGCCAGCCATGCACAGAAGCCATCAACGGCATGGCACCTCAGCCACACAACAGCAGATTGTGGGAAGAGGAGGGAAGGATTAGTTACTTACCTGTAATCCTAGTTCTCTTCCAGGGGTATCCTCATCAAAGTCATAAGCATTAGAATATTCCCGTCCATGCGCGGGACCCCGGAAACAATATATTATATGTGCCCCACATATATATAGACATATATATATAAATATATATATATATATAAAATAAGCAATTGCAGCCAAATAAACAATAGAGCTGGAATATGCAGTGAAGAATTTCCACAATACAGTGTATTCTGCATTAGAAACAGGAGAAACAACACCAATGCTTGTTTAGAAACTGTTTTAATGCTTAGAAAACAGTAGAAATTCTCATAACACACTGTAAGCATATACAGCTCCCAGGCTGCATTGCAAAATCCCAGTCTAAAAAGACTGAAAAGCTAACCTGTAGCTGAATGTACTAAAACTGACGCTGTGCCTTTAAGGCACCTCAGTCCCTAGCTTCCCATCATGCCTCAGGGGTTACAGTTAGGTCAGTTGTTCTTTTCGGAGACTGAAAACCAAACCATGGTAATAACAGGTTAAAAAAACATCTCCTATTTAATAAACAAAGTCCTTTGCCCGGGGAGGCGGGAGGGTTGCTTATGACTTTGATGAGGATACCCCTGGAAGAGAACTAGGATTACAGGTAAGTAACTAATCCTTCTCTTCCAGGGGATCCTCATCAATAGTCATAAGCATTAGAATAGAGTAGCGAGCCTCACCTCATCCCTGCGGGCAAAGGAATCAACAGATAACATTCATATCCGTAGGCCCACGAACAGGCCTTATTCTACCCAAAAAGATTTCTCAAGGAGGCTTGCCCTACTTGAGAATCCGCTCTGGAATCAGACTCTAGGCAATAATGCCTTGTAAAGGTATGGACTGATTTCCATGTCGCAGCCTTGCATATTTCTGACATAGGAATGTCATGCAAAAAAGCTATTGTGGCTGCTTTCCCTCTAGTGGAATGAGCTTTGGGTGATTGCAACAAAGGTTTGCCAGCCAGCTGGTATGCTAGTTTGATACAAGAGACAATCCATCTGGAGATGGATCTTTTGGCTGCTGCAAACCCGGTCCTCATTGCACCATAATTGACAAAGAGTTGGTCTGTCTTTCTGGTGTCCTTCGTTCTTTCTAGGTAAAACTTAAGCACCCGTTTAAGATCTAACGAGTGCAACGACCTCTCAGCTGGGGTCGATGGGTTAGGAAAGAACGAAGGAAGGGTAATCGTTTGATTTATATGAAAATCCGATACCACCTTTGGAAGGAAGGATGGGTGAGCCCTCATTACCACTCTGTTGTGGTGAAACACAGTGTAAGGTTTCTTGGTGCAGAGTGCTTGTATCTCGCTGACCCTGCGCGCAGAGGTTATTGCCACCAAGAAGGCCGCCTTCCAAGTGAGATGCTGCAAGGAGGCCTTGTGTATAGGCTCAAACGGTGTAGACATCAGTCTGGAGAGAACCAGGTTCAACTCCCAGGGAGGAGAAGGATTTCTCACAGGGGGATAGACCTTCTTTAATCCCTGAAGGAAATCCTTCACCACCGGGACCTGAAAAAACGATGTTTGTGTATGTGATTTTCTGTACGCTACTATGGCGGATAAATGAACCCTAATAGAAGCGTATTTCAACCCTGATGTCGCTAAGTATAGGAGGTATGGCAGGACTACCTCTTCTTGCCCTTTGGTGGGATCAAAGCCATGGTCCTTACACCAGATGAAAAATCTTTTCCACTTGAACGCATAAGACGTCCTTGTGGAAGGTCTCTTTGCCTCTCTTAAAATATTCATACATTCCGGAGGCAGATTTAAGTGTCCATATTGCAAGACCTCAGGAGCCATGCAGTCAGGTTCAGCGACCGGAGATTGGGATGCAGGATCCTCCCGTCCATCTTGCTCAGCAGGTCTGGCCTGCACGGCAGACGTCTGTGTGGACACAGCGACAGATGTAACAGATCTGGATACCACCATTGTCGCGGCCAATCCGGAGCAATTAGGATCATGTCCATGCTCGATCTGATGAGCTTGGCCACCACCTTCGGAATCAGTGCCAGAGGGGGAAAAGCATAAGCGAACATCCCTGTCCACTCCAGCAGGAGAGCGTTCCCTTGCGTCCCTGGCCGGTGGAACCTGGACGCGAAGGCGTGGCATTTGGCGTTTTCGTCGTCCGCAAATAAGTCTATGTCTGGACGACCCCAGCAACGGAAGAGGTCTTCGACCACTTCGTCGTTTAGCACCCAGTCTGGCTGATCTTCGAAGTGCCTGCTGAGTGCGTCTGCTTTTGTGTTTAGCTCGCCTGGAAGGTGCACTGCCACCACCGACAGTCCCCGAGCCAGAAGCCAGTGCCAGATTGTCTGGGCCTCCAGAGGGCCTCCAGAGACAGAGGGCGAGATCGAGTTCCTCCCTGCTTGTTCAGATAGAACATAGTTGTAGTGTTGTCCGTCTGAACCAGGACTTTGTCCGTTGTTATTGCTGGAAAGAACGCTTTGAGCGCCAGATGAACTGCTCGAAGCTCCAGCATGTTGATGTGGTATGTCTGAAGGTTGGTCGACCAGCGACCTTGAATCTGAAGATGACCCATGTGAGCACCCCAGCCTTCTAGAGATGCGTCCGTTACCACAGACAGCGAAGGAAGAGGTTGCTGAAAAGGGACTCCCTGCAGGACATTCCGAGAGCGAGTCCACCACTGTATTGAGGTCAGCGCTGCTTGAGACAGGATGATTCGATCCTCCCAATCTCCAGTCGCTTGGTCCCACTGATCCTCCACCGACTCTTGTAGAGGCCGCATCCTCAACCTGGCGTTCGGTATTAGGAAGATGCAGGACGCCATGGAGCCCAACAGAGACGCTACGTCTCGCACCTTTGGACGAGGAACCTGAAGTAACTTTTTGCATTTTTGTCCCATGGAAGAAAGTCTCTCTTGCGAAGGAAACGCTCTTCCTAACTTTGTGTCTAGAACTGCTCCCAGATAGTGGATAGTTTGTGTGGGCTGCAGGATCGATTTTTCTGAGTTTACATGGAGGCCGAGCCTGTGTAGCTGTTGGAGACACAGGTGACAGTCTTTGGTGGCTTGTCGAGGCGACGGACTCTTCAGGAGCCAGTCGTCTAGATATGGGTACACAAAGAGACCTTTTTTGTGTAGACACGCCGCTACCACTGCCATGCACTTGGTGAAGACCCTTGGTGCGGATTTGAGTCCGAAAGGAAGCACTTTGAACTGGTAATGCTTGGACCCTACCAGGAACCTCAAGTACTTTCGATGACCTGGTGTAATAGGAATGTGGAAGTACGCGTCTTGTAAATCCACCGAACACATCCAATCTCCGATCTGTAGATGAGGACATATTTGGTGGAGTGCCAACATGCGAAACTTCTCTTTGACCACCACTTTGTTGAGGAGTCGAAGATCCAAAATTGGTCTGAATTTGCCTTCTTGGTCTTTTTTGGGGACAAGGAAATATCTTGAGTACACTCCTTTCCCCCTTTGGGATAGGGGTACCTCTTCGATTGCGTTTTTCTTTAAGAGGACGCTCACTTCCTTTTTGAGGAGCTCTAGTTGGTACGAGCGAGACTTTTTTGGAGGAGCCGGTTGTGGTTTCTTCCTGAAACGTAGCGCATACCCATTGCGCAGTATATTCAGCACCCACCGATCTTTCGTGATGCTGACCCACTCTGCCAGATGTTGTGCAGCACTTCCTCCCACTGGAGTGGGTAACGGCGACAGAGGAAGCCACTGCTCAGGCCTTGCCTCCTCTAGGTGTGGTAGAGGACTGATGATGTCCGCCTCTACCTCTGCTTGACCTTCCTCCTCTGTATTGTGGCTTTCCTTGCGGCTTGTTTTGAGACCATTGAGGGGTTTGAACCCTCTGTTGGCCTCCCCGGTTCTTGTTGGTCTTGAAGCGTCGTTTGAACGGTGCTTTCTGTTTCTCCAGACCTACTGCCTTTACTGTGTCTAACTCGGTCTTCATACGTGCCATTTCCTGATCAGCATGCTCCCCGAAGAGTGAAGATCCGGAAAAAGGCAGATTGAGGATGCGCTGCTGGGCATCTGGTTTGAGCCCAGTTAAACGAAGCCAAGAGGATCTCCTCGCACATATCCCATGTGAGTAGTTATGTCCAGCTAGAAGGGCGTTATCTGCTGATGAACTAATCATTTGGTTTGCCACCAAACAGCCCTCCGTCACGGTCTCCTCAAAGTCCTTCTGGTCCTCCTTGGGCAATTTCCCTTTGAATCGTTCCATGGAGTCCCATAGGGCTCTATCGTACCTTCCCAGAAGGGCTGATGCACTAGAGACTTTTAGGGATGAAGCTGCTGTGCTGCATACCTTGCGTCCCCAAGAATCTTGCGTCTTGCTGTCTTTGTCAGGAGGAACTGACGAAGAAGGAGCGACTGTGTGATTCTTCCTAGCTGAGGCTACAATCACTGAGTCCGCTGCAGGCTCACCTTTAACAAAGACAGGATCTGAGTCAGCCGGCCTATATTTTTTCTGGATACGTGCCGGTACTGCTCTGATCGTTGCTGGTGTGAGGAAAACCTCTTTGATTGGGTCCATTATTCCTGGGACTAATGGGAGCAACGGCCGTGTATATGATTTGTGATGAAGAGTCTCAAAAATCACAGTAGTGGACACCTCTGGAGTGGTCATTTCTATATTCAGCTTGTGAGCACCCCTTTGCAAAACGTCCAGATACGTGTTGACGTCGTCCAGAGGGGAAGCTCTTGAGCGAGGGCTGTCTGCCAGCATCGGAGAGTAGTCCCCTTTAGAAGATCTAGGCGAAGATGGAGGTGAGGATGATGGAGTTCTTCTCCTGTGGTGAAAATGCTCCTTCCTCACCGGTGATCTCCTAGGTCGTTCCTCCCTTCGAGGAGAACGTGATACCCTCAGATGTACTGGAGATCCCGATCTCTCAGTCCGTACCTCCTTTCTCGGTGTTCGAGATTTGGGTTGCTCCCTCCTTGGCGATCGGGAGACCCTAGGGGCATGCGACCTGTCCGCTCTTCTCTCTCGTGAGCGTGATCGGTGAATGGCAGGACTTCCCTCTGCCTCTTCTGCTTGCTGAAGAGGAGACCCGTGGACTGGACTCAAGTACCTTTGAAGTCTCTCTGGTGCCTTAGAATCCTTCCAATTACTCAAAGGAGCATACCATCTTGGCGAGAGCCTTATATGTGAAGTGTAACCCCGCTGGGGATTCTTCTGAACCGGACTCCTACTCCTAGAAGATGACCCCGTTGAACCCGAGGCACTTGAGGAGGAATGGAGTGAAGCAGATTGTGTCACTAGGACTGTCGAAGGCACCGAAGGCGATCCCTGCCTCACCGGTGTTGGAGGACGTCTCAAAAGCCTTTCCCTCGACGTCGAACGCCTCTGCGGTGTCGACGGGGCGATAACCTTCGGCGTTGAATGCTTTGACGATGATCTGCGGTCCCTCGACGTCGATCGCCGATGATGCGCCGACGGCAGAGTCATCTACCTCAACGTCGAACGGCGTTGTCCTGCCGTCGACGGAGGTCTCGACGTAGAACGGCGTTGTCCTGCCGTCGACGGAGGTCTCGACGTCGAACGGCCTAGTCCTGCCGTCGACGGAGGTCTCGACGTCGAACGGCCTAGTCCTGCCGTAGACGGAGCTCTCGACGTCGGCCGACGTTGATCTGTCGGCGACGGAGATGTCATCGACCTGGCATGTGGCGACGGCGGAGGATCGGACATCCTCGACGACGAGCGCCGACGTGCCTTAGATGATCCCTTCCTCGACGACGATCGTCCGAGGGGGCTCTTGCTCCTCGACGCCGAGCGCCTCCGTGGAGACGTCGACGGAGGTGTTACACTCTTCGAAGCCTGTCGACGTCGAGACGACGGCGAGTGTGATCTGTCTCTCGACGCCGACCGTCGCCTGGTTGACGGCGGCGGAGTTGACTTATGTCTTGACGCCGAACCTCTCATCGACGGCGATCTCGTGGCTTCTCTCGACGCCGATCGTCGCCTAGTTGACGACGGCGGAGCTTTCTTCGACGACGGCGAACCTCTTTTCGACGACGATTTCCTCATCGACGCCGATCTCGACGTCGACGGAGCTTTTTCTCTCGAACTGTCCATCAGATGTCGTTTTTTCAGCGCCGAGCCCGGTGCTGAGGTTGATGGACGCTCTGACTTGCCTTTGGAGGGAGTTCTGGGTCTCTTTGAACTCTTCCTCTCTGCAGATCTTCCTCTCATGGATCTCTGGGCCAGACCATAGAGCCTGTTCCTCTCTCTGTCTTTAAGTGTTCTGTCAGAAAGCTTTTTACAATGAGAACAGTCTTTAGGATCATGATCCTCTGGCAAGCATAAAATACAGACCTCATGAGAGTCCGTTTTTGCCTTCTTGTGGCCACAAGAAGGGCAACCATCAAATAATGAGGGCATCCTGAAAGGAAAACCTCACAAAAAATTGACTGCTGAGCAGTTATTTACTTGACTATGATGTGAAAAGTCAAAGTAAATAAAAAAATTGTTCTTTTGAAGATTTTCTGACTGAAAAAGGCAGAAAAATGTGGAGCTGAGTATCCAGGGTCCTTCCTGAAGGAGCCGGAAAGAACAACTGACCTAACTGTAACCCCTGAGGCATGATGGGAAGCTAGGGGCTGAGGTGCCTTAAAGGCACAGCGTCAGTTTTAGTACATTCAGCTACAGGTTAGCTTTTCAGTCTTTTTAGACTGGGATTTTGCAATACAGCCTGGGAGCTGTATATGCTTACAGTGTGTTATGAGAATTTCTACTGTTTTCTAAGCATTAAAACAGTTTCTAAACAAGCATTGGTGTTGTTTCTCCTGTTTCTAATGCAGAATACACTGTATTGTGGAAATTCTTCACTGCATATTCCAGCTCTATTGTTTATTTGGCTGCAATTGCTTATTTTATATATATATATATTTATATATATATGTCTATATATATGTGGGGCACATATAATATATTGTTTCCGGGGTCCCGCGCATGGGCGGGAATATTCTAATGCTTATGACTTTGATGAGGATCCCCTGGAAGAGAACCAGGCTTGTGCAAAGGAGATAAGTGGCCGATGAATGAGAATGTACACAATGCCAAGTGTGGCATGGATGTGATGGCCAGACTGCAGTATACAGACCACACACATATCCAAATCAACATACACCACTGGTGTTTGGAGTGCAGTGGACAGTGGACGCAACCATGTCACCCAGCTAGTAGGGAAGATCTCGGAACTGTAGCCTGTTACGTCCCCCTGTAGGCGTGAGCGGAATGGGTTGGTCCAGCATACACTAGGCCAGTGTAGGGGTATGAATAAAAGGCACATGACTCTTGGCGTGGTCCTCTTCCGGAATGTCCAACGTGTCTGATAGGGCAGCCCCTCACCCAGCCATGAGGCTGATGCCATCACCATTAGCGGGGTTGCATGCGATCCTGTGCGCCTGCTGCACCCCGGGACGCTGGTCCCCGAACCAGTCTAACCCACCCCAGCACACCTAGACCTCAATGCCCCCGTGCCCACACCAGCGTGTGTCAAAGAGGGCCCACCACATGCCCGTGCAGGCTCCAAGCCCGACGCCCGCGACCCTGGCAACCTGCTACGACCATCACCGCCTCCGTGAGCAAGGCAGGGCAGTACTACTCTACCGGCTGACACAGCGGAATAGTAGGTCATAAATTTGAAAATGAGTGTTGATTACACTATAGCAGAGGACGTTGTTTATGGCTGACTTGAAGTCAATTTACTCCATTTGATGTGGTGCCACCAAGTCTGTGCACAGCATACCAACACGTGTCTGTGGGCCACTGCTGATCACTGCCTCTGACCTACACTGCGGTCCAATAGGTCATACATTTGGAACTGACCCTTGATTTAGCAATGGCAGAGTTCATATCATTGTACCGGCATAATCGCACACTGCATTCCCTCTCAGCACCGGTGCCACTCAGTTTGTTCCTGACATTCATGGACACTCTCTGGTTGATCTTTGGTGGTGTTTGAGTCAATGGACTGGGGGGTTGTCTTCATCCTCATTTAGCTGATACAGAAATGTTGGTGGAAACGAGGCTTTCACACTCCACTCCTCTATTTGCTGCTTCTGGATGGCTCATGCCCTCTGCAACAAGCCCTGGGGGACAGCTTCTACTGTCCCCGTAACCCTCCACCACATTCACCTCAGACATCGATGAGGACCCGCTTAGTCCGCATGGCCCTGTCTCAGTGCACCGCAAGGCACTGTCCAGTGGCGGGGTGCCTGTGCAGATCGCTGTGCATCCGGGGCTACCAACTCTGTCAGGGACCCATGCTTCTGAGATATTGAATGGCCTCTGAAATGATGGCCTTTGGGTCATCGACGCCAGGTGTATGTGGCCCTGGGCAGTCCCTTGCCTCCGGCCTCAACTGCGGGCCACCAGGGTTCACACATCAAGTAGAGTCCAGACCGGCACAGACGTCGCATCACTACAGGAGGCACACGCGACCACCACCAGGTCCACTTCCAACCACGAAATGCCAGTGTCGAAACAGTTGTACTGGCAGACTAGCGGAGTTGCTCACACCTGTCATGGATGCCATCATCTGCCTGATACCTTGCTCAGCACTCCAGGTACCACTAACTCAGTGCACCACAAGTCATCGTCCATTACTGTTTTGGTTATGTGCTGTGGCAAGTTCACGCAGCAATGTCTCCTCAGGCAGTGTGGTAGAGCTGGGACGATGATGGGTAAGACGATGCAGGTGTGACTCCCCATACTGCCGCTGAATCAGATATATCCCAAAGGGGCCCAATCCTAGACATTTTGTTCACATGATCGCGTTCAGCGCTAGTGCCCCAACCTCAGTGCATTGCAACTCACAGACACTTCTGTTTGCGCATTGGGTGGCCACTGTACTTGCTCCGGCTACCACCATATTGCACTGCTGTTGTCTCTGTAATGCTGTTGTTTACTGTTTCCGTCTTCATTGTGTTCACTGTACAAGTTTTTGCCAGCACCAACAACTCTGTGAGAGCTGGCTTACACTCACCCCACACATATCCAGCACAGGCGCCACTGTACATGTGACCCTGCCAATAAAGGGGCTGGGCGCATGTGCCCATAGCCAGTTCCACAAACCATCTTTGTGTGTCCGTGTGGTCAGGATGTATGCATGAGGGCCCTGGGCTGTACACATCATATCGTGCTGTGTACGGCGGACACAAACATGTCCCCACAGGCAGACCTTGGACATGTAGCTATGTCGTCATCCACTCAATAGGTGAGAGGAGTGGACTGGGCCATCGTACGCAGGTCCAGCATGGGTGTGTGAATGCTAATTCTGGGGCTCTGGCTATGGTTCAGCACAGGAAATGTGCAAATGCATGTGTCTTTGTCACAGTGTGGGTCTCCTTTATGGGGTGCAGGTTTCCCCTGATGGGACTTGGAGACCCTGTATATAATGTTATTCGGCTTCCATGAGCCCTGACCCCCGCCTGCACCTGTGCAGCCAACTCCTTTCGGCCTTCTGACACCCGGCATTTGACTGTGATGTGTGCCTCGGTGGCGTGTTGGGTGCAAAAGAGGGTGGTGATGGACGGATCTTTTAAAAAAGCCTGTGGTTTGCCCGCTGTGCAATATAAAGCTCATCTTTACTAAAGCCAGATGTAGTCCTGGGGCACCACAGACTTTTAATTCACATATAGTGGCACAAAAATGCTTGCCGGGCCTACTTCTTAATACACGCTCTTTGATCAAACATAACACTGCTTTTGCGGAACTGCTGGAGGCTCATGATATAGACATGGCATTTGTTACAGAGACTTGGGCAGATGACACATCTGATATAAAGCTTTCATTAGCTATCCCCAAAGGATATCTATTAATTAGGAATATTAGACAGGAAAAACGGGGAGGGGGCGTAGCAATTATTGTTAAGGATAATCTATCAATAAAAAGTTCGACCTTAGGATGTGGTCCTGAGTGCGAACTTCTCTCATTTGGAATTACTGTTAGTGAAACCTACATATTTAATGGCGTACTACTTTACAGGCCAACAGAAACCAAGAGCACATTTCTAGAGATAATCAGCCATATCATTGAGGCTAGTGTTGACCATAAGGAGTTTTCCATCTTAGATGACTTCAATTACCACCTTGAAAATGTTAATGATATATATACAAGTTCACTTTTAGAGCTGATGGCCACTGCCTCAATGACACAAATGATTAAACATCCTACTCACGAGGCTGGATACATTTTAGATGGTATATTTACATTTAACCCTCATCTGAAAGTGCAGGCGATTTTGCAAATTCCGTCATCAGACCATAAAGCTATTCAGTTTTTACTTACGTCATCCCATCATCTTGCTCGTCCTCATTCTGCCTCTAGGTCTTTTACAAAGAGAAATTGGAAGGAAATTAGTTCATTGCAATTATAATCAACTTTAGCTGCCTCCAGACCACTATTGATGTCTGAAGTTAATTTAGCCACTGACACTTTTAATAATTGGATAAAAACTGCGGTAGACATCCTGGCCCCCAAAAAAACATTTACCAGTAGGCGGCTGAAGAAATCAGAACCGTGGGTCGATGATACACTACGTTGTCAGAAACAAAAATGTATACAGGCTGAGAGGCGTTGGAGAAAATGTTATGGGGATGTGGAAAAAGTGAACTATGTCAGATTACCGCCCTACCTTGCCCAACACTGCGGAAGCAAGGATAAGCCCAGTCCCCTGCCCTCACTCCCACAGCAGTCACTGAACAAGAAACAGTAAACTTGCCATCTGAGCACAGGGAGAGTGTGGGAGAAATGAGGAGGGAAGACACAATAGGCATTGTCTGGGCTCCACCTGTTCAATCCTCACAAGTGAATAGCGACTTCTGTAACCTGCATTAATAGACAAACAACAAAATATAGTAATGTTAAACCATGTATTTGTCAATCTCCCCAGGGACATGCATCAACAATTATTTGCGTGAACAGCACAGTTTTCCTCCTTACCGGTATATTTTCTGTGATTTGCCGCTTCCCAATCTTGTCATATGAAGGCAAATGAAATGCTGATATCGGAAGATTAAATATACTCCCACCAAGGTATGCAGGGGAAAAAGTCAAAAGACATAAAAAAACTCTTTGAAACAACTACTGTCCATCAATAGCTCCTCTGAAGTAAAAAACACGATAAACTGTGGCCACATACAAAAGTGAATGCAAAAAACGCTACTAGGATGTCAAGTCCGTGAAAACACCCAAAACACAAATAACGAGGTGTTATGTTTTGAGCATTCTAGTAGTTGGGTGTGGGCGGAGTCATGGGGTGGAGGAAGAGGAGGGGCACGGGCAGAAAAGGGTTAGTTAGAGTAGGGACCTGGACCGAGCAAGAAGCAGATAATAAAGCTCGTGAGTAAAGGTATTCAGTGTCTGTCATTATTGTGTGAGGACACAACAACTGGCGACGAGGGTGGGATCAGCAGCCTGCTGTCCATGAACCCTGAAGAGACGACACTTTCCGGTCCCTGAGTATCACGAGGAAAGGTCGCCGTCGCGACACATGTGCCCCGAGAAGACCGCCGCCTGCAGCTGAAGGCCAGTGGTAATTGTCCCGGCTCCGCGATCCGTCAATCGCGTGGAGCCCTGTGCAAACAGCGTGGTGGAACGCTGAAGAACATTTGAATCAGGCGCCATTTCGCGCCAAAAGTGGAGAGTGCGTCTCGAGGGTGCCAGAGGCCGCGCGTGTGACACATAAGAAGTCAGGAGCCCACCCTGACTCCACTGTGCTGCCCCGATGTGTGAGGAGCATCTGGGATGAGCGGGGAGACTGCGAAGAGTGCCGGAAAGAGAAGCGTTGCACTGCCGAAACTGAAGCTCACCCCCGATACGTGAGAAACGGCACGCGCACGAAGGAAGAAGTCGGGAGCTAACCCCGAGCCTGCCTGGATAGGCGGAGTGGCCAAAAGGTGTGCAAGACATTGCTGAAGCCCTGGTGCCTGCGGAAGTGGCTGCCGGTGAGTGCCAAATGAAACTCGGTGAGCCTGGAGAATGAATGCAGCCAAATCCCATAAGGAATGAGAGTTTCTGTCTGGCGGCCATCTTTGAACCAGGCAACTAGCAGGACGTACCCCTGTGCAGTGTGGAAGCGGCCATTTTGAAGTCAGGCAGCACAGGGCCCAAGCAGAACAAGCACTGGCAAATGCAAAAAAAAAGCATTGGTAAATGGAAACAAGCATTGGTAAATGAAAAACAAGCACTGGCAAATGCAAAGACAAACATTGGTAAATGGAAACAAGCATTGGTACATGAAAAACAAGCACTGGCAAAGGCAAGACAAGCATTGGTAACTAACAAACAAGCATTGATAAACGCAACCAACACCAGTGAAAAGAAAGGTGACGCTGACAATCACTAGCAGAGATGTCAAACCCACCACAGCAAACGGTGGCGATGCCACTGTGGCGACCCCAGCTGAGCCTCGAATAACACATCTGTGTTCCCCTGAACCACTAACGCTGGTGGCTGGTGGAAGCATGGGCGCCCGATGGCAGGAGTGGCTAGAAGATTCTGAGGACTATCTTGAAGGGTCAAAGGTCACCGCAGATAGAGAAAAACTCATTGCGTTGCGTAATTTGGTTGGCAGAGGAGTCAGCAAAGTGATCAAAGAACTGCCAGCAGACGACAAAGGAACATATGACAAAGCGAAAGAGGCGCTGAATAAGAAATTCATACCCAAAAGGAATGTGGACTATGAGAGATATGTATTTCACCAAGCTCGTCAAGACAAAGAAGAAAGGATTAGCACCTTTGTAGTACTGAAAATTCTGGACCTGGGCATAAACATCGTCGTATCATGACGATGTTGGTATCATCAGACCGAAAATGACGAGTGCACTACATACAAGCATTTTCGGCGTGTTCGAGTGGCGAGATCACCCTGAAATCAGGGATTCCGTCCTGAACCCTCGGGTTCCATTTTGTGCATGGCAGCCATTTGTTTTGGTTGCCCTCACATAGGCCGATGACTAAGGCCGAAATAAGTCTTTTTGGACACGTACACCTTTAGCTGACTTTTGTGTGACCTGGGCAAGCTGACTCCACTGCCCGAAGCCAAACCTGTTCGGCCGGTTCCTTTCCCAGTGGCCGACCGAGATTAGGATCATGCCATAAACCCTTCATCGCACACAACTATGCCTAATCTTACACGCACCTGTCTCTGTTTCTTGCTTTATGACCTACTTTGCGATGAGGAGGTGCCCGATTTTATTAGGGGTCCGTCCCATATCTGATGGAAAGTGTTGGGCCTTGCCGGGAAATAGATTGTGGGCTGGGCAAACTGAAAAATGGGCTTGTCATCATGATTCTGCTTTTTCTTTGTTATGAAAATATGTGAATGGTCAACTGTAAAATAAGGAATGTTTGCCTAAAGCATAATATTTTGTATAAAAAGGGATGGCTGGCTTTGTAAGTTGAGCAGTCTCCTGAGAATATACACCGTGTTGTACTTCTAGGATACCTGTTACTGGCTGCAGCCAATAAATTCAATCTTTGACTTCACCAAAAAGACTCTGTGTTTCTGTAGTCTGGGACAGGAAGGACTCGAAGTCTTAGGGTGTGTTCCCTGGCACCACTGGGTTCTTAAAAACCCAGTACTTCAGTTGGCGCCCAATGTGGGGCTATTTCAGCGGTATTGGTCGAAGCCAGAGGTTTGTGAGGAGCTTCGTGTGAAAATTCTGGAGGAAGGCCAACCACTTCATCGACCCCTGTATGTCGTTCGTGGTCCGAAAGTCTTTGCTGTGAGGCTCCCCGCTTCCCGACAGCTACGAAGGACTGCTGCCCTGACTATCGCCCTGTCTTGGACCCTTTGATGATTTGTAGAGCGAAACGATAGACGAGTCTTCTGGTGACGTCATCGATACCTCAGTTAAGTATGAGTGGAGCGACTCCCAGTCCTTAGTTTAGTTCTTAGTTTGGGTATCCCCTTGGGATCTTTGATTTGAAACTTGCAAGTACCAAAGCCGAGGGACTCGTGTATTCACGAGACTATCGTATTTCGATAATCCTTTGAAGTTTGAAGCTAGACTAGAGAGCGAAGATGCCTGGTCTTAGCAGACTTGGAAATTTGTTTTGTCTTGGTTGTAATAGGGATTCCCGATTGGAGGACTCTTGTCCGGTTCCTCCGATTGGAACTCCAACCTATGAGCTCTATGTGAAGCATGGCGTAGGCCCCATCACATATAATGAAGTATGGATTCGATACACCAGGAAGGATGGTGTTCTAAAGTGGCCCCAATACGGTAGTTTTGACACAGAGATATTAGATAATCTAGAGGTTCGACTTTTTAAGAAGAAAGCCCGGCCAGCGGTGTTTGACTCTTTCCGCCTATGGCGAAAGGAAGCCAAACAGAAAGAAATTAAATTAGCTAAAAGGAATAAAAGAGAAAAGGGTATCTCGATAATGCAAGCTGCTATGCAGTATAAAGATAACGAAGAAGAGCAAGCGAGTGAGCAGTTGCACAGGCAACATAAAATGGTGATTGATAAATGCTATCCAGTTTTGTCACCTCTCCAGCAGGATACAGCAAAGGAACTTGAGAAAGATCCTTTAATGTCGCATTTATTGAATTCACCACCCCCTTATGCGCAGAGTGCTACTGCACCTCCGCAACCTTTAGTTGTGCAACCTCCGGTTGTTGTGCCTCAGGTTCTTCCACAACCGGCAGCTCCTCTTCAGTTGGCTCCTACTGCTATGGCTCAGCCTCCTCAAGGGCCGCCGACTTTGCTACCTGCTCCCCCTGTACTTCCTACAACTTTGCCTACTGCATCGACTACCTCTTCTGATGTTCCTCCTGTTACTGCCTCTGCGTCTGCATCTGCATCTGCCTTGCCTCACTCTGCTTTTCCTCCTGTTCTTTCGTCAACTTCTCCTTCTGTTCGACAGAGAATGGCTGACACTGTTGCTAGTCTCCTATCTCCTCTTTTTGGGGCAGCAAGTATGACCCCTTTTTACACTCACAAACAGTTGCGTAGTCAACTGCCCGACTCTAGAGAGCGGGAAACGTTGGATTATTTGGCACATAAATGGGTTACAGACCCCACAAGATATGAGCTAGAGTCTGTCATGGATGTCTTCCACCAGTGGGAAGCACCAAAGCAGAGATATGTTTCGAAAAAATGTGTGCTTTTCTTTGTGAGGATTTGGAGGATAATGATTGGGAGCCCAATCCACCTGAGTTGTGCCGTGTACGGTTCGAGTTTGCAAAAGGAACGATTGTGGGTTCCGATGTTGAAAGAGCAGTTGCGACATTGTTGTCATTTAGGAGGGAGGCTATCTCTCGGTCGTTGTTTGAGCCTGATCCCTCTGTTAGGAGGAAAGCGAGACAATATCCAATGAGAGAGGTTCCTCCGGTGTGAAAAAAGGCCGTTCAGGCCGATGTTAATGCTGTGATTTGTAGCTGTACCGGCTCACTTTCAGCGTGTTTTTGTACATGTTCCTTGGAAGCGAGCTGAAGTTTTGGCCCTTAAGCAGACTTTGCCTGACCCCCGTAAAAACCCTGCAGGGTATTATAAGGAATTATCACAGACTGCAGACTCATGTGTCATGAATCTAGCTGATATAGACATGTTGTTTGGAAATGTTGTCCCACAGCCTTTATGGGGTTTGATTCGTCACACGGATCATGCGCAGGAGTTAGGTGATTCCTGGGTTAATATTGCTGCTGCAGATGGCCGACAAGTTGGTGGTGCTAAACCTGAGTCTTTAGTTGCAGAACTTCCTGGCAAGATCGTTACTTATATGAAGACTTTAATGCCTGCTATGCGAGTGAATTGGGACAAATTGTCTGCATGTAAGCAGAAGAAAGAGGAAACCGTGTCTGATTTCTCACTAGGTTTGAGGAAACGTTTATCGACCACAGTGGTCAAGACATGAGTACAGAAGGTGGTCAACGGTTGTTCGTTGACAAGTTCGTACATAATTTGCTTCCTGAGTTGTGTAAGAAATTGAAAGATTCAGAGAGTTCTTGGGCCGTTTCCTCTTCAGCACAGATTTTGGCTACTGCGCAGTATTATGAAAATAGAGCTAAGGACGAGAAAGATAGAGCAGACAAGAAAACTAAAGAGTTAAAGACGAAGGTTCTTTTACAGCAAGCTTATCCGCCTCGAGGTGGTCAGTGTGAATATCAGCAACCTCAACAGTTCCAGAGAAACTCGCAAAGGTTCGAGTTTTCTCAACAACGTTTTCCTGTAGGCCCTAATCAGTGTGCATATTGTAAAGAAGAGGGTCATTTTAAAAGTAGCTGCCCTGCTCTGTTACAGCGTATGAATGGTGTTTCTAGCGCAAGAGGTAGAGGTGTTCCACAAACTCTTAGAGGTAGAGGGCGTGGAGGATTCTCCCAGAACGCACGTCCATTTTTTCCTCAGAATTCAATAATTAGTTTTGATCAGCAGAATAACGTGTCCGGTAGGACGCCTTAATACTATGCTGATGACTACTATGCAGAAGATGAGAACATGGAAGGTAATGATTGCTAGGACAGCCATAGACAAAGAGAGGGAGTTGTTTCAGGTCCAGTAGATCCAGTACATCAGGTGTGTCAGAACCTTTTCTGTTGGATACTGGTGCTACAAAGAGTTCTATTATGCACTCTAAACTCCCTGGCGCACCTTTGTCTGGCGAAATGAATGTTTCAGTAGGTTTTTCTGGCGCCCCGGTTAGGAACCCAATTTCTAGTCCTATGTCCCTTTCTGTTGGACCTTGTGAATTAGAAGCACCCCTTATTTTGACGACAGGTTGTGGTGAGAACTTGTTAGGATTGGATCTGTTGAAAAGATTGTATGCAACCTTGTATTGTTCTCCTTCAGGAGTACAACTTACACTAGGTAAGAAAGTGGTCTCCCAAATGTATTTGTCGAAGGATAAACTTCCGATAGAATTGTCGCTTCTTCCTGATATTCTTTGGGCTACTGGTCCTAATGATGTGGGTGTTTTGGAAATACCACCATATGTTGTGACATTGAAAGCCAATGTTAAAATGCCACGCATTCCCCAATACAAGATCTCTAGTGAAGGTGAGAAAGCGTTGCTAGCGATCATTCATGATTTGATTGAAAAAGATGTAATCGAAGAGACAAGAGGCAACGTTTGCATTAGCCCTGTTCTGCCTGTTTGAAGCGTACTGACCCTTCTCAGCCACCCGTTTACAGATTTGTAATCGATTTAGAGAGGTGAATAAAATCGTTGTGCCACAATTTCCAGTTGTTCCTGATATCATTGCCCTATTGACTATGATTCCAGGTTCCGCGACTTGGTTCTCGGTGATTGACTTGAAGAATGCTTTCTTCAGCATCCCGATTGCCGAGGAGAGTAGGGATATTTTCGGCTTCAGTTTAGGAGGTCGAAGCTTCCGGTTCAAACGCGCTCCTCAGGGCTACTGTGAAAGTCCATCGATATATAGTTAGGCTTTAAAAACACAGCTTGATACGATTGTTCTACCTGATGGCGCTACCCTTATTCAGTACGTTGATGATTTACTAGTCGCTACAAATACTGAGGAAATTTGTAAAGAAGCAACATTGTCGTTGTTGCGTCATCTGTCTGATTTGCATCACAAAGTGTCCCTTTCAAAATTACAATATTGTCGAGAAGAAGTGACCTACTTAGGTCATCTCTTATCGAAGGAGGGAAGGAAACTGACCCCAGAAAGAATTCGGGCAATTGCAAAATTGAGTGTGCCAATGACACAGAGAGAAGTGCGTGTTTTCTTGGGTATCACGTCATATTGCAGACAATGGATACCGAATTTTTCTCTGCTGGTCAAACCTTTGGTGGCATTGACTTGTAAAGATACACCGAATGCCCTTCCATGATCTGAAGATTGTCAGAAAAGTTTTTCCGAATTGCGTGATGCATTGTGTTCGGCTCCTGTGTTGGGTACCCCCGACTACAGTAAGCCTTTTACACTGTATGTCCACGAGAGAGAAGGTTGTGCATTGTCAGTGCTGACACAGTCTTTTGGGGACAAGCAGCGTCCATGTGCGTATTTTTCGTCGATTTTGAAACCGGTAGCAAGAGCGTTGCCTAGCTGCTTAAGAGCCACAGCAGCAGCAGCAGTTTCTATTCGACAGTCTGCTGGTTTAGTGATGAATATTATGCTGATTGTAATGGTTCCACATGCAGTGGACATTTTGTTAAACAGAACCAAGACACAACACTTAACTAGTGCTCGATTGTCAGGTTATGAGCTGACACTTTTAGCGAGTTATGTGCACATAAAGAGATGCAACACGTTGAATCCAGCTATGTTATTGCCAATTGTAGCAGAGACAGATGTTTCGGAACAGCATGATTGCTTTCTTAGGACAGAAGCGGAAACGAAAGGGAGAGTAGATCTTAGGGACACTCCTCTTGCGAAGTGTGATGGTACCTTATGGGTGGATGGTTCATGCTTCAAGCTTCCGAATGGTGATACGACTGCGGCATATGCTGTTACAACTTTGCATACGATTGTTGAAGCTGCACGTATCCCACATAATTCAGCTCAAGCAGCAGAGTTGATTGCACTTACAAGAGCGTGTGTGTTATCAAAAGGAATGAAAGTGACCATATATACTGACAGCCAGTATGCATTTGGTGTGGTTTTTGACCTCGCATGGAGCCAAGATTCAGCATGGTCAGTTGGTGAATGAGCTTCTTGAGTCACTTACTTTGCCGTTGCAAGTTGCGATTGTAAAATGCAGTGCACATAAGAAAGGTTACTGATGATGTTGGTCGTGGCAATGCATTTGCTGATGAAGTCGCGAAAGAAACAGCAAGAGATGTGATGAGTCGAATGTATGTTGCAGGCCCTGCGAGATGGGTTGGTGACATTGGAATGTGTGAAGATACGATAGAGAGTGTGAAGTCTATTCAAGCTGAAGCTACAGAGAAAGAGTTGAGTGTGTGGAGAGAGAGTACGGGTAAATTGGATGCAAATGGTTGTTGGGTTGAATTGTCAGAACATCAGCGATGGTTGTTACCCGATGCATATGTGCTTGCAGTGGTTACGATGGCCCATGGAATGGCTCACATCAGTGTGAAAGGGATTTGTAAGTTGTTGGCTCCAGTATGGCAAAATGCTGGAATTCCTAAGAGTGCAGAGAATGTGGTCAAGAATTGCATGGTGTGTTTGAAATACAATCCTGGTAGTGGAGAAGCGTGGCTCAGTGGTTAGAGGCAGCAGACCCGGAAACTGAGATCGACCGTGGACCAGGGTTCGATTCCCCGCCTCGGCGGGACTCGGGCTCAAAAATTCCTTGGACTCGACAATTCTCGCTCCGGTGCCTACTCGACTCACGGGGTCACACTCTGCGACTCTGGGCAATAGCTTGATTAATCTCCACTACGGCCCCTCGCGGCGGGATGCCTGGCTTTCACCTTGTGGACACCCTGCCGGGGTTTCTCACAGGGGAATACCAGGATGGGTTCCCTAAGCAAGCGCTTAGATACCGTGTCGGTGATTTGCGCTATATAAATACATGTACATTTGGTAGGGGAACCCCAACTCCAGCTGGTCATTTTGCGCCTCCAACGTATCCGTTCGAGGCTTTGCAGCTAGATTTCATCCACATGGAAAAGTGCAACAATTTGAAATACGTACTCGTTGTTGTTTGTGCCTTTTCGAGATGGGTAGAAGCATATCCCCTAAAAGATAACTCTGCCATGTCCACAGCTAAAGCCCTTGTCAAAGAATTCTTCCCCAGATTTGGCTTGCAGAGAATGGTCTGGAGTGATAATGGGAGTGAATTTGTGGGTCGAGTGATGACGAAAGTATGTGAAGGGCTAGGAATCCAGCAAAAATTTCACGCTGCAAATCACCCCCAATCAGCTGGACTAGTAGAGTGCTACAATGGCACTCTAAAACTTAAACTGGCCAAGATACAAGCAAGCTCTGGCCTTAAATGGCCCGATGCCTTACCATTAGCACTTCTATCGACAAGAATGACTGTGTATTCACGAGTGGGACTTAGTCCTTACGAAATTGTGTTCGGCCGCCCGGCCAACATATGGGGAGTGCCTAGGCTGGCAAAATTCAGTGAGATTGAACACCCTGTATTGCTTGATTATTTGTATGATTTGACGGCTAAATTGCGTGTTTTACACCAACAGGTTCACGATACTCTGCCTCAGGTCGCTGAAACTCCAGGACACAATATCGATCCTGGTTCGTGGGTCTTGGTTAAACTTCCAGCGGACAAAGAATGATCAGCCCCGTTGGACCGGCCCCCACCTAGTCCTTTTGTCGACGAGATCCGCCGTGCGAGTGGAAGGCAAGAGGAACTGGATCCACGGCGTACACTGTATGAGGGTCCCTTTGCCTCTGCCGTACGACCGGTGGGTCCAGGAGGGTATTGCTGACTCTGAGACTGAGACTGTGCCTCGTTTTCTGCCCTTCAGCGATGCACGTGTAAAGGGAACAAATTCTGAACGTGAAAGTGACAATCTTTTGCAGGAAGCTGTGCCACCGTCCATTCGATTGGACACTACCTGAACTCTTGTTTCAAGACCAGACATTACCTGGAAAAAGCCGTTATAATCTGAGGCCAAGAACTATGGACAAATAAATTCCTTTATGCTATTTTTGAAAATGCAGCTCTCTCTTCTGAGAAACGTTTTTATTTTTGTTTTTCGAACCACCATCCGGGTTCAGCTGTAGGGTCGCGGGCGACAAGTCTTTGGAGTGCAAGCCGAAGACACAAGGTCGACGGTTCTGGTTGGTTCTTGGGCGTTTCCCTTGGACTGACAGGCGCATTCCTTAGCACGGAACACCCTACCTCCGCGAGCAGCACGGTTAGAGGATGGAGTTTTTCGAGATGGAGAGACCTGCCAAAGAGATGAACTTTAAAGCCAAAATGTGTATAATGATGACCAAGAAACGTTTTTTGATGTTATGCATTTTTATGTTGCTTAGTTTAATGTTTTTAATAGGATATGTTTTATTTTATTTTCGAGTGACATTTGCACCCACTATACAGCCCGTGCCTCCTTCTACTGTTTCCTCACATTCTTTTCACCCTTTACCTGAACATGAGTCCGTTAGGAGATTAGAGTTTATCAATAACTCCTTCGTTCAGCTTTTGCACCAACACCAATTAGTAGTGAACACGACTAACTGTTGGGTGTGTGGTCTTTTGCCTCATACTACTGATAAAGGTATCCCTTATTTGGTCCTGCCTTTCAGCCATAATGGTTCTGTGTGGGCATACAGAACGATGTTCATCTATGCTCATGAAGACCACCCCCTACGTTCTGTAAAAGATAATCCAAAGAATAGTGCTCTAGTTAAGGGTATAGTAGATATGATTAGAGAAGCTACTTCCTATGAGATTATCCCGAGAGATGAGACACTAGCATATATTGGATGGAACGTGACCGGATATGGAGTTACTCTGAGTGAGAACCAGCGAGCGAAGAGATCCTCCCCGATTTGGATTGTACCCCATCAGGGTCACCTATGTCTGCAAGGTAATGGCAAGAATCCCAGAGCTCAGTTAGGAAGGAGTATCTGCACGGAGACATATGTCTTTGCATCTCAGACTTCCCCTTCGTTCCTAGCAGCTAAGGGTACCTATTTCATCTGTCATGATAGAGCCTACACATGGTTGCCCCCTGACTTCTCGGGCACATGTTTTGTTTTGTTCCTGTTGCCACCCACCTACAAAGCTGCAGCAGATTACCACAAGACAAGGATAGTTAGAGGTGTCTTCAGTAAAGAAGACACTGCAGGACAAGAATTGGGAGACTTCTTGAAGGGTTTTCTGCCGTTTTGGGGACCCATGGTTAACAGCAGAAACATAAGGCAATTAACGAGGGTGGTTGAATCCACCGTACTTGAAACTGCCGGTGCCCTTAGTAACTTGACTGCTGAGCTCCAGTCGGATCGTCTTATGACTCTTCAGAACAGAGTTGCGCTAGATGTCCTACTTGCAGACCGAGGTGGGGTATGTAAAGTGATCCAATCAAGTTGCTGTGTTTTCATTCCAGATAACGCTCCGACAGTGTACCAGGCCATTTCCAAACTACATAAGATCTCTGAATCTATTCATGTGGATAACGGAGATTGGTCGTTGATGTGGTGGTTCTGGGAACTGTTATCCGCCTGGGGATGGAAGATTCTGATGGTCATTGGGATGACCTTAGCCATTCTTTTCCTGTTCTCTCTGTGCGTACAGTGTGCTCCTGCAATATGTGGCCTCTGTGCTACATCATGTGTAAGGAAACCTGTATCAAGGGACGAACTAAGTAATAGGATGATGCTACAGCAACATCTCAATGATTTTATGAATATAGACCTGGACTCAGATTAGCGTGAGTGTAGGTTGATTGCCTATGTAAGGGCAAAAGGAGGGACTGTAGTACTGAAAATTCTGGACCTGGGCATAAACATCGTCGTATCATGACGATGTTGGTATCAGCAGACCGAGAATGACGAGTACACTACATACAAGCATTTTTGGCGTATTCGAGTGGCGGGATCACCCTGAAATCAGGGATTCCGTCCTGAACCCTCGGGTTCCATTTTGTGCATGGCAGCCATTTCTATTGGTTGCCCTCACATAGGCCGATGACTAAGGCCGAAATAAGTCTTTTTGGACACGTACACCTTTAGCTGACTTTTGTGTGACCTGGGCAAGCTGACTCCACTGCCCGAAGCCAAACCTGTTCGGCCGGTTCCTTTCCCAGTGGCCGACCGAGATTAGGCTCAAGGTGCCGCATGCCATAAACCCTTCATCGCACACAACTATGCCTAATCTTACACGCACCTGTCTCTGTTTCTTGCTTTATGACCTACTTTGCGATGAGGAGGTGCCAGATTTTATTAGGGGTCCGTCCCATATCTGATTGAAAGTGTTTGGCCTTGCCGGGAAATAGATTGTGGGCTGGGCAAACTGAAAAATGGGCTTGTCATCATGATTCTGCTTTTTCTTTGTTATGAAAATATGTGAATGGTCAACTGTAAAATAAGGAATGTTTGCCTAAAGCATAATATTTTGTATAAAAAGGGATGGCTGGCTTTGTAAGTTGAGCAGTCTCCTGAGAATATACACCGTGTTGTACTTCTAGGATACCTGTTACTGGCTGCAGCCAATAAATTCGATCTTTGACTTCACCAAGAAGACTCTGTGTTTCTGTAGTCTGGGACAGGAAGGACTCGAAGTCTTAGGGTGTGTTCCCTGGCACCACTGGGTTCTTAAAAACCCAGTACTTCACCTTCATCTCCAGGCTACGTCGACTATCTCAGTATTGCAACTTTGATGTATTCTCAACGGAAGACGCCATCTGACTCCGAGTGATCGAGGGTTGCCACTCTGAGACACTGCGGAGAAGATTGCTGAGAAAAAGCCATAATCATGATGAGATAGAAGAAATGACAAGGGTACATGATCAAGCGAAGGAACACGCCAAATGCATGGAGACAGGAAGAAGTGAGAGAAAAGTACAAGCATTCTGGACGCAAAACACCAACACTCACAGGAGATCAGGTGAACAACAGAGAAGATCCAGACCAGCCTCTCGTCATCACCACAAAGGACGTCGACGCTACGGGTCTACCCGGAGAAACAAGAAGGCCGAACATGCAAGAAAGTCAGAACGGTCTAGAAAATGCTATTGATGTGGGTACGATTATCCGCATGCAGATGTATGTCCGGCGATGGGTCAACAGTGCCACAAGTGTGGACGAAAGAACCACTTCGAAATGATGTGTGGTACATACAACAAAGAAAGAAGAGGTGACACGAGCACGCTGCGGCCTGACCCCAGAAGACATCACGCCAAAGCAGTGCAAGACAGGGCGATGTCCTCCTCTGGATTGTCCCGTTCCAGCCGAGATTCTCATGGATCCCAGTGGACCAGGAGGTCACCGAAGCGATGACCATCGAGGGAATCAAGATCGACGTCCGCAGAGTCTGATTACACAGATGAATATATTTGCATGGTATCAGACCCAGATCAACTAAAAAGGTATCCCCCACTGGACATAAGAGTGGGGGCCCATGAGACACAAGTCATGCTCGACAGTGGAGCATCCCTAAACTACATGCCCATGACAGAATATAAGAAAATGAAATCACCACCTCAGCTGAGTCCAGCACACGTAAGAGTATTCACCTGGATGGCGAAGAAACCACTTCCATGTCTGGGTAAATTTGAAACAACTCTCACCCATGAAGACAAATCTGTGACAGCATACATCCATGTCATTGAAGGCCCTGAGGCTGAATGCCTCCTCAGCTTGCCGACTGCAGAACGCTTCCGCCTTGTGGAGATCCTCTACAGAGTCAGCGGAGATCCAGATATAATCTGTAAGCTCCCATAGCTATTCACTCAGCTCGGAAAGATGAGTAAATGTCAGATCCGTCTGCACATCAACGATCAAGTGCGCCCTGTAGCTCAACACCCCCGACTAGTGCCTTTTCATCTTCAGCAAGCGGTGGAAGATGAGACTCAGGAGCTGCTACAAACTGACATTATTGAAAAAACAGATGGTCCCACACCATGGGTGTCACCAGTCGTCATCGTCCCAAAGAAAGGCACTCCGGACAAGGTGCATTTGTGTGTGGACATGAGACTTCCCAACACTGCCATAGAGAGGGAGCGTCACCCAGGACCCCACCTGAGTGACATGATAGCCGCCCTGAATGGAGCCAGAGTATTCTCTAAGCTTGACTTGAATAAAGGCTATCACCAGCTGGAACTCCATGAAAAGTCAAGGTACATAACCACTTTCGCTACACATTTAAGTCTGTTTAGGTACAAGAGACTAAGCTTTGGCATCTCATCAGCCGCTGAAATATTTCAGGAAATGATTCGTCAGACCATCAGACACATACCAAACTCGCTGAATTACAGTGATGACATTTTGGTGTATGGGTCGAATACACAGGAGCATGACAAGGCGCTAGATCGTGTATGCCACGCTCTCCTAGAAGCCAACCTGACCTTAAATAAGGACAAGTGTGAGTTCCACCAATCCACTCTCAAGTTCTTTGGCCATGTGTTCTCGGGAGCGGGCATGAGGCCTGACCCGGAAAAAGTGACTGTACTCAATGCGACCAAGAGTCCTCAAGATGTTAGTGACATTCGTTCATTTCTGGGCATGGCGAGCTATTGTGCCAGATGCATAAAAGACTACGCCACCATCAGTCATCCATTGAGAACACTCACCAAGCAAGGACAACCGTTTGTGTGGAGCCCCCAGTGTGAGAGGGCCTTTTGGGAAATCAAACAGGCCGTTGAGGCTACGGACAAACTAGCATACTTTAGCCCCAAGAGGAAGACTGAAATAACGGTGGATGCCAATCCAGTGGGTTTGGGTGCAATCTTAGCCCAGTACAACAAAGACACTGATCAACGACACATCGTGGCCTATGCCAGTCGCAGCCTATCTGAAACTGAACGGGCCTATTCTCAGCCAGAAAAGGAGAGCCTCGCAGTCATCTGGGCTTGCGAGCACTTTCACATCTTCATATATGGTAAACATTTCACCATGATAACGGACCACCAGGCGTTGGTCACCATATTTGGCAACCCCAATGCCAAGATGCCACCTAGAATTGAACGATGGGGCCTGCGCCTACAGGAGTACACATACACAATCATACACAAACCGGGGAAAGGGTACTATATGTCCCGACACCCTCAGGCATCCCAGGCTTCGCCTGAGGAATACATACACTTTGTAGTAGGATCAGCCCGACCTCCAGCCATTCCATTAGAGGCAATCCAGGAAGCCACCGCCCAAGATAACATTCTTCAGAAAGTGATGCGCCGGCTGCACTCTCATAGATGGAGGCATGGCAGTGAGGAAGAGAATACCGATCCTCAAGTCCTCCAAGAAATGCAAGCGTTCAGGGACATCAGTGATGAACTATCTGCCACCTCGGAGGGGCTCCTCCTGAGAGATCATCGGATCTTCATCCCGAGGCAGCTACGACAAGGAGTCATTAACCTGGCTCATGAGGGCCACAGAGGAGTGGTTGTAACCAAAAGAAATCTCCGTGAGCGAGTCTAGTTCCCGCTGCTTGATTCCATGGTTGAGGCCACCCTCAAGGATTGCCCCCAGTGTCAACTAGTTAGCCATGGAACACCCCCAGCTCCGCTTCAAATGACTAAGTTACCCAGTGGGATATGGCAAGAACTAGCCATGGACTTTTACGGACCCCTCCAATCTGGCAAGTACGTGGTGGCTATCATGGATGAGTACTCGAGGTTTCCGATAGCTCAATTTGTGTCATCCACTAATGCTACTTGCACAATTGCGGTGCTTGATGAGGTGTTCGCCGCATGGGGTGTCCCAAAGGAACTCAAAACAGACAATGGTCCTCCTTTCAATGGCCAGGAGTTTAGCGAGTTCGCAAGGCACCTTAACTTTAGACATCGAAAGGTCACGCCTCTGTGGCCACAGGCCAATGGCACCATTGAGCGGTTTATAGCGACTCTGAAGAAAACGTTCCAACAGGCCACGCTCGAGAAGAAAGACTTGCAAGTTGCCCATAACGAAGTCCTGCGAGCATACAGAACTACACCCCATGCCACCACCGGAAAATGTCTGGCCACTCTTATGCTGGGGCGACCCATCAGAACAAGGATTCCGACGTGGGAAGGTGCTCTGCGACCCGTGTCTCCGACACACGTCCACCAAGAAGTGGCCCAGGCTGATTAAACCAGTAAGAACAAAGTGAAATTGTATGCGGATACTCGACAGAGAGCCAAATCTCCTTCACTACAGACAGGGGACTGTGTGGTGGTCAAACAACAACAATCCCGAAAAACAGATTGCACGTTCAAAGACAAACCCTTGGTCGTCATCCAACAAAAGGGCACCATGGTCACGACGGCGTCCGAAAATAGAAGGGTCACCAGGAATGTGTCTCATTTTCAAAAGTGCACGCCTGGCCTGAAAGAGGCGCTTGAACAGTATGGAAATCCATCGGAAACACCTGGACCCAATCAAACGGACACCGCTCAGAGACCTGATCAGAGGACTGAAGCTGAATTGAGTGATGGTGGCATGAATCTGCGACCTCGAAGAAACCTTCACAGGCCTCAGAGACTAATTGAAGAACTCTAATACAGTCAGTTCATTCTTTTGTTCACAAAGGGGGGAGATGTTATGTTTTGAGCATTCTAGTAGTTGGGTGTGGGCGGAGTCATGGGGTGGAGGAAGAGGAGGGGCACGGGCAGGAAAGGGTTAGTTAGAGTAGGGACCTGGACCGAGCAAGAAGCAAATAATAAAGCTCGTGAGTAAAGGTATTCAGTGTCTGTCATTATTGTGTGAGGACATGACACGAGGGTGGTGGGTTACTAAAGTCCAGGAAGTATTATGCCGGGAATCCGCCGAGGCTCCAGCACACAGCTGCGTACTGAAGAATACTTGAACAGCAACTCAGCATATCCTTGCTGAATGGGACAAAACAGGCCTTCCCATACTTCCACAACAAACAGGACATCAGCCCGAACTCAGCATCGCTATGCCCGCAATCCTGCAGACACCGATACTCCGATAAGGAAGTAATACAAAGGTCCCACAACAACTCGAGAAACCAAAAGGGAAAAAAAAACGTAGTTGCCGGTAAAAAGATCGGGTAAAGAAACCCAGCAGGGAACATTAGTTCCAGGCTCCCTTATGAAGTACTCTGATTCGAAGGTGCTACACCAGATGACCCGGTGTTCAGTGATGCATGTGCATCAGGGCACAAGTCCTAAAAAAAGAAGTGGGGGGACGCTGATGTCACAACAGGAAGTGACGTCACGAAAGGTGGCTTGCACCATCCGAATCATTGCCTCCCTTCGCTCACCCCTTAGCAAATGGAGCCACACATTCACTCTTTGGCCTCTCTGGGGCGAGATCTCACCCCAGAGAGGCCAAAGAGTGAATGTGTGGCTCCATTTGCTCCAGCTATCGAGCTCCTGGTAAAATAAGTGGGGGGACGCCGTCCACCCGCGTGGTACCCCGACTCGAGCCCTGATGTGCATAGAGAGAGGACAGAAGAGGAAAAGGTAACCTGGTAAAGCCAGCTAATTCCCAACAAACTATACTCAGTCACTAACTGTCTTTAAAAAAATGATCTTGGAGAAAAAATGTAGTTATTTCTCTAATAAAATTGAGCAGGCAGGTACATCAAGTAAAATACTTTTTTCAGTGTTAAAGGAGTTAGTGACACTTCCAACCTCACCCTTATTGAACATTAATGCTGCATTTTGCAATCAACTGGCTGATTTCTTTAGGGATAAGGTGATCTCTATCTATGAGACATTCTGTGAAAATAATAGTAAGATTCAAGCGAGTGAACCTTCTCCTTCTCCGAAACAGTATGATCATGATTTGGCTGCCTTTATCCCACCAAATACAGAACAGATCTTGCAAATAGTCAAACAGGTGAAATCAGGAGCTCCCTTTGATCCTTGTACCCCAAAAATATTTCATTATGCCGCTGAGGAGATCAGCGAACAACTTTGTTTGCTTTTCAAAGAGATTTTTGATACTGGCATTTTCCCTGAGACATGGAAGAGGATCTCTATTCTTCCCCTGTTGAAAAAACCTGGTTTGGATCCTGGTGTTCATAATAATTATCGACCTATAGCCAGGATCCCGTTCCCAGCTAAGGTGTTGGAGAAGATCATGAACCGCCAGCTCACGTCCTTTGTTGCCTCATAGAACTTGCTGGATCCCCCGCAATATGGCTTCCGGGAGGGGCATGGTACGGACACAGCCTTGGTCATGGCCGCAGAAGAGCTTCGATCATCGCTGGACTCCGGTGCAAAGGCCGCCTTGATCCTTTTGGATCTTTTGGCGGCCTTCAACACCGTGAACCATGACATTCTCATCTTGAGGCTTCATAGGCTGGGAGTTTCAGGTCTGGCATTAAGTCTGCTTAAATCTTACCTTGATAATAGGTGCCAGTTTGTTCAGATTGATGACCAATGTTCGAAGCAATTTTCACTTCCGTGTGGGGTTCCGCAGGGCTCATCTTTGAGCCCTACGCTGTTCAACTTATATGTTACCCCTTTAGCAGATGTCATCAGGCAGTTTGTTTTTTCGTTCGTGTCTTACGCTGATGATACTCAAATCGTGGTTTCTATTTCTGGTAATCCAGATGAGACAGCAGCCCGTTTTAATCAATGTATGACATCCGTAGACCACTGGATGAGTACAAACTGTCTAAGGTTGAACAGAAGTAAAACCGAGGTGCTTCTTTTGGGTTCAGATCCCTCTATATGGTCTGAGAAATGGTGGCCTCAGTCGATGGGAATTCCTTATATCCCAGTAAAAAAGGCCAAAAATTTGGGAGTAATTTTTGATGACGGTCTTACGTTTCAATCTCAAATTAATAAGGTTGCTTCCCAGGTACATTTAACCCTAAAACTGATTCAGAAGGTGAAACCTTATATTCCGTCATCTACTGTTAAAACACTGGTAACATCTTTGGCCTTAGCTAAATTGGACTATGGCAATGCCCTGCATTTGGGTCTTCAAAAGCAACATTTTTTTAATCTTCAACGGGTTCAAAATTCCGCTGTCAGGATGTAGCTGAACATCCCCAAGTTCCAGCCGGTGTCCCAGGGCCTCGAACATCTTCACTGGTTGCTGGTGGAAAAAAGAGCGGCATTCAAGGCCTTATGCTTGGCCTTCAAAACCCTCCAGGGGACAGGACCTGAATACCTGAAACAACATCTACTATGGTATCACCCAAACAAAACACTTCGTTCTGCCATAAGCAAACTTCTTCAGGTATCTAAAATCAGGAGGGTGCGCTGGGGAGGAAGTAGTTTTTTTTCCACACTGTCAAATTGTGGAATACACTACCGTAATCCATAAAGAACAGTACAACTCTTCTCTCTTTCAGAAAGGTGATAAAAACTTGGCTTTTTAAGCACTGATTTCTCACTTTTGGTATTTCTCCTCTGCTGTAGTGCCTAGACGCCCCCAAGCATTCGAGCGCGGTATAAATCATAAATTCATTAATTCGTCCTCTCCAGCATCACTGATGGGTTGTCAGGTCTGGTCTGCTGGAGGTGTTTGTCCCTCTGCAATGTGAAGGGGGATGCATGTTGACATTGTGTTGACATGTATGTTTGCGCATTGTTCTTGTTGACATGCAGACTGCATGTCAATGTACATTGGGACTGGGCGGTGTTGCCAATTTGATGTGGAACAGTGGACTTTTGTACTACATGACTGATGTGAGGTTGTACGCGTACATATAAATCTAATGGTTTCCTACTCTGTTTGATGTGTTTGGCGTGTTTCTGTGCATGAGCGGACCCCGTTGTGTCCCCTGTTCTGCAGTGCCGATGTTTCACATTCTACAGCATTGTCGTGGGATGTGCTGGTATTGCTATGTGTGTGTGTTGCAGTGTGCCACAGGGATCAGGGACATGATCCAGGGTCATTGTGGGGTGTGCAGTGTGCTACACATCGTTGTGCATGTGTGTCATTGTGCCATCTCTGCCGTCCCCCCAGTCCCTGGACGTTGCTCACCCTGTTAATGTTGTGTTCGGTCCTCTCGAGCTGTGTCCGAACTCCCACCTCCTTGCACCGTCTCCACACTGATGACTGTGGCCTCAATTTCCTCCAGCTCCTCCTGTGGCGCGGGACTCCTACCTCCTGTCGCCGTTGCTGCCTTCCTCTTGTCAGCGGGGTTGTGCTTGGTGTGGCTTTTCACATCATGCCAGCGCCTCTTGCCCTCCTCGACACTCCGACTGCAATCATGTTAGTCTCATTGTGGGTCAGTTGATGGTAGTGTACTGTCACTTCCGTGACGCTGACCTGGTTTTGCTTAGGACTGCACCCCGTCTTCCTCTTCCTCTTGGGGTTCCTTGCTGGTGGTCTGCGGGGCTTGTGGGGTTGCCTCTGCACAGGGTCCGGTGCATCCATGTTGCTACGCACTTTGTATTTTTTCTTGTGTCTTATTTTTGTAGGTTTTATAGTGCATTTTCCTGCCAGACGCGTGGGATTTGCAATCCTGCTGCTGCTTTTTGTATCGTGATTTGGCCTCATCGCAGTTTTTTTGCGTTCGTGTTTTGTATTTTGAGGATGATGATGCGAATGTATTTTGTAAATTTGTGCACCATATCTTTACATACTCGATGTATCTCGCAGCGTGCTAATAATGAAATCGTGGTGCAGTCACAGTGCACTATGTTACATATTGGGCAGATAACACTGACTAGTAGCCGGGTTGCCCTTTTTTTTAGCATCTTTGTATTACAAGCAGTTTTAATACTCTTATTACTGTGATCGATATGGTGATATTTAGAGCTTTTCTCTGACATTTTACACACCACACGTTTAATATGTGTTTGTTTTATATGCCGGTCTTAGTAGGATGTGGTCGGTTGCCTTCCCTCCATACTCTCCATAGAATCACCATGTGGGCAAACACATTCTTATGGTGGTACTATTTTGGTCCACATTTTTAACACAATTTTTCATTCCCTGGTATTATTTTTCCTTTTTCTGTTTATAGAGCGTTGCCTCACGCCCTGAGCTGTTACCAGGAGCGGTTGGCGGTCCACCGATTTAATACTGGTAAGGTCTACGGACACTATGGATCTTATCCAGATTTTCTGAGTTATGTAACATTGTTCATTGACTGATAATGTTCTTCTGTATACACAGTTAAGTTATACATTTGCAATTGTGAGTTTACTTTCTCTCTTCCAACAGGTGTTCTCCACGTATCCCTGCAGTTCTTACTATATGCACTACACAGGTATACATAGGTTGTATCATTCTTAATATTTTCTTTTTCTTATGACACTAGCACTCACGTAAATTTGCAGTAGTAAACCTTATGGTCCTGAAGAAAGCCATGATTAATTTATGATCAACAGTGGCTGAAACATGAAGACTCCTTCAGTAATTCTTCATCTAGGCGATCACACATCTGTTTGGTTCGCACGTATACTACTTTTTAACCCTTGACACCACGAGATATTTAATAAATGTATTGGTCTCCTGGTAGCCAATTTTAGATTTCTCATATCATATACACTGCATCACCTATTTCCACTTCATTGCTTCATATTCCATGGAGTTTATGAGATCTCACCCTAAGACAACATTAAAACATCTGTGAGCTTCTCCTTTACCATAGCAAGGAGTTGTAGCTACTTGGCTGCACCAGGTTGCAGTCAAGAAGAGATCCCAAAGATGAAGCATGCCACCTCGGTGGGTGATGGGATTCCGTCCTCTTAATGAGGACTTTCTTTTCTTGTTCTAGCCTGTCGGTGTGCACTGTTTACTTGTCTGGGTATACTCATTTAGTCAGAGACCCGCGGAAATTTTATGGGTCTTGATTCCTTAATTTAAGATTTTCTGTTGGTTGTGGGCATTTATGTTGCAGCATGGAGGGAATGGAAGCTGCCAGGCGTAGGCATGTCCTCTTGACTATTTCTTTTTCTCAGTAGGAGGTTCCTTGCCCTCACAAGAGGTCTTGGGACGTTCGAAATCCTGGAGGGGGAAGTGGACCACACATCTCTCAAAATGAGGTGCCGGACATAATTGAGGTGGCAGTGGCAAGAGCTCTTCAAGCTCAGCCTGCAAAGCCTGTCAGACCAGCCAGGCAAAGGCTGTGGTGGCAGTGGATGAGTCTACTGCCTCGGGTTTGAAGGTACCTTCGACTTCATAAGGAGGAAAGTATGTTTCCCGTGAGAAGATGTGGGACATTCTGGCCCATGTGTGAGAGAATTTGGGGTTTCTGTCAATTCAACCTGTGAAGGATGGAATGCCCTGTTTCCCCAATATGTGAAGCCTACTAAGTTTGCCATGACTTTTCAAGGTCCTGTTTGGGATCTGGTAATGAAGGAATGGAAGGATGAGGATAAGGTCCAGGTCCCTCTGTTTCTGCTGAAATGGTATCTGTTGGAGGGGGAGGACGTTCTTCCGCATTCAGTGCATCTCTACTCTATTCTTGCTACTCTGATTGGCAAAACAGCCAATTATCCAGAGGACTGTTCTTCCACAGACGCTACCAATAACCAAGTAAACTCTGGGATTAGGAGAGCAATTTTCAGCTGAGAATTTAGCTCTACATAATGGAATTCAAGCATATTCCCCCAACACTGCCAATCGGTTGACACTGGTGCCTGGGGCAGAGGGGAAGAGCTTGACCCTGATGGAGGGGTCCAGCACTTGTTGGTCAAAGAGGCCATCTGCTGAGTTCCAATGGCAGAGCAAGGGACTGGGGCCTATTCCATTTTGTTTCTGGTCCAGAATGTGTTGTGGGCTTTTTGGCTAGCCTGGATCTCAACTGCGTCAATTCTTGGATAAAAAGTTTTCATTTCTGGATGGTGACCCTACCGACGACTATCCTGCTGATAGGCCTGAAGATTTTTTGCTGTCACTGGATCTGCAGGATGCCTACCTGCAAGTCCCTGTGGCAGTTTCTTCTTATTGGTTTCTAATGTGTGCAATAGGCGGGAGCATTTCCAGTTGTGTGTCCTTCCCTTTGGCTTCAACTCTTCCCCCCGGGTATTTACTAAGGTCCTGACACTTCTGATGGCCATTCTTCCTGCAGAGTAGTTGGTTGTGCATCCCTATTTGGATGATCTCTTGATCCAGTCCGCAAGAGAGTCACTATAGGTGGGTCATGTGGACAGATTAATGCAGGTGATACAAGGGTATGGATTTTTGATAAACTGGGAAAAATCATCTCAGGACATGGTGTTCGTTGAGGCTCATTTTCTGACTCTCAAGGGGTTAGTGACATTGTCAGAGAAGAGGTTGATCAGCTTGCATGATCATGTTCGGTTCTTGATTGCTCAGGACACACCACAGGCCATGGAGTGGTTGTGGGTGCAGGGTCACTTGGCATCTAGTGTTCTTAGGGCCAGATGTAGGTAAATCTATTTTACCGACTCATAAATACAGACTTTTACCGATTCGGTATTTATGAATCGGTAAAATAGAAGTACCGAGATGTAGGTAAATCCAGATGTGGATTTACCGAATCTTTAAAAGTCGGTATTTACCGATTCGGTAAATACCGACCGGTAATGCTCCATTCATTCCAAGGGTGCAGGGGGTGTCACTTTGACACCCTCTAGCACCCCCAAAAAAGGTACGGGCCATGTGGCAGGCATACCTGCCCTAAGGGCAGGTCTGCCTGTCATATGGCACAGGTGTGCATGCACACATGTGCATGCACACCTCAATCGGTATTTCACCATCAAATTGAATTTGATGGTAAAATACCGATTTCTTAGCCTTGTGGGACTCAGAAGAGTCCCACCTACATATCAATTTTACCGATTCTGTAGAAATACCGGTCGGTAAATTTACCGACCGGTATATTTACAGAATCGGTAAAATTACCGATTTGCCCCGTTTCTGTCCTCCTACATCTCGGTAGCCAAATACCGGTCGGTAACGGCCGAATTCGGCCGTTACCGACCGGTATTTGGCTACCTACATCTGGCCCTAAGGCCCAGATGTAGGTAAAAAATATTTACCGATTCTTAATTACCGAATTTTACCGATTCGGTAATTAAGAATCGGTAAATATGAAGGGTGGACATGTAGGTCCATCCAGATGTGCATTTTACCGATTCGGTAAAAATCGGTATTTACCGAATCGGTAAATACCGACCGGTAATGCTCCATTCATTCCTATGGGCTTTGAAGCCCATAGGAATGAATGGGGCATTACCGGTCGGTATTTACCGAATCGGTAAATACCGATTTTGACAAGGGTGCAGGGGGTGTCACTTTGACACCCTCTAGCACCCCCAAAAAAGGGTCGGGGCCATATGGCAGGCATACCTGCCCTAAGGGCAGGTCTGCCTGTCATATGGCACAGGTGTGCATGCACACATGTGCATGCACACCTGAATCGGTATTTCACCATCAAATTGAATTTGATGGTAAAATACCGATTTCTTAGGCCTTGTGGGACTCATAAGAGTCCCACCTACATATCAATTTTAACGAATCTGTAAAAATACCGGTCGGTAAATATACCGACCGGTATATTTACAGAATCGGTAAAATTACCGATCGGTAAATTTACCGAATGGTAAATTTACCGATTCTGCCCCCTACATCTCAAAATCCTTTTACCGGTCGGTAACGGCCGAATTCGGCCGTTACCGACCGGTAAAACCCTACCTACATCTGGCCCTTAGTTTCTTGAGCCCAGTTTTACCTGCACTTTCTTGTCAACTGGGTTCTTTCTCATTGGTCTCCAGGGTCACTCAATCAAAAGGCCTGTATCTGGATGGGGGTGTCGGTTCACTGGGAACTGTTGTGGTAGATCAAGCAGGGGCATCTGGTCAAGGGGGTTTCCCAGTCGCCTCCTATGAAGATGGTGGTGACTACAAATGCCAGTTTCACCAGGTGGGGGGCTTGGCTGGAGTTGGAACAGATCCAGGGTTTCTGGTCTCTACAGGACTCATGGAGGTCTTTGTATTGGTGAGAGTTGAAGACTGTGTTGCTGGCACTGGTGCGTTTGCAGTGTTTCCTTAAGGGAAAACTACTACTATGCAGAACAGACAATCTGGGGACAAAGGCTTACATCAACAGACGGGGGGACAAGGATATAGCACAGAGACGGCCCTCTTGGAAGTTACAGAGACTATAAGAGAGAGCCTGGACAGAGACGAGGTGGCCACGCTGGTGCTCCTCGATCTGTCCGCGGCCTTCGACACCGTGTCTCACTCCATACTACTGGAAAGGCTCCAGGACATGGGGATACAGGGCACACCACTGGCATGGATAAAATCACTCCTGTCTGGAAGAACGCAACAGGTGTGGTGTCGACCCTACTTGTCAAAAGATAAGAAGCCCCTTGGTTGTGGAGTCCCTCAGGGATCGGCCCTCAGCCCTCTCTTTTTTAATGTTTACATGTCACCATTGGCGAGGGTTGTTGAGGCCAGTGGAGTCAGAGTGGTCTCTTACGCTGATGATACTCAGCTGATTTTTTCATTTAGAGACCACTCTGACAAAGGACTCGCACATTTTAAATCCTGCCTCACTAACATTGTTTTATGGATGACATCTAATACACTAAAATTGAACACCGTTAAAACCGAGATGCTTTTTTTAAATCGGAAATCCCCACTGCTGTCTTCCACATGGTGGCCACCTGATTTGAAACCACCCCCTCTCCCTGCCAACTCTGCCCGGAACCTTTGGTTTTATATTGACATTGGACTGTCATGCAAAACACAAATCCAAAAGGTCACCTCTACCTGTTTTCGCAATTTAAAAATTATTTAAAAAATCTCCCCTTATCTGTCCAGGGACTCGATGAGGACCGTCGTGCACGCCCTCATCACCTCACATCTGGACTACTCTAATAGTCTCTATGTAGGGCCTCCTGCATACCTACGTCATCGACTACAGATCGTCCAGAACGAGGCGGCAAGATTGATTTGCCACGTCCCCTACCGCCACTCCATTTCCCCATACTTAAAGAACTTGCATTGGCTTCAGATTTCTCATCGCATCCAGTTTAAAGCCCTGGTCCTGGCCTTTAGAGCACTTAATGGGAATGGACCAGGCTATCTCAGGAACAGACTGAGGCAGGTCCAATCAGTTAATTCCCTCAGATCTAACCACCTCCACCTCTTGCTCCCTCCACGTTTCCATCGCTCCAGAAGAGGAGGTAGAGCTTTTGTGGTGGTTACTGCTAAGCTATGGAACTCCCTGCCGCTTAGCCTCAGACTAACTAAATCGTAACCCCAATTTAGGTCTAAATTGAAAACATATCTGTTCTCCAGCTACTAGCCGCCTTGGTCACTACCGTCACTGTCCACAGCGCCGGAACCCCCCCAGCGGGGGTAGCCGTGCGCTTAACAAATTCCATAATAATAATAATAATAATAAGGCTCATCACTCTGAACTTGATTGCACTCGACATTTTCTTTTGGGCACAAATGTATGTTCTATCTCTCTCTGCTCTGTATGTTTGGGAGGTGGAGAATGTCCGGTCAGATTTGCTGAGCAGGCAGATTCCGTCCTCCAAGGATTATTCTCTATGCCCATCTCTGTTCAATCTACTGGTGCAACTGTGTGGGTGTTCTGTGGTAAACCTGTTTGCTTCACCAGAGAATGCAAGGGTGCTGAGATTTTGTTCGTGGGGTCGCTTTCCTCAGGCTTGGGCAGTAGACATGTTGACTTGTCATTTGCCGCAGGTCCTGCTTAATGCCTTCCCTCCCTTTCAGTTGGTCCTGGCATTTCTGGTGAGGGTGAGGAGGGAGAGAGCTCATTTGATTTTGGTGGCCCTCAGTGGCCTCAAGTGAATTGGTTTCGCCTGCTGGAGCTGTTGAAGTGTGATCAGGAGTGGGCATTTCCTGTGGATCCTTCTCCCCTTGTCTTCCCAGCCCTTCCTCTGGGGTCATTGAGGAAGTTACATTTGATTGCATGGAGGTTGCACGGTGGGGTTTAGCTAGTCTGGGTGTTCCTTAACAGTTGGTTGTGACCTTACAAGCTTCCCAAAGGTTATCTACCCTGTATTCGTATGCCAGACATTGGAGGGCCTTTTCGGCTTGGTGTTTGAAGAAACAGGTGGATCCACAGTCGCCAGTCTTTTTATGGTAATGCAGTTTTTACAGGACAGTGCTAACAACGGTCTGTCAGTTGCCACTTTGAGGGTTCAGTGGACTGTAATTCAGGCATTTCATGTGTCTTGGCAGAATCTGAATGATGACAGAGTGCTGATACCTTGTTTTTTCCAGGGTCTGTCGAAATTGTTTCCTAGGCCTGTTCTGGTCTTTCCCTAGTTGGAATCTGCAGCTGGGGTTGGATGCCTTGAATGGACCTACATTTGAATCCCCTGGGGGATGTTGAGTTGAAATTGTTGATGTTTAAGTCTTGTTTTCTGGTGGTGATCACTTTAGCAAGGAACTTGGGGGAGTTGGGGGCCTTATCCTGTAAGTTTCCTTTCTGCAAGGTATTTTCTGACAGGGTTGTTCTGGTTCTGGGTTACTCCCATCATTTTGTGAAGACCCGACCTCGGCTGAAGAGTGCAGATTGCACTGTTTGGATGTGCTGCAATCTTTGCTGGGGTACTTAGATGTGATGAAGCCATTCCATTAGGGGAATGCTTTATTTGTGAATTTTGGCCCTGCTAGGAGGGGGGGAAAGCCTTCCATGACTACTGTGAGTAGGTGGATCTACTCTCTGGTCTTGTTGACTTATGATTTGAAGGGGGTGGTTCCTCCCCTGGGAGTGCGGGGGAGGTCTACGCTCAGTATGGCAGCCACAGTGGCTTAGTTGCAGGGGACATCGGTAGTGGAGATTTGTAAGGCTGTGACTTGTCTACTCTCTCCACGTTTGTCTGACACTACGGTTTGCTGATCTGGAACATTTGGCTAATGTATTGGGTCGCTGAGTCTTGTCCCCTATGATGAAATAGAGGTGTTTCTGAGTGGGTTCTGGGCACTATAATAAATTATGTTTTTCATGATTCAGTTGTCCTTCTCTGTTTACTTGCTATGTCTCATTGGTTAAGAAGGAAGGCAAGGGAGGGCCAAGAGAAAATTCGCCCATTACTTACAGATAATGGCATTACTCCTAGTCTTACTCCTTTGCCTTCCTTCAATGTCCCTCCCGCCCTTCTAGTATGGTACAACTGAGTGTATGGTTGACTTAGTTACCTAAAGGGCGAGGGAGGTGTGGGGGCATTTTTATTTTAGGAAGGGGGTCTATGGGAGACAAAGGCCTCATTGGTTCAGAAGGAAGACAAAGGTGTAGGACTAAGAGTAATGCCATTATTCGTAAGTAATGGATGCTTTTGAATGAATCCGGTCATGCATAAGTGAAACATGCTCTTGTGAAGTACCGCTAAGAATCTGAGGAAATGTATTTACCATAAAGTGTTGCCCTGTCTTGGCTTTAGCAGACCCTGTGATGTGCTGTGTCACTAAAAAAAATCGTTGATGCAGGCAGTTTTACACCTAAAGAAGCCCTCGACCTAACACTATTGTCTGGAACAATGAGCTTCATTATCGGGTTTGTAAGTCATTTTTATTTGACTTTGGAGCTCAAGTAACAGAAGGCTTCAAAGGAGCCAAAGTAAAGATCGATGTCACAGATGTAGGTGGACGTACAGAAGCCATCACCGACACACTAGACACCTTGGAAACGGGAAGAGGCTTACCATGGTGGGGCTTAGCATTGGGCAGGGTAGTAAACGTCAGAAACAATGCTTTATGAAAAAACGCCCATTTGACTAGCTGATGCAACCTCTATGAGAAAATTTACCCATGTGATAGACTGAAGAGTAGGGACTTGAGGAGAGGATAAAGACCTCTGCAACTCACTCGCCTCGTTCCTCCACCGCAAGATCGCCGACATACACAACAGCTTCGACGCACAGACCACGCACCCTACCACCGAACCAATGCCCGCCACCACCACCCTCTGCAACTGGACCCCGATCAACACCGAAGACACCACCCGCACGATGAACTCCATCCACTCCGGATCCCCAACCGACCCGTGTCCACTCCACGTCTTCAACAAAGCCGACATCATCATCGCACCCCATCTCCGAGACACCATCAACTCCTCCTTCCACACCGCCACCTTCCCGTAGAGCTGGAAGCACGCCGAGCTGACCGCCCTCCTGAAGAAACCAACAGCGGACCCCACTGACCTCAAGAACTACCGTCCCATCTCGCTCCTCCCTTTTCCGGCCAAAGTCATCGAGAAGATCGTCAACAAACAGCTGGCCGCCTTCCTTGAGACAAACGGATCCCTCGACCCCTCGCAGTCTGGATTTCGGGCCAACCACAGCACCGAGACCACCCTAATCGCAGCCACCGACGACTTCAGAACCCTGATCGACAACGGGGAAACAGCGGCCCTCATCCTCCTGGACCTCTCTGCGGCGTTCGACACTGTCTGCCACCGCACCCTAGTGAAGCTCCTCATCAACATCGGAATCCGAGAGAAAGCGCTGGAGTGGATCATCTCATTCCTCACCGGAAGAACCCAGAGAGTCCGCCACCCTCCGTTCAGATCCGAGGCCACCGAAGTCATCTGCGGCGTACCACAAGGATCTTCACTCAGTCCAACCCTCTTCAACGTCTACATGAGCCCCCTCGCAGCGATCGCACGCCAACACAACCTCAACATCATCTCCTACGCCGACGACACCCAGCTCATCCTCTCCCTCACCAACGACCCCACCACCGCCAGAGCCAACCTACACGAAGGGATGAAAGACGTCGCCGACTGGATGAGGAACAGCCGCCTCAAACTGAACTCAGACAAGACGGAAGTCCTCATCCTGGGATCATCACCCTCCGCCTGGGATGACTCCTGGTGGCCCTCTGCCCTGGGCAGCGCACCCAAACCAACGGACCACGCACGCAACCTGGACTTCATCCTGGACTCCTCCCTCACAATGACCAGACAAGTCAACGCCGTTTCATCCTCGTGCTTCAACACCCTGCGCATGCTCCGCAAGATCTTCAGATGGATCCCCACTGAAACCAGGAAGACCGTCACCCAGGCACGCGTCACCAGCCGACTGGACTACGGGAACACCCTCTACACCAGAACCACAGCCAAACTTCAAAAAAGACTCCAACGCATCCAAAACGCCTCCGCACGACTCATCCTGGACATCCCTCGTCACAGCCACATCACCGGACACCTGAGAGACCTGCACTGGCTCCCCGTCAACAAGAGAATCACGTTCAGACTCCTAACCCACGCACACAAGGCTCTCCACGACCTGGGCCCCAAGTACCTCAACGACCGCATGACCTTCTACACGCCCACCCGCCAGCTGCGTTCGACCAGCCTCGCCCTCGCCACCGTACCTCGCATTCGCAGAGCCACCGCCGGAGGAAGATCCTTCTCCTACCTGCCAGCCAAGCCTTGGAACTCCCTCCCCACCCACCTCCGGCGAACCCAAGACCATCTCTCCTTCAGGAAGCAGCTCAAGACCTGGCTGTTCGGGCAGTAATCATACCCCTCCCCCAGCGCCTTGAGACCCTCCCGGGTGAGTAGCGCGCTCTACAAATGCCGTGATTGATTGATTGATTGAAGATGACCTCTCCTTCAAATACTTTGCTTTTTTGCTTAGATGAGAAAGAGTTATTGAGGCTCCCTCTCAGCAACAGTACTGGATCTAGTTCAGAAATATTTTGAAGTAGACCTCGACTCGTCATATACAATTTGACTTCCCTCTACCGATTCAATTTCAGTTTGATAGGTGCAGGAAAGTTACACTCTTTGGTGGGCGGATAAGTGACAGGCATTAATCGGTGACACGACTTGCAGGGTTTAAAGCTCTAAAAGTGTTGTTGATAGCCATAGTATCAAAACAAGAACACGTAATTTCCCAGTGGCTCCATATTCAGGTCTTAGACACAGGGGGCTCTTGCGTCATTTTCAGAGGGGTTGCAAGAAGCCAATACTGATGCCAGGCAGCCCCACGAGGCACCAATGATTCAACATGCTAGAAAAAAATCCATGGGAAGAGGCTCATATCAAGGCTCTGCAAGAGCTAAAATCAATTGTAGGAGGGCTATAGAACTATCTGCAAACAAATGGCATGACTACAGAACTATTGATAATTGGAACTGCTGCCTTCAAAACTCGCCTTTCCCGAAAGAAGATTGGGAAAACCTCCTCCTCTGTTTACATATGTAAACATATGTGAGCCTGGCTTGATTTAGAGAATCCCCCTCACAGAATTAAATCTTAGCAATCACCCAAATTACCAAATGCTTACACAAGATTTTGAAAAGGAGCCTACTCCAAAGTTAGCTTATATCATCCCAACCGGGCTTAAGTAATGAAATCATTGCAAATATCCTACAGAAGTACATTCAAAAGCACAAAAAGTGCAAATACAAACAGTCACACTCTGCATTAACCTAAAGAACTCACACGTTGTCACTAACAGCGGAGCAAAGAATCACCTTGGAAATATGCAATGCCAACTGAACTGGCTGTCCATTGACACAAGAATCAAGTATAAGATAGCTTGCTTGACTCACAACACACTGCACCATAAACCGCCTTCTTACCTAGCAACTAAACTAGAACTATCAGGTGGGAATCGGGCACTAAGAAGTACAAAAACTCTACTGCTGAAACCCCCAAAGTTCAAAAAGAAGAGAACATACAACTGTGCTTTCTCCGGTCTTGCTCCAAGAATATGGAACACTCTCCAAACAGAAATCAGAAAAATTCCTTTTCCCTCTTTTAAAATAGAGATTAAACGCCTGCTCATGAATGGCCACTGAAGACAAGTTTTCTGTAACTTCTTAAACTTTTATAATGACCCTACATCCTTGTCTTCCCCTACCTCGATGGCCCGCTTAATGTTCAAGATGCTGATGTTCATATCTATTGGCCTTATTATGCTTTTAATGTTTTTGCATAGTTTTCTATGGTTTTCTGCCTGCTTAACCCCTTCCATGCTGGTGACGAACCCCAGCCGTCACGCTCCACGGTGCTCGTGTGCTGATGACGGCTGGGGTTCGTCACGGCCCCGCCCTGTTAATTTGTTTACCGCACACGGGGGGAATCGCGGCCGAACGGAAGGGGTTAAGATCAACCAGCAGACAGTGTTATACATTGCCCTGTTACCGGCTGGGTCTGTAATCATAGGCTCGATCATGAATAGACATGTGAGTCAATAGCTCTGTAACCTCACAGACTATTTGAAATGACCTCACAACTTTGACATGCCCGACCTTTATTGCAATCTACCTATTGATCAAAATGCTGATGTCTATCTGCCTTTGTAATCTGCTGCTTTGACAGTTTATATGTTGATTTTGATTATACCTTCCCGCTCAGGCCCAACAAGCGGGAGACGATGTACTACACTCTGATACCCAGCCGGGTCATGTTCACACTTTATAAAACCTTTCAAATATATATATATATATATATATATATATATATATATATATATATATATATATATATATATATATATATATATATATATATATACAAACTTGTTGACCTGAACATTTCTGGCTACATTCTTAAACTGAGCTCAGAAAGGCTGATTATCCACAGTTTCAGCTTTAAGAATCACCAGTAGAGTTATTGGCTTTCACCTATGAAACACATTCAGACCAGAACTAAGGAATGAACCAGTATCAATTGAGGGAGCTTCAAGGACGCTGCAATAGGGTGACCACTTCCGCCAAAGAAGGTTAGGGATCCCTTTGAATTACCTGCATTCACAGCTTTTCCACTATATGAAGTTCTGACACTATCGGCTTACTAGGAGCATATCGACACAACCATTGGTTTGAGACTGCAGAGAACTGTGAATCACTTTATGGCACAATTAAATAAAAAAAACACTGGAACGGGAAAGTAGGTGACATGGAATTAAAAAGTAAAAAGCAAAGCCAAGTTAATTTAAGGTTAATTGAATGTGAGAGAGAGGGGACTGACCTGACCTGCCTGTCTTGAAGTTGAGGGTAGTGCAAGCCCAAGAATGGATGGTAAAAAAGTGCCCAGTCTTCTATACGCGGACGACCTGGTAATATTAGACCAGACTGAATTGGGTCTCCAAAGAAAGTTGAAATCTTTTAGCGAATATTGTGCAAGGAATTTTTTAACAGTAACCTTGGACAAGACAAAAATGTTATGCTTTGGGAAAAAGGTAATTAAGTTTAATTGGTTTTTAGGTGATCTCAAACTGAAATCTGTTAACGAATATTGCTACCTAGGGATGTGGTTTGATAAGTCCCTAAAGTGGCAAACGCATCTGGAAGCTCAGAAAGCGAAAGCACAGACATCAATCTCTGGACTAAAAATTTGTAACCGTGATTACGGGGATATGTCTCACCGACCGTTGCTAAAGGCATTAAGTGCAATGATACCTCCACAAGTACTCTACGGCGCAGAAATCCTTTATTTGAGCGGTAAAGGAGGCTGGGACCTGGAGGAAGGAAAATGCCTGAAAACCCTTTTGTCCCTGCCCCCATCATCAATGGTTCAAGCAATAAGAACTGAATTGGGAATAACAGCTTGGGGGGTTCAATCACAAATAGCAGTGATTAGATTCTGGAAACGTCTGGAAAATGAAAATGGCCAGAAAGTAGTACAATGGTGTAGAAAAGAGATTCAATCTAGTAATCTAAAATGGGCAAAAAACTTGTAGGAAGAAAATGGTGCAGACCTGTGAGTGTATAAAGGTGGTCCTGTGCCGAGAATCCCTACGAGTAGAATGTACTAAAAGTGACTTGAAGTTTAACGGGCAAGAAGTGTCTAGAAGAACTGACATGAAATACCTGGCTAAGAGAAAATCCGTAGAGTATATGATGAGCGCTTGGTCTAAGGAAAACTGGTTCCCTTATCTGGATATTTTACCGAATCATTTGTATAGACAGGAGATATTAAGAATGCGAATTGGGATTAACCTGTGGTTGGTAAACAAAGATTTAAAATAAAAAATGTTGGACAACAAAGGGTGTTGCAAGTGTAGGCTGGGCACCAAAGGTGACTTAGTGCACATCCTGTTAGATTGTATAACTATTCTAGAACAGCGTAAACATTGCATGCGTCCAATATTTTTTTTTATTTTTTAATATGACATAAGAACGCGGACACAGGCGGTCAACCTCCTTACGGAAATGCCTTCTATCGAAATTGCAATCACTCTAGGGAATTATTTAAGAGTAGTACAAAGATTCCCAACAATATATGAGTAACAATTTTAGAAATTCACTACATAAATGAACTTTATAGCTTGTCTAAAGAGAAAAGGTTTATTATAAGCGATAATAATTTTTAAAGGGTAGGGCCACCCACATAAAGTGATGTTTTTATTGGTACCTACTTTTAAGCAACGTATTCATCTGTGTGAAAGTTTTATAAATATTGTTATAGAATATTTTAACTTGTAATTATTTTTCTGTATTGCTGTAGAATATTTTAAACCTGTAATTAACTCTTTGCACTTGTTTAAAGACTATGATCTAAATAAACATAACCTTGACTTGACTTGACTGACAACCTATATTTCAGCAGTCGGACTTCAGCACTGAAAGAATACCATCAGTGGCTTGATGTAGTGTATACATCTGGTTTGTATGTCTTTCTTTAATTTTTATATTGCAGGTGTCTCGTAATTCTAGAATTGTTTACCTTTGCTGATGGTTAGGCACCATCAGTACATGTGTACATTTAAAGTGTGCAGCCCATGCCGGTGCGCTTGTCGCACAAGTTACTACTTGTGTAACAATATATCTGTAAGAGACATTAGTTAGTGATAGATTCCTTACCTTAGAATATCCCCAGGCGTCAGACTGGATCCGGAAATTTTTGCGTAGCAGTCCCCTTGCGCGTCGGTAGGCGTCGTCTGCGGCTCCGCGTCTGTCGTGGGCGCCGTGATGACGTCGTCGGAGTACTTAGACGCCGCCTCCGCGTGCTGACGTCAGTTCTTAGACACAGCTTTTCTGCGCCAGAAGCGCTGAGCCATGTTAAAAACCAACACTGGTGCCATTGAAACTAGGGAACCCTAACCCTAGATATCGGTTCGCAGAACGGGGAGGATGGGTGGGTCGGTAAGGAATCTATCACTAACTAATGTCTCTTAAAGATATATCGTTACACAAGTAGTAACTTGTGCATCTGAAAAAGACACGTTAGTGATAGATTCCTTACCTTAGAATAGATACCCCAGCAATACCAACCCCGGTGGTGGGTCTGCGAACCAATAATCACACCAGAAAGTCCTGGAGGACGGAACGGCCAAAGAAGCCCTCCCTCCGGACTTGACTGTCCAGGCAGTAGTGTCTTGCAAACGTGTGCAGCGAGGCCCCCGTAGCTGCCTGGCAAATGTCCTGCAGGGGCACTCCCCGGTCCAGGGCAGTTGTAGTAGCCGTGGCCCGGGTGGAATGAGCCCGCAATCCAACAGGGGGCTCCTTTTTAGCCAAGGAGTAACATGCCTGGCTACACAAGATGATCCACCGGGAGATGGTCCTCTTGTGCACCGCTTTCCCCTTCTTAGCGCCCACGTAACCAACAAAGAGTTGGTCATCATCCAAATAGAATGAGAGCGCACGTTTTGGGTCCAGACGGTGGAGCCGCTCTTCCTCTTTAGAGGGATGCGGTGGCGGAAAGAAGGTGGGCAAGGTGATAGACTGCCCGATGTGGAAGGCCGTGACAACCTTGGGCAGGAAAGATGGCTTAGTACGCAACACAACCTTGTCCGGATGGACAGAAAGGAAAGGAGGAGTACAAGAAAGAGCCTGGAGCTCACTCGCTCTCCTGGCAGAGGTGATGGCAACCAGGAAGGCAGTCTTCAATGTAAGAAGACGGAGAGGACAGTTGTGAAGTGGCTCAAAGGGAGCGAACATCAGAAACGTAAGAACAAGGTTCAAGTCCCACTGAGGCATCACAAACGGAACAGGAGGGAATGTGTGTGTGATTCCCTTCAGAAATCGATTTACAATAGGGGACTTGAACGAAGAAGGTTGATCAGGCAGCCTTAGAAAGGCTGAAAGGGCAAGAGAAAGAAGGAAGAGAAGAACCTCAGAAAGAGGGGCAGCAAGAGGATCCACAGCCTTTGCTGTGCACCATGTCACAAATCTGTTCCACCTGCAGGCGTATACCGACTTAGTGGAGGGGCAGGTGGCTGCCAGAATGTCATTACAGACTTCAGGAGGCAAGTCAAATGGCCTCAACTGTCGCCGCTCAATCTCTAAGCATGGAGGTGGAGACTGGACAGGTTCGGGTGGAGGACCGTCCCCTGCTGCTGCGACAGAAGGTCCTCCTGAAGAGGCAGACGAACCGGGGAATCGACTGACATACTGAGTAGCTCTGTATACCAGTACCTTCGTGCCCAGTCCGGAGCCACAAGGATGACTTGTGCCCGGTCGCGCTTGATCTTCTTCAGCACTCTAGGCAGAAGTGGTATAGGCGGAAAGGCGTATAACAGACAGCAACTCCACATGTGACGAAAAGCGTCGCCGAGCGAGTGCCGCCTTGGAAATTTTCAGCGAGCAGAACGGATGACATTGCGCGTTCTCTTCGGTGGCGAATAGATCTAACCAAGGCTCTCCCCATTGCTGAAAGAGGCCTTGCACCACGTCCGAGTTCAGACGCCATTCGTGATCCATCATGCGCCGACGGCTGAGTTCATCCGCCCTGGCATTCAGAGAACCTGCCAGGTGTTGAACCACCAGGGTCACGCCCTGCTGTTCCAGCCACTGCCAGAGGCGCAGAGCCTCCTGGCAAAGGGTCCATGACCCCACCCCGCCCTGTTTGTTGCAGTACCACATGGCGGTGGTGTTGTCCGTGAACACCTGCACTACACTCCCCCGGACAGAGGGGAGGAATGCCTTCAGTGCTAGACGAATCGCCCGCAGCTCCAAAAGGTTGATATGGAGCTGGGACTCCGCCGGAGACCAGAGGCCTCTGATCTCCGCCTCTCCCATGTGGACTCCCCAGCCCTAGAGGGACGCGTCCGTCACAACTACGTGCTCCGGGTGGGGAAGGGAGAGGGATCTGCCACTGACCCCAATCGCGGTCAGTGAGCCACCACTGCAGCTGTCTCGCAGTGCCCTCCGAGATCAGGACGTGGTCGGACAGGTTGCCCTGATGCTGGGCCACTGAAACTTCAGGTCCCACTGCAGAGCCCACATCCGCCACCTGGCGTGATGCACCAGTAGGATGCAGGAGGCCATCAGCCCCAGAAGCCGCAGCGTCAACCTGACCGAGACCCGGGATAAAGGCTGAAATATCGGAATCAGAGCCTGAATATCCCAGACCCGCTGTTCGGGTGGATAAAACCGAAACGGCGCCGAGTCGAGAACCGCTCCGATGAAGAGGAGCTTCTGAGAGGGGCACAGGTGTGACTTTGGCACATTGATGGAGAACCCCAGCTTGTGCAGGAGAACCGCAGTAGTCTGGAGGTGGGTGACGACTGTCTGGGGCGAGCCCACCTTCAACAGCCAGTCGTCGAGGTAGGGGAAGACTGAAACCCCAAACCTGCGCTGATGACCACCGCCATCACCTTTGTGAACACCCGTGGGGCGCTGGTAAGGCCGAAGGGGAGCACGGTATACTGAAAGTGCTCGTGGCCAACCGTGAACCGCAGGTAGCGCCGGTGGGCCGGCAGGACGGGGATGTGGAAATAAGCGTCCTGCAAGTCCAACGCTACCATCAGTCTCCTGGGTCCAGGGCAGCTAAGACCTGAGCCAGAGTCAGCATTTTAAACTTCTCCTTCCGGAGGAAGCCGTTGACGTTCCGTAGGTCCAAGATAGGGCGTAGGCCCCCTTTGCCCTTCTTGGGTACCAGAAAGTAGTGGGAGTAGCAACCACACCCTACTTCTGGCCCAGGAACGCGCTCGATGGCCCCCTTGGCCAAGAGGGCCGTAACTTCCTCCTGCAGAAGTCGCAAATGATCCCCCGATATACGGTGGTTCTGCGGTGGCATGGCTGGAGGAGTCGCCTCGAAGGGGAGGGAGTAGCCCCCTTGGACGATTTGCAGTACCCACCTGTTCGACGTGACAGTGCGCCAGTGGAGGTGGTGATGGCGAACCCTGCCCCCCACTGGCGTCACGTGGGCCTGAAAGCACGGACTAGGAGGGTTTTGAGGTGGATGCTGTGGGGGAAGGTGAGGACTGACCTCGCCGTTGACCCCGACCGCCGCCACGGCGGTTTCCACGGCCGCCACCGCGTTGGGTATTACCCTGTGGAGCGTGGCTGGCAGCATGTGTGGGTACACCCCTTCCGTGGCCACGAAAGGAGTGAAAGGCAGCCGATTGCTGGCGCGGGGCCGAGAGGCCCAAGGACTTGGCCGTAGCCCTGGAGTCCTTAAAGCGCTCAAGCGCATGGTCTGCCTTGTCGCCAAAAAGGCGAAGGCCATCAAACGGCATGTCCATCAGTGTGTTTTGGACATCGGCTGAAAAGTTGGCGGACCTCACCCAGGCGTGGCGTCTGACCGCCACTGTCGTTGCCATCGCTCTACCTAGTGAGTCGGCGGTATCCAGCCCACACCGGATAGAATATCTGGCTGCATCCCGGCCTCCACAAGGGCTTGGCCGGGTTTGGCCCATACCTCCAATGGACACTCTGGCAGCACTTCCGCAACCGTATCCCACAGAGAGTGGGTGTAGCTGCCCAAGAGGCATGCGGTGTTGGAAGACCGCAGTCCCAGACTAAGGGAGGAGAAGATCTTTTTACCGTACTGCTCGTACCTCTTGGATTCCCTGTCCGGCGGAGCCGACGGGAATGCGGTCTGGGAATTGGAGGCCTGGATGACCAGGCTCTCGGGGGTGGAGTGGGTAGGCAGGAAACATGAGTCGCCCGGAGCCGGACGGTGGCGTCTGACCACGTTCCTATCTACGGGCGAACCCGTAGCGGGCTTGGACCAAGTGCCCAAAAGAACGTCGGTTAAGGCCTCGTTAAACGGCAGCAGAGGCTCGGCTGAGCATGACTGCGGCTTAAGGACCTCAGTCAGGAGGTTAGTCCTCACGGCCGCGACGGGGAGCTCAAGGCCCAAGGCCTTGGCCGCCCTCATCAACACCACACTATAGGTTGCCCCCTCCTCCGTAGCCACGGTAGGAGGTGAGACAAAGCCATGTCTGGCGAAGCGTCAATACCACTGGCCTCCCCAAGGTCACCTGCCCAGACCTCATGAGACTGGCATTCACGTGCTAGAGGGTCCTCAGACCCCTCCCAATCCTCCTCATCACCCATCTCCTGGTATTCAGGGTTAGAATATGATGGGGCCGGTTCATGGAAAGTAAACTGTCCGAACGGCGTCTGAAGCGGCGCCGGGTCGAGGGAGGCACCGGGGACGGCGCCAGAGGTGATACCTGCGGGGCCGGCGCCGGGGAGGTCGTTAAGTCCACCGGCGCCGACCAAGATCCGGAACTGGATCCAGCGGGGCCCTGCGGCGCCGGGCCCGAAGGCGCCGGCGGCATCGGAGCCAAAGCACCCGACAGCGTCGGGGCCGAAGGCGCCGCGGAGCCCGTCGGAGGAGAGAGGGACCTCATGGCCATGAGGAACCACTCGATCTCCTCCGGCGCCGTGTTAGGGCCAGGGACCGGAGGGTATGAGGCCGGACGCGGCACCTGCGACTCCGACGGAGCCGCGTGGGCGGTGCCAACTGAACCCCTGCCATGTCGCGTGAGCGTCGGGGGGAATCGGAAGAGCAATGACGTCTCTTCGACTTCTTGTGCTTACCTGACGACTTCGACCCTGAGGAGTGATGTCGACTCCCGGAGCAATGATGGCTCCGCTCCCGTGACCGGTCCCTCGACCTCCGTCCGGACCGGGACCTCTCTTGGCGCGGGGCCGACTGCCGGAGTTCGAGCCGCTTACGGGACCGCTCCCGTCTAGCCTTCGAAGTCAGGGCCCGGCAGTCGGAACAGGTCTTGTCGTCGTGATCGACGCCGAGGCAGTGGAGACACCGACGGTGAGGGTCGGTGACCGACATCAGCCGGTCGCAATCCTCACAGGGCTTAAAACCTGGCATCCCTACCCGCACGGTTCGGAGTCAAAGACTTCGAAAAAGAATGATCAAAAGACCAAAAAAGATTTAGACTTTTTCCGGATCTGCGCTGCTGGCGCGGAAAAAAGAAGAACTGACGTCAGCACGCGGAGGCGGCGTCTAAGTACTCCGACGACGTCATCACGGCGCCCATGACGCTGACGACAGATGCGGAGCCGCAGACGACGCCTACCGACACGCAAGGGTACTGCTACGCAAAAATTTCCGGATCCAGTCTGACGCCTGGGGATATTCTAAGGTAAGGAATCTATCACTAACGTGTCTCTTTCAGATAGGTGTGATCTTAGTGTTCCTGCCAGGCAGGTGCATTCTGATCTTCGCTTGAACAGGACTTTCTTTTTATCTACCGGATCACAGAGTGACGTCATCACGCGGGATCACTCAACAGCAGACATCTTGGAAAAGGCCCATTTTACGTTACTTTGCATTGGAAACATGTTATTGCTTACAGGAAGACCTGGATCGAGTATCAGCCTCTGTTGTGCGTACTGCGTGTTGCGTGCTGCGTGATCCCGTGACCCCACGTGATCGAAGGAGCAGGGCAGAGACGAGAGAGACGCGAGAGGCGCGAGTCCCGAGACCCTGACTCGCCATCCAACTCCTTGGCTGCCGGCTCGTGAAGCCCGTGAAACCTGGCTGACTGAGAAAGCTTAAGAAATCGTAAATCAGGAGGAAAATCAGGAGGAAAAAGATCCGCCAGCCGGTCTGCGGCCCCCGGCCCCCCTGGCTGCGATAGCCGGCACCCGGAAGCTGCCCTAAGCAAACTGGAGAAAGACGGATGAACTGACCCATCACCAGCACCGTGACCCCCGGTCCCCCCCTCCCCCCGGGCCTGTGACTTATTGCACCAGCAATAAGCGGAGAAGCAGGGAGAGACGCCCAAAGCTTGAAGGGCGTGAATGAGACAGAAGAACTGCGAATTAAATGTGCTGAACTGCAAAAATTTGCTGCAAAGAGGTATTCCCTCCTCTAGAAGGTTCCTCAAGGTACAAAATAGAGAAGAGCACAGCGCAGGTACACGCACACGCTTAAAGCACAACAGAGGTAAGTGGGAATAAGGGAGGCTTTCCCTTTTTTCCCTTTTCTTTTATCTCCTTTGCCTTTATTTTAATACCTTAACTGGTCACTCCTGTCCTGAGGACTGTGTATGGACGCTTTGCTGTGGTTGCTCTGCTGAGGACGCTGGACTGTGAGGCTCCGGGTGCATTTTTTCCTACTTCTCGCGGGTTCCGCCTCGCTGGGCTGTTACCTCATCTCCCTGGACCCTTGCCTGTTGCTCCTGGGGTCTGCTGAGGGTCAAGCAGGGCTGCGAGCAGAGTGCTAGTGCCGGCCAGGGACTACGTTTCCCAGAAGCGCCGCCGGCCGGATCATCTGCACCTGGGCTGCTCTCCCCGCCTGCCCCTCCCCTTTTACCCATAGATCTATAAATTGCTTTGAGTAGTCCCGCTGCGCGGGAGCGCGCGGGAGAAGCCCGGGACAAGGGTGGGACAGTCTGCGACAGTCCGCGATTGGCAGCGACTGGACTGGGCCAGGAACATTGACTTTTCATCTTCGTGAGTGACCTTAACTTTTCAAGATAATTCTTGAAGTACAATTGTTACTATTATAGATTACCGGCTGAGGGCTAAACAGTACTCGCTAGTAGTGACTCGTGGCAAAACAGACTTGATATCTTTAGGGGCCATTCTGCTTGTTGAGCGTTTTTGTTTTTCAATCATGTCTAAACAGAAACAATGTATTGCCCCATCAAACACAATGGACAATTATTTAGTCCAAGTGGTTGCTAAGATAAATAATGATAGACGGTCTTCCCTGGGTTTGAGTCTAACACCTAATATGATTCTAACTGACTCCCCTCAAGTTATTACACAGGATTTAGATAATCCCAATGGACTAGGGGTGGTTACCCAGACTAGTATTGATAGCCCTGCCCTTAATACATTGTTCCCTCTCACACAGAGTAACCCTCGAGTTAACTTACAGGATGCAGAAGATGTCATTGAGCAAGGGGTGCCCTCCCAGTTAGGTACTGATAGTCCTGTGAATAAAGTACTGTCACCAGATATATTGAGCAAAATAACTGAGGCTGATCACGATGATTCAGATCTAGATTTAGAAATCGTGGTGGAAAGTCCCCCTAAATCTATACCTGTTCCTGCACCTAGGGTGACAAGAGGGGTCACAAAGGGACAACCTAGACGTACTGGATTACGGTCTAGTAGAAAAAGACCAGCAACCCCACCTAGGAAAAATATTATAGACACCGTAGTAGCCGAGGATGAGGGCAGTATGATGTGGGATGAGGCCAACATTAAGAAACTTATGGGACTGTTTGACCAAAAAATGAGGGGTATAATTAAACCATTGATATCCAAGATCGACCAATTAACCGATAAAGTTCATAAACTTGCGGGGCTCCTGTTGTCCACAAATGAAAATTTGGGAGAAATACCCAACCAGGTGATGGACAAAATAGAGCAAATTAAACTCATAGAAGGGAGAATTGGAGAAAGTGGGTAGTCGGTGGTTCAGACTCATCCACCTATCTCCATACCATTTCCAATAGAAAATGCTCATTGTGCACTAGATCCAATAGCAACTAGCGGGTCGGGGGGAGATTCCCTTCCTGAATCAGGCCCAGTGGAATTAATCGTAGAAGCATCTCCGCTGATCCTGGTCCTTGCAAATGTTCCAATTCTAAAATCTGGCCAGATAGAGTCTTCCCAAGCTCTTCTAAGCAAAGCTTTACATTGGCTTACGAATAATATGCACATTACCCATTGGGGCAAACAGAAACTTGCAGAGGAACTACTAACAGCCAGGAGAGTAAAATGGATAGGCAATAGCCCAAAAAGATTTGAAGGCGACTGCGTGGTTCTTAATTATAAGGGGCCAGAAGTATTGCCTGATATCCTACCTAATCTCTTGCCCCCACAACATAGAGCAGCAGAAATCATCCCTCTCACACTGGACTTCTTCTATAGTAGAAGAGGCTTTATTGCAAAATCAAGTGTCTTAAGAACTAAATGGACTACAGTGGCAAACAGAAGGGGTGGGGGTGTGGAGGGGAGTGTCCAAAGAGATGACTGGGGTGTTAACTTGGAAAACAGATTTGCTGCACTATCTAACTTAAATGATTGCGATTGACTCGTATATCAAGCCCCGATTCGGATAGCTAGCACCATGGAAGTTCTCAACAGTAAAATTGGGGAGGGAGGGACTGATTCCTTGGAGTGGTGCAGATGCTTGGGCCAGTGTAACGATAATGAGCCAGTACAGGAGAATTGCCCATTTATTCCCATAGGCATCGCTTCGGAACCCTTAACAGTAGAAATAACACAGCGGAATATAATTGAAAGCAGCCTCCCAAGAGCATGCCAGTTAGGGTTTGCCACACCTGTGAAAATGATGAGCTGGAACATTGCAGGCTTACGCTCAAAAAGAGATGATATAAAATGGCTGGGTCTGCTAAAAGAATGTGATGTGGTTGCCCTTCAGGAGACGTGGGATAGGGATTGTGATTTTTGGTTAGATGGATACACTTCTTATTTTTTAGCTGCTCAGCTATCGAGTTCAGGTCGAAATAAGGGGGGTTTGTTGTTTTTGATATCTGTGAATGTGAGGGGCACCGTAAGGGTTTTGAACACATTATCCATTAACTTTTTAGCTGTCGAGATTACTATGCCTAACAATTATAAATGTGTCTATATTAACCTTTATAATAGCATACATAGTACAGTACCAAATGACAACATTAACTCCTTGACTAAGTTTTTATGTAAATATAAGGAGAGTCAAACAACTTTTGTATATTTTTCCTGATGGGGGATTTTAATATACATTTATGCCAGCAGAACTGCCAGTTTAGAGATACTATTAATACTGATATGCTTCCCTATCCACACTTTGAACACTCTGTAAAGGGGTCTGCCCTGGAAGAACTTCTCTTAGAAAATGATTTATATGAACCACAGTTCTATGACATTAATGAGAGGGCGCCAACTTACAGTGCTAGGGATAGCAATACTATTATTGATTATATATTTATCTCGCCGGGCATGCTGGAAAATGTAATTTTTTATAATGCTGTACACACAACATTTAGTGATCATAATCCTGTAATTTTAGAGGTAGATAATAACATGTTGTTTTTTAACAAAGGAATAAACGTGGAATCATTTACAGATCTAAGTGTTAAAGACCAGGGAAGACGGGTTAAATGGAACAAAGTCATCCCAGAGGATTTCTTATATTCCTTAAGCGAAAAGGTGGGCAAAGAAATTAACATCTGTAGGGACCCACTACAGTATGAGGGGAATATAATTTTATCAGTTGAAATAATTTGTAAACAAGTAGCGGATGATTTAAAATGTAAATCGAAAAATAAGGTGAAAAAGGAAAAGGGGTGGTTTGACAAGGAATGCTCCAAATCCCATAGAGACTTACATAAAGCATTAAAAAAAAATACCCAGAGATAAACAAGAGGTGGCCATATTTAGGAAAAAGTATAATTCAAATATCCTAAGACGAAAAAACGAAATTAAAAGACAAGCTTGGGATGATTTATATGATAAGGCAACGCTGAGGGATAGCACTAAATTTTGGAAAATTGTTAATACCCCCTTATTCAATGGGAAAGATAATGCCTTATTACAAGTAAATATCCCTGAACAGGATTGGTTGGGTCATTTCCAAAAAATCTATGGAAGTAACCTTGATCTGGACACATTAGATCAAACCCTGTTGGAATCACAGGAGAACCTACCCAGTTTTACCATTAAAGAGGTACAGAAAGCCATCGAAGAAACAGCAGGCAAAAAAGCCCCAGGTCCAGATGGCGTCCCGGCAGACATGTTCAAAGCTAATCCCGACATATGGGCAGTGGTTCTCACCAATGTCTTTAATGTGATTAGTCTGGATAAGTTAAAAGCCCCAAAATCATGGTCAAAGTCCACCATAATCCCCATTTTTAAGAAGGGCCAAAGGGGGGACCCAAGATGCTACAGGCCCATATCCTTGTTAGATTCTTCGTTTAAAATCCTGGGCAAGGTTATCCTAGAAAGAATCTCATCTTGGGCGATAAATAAAAATATTCTGTGTGAAGCTCAGTACGGCTTTCGCTCAGGAAGAGGCACAGAGGACCAATGCCTAAATTTACATCTCACACTGAGTAAATACACAGTAGCTTCAAAGGGGATGATGTACTTAGCATTTATGGACCTGTCCACAGCCTTTGACCTAGTTAATAGGTCAAGGCTGTGGACAATTCTTTTGGAAATGGGCCTGGAAAGGGAACTTGTAAATTTCCTGGCGCAGCTACACAGTGATCTGAGGGCAACTATTCGCATGTCTCAAGAGGGAAATTGCACTGCTTTCTTTAAGTCTGGTAGGGGGTGCGCCAAGGGTGCATTTTGGCCCCTATGCTTTTCTCCCTTTATATCAATTCACTGGGAAAAACGTCGGAAGCAGCCTCTATTGATGCACCGCGTATGGGTGGCTCCTCTTTGCCGGTTTTATTATATGCCGACGACACGGTTTTATTGTCAAGAACCCCAAATGGTTTACAACTTTTATTAAACTCCTTTGGGGCATTTATGCAAGATTTGGACCTACTAGTTAACATAGAGAAATCCCACATAATGGCAGTAGGTAAATGTAAGAATCGTATTAAAACTCTCTCCTGTAATGGCTCAGTGCTTACCAAGGTCAAAGTCTTTACCTACTTAGGTGTGGTGTTCGATGAGAGGGGGACATGGCCACCACAAATTAAAAGTAAAACAGCGGCAGTCAAGAGATCGGCTGCCGCTATTCTGGGCTTTCCAAAACGACTGGGTGGTAAGCCCGCTGAGGCCATATTGTCCATCTATAGAGCCAAAACCTTGGCTATTGCCAGGTATGGGGCATCCATCTGGGGCTATAAAAATCTGGCTCAAATACAAAGAGAGGAAAATATATTCTTGCGATCTATACTGGGTCTCTCTCAATCTACCCCAGCATTCTCGGTTCATATGGAATTGGGTATGGGGTATATTGAAGATTCACTGTCTCTGGCCCCGCTATTGTCATGGATTAAGATATGGCTTAATCCAGTTTTAACTTTAAACCACAAGATTATTGGGGATTGTATGGGGCGGGACAATGCGGTGGAGATCGGGTGGCTAAGATATATTAAGAAATCTGCAGTATACCTGGGCCGTCCCGATCTATATTTTAAACCAGAGAGCTTGGTGAAAGAGGATATGAATTGGGTTAAGATCCACTATACAAAGAAAAAGGAGGCAGAAAGGGAGGCTAGAGAAATCTTGAAGCCAACTGTAAGGTCCCACTACATGACGATTACATCGCTATCTATTCAACCTTACCTGATGATAGTAAATAAACCTTTTCATCGATGGGTCCTTACAAGATTTCGCTTCAATTTAGCTCACTTTCTCTTAGAAGAATATGAGAAGTGGTGTAAGCCCCACGAAAATGCTCCCTGCAAATGTGATGACTTTTCTGACCAGGACCTATTACATTTTGTGTTCTTCTGCCCTCTTTTTAAGAGTGGGAGGGAAAAGTTCATCAAACCAATACTGAAAAACCAAAGGTTTATGCAGGTTAAACCCGCCTTATTGTTCCTGCAGCTTATGGAATCCCCATTGGTTATGTATGGGGTAGCTAATTTTCTGATTATGTCTATTCGATCCAGACAAAATAGATTGCGGACAACTATGACCTTGAACCATTAGTAAAAATTAATTATGAACTATGTAAACTTTATACATTTTTCCTTGCACTTTGTATATAGAACTGTAATAACCTTAGAATCTATTACATTTTGGAGGATTTGCACATTTTTTCCCATGTTAAAATTTTGTAAATATAGGTTTTAAAATTGTTTGTCTAACTACTTGCGTTTGTATGATCAAAAATGATTGTATAGTATAGCATACTTTTATGATTTTAAAATAATCGAATAAAGTGTATTTGACTCTGACTCTTACAGGAAGTATTTAAAATGATCGAATCAATTAGCATCAGCAAATTTCATACCCTACTTGTCACAGCAGCAATTAAGCTTTCATTTTCTACAGATTCAGCATATAACCTGATTTTCACCTGAAATTAGTAGGTTTCTTTAATTTATTTTTTTGTGACTTTTCTATTTGGTACTTCACTGTAAAATGGCATCTTCACAACAAGTGGTTCAACTGGCTTAATTTTTAACTCCATCTAGAAAGCCAAAAACAGGCTGGAAATTTTGGCTTTGCTCTTTTGAGAATTTTGTTGTAATTATTAACACTGAAAACTATTCATTTAAAAAGTTTGCTTACCGGTCTTAATACCTCCTGCAGGAGACAGGGATGATTGGTCTGTGTACACTGACGTAGTACCAAGGTTGAATGAAAGATTTCTAGGACAACCCAGGGTCATGCTTGAGAGAATTAACTTGATGAGGAGGAAGCAAGATACTGATGAATCAGTTGAGTAGTACATATTGGTCTCAAGGAACTTAGCTGTGAACTGCAATTTTGGAGCTCCACTAGATACTTATATTAGAGACTAATTTGTTTACAGCTGTAAGTAAAAAAAAATACAAGAGGTATTTTTAGTTGTAGAGATCCTTCTCTTACAGAAGTGAGAGACATGGCCAAGGGAATAGAATGGGCTATAGTTTCTTCTAAATATTGTGAATGATAGTTCTACTATTGCTTCAGTTAACATAGTTTGTGATGAAGAATTGGTAAATGCTTTCTCTTTCAAAAACAAAGGTTACAGGCCTTCACAAAAGAAAGGAGGCACAGTATGTTTTAGGAGTGGCTCACACTCACATTTAAGTAATAGTCCCATATGTACAGCTTTGGGTAAAACATGTGGTAAATGTCACAAGTATGGCCATTTTCAGTCTGTGTGCAAAGGCATGAATGTTGTTCAAGTAATGTTAAAGATGATTGTGTACATGGTATGTGTTTGCAAGGTGAATTCCAAAAGTTAATTTTAACTATTGATTCTGGAGCTACTTGTCATCATGGTCCGAAGGCTAAAGGTCCTTTTTGTCAAGTCATATTGCGTGATTTAAATATTGACATGATGGCGGATTCAGGGGCTCCTGTCACCATAATCTCTGATCAACTACTTTTAAAACACTGGTCTTCTAAGGTTACAGTTCAACAAATTGACATAATTCCTAAAACCTATGGAGACAAAGAAATTGACATGTTGGGTTACTTTCTGGAACATTTAATTTGTTTGGGCAGACATGTATATACAAAGGTTTATGAGGCAATCAAGGGCAAGGACATTGTAGGATGGCAGAATTTAGTCAAACTGGGACTGAAACTAGTACCGGGTTGTGACAATCCTGTACAATTGAATGAATTAAATGTTGGTTAGTAAACGACTTAGAGAATGAGAAAGATTTGCAATGGGTTTTTGAAAAATTACACAGAGTTTTTTATAACAAGATTGGAAAAATCACCAAGTGTGAACATATGATAAAATTATAACAAAACACCATTCCTATTGCTCATAAAGCTAGACCTATACTTCTAAGTGTGAGAGATGATCTTAAGAAGTTATTAGATAAATTAGTTAGTGAGGGTTTCATTTAAAATAGTGACTTCTCAGAACGAGTCAGTCCCATCGTAGTGATGCTCAAGAACAGCGGGGACAATTCCCCTAACACTTCATCAGTAATCACATTTTTTACCAGCATTTTTAACTCTGAGGGCAGTCCCAAAGAGTTACTTACAGACAATGGCACACATTTTGTGTCAGGTAAGATGAAGGAGTTTCTTCTATCTTATCAGGTCAAACATCACAGGGTTGCCCTTTATTACCCATCTTCCAATGGACTTGTTGAGAGGATAACAGGTACATGAAGGAGGAAATACAATCGCTTTGGCAGAATTCTGTTCCCTTAACCTCCGCTCAAGAGGCTTTTGATCTCCAGATTGCAAGGTCTTCAGCTGAGATACAGGCGCTTATCCTTGCGAACTGCCCTTTCCATTTCGTAGAAATGGTAAATCGTATCTTTAACATGTCTGATACGACCAGCAATGTCCACCTATTTAGACCATAGGTTCTGGACTTCTAGGCACCTTTCAGACGGTACTTGGAGCTATACCAAACTTCATACACTCTGTGGGCCTCATTTATGAGAAATGACGCATCTCTGCATGAAAGCAGCGATGAGTCACTTCTCAGTGCGCACTCCTTGCGACATACCTGATGCGTCATATTTAATGTATGACTCATCATGTCGCAAGGAGTTACAGATATGTCAGTATTTCTGACGTATCTGTAAGCGCAAAAGTGACGCATTGCTGGAGTGTGTCACAAAAGTGCGTCCTTTCACATGGGGCAAGCTCCATGTGAAAGGACCTGCGTCAGTCTTATGCCTGCTGTGTTAGTGACATGACATGTTAGTGACATTGATATCAATGTCACTAACACACTCGAGAAAATTGCAGGTCTGTCATGTCACAATGCTGACTTTAATACATCTTTATAATGTATGTTTAAACAAAATGGACTCAACACCTACTTACATTGTATTTGACTAGGACCCTAAAGTGCTTGTCCATACAATGTCTTCATTTGCTGGGAAGGTCCTACGTTGTCCCCCCACCCACCACCTGTCACCACTTCCTCTTCTGCTCAAACCAGTGCACCTGCATGTAGGCTGGACATCAGCAAGAGATGGATGTCAGAGCCTGGCAAGTCTTCAGCAACATTCATTTATATAATCATGTTTCTCTCTAGATTAGTGTCAGGATATGTAATGTATTATTCCATAACTTGATATATAAAGCTGATATTCATAAATTGTCAGAGTCATTGTTTAATGGATGCACTTATATGTCTAATCTCTCTATACTTACATCACTAAAGAATAAGGGCCTCATTTAAACCTTGGCAGGCAGCTTGCTGTATGTCAGGGTGGTGAAGATAATTTCCTCTGCCACCCTGCCCGGACTACCTCCACCAACATTTTGAAGAAGGCACTGAATGTTTGCTGAGTGTCAACCATGTTTCAGACAGTCGATCCATAACCTTTTATTTTTAAAAAACAAACTCCCAAAAAAGTTTGTTTTAAAAAAAAAAGAAAAATTCTGTGACACCCTGTGAGTTTTTCCCAGGGTAGGGGTAATTTATTTTTGGGGGAGTCATGATTGCTAGGTTTTTACTGGAGGTCCTGACCTGAAATAAAATAGGCAGGACAGTCTGCTTCACATACATTGATAATACCTCTTTCGCACTCCAAACTATAAATGACACTCAGCGCACATGAAAGTAGATTCGCCCATGAGTGTTCACCAGCGTCTATTTCCAAAGGAGACTACAGGTACCTGAGAGAAATAGAATATCAAATAGAGTTAGGACATTGTCGACCTTTCGAGTCTGAACATACCCTTTATTAATTTCACAAACCTTTGTATCTCTTGCTCTAGTTTTGAGTTTCAAGTTGATCCGTTTGAATATTCTCCGGACAACAACTTAAGCTGCCCAATCAGATGGAATTTTAAAGCAGAGCAAACACGTCGTTGTTTCGTATGTTCGCCACTCTCAAAGATTACGGTAACTTACGGCAAACTATATTTAAAAATGAATATTCTGTCATGCACTAAATAGTAACAACTAGTTGGATAAGAATCCCTTTATGTGTCCTAAACAGATCGACTAAACTCAGGGTCCTACTCCGCCGTCAAAGTAAACACGGTTGATACTGTTTATTCTTTTGAATTGCCTTAACGACAGAACCCAGGTATGCTTCCTTAGATGTATTTGAGTACACAAACTGAACTGAGCCCTGGCAGGCATAACGTTTGCTTATTACCAAAGGTCTGAATTTCAAATAACCATTATGAGGGGGCCAATATATCTATGAAAAAGTTGTCTGTTAAGATATTGAGACACACTTACCAACAAAAGGTCTATCATCTTTTTGAAGTAAATATACCTGATTGCTTACGATATAGTTGTTAAGATAGGTGCAATATAAATAGATAAAACAATGAGTACTAGGAGATTAATATAGATAGAACAATGTTTATACTAAGAATGCAACTATTTGTATTAATGTTGTAACATCACTGATATGACATGGATAATACTCGAAAAAGAAAAACTTATATGAGATGTTTAACCAATATAAATATGTTGGCTGTGGGTCAAACAGGCATTTTTAAAAAATATATTTTTTTATAAAAAAGAATGATGGAGTTCATAGCAGATAAAGTCTTCATATCTGTTCAAACTAAGGCTGCCTCATACAAAGGGCTGGCAAAATGCTCCTTAAAAAATGTAATATTAATGAATTTATGGGGAGGCGCTAGAGGGCGCACAGTGGATGGCTGCCTGAAACGACAGCTCCGCTGGGCAGACCGCGGTCCAACGAAATAAAATGCATGAAACGGATGCCAAATAGCGCAAAAAGAACACTGATGAGCGTCGGAATGTAAGGAGTGGCGGAGGAGCGCACCAGATGTGCTGACGGTAACCGCATTACAAAGATATTAACGGATCGGCGAAAAACAGACTGTAGCACAACATGGCGCCTACCACTGAGCGGAGCGCCGACAGCCGGAAACGCTGGTACACGAGAACGGCGCAAGTGGCAACAAAGAACGGTAATGGAATGGCACACAGAATGCGGGCGTGAACTGCTGTGCTGTTTGCATGGATGATCACAAATCTGTTATTATAAATGTTGCGGAGGTCGAGAATTGCTCAATACGAAGAATCAAAATGGCGGCGACTGCAACCAATCTGGCCACAACAGTACGGTGAGAGGAGTGACTGTCGCAGATTGCTTGGGGAAGAGCCCCAATGTGTGTACGGCTTGCCCTGAAACTGCCGATCGGGTCGCCACTGACCATGTATGGGCACGCCGGGCACAATATTATACATGTGGAGGTAATGACAACAGAAGTATGACTGAAAATGGCGCGCAATGCCTCTCCGATGCCGATTACTGCGTGAGCCTGTACTGAGCTGATACCGTGGTGGTGGCACATTCGTTTCCCATTACAACAGCTGACTGCCTGACTGTGTAGCAGTAAGGACGAGGCACATCATACCCCCGAGACATTGTGTGCAGCAAAATATCCGTGACAGACTTTGAGTAGTAGTCCCTCTGGACTGATTATGGTGTATATGTGACCCTTTATAGTTGGTTGGATCAAAGACTCAGAGGACGGCTGATGATGCGTAGGAGAAGCTAGAGCAGAGGTAACGTTGGCGCGCCAAGGCTACAGTAGTAAGCCATTTTTTCACTATCGCATGTGCTATTATTACGAACCTGTGCCATAGCTGATCTGACACCCCTGCGGAGTGCAGAAGATAGCTGCACCACTGAGATGTTGACAGGGATGGCTTCAGCTAATAATTCCGCTATATCCTAGCTAAGGTCTGCGAGCAATAATTGATGGCCTAGCGTTTGTGGCCTTTTGAGTTTGTTACCCTGCTGCAAGGTACTGCCGCATACCTAAGGAGGCCCAATCACTACTAACATAACTTTCTGTGAACTACACTCCGCCGCAGTGGTGAAGAAGCTCACGGTTTGAACAGGACGCTCCCCATCTCACCAGGGACTTACAGGTTTGAAGCTGTGATATCGGAGATAGATCTAGTAGAAAGTAACGCAGGAAGCGCCAAATTTTGCCGCAATGGGAATACCTGACAAGCAGCAACCAAAACTGACTTTTGAATCCAAAAGAATGAAACGAGACCCCGCAGTTCATTCGGACACAGAAACTGAAACAGATATGGCTACGGAAAACAGTATGGCAGCTATCCTGAAAGCAATCCAGACAAATTTACAAGACATAAATGGGAAGCTAGATCACCTCACTTGTCGTGTGGACAATATGGCGGCAAAATTGGACAAGCAGGGGGAACGGCTAGATGTGGCTTAAAAGTCGCATATCGGCAGTGGAGGACGAGGCACATGCTACAGCAAGCAAATGCGGAGGTATGGAAAAGGTACTGGAGGTGATAAAGGCCAAGGCAGAGGAGTTGGAAGCTCGTTTGAGGCGAAACAACGTTCGGATTGCAGCGATCCCGGAGTCGACAAACACGGGCCGGATGGAGACTTAAGTTGAAGATCTGTGTCAAGAGGTGTTTGGGGTGGAACAGCTGTCAACGATCTTTATAATCGAAAGGGCACACAGATCACTCGCGCCCAGACCGCCGCCAGGAACTCCGCAAAGGCCCATTGTGGCTCGTGTGTTGAACTACAGAGACCGCGATAGCATACTGCGAATGGCACGGGAAAAGGGGCAAGTCACGTACCAAGGGAATCGGATTGAATTCTACCCGGACCACACCATTGCAGTGCAGCAGGCAAGAAGGGAATTTGTGACTGCTAAGGCAAAACTGAGAAATCTGCAGGTGGACTACGCCATGTTATATCCTGCGTGTCTGAAGGTCACATGGGAAGGCAAACCCACGATTCTATCCACACCTAAAGCAGCTCTAGATTTCATCAAAAGAATATCAAGTAAGCGTAAGGAACAAAAGCAAGCAGACCAACAACAAGATTCGGAATAGAGAGACTGCTGCAAAATGATGCAACACTGCGGCTGTAGTAGATTCAAAGGGAGAAGTAACCGGCATTGCTACTGAAGTTACTCCGGGTAAGACTGCTGAAATAATCATTAAGCAATCCTGGGATGGTAAATGACTGAACAGACTGAACGTCATAGCGCATTGCCTAAAAGTGGTTAAGGGTGGCTTACGAAAGAGCCATACAGAAAGATGGTCCTTTGGACGTGACATGATAACACTTATGTGTCGCTATGACGCTAGCGGGTCACCATACACTCTGTGGATAACTGGTAGCGCCAATGTATGATAGCTGAGAAGAGGGCCTCGGAGCATGCTTTTACTGGTAAACTGCTTGAACTTGAACATGTAACTTAGACGTACTACCTGTACTGGTCCATATTCCCGAAAATGCATTTACTGCGACAATAAGAGATACTTATTGCAGAAGGCAGGGGTTGGACTGATGATGTGGACCCCACACAAGATTGCTGAGTGATCAAATCGTTGAACATTGGGGACTTATTAGAGCCATGTTTTATTACCATGAGGTCGTTAATGGCAAATGTCTATTGTATTGGACTACCTGTGGTATAGCACTACTAATAATTGCGGTGCACCTGTGCCATTGAATACCGCAGACAGTAAGAATGGTTTGCACTACCTAAGCTCCACATGTGCCTAGATAATAACACGCTTGAAAATTGTTGGAATGTTGCTCTGTTTACTACACTGATATTTGGTTTACGGCTGTGTCACAGTATAGTGTACTACCTGAACGGATCTGTATCAATCATTAAGGTCTGCCCCCATCCATTAAGTTGGGTGGTGCAGTGTGCCCTAGGCGGACCTCCACATGGGTGTTCCCCATACAACACATGGGATGTAGGGAAGTTACTAATGGGAAATGGCTTCGGCAGGTTTAGGGTGCTGAAGTGGGTGGAGGGAGGGGGTGTTGGGGTATATTTCAGGTTAACGGACTGGGGCACTTAAGATGCATTGCTAATATTCATGTTGTATATATATCTGATCATAAGACGACCATGCCAGAGAGATGCAGATGTTATTACTTGGAAAGGCATGTTAGATGTGCACTTAATGGGTCATTTATGGGATGAATATGATGCATATGTCTGAAAAAAGACTGGGTAGGTTGCACTTAAATTTCATAACATGGAACATCAGAGGACTAGCTAATCCCAAAAAAACTTGACAGGTGTTTGCGTGTTTGGATAGATGGAATATAGATATTGCACTGTTGCAGGAGACTCACATTGCCCCACACACTCATAAACACATAGACAGTAGATGGGCCGAGTCGATACACAGTTCTCCATACTCCTCATATTCCAGAGGGGTTATGATACTAGTGAGAAAAGGCACACATTTCAAAATTGAGCACACAGTAGAGGACAGTCAAGGAAGGTATATAATAGCTGCAGGGACTTTATGAGGACAACGGGTGACACTTGTTAACACTTATGGGCCAAACATGATGAGCCAGATTTTTATCAGGAAGTTTGGAAACATTTACAGGAGGGTCAGGACACCACGCTGATTTGGGGGGTGACTTGAATCTTGCCTTAGACGATGATCTCGATCGATCCGGCACTAGCACTGAACCACATAGGAAAGCGAGAGGAAAAGTACTAGACATTATGACTACATTACACTTGCATGACATCTGGAGAGCGACACATCAGGGAACTAAATAAGCAACGCACACGAGAGCGGCTTATGGGAGCTGGTCTCGTATTGATTATTGGTTGGGGTCGGAAAAAGCTCTACTCTGGACTAAGGACATCAAGCATATACCTAAAACTCTCTTTGACCATAACCCCATAATCCTGTCTCTTCAGATGCCGCACTATTCCCCGCCCCCATATAGCTGGTGCTTCAATGCCAGAGCGCTTACTGATGCAGCATATGCAGACACAATAGCTAAAGCAATTGAAGATTATTTTCGAGTAAACGAACCATCCATGGAGGATCCATGCATTCTCTGGGAGGCTTTTAAGGCCACCCTGAGAGGGGTATGTATTAGCACCACGGTAGGGATTTTGCGTGATATTAGGGGACAATTGACACGCTGTGAGGACAGACTGAAATTGCTAGAGTCACAATATGAGCGCACACAGGACCCATCCATTATGGGGGAATTAAGAAAAGTACTAACGGAACATCAATCTTTTGCCGAAGACAAACGTAAATATGTCCATAAACGTCCAGCTGCAAGAAGATTTGGAGAGGGAGGCCGACCGGGCAAGATATTAGCATCTAAAATTTGTGAAGGAAGGGGCTCCCCACTGGTGCTGCAGACACAGGGGAGGATGGGTCTATATCCACTGATGCGGAAGGTATTCTGAAGGGGTTTGTGAAACATTATAGTGAGCTATATGCGTCGCATCCAACAGCTCAATCAGAGGAAGTATTCGCATATCTAGAAGACGTGGCCATTGCATGGCTTTCGAACACGCAGAGGACATATTTATCATCACCAATCACGGTGGAGGAGGTAACAGAGATAATTAAATCCTTGCCCAACGGGAAGGCTCCAGGCCCGGACGGGTTTACCTGTGAGTTTTACAAAACTTATGCTGACATGATTGCCCCCTGTTTAGTTGCAATGTATGGGAGGGCCTTTGACCAGAATATACTGCCACTGACGTTGAGAGAGGCAATGATCATAGCACTTCTGAAGCCGACGAAAGACCCGGAGATATGTGATTCATACAGACCATTATTGTTAATTAATGTTGACTCTAAGATTTTGGCCAAATTACTTGCAGTCAGACTACAACCACTTATGACCAACCTGGTCCTCCCGGACCAGTCTGGGTTCATACCATCCAGAGCAACCACACACAACACTAGGACTCTATTCGCATTATCGCACTATTTAATCCCCAATACCAAAGCGGTGGCGTTTATGCTCGATGCCGCAAAGGCTTTCGATTCTATTGAATGGCCATACCTGCTTACAGTGTTGGGGACGATGGGTTTCCCGCTGATTTTTACACTGTGGGTGAAATTGCTGTACACCAGACCGGAGGCCAGAGTTCGGGTGAACGGCTACAAATCAGACCCCATCAGTATAGCCCGTGGGACACGGCAGGGATGCCCTCTGTCACTGTTGCTATTTGCTTTAGCTCTAGAGCCTCTAGCTTGTAAAATCAGACAAGTACATCACATTTCGGCTTTACAGTTTCCATCACGACCTTTACACATCTCGCTCTATGCGGATCATATGCTCTTATATGTCCGCGATCCAGAACAAAATCTGGCCCCATTATTAAGGGAATATATTAAGTTTGGAAGGCATTCGGGCTGCAAATTAATTGGACAAAATCCTCAATAATCCCACTAACTAACACCACTATCCCGCACGCAACTGAATTTCCTTTAGAATGGCAGTCGGACTCCATCAAGTACCTAGGTGTCTGGTATCATAGGGACCCGGAGGTGGTCTTACGTACCAACTATGGGCGTGTCCTATCCACCTTAGATGATAAAGTTAATCGATGAATACAATTACCGATATCTCTTGCAGAACGCATAGCCATCGTCAAGATGAACATATTACCAAAACTACTTTATCTATTTAATAACATTCCAATCCCACCACCTAGAGAAGTGTTCAAGCGTATCACCTCGTTAGTGCTTAAATTGATATGGGCAGGCAAGCAGGCACATATAGAGCTACGCACCTTAACATTGCCCTATTCCAAAGGAGGCTTCTGCGTGCCAGACTTTTTTCTATACTATTTGTGCGCTCAGGCGCAGTATGCAGCTTATTGGTATCATGCGATCCCATACCTGACGCACACGGCTGTAGAGGAAGGTGACGCTTCGCCCATACCTTTAACAGCCATAATTACGAATAAACGGCCTCCATTACAGGCTAATGATATTAATACAATAGACACAACAAATGCCGCCTGGCATAACCTAGGCCAACTAGCACATAAACTGCCTCTTTATGCTCCAACACTCCCATTACATCACCATCCTGACATTTCGGTCACTGGAGAGAAGGTGGGCATGGACTTACTCCACCGGGTTGGAATAAGCACCTTTGGGGACCTATATAATGGAGGACTGTTCAAATCGTTACGAGACCTCCACTATATTAAAAATCAGACATTGCTGTTTCGCTTTACTTATTACAGACTACAGTAGGCGATTGAAAAATTATACCCTACATTTCCCGCTGAACCTCCACAACTGGACACACTGCAACTTATGCTGTCATCCTCCAACACCACACATCTAGCGTCCCGATTATACAACGTAGCACAGAATGAAATTCCCTATGATACCAACAAAGCCATGGAGAGATGGAATGCGGTGCTGGATGTTCCCCTCACAGAGGTGGAATGGCAAAACGCATGTGCTTTAACTCAAATGTTAACACCCAACGGAAATTTGAGGATATTACATTTTAAATATTTGCATCAAACATACTACTCACCTGCTAAACTTTTCAGATATGGGCTTCGACCCGAGGCACGATGTAAAACCTGTGGTTCCGACCTAGCGGACTTCATCCATCTAGCGTGGAGTTGTCCGAGGATCCATGATTACTGGAAGGAAGTTGTCAAGTTAATAGCAGAAATGACAGAAACAGTGCTTGAATGTACAATACGAATATGTTTATTGGGACTACTAGTTAATGTGCGTGCGATGAAGCGTAAATTTTGCATAGTGGCACTATTGTTAGCAAAACGCAGGATTTCACTGTGTTGGGAAAGTAAAAACGCACAGAACCTTAAGCAATTGATATGTGATATGACTTACTGTCGAGATACACTGCGCACCTATGAGGAAGAGCTACCAGCCCCCTCTCGCCCTAAAGACTTTTGGAAGTACTTAACTGATTATCTGAGTGCCAATCCCTCATTGTAATTGACTTGTTTCTTTGCACGTGTGTCGTTAGATATGTAATGGTATGTAGTTTGTCTTTTACTTATGCACATGGATTACACATGAATGAAGAATGCAGTAGTGTACTGGTCCGTCAAGTTTTTTTGTAACTGTATTGTGATTTACTTGAAAATTTCAATAAAAAGATAAAAAAAATATATATATATATTAATGAATTTATATTTTGTGCAAACAAACAAATATGCTAAATGAATACTGGTTGATATACAAATGTGATATCTGGATATAATATAAAGAATGACATGGAACTGTTTTTTAAGAAAATATTGGAGGATATAATTTTGATATATTTACACAGGTAATATATTATAGTTCTATTAAAATATATGGTAATTATTGCTTGTTCCAGATTTCACTAGGGGTCAACTATTTTAAACATTTTTTAGTCCTGAAGATGGTCTCATCGACGAAAGCCTAGAAACCGAAATGTCGACTTGCACACTTCTTTCCTAATATCCATCAACTGAGATTGTGAAAAAGTGTATACAACTGTAACAATGAAGGTTTAAATAATATAGTGTTTCCTTCTTGTGTTACTGTATGTGTTTGATACGAGTACCCTTTATGAAATTTGAAGATAAAATACAATATTTTTATATACACCTGTGTTCTTTGCTGCTTCTTATTGTATGATATATATTCCCCCTTAATATATATTTCTTACATGATTTGCTCAAAAATATAAGAAATTGTGTAGTCAGAAAACAAAGTGTCTAAAGAAATCTATTAGCAAGCCAATAATAAACCTTGAATTCAAGTGAAATTTAGAACAACAAAATTGAGTACTTTAATAAATTCCTTGAAGGCACACTCACCCGTTTATCACAGACATTGATGGCCCCTTCTCAGTAGATATAGAGTTTCTGTTTGCAAAGTCAGCAGGGGTACCGCCATTGGAAACATGACAGTATTCCAGACTGTAAATAGAGTGGGTGGACCATAGTATCCTGTCGGCCAAACTCCTAAACGAGGCCCTAAGTCACTTACTGTCTGTAATGTTGATTCTGGTGAATATTCCATCTAAATGCATGTTCCCTACATTTTTAATCTCCCACACGACAGTCATGTTGTCTATTAGCATCTAGACTTACCTATTATTGAAAGAAAAGAGGCCTTAAGCGATAGATGTATTATAAGTAGGCCCAGAAAATTAATGTCATGGCATCATTCCAAAAGACACCAAAGGCATCCCAGTCATCACAGTGACCTCCAGGGGAGACAAGGAGAACAGGCTGCTTTGCGTCATATTGTAATGGATCATCCACCACCGAAGATCCTGAGTCACCCCATCAGATACACACTCCTGTTTGAAAGACATCTCTAATGCTGGGACCACTGTAGGAGCAAGTTCTAATGAAGTGTCCACGTGTGCCAACAAGCATAAGGCACTACCAGGGTTAAGTTGACAGAAGAACAAGTAGCCTCAGAACTGTTAAAGTGGGAACAGATGCTACTGCCTGAAATGTAAGGATGGTAGTCTGAATGTCCCAGACTCATGGAGGTTGACATGCCTAACACAGTTCTCCTCAGTTCTACTGTCATCATTCTGAAAAGTATCTTTACTTTTTTCATCACTTGCTGGATCTAAGGACACTGATCTACAACCTTCGTCTAGAACACAGGTTCAGCAGGTGGCATCTACGGCTCCATCCGCAAAGGAAGCATTTATGACAGGAGAAGGTAATACACTATTATATATCAGTTGGCAGGGTATATTTTAACCTACAACTAACATTTTTAATTAGGATAGAGCTATTTATGCTAAATCGTCAACTGTTGCTTTCAGATATATAACAGCCCCTAAAATGTTGTCATGTACACAATCTGCAATGTCAAACTTACTAAATAGATTTCCATATTCTTATAGCTCCTGGGGACCTATAGCCTGACAATGATGACACACCATTTGCAAACAGAGGATAACATGCAATCCAAGGAAACCGCTATCCTATTAATCTGACCTGTTTGAGCTTTCCACAGCTGAATAGGAGGAGGATATCTTTGGTCCCACCAACGAAAACATCTCCAAAAAATATCTCAGGGCTGTCTGTCTGTTTCCCTCCTAGGGAACTCCTATGGATTGCAAGTACCCAGGCTAAACCTATCTTGTACCTGTTATAAACAGGACTCGCCTAATCACAGCCCTCAGACTTTTGGTACCTCAGTTAACTTCCCACCCTCTAAAGCAAATTCAACTCTAGTCTTCTCTCAATCTTCAGATGGACCACAAATCCTGGAAAGAGGGATTTCTCCTATACTCACCAACCTTCCAAATGTCAACCATCTATGTAATGGAAAACTTGCTAGCATTATTAGATGACCACGCATGCAGATGGGATGGGGTGGGAGGTGGGGACATGGGCAAACCCGGTTCTCTGTAGGGTTCAGTTTTTTCAGTAACAATATTCTCTGTTTGGGGGGATATTCATTGAATGGGGAGACCCTGCACACATTCAACATCCACAAGAAACAGATTCTAGGATAAATTGAAATACATACCCATTTCTTGGAGGACTATATGTATCTCTGTTTGTCTACAGAGGAAGATGCAAGGTGGCATAGTTCTATGCAAATTAAGCCCGGGCGGTAAACTCTGCTCTGCTTGCAGAGTTTGCGGAATTCAGGAACAATTGTTTTTTTGTGCGAGTAGTCTTTTTCTTAAACTTTTTTTTTAAACAGGAAGGAAGTGCTCCAGAGACTCCAACTTCCTGGTCCTATCCAGCACACTCCTCCCAGTGCTTTGTCTGTCTCCTGGTGACTTTCATTGGGATTTGTACCTGGAGGTATCACTCTCAGTGTCTGCTCCATATATACTATTTGATTTAAGGACTTGCACAAGTAAGTTGAACAACTGGTGTATAAGGGTGCTGTTTGTTTGATTGAAGGCATGCACCTGGATTTATTTGTTCTTTTATTCAATTTAAAAAATGTATTGTGATGGTTGGCCAACAGTTTTAGCAGGGGCCTAGTTATTTTTTGCATGTAACTTAATGTAGTACTGCCAGACAGAAGGCCTGTGCATGATGTGAGGCGTGACTGACTATGCAGCACGGCATCTCTTCATCTTATGAAGCTAAGTGCCACTGCCAACTGACAGCTTAATGATGACCCCAAAGAACGGTGCTGCCAAGAAAGTGGGCAGTGGGGAGAAGAAGCAGAATTCCTCCACTGGCGGGCCGACCACAACCTTTTTTGGGAAACTTGGGAAACTTGTGCCTGCCACACCAGCCTCCGACGAGCAAGCTGATAGTAACACTCCTGCATCAACAGCACCACCCCCCTACGTAAGCCCAGGAGAATGTCTGTCAGTGAGGCAGCCAGTGAAATCATGTCAACGAGTAGTGATGTTGAATTGGGTGTGTCCCTTTCGCAAAGTAGTGCACAATTGTTTCAGGAAACAGAGCAAAGTGGAGAGCAACAGCAGCCAGCAATGGAACATTTGCCTGATGTTAGAGCAGAACAGGAGGTTGAGCATCCTTTCGAGCAAGAAGTTGAACCTCTTCTTTTAGAATCATTAACTCCCTCATCAACAGCAAGGAAAAGGAAGCGTACTACTGCACCATCTTCTCCAAGCACCACCTCTGATGAGGATGATGGGGACATGGAGTGAACACCGGCAGAATCCAGGAGACAACAGGAGAGGCAAGGGAAAATAAAAGTTGCTGAAAAACCTATGGATGGGGATGATGAGGAGTAAGAGGATGACAAGGTAGTCATGGTGGAAGGTGACACAGAGGAGTCTGACATTGCTATTCAACCGGCCATGAGGGATGTGGCACAAGTAGCACAGCTGTCAGCTCCCATATTTGCAAAGGCCCAGCTGACACCTGCACCGCCATCAACCCCTGCCTCAGGAGAAGCAGAGAGGCAATTGACAACATGCCCACCCACCTCAAGTTCTTCTTCAGGCATTGGCCGTGGCACAGTAAAAAAGTATTCCACCACAGTTTGGCTTTTTTTCACGTTTAGCATAGAGAAGGAGCACATTGCAGTATGCACCATTTGCCTCACAAATGTTCATCAAGGTAAGCCTGGTACAAAATATTGTACTGGAAGTCAGACAACTCATATGGAAAACACCACACAATCAAGTGGGAGAAGCACCTTAAAGGAATTGCTGAACTTGGTCATAGTGGTGAAGATAGCCGTGGACATCAGCTACAAGTCCACTCACGGTGGAAGGTGATGATGAGGAAGAAGAGGGTGTCCCCAGCAGTGCGCCAGTGGACTCACTCATCTTTACAACTCCATAATGACACAAGATTCAGAGTGAGATAGAGACACCACAGCATACAGTGACTGCCCCACTACGACGCACATTGAGTCTACCACTACATCTACTTTTCAAAAGATGCCTGTTTCAGTGCCCCACGACAAGAGAGAAATCTAGGCTACTCTTAAGGGCATTTTTAGGCAGGAGGGGCCCTACGAGCCGAACCACCTACTGCACGTTTGTACAATGGGAAGCTGGCAAAATTTTTAGCGCTGTACTGCCTCCCTTTTCTTTTGTGGAAGGGGTGGGATTCTTAGAATTTGTGGCAGCCATCTGCCCAAAATTGAAGGTACCAAGTAGGACCTATTTTGCATGAGTTGCTATTCCAGCGCTGCATCACGATGTGCTGCAGCAGTTGGTTGGACAAGCTTTGCAGCAAAGTGTTGTTCACACCATCCACCTGACGACAGACACGTGGGACAGTTGTCAATTGACTGATTACATGTGCATCACTGCACACTGGATCTCTTTTGCAGGGTTAAAGAAAAAGTTACTTACCTATCTGGAAGAGACTCTATCTGGCTGCAGATTCCTTACCTTTGAATTTCCCAAGCGTCAGGCTGGATATGGAAACTGTTGATGAGCTATACCCTTTGCGCGCAGCGTCGGGTGGCTCCATTCGGCTCCGCGTGACGCAGTTGGCATCATTAGCGTCGGTTATGACATTGCGGTGCCTATATAGGCTCTACCCAAGTGAGTGGACATCAGTACTTTTAGGTTTTTTTCATGCTAGAAGCACAGAGCCACGAAATAACTGATGTAGTCATGTGCAAAACTAGGGCCGTGAAAGGGGAGTAACCCTAGCCCTACAATATTAGTCCGCAACACAGGAAGACATGGGTGGGGCTGTAAGGAACCTGAAGCTAGATAGAGTCTCTACCAAATAATGCGTTACCAAAGGTAGGTAGCTTGTTCATCTAACAGAGACTTCTAGCTGCAGATTCCTTAACTTTGAATTAGATACCCAAGCCATACCATCCCGGTGGTGACTGCGGACCAATATCACAAACTAGAAAGTCCTGTAGGACCGAGCAGGCAAAGTGCCTGTCTCTACAGACCTGACCATCCAGGCAGCAGTGTTTTGCAAGTGTGAGCAATGAAGCCCACATTGCCACAGGACAGATGTCTTGGACTGGGACACCCAGTGCCAAGGCCATAGTTGCAGCCTTTCCCCTGGTGGAATTGGCTATGAATCCCTCAGGGGTCTGCTTCTTTGCCAGGGCATAACAGATCTTGATGCAGAGAATGACTCAGTGAGAGATGGTCCTTTTCTTCACTGCCCTTCCCTTCTTCGCTCCCACATACCCCACAAAGAGTTGGTGACCCACCCAGAACTCTTTTGTGGGGTCATGGTAGAACAACAATGCTGTTTTTGGGTAAAGCCGGTGGAGACGCTTCTCTTCCTTAGAAGGATGCAGTGGAGCAAAGAAGGGGAGAAACGTGATGGACTGACCCAGATGGAAAGGGGTCACAAACTTTGGTTAAAAGGATGTTTGGGTGTGAAGCACCACCTTGACCGGGAAAGACATAGGATAAGGAGGGGAGAAAGATAACGCCTTCAGTTCACTCACCCTCCTGGCCGATGTCATTTCCACTAAAGAAACCCTTCTTCCTCTCCTGGCTCGTGTTAAGTCAGGATCCCCCGCTGATATCGGTCCATCCAACGCCCTGAGTAAAATTTTCTCTGATTCGTTCTTACCCCCCTCACCTTTATGAATGATTCCCTTAGACAAGGTATAGTCCCCACTCCTCATAAAGCGGCCAGCATCACCCCCATCCTAAAGAAGTCTGGGGCTGACCCCTCCCTCCCCGCAAATTATCGGCCAATTTCCCTCCTCCTTTTCCTGGGCAAGGTCCTTGAGTCCTACGTCACCCAGGTACTCAGCTCCTTTGTGGAAGACAGTGGGTATCTTGCTTCTTGCCAGTCCGGCTTTCGCCCTCGACATTCGACCGAGAAGGTCGTCATCTCCGTTCTGGACCAGCTCAGGGAGGGATTGGATACAAACACCCCTCAGGCCCTCGTCCTTCTAGATCTGTCCGCCGCCTTTGACACGGTTGACCATTCAATCCTTTTGTCCCGTGTCAAGGCGGCGGGCTTGGGGGGCTCGATACTGGCCTGGCTTGGCTCCTTCCTGAGCGACCGGACCCAGGCCGTCCATCTGGCTGACTTCTCTGCTCTCCCTTGTAAAGTGCAGTGCGGTGTCCCCCAAGGGTCTTCCCTTTCCCCTCTATTGTTTAATTTGTATATCTTTCCCCTTGTTTTTGCACTACAACAGATGGAGGTCACGGTGTATAACTACGCCGATGACCTCCAGCTCATTTTTAATCTTTCCTCCTCACCATCCGGTATCCACAGTTTCCAATCGTCATGCTGTTTATCCGGGATTGGATGAGTTGTAACCAACTCAAACTCAACCTGGATAAGACTGAGTTAGTCTTGACCGGTGGCAGCGGCAGCCCCTGGTCCCCCACCTTTTGCCCCTCCTCTCTTGGTCCCCCTCCTTCTCCCTCAGCCTCAGTTAAAACACTAGGTATTACATTAAATCAACATCTCACACTTCACTCCCAGATCAATTCTGTTGTTTCCTCCTGCTTTTTGATTCTCCACATTATCCGGAAGATCTCTAGATTTTTCTCTCTCCCGGCCCTTAAGCTGATCCTTATGGCAATGGTTCTATCGCGGCTGGACTACGGGAACATCGTGTATAACGGTGTTCCCGCTTATGCCCTTCAACGCCTCCAGTTAGTGCAGAATCAGGCCGCCCACCTGATCCATGGCTTACCTAAATTCCATCATGCCACCCCGTTACTTAAAGCACTACACTGGCTACCTATTAAGGAGCGGGCCCTTTTTAAGATGGGGTGTATGACTTTTCAAGCCCGTGCAGGGACGGCCCCCGCCTTCATCTCCTCTGCAATCCAGGCCTATCACCCTACCAGAGAGCTGCGCTCTTCCTCTAAATGCATTCTCTCGGTTCCTCGCTTTAAGAAATGCACAATGGGAGGATTGAAAGTTTCCGTCCTGGCCCCTTCCTTTTGGAACACTCTCCCGCTTGCCATGAGATCAGCTACCTCCTACATGAGTTCCGTAGAGCCCTTAAAACTTTTCTCTTCCGGCAAGCTTTTTTGTCCTAGGTACCTGCCTTCTTGCCCGTGGTGTTAGCATCCTCCAGCTCCAAGGAACCACATGGTATACGTGCGCTTTACAAATTCTTTTAAATTCAAATTCAAATTCCACCAAGAAGGCTGTTTTGATGGTCAACAGCCAGGGTAGACAATTGTGTAAATGCTCAAAGGGAGGGCACATCAGTTAAGACAGGAGCAAATTAAAGTCCCACTGTTGCATAATAAAGGGCGTAGGTGGAAATAGGTGAGCCAGCCCATTCAGAAAGGTGATTTGAAGAGAGATGGCTGGTCTGGCAGCCACGAAATAGCAGACAGACTAGAAAGGTAACCCTTGAGAGTTCCCAAGGCAGAGCCCTGCTGGGCAATGGTCAGAATGAACAAAAGGACAGTAGAAAGAGAAGCAGAAAGATGCTCAAAAGACCTTTCTGTACAGTATAAAATAAATTTCTGCCAATGGCAGGCATATACCGTCCTAATGGAAGGCCACCTGGCCGCCAGAATAATGTTACATACTTTGGGAGGAAGGTCAAAAGCTATCAACTGTTGTCCCTCAATCTCCATGCATGGAGGTGCAGACTTGACAGGTTAGGGTGAAGAATCCCCCTCTGCTGCTGCGATAGAAGATCCTCCCAAAGGGGCAACCTGATCAGAGGATCGATGCTGATTCTCGAAAGCTCTGGATACTAGACTCTCCTCACCCAGTCCAGAGCCACAAGGCTGACTTGGGCACGGTCACTCCTGATCTTCCTCAGAAACCTGGGCAAGAGTGGTATGGGGGAAAAGACATACAGCAGGCCTGAGCTCCACTCGTGATGAAAGGCGTCGCCGAGCGATAGCCGCCTTGGAAACTCCAGCGCACAGTACTGCTGACACTGCGTGTTCTTTTCCGAGGCGAATAAATCTTACCAAGGTTCTCCCCACTGCAGAAAGAGACCTTGCACCACCTACGACTGGAGACACTATTCATGATCCAGCAGGCATCAACGGCTGAGTTTGTCTGCCCTGGTGTTCAGAGAACCTGCCAGGTGTTGAAACACCAGGGTTATGCCGTGCTGTTCCAGCCATATCCAGAGACTCAGGGCCTCTCGACAAAGGATCCAATACCCCAACCCGCCCTGCTTTTTGCAATGCCACATGGTGGCGGTGTATCTGTGAACACTTGCACCAGCTTCTCCTTGAGAGAGGGAAGAAATGCCATCAATGCCAATTGAATTGTCCAGACCACCAAAAAATGTATGTGGAGCCCCATCTCTGCCGGAGACCAGTGTCCCCTGATCTTCACCTCTCCCAGATGGCAGCCCCATCGCATAAGTGACACATATGTCACAATTGTGAAACTGGTTGGGGAAGGGAAAGGAGTCTGCCATTGACCCAATCTTGGTTTGTCAATCACCACTGCAGATTTCTCGCGTTTCCTTCCGAGATATGGACCAAGTCGGTGAGATTTCCTCTATGCTGTGCCCATTGGAACTTCAGGTCCCACTGCAGAGAACACATACGCCACCTGGCATGCTTTACCAACAGGATGCAGGAGGCTGTAAGGCCCAACAGCCTCAGAGTTAGTCTCACCGAAATCCAGGATAGAGGCTGAAACATCAGAATCATAACATGAATAACCTGGACTCACTGCTCGGGAGGATAGGCCCGAAACTGCACTGTGTCCAGAACTGCCCCAATCAAAGGGAGCATCTGAAAAGGAGTCACGTTTATAGAGAACCTGAGTGATGCAGGAGGTCAGCCGTTGTGTGAAAGTGGGAGATGACCTCCTCCGGTGAGGACGCCTTCAACAGCCAGTCGTTGAGGTAGGGGAAGACTAACACACCTAACCTGCGCAGATGAGCTGCGACCCCCGCCAATCAACTTGGTGAACACCCGAGGGGCACTGGTAAGGACAAAGGGGGGCATGGTAAACTGAAAATGGATGCGGTCTACCTTGAACCGCTGGTAAGGCCTGTGGCCAGGTAGGATGGAGATGTGAAACTACACATCCTGCAGGTCCAAAGCTACCATCGAGTCTTCTAGGTTGAGGGCAGACAAGACCTGAGCCAGAGTGAGCATCTTGAGCTTCTCCTTCTTGAATTTCTTCAGAATCAGAAAGTAGTGGGAATAACAGCCACTGTCTTCTTCTGAAACAAGGACCCTTTCTAAAGCTCCTGTGGCTAAGAGAGCTTTAACTTCCTCGTGGAGCAACCTTAGATGATTTTCTGTCAGCCGTTTCTGATTTGGCAGAATGAGAAGAGGAAAAGAGAGGAAAGGCAGAGAATAGCCCTCTCACGTTCCCGCATAGCTTGGGCAGTCTGTGCAGGACTGTGGCAGGGATAGGGCTGATGCGGCTGGAAACCTCTTCCATTGCCTCAAAAGGGGCAAAAGGAAGACTGACCACGAGGAGTGGAGGAGAAGCCCAAGGATCTGGCCGTAATTGAGAGTCCTCAAACCTGACCAGGGCAGAGTCTGCCATTTCCCCAAAAAGACAGGTTCCATCAAAGGGCATGTCCATCAGATTGGCTTAGACATCTCCCGAGAAGCCAATTATTCTAAGCCAGGCATGGTGTCTTAAAGCCACTGACGTTGAAATGTACCTGCCTAGCAAATACGTTATATCTAGGCCACAGAGTATGGTGAATTTTGCTACATCTCTCCCATCCTCGTCAGCCTGGGAGAGCACAGCCTGAGCCTCCTATGGGACCTGTGGCAGCACGTGCGTAACCGACTCTCAAAGGGAATGGGAGAAACAGCCCAATGAGCATGCAGTATTCACCGGCCACATTGACGGGTTGGAGGAAGAAAACAACTTCTTCCCAAATGAGTCCAGCCTTTTGGAGTCCCTATCCAAATGGGTGAAAGAGAACGCACCCTGGGATGTAGAGGCCTGCACCACCAAACTTTCTGGGGTGGGGTGTTGACTGAGGGACTTTGGGTCACCCAGAGATAGGCGATGGCAGCATGCAATTGTCCTATTCACAGGAGCCCCTGTGCTATGCTTGGACCAGGTACCTAGAAGGACGTCCGTAAGAGCCTTATTAAAGGGCAAAACTGGTTCAGAAGTGAAAGCCCCTGGTTGAAGCACCTCGTTCAGGAGATTAGTCCTTACCTGCACTGAGAGCAGCTCTAGTCCAAGGACCTCAGCTGCCCTCTTTACCACCATGGCATAGGATGCTCCCTCTTAAGTAACCACTGTTGGCAGAGAAAGCATGCCAGTATCTAGGGAAGTGTCTAATCCACTGGCCTTCACAAGTTCCCGATACCAGTCTAAGTTCTACTCAGATACATACTGGTGTTCAAGACGGTCCATATACCTTCCTCCAATTCCTTTCCTGAGCCTAATACAGCACATCCTCAAAGTGCTCAGGAGGCAACATAGAACCCCTGGGTTCAATCGACGTCAGAATCGGCGTATGTGTTGTGCGTATGTGTGTGTGTTTATATATATATATATTCACTGAAAAAACCATAGGTGTCAGGGACGTTATAGTTAGAAATTATGCATTTAAAAAACCTTAGAAATTCACTGAAAAAAACATAGCTTTCAGGGACTTTATAGTTAGTTGGACATTTTACTCACAGAAAACCATAGAAATTCCCCTGTTATAGTTAGTTGATCTAACTATAACTCGCGCCCCTGCAATGCACTGCTGATGACGTCACATATTACATCATCCATGACATGGTCAGTGACATCACTGATGACATCACTGATAACTTCTCAAATGACATCACTGATGACGTCATCCAGTGACTATGTGTTTCTATAAAATGTAAATATGTTATATATATAACTCCTATATATCCCTATATCGTGTTAAGTTAGCATAGGTACGTTTGAGATTTAAACGCCATTTTTCCTTTCTTGCAACTTCTGCACACGACCCTCATTTGTTGACTTAGCTTTCAACCTAGTAGTTTGCCGTGGTGAATGTGAGAATAATATGTTATTGCTCTGATATCTGCTTTGTTTAATAAAACATGTCTGCACGGAGAGTGCTGAAGTTTCAGGAGCAACACGATATGGAATTGTTATGAGGTCTGATCTCCACGCCTTCATAGTCATAACACAAGTGCAGCCTTTGCCAACTTGGGCTTGAGGCGGGATTGATATTGCTTTGCACAAGAATTGTTAACACACTTGATGCGGTGCACATGCAGAGAGAGCTGGTGTATGCTGATGTGATTCCTTCATGCTAGGACACTAAGGTATGGGCCCGCCCTAAAACAACCCAAAGAGACCTTCTTAGATAATAATATAATATATGTGTTAGGGAGGGTGAGATATAAGTGTTGTTAACTCTTATTCATTACAGCATGTTAACATGCTGTCACCATTCGCTTTTTATGTCTTAGTAACTATGCTGATAATTTTGCTACTGATAATAAGTATACTTGTATTATCAAAGATACTGCGCCTGAGAAGACGGCATTAGTAAATAAACATTTCAAATGCACATGTGTCTTCTTTACTCCATGTTCTGGTTTGTAATGATAATATAACGAAAGAGTGTTCATGAGTCCCACGTACCCTGAGGTACTGTAAGTTCATGTTCTGGTTTGTCTAAACATTGGGTGTTTGATATGTCCAATGAGACACTGTAGCTAGCTCGGTAAGGGGTGAGTTGGTTGCTAAGGTAAGTTTTGGGACATCCTAATTTGCCGAGGTTCCACTCCTCTGTGCACAGTTCTGTGTGAGTACAGAAACCCTGCAACATGGCGCCCAACGTGGGGAGCTTGATTCTTACTTAAACGGTTTCTTTGAATTACTACCCAGTTGTGCTACAAAGTATTCTTTGTGTTTTCTTGTTTCCAATTCTGTGATGGCGGCAGCGGTGGCTATTGCGCAGCATAGTCGCGTAGCGATACGCAACCATCTTCAGACGTACCAGGTCCCAGTGGATGGGATGGCTGTGATTTTCGTGGTGAGTGCGGATCCGGCGTATCCTTACGAGTTGTTTTACTCTTGGGTTACGTTTCCGGCTGTGGACGCTAATTCTGGTTTGTACCACTCCTACACCGCCTCGGATGTCCCGGCTGAATATACGCCATACAGGGCATTGGAAATACCTATTGATCATTGGCAGCATCGAGTTTGGTTTGATGGCGCCCTCCCCCACTCTTTGTCCCGTGCGAGGTTAGGTCCACTCTCAATTCCAGGTACTAATTGGCCTGCGTTGGGTGGCTTTACCCCGCACCCGAATCACGGGGCTTGTACCCTGGCAGAAATTCGCAGGCTGCATGTAGTTTCCATTTCCGTGATTCGTGCTTTAGTGCAATACATCGGTCGACATCTTCCTGGTGGTCCCCAGGGGGGTGCGGCCGCTCCCGTGGAACGAGGCGGAATGCGTCTCAATCCTGTTATGGTAAATTCGGTTTTTGGTGCGCGTCCTGTTGACAACGATGACTTCCCTTTCTGGCTAGCAGAACTTCGCCTTGCCACGAAATTCCGTTGCGGTCTCAGCCGCAGCCTCAACCTCAATATCCCATTCGGCGTGAAGCATAATCTTCCGTCGCGGAAATCCTTGAACAATTGGAATATCAGGGAGTTATTGAAACGTGTGTGTCACCGATGAATAATCCCCTTTTTACTGTGAATAAACCTGACGGATCATATCGTTTGGTTTTGGATTACCGGCATTTGAACTCGCATTGCCGTAACTGTGCAGTACAGAATACCCACGGCTCTGCCCTAGTGGATAGTCTAGTGCGTAAGCGTTTCAAGACAACGCTTGACATATCCAATGGTTTTTATGCCCACAGACTGGACAGCTTTAGCTCCCAATGGACCAGTTTTACCAGCGCTGGAGTCCAAAAGCAATTCCGGCGTCTTCCAATGGGCTACAAGAATAGTCCTGGTGTATTTACCGCTCGAATTGTCTCTATTCTGGAGGCACTCGACCCTGATGCTTTTTCGTATGTGGATGACATATATCTCACAGACGACGATATTTGGGAGCATCTGTGTCGTGTAAATTCTCTTGTTTGCAACTTCGCAGACATGGGTTACAAATTCAACTTTGCAAAATCGCACATTGCTGAACACACAGTGTTGTTTTTGGGCTATGAGCTCAACAATGAAGGTAGAGGTTTGGCTCCTCACTTCTTGGAGAAGTGCGCACAATTACGCGCACCAACAACTCTGAAAAAATTACAATCCTTACTGGGCTTTTTGAATTTCGGCAGAACTTACATTCCGGAATATGCCCAGCGTGTCAAGCCCCTGTATGCTTTGATACAACCAACTTTCTCAAAATCATGCTGGCTGCCTGAGCATTCAGCCATTTTGCAATCCTTGCAGGCTGATCTGCTCGCTTCTAAATATTTACTGACTCGTGATAACCACACCAACCTGGTAATAAGAATAATTCCTGGGACGGTGGGTTTCACCTACCTCACTTTTAATGAAGGTGACACAGTACCTATTGCTTACAAGTCACACTTGTACACCTCGGCTGAGATGCGGTTTCCCACCATAGAAAAGGTTTTAACTGCTGTACAGATGGCAATTCTAAAAGAACGTGCTCTGTCACAGGGGAAACGCATGCTAGTGGTAACACCCTGTCCTCATTTAGAGGCAGTCACGAAAGCCAGTGTACCAAATTCAAAGGCTTTGCACCCTCGGTGGATTCAGTGGGCTGCGTCATTGTCATCCGCGGATGTCATGTTTATTTTTGACGCCTCCTTACGGTCACAGGAGTACTTGCAGTATGAATTCGTTCATCCTGCTCCTCTGGCGATGCGACCTTTGGAGGACTTCCATTGCATCATTTACACTGATGGGTCGGCGCAGGTTGCGCATGGCTCTAAACATGCCTACGTTTCCGCATGCGCCATTGTGGTCGGTGCTATGTTGAATGACGAGTTCATTTCCAGGGAGGTACACACGTTGCCCCTGGGCGATTGCACTGCACAATTGGCAGAGCTTCGTGCTCTATTACTAGCTTTGGAGTACGCAGATCCAAGTGTTACTACTCTAATTGTAAGTGATTCTTACTACTGTGTCCAGTCTTACAATGAAAACTTGTTCTTTTGGATTCAAAATGATTTTCATGATTCCAAGGGTAGCACAATAAAACATAAAATGATCTGGGTTCGAGTGGCAGAGCTTAAGGCTATGTTGCCACTCGTTTATGTGATTCATACTCTCGGTCATCAGCGCGTGGGAGTACACGCTCTTGGCAACTCGCTTGCTGATGAAGCGGCGAAATCAGCAGTATCTACATACTTAGTTGCAGCGGTTACTAGGTCTAAAACCAAGATTGATAGCGACATCTTGGCAGCGGTTGCTGCCTCTGAAAAGGGAAGTAAACATCCTTCGGGATTCCCTTCGAAGTATAAATACCACTTAAGTCCCGAAAAGGTTCCTTTTGTGACAATTCCTGATGTTGGGGAACGGCTGATTCCCAACTCGGATCGCAGAACTGACTTGATTACAGCGGCTCATGAAGGTGTGGCGTCTGCGCATGCGGGCGTCTCAGCCACTGTAACGCAACTACAACAACGTTTCTGGTGGCGGGGACTGTACAAACAGACGCGTGATTATGTCCTTCTTTGTGACATATGCCAGCAGATTAAACCTTCAACTGCTACGCGTCCGCCTCAGACTCAGTTGTACATTTCTAATAAACCACTAGGCTGTGTTTATTTAGATCACTGCGGTCCATTTTCATCTGATACTGCGTATAAATACATCTTAGTAGCAGTTGACTCATGCACACGCTTTGTGTGGTTATGGCCACATCGCAGCGCTGATTCCCGGACTGTCATCAGAGATTTGCGTATCTTTATAGGGATTTTTGCCTGTGGTACCTTCCATTCGGATCAGGGTCCGGCTTTCGCCTCTAAGGCGTATAAGGATGCCATGACTTCGATGGGGGTCCAAGTCAAGTTTTCGTCACCCTACAGACCCGAGGGTAATAGTGTAGTTGAACGAATGAACCGTGATTTAAAGCAATCTTTGACAGCCCGAGTTATAGGCACTGGCAGAAACTGGCTGGCCCACCTCTATGGCGTGCAGCGTGCTCTTAATAATCTCCCTAGAAGGTCTCTGGGTGGGCGGACCCCATACGAAATGCTCTTTGGCATCAAGATGTTCGTCCCTGACCTTGACGGTCTAGACTCGGTGGTTCGCGCCACTTCCTTTGACGCAGATGAACATTGCACTGTTTTACAGAATCTACAAAAGACGAGAGACACTCTTGCAAAGGAACATTTGCCCTCCACATCGGATGATGCGTTGCAGATCCCGGTAGTTGGCTGGCTACCCCAAGTTGGAGAACTGGTTCGAGAGAAGATCGACAACAAGAAAGAGTTTGGTCCCTCCTATCGAGCTCCAGTCCCAGTGCTTGGAGTGAAGGGCACAAGAACAGTCATTCTACCACCACTTCCAGGTCGTAAGGAAAACAGGTTTATTTCTATTGACAATGTCAAGATACACAGAGTGGCCGATTCTTCTTAGCATGACACCGGCTGTTTCCTGTCCTTCCATTGTGAGAAATTCGATTATGCCCACTGCTTCTAATAATGAACCTGAGGTGGCCATCGAATTACCTGCTGTTTCCAGTCCATTATTGAATAATTTACCAGGAACTAACCTTGATGAGACAGACTATACATACCCCACTGATTTGTCCATGCCTGACCTACAAGCTCGTTTAGCCACGGAATCCAGATTTTCATTTGACTCTGCTTCACTTGCCTCGAAAAAACCCTCTAAAATTGCAGTATATGCCAGCCTGTTTAAAAAACATTTTTTGATACCTCCTTGGATATACATTTGGCTGGTCCTTTTTTCAGTTTACCTTTTTATGTCAATTGGTTTTGTGTTTTATTTTTTTCGGATTATGAATGGACACTATGTCGAGGAGAGAACTTGCATTACTCATTTAAATGGAACATTGGCCCCACTTTCCTCTTCACATTCTACACACAGATTAAAAAGAGACTTGACTTTGGTTAACATCACAGCATGGCCTGTTCTGGATGGAATCGCGTGGGATGCAGTTCGTTTTCAGATTCATGGTCCAACGGAAGTCGTTAATGTTCCTAATGTACTGAGAGTTAATATGGGGGATGTGGTGAAACAAAACATTCGTTCTGATGATTGGGATGTTAATGCTGTGGAAAGTTTGTTTTCTGATTTGAAATATTATGCTGCTTTTGATGCTGAGGATTTATATTTAGAATCTGCTAATTATGGTGAATTGTTCTGTTACCAACATTATGGCAATCACTTCTTACACAAGACATCTTCCCGAAGGGATGCAGTTAATTTTACTCAGTGGGAACATTGCCCAGCACCAACACAAGGGAGTTCAGAAACGTTTCTTAAAAAGTATACTTATTTCACTGACTTTAATCAGTCCAATCCCGAGTCCTTTTATTTTAAATTTCAAACACAGCCATTGTCCAAGGTTCGACTTACAAATACAAAATTGTTATATTCAAAGGCCTTCCTGGATAAATTAGTTACTGGAGGGTATGAGTTATGGAAGGATACCATAGACCTTAAATCAGTTTGGGGCTCAAGGGCCTGGCAGGTACAAGGCACTGAGGCTTTACACCGTGCATGTCTCATCCCAAATCATATGTGGTTTTTAAATGAAACCATTTCCCAGACCACGTGCTTTGGATTGGCTACATCTAAAAGGTTAAACACCCCGTCTTTCCCGGAGTTGGAGGAATATGAGAATTGGAGTAATTTTACTAAATTGTCCATTAGAGAAATACAGGCTCTGCTTCTGAATTCCTCCTTTAACATTTCCAGTATGAATCCCAAGGGTTGGCTGCTTTGGCACCGTAGTGCTGATTCTTGCCAAAAAAGATTTTTAAATATAACTGACGGGTTTAAGACTGTTAGATCTGATCCCCGTTTTGATTTGAGTCATACTGTCACCTCTTACTCTGTGGGCAAGTTGTGTCAAGCTTGGCTGAAACATTCAACTTTACCTGCGGTTAAGTATCACCTTTCCAAACTGAATGCAGACGTGGATTTGAATGATTTCATTAAGGGCCCAGCTAGTGGCAGGTCGAAAAGATGGTTATATGGTGTTTACAATGAAATTTGGAAACTCTCACAGATTGAGGCTGCTTCACGCCTTAGGGCTATTGATCAGGCAAATCTTGAGAAAGTGCTTGCAGTTGTTGACAATAGCATTAACGTGCTTTCCTCTAGAATTTACACATTAGATAATATTGTGTCGTCTGTTGTTGATATTGTACATGATGAAGTATCTGTATTATACCATGGTCAAAATCAATTACGCTCAATCATGCAGTTTGCATGGACACTTCAGACTCTGAAAATGGGTAAAGTTCCCTGGGGATACATGAACGTTTCTTCTTTATTTGCACCGTTTAATTTGACAGACAAACAACGCTTGCTTTCAATGCGTGATGCTTCCTTTTCTATGCTACATATTGAAAGGTTGGAATCTTTACCTTTTTCTGTGGCAGAATCCACCGCTGCTACGTGGCTTATCCACGGTTTAATAACACTGCCTTTTGCTTTATATAAGTTTTCAAATTGTATGAAATATGTGCCAATAGGTCGTTTTGAACCCTTAGGTAGCGGTTTTCTTCATGAGGTCTGGTCACTCCCATACACATACAGATGTTTCAAGGATGACCAAGAGGTTTATCTAACAGGGGATGAGTGCACTGAGACGCCAGATCATTCTTTAATGTGCAGACACATACAGTTACACGGTTCATGTAATAAGGACCGCCCGAATATGGCTTGCGTTTTACAGGGCACGCCAGTTCCTGCTATCATCCCCACGTTTAAGTTGTTAGAGAATGGTAGTTATTTAATGCTCAATAATGAAAACTGTTGTGGTTTAATTAAAGGTATAGCTTTCATAGTAACAGTTAGTGAGCGAGTTATTTGCTGCAGAAATGTTCTTTATCCTCCCACACGTGAACATAGGGAGTCTTCCATTTGGCCACAGATACCGACCTTGGGAGCAGAATTCAGCGGCATGGCTAGAATAAGAGCTCTATTGTCCCAGAAAGAGGTGGCCTTGAGCTCGGCCCGTGAAACTTTCGTGCTTCACATTGCTAACACCCGCACGGAGGTTCAGGCTCTTTTAAACACTGATTTGCCCTTGCATTTCGGAGCCATGGTCCGTTCTATCTTTAACGCATCCTCCACAACGGGCCTAGCACATTTTTTTAAAGTTGTTAGCGGTGGTCTCGTGACTTCCTTTGAGAAGATTTTTGGAGTCATCCCTGCTTTCTTCCATTCTATTTTTTCATCCTTATTTGGAGGGTTCCCGTTTTTACTTGCTTTAGCGGCTGGCGCTTTGGTGGTTTTCTGCCTTTTTAAATATGGATGCCCTTCCTGTGCAAGTCCACGCACAGCTACTACTGACGCGGTTTCGCAACCGCATGCTTGATTATTATGGCACACTGCCGTTGGCGACTCTAAGCACGGCTTTTGGATTATCTTTTCGGTTCTCCTATTTCACCTGTGTCCAGCCTGTATTTCGCTGCCTGACCTGTGATTTCCTTTGGGCCATTGATTTGTGTCTCTGCGGACCAATATCTGCTGACGTCGATTTTGATCAACTGATGAGTCCTATCATTGCTCACGAGTTGGTTTGTTCTGACGAAAGGATTATGGCCTTGGCGGTGGCACATGGACTAATGGGTCCCTGGGATGTGTTGTCGGCAGCGCGAAGTTTCTTGGAACGAAGTTTTCTTGAAAACCCACCGAGCTGTCCTCTGATGGTTATAGAGGATCCGGTGCTGAAAGATCACGTATGTTCCTTTCATCTTTTAAATTGGATGGCTGAACTGTTTTCGGATGAGGACAGTGACTTCCTCCTGGAGGCTGTTGCAGCTTACTTTTCATATACAGTCTTATCATAGACACTGCCTCATATTGGCATGCTGATTGATAGCATTTCCTTGATTTTATTGACTTTTGGTCAAGACATTTTATTTTTGCTTGCCTATTGGCTTGAGCCACATTATATTTCTGGCTATTTTTTAGCATTAGTTTTTATTATTGAATTTTTTATTCATGCTCGTTTATAAATGGATTCTGCTCTCATGTGATGGCACTTCTGTTACCTTATTTAGTCCGTTCTCGGATCATGGGGGGGTGTTGTATAACTCCTATATATCCCTATATCGTGTTAAGTTAGCATAGGTACGTTTGAGATTTAAACGCCATTTTTCCTTTCTTGCAACTTCTGCACACGACCCTCATTTGTTGACTTAGCTTTCAACCTAGTAGTTTGCCGTGGTGAATGTGAGAATAATATGTTATTGCTCTGATATCTGCTTTGTTTAATAAAACATGTCTGCACGGAGAGTGCTGAAGTTTCAGGAGCAACACGATATGGAATTGTTATGAGGTCTGATCTCCACGCCTTCATAGTCATAACACAAGTGCAGCCTTTGCCAACTTGGGCTTGAGGCGGGATTGATATTGCTTTGCACAAGAATTGTTAACACACTTGATGCGGTGCACATGCAGAGAGAGCTGGTGTATGCTGATGTGATTCCTTCATGCTAGGACACTAAGGTATGGGCCCGCCCTAAAACAACCCAAAGAGACCTTCTTAGATAATAATATAATATATGTGTTAGGGAGGGTGAGATATAAGTGTTGTTAACTCTTATTCATTACAGCATGTTAACATGCTGTCACCATTCGCTTTTTATGTCTTAGTAACTATGCTGATAATTTTGCTACTGATAATAAGTATACTTGTATTATCAAAGATACTGCGCCTGAGAAGACGGCATTAGTAAATAAACATTTCAAATGCACATGTGTCTTCTTTACTCCATGTTCTGGTTTGTAATGATAATATAACGAAAGAGTGTTCATGAGTCCCACGTACCCTGAGGTACTGTAAGTTCATGTTCTGGTTTGTCTAAACATTGGGTGTTTGATATGTCCAATGAGACACTGTAGCTAGCTCGGTAAGGGGTGAGTTGGTTGCTAAGGTAAGTTTTGGGACATCCTAATTTGCCGAGGTTCCACTCCTCTGTGCACAGTTCTGTGTGAGTACAGAAACCCTGCAACAATATATGCCAAGGTGTATTGAAGAATGAATGGGTGTCTAAGAGTCAGGATGGATGATTTAGTAGGTGTGTGACTCACTGTATAAGTGAGTAATTAATTATGTCTTACTTAATGCATGTGTTAGCGACTAATGCACACATTCACACAGTTTAGGTTATCAGTTAGTGTGTAAGCGGTTGCATGGGTTGGTTAGCAGCTAAGTAAGGATCTATATGGGCTATTGATTGGTTGTCTGAGTGTCTGTATGGGTGCCTGAGTGTCTGTGTAGGTGGGTGGGGGGTGTGACTCTGTGCATAGATGTGTGAGTGGATAATTCACTGGGTATATGTGTTCAAGACTGTATCTGTGAGGGGGTGTATGGATGGGTGTGTGTGTGTATGGGTGTGTTGATGAGTGAATGGATGCCTCACTGGTACATGTGTGAGTAACTGCATATGTGAAAGCATTATGGAGTGTATAAATGACCACATGTGAGAGTGACTGATTGTGAGACTGCCTGTATGGATCAGTATGTGCTTATATTAGTTATTTTATTAGAGTGTAAGTATGTGTTAGTATATGTTTAAATAAGTGAGGTGGTATGTATATACCTGTACAGGTGAGTAAATGAAAGTGTGATTGATTATTTCCATGACTGACTAGGTGTGTGAATAACTCTATCAGTGAGAGGCGGTGTGTGAGTGTCTGTATAGATATGTGAGTGCATATGATAATGCTGTATTGATGGCTGACTGTATGTATGAGTGACTGTATTGGTGAATGAGTGGATGTGTGTGTAGACCTACAAGTTACTGAGTGGATATGTACTAATTGGTATTGGTATGTTAATAGTTTCCAAAATTATAGTCTGTATTTTAGAGTGGGTGTATCAAGTGTTATATTAGGGTCTGATGAGGTGCATCAGATTTTCACGTGGATGATGTCATCAGTGATGTAATTTGAGATGTCCTCAGTGATGTCGTTGACCGTGCCATGAATGATGTAATATGTGACGTCATGAGCAGTGCATTTCGGGGGCGCGAGTTATAGTTATCTCAACTAACTATAACAGGGGAATTTCTAAGGCTTTGTAAATGCATAATTTCTAACTATAACGTCCCTGAAGCCTTTGGTTTTTTCAGTGAATTTCAAAGGTTTTTTAAATGCTAATTACTAACATCAACCTTTAACTGGTGTAAGAAGGCCGACTATCTACAGCATGAATTGGACCCAACTCGCAGCCACATCTAAAGACCAACACATGATACAGCGACTGATCAAGCATCTCCGACACCCAACAACGCTACAACACTCAGCGACACAACCACCAGAACCTTCCCCCAGACCACACCCCCCACTACCACCGACGCAGCCCAAAACAGGACAACAGACCTTCCCAAAATGCCATGGCCCCTTAGCCGCACAATAGCTGAATGTTGGGAGATGTGGCAACCAAGTATGTGTGAAGGAGGCAAGTCGCCCATCAATAATAATGCACACAATGCCAAGTGTACCAGTGATGTGCTGCACAGACCTCACTATGTAAAGCACAAACCTCTTCATGTGGAGATATAGTATTGATAACCATGTTACGTCAGGCAGTGGGAAAAATCTTGGTCATGTAGCTGTGTTGTCCCCCTGGAAGCAGATGCGGAATGGGCTGGTCCAACGTACGCCACTCCAGGGTAGGAGTATGAATAAATAGGCCAGACTCTGGGCGTGGTTCACTTGTGGTAAGGCCAACAAGTCTGCAGAGCTGCGGCCCTCACCCAGCCACGTGGCTGCCGCCACAACCACAGGCCTCCTCGACACAGGCCCCCTGCGAACCCAGCGGCACAGCATCGCAGACTTATGCCTTTGATCTACACTGTGGACAGCAGGGCTCACAATTCAGATGCAGTGGCGATTTCAGATGACACACTCCAGTAAACAAGACATGTTGCTCCCAGTGAGACCCGCACAGACCATGCATGATTGCAGCCTGCGGACACGCTTTGTGCTTCAGGTGCTACTAACTCACTGCGCCAAAAGTCATCGACACGTGGCCTTATCAAGGCAGAATTTATTCGATAAAAGACATTGTTCCCAGTGCGGCCCGCATGGACCACGTATCATCGCAGAGTACTCCATGTGCCACTAACTGTGCAGCTCAACTCAACGCCACGTGGCTGTGTGCCTATCCTGACCAAGGCCTCCGGCCTACACCCGAGTTAACACGGTTCACAATTCAAGATTAGTAGCGACGCAAATTGTGCAAGAGACTATAATGGGTTAAGAAGACCAAATGCTCTCAATCTGTGCAAATCAAGTCAACGTCAAGTGCCTGTGCGCCTTTGCTCACCGCTGCCTCCGGCCTACACTGTGGAAGACCGTAAACACGTGGTGGCATCAGACTCCCTTCATTCAGTGAGTGATATTTGCATATAGAGGGCCAGCAAGACGTGGTGCCACTGAACCTGCACTATGCAGGCCGGTGGAGCCAGCAACGTATGCACGTGGCTGTGGGCCCATGCTCTTTTTTTTTGTTGATCATTTTATTTTGTCAGAAAACAGTAAAAAACACAGTACGAAAATACCAAGAAGAAACAAATCAAATACCAATAACAAAGCTTACAATCAATCCTTGATTACTGGTTACAATTTTACCTCCTTAAAACACACAATAAATTATTTGTTCATAATTTCATATCCATTTTGATACAGGGGACCACCATTTCTGACTAAATATCTTTCTCCTCCTGCCTTTTGACTTATACATTGCCATCTCTAGATGATATATCGATAGTAGTCTGGATTGCCAATTATTAAAAACAGGTGGATCTACATCAAGCCATTGAGTTGTTACACATAGTCGATAAATTGACATACATATGAAAATAAACCCTTCCTACAATTTAGACCTGCCCCCCCCTACATTATCTTGCAAGCCAAATATAACCAGTTCCGCCGATAATTGTATACGAATGCCTAAACTAATATTAAAAAAATATTCTATATCCTTAATAAACTTACTCAGTTTAGGACTTTGAAAGAACATATGTATAGCATCTGCGGCGACTTCCCCACATCGATTACATTTGCTTCCTCTATCAGAATTCCATTTGGCTATTTTTCCAGGGGTATAGTGTAGATCAAATATTGACATGAAATGCTGACTCTTCAGCGACCCATTAAATAATACTTTCATAGGCACTTCAATTATTCTTTCCATGTCAATTTTTTCCACCACTAATCTACCTTACCATTTGTCCTCCCAAACCGATATATCATCCTCTAAATTATTAATAATTAGTTGATAAATAGGACCAATTCTTGATCTTAAGCGAACAGCTTCCAGAATTTTGACTTTAATTAATATAACCTGATTTTGAGATATTTTCTGTTCGACAAAACTACGAATCTGAAGATATTTAAAAAACTCAGTTTGTGCTATATTATATTTCTGTTGTAAAAATAAAAAAGAAACTACCTGACCGCCTTGAATTAAATCCCCCAAATGACGTATACCTCCCCGGTTCCATCTGATCATTACTTGGTCTCTAAAGATGTCTGGTAATAAGGGACAATTACTTAAGGGAGTATAATAACTCAAATTCAATTGTAAGCCAAATCTCTTTTTTACCTTACGCCATATGTCAAAGGCCGTCAAAATAATTTTAAATTTGGTCTTTTTGTAGTAGCTAGGTTCAATTATACGTACTAAACATTGTCGGACCTCTTCACCCAGTACCATCTCGTATATTGAAGGGCTAAATGCCTCCTCCCTATCAACATCTGGTAACAACAAGAGCCCCATATGTTGCAATAAAGCAGCCCAATAATATAAGCGAAAGCTAGGTATCCCCCAGCCTCCTCTGACTCTAGGTAGTATGCACCATTTCATGGCCCTCCTAGTCGTGCGGAAGTTCCACAAAAACCTACCACACATTCTATCGATTTGTGCAAAGACAGCCGCAGGGACAAGTAAAGGAATCGTACGGAATAAATACAAAAACTTTGGAAATATGAGCATTTTTAAAACATTACTACGCCCGTATAAAGAAATATGAAGATTATTTAACCGCTCTAAGGTCTTCTTCGCTGAGCCTAAAATTAGGTCAAAATTTAAACGAACAATCTCATCTATTTTTGGTGAGATTTTAATTCCTAAATATATGGCACTTGAATCAAAATCCATATCATTTTGACGCCCGCTTCTGAATGAAGTAATTGTGTCTTTGCTACATTCAATTTAGACCCCGACTGTCCACCAAATATGTCTGCAGCTTCCACTATAATGGGCATCGCCTTCTTAATGTCTGCCGTAACTATGGCAATGTCGTCCGCATATGCGAACACCTTGTATGCTACATTATGTATCCTGACAGGTTCGATTCCAATGTTGTTTTCTAGTCTATTTAAAAAGGGCTCAATGTATAACGCAAATAACAAGGGGGAACAGGGACAACCTTGTCTCGTCCCCCTTGTTATTACTATATTTCCGGGAAGCCTACCCGAGATACGGATAGAGGCCTTTGGCTGAGCATACAGAGCCTGAATTGCCATTATAAATTCTCTCGGGAAACCATTCCAAATTAAGACAGACCATAAAAACCCCCAGGAAACCCTGTCAAATGTTTTTTCGGCATCTTGCAGGGCTATCGCTACAGGGGAATTAGTGGCTTGAGACCAATCTAACATGGAAATAATTATTTTAATATGGTCTGTTGTGTCTCGATTCTTTATAAACCCATTCTGTCTTTAAAAACCAGACTGGGCATTATATCATTTAACCTATTGGCAATTATTTTAGAATAGATTTTGCAATCTGCATTAAGCAGTGAAATTGGTCTATAAGACCCCATATCCAATTCTGACTTAACCTTTTTCTTAAAACAGCTTCCGACCAAGAATCAGGGGGTTAACCATAAAGGATTGCTGACATACTTCTACTAGTTCTTTTTTAAGGATATGTCTAAAAGTGCGGTAAAACTCTAAAGAAATGTAAATGTGGGATACTTGTAAAGCGCACTGTTACTCTACCCGAGTGTCCTGGCGCTGTAGACCGCTGGGGAACCCGTCCTGGTTTTCCCTGTGAGATGGTCCCTTTCTGGGTATCTCCAGGGTGAAACCAGGCATCCCCGGCGTCTGTGGGGGGCCGTTGTAGAGATGGGGCAAGCTTAATGCCCAGAGTTACCGAGTATGTTCCCTGGTTAGAGTAGGCACTGAGGCGAGAATTATCGAGTCCGTTGACCCTGGTCCAAGACCCTGCCGCGTCGGGAATTGAATCCTGGTCCCGGGCCGTTCTCTGCTTACAGGGCTGCCGCCTCTAACCAGTGAGCCACACCTCTCTACTAATACTGTCAGGGCCTTGCCTGAAGCTAAACCTAGTATAGCAATTTCACATTCTTCCCAAGTTATAGGTGCAGACAAGAGTGTTCTTTGCACTTCTGTAAGTTCTATAGATTCTAAATCTCTCAGGTAATCCCCAACTCTTGAACTCCCTATCTCATCAATCAGAGCACTATACAATGATTGGTAGAAGCATTGAAATGCTTCTAAAACGCGCTCTTTAGTTTCTTGAAGTACACCATTTATATTGATAATCTTGGATATGTCACTAAATGCTGCTTTTTGCCTTAGTCTTTTTGCCAAAATTCTGCCAGTTTTTTCCCCAAATTCATACGCCTCTTTTTTATTTTGGGAGTACTTTACCGCCAATTGATCAGCCATATTGGAGTAAACTGCTGCTCTCTTAATTGTAAGCTCTCTTTGAGCCATGAAAACGTCAAGCCCTTGCCTAATTACATCTGCTAACTTATGTTCTGCTAAAATCACCATTGCACAATCCTTCTTGTTTTTGTCTCGTCTTTTTTTTACGCTGCATAATTGCATAGCTAAGAGTTTCTCCCCTAACAGTGGCCTTAAGAGTGTCCCAAACTATTTTAATCGGAGCCGTCCCTTTATTAAATCTAAAAAACTCCTGAAGCACCTTTGCCATAAATTGGCAATATTCATCATCCAGTAACAGATTTCTGTCAAAAGATCAAGGTCGGATACCTTCTCCCATCTGGGAGTACAATTTAACTTCCAAGATTATGGGATTGTGATCAGAAATAAGTTTAGGTAAAATCTCCAAATTAACTTTTCCTCTAAATTGTGATGAAATGAAAAAATAATCCAGCCGAACAAATTTGCTGTGTGGGGCCAAAAAGAATGTATATCCTGGCTGATCTGCATATGTACTATTCCAGACATCAAATAGCCCATGATCCATCACTAATTCTCGTAAGGCTGTAAATACCCGCTGCTTTCTCCCCATATACAGCTTATTCATTCTAATATCAAAGTTAGCCTCAATATGGAGATTCAAATCACCACATAAAACCACTGGTTGAGGCCACTGAGCCAATTCAGTATTCAAAAACCTCATGAGCTCAGAGTCATCCAGATTCGGACCATACACTGTGCACAACGTAAATCTTTGTTGACCAATCTTAATCTCAACAATTGCCCAGCGACCCCATTTGTCTTCCAGGAGCCTTATGCATGAAACAAGACCCTGTTACATGAGAATAGCTACCCCTCGCTTCACCCCAGTTTGTTTGAAACAAGCTACCAGGTCTAACCCCAAATTCTTCAGACATCCCCTCTTCCCCCATGCTATATGCATCTCTTGCAAACATAGTATATCAATTGATGACAGCTGCACAATTTTAGCTAACAGATCCCTTTTCTTTAAGTCATTAAGCCCACAGATATTAAGTGAACATATTTTTAATTTTCTATCCATATCTCAACAGAAAGCAAAAAAATGTCCCGGCCTGAAAAACCATAATTATCGGCATTTCTACCATTTTTTTATCTGACCCATCCCAGCGAAATAATTTTTGAAGAAAACATAAGCTTAGTTTGAAGACCATCATGATTGTTGCTGATTTTTCACCCCCCTCCACCCGCACCCACACCCCTTCCCCTTATCCCCCACCCAGTGACCCATTTCCACCACCCCTCCCACCCTCCCCACTCAACCCAACACATGAGACACAAGGACTGTCAGTCCCTGAAGAGATGGAATGCCCCCCCCCCCTACCGGGTTGGAGAGAGAATACCAAATCTTAATATTTAAAAAAACAAGCTTTTCCTAGACAGTATCTTATACAAAAGAAAGAAACGAAATCGCTGAATACAAGGCCCAACACTGGTTACAGAGAAATCAAAAACTCTTTAGCCTCAATCTCGGAAAAGAAAAACCTTGTCTGACCTTTGGCTATAACTTTAAGTTTAGCAGGATTTTGGAGATAGACAGTTACTCCCTTTTCCTGGAACCCAGGAATAAGCTGGCGCAAATGCCAGCGTTTAGTAACTGTTGCCTGGCAAAAATCAGGTCTGACGAAAAAATTACATTCTTTCGCCAGCCTTTTGTTATCAGGCCTTGCCAGCCCAAAAAAAGCCTCCCTTGCAAGGAAAATATTAAAATGCCCAAGAATAGCTCTTGGGCGGTCTTCTTCGCCTTGCCTGGGTTTCCTCACAGTAAATGGGAATCTATGTGCTCTTGATATCTCTATAGACCAGTCCCAAAGAGTCCGTTCCGGAAATGCCTCAGTAAAGAGTTGACACACAAAATTCCAAACGTCCGCTTCTTCCTTTTTTTCTGGGATGCCTAAAATGCGCACGTTATTGCGTCGAGCTTGATTTTCCAACTCAGACAATTTATAGCTAATGTCATCGCGATGAGCTTTAATAGAGCTTAGTTCCGATTTATGAGCAGCCAGATCATCTTCTAGAGCAGAGATTCTAGATTCGTGCTCCTCTGGTTTTCAACTTCTTAACCGTTGTGACAGGGGAGGCCTCCTTCGATCTTAGCCCATCTGTACTACTACCCTGATCATGGTAGTCTGCCCAGTCTTTGCTTAGATTAGTGCTTTCATCAGATGAATGATCCGACATGGAATAAAAATCATCGACTGCTTCTTGTGACCCAGTCAAATCTTGAGAGGATGTGCCCTCCTGAAGTGACAATACATTAGTCTCTGCCCCCAGGCTATCCACACTACCAAGCAGCTCTCCGGATAAAACAGTCTTGAGGACCACATCTCCCACAATGCCTCTCTCTAAGCTTTCATTACTTAGGATTTCTTTCTCCTGTTCAGAACTAGCTGTTGGCAACATTGTAGCTTTATCGCTTATTTCCAAAGATACAATTTCACGAGACAGGGAAACGCTGTCTACTTCCTGATTCAGTGTATCAATACTGCCAGCGGCTACTGTTATACCACGTGGAGACAGTAATGGGGCACTTTTCAACATCTGCTTCTTGAATAATGCCGGCAAAGTTTGAGCCCCTTTTTTTGTCATACACGTAGCCGCACTCACTTTCATACGTTCACACTTCTTCTGTTTGACATTCGGAACAGTTTGGGGGTAACATTTCCGCCTTCCCCCCTCTCACCGTGTTCGCCTTCTTCATTATCCTCCGCTGGCACCAGTTGAGCTTTTATTTTCCCACCTCGAGTCACTACCTTGGATGGCATTTTTTTAAGTGGCTCCTTGCATGCCTCCACGCCCTCCAGCCACTCTCTGCTGAATGCCGAAAAAAAGAGCAGGGAGCCACCAAGCCGGGGCTCCAATCAAACGGAAAAGCAATAGTCCAGACAACATCCAGCCGTTTTTCCAGCAAGCCGGTGTAGAGCAGCACGTCCGATATGTCCGGCAGAAACAGAGGGCTCCTCCTCAGGCTCAACACGGAACCAGCAACTGGGGAAAAAAAGACATCCGCCTTCGGACACCCAAAGAAGAAAAAGCAACTCCAAATACTTCCAGCACCACAGTGTCACGTCTTTAAACAAAGGTAAACTCACCGCTCGCCGCAACAGTAGCTGTCTTGCTTCTCTCTCCGTGGTGCGGAGCGAGGGAATCGAGCTGCTTACACAGCCCACGCCACAGCCGCCATCTCGCCTCGAGATTTGGGCCCATGCTCAACGCTACCTCTGGCCTACACTGTGGAATACCGGTGACATTTGGTGCCACTAATCGTCTTCAGCATAAGCCGATCCCACATGTGTAACTGTGTCCTGAGTCCTGAATCGCAGTGACCCCAAATCCATGAGACAACCACAGCAGCAGACTCCCTCTGATCAGTGAGGCATATTTCCATATGCAACAGCGGCAACACGTAGTCCCACTAACCGTCTTTAACACAAGCCGATCCCACATGTGTAACTGTGTCCTGAGTCCTGAATGACAGTGACCCCAAGTCCATGGCACCAACCACAGCACCACACTCCCTTCGATCAGTGAGGCATATTTCGATATGCAAGGCCGGCGACATGTAGCCCCACTAACCCTCTTTAACAGAAACCGATCCCACATGTGTAACTGTGTCCTGAGTCCTGAATGACAGTGACCCCAACTTCGTGGCAGCAACCAAAGCAACAGACTCCCTTCAGTCTTATTCGTTGGTCTTTTCTTTAAATAATTTTTTTATATGTAAATCTATACATGACTAAGATTCTTCTTTGTCCAACTGCACAGGGACACTTCCGGGCCCAAGAAGGTTGTTGGGGGTATGTTGGTAATGTGTGAAGAGGGTGCGTTACCTGCTAATGTGGAGAGAGGGAGAGTCAAAGGAGTATCTATCATAGAAACAACTCTGATATGTTGTCACAAATGCCAAGTACAGATGCCAGCTGAAGGACTGAATCACAAAATGATTATTCAATACTTATGTAGTGTGAGTTATGAACAGTTCGCACCCAGGCTCGCAGAGGGACAGCTGCGGCCCATCCGCTTGACTGACAGACGCAGTACTACGAGCCATCCACATCATTGTAGCTATCCCTGCCCTGTTCCGTCATATGCCACGCCACTCTGATTACGTTCTGACGTTGGCCCCACATGCCCAAGTCAGTGGTATAGTTCTCAACATCTCATGGCCACTCCCTGAGGGCAGGTTTGCACACACCACACCCATCCGACACATGTGTCACAGGCCATGTCACCACGCAAATATAATAGATCGACAACGTTGCATCCTTTATTGCCGGTGCTGACTGAATGGCGGACGCTCCACAGGTCTCAACCATAAAGAGTCCATGAAAAGTTGCGCAGAAGATTAGTCGCACCCTTAACTCTTTGGCCGTCAGGGCCCTACCATCCCCTTGGCCCGGACTTCAGATGCACAGGGTTAGTGCCACCCAAAGCTCATGTGGCCATCAGGGGCCTACCACCACGTGGCACGGACTTGAGTCCCACAGGCTTAGCAGCACCAAAACCAGAGGTGGTCTCCGCCATTGATGAATCAGGACTCAGGAACATGTGTGATATCTGCCGGGCCGTGGAGAAGCTGATATGGTTTCCGCCATTCAGGACTCAGCAACATCTGTGAGATCTGCGGAGAAGCTGATGTTGTCTTCGCCATTCATGATTCAGGACTCCACGACATCTGTGAAATACGCGCAGAAGCTGATGTAGTCTCCGTCATTCATGACTCAGGACTCAGCGACATATGTCAGATCCACGGAGTTTAGACTGGCACGTGGAGTGCCCACTGCTGCAAAATCAGGTTGCACCAGGTAATTATTTGCTCATGGATGCGCAGGGGCGGCAGTGTCTTTCTCTCTCTCTCTCTCTCTCTCTCTTTCGCTCTCTCTCTCTCGCTCTCACACTTCCCTCTATCTCTCTCTCACTTCCCCCTCTCTCTCTTTCTCTCTCTCACTTCCCTCTCTTCACTCTCTCTCTCTCACTTCCCTCTCTTCACTCTCTCTCACTCTCTTCAATCCTTTCCTTCTATGTCTCTCTTCCTTCTTCCTTTCTTTCCTTCCCTCTCTTTTTCTCTCTTGCTTGTTTTACCTTCTCTGTTTCTCTGTCTCTCACTCCTTTGATATGCGCATTACACACTTCCTTATTTTGTGCTTTATTTTCCAGGCTCTGTCGTCGACATCCATGGTCCCCAAAGGAGTCTTCTGTCTTGTTGTTTTGTATTATTTTTTTTACAATTTTGTTTATTAGTTTATCGTTTATATATATATGTTAATAAAAAATGTAAAGTTTGAAAATAGTTTATCGTTTATATATATATATATATATATATATGTTTATAAAAAAATAAAGTTTGCCGAAAAAATTTATAACGTTTTTGGTTGTTTTCTTAACTACTGTGTGACTTTTTCTTGTTCCTATTACTGTTATTTGCTGGTATCCACCATGGTGTTACATTTTTGGGGAACGTATCGCAGGAATACTGGTGATGTCTGCAGTTTGCACCAACTTCTGAATACTGTGTTAGATTTATCTCAACTTTAGTTGCAATAAAGTGCTGATAATGAAATGCAGACTAGCCGTTCCCGTGCAAAAAGACATGAGGTGCACCTTTGCGATTTATTCTAAATACTAAAATCCTGTATTCGATTGCACTGAGGTAGTGGCTGCACTTACAGTGTACACACAAAATCAATGACGAAATCTCGTTGTATTTATATTGATTGGGACTAGTGCTTCAGGTACTAGATCTTGACGGGATACACTGCCCAGTTTGTTTATTGTTCTGCACACGAAAAAATCACATCACAACTTTAACAGCAACTGCAATGCGAAACAAATTCTGGTGATAAGCCACGTTAGCACCAGGGATTTTACACCAGCTTTCTGCTGGTGTTAAGCAGGACGACTACCTCCAGCATGAAAAAGAACACAGCCAAGACCCACACCGGAACACACACAGGTGCCTTGGAGTCAATGAGCATGATACAGGGATACCCATGAGGGCCACAAGACTCATCGCAACAACCCCAGGACCACCAACGCCCCCGCAAACCCGCATCTGAGCAAGTGTGTCCCTGTGGTCATTGTGTTAGCATGTTAGCATGATACGCACGGGCCCTGCAACATCACAGTGTGCTGTCTTCACCAGACGTTACCATGTCACCTCAGCGTTGGCAGTGACCCTGGACATGTAGCAAGACACGCATCCTCCTGTATGCACAAGCAGCGAGTGCTGGTCTGGCGTACACAGGTCAGCGCAGGGGTGTGACTATCTGGCATGGGCAACGGGGTGTCTCGGGCATGTCCTTGTGTAGGAAGTGTGGTAAGTGTGTCTTTGTGTTCTGGTGTGGCCTGCCACAAGGGCCGCAGCAGTCGATGTTGTAAAGTGGCACGCACTAACTCCAAAAGGCAGTGTGACGGTGTAGTTGGAATGCCGCAGGACATGCGCAAATAGGCATTACAATGGTGTGCTGTACAAGTGCACGGGATACAATAGCGCACCGCACAAAAATGTGGGGGCTCATGGGAGGGAGGAGCAGCTGTTTGGCAACGTAACACACAGTCCACCCGCCCATGTGCCACGTGCTGTGCATCTCATCCATGATGACCAGGGTCGCAGACATCCCACAACACCCACGACCGGCCTTTGTACACATCCTGTATGAATGCAGCTGGAGAAGTTACTGTAGGGATGAAAGGTTCTTTGTCTGAGCTATCTTGCACTAGCACATCTGCTGCTCCGAGAAGGAACTTGCAAGTGGCCAGCCCCCCTAACAGATATGATAATATTTGCATCCGTCTCCCACACTACGCACTCCCCGATTTGAGAACAACGAGTACACATCCCACACTCAAAAGTCCTTTCTAGAACATTCTACAACACGTGCAGGTTAAAAGTGCATCCATTTTTTTAAACCTAATGATTTTTTTTTGCAACATTTTCTCGAACATTTAACGGCATGTACAGGTTAAAAGTTCACCATTGTTTTAAGTTCGAACAGTGCCTTCCAAATGCAAGTTGCAGGTGTGCTTGAGTTGAGCAAATGTTATCCTATGATATATACTCCACGTTGAAACTGCTTTTTCTTAACCAATCACAAAGAAGCTTTTCCACAAAACGAATGTGCACCATACTTTTAAAAAACAATGCTTTTCATCTCCCAATCAGGTATCGTTTTGTATGGCAAAAAAAAGTAGTTCCCCATCTTTAAACATATCTCTTATTCTATGAAGGAACGGCATGATCTACAGACATCTTTCCATAACTTCCAGCCATACCTTCAAAATGCTAGTGTGGATCGTAGGACATTGCTATATTTTCTGGTGCAAGAGGTATGCAGAACAGAGATTATTGACTTAGACCTAGATTTAAAAAATGTGGACATTAAATGGTTTGCACAGAGAGGATTGAAGTGGCACCAATTGCTACCTTTGGTTAAAACCTCTTTGAATCTTCAACACCCTGACCTCATGATTGTGCATTGTGGTGGAAATGACCTAGGCACATTGACTGGAGTAGGTTTGGAAATGCTTATGAAGGACACCTTTGGACAACTGATGTTACTTTTGCCTCAAACTGTCTTTGTATATCCCAATATATGCCAAAGACAGAAGTGGAAATGTTCAAACCAATTTTGTCCTCAGATTAAAAAATCTAGGAAAAATGTCAACAAAGCTGTGTCTGCATACCTCAGAGACCATAGAATGGGGTCGATCTACAACAACAACATTTGTTTTGATGTGGCTGATATCTACAGAAGTGATGGAGTACACTTCACAGATCAGGGAAATCAAGTTTTTCTGAATAACTTGAAGCTGTGCATACGCACTTATATGTAGCTCCAACTGATGAACACAAGGGCTCTTTTTAGAGCCACCCTATAACTGACAATTTAGGCCCTCTATTTTAGGGCCAGGTAACGGCAACTCCCGGACCCTCGCCAAAATGTATTCTCCACACAGCTGTGGCCCTGCGGTCAGACCATCTGATTTTGCAGCACAGAGCTCTAGCTTTGATCACCGGCTCTAGTGACAACTCAGGATAGCACCATGTGACTCTGAGCAATAGCTCACTTAATTTTCACGCTGGCCGCCAGGGCCTGCAGACCCGTACGAGTGACTAGTTTGCACTTTACAAATATTGCATTGATTTGAAACGGCAGAATTGAACTTCACACTCCCTCAGTAGCACACCCCAATCGCCTTACAGACATCACACTGTTTAAAACAAAAGTTCCTCCTAGTAGTATGCACACATGCTGACACTACTTAGGTGTGCTGCAGCGGCCAGAAAACATGAGTTCAGAGCACAGGGCTCACAATTTCATCCCCTGCTCCGGCAGCACCTCAGCTCAGCACCATGTGACTCTGGGCAATAGCTCACTTAATAGCTCACATAATTTTGTACGCCGGCCTCGAGGGCCTTCAGACCCATACGGGTGAGTACTTTGCGCTTTACAAATACCGTATTTATTTACCTTCACACTCCCTGTATAACACCACCTAAGCACCATTTACAAGTTAGACAGGTGTGGCACAGCGCCCAGAGCACATGACTTCACAGCATAGGACGCACAGTTTGAGCTCATGGTCTCATCCCCGAGTCCAGCAGCAGCTCAATTTAGCAGCATGACACTCTAGGCCAAGCACTGCTGTAAAGTGTAATAAATGTATACACTACCACACAACCAGTTCTCTGATTAAACTATTTCACTTTGAGGGGATTTACCCACAGCGCCACACTCCCTTCACAAGGGCATTCACCTCATGATGCTGAGATATTGGGGGGCATACTCCCGGATAATATAGGCATCCACTTTATAGGATCCACTTTTTGAACACTAAAACGGGCTCCAGACACTGAGACCCGTAGTATCTTTGACAGGGGGATGTGACTGAGAGCAGCTGCATAATTGCATTAAATTCAAACCAGACCAGATAACCGACACCTCTGCCCAGGTGCTGACCCCACAACAAACATCCTGTTAACAACATGTTTCCTTTTGCACTCAGCCAAAACTCTGGATGTCAAAACCCGATGTACAGGCCGCCGGGTACTGTTGTTAAATGCACATTTAACTGATTAGGTGAGTCAAGTGTTCTAACCACCTAAGTTATTGCTATTGCTGTTTTTTATTAAGTATCTCCACAGGGGCATGCTCACTACCTTGCTCACTGAGGAGTAACTTCCACACTGTTCTATGGTTTTTAACTCACATGCTCACGTAGACAGTTTTTTTCGAATTGAATTTAATCATATAGATCCTGAAGAATCGCTAGTTAATACACACAAGCGAGAAACATGTTGCCAGTCTAGAACACACACTATACTTAGACTCCGAATAGGAAGCATAACTTTCCAGCGAGTACCGGTTGGTCTTTTATTTTAATTAGAGCAGGGGACCCCCAGAATAAACTTGATCCTGGTACTCCTCGCCCTATTTTAACTCACATAATACGTCTACACCATTCTGGACCCACACCCTCACTTCATCTAAACGGCAGTTGGATAGAAGATCTCCGCCAAAGTGCCCCTTCTTGAGATGTCGCCCGTTGGGTATTGCACCGCCGACCCAACGAGGAGCAGCCCAAATGATGAAGCATGGCACCTGAAAGGGTGTGTGAGGGCATTACATCCAACAAAATGGATGCCCCACTGTAGATCCTACTAAACCCTACAGCATCCAGAAACACCAGCGTGACACGTACATTCATTATCCCTAGGAACAGCTCAGCCCCTTTTTTGTATAACTCTAGGCAATACTAAGTATGGGCGAAATTTGCAAATTCGCGGTCTGCGAATTCTTGCGAAATGGCAAAAAAATACGCGAGTTCACGAATTTTCCCGTGAACTCGTGGATTTTTGTGCCATTCGCACAAATATGTGACCACGTGTGCCTGTAACTTTGCAAGCGCGCCAAAAGGCGCCGAGGTCCCTTGAGTGAGCTGGCCATTATAGTGGGGACGGGCGGGAAGACGTTTCATACTGCTAGTGTGTGGTGGACTGGGCCAAACGGGCGGGGCTTCTATGCGAGTTCACATGCATCTTGTTTATAAAGGGTCAGAGACCGAGCAGAGCAGCGGATGAGGAGAAAGCAGCCTCCTAGTCACAGGAGCTACACGGGGATGGCGCTCGGGAAACTCATGGATACAAACATACATTTGGCACAGGACCCCAGAATCCTTCAGATGTCCAAGATAGCTCTGCTGCGCGTGTTGGTACAAAGCCATTCTGATCCTGCTCAGTGGGTTCAGGCGCATGCAGCTGCTGCTGCTGTGCAATGTCCCATCTCATACTAAACTGCCCTGTACAGGCATATGCTGGCGCTGGACAGTAGGGTGCAGTGGCATGCGGGTGCTCCACGCCTGGTACATGCGCATACCGGTGCCAGGGGGGACACGTGTTTATTGGTGCTGTGTAGCAAGTTATGACTTTACATTTTGACTGCACCAGACGGTGGTACCACCTACACGGATCAGGAGCATCCAGGCACCAGACTTCATGGTGCAAGAGCATAATGGTGCTGTGCGGTACGGGTATATATGTACTGGGGGCAGGGGGGCACTTAGCACAATGTGTGCTCACACCCAGAGGGCTCCCAGGCAATTGAGCATGAATGATTTTCACACTGAGATGGCTCCGGGGCAGTTCAGCAGCACGGGGGCTCACACCCACTGGGCCCCGGGGCAGTTTAGTAGCGCGTGGGCTCACAACCCCTGGGCAGCTCAGCAGCACGGGGGCTCAGACCCACAGGGCTCCCGGGCAGTTTAGCAGCGCCACACTCTGGTTCATCACTGCCACCCTCTGGTTTATCACTGCCACCCTCTGGTTCATCACAGCACCCTCTGGTTCACAACTGCCACCCTCTGGTTCATCACTGTCACCCTCTGGTTCATCACTCCCACCATCTGGTTCATCACAGCACCCTCTGGTTCACCACTGCCACCCTCTGGTTCATCACTGCCACCCTCTGGTTCATCACTGTCACCCTCTGGTTCATCACTGCCTCCCTCTGGTTCACCACTGCCACCCTCTGGTTCACCACTGCCACTCTCTGGTACATCACTGTCACCCTCTGGTTCATCACTGCCACCCTCTGGTTCACCACTGCCACCCTCTGGTTCATCACTGTCACCATCTGGTTCATCACTGCCACCCTCTGGTTCACCACTGCCACCATCTGGTTCACCACTGCCACCCTTGGGTTCACCCCTGCCACCATCTGGTTCATCACAGCACCCTCTGGTTCACCACTGTCACCCTCTGGTTCACCACTGTCACCCTCTGGTTCATCACTGCCACCCTCTGGTTCATCACTGCCACCCCACCACTGCCACCCTCGGGTTCACCACTGCCACCATCTGATTAATCACTGCCACCCTTTGGTTCACCACTGCCACCCTCTGGTTCATCACTGCCACCCTCTGATTCACCACTGCTACCCTCTGGTTCACCCTTGCCACCATCTGGTTCATCACTGCCACCCTCTGGTTCATCACTACCACCCTCTGCTTCACCACTTCCACCCTCTGGTTCATCACTGCCACCCTCTGGTTTGCCACTGCCACCCTCTGGTTCATCACTGTCACCCTCTGGTTCGCCACTGCCACCCTCTGGTTCATCACTGCTACCCTCTGGTTCACCACTGCTACCCTCTGGTTCACCACTGCCACCCTCTGGTTCATCACTGCCACCCTCTGGTTCATCACTGCCACCCTCTGGTTCACCACTGCCACCCTCTGGTTCATCACTGCTACCCTCTGGTTCATCACTGCCACCCTTTGGTTCACCACTGACACTCTCTGGTTCACCACTGCCACCCTCTGGTTCATCACAGCAGCCTCTGGTTCACCACTGTCACCCTCTGGTTCACCACTGACACTCTCTGGTTCACCACTGCCACCCTCTGGTTCATCACAGCAGCCTCTGGTTCACCACTGTCACCCTCTGGTTCACCACTGCCACCTTCTGGTTCATCACTGTCACCCTCTGGTTCACCACTGCCACCCTCTGGTTCATCACTGCCACCCTCTGGTTCACCACTGCCACCCTCTGGTTCATCACTGCTACCCTCTGGTTCATCACTGCCACCCTTTGGTTCACCACTGACACTCTCTGGTTCACCACTGCCACCCTCTGGTTCATCACAGCAGCCTCTGGTTCACCACTGTCACCCTCTGGTTCATCACTGCCACCCTCTGGTTCACCACTGCCACCCTCTGGTTCATCACTGCTAACCTCTGGTTCACACTGCCACCCTCTGGTTCATCATTGTCACCCTCTGGTTCATCACTGCCACCCTCTGGTTCATCACAGCAGCCTCTGGTTCACCACTGTCACCCTCTGGTTGACCACTGCCACCGTCTGGTTCATCACAGCACCCTCTGGTTCACCACTGTCACCCTCTGGTTCACCACTGTCACCCTCTGGTTCATCACTGCCACCCTCTGGTTCATCACTGCCACCCCACCACTGCCACCCTCGGGTTCACCACTGCCACCATCTGATTAATCACTGCCACCCTTTGGTTCACCACTGCCACCCTCTGGTTCATCACTGCCACCCTCTGATTCACCACTGCTACCCTCTGGTTCACCCTTGCCACCATCTGGTTCATCACTGCCACCCTCTGGTTCATCACTACCACCCTCTGCTTCACCACTTCCACCCTCTGGTTCATCACTGCCACCCTCTGGTTTGCCACTGCCACCCTCTGGTTCATCACTGTCACCCTCTGGTTCGCCACTGCCACCCTCTGGTTCATCACTGCTACCCTCTGGTTCACCACTGCTACCCTCTGGTTCACCACTGCCACCCTCTGGTTCATCACTGCCACCCTCTGGTTCATCACTGCCACCCTCTGGTTCACCACTGCCACCCTCTGGTTCATCACTGCTACCCTCTGGTTCATCACTGCCACCCTTTGGTTCACCACTGACACTCTCTGGTTCACCACTGCCACCCTCTGGTTCATCACAGCAGCCTCTGGTTCACCACTGTCACCCTCTGGTTCACCACTGACACTCTCTGGTTCACCACTGCCACCCTCTGGTTCATCACAGCAGCCTCTGGTTCACCACTGTCACCCTCTGGTTCACCACTGCCACCTTCTGGTTCATCACTGTCACCCTCTGGTTCACCACTGCCACCCTCTGGTTCATCACTGCCACCCTCTGGTTCACCACTGCCACCCTCTGGTTCATCACTGCTACCCTCTGGTTCATCACTGCCACCCTTTGGTTCACCACTGACACTCTCTGGTTCACCACTGCCACCCTCTGGTTCATCACAGCAGCCTCTGGTTCACCACTGTCACCCTCTGGTTCATCACTGCCACCCTCTGGTTCACCACTGCCACCCTCTGGTTCATCACTGCTAACCTCTGGTTCACACTGCCACCCTCTGGTTCATCATTGTCACCCTCTGGTTCATCACTGCCACCCTCTGGTTCATCACAGCAGCCTCTGGTTCACCACTGTCACCCTCTGGTTCACCACTGCCACCCTCTGATTAATCACAGCACCCTTTGGTTCACAACTGCACCTTCTGGTTCATCACAGCACCCTCTGGTTCACCACTGTAGATTATGGGGAGAAAGCACACCTGCCCAGCCTCAACCGGGGGCTGGTTAATGTGTTACTGAATTTGAGCTTCAAGTCCGGCACCTGTTTCCTTATCTGTAAGTGCTTCCTGTTGTGGTTTAATTTTTGTGACAGCCTGGAGCATTGTGCCATACTTGTAACTATTCTCTGACCCTGCTTAGAGGGTCAGAGCAGGGTCAGAGAATAGTTGCAAGTAGGCAACAACTCTGGAGGTGCCGCTCAGGAAGCACTTATAGGATTACAGCAGGTGCCCAAGTTGAAGTTAATTTCTTTGTAACCATTTTGTAAATGGTTACGAAGAAATTAGCTTCAACTTGGGCACCTGCTGTAACCCTGTAAGTGCTTCATGTAGTTCAGTTTTTGAAAATCCGTCCCGCACGCGATTTCGTGAAATTTTCTGCGATTTCGCGAGATTCGTGGACTGCGAAATTGCAGAAAATCCGCAAATTCCGCAAACGGAACGGATTTTATGCCCATGCTTAGGCAATACCTCACTTGATTTCCGTACCCAGCACTTTCAGACCAGTAGGGGCCAGTAGTTCAGCGGCTTTACCCCGAGTCCATCAGCAGCTCAGCGTACGCCCCCAGCGCCATCAGACCCATAGGAGTGAGTAGTTTGCACTTTACAAATACCAAATTGATTTGATACGCTCAAATTTACCTTTGCACTCCCTGTATAACTCCCTCTAAGCACAATACACAAGTTACAATGTTTGAAACAAAAGTTCCTCTGAGTAGGCATAACTACATGCTGGCACTACTTGGACAGATGTGGCACAGCGGCCAGAGCACATGACTTCACAGCATATGACACACAGTTTGGGCTCACGCTTTCATCCCTGAGTCCGGCAGCAGCTCAGCTTAGCACCATGAGACTCTAGATAATACCTCACATATTTTCCGTACCCCAGGACGTTCAGACCAGTATGGATCAGTAGTTCTTTCTAGTAGGTATAAACACATGCTGACACTACTTCCACAGCTGTAGTAGGGGTGGGCGGAGAACTACGCTCCATTCGCGGAGTTTACGAAGTTTTGGCAACTTCGCGCTTCGTGGGGAGCGCGAAGCTGTCGTCTACTTCGCAATCTACAGCGTCGCGTAGTAGTTTTTCTTCCTCGCGCGCTTAATAGCATTCTCGCGTGCGCGGTAAAGACTTACCGTGGTTCTGCGTTCGCTTTCTCACTTTTCTCTCCCGGTTGCGTTCGCTACGATGTTTGGAATCCGGCCGCACAATCCAACCCGACTGTGAGAACACGATGACGTCATTCGGACGCGCGACCACGTCATTAGGACGCGCGATCTTCTTACAGCGCTATGTTAGTAAGATCGCGTTTCCGAACACGCAGAAACTGCAATCTGGCACAGAATATCTCTTGACCATGTTAAAATTTTCTCTAAAATGTTCATTTAACCCCTCAGATTGTGATTTGGCTGCTTTTTTTTGGGCTAGGAGTCTTCTTTTTGTTTCTACTCTTTTTTTCAAGAGAAAGGAAGTGCCCCTGAATCTCCAACTTCCTGTTCCTGTCCACCAGGCTCCTCCCAGTGCTTTGTCCATGTGGTTTTCACTTTCATTTGGAATTGGAGCTGGAAGGATCACTCTTTGTGTATGCTGCATCATAGCATTTAATTGGATGTATTGAGGAATTTTGGATTTGAACTTTTCTTTCACAAGTAAGTTTGAGAATTGGTGTACTGTATAAATGTTTTTTTTTAACTACAGTTTTCTGTGCTTCTTAATCTTTCCTAAATATTATGATTGGGGGAGGCCTGTACTGTTTTGGTATGTTTGCACAGTGCTGCAACGCGACCGTACAGTTTTTGTCATCTTCGCGCTCTCAATATGCGTGCTCGGGGGCGCGATCACGACGTTTTGTTCAGTTCGCGCTGCCGAACACGCCGAATTTGCATTCTCGCGAGCAATATCTCTCGAGTTGCCTAAAAAGTTCCCGAAAATGTAGATGCTGTTCATTTTGCTAATAGAAACTCCTCAGGTTGTCATTTGCTTGTAGTTTTTGGAGCATGGACCACTCACTGTTTCTGTCCTCTATGTACCTTGTTGTTTGAGGGTGGCCTGACCATGTGGGCGGCTTGGTGGCGGCCATGTTGTCAAGTCAAGCATTGTCCTTTTGCCATAGGAATGTATTGTCTATTTGTCTGTCTTCTTTTTCTTTTCCTGTTTTTGGGGGTGGCACTGGCCCGGCCATGTGGGGGCGGCCATTTTGTGTGACCTTCCATCCTGGGTGCCGCAGGCCTCCAAAGTTGTGTGATTTATTTCTGCCAGTAGGCCTAGAGTCCCAGAGATAGTCAGCTGGGATGCTTGGTGTAGAGGTTTCCATTTTGTCTGTTGAATTTAACATCATTTATGGCATGGGTGGCAGTGCATTGAATTTTCAGATGTGGTGTTTGGGGTGTAGTTAACTAGTTAACTCTTTGGGGGAAAACTCCAAAATGCCTTTGTTGTTTGTGTTGATGTGTAACTTTCAAACCTTGTAGCCATGGGGATTTTTTTTTGCATTAAGCTGTGATGTATGCATCCTCCTTTTTCTGGTCATATAGGGAGGGATATATGCCTGGTTGAGTTTATTTTTTTTGGCCTTTGCCCTTTACCCATGTACCTGTGATGTGATGAGTGCCCAATGTGGAGCTGTTGTGGTAGTAGTAGTAGTAGTGTGCCGTTTTGTTTTTGAGAAATTGGCCTGTGTCTTGCCATTGTTCCTGTTGGGTTACTACTGTTCACATCCCCATTGCTATCTGCTGCAGGTCACTGATGCTGCATCCATGATGCACAAATTATGGATAAACAAGTTCCACTTCCACTACATTTGCATTTTAATTCTTTTCTATTCTTACTCTTACTGGATGTACTAATACTTCTAGTAGTAATTAAAGCTAAAATAAATCCATATTCGACTGATGTTGTTCTGCCTTCTTTGCTTGTAGGTGCACAAAAGACTGGAGGAGGTGTCTGTCATCATTCATCGCCTGTTCTACTGCCAGACGGACGTCCTTTTGTACTACGTCACGTGTGGTGTGAGTGACTAACCTGACCAGACATCATTCTCAGCAACTTGTGCAACTGAGTGCTGCTGCTGACATCTGATGAAGATGGGCCCAAAGAAAGCAGGTACCAGGTCCTCCAAAATAGTTGCTGAGAAGAAGGAAGAGCAGAAGAAGGAAGTGACACTTAAGTCTGGTGTTGACCCGAAAACCTTTTTTTGGAAAAAAAAAAGTACGCCTGCAGCAGCAGTGACCGGGGTCCAAGCTGGGGCCAGCACCTCCGCATCAGTGGGCCCAAGCCACCACACCAGGCCTAAGCAGATGAGTGGGGAAGAGGTAGCCAGCCTAATCTTGGAAAGCAGTGATACTGAGCATCACCTGAACTTATCGCAAAGTAGTACACATTCCACGCAAGAGGGAACACAGCAGAAAAGTGGTGAACAACAACTAGCGCCTGCAATAGTAGATGCTCAACGAAAAGAACAACCACCACCTGTAATAGTAGTTCCACAACCACCAGCCGCAATAGTAGATGTTCAACAAAAACAACTACCACAGCCACCGCCTGCAATAGTTTTTCAAGAACCACCACTGGCAATAGTAGTTGTTGTTCCTCCCGAAGTCGGGGCAGTTCAGGAAATTGAGCCTGATGCAGAGCAAGAAGAGGTAGCACATCCTGCAGGAGATCTATTGGGTTCCAAATCCCCACCAAGGAAAAGGAGGGTTAGTCCATTGAGTTCTTCGCCAAGCATCCCTTCTGATGATCTTGATTGGGAGCCAGAACGATCTGAGCATGAGAGGGAGAGACATCCCAAGAAGACCAGGCTAGGGAAAAGGAAGGTTCCAGGAAGCCTACCACTTATGGAGTGCAATGTTCAGCAGCCGGATAATGATAATGATGGTGATGATGAGTCAGACCCAGACATCACAAGCATTACGCCTGGCCCTGAGGACATGGAGACCAACATTTTTACCCTATCAAGAATGGCTGCGACTAGGGATGTAGTAGCACGCATACCACCAACACAGGCCACACCAAAACTACCTCCAGCTTCCATTTTTACATTTGCACACAGCCGGCAGCGTCCTAAATCCAGCACAAGTTCCACCTCAGCAGAAGGAGGTAGTAGTACTACTGCGCAGCCACATAGTGCAGTTCACCACACAACCTCCAGTTCATCCGGCATTGGAAGTGGCACCTCTAGCAGGAGACAAAAATTAAGCTCCCCAGTGTGGGACTTCTTTACAGTTAGCGCAAATGAGGACAACATTGCTATATGCTCCATTTGTCATTCCTCTGTTCGTCGTGGTAAGCTTGGCACAAACTATGGTACCGGAGGCCAAATGACCCATTTGAAAAAACACCACGCAATCAAGTGGGAGGACCACCTACGTATCATGAAAACTGGAACCATTAATGTTGGTGGGGAAGCAGTAGAAGGTCCACGGAACACACAGGAAGAAGAGGGAGACATTCTATCGGTTAGTGGTACACCAAGTACCCCTGTCCCACTCACCAGCACTTCAGTGGTAGAACCCACATCCTCCGGATCAGCAACATCTCTGTGGCACCAGAGTACGAGTAGCCCGGAGACACCAAGGAGTACGGGTGCAAAGTCTGCGACACGAAGTACTGCATTGGGCATATCTGAAAGAAATACCAAGCAGCAGCGTACCATTCTTAGCATGTTTAGGCAGGAGGGAAAGTACGAGCGCAACCACCCAATAGCACGTTTATACAATGCTAAGCTTGCTAAAATGCTAGCACTGGACCTTCTCCCATTTTCTGTTGTTGAAGGGATGGGTTTCCTGGAATTTGTGTCAACCCTCTGCACAAAATGGAATGTTCCCAGCCGCTACTATTTTGCCAGAGTAGCTGTTCCAGCACTACACCACGACGTGCTGGAATTGCTTGGAAAAACCTTGCAGCAGAGTGCAGTGCATAGTATCCACCTGACAACAGACATGTGGAGCAGTACCCAAGCCACAGATTACATGTGCATCACTGCACACTGGATCTCTTTTTCAGGTGTTAGAGAGAAGATATCTACAGGCATTGACATTAATGAGATTTTTAATGATACTCGCAAACATGCAACTGTAGCCATGTTTGCTATGGAGAAATCGCATACTGCTGCAAACATTTTGGATGAGTTCAACAGCAAGGTCTTTGAATGGCTGCGACCAAGAGGCCTCAATAGTGGGTTTGTTGCCACCGACAATGGCAGTAATGTAGTTAAGGCCATGGAAGATGGTGGCTATTTCAGGGTCCCGTGTTTGGCACACTGCATCAACATTGTGGTTCAAGACTTTCTGAAAAGTGAAAGCAAAGTCAGCAACTTACTGACCATTTGCAGAAGAATCTGCACGCATTTCAATCATTCTTTTAAAGCCCGGAAGCAGCTACGGGTCATTCAACGTGATTATAAAATGCCAGTCAAAGCACTCATTCAGGAGGTACCAACACATTGGAACTCGACGTATTACATGCTCGAACGGCTGTTTGAGCAGTACATACCACTCAATGCATATGTCATGACAAGATCAGGGGACAATGCTGTTAAAGACATGACCGTTGAGATGTGGCAATGGGACCTCATTAAATGCCTGACTGAGATGCTACTTCCTTTTGAGGTCTTCACACGTGCAGTCAGCAGGGAGGACTGTACTATGAGCCAAGCAATCCCACTGTTGTACATGCTTGAGCAAGAGCTGAAGGAGGTGTCTGAAACGTACGAAGGTATGGAAGGAAAACGTGAAGCATTTAATTTTGCGAAGTCCTTAGCAAGGCACTTATCTCAGAATACAAGGATTCAAAATAAGATTTTGTCACATGAACATTACATTACTGCCACAATTTTGGATCCACGGTACAAATTATTTGTGAATAGTAATGCATTAATTCCTTTTTCTAAAGAGGATGTTTCCAAGTACAAAACTGTAATAGCCAAGGAAGCCACTGATTTAGAAAACGAACGGCTCTCAATTAGAGGCCTGCCAGTGCCAGCCCAGGACAGTGCAAGTACTACTGAGCATCCTACAGAGTCAAGGTCCTCTTCACAGCATGCGAGCAGTGCGTTTGCTTCTCAGCAGTCACCAACACAAACAATAACACCAACCACACCAACAGGATTTGATTCATCAGACACAAGCAAAAAAATAGCTGCTTGGTTTCTACAGAAAGGGATGGAGAAGTCCGTTGCTGCCGCAAAGCAAAAAGAGGACGAGCAAACCAGAGCACCAATGAACATTGAGCGGATGGTCCAGGCCTATCTGGATGACACAACAGAGGTGTTCATGGAGCAAAGCCCATTGGTGTATTGGTATAGGACAAGAAGCCAATGGCCACTGCTTAGCAGGCTGGCGATAAAGTATCTAGCTTGCCCTGTTGCAAGTGTCTCTTCTGAGCGTGTGTTCAGTGCTGCTGGTGCCATTGTGACTTTGAGAAGGACCAGTCTCTCGCCCAAAAGCGTGGAGCGGTTAACCATGATAAAAATGAACCAGCACTTGATACCACCAGACTACAAAGTCCGTGAATCAGAGCTGGAAGAGGAGAGCGAGTCGGAAGAAATAAGTATTGGGTTACAGGACCTACTTCTGTCAGAAGAACCACCAGGGTTTGAGGATGAGCTCCTCTTCCCTGACAACTAGCCCTTGCGGTGCCAAACGTCATCAACATCAACCACAGGTAAGAAGAGAAGTTTGCTGGGAGGTATACTGGAGGAGAGGCTGGTAGTACTAATAGGACAAATATAGCTTTCAGTGAGGGGCATAGCATCTATCTGTTTGCATGTTACACATGTGGTCAGTTAATAAAGTATTTAAATCAAACACTGGCCGCTGCCCTGCATCTAGAGTAAACCTTGTGACGTACAACAGTAACCCCACCACAAAACAACATCATATCATATCTGTATAAGTTGAAAATAAATAACATTTATTCATGTATAAAAATAATATCCTCCTATCCCCACCCTAACCCCAACCAATGTCCAAGTCCAAAGAATGTCCCACAAAAATAACCCCAACACCCAATTCCCACCCACCCACAAAAGTATTAAAAAAGGGGCAAATCAACAGGGTCCGGGTCCATTACAGTTGGCGGGCTTTAAGGTGTTTGTCCACAATGATTTTTACGCGCTCCTCTAATTGGTCCTCCAGCTGGGCCATCCGGAGGAGAAGTTTTTGCCGAAAAGCACGGCACCTGCATTTGCATCCATTGTGTGTTGGGGTGGCAGATGTTACAAACCGGCGGTGAGCGGCTGCCTGGCCACGGCACCGTACTCCTGCAGGTGGAGCCTTGCTGGGGCCAGACGCATTGGAAGAGGCAGCAGCTGCTGCCGCCGCCTCCTCCTCCTCCTCAGCCTCAGCCACCAGCTTGCGGTACTCCTCCACAATGGCCTGCAGTTTCCTTTGCCGGGCCCTGGCTGCCAACTCCTTCCGCGATGGTTTTGAGGAAGGAGTATGAGTATCTATAAAAAAAGAAACAGAATTGTAACTGAAACTCTTCATAAATAATTCAACAGTACATTGTGGCATAGTAGCACTACCAAGCGCAGTACATACAATTGGTGTCTACTTTTAGTATCTATCTAATCTGTCCTCCTGCTTCCCCTGCCTGTAGCATTTGTTGAAGTTTTTTCCGGCATTATACTTGCCCTAGTACTGGGTGGCCTTGAGTACACATAAGAAGAACAAAAGTGTTTTTTGTATTTTTTTAGTTTTTCAAAGTAAGACTCTGCTTCCAGTGACAGTCTTCACCTATGATGAATGTACAAATACATTTAGGTGGCATCCACCCATTAAAAGTCAATGTCTATCATTCTTTATTATCGGCTTACCTGGTTTCATTTTCACCAGCAACCACCCATGCGTCCACTCCTTCCTTGCCTTGGGTTTCATTGATAAAAACTCCGCTCATGATTGTTGCTATCCACTGTATCCATGCACCCATATTCTTTTGCCCAACCAGGCCTGCATTTTCTTTGACCTTGCAGTTCTACCCATCCTTTAACAACCCATGTATCCGATTTATATCAGCCATGTGAATGAACCTTACAAAGTATCCTTCTATGGTAGTTTGTCTTATTATTACATCTCTTTAGTCCTTCCTCCTTCCACCCTAGTTCACTTCTTTCCCTTTTTGTTCAACACATCCCTCAGGTCATCTGATCTGACTTTTAGTCTTCTCCAAAAGTTACACAGCTGAGTTGGAGTCTGATGGAAGAGGCCTTGTTTACTCAACTCAAACTGGAAATGCTACAAAGGGTGTCTTCTTCAACCATTGTATTTTGTCCAGTACAACTTCAAATTCATAGTTTCCTAATAAGTCTCATAGCACAGTGAGGAAAAAAATGTCCCCCATCCACCTAGTAATGCAAATAAGTTATGAATATAACTTACCAACGCCCACCGCTGAACTTTCCTCCCCCACTGATGCTCCTGCAGGTGCCGCGTCATCTGTCCCCTCCTGGATGGCAATCTCTTCGCTGCTGGCCCCATCAGCACTGGTGGTTAGTATTGATTGTGCACCTGTAAAAACAAGTACACCTTTTTAGATGCCTGCACACCTCCCCCTATTTTACTAGTTGTACTTTTTTCACCAGGAAGGAAGATTGAAAAAACAGTTACGTACAACAACAATCGTTGTGACAGTGTAACTTGTCCATATTGCGTCCAATGTACAGCAGTCACATTAGACAGAGTTTTGTTTTAATTTATTAGATGGTCCCTAGGGTCATCTAATCTACTCCTACTATAGTCTTTGGAAAGTTAGCCTGAGCCATATAACCATTTTTTGATCTGTGTCTACTGCTTTGCCCATGTTACCTTGCAGCTTGTTGCACAGTAAGAAAGACACCATTGAGGCCACATGAGTCTGGCATACAATTGACAAACCAGTATTGTTAGTCCATAATGTTACACTTGTTGCCATGTGATGACTGCTAAAAACTGGCATAGTTGTATTCACTGTCTAACGTGCAACATTTTTCTCATAGGCAGATGAGAAGAGAAGATTGCCTTCTACGAAACAAGGGATTTGCAGAGCTTTCGAAAGATGTCTCCCACAATTCACACATTTCTCTATCGTGCACTAGATGCACAAAATGTACAGTATTTAATCTTCTTCATTTTGCATGGTGGAGCAGGATGTTTCTCATTGAAATACTTCCAAGTTACAACAATACAAAGCTTGTTAATTATTACAAAAAATAAAGTTTTTGAACTTGCACGTAGACTCTGTGGTATATTTTCAGTGTCTGGGGTGCTGGGGACTGAAACGAGTGAGTGAGCGAAAGGGTCTTCTACTCTTCTTCTTCTGTTCTGGCGTGGGTTGTGTATTAAAATCATTGGGTATATCTAACTATCTTCGTGTGGGGGTCGGGAGTGGGACAATTGGCTATGACCGAGACACTTAGGTAGGTAGACTAGACGGTCATTGGATTATGGATTCTTCTGACTGAGTTCTGTGACCAGGGTGTAAGGTCCAACCTCCCTATCACCAACATCAACAACATCCTATTTTCTTCTTGTACATAGTTGTGTATGTGCAGAGAGAGAATAATAATAACCACAACAGTAGTAAAAGTATACTAACTGAACAAAAATTAGTAGGCAAACATCTGGTTGTGCATTTTTGTTGGTGGGAATTGAGAGACTGGAGATTACAGAGGACAACACAAAAGACAGAAGTGGACCCAATGGCTACAGCTATTCTATCACAGCTTTATTCAAAAGAATACCTTAACTAAAGAGTGGCCAACAGGGCAAGCTTATCTACACACAGTCTAATAGTAGTAGCACAGAGACTCTAGGGGCAGAGGCAGTTTGAAGGAACTGAAAGTCAGGGATGGCATTGGATAGTTACGCAAAATTTGGAAAACAAATGTAAGACCAAAGAAGGTTTTGCTAACATTGAATTACGAAGGAGGATTAATAGGTTGAAATAAATAAGGTGCGTTAAAAAGTTAGCGAAATATAATTGTTAATAATATAAGCACTGTAGGACTTACTGGGGCCAGCAGCAGGATCCGCGGTAGAGGAGCGCTCCTCCTGTGGTTGTCCCGCCAACTCGGACCCCGTCTTCTTGCCCTTGGGTGGTGCTGATCATCATGTAAGAAATAATAAAGAAAGAGAAGCATTAAGTGCTGTGAAACAAAGACCTCATTCAAAAATCCTCTCAAACATTTTAGGGAACAGCGATTCCAATAAAATTGACTTCGAAGTATAAATGACTACTGGCTTGCAAGATCCACAGACCGTCTACTTATAGAACACTAATCAAATGTGCCATAAACATTCTGATTGCAGAATACTAACAAAGCCAGTACCACCTGACCTACACCTCCTATTCAAGAATCCAGATGGGCCAATTGGTCAGTAAGTCGGCATTTCAATTTTATTTTTACCCGCAAACATGCATAGATGATGAGATGGAGGACACATGCATAAATTTGTACATACACATAATTGTTGGTTGCTTGCGTCAGAACTGCTACTGACTCACCTGACCATGCTATTGCTGTGCTAAGCCTACCACTCAGTAAACAAACTCAAACTGGTTCTATGGAGGGGTGGGGTAAATAAGAACTAACTAAGCATTCAGTGACAGAGGAGGCGTCATGCAGACCGTTAAAAAATATGAAGCAAGTAATACTATCCATCCACCACTATTTCACTAAAGGACAATGGGACTCACTAGACTCTAGCAATAGCATCAACTAACTTCAGTTCTCTAAAAACTCTAACATCAATAATCAGCAGCCCAAGCTAGCGCTAAGTTACAAACCAGTAAGAGAAGTGGCGAGCAGCACCTGTGTCATACAATAACAGAAGAATTTGAGACTGAATTCATCGGCAATGTAACAAAGCGCACCAGTAACCGTGTTACTTATTCATCCAAGAATTATACACAATACTTGTACTACTATAATATATATTAAATTATTAATATTACTAGCTACTCACCAATCCCCACAACTTCAACACCTATCAGGTCCAACAGGTCCTGCTCCCTGTCTAGAATGTCTGCCCACCGGTGGGCCAGCTGCTGGTGGGTGCGCTGGATTTCTGAGCGACGGTAGACTGCCCGGCGCACCTTCGCCCACCGGCGGTGACGCTCCTCTGGCAGGTAACCAGACCCTGGCCTGCCGCCTGCTGCCAAGGTCAAGGGGAGGTGGCGCTGATTGAAAAAAACCAGGGCGGCCACCTCCGCCTCCCCGAAAAGATTCCGGGCCTTCACCCCTGATGGGCGCATTCTGCCGCAAGGCAGCCGGCTCTTGGGCGCAGGCGCCTTGCCCTTCGAGCCGGTTCTGCTGCTCCCCTTTGCCATGGTTCTGGGGTGGAGGTGGAGGTGGAAAAGAAAGTTAGGGGGAAGAAGTAGGAGCTTAAATAAAGAAATAAAATAAAACAGTAAAAAAGCTAAAAAAAAAGTGGAAAAGTAGAAATAAAATGCAAAATATAAACTTAGGGACAGAGAGAGATAGATGATAAGTAAAAAAAGTAAGAAAAACTGTGAAAAGAGGTAAGGATTGAAGAGATATAAAGTGGATAGAAAACTAGGCCCAGAACCATAGCATAGAGTGTGAAAAACAAGATGGCCGCGCCCATCGCGACCACGTGGGTAAGTTCGCGCGAGATTTCACGCGAACACGCACTTTGTCAGTGTAAACAAGTAGTTGTGTTCCCGAACAAGACGTGCACCGCGCGAACGCGTTATTCGCAACCCGGAAGAGGAAATAGGGGGCGCGGGCGGGCGGGACAATTGAAAAAACAAGATGGCCGCGCCCATAGCCCAACCACATGGGTAAGGTCGCACGCTACAATCCCCCGAACACGCAGACAGCGCCCCGACCACGCACTACGCGCTCCCGAGCAAGAAACACGGCTCGCGAACGGGACCAGCAAGCTACTACGCATGCTCGCGAAGCTACGCGAAGCTCGCGTAGTGCGAGAACGTCTTCGCGTAGCTTCGCGTAGCTTTGCGTAGCGCGACTACGCCTACTACGCCCACCCCTAAGCTGTAGTGCAGCGGCCAGAGCACATGAGTTCACAGCATAAGACACACAGTTTGGGCTCATGCTTTAATCCCCGAGTCCTGCAGCAGCTCACCTTAGCAGCATCAGACTCTAGGCAATACCTCACTTAATTTCCGTAGCTCAGCAATTTCACACCGGTAGGGCTGAATACTTCGCTTCGCACCACCTGTATAGCACACCCTAAACACCCCACAGACATTACAGTGCTCCTACTCTCCACTTTCCTACTTTTTTCACCCTTTTTTCCCCTTACTCGCTGCAACGAAATCACAAAATGGCGGCCAACACTTCCTAGTTGCATCCGCTCACACTGCTCGTAGACAATAAGCAGCAAGCCCGTGCTCATAACGCCTCAGCCAATCAGATGGCAGAATCCCCAAATATCGATATCTGTAAATTTCGTTTTGGGACCCCCTTTTTTCTCAACCCCCCCTTGACTAATCACCCCAAACATTCAACATAGGAGCTGATATGAACAAAGAATTAGTTTGGAAAATTTCATGAAGATTCATCAAACGACGCCAAAGTTATAAGCAAAACAAAAAATGCTCTTCCTATGGAAACTTGGTCCTAACTATAACTACCTACTGGCAATCGCCAGTAGGTAGGTAATATATATATATATATATATATATATATATATATATATATATATATATCATCAGCTCCCAAACACCAGCCGGTTGCACTCATGGGCGGGTGCACGCCATAACGGGGGTGTACCCGTTTCAAAATATCAAAGCACAATCCTGGAGAATAAAATTACCAAGGAAAGCAGCACTCGCAGGGGGTTGTTCCAACCAGTTTATTACGGCGGAACAAACAGCAACGACGCGTTTCGCCGTAGGGCTTTGTCAAACTTGACAAAGCCCTACGGCGAAACGCGTCGTTGCTGTTTGTTCCGCCGTAATAAACTGGTTGGAACAACCCCCTGCGAGTGCTGCTTTCCTTGGTAATTTTATTCTCCAGGATTGTGCTTTGATATATATATATATATATATATATATATATATATATATATATATATATATATATATATATATATATATATATCAACGAAAAACGGCGTTCCTTTCGAGCACTCGGACATTCACAAAAGAACACAGTCCACGCAGTATCTCCAAATAAGTAAGGTTTATTCCTTCATAAACCCAAGATAAAAGTGTGAATAGAAATGAATTGCACATGTTTATTATAGAAATAAGAATCATGTATAAGCATGTACTGTGATATATTGTTTAGTTAAGCATAAGAAACAAGCGTTATATGGATTAATTCAATGCTTGCAATACTACATGTATGGATTTTGACTAATCTAAGATGGCGGAACGGCTGACAGCGGTGTCCACTTTCCATGTTGCATGTCAGGATGTTTAAAATGGTTGCATTTTATGGTGAAAAGTTGTGTGATCAAGCGCTCCGAGGAGCGCGAAACGCGTCACGTTGGGTTTATGAAGGAATAAACCTTACTTATTTGGAGATACTGCGTGGACTGGGTTCTTTTGTGGATGTCTGAGTGCTCGGAAAGGAACGCCGTTTTTCGTTGATATTGTGCTGGTGGCTCCGCCGGAAACGAGCCACTCCTAGTAAAGGCGAAGAGGGCTGCCAGAAGGAGTGCTTTGACTGATGGAATATATATATATATATATATATATATATATATATATATATATATATATATATATATATGGGTGGATGTATATTTATGTGTATATATATAGACAAGAGCTTCAATAATGTCACAAATGCTCCCCAGTGGGTTGGTGTATAATCATGCCAGTTGCCAAATGAGCTTACCAGCCATCTTCATGAACACTACCTCCCTTATGCTAATGACACCACCTTGGCGCCATCACAGACCCGCGCTCAAACAGTGGGCTTCTCCCGCGGCTGGGTTCATCCACTCAACATCCATTAAACAAAGGTAGCCCCAGTGGGAGAATCCGTTGGTGGGTAATACTTCAACTTTTTATTGAAAGCGGCTGCATCCAGGCATTGGCAAAGCCCAAAACACCTTTCAGTTCAACAGGCCAGACGCGTTTCGGGAATCCGGGGTGGGCGGAGTCTCACTTCGCAGAATTTCACGACGTGGATAAAAAAACCTGCCATGCTACGTGGAGTTCCGCGTTCAGGTGGAGTTTGCCAGCGTGCCCGTTTGTGTTGCGTTGGGAGTGCCTTCGCAAGCTCCAAAATCGTGTGGGAACAGCATTACGCGGTCCTGAAGTGTGCTTGCGTTCGAAGTCACGCGTGAACAGCACCATGCGGTCTTCCATCTTGTTTTGCTGCTCTCTGTTATGGTGCTGGGCCTAATTGTTAATCTCTTGTTAATCTGTGTGATACTCCTTCTTTATTACTTTTCTACCCCTCATTTTTACATATTACAATAGTGTGCGTCTTTGTGTATTTTACGTTTTTAGGTAAAAAGTTTTTCTGACTTTTTGACTTTTTATTTCCCCTTCTTTCCTTATTTCTTTCTTCTGTACTTTCCCTTCCTTTCCCTTCTTAGTTTATTATTTCCCCACCCAGTGCCATGGCAGAGGGGTGACTTCATTGCGGGCAGTGGTGCTGCTGACCAGGTGTGGAGCCCCGGGCAATCTTTGGAGAGGAGGATGTGGCAGCACTAGTATTTTTTGTGCAGCACAATTTCCCCTCTATGCTGGTAGCAGGCAGCGGGCCCGTAGCGGCTTCTCCCTGCAGGAGCATCGGCAGTGCTGGGGGATGGTGCACTGGTGAATTTGGTGCACTGCCCAGCAGCTGAGGCACAGCTGGGCCGACATTCTCGACTGGAAGCAGGACCTGCTCGACCTGCTAGGCGTCAATTTTCTGGGGCTCGGAGAGTATTACTTATTTGTTGTGTCTGTGTGTGTTCTACAATGCTAAAAACAAATTCCACAAAGCATGCTGCTCACACTCAGAGGTAAGTTGTGTTTAGTAAAGTTATGTTGGTATACTATTGTGTGATCCAGTTTCTAGTTTCTGCTAGGCAGGTGCCGCTATTTAATCACATTCATCAGGGGCTTGCTTTGGCTGATTAATTAAGAAGCCATCGTAGACTGTTTCTTCTGTCACTACAGTGAATCACTGAGTAGCGCGTTCTCTCTGTGACTTTGTTTATGTAGCTCGTACAGTTCCAGGTTATTTAATTGTATTCACAATGATGATGTAAGCATGCATCTATGCATTGTAATACAGGGAGACTGAGTTGGCTCATCAAGGGTGTTGAGAAATGGGATTAGAATAAAATCAAAGCATATTCACTGCAATACATTAGTTTAAAATGTAGTTTTTGTTAAGGAGATTTGGAATATGGATTTAATGCCAGTCGACTCGAGTTGAAACTAGTAGTACTATAGGTGATCTGTTTTAGCGACTGTGTTTGCTTTTCATAAATTATTTTGTGGAGATTATTAACTGAATCACCAATCTATTTTTATTTTTATTTTTGATTTCTTTCATCAGCACCGAAGGACAGGAAGAGGGACGATTGGGAGGGTCCAAGGCAAGCTGGTCAGCAGGCGCCAGCAACCAGCGCCGCTGCCGAAGGTTCTGCAGATCCCTGTAAGTCCCTCTATGACTGTTGTGGAAATCTTAGGGTAGAACCGTAGCATCTTAGGGTATTTATTGGTCTATTGGAATGTTGGTGCTATCTTTTGTTATTCATGAAGATTCAGATAGCAAGCCCAAGTGAGCTAGTATTTTTAATTTAAAAAATCACCATGTATGTTTGTTCAGTAGGCTTTCCTGCTCATGCGGGTCAGATCACGAGACAGTGGCCATGGTCATCATGCGCCCCCCTCAGTGTAGTGTGCTGCAGACCCGTTCATTTATAGTTACAGTACACCACCAGTTTCCAAATAAACAGTGCAGCAAGGCTGGAAAAAAAAGTATGAGGTCCCACTCCCATTGCATTTGCCACCCAAAAGCATAGGTTTTTCATTGACAGTTATTCCACGCCTGGCTTGTCTAACTTTGTGAATCAACCAATCAAATGCCCAGTGTGATATTTAGAAGATGTGTGCTAACTGAGCTGTAGTGCTGATTTGCTGTTGTATTTGGGGTTGCATATCTGAGATCTAAATTAAGTGTAATGTTTCATATTCTAGCCAAACTGAACATCGGTATTGCCAACTCCAGTGCTGCTGCGGGAGGAGACGGCAACGCGTCAGTTGCAGGGGGAGAAGGGGCAGCAGGGACAGGTACTGGTAAGTCACATATTTCTTGCAATTACTATGCTCACTAGCTATTGCCATGACGTCGCTCGTTGTCATAAAAAATTATGATGAGGTGAAACCTCCCTCCCAGCTTTACCAGCCACAGCGGTGGATGAGTTATTATTATGGACTCTTCTATCTGCAATGCAGCAAAATCTCACATAATGAGCTTTGATGGTTTGAGGGAGACATGAAAGAACAGAAGGTAACCTAAAAGAAAGGAAATGGTATATGAGTGAAAGGGTGGGTGGGCCGTTCCTGACATGTGCCACATCTAATCATGCGATACCCGTGTGAAGTGTTTCCCATAACAGATTAATTTACACTTGTTCAGATTTTTCCCTTTTGAATTTAACCGTGACTGAATAAGCCAAAGATGATGAATCGATGATCAGTGTAGTGGCCCCTCTATTATATATATCAAAAAAGCTCTACCCTACCTGTCTAATCCCTCTACCCTATCACCTGCAGTAGATAAATTCAAGTTTCCTTTCCTAGGTTCTTGCCCAGCAAATGAATTTGTTGGAAAATGTGGTGGTGGATGGGGCCACAGAGTAAAGTGGGAGTAACTGCATGATTTGGTATGGGATAAATAGTGACAAATGAGCCAAATAAAAACTATATAATCTGCTCCTTTACCTGTAGTGCAGTCCATTAGATTCATTTTCCAATCCAATCAATACGTCTTTATTTTGAATATTTCATCATAAAAGACACACATAAATATAGCAACATCCAAAATTAAACAGCCAAAGGTTTAAAAAAAACATTTAAATAGTACAATAAATAAACCTGATACATTTTTATGCCAAGGTGATAAAGGATGCAACTACCGTGGACCAATGCCTCAATAATGCAATATAAAATATAAGTCTCTGTAACCATTTAAAACACAATAATCCTAAACCCAATCAACCTCTAACCTGATGGATGGTTCTGATAGTCCACATCCATCCTAAGAATTTTGCTACTGCTATTACAATGCATTCCCTTGTGTCAGTCCTAAGAATCCTTAAGGCCTCCAACCCCACCCGAGTGCTGATGATTTGGCAAATAGGTTTAAGCTATTTTGTTCGGGGGGCCTGTATAGGCAGGACATGCAAAAAATATATGACCAAAAGACTCCCCTTGGTCCGCACACCTGGGGCATGATTCATCCCCCTGTCCTTTCCAATTTTTAGTGAACGTTTTTATGGGCAAGGAAGCGATCCTAAACTGGTGGTATAACTTCCTATCACTCATCTTAGTGATGGAGTCCCAATAGTCTTCTAGGAACGGATCGAGCTTATGTTCTAAGAACAATCCTGACAGGGATGAAGTGTTTATCTGTGCAAGGTGTTTTTGGCGGACTGAAAGCCAATATAAATCTTTGAAAGCTTTTTTCGAAGGGAAGTGGTTGTTTACTGGATCAGACCACAAGTTACGTAATCCCATATTTACTAGTAGCACTCGTACCTTTTTAAACCAGGGTAGGTTACCCGAACCCACAATAGATCTGACATCCATGATTTCTTTGGCAAAAAGGGTCAGTTCGGGAGTAGTCCAGATCCTCCTCCATAAGGCCACCAGTTTAAACCGAGCCACATCATTAATTGTGTGGCAGCCTATATCCATCAAAAGCGGCTTCAATGGACTAGAATACAGGAGGCCTCTTAAGTTTCTTTAAAATTTATTTTGAATTTTAACTATTTGGGTTAGGTCCGCAAAACCCCAGAGGTCCGCTCCGTACAGGATCGCTGAACTAATCCTGGAGTTACATATCTTTAAAGCAGGACCTATCCTTTTTGTTTTTGAGGACCTCTGCTCTTTAACTAAACACCCGATAACTGGGTAAACTTAAGTGAAAGGGTGTCGATCTGGGGCTTTCAACTAAGCTTATTCTCAAGAACAACCCCAAGATAAGTCATGAGGTTAGTTTGTTCGAGCGGAATACCATTCATTGTAACGTGTCCCACCACTGGTTTAGTTTTTGTAAGTATCATGAATTTAGTTTTTGTTACATTCACCTGGAGGTCGTTAATTTGGCAAAATTCTTCGAATTTATTTAGGGCCGCCTGCAGACCCAGCTGGGTTTTTGACATTATAAGGGTGTCATCCTCAAACATAAGTAACGGAAACTTAGTACCACCCAAAGCCGGGGCATCAGTTTGAAACGCTAGGAAGTACTGCACAACCCTGTTTACAACAAAAACAGGGTTGGTGCTAGTACGCACCCTTGGCGCACACCCCGGGACACAGTGAATCTCTTAGTAACCTGACCCTGCTTTACCCAGCGCACCTGCGCAAAATTATCATTGTGCAGCTTAATTACTAAATCCAGGAGCTCCTGAGGCACCCCCATACTACTAAGTGCCTCCCAAAGCTTTTCCCTAGGAACCAAGTCGAATGCAGACTTGAGGTCCACAAAGGCTGCATAAATAGCACCACCTCCCAGGCTAACGACTCGCCAATAAATCATTAAAGAAACTGAACACCTTTTCAATAGTGCTTATGGAAGATCTAAACCCAGCCTGCAAAGGAGACAGGATATCCTCAAGTTCTATCCAACTCTGTATTTTTGCTAGCACCATCCTTGCAACAATTTTCTGTACAGCGTCTATCAGACTTATTGGACGGTAGTTTCCCGGAGCAGAGTGATCCCCCTTTTTGTATATTGGCAGGATCTCCGCTCCGCGCCAGGAGTCCGGAATACATGCCCCCTTCGCAATTGCATTGCCAAGAAAGGCAATGTATGGGACCCAATTTTTTAAGTCATGTTTAAAAAGATCAGCTGGGATGCAGTCCATTCCCGGGGCTTTGCCACATGGGACCTTTCTCAATGCATTCTCCACATCTTTACATTCAAACTTTAAAACTTGGGAATTGAGCAGGGGACTTATATCAACAGGATGGTAATCACCTTCGTATTCAAGCCCCTTAAACTGGGACTCAAAAAACCCAACCCAGTCCTCAGGTGACACATGGTTACCTGGGTCTTGGGAATGGGGAGTGTTACCCCACTTAACTATATGCCAAAACTTCATCTGATTTTTCAACCTGCTAGCATCTAAGAGCTCCTCCCAGTGTTGGTCATCCCACTCTTTTTTAGCAAGGCTTTGCACTTTGCGATAGTTGGTCCTAGCCTTCCTGATGTCTGGCATATTACATGACCTTAAAGCTGCCACCAGTAAACCATAGGATTTACGACAGGTTTTATTATACCAAGCTTTTCCGGAGGCCTGGGATCCGGTCCTTTGGGGTTTTCTAGTTTTGGAAAAGTACGATTTTAACTCCAGGAAGAGTGCTTCATGGAGTACAGATGTCTTCCTGTGACACGAGCGAATGCAGGGCACATAATGTCCGCAAGACCTCCGAACTAATCTTAGCTAAGACATTGGGATCTTCAATGATCCTTGACCAGCGAACCCTTTGCATATCATTAGTTAGTAAGGCATCCGCAGTCATTGTCTCGATTTGGTTAATACTCCTTTTGCCTCCATTTAAGGTTAGACTCAAAGAAAGTGGATTGTGGTCACTCTCAGGGCGGTCGAGAATCCTCATGTCATCAAGTATTGACCAATATTCAATCTTAAGGAGAATATAGTCGATGCGGCTAGTAGATTTTCCATTATCAAATGTTGCCCTACCGATTTTGTCGGAGGGGTGGCGGCCGTTGACTGTCCTAAAACCACGCTCTAGGCAAAAACCCATCCACTGCAGGGCTGCCTCTGTCCATTTCTTAATTGGCCTAATGTCAAGTGAAGGAATGTTCCATTGTACGTCCTCTTCAACCCAAAGGGTTTCTCCATCAGTGGTGAGAGGTTTGAGCGAACAGTTTAGATCCCCAGCTACTATCGTATAGCAGTCTAACCTGGTGGAGTCAAAAAAGATGTCCAAATCTATAAAGGTTGGGGAGCCCCTCCCACCCAGCTGGCACCTCATATACACATTTACAATGAGGATATCTAATTGATCAGGCTGTTTCAGTTTTACAACAAGGATGTCCGGGCTGTCTACAATTATTTCCATCGGGCTATAATTAATAGATTGCCTTACCCAAATGGTAAGGCCCCCTGATAGTCTTCCTTTTTTACCTCTCACAGCCGCTTTATAAAAATTTAAAAAACCTGGGTGGTGGATTGGGTCCACAGCCCACGTCTCCTGGAAGATCAGGATATCATGATCCTCCACAAATTCGATCCACTCAGCTATGGAAACTTTACTCATTAAGCCTGCGATGTTCCAAGAGACGGTTTTTAACTTATGCATTGAAATGCTTGAAACAAACGGGTTCGGGACCAAGCCTTGTTGGGGAGTCTTAACAGACACGCCGCCAAAGGCGGAGCACCCATAATCTAGGGGCCCGGAGGCCAGCGTTATTGGGTTGCAGCTTTCCTGCGGTAAACCCCCCACTATGTTCTCAGTACAAGATTCCCCATTTTCCGATATGTGGTACCTAAAATGTGAACCAACGCCACCTTCAGTCAGAAAGCGATCTCTGCCAGGAAACCCGGAACCTGGGTCAACTCCCTCCTCCATACCATTATTTCTGTTGGCAATACGCTTGCACAAGATGGATTTTACGTTTACCAAACCCTGGACCACTGGAATCCCTTTTGGATTTTGACCCAGTCAGTCCACTCCCTCCAGGCCAGAAAGTATGTCATAGCGGTTAGACAAGAGTGGGCAGAACTCTTGCCAGCGATCGGGGTTAGATCTACTGTATTGATTTTCTCGCCATGTTTGTGGGATGGAAGAGTGGCACGGAGATGTACGGACATAAAAGTAATTCACGTTAAAGGGTTGTATTCTACCCTCCCCACCCGGCCCTTTACCATTACAAATACATCTTACCACCATGGGGTCCCTGAAATTCACTATTATACAATCCCCCTCTTTGTCCTTCGGTCTACAACCTAACCAGCTAACCCTTCTAACGTGGATAATCTCTGCATTAGTGTAGGATGGGAGCGATCTGTTTCTATTCAGCCAATAGATGACCTTGTTTTTCAACTCTCTATGGGTTTCCAGCATGTCATCTCGTAGCCCAGGGACACCATTTAATACTACCGTAAGGGATGCGGACTCGGGGGGGAGATCAATACAAGGGAACTTCTTAATCCCACCTGTTTTGCATAAGATATTATTCCCTTTGGGTGATATCTCCCTAACCACAACCGGAATCCCAACCTTTTTTCCATCATCCCTACTGACCGTTTTTGGACCCACTTTACTACTAAGGTTAGACTTTCTAGAATCAGGACAGCACTCTTTACTGGGTTGGATTTGGCAATTTTCCGCGCAACCAACTAAATCTTGGGGGGTGTCGATAGTGGAGCTCACAGGGCCCGGGGTCACTATATGTTGTATTAGGGAACCTCGGCCCTGCATGCTTTCCACCGCCTTTTCTAACAAACTAGAACTCGACATTACAACTTTTTCTAAATTCCCCAGATGTTCACTTATTAGTTTTATTCTTTCTAGTAGTGGCAACATCAGGGATTTCAGTAGCTTCTCAATTTGTCCCAAAAGACCCTCATTAGTTCGTATGTCAGCTTGATGGCTAGGCGGTTGCTTGGGATTCCAACTTCTTTTATCAATGGCAGGAGTAAGGAGGTTCACAGTGGGGGGTGTAGTGGGTATTGGCCTAGTCGTTTTAATGACTTTAGCACGTCTACCCTTTTGGGAGCTGCCCCCACGCTTTCTTTTACCAATGGACTGTTGCGCTTTGGTGCCTTTCATAGGGTTCGACTCTGTAATAACTTTTGTACTTAATGAGGTTGGTGGAATTGGCAAGGTTGGGTCTACCCTCCTATTGTCAATCTGTGAAGTACTGTTATTAGAAGTATTCAGTGAGGTACAGGCAATCGAGCCTACGAACACCACCGATACTGAACTATTACTCAAATTTCGAACACCATTTGGTTATTGATAAAGAGGCTGCTCAGGGGTAACAGCAGACCTAATTTTACCCAGCGAGGATTGTTTGGCAAATAAAGGATCCAGAGATAGTCTTTTTTCAGTTAATGCTATCTCGTGTTCTAATACTACTGCTGCCCTAGTGATGAACTGGTCAAGGGTTCTGCTTACTGACCCCCTGATAGTGCTGGTCGTATCATATCTACCTTTCCCTGAATGGAGCTCCATTTGTCTACGTGCACTAAGAATAGATAAATATTTATAAATAGTTAAAAAAGTGCAAGAGCAGCAAATTAATTAATTAATAGTCCACAGCTACAAAACATGTACTAATCCCACAATAAATTACAGTCAAAGAAAACAAAGCACAAGGTCTCACTTTTTATAATGTAAAAAGTAAGGGGGGGTGGCTCAGCCCAGCCTCGATCAACCTCGGACGGCCGCTGGCGGTCCCGCCCTTGTCCCGGGCTTCTCCCGGCACGCGCCAGCGCCCATCCCGCAATACACGGAGGTGGGCGTAGCTAAATACAGGCAAAAAGTGGGCGGGAAAAGTCCCCAGCTGCGGCCGGTGATGAAGCGCTACGGCTGCTGGTCCTCGCAGTCCCGCACCCTTAGTCCTGGCTCCAAAGAAGCTGAGATAGTCCCACACAGTAAAGCAAGGTCACAGAGGTAAAAAAGTGTTGGCAAAGGCAATCCCAGAGACAACTGCTGCGAGCGGCTCCCGCGAAGCGGGGGCCGCGAGCAGTTAAATGGAAACAGGCAGGGAGTGGGCGGGAAGAGTCCCCAGCTGCGGCCACTGATGAAGCGCTACGGCTGCCTGTCCTCGCAGTCCTGCATCCTTAGTCCTGGCTCCAAAGAAGCTGAGATAGTCCCACACAGTAAAGCAAGGTCACAGAGGTAAAAAAGTGTTGGCAAAGGCAATCCCACAGACAACTGCTGTGAGATTCATTTTCCTCAATGTCTACTTACGGCAGACAGGATAATACATTTGTATCTGCATTTCATACATGAGCGGTGTGACTGACATAGTATCTTATTTATTATTTATCAGCCTCTTTGGAGACAGGGTAGAAAGAGAAATGCATTTGGAAAAGAGCAGGGCCGTTGGAATTAAAAATAGATATTTGTCAGCTGAAGCCAGTAGCAGACTAGCAGAGGCATGAGCATTGCTTCATTTGTTTAGCACCACACACAACTTGTACTCCAAAATGGTGCATAACAACGTACTCATCAATGAGAAGTCATTTATTTTATAAATCACAGTGTCTGACTCTGTTCATAGTTACTTGAAAAGCCTTAAGAAGAAAAACATAATCCAATCACCGGTTTTTAGGATGAGCATCAGCGAGCATGCGATGTCTGCAAGACATGCTGTAATCACTCTACGGAGTTTAATTGCAGCTGATGCTTCCCATTGGTGCAAAACTCTTTTGCTTTTGTATCCTGGCACCTTATTGGCCAGTGCTCCCGATATATCACTTCTGTTAGTATGCCAGGAGCACCACCCACCTACAGTTTCCTTACACTCTAGGTTTTTATTTATTTGTGTATGGACTACTTTGTTTTTTTTCAAGCACCCTATTCCGCGCTTTACCTTTCCCATTCCGTACTTTACCTTTAATAGGGGCTGTGCCGCTATAAAAGTGAAAGCATGGAGCGAGCTCAACTTTTTTATTTTTTAGCATTTTCTGCCAGCTTGTCTGTTTCTGTCACTGTCTCTGTGATTGCGTTCAGCGTCCTCTTTTCCCACGAAGTGCTAGTCCAGTGCCTGCTTTCATTAACCCAGACAAGTCATCCCAGTCTTCAGTGTAGCCCAAATGTGCTTCCCCATTACTCGAGCCACAACACTACGTATTTCCGGTAAGTCCCTTGGGCCGCCGCTCCTCAGTGCTTGTTCTTCTATCCGTTCCTACATTTTCACACTTCCGATCTCAATGGGAGACTTTTGAAGCCAAAAATATCTTAATTGTATCCCCCTTTTCAATTCAAATCATTCCCGATCTCCAGCAAATGTTGGCATGTATTCGTTCTGTTAACAAAAAAGTTGACGAGACACTGTTAGAATCCAAAACTGACACAATTCACTGAAATTACACAACCACTGCAGCCCCAAAGGAACTACTCAGGAACTTACACATTATGCCAGATGACATGCCAAATTATCTAACGATATCACTGTTGACATGACATTATCGAGTTGAAACTACTTTAATGGTTGTCGGAATGGCAGAGTATGGCACTTAGGAAGTACAAGTTTTCCTAACAAACGTATATAGAAGATATGATAATTTTACAGCTATTTTATGGTATGCTCATGTTGGCAATGCACGGCAATATGGGGGCGGTTGTGGAGAGGCTTCACTTCTGTTTATGGACTTCTGTAAACTAGAAAACTCCCTATTTTTGTGGAAGGGAATCTGGGGCATTGAGATTAGAATTGCATATTTTTCAACCTAAAGACACGTGTATCAAACTAGGAAATACAAGTAGTTACAAGACTTGCAAGAATATTGTTATTTGTGTTTTCAATGTGCAATGTAATTAAAGTTATGAGTTAACTCATTGTAATCGGGGACACTTTTTTAAAATTATGAGCATTCAAGCAACACCACATTTGTGGTAGTCCTGGTTGCACTGAATTCAAACAATTTCACAAAAGTGCCTAGTTATAGTAATTTGTTAACAAAAATTATCAGTGGTTTTAACCACTATTTAGGTAAAAATATAATATTGATGTGTATATTTCCGTTTTAGGGATCTGGCCCTTTCATGTTCCCTCCCAGTTGCAATTTGAAAAGCGTAGCAGGTGCCCTTTTAGGAGTCAGTAACAATTTTCATAAAAGGGTTTTGTACATTACAAAAAAGCCCTGTGCAGTTGTAAAACCTTTCCAAATCACAGGATTTGTGAGCTCACAAGGGTTTTATACATCTAGAGACTGATGTATCACAGGGTTTCTGGCATTCTGTGTCTATGGGTAAATGCATTAGTATATATGTACCCTTGTTCCTTGTCTCTTGCCTGACAGTGGCCACAATTCATTAGGAAACCATGCTGCTTTATAAGGCTGTACATGTAGGTACAAAGAACAGTGTAGTAAGGCTCAGTATACAGTCATAATATCGAGTAAAAAAGATAGAATGGGCAAAATATCGAGTTAAAAATTTAGAATGGGCAAAATATCGAATGGACAGAATATAGACTATAAAAATATCGAATAGAATAGCAGTAATATCAAATCCAAAATATAGAATGGACAAAATATCGAATGGACAGAATATAGACAACAAACATATCGATGGACAGAATATAGACAACAAAAATATCGAATTTTAGGTAACTTAATATTTATTTTTTAATATTATGTAGATGTTTTTTATGTTAGTATATGTGTTAAAATTGTATTTTTATTTTATAATTTATTTTAATTAATTAATTTTATGGTATTTAATTTTTGTGTAATATAATTCTGGAGCAGGTTGTGGGTTTATAGGGGAATAGGGTGGAAAGTAATTTAAATATAATTAATTAAATATTTTAATTTATTTATTGTTTTTTTATTTTGAATTAATTGGATATTAATTTTAAATTGGTAATTAATTAAAATATAATTGGTAATTAATTTTTATTAATTGATTAATTGATAATTATGTTAATTTTATTTATTTATTTTCTGTAGCAGGTTGTGGGGTTATAGGGGAATAGGCTGGGAAGTAATTTAAATATAAATAATTAAATATTTATTTATTGGTATTTATTTTGAATTAATTGTTAATTAATTGTTAATTGGTAATTAATTAAAATATAATTGGTAATGAATTTGTATTAATTGATTAATTGATAATTATGTTCATTTTATTAACTTATTTTCTGTAGTGGGTTGTGGGTTTATAGAGGAATTGGGTGGGAAGTAATTTAATTGTAATTAATTACATAATTTTAATTTATTAATTGGTATTTATTTTGAATTAATTGTTAATTATTTTTCAATTGTTAATTAATTAATTGTTATTGGTAACTAATTTGTATTAATTGGTAATAATTTTTAGTAATTAATTATTTTTATTATTTTTATTTGATTAATTATTATATTATATTAAATTGGTAATTAATTTTAATTAATTGGTATTAATATTTAATTTATTTTTAATCATATATGAAGTATTTACTTTCCCTACTGTTGCTCTCCTTGCAGTGGGAATAGTAATTGTTACCCTCCTGCTATGCAATGCTTTACCTTCTGTTGCCCTCCCTGGAGTGGGAATAGTAATTTTTACCCCTACGCTATCCAACGCTTTCCCTACTGTTGCACTCACTGGAGTGGGTACAGTAATTTTTACCCCTACACTATCCAACGCTTACCCTTCTGTTGCAATCTTTGGAGCGGGAATAGTAATTTTTACCCTCCCGCTATCCAATGCTATCCCTACTGTTGCCCTCCCTGGAGTGGGAATAATAATTTTTACCCCTACACTATCCAACGCTTTCCCTACTGTTGCACTCACTGGAGTGGGAATAGTAATTGTTACCCCTACGCTATCCAACGCTTACCCTACTGTTGCACTCCATGGAGTGAGAATAGTAATTTTTACCCCTACGCTCTCCAACACTTTTTGTACTGTTGCACTCTCTGGAGTGGGAATAGTAATTTTTACCTCTACGCTATCCAACGCTTTCTCTACTGTTGCACTCTCTGGAGTGGAATAGTAATTTTTATCCCTACGCTATCCAATCCTTTCTGTACTGTTGCGCTCTCTGGAGTGGGAATAGTAATTTTTACCTTCTCCCTATCCTACGCTTTCCCTACTGTTGCACTTATTAGAGTGGGAATAGTAATTTTTACCCCTACGCTATCCAACGCTTTCTCTAGCGTTGCACTCTTTGGAGTGAGAACAGTCATTTTTACACTCCCGCTATCCAACGTTTTCCCTACTGTTGCCCTCCCTGGAGTGGGAATAGTCATTTCTACCCCTACACTATCCAATGTTTTCCCTACTGTTGCACTCACTGGAGTGGGAATAGTAATTTTTACCCCTACGCTATCCAACGCTTTCCCTACTGTTGCACTCCCTGGATTGGGAATAGTAATTTTTACCTTCCCGCTATCCAACGCTTTCCCTACTGTTGCACTCTCTGGAGTGGGAATAGTAATTTTAACCCCTACGCTATTCAACGCTTTCCCTACTGTTGCACTGTCTGGAGTGGGAAGAGTAATTTTTACCACTACGCTATTTAACGCTTTCACTACTGTTGCACTCTTTGGAGTGGGAATATAAATTTTTACACTAAACGCTTTCCCTACTGTTGCCCTCCCTGGAGTGGGAATAGTAATTTTTACCCCTACGCTATCCAATGCTTTCCCTTCTGTTGCACTCCCTGGAGTGGGAATAGTAAGTTTTTACCTTCCCCCTATCCAACGCTTTCCCTACTGTTGCACTCACTGGAGTGGGAATAGTAATTTTTATCCCTACGCTATCCACCGCTTTCCCTACTGTTAGTCTTTGGAGTGGGAATAGTAATTTTTACCTTCCCGCTATCCAGCGCTTTCCCTTCTGTTGCACTCACTGGAGTGGGAATAGTAATTTCTACCCCTACGCTATCCAACGCTTTCCCTACTGTTGCACTCACTGGAGTGGGAACAGTAATTTTTACCCCTACGCTATCCACTGCTTACCCTTCTGTTGCACTCTTTGGAGCGGGAATAGTAATTTTTGCCCTCCCGCTATCCAATGCTATCCCTACTGTTGCCCCCCCCTGGAGTGGGAATAATAATTTTTACCCCTACGCTAGCCAACGCTTTCCCTACTGTTGCACTCTCTGGAGTGGGAATAGTAATTTTTACCTCTACGCTATCCAACGCTTTCTCTACTGTTGCACTCTCTGGAGTGGGAATAGTAATTTTTACCTTCTCCCTATCCAACGCTTTCCCTACTGTTGCACTCATTGGAGTGGGAATAGTAACTTTTACACCTACTCTATCGAACGCTTTCCCTACCGTTGCACTCTTTGGAGGGAGAATAGTAATTTTTACACTCCCGCTATCCAACGTTTTCCCTACTGTTGTCCTCCCTGGAGTGGGAATAGTAATTTTTACCCCTACGCTATCCAATGTTTTCCCTACTGTTGCACTCACTGGAGTGGGAATAGTATTTTTTACCCCTACGCTATCCAACGCTTTCTCTACTGTTGCACTCTCTGGAGTGGAATAGTAATTTTTATCCCTACGCTATCCAATCCTTTCTGTACTGTTGCACTCTCTGGAGTGGGAATAGTAATTTTTACCTTCTCCCTATCCTACGCTTTCCCTACTGTTGCAGTCATTAGAGTGGGAATAGTCATTTTTACCCCTACGCTATCCAACGCTTTCTCTACCGTTGCACTCTTTGGAGTGAGAATAGTAATTTTTACACTCCCGCTATCCAACTTTTTCCCTACTGTTGCCCTCCCTGGAGTGGGAATAGTCATTTTTACCCCTACACTATCCAATGTTTTCCCTACTGTTGCATTCACTGGAGTGGGAATAGTCATTTTTACCCCTACGCTATCCACCGCTTTCCCTACTGTTGCACTCCCTGGAGTGGGAATAGTAATTTTTACCTTCCCGCTATCCAACGCTTTCCCTACTGTTGCACTCTCTGGAGTGGGAATAGTAATTTTTACCCCTACGCTATTCAACGCTTTCCCTACTGTTGCACTGTCTGTAGTGGGAATAGTAATTTTTACCCTCCCGCAATCCAACGCTTTCCCTACTGTTGCACTTACTGGAGTGGGAATAGTAATTTTTATCCCTACGCTATCCAACGCTTTCCCTAGTGTTGCACTCTTTGAAAAGGGAATAGTAGTTTTTTACCTTCCCGCTATCCAACGCTTTCCCTACTGTTGCACTCACTGGAGTGGGAATACTAATTTTTACACCTACGCTATCCAACGCTTTCCCTACTGTTGCACTCCCTGGAGTGGGAATAGTAATTTTTACCTTCCCGCTATCCAACGCTTTCCCTACTGTTGCACTCTCTGGAGTGGGAATAGTAATTTTTACCCCTACGCTATTCAACGCTTTCCCTACTGTTGCACTGTCTGTAGTGGGAATAGTAATTTTTACCCTCCCGCAATCCAACGCTTTCCCTACTGTTGCACTCACTGGAGTGGGAATAGTAATTTTTATCCCTACGCTATCCACCGCTTTCCCTACTGTTAGTCTTTGGAGTGGGAATAGGAATTTTTACCTTCCCGCTATCCAGCGCTTTCCCTTCTGTTGCACTCACTGGAGTGGGAATAGTAATTTCTACCCCTACGCTATCCAACGCTTTCCCTACTGTTGCACTCACTGGAGTGGGAACAGTAATTTTTACCCCTACGCTATCCACTGCTTACCCTTCTGTTGCACTCTTTGGAGCGGGAATAGTAATTTTTGCCCTCCCGCTATCCAATGCTATCCCTACTGTTGCCCCCCCCTGGAGTGGGAATAATAATTTTTACCCCTACGCTAGCCAACGCTTTCCCTACTGTTGCACTCTCTGGAGTGGGAATAGTAATTTTTACCTCTACGCTATCCAACGCTTTCTCTACTGTTGCACTCTCTGGAGTGGGAATAGTAATTTTTACCTTCTCCCTATCCAACGCTTTCCCTACTGTTGCACTCATTGGAGTGGGAATAGTAACTTTTACACCTACTCTATCGAACGCTTTCCCTACCGTTGCACTCTTTGGAGGGAGAATAGTAATTTTTACACTCCCGCTATCCAACGTTTTCCCTACTGTTGTCCTCCCTGGAGTGGGAATAGTAATTTTTACCCCTACGCTATCCAATGTTTTCCCTACTGTTGCACTCACTGGAGTGGGAATAGTATTTTTTACCCCTACGCTATCCAACGCTTTCTCTACTGTTGCACTCTCTGGAGTGGAATAGTAATTTTTATCCCTACGCTATCCAATCCTTTCTGTACTGTTGCACTCTCTGGAGTGGGAATAGTAATTTTTACCTTCTCCCTATCCTACGCTTTCCCTACTGTTGCAGTCATTAGAGTGGGAATAGTCATTTTTACCCCTACGCTATCCAACGCTTTCTCTACCGTTGCACTCTTTGGAGTGAGAATAGTAATTTTTACACTCCCGCTATCCAACGTTTTCCCTACTGTTGCCCTCCCTGGAGTGGGAATAGTCATTTTTACCCCTACACTATCCAATGTTTTCCCTACTGTTGCATTCACTGGAGTGGGAATAGTCATTTTTACCCCTACGCTATCCAACGCTTTCCCTACTGTTGCACTCCCTGGAGTGGGAATAGTAATTTTTACCTTCCCGCTATCCAACGCTTTCCCTACTGTTGCACTCTCTGGAGTGGGAATAGTAATTTTTACCCCTACGCTATTCAACGCTTTCCCTACTGTTGCACTGTCTGTAGTGGGAATAGTAATTTTTACCCTCCCGCAATCCAACGCTTTCCCTACTGTTGCACTCACTGGAGTGGGAATAGTAATTTTTATCCCTACGCTATCCAACGCTTTCCCTAGTGTTGCACTCTTTGAAAAGGGAATAGTAGTTTTTTACCTTCCCGCTATCCAACGCTTTCCCTACTGTTGCACTCACTGGAGTGGGAATAGTAATTTTTACACCTACGCTATCCAACGCTTTCCCTACTGTTGCACTCCCTGGAGTGGGAATAGTAATTTTTACCTTCCCGCTATCCAACGCTTTCCCTACTGTTGCACTCTCTGGAGTGGGAATAGTAATTTTTACCCCTACGCTATTCAACGCTTTCCCTACTGTTGCACTGTCTGTAGTGGGAATAGTAATTTTTACCCTCCCGCAATCCAACACTTTCCCTACTGTTGCACTCAGTGGAGTGGAAATAGTAATTTTTATCCCTACGCTATCCAACGCTTTCCCTAGTGTTGCACTCTTTGAAAAGGGAATAGTAGTTTTTTACCTTCCCGCTATCCAACGCTTTCCCTACTGTTGCACTCACTGGAGTGGGAATAGTAATTTTTACACCTACGCTATCCAACGCTTACCCTTCTGTTGCACTCCCTGGAGTGGGAATAGTATTTTTTACACCTACGCTATCCAACGCTTTCCCTACTGTTGCACTCTCTGGAGTGGGAATAGTAATTTTTACCCCTACACTATCCAACGCTTTTCCTACTGTTGCACTCTCTGGAGTGGGAATAGTAATTTTTACCCTCCCGCTATCCTGCGCTGTCCCTACTGTGGCACTCACTGGAGTGGGAATAGTAATTTTCTCCCATACGCTATCCAACGCTTTCCCTACTGTTGCACTCACTGGAGTGGGAAGAGTAATTTTTACGCCTACGCTATTTAACGCTTTCACTACTGTTGCACTCTTTGGAGTGGGAATATTAATTTTTACACTAAACGCTTTCCCTACTGTTGCCCTCCCTGGAGTGGGAATAGTAATTTTTACCCCTACGCTATCCAATGCTTTCCCTACTGTTGCACTCCCTGGAGTGGGAATAGTAAGTTTTTACCTTCCCCCTATCCAACGCTTTCCCTACTGTTGCACTCACTGGAGTGGGAATAGTAATTTTTATCCCTACGCTATCCAACGCTTTCCCTACTGTTAGTCTTTGGAGTGGGAATAGTAATTTTTACCTTCCCGCTATCCAGCGCTTTCCCTACTGTTGCACTCACTGGAGTGGGAATAGTAATTTCTACCCCTACGCTATCCAACGCTTTCCCTACTGATGCACTCACTGGAGTGGGAACAGTAATTTTTACCCCTACGCTATCCAACGCTTACCCTTCTGTTGCACTCTTTGGAGCGGGAATAGTAATTTTTACCCTCCCGCTATCCAATGCTATCCCTACTGTTGCCCCCCCCTGGAGTGGGAATAATAATTTTTACCCCTACGCTAGCCAACGCTTTCCATACTGTTGCACTCTCTGGAGTGGGAATAGTAATTTTTACCTCTAAGCTATCCAACGCTTTCTCTACTGTTGCACTCTCTGGAGTGGGAATAGTAATTTTTACCTTCTCCCTATCCAACACTTTCCCTACTGTTGCACTCATGGGAGTGGGAATGGTAACTTTTACCCCTACTCTATCCAACGCTTTTCCTACCGTTGCACTCTTTGGAGTGAGAATAGTAATTTTTACAGTCCCGCTATCCAACGTTTTCCCTACTGTTGTCCTCCCTGGAGTGGGAATAGTAATTGTTACCCCTACGCTATCCAATGTTTTCCCTACTGTTGCACTCACTGGAGTGGGAATAGTAATTTTTACCCCTACGCTATCCAATGCTTTCTCTACTGTTGCACTCTCTGGAGTGGAATAGTAATTTTTATCCCTACTCTATCCAATCCTTTCTCTACTGTTGCACTCTCTGGAGTGGGAATAGTAATTTTTACCTTCTCCCTATCCTACGCTTTCCCTACTGTTGCAGTCATTAGAGTGGGAATAGTAATTTTTACCCCTACGCTATCCAACGCTTTCTCTACCGTTGCACTCTTTGGAGTGAGAATAGTAATTTTTACACTCCCGCTATCCAACGTTTTCCCTACTGTTGCCCTCCCTGGAGTGGGAATAGTAATTTTTACCCCTACACTATCCAATGTTTTCCCTACTGTTGCATTCACTGGAGTGGGAATAGTCATTTTTACCCCTACGCTATCCAACGCTTTCCCTACTGTTGCACTCCCTGGAGTGGGAATAGTAATTTTTACCTTCCCGCTATCCAACGCTTTCCCTACTGTTGCACTCACTGGAGTGGGAATAGTAATTTTTACACCTACGCTATCCAACGCTTTCCCTACTGTTGCACTCCCTGGAGTGGGAATAGTAATTTTTACCTTCCCGCTATCCAACGCTTTCCCTACTGTTGCACTCTCTGGAGTGGGAATAGTAATTTTTACCCCTACGCTATTCAACGCTTTCCCTACTGTTGCACTGTCTGTAGTGGGAATAGTAATTTTTACCCTCCCGCAATCCAACACTTTCCCTACTGTTGCACTCAGTGGAGTGGAAATAGTAATTTTTATCCCTACGCTATCCAACGCTTTCCCTAGTGTTGCACTCTTTGAAAAGGGAATAGTAGTTTTTTACCTTCCCGCTATCCAACGCTTTCCCTACTGTTGCACTCATTGGAGTGGGAATAGTAATTTTTACCTCTACGCTATCCAACGCTTTCTCTACTGTTGCACTCTCTGGAGTGGGAATAGTAATTTTTACCTTCTCCCTATCCAACACTTTCCCTACTGTTGCACTCATGGGAGTGGGAATGGTAACTTTTACCCCTACTCTATCCAACGCTTTCCCTACCGTTGCACTCTTTGGAGTGAGAATAGTAATTTTTACAGTCCCGCTATCCAACGTTTTCCCTACTGTTGTCCTCCCTGGAGTGGGAATAGTAATTTTTACCCCTACGCTATCCAATGTTTTCCCTACTGTTGCACTCACTGGAGTGGGAATAGTAATTTTTACCCCTACGCTATCCAATGCTTTCTCTACTGTTGCACTCTCTGGAGTGGAATAGTAATTTTTATCCCTACTCTATCCAATCCTTTCTCTACTGTTGCACTCTCTGGAGTGGGAATAGTAATTTTTACCTTCTCCCTATCCTACGCTTTCCCTACTGTTGCACTCATTAGAGTGGGAATAGTAATTTTTACCCCTACGCTATCCAACGCTTTCTCTACCGTTGCACTCTTTGGAGTGAGAATAGTAATTTTTACACTCCCGCTATCCAACGTTTTCCCTACTGTTGCCCTCCCTGGAGTGGGAATAGTCATTTTTACCCCTACACTATCCAATGTTTTCCCTACTGTTGCATTCACTGGAGTGGGAATAGTCATTTTTACCCCTACGCTATCCAACGCTTACCCTACTGTTGCACTCCCTGGAGTGGGAATAGTAATTTTTACCTTCCCGCTATCCAACGCTTTCCCTACTGTTGCACTCTCTGGAGTGGGAATAGTAATTTTTACCCCTACGCTATTCAACGCTTTCCCTACTGTTGCACTGTCTGTAGTGGGAGTAGTAATTTTTACCCTCCCGCAATCCAACGCTTTCCCTACTGTTGCACTCACTGGAGTGGGAATAGTAATTTTTATCCCTACGCTATCCAACGCTTTCCCTAGTGTTGCACTCTTTGAAAAGGGAATAGTAGTTTTTTACCTTCCTGCTATCCAACGCTTTCCCTACTGTTGCACTCACTGGAGTGGGAATAGTAATTTTTACACCTACGCTATCCAACGCTTACCCTTCTGTTGCACTCCCTGGAGTGGGATTAGTATTTTTTACACCTACGCTATCCAACGCTTTCCCTACTGTTGCACTCTCTGGAGTGGGAATAGTAATTTTTACCCCTACACTATCCAACGCTTTTCCTACTGTTGCACTCTCTGGAGTGGGAATAGTAATTTTTACCCTCCCGCTATCCTGCGCTGTCCCTACTGTGGCACTCACTGGAGTGGGAATAGTAATTTTCTCCCCTACGCTATCCAACGCTTTCCCTACTGTTGCACTCACTGGAGTGGGAAGAGTAATTTTTACGCCTACGCTATTTAACGCTTTCACTACTGTTGCACTCTTTGGAGTGGGAATATTAATTTTTACACTAAACGCTTTCCCTACTGTTGCCCTCCCTGGAGTGGGAATAGTAATTTTTACCCCTACGCTATCCAATGCTTTCCCTACTGTTGCACTCCCTGGAGTGGGAATAGTAAGTTTTTACCTTCCCCCTATCCAACGCTTTCCCTACTGTTGCACTCACTGGAGTGGGAATAGTAATTTGTATCCCTACGCTATCCAACGCTTTCCCTACTGTTAGTCTTTGGAGTGGAAATAGTAATTTTTACCTTCCCGCTATCCAGCGCTTTCCCTACTGTTGCACTCACTGGAGTGGGAATAGTAATTTCTACCCCTACGCTATCCAACGCTTTCCCTACTGATGCACTCACTGGAGTGGGAACAGTAATTTTTACCCCTACGCTATCCAACGCTTACCCTTCTGTTGCACTCTTTGGAGCAGGAATAGTAATTTTTACCCTCCCGCTATCCAATGCTATCCCTACTGTTGCCCCCCCTGGAGTGGGAATAATAATTTTTACCCCTACGCTAGCCAACGCTTTCCATACTGTTGCACTCTCTGGAGTGGGAATAGTAATTTTTACCTCTACGCTATCCAACGCTTTCTCTACTGTTGCACTCTCTGGAGTGGGAATAGTAATTTTTACCTTCTCCCTATCCAACACTTTCTCTACTGTTGCACTCATGGGAGTGGGAATGGTAACTTTTACCCCTACTCTATCCAACGCTTTCCCTACCGTTGCACTCTTTGGAGTGAGAATAGTAATTTTTACAGTCCCGCTATCCAACGTTTTCCCTACTGTTGTCCTCCCTGGAGTGGGAATAGTAATTTTTACCCCTACACTATCCAATGTTTTCCCTACTGTTGCACTCACTGGAGTGGGAATAGTAATTTTTACCCCTACGCTATCCAATGCTTTCTCTACTGTTGCACTCTCTGGAGTGGAATAGTAATTTTTATCCCTACTCTATCCAATCCTTTCTCTACTGTTGCACTCTCTGGAGTGGGAATAGTAATTTTTACCTTCTCCCTATCCTACGCTTTCCCTACTGTTGCACTCATTAGAGTGGGAATAGTAATTTTTACCCCTACGCTATCCAACGCTTTCTCTACCGTTGCACTCTTTGGAGTGAGAATAGTAATTTTTACACTCCCGCTATCCAACGTTTTCCCTACTGTTGCCCTCCCTGGAGTGGGAATAGTCATTTTTACCCCTACACTATCCAATGTTTTCCCTACTGTTGCATTCACTGGAGTGGGAATAGTCATTTTTACCCCTACGCTATCCAACGCTTTCCCTACTGTTGCACTCCCTGGAGTGGGAATAGTAATTTTTACCTTCCCGCTATCCAACGCTTTCCCTACTGTTGCACTCTCTGGAGTGGGAATAGTAATTTTTACCCCTACGCTATTCAACGCTTTCCCTACTGTTGCACTGTCTGTAGTGGGAGTAGTAATTTTTACCCTCCCGCAATCCAACGCTTTCCCTACTGTTGCACTCACTGGAGTGGGAATAGTAATTTTTATCCCTACGCTATCCAACGCTTTCCCTAGTGTTGCACTCTTTGAAAAGGGAATAGTAGTTTTTTACCTTCCTGCTATCCAACGCTTTCCCTACTGTTGCACTCACTGGAGTGGGAATAGTAATTTTTACACCTACGCTATCCAACGCTTTCCCTACTGTTGCACTCTCTGGAGTGGGAATAGTAATTTTTACCTTCCCGCTATCCAACGCTGTACCTACTGTTGCACTCTCTGGAGTGGGAATAGTAATTTTTACCCCTACGCTATACAACGCTTTCCCTACTGTTGCACTGTCTGTAGTGGGAATAGTAATTTTTACCCTCCCGCAATCCAACGCTTTCCCTACTGTTGCACTCACTGGAGTGGGAATAGTAATTTTTATCCCTACGCTATCCAACGCTTTCCCTAGTGTTGCACTCTTTGAAAAGGGAATAGTAGTTTTTTACCTTCCCGCTATCCAACGCTTTCCCTACTGTTGCACTCACTGGAGTGGGAATAGTAATTTTTACACCTACGCTATCCTGCGCTGTCCCTACTGTGGCACTCACTGGAGTGGGAATAGTAATTTTCTCCCCTACGCTATCCAACGCTTTCCCTACTGTTGCACTCACTGGAGTGGGAAGAGTAATTTTTACGCCTACGCTATTTAACGCTTTCACTATTGTTGCACTCTTTGGAGTGGGAATATTAATTTTTACACTAAACGCTTTCCCTACTGTTGCCCTCCCTGGAGTGGGAATAGTAATTTTTACCCCTACGCTATCCAATGCTTTCATTACTGTTGCACTCCCTGGAGTGGGAATAGTACGTTTTTACCTTCCCCCTATCCAACGCTTTCCCTACTGTTGCACTCTCTGGAGTGGGAATAGTAATTTTTACCCCTACACTATCCAACGCTTTTCCTACTGTTGCACTCTCTGGAGTGGGAATAGTAATTTTTACCCTCCCGCTATCCTGCGCTGTCCCTACTGTGGCACTCACTGGAGTGGGAATAGTATTTTTCTCCCCTACGCTATCCAACGCTTTCCCTACTGTTGCACTCACTGGAGTGGGAAGAGTAATTTTTACGCCTACGCTATTTAACGCTTTCACTATTGTTGCACTCTTTGGAGTGGGAATATTAATTTTTACACTAAACGCTTTCCCTACTATTGCCCTCCCTGGAGTGGGAATAGTAATTTTTACCCCTACGCTATCCAATGCTTTCATTACTGTTGCACTCCCTGGAGTGGGAATAGTAAGTTTTTACCTTCCCCCTATCCAACGCTTTCCCTACTGTTGCACTCACTGGAGTGGGAATAGTAATTTTTATCCCTACGCTATCCAACGCTTTCCCTACTGTTAGTCTTTGGAGTGGGAATAGTAATTTTTACCTTCCCGCTATCCAGCGCTTTCCCTACTGTTGCACTCACTGGAGTGGGAATAGTAATTTCTACCCCTACGCTATCCAACGCTTTCCCTACTGTTGCACTCACTGGAGTGGGAACAGTAATTTTTACCCCTACGCTATCCAACGCTTCTGTTGCACTCTTTGGAGCGGGAATAGTAATTTTTACCCTCCCGCTATCCAATGCTATCCCTACTGTTGCCCCCCCCTGGAGTGGGAAGAATAATTTTTACCCCTACGCTAGCCAACGCTTTCCCTACTGTTGCACTCTCTGGAGTGGGAATAGTAATTTTTACCTCTACGCTATCCAACGCTTTCTCTACTGTTGCACTCTCTGGAGTGGGAATAGTAATTTTTACCTTCTCCCTATCCAACGCTTTCCCTACTGTTGCACTCATTGGAGTGGGAATGGTAACTTTTACCCCTACTCTATCCAACGCTTTCCCTACCGTTGCACTCTTTGGAGTGAGAATAGTAATTTTTACACTCCCGCTATCCAACGTTTTCCCTACTGTTGTCCTCCCTGGAGTGGGAATAGTAATTGTTACCCCTACGCTATCCAATGTTTTCCCTACTGTTGCACTCACTGGAGTGGGAATAGTAATTTTTACCCCTACGCTATCCAATGCTTTCTCTACTGTTGCACTCTCTGGAGTGGAATAGTAATTTTTATCCCTACTCTATCCAATCCTTTCTCTACTGTTGCACTCTCTGGAGTGGGAATAGTAATTTTTACCTTCTCCCTATCCTACGCTTTCCCTACTGTTGCAGTCATTAGAGTGGGAATAGTAATTTTTACCCCTACGCTATCCAACGCTTTCTCTACCGTTGCACTCTTTGGAGTGAGAATAGTAATTTTTACACTCCCGCTATCCAACGTTTTCCCTACTGTTGCCCTCCCTGGAGTGGGAATAGTAATTTTTACCCCTACACTATCCAATGTTTTCCCTACTGTTGCATTCACTGGAGTGGGAATAGTCATTTTTACCCCTACGCTATCCAACGCTTTCCCTACTGTTGCACTCCCTGGAGTGGGAATAGTAATTTTTACCTTCCCGCTATCCAACGCTTTCCCTACTGTTGCACTCACTGGAGTGGGAATAGTAATTTTTACACCTACGCTATCCAACGCTTTCCCTACTGTTGCACTCCCTGGAGTGGGAATAGTAATTTTTACCTTCCCGCTATCCAACGCTTTCCCTACTGTTGCACTCTCTGGAGTGGGAATAGTAATTTTTACCCCTACGCTATTCAACGCTTTCCCTACTGTTGCACTGTCTGTAGTGGGAATAGTAATTTTTACCCTCCCGCAATCCAACACTTTCCCTACTGTTGCACTCAGTGGAGTGGAAATAGTAATTTTTATCCCTACGCTATCCAACGCTTTCCCTAGTGTTGCACTCTTTGAAAAGGGAATAGTAGTTTTTTACCTTCCCGCTATCCAACGCTTTCCCTACTGTTGCACTCATTGGAGTGGGAATAGTAATTTTTACCTCTACGCTATCCAACGCTTTCTCTACTGTTGCACTCTCTGGAGTGGGAATAGTAATTTTTACCTTCTCCCTATCCAACACTTTCCCTACTGTTGCACTCATGGGAGTGGGAATGGTAACTTTTACCCCTACTCTATCCAACGCTTTCCCTACCGTTGCACTCTTTGGAGTGAGAATAGTAATTTTTACAGTCCCGCTATCCAACGTTTTCCCTACTGTTGTCCTCCCTGGAGTGGGAATAGTAATTTTTACCCCTACGCTATCCAATGTTTTCCCTACTGTTGCACTCACTGGAGTGGGAATAGTAATTTTTACCCCTACGCTATCCAATGCTTTCTCTACTGTTGCACTCTCTGGAGTGGAATAGTAATTTTTATCCCTACTCTATCCAATCCTTTCTCTACTGTTGCACTCTCTGGAGTGGGAATAGTAATTTTTACCTTCTCCCTATCCTACGCTTTCCCTACTGTTGCACTCATTAGAGTGGGAATAGTAATTTTTACCCCTACGCTATCCAACGCTTTCTCTACCGTTGCACTCTTTGGAGTGAGAATAGTAATTTTTACACTCCCGCTATCCAACGTTTTCCCTACTGTTGCCCTCCCTGGAGTGGGAATAGTCATTTTTACCCCTACACTATCCAATGTTTTCCCTACTGTTGCATTCACTGGAGTGGGAATAGTCATTTTTACCCCTACGCTATCCAACGCTTACCCTACTGTTGCACTCCCTGGAGTGGGAATAGTAATTTTTACCTTCCCGCTATCCAACGCTTTCCCTACTGTTGCACTCTCTGGAGTGGGAATAGTAATTTTTACCCCTACGCTATTCAACGCTTTCCCTACTGTTGCACTGTCTGTAGTGGGAGTAGTAATTTTTACCCTCCCGCAATCCAACGCTTTCCCTACTGTTGCACTCACTGGAGTGGGAATAGTAATTTTTATCCCTACGCTATCCAACGCTTTCCCTAGTGTTGCACTCTTTGAAAAGGGAATAGTAGTTTTTTACCTTCCTGCTATCCAACGCTTTCCCTACTGTTGCACTCACTGGAGTGGGAATAGTAATTTTTACACCTACGCTATCCAACGCTTACCCTTCTGTTGCACTCCCTGGAGTGGGATTAGTATTTTTTACACCTACGCTATCCAACGCTTTCCCTACTGTTGCACTCTCTGGAGTGGGAATAGTAATTTTTACCCCTACACTATCCAACGCTTTTCCTACTGTTGCACTCTCTGGAGTGGGAATAGTAATTTTTACCCTCCCGCTATCCTGCGCTGTCCCTACTGTGGCACTCACTGGAGTGGGAATAGTAATTTTCTCCCCTACGCTATCCAACGCTTTCCCTACTGTTGCACTCACTGGAGTGGGAAGAGTAATTTTTACGCCTACGCTATTTAACGCTTTCACTACTGTTGCACTCTTTGGAGTGGGAATATTAATTTTTACACTAAACGCTTTCCCTACTGTTGCCCTCCCTGGAGTGGGAATAGTAATTTTTACCCCTACGCTATCCAATGCTTTCCCTACTGTTGCACTCCCTGGAGTGGGAATAGTAAGTTTTTACCTTCCCCCTATCCAACGCTTTCCCTACTGTTGCACTCACTGGAGTGGGAATAGTAATTTTTATCCCTACGCTATCCAACGCTTTCCCTACTGTTAGTCTTTGGAGTGGAAATAGTAATTTTTACCTTCCCGCTATCCAGCGCTTTCCCTACTGTTGCACTCACTGGAGTGGGAATAGTAATTTCTACCCCTACGCTATCCAACGCTTTCCCTACTGATGCACTCACTGGAGTGGGAACAGTAATTTTTACCCCTACGCTATCCAACGCTTACCCTTCTGTTGCACTCTTTGGAGCAGGAATAGTAATTTTTACCCTCCCGCTATCCAATGCTATCCCTACTGTTGCCCCCCCTGGAGTGGGAATAATAATTTTTACCCCTACGCTAGCCAACGCTTTCCATACTGTTGCACTCTCTGGAGTGGGAATAGTAATTTTTACCTCTACGCTATCCAACGCTTTCTCTACTGTTGCACTCTCTGGAGTGGGAATAGTAATTTTTACCTTCTCCCTATCCAACACTTTCTCTACTGTTGCACTCATGGGAGTGGGAATGGTAACTTTTACCCCTACTCTATCCAACGCTTTCCCTACCGTTGCACTCTTTGGAGTGAGAATAGTAATTTTTACAGTCCCGCTATCCAACGTTTTCCCTACTGTTGTCCTCCCTGGAGTGGGAATAGTAATTTTTACCCCTACACTATCCAATGTTTTCCCTACTGTTGCACTCACTGGAGTGGGAATAGTAATTTTTACCCCTACGCTATCCAATGCTTTCTCTACTGTTGCACTCTCTGGAGTGGAATAGTAATTTTTATCCCTACTCTATCCAATCCTTTCTCTACTGTTGCACTCTCTGGAGTGGGAATAGTAATTTTTACCTTCTCCCTATCCTACGCTTTCCCTACTGTTGCACTCATTAGAGTGGGAATAGTAATTTTTACCCCTACGCTATCCAACGCTTTCTCTACCGTTGCACTCTTTGGAGTGAGAATAGTAATTTTTACACTCCCGCTATCCAACGTTTTCCCTACTGTTGCCCTCCCTGGAGTGGGAATAGTCATTTTTACCCCTACACTATCCAATGTTTTCCCTACTGTTGCATTCACTGGAGTGGGAATAGTCATTTTTACCCCTACGCTATCCAACGCTTTCCCTACTGTTGCACTCCCTGGAGTGGGAATAGTAATTTTTACCTTCCCGCTATCCAACGCTTTCCCTACTGTTGCACTCTCTGGAGTGGGAATAGTAATTTTTACCCCTACGCTATTCAACGCTTTCCCTACTGTTGCACTGTCTGTAGTGGGAGTAGTAATTTTTACCCTCCCGCAATCCAACGCTTTCCCTACTGTTGCACTCACTGGAGTGGGAATAGTAATTTTTATCCCTACGCTATCCAACGCTTTCCCTAGTGTTGCACTCTTTGAAAAGGGAATAGTAGTTTTTTACCTTCCTGCTATCCAACGCTTTCCCTACTGTTGCACTCACTGGAGTGGGAATAGTAATTTTTACACCTACGCTATCCAACGCTTTCCCTACTGTTGCACTCTCTGGAGTGGGAATAGTAATTTTTACCTTCCTGCTATCCAACGCTGTACCTACTGTTGCACTCTCTGGAGTGGGAATAGTAATTTTTACCCCTACGCTATACAACGCTTTCCCTACTGTTGCACTGTCTGTAGTGGGAATAGTAATTTTTACCCTCCCGCAATCCAACGCTTTCCCTACTGTTGCACTCACTGGAGTGGGAATAGTAATTTTTATCCCTACGCTATCCAACGCTTTCCCTAGTGTTGCACTCTTTGAAAAGGGAATAGTAGTTTTTTACCTTCCCGCTATCCAACGCTTTCCCTACTGTTGCACTCACTGGAGTGGGAATAGTAATTTTTACACCTACGCTATCCTGCGCTGTCCCTACTGTGGCACTCACTGGAGTGGGAATAGTAATTTTCTCCCCTACGCTATCCAACGCTTTCCCTACTGTTGCACTCACTGGAGTGGGAAGAGTAATTTTTACGCCTACGCTATTTAACGCTTTCACTATTGTTGCACTCTTTGGAGTGGGAATATTAATTTTTACACTAAACGCTTTCCCTACTGTTGCCCTCCCTGGAGTGGGAATAGTAATTTTTACCCCTACGCTATCCAATGCTTTCATTACTGTTGCACTCCCTGGAGTGGGAATAGTACGTTTTTACCTTCCCCCTATCCAACGCTTTCCCTACTGTTGCACTCTCTGGAGTGGGAATAGTAATTTTTACCCCTACACTATCCAACGCTTTTCCTACTGTTGCACTCTCTGGAGTGGGAATAGTAATTTTTACCCTCCCGCTATCCTGCGCTGTCCCTACTGTGGCACTCACTGGAGTGGGAATAGTATTTTTCTCCCCTACGCTATCCAACGCTTTCCCTACTGTTGCACTCACTGGAGTGGGAAGAGTAATTTTTACGCCTACGCTATTTAACGCTTTCACTATTGTTGCACTCTTTGGAGTGGGAATATTAATTTTTACACTAAACGCTTTCCCTACTATTGCCCTCCCTGGAGTGGGAATAGTAATTTTTACCCCTACGCTATCCAATGCTTTCATTACTGTTGCACTCCCTGGAGTGGGAATAGTAAGTTTTTACCTTCCCCCTATCCAACGCTTTCCCTACTGTTGCACTCACTGGAGTGGGAATAGTAATTTTTATCCCTACGCTATCCAACGCTTTCCCTACTGTTAGTCTTTGGAGTGGGAATAGTAATTTTTACCTTCCCGCTATCCAGCACTTTCCCTACTGTTGCACTCACTGGAGTGGGAATAGTAATTTCTACCCCTACGCTATCCAACGCTTTCCCTACTGTTGCACTCACTGGAGTGGGAACAGTAATTTTTACCCCTACGCTATCCAACGCTTCTGTTGCACTCTTTGGAGCGGGAATAGTAATTTTTACCCTCCCGCTATCCAATGCTATCCCTACTGTTGCCCCCCCTGGAGTGGGAAGAATAATTTTTACCCCTACGCTAGCCAACGCTTTCCCTACTGTTGCACTCTCTGGAGTGGGAATAGTAATTTTTACCTCTACGCTATCCAACGCTTTCTCTACTGTTGCACTCTCTGGAGTGGGAATAGTAATTTTTACCTTCTCCCTATCCAACGCTTTCCCTACTGTTGCACTCATTGGAGTGGGAATGGTAACTTTTACCCCTACTCTATCCAACGCTTTCCCTACCGTTGCACTCTTTGGAGTGAGAATAGTAATTTTTACACTCCCGCTATCCAACGTTTTCCCTACTGTTGTCCTCCCTGGAGTGGGAATAGTAATTGCTACCCCTACGCTATCCAATGTTTTCCCTACTGTTGCACTCACTGGAGTGGGAATAGTAATTTTTACCCCTACGCTATCCAATGCTTTCTCTACTGTTGCACTCTCTGGAGTGGAATAGTAATTTTTATCCCTACTCTATCCAATCCTTTCTCTACTGTTGCACTCTCTGGAGTGGGAATAGTAATTTTTACCTTCTCCCTATCCTACGCTTTCCCTACTGTTGCAGTCATTAGAGTGGGAATAGTAATTTTTACCCCTACGCTATCCAACGCTTTCTCTACCGTTGCACTCTTTGGAGTGAGAATAGTAATTTTTACACTCCCGCTATCCAACGTTTTCCCTACTGTTGCCCTCCCTGGAGTGGGAATAGTAATTTTTACCCCTACACTATCCAATGTTTTCCCTACTGTTGCATTCACTGGAGTGGGAATAGTCATTTTTACCCCTATGCTATCCAACGCTTTCCCTACTGTTGCACTCCCTGGAGTGGGAATAGTAATTTTTACCTTCCCGCTATCCAACGCTTTCCCTACTGTTGCACTCACTGGAGTGGGAATAGTAATTTTTACACCTACGCTATCCAACGCTTTCCCTACTGTTGCACTCCCTGGAGTGGGAATAGTAATTTTTACCTTCCCGCTATTCAACGCTTTCCCTACTGTTGCACTCTCTGGAGTGGGAATAGTAATTTTTACCCATACGCTATTCAACGCTTTCCCTACTGTTGCACTGTCTGTAGTGGGAATAGTAATTTTTACCCTCCCGCAATCCAACACTTTCCCTACTGTTGCACTCAGTGGAGTGGAAATAGTAATTTTTATCCCTACGCTATCCAACGCTTTCCCTAGTGTTGCACTCTTTGAAAAGGGAATAGTAGTTTTTTACCTTCCCGCTATCCAACGCTTTCCCTACTGTTGCACTCATTGGAGTGGGAATAGTAATTTTTACCTCTACGCTATCCAACGCTTTCTCTACTGTTGCACTCTCTGGAGTGGGAATAGTAATTTTTACCTTCTCCCTATCCAACACTTTCCCTACTGTTGCACTCATGGGAGTGGGAATGGTAACTTTTACCCCTACTCTATCCAACGCTTTCCCTACCGTTGCACTCTTTGGAGTGAGAATAGTAATTTTTACAGTCCCGCTATCCAACGTTTTCCCTACTGTTGTCCTCCCTGGAGTGGGAATAGTAATTTTTACCCCTACGCTATCCAATGTTTTCCCTACTGTTGCACTCACTGGAGTGGGAATAGTAATTTTTACCCCTACGCTATCCAATGCTTTCTCTACTGTTGCACTCTCTGGAGTGGAATAGTAATTTTTATCCCTACTCTATCCAATCCTTTCTCTACTGTTGCACTCTCTGGAGTGGGAATAGTAATTTTTACCTTCTCCCTATCCTACGCTTTCCCTACTGTTGCACTCATTAGAGTGGGAATAGTAATTTTTACCCCTACGCTATCCAACGCTTTCTCTACCGTTGCACTCTTTGGAGTGAGAATAGTAATTTTTACACTCCCGCTATCCAACGTTTTCCCTACTGTTGCCCTCCCTGGAGTGGGAATAGTCATTTTTACCCCTACACTATCCAATGTTTTCCCTACTGTTGCATTCACTGGAGTGGGAATAGTCATTTTTACCCCTACGCTATCCAACGCTTACCCTACTGTTGCACTCCCTGGAGTGGGAATAGTAATTTTTACCTTCCCGCTATCCAACGCTTTCCCTACTGTTGCACTCTCTGGAGTGGGAATAGTAATTTTTACCCCTACGCTATTCAACGCTTTCCCTACTGTTGCACTGTCTGTAGTGGGAGTAGTCATTTTTACCCTCCCGCAATCCAACGCTTTCCCTACTGTTGCACTCACTGGAGTGGGAATAGTAATTTTTATCCCTACGCTATCCAACGCTTTCCCTAGTGTTGCACTCTTTGAAAAGGGAATAGTAGTTTTTTACCTTCCTGCTATCCAACGCTTTCCCTACTGTTGCACTCACTGGAGTGGGAATAGTAATTTTTACACCTACGCTATCCAACGCTTACCCTTCTGTTGCACTCCCTGGAGTGGGATTAGTATTTTTTACACCTACGCTATCCAACGCTTTCCCTACTGTTGCACTCTCTGGAGTGGGAATAGTAATTTTTACCCCTACACTATCCAACGCTTTTCCTACTGTTGCACTCTCTGGAGTGGGAATAGTAATTTTTACCCTCCCGCTATCCTGCGCTGTCCCTACTGTGGCACTCACTGGAGTGGGAATAGTAATTTTCTCCCCTACGCTATCCAACGCTTTCCCTACTGTTGCACTCACTGGAGTGGGAAGAGTAATTTTTACGCCTACGCTATTTAACGCTTTCACTACTGTTGCACTCTTTGGAGTGGGAATATTAATTTTTACACTAAACGCTTTCCCTACTGTTGCCCTCCCTGGAGTGGGAATAGTAATTTTTACCCCTACGCTATCCAATGCTTTCCCTACTGTTGCACTCCCTGGAGTGGGAATAGTAAGTTTTTACCTTCCCCCTATCCAACGCTTTCCCTACTGTTGCACTCACTGGAGTGGGAATAGTAATTTTTATCCCTACGCTATCCAACGCTTTCCCTACTGTTAGTCTTTGGAGTGGAAATAGTAATTTTTACCTTCCCGCTATCCAGCGCTTTCCCTACTGTTGCACTCACTGGAGTGGGAATAGTAATTTCTACCCCTACGCTATCCAACGCTTTCCCTACTGATGCACTCACTGGAGTTGGAACAGTAATTTTTACCCCTACGCTATCCAACGCTTACCCTTCTGTTGCACTCTTTGGAGCAGGAATAGTAATTTTTACCCTCCCGCTATCCAATGCTATCCCTACTGTTGCCCCCCCTGGAGTGGGAATAATAATTTTTACCCCTACGCTAGCCAACGCTTTCCATACTGTTGCACTCTCTGGAGTGGGAATAGTAATTTTTACCTCTACGCTATCCAACGCTTTCTCTACTGTTGCACTCTCTGGAGTGGGAATAGTAATTTTTACCTTCTCCCTATCCAACACTTTCTCTACTGTTGCACTCATGGGAGTGGGAATGGTAACTTTTACCCCTACTCTATCCAACGCTTTCCCTACCGTTGCACTCTTTGGAGTGAGAATAGTAATTTTTACAGTCCCGCTATCCAACGTTTTCCCTACTGTTGTCCTCCCTGGAGTGGGAATAGTAATTTTTACCCCTACACTATCCAATGTTTTCCCTACTGTTGCACTCACTGGAGTGGGAATAGTAATTTTTACCCCTACGCTATCCAATGCTTTCTCTACTGTTGCACTCTCTGGAGTGGAATAGTAATTTTTATCCCTACTCTATCCAATCCTTTCTCTACTGTTGCACTCTCTGGAGTGGGAATAGTAATTTTTACCTTCTCCCTATCCTACGCTTTCCCTACTGTTGCACTCATTAGAGTGGGAATAGTAATTTTTACCCCTACGCTATCCAACGCTTTCTCTACCGTTGCACTCTTTGGAGTGAGAATAGTAATTTTTACACTCCCGCTATCCAACGTTTTCCCTACTGTTGCCCTCCCTGGAGTGGGAATAGTCATTTTTACCCCTACACTATCCAATGTTTTCCCTACTGTTGCATTCACTGGAGTGGGAATAGTCATTTTTACCCCTACGCTATCCAACGCTTTCCCTACTGTTGCACTCCCTGGAGTGGGAATAGTAATTTTTACCTTCCCGCTATCCAACGCTTTCCCTACTGTTGCACTCTCTGGAGTGGGAATAGTAATTTTTACCCCTACGCTATTCAACGCTTTCCCTACTGTTGCACTGTCTGTAGTGGGAGTAGTAATTTTTACCCTCCCGCAATCCAACGCTTTCCCTACTGTTGCACTCACTGGAGTGGGAATAGTAATTTTTATCCCTACGCTATCCAACGCTTTCCCTAGTGTTGCACTCTTTGAAAAGGGAATAGTAGTTTTTTACCTTCCTGCTATCCAACGCTTTCCCTACTGTTGCACTCACTGGAGTGGGAATAGTAATTTTTACACCTACGCTATCCAACGCTTTCCCTACTGTTGCACTCTCTGGAGTGGGAATAGTAATTTTTACCTTCCCGCTATCCAACGCTGTACCTACTGTTGCACTCTCTGGAGTGGGAATAGTAATTTTTACCCCTACGCTATACAACGCTTTCCCTACTGTTGCACTGTCTGTAGTGGGAATAGTAATTTTTACCCTCCCGCAATCCAACGCTTTCCCTACTGTTGCACTCACTGGAGTGGGAATAGTAATTTTTATCCCTACGCTATCCAACGCTTTCCCTAGTGTTGCACTCTTTGAAAAGGGAATAGTAGTTTTTTACCTTCCCGCTATCCAACGCTTTCCCTACTGTTGCACTCACTGGAGTGGGAATAGTAATTTTTACACCTACGCTATCCTGCGCTGTCCCTACTGTGGCACTCACTGGAGTGGGAATAGTAATTTTCTCCCCTACGCTATCCAACGCTTTCCCTACTGTTGCACTCACTGGAGTGGGAAGAGTAATTTTTACGCCTACGCTATTTAACGCTTTCACTATTGTTGCACTCTTTGGAGTGGGAATATTAATTTTTACACTAAACGCTTTCCCTACTGTTGCCCTCCCTGGAGTGGGAATAGTAATTTTTACCCCTACGCTATCCAATGCTTTCATTACTGTTGCACTCCCTGGAGTGGGAATAGTACGTTTTTACCTTCCCCCTATCCAACGCTTTCCCTACTGTTGCACTCTCTGGAGTGGGAATAGTAATTTTTACCCCTACACTATCCAACGCTTTTCCTACTGTTGCACTCTCTGGAGTGGGAATAGTAATTTTTACCCTCCCGCTATCCTGCGCTGTCCCTACTGTGGCACTCACTGGAGTGGGAATAGTATTTTTCTCCCCTACGCTATCCAACGCTTTCCCTACTGTTGCACTCACTGGAGTGGGAAGAGTAATTTTTACGCCTACGCTATTTAACGCTTTCACTATTGTTGCACTCTTTGGAGTGGGAATATTAATTTTTACACTAAACGCTTTCCCTACTATTGCCCTCCCTGGAGTGGGAATAGTAATTTTTACCCCTACGCTATCCAATGCTTTCATTACTGTTGCACTCCCTGGAGTGGGAATAGTAAGTTTTTACCTTCCCCCTATCCAACGCTTTCCCTACTGTTGCACTCACTGGAGTGGGAATAGTAATTTTTATCCCTACGCTATCCAACGCTTTCCCTACTGTTAGTCTTTGGAGTGGGAATAGTAATTTTTACCTTCCCGCTATCCAGCGCTTTCCCTACTGTTGCACTCACTGGAGTGGGAATAGTAATTTCTACCCCTACGCTATCCAACGCTTTCCCTACTGTTGCACTCACTGGAGTGGGAACAGTAATTTTTACCCCTACGCTATCCAACGCTTCTGTTGCACTCTTTGGAGCGGGAATAGTAATTTTTACCCTCCCGCTATCCAATGCTATCCCTACTGTTGCCCCCCCTGGAGTGGGAAGAATAATTTTTACCCCTACGCTAGCCAACGCTTTCCCTACTGTTGCACTCTCTGGAGTGGGAATAGTAATTTTTACCTCTACGCTATCCAACGCTTTCTCTACTGTTGCACTCTCTGGAGTGGGAATAGTAATTTTTACCTTCTCCCTATCCAACGCTTTCCCTACTGTTGCACTCATTGGAGTGGGAATGGTAACTTTTACCCCTACTCTATCCAACGCTTTCCCTACCGTTGCACTCTTTGGAGTGAGAATAGTAATTTTTACACTCCCGCTATCCAACGTTTTCCCTACTGTTGTCCTCCCTGGAGTGGGAATAGTAATTTTTACCCCTACGCTATCCAATGTTTTCCCTACTGTTGCACTCACTGGAGTGGGAATAGTAATTTTTACCCCTACGCTATCCAACGCTTTCTCTACTGTTGCACTCTCTGGAGTGGAATAGTAATTTTTATCCCTACTCTATCCAATCCTTTCTCTACTGTTGCACTCTCTGGAGTGGGAATAGTAATTTTTACCTTCTCCCTATCCTACGCTTTCCCTACTGTTGCACTCATTAGAGTGGGAATAGTAATTTTTACCCCTACGCTATCCAACGCTTTCTCTACCGTTGCACTCCTTGGAGTGAGAATAGTAATTTTTACACTCCCGCTATCCATCGTTTTCCCTACTGTTGCCCGCCTTGGAGTGGGAATAGTCATTTTTACCCCTACACTATCCAATGTTTTCCCTACTGTTGCATTCACTGGAGTGGGAATAGTCATTTTTACCCCTACGCTATCCAACGCTTTCCCTACTGTTGCACTCCCTGGCGTGGTAATAGTAATTTTTACCTTCCCGCTATCCAACGCTTTCCCTACTGTTGCACTCTCTGGAGTGGGAATAGTAATTATTACCCCTACGCTATTCAACGCTTTCCCTACTGTTGCACTGTCTGGAGTGGGAATAGTAATTTTTACCCTCCCGCAATCCAACGCTTTCCCTACTGTTGCACTCACTGGAGTGGGAATAGTAATTGTTATCCCTACGCTATCCAACGCTTTCACTAGTGTTGCACTCTTTGAAAAGGGAATAGTAGTTTTTACCTTCCCGCTATCCAACGCTTACCCTTCTGTTGCACTCCCTGGAGTGGGAATAGTAATGTTTACACCTACGCTATCCAACGCTTTCCCTACTGTTGCACTCTCTGGAGTGGGAATAGTAGTTTTTACCCCTACGCTATCCAACGCTTTACCTACTGTTGCACTCTCTGGAGTGGGAATAGTAATTTTTACCCTCCCGCTATCCAGCGCTGTCCCTACTGTGGCACTCACTGGAGTGGGAATAGTAATTTTCACCCCTACGCTATCCAACGCTTTCCCTACTGTTGCACTCATTGGAGTGGGAATAGTAACTTTTACCCCTACTCTATCCAACGCTTTCCCTACCGTTGCACTCTTTGGAGTGAGAATAGTAATTTTTACACTCCCGCTATCCAACGTTTTCCCTACTGTTGTCCTCCTTGGAGTGGGAATAGTAATTTTTACCCCTACGCTATCCAATGTTTTCCCTACTGTTGCACTCACTGGAGTGGGAATAGTAATTTTTACCCCTACGCTATCCAACGCTTTCCCTTTTGTTGCACTCCCTGGAGTGGGAATAGTAATTTTTACCCCTACGCTATTCAATGCTTTCCCTACTGTTGCACTGTCTGGAGTGGGAATAGTAATTTTTACCCTCCCGCAATCCAACGCTTTCCCTACTGTTGCACTCACTGGAGTGGGAATAGTAATTTTTATCCCTACGCTATCCAACGCTTTCCCTTGAGTTGCACTCTTTGAAAATTGAATAGTAATTTTTACCTTCCCGCTATCCAACGCTTTCCCTACTGTTCCACTCACTGGAGTGGGAATAGTAATTTTTACACCTACGATATCCAACGCTTACCCTTCTGTTGCACTCCCTGGAGTGGGAATAGTAATTTTTACCCCTCCGCTATCCAACGTTTTCCGTTGCACTCACTGGAGTGGGAATAGTAATTTTTACCCCTACGCTATCCAATGCTTTCTCTACTGTTGCACTCTTTGGAGTGGAATAGTAATTTTTATCCCTACTCTATCCAATCCTTTCTCTACTGTTGCACTCTCTGGAGTGGGAATAGTAATTTTTACCTTCTCCCTATCCTACGCTTTCCCTACTGTTGCACTCATTAGAGTGGGAATAGTAATATTTACCCCTACGCTATCCAACGCTTTCTCTACCGTTGCACTCTTTGGAGTGAGAATAGTAATTTTTACACTCCCGCTATCCAACGTTTTCCCTACTGTTGCCCTCCCTGGAGTGGGAATAGTCTTTTTTACCCCTACACTATCCAATGTTTTCCCTACTGTTGCATTCACTGGAGTGGGAATAGTCATTTTTACCCCTACGCTATCCAACGCTTTCCCTACTGTTGCACTCCCTGGAGTGGGAATAGTAATTTTTACCTTCCCGCTATCCAACGCTTTCCCTACTGTTGCACTCTCTGGAGTGGGAATAGTAATTTCTACCCCTACGCTATTCAACGCTTTCCCTACTGTTGCACTGTCTGTAGTGGGAGTAGTAATTTTTACCCTCCCGCAATCCAACACTTTCCCTACTGTTGCACTCACTGGAGTGGGAATAGTAATTGTTATCCCTACGCTATCCAACGCTTTCACTAGTGTTGCACTCTTTGAAAAGGGAATAGTAGTTTTTACCTTCCCGCTATCCAACGCTTTCCCTACTGTTGCACTCTCTGGAGTGGGAATAGTAATTTTTACACCTACGCTATCCAACGCTTACCCTTCTGTTGCACTCCCTGGAGTGGGAATAGTAATGTTTACACCTACGCTATCCAACGCTTTCCCTACTGTTGCACTCTCTGGAGTGGGAATAGTAGTTTTTACCCCTACGCTATCCAACGCTTTACCTACTGTTGCACTCTCTGGAGTGGAAATAGTAATTTTTACCCTCCCGCTATCCAGCGCTGTCCCTACTGTGGCACTCACTGGAGTGGGAATAGTAATTTTCACCCCTACGCTATCCAACGCTTTCCCTACTGTTGCACTCACTGGAGTGGGAAGAGTAATTTTTACCCCTACCCTATTTAACGCTTTCAATACTGTTGCACTCTTTGGAGTGGGAATATTAATTTTTACACTAAACGCTTTCCCTACTGTTGCCCTCCCTGGAGTGGGAATAGTAATTTTTACCCCTACGCTATCCAATGCTTTCCCTACTGTTGCACTCCCTGGAGTGGGAATAGTAAGTTTTTACCTTCCCCCTATCCAACGCTTTCCCTACTGTTGCACTCACTGGAGTGGGAATAGTAATTTTTATCCCTACGCTATCCAACGCTTTCCCTACTGTTAGTCTTTGGAGTGGGAATAGTAATTTTTACCTTCCCGCTATCCAGCGTTTTCCCTACTGTTGCACTCACTGGAGTGGGAATAGTAATTTCTACCCCTACGCTATCCAACGCTTTCCCTACTGTTGCACTCACTGGAGTGGGAACAGTAATTTTTACCCCTACGCTATCCAACGATTACCCTTCTGTTGCACTCTTTGGAGCTGGAATAGTAATTTTTACCCTCCGGCTATCCAATGCTATCCCTACTGTTGCCCCCCCTGGAGTGGGAATAGTAATTTTTACCCCTACGCTAGCCAACGCTTTCCCTACTGTTGCACTCTCTGGAGTGGGAATAGTAATTTTTACCTCTACGCTATCCAACGCTTTCTCTACTGTTGCACTCTCTGGAGTGGGAATAGTAATTTTTACCTTCTCCCTATCCAACGCTTTCCCTACTGTTGCACTCATTGGAGTGGGAATAGTAACTTTTACCCCTACTCTATCCAATGCTTTCCCTACCGTTGCACTCTTTGGAGTGAGAATAGTAATTTTTACACTCCCAGTATCCAACGTTTTCCCTACTGTTGTCCTCCCTGGAGTGGGAATAGTAATTTTTACCCCTACGCTATCCAATGTTTTCCCTACTGTTGCACTCACTGGAGTGGGAATAGTAATTTTTACCCCTACGCTATTCAATGCTTTCCCTACTGTTGCACTGTCTGGAGTGGGAATAGTAATTTTTACCCTCCCGCAATCCAACGCTTTCCCTACTGTTGCACTCACTGGAGTGGGAATAGTAATTTTTATCCCTACGCTATCCAACGCTTTCCCTAGTGTTGCACTCTTTGAAAATTGAATAGTAATTTTTACCTTCCCGCTATCCAACGCTTTCCCTACTGTTCCACTCACTGGAGTGGGAATAGTAATTTTTACACCTACGATATCCAACGCTTACCCTTCTGTTGCACTCCCTGGAGTGGGAATAGTAATTTTTACCCCTACGCTATCCAACGCTTTCCCTACTGTTGCACTCTCTGGAGTGGGAATAGTAATTTTTACCTTCTCCCTATCCAGCGCTTTCCCTACTGTTGCACTCATGGGAGTGGGAAAGGTAACTTTTACCCCTACTCTATCCAACGCTTTCCCTACCGTTGCACTCTTTGGAGTGAGAATAGTAATTTTTACACTCCCGCTATCCAACGTTTTCCCTACTGTTGTCCTCCCTGGAGTGGGAATAGTAATTTTTACCCCTACGCTATCCAATGTTTTCCCTACTGTTGCACTCACTGGAGTGGGAATAGTAATTTTTACCCCTACGCTATCCAATGCTTTCTCTACTGTTGCACTCTTTGGAGTGGAATAGTAATTTTTATCCCTACTCTATCCAATCCTTTCTCTACTGTTGCACTCTCTGGAGTGGGAATAGTATTTTTTACCTTCTCCCTATCCTACGCTTTCCCTACTGTTGCACTCATTAGAGTGGGAATAGTAATTTTTACCCCTACGCTATCCAACGCTTTCTCTACCGTTGCACTCTTTGGAGTGAGAATAGTAATTTTTACACTCCCGCTATCCAACGTTTTCCCTACTGTTGCCCTCCCTGGAGTGGGAATAGTCATTTTTACCCCTACGCTATCCAACGCTTTCTCTACTGTTGCACTCTCTGGAGTGGAATAGTAATTTTTATCCCTACTCTATCCAATCCTTTCTCTACTGTTGCACTCTCTGGAGTGGGAATAGTAATTTTTACCTTCTCCCTATCCTACGCTTTCCCTACTGTTGCACTCATTAGAGTGGGAATAGTAATTTTTACCCCTACGCTATCCAACGCTTTCTCTACCGTTGCACTCTTTGGAGTGAGAATAGTAATTTTTACACTCCCGCTATCCATCGTTTTCCCTACTGTTGCCCGCCTTGGAGTGGGAATAGTCATTTTTACCCCTACACTATCCAATGTTTTCCCTACTGTTGCATTCACTGGAGTGGGAATAGTCATTTTTACCCCTACGCTATCCAACGCTTTCCCTACTGTTGCACTCCCTGGCGTGGTAATAGTAATTTTTACCTTCCCGCTATCCAACGCTTTCCCTACTGTTGCACTCTCTGGAGTGGGAATAGTAATTTTTACCCCTACGCTATTCAACGCTTTCCCTACTGTTGCACTGTCTGTAGTGGGAGTAGTAATTTTTACCCTCCCGCAATCCAACACTTTCCCTACTGTTGCACTCACTGGAGTGGGAATAGTAATTGTTATCCCTACGCTATCCAACGCTTTCACTAGTGTTGCACTCTTTGAAAAGGGAATAGTAGTTTTTACCTTCCCGCTATCCAACGCTTTCCCTACTGTTGCACTCTCTGGAGTGGGAATAGTAATTTTTACACCTACGCTATCCAACGCTTACCCTTCTGTTGCACTCCCTGGAGTGGGAATAGTAATGTTTACACCTACGCTATCCAACGCTTTCCCTACTGTTGCACTCTCTGGAGTGGGAATAGTAATTTTTACCCCTACACTATCCAACGCTTTTCCTACTGTTGCACTCTCTGGAGTGGGAATAGTAATTTTTACCCTCCCGCTATCCTGCGCTGTCCCTACTGTGGCACTCACTGGAGTGGGAATAGTAATTTTCTCCCTTACGCTATCCAACGCTTTCCCTACTGTTGCACTCACTGGAGTGGGAAGAGTAATTTTTACGCCTACGCTATTTAACGCTTTCACTATTGTTGCACTCTTTGGAGTGGGAATATTAATTTTTACACTAAACGCTTTCCCTACTGTTGCCCTCCCTGGAGTGGGAATAGTAATTTTTACCCCTACGCTATCCAATGCTTTCATTACTGTTGCACTCCCTGGAGTGGGAATAGTACGTTTTTACCTTCCCCCTATCCAACGCTTTCCCTACTGTTGCACTCTCTGGAGTGGGAATAGTAATTTTTACCCCTACACTATCCAACGCTTTTCCTACTGTTGCACTCTCTGGAGTGGGAATAGTAATTTTTACCCTCCCGCTATCCTGCGCTGTCCCTACTGTGGCACTCACTGGAGTGGGAATAGTAATTTTCTCCCCTACGCTATCCAACGCTTTCCCTACTGTTGCACTCACTGGAGTGGGAAGAGTAATTTTTACGCCTACGCTATTTAACGCTTTCACTATTGTTGCACTCTTTGGAGTGGGAATATTAATTTTTACACTAAACGCTTTCCCTACTATTGCCCTCCCTGGAGTGGGAATAGTCATTTTTACCCCTACGCTATCCAATGCTTTCATTACTGTTGCACTCCCTGGAGTGGGAATAGTAAGTTTTTACCTTCCCCCTATCCAACGCTTTCCCTACTGTTGCACTCACTGGAGTGGGAATAGTAGTTTTTATCCCTACGCTATCCAACGCTTTCCCTACTGTTAGTCTTTGGAGTGGGAATAGTAATTTTTACCTTCCCGCTATCCAGCGCTTTCCCTACTGTTGCACTCACTGGAGTGGGAATAGTAATTCCTACCCCTACGCTATCCAACGCTTTCCCTACTGTTGCACTCACTGGAGTGGGAACAGTAATTTTTACCCCTACGCTATCCAACGCTTCTGTTGCACTCTTTGGAGCGGGAATAGTCATTTTTACCCTCCCGCTATCCAATGCTATCCCTACTGTTGCCCCCCCTGGAGTGGGAAGAATAATTTTTACCCCTACGCTAGCCAACGCTTTCCCTACTGTTGCACTCTCTGGAGTGGGAATAGTAATTTTTACCTCTACGCTATCCAACGCTTTCTCTACTGTTGCACTCTCTGGAGTGGGAATAGTAATTTTTACCTTCTCCCTATCCAACGCTTTCCCTACTGTTGCACTCATTGGAGTGGGAATGGTAACTTTTACCCCTACTCTATCCAACGCTTTCCCTACCGTTGCACTCTTTGGAGTGAGAATAGTAATTTTTACACTCCCGCTATCCAACGTTTTCCCTACTGTTGTCCTCCCTGGAGTGGGAATAGTCATTTTTACCCCTACGCTATCCAATGTTTTCCCTACTGTTGCACTCACTGGAGTGGGAATAGTAATTTTTACCCCTACGCTATCAAACGCTTTCTCTACTGTTGCACTCTCTGGAGTGGAATAGTAATTTTTATCCCTACTCTATCCAATCCTTTCTCTACTGTTGCACTCTCTGGAGTGGGAATAGTAATTTTTACCTTCTCCCTATCCTACGCTTTCCCTACTGTTGCACTCATTAGAGTGGGAATAGTAATTTTTACCCCTACGCTATCCAACGCTTTCTCTACCGTTGCACTCTTTGGAGTGAGAATAGTAATTTTTACACTCCCGCTATCCATCGTTTTCCCTACTGTTGCCCGCCTTGGAGTGGGAATAGTCATTTTTACCCCTACACTATCCAATGTTTTCCCTACTGTTGCATTCACTGGAGTGGGAATAGTCATTTTTACCCCTACGCTATCCAACGCTTTCCCTACTGTTGCACTCCCTGGCGTGGTAATAGTAATTTTTACCTTCCCGCTATCCAACGCTTTCCCTACTGTTGCACTCTCTGGAGTGGGAATAGTAATTATTACCCCTACGCTATTCAACGCTTTCCCTACTGTTGCACTGTCTGGAGTGGGAATAGTAATTTTTACCCTCCCGCAATCCAACGCTTTCCCTACTGTTGCACTCACTGGAGTGGGAATAGTAATTGTTATCCCTACGCTATCCAACGCTTTCACTAGTGTTGCACTCTTTGAAAAGGGAATAGTAGTTTTTACCTTCCCGCTATCCAACGCTTACCCTTCTGTTGCACTCCCTGGAGTGGGAATAGTAATGTTTACACCTATGCTATCCAACGCTTTCCCTACTGTTGCACTCTCTGGAGTGGGAATAGTAGTTTTTACCCCTACGCTATCCAACGCTTTACCTACTGTTGCACTCTCTGGAGTGGGAATAGTAATTTTTACCCTCCCGCTATCCAGCGCTGTCCCTACTGTTGCCCGCCTTGGAGTGGGAATAGTAATTTTCACCCCTACGCTATCCAACGCTTTCCCTACTGTTGCACTCACTGGAGTGGGAAGAGTAATTTTTACCCCTACGCTATTTAACGCTTTCAATACTGTTGCACTCATTAGAGTGGGAATAGTAATTTTTACCCCTACGCTATCCAACGCTTTCTCTACCGTTGCACTCTTTGGAGTGAGAATAGTAATTTTTACACTCCCGCTATCCATCGTTTTCCCTACTGTTGCCCGCCTTGGAGTGGGAATAGTAATTTTCACCCCTACGCTATCCAACGCTTTCCCTACTGTTGCACTCACTGGAGTGGGAAGAGTAATTTTTACCCCTACGCTATTTAACGCTTTCAATACTGTTGCACTCTTTGGAGTGGGAATATTAATTTTTACATTAAACGCTTTCCCTACTGTTGCCCTCCCTGGAGTGGGAATAGTAATTTTTACCCCTACGCTATCCAATGCTTTCCCTACTGTTGCACTCCCTGGAGTGGGAATAGTAAGTTTTTACCTTCCCCCTATCCAACGCTTTCCCTACTGTTGCACTCACTGGAGTGGGAATAGTAATTTTTATCCCTACGCTATCCAACGCTTTCCCTACTGTTAGTCTTTGGAGTGGGAATAGTAATTTTTACCTTCCCGCTATCCAGCGTTTTCCCTACTGTTGCTCTCACTGGAGTGGGAATAGTAATTTCTACCCCTACGCTATCCAACGCTTTCCCTACTGTTGCACTCACTGGAGTGGGAACAGTAATTTTTACCCCTACGCTATCCAACGCTTACCCTTCTGTTGCACTCTTTGGAGCTGGAATAGTAATTTTTACCCTCCCGCTATCCAACGCTTTCCCTACTGTTGCACTCACTGGAGTGGGAACAGTGATTTTTACCCCTACGCTATCCAACGCTTACCCTTCTGTTGCACTCTTTGGAGCGGGAATAGTAATTTTTACCATCCCGCTATCCAATGCTATCCCTACTGTTGCCCCCCCCTGGAGTGGGAATAATAATTTTTACCCCTACGCTAGCCAACGCTTTCCCTACTGTTGCACTCTCTGGAGTGGGAATAGTAATTTTTACCTCTACGCTATCCAACGCTTTCTCTACTGTTGCACTCTCTGGAGTGGGAATAGTAATTTTTACCTTCTCCCTATCCAACGCTTTCCCTACTGTTGCACTCATTGGAGTGGGAATAGTAACTTTTACCCCTACTCTATCCAACGCTTTCCCTACCGTTGCACTCTTTGGAGTGAGAATAGTAATTTTTACACTCCCGCTATCCAACGTTTTCCCTACTGTTGTCCTCCTTGGAGTGGGAATAGTAATTTTTACCCCTACGCTATCCAATGTTTTCCCTACTGTTGCACTCACTGGAGTGGGAATAGTAATTTTTACCCCTACGCTATCCAACGCTTTCCCTTCTGTTGCACTCCCTGGAGTGGGAATAGTAATTTTTACCTTCCCGCTATCCAACGCTTTCCCTACTGTTGCACTCTCTGGAGTGGGAATAGTAATTTTTACCCCTACGCTATTCAATGCTTTCCCTACTGTTGCACTGTCTGGAGTGGGAATAGTAATTTTTACCCTCCCGCAATCCAACGCTTTCCCTACTGTTGCACTCACTGGAGTGGGAATAGTAATTTTTATCCCTACGCTATCCAACGCTTTCCCTAGAGTTGCACTCTTTGAAAATTGAATAGTAATTTTTACCTTCCCGCTATCCAACGCTTTCCCTACTGTTCCACTCACTGGAGTGGGAATAGTAATTTTTACACCTACGATATCCAACGCTTACCCTTCTGTTGCACTCCCTGGAGTGGGAATAGTAATTTTTACCCCTCCGCTATCCAACGTTTTCCCTACTGTTGTCCTCCCTGGAGTGGGAATAGTAATTTTTACCCCTACGCTATCCAATGTTTTCCCTACTGTTGCACTCACTGGAGTGGGAATAGTAATTTTTACCCCTACGCTATCCAATGCTTTCTCTACTGTTGCACTCTTTGGAGTGGAATAGTAATTTTTATCCCTACTCTATCCAATCCTTTCTCTACTGTTGCACTCTCTGGAGTGGGAATAGTAATTTTTACCTTCTCCCTATCCTACGCTTTCCCTACTGTTGCACTCATTAGAGTGGGAATAGTAATATTTACCCCTACGCTATCCAACGCTTTCTCTACCGTTGCACTCTTTGGAGTGAGAATAGTAATTTTTACACTCCCGCTATCCAACGTTTTCCCTACTGTTGCCCTCCCTGGAGTGGGAATAGTCATTTTTACCCCTACACTATCCAATGTTTTCCCTACTGTTGCATTCACTGGAGTGGGAATAGTCATTTTTACCCCTACGCTATCCAACGCTTTCCCTACTGTTGCACTCCCTGGAGTGGGAATAGTAATTTTTACCTTCCCGCTATCCAACGCTTTCCCTACTGTTGCACTCTCTGGAGTGGGAATAGTAATTTTTACCCCTACGCTATTCAACGCTTTCCCTACTGTTGCACTGTCTGTAGTGGGAGTAGTAATTTTTACCCTCCCGCAATCCAACGCTTTCCCTACTGTTGCACTCACTGGAGTGGGAATAGTAATTGTTATCCCTACGCTATCCAACGCTTTCACTAGTGTTGCACTCTTTGAAAAGGGAATAGTAGTTTTTACCTTCCCGCTATCCAACGCTTTCCCTACTGTTGCACTCTCTGGAGTGGGAATAGTAATTTTTACACCTACGCTATCCAACGCTTACCCTTCTGTTGCACTCCCTGGAGTGGGAATAGTAATGTTTACACCTACGCTATCCAACGCTTTCCCTACTGTTGCACTCTCTGGAGTGGGAATAGTAGTTTTTACCCCTACGCTATCCAACGCTTTACCTACTGTTGCACTCTCTGGAGTGGGAATAGTAATTTTTACCCTTCCGCTATCCAGCGCTGTCCCTACTGTGGCACTCACTGGAGTGGGAATAGTAATTTTCACCCCTACGCTATCCAACGCTTTCCCTACTGTTGCACTCACTGGAGTGGGAAGAGTAATTTTTACCCCTACGCTATTTAACGCTTTCAATACTGTTGCACTCTTTGGAGTGGGAATATTAATTTTTACACTAAACGCTTTCCCTACTGTTGCCCTCCCTGGAGTGGGAATAGTAATTTTTACCCCTACGCTATCCAATGCTTTCCCTACTGTTGCACTCCCTGGAGTGGGAATAGTAAGTTTTTACCTTCCCCCTATCCAACGCTTTCCCTACTGTTGCACTCACTGGAGTGGGAATAGTAATTTTTATCCCTACGCTATCCAACGCTTTCCCTACTGTTAGTCTTTGGAGTGGGAATAGTAATTTTTACCTTCCCGCTATCCAGCGTTTTCCCTACTGTTGCACTCACTGGAGTGGGAATAGTAATTTCTACCCCTACGCTATCCAACGCTTTGCCTACTGTTGCACTCACTGGAGTGGGAACAGTAATTTTTACCCCTACGCTATCCAACGCTTACCCTTCTGTTGCACTCTTTGGAGCTGGAATAGTAATTTTTACCCTCCGGCTATCCAATGCTATCCCTACTGTTGCCCCCCCTGGAGTGGGAATAGTAATTTTTACCCCTACGCTAGCCAACGCTTTCCCTACTGTTGCACTCTCTGGAGTGGGAATAGTAATTTTTACCTCTACGCTATCCAACGCTTTCTCTACTGTTGCACCCTCTGGAGTGGGAATAGTAATTTTTACCTTCTCCCTATCCAACGCTTTCCCTACTGTTGCACTCATTGGAGTGGGAATAGTAACTTTTACCCCTACTCTATCCAATGCTTTCCCTACCGTTGCACTCTTTGGAGTGAGAATAGTAATTTTTACACTCCCGGTATCCAACGTTTTCCCTACTGTTGTCCTCCCTGGAGTGGGAATAGTCATTTTTACCCCTACGCTATCCAATGTTTTCCCTACTGTTGCACTCACTGGAGTGGGAATAGTAATTTTTACCCCTACGCTATTCAATGCTTTCCCTACTGTTGCACTGTCTGGAGTGGGAATAGTAATTTTTACCCTCCCGCAATCCAACGCTTTCCCTACTGTTGCACTCACTGGAGTGGGAATAGTAATTTTTATCCCTACGCTATCCAACGCTTTCCCTAGTGTTGCACTCTTTGAAAATTGAATAGTAATTTTTACCTTCCCGCTATCCAACGCTTTCCCTACTGTTCCACTCACTGGAGTGGGAATAGTAATTTTTACACCTACGATATCCAACGCTTACCCTTCTGTTGCACTCCCTGGAGTGGGAATAGTAATTTTTACCCCTACGCTATCCAACGCTTTCCCTACTGTTGCACTCTCTGGAGTGGGAATAGAAATTTTTACCTTCTCCCTATCCAGCGCTTTCCCTACTGTTGCACTCATGGGAGTGGGAATGGTAACTTTTACCCCTACTCTATCCAACGCTTTCCCTACCGTTGCACTCTTTGGAGTGAGAATAGTAATTTTTACACTCCCGCTATCCAACGTTTTCCCTACTGTTGTCCTCCCTGGAGTGGGAATAGTAATTTTTACCCCTACGCTATCCAATGTTTTCCCTACTGTTGCACTCACTGGAGTGGGAATAGTAATTTTTACCCCTACGCTATCCAATGCTTTCTCTACTGTTGCACTCTTTGGAGTGGAATAGTAATTTTTATCCCTACTCTATCCAATCCTTTCTCTACTGTTGCACTCTCTGGAGTGGGAATAGTAATTTTTACCTTCTCCCTATCCTACGCTTTCCCTACTGTTGCACTCATTAGAGTGGGAATAGTAATTTTTACCCCTACGCTATCCAACGCTTTCTCTACCGTTGCACTCTTTGGAGTGAGAATAGTAATTTTTACACTCCCGCTATCCAACGTTTTCCCTACTGTTGCCCTCCCTGGAGTGGGAATAGTCATTTTTACCCCTACACTATCCAACGCTTTCTCTACTGTTGCACTCTCTGGAGTGGAATAGTAATTTTTATCCCTACTCTATCCAATCCTTTCTCTACTGTTGCACTCTCTGGAGTGGGAATAGTAATTTTTACCTTCTCCCTATCCTACGCTTTCCCTACTGTTGCACTCATTAGAGTGGGAATAGTAATTTTTACCCCTACGCTATCCAACGCTTTCTCTACCGTTGCACTCTTTGGAGTGAGAATAGTAATTTTTACACTCCCGCTATCCATCGTTTTCCCTACTGTTGCCCGCCTTGGAGTGGGAATAGTCATTTTTACCCCTACACTATCCAATGTTTTCCCTACTGTTGCATTCACTGGAGTGGGAATAGTCATTTTTACCCCTACGCTATCCAACGCTTTCCCTACTGTTGCACTCCCTGGCGTGGTAATAGTAATTTTTACCTTCCCGCTATCCAACGCTTTCCCTACTGTTGCACTCTCTGGAGTGGGAATAGTCATTTTTACCCCTACGCTATTCAACGCTTTCCCTACTGTTGCACTGTCTGTAGTGGGAGTAGTAATTTTTACCCTCCCGCAATCCAACACTTTCCCTACTGTTGCACTCACTGGAGTGGGAATAGTAATTGTTATCCCTACGCTATCCAACGCTTTCACTAGTGTTGCACTCTTTGAAAAGGGAATAGTAGTTTTTACCTTCCCGCTATCCAACGCTTTCCCTACTGTTGCACTCTCTGGAGTGGGAATAGTAATTTTTACACCTACGCTATCCAACGCTTACCCTTCTGTTGCACTCCCTGGAGTGGGAATAGTAATGTTTACACCTACGCTATCCAACGCTTTCCCTACTGTTGCACTCTCTGGAGTGGGAATAGTAGTTTTTACCCCTACGCTATCCAACGCTTTACCTACTGTTGCACTCTCTGGAGTGGGAATAGTAATTTTTACCCTCCCGCTATCCAGCGCTGTCCCTACTGTGGCACTCACTGGAGTGGGAATAGTAATTTTCACCCCTACGCTATCCAACGCTTTCCCTACTGTTGCACTCACTGGAGTGGGAAGAGTAATTTTTACCCCTACGCTATTTAACGCTTTCAATACTGTTGCACTCTTTGGAGTGGGAATATTAATTTTTACAGTAAACGCTTTCCCTACTGTTGCCCTCCCTGGAGTGGGAATAGTAATTTTTACCCCTACGCTATCCAATGCTTTCCCTACTGTTGCACTCCCTGGAGTGGGAATAGTAAGTTTTTCCCTTCCCCCTATCCAACGCTTTCCCTACTGTTGCACTCACTGGAGTGGGAATAGTAATTTTTATCCCTACGCTATCCAACGCTTTCCCTACTGTTAGTCTTTGGAGTGGGAATAGTAATTTTTACCTTCCCGCTATCCAGCGTTTTCCCTACTGTTGCACTCACTGGAGTGGGAATAGTAATTTCTACCCCTACGCTATCCAACGCTTTCCCTACTGTTGCACTCACTGGAGTGGGAACAGTAATTTTTACCCCTATGCTATCCAACGCTTACCCTTCTGTTGCACTCTTTGGAGCTGGAATAGTAATTTTTACCCTCCGGCTATCCAATGCTATCCCTACTGTTGCCCCCCCTGGAGTAGAAATAGTAATGTTTACCCCTACGCTAGCCAACGCTTTCCCTACTGTTGCACTCTCTGGAGTGGGAATAGTAATTTTTACCTCTACGCTATCCAACGCTTTCTCTACTGTTGCACTCTCTGGAGTGGGAATAGTAATTTTTACCTTCTCCCTATCCAACGCTTTCCCTACTGTTGCACTCATTGGAGTGGGAATAGTAACTTTTACCCCTACTCTATCCAATGCTTTCCCTACAGTTGCACTCTTTGGAGTGAGAATAGTAATTTTTACACTCCCGGTATCCAACGTTTTCCCTACTGTTGTCCTCCCTGGAGTGGGAATAGTAATTTTTACCCCTACGCTATCCAATGTTTTCCCTACTGTTGCACTCACTGGAGTGGGAATAGTAATTTTTACCCCTACGCTATCCAACGCTTTCTCTACTGTTGCACTCTCTGGAGTGGAATAGTAATTTTTATCCCTAAGCTATCCAATCCTTTCTGTACTGTTGCACTCTCTGGAGTGGGAATAGTAATTTTTACCTTCTCCCTATCCTATGCTTTCCCTACTGTTGCACTCATTAGAATGGGAATAATAATTTTTACCCCTATGCTATCCAACGCTTTCTCTACCGTTGCACTCTTTGGAGTGAGAATAGTAATTTTTACACTCCCGCTATCCAACGTTTTCCCTACTGTTGCCCTCCCTGGAGTGGGAATAGTCATTTTTACCCTACACTATCCAATGTTTTCCCTACTGTTGCATTCACTGGAGTGGGAATAGTCATTTTTACCCCTACGCTATCCAACGCTTTCCCTACTGTTGCACTCCCTGGAGTGGGAATAGTAATTTTTACCTTCCCGCTATCCAACGCTTTCCTTACTGTTGCACTCTCTGGAGTGGGAATAGAAATGTTTACCCCTACATTATTCAACGCTTTCCCTACTGTTGCACTGTCTGAAGTGGGAATAGTAATTTTTACCCTCCCGCAATCCAACGCTTTCCCTACTGCTGCACTCACTGGAGTGGGAATAGTAATTTTTATCCCTACGCTATCCAACGCTTTCCCTAGTGTTGCACTCTTTGAAAGGGAATAGTAGTTTTTACCTTCCCGCTATCCAACGCTTTCCCTACTGTTGCACTCACTGGAGTGGGAATAGTAATTTTTACACCTACGCTATCCAACGCTTACCCTTCTGTTGCACTCCCTGGAGTGGGAATAGTAATTTTTACACCTACGCTATCCAACGCTTTCCCTACTGTTGCACTCTCTGGAGTGGGAATAGTAATTTTTACCCCTACGCTATCCAACGCTTTCCCTACTGTTGCACTCTCTGGAGTGGGAATAGTCATTTTTACCCTCCCGCTATCAAGCGCTGTCCCTACTGTGGCACTCACTGGAGTGGGAATAGTAATTTTCACCCCTACGCTATCCAACGCTTTCCCTACTGTTGCACTCACTGGAGTGGGAAGAGTAATTATTACCCCTACGCTATTTAACGCTTTCACTATTGTTGCACTCTTTGGAGTGGGAATATTAATTTTTACATTAAACGCTTTCCCTACTGTTGCCCTCCCTGGAGTGGGAATAGTAATTTTTACCCCTATGCTATCCAATGCTTTCCCTACTGTTGCGCTCCCTGGAGTGGGAATTGTAGGTTTTTACCTTCCCCCTATCCAACGCTTTCCCTACTCTTGCACTCACTGGAGTGGGAATAGTAATTTTTATCCCTACGCTATCCAACGCTTTCCCTACTGTTAGTCTTTGGAGTAGGAATAGTAATTTTTACCTTCCCGCTATCCAGCGCTTTCCCTACTGTTGCACTCACTGGAGTGGGAATAGTAATTTCTACCCCTACGCTATCCAACGCTTTCCCTACTGTTGCACTTACTGGAGTGGGAACAGTGACTTTTACCCCTACGCTATCCAACGCTTACCCTTCTGTTGCACTCTTTGGAGCGGGAATAGTAATTTTTACCATCCCGCTATCCAATGCTATCCCTACTGTTGCCCCCCCCTGGAGTGGGAATAATAATTTTTACCCCTACGCTAGCCAACGCTTTCCCTACTGTTGCACTCTCTGGAGTGGGAATAGTAATTTTTACCTCTACGCTATCCAACGCTTTCTCTACTGTTGCACTCTCTGGAGTGGGAATAGTAATTTTTACCTTCTCCCTATCCAACACTTTCCCTACTGTTGCACTCATTGGAGTGGGAATAGTAACTTTTACCCCTACTCTATCCAACGCTTTCCCTACCGTTGCACTCTTTGGAGTGAGAATAGTAATTTTTACACTCCCGCTATCCAACGTTTTCCCTACTGTTGTCCTCCCTGGAGTGGGAATAGTAATTTTTACCCCTACGCTATCCAATGTTTTCCCTACTGTTGCACTCACTGGAGTGGGAATAGTAATTTTTACCCCTACGCTATCCAACGCTTTCCCTACTGTTGCACTCCCTGGAGTGGGAATAGTAATTTTTACCTTCCCGCTATCCAACGCTTTCCCTACTGTTGCACTCTCTGGTGTGGGAATAGTAATTTTTACCCCTACGCTATTCAATGCTTTCCCTACTGTTGCACTGTCTGGAGTGGGAATAGTAATTTTTACCCTCCCGCAATCCAACGCTTTCCCTACTGTTGCACTCACTGGAGTGGGAATAGTAATTTTTATCCCTACGCTATCCAACGCTTTCCCTAGTGTTGCACTCTTTGAAAATTGAATAGTAATTTTTACCTTCCCGCTATCCAACGCTTTCCCTACTGTTCCACTCACTGGAGTGTGAATAGCAATTTTTACACCTACGCTATCCAACGCTTACCCTTCTGTTGCACTCCCTGGAGTGGGAATAGTAATTTTTACCCCTACGCTATCCAACGCTTTCCCTACTGTTGCACTCTCTGGAGTGGGAATAGTAATTTTTACCTTCCCCCTATCCAACGCTTTCCCTACTGTTGCACTCATGGGAGTGGGAATGGTAACTTTTACCCCTACTCTATCCAACGCTTTCCCTACCGTTGCACTCTTTGGAGTGAGAATAGTAATTTTTACACTCCCGCTATCCAACGTTTTCCCTACTGTTGTCCTCCCTGGAGTGGGAATAGTCATTTTTACCCCTACGCTATCCAATGTTTTCCCAACTGTTGCACTCACTGGAGTGGGAATAGTAATTTTTACCCCTACGCTATCCAATGCTTTCTCTACTGTTGCACTCTCTGGAGTGGAATAGTAATTTTTATCCCTACTCTATCCAATCCTTTCTCTACTGTTGCACTCTCTGGAGTGGGAATAGTAATTTTTACCTTCTCCCTATCCTACGCTTTCCCTACTGTTGCACTCATTAGAGTGGGAATAGTAATTTTTACCCCTACGCTATCCAACGCTTTCTCTACCGTTGCACTCTTTGGAGTGAGAATAGTAATTTTTACACTCCCGCTATCCAACGTTTTCCCTACTGTTGCCCTCCCTGGAGTGGGAATAGTCATTTTTACCCCTACACTATCCAATGTTTTCCCTACTGTTGCATTCACTGGTGTGGGAATAGTCATTTTTACCCCTACGCTATCCAACGCTTTCCCTACTGTTGCACTCCCTGGAGTGGGAATAGTAATTTTTACCTTCCCGCTATCCAACGCTTTTCCTACTGTTGCACTCTCTGGAGTGGGAATAGTAATTTTTACCCCTACGCTATTCAACGCTTTCCCTACTGTTGCACTGTCTGTAGTGGGAGTAGTAATTTTTACCCTCCCGCAATCCAACGCTTTCCCTACTGTTGCACTCACTGGAGTGGGAATAGTAATTTTTATCCCTACGCTATCCAACGCTTTCTCTAGTGTTGCACTCTTTGAAAAGGGAATAGTAGTTTTTTACCTTCCCGCTATCCAACACTTTCCCTACTGTTGCACTCACTGGAGTGGGAATAGTAATTTTTACACCTACGCTATCCAACGCTTTCCCTACTGTTGCACTCCCTGGAGTGGGAATAGTAATTTTTACCTTCCCGCTATCCACCGCTGTCCCTACTGTTGCACTCTCTGGAGTGGGAATAGTAATTTTAACCCCTACGCTATTCAACGCTTTCCCTACTGTTGCACTGTCTGTAGTGGGAATAGTAATTTTTACCCTCCCGCAATCCAACGCTTTCCCTACTGTTGCACTCACTGGAGTGGGAATAGTAATTTTTATCCCTACGCTATCCAACGCTTTCCCTAGTGTTGCACTCTTTGAAAAGGGAATAGTAGTTTTTTACCTTCCCGCTATCCAACGCTTTCCCTACTGTTGCACTCACTGGAGTGGGAATAGTAATTTTTACACCTACGCTATCCAACGCTTACCCTTCTGTTGCACTCCCTGGAGTGGGAATAGTATTTTTTACACCTACGCTATCCAACGCTTTCCCTACTGTTGCACTCTCTGGAGTGGGAATAGTAATTTTTACCCCTACACTATCCAATGCTTTTCCTACTGTTGCACTCCCTGGAGTGGGAATAGTCATTTTTACCCTCCCGCTATCCTGCGCTGTCCCTACTGTGGCACTCACTGGAGTGGGAATAGTAATTTTCTCCCCTACGCTATCCAACGCTTTCCCTACTGTTGCACTCACTGGAGTGGGAAGAGTAATTTTTACGCCTACGCTATTTAACGCTTTCACTACTGTTGCACTCTTTGGAGTGGGAATATTCATTTTTACACTAAACGCTTTCCCTACTGTTGCCCTCCCTGGAGTGGGAATAGTAATTTCTACCCCTACGCTATCCAACGCTTTCCCTACTGTTAGTCTTTGGAGTGGGAATAGTAATTTTTACCTTCCCGCTATCCAGCGCTTTCCCTACTGTTGCACTCGCTGGAGTGGGAATAGTAATTTCTACCCCTACGCTATCCAACGCTTTCCCTACTGTTGCACTCACTGGAGTGGGAACAGTAATTTTTACCCCTACGCTATCCAACGCTTACCCTTCTGTTGCACTCTTTGGAGGGGGAATAGTAATTTTTACCCTCCCGCTATCCAATGCTATCCCTACTGTTGCCCCCCCTGGAATGGGAATAATAATTTTTACCCCTACGCTAGCCAACGCTTTCCCTACTGTTGCACTCTCTGGAGTGGGAATAGTAATTTTTACCTCTACGCTATCCAACGCTTTCTCTACTGTTGCACTCTCTGGAGTGGGAATAGTAATTTTTACCTTCTCCCTATCCAACGCTTTCCCCACTGTTGCACTCATGGGAGTGGGAATGGTAACTTTTACCCCTACTCTATCCAACGCTTTCCCTACCGTTGCACTCTTTGGAGTGAGAATAGTAATTTTTACACTCCCGCTATCCAACGTGTTCCCTACAGTTGTCCTCCCTGGAGTGGGAATAGTAATTTTTACCCCTACGCTATCCAATGTTTTCCCTACTGTTGCACTCACTGGAGTGGGAATAGTAATTTTTACCCCTACGCTATCCAATGCTTTCTCTACTGTTGCACTCTCTGGAGTGGAATCGTAATTTTTATCCCTACTCTATCCAATCCTTTCTCTACTGTTGCACTCTCTGGAGTGGGAATAGTAATTTTTACCTTCTCCCTATCCTACGCTTTCCCTACTGTTGCACTCATTAGAGTGGGAATAGTAATTTTTACCCCTACGCTATCCAACGCTTTCTCTACCGTTGCACTCTTTGGAGTGAGAATAGTAATTTTTACACTCCCGCTATCCAACTTTTTCCCTACTGTTGCCCTCCCTGGAGTGGGAATAGTCATTTTTACCCCTACACTATCCAATGTTTTCCCTACTGTTGCATTCACTGGAGTGGGAATAGTCATTTTTACCCCTACGCTATCCAACGCTTTCCCTACTGTTGCACTCCCTGGAGTGGGAATAGTAATTTTTACCTTCCCGCTATCCAATGCTTTCCCTACTGTTGCACTCTCTGGAGTGGGAATAGTAATTTTTACCCCTACGCTATTCAACGCTTTCCCTACTGTTGCACTGTCTGTAGTGGGAGTAGTCATTTTTACCCTCCCGCAATCCAACGCTTTCCCTACTGTTGCACTCACTGGAGTGGGAATAGTAATTTTTATCCCTACGCTATCCAACGCTTTCCCTAGTGTTGCACTCTTTGAAAAGGGAATAGTAGTTTTTTACCTTCCCGCTATCCAACGCTTTCCCTACTTTTGCACTCACTGGAGTGGGAATAGTAATTTTTACACCTACGCTATCCAACGCTTTCCCTACTGTTGCACTCCCTGGAGTGGGAATAGTAATTTTTACCTTCCCGCTATCCAACACTGTCCCTACTGTTGCACTCTCTGGAGTGGGAATAGTAATTTTTACCCCTACGCTATTCAACGCTTTCCCTACTGTTGCACTGTCTGTAGTGGGAATAGTAATTTTTACCCTCCCGCAATCCAACGCTTTCCCTACTGTTGCACTCACTGGAGTGGGAATAGTAATTTTTATCCCTACGCTATCCAACGCTTTCCCTAGTGTTGCACTCTTTGAAAAGGGAATAGTAGTTTTTTACCTTCCCGCTATCCAACGCTTTCCCTACTGTTGCACTCACTGGAGTGGGAATAGTAATTTTTACACCTACGCTATCCAACGCTTACCCTTCTGTTGCACTCCCTGGAGTGGGAATAGTATTTTTTACACCTACGCTATCCAACGCTTTCCCTACTGTTGCACTCTCTGGAGTGGGAATAGTAATTTTTACCCCTACACTATCCAACGCTTTTCCTACTGTTGCACTCTCTGGAGTGGGAATAGTAATTTTTACCCTCCCGCTATCCTGCGCTGTCCCTACTGTGGCACTCACTGGAGTGGGAATAGTAATTTTCTCCCCTACGCTATCCAACGCTTTCCCTACTGTTGCACTCACTGGAGTGGGAAGAGTAATTTTTACGCCTACGCTATTTAACGCTTTCACTACTGTTGCACTCTTTGGAGTGGGAATATTAATTTTTACACTAAACGCTTTCCCTACTGTTGCCCTCCCTGGAGTGGGAATAGTAATTTTTACCCCTACGCTATCCAATGCTTTCCCTACTGTTGCACTCCCTGGAGTGGGAATAGTAAGGTTTTTACCTTCCCCCTATCCAACGCTTTCCCTACTGTTGCACTCACTGGAGTGGGAATAGTAATTTTTATCACTACGCTATCCAACGCTTTCCCTACTGTTAGTCTTTGGAGTGGGAATAGTAATTTTTACCTTCCCGCTATCCAGCGCTTTCCCTACTGTTGCACTCACTGGAGTGGGAATAGTAATTTCTACCCCTACGCTATCCAACGCTTTCCCTACTGTTGCACTCACTGGAGTGGGAACAGTCATTTTTACCCCTACGCTATCCAACGCTTACCCTTCTGTTGCACTCTTTGGAGCGGGAATAGTAATTTTTACCCTCCCGCTATCCAATGCTATCCCTACTGTTGCCCCCCCTGGAGTGGGAATAATAATTTTTACCCCTATGCTAGCCAACGCTTTCCCTACTGTTGCACTCTCTGGAGTGGGAATAGTAATTTTTACCTCTACGCTATCCAACGCTTTCTCTACTGTTGCACTCTCTGGAGTGGGAATAGTAATTTTTACCTTCTCCCTATCCAACGCTTTCCCTACTGTTGCACTCATTGGAGTGGGAATGGTAACTTTTACCCCTACTCTATCCAACGCTTTCCCTACCGTTGCACTCTTTGGAGTGAGAATAGTAATTTTTACACTCCCGCTATCCAACGTTTTCCCTACTGTTGTCCTCCCTGGAGTGGGAATAGTAATTTTTACCCCTACGCTATCCAATGTTTTCCCTACTGTTGCACTCACTGGAGTGGGAATAGTAATTTTTACCCCTACGCTATCCAACGCTTTCTCTACTGTTGCACTCTCTGGAGTGGAATAGTAATTTTTATCCCTACTCTATCCAATCCTTTCTCTACTGTTGCACTCTCTGGAGTGGGAATAGTAATTTTTACCTTCTCCCTATCCTACGCTTTCCCTACTGTTGCACTCATTAGAGTGGGAATAGTAATTTTTACCCCTACGCTATCCAACGCTTTCTCTACCGTTGCACTCTTTGGAGTGAGAATAGTAATTTTTACACTCCCGCTATCCATCGTTTTCCCTACTGTTGCCCGCCCTGGAGTGGGAATAGTCATTTTTACCCCTACACTATCCAATGTTTTCCCTACTGTTGCATTCACTGGAGTGGGAATAGTCATTTTTACCCCTACGCTATCCAACGCTTTCCCTACTGTTGCACTCCCTGGAGTGGTAATAGTAATTTTTACCTTCCCGCTATCCAACGCTTTCCCTACTGTTGCACTCTCTGGAGTGGGAATAGTAATTTTTACCCCTACGCTATTCAACGCTTTCCCTACTGTTGCACTGTCTGGAGTGGGAATAGTAATTTTTACCCTCCCGCAATCCAACGCTTTCCCTACTGTTGCACTCACTGGAGTGGGAATAGTAATTGTTATCCCTACGCTATCCAACGCTTTCACTAGTGTTGCACTCTTTGAAAAGGGAATAGTAGTTTTTACCTTCCCGCTATCCAACGCTTTCCCTACTGTTGCACTCACTGGAGTGGGAATAGTAATTTTTACACCTACGCTATCCAACGCTTACCCTTCTGTTGCACTCCCTGGAGTGGGAATAGTAATGTTTACACCTACGCTATCCAACGCTTTCCCTACTGTTGCACTCTCTGGAGTGGGAATAGTAGTTTTTACCCCTACGCTATCCAACGATTTACCTACTGTTGCACTCTCTGGAGTGGGAATAGTAATTTTTACCCTCCCGCTATCCAGCGCTGTCCCTACTGTGGCACTCACTGGAGTGGGAATAGTAATTTTCACCCCTACGCTATCCAACGCTTTCCCTACTGTTGCACTCACTGGAGTGGGAAGAGTAATTTTTACCCCTACGCTATTTAACGCTTTCAATACTGTTGCACTCTTTGGAGTGGGAATATTAATTTTTACACTAAACGCTTTCCCTACTGTTGCCCTCCCTGGAGTGGCAATAGTAATTTTTACCCCTACGCTATCCAATGCTTTCCCTACTGTTGCACTCCCTGGAGTGGGAATAGTACGTTTTTACCTTTCCCCTATCCAACGCTTTCCCTACTGTTGCACTCACTGGAGTGGGAATAGTAATTTTTATCCCTACGCTATCCAACGCTTTCCCTACTGTTAGTCTTTGGAGTGGGAATAGTAATTTTTACCTTCCCGCTATCCAGCGTTTTCCCTACTGTTGCACTCACTGGAGTGGGAATAGTAATTTCTACCCCTACGCTATCCAACGCTTTCCCTACTGTTGCACTCACTGGAGTGGGAACAGTAATTTTTACCCCTACGCTATCCAACGCTTACCCTTCTGTTGCACTCTTTGGAGCTGGAATAGTAATTTTTACCCTCCCGCTATCCAATGCTATCCCTACTGTTGCCCCCCTGGAGTGGGAATAATAATTTTTACCCCTACGCTAGCCAACGCTTTCCCTACTGTTGCACTCTCTGGAGTGGGAATAGTAATTTTTACCTCTACGCTATCCAACGCTTTCTCTACTGTTGCTCTCTCTGGAGTGGGAATAGTAATTTTTACCTTCTCCCTATCCAACGCTTTCCCTACTGTTGCACTCATTGGAGTGGGAATAGTAACTTTTACCCCTACTCTATCCAATGCTTTCCCTACCGTTGCACTCTTTGGAGTGAGAATAGTAATTTTTACACTCCCGCTATCCAACGTTTTCCATACTGTTGTCCTCCCTGGAGTGGGAATAGTAATTTTTACCCCTACGCTATCCAATGTTTTCCCTACTGTTGCACTCACTGGAGTGGGAATAGTAATTTTTACCCCTACGCTATCCAACGCTTTCTCTACTGTTGCACTCTCTGGAGTGGAATAGTAATTTGTATCCCTACGCTATCCAATCCTTTCTGTACTGTTGCACTCTCTGGAGTGGGAATAGTAATTTTTACCTTCTCCCTATCCTATGCTTTCCCTACTGTTGCACTCATTAGAATGGGAATAATAATTTTTACCCCTACGCTATCCAACGCTTTCTCTACCTTTCGCACTCTTTGGAGTGAGAATAGTAATTTTTACACTCCCGCTATCCAACGTTTTCCCTACTGTTGCCCTCCCTGGAGTGGGAATAGTCATTTTTACCCCTACACTATCCAATGTTTTCCCTACTGTTGCATTCACTGGAGTGGGAATAGTCATTTTTACCCCTACGCTATCCAACGCTTTCCCTACTGTTGCACTCCCTGGAGTGGGAATAGTAATTTTTACCTTCCCGCTATCCAACGCTTTCCCTACTGTTGCACTCTCTGGTGTGGGAATAGTAATTTTTACCCCTACGCTATTCAATGCTTTCCCTACTGTTGCACTGTCTGGAGTGGGAATAGTAATTTTTACCCTCCCGCAATCCAACGCTTTCCCTACTGTTGCACTCACTGGAGTGGGAATAGTAATTTTTATCCCTACGCTATCCAACGCTTTCCCTAGTGTTGCACTCTTTGAAAATTGAATAGTAATTTTTACCTTCCCGCTATCCAACGCTTTCCCTACTGTTCCACTCACTGGAGTGTGAATAGCAATTTTTACACCTACGCTATCCAACGCTTACCCTTCTGTTGCACTCCCTGGAGTGGGAATAGTAATTTTTACCCCTACGCTATCCAACGCTTTCCCTACTGTTGCACTCTCTGGAGTGGGAATAGTAATTTTTACCTTCTCCCTATCCAACGCTTTCCCTACTGTTGCACTCATGGGAGTGGGAATGGTAACTTTTACCCCTACTCTATCCAACGCTTTCCCTACCGTTGCACTCTTTGGAGTGAGAATAGTAATTTTTACACTCCCGCTATCCAACGTTTTTCCTACTGTTGTCCTCCCTGGAGTGGGAATAGTAATGTTTACCCCTACGCTATCCAATGTTTTCCCTACTGTTGCACTCACTGGAGTGGGAATAGTAATTTTTACCCCTACGCTATCCAATGCTTTCTCTACTGTTGCACTCTCTGGAGTGGAATAGTAATTTTTATCCCTACTCTATCCAATCCTTTCTCTACTGTTGCACTCTCTGGAGTGGGAATAGTAATTTTTACCTTCTCCCTATCCTACGCTTTCCCTACTGTTGCACTCATTAGAGTGGGAATAGTAATTTTTACCCCTACGCTATCCAACGCTTTCTCTACCGTTGCACTCTTTGGAGTGAGAATAGTAATTTTTACACTCCCGCTATCCAACATTTTCGCTACTGTTGACCTCCCTGGAGTGGGAATAGTCATTTTTACCCCTACACTATCCAATGCTTTCCCTACTGTTGCACTCCCTGGAGTGGGAATAGTAAGTTTTTACCTTCCCCCTATCCAACGCTTTCCCTACTGTTGCACTCACTGGAGTGGGAATAGTAATTTTTATCCCTACGCTATCCAACGCTTTCCCCACTGTTAGTCTTTGGAGTGGGAATAGTAATTTTTACCTTCCCGCTATCCAGCGCTTTCCCTACTGTTGCACTCACTGGAGTGGGAATAGTAATTTCTACCCCTGCGCTATCCAACGCTTTCCCTACTGTTGCACTCACTGGAGTGGGAACAGTAATTTTTACCCCTACGCTATCCAACGCTTACCCTTCTGTTGCACTCTTTGGAGCGGGAATAGTAATTTTTACCCTCCCGCTATCCAATGCTATCCCTACTGTTGCCCCCCCTGGAGTGGGAATAATAATTTTTACCCCTATGCTAGCCAACGCTTTCCCTACTGTTGCACTCTCTGGAGTGGGAATAGTAATTTTTACCTCTACGCTATCCAACGCTTTCTCTACTGTTGCACTCTCTGGAGTGGGAATAGTAATTTTTACCCTCTCCCTATCCAACGCTTTCCCTTCTGTTGCACTCATTGGAGTGGGAATGGTAACTTTTACCCCTACTCTATCCAACGCTTTCCCTACCGTTGCACTCTTTGGAGTGAGAATAGTAATTTTTACACTCCCGCTATCCAACGTTTTCCCTACTGTTGTCCTCCCTGGAGTGGGAATAGTAATTTTTACCCCTACGCTATCCAATGTTTTCCCTACTGTTGCACTCACTGGAGTGGGAATAGTAATTTTTACCCCTACGCTATCCAACGCTTTCTCTACTGTTGCACTCTCTGGAGTGGAATAGTAATTTTTATCCCTACTCTATCCAATCCTTTCTCTACTGTTGCACTCTCTGGAGTGGGAATAGTAATTTTTACCTTCTCCCTATCCTACGCTTTCCCTACTGTTGCACTCATTAGAGTGGGAATAGTAATTTTTACCCCTACGCTATCCAACGCTTTCTCTACCGTTGCACTCTTTGGAGTGAGAATAGTAATTTTTACACTCCCGCTATCCATCGTTTTCCCTACTGTTGCCCGCCCTGGAGTGGGAATAGTCATTTTTACCCCTACACTATCCAATGTTTTCCCTACTGTTGCATTCACTGGAGTGGGAATAGTCATTTTTACCCCTACGCTATCCAACGCTTTCCCTACTGTTGCACTCCCTGGAGTGGTAATAGTAATTTTTACCTTCCCGCTATCCAACGCTTTCCCTACTGTTGCACTCTCTGGAGTGGGAATAGTAATTTTTACCCCTACGCTATTCAACGCTTTCCCTACTGTTGCACTGTCTGGAGTGGGAATAGTAATTTTTACCCTCCCGCAATCCAACGCTTTCCCTACTGTTGCACTCACTGGAGTGGGAATAGTAATTGTTATCCCTACGCTATCCAACGCTTTCACTAGTGTTGCACTCTTTGAAAAGGGAATAGTAGTTTTTACCTTCCCGCTATCCAACGCTTTCCCTACTGTTGCACTCACTGGAGTGGGAATAGTAATTTTTACACCTACGCTATCCAACGCTTACCCTTCTGTTGCACTCCCTGGAGTGAGAATAGTATTGTTTACACCTACGCTATCCAACGCTTTCCCTACTGTTGCACTCTCTGGAGTGGGAATAGTAGTTTTTACCCCTACGCTATCCAACGCTTTACCTACTGTTGCACTCTCTGGAGTGGGAATAGTAATTTTTACCCTCCCGCTATCCAGCGCTGTCCCTACTGTGGCACTCACTGGAGTGGGAATAGTAATTTTCACCCCTACGCTATCCAACGCTTTCCCTACTGTTGCACTCACTGGAGTGGGAAGAGTAATTTTTACCCCTACGCTATTTAACGCTTTCAATACTGTTGCACTCTTTGGAGTGGGAATATTAATTTTTACACTAAACGCTTTCCCTACTGTTGCCCTCCCTGGAGTGGCAATAGTAATTTTTACCCCTACGCTATCCAATGCTTTCCCTACTGTTGCACTCCCTGGAGTGGGAATAGTAAGTTTTTACCTTCCCCCTATCCATTGCTTTCCCTACTGTTGCACTCACTGGAGTGGGAATAGTAATTTTTATCCCTACGCTATCCAACGCTTTCCCTACTGTTAGTCTTTGGAGTGGGAATAGTAATTTTTACCTTCCCGCTATCCAGCGTTTTCCCTACTGTTGCACTCACTGGAGTGGGAATAGTAATTTCTACCCCTACGCTATCCAACGCTTTCCCTACTGTTGCACTCACTGGAGTGGGAACAGTAATTTTTACCCCTACGCTATCCAACGCTTACCCTTCTGTTGCACTCTTTGGAGCTGGAATAGTAATTTTTACCCTCCGGCTATCCAATGCTATCCCTACTGTTGCCCCCCCTGGAGTGGGAATAGTAATTTTTACCCCTACGCTAGCCAACGCTTTCCCTACTGTTGCACTCTCTGGAGTGGGAATAGTAATTTTTACCTCTACGCTATCCAACGCTTTCTCTACTGTTGCACTCTCTGGAGTGGGAATAGTAATTTTTACCTTCTCCCTATCCAACGCTTTCCCTACTGTTGCACTCATTGGAGTGGGAATAGTAACTTTTACCCCTACTCTATCCAATGCTTTCCCTACAGTTGCACTCTTTGGAGTGAGAATAGTAATTTTTACACTCCCGGTATCCAACGTTTTCCCTACTGTTGTCCTCCCTGGAGTGGGAATAGTAATTTTTACCCCTACGCTATCCAATGTTTTCCCTACTGTTGCACTCACTGGAGTGGGAATAGTAATTTTTACCCCTACGCTATCCAACGCTTTCTCTACTGTTGCACTCTCTGGAGTGGAATAGTAATTTTTATCCCTACGCTATCCAATCCTTTCTGTACTGTTGCACTCTCTGGAGTGGGAATAGTAATTTTTACCTTCTCCCTATCCTATGCTTTCCCTACTGTTGCACTCATTAGAATGGGAATAATAATTTTTACCCCTATGCTATCCAACGCTTTCTCTACCGTTGCACTCTTTGGAGTGAGAATAGTAATTTTTACACTCCTGCTATCCAACGTTTTCTCTACTGTTGCCCTCCCTGGAGTGGGAATAGTCATTTTTACCCTACACTATCCAATGTTTTCCCTACTGTTGCATTCACTGGAGTGGGAATAGTAATTTTTACCCCTACGCTATCCAACGCTTTCCCTACTGTTGCACTCCCTGGAGTGGGAATAGTAATTTTTACCTTCCCCCTATCCAACGCTTTCCTTACTGTTGCACTCTCTGGAGTGGGAATAGAAATGTTTACCCCTACATTATTCAACGCTTTCCCTACTGTTGCACTGTCTGAAGTGGGAATAGTAATTTTTACCCTCCCGCAATCCAACGCTTTCCCTACTGCTGCACTCACTGGAGTGGGAATAGTAATTTTTATCCCTACGCTATCCAACGCTTTCCCTAGTGTTGCACTCTTTGAAAGGGAATAGTAGTTTTTACCTTCCCGCTATCCAACGCTTTCCCTACTGTTGCACTCACTGGAGTGGGAATAGTAATTTTTACACCTACGCTATCCAATGCTTACCCTTCTGTTGCACTCCCTGGAGTGGGAATAGTAATTTTTACACCTACGCTATCCAACGCTTTCCCTACTGTTGCACTCTCTGGAGTGGGAATAGTAATTTTTACCTTCTCCCTATCCTACGCTTTCCCTACTGTTGCACTCATTGGAGTGGGAATGGTAACTTTTACCCCTACTCTATCCAACGCTTTCCCTACCGTTGCACTCTTTGGAGTGAGAATAGTAATTTTTACACTCCCGCTATCCAACGTTTTCCCTACTGTTGTCCTCCCTGGAGTGGGAATAGTAATTTTTACCCCTACGCTATCCAATGTTTTCCCTACTGTTGCACTCACTGGAGTGGGAATAGTAATTTTTACCCCTACGCTATCCAACGCTTTCTCTACTGTTGCACTCTCTGGAGTGGAATAGTAATTTTTATCCCTACTCTATCCAATCCTTTCTCTACTGTTGCACTCTCTGGAGTGGGAATAGTAATTTTTACCTTCTCCCTATCCTACGCTTTCCCTACTGTTGCACTCATTAGAGTGGGAATAGTAATTTTTACCCCTACGCTATCCAACGCTTTCTCTACCGTTGCACTCTTTGGAGTGAGAATAGTAATTTTTACACTCCCGCTATCCATCGTTTTCCCTACTGTTGCCCGCCCTGGAGTGGGAATAGTCATTTTTACCCCTACACTATCCAATGTTTTCCCTACTGTTGCATTCACTGGAGTGGGAATAGTCATTTTTACCCCTACGCTATCCAACGCTTTCCCTACTGTTGCACTCCCTGGAGTGGTAATAGTAATTTTTACCTTCCCGCTATCCAACGCTTTCCCTACTGTTGCACTCTCTGGAGTGGGAATAGTAATTTTTACCCCTACGCTATTCAACGCTTTCCCTACTGTTGCACTGTCTGGAGTGGGAATAGTAATTTTTACCCTCCCGCAATCCAACGCTTTCCCTACTGTTGCACTCACTGGAGTGGGAATAGTAATTGTTATCCCTACGCTATCCAACGCTTTCACTAGTGTTGCACTCTTTGAAAAGGGAATAGTAGTTTTTACCTTCCCGCTATCCAACGCTTTCCCTACTGTTGCACTCACTGGAGTGGGAATAGTAATTTTTACACCTACGCTATCCAACGCTTACCCTTCTGTTGCACTCCCTGGAGTGAGAATAGTATTGTTTACACCTACGCTATCCAACGCTTTCCCTACTGTTGCACTCTCTGGAGTGGGAATAGTAGTTTTTACCCCTACGCTATCCAACGCTTTACCTACTGTTGCACTCTCTGGAGTGGGAATAGTAATTTTTACCCTCCCGCTATCCAGCGCTGTCCCTACTGTGGCACTCACTGGAGTGGGAATAGTAATTGTCACCCCTACGCTATCCAACGCTTTCCCTACTGTTGCACTCACTGGAGTGGGAAGAGTAATTTTTACCCCTACGCTATTTAACGCTTTCAATACTGTTGCACTCTTTGGAGTGGGAATATTAATTTTTACACTAAACGCTTTCCCTACTGTTGCCCTCCCTGGAGTGGCAATAGTAATTTTTACCCCTACGCTATCCAATGCTTTCCCTACTGTTGCACTCCCTGGAGTGGGAATAGTAAGTTTTTACCTTCCCCCTATCCATTGCTTTCCCTACTGTTGCACTCACTGGAGTGGGAATAGTAATTTTTATCCCTACGCTATCCAACGCTTTCCCTACTGTTAGTCTTTGGAGTGGGAATAGTAATTTTTACCTTCCCGCTATCCAGCGTTTTCCCTACTGTTGCACTCACTGGAGTGGGAATAGTAATTTCTACCCCTACGCTATCCAACGCTTTCCCTACTGTTGCACTCACTGGAGTGGGAACAGTAATTTTTACCCCTACGCTATCCAACGCTTACCCTTCTGTTGCACTCTTTGGAGCTGGAATAGTAATTTTTACCCTCCGGCTATCCAATGCTATCCCTACTGTTGCCCCCCCTGGAGTGGGAATAGTAATTTTTACCCCTACGCTAGCCAACGCTTTCCCTACTGTTGCACTCTCTGGAGTGGGAATAGTAATTTTTACCTCTACGCTATCCAACGCTTTCTCTACTGTTGCACTCTCTGGAGTGGGAATAGTAATTTTTACCTTCTCCCTATCCAACGCTTTCCCTACTGTTGCACTCATTGGAGTGGGAATAGTAACTTTTACCCCTACTCTATCCAATGCTTTCCCTACAGTTGCACTCTTTGGAGTGAGAATAGTAATTTTTACACTCCCGGTATCCAACGTTTTCCCTACTGTTGTCCTCCCTGGAGTGGGAATAGTAATTTTTACCCCTACGCTATCCAATGTTTTCCCTACTGTTGCACTCACTGGAGTGGGAATAGTAATTTTTACCCCTACGCTATCCAACGCTTTCTCTACTGTTGCACTCTCTGGAGTGGAATAGTAATTTTTATCCCTACGCTATCCAATCCTTTCTGTACTGTTGCACTCTCTGGAGTGGGAATAGTAATTTTTACCTTCTCCCTATCCTATGCTTTCCCTACTGTTGCACTCATTAGAATGGGAATAATAATTTTTACCCCTATGCTATCCAACGCTTTCTCTACCGTTGCACTCTTTGGAGTGAGAATAGTAATTTTTACACTCCTGCTATCCAACGTTTTCTCTACTGTTGCCCTCCCTGGAGTGGGAATAGTCATTTTTACCCTACACTATCCAAAGTTTTCCCTACTGTTGCATTCACTGGAGTGGGAATAGTCATTTTTACCCCTACGCTATCCAACGCTTTCCCTACTGTTGCACTCCCTGGAGTGGGAATAGTAATTTTTACCTTCCCCCTATCCAACGCTTTCCTTACTGTTGCACTCTCTGGAGTGGGAATAGAAATGTTTACCCCTACATTATTCAACGCTTTCCCTACTGTTGCACTGTCTGAAGTGGGAATAGTAATTTTTACCCTCCCGCAATCCAACGCTTTCCCTACTGCTGCACTCACTGGAGTGGGAATAGTAATTTTTATCCCTACGCTATCCAACGCTTTCCCTAGTGTTGCACTCTTTGAAAGGGAATAGTAGTTTTTACCTTCCCGCTATCCAACGCTTTCCCTACTGTTGCACTCACTGGAGTGGGAATAGTAATTTTTACACCTACGCTATCCAATGCTTATCCTTCTGTTGCACTCCCTGGAGTGGGAATAGTAATTTTTACACCTACGCTATCCAACGCTTTCCCTACTGTTGCACTCTCTGGAGTGGGAATAGTAATTTTTACCCCTACGCTATCCAACGCTTTCCCTACTGTTGCACTCTCTGGAGTGGGAATAGTCATTTTTACCCTCCCGCTATCAAGCGCTGTCCCTACTGTGGCACTCACTGGAGTGGGAATAGTAATTTTCACCCCTACGCTATCCAACGCTTTCCCTACTGTTGCACTCACTGGAGTGGGAAGAGTAATTATTACCCCTACGCTATTTAACGCTTTCACTATTGTTGCACTCTTTGGAGTGGGAATATTAATTTTTACACTAAACGCTTTCCCTACTGTTGCCCTCCCTGGAGTGGGAATAGTAATTTTTACCCCTATGCTATCCAATGCTTTCCCTACTGTTGCGCTCCCTGGAGTGGGAATAGTAGGTTTTTACCTTCCCCCTATCCAACGCTTTCCCTACTGTTGCACTCACTGGAGTGGGAATAGTAATTTTTATCCCTACGCTATCCAACGCTTTCCCTACTGTTAGTCTTTGGAGTAGGAATAGTAATTTTTACCTTCCCGCTATCCAGCGCTTTCCCTACTGTTGCCCCCCCCTGGAGTGGGAATAATAATTTTTACCCCTACGCTAGCCAACGCTTTCCCTACTGTTGCACTCTCTGGAGTGGGAATAGTAATTTTTACCTCTACGCTATCCAACGCTTTCTCTACTGTTGCACTCTCTGGAGTGGGAATAGTAATTTTCACCTTCTCCCTATCCAACACTTTCCCTACTGTTGCACTCATTGGAGTGGGAATAGTAACTTTTACCCCTACTCTATCCAACGCTTTCCCTACCGTTGCACTCTTTGGAGTGAGAATAGTAATTTTTACACTCCCGCTATCCAACGTTTTCCCTACTGTTGTCCTCCCTGGAGTGAGAATAGTAATTTTTACCCCTACGCTATCCAATGTTTTCCCTACTGTTGCACTCACTGGAGTGGGAATAGTAATTTTTACCCCTACGCTATCCAACGCTTTCCCTACTGTTGCACTCCCTGGAGTGGGAATAGTAATTTTTACCTTCCCGCTATCCAACGCTTTCCCTACTGTTGCACTCTCTGGTGTGGGAATAGTAATTTTTACCCCTACGCTATTCAATGCTTTCCCTACTGTTGCACTGTCTGGAGTGCGAATAGTAATTTTTACCCTCCCGCAATCCAACGCTTTCCCTACTGTTGCACTCACTGGAGTGGGAATAGTAATTTTTATCCCTACGCTATCCAACGCTTTCCCTAGTGTTGCACTCTTTGAAAATTGAATAGTAATTTTTACCTTCCCGCTATCCAACGCTTTCCCTACTGTTCCACTCACTGGAGTGTGAATAGCAATTTTTACACCTACGCTATCCAACGCTTACCCTTCTGTTGCACTCCCTGGAGTGGGAATAGTAATTTTTACCCCTACGCTATCCAACGCTTTCCCTACTGTTGCACTCTCTGGAGTGGGAATAGTAATTTTTACCTTCCCCCTATCCAACGCTTTCCCTACTGTTGCACTCATGGGAGTGGGAATGGTAACTTTTACCCCTACTCTATCCAACGCTTTCCCTACCGTTGCACTCTTTGGAGTGAGAATAGTAATTTTTACACTCCCGCTATCCAACGTTTTCCCTACTGTTGTCCTCCCTGGAGTGGGAATAGTAATTTTTACCCCTACGCTATCCAATGTTTTCCCAACTGTTGCACTCACTGGAGTGGGAATAGTAATTTTTACCCCTACGCTATCCAATGCTTTCTCTACTGTTGCACTCTCTGGAGTGGAATAGTAATTTTTATCCCTACTCTATCCAATCCTTTCTCTACTGTTGCACTCTCTGGAGTGGGAATAGTAATTTTTACCTTCTCCCTATCCTACGCTTTCCCTACTGTTGCACTCATTAGAGTGGGAATAGTAATTTTTACCCCTACGCTATCCAACGCTTTCTCTACCGTTGCACTCTTTGGAGTGAGAATAGTAATTTTTACACTCCCGCTATCCAACGTTTTCCCTACTGTTGCCCTCCCTGGAGTGGGAATAGTCATTTTTACCCCTACACTATCCAATGTTTTCCCTACTGTTGCATTCACTGGTGTGGGAATAGTCATTTTTACCCCTACGCTATCCAACGCTTTCCCTACTGTTGCACTCCCTGGAGTGGGAATAGTAATTTTTACCTTCCCGCTATCCAACGCTTTCCCTTCTGTTGCACTCTCTGGAGTGGGAATAGTAATTTTTACCCCTACGCTATTCAACGCTTTCCCTACTGTTGCACTGTCTGTAGTGGGAGTAGTAATTTTTACCCTCCCGCAATCCAACGCTTTCCCTACTGTTGCACTCACTGGAGTGGGAATAGTAATTTTTATCCATACGCTATCCAACGCTTTCCCTAGTGTTGCACTCTTTGAAAAGGGAATAGTAGTTTTTTACCTTCCCGCTATCCAACACTTTCCCTACTGTTGCACTCACTGGAGTGGGAATAGTAATTTTTACACCTACGCTATCCAACGCTTTCCCTACTGTTGCACTCCCTGGAGTGGGAATAGTAATTTTTACCTTCCCGCTATCCAACGCTGTCCCTACTGTTGCACTCTCTGGAGTGGGAATAGTAATTTTTACCCCTACGCTATTCAACGCTTTCCCTACTGTTGCACTGTCTGTAGTGGGAATAGTAATTTTTACCCTCCCGCAATCCAACGCTTTCCCTACTGTTGCACTCACTGGAGTGGGAATAGTAATTTTTATCCCTATGCTATCCAACGCTTTCCCTAGTGTTGCACTCTTTGAAAAGGGAATAGTAGTTTTTTACCTTCCCGCTATCCAACGCTTTCCCTACTGTTGCACTCACTGGAGTGGGAATAGTAATTTTTACACCTACGCTATCCAACGCTTACCCTTCTGTTGCACTCCCTGGAGTGGGAATAGTATTTTTTACACCCACGCTATCCAACGCTTTCCCTACTGTTGCACTCTCTGGAGTGGGAATAGTAATTTTTACCCCTACACTATCCAACGCTTTTCCTACTGTTGCACTCCCTGGAGTGGGAATAGTCATTTTTACCCTCCCGCTATCCTGCGCTGTCCCTACTGTGGCACTCACTGGAGTGGGAATAGTAATTTTCTCCCCTACGCTAGCCAACGCTTTCCCTACTGTTGCACTCACTGGAGTGGGAAGAGTAATTTTTACGCCTACGCTATTTAACGCTTTCACTACTGTTGCACTCTTTGGAGTGGGAATATTCATTTTTACACTAAACGCTTTCCCTACTGTTGCCCTCCCTGGAGTGGGAATAGTAATTTCTACCCCTACGCTATCCAACGCTTTCCCTACTGTTAGTCTTTGGAGTGGGAATAGTAATTTTTACCTTCCCGCTATCCAGCGCTTTCCCTACTGTTGCACTCACTGGAGTGGGAATAGTAATTTCTACCCCTACGCTATCCAACGCTTTCCCTACTGTTGCACTCACTGGAGTGGGAACAGTAATTTTTACCCCTACGCTATCCAACGCTTACCCTTCTGTTGCACTCTTTGGAGGGGGAATAGTAATTTTTACCCTCCCGCTATCCAATGCTATCCCTACTGTTGCCCCCCCTGGAGTGGGAATAATAATTTTTACCCCTACGCTAGCCAACGCTTTCCCTACTGTTGCACTCTCTGGAGTGGGAATAGTAATTTTTACCTCTACGCTATCCAACGCTTTCTCTACTGTTGCACTCTCTGGAGTGGGAATAGTAATTTTTACCTTCTCTCTATCCAACGCTTTCCCCACTGTTGCACTCATGGGAGTGGGAATGGTAACTTTTACCCCTACGCTATCCAACGCTTTCTCTACCGTTGCACTCTTTGGAGTGAGAATAGTAATTTTTACACTCCCGCTATCCAACGTTTTCCCTACTGTTGCCCTCCCTGGAGTGGGAATAGTCATTTTTACCCCTACACTATCCAATGTTTTCCCTACTGTTGCATTCACTGGTGTGGGAATAGTCATTTTTACCCCTACGCTATCCAACGCTTTCCCTACTGTTGCACTCCCTGGAGTGGGAATAGTAATTTTTACCTTCCCGCTATCCAACGCTTTCCCTTCTGTTGCACTCTCTGGAGTGGGAATAGTAATTTTTACCCCTACGCTATTCAACGCTTTCCCTACTGTTGCACTGTCTGTAGTGGGAGTAGTAATTTTTACCCTCCCGCAATCCAACGCTTTCCCTACTGTTGCACTCACTGGAGTGGGAATAGTAATTTTTATCCATACGCTATCCAACGCTTTCCCTAGTGTTGCACTCTTTGAAAAGGGAATAGTAGTTTTTTACCTTCCCGCTATCCAACACTTTCCCTACTGTTGCACTCACTGGAGTGGGAATAGTAATTTTTACACCTACGCTATCCAACGCTTTCCCTACTGTTGCACTCCCTGGAGTGGGAATAGTAATTTTTACCTTCCCGCTATCCAACGCTGTCCCTACTGTTGCACTCTCTGGAGTGGGAATAGTAATTTTTACCCCTACGCTATTCAACGCTTTCCCTACTGTTGCACTGTCTGTAGTGGGAATAGTAATTTTTACCCTCCCGCAATCCAACGCTTTCCCTACTGTTGCACTCACTGGAGTGGGAATAGTAATTTTTATCCCTATGCTATCCAACGCTTTCCCTAGTGTTGCACTCTTTGAAAAGGGAATAGTAGTTTTTTACCTTCCCGCTATCCAACGCTTTCCCTACTGTTGCACTCACTGGAGTGGGAATAGTAATTTTTACACCTACGCTATCCAACGCTTACCCTTCTGTTGCACTCCCTGGAGTGGGAATAGTATTTTTTACACCCACGCTATCCAACGCTTTCCCTACTGTTGCACTCTCTGGAGTGGGAATAGTAATTTTTACCCCTACACTATCCAACGCTTTTCCTACTGTTGCACTCCCTGGAGTGGGAATAGTCATTTTTACCCTCCCGCTATCCTGCGCTGTCCCTACTGTGGCACTCACTGGAGTGGGAATAGTAATTTTCTCCCCTACGCTAGCCAACGCTTTCCCTACTGTTGCACTCACTGGAGTGGGAAGAGTAATTTTTACGCCTACGCTATTTAACGCTTTCACTACTGTTGCACTCTTTGGAGTGGGAATATTCATTTTTACACTAAACGCTTTCCCTACTGTTGCCCTCCCTGGAGTGGGAATAGTAATTTCTACCCCTACGCTATCCAACGCTTTCCCTACTGTTAGTCTTTGGAGTGGGAATAGTAATTTTTACCTTCCCGCTATCCAGCGCTTTCCCTACTGTTGCACTCACTGGAGTGGGAATAGTAATTTCTACCCCTACGCTATCCAACGCTTTCCCTACTGTTGCACTCACTGGAGTGGGAACAGTAATTTTTACCCCTACGCTATCCAACGCTTACCCTTCTGTTGCACTCTTTGGAGGGGGAATAGTAATTTTTACCCTCCCGCTATCCAATGCTATCCCTACTGTTGCCCCCCCTGGAGTGGGAATAATAATTTTTACCCCTACGCTAGCCAACGCTTTCCCTACTGTTGCACTCTCTGGAGTGGGAATAGTAATTTTTACCTCTACGCTATCCAACGCTTTCTCTACTGTTGCACTCTCTGGAGTGGGAATAGTAATTTTTACCTTCTCTCTATCCAACGCTTTCCCCACTGTTGCACTCATGGGAGTGGGAATGGTAACTTTTACCCCTACGCTATCCAACGCTTTCTCTACCGTTGCACTCTTTGGAGTGAGAATAGTAATTTTTACACTCCCGCTATCCAACGTTTTCCCTACTGTTGCCCTCCCTGGAGTGGGAATAGTCATTTTTACCCCTACACTATCCAATGTTTTCCCTACTGTTGCATTCACTGGTGTGGGAATAGTCATTTTTACCCCTACGCTATCCAACGCTTTCCCTACTGTTGCACTCCCTGGAGTGGGAATAGTAATTTTTACCTTCCCGCTATCCAACGCTTTCCCTTCTGTTGCACTCTCTGGAGTGGGAATAGTAATTTTTACCCCTACGCTATTCAACGCTTTCCCTACTGTTGCACTGTCTGTAGTGGGAGTAGTAATTTTTACCCTCCCGCAATCCAACGCTTTCCCTACTGTTGCACTCACTGGAGTGGGAATAGTAATTTTTATCCATACGCTATCCAACGCTTTCCCTAGTGTTGCACTCTTTGAAAAGGGAATAGTAGTTTTTTACCTTCCCGCTATCCAACACTTTCCCTACTGTTGCACTCACTGGAGTGGGAATAGTAATTTTTACACCTACGCTATCCAACGCTTTCCCTACTGTTGCACTCCCTGGAGTGGGAATAGTAATTTTTACCTTCCCGCTATCCAACGCTGTCCCTACTGTTGCACTCTCTGGAGTGGGAATAGTAATTTTTACCCCTACGCTATTCAACGCTTTCCCTACTGTTGCACTGTCTGTAGTGGGAATAGTAATTTTTACCCTCCCGCAATCCAACGCTTTCCCTACTGTTGCACTCACTGGAGTGGGAATAGTAATTTTTATCCCTATGCTATCCAACGCTTTCCCTAGTGTTGCACTCTTTGAAAAGGGAATAGTAGTTTTTTACCTTCCCGCTATCCAACGCTTTCCCTACTGTTGCACTCACTGGAGTGGGAATAGTAATTTTTACACCTACGCTATCCAACGCTTACCCTTCTGTTGCACTCCCTGGAGTGGGAATAGTATTTTTTACACCCACGCTATCCAACGCTTTCCCTACTGTTGCACTCTCTGGAGTGGGAATAGTAATTTTTACCCCTACACTATCCAACGCTTTTCCTACTGTTGCACTCCCTGGAGTGGGAATAGTCATTTTTACCCTCCCGCTATCCTGCGCTGTCCCTACTGTGGCACTCACTGGAGTGGGAATAGTAATTTTCTCCCCTACGCTAGCCAACGCTTTCCCTACTGTTGCACTCACTGGAGTGGGAAGAGTAATTTTTACGCCTACGCTATTTAACGCTTTCACTACTGTTGCACTCTTTGGAGTGGGAATATTCATTTTTACACTAAACGCTTTCCCTACTGTTGCCCTCCCTGGAGTGGGAATAGTAATTTCTACCCCTACGCTATCCAACGCTTTCCCTACTGTTAGTCTTTGGAGTGGGAATAGTAATTTTTACCTTCCCGCTATCCAGCGCTTTCCCTACTGTTGCACTCACTGGAGTGGGAATAGTAATTTCTACCCCTACGCTATCCAACGCTTTCCCTACTGTTGCACTCACTGGAGTGGGAACAGTAATTTTTACCCCTACGCTATCCAACGCTTACCCTTCTGTTGCACTCTTTGGAGGGGGAATAGTAATTTTTACCCTCCCGCTATCCAATGCTATCCCTACTGTTGCCCCCCCTGGAGTGGGAATAATAATTTTTACCCCTACGCTAGCCAACGCTTTCCCTACTGTTGCACTCTCTGGAGTGGGAATAGTAATTTTTACCTCTACGCTATCCAACGCTTTCTCTACTGTTGCACTCTCTGGAGTGGGAATAGTAATTTTTACCTTCTCTCTATCCAACGCTTTCCCCACTGTTGCACTCATGGGAGTGGGAATGGTAACTTTTACCCCTACTCTATCCAACGCTTTCCCTACCGTTGCACTCTTTGGAGTGAGAATAGTAATTTTTACACTCCCGCTATCCAACGTTTTCCCTACAGTTGTCCTCCCTGGAGTGGGAATAGTAATTTTTACCCCTACGCTATCCAATGTTTTCCCTACTGTTGCACTCACTGGAGTGGGAATAGTAATTTTTACCCCTACGCTATCCAATGCTTTCTCTACTGTTGCACTCTCTGGAGTGGAATCGTAATTTTTATCCCTACTCTATCCAATCCTTTCTCTACTGTTGCACTCTCTGGAGTGGGAATAGTAATTTTTACCTTCTCCCTATCCTACGCTTTCCCTACTGTTGCACTCATTAGAGTGGGAATAGTAATTTTTACCCCTACGCTATCCAACGCTTTCTCTACCGTTGCACTCTTTGGAGTGAGAATAGTAATTTTTACACTCCCGCTATCCAACTTTTTCCCTACTGTTGCCCTCCCTGGAGTGGGAATAGTCATTTTTACCCCTACACTATCCAATGTTTTCCCTACTGTTGCATTCACTGGAGTGGGAATAGTCATTTTTACCCCTACGCTATCCAACGCTTTCCCTACTGTTGCACTCCCTGGAGTGGGAATAGTAATTTTTACCTTCCCGCTATCCAATGCTTTCCCTACTGTTGCACTCTCTGGAGTGGGAATAGTAATTTTTACCCCTACGCTATTCAACGCTTTCCCTACTGTTGCACTGTCTGTAGTGGGAGTAGTCATTTTTACTGTTGCACTCACTGGAGTGGGAATAGTAATTTTTATCCCTACGCTATCCAACGCTTTCCCTAGTGTTGCACTCTTTGAAAAGGGAATAGTAGTTTTTTACCTTCCCGCTATCCAACGCTTTCCCTACTGTTGCACTCACTGGAGTGGGAATAGTAATTTTTACACCTACGCTATCCAACGCTTTCCCTACTGTTGCACTCCCTGGAGTGGGAATAGTAATTTTTACCTTCCCGCTATCCAACACTGTCCCTACTGTTGCACTCTCTGGAGTGGGAATAGTAATTTTTACCCCTACGCTATTCAACGCTTTCCCTACTGTTGCACCGTCTGTAGTGGGAATAGTAATTTTTACCCTCCCGCAATCCAACGCTTTCCCTACTGTTGCACTCACTGGAGTGGGAATAGTAATTTTTATCCCTACGCTATCCAACGCTTTCCCTAGTGTTGCACTCTTTGAAAAGGGAATAGTAGTTTTTTACCTTCCCGCTATCCAACGCTTTCCCTACTGTTGCACTCACTGGAGTGGGAATAGTAATTTTTACACCTACGCTATCCAACGCTTACCCTTCTGTTGCACTCCCTGGAGTGGGAATAGTATTTTTTACACCTACGCTATCCAACGCTTTCCCTACTGTTGCACTCTCTGGAGTGGGAATAGTAATTTTTACCCCTACACTATCCAACGCTTTTCCTACTGTTGCACTCTCTGGAGTGGGAATAGTAATTTTTACCCTCCCGCTATCCTGCGCTGTCCCTACTGTGGCACTCACTGGAGTGGGAATAGTAATTTTCTCCCCTACGCTATCCAACGCTTTCCCTACTGTTGCACTCACTGGAGTGGGAAGAGTAATTGTTACGCCTACGCTATTTAACGCTTTCACTACTGTTGCACTCTTTGGAGTGGGAATATTAATTTTTACACTAAACGCTTTCCCTACTGTTGCCCTCCCTGGAGTGGGAATAGTAATTTTTACCCCTACGCTATCCAATGCTTTCCCTACTGTTGCACTCCCTGGAGTGGGAATAGTAAGTTTTTACCTTCCCCCTATCCAACGCATTCCCTACTGTTGCACTCACTGGAGTGGGAATAGTAATTTTTATCCCTACGCTATCCAATGCTTTCCCTACTGTTAGTCTTTGGAGTGGGAATAGTAATTTTTACCTTCCCGCTATCCAGCGCTTTCCCTACTGTTGCACTCACTGGAGTGGGAATAGTAATTTCTACCCCTACGCTATCCAACGCTTTCCCTACTGTTGCACTCACTGGAGTGGGAACAGTAATTTTTACCCCTACGCTATCCAACGCTTACCCTTCTGTTGCACTCTTTGGAGCGGGAATAGTAATTTTTACCCTCCCGCTATCCAATGCTATCCCTACTGTTGCCCCCCCTGGAGTGGGAATAATAATTTTTACCCCTATGCTAGCCAACGCTTTCCCTACTGTTGCACTCTCTGGAGTGGGAATAGTAATTTTTACCTCTACGCTATCCAACGCTTTCTCTACTGTTGCACTCTCTGGAGTGGGAATAGTAATTTTTACCTTCTCCCTATCCAACGCTTTCCCTACTGTTGCACTCATTGGAGTGGGAATGGTAACTTTTACCCCTACTCTATCCAACGCTTTCCCTACCGTTGCACTCTTTGGAGTGAGAATAGTAATTTTTACACTCCCGCTATCCAACGTTTTCCCTACTGTTGTCCTCCCTGGAGTGGGAATAGTAATTTTAACCCCTACGCTATCCAATGTTTTCCCTACTGTTGCACTCACTGGAGTGGGAATAGTAATTTTTACCCCTACGCTATCCAACGCTTTCTCTACTGTTGCACTCTCTGGAGTGGAATAGTAATTTTTATCCCTACTCTATCCAATCCTTTCTCTACTGTTGCACTCATTAGAGTGGGAATAGTAATTTTTACCCCTACGCTATCCAACGCTTTCTCTACCGTTGCACTCTTTGGAGTGAGAATAGTAATTTTTACACTCCCGCTATCCATCGTTTTCCCTACTGTTGCCCGCCCTGGAGTGGGAATAGTCATTTTTACCCCTACACTATCCAATGTTTTCCCTACTGTTGCATTCACTGGAGTGGGAATAGTCATTTTTACCCCTACGCTATCCAACGCTTTCCCTACTGTTGCACTCCCTGGAGTGGTAATAGTAATTTTTACCTTCCCGCTATCCAACGCTTTCCCTACTGTTGCACTCTCTGGAGTGGGAATAGTAATTTTTACCCCTACGCTATTCAACGCTTTCCCTACTGTTGCACTGTCTGGAGTGGGAATAGTAATTTTTACCCTCCCGCAATCCAACGCTTTCCCTACTGTTGCACTCACTGGAGTGGGAATAGTAATTGTTATCCCTACGCTATCCAACGCTTTCACTAGTGTTGCACTCTTTGAAAAGGGAATAGTAGTTTTTACCTTCCCGCTATCCAACGCTTTCCCTACTGTTGCACTCACTGGAGTGGGAATAGTAATTTTTACACCTACGCTATCCAAAGCTTACCCTTCTGTTGCACTCCCTGGAGTGGGAATAGTAATGTTTACACCTACGCTATCCAACGCTTTCCCTACTGTTGCACTCTCTGGAGTGGGAATAGTAGTTTTTACCCCTACGCTATCCAACGCTTTACCTACTGTTGCACTCTCTGGAGTGGGAATAGTAATTTTTACCCTCCCGCTATCCAGCGCTGTCCCTACTGTGGCACTCACTGGAGTGGGAATAGTAATTTTCACCCCTACGCTATCCAACGCTTTCCCTACTGTTGCACTCACTGGAGTGGGAAGAGTAATTTTTACCCCTACGCTATTTAACGCTTTCAATACTGTTGCACTCTTTGGAGTGGGAATATAAATTTTTACACTAAACGCTTTCCCTACTGTTGCCCTCCCTGGAGTGGCAATAGTAATTTTTACCCCTACGCTATCCAATGCTTTCCCTACTGTTGCACTCCCTGGAGTGGGAATAGTACGTTTTTACCTTCCCCCTATCCAACACTTTCCCTACTGTTGCACTCACTGGAGTGGGAATAGTAATTTTTATCCCTACGCTATCCAACGCTTTCCCTACTGTTAGTCTTTGGAGTGGGAATAGTAATTTTTACCTTCCCGCTATCCAGCGTTTTCCCTACTGTTGCACTCACTGGAGTGGGAACAGTAATTTTTACCCCTACGCTATCCAACGCTTACCCTTCTGTTGCACTCTTTGGAGCGGGAATAGTCATTTTTACCCTCCCGCTATCCAATGCTATCCCTACTGTTGCCCCCCCTGGAGTGGGAATAATAATTTTTACCCCTATGCTAGCCAACGCTTTCCCTACTGTTGCACTCTCTGGAGTGGGAATAGTAATTTTTACCTTCTCCCTATCCAACGCTTTCCCTACTGTTGCACTCATTGGAGTGGGAATGGTAACTTTTACCCCTACTCTATCCAACGCTTTCCCTACCGTTGCACTCTTTGGAGTGAGAATAGTAATTTTTACACTCCCGCTATCCAACGTTTTCCCTACTGTTGTCCTCCCTGGAGTGGGAATAGTAATTTTTACCCCTACGCTATCCAATGTTTTCCCTACTGTTGCACTCACTGGAGTGGGAATAGTAATTTTTACCCCTACGCTATCCAACGCTTTCTCTACTGTTGCACTCTCTGGAGTGGAATAGTAATTTTTATCCCTACTCTATCCAATCCTTTCTCTACTGTTGCACTCTCTGGAGTGGGAATAGTAATTTTTACCTTCTCCCTATCCTACGCTTTCCCTACTGTTGCACTCATTAGAGTGGGAATAGTAATTTTTACCCCTACGCTATCCAACGCTTTCTCTACCGTTGCACTTTTTGGAGTGAGAATAGTAATTTTTACACTCCCGCTATCCATCGTTTTCCCTACTGTTGCCCGCCCTGGAGTGGGAATAGTCATTTTTACCCCTACACTATCCAATGTTTTCCCTACTGTTGCATTCACTGGAGTGGGAATAGTCATTTTTACCCCTACGCTATCCAACGCTTTCCCTAATGTTGCACTCCCTGGAGTGGTAATAGTAATTTTTACCTTCCCGCTATCCAACGCTTTCCCTACTGTTGCACTCTCTGGAGTGGGAATAGTAATTTTTACCCCTACGCTATTCAACGCTTTCCCTACTGTTGCACTGTCTGGAGTGGGAATAGTAATTTTTACCCTCCCGCAATCCAACGCTTTCCCTACTGTTGCACTCACTGGAGTGGGAATAGTAATTGTTATCCCTACGCTATCCAACGCTTTCACTAGTGTTGCACTCTTTGAAAAGGGAATAGTAGTTTTTACCTTCCCGCTATCCAACGCTTTCCCTACTGTTGCACTCACTGGAGTGGGAATAGTAATTTTTACACCTACGCTATCCAACGCTTACCCTTCTGTTGCACTCCCTGGAGTGGGAATAGTAATGTTTACACCTACGCTATCCAACGCTTTCCCTACTGTTGCACTCTCTGGAGTGGGAATAGTAGTTTTTACCCCTACGCTATCCAACGCTTTACCTACTGTTGCACTCTCTGGAGTGGGAATAGTAATTTTTACCCTCCCGCTATCCAGCGCTGTCCCTACTGTGGCACTCACTGGAGTGGGAATAGTAATTTTCACCCCTACGCTATCCAACGCTTTCCCTACTGTTGCACTCACTGGAGTGGGAAGAGTAATTTTTACCCCTACGCTATTTAACGCTTTCAATACTGTTGCACTCTTTGGAGTGGGAATATTAATTTTTACACTAAACGCTTTCCCTACTGTTGCCCTCCCTGGAGTGGGAATAGTAATTTTTACCCCTACGCTATCCAATGCTTTCCCTACTGTTGCACTCCCTGGAGTGGGAATAGTACGTTTTTACCTTCCCCCTATCCAACGCTTTCCCTATTGTTGCACTCACTGGAGTGGGAATAGTAATTTTTATCCCTACGCTATCCAACGCTTTCCCTACTGTTAGTCTTTGGAGTGGGAATAGTAATTTTTACCTTCCCGCTATCCAGCGTTTTCCCTACTGTTGCACTCACTGGAGTGGGAATAGTAATTTCTACCCCTACGCTATCCAACGCTTTCCCTACTGTTGCACTCACTGGAGTGGGAACAGTAATTTTTACCCCTACGCTATCCAACGCTTACCCTTCTGTTGCACTCTTTGGAGCTGGAATAGTAATTTTTTACCCTCCCGCTATCCAATGCTATCCCTACTGTTGCCCCCCTGGAGTGGGAATAATAATTTTTACCCCTACGCTAGCCAACGCTTTCCCTACTGTTGCACTCTCTGGAGTGGGAATAGTAATTTTTACCTCTACGCTATCCAACGCTTTCTCTACTGTTGCTCTCTCTGGAGTGGGAATAGTAATTTTTACCTTCTCCCTATCCAACGCTTTCCCTACTGTTGCACTCATTGGAGTGGGAATAGTAACTTTTACCCCTACTCTATCCAATGCTTTCCCTACCGTTGCACTCTTTGGAGTGAGAATAGTAATTTTTACACTCCCGCTATCCAACGTTTTCCATACTGATGTCCTCCCTGGAGTGGGAATAGTAATTTTTACCCCTACGCTATCCAATGTTTTCCCTACTGTTGCACTCACTGGAGTGGGAATAGTAATTTTTACCCCTACGCTATCCAACGCTTTCTCTACTGTTGCACTCTCTGGAGTGGAATAGTAATTTGTATCCCTACGCTATCCAATCCTTTCTGTACTGTTGCACTCTCTGGAGTGGGAATAGTAATTTTTACCTTCTCCCTATCCTATGCTTTCCCTACTGTTGCACTCATTAGAATGGGAATAATATTTTTTACCCCTACGCTATCCAACGCTTTCTCTACCTTTCGCACTCTTTGGAGTGAGAATAGTAATTTTTACACTCCCGCTATCCAACGTTTTCCCTACTGTTGCCCTCCCTGGAGTGGGAATAGTCATTTTTACCCCTACACTATCCAATGTTTTCCCTACTGTTGCATTCACTGGAGTGGGAATAGTCATTTTTACCCCTACGCTATCCAACGCTTTCCCTACTGTTGCACTCCCTGGAGTGGGAATAGTAATTTTTACCTTCCCGCTATCCAACGCTTTCCCTACTGTTGCACTCTCTGGTGTGGGAATAGTAATTTTTACCCCTACGCTATTCAATGCTTTCCCTACTGTTGCACTGTCTGGAGTGGGAATAGTAATTTTTACCCTCCCGCAATCCAACGCTTTCCCTACTGTTGCACTCACTGGAGTGGGAATAGGAATTTTTATCCCTACGCTATCCAACGCTTTCCCTAGTGTTGCACTCTTTGAAAATTGAATAGTAATTTTTACCTTCCCGCTATCCAACGCTTTCCCTACTGTTCCACTCACTGGATTGTGAATAGCAATTTTTACACCTACGCTATCCAACGCTTACCCTTCTGTTGCACTCCCTGGAGTGGGAATAGTAATTTTTACCCCTACGCTATCCAACGCTTTCCCTACTGTTGCACTCTCTGGAGTGGGAATAGTAATTTTTACCTTCTCCCTATCCAACGCTTTCCCTACTGTTGCACTCATGGGAGTGGGAATGGTAACTTTTACCCCTACTCTATCCAACGCTTTCCCTACCGTTGCACTCTTTGGAGTGAGAATAGTAATTTTTACACTCCCGCTATCCAACGTTTTTCCTACTGTTGTCCTCCCTGGAGTGGGAATAGTAATTTTTACCCCTACGCTATCCAATGTTTTCCCTACTGTTGCACTCACTGGAGTGGGATTAGTAATTTTTACCCCTACGCTATCCAATGCTTTCTCTACTGTTGCACTCTCTGGAGTGGACTAGTAATTTTTATCCCTACTCTATCCAATCCTTTCTCTACTGTTGCACTCTCTGGAGTGGGAATAGTAATTTTTACCTTCTCCCTATCCTACGCTTTCCCTACTGTTGCACTCATTAGAGTGGGAATAGTAATTTTTACCCCTACGCTATCCAACGCTTTCTCTACCGTTGCACTCTTTGGAGTGAGAATAGTAATTTTTACACTCCCGCTATCCAACGTTTTCCCTACTGTTGCCCTCCCTGGAGTGGGAATAGTCATTTTTACCCCTACACTATCCAATGCTTTCCCTACTGTTGCACTCCCTGGAGTGGGAATAGTAAGTTTTTACCTTCCCCCTATCCAACGCTTTCCCTACTGTTGCACTCACTGGAGTGGGAATAGTAATTTTTATCCCTACGCTATCCAACGCTTTCCCCACTGTTAGTCTTTGTGGTGGGAATAGTAATTTTTACCTTCCCGCTATCCAGCGCTTTCCCTACTGTTGCACTCACTGGAGTGGGAATAGTAATTTCTACCCCTGCGCTATCCAACGCTTTCCCTACTGTTGCACTCACTGGAGTGGGAACAGTAATTTTTACCCCTACGCTATCCAACGCTTACCCTTCTGTTGCACTCTTTGGAGCGGGAATAGTAATTTTTACCCTCCCGCTATCCAATGCTATCCCTACTGTTGCCCCCCCTGGAGTGGGAATAATAATTTTTACCCCTATGCTAGCCAACGCTTTCCCTACTGTTGCACTCTCTGGAGTGGGAATAGTAATTTTTACCTCTACGCTATCCAACGCTTTCTCTACTGTTGCTCTCTCTGGAGTGGGAATAGTAATTTTTACCTTCTCCCTATCCAACGCTTTCCCTACTGTTGCACTCATTGGAGTGGGAATAGTAACTTTTACCCCTACTCTATCCAATGCTTTCCCTACCGTTGCACTCTTTGGAGTGAGAATAGTAATTTTTACACTCCCGCTATCCAACGTTTTCCATACTGTTGTCCTCCCTGGAGTGGGAATAGTAATTTTTACCCCTACGCTATCCAATGTTTTCCCTACTGTTGCACTCACTGGAGTGGGAATAGTAATTTTTACCCCTACGCTATCCAACGCTTTCTCTACTGTTGCACTCTCTGGAGTGGAATAGTAATTTTTATCCCTACTCTATCCAATCCTTTCTCTACTGTTGCACTCTCTGGAGTGGGAATAGTAATTTTTACCTTCTCCCTATCCTACGCTTTCCCTACTGTTGCACTCATTAGAGTGGGAATAGTAATTTTTACCCCTACGCTATCCAACGCTTTCTCTACCGTTGCACTCTTTGGAGTGAGAATAGTAATTTTTAAACTCCCGCTATCCATCGTTTTCCCTACTGTTGCCCGCCCTGGAGTGGGAATAGTCATTTTTACCCCTACACTATCCAATGTTTTCCCTACTGTTGCATTCACTGGAGTGGGAATAGTCATTTTTACCCCTACGCTATCCAATGCTTTCCCTACTGTTGCACTCCCTGGAGTGGTAATAGTAATTTTTACCTTCCCGCTATCCAACGCTTTCCCTACTGTTGCACTCTCTGGAGTGGGAATAGTAATTTTTACCCCTACGCTATTCAACGCTTTCCCTACTGTTGCACTGTCTGGAGTGGGAATAGTAATTTTTACCCTCCCGCAATCCAACGCTTTCCCTACTGTTGCACTCACTGGAGTGGGAATAGTAATTGTTATCCCTACGCTATCCAACGCTTTCACTAGTGTTGCACTCTTTGAAAAGGGAATAGTAGTTTTTACCTTCCCGCTATCCAACGCTTTCCCTACTGTTGCACTCACTGGAGTGGGAATAGTAATTTTTACACCTACGCTATCCAACGCTTACCCTTCTGTTGCACTCCCTGGAGTGGGAATAGTATTGTTTACACCTACGCTATCCAACGCTTTCCCTACTGTTGCACTCTCTGGAGTGGGAATAGTAGTTTTTACCCCTACGCTATCCAACGCTTTACCTACTGTTGCACTCTCTGGAGTGGGAATAGTAATTTTTACCCTCCCGCTATCTAGCGCTGTCCCTACTGTGGCACTCACTGGAGTGGGAATAGTAATTTTCACCCCTACGCTATCCAACGCTTTCCCTACTATTGCACTCACTGGAGTGGGAAGAGTAATTTTTACCCCTACGCTATTTAACGCTTTCAATACTGTTGCACTCTTTGGAGTGGGAATATTAATTTTTACACTAAACGCTTTCCCTACTGTTGCCCTCCCTGGAGTGGCAATAGGTAATTTTTACCCCTACGCTGTCCAATGCTTTCCCTACTGTTGCACTCCCTGGAGTGGGAATAGTAAGTTTTTACCTTCCCCCTATCCAACGCTTTCCCTACTGTTGCACTCACTGGAGTGGGAATAGTAATTTTTATCCCTACGCTATCCAACGCTTTCCCTACTGTTAGTCTTTGGAGTGGGAATAGTAATTTTTACCTTCCCGCTATCCAGCGTTTTCCCTACTGTTGCACTCACTGGAGTGGGAATAGTAATTACTACCCCTACGCTATCCAACGCTTTCCCTACTGTTGCACTCACTGGAGTGGGAACAGTAATTTTTACCCCTACGCTATCCAACGCTTACCCTTCTGTTGCACTCTTTGGAGCTGGAATAGTAATTTTTACCCTCCCGCTATCCAATGCTATCCCTACTGTTGCCCCCCTGGAGTGGGAATAATAATTTTTACCCCTACGCTAGCCAACGCTTTCCCTACTGTTGCACTCTCTGGAGTGGGAATAGTAATTTTTACCTCTACGCTATCCAACGCTTTCTCTACTGTTGCACTCTCTGGAGTGGGAATAGTAATTTTTACCTTCTCCCTATCCAACGCTTTCCCTACTGTTGCACTCATTGGAGTGGGAATAGTAACTTTTACCCCTACTCTATCCAATGCTTTCCCTACCGTTGCACTCATTGGAGTGAGAATAGTAATTTTTACACTCCCGCTATCCAACGTTTTCCCTACTGTTGTCCTCCCTGGAGTGGGAATAGTAATTTTTACCCCTACGCTATCCAATGTTTTCCCTACTGTTGCACTCACTGGAGTGGGAATAGTAATTTTTACCCCTACGCTATCCAACGCTTTCTCTACTGTTGCACTCTCTGGAGTGGAATAGTAATTTTTATCCCTACGCTATCCAATCCTTTCTGTACTGTTGCACTCTCTGGAGTGGGAATAGTAATTTTTACCTTCTCCCTATCCTATGCTTTCCCTACTGTTGCACTCATTAGAATGGGAATAATAATTTTTACCCCTACGCTATCCAACGCTTTCTCTACCATTGCACTCTTTGGAGTGAGAATAGTAATTTTTACACTCCCGCTATCCAACGTTTTCCCTACTGTTGCCCTCCCTGGAGTGGGAATAGTCATTTTTACCCCTACACTATCCAATGTTTTCCCTACTGTTGCATTCACTGGAGTGGGAATGGTCATTTTTACCCCTACGCTATCCAACACTTTCCCTACTGTTGCACTCCCTGGAGTGGGAATAGTAATTTTTACCTTCCCGCTATCCAACGCTTTCCTTACTGTTGCACTCTCTGGAGTGGGAATAGAAATGTTTACCCCTACATTATTCAACGCTTTCCCTACTGTTGCACTGTCAGAAGTGGGAATAGTAATTTTTACCCTCCCGCAATCCAACGCTTTCCCTACTGTTGCACTCACTGGAGTGGGAATAGTAATTTTTATCCCTACGCTATCCAAAGCTTTCCCTAGTGTTGCACTCTTTGAAAGGGAATAGTAGTTTTTACCTTCCCGCTATCCAACGCTTTCCCTACTGTTGCACTCACTGGAGTGGGAATAGTAATTTTTACACCTACGCTATCCAACGCGTACCCTTCTGTTGCACTCCCTGGAGTGGGAATAGTAATTTTTACACCTACGCTATCCAACGCTTTCCCTACTGTTGCACTCTCTGGAGTGGGAATAGTAATTTTTACCCCTACGCTATCCAACGCTTTCCCTACTGTTGCACTCTCTGGATTGGGAATAGTCATTTTTACCCTCCCGCTATCAAGCGCTGTCCCTACTGTGGCACTCACTGGAGTGGGAATAGTAATTTTCACCCCTACGCTATCCAACGCTTTCCCTACTGTTGCACTCACTGGAGTGGGAAGAGTAATTTTTACCCCTACGCTATTTAACGCTTTCACTATTGTTGCACTCTTTGGAGTGGGAATATTAATTTTTACACTAAACGCTTTCCCTACTGTTGCCCTCCCTGGAGTGGGAATAGTAATTTTTACCCCTATGCTATCCAATGCTTTCCCTACTGTTGCGCTCCCTGGAGCGGGAATAGTAGGTTTTTACCTTCCCCCTATCCAACGCTTTCCCTACTGTTGCACTCACTGGAGTGGGAATAGTAATTTTTATCCCTACGCTATCCAACGCTTTCCCTACTGTTAGTCTTTGGAGTGGGAATAGTAATTTTTACCTTCCCGCTATCCAGCGCTTTCCCTACTGTTGCACTCACTGGAGTGGGAATAGTAATTTCTACCCCTACGCTATCCAACGCTTTCCCTACTGTTGCACTCACTGGAGTGGGAACAGTGATTTTTACCCCTACGCTATCCAACGCTTACCCTTCTGTTGCACTCTTTGGAGCGGGAATAGCAATTTTTACCATCTCGCTATCCAATGCTATCCCTACTGTTGCCCCCCCTGGAGTGGGAATAATAATTTTTACCCCTACGCTAGCCAACGCTTTCCCTACTGTTGCACTCTCTGGAGTGGGAATAGTAATTTTTACCTCTACGCTATCCAACGCTTTCTCTACTGTTGCACTCTCTGGAGTGGGAATAGTAATTTTTACCTTCTCCCTATCCAACGCTTTCCCTACTGTTGCACTCATTGGAGTGGGAATAGTAACTTTTACCCCTACTCTATCCAACGCTTTCCCTACCGTTGCACTCTTTGGAGTGAGAATAGTAATTTTTACACTCCCGCTATCCAACGTTTTCCCTACTGTTGTCCTCCCTGGAGTGGGAATAGTAATTTTTACCCCTACGCTATCCAATGTTTTCCCTACTGTTGCACTCACTGGAGTGGGAATAGTAATTTTTACCCCTACGCTATCCAACGCTTTCCCTACTGTTGCACTCCCTGGAGTGGGAATAGTAATTTTTACCTTCCCGCTATCCAACGCTTTCCCTACTGTTGCACTCTCTGGAGTGGGAATAGTAATTTTTACCCCTACGCTATTCAATGCTTTCCCTACTGTTGCACTGTCTGGAGTGGGAATAGTAATTTTTACCCTCCCGCAATCCAACGCTTTCCCTACTGTTGCACTCACTGGAGTGGGAATAGTAATTTTTATCCCTACGCTATCCAACGCTTTCCCTAGTGTTGCACTCTTTGAAAATTGAATAGTAATTTTTACCTTCCCGCTATCCAACACTTTCCCTACTGTTCCACTCACTGGAGTGGGAATAGTAATTTTTACACCTACGCTATCCAACGCTAACCCTTCTGTTGCACTCCCTGGAGTGGGAATAGTAATTTTTACCCCTACGCTATCCAACGCTTTCCCTACTGTTGCACTCTCTGGAGTGGGAATAGTAATTTTTACCCCTATGCTATCCAACGCTTTCCCTACTGTAGCACTCTCTGGAGTGGGAATAGTAATTTTTACCCTCCCGCTATCCAGCGCTGTCCCTACTGTGGCACTCACTGGAGTGGGAATAGTAATTTTCACCCCTACGCTATCCAACGCTTTCCCTATTGTTGCACTCACCGGAGTGGGAATGGTAGTTTTTACCCCTACGCTATCCAACGCTTTCACTACTGTTGCACTCTTTGGAGTGGAAATATTAATTTTTACACTAAACGCTTTCCCTACTGTTGCCCTCCCTAGAGTGGGAATAGTAATTTTTACCCCTACGCTATCCAACGCTTTCTCTACTGTTGCACTCCCTGGAGTGGGAATAGTAATTTTTACCTTCCCGCTATCCAACGCTTTCCCTACTGTTGCACTCACTGGAGTGGGAATAGTAATTTTTATCCCTACGCTATCCAACGCTTTCCCTACTGTTACAGTCTTTGGAGTGGGAATAGTACATTTTACCTTCCCGCTATCCAACGCTTTCCCTACTGTTGCACTCACTGGAGTGGGAATAGTAATTTCTACCCCTACGCTATCCAACGCTTTCTCTACTGTTGCACTCAGTGGAGTGGTAATAGTACACTTTACTGTCCCGCTAACCTACGGTAAAAATATTGTATATTTTTTATTAATATTATGTTTATATATATGTATGTATTTAAAAAATAAATTGTATGTTTATTTATTTTTAACTTAAATTAATTATTTATTATTTTTAAGGTTATTTATGTATTTTAAGTATGTTTAAATTCATTATATTTAATATTTTATTATTTTTCAATTACTTTTAAGACATTTAAAAAAATCAATGTTTTGACTATCTATATTTTTTACAACGATATTTTTGATTCAATATTTTTGCACTTACCTGTTTGGAGATATGAGTTCGATATTTTTGTATTCTATATTCTTAACTCGATATTTTGCTACATCGATATTTATGTTATCGATATTATGTCAGTGATCCGTAAGGCTCATTTAGACCTGTTTTGCAGGTGGGACACTGAAGAAAAAATATTGCGTCAACTTCAAGGGTCGAGTGCATTACTCTAAGGTCCAGAGAATAAGTTAGGAGACCTATTTGTCTGACAGTATTTTTTAAAGATTTTTGGAGATTTGAAATGCTGCGACATTACTATTGACACTCCCGATTGTTAATTATCCTCTGGCTAGTCTTTCAGTTGCCCATGACGGAAGTGAAAGCGACCTTTGATAATGTATGCAAATATTTAATGTAGTTTTCACTTCGTAAAAGATTTTGTAACGCTGGAATCCTTAGTTATTTTAAATATTTGCCATCATGACTTTTTTAGAATAAGCACAATACGAAAGCACAAGTTACTTACCTTCGCCCTCGCGCACTGACCTCAGTTCTTATACATAGCTTTTCCATGCCAGAAACGCAGAGCCATGATAAACATCAACACTGGTGCCATGAAACTAGGGCCCTGAAAGGGGATGACCTTAACGCACAAGTTACTTACCTTCGGTAACGATATATCTGTAAGAAACAGTAGTTAGTATTAGATTCCTTACCTTAGAATATCCCCAGGTGTCAGACTGGATCCGGAAACTTTTGCGTAGGAGTACCCTTGCGCGTCGGTAGTTGTCGTCTGCGGCTCTGCGTCCATCGTCGGCGTCGTTGGCGCCGGGATGACGTCGCCGGAGTACTTAGACGCCGCCCTTGCGCGCTGACCTCAGTTCTTATACATAGCTTTTCCACGCCAGAAACGCAGAGCCATGATAAAAACCAACACTGGTGCCATGATACTAGGGCTCTGAAAGGGGATGACCTTAACCCTAGATATCGGTTCGCAGAACGGGGAGGATGGGTGGGGCAGTAAGGAATCTAATACTAACTACTGTTTCTTACAGATATATCGTTACCGAAGGTAAGTAACTTGTGCATCTGAAAGAAACAGGTTAGTATTAGATTCCTTACCTTAGAATAGATACCCCAGCAATACCAACCCCGGTGGTGGGTCTGCGAACCAATGATCACACCAGAAAGTCCTGGAGAACGGAACAGCCAAAAAAGTCATCTCTCCGGACTTGGCTGTCCAGGCAGTAGTGTCTTACAAACGTGTGCAGCGAGGCCAACGTTGCTGCCTGACAGAAGTCCTGCAAGGGGACTCCCCGACCCAGGGCAGTAGTAGCCGCCGTGGCCCAAGTGGAATGGGCCCTCAGCCAACAGGAGGCTCCTTTTTAGCCAAAGAGTAGCATACCTTGATGCACAACATGACCCACCGAGAGATGGTCCGCTTGTGCACCGCCCAACCTTTCTTAGCACCCACGTAACCAGCAAAGAGTTGGTCATCCACCCGGAACTGGCGTGTGCGATACAAATAGAATGAGAGCGCAAGTTTTGGGTCCAACGGTGGAGCCTCTCTTCCTCTTTCGAGGGATGCGGAGGCGGAAAGAAGGTGGGCAAGGTGATGGACTGCCCGATGTGGAAGGCTGTGACTACCTTGGGCAGGAAAGAGGGTCGAATCCACCACACAACTTTGTCCGGATAGAAAGAAAGGAAGGGAGGTTTAGAGGAAGGAGCCTGGAGCTCACTCACCCTCCTGGCAGAGGTGATGGCAACCAGGAAGGCAGTCTTCAGAGTAAGGAGACGAAGAGGACAGTTATGAAGTGGCTCGAAGGGAGCGCACATCAGATAGGTCAGAACAAGGTTCAAGTCCCACTGAGGCATCATGAAAGGAACAGGAGGAAACATATGAGTGATGCCCTTCAAAAACCTATTTACAACTGGGGACTTGAACAAAGAGGGCTGATCAGGGAGCCTTGAGAAGGCGGAAATAGCAGAGAGGTAGCCCTTGATAGTGCCCAGAGCAGAGCCCTGCTGGGCAAAAGAGAGAAGAAAGAAGAGAACCTCTGAAAGAGGGGCAGAAAGGGGATCCACAGCCTTTGCTGTGCACCATGCCCCAAATTTGTTCCACCTGCAGGCGTATACCGATTTTGTGGAGGGATGCCTGGCTGCCAGAAATACATCACAGACGTCAGGGGGCAAGTCAAATGGCCTCAACTGCTGCCGCTCAATCTCCACGCATGTAAGTGGAGACTGGACAGGTTCGGGTGGAGGACCGTCCCCTGCTGCTGCGACAGAAGGTCCTCCTGAAGAGGCAGACGAATCGGGGATTGACTGACATGCTGAGTAGCTCGGGATACCAGTACCTCTGTGCCCAGTCCGGAGCTACAAGGATGACTTGGGCCCGGTCGCGCTTGATCTTCTTCAGCACTCTGGGCAGAAGTGGTATAGGCGGAAAGGCATACAACAGACCGCAGCTCCACTTGCGTCGAAAAGCGTCTCCGAGCGAGTGCCGCCTTGTAAATTCCAATGCGCAGAACTGATGACATTGCGCATTCTCTTCGGTGGCGAATAGATCTAACCAAGGCTCTCCCCACTGCAGAAAGAGACCTTGCGCCACATCCAAGTTCAGATATCATTCGAGGTCCATCATGCACCGACGGCTGAGTTCGTCCGCCCTGGCGTTCAGAGAACCTGCCAGGTGATGAACCACCAGGGTCACGCCCTGATGTTCCAGCCACTGCCAGGCACAGAGCATAGGGTCCACGACCCCACCCCGCCCTGTTTGTTGCAATACCACATGGCGGTGGTGTTGTCCGTGAACACATGCACTACACTCCCCCGGACAGATGGGAGGAATGCCTTCAGTGCAAGACGAATCGACCGCAGCTCCAGAAGGTTGATATGGAGCCGGGACTCCGCCGGATACCAGAGGCCTCTGATCTCCGCCTACCCCATGTGACCCCCCCCCAACCTTGGAGGGACGCGTCCGTCACAACTACGTGCTCCGGTTGGGGTAGGGAGAGGTATCTGCCGCTGACCCAATCGCGGTCCGTGAGCCACCACTGCAACTGTCTCGCAGTGCCCTCCGAGATCAGGACGTGGTCGGACAGGTTGCCCTGATGCTGGGCCCACTGAAACTTCAGGTCCCACTGCAGAGCCCGCATCCGCCACTGGGCGTGATTCACCAGAAGGATGCAGGAGGCAATCAGCCCCAGAAGCCCCAGTGTCAACCTGACCGAGACTCAGGATAAAGGCTGAAAGATCGGAATCAGAGCCTGAATATCCCGAACCTGCTGTTCGGGAGGATAAACCCGAAACCGCGCCGAGTCAGGAACCGCTCCGATGAAGAGAAGCTTTTGAGAGGGACACAGGTGTGACTTCAGCACATTGATGGAGAACCCCAGCAGGTGCAGGAGGTCGGCCGTAGTCTGGAGATGGCTGACGACTGTCTGGGGCGAGCCCGCCTTCAACACCCAGTCGTCGAGGTAGGGAAAGACTGAAACCCCTAACCTGTGCAGATGAGCTGCGACCACAGCCATCACTTTCGTGAACACCTGTGGGGCGCTGGTTAGGCCGAAGGAGAGCACGGTAAACTGAAAGTGTTCGTGGCCTACCATGAACCGCAGGTACCGCCGGTGCGCCGGCAGGATGGGAATGTGAAAATAGGCGACCTGCAAGTCCAACGCTACCATCCAGCATCCACGGCCCGTGGAGGGAGTTTTGGTGGGGCAGAGAGGCGGGGCGGGGGAGGGGCAGGGTGAAGAGTGCTAAAAACCGGAGTATGGATAATTGAAGGTAACTAAACAATTTAATTAATAAAACAAATTTTGTAGCGCGCCCTGCAGTCCTTAAAGCACTCAAGCGCACTGTCTGCCTTGTTGCCAAAGAGGCGACGGCCATCAAACGGCATGTCCATAAGGGTGTCCTGGACATCAGCCGAAAAGTTGGCGGACCTCAGCAAGGCGTGGCGACTAATCGCCACCGTCGTTGCCATCCCTCTGCCTAGCGAGTCCGTGGTATCCAGCCCACACCGGATGGAATACTGTGCCGCATCTCGACCCTCCACAAGTGCTTGGGTGAGTTTAGTCCGGACCTCCTCCGGACATTGTGGCAGCATATCCGAGAGCGTGTCCCACAGAGAGTGGGTGTAACGGCCCAAGAGGCAGGCGGTGTTGACTGACCGCAACCCCAAACTAATGGAGGAGAACATCTTTTTACCATACTGTTCGTACCTCTTGGATTCCCGATCGGGGGGAGCCGTCGGGAATGCGGTCTGGGAGTTAGAGGCCTGGATGGCCAGGCTCTCAGGGGTGGAGTGGGTCGACAGGAAGCAAGGGTCGCCCGGAGCCAGGCGGTGGCACCTGGCCACGTTCCTATCCACAGGCGGACCTGTAGCGGGCTTGGACCAAGTGCCCAGAAGAACGTCCGACAAGGCCTCATTAAACAGCAGCATAGGCTCAGCCGAGCTTGCCTGCGGTTTAAGGACCTCATTGAGGAGGTTAGTCCTCACGGCCGCGACGGGGAGTGCAAGGCCCACACTATAGGCAGACCCCTCCTCCGCAGCCACTGTAGGAGGGGAGACAAAACCAGTGTCCGGCGAAGTATCCAGACCACTGGCCTCCCCTAGCTCACCTGCTCAGTCCTGAGTAGACTGACACTCACGTGCCAGAGGGACATCAGACCCCTCACAATCCGCCTCGCCACCCATCTCCTGATATTCACGGTCAAAGGATGGGGTCGGGTCGTAGAAGTAAAAATTTCTGAATGCCGTCGAGAGCGGCACCGGTGAGGTCGTAAGGTCGACCGGCGATGACCCGGATCGGAACCGGATCCAGCAGGACCCTATGGCATCGGGACCAAAGTCACCGATGGCGTCAGGGCCGAAGCACCCGACGGCGCCGGAGCCAAAGCACCCGGCCCGCTTGGGGACCCAGTCGAAGGCACCGCGGAACCTGACGGAGGAGTAAGCGACCTCATGGCCACGAGGAAGGCTTCGATCTCCTCCGGCGTCGCGTTTTGCCCAGGGACCGTCGGGTATGGAGCAGGTCGCGACGCCCGAACCCCCGGCCGCATCGCGCGAGCGTCGGGAGGAGTCAGAAGAGCGATGTCGTCTCTTCGACTTCTTGTGCCTCTTACCTGAGGTCTTCGAGCCCGAAGACGGGTGACGACTCCCGGAGCTGTGGTGACTCCGGCCCCACGACCGGTCCCTCGACCTCCTTCCGGACCGGGACCTTGAGCGGCGCGGGGCCGACTGCCGGAGCTCGAGTCGCTTGCTGGGCTGCTCCGATCTAGCTTTGGACGTCAGGGCCCGGCAGTCGGAGCAGAACTTGTCGTCGCGGTCGGGGCCCAGACAGTAAAGGCACCGGCGATGGGGTCGGTAACCGACATCAGTCGGTTGCAATCGACGCAGGGTTTGAACCCGGGCATCCCTACCGGCACCGTTGGAGTCAAATGACTTCGAAAGATGATCAAAAAGGATCGAAAAAGTTAGTCAAAAATTGACTAAGGGTACCACTTTTTCCAGATCGGCGCTTGCTGGCGTGGAAAAAAGAAGAACTGACGTCAGCGCTCGAGGTCGGCGTCTAAGTACTCCGGCAATGTCATCCCTGCGCCAACGACGCCGACAACGGACATGGAGCCGCAGACTACGCCTACCGATGCGCAAGGGTACTGCTACACAAAAGTTTCCAGATCCAGTCTGACGCCTGGGGATATTCTAAGGTAAGGAATCTAATACTAACCTGTTTCTTTCAGATATAATATGTTCTTGCTATTTTGCTAATCATTCTTTATCTGAATCTAGAAGTAGTGCTGCCCCCTAAAGCAGGGTCTATTTATCATATGGTACCCCAGGGCCATTCTGCCCACACCTGAGGCACTTTTCTGAATGCAGCAGGCTCTAAGCCTCTCTGACTGGAGGTCCCAGACAGCTTCTCCCTCTGCGAGGCACCCTGGCCCACGCCCCGCCCTCTTCGTGTGGTCAACTTTCTCTGTGAGCCTAGTGATCGTTCCTCTTTCTCACACCTTTCTCACACTGCAAGAACTCTATTTTTTTAAGATTATGTTATCACCATTTTCGCTAGCTCAATGTGACATAAGATGTGCACTTAGCATGAGATACTTACCCATGACCTGGTGAAGATCCGCTTTCTTGTAAATATTTACCTTATTTCTGATAAATGTACGCCCTGTGGGAAATATTGACGTCAGTACAATTGACCAGTTCTGCATTTAATTTCTGCCTTTGGGGGTATAAGAATAAAACCCACCTGTCAGTCCTCGGAGTATCCCTGTCTTGTGTTGTAAGTCATGGACTGTGTGGATATTACCCAAGTGCTCTTGGTTTGTTTTTATCAAGATACAATTGAACTTGAGATATATATATATATATATATATATATATCAATGCTCGAAGGTGTCCACCTTTGAGTAGCACGCGAACAGCAGCTTAGTTTATGTATAGGTGAGGACGGGGATCCACTTTTTTCCCCATTTTATATATAACACAACCACCGACGGGAGGCTCAAATGAGACTGCATTCTGGGAAGTGTGGTCCGGGAAGCACACAATCAAGTCCTGTATGGACTCCACAAGTGGGCCCGTCCTCGATTCCAAGTACGACTGCTGCTTCATTTTAGTGACCCCCAGGGTACCGGGGTGGTGCATACTCACCCGCTGGACGGCCGCCTATAATTCAATGCTCGAAGGTGTCCACCTTTGAGTAGCACGCGAACAGCATCTTGGTTTATGTATAGGTGAGGTCGGGGAACCACTCGTAGACGCCGCTCCGTACGGGATCTGCCCGATGCGTTTCGCAGCTCCATATGCTTCTCTTCAGTGGCTTTAACGGAAGCGGTGTGCACAACCGCCGACCCACTTCCTCATTTTATATATAACACACCCACCGATGGGAGGCTCAAATGAGACTGCATTCTGGGAAGAGTGGTCCGGGAAGCACACAATCAAGTCCAGTATGGAAACCACAAGTGGGCCCGTCCTCGATTCCAAGTACGACTGCTGCTTCACTTTAGTGACCCCCAGGGTACCGGAGTGGTGCATACTCTGCAGCTGGACGGCCGCGTATAAATCAATGCTCGAAGGTGTCCACCTTTGAGTAGCACGCGAACAGCAGCTTGGTTTATGTATAGGTGAGGACGGAGATCCACTCGTAGACGCCGCTCCGTACGGGCTCTGCCCAGTGCGTTTCGAAGCTCCAAATGCTTCTCTTCAGGGGCTTTAACGGAAGCGGTGTGCGCAACCGCCGACCCACTTCCCCATTTTATATATAACACACCCACCGATGGGAGGCTCAAATGAGACTGCATTCTGGGAAGTGTGGTCCGGGAAACACACAATCAAGTCCTGTATGGACTCCACAAGTGGGCCCGTCCTCGATTCCAGGTACGACTGCTGCTTCACTTTAGTGACCCCCAGGGTACCGGGGTGGTGCATACTCCGCGGCTGGACGGCCGCGTATAAATCAATGCTCGAAGGTGTCCACCTTTGAGTAGCACGCGAACAGCAGCTTGGTTTATGTATAGGTGTGGACGGGGATCCACTCATAGACGCCGCTCCGTACGGGATCTACCCGACGCGTTTCAAAGCTCCATATGCTTCTCTTCAGGGGCTTTAACAGAAGCGGTGTGCGCAACCGCCGACCCACTTCCCCATTTTATATATAACACACCCATCCTTATTTCTTGAGAATTCTTTCTTGATCAAAGCTGTGTATTGTATTTACAAGTATGTCTTTGAGGTTTTAAATTACTTACTTCACATTGCATTTTCTGAAAATGTTTTTGTTCTAACAATTTCAATGCCTTCTGAATTCCAATGAAAGTCATGTAAAATCAATGCCTTCTGATAATGTGATTATCTGTGAAAACAAAGTGATTTTATTCTTTATCCAATTATCATTTGTTTGAAGCTGCACCTTCTAATAAATTGTTTGAACCTTTTGGATTGGTTTCTGCGACTCACACATTTGTGTCCTTCTTTTTAGTATGGGCATCCCTGAGCTCCCGGCTCAAGCAGCCCGAAAGCCTCCCCTTAACATTTTGGTGACCCCGACGTGATAGCAGTTCCAGCTGACAGGAGGCCACTGTGACCACAGACGAGGATTGACCTCCGTGCCTTTTTCCTGACTAAGTAAAAACAGCGCACGGGTAAGTCTCCTGCTGCCTTGTGTGCTGTGTCTGAGGACGTCGGTTAAGCACTTGTGGTTCATCTGTCCGGGGTTTCAGTTCCTGTCTAACTGGTCTAGCTTTGATATAAGAACAAATGCAGAGTTAAGGAAACATGTGCGCCGACATTAAGTCAAAAGGTGACGTTAGGAAATTGTACGAATTTTGGGTTTTGTATATAAATGTGAGTTGTTACTCGTGCCTCTCCGAAAGCCAGGGAGGGCCTCTGTCTACTTATAAGATTGAAAGGGAAGGGAAAATTGTGTCTTGCGTTTTCTAGCTGTCGTTACGGTGCCCCTCTGAAAGTCAGAGGGGGGCCCCCTATCGGTACTTATGGGGAAGAGGTCGATTTCCTTGCCTGCCTGGCTACCAGGCCTAAGGATATCTCCTGTTTAGAAGATAAGTAAGTGGTTTCCCCAGGATGAACAAGAACAAATAGTATTAGATTTTTCACTAGCTATAATTGTGTTGGTTTAGCATTAAGACAGAAAGCGCTTGACTGCACTCAAGTGACAAGAGTATGCAATTATTGTTTAAAAAACCAAGCACTTAGATCTGTGAATTATATTTTTCTTCAATTTAAAGCACCTTTGTAAAATGTATGAAAATTTCTATGCATCTTCAGGATTTTGTTATACTTGCTAGTATATGCATATGTTTGTATGGTCTTTATCTGTTACAGTAAAGCTTGTTGTGATTATTGTATTGGAAGTCGCTGCTTGGTGCAGAGGCCAACAAAGTTTTATTTATTACTGCAACCATAACATCCAGGTGCATATTGATTGTCCTTTTTGTTTCCCTTGATTATATATGTATATATTCATAGTGAGCACATTTGTTATCTTCAAGTTGACTGGCCTTATACCAATATCGCCACTAGGGGTAAGGCCCACTAGTTATTGTTGCTGTGGTCTGTATTATTACACCAGTCCCATTACTAGCAATACAGACCATGCTAGGTAGAAATAAGTGAAAAATGTTTTGCCACTTAAAATAACTGGGTGTCAGTCAGTTTTTCAAAACATTTTTGTGTGCTGCAGTTACGTCAAACAAATGAATAGAATACGTGATTACACAACTTATAAAACAGCTGACACCGTTTACGTAAAGGTTTCTATGATTGTAGCAAGTTCCTGGCCCCAAAAATCCCCTGCGTAGCAAAGTCTTCATTGCTTGTTTAGGCGATCAGCTCCAATTCCCTGACTTTTCTCCAGAAGGTGTCTACACCAGCCCAGACAAACAGGAGATTCAGGAGGCATTCTATCATGTCATCAAGGAGTAACTAGGAGACGAGCTTGTGCTTGACCACCCTACCTCCTTGACTGCTGACGCATAGTGGTGCAGCACAATATATATCTTTTTGAACCCAACATATATATATATCACCACTAGCACATATAGATGAGTCATAACGAACAGCAAACAGTTGAGATAATTCTACACTTGATAAACAACAGAATAGCAGCAGTATACAATACAGGCACACGGGTAGTAACAACACTACAGCCTTACCAAAGTAATCTGATATCACTATTGTGGGATCTACTAGGAGTCACTTACACTCAGGGCACCAAAGTGAGTGTATCTGCACTGCCACTTGTAGAATTACATTACCCAGGATCAGCCAATACCCCAAACCCCTCCCTTCCCCTGTGGCGCTGTACCACATTAATGAGCACAAGTCACTTTTGGGTAACTGACCACGTAATGAACGACAACCCACCCCAAATTGTTGAGATAGTTTTGCACACATGAAATAACTGACTTGTGTCCGTGTATAATAGCATAACAGATACACTGTGCCCTATAGTGTCCCCTGTAAGCCAAACCTTTACAACACTTGATTACGACTTTTGAGGGCAGTTTTCAATAGGCTCCCCTATTTAACTCATTACACCCTGAATTAAGTACATTCAGTTCCTTGACCGTCACATCTCACGCTTCTCGCCTCTCCTTTCTGGCGTGCTTGGACCCTTAGTGATGGATCCTCCCACTTGAATATTCAGTCAAGTGGTAGAAAGAGGGGGAGGAAGGATTTCACAGGCATTAATTGACCAAGTCACACAGCCACCTTTTTACGTTTCTGGTCACTAGTGCACCCTAGTCTTGGCCCCAGCATCAAATGATAGAGCAGCCATTGGTTACCTTCCGTCCCCTCCCACAAAAGAACAAATAACATAATAAGTTGAAGTCAAGGACTGCCATACCTTACTGCCCAGAGCCCAATGATAGAAGATGTAATACCGGGTAAAATGGAGCTAATCTCTTTGATATTTTTGGATCCTCATTCAATTCAACATGCCCAATGACATCTAGATTATTGACAACAATAGAAAAATTAACAAAGATTTAAAAAATGAGTAAACTGCCTTGCCAGTAATATAAAAATATCTCCTTCTTAATTGAAAATAGATCTTTACAAAACAATGTTCTATGGCCCACAATGTTAAAAGACTAAAAATGCCATCAATAAAAGTAATATAGTTTCCTGGCAGAAGGAAAATACTTTCGGTTTCAAATGCATATGAAAATCTCTCTATTTAGCACAAAATGCTGCAGCACCAAGATACTAAGTACAGAATAATTTACTCCTACCTGCATCCAAATCCAGCAGCAGCCGATGCAGGCACAAGCAATAGCCCGAATGCAAGCACCGATCCAGGAAGTACTGCCACAGAGAACACACAGTTAGTGTTTGCTATTACGATATGAGGTTTTGAAATTGTGTCCCGTGGCCAAGGAAGTTAGTGACACTAGACTTAAAGCAACATAAATATCGGGGCAGATAGTGAACATTAGACAGTAGAATGGAATTAGCAAGATAAGACTGTACTCTCCAGATTTCTTGTGCACAGTACTAGGGAGAGAAGAGGGGAGATAAAATGATGGAATGGAATGCACGCTAGCTACACCCAATTTTCGTTTAGGATCAAAATATAGGTCCAATACATTATTCTAGGCCCTTCGGAGAAAGAAACTAGACTAGAATAGGCTAGAATAAACGCCGTTTATACAACATGCATGACACATAGAGAACGTGAGCCTGTGTTTGACTTCATGGTCACATGTTCAAATGCTGCTAGGTCTACTCAGCCTTTCATCTTTCTAAGGTGGATAAAATGAGTACCATTGAGTTGAGGGAACAATAAAGATTTTCTATTTAACACCACAATACCATTCTGAGTGAACGTGCGCTTTACAAAAAAGCCATGTTATTTTCAAATAAGCTATATTTTGCATTACGTACAATTAAGAACACAACATGTGTTTGGACATGCCGTGGTGTTGAAGGGTTAATGGCTTTTCTTTTGAACTGCCGTTATGTTAACGCTCTTGGCTAAGCCACAGATTCTGGGCATTGAGCCAGGCAGGAAAGAGACTTCCTGTGGTTAGTAACGAACATGAGATTGAGAAGAGAGAAAAAAAAAGAATAAATATGTAGAAATATATCTGTGTATACAGTTAGAAGAACACTTTGAGCTGTGTAAGTGAACTAGAGAAATAAATTGACCAGGATCACACAATTCGGTAAAGGGGGCAGCCGGGATTAAATTAAGGGTTTCAGGTTTAACATTATGCGGTTTAGTGACTGGGTATGCATGTATCTATATTTATACATACATGCTTAAGCCATCTTAACATAGATTACCACAGCAGCAGCAACTTTCAGCAATGCCTGAACGGACTGCTTAAAAATAAAATAGCCAAATAAGTGCCACAATCGAGGGAAATAAATAAATAAATAAATAAGAGAAAGCAAAAATGGTTATTGCCTATGAATTGCTCTGTTTTCACTCACAAATATTCCAAGTTCTGATCACCACTTAACACCTTATCAGCTTGTCAGTGAACAATCAGTGAACAATTGATGAATGTATCAGGACTAGCAACTAGACCTAAAAGTGAAAGTGAAAGTTCTTCTGAAATTATGAAAAATGAAATGTAAAAGTATTTGTATGAGTTAACACGCACTGCGAAGTTTCTTTGAATTGAATTGAATTGAAAGATAATTTGTATTGCGCAGAACAATAACCCGAAGGTATCAAGGCGCCTAGCAAAAGGTCAGGAAGGACCAAGAGGGGAGACATAGATCTTAAACATAAGCTTGCTTGAAGAGAAAGGTCTTTAAGGCACTGCGAAAAATCTGTAGGGATGGAAGGGATCTCAGATCCAAAGGAAGTTCATTCCACCACTTAGGAGCCAGAGTGGAAAAGGCTCTACCACCCCACCTGGCTTTCCGTACACGGGGAGCTGCAAGAAGCAGCTTCCCGGAGGAACGCAGGTTTCTAGGGGGAACATAGTGGGAGATAATGGATCCAATTCCAGTGTCGCTCTTTTTAGCAATGGCTCTGTAGGTCATACACAGGACCTTAAACCGAATACGCAGTTCCACCGGCAACCAGTGCAGAGTTTTCCTGGCTGCCGTGGCTGAAGAGCGTCTGGGGATATCCAGAACAAATCTGGCTACGGCATTTTGGACCACCTGCAAGCGCTGCAGCTGTCCTTTATTGAGTCCTGCATACAGCGCATTGCAATAGTCCAAACGCGAGCCGATGAGAGCGACAGCTATTTGTTTTCTTGCCTGGAGGGAAAGAAATTTCCTGACCCTACGGAGAGTATGAATCAAGCCCCAGCAAGTGGAGACAGTTCTGCTCACCTGGTTGCCTAGGTCAAGGGCAGGATCTATTATCACCCCGAGATTTTTAGCAGAGGAGGTGGGGGAGGGACAAATACCAAGGGAGTCAGGCCACCAGTTGGCTGACCAGATGTTTTCTTTTCCCCCAAACACCATCACCTCAGTTTTCTCCCCATTCAGTTTCAGAGAGTTCAGAACCATCCACCTACCGACCGCCTCCATACAAGATCTAAATTTGGAGGCGATTGGTTCATCTGAATGGGGTAGAGAAACGAGGATTTGAGTGTCGTCTGCATACGAGACTACCTCCATCCCGAAAGATCTTATAAGTTTGGCCAGTGGGGTAACATAGATATTAAAAAGGGTCGGGCTGAGGGCCGACCCTTGAGGAACCCCACATAGCACCGGACGGGATGGAGATAGAAACTCCCCAAGTTTGACTCTTTGTTCCCTCCCTGTAAGAAAGGAGGTCAAGAGATCAAGAGCTGCGTTCTTCACCCCCACCTCCCTCAGCCGGGATGTAAGTACCGAGGGGGAGAGGGTGTCGAAAGCCGCCGTTAGATCTAGCAGGACCAGGAGAGATGTCTGGCCCTCATCTACTGATGTACGGATCTTGTCAAGTACGATGGTGAGGGCTGACTCAGTACTAAATTCCTTCCTGAATCCATGCTGAGAGGAGTCTAAGCATCCAGAGCTTTCGACAAAGGCGGCGAGATGCTTGTTGAGATGAGTCTCAAGCATCTTGGCAGGAGCGGGGAGCAGGGAGATAGGCCGGAAGTTTTTTAGAACCCCCGGATCCAGGGAAGCCTTTTTCAGCAGGGGTTTCACTACCGCCTTCTTCCACTCTGCAGGGAAGATACCATCTCTAATGGCAAGATTCATTATCTCCACCAAAGGAGGTAGGAGGGTCTCCCTACATTGTTTAATGACCTTCAGCGGACAGGAATCCAAAGGAGATCCGGACTTAGTCTTGGCTAACAGGAGCTCAAGATCTTGTACGGTCAGCGAGGGGAAGGTGTCCAGAGTGCAAGGAGTGGAGATTTCGGTGATGGTAAGACTCATCTCCACACCAGGTGTAGGTGCACTGAGGGCAGCTCTTTGTTCCTCAAGGGCTAAGTAAATGTCCTGGATCTTAGAGTGAAAAAAGGAGGCGATCTTCTCACAGAGGTCCTGTGAGGGGATGACGGGGTCAGGGACTTGCAGTCTAACCAGGGAGTCAACAGTTTTAAAAAGTTCCTTCGGGGAAGAAAGCGAGGAGGTCACTGTCACGAAGTATTGTTGTTTAGCCTGCAAGATTTCCGCCTTGTAGTTTTTTAACCAGAAGTCGGTGCGCATCCTTGTTTTTAAAATCCCAACTGGCATGCCATAGTCTCTCCATTCTCCTCACTTCTTGCCTAAGAAGCCTAAGGGAGTTAGAAAACCAGGGGGCAGAGGGTCTCTTTCTAGCGCGGCGTCGGGATTGTTCTGGGGCCAGTTGATTCAAGGCCTCAGTCGTGACATGGTCAAAATGGGCGGCTGCAGTCTGAACGCTGCACGGGCCAGAGATGGCAAGGTTTGCAGCCCAGGGCACGAAGGAATTGCTGTTGATATTCCTAAAATTCCTCGTCGTCTCTATAGTGTGGTTTGCTGGTATAGGGGACTTTACCCTATGATGATTCAGGAGAAAAGGGACCGCCAGATGGTCAGACCAGGAAAGATGGATCGGATCCTTGGTAGTCAGACGAGGATCATTGGAGAAGATGCCATCTAGGGTGTGTCCTGCACGGTGAGTAGCTCCCATGACACGTTGCATAAGCCCGCAAGATTGTAAGGCCTCAGTAAGACAGGAGGTGTCAGAGAGGTCGTGTCGTTCTAGGTGGTAGTTAAAGTCACCCATGATGGAAAAATTATCTAGACCAAAGTAGGGTTCAAGAGATTGGAGAAGGTGGTGCGTGAAATGAGTTCTCGAGCCGGGGGGACGGTAGATGAGAATGCCGTTAAAGAAGGGGCGTTGTTCTTCCTTTATTGAGAAGTGAAAAGCTTGAAAACTATCAGGGAAATCAGTCAGGGGTACAGTGTGGCATTGAAGGTGATCCTTATAAAGGATCGCTATCCCCCCTCCCACTCGTCTCTGCCTATCGAGTCTGGCCAGGCAGTAACCTTCCGGAACGGCCTCTATTAGATCGGGGTCAGAGGAGTCCTTGGCCCAAGTTTCTGTCACAAACACTACAGTAGGCGTTCTGTCCAATACCATCTCCTTGAACATAACCCTGTTCTTGATAAGCGAGCGGGCATTAATTAAGATGCCCTCTACTTCTACTAGATTGGAGGTGGGAGAAGTAGAGGGTTCAGAGGTAGGGTGGATGGGAACGGGATTGGAAGGTCTTGGAGAAAGGTAGCAGCCGCAGCGGGGGGGGAACAGGAAGGCGTCCGGATCGTAGGTATGATGACAGCGTTTGTTCCTAGGTTTAAGGGCCAACATTTCACGCAGAGAATAGCTACAGGCGGGGGATGACATTTTGTCCGAGTCCAGTGCCCAGCCGTCCAGCGCGTCCTTAGCGCGGACGGGCGCAGACGGGCTGGACTCTGGCGCGACTCCGGCGGGCATCCGGCGCATCCGCTGCCGCGTCCGCTGCGCGGAGCCGCTGAGTACTCTTTTATAGTAGCTAGAGCGCGAGGGCGCGCCTACACTAAAGATGGCCGCCAAACAGCCCTCGCCTCCCCGGGACCAGCTCTCAGCGTCAATACTCAGCTGAGAGCGGCCTCAGGTTTCCAGGTGGAGGGAGAAGGGCCCCATCAGGCGCGGCTGCTGTACAGGGGCGAGATGGGTGTCACCCTGCCACCGTGGGGGGTTCACAGAATGCGAGCTGGAGTCTCGAGTAGACAGCAGTAAACTGTGCTGGCTGCTCAGGGAAATAACGTGCAAATGTGCCTTTTCTTTGAGGGGGTGGTACTAGGAGGATGGACCTTGGTTCTGGCTTACCTTAGCTGGGCGAACATTTCTTCGACCGGCAGCCAGAAAGGAGGGCCGTGACGACACCCTGGTGGGCGTGGTATGTGTCCCACTGCTAGAATACAGATTGAGTTTGGGCGTTATTCCCATGGCCCAGGGAGGAGTCCGAAGCCCTCCATTAATTTCAATGGCTGGGGGAAGAGCAGTCCATTTTGAGAATTTGGAGTGGGGGCGTGTCTGTGGCCTCTGCCTTTCCGAGACCGAGCAATAGTTTTTTTTTTCTTTTAAACAATTGGTGAGTTGGGGTCTGTAGGAGGAGTACAACCAAATCCAGCATTTTCCAATTCAGTCCAAGCTGTTGCCGCACTGTCTACACTCTGAGTCCGCAGTCCATTTCAGTCACGAGGAGCCCGGCACGAGCCGAGAACATTCCATCGGTGAGTTTGTTCACTTTGTTGAACTTATTTTTTATGTGTACGTAAAAAATCAAGAACTGACTGTTTTCAGAGTTTGGAATAAAAGGCTTGGAGAGTACTCAACCATTTTAAATTAAAACGACCGAGCTCTCTCCAAGGCTTTCATTCTCCACCCGTTCTGTCTTTCTTTTCCGCTGTAGGAGTGGTGAAGGTAATTTATTTAATACTAGTGTCCATATACAAAAGACGCACACATGCTGTGTGTGCATGTTGTATATGGAAGCATGGTAGAAACAAAAGGCTAGGGACACTAGTTTTAATTCAAATGAGTGTCCATGGCCTTTCGTTTGTACCATGCGTCCATATACAACATACACACACAGCGTGTGTGTATGTTCAAAATGGACGCATGGTGGTAAAGAAAGGCAGTGCATTTCATGATTTCACTTTCTAAGTAAATGAAATCATGAAATGCGTAGTATTTTGTTTCTAAGATGCCTCCGTATAGAACAGAAAAACAACTCGGATTTCGTGCATCATTAAAAGGGTCGTCCTCTATGATACAAAGAGCACACCTCTCCCTTTATAAGTGAACTGCTGTTTTTGTAAGCAGTTGATTCAGACGTCTTTTTTTGTCTGTACACATCACTTACTTGTCTGCTCTGTTTCACATTTACATTCGTTCTTTTCTCTAGTAATGATGAGTTATTGAGCGAGTGGAATGTAAACCTCACTACACGGTTATACAACCGTATGCGCAAGGGCTTGATATAAAATACCAGAGAGAAAATTATTTAAAGATTAACATGGTGTTGTCACAAGGATTGTTTTGCCTGAGAGAATCTGGTTTATGCCGATTATTGTATTGTAAGGGTGGGATGTTTAGCATTAGTAAGGGCCTAGCTGTGTGATGTCACTTGTGTTGAAATGTTCTGACAGGAGCTGGAATGGTATCGAGTCTCACACACTGAATTAGCATTTTAGTGTATCTTTCCTGCTTGATAACTTCCTTTATTTAATTCATAAATGTGTTTATTACGTTTTTGGGATATTCAGGAACACCTCTCTTCATATGCCATTTATTTTGAATGCATACTCCTTTCTCAATGCATCCATGGTGGGTGATATTCTTGGGTCACATAGCTTATCTTGGGCCTTCTTCCCTGCATATGTCACTTGTTTTCAGGCTGTCAGTTCTCCCCATTTATTTTGTTGTTACCCACCCTGGCTAATTACCTCGCATGTGCATGCATTGTGTGCCTGTCCATTACTGTGTGTGCTTCGGTGGTCAGGGTACCATCTCTGTGCAGTGTTCGCCATTGTCACCCGAAGTTTTTTAGATATTATACAGCGGTTGCATCAGCATCCGAATACTGATAGGCTGGGGTTAGCTGAGTTCTGGGGGCTTGTCGGAGGGATTACAAAAACAATGATAAGGACCCCCTTATAGCGGTCAGGCTTGTACCCTAGGCTCCCTGCCACTCGTCACTCATCTAAAACATTTACGCCCACCACTTTCAATTGTCACCAGCCGCCACTGGGCCCCATCAGTCCTGAGCTTCGACATATCCATCCTGGAACACAGATTTTTGTCCGAGAGACTTTTTGAAATGATAATAGACTCTTCACCAACAACTGTCTGCATTGCAGAGAGGAAGGCATCGTGTTTCCATTGACTGTCAAGAGTAAGAAATCGGTGACAGCTTGGTCGTTTATGGATTCAGACGTAGTCGCAACACCCGCTGCACAGAAGTGTCTTGTGCGAAGTTATGTATTTGTATTGTAATATTTTGCAGTATTGTCAGAGTGGCACTAGGAAGATTTAATTAGTTCACTATTATATCTCATTTTGTTGATAGAAAGGCTTGTATTGCTCAAACTATTGAAGTTGCCAATACCACTGTACACCCCAAGCCACCTCCAATATACCTTGTAGCACTTGCACTGAAAATGGCCCTTGTAAGAATGCAAAAAGGTTCAACATCCTCTGCCAGTACCGTCAGCACCCCAAATACTTATGCGCACCCTGTGTCCTCATCTACTTCCCCTGTTGGAAGTAATAATGTATTAATACAATGATGCAATAATGAAATAATATGAATAGTGCCCCAGCAGTTAGACAGCCTAATGCACATGACTCCCTTCAAAGCAACATGTGGTACAGTCAGATGACAACAATAGGTAGACAAAAGACTGAGGAGTACTGTTATATGACTCATACACTCCCCATGCAGTAGGCACACATAGACTGATTTTCCTAGGAACGTACTACCACACACTGTAGAATTTCTCCTACACCTGTTCCTCTACAGAATACAGGGACAAAGTTCAGATCATTGAGGCCACCTTCTCTGAAGTGTTTGTAAATAGAACAGTAAGGAATCGCACCCCAATAATGCATGTGCTTATCACTGACAATTCCAGAATAGAAGAGAAGGCAACAAGGATATTTTAGATAAGTGTTCCTGATATGGACCTTAGTGTAGCCTTTTGTAGGAACATTGGTCTTATCATAACAGGATCTCTATCAGACTGTAATGGCTCTTTGCCCCACACCCTACATTGCCCATGCCAGAATAGAACTGCTTTATTGTTATTTGCATACATTTACGTCCATGGCAAATGGAGTGCCCCATGAGGTATAGGGCAGCGTCCTTACGGCCACATATGGTAGACTAGGATTATGAAGATGAGATAGACAGGAAGTATACTTGGGGCGGGGAGAAAATGTCCAAAATTATAAAATGATTTCAAATTAAAGACACCTCTTCTTTCTTTTCTAGAAGGGCACGTACCTGTGGGTCAGGACATAAATTGCGAACAGAACTATTTTTAATTCGGACATTAAATATGGCACCTCCAGCCCAATGGGCTTTTACTGGGCCTGCAGAGAATGTCTCTATCTCCAACAGCTCTCATGAAGGAGCAGCCTGTGCTCACTAGAACATTGCACAAAGTCTCCATGATAGTTCCAGCACCAAATATCTCCACATCAATGCCCATCTCTGGCATATATATTGTGGGTAGCCACAGTATCCAGTAGGCCCAAGGTTAGTCATGGGTGTATGATACAACTGTTTCTGTGATTTTTTTAAAGTTAATTCTCATTTATGTTTTGGAATTTTAGCTCACTGTTATATGTTGATTTTTTTTAAATGTTGGGGTGCCTGTAAAGCCTCACTAGCCAGTAGGCCCAGGGGTAGTGAGTGGTGCATGGACCAAGTCTTTCTGTGGGGTATCTTTAATTTAGACATCATTGAGGGCATGGATGGCATTGGATTGTGGTGATTTTTGTGTGTTTTTCGACTTTTTGGGGTGTTGTTGGGGCCTGGCCATGTGGGTGGGGGCCATTTTGAGGCCTGGTCCAGGCAGGGCCTGGCCATGTGGCTGGGGGTCAAGGGCCCAGTGTGCTCAGGCCTGCAACCAGTTTGCCTTGCTTTCTTCCATTAGGCCCAGGGGTAGTGAGTGGTGCATGGACCAAGTCTTTCTGTGGGGTGTCTTGAATTTAAACATCATTGAGGGCATGGATGGCTTTGGATTGTGATGATTTCTGTGTGTTTTTCGACTTTTTGGGGTGTTGTTGGGGCTTGACCATGTGGGTGGGGGCCATTTTGAGGCCTGGTCCAGGCAGGGCCTGGCCATGTGGCTGGGGGTCAAGGGCCCATTTTGAAGCTAGGCAGTGTGCTCAGGCCTGCACCCAGTTTGCCTTGCTTTCTTCCATTAGGCCCAGGGATAGTGAGTGGTGCATGGACCAAGTCTTTCTGTGGGGTGTCTTGAATTTAAACATCATTGAGGGCATGGATGGCATTGGATTGTGGTGATTTTTGTGTGTTTTTCGACTTTTTGGGGTGTTGTTGGGGCCTGGCCATGTAGGTCGGGCCGTTTTGAGGCCTAGTCCAGGCAGGGCCTGGTCATGTGGCTGAGGGTCAAGGGCCCATTTTGAAGCCAGGCAGTGTGCTCAGGCCTGCACCCCGTTTGCCTTGCTTTCTTCCATTAGGCCCAGGGGTAGTGAGTGGTGCATGGACCAAGTCTTTCTGTGGGGTGTCTTGAATTTAAACATCATTGAGGGCATGGATGGCATTGGATTGTGGTGATTTGTGTGTGTTTTTTGATTTTTTGGGGTGTTGTTGGGGCCTGGCCATGTGGGTGGGGGCCATTTTGAGGCCTGGTCCAGGCAGGGCCTGGCCATGTGGCTGGGGGTCAAGGGCCCATTTTAAAGCCAGGCAGTGTGCTCAGGCCTGCACCCAGTTTGCCTTGCTTTCTTCCATTAGGCCCAGGGTTCGTGAGTGGTGCATGGACCAAGTCTTTCTGTGGGGTATCTTGAATTTAAACATCATTGAGGGCATGGATGGCATTGGATTGTGTTGATTTTTGTGTGTTTTTTGACTTTTTGGGGTGTTGTTGGGGCCTGGCCATGTGGGTGGGGGCCATTTTGAGGCCTGGTCCAGGCAGGGCCTGGCCATGTGGCTGGGGGTCAAGGGCCCATTTTGAAGCTAGGCAGTGTGCTCAGGCCTGCACCCAGTTTGCCTTGCTTTCTTCCATTAGGCCCAGGGATAGTGAGTGGTGCATGGACCAAGTCTTTCTGTGGGGTGTCTTGAATTTAAACATCATTGAGGGCATGGATGGCATTGGATTGTGGTGATTTTTGTGTGTTTTTTTACTTTTTGGGGTGTTGTTGGGGCCTGGCTATGTAGGTCGGGCCGTTTTGAGGCCTAGTCCAGGCAGGGCCTGGTCATGTGGCTGAGGGTCAAGGGCCCATTTTGAAGCCAGGCAGTGTGCTCAGGCCTGCACCCCGTTTGCCTTGCTTTCTTCCATTAGGACCAGGGGTAGTGAGTGGTGCATGGACCAAGTCTTTCTGTGGGGTGTCTTGAATTTAAACATCATTGAGGGCATGGATGGCATTGGATTGTGGTGATTTGTGTGTGTTTTTTGACTTTTTGGGGTGTTGTTGGGGCCTGGCCATGTGGGTGGGGGCCATTTTGAGGCCTGGTCCAGGCAGGGCCTGGCCATGTGGCTGGGGGTCAAGGGTCCATTTTGAAGCCAGGAGGTGTGCTCAGGCCTGCACATAGTTTGCCTTGCTTTCTTCCATTAGGCCCAGAGGTAGTGAGTGGTGCATGGACCAAGTCTTTCTGTGGGGTATCTTGAATTTAAACATCATTGAGGGCATGAATGGCATTGGATTGTGGTGATTTTTGTGTGTTTTTCGACTTTTTGGGGTGTTTAACTGATGTTCCTCTTGTTTCCATTGCTTTTAGGTGCACAAGAGAACCACCAGTGCCAGGAAGAAGTCCTGCAGCGGTGTGTGCAGCACAACGTCACGTGACGTCACGTGTGGCCACAGACAAGACAACTCTGCAACTTGTGCAACTGTGGCCTGCTCTTCTGACATCTGAAGAAGATGGGCCCAAAGAAAGGTGGTCGTAGCGCCTCAGAGAAAAAAGTTTCCTGTGCCACTGCCAATAAGAAGGAGCAGAAGAAGCAAATGGCACCACCTACCAAGGAGACTGGTGTGCCCACCGACACCTTTTTTGGGAGAAAAAAAAACTACGCCAGCAGCAGCAGCGGTGTCCGCCGGGGACCAAGCTGGAAGCAGCACCTCCACTTCATTGGGCTCAGTGCCACCACGCCAAGTTAGGTCCAAGACCATGAGTGCTGCTGAGGCAGCCACTTTACTTTCTCAATCACCATCGACCAGTGATGTTGGCTCATCACAAGAAAGTACCATCCAATCAACTCCGGATGTAACTCAGCTGACGAGTGTTCAACAACCACAGCCGCAACGACAACCACAGGTGCAACTAGTACAAGCACAAGTACATGGGCAAGGAGAGGCACAAGGAGAGGCACAAGTAGAGGCGCAAGGAGAGGCGCAAGGAGAGGCGCAAGGTTAGGCGCAAGTAGAAGTGCAAGGAGAGACGCATGGAGAGATGCATGGAGAGGTGCAACTAGAGGTTCATGGAGCGGCACAACTGCCTACACCGCTTGTTCCTCCAGAAGTAGGGGCACATCAGGAAATTGATATTTAAGCGGAGGTATCATCTGAGGAAGCCACTCCTCCTGATGATGATCCATTGTCTTCCAGATCCCCAGCAAGAAAAAGGTCATGGAGGGCTACTACTACTACAAGTTCTTCTTCAAGCCCCTTAATTCTGATGACCTCGATCTTGATTGGAACCCACAAATGCAGTCTGAGAGTGAGACACGCCATGAGCCGACAAAGGTAGCTAAGCCTAAAAGGAAGGTTCCCGCAAGGCTTCGACTTATGAGTGATGATGAAGAACAAGAAGTGGTGTCTTCTACTGCTGATGAACAGTCTGACGACGACCCAGTCATCACAGTCGTCACTCCAGCCCCAGCGGGCATGCAGCAGACAGACATTTTAACCCTATCCCAAATGGCTGCTTAGCGGGTTGTGGGTGGCGTGGCACTGGTACCACCACTAACGCAGTTACCTACAACACCAACACGACCTAAAGCTTCCATATTTTTTAGTCAGAAGGGCCGGCAGGGACCTCCATCCAACTCGACCTCCATAACCTCAAGTAGTGGTGCTGTAAGTGAACAACAGAAACGAATTCAGCCACGCCCATCCTCCACTTCATCTGGCATTGAAAGTCAAAGTAGCACCTCCACCACCAGCAGACATCTCCAGTCCCCAGTTTGGGACTTCTTTACTGTTGGCGAAAAGGCGGAAAACATGGTCGTTTGTTCGATTTGTAAAGTATTAGTTAGTCGGGGTAAGCTTGGTACCAACTATGGTACCGGAGGCCTGAGAGGTCATCTCAAAAAATACCACACTATCCAGTGGGATGCGCACCAAAGGAACATCCGGGAAGCCCAAAGTAGAAGTGATCCAAATGTATCCATTAACATTGCATCTGATACTGACAAGGGGCTGATTGTGCAGGGGGGAAGTCAAGAACCGACCGACATTTTTTCTGGTACACCCAGTACCCCTGGCAGCAGCACTGCAGTGGTAGCGCCCACACCCTCTACCCCTGCAACATGTATGAGGCACACTAAAACTCTGGGAGAGACACCAATGCGAAAAAGTACATCAATAAGCCTAACTGGTTTGAAGAAGTCTGCATCATCATCATCATGTAAAACGGTCCAGCCCATCTTTAGAAGTATGTTTTGGTCGCATGCGCCATTTGAACGCAACCACCCAACAGCACGTGTGTATAACGCAAAGCTGGCTAAAATGCTAGCGCTGGAACTTCTCCCTTTTTCTTTCGTGGAAGGGGCGGGTTTTCTAGAATTTGTGGCAACAGTCTGCCCTAAATGGAAGGTTCCTAGCCAGTCCTATTTTGCCAGAGTCGCGGTTCCTGCAATACATCAAGGTGTGTTGGAGGTGATTGGAGCAGCTTTGCAGAAGAGTGCTGTTCACACTATCCACTTGACAACAGACATGTGGACCAGTTGCCAAGCCCTTGATTACATGTGCATCACTGCACACTGGGTCTCTTTTGCAGGGGTTAGAGACAAGATAAATGCAGGTGTTGACCCGGACACATTTTTTCAAGCTACTCGGAAACATGCAACAGTAGCCATGTTTGCCATTGAGAAAACTCATACTGCACCTAACCTTTTGGACAAGTTTGATAGGAATGTCTCTGAATGGCTGCATCCAAGAAATCGCATAGTTGGTTATGTTTCCACGGATAATAGCAGTAATATAGTTAAGGCCATGCAGGATGGTGAGTACTTCAGAGTGCCGTATTTGGCGCACAGTATTAACATCGTGGTGCAAGACTTCTTGAAAAAAGAAAACACAGTCAGCAAGTTACTGACCACCTGCTGAAGAATCTGCACACATTTCAGCCATTCTTTTAAGGCCCGGAAGGAGCTGAGGAACATTCAACATGAACGTAGAATGCCAGTCAAAGGACTCATCCAGGAGGTGGCAACACATTGGAACTCAACCTTTTACATGCTTGAGCGTCTGTCTGAGCAGTGGGGGGTAATACATGATTATGTCTATAAACTGGGTTCTTCTATGAAAGACATGAGGCTAGAGTTGGAGGAATGGAAGCTAGTTGCAAGCCTGACAGACATGCTTCGTCCTTTTGAGGTCTTCACGCGTGAAGTCAGCAGGGAGGACTGTTCTTTGGGCAAAGCTATCCCATTGTTGGTCATGCTAGAGCACCAACTGAAGGAGGTGTCTTCAACGTTCCGAGATGATGCTGAAAAGCAAGACACATATCAATTGGCGGAGAGGTTATTAAGCCGCCTAGTTACCAATGAAAGGCTTAAAACCATAAATACAAAATATTATTACATTTGTGCCACTATTCTGGATCCACGGTACAAAAAGGCAGTGGCCAGCAAAGCATTCATTCCTTTTGATGAAGCAGATGTTTCAAAGTACAAACATTGGCTAGCTGTGTCAGCCACTCTATTCGAAAAAGAGCGGCAGAAAATTCAAGGAGCCGGCAGAAGTACAACTGAATCAGCAGGCCATCCGGCATCAAGTTCCACTTCTGAATCTATGGCCGAAGGGAGTCACTTTCCCTCACAGCCGTTAACGACACCAGCAGCAACCGTATCATCATCCTCACCTGCACCAGGCCCAGCCATAATATTGTCGGAAGCGGATTGGCTAACTCATCAAGGGTTTGCTCGTTCCAGAGCTGCAAAGGCCGCAGATGGTACGCAAAGTGGAGCAACGGTGGAGAACCTTGAGTCGATGGTGCAGGCCTACCTGGATGACCCAACAGAGGTCTTTGTTAATCAGAACCCATTGCTGTATTGGTATAGGAAAAGGCCTCTATGGCCACTGATCACCAACCTGGCTCTAAATTATTTGTCTTGCCCACTCGCAAGTGTGTCTTCTGAACCTGTTTTCAGTGCTGCTGGTGCCATTGTAACTTCAAAAAGGACCTGCCTCTCGCCCAAAAATGTGGAGAGGTTAACACTGATCAAGATGAATCAGCACTTCATACCACCAGATTACAAAATACGTGAATGCACGCAGGAAGAAGAGGACACCGACTTAGGTGACGGAAGTTATTCTCTGTTAGCTGACCTACTCCCGTCTCAGTTCATAGAGTTTGAGGACGAGCTCTACTTCCCTGACACCGAGGCCTGAAAATGATTTTTTTTTGTCCTTATTCACTTTTATTCCTGTGTGTCTTTCTTTGTTTTGCAACTTTTACCACAACAAAACTCTCCCAACAAGTCCATCAGCAGCACTGTCGTCATCGTATTTTCCTTATTGATTTGAAGGTGCCGTAGTCTGCATTCCTGAGGTTTACAAGTTCACAACTCAATCATGCTCCTCTATCCTCCTCCTCCAGACTCCCCCTATCCATTTCCCTCAAGGCAGATGGATGGATTATGGAGACTAAATAAACTTTGTCTTTGTAGACGAGTCCCCTCAAGTGGGACTGAAATTACTGACTGACTACATGCTTGCTGATTGCTGACAGAGTTACTTCTGAAATTGACAGCAGAGGCTGCCCTGTGGGCCCTCACTTTCCGAAGAAGATGCGGACAAAAAGTAGAACAGGTAATGAATAATGAGAAGATGGCATGCAGTGGACAGCAATGGCTGTCTGGCTCTGATGAAACCAATGGCTGTTTGTTTTTTGTGCATGAAATGAATCATATGTCTTGTCTTAGTTATTATTTAATCTTTTACACAGTAATTGTAACTCATGTCTACTACTCTGTTTTTTTTTTACCTTGTCTAATTCAAATTGTACATCAAATTCAGGGGCCACAATGTTGCATTTTACATTATGCAAAATGTCCTTGGAGTGGACTCACTTGCCAATATACCTTGATGATTGACTAAATAGTTTGAGTTTAAAATATTTGTAAAGCGCACTTTCACCGACGGTTTCATGGCGCTGCAAAAGACAGGTCTCCAAAGAGGGAGTAGGGAGAACAGAATGAGAGGGAGACAACCCCAAGTAATCTAGTTGAAACATTTGGCAAACAGGAGGGCTTTAAGTTTCTTCCGAAATTGAGGGTACAGGGTTATAGATCTGAGTTCAAAAGGAAGGGAATTCCACAGGAGTGGGGCGAGGGTTGAAAACTTTGATCCTCCCCATTTCTTTCTCCGAAAGCGAGGGGCCGACAATAGGGATTGCGAGGAAGAGCGCAGTTCCCTGGTAGGGACATAAGGCACAATCTCGGATGTTATAAAGGCCGGAGCTGCGCCCAGTCGTGCTTGAAAGGTGATAGAGGCAAGTTTAAACTGGACGCGCTCGCGGACAGGGAGCCAATGCAGGGATCTGAGGAGGGGAGTGACATGGTGAGATTTCGGGAGATTAAACACCAGCCGTGCCGCTTGGTTCTGGATCAGCTGCAACCGCCGTAGACTATATGCAGGAATACACGCATATAGGGCGTTGCCGTAATCCAGGCGGGAAATGACCATCGCCAAGATGATCAATTTCAAAGCATCAAAGGTAAAAAAGCAGGATACCTTGCGGATGGTGCGTAATGACAGGAAGGAAGAGGACACCACAGAGCTGACCTGGTAGTGAAGGGTGAGCTGAGAGTTAAGTTTGATGCCTAAAGTTTTAACTGAGGTGGAGGGGACCGGGGGAGAGCCTAGGGAGGGGGGCCAAAAAAGTGAAGACCAGGGACTGGAGCAACCACCTGTCAGCACCAATTTGGTTTTATCCGGATTAAGCTTCAGGTGATTGTAGTTCATCCAGTCCTGGATAAAGATCATAATAGACTGGAAGTTTGAGATGGAAGCAAGGGAAGAAGACAGGTTGAAAACAAGTTGACGGTCGTCAGCGTAATTGTATACGCTGACGTCCATATGCTGTAGTGAAAAAATAAGGGGGGCAATATATAGGTTAAACAGGAGGGGTGAGAGGGAGGAACCTTGGGGAACCCCGCACTGAACTTTCCGGAAGTCCGTGGAAAAGTCACCCAGGCGAACAGCCTGGATGCGGTCTCTCAGGAAGGAGGATATCCATACCAGAGCGGTGCCACCGATCCCCGCCGCCTTGACACGGGAGAGTAAGATGGTATGGTCAACCGTGTCAAAGGCGGCTGAGAGATCGAGGAGAACCAAGGCCTGGGCCTGGTTGGTATCCATTCCTTCCCTGAGGTTGTCAAGGACCGAAAGAACTACGGACTCCGTGGAGTGTGCGGGGCGAAAACCGGCCTGGCGGGGAGCCAGAATCCCATACCCCTCCACAAAGGTGCTCAGAGAGCTGGTGACATGGCGTTTGAGCACTTTGGCCAAGAATGGTAGGAGGGAAATAGGGCGGTAGTTGGCGGGGATCGAAGGATCTGCGCCAGGTTTTTTTAGGATGGGGACAATAACAGCGGTTTTCAGTGGATTGGCTATCAGTGGATTGGCTAAATAATATATCTTTTTTCTTTACAGTCACTCACTGGGATGGATGGATCATCAGCGTCGGTTTACGGAAGAACTATGGCCAATTCGTGAGTGGCAAAAAGGTAAACCAGTCTACAACAACTACTACAGCAGGACTACATGTCTGTCTATTCGTGGTATGTAGTGATCGAGGGTGAGGCAGTGTACTGTTGTTGTTATGCCAGGCAGAGTCCACTCCAGACAGCAGTTCATGTAAAATTGGGGCTATGTGGCTTGCTGCATACAATTAGATATGCTTTGTCTGTCTGACAAAGTGCCTAGGTTTGCTACATCAGGTTGCTTCACTCAGTGGTGCCTGCCTTGACCGTCTGCATGGCACTGCCTCAAGCTTGGGCCAAACATCCGTTATGTTTGGGAATTTGCTGTTTTTTGGTTTTTCGCGAATCTCGCGAAATTACCGAAAATTCGCAAATTCTTGAGTAGAACGGATTTTTGGCCCATGCTTGCGGCAGGGCCATACAGACGGTCAAGGCAGGCACCACTGAGTGAAGCATCCTGATTTAGCATACCTAGGCTCTTTGACATAGACAGACAAAGCATATCTAGGGTTTAGGGTTCAGTGCGATTTACTAGGATTTTTGGGTTTAAGTTGGTAGGGTTCCCGCTGAGTCTAGGGCTCAGGGTCCGATGCAGGCTCGTTCATAATGATGTTGGCAAGGTTTTAGGGGGGTTTGGCGTTCTTTGGTCCAGAATTGGCAGAATGTTGGCCTTTTTTGGTGTTTTGCGGGCGCGTGTGTTTGGGTGAAAAGTGAAAACTAGTCATAGACCTTCTTCTTCTTCTTCTTCTTCTTCTTCTTCTTCTTCTTCAAAGAGAGCAGTGGTTCGATTTTGTTCTGCCTTGCTGAGATTCTTGGGAATCTCTGGACCAAGTGTCCAGGTACGTTTCAAGAGAATCGAAGTAGTGGAAGTGCTGAAAACAGCAATTTTTTGTGAACAGCGCAATTTGCCATGTTTTGAATGTACCAGTATTGCATGTTTTTGGGGTGTTGCTTGGGGGTGTTCTAGATTTGTGGGGGTAGGTCGGGGAGTCTTGGAGCACTGCTGGGAAGGTCTAATTTTGATTGCAAGTGGTTTCAAGAAAATCCATGGTGGGAAAGGGGGGTTTGGGCCTAGCTGCAGACAGCGTTTTGGCACAATTTAAACTGAGGCCTAGCAGTATTGCATGTTTTTGGGGGGCTGTTTGGGGGGGTTCCAGGTTTTTGGGGGTGGGTCGGGGGTCTAGTAGCACTGCTGGGATATTCTATTTTTGATTGCAAGTGGTTTGAAGAAAATCCATGGTGGAAAAGGGGAGTTAGGGCCTTGCTGCAGAGTGCGTTTGGAGTGATTTTGACTGCTAGGCCTCAAATTTTCTAAGTGTGGGATTTTCCATTTTTGCTTTTGGCCTGTTTGGGGGTGTTCTACTTTTTTGCAGGTGGGTTGAGGGCTCTGGGGGCATTGCTGGGAAGGTCTAATATCGGATGCAAGTGGTTTGGAGAAAAACCATGGTGAAAAGGTTTTTCCGTTATTGCTCACTTGCTTGTTTTTGTGGGGCTGTTTGGGGTATTCTAGGTTTTTGGGGGTGGGTTTGGGGGTCTGGGAGCACTGCTGGGATAGTCTAATTTTGATTGCAAGTGGTTTGAAGAAAATCAATGGTGGGAAAGGGGAGTTAGGGCCTAGCTGCAGAGCGCATTTGGAGTGAGTTAACAGGTAGGCCGCACATTTTCTAAGTGTGGGATTTTCCATTTTTGCTTTTGGCCTGTTTGGGGGTGTTCTACTTTTTTGCGGGTCGGTTGAGGGGTATGGGGGCATTGCTGGGAAGGTCTAATATGGGATGCAAGTGGTTTGGAGAAAATCCATGGTGAAAAGGTTTTTCCGTTTTTGCTCACTTGCTTGTTTTTGGGGGGCTGTTTGGGGGGTTCTAGGTTTTTGGGGTGGGGCGGGGGGTCTAGGAGCACTGCTGGGATAGTCTAATTTTGATTGCAAGTGGTTTGAAGAAAATACATGGTGGAAAAGGGGAGTTAGGGCCTACCTGCAGAGTGCGTTTGGAGTGATTTTTCAAGTAGGCCTCACATTTTCTAAGTGTCACATTTTCCATTTTTGCTTTTGGCCTGTTTGGGGGTGTTCTGCTTTTTTGCGGGTGGGTTGCGGGGTCTGGGGGCAATGCTGGGAAGGTATAATATCGGATGCAAGTGGTTTGGAGAAAATCCATTGTGGAAAAGGGGGGTTTGGGCCTAGCCCTAGTTGCAGAGAGCATTTTGGCACGGTTAAAATTTAGGCCTAGTAGTATCTCATGTTTTTGGGGGCTGCTTGGGGGGGTTCTAGATGTTAGGGGGTGGGTTGAGGGGTCTGGGAGCACTGCTGGGAAGGTCTAATTTTGTTCTAAAATCGCAGTTTACACTTTACACCTAGCTTGAGGGGAAAGATCCGCTAATTTTGCCCACACTTATTTATCCTTGAAAAGGAGACTCAGAGTACGCACTTTCAAAATGATGCTTGTATGTATTGTATATTTGTAATACAGTCGAATCTGAAACTGAAAGTGTTATTTTTCCCCTACACGGCGTACCTTATATTTTTTTCTCCGTGGTGTTTTAATATCATTCCTGTTTTTCCATCAACAATTACAGGTCGGCTTTTACCCTGTGCAATGGCAAAAAGGATGAATAGGCTTACAATTAGCATCCCGCAATTCAGCATCCACCAGGCAGGCAGTGGACAAGGTGTCATCTGGTCCCCTACATCGATCGACGAAGCGTCAGAGATGGAATGGAAGAGTACCGCGAAAAAGAGGAATGGCTGGATGCGTGCAACTTCCCAAATTCAACAGGACAACTACAACAACATACAGTTACAGTATCCATCTTCATTTCTACTTATCTTTTAAGTAATGTTATTGCTCTGAACTTCTATAAGTGTGACTCTGTGCATTTGTTTGCTCTCTGCTTCATTGATCCCTCCAGCCAATGTATACTTTTGTCTTTGCTATTTTTAAACTAATTTAATGTACTAAGTGGTTCTTCTCTCTGAGGGCAGATAGGCAAGTCAAATTGCGTAATTACTGCAGCCCTGTACCGTATGTCACATTGTTTCTTCATAGTTAGTACATTGTAGAAAGTACTACTTACTTTTTAGTAACCTATCCATTTAGCAAACAACTTTATGCATGCAGTAGTGCATGCACTTCCTTTATGTCCCTTAAAAGATTTATGGATAGCTTTGTATCTAAAGATTTGTTTATCTTCATTTGTTGTTTGTCCATGCTGTGTTTTTTTTTCCTCTCTCAACAAAACTTTCTCCACAAACCCCATTCCCATCCAAGTTTCAAACCCTAACCCTCTTCCCCCGGGCTGTGTGGTTTTCATTGAGGTGTGAGTAAATTACAATAATAATTCCACACACTTGCTGGGGAGGATAAGGGGAAAGGAACCTCCTCAAACCAATTTTAAGGCAGCTAGATGAATCCTAGGATATTGTAATTCGGTTGAAAAAACAACAATGAGTATTTTAAAATAAATTCTGAATTTCATACCCACCATCGATTGGATCCATCGTCAACATCATCCTCCAAAATGTCAAGAAGACTTGTTGTTATGCTGCTGTGTCACTGTTCTTGTGGTAGCCATAATCATCCATGCAATTCTTTTTTCCCCATTCTTATCTTCGGCATTGCTTAGGCTACTGTTCCTTCTAATACTACTCTCAGGCCACTCAATGTCTCATTTTTTAACTTTGTTTTTCATATGCTGCTACTGCTAGTGTGGTACCACTCCTACTAACACCACAACAGCAGACTTTCGGTCCGGGATGGCGTAATCACCATTTGCCATGCAGCCAGTGCTGTGCCTAGCTCTATTCTCAAACACGAATCACAGGTAAGATAAGCATTTTGGGGACGTGGAATAATGGGCTAGGACTCGGACGAGAGACTGACAGTAGTACTAGTAATGTACTAGTAGGCCAATTGAATTCACTAACTCTCTCAGTGGCACTTTTGAACATTTTTGGACATTTTAGATAATTCATGCTGGTAAGTTTGAGGAAACCAAACGTGCTGTAACCCCCGCCCACCACCCCACAAAATAAGCTTAACGCGTACACTATGTTGAAGTATGTAAAATGAATAATTATATATTTCCCCTAACAAAAATAAACTAGTCCCACCCCTCCCTACCCCAAACAATTGTCCATTTCAAATAGTCCATTAGTCCCAAATCATCCCCAACTCCCGATTCCTACCCCCCAACAGTCTTTAAAAAAGGGGCAAGGGACACAGTCACTTCCGCCGGTGTCTGGACAGGTGGTCCCGCAGCTCCTTGCGGGGGGCTGTCCGAGCACGGCGCCGTGATGGAGGCTGGTGGCTGGTGGACACGGGGCAGTGCTGGAGGAGGTTGTAGACACACCCTCCTCCTGTTCCCGAGCCCACAGCCGGGAATATTCCACCCGAATGGCCTCCATCTTCCGGGCCCTGGCCCGGACAGCCATCTCCCTTCTGGTGAGCTTTTTGGGAGCATCTATATGAAGAAAGAAAGAAAAATAATGTAACCAATACTCTTTAACAATAAGACAAAATAATTCAACAGAAAGTTGTCTCACAGTAACACTAGCAATTTGCAAGCACAGTATAACATTTTGGCATGTATCTTTCCGCCGTCTTTGTAGGCCTGTAACAGTGGGAGTTTCAGGAATTCTACTACCAGGCAGCACTATGGACTCAATACATAGTCAGAGAGTCAGAGAGTTCACCAGTATTCTTCTTTTTTTCTCTAGTTTTGTGAAAAAAATTACTTGTACGTGAACTTGTGGTAGCTGGCATAATGCCAGCTCAGTCAGCTTGCACCCAAGAAAAAGAGACACAAGCCATGATGATGCAGACTTGCATGCATTACTTTAAGCAGTACATGCAGGTGGGGATAGGGAAGCTCTTACTTTTAAATAGGGGTGGCACTGGCCATACTCGGTTACATGAAGGGCTACTGCTCAATGTAATTTATATTTTGCACTGCTCCACCTGGGCCTTCACTACTACAAAAGGAAAATGAAGATTATTCATTTCTGATCATGTATCCAGTCGATCACTTGATCTCTTTGCTTATATGATGGATGACTTTAGGTGCTTTGTTGCGATAGATGGAGTGAACGACAGTGATAGTCCACCGATTATTAACACAGCAGAAAGAAAATTATGAACATAGGGAGTGAGTGTGTACTGGTAACTATAATTGCCGGAGGAAGGGACTTGACTTGATATAATTGTCAACTATGCAATACATACACTATATATGCTGTGCTTGCAAAGTGAAGTACTGTACTGTTACTTTGGGCAAGGGAGAGTTTCTGAACAATCACAGCTTGTAGTATTTGGATTTCCTCTGCTTTGCTACTCTGGCATGCTGTTCGAACGAAGTAACACTCTTCATGCACTGAGCGTCTGCTCTACATACACCTGTGCTATGTATGAGGAAGATGATACCATCCAGGCTTCCAAAGTAAACGTCTATCATTCTTCTTAATGTCTCAACTATAACAACTTGACTTTTTCTCAACAACCAAATAACACCCTTTTCATTTTATTTGGTAAACCACCGTCTTGACTTGCATTAGAGTTTCACCAAAATGATATATTGCAATGCACACCACACATGAATTTTCTGATTGACCCACACAGGCAGTCATTTTTTCTTTCTCCTCCAACCATCCTTGCTCCAAGCAGCCATGCATCTGATTCCTTCCTATCAGCCATCTCTGCCTGCATTCAAAAACACGTATTATTCTTTAGTCATAAATGTTACGACTTGCTCGTCTTTCCATTGACTCTAAGTTCTTTCACTTTTCCTTCATCACATCCCTCAAGTTCATCTGATATGACTTGGCTTTACGATAAAAGTTTCCAAGCTGATTTGAAGTCAAATAGAGGGGGCCATTGCTTACTCGAGAACTACCGCCGCTATTGCTATTGCTAAGTCAAGGGTGACTGTCTTCTCCGCGATTGGCTTAAAAAATGTAGTTCTAAATCATTAACTGTTCTTAACAGTACAGTGTACTTGTAGTAGTGTACTGTTTACTGTACAGTACATCATACACTCCTTTGCGAGCCTTCTCTAAAATGTCAATAAGTAAGGAGTATAATAATAACGTACCACTGTCCGCCGCTGCTGAGCCATCCCCCTCAGCTCCTCCTGGTGGCGCCGCCACATCCGCCGCTTGAGTGGACCCCTCCGCGCTGCTGGCGCCGGCACTGGTGGTGGCAAGTGCTGCATCCGATGTTGTGACGCCTAGAAAAAAACATGTCACATTTTTAGATGCCATACACCACCCCCTACTTCGTCTCGTAATGGAAGAGATAATGTTAAACAATTTTTAAATATTTCGACTGAAAAGAAGTCACGGTTTTGGGGAGGGTGTTAACTTATATGCTTGGCCATAACATGCAACTCTTTTTGGCACAACTGATGAATGCTTGCTCTTTAACGTGCAACATTTTTAGAATTACAGACAGATCCAACTACTCCTCATCACCACCAGGAGGACTTGAAGTTCCAACAAGGTGAGGGCTCCGGAGTCCCACACAGTTACTTCTGACTGAGGTATGTGGAAAGTCGAACTGCACCTATCATCAACAATGTCCTATTTCTCTTGTCCATACTTCTGTATGTGCAGAATAGGCCCAGAAACACTAGCGGTATGGTATGTGCTACGATCAAATCAAAAAGCCAACTACTAGCTTATTCTTGATGGACATTGACATTTTGTTGTTGGAAATTGTCAAAGCACTAACATTAAGAAGACTGGAATAGACAGCAAGGGCAACCCAGAGGACTGAACTGAGTGCCTCTAGAGCTATTGCTGGATCAGAGTTTTGTTTAACACCGTTTGCCGACTGGGCAAGCTTAGCTACCTACACAGACCGACTCATAATAATAGTAAATAGTAGTAGCACAGAGAGTGATTGTAGAAAGGCAGGATAAGAAAGTAGAAACAGTCTACAAGAAGATCAAAGAATATTTTGTAAAAAAATAGAATTAGGAAACAGTTTGGAATGAATAGGAGCTGTAAAAGTTAGGGAAGTATAATTATATTAACAACAGAACAACTTACTGGGGCCAGCAGAAGAACCTGCAGAGGACCGCTCCTGCCCAGTCTGTTCCGCCGGAGTCTGGGATGTTGCTGCCTTGCCCCTGGGAGTTGCTGATGATCATGAAATATTTGATTTCTTTGACCACAATGTAAAATTATCTTGGGGAAACAAATTAGCAACAATTGCACTACATGTATTGACCTATCTGATCTGGTCAACTAGGAGGATACTAGTACAGCATTGCTGGATTCGCAGACCATCTACTCGGAAAGTTATGTAAATCACTAACTAAACCAACAACAAAAAGGTTCTACTATGACTGCCAGCACTCAGCAGCACGCAACGTGACAGACACAGTCCGTCATCATGATTGTAGAGCATTAAAAAATGCCCTACTACTAATAACAACTCATAATATACTCAACCTATCAATCCATCACTATCTCTTCTTCTTAGTGGCAGCCGGAGTACAAAGGAAGGACTATACTGGAGTCTCTAGTCTCTCTAGCATTACGCAGTTCTGTAAAGTACTACACTCATACATATTCAGGCTAAATGAGCACAAAGTTGCAAACAAGTAAGCATAGTAGCAACGCCACTGAGGAGGCGAGCACCTGCAATCACAGAAGCTATTTAAACACTATTTTACCTGCAATGTAATCGAATAGGCAGCATTATTGCTCTTCGAGAAAAACATATATTAGCAATATAACACAGAGCAGAAGAATACAAAATAGTTATTAAATAGCTACTCATCAAGGCCAGGGATTTACACACCTAGCAGGTGGAGCAGGACCTGCCCCCGGTCGAGGACGTCGGCCCACCGGTGCGTCGCTTGGTCGTAGGTGTGCCGGTCCCCCGACTTCCTCTGCATGGCCCAGCACACCGTATCCCACTGCTGGCGATGCTCCCGGAGGCCATACCCTTGACCGGGCCTGCCCCCTGCTGCCATGGTCTTAGGGAGGTGGCGCAGAACAAAAAATATAAGGGCAGCCACCTCCACCGCGGTAAAAACATCCCTGGCCACTACATCCACTCCCCTCAATCGCCCGCAAGGGAGCCAGCTATGGGGTGCGGGACCCTTCCCCTTTGGCTTGCCGGCTCCCTTTGCCATGGTCCTGGGCGAAAGAAGAAAAGAATAGGTGGAAAAATAAATTTAAAAAAAGAGAGAGCTAAAGAAAAAAAGTAGTTATTAAAGTAACAAAAAGTTGAAAAAAACACAAAATATAGATCTAGACAAATAGAGAGATAGATAATGAGCAAAAAAGAGCAAAAAAAAGTTCAAAGAGACAAAGGATTGCAAAGATTAAAAGAGGATAGAAAAGCCAGGCTTAGAACCATAACAATGAATGAAAAACAAGATGGCCGCGCCCGCTGAGGACCGCGTGGGTAAGTTTGTGCGATATTTCCTCTGCGAGCACGCAAAAACACACGCAAACTCGTAATAGCGCGCCGCACACAACGCGAGATTGCCAATAGCGCCCGGAAACGGAAAAACGCAACGAGCACAATATGGCAAAAAAGAAAATTTGCACAAATTTGCACAAATTCGCGGATTATGCGGATCGCGAATTCGATTTTGCGCGAATTCGCGGACCGCGAATTCGCAAATTTCGCCCATACTTAGTATTTACCACCAACTTGTAGTTGGTGGTAAATAACGAATCCTTAAATGAATAATGCACTGACTCGAGTGCTCCCTACTTTTTTTTTTTTTTTTTTAAATGTTTTTATTAACCATTCGCAAAGCATGAAAACTTACAATCACATCGTGAAGTATGGTGAGAAGAAGTATAAGCATAGAAATTACGACAAGATTTTCCGACGTGAAATACCAAATGATGCGAGTGGTGTTCCTTTTGTGGTATACATAACAGTACAAACAACAACATGGGTATACAGCAATATAGTCAGCAATAAAAACAGTGCTTACAGTGGTCACATATAGGAGCATGCATATATAAATTCGTCAATGCGAGTCTGGAATGGCAAGTAGACATCTCTGCTGAAACAGTAATAGCAACCATGAACCGGACAGCGTCATACTTTGCACAATCTCTGTTGAGTATTGAGCGCTAAATAGTAGTGTGGCGGACATGCACTGCCGTGGCTTGGGTCACAGATTCGACGGCTAAACCCACACAAACCACAGGGAAGGCCCATTAACAGACCGAGCCCGGCGTGGCCTGGCTCCCCAGGGACTCTTCCGTAGGAGATGCTCTATTTCGGGACCATTGCAGGAAGGGCTCCCAAATGTCTCTAGGGCGCGCCGCAGACGGCATCAATTCCCAATAAGTTCCAAGCTGTGCATGCCCATACGCCACATCAGACAACCAATCATCAAATTTCGGCTTGGTCTTACGCCCCCAGGTGATAGCAACCCTCCTTTTAGCATACAGCAGCAGGAGCGCATGGAGCTTCCGGCTAGCAGGCGCCGTATCCGCAACCCATCCAAGAATTCCCAGTAGTGGTGATGGATCATCCTTCCTGCCTAGGATCTGGTTTGTGGCCGCAAATATCTCAGTCCAATACTCAACGAGTGCCGTACAATGCCAAGCCACATGCAGAAAGGTAGCCCCCTCCTCCCCGCACTTCCAGCATCTATCGTCCTCTCTAAGTCCCATGCGATGAAGAGAGATTGGGGTGCGATAGTACCTATGCAGAAACTTGAAGAGAACAAGTCGGAGCTTATAGTTTGGTGATAATGCCATCAATTGCCCACAGCAGTAAGCCCATTGAACATCCGTCAGCGGCGTCACCAGTTCATCATTCCATAGCTGTTGCGATTTAGGCACCACCAAGGGGGCCTGCTCTTGCATGTTGTTGTATATCCTTGCTACAAGTTTTTTGCGGGACGCTCTGGCCAGTACCTCCTGAAGTGCCAGTAGCCGTGGCGGCTCTTCAGGGAAATGGTCCCCCAGTGCCCTGCACGCAGTCTTAAGTTTGTGATACGTGAATTTATCAGAAAAGGCTAATGATCCCTCAGGTGTATCTTCGGGCAGGTCTAGAAACTTGCCCTCGGGGTAAATGTCTGCGAATGTGCGCAGTGTGATGCCAGCTATGGACACATGGCTGTTATTAGACTCTAGGCATGGAAACATTGGGTTCTGTGTGACGGGCATCGCGGGCGCATATAGCATAGGGATGGGGGATCTCTTCAACAGTTCTCTCCAGGACCATCGGATCATATCAGCTGTGTTAACATCTTGCGAAGGACGTGGCGCCTTATGATATAGGGCAACTCTAAGAGGCAGTGGTGATACCATATCTGTCTCCACAGCTACGTGTGGCTGATAGGGCGTGGGATAGGCCCAGAAGTGTAAGTATTGTGCCTGTGCACTGAGTGAGTATAGGTGCATGTCTGGTGCCCCCAGTCCCCCTTGTCTCAATGGTAGTGTCAATAGTGCCCAAGAGATCCTGGCCTGACCGCCCGCCCAGACTAGTGTCAGCAGATTCGATCGCAGTCTTGCGAAGAAGGGTTGAGTTAACGGGATCGGCACATTAGTAAATAAGTAAAGAAATTTAGGGAGCACAATCATCTTCGCCAGGGCAATTCTGCCTGCCAGCGAAAGGGGTAGCTTGGACCAGAGCGCCACCTTCCCTTCTAGCCATGCGACCGCCCTACCAAAATTTAGGTTCCAGAGTTCCTGTATGCTCCGGCTTATCCAAACTCCCAGATATTTTACTTCATCCGCTTCCCATCGGAGCGGATAGTCAGAGTGCACCTCCATGGTTTTGTCTGTGAGCGGGAACACCACAGATTTGGACCAATTTATGGACACCCCGGAGAGGCCTCCAAACCTAACAAACTCGCGCAACAGCGGGTTGAGATTTTCACTGGGATTACGAACATACAGTGTCACATCATCTGCATACAGTGATATAAGCAAACTGCGAGAAGTAAACGCGATGCCCCTCGCCGTGTGATGCTGTCTAATGCGAGCCGCGAGAGGTTCCATTGCAATGGCAAATAAGAGGGGGGATAACGGGCAGCCCTGTCTCGTCCCTCTGGAGATGGAAAAAGAGTCCGAGATCATGCCATTCAGTCTTATTCTTGCCTTTGGCGCTGTGTACAGCAGTCGAATAAGGTTGATAAACAGTGGACTAAACCCCATTCGCGTTAGTATGGCGAAGAGAAACGGCCACTCCAGGGAGTCAAATGCTTTGGTCGCATCTAGAAAGACCACTGCCGCTTGGGAGTCTGGGTGCAAGTAGTGTAATGCAGAGAAGACAGTTCTGAGATTATGGGCCGTGGAGCGACCAGGGATGAATCCTGACTGGTCCGGGAGGGCTATATATGGGAGCAAGGGTTGCAACCTGTCTGCAATAATTTTGGCATATATTTTAACGTCTACATTAATGAGAGACAAGGGGCGGTAAGAGTCAATGTGTTTTTCGTCTTTGTCAGGTTTGAGTAACGTGACGATGAGGGCCTCTCTCATTGAGTCAGGCAGCACCCCCAATTCCTGCGCCTCAACAAACACAGCATGCAGTCTTGGGGCCAACTCCTCCGCATATGCCTTGTAGAAAGCTGCCGTCAGCCCGTCCGGGCCTGGCGCTTTATTTAGGGGCAAAGCTTTGATGGTCTTTGCGATATCTTGGATCGTTATAGGCAGGTCCATGTATTGTCTGTGGGAATTGTTGAACCATACCAGCGCTATGGATTCCAAAAAGTCTCCCAGTGCTTCCTCAGACATGGTATGTTTAGTCGTGTATAGTGTGTCATAGTATGAGGTGAAGGCTTGCAGTATGTCTGTTTGGTTCGTCAATGTCCGCCCCGTATCATCAATTATAGTGTGTACTAGCGTGGGTGTCGGAGTGGACTTCAGCGTACGGGCCAGCGTTCGGCTAGGCCTGTCTCCCTCCCCATATCTGCGCGCCTCAGCCTGCCTCCCAAGGAACTTCAATTCTCTCTGCGCTTCTTCTGCAAAATTTAACAGCTTATCTTTAATCTGTCCCGCCAGTGTGGGTGACGGGGATTCACAAAAAGCGCGCTCAAGCAGTTGCAGTTCTCTCTCTAGCTTAGCAATCGTATCTCTGATGGCCCGTAACACCCCCGCTCTGCGCGCTATACACTTTCCCCGGATGACCACTTTGAACGCATCCCACAGGACTGCCTCCGTTTTGACAGAGCCCTCGTTAAGTGCAAAGTATTCATCAATGTCACGTCTTATTTCTTCCGTGAATGCAGCATCCTGGAATGCATCCTGTGGGAGCCGCCAGGAAAAGGCCCCTCGCCGATTGCCTGGTATAGTCAATTCTAAGAGACAGGGGGAGTGATCTGATAAGGACCTTGCCAGTATATCTGCCTGTGTGACCCAAGTTGCCACCTCCGCGGACACCAGCCAGAAGTCTAGCCGGGACCAGGCCGAGTGATGAGCGGAAATGCAAGTGCCCAGACGCGCATCCGGGTTTCGGACTCTCCACACATCAACCAGGGAGCCCTCATTCACTATGTCTAAAAGGGCTTGGCGCGCGTTAGGATGCAGTTGTCTAGCCATCCCCTTTCTATCCAATCCATCATCAGGCACTACGTTGAAGTCTCCTCCCCAAATGACATTCAAGCAACCGGTGATATCTATTTTGGCCCATACCTCCCTAAAGAATTCCGGGTCATCAACATTTGGGCCATAAACGGCAACCAGTATTACCTCCGAACCTTTCAAAACCCCATGTAAAATAACATATCTTCCGGCCCCATCCAGTATCACATTCTGTTCCCTCCAATCCACCCCTCGTCTCAGCAGTATTGCCACCCCTCTGGCGTAGTTAGAGTCTATTGCTGAGTACTCGTGACCCCATCGTGAGTGTTTTATCCTAGGGGAGTGTGTTGAGTTAAAGTGTGTCTCCTGTAGGAAGCACACGTCTATATTGTGCCTTGACAGGTAAGTATGCATAAGTCTAGACTTTCTGTGATCGCTCAGCCCTCTAATATTCCAAGTCAAGAATCTCGTCACTTCCATTCAGAGTGTGCAGCCATTACCTGTCCCTCCATCATCTGACCCGCCTTGTAAGTACACAAATGCACATGTAGACCATCATATATTTGACTGTACCCCAATGAACTCCCGTCCCAACACCTCCCCCCACCCACACCAACCCCCCAATTAGGTTGTGTCTGATCCCCCCCACCAGCGCCTGAACAAACTAAACATATGGCGCTAAACCAGTAGAACATAAGATATGTGGGAGACACCCCTGGGAGGCGTGGCATCTCAAGCATACACCCCTGCTCGCACAGGGTGGCTACATCATTAGGGCTATTCCTTACCAATACCTTTTAAAATAGGAGACAGTGCGCATTAACACAGCAATACACATAGATCAGAAAGTAATCGCCAATTCTGCTGCCAGCACAACATCAGGCAGCAAATGTCAAGGCTCGTAACCACAGATCTCAAGGCGTGAAGAAGCAGTCTCAGTGAAGATCATCCGTTCAGTCATTGTCACTCATCAGGTTCGCCGATTCAGTTCCAGCATCCGGTCGTTTCTTAGTCGGTGATTTGCTTATGTGCTTGGCGAATTTTAATGCAGATTTGGCATCCAAAAAATGGTGGGTTGTGCCTTCGTGCACCACTCTTAATTTAGCTGGGTACAGGAGAGAGTAGGGGATCTGTGCTTGGAGCAAGACTTTTTTTGCAGGGATCAACTCTTTTCGTGCAGCTTGTACCAGCGGAGTGAAGTCTGGGTAGAAGGAGATCGCATTTCCTTTGTGTACTATCTTCCCTTTCTCCCTAGCCAAGCGCAGGATTTGATCCCTGTCCTGATAGTTCAACAATTTAGCCAGTATAGGTCTCGGCGTGGCTCCCGGCGGTGGTTTGTTCCCTAGAGTCCTATGGGCCCTTTCCACGATGAAGACCGACGACAGATTAGGGTCAAACAGTTCGTGCAACAGATCAGACACAAAAACCTCCATCTTTCCCATCGCCGTTGTCTCCGGAATTCCCATTATTCGGACATTACATCTTCGTGACCGTGCTTCAAGATCATCTGCCTTGGCACAGAGGCTTTCAATTTTCTTTTCTAGGCTGACAATATGTGTCTTCGTTTCCTGTTGAAATTCGCAGCATTCTGTGTGCCTGTTTTCCAGACTGTCAATGCGTGTTTCGTGCGTCGCTACCTGCGCCCGTACATTATCAAGCTGGGCCGCCATTGCGTCCAGTTTTGAATCGATACTCTTCAAGCTGGATCTGACCTCCATCAATAGCGCAGTCGCGTCAATGTCCTGAGCCGTGTCCGCCATGGACCCTCCCACAGCTCCCGCGTCTTGCCCAGCCGCCTTTGCGTTTTTCCTCTGCTCAAACGTGAGCTTGGGTTGGCGCGTGTCCCCCTTCCCCATGATTGGCGTGAGGGTCCAGCCGAGAGGGCACAGCTATTGTGTGTAGATTGAAGCACCTGGGCAGGCAGGGGAGCAGCTGCAGTTAAGCAGTGTCTTGTCTGTTGATCCGGTGATGGGGCTTTACCAGCCCACCCCAATCACACGTGCACAACTTGTTGATCACGGGTCACGACCCGCCCGTAGAACGCGGCAGTGTGCGCCTCCTAGGTCTAAAATATGGTAGCTGCCTATGGGTAATGTTTGATCTTATGTTTGTGCAGCAGCTACATGGAAACCAGGATGTGGCGCAGTTTAGCAGCTCTGAGGCGCCGGGGTCGCTGCAGCACCCATTTGTCAATGTCCCCGGGTCTGCAGTAGAGTAGCGCGCTATCAACGTGTCCGTTAATTCATTTATTCAATTCCCTGCTAGTGATGTAGGCGGCGTAGTTATGTAGCGCGGAAGTCCCCTTCCCGCATCTACCGCGCCCGAAGCGGCCGCTTTAGCCACGGAGGTCGGAATGCACACACAGCCCCAAGATGGCGGTCGCCTCAGAGGCTCCGATTTTCGGGACCCCAGGAGTTCAGTCGGTGCGTCCCAGAATGGGCCGTGACGCAACCAGTCCCCGTCACCACCTCTCCTTACCACGGCTTTGCGGTATGCTCCGTCGATGGGCTCACATCAGTGCAGGCTCACGGCGTCCCGGCCTCAAGTAGATCGCCGGCGCCGCACAGTTTTCCAGGACGACGGATCACTCAGGTCTCCTCTCCCGGCAGGATCTGTAGAGCCGCCTATCCGGCAGGTCAGGCACCAAAACTCCTCGAAAACGGAGTCGAGTCTGCTTCTGTCCACGCCGCCTCCACTCGCACCTTCCAATAGTACTTATAAGCACGAAATAGCAGGATAGTTAAGGATTTATCGCTGTAGCCGGCGGAGCTCGCTGCTTAGGCGGCCATTTCCCAGCTCGTCCGGCCACGCCCCCCGAGTGCTCCCTACTTAAAGGATTCGGTAATTTACCAAATCGTTATTTAAATCACCATTCGGTAAATAACCGAATCCTTAAACCTGCCTCCTACATCTCAAACCCTAAATACCGGTCGGTAACGGGCGAAAATCTGTAACTTTGGCCGGTACTGAACGGTATTGGGCTACCTATATCTGGCCCTTAGTCTTTTAAATTTGTGGTTTCTTATTTGGAATTTAATACTTATATTGCAATTGTAAAGCAGTTTTTCTCATGTTTAGACATGTGTCTTTTTAGCATCTCAGCCAAAATCTGTTTTATTTCTTGAGAATTCTTTCTTGATCAAAGCTGTGTATCTCATGTTGTATTTACAAGTATGTCTTTGAGGTTTTAAATTACTTACTTCACATTGCATTTTCTGAAAATGTTTCTGTTCTAACAATTTCAATGCCTTCTGAATTCCATTGAAAGTCATGTAAAATCAATGCCTTCTGATAATGTGATTATCTGTGAAAACAAAGTGATTTTATTCTTTATCCAATTATCATTTCTTTGAAGCTGTGCCTTCTAATACATTGTTTGATCCTTTTGGCTTAGTTTCTGTGACTCACACATTTGTTTCCTTCATTTTAGTATGGGCATCCCTGAGCACCCTGGCTCAAGTTAAGCAGCCCAAACCCCTCCCCCTAACACCCCCATCCCCTAACTCCTCTAATCAGTGATAGCCCGTTGATAAGATACTTAAGTGATATGTTTGCATTCTTACATCTGTACATGTACTGTTCACTGACCTACAGAAATAAAGCTTAAAGTAAGTTGCTTTTATAGTAACACAGCCAACACTGGTATAGATGTTGTTCTTCAGGTACATGGGCTGTGATCCATGCTGTTAGTGCTTAAGATGTAGAGCAGTTTAGTTTTTGAGTAGTATTGAAACAGCTGTGTCCAGTGTGCTAGCAGAAAAAGTATGATAACATATTTAAAAGTGGATGTATGACGTTGCAACGCGAAATATTACAACGCATTCCGTTACAACGAATTTTTTACAACGCAGGATCCATTACATCGCATGCTTTTACAACGCATGACATTACATAGCAGATGCTATTACAACGCATGCCAATACAATGTAAGTATAGGTAATTATATATATATTTTTTTTAAATGTAAGTAATTTAAATTTAATTAATTAAATAAATTAAATTATTTTTAAATAATTATTTAGTACATATATTACTTTAAGTTTATTTTTAAAAGAACTTTTAATAATAAAGAACTATTTTTAATAAATAATAAAATTATTAAAATTAATTTTTTTAATTAAAATAAAAGATTGTATTTTAAAACTAAACCCTAAAAAAAACCTGTACCCCAAAACCCAAACCCAGCCCTGAACCCTACAAAAATACCCCTGTACCCCAAAACCCAAACCCAGCCCTGAACCCTAAAAATACCCCTGTACCCCAAAACCCAAACCCAACCCTGAAACCTAAAAATACCCCTGTACCCCAAAACCCAAACCCAACCCTGAAAACTAAAAATACCCCTATTCCCCAAAACCCAAACCCAGCCCTGAAACCTAAAAATACCCCTGTACCCCAAAACCCAAACCCAGCCCTGAAACCTAAAAATTCCCCTGTACCCCAAAACCCAAACCCAACCCTGAAACCTAAAAATACCCCTGTACCCCAAAACCCAAACCCAACCCTGAAACCTAAAAATACCCCTGTACCCCAAAACCCAAACCCAACCCTGAAACCTAAAAATACCCCTGTACCCCAAAACCCAAACCCAACCCTGAAAACTAAAAATACCCCTATTCCCCAAAACCCAAACCCAGCCCTGAAACCTAAAAATACACCTGTACCCCAAAACCCAAACCCAGCCCTGAAACCTACAAATTCCCCTGTACCCCAAAACCAAAACCCAACCCTGAAACCTAAAAATACCCCTGTACCCCAAAACCCAAACCCAACCCTGAAACCTAAAAATACCCCTGTACCCCAAAACCCAAACCCAACCCTGAAACCTAAAAATACCCCTATACCCCAAAACCCAAACCCAACCCTGAAACCTAAAAATACCCCTGTACCCCAAAACCCAAACCCAATATAAAAAAAACATAAATTAATATATTTATTTATTTTTAATATTAAATAAAATAATTAAATAATGTTAAATAAAATATAAAATAAAATTATATACTTACCTATACTTACGTTGTAATGGCATGCGTTGTAATAGCATCTGCTATGTAATGTCATGCGTTGTAAAGGCATGCGATGTAATGGATCCAGCGTTGTAAAAGTTGCGTTGTAATAGAAGTGCGTTGTAAAAGTTGCGATGTAACGGTTGTTTCCCTTTAAAAGTATTCAGTTACATTTGCTGTAAATTGCCCACAGGCTTTGTGTTATACATCTGGTTAAAGGGTGGTTGACATGGGTATCTGGCTGGTGTTGGAAGAGTGTCTTGGACCCATTTGTATGTGCTGTTGGTGCATTGGTTTCTTTGCAACAAGCCAGGAAAATAGTGTGAGGCTTTATTTTAAAGTCATGGTAAAACCTGGTCGGGCCAATAGGCTCCTGCCAGTAAACTAGAGGTGCTTTCACCTCCTGCTATGTGAATAACTATTTTGACCCCTGAATGCCCTCCAAAAGAGTCCATATAAAAACAACGTTGCTCTGCTACTGTGAGCACGTTGATGTGCAAAGGACATATATTTTGCTGTTGTAGTGAATTCACTGATATAGTGAACGGTAATGTGACATGATATCATCAATGATGTTTTTTCTTGTCATCTGCGTGCATTTTGAATAAAAGCTTCTGTAATTACTCTCATATCCATAACCATTCATTTTAATATATACCCATTGCACTTCCAAATGCTCATATGATGCCACAGATGATATCATTAATGATATCACATTAAGGCTAGCTGTGAGCTACCCTGTCCACTAAGCTCTGACATTGGTAAAGCGGATACTATAACTAATGATAACTGTCCTCTGCACACAGGAAGGCACTATGAGGCATGTGTTCAAGACACAGACTCACTCTGAGAAAGTTCAGTAGACACTCTTGGGACCCAACCTTGCTGCTTTCCCACTGAATGTAAAAATATTGAAAAAGAAGATATTACAATTTTCTTCAAACTGACTACCCATGAGAGTTGTTGAACTATGCTATATAAATACAAGCCTGTTGTAATCAGTCAGCATCTTGTTACAAGGGAGAAGTCACCTGTATTGGGAACCACAGCACTGCTTCTAGAAGATTAAACACCACTCCAGCATTTTAATTCCTCTCAAAAGTTATTTTGACTTCTGTAAAACATCTCCCTCTTCTTCTTCAGGCTTTGAAACACTTTCTGCAGATTCACTCATCAATCTTATAAGCAGCTGTAGTTCGAAATCCCATTTGGACTCTATGCCCATTTTTAAAAATCACAGTATAGTTATTTATATGCTCCTTTCCTATTGGACATTGTGAATATTCCCTTAGCCTCCATTAGCATCACTTCTGATCTCAGACTGGGCAAAGTTACTTCTCTCATTATGAAACCAGGTGAAAAAGTAACTACACTTTTAACCCTCAGTGAATTACATATCTTCCGGCTGTATCTAAAATGTTGCACGTGGCTAAACAGATACACTCCTGCCTGAAAACTATCTGCTTGTTTGATTAAACACATCCTTATGGCACAGATCACTATGTCATTGTACCCTGAGGAACTATCCTGAACCAGTAAATATGGTTTAAAATCTTTAGGATCAAAATTGACAATGACATTGAAATTTCATTTTAGGTTCTCGATCGTGTCATCGTGTTCCTTCCCGTATTTGTTGTATATCCAAGCTTCTTGTCTTAACAGCAGGAGAGCAGTAGTAGCAACCTTGATTGGATGAAGGCTAGATTATTGTTTAATCATTTTAAAACTCTCCAGAACGAGCTGCTTGTCTGTCTTTGGAAGAAGAAACTTTACCTCCTTTTTGTGAACTCTTAATTGGTTTCCAATTAATCAGCATATCTTGTTTAATCCTAAGGTATTCCCTGCCTATTCATTTTCTGCCACACAGTCACCTCTTTTTTATGTTTGGCAACATGTGTGGGTAAAACAAAACATAAAATTGACCCTGTGATTCTCCTAATCATAATCATCACATCAAATACATTTCAATGGCCCTAGGGTACCAGCAATGTACTTCTTCTCCCTGCCACATAGTTATTAAAAAAAATTGTTTGCACAGAGTATTATTTACAGTTTGTCATTTTTGTTTTTCTCGATGTAGCAGGTCCACCCGGACCACCTGACAGACAGGAGAGAGCGGCCAGTTTTTGGCGGCAGAGGCTGGATCGTAGCCAGCAGGAATACTGACGGCTGGTGGTCCTGGATGAGGAGGGCGAAGAAATCAACGCACAGCTGTCAGGCCCCAAGTGCGACCGGTCTCCCTCAGCCTCCTAGTCATCCAATCGCCTGCACCGTCACCAGTCAACTTCTGCCACTCCCTTCCAGAATGGCAACAGGCCATTGCTGTGCCACATCCTGCATTGGCTGGACACTATCGAGGGCCGGCTCTAGACCAAAGTTCATAATGCCCTCTTTTAGCCCTTTTTTAAATATTCTGTTTTGCTTGGAGCGATTTGTTGTTTGTTGGGGCTTGGTGGAGAGGGTGGGAAGGGAGTTGGCAGTGGAACTCTAGAGACTTTCTTGAACATTTTCAGTTTTGGGGCATGGGTCAGTTTTGTTTAAGAGAGAGGTGGGCATGTTTGGGTTGCTTGGTAAATAAATAAAGGGGGGAACAATATTTATAATCTAAATTCATGCCTGAAGTAGTTTATTTTACTTTTACTTTGCATTGCTGTCTTCAAGTTGTTTTAAACAGCCTGTTTATGTGCTTGTAACTTAAGACTAGAGATAGCGTAGCACTTAGTTATCGAGTCTAGGCTTATATTTCTCTAACTATCTTGACCATTATGGGGAATGCTGCCATGACGAGGTGACCTAAGCTATATTTTGTCGAGGGTCTGAACTGTCTAGATAAAAAACAGTAGCAGTTAATTTAGTTCTTACTAAGTTGTATTACATGCATACTAGTTGTTTTACCTGAATATATGTGCAACAATAACAGGGGAGGTATCAAAACTTCACAACCGAGGTCCCACTTCCAGTTCCACCCAGGTGAGCTACAACTGTATGATTGATCTGAATGATTGATTGATTATCCATCATAGGCAACTACACGGAAGTAGAAAGACTGAGTAAGTGGGTTATATATTTATCAAAGATTTACAAAGAATTGACACCGCCTGAGTACTACATGATGATGATGACACAATGAGAATGCCTGATTGTGCTAAAATAGAAACAATAGCAATACTAACAAGTGTTGGCTAATTTGGAGCTACCAGTATTAGTTGTGAAATCCACAAGTTATCAAAAATGGACTCAAAGTCTGGAGTTGACAAGCTTAGGTTAGGCATTTACGGTTAGGCAACACAAGGCCTTAATGATGATGATGCTGACAACTGATGTGCTTCATTCTATATCTAAAAACTATGGATCATTTCTAATGCACGGGTTGGTATTGGGCTGGTGTAGACCACTGCTTCGAAGAGTCTACAGTAAGTTGGTGTTGCTTTCCCCACATCTGCCCCACCAAGTGTGTGTTCCATTGATGGTGTAATTAAAGTCATACTTCAATAAATCACACAGCTCAGGGGAAGAGGGTTAGGGGTTTGATTATTGGATGGGTAATGGGAAATATTTGACAAAGGCAAACATTACAAAACAAGACCAACATTTATCTGGGCAATAAGCAGCAGCACATCATTAGCCATCAATCTGATGTTAGAAGCTAACAAAGAAATGAGTATGATAGAGTACAGATACATGAATTGCAAACAGTCCTTCTGCCCCGAGACCTAATTCACCATATGTCTAAATGATCTGTCTTCTAGGTTAGAGAGTGTTATGTTATGTTATGTTATAAAGACTTTTATAACGCGCTCTATTACTAACAAGTATCCTGGCACCGAGAAAGAAGTGGCATAAAAGCAGCATATCAAGATGGAGAAGACAATTACATGATCTTATTAAACAGATGAGTTTTCAGTCCTTTCTTAAAGGCGGTGATGGACTGGGCTTCTCTAAGAGACAAAGGAAGAGCGTTCCAGGCCCTAGCGGCCCTGACAGAGATAGACTGGCCTCCTAATCTGGAGCACTTAAATCTAGGCATAATCATTTTGCATTGATTGGCTAATCGAAGGCAACGATTCGGAACATAGAGAGCAAACCGTTTCCTCAGGTACACAGGTTCGAGCTGATGGATAGCTCGGAAAGAGAGAAACAGTGTTTTAAACATAATCCGGTGAGCCACCGGAAGCCAATGGAGGCTGCGTAGATGAGGGCGAACACTAGACCACCTGGGCAATTTGAACAGGAGGCACGCAGCCGCGTTTTGAATTACCTGAAGCCGTTGGATCAAATAAGCAGGTAAACCACTAAACAAGGCATTCGCATAATCAAGCCTGGAAAGAATTAGAGAACGCGACACAGTCCCTTTGGCCTCTCTCGGGAGAAGTGGAGAGAACCTGCGTAAAGCTTTGAGAGTGCCAAAACACACGCCGATAAGTTTTTTGATATGGTCCTCAAACTTCAGATCACTCCCAAACCAGACCCCCAGGTTCTTAGCTGGGCAACCCATAGAATTGGGACAAGGCAGGTCAGATGGCCATAGCAGGTCTTTAAAGTTATCGGGAAAGGAGCCATAAAAAAGAACCTCGGACTTGTCTTCATTGCACTTAAGCTGGGCAAGTGCTAACCAGCGGAAGACAGAAGAGAGGCAGAGCCAAACCGCCGATGTATCCAAGTTGTCCTTGGGCCAGGTAAACAAAAGTTGGGTATCGTCGGCATAGGCCATTATTTTAGCCCCCAACTGTTCGTCCAGGTAAATCAAAGGAGTCAAATAAACATTAAAAAGCAGGGGGCTTAGAGTAGACCCCTAGGAAAGGAAGTGTAAGGAGGCATCCAGACCTGTTGCATCCTATTATCCAGAAATGACGATAGCCAGTCAAGTGCTAATCCAGCAATGCCTATGGCAGCCAATCTGCTGACCCCACCTACCCACTTGTCTTAGTTAATATGATTGTTAATCAAAAAATGATACTGTATTGCAAAATTGGGTGCTGCGTCTGTATTCTCCTCGAGAATGTCCACTCTTTGGATCCTCTCTGCACTGGTCTGGTAGGTAAACAGGAGTGTTGTTGAGCTCAGCTAGCTTCCGCCTTTCGTTTGTGAAGTGGACTAGAAGAAGGCCTGCCGATTGTAAAACAGAAAGTGTATTTTAGGGTCAAGAAGAAGAACAGAAGGAAGGTAAGTTTCATGAGGAGTTTTTCAAGATAAGAAGACTCAGAGGCAGAGCAAAATAAACAAGAGGGGGACTCAGAGTTTCATTTCTGCCACAAGTCTAACACACACACACAGAGCAGCATTTCACAAATGCACCTATCTCTATTCCACAAAGCTGAGTACTAGGCCTCAGACTCTTGGTTTAGCTTTGAACTGAAGTCGATACTTGATAACTTATTGCTGTTGATGAGGTAGTCCTGCAGCTCCCAGTCCCACCCTGAGTTCTTCCATGATAGTCCCCCAGTCTAGATTGAGTCACATAAACCCCGTACCTGACCAGTCATCAGAAGGACCCGAGCAAGAAAGACGAGGAGTGCAGTGCACTGCTGTTGAGGAACAAGTAGAGAATGAAACAGAATTGCAGTATTTTGCATAGATTTTTGTTTGATAACTAAAGTGACTGTTCTGGTGTCTGAAGAACCAGAAAAAAAGAGAACACCCCTACAATTAACTTAGAAACTACAAATACCAGTATGTAATGGGTGGCCCATGCTGTGCTCCAGTACAGTGCCCTGAATAAATACTTAATTCGACAAGCAACTAGTTTAGCTTGTACTCTGATCAGAGCCAGGACTGCTGCCACGTGCTTTCCGAATGAACTGCAAACAAGTAAGCTCTCCTTTTAAATGTGTACATCTTTTTCTTTTCCTATTAAGGGGTGTGTTTGTAATTGAAAGGTAACCAGCTGTGCCTGCCAGTACACATTCAGAAGTTAAATATAGCTGCTCTGTTTCCACTCGCCTTTAGCAACATTGTTGCATGTTGGAATTAACACAACAGGTGAGGCTCCAGTGGATACAACAGAGTAAGTCCAGACACACACAGTCAGAGTGTTTCACCTCCAGTGCGTCCTGCTGGGATGGAAGGATTTGAATTAAGAACTCTATTTAAAAAGAGCAGAGTGAAACGTTTTATTCCTGTTAATTATGCTACAGGATGCATTCAAGGTCAGGAGCACATTACATTTAAAATTCACTTGAGACAAATGACTGTGCCCAACATTTCAGGCAACATTGAAATCTTCTTGTTGAAGTTCTATTTTTTTAGTAAACTTTACTGTCAACAAGTGTGCAAAATGTCAGGCAAATACAGAAATCATTTTGTTCAAGTAAAACATTTGCCCAGTAAGCTTTACAGCTAAAACACTTCCATTTCTACAGATGCTGAGTAGCAGTCAAATGAAGCATGAAGCTGTGCGCCTGAAGCACAATGGAATTAATTTCACAACAGCACCCAAGTTCAGGATTTACCAAGTACTTGCTTAAGTGATGCTGTGGGGCTCAAGGAGTTCTTCTTCAAAAGTGAGAAGTTCATAACCTAATATAGTGTATATATTTCTATCTTACAGATCTCAGCCAGTCAGGGTCTTGAGGAGAACCATAAAAACCACAAGAGGTTTGAAACGCGTCGGCAGATACCCTTGGGGAGTGCCTTTGAATTGAATCATCTGGCTAGTGGACAATCTCTTTTTTATATTTCTTTTTATTAAAACAAGGCATTAAGAAATACATTGGCGCATAGTACAGATGAGGGTCGTTCACAAATTCAACATATGGTACAGAAAATATTAGCGAGGGGGGTATGGAGCACAGATGTCAAGCAGATTCACATGTAAGGGTCATGGGGAAAGAGGAGTTTCAAAGACAACAGTTGCAGGTGGTACACAAATATTCCCTCTGTACTGATTCCAAGGACCCCAAACACTGTTCCACATTCGAGGGCGACCCCTCGCCAGATAAACAGTTTTTTCACGCAACATAGACCAATCCATACTTTCTTTCCATCCTTCTATTGTAGGCGGCCTTGCAGATCCCCACTGCTGTGCAATGTTCCGCTTAGCTATCATGGCCCCTAGAGTGACCCATCGAGTTTGTGCAGCATTCAGGTCTGTAGGCTCCCAAATATTCAATAGACATCTCCTAGCTTCCGGCAAAATAGTCACACCCGTTACTTCCTGCATAACATTATGGACTATGCCCCAGTAATCTATCATATATCGACATTCCCACAGGATATGAAGAAACGTTCCCAACTGACCACATCCACGCTTACACAGGCCTTCCTCCGTTAAACCCATTCTAATCAGACGTGGACCCGTGACATAAACCCTGTGCAGTATTTTCAACTAGACGAGCCTCAATCTCGCCAAAATCGCAACTCCCTTAGGGGAAGAAACTGCGGATTGCCAATCTTCATCGTCAATTTCAATACCCTCCTGCGTCCACTTGTTCCTTAAATCTGCTGAAAGATCTGCTCTATGATTTATCAATTTTTTATAAATGAGAGAAATGGTGCTATCAGGCAGATGCCCATCCAATATTCGGTCTTCCAATGGAGACGCCTCTGGTATCTCTTCCCCCTCGGGGAATACCGACCTCAATGCATGCCTCACTTGCGCATAGCGAAAATACTCCGTCCCACTCAGCTCATATTCAGTTTGTAATTCAGCAAACAACTTAACCCTTCCCTTCGCCCAAACATCGCCCATGGTAGTAATCGCTATCAACTCCCATTTGTCAAAACCCTTCGTATTCCATAACCTGCCCAAACTATCCGATCCAAATAAAGGTTGGTTAACCAAAGTCAAACGGTTTTTCCATCCCAATGAACAAGTAACATCGAGCCATATACGTACCGCCACTCTAGTCGGCCCCGTCAAACTTTTCTCTATTGATCTGGTATACAGCGCTCTGTTATAATTACCACCAGGGAGCAGCCATTTATCCATTGCATAACCCGGATCCGTATTGGACACGTAAGTACCATGGTTTATAGCTCCCAACTGTGATGCCCAGTAGTATCACTTAATATCAGGGAGGGCAATTCCTCCGTCGTACCATGGGAGCGTCAACTTAGCTAACGCTATACATGATCTGCCTTCCCAAAGCAGACTACGCGGCAATCCCTCCACTTCTCGAAAGTAACCAGCTGGTACCACATCCAAAGTGTTCTGGAGGGCATAAAGAAAACGGGGTAGAGACATCATTTTAAAGAGGGCCGCCCGTCCTAGCAGCGACAGCGGACGTTTCTTCCAGCCAGCTACATCGCTTTTCAGGCGAGCCAGTGGAGGGAGAAGGTTTTTATCATATCGAACTGTGGGATCCATTGAAATATAAATCCCGAGATATTTGAACCCATCCCAGGCATTCTGAATAGGACAGTTACGAGGCAGGATGGGGACATCACCACACAATACGTAAAGATAGGATTTTGTCCAGTTTATTTTCAATCCCGAATTCCTACCATAAGAGGCCTAAACATCGCAGACAACGTTAAGGGATTTCCTGGGAGAAGTCAGATAAAGTAATATGTCGTCAGCATATAAAGAGATCCGATCTTCAAACTGGGGGGACCAACGAATACCCTTGATTGAGGGCTCCCAACGGATCCAGGCCGCAAGAAGCTCAAGAGCCAGCGAAAACAGAAGGGGAGAGAGCGGACCTCCCTGTCTAGTGCCCCGCCTAAGACAAAATGGCGCCGAGACACGATTGTTCACAACAACCTGCGCAAGAGGCTCGGTATATAATAGACGTACCCAGCTAATGAACTCAGGACCAAAACCAAATTTAGCCAAAACAGCCCACAGATATGGCCATATCGAAGGCCATCGTCGCGTCTAGTGACGCTATTATGGCTGGTTCTCGCAAGGTATGCGCCTTGGCTAGAACCCTGTGCAATCGCCTTAGGTTCAAAGCCGTATTCCTATGCGGAATAAATCCAGATTGATCGGGATGTACCAGTTCACTAATAACCTTGATCAACCTATTGGACAACACTTTAGCCAATATCTTGGGTTCCAAATTCAGCAATGAGATCGGCCTGTACGAAGTGCAATTGGATCTCGGCTTCCCTTCCTTAGGTATCACCACTATCGAAGCCACTCTCTGGTCTTGGGGCAACACCCCACGTTCTTGAGCTTCCAAAAACATGTCTCTCAAATAGGGAGCAATCCTGTCCGGTCTAAGCTTGTATAACTCGATCGGGAGACCATCGGGACCCATTGTTTCCCAGAATTCAAAGAGCGCACCGCCAAAGCAATCTCATCCGCAGTAAGCTTACTATCCATGAGGTCGCGATCCTCCTCAGTCAAACATGGAAGTTGAATATCCCTCAGTAAGAATCTTCCTCCGGCCTATCTGAGACGGAGGTGTAAACGTTACGAAAATAATCAGCAAAACTATCCAATATCCCTTGTAGGTCATTTATACAATTCCCCTCTGTCGTCTCAATCTCAGGAACTACCAGGTCCACTCTATCCTTCCTGTCCAACCAAGCAATCAGTTTACCGGCCTTGTCCCCCACATCATATAAATGCCCTTGCTGCTCTTGGCTCAGGGCTCTCGCACTATCAGTGACTAGCGTCCTGTACTCAAGCTGCTTAAGTTGCAAAAAATGCAATCTAGCACGGGTCACGTCCTGCTCTATTTCCATTTCAATATTTGCTATTTCCGATTCAACTCTCACCACTTCTTCCTCTTTCTGTTTTTTAACTCCCGAAATCAGGGACAAGGCTTGACCTCTAATCACTGTCTTAAAGGCCTCCCACAGCGAGATGGACGAGGAAACCGAACCCTCATTTTCCTGAAAATAGTGTTCCAACGCTTTTAACAATTTCTTGCGAATGTTAGGATTACGCAAGTACCAAGGATTAATGAGGGCGATTCTACCACTCGAACCTTAGGTCATTTCAAATCTGATCCAGGGCGGCGAGTGATCCGAAATACCTCTAGCCAGATGCTTTACTTCAGTAATATACGACGCCTGGGCCGCCGGTACTGGACCGTAATCGATGCGAGAGAGACTACCATGAGCACCGGAGTGGAAGGTATACTGTCGCTGATTAGGATGGAACAATCTCCAGCTATCTACCAGACCCAGAGCCTCCAGGAAGTCAGGAAGCCATCTTTGTGCCCATTCTACATCACAGGGCGGAGACCTGTCCATGGTGCCGGAGACTACCGCATTGAAGTCTCCACCCAGAATCAACAACCCTCTGGGAAGGTCTAAAACAATCTTCCCCAATTCAGTATAGTTAGTGGTTTGCAGACCCAGGGGGACATAAATCGAGAATAAGGAGAGAGTATATCCCTCCCAATGTCCTGACACCGCTATATATCGACCCCTCTCATCTGCAATGATGGAGTCAACTACAAATGGGAGAGAATATCTAAGGAGGATCCCAACCCCCCGGGACCCCGAAGTAAATCCAGTATGTGCTACCAGCCGATAGCCCTTTCTATGTATAGCCTTACATGCATTCCCGACCAGATGAGTCTCCTGAAGTAGAACTACATCCGGGGAGTGTCTCTTGAGAAATTGTAAGACCACACTGCATTTGATTTTATCCCCCAGCCCATTCACATTCCAACTTAATACTCGCAACCCCCTACCCCCATCACAGAACATAAAAAAGGCCCAATCCCCGCACCATCAATAAGCAATCTTGGAATACAATGTCTTGCAAAAACACAAGAAACACTAAAACAAAACAAAAATTTAACACCCCTCCCTACCTCTCCACCAAACTTTCAGTTACGCTACCCCCCACCCTGCACCCCTGCTTACGACTATCAAGCCTCCCCAACTTGCAGTGTGCCTGTCACCCCAACATCTAAACTAAACTACAAAAAAGCTAAATATGAGGAGGAAAGAGACCTACCGACAGCCCGTTGACCCCCCTTGATTACTGTGCTAAAACATGTTATCGTAAAGAGTATAACCATAATCTGTTCCCTAATTTTCCTGAGTTCTCATGGTAACAGTACTTATTCTTGTTCTTGCGAACCCCCTCCTTCATCTCCATTCTGTCCTTGAGGTTCTTGTTGAGCAGTTAAATTGTCCAACCAGTCCGCTGCGATCTCCGGCTTGTCAAAGAAGTAAACTTTCTCATCATGTTCGATTCTCAGCTTGGCCGGGTACATCATGGCGTACTTGAGTCCCTTGTCACGAAGCTTCCGTTTATCCCCCATAAACCTCATTCTCTGCTTCTGTACTGCCTGCGTGAAGTCTGGAAAAAAACTGATGGATGAGTTTTCGTACTTCAAAGGGTCCCCAGATCTGGAGGCCTGGAGGATCGCATCTCTGTCCCTAAAATTAAATATTCTCGCTATCAAAGGTCGGGTTGGAACACCGACACGTGGTCTACCTCCGGGAATTCTGTGCGCTCTCTCAAAGGTAAAGAAATTGCTTAGTCCTTTGGGCCCAAGATGTTTGAGTACCAAATCTTCGACGAAGAGGCCCGCAGCCTGTCCCTCCGCCTTTTCCGGCACACCAATAATACGTACGTTGTTCCTCCGGGCTCGCCCTTCAAAGTCCTCCAGTCTACGGATAGCCAGGTCATTCGAGGCCGTCAGAGTCCGAACGTCCGATTGGAATTTCTTTTACATCATTCGTAAGACTAGCCGTCTTAATGTCCAGTGATTTCACTCTCTCACTCGTCTTCGTGAGGTCTGTCCGAATCAAATTGACCTCAATAGACACAGTGTCCAGTTTATGAGCCAGAGTCTCCATCTTCTGTCCGAGAGAGGACTTGATCCCATCAACGGCGACCAAAACGTCTTGTAATGTCGGCTCCGCTTCCAGGACAGAGGTTTCTTTTAGTCCTTCTTGTGATTTTCCCAGTCCACTCGGCGGCCCTCTCGTTTGCTCATACCGGTCCATGTTGTTAGATTGGATATATCTTCCCCCTCTAACGGCTTTAGATTGTCATTTATCCCCCTCCGGCTTGGTCTCCATTTTGGGACAATCCAATGTTCGTCATCCAGCTCGGGGCGACAGTGCTCGATAGTCGTTGTTGTTAGACCAGTATCAAGCCCCTTGCTGTCGACTCTGTAGGATAGCGTGTTAGACCTCTGTAGTTCTGTACTATCCAGTAATCGGCAAGGAGCACAGGCCGCGGCACCCTCACTGGGGCGACACGCAGCCAAAATCCTCGATTCGATTTCTGAGGTCTGCTGTCTGTTGAAGTGGCACCACTGTCGCCAACCAGGGTCTCAGATGATCTGGAGTGGACCCAAGAGGAGTCTCAGAGAGTTCCAGGCAAAATCGAAAGTGAAACCACATGAAGTTGTGAGGCCGGGAGAATAACTTCCGGTACCAAAAGCAGTTGTTGTTGCACTACCACTTGGGCACAGTGCCAACTCAAACACCGGACATCCGAAAGAAACAGGCCTCAAACTTTCCGATTCTGCAACTCTGGCTTCCGGGGAACGTTCGGGACGCGGTTTTCAGTTTCCGATACTCCTTCGGTTCCGCTGCAGGAAGCACTCCAAAGTAAACAGGATAAACGACAAGATATATTCGGGGGGGCTACGAGGGTCTCGGGAGCCCTAAGCTCACGCCGCCATCTTGGATGCGCGCGAAGCTCCTCCTCTGCTAGTGGACAATCTCAATGAACTTTTACTGATCCTACTATAACCAATCAGCTTTGGAACTCCCAAGAAAGATTAGTAAATAGAGGTTCACATTATAGAGAATGATAGTGATGGTTACCTCTGTTCAATGTCAAAATGTATTGACTGGAATTCTTTAATGCACTAATATGTTCCTTTAAAGCACATTCAAGTTTGGTGTTTTATGTATATTGATTTTTATATTTGTGTAACGGTTCAGATCCGAGCAGCCTTGTATAGGGCTGTGGGGTGAATAATGTATTTGGAAAATGTTTAAGTGGGTAAGTGGTCCCTTTTAATTAATGAAAACCTATTAGAAGTGTTGAAATGCTAATGGAATATATGTGATTAAATGCACAGGCCAAGATGAATACACTTTCTTGTCCTTGATTCCAAAAAGAAGTGGGTTAATAAATTACAGTTAGATCCTGCTTGTGTTCAGAATTATTAGTGGCCTAACTGGGTAGAGGCCCAACCCCTTTGTACATAACTTTCAAAAAGTGGAATTTTTAAAATTATAATTTAACATCTGATCTCACTATTAAAGAGGACTTTAAATTACAAATCAAAATTGTGTAACAAGTATTTTTCTAGCTGCTACCAATCCGAATTTAGCATTTAATAAATGTACCATGGTTCCGCTATTCAGCAGTCAGCTTGGCTACAGAGAAATTTGTTTGGGGGATATTTCAATGTAAGAATATGTCCAACATTATTTTCTACATCCCCTACTTTTACATCTCTGCTCCCTGCACTTGTTGGCAGTGAGGTCTACATATGGGTGGCGTATTAATATTTAAAAGGAACTTTTAAGCCTGTCAAAAGGGGTATTCAGACAGGTCAAATGTGTAGTTTGAAAACTGCCACAGGAAGGTTACCTATGTGTAGCTACCAGGCTGCGCACAACTGTAGTCTCTTCCGTGCAGCCTGCACCCTTGTGTACACTCATTGGCACACATATTCACATTTACCCAGGCAAGTGCTCATGTACGAGCTATGTCGCAGTGGCTTTATCCCAAAAGGCTGACACTGATAGAAAACACTTGTAGTCCAGTTTACTTTCTGCCAAAACATAGCTCTTGAAAGCAGGTACTTGACTGCACAGGGGCTTTAGGCTCTCAAAAGCAATTCTATTGATTGCCCCTAGGATATAAGAATAGCCTGGGGGTGTTTTTCGCCTGTGTAACACAACTGCAACAAGATTTTGATGACCAAGTATTGCCCTATGTTGACATATACCTAACGGATGATGCCTTAACAACACACTTGACCAAAGTGGGTCGCATCATTTTTGGATTTGCTGACATGGGCTGCAAACTAAATAAAACAAAATCAAAGATAGCCTATTTCGGTGTCCTGTTCTTGGGAACCAAGCTGTCAAGTGAAGGCAAAAGCCTTGCAACACAGGGGTGTGGAATTTAATAAAATATCTACTTGTCCATGGGGCAGGTTGCTTCATAAATCTACTTGTTCTGTAACAAAATCAACTTGTCCCTTTTGTGCCATGTAATGCGATGACAAATTTTGACAGCAATCTCCTTATATAAGAGCTCTGAAGTAGCCTCTTTGATCATGTCAGGGCTCCTTCCCTAGTATGGTTTGAATACTAGCAATTCCTTTATGTTGCCACGTTTCCGCAGCTCTACATACTGGGGCTGAAGGTAATGGTAAGCAAAAGTTTCTGGGTTGGAATGCCCTTTTGAGTCTGTGCAAGCCTACTAACTTGTATGTCTTAAGGCTTTTCTCCAACATAGCTCTGATCTTTTTCCCTACTGAGAAAGGTTGGAAATTTACTGCTGACAATGGCAGGCATAAAACTTCTTCCAGGGTTGGGGAAAAAGTGGTTGGAGGGAAAGTGAACTTGCAAACACTCTTATTTTCGCATGGGCAAATCTACACCTGCATATTTGCTCATGCTAAAATGCAGTTCAGTACTATTTCTTGGCCTACTTCTGCAAAGTCTTGTGAATTTTATGAAAGCTGTATATCTGCATTTAATGCAAGAACATGAGTGCACTTTTTGAGACTTTGTTTAATAATTGGGCCCCTAATTAGGTCTGGTGCTAACCACTACCTTTTGTGTTTATTAAAATTTTATTTCTCTCTCTGTCTATCGGCTAGCTTCACTGTGAGTGGCAGCATTCTGAATTTTCACAAGAAGCTTACTGACAGTCGTTTTGTTCAGTGCCAGGAATTACCGTGGACATTTTTTCATTTTACGACCAAAACAATTTTTGCTTTTTCAAATGTTTGTCATAATTGTGAGGGCCAGGCAGCTCCCACACCAATATGGTTTTACAGAAACCATGCCAGAACAAGTCACGCACTTGACAAACCAAAAGGCTGCCTAACAATGTCAGCCCTATTGGCTTTACCAATGCTTGTTTATTTTTGTAATGCTGCTAAGAAATGGTACCTGACATTTTACAGTAGTTTAGCTAAATGTTTTTGCATTTTTTTGTGAACATTTTATTTTGAAAGCAAAGAATCATCCATCTTGGTTTCAAGCTTCTGCAAATATTTGCATCTAATCAGAAAGCATTCTGGGAGCATTATACATAGCCTAATATTGCTAAATATTAAAAACGTGTGTACACATTTTTACACTGCAACTACTGTCAGTAGTGGTGCAGTCTGAGCTTACAACATTTACTTGGAGCACTCACCCTAATAATAAAAGCTTTACATTAATGAACCATACATACAAGTATGATCAGCATTAGCACAGACACAACCATTACCTTAACTGCAGGCAATGCCTTTCCCTTATCCATAATGTTGTACTGTAAACTGTCAGCCAAAGGGTTTGTTCTGTAGTGGGTTGGACCTACTTGCCCCAAGAACAAAATTCACATAAAAACTTGTTGCCCCTGACCCCAAGCAATATGTCCCGGGCGTCGGGCTATAGGAATTCCACATCCCTGCAACACAGTTCTTAGAGAAGTGTGCGCATTTACAACCTCCCAACACTTTGAAAGGACTCCAATCAATGTTGAGTTTTATCATTTTGGCAGAACTTACGTACCAAATTACGCACAACGGGTAAAACCGGTTTATGACTTGATTCGTTCAGAATTTTCAAGCATACACTGTACATCGGAGCACACACTGATAAATCTAATTGTGGATACTTTAGGATACACATATGTTACATTCAGTGAACAAGGCACTGTACCAATTGCATATAAATCAGATTTATATACAAATGCAGAAATGCGTTTTGCACCCATAGAAAAGATCCTGACGGCGGTAGAGACAGCTGTAGTGAAAGAAAGATCACTGGCTCAGGGGAAACAAATAATTGTCATGACCCCGATTCCAGCATTAGAGGATGTTACAAAAGTCTGAGTTCCTAACACAAAAGCTTTGCATCCAAGATGGATACAATAGGAAAACTCACTCACAGCAACAGATGTAGATTACATATTTGTACTGCCCAATGAAATAATGCCATTATATCAGTATGATTTTCTAATCTACCCTTATGGTTCTGCTCAGCCTGCCATAGGGGCAAAACACCAAGGGCCATATGCAGGTAGCCCAATACCGGTCGGTAACGGCCGAAATTACCGAATTTCGGCCTTTACCGACCGGTATTTAGGGTTTGAGATGTAGGAGGCAGGTTTAAGGATTCGGTAATTACCGATTCCTTAAGGAATCAGTAAAATACCAATTCCTTATTTTAAGGAAACGGTAATTACCAAATCCAAAAAGCTATGTAGGAGGCACTCAAGTGAGTGCCTTCTTGCATTCAGGATTCGTTATTTACCACCAACTACAAGTTGGTGGTAAATAACGAAAACCTTTAAAAAATCAAATTTGTGCTTTTTTAAAAGTGCCATGTGGCAGACATACATGCCCTTAGGGCATGTATGTGTGCCACATGTGCACACATGCAGGATTCAGAGGTGCAACAGGGTGTCAATGGGACACCCTGCTACCCTTGAATATGTGCCCCCTATTACTGATTTGGTATTTACCGAATCAGTAATAATGAATGGCTTCCAATTCATTCCTATGGGCCACCAAGCCCATAGGAATGAATGGGAATTACCGAATCGGTAAATACCAATTCTTAAATACCGAATCGTACCAATTCGGTAATATTTACCGAATTATTTCCTACATACCATTTACCGATTCTGAAATACAGAATCTGTAAAATTCTGTATTTTAGAATCAGTAAATCTTGATTATCTACATATGGCCCCAATACTCTTCTGCCTGTGCAGCGGTAACGAGTAAAATGAGGGGTACAGAATTCCTCCCCCATAAATCATACACACAGTCACTTGGTAATTTCACTGCACAGCTGGCTGAACTGAAAGCTCTAATTTTGTCACTTCAGAATGAAGATACAGAGTTCCCCACACTTTTAGGGGCCGATTATGATTTTGCTAGGAAGGCCTCCAGACGGGTTCCGGAACAAGCAAATCCTATTCGGAGCCTATGTTTCCGACTGAGTCGTCCCCAGTTCCGAACGACCAAGTACGATGCGAAGATCTTGTCCGCGTTGACCAAATCGTTTCTGAACCAGATCCTGTCCGTCCCACTCGTTTGGAGCTGAATCGTGCCAGGCATTGGAGCCGGATTCCGAAGGAGCGAGTACGATGCACCATTCGGACAGCTGTATTGAGTCAGTCTCAGCAAGTCAAAACGGCTGTCAGATTCGGACTTCAGGGGGGGGCGTAGCATGCCCTTCTTTACCCTGAGCCCTCCTAATCAGTCATGAGGGGGTGCGCATGGGTCCCCCTGATCCAAGCATGCACAGTGTGGCTTGCAATATGGGGTTTCCACCACAGGGTGTATGTTTTTCCCCACTCATCCCTTTTTTGATATGGGAGCCTGTGTACATGTTGCTACACAGGCCCCCATGGAGTTCAATGGGAGTCCGAGCGAACCGAGTCCGTCAGCATACGGCTGCATCATACTAGTTCGGTCGGACTTGCACAGCTCGGTTCGCTAGGAAAGCCCTCCGGATCAGAGTCATACAAAGGGCTTTCCTAGCGAGATCATATTCGGCTCCTTAGTGTTCGATTCATATTATTGTGTCCAGTCTTACAATGAGTATTTACACTAGTGAAGCCAGAACAAATACAGAGGCTACAAAGGGTACAGGATAAAGTATAGGCTGCTTTGGGGACAAGTGGCTAAGATTAAACCTAGCTTGCCACAGGCTCACATCATACACACACTGAGCCACCAACGTGTAGAAATACACATTGCAGGGAATTCAATGGCTGACAAAGCTGCATAAATAATTGTGCAGACGGCTGTCAATGCTGCTCCCAATGGCACCTTCTAACCTTAAGGTTTTCCACCAAAATAGTCCCACCAGTTGAGGGTGCAAAATATTCCATTTGCTCATATTCCTGGAGTGGGGAATGGAGTAATACCTAATTCAGATCACAGATTAGGACTGATCCTAAAAGCATCTAGGGTCTAGCATCTGCTCACGCAGGGGTGGCAGGTACAATTTTGCCATTTTAACAATGCTACTGATGGCAAGGTTTCTCCGGAAAGGCATTAACATTGTTATCTTCCTTTCTTGAGGATAGGATACAATTGGTGGCCTTGGAGTAATTGACCTCTTCATCTTTCACATTTCCCTGTGGAGATCCTCCGAGTTCTTCCTTAAGTCCCACCCTTTTAAATGTTTATGTCTTGGAACTGGCATTCCTTATTAGATCTTTTGGGATGGCACTAACATCATACGCAGATGATACCCAAATTGTGGTTACCTTTATCAAAAACACCTCACCACCAGTAAACAGGTTTAGGGACTGTATGACAGCAGTTACCTCCTGGATGATTTCCCATTGTCTTAAATTAAACTCCGGGAAAACGGAGGTGATTCTATTTGGTAAATTCTCCCCCTCATGGTCACAAATTTGGTGGCCAAATGATTTAGGGTCAGCACCTGTCCTGGTTCCCAAAGTGAAAAAACTGGGTGTGATTATAGATCAGAAACTTGACTTTGAAGCTCAGGTTAAATCCGTGTCATCTTTCAGTTTTTTCATTCTAAAAGCCATAAAAAAAATCTTACCAATGATCCCCACAGAAAGCAGAACTACGGTGGTTACATCGTCAATCCTCTCCAGATTAGATTACTGTAACAGGCTATATCTCGGCATACCTATTAAACAACTCCAAAGGCTCCAAATGATCCAAAATGTGGCCGCCGGACTTCTTTTGGGGATTCCCAAATTCCAGTCTGTGGTATTCATCTCCAAAGATTGCATTGGCTGGCAATAATAAAACGGATCAAGTTCAAAACTCTGTGCAGTACATACAAGGCACTCCAAGGGGCCGGCCCTCAGTTCCTAAGATGTTCACTGCACTTGTACTCCCCAAACAGATGTCTGAGATCACAAGGAGCCAAAGTGATACTTTCACAGAGATTTTTAAGTCTTACTGGGGCAGCAGAAGATTCATGGTGGGAGCTACCACACTTTGGAACTCCCTCCCGTTTAGCATCAGAAATCTTCCCTCTCTGACACTGTTCAGGAAAGCCATTAAAACCTGGCTGTTCACTGATTAAACCCTTATGCCTGCTTCCCGGTTTGCTAGCGCCAAGACACCTTTTGGTAATTGTGTGCTGTATAAATTTATAACATACAAACAAGCTAAAGACTACGGCCAGATGCATCCAAAAAATCTTATGTAAAAAGGAACCTCTGGACTGACCTATCTAATTTCAACAAGTTGGTATAACTCAAACCATTTTCTTAACAGGACACAGCAACTTTTTTCGAAAAAATACCAAAAAATTGCTTTTTGAAATGAACTATAAACTAAAAAGAAATAAATGATAAACAAAGCCTATATACTGTCTGTTGCATATATTGATATAGTTTTGCTGTGTCCTGTTAAGAAAATGGTTTGAGTTATACCAACTTGTTGAAATTAGATAGGTCAGTCCAGAGGTTCCTTTTTACGTATTTTTCAGGTTCTTTCCCCCTCCTCTAGACCTAAAAGAAATTAATATTGGGGGTACCCTTAGCTATTATTATGTCAAAAAAATCTTATGACATTCCGTAATTGCAAAACTTTGTGATTTGCAATTTGGGAATCACCAAAACTGCATGCATGAAAGTGTGCAGTACACTTTCTGCGATTCCTAAGAGGTCGTAAATGACCTACCGCATAAATATTACAGAGGTGAGTCGCAATTTGCGACATCCTAGGAATCGCAACAATCACAGGGATGGTGGCCTGCTGAGATCAGCAGACCACCATATCTGTGATTGCTTTTAAATAAAGCAATAATTTTTATTTGTAAAGCCGCACGTTTTCCTTAAAGGAAAACGAGATGCTTTAGAAAAAGAAAAATGAAAAGCTTTCTTTTCATTTTTTAAGAGCAGGCATGGTCTCTGGACCACTGCTTGCTCTTAAAAATGCTTTTACAAACATTCACAAAGGGGAAGGGTTTGCGCATATCTTACCACCTACTTGAAGTAGGTGATAATAAGAGAATGTTTTTGCGGCCACAATCACGGTCACAAACCATTACTGCATATTTACTATTTGGAAGGGACGCCCTAAACACGCCCCTTCCAAATAGAGAATCACAAACCCATTTTGCGATTCGGTAACAGGTTACCGAATCATAAAATTGGGTTTGATGCTTCGCAAAAGCATTTTTTGCAACCTCAATCAGGCCGTGAGGAGAAAAATGCTTGATGCAATTGGCCCTATGTCCTTAATCATTTGCCAGCTGATAAAAGTTTCCACCACAGCTCGTCCACCACAGACACCTCTTTTAATCTCAAACAAGCTTCTGGCTTGTGTTTAACAGTACCACTGCGGACCCTTTCACTAAGATAGGTCCAACAAGTACATCATGTTAGCAGTGGATTCCTACTCTTGGGTCCTATGGGTATGGTCACAGTGATCAGCTGATGCTCAAACTGTTATAAAAAACTTGCAAGTCTTTTTCAGCACATATGTAGTAGCCACATTCCATTTGGACCAGGGTCTAGCATTTGCCTTAAGGGCTTATAGAGACACCATGGGAAAATTGGGTGTGAATGTGCATTACTCCTCCCCCTACCATCCCGAGTAAAACGTGGTAGTGGAGATGAAAAACCATTACCTAAAGCAATCTTTAACAACTAGAGTACTAGGTTAAGGTCACAGTTTGGTCCACCACCTGAAAGGGGTACAGAGAGCCTTAAACAATCTGCCTAGCAGATCCTTGGGTGGGCAGCCTCCCTATGAAGACCTGTTCGGGTTTAAGATGTGGGTTCTAGAACTTGACAGTCCAAGTACAGTGGCAGTGGAAATGCTTTTTGATATCAGCAAATGTTTGGATGTTTTAGAGACTCTGAACAACTTCAGAAACACTCAGAGCAACGTTAAACAGAAACGTTCCACCACTGGTGAAGTGAAGGAAGCACCAGCAACTTCTGGTTGGATTCCAGAGATCAGAGATCTAGTACGAGAGAAAATAATCAGCAAAAATTAATTTTGGCCATTTCACCTGTGCCTGTCCTGGCTGAGGGAAGTTACCAGAACTGTACTTTTACTGCTCTTGCCGGTGGCAACACAAGAGATTTGTGTCTATCAATCTCATCAAATCAGATCATGGTTCCGGCTCTATATAATAGGCCTTGAGGGCTCCTGGGTAGTTACCTGCCTCCTCTCACTACCTTACAGGAAGTCCTGTTACAAGCTTTAACCAACAATAACATTTCTTCTACCCCGCTGGGGACAGCTAACACTGTGGTGTCACTACTTCCAGTTACATCAGCAAGTACTATACATGTATGACTACACAGAATTCAACTCTGCAAGCAGACAATGATAATATCTAAAATGTACCGCCATTGGAGTCAGCTACCAGTTCTACACAGATTCACAAGCCTCCCAAATTTGTACAGCCTCTGGGTTTTTAGTCGACTTTGATGACTTCTCTTTGGATTTGTCGTACCCACCTCTACAAAGAGGACCACATGAACTTTTTGCTTGACTTAAAAAGAGATATCATATCCTTCTGTGGATATATATTTGGATTGCAAATTCATTACTTTTCCTCTTCATTTGGTTTGGTTTTGTGACTGTCTTTTTCTTACTACTGAGTGGGCACTATCTCCCAGAATGCTCTGCTGGTCAACTGGTAAATGAGATTTTGAAGCCTCATTCTTTATCATACAAAGGGCGAAGAGACACTTCCCGTGGGAACATTTCAGCCGTTCTGGTTCCTGATGGAATTGTTTGTGATAAGGTACCCTATGATATATTTGGACTGACAGAAACCTTACAAGTTCCATATGTTTTAGGGTTTCTTTAAATGTTGTAATCACTCCTAGTACTATCAATGATGATTGGGACATTAACAGAGTACATGAAATGTTTGCCCACTTAGAGCATTACACAATATTCCATATTGAAGAAATGTATGATGGTATATCCAATTATGAGGAAATGTTTTGTTTTCACCATTATGGTCCCTATTATTTATACAAAGCAAGTACTCCACGTGCAGTATTTAATTGTATTGGAACATTGCCCAACACAACCACAGGGTAGCTCAAAGACATTTGCACAGAAGTTTGCATATTTTTCTGGTCACAACCCAGTAGACCCAGTGTCATAATATTATAAACTTAAACCTTCCCCGGCAAAGGAAAATATGCTCACTGACACCAAATGAATTTATTCTGCATCTATCATTACCCAGTTTTCAACACAAGGGTATGACTTTTGAAAAGACAATATTGGTTTAAAATCTATATGGGGACGGGGCGTGGCATGGTCAGCCAACATGGCGGACACAGCTTGAACAAGCTCCGCGCGTCCACCTCTTTAATCCACCGTAACTCCTCCTAATATCTACTTGATGCAGCCCATCCGTAGCCCTAAGGACGAGTACTCTAACTGGTACACCCAGCGCGGTGCTGACACCTGTTCACCAGTGTAAGATCGAGGTAGAAGCCGGAGCTGTGCTGGACGCAGCGTGGACTGGGCCTGAAGACGCCAGCCTGCTACCCGATCCCTGAGGGGGTGCAGCCGGGACCTGAGCTGTGGACCACGGCCTGCTGTGAGGAGAGTGGAAATGCTGGGGAGGCTAGGGTGGATACGGTGGTTGTGCTGACTTCTAGCCCCTGCTGGGGCATGTTGGGTGGCTGTTTCTGCCTCTGGCCGTGGGCTGGGTCACGGGGGTGCCCTGACGGCCCTTTACAGCTCACGGCGGGGGGGTACAGGGTTCGTTCGGGCCCGGGCTCTGGTGGGTGGGGGGATAGTCATCCTGTGCATCCTACGGTGGGGGCAGGTTGGCACAGCACACCGTGGAGCCTCTCTGGTGCTCTCTGAGCTTACATCCTCCCTTGGGTGGGGCACACAGGGACCCGGCACGGAGGATTCGCCATCTGGGCATGCAGTATAATGGCCCCACAATTGATTACTGATGAAGCGCATTGCACGTTCTCTGTGGTCGGTGAGGACAAGGTGGACCTGGGCCATACGCTCAAGTCTAGACCTGGATTCAAGAGGTACTCTGACACCCATTTGGTGCCCTGTGGGCCATCGTGGACTAGTTTTGGGCCCCATCCAGACTGCATTGAATGTATCTGGCTGCTGAAGCAGGGCTGCACTTCTAGGGCCGAGGTGTGGAGCAATACCCTCGAGCAGATTAGTGGGGAGACGCAGTAGGACCCCAAAATGCAACGTGCAGACGTAGGACATACATACAATACAGCCCTGCAGCACGGGGACAGTTGGAGGCATGGGGCATGCTGGTGGTCCAGCGAGCTAGGTCCAGATAGAAGGGCCTGCTTGGCTCTCTGCGGCGGCTGGGCTAAGCCCGGTGCGGCTTGTGGCCTGGAAGTAGGGGGTTTCCGAGAGGAACAGCTCGCGGCACACTCCCTGGTGACCCCCAGAGGGGCGTATTGGTCTCATTGCAACTCTAAGTGCCACGCAGATTAATGAATGGTGTCCCCCAGCTCAGTCGAGGTACCTCATTTACAGAACGCAATGGGGAAAGATAAGCCAGGTGCTGCGGGTCCGAAACAGAGTACACTGGACCAATAAGCTACGACAGTGAGCGGAGGATCCGTGCCTGGCCCAGTACCAGATAATGAGGCTTCCTTAGCGGCCATTACAGATGCCAGAGTCACACTTGAGGCCAAGATTGGCGCAATTGGCACCGATGTCTCCTTCCTGCGCTATGACCTGTGGAAAGCTGCTGATAACATTACAGAAGCTGAAACACGGGCGTCCCCCGTGGAGGAAAATGTGACAACCCTACAGCAGTGCTTCAATAAACTAACAGTAATTTCTCAAGAACTTGCATCCCCGGTTGAAGACGCGGGAGGCCGTGCTAGTCGCAATTATCTCCGATTTGTTGGTTTCCCGGAGGATTGCGAGGGCTTGATGAATCGCTTCCTCACCTCATGGCTCAAAGATTTTCTGCCTTCCGATATGCCCTTTATGTGCTTTGTCGTCGAGAGGGCCCACCAGGCACTTACGAGGAAACCATCCCCTGGGGAGACTCCAAGGCCGGTCATCCCCAAGCTGCTTAGCTACGCAGACAGGGGCGCAGTACTACAGTTTCCTCGGTCACATAAGGATAAACTTATCTTCGACTTAAGGCCTATAATGATTTTCCCAGATTACACCCGTCTAGTAAAACAGTAGAAAGAGTCCTTCACAGCAGCAAAACGGAGACTGCGGATCTTAATATCTCATACATTCTGCTTTACCCTGCCAGGCTCCGTGTTGTGTATAACTCTACGACCCATTTTTTTGATTCGCCTGAAGCAGTTTTCGCCTGGTCTGATGAAAGAGCCCATTTGAAATGCATTCACCGCCACCACTTGAGTCCTCCAAGAGCTCGCAGCGAAACAGATTTCGTAGGACGAAATCAAAGAGACAACATCACTCCGGGTCAGACCGGCGCTCCTTCAGTCCTGAGCGTGCATCCTGATCACTCCACGGCCTGTGAATCTTCTTTCTTGCTCGTATCAAAATGCAACTTGGTTGGAACCAATCGTCTACTGTGCACCAAGTAGAGGTAGACATTGTACATTGTGGCTGACCTCACACAGAAACTTGTACCCCAATGTTAATGTTCTATGGGAATGTTGGGATCCATTGGCAGGAGAGCCCTGGGATCTCCAGTTGGAGTCCAGGGGTGTTCCGTACCGCGACAGATGCTCCTAGTTCATGGCAGTATCGTGGGGAGGGGGGACGGAAGGGGGGGGTTAATTGAGTTTCAAGGTTTGTTGTTTTCAGTTTTCTTTCATATGCAAACACTCATTCCAGCCTTCATTAGGCAGGCCAGCATCTTTAGACCCAAAATCGCCGAATGGCCACACAGCAAATTGCCTCTCCTGCGGGTGACCTAACTGTAGTAACGTAGAACGTTAGTGGGCTGCTTAGTAAAATCAAGCGGGGCAGTCCTTTGCAAGCTAAATGATATGGTGCCAACATTCTTCTTCTGCGAGAGACTCATCTCTTGGGCAACAAGGCTCCCTGCTTAGCCAGGTTTGAGTTTCAGCAGGTCTATCATGCGGGTTTCACTAGGGGCTCCTAAGGAACAGCTATCCTCATTCATCGACGCGTCCCCTTCATTCATAGTAAACACTGGGTAGATCCCGGGGGTAGATATGTCCTTCTGTCAGGCACACTCTATGGGGAACCACTTAACATAGGTAGTGTATACGCACCCCCGCCTTTAGGGAACACGTTTGTCGAGAGCTTTACTCGTCAGTGGAGTGATCTTCTAGAGGGCCGGTCTCTCTTGGTAGGTGATTAGAATGATACTGTGTCATCACTTGATAGGCGACGGGGATCAGGTGCACATCCTTCCGCCGTGGATGTCACTGCTGGCCAATGCAATCAGATGGGTTGATATATGGCGTGAATATCATCCCGCTGAAATAGGCTACATATACATGTCTATGGTTCACGGTTCCTTGTCTCGTTTAGATTACATGTTCACACCACAAAATTATATCCATAGGTTTTCTCAGATTTCTCATCATTCCAGAGGGCTGTCCGATCATTCCCCAGTCATAGTGACACTACTCTTGAACTTTCAAAAGATCCCCTCCGGTGGCAAATATCCCCATGGCATCTTCAAGATCCGAATTATCAAGAGTGTCTGAACACGACGATCCAGGAGTCCCTCCGGTAAGCCTTGAAAACCACATTAGAGGGGTAAATATCAGTTACTGGACGAATGACAAACGTAAACGCTCCACTCAGCGGACAGAATTGGAAACCCAGTGCGCATCCCTTGAGGCACATTACACGCAGGCTCCTAGCCCAACCATTCAGTGTAACCTATCCCTCACGCACCAACAGCTACACCAACATTTTATAGAGGTGGCGAAAGAGATCTGATTGGTGTCTCAACACCGGATATACCAGTGGGGGGATAAATCAAGCAAAATGTAACACAGGCTCTGTAAATCACAGCGCGCCCCGGCCACGGTTCCAATCATTAGAGTTCGCAATGGCGTCTTACGCTCATCACCCAGGAAGTCATCACAGAATTTGTGCATCACTTCTCCACATTATACACCCAGAGGGAGCAGCTCTCAGAGAACCGCATAGCTGAGTTCCTTTGGGATATTCCCCCCGACTAACAAACCAATGCACAAGTTATTTACCTTTGGTAACAATATATCTGTAAGAAACATTAGTTAGTGTTAGATTCCTTATCTTAGAATATCCCCAGGCGTCAGACTGGATCCATAAAGTTTTCGTCAGCAGTACCCCTGCGAGCCGCTAGGCGTCGTTTGCGGCTCCGCGTCTGTCGTCGGCGTCGTGATCGCCGGGATGATGTCGTCGGAGTACTTAGACGCCGCCCTCACGCGCTGACTTCAGTTCTGTACATAGCATTCCATGCCAGTAACGCAGAGCCATGATAGAAACCGACACTGGTGCCATGAAACTAGGGCCCTGAAAGGGATGTCCTTAACCCTAGATATCGGTTCGCAGAACGGGGAGGATGGGTGGGGCGGTAAGGAATCTAACACTAACTAATGTTTCTTACAGATATATCATTATCAAAGGTAAGTAACGTGTGCATCACGTTAGTGTTAGATTTATTACCTTAGAATAGAAACCCTAGCAATACCAACCCCGGTGGTGGGTCTGCGAACTAAGATCACACCAGAAAGTCCTGGAGAACAGGACAGCCGAAAAGCCATCTCTCCGGACTTGGCCGTCCAGGCAGTAGTGCCTAGCAAACATGTGCAACGAGGCCCATGTAGCTGCCTGACAGATGTCCTGCAAGGGGACTCCCCGACCCCTCAGCCCAACAGGATGCTCCTTTTTCGCCAAGGAGTAGCAAACCTTGATGCACAAGACGACCCACCAAGAGATGGTTTGTGTGTGCACCGCCCGTCCCTTCTTCGCGCCCACGTAACCAACCAACAAAGAGCTGGACATCCAGCCGGAACTGGCGTGTGCGGTCCAGATAGAAAGAGAGCGCACGTTTTGGGTCCAGACGGTGGAGTCTCTCTTCCTCTTTCGAGGGATGCGGAGGCGGAAAGAAGGAGGGCAAGGTGATAGACTGCCCGATGTGGAAGGCTGTGACTACCTTGGGCAGGAAAGAGGGACACGTTCTTAAAACAACCTTATCCGGAAGTACAGAAAGGAAAGGAGGTTTAGAAGAAAGAGCCTGGAGCTCACTCACTGTCCTGGCAGAGGTGATGGCAACCAGGAATGCAGTCTTAAGAGTAAAAAAGCCGAAGAGGACAATTGTGAAGTGGCTTGAAAGGAGCGCACATCAAAAAAGTCAGAACAAGGTTCAAGTCCCACTGAGGCATCACGAATGGAACAGGAGGAAACATGTGAGTGATGCCCTTCAAGAATCTATTTATAACCAGGGACTTGAAAAGAGAAGGCTGATCAGGAAGCCTTAAAAAGGCCAAAATGGCAGAGGGGTAGCCCTTGATAGTGCCAAGATCAGAGCCCTGCTGGGCAAGAGAAAGAGGAGAACCTCTGAAAGAGGGGCAGAAAGGGGATCCACAGCCTTTGCTGTGCACCATGCCACAAATGTATTCTACCTGCAGTCGTATACCGTTTTTGTGGTGGGACGCCTGGCTGCCAGAATCACATCACAGACTTCAGGAGGCAAGTCAAATGGCCTCAACATTCACCGCTCAATCTCCACGCATGGAGGTGGAGACTGGACAGGTTCGGGTGGACGACCGTCCCCTGCTGCTGCGTCAGAAGGTCCTCCTGAAGAGGCAGACGAATAGGGGGATCGACTGACATGCTGAGTAGCTCGGGATACCAGTATCTTCGGGCCCAGTTCGGAGCCACAAGGATGACTTGGGCCCAGTCTCGCCTGATCATCTTCAGCACTCTGGGCAGAAGTGGTATAGGTGGAAGGTGTACAACAGACCACAGATCCACTCGCGCCGAAAAGCGTCTCCGAGCGAGTCCCGCCTTGGAAATTCCAACGCGCAGAACTGATGATATTGCGCGTTCTCTTCGGTGGCGAATAGATCTAACCAAGGCTCTCCCCACTGCTGAAAGAGACCTTGCGCCACGTCCGAGTTCAGACGCCATTTGTGATCCATCATGCACCTGTGGCTGAGTTCGTCCGCCCTGGCATTCGGGGAACCTGCCAGGTGTTGAACCACCAGGGTGATGCCCTGGTGTTCCAGTCATGTCCAGAGGCGCAGAGCCTCCTGACAGAGGGTCCACAACCCCACCCCGCCCTGTTTGTTGCAGTACCACATTGCGGTGGTGTTGTCCGTGAACACCTGCACTACACTTCCCCGGACAGAGGGAAGGAATGCCTTCAGTGCAAGACGAATCGCTCGCAGCTCCAGAACGTTGATATGGAGCCGGGACTCCGCCGGAGACCAGAGGCCTCTGGTCTCCCTCTCTCCCATGTTCCCCCCCATCCCAGGAGGGATGCATCTGTCACTACTACGTGCTCCGGTTGGGGAAGGTAGAGAGATCTGTGAGCCACCCCTGCAACTGGCTCGCAGTGCCCTCCGAGATCAGGACTTGGTCGGACAGGTTGCCCTGATGCTGTGCCCACTGAAACTTCAGGCCCCACTGCAGAGCCCGCATCAGCCACCTGGCATGATGCTCAAGAAGGATGCAGGAGGCCATCAGCCCCAGGAGCCGCAGCGTCAACCTGACTGAGACTCTGGATAAAGGCTGAAAAATCGGAATCAGAGCCTGAATATCCCGAACCTGCTGTTCGGGGGATAAACCTGAAACTGCGCTGAGTCCAGAACTGCTCCGATGAAAAGGAGCTTCTGAGAGGGGCACAGGTGTGACTTCGGCACGTTGATGGAGAACACCAGCGAGTGCAGGAGGTCAGCCGTAGTCTGGAGGTGGTAGAGGACTGTCTGGGGTGAGCCCGCCTTCAACAACCAATCGTCGAGATGGGGGAAGACTGAAACCCCTAATCTGCACAGATGAGCAGCGACCACCGCCATCACTTTCGTGATTACCCGTGGGGTGCTGGTAAGGTCAAAGGGGAGCACGGTAAACTGAAAGTGCTCGTGGCCTACCGTGATCCATAGATAGCGCCGGTGGGCCGGCAGGACGGGGATGTAGATATACACGTCCTGCAAGTCCAACGCTACCGTCCAGTCTCCTGGGTCCAGGGCAGCTAGGAACTGAGCCAAAGTCAGCATCCTGAACTTCTGCTTCCGGAGGAAGCTATTGACGCTCCGTAGGTCCAAGATAGGGCATAGGACACCTTTGCCCTTCTTGGGTACCAGAAAGTAGTGGGAATAACAACCACGTCCTACTTCTGATCCAGGAACGTGCTCGATGGCCCCCTTGACCAAGAGGGCCATAACTTCCTCCTGCAGAAGTTGCACGTGATCCCCTGACATGCGGTGGTACTACAGTGGCATGGCTGGAGGGATCGCCTCAAAGGGGAGGGAGTAGCCCCTTCGGACGATTTACAGCACCCACCTGTCCGATGTGATGGTATGCCAGTGGGGGAGGAGATGGCGGACCCTGCCCCTCACTGGCGACGAATGGGCCCGAAATGCTGGACCAGGAAGGCTAAGAGGCAGATGCTGAAGGAGCAGGTGTGGACTGACCCTGCCGGTGTTCCCCGGTACCGCCATAGCAGAAACCACATCTGTGACAGTGTTGAGCCTGGGTCTGCGGCCTGTGGCTGGCTGGACGTGTGGGGGCACCCCTTCCTTGGCCACGAAAGGAGCAAAGAGTGGGAGATTGCTGGCGTTGGCCTGGGCCCAAGGACTTGGCCGTAGCCCTGGAGTCCTTGAAATGCTCCAGTGCACTATCCGCCTTGTCACCAAAGAGGCGACGGCCATCAAATGGCATGTCTTTGAGGTTGGCTTGGACATCCCCCGAAAAGTTGGCGGACCTCAGCCAGGTGTGGTGGCGAACCGCCACCGTCGTTGCAATTGCCCTACCCAGCGAATCCGTTGTGTCGAGTCCACACCGTATGAAAAAGCGTGCTGCATCCCGTCCTTCCGTAAGGGCTTGGGCGAGCTTTGCCCGGGCCTCCTCCGGGCACTGCAGCAGCACCTCCGCAACCGTATCCCACAGAAAGTGGGTGGAACGGCCCAAAAAGGCAGGCGGTGTTGACAGACCGCAGCCCCAAATTCAAAGAGGAGAACAGTTTCTTCCCAAACTGATCATACCTTTTGGATTCCCAATCCGGAGGAGTGGTCGGTAATGCGGTCTTGGATGTAGAGGTCTGGATCACCAGGCTCTCGGGGTGGGGTGAACGGACAGGAAGATAGGGTCGCCCGGAGCCGGCCGGTGGTGTCGGGCCACGTACCGATCCACAGGGAGGCCTTTGGAGGGCTTGAACCAGGTACCCAACAGAACGTCGGTGAGGGCTTGTTGAACTGCAGTAGAGGCTCTGAGGAGCTTGCCTGCAGTTTGAGCACCTCAATGAGGAGGTTAGACCTCACAGCCACGACAGGGAGCTCAAGAGCCAAGGCCTTGGCCGCCCTGTTCAACACTACGCTGTAAGCAGCCCCCTCCTCCATAGCCACAGAAGGAGGAGAGACTAATCCAGTGTCGGGCGAAGTGCCCAGACCACTGGCCTCCCCTACCTTGTCTGCCCAGTCCTGGCTCAACTGGCACTGCAGTGCCAGAGGGTCCTCAGACCCCTCCCAGTCCTCCTCATCATCCATCTCCTGATAGTCAGGGAAAAATTAGGGAGCCGGGTCGTAGGTGATTTGCTCACCCAACGGCGCCGGAGACGGCGCCGGTCCAACACCAGACCAGAGCTGGGGCTTGGAACCACGTTGTCCAGGGATGGCATTGTGGTGACACCTTCGGGGTCGGCGCCAGCAGAGGAGTCATAAGGTCAACTAGCTATGACCCAGATCCAGGCCTGGATCTTACGGGGCCCTGCGGCGTCTGGACTGGAGTCGACGACGGCACCGGGGCCGAAGCACCCGATGGCGCCGGAGCCGCCGGCCCGCTAGGACTCCCAGACTGACCCGCGGGGCCCAAAGGCGCCTCGGCAGGGTCCGTCAGAGGGAACTGAGTCCTCTTGGCCACGAGGAAATCACGTATCTCCTCCGGTGTCGCGTGCAGCCCAGGGACTGGTGAGTGTGGAGCTGAACGTGGCACTTGCGGCTCCGGTGGAGCCACGTAGGCGGTGTCACACAAACCCTCGGCCGTGTCATGCAAGCATCAGGGGGAGTCAGAAGAGCAATGACGCCTCTCCGACTTCTTTTTCAAGTGCCTCGACTTACCTGAGGACTTGGAGCCCGACGAGTGGTGGTAACTCGTTGAGCGGCGATGACTGCGGCTCCGCAACCGGTCCCTCGACTTCCTCCTCGACCGGGACCCCAAGCGGCACGGAGCTGACTGCCGGAGCTTGAGCCGCCTACGGTACCGATCCCATCTAGCCTTCGAGGTCAAGGCCCGGCAGTCGGGGCACGACTTGTCATCGTGGTCGGCCCCGAGACAGTAAAGGCACCGATGGTGGGGGTCGGTCACCGACATCAAGCGGTGACAGTCCTCGCAAGGTTTAAAACCAGGCATCCCTACCAGCACCGGGAGTCGAAGGTCGACTCGAGAAGTGATCAAAAGTGATCAAAAAAGTTAGTCAAAAAATGACTACGAGTACTACTCTTCCCGGATCTGCGCTTGCTGGCGTAGAAAAAAGAAGAACTGACGTCTGCGCGCAAGGGTGGCGTCTAAGTACTCCTACAACGTCATCCTGGCGATCACGACGCCGACGACGGACGTGGAGCCGCAGACGACGCCTAGCAACGCGCAGGGGTACTGGTGACGAAAACTTTCCGGATCCAGTCTGACGCCTGGGGATATTTTAAGGTAAGGAATCTAACACTAACATGTTTCTTTCAGATTGAGAAATCAACTAGATGCTCCATCACAGTAGATGAATTGACGGTGGCACTGAAGGTGATGCGACCTGGCCGGCCTACGGGTCCCCCATAGAATTCTTTCGTTCTCATATGTACTCATTGGGCCCACACCTAGTGGAAACCATACACAAAGCTCTAGAACAACAACTATTACCCCGGGACTGGGACCATGCCGAGATCGTCTTATTTTTAAAGCCCAGTCACCCGCCAGAAGATCTATCTTCATACCACCCTATATCCCTAATTAACTTTGAATCGCAATTACTGGGGAAAGTCCTTGCAGATTGCCTGTGCACCTGCATTCAAGATCTGATTGACCTAGATCAATCAGGCTTTATGCCTAATCGAGCCACCTGTCATAATATTCATCAAGTCCATAATGCCATGGCATTGGTCCAGGAGCTGGGGCACCCCGCCTCAATACTTCTTGCAGACATTGATAAGCCCTTTGACTCCCTGAGCTGGGAATATTTACTCCAGCTTTTGGATGCAGTCAATTTTGGCCCATGCTTCCTGGCATACGTGCGTCTATTACATGCAGAACCCATGGCCTCAGTGTGTATTGCTGGTCATCGCTCTCCCTTCTTTTCTATTAGGCGAGTCACATAACAGGGCTGCCCTCTGTCTCCGCTTCTATTTGCCTTGGAGTGAAACCCCTGGCGGTTTGGGTTTGCCGAGACCCGGTGCTCTGTGGCTTTGAATGGCCAAGATGCAACCAGGTCGTATTGCCTTATACGCAGACAATGTCTTATTTTTTGTGACAGATCCCTGGATCTCGGGTCCGAGAATCTAGCAGATTCTCTGTGTCTTTGGCCAGACCTCTGGACTTCATCCTAACCCATCCAAATCTGTGCTATTTCCAGTATGTGGACAACAGGGCAGAGGTATATGGGCATCTCAGCTCCAACACGCTACCAATGGTTTCCAATATCTCAGAATATTTATGTTCCCTTGCCCTAGGACCTCAAGGTCGTGCAATATTAACCCACTCCAGGCCAGCCGCTGGGGGAGACTTCAATATGGGCCTCTCTGCCCCTCTCGTTATATGAGCGCTCTGCATTTTTTTTAAATGGTCCCGCCCCCCAGAGTGCTCTATCGACTCCTAAACTTCCCGTATCATATACCAAGGTCTTGTTTCTCACAAATAGATGCCATACTTAACAAATTCGTAAGGGGTGGGGGAGCAGTTAGGGTGACATTACAGACCTGTGTTCAACCTACATACTGCAGCAGCATAGCGGCCGCAGACATGTACTAATATTGCGTGGCCTCTCACCTACTAGTTATCAATGACTGGTGGTATAACACGCCTACAGACCCGGCAGTTGCCCTTGAACATACGGCAATGGAAGGGGTTCCCCTACTTTGGTTGCTGTATAGCGCGCAGCCTCTGGATCCTCTCCCTCACGCCAGCAGAATGACAATTAGGCTGTGGAGGTATACTCTTCGGCGCATCGGGTGGCATGGGCGTCTGACCCAGACAACCCCATTGTGGCATGGAACATTCATACGCCAGGTGGCCACGCTGCAGGGGTTCTGTCAGTGGGATCAAATTGACATCTCCACTTTAGGAGATATTATGAGGGGCACTACTCTAAAATCCTTCATGCAACTGCAAGAGTTTCATCTTCATAAATCACACTATCTCCAATTATGCCATGCTCTTACCCCATTGCTTGCAAATTCAGATGACCTCCCAGAGTTTCACTCTTTAGAGAGTAGTCTTCTTTTGGGTGACTTAAGCGCACACAAAATCCAGCAGATATCTCAAACATTGACAACACACTACACCACAACCCTTCATAAGACAAGGAAGAGGTGGGAAGATAATATTCCCGAGCTCACTGACGATGATTGGATGGAGGCTATAGCTAGTCCCCGGGGTGACGCTGTGTCCTCCAGGTACCGTCTCCTCAGTGCCTTTGTTGTGACAGGGAGGAGGGGTCGTTCTTCCACACGGTATGGAGCTGCGCTACAATACAGCCCTTTTCGCACAAAGTTGCAATCTGCCTTAAAGAGGTGCTATCTTGGTACCTCCCACTCGACCCTAGATTGTTCCTACACCACAGTACAGATGATAACAGAGCAGGGCTTAATTTGAGCCGGAGCTTGCCGGTGCTCAGCACCGGCACTTAATTATGGGGGCCGGGTCTATCACGCGGCATTAAGTGCACCTGTGCTCCTGCCTTAGAATTTGATTTTTTAAAGTCGTGACTAGTGCGAGTGTGTCACTGGTGAGTGTGGCTGTGCTACGCACGTAACGCACCGTGCCAAACTTGTTGACTGACTCACTGTCAGTGACCAGGTCGTCGATGATGCATGCAGTACTACTTACTGCTGTCGGTGGTGGTGACATCACGTGCCTGCCTGCTGCCCTGCTCCCATTTCCTCTCTCTCTTCAAGGCAAGAGTTCCCGGCCCGGCCGCGGCGCGGATCAGGGCCCCAGTGTGGGTGGGACACTGTTTGTGTCATGTTGCAGGCAGGGGCCAGGCCAGGCACTGGGCAGGGCTTTGCTGCGGGGGTTGGGGCTATGCGCGCCAGAGGAAGCGACGCATGCGCAGATTGCATGCAATTGAATGCACGTGACGCGCATTTTCTCTGCCCGCCCCAGCATACCCACACCTCTCCCCTCGCCCTCGCCGAGATTCTGCCGGCCGGCCTTTCAAAGTTGCTGGACTCGGTCGGAGTTGGGACTTGGGAGCGGCGAGCGCTCAGCAGGTGAGGGCAGCGAGCGAGGCAGGGCGTTATTAATTTACGGGTGGTCACTCAGTCAGGTTTTTAAAATCATGATCCTGATTGGTCTACCAGCAGCGCTGCGGCCTGGACAAGATGGCCTGGGGGGGTAGGCCGGCTCCGGCGGCGGTCGAAATTATCATCATGAGCTGCGCAGGCAGGTGAGGCGAGGCAGGGCACTGAGGGCAGGGCAGGCAGGCAGGGCCTGGGGGCGGCGGGGGCCGCATGGTGCAGGATTACGTTTTTTTTAAATTATCATTGTTGATTGGTTATCTCTTAGTTTATCTATCATTATTTATCACATGATGATTGGGGCCTGGGATAGGCGGCGTAGGCCGGGCCCGGCAGACATATCATGAATTAAGTAATACATCTGCGCAGGTGAGGCCTACAGATTTACTTTTTTATGTTCATCATGGTCACGTCACTGCTTAAATGTTGTTCCTGTGTTTCAAATGCCCTAGTTTGATCATCACCATGTGCACGATCATGTTTTGTTGCCAGCTGTGGTCTGTGCACAGGCTATTTGTTGCGCAGTTGCGGGCCGGACTGCCTGGAATCAGTACTACAGGATGCAGGCCCAGGGCAGGATTCAGTTTCGTTTTAAGGGCAGGCCGGGCACGCTCATAAAATCTGTCAGTGGGGGTTGGGGCTGTGCCAGGCAAGCAGCGTGCGCAAATGTTCTTACACAACACAATCATTAACATTTGCAAAGCAGGGCTGGGGTTTTCTGAAGCAATGAATATGGCGTGAGGTGAGAGAGACACACAAACCAAGTACACACTGAAGGCAGGAACAATGGTGGCAAAAGCGCTGTTATATTGCAAGGTGTATGTAGTCATCAACTAGGGAGGGAGGGACACAATAGAATTGAGAGAAAGTGTCCTTTCAGTTTAAGCTTTTTTGGTGCTAATAACCCCCATGACCTCCTCCAGACCAGTCCTGTGTCAATACAGGTGCCTTTTACAAGAGAGAGTTAGTGGACTCAGAGCCAGAATTGCCTAATAAGGGGGTTACTGTTTCTGTCGGAAAGATCCTTTTGTCACTTGCAGTTTGTAAGTTAAAATGCTACCATAGAACAGCAAGCTATTAACTAGTCTGTCTGTCATCAAAGAGCTGCATGCAAACGGCAAGTTATATATTTACAGCTATATGTTTTTTGGGCTAATCTTTCATTATCCTAATCTTGCAAAAAGGGTCTAATGTGGGTAGAAATCACTTCTTATTGAAGAGAACCCCTAACAATGCTGGTATGTTTTGAATTCTGCATTTGCGCTTTTTCAGACTTTGAACTCCTAAACTATATTGCCTACAATGACAATCATGTATGACATGTATGACATGTGACTCCTATACCTTGTAGTCCTGTCTGATGTAACATTCCCTCTGATTTACACACATAGGATTGTATTTATGCAATGTGTGCATGATGCAAAGTGCTCTGACACCTTAAACTGGTATGAGAGGCGCTATTAAACTAAATTAATTGAAGAAACTGGGTACTCCGCTACATAATGCTCCCAAACAGGGCGTTACACGTCGGTGATTGTTAAACAACTTTGAGCAATGTTTTTAATTTTTAGGACACCAAGGTTTTGGTGAAAATGTACTGTATTTTGCTCCGGAGACAAAATATTTCTCTAGTGTAGCCTGCAACTAAACTGTAGTCCAAATTATCTAGAGTATTTTAGGACTTTGTTTCTCACTCCCAAATGTCATTACATTGAAGTTTACGTTTTCAAATGTGTAACTTTAATGTGGTAAATAAGTCTGCACAGGTGCTCAAGTCTGAACATAGATGTAAAGTTATCCCTCATTCATGATACAGACCTAATAGCTGTTGCAGGAAGCTCAATAAAGAACCCCTGCCAGCCAGCACAGCATCTCTGGGAGAGGCTTGAGTTGAGATAGCTTGCAGTTTAACTCTCTAAGCATTTAGTACAGCCCTACATGCTGCTTGCAAAGTGCCCTTGAGGCCTTACCTAACCCAAGGCATGGGTCTGCTTACTGGATTTGGGTAAGTCCGTTTTCCCCATTTCGAAGAATGCCAGCTCACCTCGCCAGCCCATTCCTGAGATTGCCTTAAGTTAAAGTGCCAAGCCCTGGAGGTACCGTAACCAAAGTAAACATACCAAATGTTACGGCAGGCGTAGGGTCCCGTGACCGTCCCTCCCTATACAACTTCTCTTCCTCATAGGGCTCACTTTGCTTGAAAGACCTATGTCAAGCCATCTTGAATCGTTACAGCTGTTTCGTTGAGCTACTATACCAGTATGCCTACATACATATCATTAACAAATAACAACTACCAATGTCTGGTAGCTATTCAACTGTCCAGACTCCACAGCATCAGCTGATATGCAGGAATTCTACCACAGCACTGGATAGAGAAGGAAGTTGAGGTACTTGGGGTGGTGAGTTTACTATTGTGGAAAGCTTTGGTTCATACAGTTGAGTTCACCAATACCACTCAACAAGCAGTGGGCTTCTAAATGATCTACTGCAACATACCACATACTCGCCACCTCTGCCGGAATGAGCAAGGCTCATTTGCTATGTTTGTCCTTAGTGTATGTTTGTGTTTTTCACAATCTTATGACTTCTTCAGTGATGTAACATTGAGGGCAGCACCAACACTCTAGAAATTGTTCCAGCACCACTGGCTTGGGTGCCTTTCTTTGACATTTTCATGCTTTGTCGCTTGAGTGCCTTTGTGTGATGTTTCTATGCTTTCTGGCCTGGTTGGTTGACTTTGTATGACGTTTCCATCATTTCTTTCCGGGGTGCCTTTGTGTGATGTTTCCAAGATTTCTGGCCTGAGGCTGGGTGCCTTTGGCTGACGTTTCCATGATTTCTAGCCTGGGTGCCTTTGTGTGACATTTCCATGATTTCTGGCCTGGGTGCCTTTGTCTGACGTTTCTATGATTTCTGGCCTGGGTGCCTTTGTCTGACATTTCCAAGTTGTCTGAGACTAGTACTTAAGTGTGAGATTACCATGCTTTCTGACCTGGGTACTTATGTGTGACATTTTCACGCTTTATGGCCTGGAATGGATGCTTATGTGTGACACACATTTCCATGCTTTCTGGCCTTGGTGGCTATGCAGGTCCTCATTTAGGTTTACGATTTACTATGCTTTGAAAGTTGATACAGCTAAATATGTTAAGAAAATATGTTATGCACCATTTTAGTTTTTCTTTTTAAAAAATGTTCTTGAGGGGAGAATGACCCCCATGCAAACATCTCTAGCAGTCATTAAGCTTGCTTGCTATGCACTGTATGGGGGCTGGTCTAACAAAACTTGCCATGGCTGCTTTGGGTTCCCATTCTGGCCTTGAGTGTCAATTAATGAATACTTTTTGTGAATCACAGTGTGTAACTAACTTTGCACACTTCCACCTTACCCTGCTTTAGTTGTCATACTACAGGAAGCCAAAGCTTAAAAGTGAGGCAAACTTTAAAGACTTTGTGCCTCTTTTCAGTGAGTGCTGCAGGGCAGGCAGGCGTATGAATTGGAAAAGGTCTGAATTTGGGTGGGCAAAATAAGATCCATTTGGATTATACTTGTAGTCAGTTGTAGATGGTAATATATGTGCAGATGCAGATATTTCTTTGGAGCAAACTGCAAAAAAAATTATTGTGCATGTAATTACTTAGATGAATTGACATCACACTTCGCACATGTCTAGCATGTTTCATTTCACTTTGCTTCCCTAGAATGTCACACAGTGGGCAGAAGAAGATTTCAAGCTACTTCACAAAATTTAAGCCCAAAGATGATGGGGAGCCTACCAATAAAGTAGCTAAAAAAGACCATGTACTTCCGGTGGATGAAGGGAACAACACAGAAGATGAAGTGCGAGAGAAGGCACTAGATGAGAGGGACACCACTACTAGCAGCAGTGTTATCACACCTACAGAAGAAAAGACACAAGATAGTCCTCTCCGAGATGACCAGCATCATGCTGTGGAGATTGCTACTGAGACAGAGGAAACTCCAAGCACTAGCAAACAATTTGAAACATTATCGCTGAAACCACATTCAGACAGAGTTTTTAGGAAAGGCATTCTTCCTAAAGGTTGGAAACATGATCAAAAGATATATTTCCAACGCAAGCATCCGTGGTTAATTGTTAAAGGCCCTAACCTTGGCTGTTCTGTGTGTCGCCAAGTCCGTGATCTTGGTGCTGAGAAATCCAGGGGAATGAAATTGTCCAAAGAATGGACTGACTCTATTGTGAAGGCATATGGAACTAATCTACAACAACAGCAAAAATCGTTGAGAAAAAAGATTAGAGAACATGCACAAAGCAAGGCTCATGTTGCAACTTTAAAAATCTTAGAAAATGCAAAAAAAGATTCTTTATTGCAAGTAACTGCAAAAGCTCAATCTTTACAAATGTCATCAACATCCAGAATATTCCGTGTAGCTTATAAGGAAGCAAAGCAGAACAGGCCAGCGTATGGTTTTGAAACAGAGATAGACTGCCACCAGTTAAATGGACTGGATATGGGTCGAATTTTGCACTCCAATGTAGCTTGCTCAAACATACAACGCCACATATCCTCAGAAAGGAAGAGGAAGATATTTGCTCAAATTATTGAACTTTCCCCAAAAATAAGTATTTTACTAGATGAAGGCACTGCGTTAAATAGGAAAAGTTCTTTAATTGTGTCCATGCGAATGCAGCTACCTGTCATGGACTCCCCAGCTAATATTTTTGTTGACCTCATTGAGCTGAGTGATTTGTCAGCTGACAGCATAGTAAGCAGTTTACTGTCTGCTCTAAAAAAAGATACTATTAATATAAGTGAGGACTTTCTCTCCAAATGCCTGATTTCAGTTGCCTGCGATGGAGCTTCAGTGATGTTTGGCCGTCACAGTGGTGTTGTAAAGAGGTTGCAAGAAAAAATCTCTCCCAATATTGTAGCCTGGCACTGCTCAGCACATCGCCTGGAACTTGCCGTTCATGATATCATGAAAGATATTGGCGCTACAAATCACTTCAAAAACTTACTCGACAAGCTATATTCTCTGCTGCCACATCAGTTAAAAACCGTTTGGAGCTAAAGGAGTGTGCAGAAGTTCTTGACATTCAGCTTTGCAGAATAGGTAGAGTGTTAGATACACGTTGGGTTGCATCAAGCTTTAGAACAGTAGAGGCTGTTTGGAATGCTTATCCTGCTCTCTACAAGCATTTTACTAGTGCAGCTGTTGATGCTTCCCGTGACAGTTCCAATCGAAATATGTACACAGGCCTAGGAAGGCGATTATCATCTATCCAGTTTGTTGCTAATCTTGGCCTCATGTATGATGCTCTTCAGGAGTTATCAGAGTTATCACTCGAGTTACAGAAACGTGATTCTACACTCATTGATGCTCATCGGGCTATTTGTCGGCAATTAGCAGTGTTTGAGGCAATGGTAGACAGGCAAGGGAAGCATTTCTCACAGTGTAAAAAGGCAATGGAAGAAAATATATTCCAGGGTGTGATGCTGCACAAAGGAAAGACCACTGACAAAATCATTGAACAGGGACAGTTTTTTCGTAGCCTTGCAGAAAATCTGAGAAATCGTTTGTTGTCTACAGGCGGTACTAATTCTGCTGACAAAAAGGCTGACTATGATACACTGATTAATGAAGTGAAAGTTTTATACAAACAATACTGGCCTGATGAGCTACCTGTTCTTTATGGCGAAAGTGACATTGAGTCTCTGTGTAAAAGATTCAACATTGCCAGCCGAGAAACCATACGTGCGTACAGAGAGTATAAAGAATCTGGAGGAAAAGAAATTAAAAGGCAGTTCAAGGAGCTTTTGATGGCCTTGCACACTATTGCTATCAGTACTGCAGAATGTGAGCAGGGCTTTTCTCAAATGAATCTTATTTGCACATCTACAAGAGCATCATTGCTGACTGAAACAATATCTTCTTTAATGTTTTTAAATCTTGTTGGTCCACCATTTCAGAGATTCAATCCAATCCCCTATGTTCAGTCATGGCTTGCAAAAGGACGGAGAGCAGCTGATGACACTAGGAGTAAAGCAAGGAAAGAGGAGGACTTGGAATGCACAAGTGATTTAGACTGTGTGTGGTCTTTTCTAGAAAAATAGATGCCAGCCCAGTCCAACTGAAAAATGGGTCATTGCAATGTTTTAAAAAAGTTAGGCTTTACTGGACTTTTGGGGAAATGTAATTGTTGTGTACTTTATATAGGTTAATAATTTGCATTGATTGACAGTGTCAATTTATTTATTATTTTATTATAGTTGTCTCTTGGTTTGGATGTTATATTTATTATATTTTATATAATTTATTTTGTTTTTATAAGACTTACCTTGCTTTTTCATTTTAGAACATATTTATTTGTATTTATATGTTTTATGTTACATTATTTTGTCTTTATATGTTTAGATTTTGTATGGCACTGACTATGGCCATTTTGCACTAATAGCTATGACTTACTTGCAATACTGTGAAATTCAAACTGCCTCGTCATTACCTATTCCTTTGGCCTAGGTAGCTCTAGGTCCTTTTGGTGGAGATTACATTTTTCTGAGCTTTATGGTAAGATACAAATCTTTATTTAAAAAGTCATATTTGGAATATATGCCTCTTTTCTAATCTGTCGTGTATGTGTGATACAGAACTGCATAGTTCCATATTTTATTTAACTAATCTGTGTCTAATAAATGCACATATAGGACTAAGTTATAGTAACAAGCCCACTTGGTAATCCTCTTTTTTCATTTTTTTCTAACAAAATACTCTACTGAAGAACCACATACCCCTTCGGCCACTGGAAGTGCCATGACTGACTAATTCAAGTACATTGCATGATGTTATTCACTTTCTCCGTTTCGAGTGTTTTCACAACATTTTGGTTTATTTTGGCACATAAGCTATGTAAAAGTTGTACCTTAGAACTCATTGACTGTTAAAAATGGCATACCCCTACCCCAGAATTGTCCTTTCACCAAATCAGCACATACTGCACTGAAATTGTCCCTTTTCAATGCATTAGTGATTTTAGCTAATTTAGTCCAAAATTGTGCTTTAAATGCACTTTTGAGTTAATCTTTTTCAAAATATTCACAGGGCAAGGGAACCTCCTATCAAAACCTTACTATGAGGAAGGCTCCCTTGCTGAAATTCGGATCAGCCAGATATATATTACCTCTGACTTTTAGCAGTGGCAGTTGAAAATGTGGGTGGAGCTAATATAGTAAGTGGGTGGAGCCAGTGGATGAAGTGGGCGGAGCCAGAGAAAGTAGGTGTGGCCTCTGACAAACATTTGATCACCTGCACTTCATATTTTACAAATTAAGCACTGTAACAGAGGGAACCGTTACAAACAACATTTACTCTTTCTTGCACTCAAAATTGCCAAATGTGATATTGCCCAGCTATGGAAAGGAACTTCCCCACCGACAATAGGGAAATGGCGGAAGGAACTAGACAACTACATGGGTGCAGAGATAGCGGTCTTCAAGGCACTGGGTCGTACTCAAAAACATAGCAAAATCTGGTTGAGATGGACTAAATACAGTGGCATAGACCTTCCTCCTCTTCCCTGGCAAACCCCATTAAAAGCAGCTTCCTTGAGAGGTTGGGGGCCATAATGTATGAAATTGGGTTCTCCTTTTTAAGACGGACAGCTGTAATCATACATGCTTACCAGTGGGGGTGGGGTGGGAAAGTCTGCGTAAAGTTTTGTTTTTCATCTTCATTTCTGTATACAATTTGTACCCAATGATAGTGTCATATTTGGTCATTTGCCAGTATCTCGTCTCCTCATGGTATATGTCAGGCAATTGCCCAAGTGGTACTACAAAAATCCCAATAAAATATGTTTTGAAAAAAATCTGTATGGGGAACTAGAAATTGGCAGGTTCAAGAGAACGAGGCTTAGTTTAGAGCATTCTTCATACCAAAACAACTAATTCTCCTGAATAAAACTGTGCAGCAGGCATCCTGTCTCGGCTTGGCCAAGATAAAGTATCTAAATACATCAAACATTCCGACTTTTGCGCACTTTGCAAATTGGCAGTGATTCACAAATTACACAGAGGACACGTTTGATAACATGCTTAGAAATGGGACAAACAATTGTTCATGTTCCAATTCAGAAGAACGGTTAGTGTGGCCGTTAAATACTAATGGATGCTAGGCACAAAAGGGTTCAGTATAAATAGGCCAGATCCAAGTTATGTACAGACACAACATGCAGCAGTGGTCACAACATACAGCGGTGGAAAGTTGTACCTAGAGTAGGCCTGGGCGGTAAATTCCATTCCGCTCGGTGAATTTGCAGAATTTTGCGTTCCGCGGAGAACGCAAAATTCTGAGTTCCGCGACTTCGTGAATTTTTATGCTTTTTTGCGTTCTCAAATGCGTGTTTGCGAGATATTTCCCCCCGAGCACGCAAACATCGATTGCAAATAGTAAAAAAGCATCGCGAACAAGCAATGCCGCTTGTTCGTGGAATGTCTGCGTGTTCGCTGAGATTTTTTACCGTTTCGTGGAGATTTGCGTAACACGATAATGCATATTTTGCCCAGCCCTAACCTAGAATGGCTGGAACATTCAATTTTCGCTGAGGTGAAACAACACTTGTCTCTTCTGTCTGATGACAAGATCCTACAGGTTTTTCTGTTAGATTTTCGAAAGCCACGTCAAAAACACTTTTTGTTTGCAATATACAATGAAGTGTGGAACGTTTCACAGCTGCTCAGAGAATATGTGAAATTTACAGAGCAAATTTAGAAAAGGCTCAATCAGTAGTTGACAATGGTATGACTGTATTATCCAATAGAATATTTCTCTGGGTAACATAGTTTTGTCTGTTATTGACATCATCCTGAGTGACATTTCATTTTTGGGCATTCACAGATTTGGTCTATCATTCTACCAAGCTGGAAACCATCGCGCCCCTAGCTGAGTGCGCTCCAAACTGTTTCATATCAATACCCGCCACTTGCATGACCCACCGCACCCACCTGGCTAAAGTGGGTGACGAGACAGCTTTGTGCGGTTTCCGTAAGGCAATTAGCTGTTGCCGCTCACCCAGAGGGCGTAGTTCCAGAGTCATATCCTCATAGTATTAAAGACAATTCACCACACACAGTTTGGGCACATCCGAAAAAGCTGGGTATGAAATTGTCCTCGAGTTCGACTTGGTACAACGACCCACTGTGAACATAACCCCTTCTGGAGAAAAAACTCTTGCAGTAATATCCAAAGCACGGAGGTCCGAGACACTGCGACAGGAAACCAACATAGCAGCATGGCTAGCTTAGCAGAAAGCTCCTTTAAAGAGAGATACTTATTAGGTTGCCAAGATAAAAAGAGATTCAAGACCAAATTGACATCCCAAAGGACCGAGTATTGAGGTTCCGGAGGTAGAGACAGGCAAATACCCCATAAAAGCCGACAGACGAACGGATGCTCCCCAATTGCTTCACCGTCCACAGGGCAATGAGCCGCAGAAATCGGCGAGCGAACAGCGTTAATCGAACGGGAAGCCAGACCCTCCGTAGCAAGGTCCGCTAGAAAGTTTAACATGGGAACAATGCCGGCGACCACGGGATCCAGGTCCCGTCGAAGACACCAACACATCCATTTAGTCCAGGCAGACCGATATTGTTTCAATGTACTGTCCGTCCAGGCCTTTGACAAGAGGTTCTGAGCCAATCCTGAAAGGCCTGGGAGCAACCAACGTCTCCTGAAAGGCTCCATGTCATGAGGCGGAGAGATCCTTGACGAACGAGATAATGCTGTTCTGCGTCTGGGTTCAGAAGAAGATGAGGAAGTGGGGGGAGTAGGATTGGAAAATCCCAAGAAAGTTCCAAAAGAACTGTAAACCACACTTGGGACCTCCAACATGGGGTTACCACCACCACTTCTGCTCCCAGGAGTTGGTTCTGAGCTGCTGTCCTTACCACCATCGAGAACGGTGGGAAGGCATAACCCCTCTCCTGACTCCAGTCCTGAAGGAAGGCGTCCGTGGCCTCCGCTAGAGGGTCGGGCCTCAAACTGAAGAAGCACGGGAGATGGTGATCGAGACAGGACGCAAAAAGGTCCACCGAGAACGGGCCCCAGCAATCACTTAACCACTGGAAGACCCGAACATCCAGCTTCCAAAGGCTGGAATCCCTCAGATACCTGGAATGCCAATCTGCCACTTGGTTGGCCTGGCCTGAGAGATACTCTGCTGTCATCGAGACTTGGTGTGCCAGGAAGTATTCCCAAAACTCCTTGGCGACGTCCGCCAATGCTCGGGACCGAGGACCCCCCATGCGATTGATGTAACGGACCGCTGAGACGTTGTCCATCTTCAGCAAGACGCACAAGCTCGCCTGATGCCTGGTCCAACAACGAACGCCGAAAGAACCCACCAGAAGTTCCAGGCAATTGATATGCAGTCTTTGCTCCTCTAATGACCACACACCACCTGTGGAGAATTTCCCACAACGGGCACCCCATCAGACCTGCTTGCGTCCAACTCTATGACCAGGACTGGTGCCAAGCCGAAGATCACACGCCCGTTCCAGGCTTCCATTTGTGTCAACCACCATGACATCTCCTCTTTGGCCTCCTCGGACAAGGGAACCGTTTGATCGTATGATAACCCATTTCTGAGATGATGCACTTTCAGACGCTGTAAGGCACGATAATGCAACAGGCCCGGGAAGATTGCCTGAATGGAGGAGGATAGGAGGCCCACCACTCGGGCAATCTGCCGTAGGGAGGTCTGGGGTCTGGAAAGGTCTGTCTAAATGTGTGACGGATCTTGGCCATTTTGCGAGATGGAAGACTTAAGGAGGTCTGGACGGAATCCACCACGAATCCGAGGAAGACGAGGCTTCTGGTTGGTAAGAGGACCGACTTCTGCCCATTGATGATGAATCCCAGAGTTTCCATAAGAGATACCGTCTGCCGCAATGATGACACTTACCGCCTGACTGGCCACCGTCGGCGTTGTTCTTGAAGCCGCCGCGGCCCCAGTAACACAGCCCTCTGGTAGGGTAGAAGTTATTGAAGTTGGCCGAGGAGTTGTACTGCCCTCGCCCGGAGCCATGTCCCTTGTTGCCAGAATGCTGACCACCACGGCCAGTCGTGCGGCCCCTCTCGCGACCGGCCCCTTGGAAAAAACGAGTTTGGAAAACTCTCTTGATGTTAGACTGCGCTTTATCTAATGACGTAAAGGTGGCCACAAACTTCCCTAACTCTTTTACAAAGGGTTCCCTGAAAAGACCCCCTTGGGCCACTGCGACTGCTTCAGAAGAAGCCAAATCCCCCAGCTTCGGATCAAGCTTTATTAGCAAGGAGCGACTACACTCAGTCGATAGGGTGCAGTTAACATTCCCCATGAAAATTATGGCCCTCTGTGCCCAATTAGATAGCACCTCGGGGATTTGACCGACCCAGTAACCTTCGCCTCTTCTCCATATCAAGAATTATGGTCATCGGGCCTATGGCATCCAAGAGCTTATTCTGGCATTAGTGCCAGGATCTATCTACCCCTTTCCGGGGATCTTTCACATACTTGGCCAGGAAGGTAGCCATTTTTGAGTCAAGCTCGGGCGTCCCACATGGGATGGGGACATTCCGCCCGGAGGCATCCCCGCGCTTCCTTTTTCAGAGGCTTACGGAGGCGTCCCACCACGAACTTGGCCACCTTGTCCCCAAGTGTCCAGGATGCGGAGCGCGGATGCATAATTGCATCCGGCACAACATCCCTGATTCATCCTGAGGCAACGTGCCCGCGGAACTGGCTAGGCGCCAAGGACGCAAGGTCACCTCGTCATCGGAATCGGTCGGGGAAACCCCATCATGCGACGGGGAAGGAGGTGCCATAGATGCTGCAGGTTTTGGTGGCGGGGGAGACACGGAAGGAGGCTGTCCGGACTTAGCCAGGAAGGCACTTTTTAGGCACTCAAAGGCGTCCTTATCCACCCCCTGTGCCCCCTCCGAACCATTTCCATTTTTTCCATTTTATTTCATTTGTATCGCGCATAAATCACCCGAAGGTCTCAGAGCGCTGGCAGATAACAAGGATCCTTATGACCAACTGATCAGGAAGTAAGAGGGCTCAGCTGACTAAAAGAGCCAGGTTTTTAGTAGTTTTTGGAATTTAGTATGATCTGGCTCTACTCTCAGTTGAATGAGGAGAGAGTTCCATGCTTCTGGGGCGGTTATGCTGAAGGCTCTATCTCCGTTTCTCACTGTTCGAACTCTGGGAACGGAGAGAAGGGCTTTACTGGAGGAGCGTAATGTCCTACTTGGGACATGGGCCTTGAGCTTCTGTTCGAGATAGACAGGTCCATGGCCATTGACTGCCTTATGGACTAGGCAACAGAGTTTGAACTTTATGCGTGTTTGTATGGGGAGCCAGTGCAGTGCCCTGAGACAGGCTGCTGAGGGGGTGCGAGGAGGTAGATCTAGTACTAGCCTAGCAGCGGTGTTTTGGAGGACCTGCAGTCGATTCAATAATGTTAGGTTGATGGCTGAGAACAGGGCGTTCCCATAGTCCATCCTGTTAACAATAAGTCCCTGGACTAGGGGCATGCGTGCTGAGAGTGGGATCCATTTAAAGATCTTCCTCAGACTTCGCATCTGGCCATAGCTGTTTCCCACTGTTTTCTTAATGTGTTCAAACATGGTCAGCTTGTCGTCTAGTATTACTCCCAGGTTCCTGACAAAAGGCTTGGGGGCGGGGCAGGGACCGAGGGAGTTTGGCCACCAGTCTGATGACCAGATTTGGTTGGCTTTGCCGAAAAGCATGACTTCAGTCTTTCCAGCATTCATCATGAGGTAGTTTCTGGTCATCCATTCTTGTACACTGGTCATACAGTTTTTGAACCGATTTTTTGATCCGAACCACCCTCCCCACACACTTTCTTAGGGGGGCACCCTCCTCTGGGAGGGCTGATATGGGGGTAACCACTCCCAAGTGGGCCTGTGCCAGTTTAGCGCACTCCGCAATAATGCGGTTAAAGATGCGCTCTTCCGTAGGGGCCATTACCTCGTTCACACACCTACAAATGGAACTATCCACAGCCTCGAAGAAATCATCATCCAAGGGTAAGTATTGGGTGGATTTCTCCTCCTCACAGTAATTCCCCTGGTTCATTGTCCCCAGCACACCCAAAAAGGCTACTACTATCTGCTGGGGCCCAAGCGCCTGACTATCTGAGGTTTATCAGCGTCGAACTCAACAGGACAACTTTGTGAGCAAGCACAGACCGGCAAAGCCTGTTAAATTGGGGCAGAACCAGAGAACTGCAAGGATTGTAATTGCTGACCGGCCGCCGTGGGTGGTGCACACACCCCTAGCGTGCAGGCCCTTAAGTAGACCAGGCCAAACCACCACCCAGCGCGCTGTGAAAAACCTTTTCCTGCCCGTAGGCGAGTACAATCTCCGTGATACGGACCCTGGGGCGTAATTAGAGCAAAGATGGGGCTGATACGGACCCTCACAGGCATTCAGGTTATGGTGGTAGGGGCCAGGCTCCAGCGGACTCGGCTCCCACAGTGCGATCTCCTCAGGAGAGAACTTTTGTGCCGCGGGAGAAGCGAAACGCAAGGGCGCCCCCTGGCAGGCAACGGGCCCCACCGCAAGTGGGACAGGCCGCGAAAGGAGTGAGCGAACGCTCCAGAAGTCTGGGGATCTGTGTAAAGAAATATACCACACTTGGCCAAGAATACAATAGAGAGACACATGATCCCCATAAATAAAACCCCACAGAGAATTAAGGCAATTCACACCCTAAGAACACAAGCAATTTCCAGAGAAGGAAAAACAGCACTTAACTGGCTGCCCAGCAGCGAAGAAAGAAGAGGGTTTCATAAGATGGAGGACCTTTCAAGGAGTGCATGGACAGTGTGAAAGGACTATGTTGCTGTATCCTCCCAGGGACTGATGGGAGTTGATGTTTTTGAGATCAGAACTTTATTGTTTACAAAGATTTAATGTTGGTTTTCTGTGTTTATTGATGGAAAAAATTATTTTTATTGTTTTTCTGGCTGCTGTTTGTTGGACATGTAAAATAAAGCAAAGGAAGAAAAGCATAATCTGAGCCTCCGGTCCTGACAGAGAATCTTATTGCTTCAATAAATATTTAAATGCCAATTCGAGTATTTCTTGTGTCTACCTTTGGGCATGCATGAGTTAGCAATTGAAAGGGTTCACGATCTGTTTCCACAAATTCCTTGGTAAGTCAGGGTTGTCATGTCCTGAAGTTGCACATACCATCTGTTACTTTGCTACCTTAAAGGTACACTGTGAGATAGCCAGGACGTAGGCCACCATATTGTGATGGTGTGCATGGACTCAGTCTTGCACAATTTTGACATATATGTTGTCCAACAAACACACAGTTTTACTGAGAAAGTATGAACCGTATGACACCGTAAGTCCTGGGGCATCACCTTAAAGGTTTAGGATTTGGATCCAGCATGATAACATTGTCAAAGCTGATTGCATGTACAATAGCTTGTCATTGGCGTAAAGGGCTACTCTATCTTCATGTTGCAGGGACCAGGAAATACCCTGTGCGTGGGTGTCCACCCGAATCCAGCTTGCCAGTAGTTCTATCACCAGAGAAAAAAGGAGGGGAGACAGAGGGCAGCCCTGCCTTGTACCATGCTGAATAGGGAAGGGTGTGCATAGTATCCCATTCACCCTCACTCTTGTAGTGGAGGGGTCATACAAAACCCCAATCATTGCAAGGAATCTAGGGCCAAAGTTCATGCACTTGAGTATTTGAAACAAGAAGGGCCAGTGAACTATAGTAAAGGCTTTTTCATAGTCGACCAGAAGGAGGGCCGTTGGGTCCTGCAATTTGTCTAAGTGGGACAAAGCTTCTGCCAGGCATAAAGCCATTCTAATCCTCAGGGACCAATTGTTTAATGACGGCATTTTGTCTCATGGCCATCACCATTGCCAAGAGTTTAGCCTCTGTATTTATAAGAGAAATCAGTCCATAGGCGGAGTAATGTTTTGCTGGCTTGACTAGTTTCAGGACTGTGGTGATGGTCGCATTTCTGAGGTTGGGCGGCTGAGACTTTGGGTAACCCACTTCTTTAATGAGGCATAGTAAATAAGGTGTCATGAGAGAGGAGAACTTTTTAAAGAGTTCCAGTGGGAACCCATTGCAACCAGGAGACTTTCCTTAAGGAGCGGCTGTGATTGCTTCGTGTAGCACATCTTGAGTGAGAGGTGCCTCGGGGTCCTCACGTTGGGTTCAAGAGAGTGAATGGATTGGCAAGTCTGTCACTATTGGGAGGGTGATCTCATGCAGTGGTGGAGGTCTGAGGCTATATAAAGTACGGTAATGGTTTGAGAAGGTCTCTGCAATTTCTTTTGACTTCTGTGTGAGTCTACCTTTGGAGGTTAGTATCGCTGGCACCACCCGAGGGTTGTCACGCATCTGGGACAGCCAATAGATCAATTTTGCCAGCTTTATTACCTTGCTCATAAAGTTGGTTTGCCAAGTTACACAGAGTCAAAGAGTTTGCATTTTACTGATGCTCGCAGATCTTCTAAGAGCTGTAAGTGCTGGGGCAGTGCTCCCAAATCAATAGATGGATACAACGCCAACATCTGAGTTTCTAGAAGAGCAACCTACCTCTCTCTTTCACGTTACTATCCACGCATAGCTGCAAAGGCCCTTCAATTAGAGACTATCTTGAAGGCTTCCAAAAGACACATAAGGGAATTTACTGAGTGTTGATTATGATAAAGGCAATCTGAAATCACAGCTCAAGGAGGTGTGCCAGGGCATTCTTCCTGAGCCAGCATGCATTGAACCTCCATATGTCTCCCACCTGGAGCGAGCTGTCACCAGTTGGACCTCAGTCAGTTGGCATAAAAAAATTGTCAAGCATGTGGTGGTGGTATTGTCTGTAAGCACTTGCATCAGCTTTACCCTGTTTGGCAGGAAAGCCTACAACACCAAGCGAATCACCCTCAACTCCAACAAATTGATTTGGAGTCAAGTTTCTTCTGGGGATGAGAGGCCCCTGCCCTTCTTCTGACCCAACTCTGGTCCAGGACCCACCACTGCACCTCCCTGTAAGTCTTTTGCAGGCCCCTCCGAAATCTGGATACAATCAGACAGATTCCTCTGATACTGTGCCTACTGGGATTTAAGGTCCAACTGCATAACCCGCAGGTGCACCTGCCATGCTTGGCCAACAGGATGTAGAAGGCCAGCAATCCGAGGAGCCTTAGAGTCATCCACAAAGAGTTCCAGGACTGGGGCTGAAACATAGGTGCCACAGCCTGAATGTTCTGGACTTTCCTTTCCGGGAAAAGGCCAGAATTTGTACCATACCCAGGATAGCTTCATGAATGGGAGCATCTTGAAAGAAGGCAGGTGTGGCTTTGGAACATTGATAGTGAACTCCAACAATGTTAGGAGGTTAACTGTTATCTGGTCCTACAAAGGTGTGCTGCAACCACTGCTTTCACTTTTGTGAACATCTGTGGTGCACATTTGAGACCAAACAGGAGCACTGTGAATTTAAAATGAATATTCCTGGCCCACTGTAAACCCCGGGTGTGAGCCTGCAGGATGGGATATTGAAATATGAGTCCTGCAGATCCAGTGGCACTATCCATTCTATGACCTAGGGAAGAGAGGACCCGGGCTAGCAGCAGCATCATGAAATTATTGTTTTGCATGAAGGTGTTCAGAGGACGAAGATCCAAAATAGGACAAAGGCGTTCATCCTTTATCAACATAAGGGAGCACCAGGAGTAACACCTAGTTCCTAATTCGGAAGCAGAAACTGTCTCTATGGCTCATTTGGCCAAATAAAACTGCACTTCTTACTGCAATATTAACGGATGGTCCTTAGTCAGCCACTTTGATGGTGGTGGAAGTTGCAGCAAGGTGGAAAGAAATAAGAGGGTGTAGCCCCAATTAACCATTTGGAGGACTCACTTGTCTGATGTGAAGGCCTGCCACACCTGGAGCAAATATTAGTTCCTGACTCTAGAAGGGTGGCTGTGTGCCAACAACTAAACAATAAAGTGGTTTTGTGGCTACTGATGCTGGAGGGGCTGGAAATGCTGTTGCTGCTGTTTTGATCGTTATCTCTGAGAACTGTGGCCCTGGCCATGAAAAGGCTGGAAGTTCTCCTGGGTTGGAGGAGGGGTCTGATGTTGGCAAAACTGAAAAACTCAGTCATAGCCATGGAGAAAGCAAAATTGTTGGTTGAAATTGGGTGGTAGGAGCAGGAGCCAATGAACTTGTTGTGGCTCTACTCTCTTTAAACAGTTCCAAGGCCCAGTCTGCTTTTTCACTAAAGAGACAACAGCCATCAAATGGTATGTCCATCACAGATGCTTAGACATCTCCAGAGAAGCCCATAAACCTCATCCAGGTGTGACATCGAAGTGCTACACTATTGATCAATGCTCTGCCCAAGCACTCAGTCATGGCCAGGCCCGAATGTATTATGAATTTTGCTGTATCACGACCATCCTGCATAACTTGATTAAAGGATGCCCAAATGTTGGCCGGAACAGCCAAGGGGATGGAAGTAGCAGATAAGAACACAACTAGGGTTTACTGACCTTAGACCAAGGCTTGTAGAGGCGAACATCCGCTTGCCAAATGTCTCTATCTGTTTCGACACATGATCAAGCAGAGTGGTAAGAAATGCTTTGGGGTTTACTTTGCTGGTGGACGAATATACCACCAAACCCTCGGGTGTTGAATGTTGTATAAGAAACACTTTGTCGCCCAGTGCAGGATGATGATGACAATCAATCTGTCTCCTAACAGATGGACCTAAGCATTGTTTCACCCAAGTGCCCAAAACGGAGTCCATAAGGACCTCATTAAATGGCAGTAGTGGTTCTGTAGGGACCTCACCTAGCTGAAGTACCTCAGTTAAAAGATTAGTCTTGACCTCCGTAGTGGGGAGCTTTAGGTCTAAGACTTCTGCTATCTTTTACATAATGACTGCAAAGGAGGCAGTTTTCCTCAGTAGCAGGACCATGGGGAGTCAGGAGAAGTATCCAGACCACTGTCATCTTGGAGTTATTCATATCAGCTATCCCCATCATATTGTGGGATATAATCATCCCCTTCATCATAAGTGTCATTGTGCAAGTCAGTACTAAAAGGATTGTGACACGTTTGGGACCTAGTGCATGGTAAGTGCAAAGTGTTACAACCGGATAGATTGCCTGTTGGAGCTGGGAATAGCCTGGGTCGAGGTTGCGGTTGACTTTGCTCAGAGTTGGATGGCACAACAGCCGGTAAATCCTCCTAGAGCATTGGCATTTATGCTAAGGGAACCAGCACAGGGGGAGGAACTGAAACCGAAGTCTGCACCAGAGCAAGTGCTGAACCTGACAGAGGTTAAAGGCACACAGATGGTGCTAGGGCCAGACCTGGGAGAGGAAGTCTAAATGGAGCCCCCTGCGGAATCTTGTGGCCCAGAAGTACAACAGATAGAGCCGTAAAGTGCTGATAATACACAGCATGGCCTCTCGGAAGGCCTTTACTTGCCTATGTTGTTGACGGGCCCAGAAACGTGGATTACATGGGACTAGACTCGGAATCAGCTTCGATGGAGATTGGGAGCAAGACGGTGATGCCCTTCCACCCTCTCTGGAATCCAAACGTGATGAGAAGGGGCTCCTTCCTCCATCAACTTCTTATGCCTTTTCTTAGACTTGCCCGAAGACTTCAGCCAGAACAAAGATCAGCTACAGGAACGACTACAGGAGGGGAACAGGACCTTCATTTTGACTTCGACGGTTGCGCTGTGGAGTCTTCTTGTATTTGGTGACATAAGTTTGGCCTTGGAGTCCCATATGGCTGTCATATTCATTTGGATACATCAATCACAGGACTTGGAGTTGTGCTCGGACCCCTGGCATCAAAGACACACTTCATAAGGTTCTGTTACATACATCTGTTTGTAACAATCCCTTCTCAGTTTGAGCCCTGTCTTCTTAGCAGTGATATTTTCCCTTGCACACTGGTAAATATTGAAGAAAATTATGACCTTCAAGTCCAAGAAGAAGCTCCAGATCTGTGTATGAAGGCATAGAAAAAAGGACCAGGCATTAGCAAGCATGAGTGGTGCTTGTGTGCATTATGTGAAAAGGAGAAAATACTGATGAATTTTTAACTACTAAGTTAATTTCCAGTGTCTTTTAGCGTCGTAGTGTCTTTCAGTCCCCCCTTCACAAGATGGCGGCCTTGGAATGTGAGAGCTAGCAGCTAGGGCAGTCCTCTGTTTATGACTATGATAGCAGGTATAATATTGCGCGGTGTTTGGATAGAGCGTACATCGATTTGAAGGAGAAACACGGAGGAGTTCTGGATGATTAAGGTATGCCACACCAGAAAGATACATCATCAAGCTGTGTTTACCGGAGGGGGGAGAGAGTATGGCATTTAATGTTGACATTCCGTTATAGGTGAACCGAGTTGACACAGGATTTTGGAATACCGACAACTAAAAATATGTGCAACAATCATAGGAAGAAGGTTGGGTTGTACACGCGAGCCATCCAGGTAATTTATAACCGGTAAGGGGTTTGGGTTCAATCTGACGTGATATTGCTCGAAATATGTAACCAGGCGTGTTTCTTTACAGAGAGAAGGTGGAGTAAGGGCATTAAGGATCTTGAAACAAAGTGATAACAAGAGTAGGAAGCGTGAAGCGGAGGTGGGAAGCGAAGGTAATGGTTTAGAATTTCAGAGATGCAGGCGGGAGGGTAGTGATTCAAATATGATGGTAGAACTTTATTCATAAGCAGAAATGTTTATGTGTGTAGGTTGGCCAGAAACACGCTTTGTATTTTACCTACAAGGAGTTTCGCCGTGGCATGACTAACTGTTGGTGTCTAGGGATATTGATAGCAAGCAACGCAAGCACAATTCCAGGTATAAAAATGCACATACATGTCACGGTGGCAGTATAATTTATATGGCATATAACAAAGACAGCAATGTGAGGGAGGATGGGCAGGCGGTCATAGTTGTAAGGTGATAACTTTAGGAACACGTAGAATGAAGGCAGGAGAGTCTCTATACAGGTTGGCTGAAAATGGTGTGTTTTGACCAGGGCATTTTTGAATTTATGAATTCAGGTGATTTTGTTGTTTTTCCTTGATATCGGGACTAGAATCACGGCTACAAGCTGTAGAAGGTCATTGATGTTGGTGAGTGGTTGTGTTTACTTTTTGAACGCACTGAGCACATTGTTCACTGGTGGTGGCATTTTAACGGTGAAGATATAAATAACAGAGTTTGTCTCTGGACCTCTTTATTACATGGAATTCAGTCCTGTTTTTGTCGTAAAAACATGAGAGTGACTAGAACCACTTTGAGTTGCATTATACATTTGAAAAATTGTATTATATTTTTACAGTTCCCCTGAAGAAGGGATTGTGTATTCCGAAATGCACTGGGACCTGCGACAACATCCCAAGAATTGATTTGTTTGTGTATTGATTTTTTTTAAATTATGTTATTTATGTTTAAGAATCTCTTTTTCATTGAGCTAAGAAAAAGTGGAAACTTTCAGTAATGAAACTTTGAAGAATTTCTTGGGTTCAAGCATTTGAAAAGTATTGTTTGATATAAAGGTGTAAATTTGAGTAGAAAGAGGAAAACAGTGGGTAGAATTAAGAGCAAACGGAGAGTTTGCATTAGCTGTGCAGGCAGGGACAAGTGATCAGGTGACACTTGAGTTAACAGTTGAGTATTACAAGGAAGGGTGGCTACCTCCTTCCCGCCTAGCACGCCCCATCTCTTTGCTCCCTTACCTGGTAAAGGTCATGGAATCCCATGTCAATACCATCCTTAACAGGTATTTAGAGGAGAATGAGATTCTGGACAAATCACAAAACGGGTTCCGGTCTAACCATAGCAGGGAATCCGCTTTGCTGGCAGTCACAGAGCAGCTGAAGGCGGTACTGGATGAGGGTGGCATCACTGTTTTGGTGCTGCTCGATCTGAGTGCGGCCTTTGACACGGTCTCCCATGGGGTCATACTCCATCGACTCAGGGAGATCGGGGTCTGCGGCACGGCCTGGGCTTGGTTTGCATCTTTTTATCTGAACGCTCCTTCCGGATTCATGCCCCCCTCAGCAGTCCAATATCCATCCTCTCAATTGCGGTGTCCCACAGGGCTCGGCATTGAGCCCTAGACTTTTTAATGTCTACATTAGCCCTCTGGCCTTCCTGGCCAAGACCCGTGGGATTAAGATGTTATCCTACGCTGACGACACGCAGTTGTTGTTTACCTTTACTAAAGATCCTGGCCTAGACAAACCGAGGTTTAAGGAAGACATGCTGGCAATCTCGGACTGGCTAGCAGACAACTATCTCCAACTCAATGCCTCAAAAATGGAGGTGCTTCTGTTTGGGAGAGATTCGCATAACTGGGACCACCAATGGTGGCCCGCTGAGCTGGGACTTCCCCCCCAACCAAAGAATGCAGTAAAAAACTTAGGAGTTCTAATGGACAATTCCCTGTCTTTTGAACTACATGCAAAAAAAGTAGCAGGCACCTGCTTCGGCCTCCTACGTGGGCTGAACCCCATCTTAGGTTTCTTTACTGCCCTCATCCGTCACACAATCATTCAAGCAGTTGTCTTGTCTTGTCTGGACTACTGTTAAGGACTCTTAGTGGGCACCACTAAAATGGTTACAAAGAGACTACAATGAGCCCAGAACGCTGCTGCCCGGACTTTGTTTGCCCTCCCTAAGTACTGTCACACCTCCCATCTCCTGCGTCGCCTACACTGGCTCCCGATTGAACAGAGAATCCACTTCAAGACTCTCTGTATTCTTCATAAGATCTTATCCAGCCAGGGCCTCCAGATTTTACAGGGCCTCTGCTCATTGTATGTACCCACACGGGCTCTACGTTCCACTGATCTGCGCCTGGCTTGCACTACTAGAGTGCGCAGATGCAGAGCAGGGGGGCGCTCTTTTAGGTCTCTGGCCCCTCTTCTGTGGAACTCTAACCCGATTGCGGCCCGTGGTACCCAAGACCACCTGGCCTTTAGGAAACAGATTAAAACCTGGTTGTTCGCCTCCATCTAGCTGGACTGCCTTCTAATCTGCTATGCCTGCTTTGCGGGCTCCCTGACTCCTTAGCTCCCTCTCTACCTCTGATGCGTGAATTGCTAGCGCTGGGATGCCCCGTTGCTGGAGTAGCCATTCACTTTATAAATTCTGTACAACCCCATTATTTTCGATGTTGGTAGGGTGCCACACAATGCCAATTACTGGCACAAAGGAGTACTGCTTAAAAGTTTCCAGATCCAGTCTGATTCCTCGGATATATTCACAAGGAGAGGAATATGCAGTTAGAGTATTCCTACGAGAAGTACTACTGAAGTGCTAAGTTACATATGCCAAAATACCTTTATGAATGTGTCAGGATTCAGCATAGCGGCGCCTACCTGACATACAGTTCGGGGACACTTCCTCGTTCCGGCGGGGATTGGGTGTGTTGGGAACTACATGTCCCATGATCCTCCAGGCCGAAACGTATTTGACATGCTAACACGCGTGAGCCGGCGCGCGTTATTTTGTTTGTTCCGGGTTCCTTCATGTTGCCGGTCGCCTTTGGAATAAGGTCCGACCTTGCATGAATTCCGATTCCACGAAGCAGGTAAGACCGCCATTTGTGAGCTATTCTGGAATTTAGCCGAGGAGCTGAACACGGAGGTATTCTTGCCTCGTGTTGCAGTGTCCTCACAGGAACGTTTTGTGGATTTAACACGGAGGTGGACATAACCTCGTGTCATCAGATATTCCGTTCTGCCAGCATTCTTGGACTGCATTAGTGGAGCGGAACACGGAGGTTTACTCGGCCTTGTGTTACCGTTTCCCATTTGCTTGAAATTCTGGTAGGAAGTAAAAAGTCTTTTCCTTTTGTGCGTTTTTGCTTGTGCTATATAGGTTGGAATTATTTGTTATAGCCGGAGCGTTGGTGGTGGCCGCAACCACACGCTACCGGTTGTTTTCAGTTGCAGGAATTGTGTTCTCAGGCCTGATCAAAAGCCTAGTTGCATCTAGGGGTAACTCAGATGGCTCTGGAGTATTGGGGTGGTCGCAACTCTGTACCACCAGACAAGAATTGTGCATTGTGTGGTTCCTTCTTAGGAGAGGAACACGGAGGTGGTCGCAGCCTCATGTTGCCGTGTCCTTTTGCCTTGTGTGTTTACCTCGGCGTGGGTAAAGTGAACTTGGGCCTTGCCTCTCAATTTGCCTACGCCATACATTAACTTGTTTCCTAGTTAGTGTGGAGTTCTGTACTTTATTCCCTACAGGTGGTGTTATATTTAACACGTCTCTTCCTTTTTGTGCTTCTCCTATGTGTCTTCTGGTAGGTATACTAGAGGACCATCATATTGACTTATAACAGTGTTTACCCAAATTAGGTATTCATGCTATGTTTTTCTCGTTACAGGGAAAGGGAAAACGTATCCTTTGTTTTGTTTATTTATTGAAGGCAAAGGTTTTCTTCCTTATGATTTCAGGTATGCATGCCTAGCGAGACTTCAGGAGAGTAGTTGTGGTTAAGAATAGTGTTACATTTATTGCTGTCTCTTTATGTCATTTCAGATCCTTATTCCCAGCTGTCCCTTTCCCTTTCCTGTCCCTCACCTGATAACCCAAACACCCTGTATATTTTATGTTCAGTGTGTTGGTGACGTCAGGAGGTGGAATCTTATCTACAACAAGCGGATCCTGCGGAGCGAGTTCTGACAGAATAACGCACCCACGAACAGTGCTCCGCCCGATCCGTTTGTTCAAGGGGTGGCCTCCATGGAGGACGTCCTACAAGCACTTGTTTTGGTGCAACAGGAGTTAGCTGCTTCCAGAGCCGAAACTACAGCTCTTAGGGACAGGGTGGACAAGTTGGCAAGGAATCAGTTTGATGCCTCGCCTGCTAATCCTCAAATACAAGTTAGGGTTCCTCCATCCATACCATTAGCAAGTCCTGAACGGTATTCGGGGGATCCCGCTAAAACACAGGTCTTCTTGACACAAATACTACTACATTTCTCATGCAAACCTGCCTCTTTCCCCAATAATCATTCTCGAGTGGCCTTCGCCATATCTTATTTGGTGGGAGACGCTGCAAATTGGGCTGTTCCCTTGGTAAGAAACAATGATGCCGTGTTGTCCGACTGGTCAACTTTTAGATTAGCGTTTGAACAGGTCTGTGATAGACAAACTACCACTTTTAGCGCTGATAGGGAACTGTTGGAATTGAGGCAGGGGAGAAATTATCTTGTTACATACTTAACAACCTTTAATCGGTTGATAGCTGAGACGTCCTGGCCGGAGGAAAAAAGGATGTCGATATATTACCAGGGATGGATAGAAGGGTTAAAAGATATAATAGCGCAGATTGACCCTCAACCAGCTACATGTGCTGATATGATTAATCTTACACTGAGGTTAGATGGCAGGATGGCTGAGCGTGGCGGGGAAAGAAAACGGTGGGACAAAGGTTGTGTCCGGACTGAGAGTAACCCCCGGAAGACGTTGTCTCCTCCCGTAGATGGTAATGAACCTATGGAAATAGGTGCTGTTCGTGCCCCACTGACTAGAGAAGAGAGAGATAGCTGCAGAGCACAGGGTCTGTGTATGTATTGCGGGGAAAAAGGGCATTATGTCCGGGATTGCCCGTCTAAACCAAAGTCTACCGGAGGGTGGGTTAAGAAAAGATTGGCTGTATCTTCAACAGGTATGAGTAGTGATTCATCTAAGGACAAGAAGATAGACACAGAGGTGGTTAAGCAGTGGCAGATTCCTTCTTTGACGATTGAGAACTTGCAAGACACCGTTTCTCACATCATCCTTCCCATGAGTTTAGAAAGTGATCACAAAATACACCAAGTCTTAGTGATGATTGATTCAGGGGCCACAGGTAACTTCATAGATAAAGGCTTGGTTTCCAGCTTATCCTTAGAAAGGGTAAATAGGGACACACCAGAAGAGGTATGGTCTGTGGATGGCAAGCCGTTAAAGTCAGGGTTGATCACAGAACAAACGGAGCTATTGGACCTCACGGTATCTGTTTCTGGAGGGGAACACAGGGACTCCCTATCCCTTAATATCATTGAAGCACCCCAGTATGAGGTTATTTTGGGTATGCCGTGGTTACGTTTTCACAACCCCACCATAGATTGGAAAACAAAGACAGTAGAGTTTCTATCTCCTGTATATCAAGAACATTTAATTCCTCATCAACCCTCTCAGGCGTTGGTTTTGTCATCTCCTTTTTTGGTGGCTACTGCAGCCGAGAAGGACATTGTTTTACCCATTGAGTATCGGTCTTTTAGTGATGTGTTCAGCGAAAGGATGTCAGAGAGACTGCCTCCACATAGAACATATGACTATTGCATAGACCTAGTGGACCGGGCTCCTATACCCTCTTGTAGGGTGTATGCCTTGTCGGTCCCCGAAACCCAACACTTAAAACACTATTTGGATCATTACCAGAGATTAGGATTCATCAGGCCCTCGAAGTCCCCAGCAGCATCCCCTCTGTTTTTTATTGCTAAAGCAAATGGGGATTTGCGGGCATGTGTAGACTATAGACAGTTGAATAAGTACACAGTGCGTAACAGGTATCCCTTGTCTTTGATTACAGTTCTATTGGACCAGGTAAAGGATGCCAAGATCTACACCAGGCTGGATCTCAGGGGCGCGTACCATTTGGTGCGCGTCCAAGAAGGGGACGAGTGGAAAACTGCCTTCAAAACACGTTATGGATTATACAAATACACTGCAATGCCGTTCGGGTTGTGTAACGCCCCGGCGGCATTCCAGTTCTTTCTTAATGATGTTTTGAAGGATTACGTGGACATTAGTGTTGTGGTCTATATAGATGACATCCTCATCTACTCAGAAGACACTAGCATGCACACTGCCCATGTCCTGCATGTATTACAGCGACTGAGAGACCATTGCTTGTTTTGCAAATTGAATAAATGTGAGTTTGGAGTGGAGAAGGTGGAGTTGCTAGCAGTTATGCTTTGCTCTGATGGACTGCAAATGGCCGAAAGAAAAGTACTGGCAGTGCAAAACTGGCCAACCCCTAAAACAGTGAGGAATGTGCAATATTTTTTAGGATTTGCCAATTACTATAGGCGGTTCATCCTCCATTTCTCACAGGTAGCGGTACCTCTGTCCCGCCTGCTTAGAAAGGGTGTTCCTTTTCAGTGGTCTGCAGAAGCAGAACAGGCCTTTGACTTCCTTAAGCAAGCATTTACGTCAGCACCTATTTTGGCTCATCCAAAACCCGATCTTCCTTTCATTGTGGAAGCCGATGCCTCGGATGAGGCTATCGGGGCCATTTTGTCCCAAAGAAATCAACATACGGGACAAATGCATCCTGTGACTGTAAATCTTTCACGCCTTTTATGATTTTACCAAATTGAATAAAGTGTATTTGACTGACTGACTGCATCCTGTGGCATATTTGTCCAAAACTCTGAGTTCTGCTGAAAAGAAGTACACTATTGCTGAGAAAGAACTGCTAGCCATAAAAAGAGCATTTCAGGAGTGGAGACAATACCTGTGGGGGGCGGTGTTTCCTATGAGCGTATATTCTGATCACCGTAACCTCCAATACATGAGAACAGCTAGACACTTGACGCAGAGGCAGATGAGGTGGATGCCTTTTTTTGCAGGATATGACTTCGTCATTACTTTCCATCTAGGGAGTGACAATCAGAAAGCTGATACCCTGTCCAGACTAGGAAGCGAAGAAAAAGATGACAGTACTTTGTCTTTGGAGTCGATAGTGGAACCATCCGAAGTAATTTGCATGCTAAGCGCAGAGAACTTTTTGACCAGCCTCAGGAAACATAAATCTCCCATTGCTTGGGCAACTTGGTGTAGCAAGGCGAATGATCGCTCACTGAAACAGGGGTTGCCTTTCGGATTTATTTATTTATTTATTTGGACATTTTTTGAGCGCACTGTTACCCGGAGGTGTCCTGGCGCTAACTAAAGGCTAGTGGAGGTGAGCAAGAGACCTAAAGAGAGAAAAGCCAAGTTTTGAGAGCCCTCCTGAACTTGAGTAGGTCGGGGGTCTGTCTTAAACTGGCCGGTAATGCATTCCATGCCTTGGCAGCGCCAAGTGATAGGCTTCTGCCTCCCCAGCGAGATTTCCTAATTCTAGGGACAACCACTAGCCCCTGCTCGGCTGATCTTAGTGCTCGGGCTGGTTTATACCACTGAAAGAGGGGAGTCAAGCAGTGGGGGCCAATGCCGTGCAACAGGATTCTTTTCCGCACTGGCAACCAATGTAGCTTAACCAGGTCTTGGGACACTGAAGCAAACTTGGAAGTGCCTGTGATCAGACGTGCCGCCGCATTCTGCAGGATCTGAAGTTTGTCTAGGAGACCCTGCTGGGCATTAAGAAGGAGTGCGTTGCAGTAATCAAACCGAGACATAACCAGTCCCGTGACTACTGTCTTTTTATGTTCCAGCGGGAGGAATGGCAAGACCTTCCTGATAGTCTTGAGCACAAAGTGCGTCGCAGAGGATAGAGCATTAACTTGGGGCCTGAAGGATAGGGCATCATCCATCAGGACACCCAAGTTTTTGACCTTTGCTACTGGGACCGGTGGCACTCCCATTTCTTCTGGCCACCAGCGGGGGGACCAAAAGCTATCTTTAGTCCCAAACAGTAACACCTCTGTTTTTGCGGAGTTGAGCTTAAGGCAGTTTCCTGCCATCCAGTTCCTCACTTCGCGCATACAGCATCTGAACCGGTCTGCCGTGGTGTCTAGATCTCCCTGGCGCAGTGACACCACAATCTGGGTGTCATCAGCATAGGATGTAAGATTAAATCCAAAGGATCTAATCACTGGCGCCAAGGTAGAAACGTAGACATTAAACAGAGTCGGACTCAGGGAGGACCCCTGGGGGACTCCGCAAGGGAGCACAAATGGCTCGGACTCGAAGTCCCCCAAGGCCACCGACTGAGTCCTCCCAGCCAGAAAGGCTTTCAAAATCTCGAGCGCCTTTCCCTGTATCCCACTGGCCTTCAACCGGCCCACCAATAGCTTATGGTGGACCGTGTCGAAGGCCGCAGATAGATCAAGCAGGATCAGGGCGGCTCTACCCCCAGCATCCAGCACCATTCGAATGTCTTCGGCAGATTTTATCAGCGCCGATTCTGTGCTGTGACCAGCCCTAAAACCATGTTGGGATGAATCCAGCCTCTCTCCAGCGCCTAGAAAGTTGCTGAGCTGTTTATTCAGTATGCCCTCCATGATTTTGGCAGGGAGGGGGAGCCTAGCGATGGGACGAAAATTATTTAGATCCATGACGTCTAAGTTAGTTTTTTTTAACAGGGGCAGGATCGAGGCTTGTTTCCATCGCGAAGGAAATTCCCCCTTATCTAGCATGAGGTTGAACAGGGGAGTGAGTCCAGCTGCAATAGCTGCAAGGGCCAGTTTAGCAATAGTAGCTGGGCAAGGGTCGTGGGGGGAACCTGATTTTATTCTCTTGATCCGACCTGATACCTCCTCCTCCGTGGTGGGGGAGAAGTTGTTCAGTAATTCACGGTGCGTATCACTCTCCGGCAGCGTCACCGGTGTGAGATCGGGGACAGTAGACATGATTTGATTGTTTAAAGGATGGAAGATTTTTTCTACCTTGCTCAAGAAGAAATTGGCTAGGTTCTCGCATAGTTGGCGACTAGGTGGTATGTCTATCGGTTTGGGGGACGCCAGTGACGACAGTGTACTAAAAAGTTCTTTGGGGGAGTTTGTCGCTTCTTTAATGCGCTTGGAGAAGAACTCACATTTGGCCTGGTGGATCCTTTCCTTATAGGCTCTCAATTCTGCATTGAGCCGTTTTTTGTCATTCTCCCTGTAGTTTTTCCGCCATATTCTTTCTAATTTTTTGCAACGAGTTTTGTGGTCCCTGATTTGTTCCGTGAACCATGGGGCGGAGGGGTTAGAACGGGTGGGGCTGTAAGTTGTAGGAGGTGCTAGCTGTAGACACGCGGCATCTAACCATCTGGTGTAATCTGCCGCTGCTTCCTCAATGTTGCTTGAAGGGGGCTTGGAGGAGGACATCAAGAGGTCTGTCAACATAGTGCCTTCTATATATTTCCATTTCCTGATTTTTTTAAGTGGATTTATAGCCTGAGTGGATCTGGCAATGGGGGGTGAGGTGATTTTAAAGAAAACTGCCGCATGGTCGGACCAGGAGACGGGCTGGACTGCCGTCACCTCAAGGTTTGGAAGATTGGAAAAATTACTGTCCAAAGTATGCCCTGCCTTGTGGGTCGGGCCATGGACCAATTGTGTTAGTTCGACCCCCTGTAATAGATCTAGGAGCTCCTGAGTGTCCGGATCGGAGTCATTCTCGAGATGTAAATTAAAGTCCCCTAGAAGGGTAAATGAGTTGGCACAAATGACTTCCTCTAGTAGGCTGCTTAAGGCTGTGCGAAAAGGTGCTTTGGCGCCCGGAGGCCTGTAGAGAAGGCAGCCTCTAAGAGTTAGATGATCAGAGAGGGTGAAATTGAAGCTCATAGCTTCGTCTAAATTGGTCGCACAGGGGTTTGCAGTCCCTCTAATGGACTTGTGATAAATAATGGCCAGCCCCCCGCCTTTTTTTCTTTCTCTGTTCAAGGAGAGACAGATATAATCCGGGGGAGTAGCCTTAACGATGTCAGGACCTGAGGCTGCATCTGTCCATGATTCTGTAATAAAGGCGAGCTTAACTTTAGAATCCAGTATAAGCTCCGCCAATTCAGTACTATGTTTCACTAAAGATCTGGCGTTAAGTAGCATGCAGTTAGTCGTGTTAAGTTTTCTTGTTTCTGGGTCCGTGGGGGGGGGGCTTTGGTATAGGTAGAGCATGCCAGAGGACTTTGGGCAGCGATTGTTTGCAGTTAGCACAGTAATGGGGGATGGGCTGTTGGTCGTCCTCCAAAACAATGGTGGTGCACCCATGGGTACCCGGGTAACTGCCCAATGAGAGAAGCGTATTGCGAGTATATATTAACCGAGAAGCGGGGTTTAAGACCGCCTGAGCAGGGTAACCGGCCCTGGGCGCGGGTCCGGCGCGGACGGGCGCAGACGGGCTCGCCTTTGGCGCGCCTTCAGCGCGCCGGCGGCGCGCCCGCTGCACTTCCTGGGCCATAGTGTCATTTTATGGAGGCAGTGGTGAGCGGGGCGGAGCACTCAGCTGCTCGCCCAGCTCGTCTGCCTGATTGGAAAGGGCGGGACCGGAGGCTCGATGTTTGAGTTCGAGCCCCGGTGAGTGCAAATAAATTCTTAATATAAATCACAGGCAATGTTTAAAAACAGTAGAATTTCTAAAAGAGCTAAAAAGAATTACACAGAGTCCCGGCTTTCCGCCTCAGGACTAGAACAAACCTCCGCTCGCAATCAGCGGGGTTTGTCAGGAGATGATGTTTTTATGGAGGCAGTGGTGGGCGGGGCGGAGCACTCAGCTGCTCGCCCAGCTCGTCTGCCTGATTGGAAAGAGCGGGACCGGAGGCTCGATGTTTGGAGTTTGAGCGCCGGTGAGTGCAAATAAATTCTTAATATAAATCACAGGCAATGTTTAAAAACAGTAGAATTTCTAAAAGAGCTAAAAAAGAATTACACAGAGTCCCGGCTTTCCGCCTCAGGACTAGAACAAACCTCCGCTCGCAATCAGCGGGGTTTGTCAGGAGATGATGTTTTTATGGAGGCAGTAGTGGGCGGGGCGGAGCACTCAGCTGCTCGCCCAGCTCGTCTGCCTGATTGGAAAGGGCGGGACCGGAGGCTCGATGTTTGGAGTTCGAGCCCCGGTGAGTGCAAATAAATTCTTAATATAAATCACAGGCAATGTTTAAAAACAGTAGAATTTCTAAAAGAGCTAAAAAGAATTACACAGAGTCCCGGCTTTCCGCCTCAGGACTAGAACAAACCTCCGCTCGCAATCAGCGTTGTTTGTCAGGAGATGATGTTTTTATGGAGGCAGTGGTGGGCGGGGCGGAGCACTCAGCTGCTCGCCCAGCTCGTCTGCCTGATTGGAAAGGGCGGGACCGGAGGCTCGATGTTTGGAGTTCGAGCCCCGGTGAGTGCAAATAAATTCTTAATATAAATCACAGGCAATGTTTAAAAACAGTAGAATTTCTAAAAGAGCTAAAAAGAATTACACAGAGTCCCGGCTTTCCGCCTCAGGACTAGAACAAACCTCCGCTCGCAATCAGATGAACAACAGACTGTTCTTACCATCAAAGGAGATGGGGTAAAAGGCTTTTGAATGGTGTCATAAGACACCGGTATCAGGACATCCGGGAGTAAAGAAAACCTTACAGCTGATGACGAGACATTTCTGGTAGGAGGCCATGGCGGTTGAGATGAAGTCCTGGGTGGTAGGATGCGAGGTCTGTGCTCGTGCAAAAGGAGTGAATAGCAAAAGCAAAGGAAAGCTCATGACCATGCCTACTCCTCTGAGACCTTGGCAAAGCATCAGTCTGGCTTTCATAACTGGATTGCCCCCTGATCAAGGGAAAACAGCTGTATTAGTAGTGGTTGACAGTTTGACCAAGATGGGGCATTTCATCCCTTGCAGGAATCTCCCAACGGCAGGTCAAACAGCTCAGTTGCTTTTAACTGAAGTCATTCGCCTTCATGGAATACCCGAAATCATCGTCTCTGATAGGGGACACAAATTCATAGCCAGCTTCTGGAAATCATGGTGTAAAACTTTGCATATTGTCTCCTCCCTCTCTACCAGTTTTCATCCAGAGACGGATGGTCATACGGAGAGGCTGAATCAGACGCTAAAAAAGTATTTATGTTGCTATGCTACCGAAGCACAGGATTCTTGGGCTTCGTTGTTGTGGATGGCTGAACTCGCCTATAACAATGCCTGGCATAGTTCTGTGGGAGTGTCTCCTTTCCGTGCTAACTATGGTTTTGATGCAAGGATTCTGCCCATTAACATTCCGGGTGAGGTGGCGAATCAACCATCAGATCTAGGGGTGGTGAGGAGGTTGCATGCTGTACAACGGATGGTGAGGAGACATTTATTGAAGGCAAAACGTGAGTATAAGCGATGGGCAGATACTCACCGTGCAGAAGGACCAGTGTTTCATGTGGGTGACAGAGTATGGTTATCTACTCGGAATATCCGATTTAAATTGAGAAGTATGTTCCATCCCCGCTTTATCGGTCCTTACACTGTTTTGAAGTGTGTGAACCCTGTGGCCTACAAGATGAAGCTGCCAAGAACATTCAGGATACACCCTGTGTTCCACTGCAGTCTGTTAAAACCTGCCCTGACTGCTCGGAGTCGTGCTCCCCCTCCCATAGCCTGTGATGATGGCTTGGAATTTGTGGTGAAGAGCATTAAGGACTCCAAATGGAGGAGGGGTGTGTTGTGGTATCTGGTATCTTGGAAAGGGTACGCTGCTGAAGATGATTCGTGGGAACCTTGTTCGAACGTACACGTGCCAGTGTTGGTGCGTTCCTTCCACCGAAGGTATCTGGCTAAGCCTGGACCTAGGAGGCGCTAGGGAAGAGTGCATGATGTCAGGATTCAGCATAGCGGCGCCTACCTGACTTACAGTTCGGGGACACTTTCTGGTTCCAGCGGGGATCGGGTGTGTTGGGAACTACATGTCCCGTGATCCTCCAGGCCGAAACGTATTTGACGTGCTAACGCGCGTGAGCCAGTGCGCGTTATCCTGTTTGTTCCGGGTTCCTTCATGTTGCCGGTCGCCTTTGGAATAAGGTCCGACATTGCCTGGATTCCGATTCCGCGCGGCAGGTAAGACCACCATTTGTGAGCTATTCTGGAATTCAGCCGAGGAGCTGTACACGGAGGTATTCTTACCTCGTGTTGCAGTGTCCTCACAGGAACGTTTTGTGGATTTAACACGGAGGTGGAGATAACCTCGTGTTATTAGATATTCCGTTCTGCCAGCGTTCTTGGACTGCATTAGTGGAGCGGAACACGGAGGTATACTCGGCCTCGTGTTACCGTTTCCCATTTGCTTGAAATTCAGGTAGGAAGTAAAGTCTTTTCCTTTTGTGCGTTTTCGCTTGTGCTATATAGGTTGGAACTATTTGTTATAGCCGGAGCATTGGTGGTGGTCGCAACCACACGCTACCGGTTGTTTTCAGTTGAAGGAATTGTGTTCTCAGGCCTGATCAAAAGCCTAGTTGGATCTAGGGGTAACTAAGATAGCTCTGGAGTATTGGGGTGGTCGCAACTCCGTACCACCAGACAAGAATTGTGCATTGTGTGGTTCCTTCTTAGGAGCAGAACACGGAGGTGGTCGCAGCCTCATGTTGCGTGTCCTTTTACCTTGTGTGTTTACCTCGGCGTGGGTAAAGTGAACTTGGGGCTTGCCTCTCAACTTGCCTACGCCATACATTAACTTGTTTCCTAGTTAGTGTGGAGTTCTGTACTTTATTCCCTACAGTTGGTAATAGATTTAACACGTCTCTTCCTTCTTGTGCTTCTCCTTTGTGTCTTCTGGTAGGTATACTAGAGGACCATCATATTGACTTATAACAGTGTTCACCCAAATTAGGTATTCATGCTATGTTTTTCTCGTTACAGGGAAAGGGAAAACGTATCCTTTGTTTTGTTTATTTATTGAAGGTAAAGGTTTTCTTCCTTATGATTTCAGGTATGCATGCCTAGCGAGACTTCATGAGAGTAGTTGTGGTTAAGAATAGTGTTACATTTATTGCTGTCAATTCAATTCAATTCAAATTAGTCTTTATTTCGACTTTTGAGTCACAAAAGACACAAACATTTAAAAAATGCAATTCATTACATTAATATTTATAGGGAAGTACATCTTTGGAGTCTACAGATTATAATTTCCACATACAGGGTAGTTCATCTTGGCCAATAAAAACATAAATAATGTGTTTAGATTAAAAACATTAAATATTGGTTAAAAAATATTCCACATTTTATACCATGATAGGTTTATAAGGGCTACAGTACTTTCAATTTGCTACTACGGATTGACCACATCCACTTTAGGAATTTTGCAAGCGCGATCACAAGAGCGTCAGAACAATCTGTCTGAAATATCCTCAATGCTGCTGTCCCAGTCTGAATCCCCTTTTGGATACAGATTGACCTAATCCATTTATGGCGAGGAGCTTTATACTCTGGGCATTCAAACAGGACATGAGCTATGCTTTCTGTATGTGATATACAGAAAGGGCACAAGTGATCATTTTTGCTTGTTGACCATTTGCAGGTAACTTGGTTGAGAGGGAGGATCCCAACCCTGAATTGATGAAACAGTTTCCTGTCAAATGGCGATGTAATTAAATCCCAGTATCTCTCGTACGAGGGAAAGTGTTTCAGCTCCAAAAAACCCTGGTGAGCGTGGGATCAGTGTGTGACTGAAATGCCTCTTGTGATACCATCGCCCAATACGCTTCTCTTAACTTGGTTTTTGAAGGGAATATAATCTCCTGGGGGTTATCCCATAGCTCACTCATACCTATGGCCTTGAGGAGAGATTTGACCTTCCTAAACCATAAGAGTTTACCCCCTGTGTCCATATTTCGCGTTTCCATAGTGTGAAAGTTCAGGTGTCACCCACAATCTCCTCCAATATGCGAGTGGTCTGAACCTGCAAATGTCCTGTATGCTATTACTCCCCAAATCCAAACGTAATGGTACAAGGGGTGTAGAATGTGGGAGCCCTGTTATACAGCGAAGAAATTTATTGTGTGACATTTTCGTGATGTCTGAGACCCCCCAGAGTTCTGCTCCATATAGCATGGATGATCTGACTTTTGTATCGTAGATTTTAAGTACTGGGGCCAGTGGTTTGGTGGCTGAGGACTTAAATTCTCTTGTTAGAACACCAGTCAACTGAGCATGCTTAGAGGTTAAATATGACATGTGTGGCTTCCACTGAAGCCTAGAACCTAGTATTATGCCCAGATAGCTGAAACTGTTCGTCTGTTCTAGTAGTTCCCCATTCATAAAAACTCTGCCCCTAATGTTCTTACTCTTATGCATGACCATGAATTTGGTCTTAGATACATTTACGGATAACCCATGGTCAGTACAGAATTTTTTGAAACAGCCGATTGATTTCTGAAGCCCTTCCTGGGTCTTGGATACTAAAAGAGTATCATCGGCAAACATTAATAAGGGAACCGTAATACCATTCTGTTTAGGAGCATCTGTATGGGAGTCCCTATAATATTCTATGACCCGGTTTATGTATAAAGTGAACAATGTGGGTGCCAAAACACATCCTTGTCGGACACCTCTTGCCGTTGGGAATCTGTCGGTCACCTGACTCTGGGTACCCCATCTCACCTGCGCATAATTATCATCGTGCAATTTGATCAAGACTGTGAGCAGTTCAGGTGGCATGCCTTGATCATATAGCGCACGCCACAGCCTATCTCGTGGGACGAGGTCAAATGCAGCCTTCAGATCAACAAAGGCTGCATAGAGCGTGCCGCCCCCCAGAATCACCCATTTCCAATAAATTGTGGAAAACCTAAAAACTTGATCCACTGTACTGGTGGAGGGACGGAAGCCAGCCTGGAGCTTGGACATGACCCCCGATTCCTCCATCCAGTTCTGGATCCTGAGAAGTAACATTCTGGCCACAACTTTTTGGATACAAGCTATTAGGCTTATCGGCCTATAATTGGCTGGATTGGTGCGGCCCCCCTTTTTATAAATGGGTATGATTTCTGCTCCCCGCCATGTATCTGGCAAGGCAGTGCCTCTTGCGATGGCATTTGCCAACAGTTCAATGTACGGGACCCAGACTTCTCTATTGTGTAAGAAGAGATCAGCTGGAATTTTGTCTAGGCCCGGGGCTCTACCTTTGGGGATTAAATTGAGGGCATAGTCAACTTCTTTCCTAGTAAACAGAAGTATACTGTTGGATAATGGACGAATAATAGGATCCAAAGCGGTTGATGGGCAGCAATTATCATTGGCAAACTGAGTCCTGAAATACTTTGTCCAGCATTCAGGAGAGACATGGTTTTCGGGCAATGGTTTTTGGTTCCCCTTACCCCACCTCACCAGGTGCCAGAAACCCGTCATATCTTTCGATTTACTAGCTTCTAGTAGTTCTTCCCAATAATTGTTATCCCATGCTTTCTTTGCTTCGAGTTGCGTCCTTTTGTAATGTTTCCTGGCTCCTTGTATGGTCTCTCTATCAGTTGAGCGTACTGCTAAGGCTAAAGATTTATACGCTACCCTACAATTTTTGTCATACCATGACTCAGGTTTCCGTCTTCCTTTACCAGAATGTTTCTTCATTTGAATGCTAAAAAAGTTACCTAATTTAAAAAAAAAGGGACGAGTGAATCTGAACTACCCTGATGTCGTAATCTACATGGGATGACTGTCCCTGTATTTCAGCAGTTGCTGCTCTAACCAGAACCTCCATTTCATTAATGGAATTTAGATCACCCAAGCACTCAGCCCATCTTAGTCGCCTTGTATCGTTGGTCATAACAATATCGTCTGTTATGTCATTTTTCGTTATTCCTTGACCCTTTAGGAGCAGTATCTCGAGACTAAGCGGATTGTGATCGCTCTCAGGTCGTTGAATTATGGACATGTCACAGACGGAGGACCAGAGTTCAAGATTCACCATTATATAATCTATTCTGCTTGAACTCACGCCATTATTAAATGTTGGTTCACCCTGCTTGTCCCCTGGTGTTCTCCCATTGACTGCTCGTAACCCAAATTCAATGGTAAAGGACTTAAGTTGAAGTGCTGCTTGGGTCCACCTTTTTATTGGCGGTAGATTTAATGGGGGAATTTGCCAACAAGTATCTTCCTCCTCCGAAAGCTCTAGGTCGCTATGATCCAGAGGCTCGAAGGAGCAATTAAAATCACCGCATATAAGTAGGTTGGCACCTCCTCTCCAGGTTCTGACATACTGTCCCAATGCCTCGACTACCTCTGACGTCTTCCCCCCTGGTTTCCCCCTAGCATAAACGTTAAAAACTATGAGTTCACCAAAAAAAGGGGATTTCAACTTAACCACCAATATATCCCTGGAGTTGGTTTCAAGTTGAGTAATTGAATATCTATCATCCTGCTTGACCCAGATGGTCAAGCCCCCCACTAGTCTTCCTTTATTTGGGTGTGTTGCCGCTATCGCAAAATGGAGATACCCGGGTCTATATTGTGGTTCAGTGGCCCATGTTTCCTGCATGGCTATTATCATGTAGTTGTCTATAAAAGTGGCCCAATCCCTGGACGCCAGCTTGCTCTTTAGACCTGCCACGTTCCAGGATGCCACATATTGACCTCCCTTGTATGACTGTGTTAGGTTTTGAACCCAATTGTCGCACATGCAATCTTCCCCAAGAGGAACAGTGTACCCCAGCTCAATCTGGCTTCTAACCTGCTCTCCTTCAATCGGTAATTCTCTTTCCTCAGTCACACTACCAGTAGATTTAACATTATCTGTGCAAGTGTTATGTGGAGCAATCCATGTTACCCTATTGCTAACAACATTATTGGTTAAATCAAGCAATTTCTTCTCAAATAGGCAGTTTGATTGATGGACATTTCCAATGTAATAATTGGGAGGTGCATTCGCTAACTCCTCCACTCTGATAATGTCATTATTCGGACCCTGGATTCCGGAATCACACCGGGGATAGTAGGCTCTGTTTAACATTTCTACTGCTGAGCTAGTTGCAATATTTAGAATATCTACCTTGGGGGCTCCCAGTCCATCAACCACCTCCGATCCGTCTGCACTAGGGATAATTGCACCTCCTCCCCCCCTCCCCTCTTTTCCATAATCTTCAATCGCAATCTTCCAATCCACTAAATATGTCATACCTGTTAGATAACTCCAGTGGTGTAAGTGGTAATAGGTAATTCAACCTACTGTGTGCTGATTGATTAAACCTGGGGGGTATGGTGTCCCACCCAGGTGTGATGGGAGCTGGAGTAGGATAGTACATGGTGGGTGCATTGCTGTTATACTACATATTTAGATATTGATTAGTGGAAATGGCATTGCTATGTAAAATTTGTGGTGGGAAAACTGCAGATCTTGGATAAAAATATGTTAATGGGCGGGGGATGATATTGTTATTAGCATTACCCTGTCGCCAGTTTAAGATATAGCGAACTGCATTCTGGTCCCTGAAGTTGACCACAACCACATCTCCCCCAATATCTTTGGGTCTTCCTCCTAACCACTGAAGGCGGCGTACATGAACTATGTCACCATTAATATGACTAGCAATTGGCCTATATATAGTCAACCAATGCATTACCTTATTCTTCAGTTGGAAGAAACCTTCCCGCTTGTTCTCAGACAACTCAGGTACCCCAGTGAGAACCACCACAAAAGGTGCAGCTTCCGGCAGAAGCTCTATTAGTGGTCTCCTACCTTGTGCCCCCCTAGGATACCTACAGCTTCCCTCGTCCATTCCTGATTTTCCAATCATTGTTATACCCAAATCCCTTGTTGGTTTATTGGCGGGAATGGTTGGGATACAATTAGATTTCATTATTGATTTGGTAGGGGGTACTCTAGGCTGATTTTTGTATGTTATATGGGGGTTGTTGGGTACGAGTGTAGTACTGGTAGACAAGTGGTTGGGTGCGGGTGGCAAAGCCGGTAACGCAATGATGGACGGAGTTGTAGAAGAGGATATATTTTTGTTAGGTACAATTAGGGGATTTTGGGCAGATGTTATACGTTGAGATGGTGTTGGTATGGTAGCTAACTCTTTATTTTCACTTATCATAGAAGGATTTGCCTTTCTACCCAAAACAGACTCTATTATCCCTAATCTATCCTCCATGCTTTTGAGCCTTTCTACAATTGCTAGAGTATAGCTTCTCATTATTAATTCAATGCTATCCAGTAGATCGGTATTTGGGGTTGGTTGTGACCCGTCAGCCACTTGAACAAGATCTATATTAACCTCTCTATCTGGATGTAAGGATGGTGACAGTGATGGAGGAACGGCCGCAATTTCAACAATGTCCATAGCAGCAGTTGTACCCGTGACATTAGAGGTAGTAGACTTTAAATTCTTCCCAAATTCAGAATGACTCAGCTTCTGTTTAATTGAGTCCACTTTTTTACGTCTTTTTTTGGTAGGCGGTGGACCGTGAATTTTATATTGCACAGTTCTCTTAATCTTGCTCTTACCTCTAACTAGCTTAGGGGGCGTGGATATAGGTGCAATCATCGCCTTAGATAGACTAGGGGCCAGATGTAGGTAATTCTATTTTACCGACTCATAAATACCGAATTTTACCGATTCGGTATTTATGAATCGGTAAAATAGAAGTACCGAGATGTAGGTAAATCCAGATGTGGATTTACCGAATCTTTAAAAGTCGGTATTTACCGATTCGGTAAATACCGACCGGTAATGCTCCATTCATTCCTATGGGCTTTGAAGCCCATAGGAATGAATGGGGCATTACCGGTCGGTATTTACTGAATCGGTAAATACCGATTTTGACAAGGGTGCAGGGGGTGTCACTTTGACACCCTCTAGCACCCCCAAAAAAGGTACGGGGGCCATGTGGCAGGCATACCTGCCCTAAGGGCAGGTCTGCCTGTCATATGGCACAGGTGTGCATGCACACATGTGCATGCACACCTCAATCGGTATTTCACCATCAAATTGAATTTGATGGTAAAATACCGATTTCTTAGGCCTTGTGGGACTCATAAGAGTCCCACCTACATATCAATTTTACCGATTCTGTAAAAATACCGGTCGGTAAATTTACCGACCGGTATATTTACAGAATCGGTAAAATTACCGATTTGCCCCGTTTCTGTCCTCCTACATCTCGGTAGCCAAATACCGGTCGGTAACGGCCGAATTCGGCCGTTACCGACCGGTATTTGGCTACCTAAATCTGGCCCTAGGTGTGCTATTAGAATTTGGAGCTATAATGCTGGCACAGGTTTGAGTTGGACAAATAGAGGGTGCTAAACATTCTCTGAGCAATATGGGCACGCTGTCCATAGATAACATTCCATTAATAGGATCTGAACAAAGCATGATACTAGAGTCTGAAGCTTGGGTTGGCTCAGACATAGTCCTATTCTTGAGATTGCCAATCGAACGGCGGCGCTGGGCTCGCCGCTCTGCTAGAAACTGTTCTTTAGAGCTTTCTGCAGGAGTTTTGATTATGTAATTGTCCAAATTTCCATTAGTCATGCCCCCAGTTTTTTTATTCACAATGTATTCCGGGCTCAGCACAATGGTAGACATTAGTGTAAAAGTATACAAAACGATGCAGAGCAAGGAATAACAAATAGGTATGGGACAACTTACTCCAAGTCACCGAGAGTGGGGGACATTTGACCAGGGGGTCCGGCCCAGTCCAGTCTCTTCAGGCCTCTGAGGGCCTAAGAGGGCCCGCCCTTTGCCCGGGCTGCGCCCGGCGTCCTGCTTGCGTCCCGCAAGACGGTCCTTCACCTGATTTTGTAGATGGAAGGGCGGCTGTGGGCGGGGCATGCAGGGGGCGCTGACCGGATGTTGGTTGGTCACGCAGGGACTCCTGGAAGAGCGAGTCCCTGCCGCGCGACTCCCCTGCAGCCTCTCAGCGCCTCAGGTGAGCAGCAAGCACGGAGCAAACAGGCAGCGTTGGTGGGCAGTCCTCCCACGTAGCGGCAAGAAGTGGCGCCGGTGCAGGTACGGGGCAAATCAGGCAAGATGTCCTCACACCGTCCAGAGGTTGTACCGAGGGTCACGCAGGTGGGCTGCTCCGGGGTCCTTTTCACCCGTTTGCCGGCTGAGGGCGGGGCACACAGGGGGCGCTGACCGGATGTTGATTGGTCACGCAGGGACTCCTGGAAGAGCGAGTCCCTGCCGCGCGACTCCCCTGCAGCCTCTCAGCGCCTCAGGTGAGCAGCAAGCACGGAGCAAACAGGCAGCGTTGGTGGGCAGTCCTCCCACGTAGCGGCTCCCGCGAAGCGGGAGCCGCAAGAAGTGGCGCCGGTGCAGGTACGGGGCAAATCAGGCAAGATGTCCTCACAGCGTCCAGAGGTTGTACCGAGGGTCATTGCTGTCTCTTTATGTCATTTCAGATCCTTATTCCCAGCTGTCCCTTTCCCTTTCCTGTCCCTCACCTGACGGCCAGAACACCCTGTATATTTTATGTTCAGTGTGTTGGTGACGTCAGGAGGTGGAATCTTATCTATAACAAGCGGATCCTGCGGAGCGAGTTCTGACAGAATGGGCCCCACTGCACACAAATAAAGGCTCACTATAAATTCTCCCCTTGTATTATAGCATAACTCTCTGCAACTCATTTTAGCAACTGTAAAAAATGAGACTATAGCATACATGATTGACCTACAATTGACTCTTTCTCCAGGCAACCTAGATGTATAGGATTGTCATCTTTAACTGATCATCCTCAAGCATCTACACACATGGCAGTATTACCCAGCATTGTGGTTCTTATTTTACAAACCCAATAAAGGTATGTTTGGCACATGATTGACTGGCTGCCAACCATAGTGGTGTAGGCCTTTCATGAAATCTAACTATTATACCCCCAACATTGCTTAAATCTACTTAAAAAATATTAAAGGTTGAGTGTTTCCCTGAAGACTCCAACCTCAACCCCTAACCTAGCTACCTAGCAACAAAGCATAGTTTAAGATGAGGTTTTCAAAGTGAGCAGTGCAGGTTAGTGACACATCTCCAGGATTGAATGTGCTGTCTTATCTGGCCACAAGACAGCCGAAATTGAACTTCAAAGCGAAAAGAAGTGCGCGTGGCGAGCAAGAGGATTACAACCTAGAGGCAGGAGAAAGCGCCCAGGATGATACCACAACTCGGCCTAGTGACATGCAGAGCATACTGCAAGAAGTCCGGCAGGGCTTCGCCACCAATGTTGATAAAGTCGACCGCATGTCCTCGCGTATGGATGCAATTGCGCACAAGCTGGAGGGCCATGATGATAGAATTAAGGAAGAAGAAAGGTGCATCTCGGACTCAGAAGACACAACGGCTAGACACACCATGCAGATTGCACGCATGGATGAATTATTAAGAGTCCAAGGGCCAGATGTAGGTAGGCTATTACTGGTCGGTAACAGCCGAATTCGGACGTTACCGACTGGTAATAGACTTTTCCTATGTAGGAGGCTTTTTAACCGATTCGGTAAATAAAGAATCGGTATTTACCGATTCGGTATTTACCGAATCATCATTTACCGATAAATGAGATGAAGGAAGCACTGTAAACAGTGCTTCAGGGATTTAAGGATTCGTTATTTACCACCAACTATTAGTTGGTGGTAAATAACGAATTCCTATGTAAATGCAAATATGTGCATTTACACATGTGCCATGTGACAGACATACGTGCCCTTAGGGCATGTATGTGTGCCACATGTGCACACAAGCACTAATCGGGGGTGCAGCAGAGTGTCAAAGTGACACCCTGCCACCCTTGACTTTTTTCCAATTTTACCGAATCGGTAATTACCGATTCGGTAATTGACATTCATTCCTATGGGCCTCCAGTAAATACCGAATCTTAACGATTCGGTATTTTTTACCAAATAATTACCTACATTGCATTTACCAATTCGACAATACAGAATCGGTAAAATTCAGTATTTTCGAATCGGTAAATCTAAATTACCTACATCTAGCCCATAGCCTCCAATAATGAGGACCTGGAAGCGCGCAGCAGGCGCAATAACATACGCGTAATTGGGATCCCGGAATCCACAAATACAGGAAAAATGGAAGAATATGTGGAGAAAATGCTACTCCGGCGATAGGCGCAGAATTCTTTTCCAGCCAGTTCATCGTGAAACGGGCCCACAGATCCCTTGGACCACAACCGCCCCCAGGAACCAATCCAAGACCCATCATAGCGAGACTTTTAAATTACAGGGACCGTGATGTGGCCTTGCGCGCAGCAAGAAGCAAGCAAACCCTGTCATATGATGAAAATACATTCTCCATCTACCCGGACTTTACGCCCATAGTGCAAGAGAAGAGGTGCAAATTTCTGGATGTAAAGAACAAATTAAGGAAGGCGCAAATCGATTATGCATTGCTCTACCCTGCGGGGCTCAGAGTAACACACCAAGGCAAACAAAGATTTTTCACCAATGCGCAACAAGTGGAAGAGTTTCTCAAGCACGTGAAGCACACGCAGAGACCTGATGAGGACATGTCGGCTTCACAACACTCTGCCTCGACGGACGCAGAAGAAGACTCGCAGTCAAACATATCTTTGACATACACACTTGAGTATTAACTGGTTTTATACGTGAAGTAGCGAGTGGAGGTGGAGATAAGCGCCAAGTTCAGTATGGCATGATGTTTTGATCGGTGCACAGAGCAATACTTATTATGTACCGGGCACCCCCACCCCCCTTGGAGTCTGTTAGCACCATCTCAGAAGGGCTCAATGGGGGAGGGGTTTCTGTGATGCCGCCTAGACATGACGCCCAATGGGTATCACCCCGGTAATGTGCACTGCAAAATGCTAGAAGGATTTTTTTGTCTCTGTTCTTGTTTGGAAATGGGGAGGGGCGGGGGCGGGGGTGGGAGTCTACTACTGGCAAGTTGGGGCTGCTTCAGTGGGAGGGGGTAGTGGGGGAGAATTATGGTTGATGTATTGCATTTGGCTTATGAGTCAGGATTGTGCCAGTAGTATACCTGTTGAGATGCCTATTGGAGCATCGGGAGAGACTTTCCTTTTCGTTAGGTGATGAGGTACATGAGAGGCACAACACTCAATGGATCACAGGCAATAAGATAACAGACACAGGACAAAATGGATGAAGCTGGGGTTGAGGTCCTGAATGTTATAACATGGAATATTTGAGGTCTGGGGGATCCCAGACGAAGAGACAGATTTTGGCATACCTAGACAGGCATAGGGCACATATAGCAATGTTACAGGAAACGCATTTCACTCCGCAAACGTCACACAATTTTGCTAGTAAATGGGCGGAGTATAGAGTCTTCTCATACTCCTCTTATGCGAGGGGATCAGGGATCCTAATAAAAAAAAAACCTTCTCTCTTGACTACCCACTGTAATGGTGCGATGATGAGCTGCGCTATCTGGGCATCCGAGTAACGAGGGACAGGGAGGAAATTATGAGGTTAAACTATGGCACTACAATAACCGGCAAAGCAGAGAGCGTGAGTCGCTGGATTACAATGCCCCTTTCCATGGCGGGAAGAGCATCGATTATTAAAATGGTGATACTCCCCCAGCTGCTTTACTTATTTTTAAATATTCCATACTTCCCGGAAGCTTTCTTCTTTAAGACACTGAGGTCTGAGATGACGCGTGTAGTGTGGGGTGGTAAGCAACCAAGGCTACAGTGGAATGTCCTTATACGACCATACTCACAAGGAGGGTTCGGGATCCTGAACTTTGAACTTTATTACACCTGTGCGCAGGCCCACTATGCGTGGTTCTGAATATGCCGCAGGTAGCGGCAGAACACTGGCTCACACACCCTGTTCCTAATGATGGCACACTGTACGAGGTGACCAGCCCAAGAGAAAATATGCCTACCACTGTCACATGTACGACTGTGGCATGGCAGAGAATTGGATGCATGCTCAAAACAACCTTCCTGTACTCTCCATTATTGCCACTCTCATACCACCCAAACATGTCCCTTCTTCAAGAAACAATATTTCATAAAATTAGAGAACGCACTAATATTCGCACATGAGGGGGTCTGTATCAGGATGGGCGCTTTCGCACAGCAGAGCAAATTCTGCAGGGATCACAACACACTCCACTTGACTTGTTTCTTTATACTCGACTGCGGCAAGGAATACGATCTCTCACGCCAGACTTTCCAGTGGAGCCGCAGATACTGGCACCACTGCAGAGGATGCTGCAGAACATGACGCCCAAAACGCCTTGTCTCGACAATTTATGGAATAGTTCACACACAGAGAGAGTTGCCAATCACGACTTCCTGTGCTCGATGGAGTGAGGAGCTAGGGATGGAGGTAACGGATGATCACTGGGAATTATGCTGCCTACAGACGCAAAGGGTGTTGGCTAGCAGTAAGCTCCGTATTATACACTATAAATTCCTGCATCGAATGTACTACACCCCAGCTAGGCTACATAGGTACCACCTAAGGGAATTAGACAGGTGCGATAGATGTCATGTCCCTGGGGTGGGTTTTTTGCATGTAGCGGGGGAATGTCCAGGAGAGCACGCATATTGGGAACAGGTGTTTGGCGCCTTGGCACTAATGATTAATGAACGGGTCGAACCCACCCCATTGATGGCCCTGCTGGGCTATGTTAAACCACAGCAGGCAGTGCACCGCAAGTATGCTGCCCTTCCTCTATTACTGGCCAAGAGGCGGGTGGCGTGCCGCTGGGAGAGGGGGCGAGCACCCAAATTTAAGAACTGGATAGCTGACTTGGTGACTTGCCAGGAGCGCCTCACCGTATATGCTGAACTGTTACCGAGCGCCTCTCGACCCAAGGATATCTGGGCCCCATTAACGTGTTACCTACTGGCCCACCCACAAGACCCAGAACAGGCAAACATAACTACTGCTTAACGCTAACAAGAAGGAGATATAAGTAGTGTAAATGGGCCTAAGAAGGGAATAGATAATGAATACAACATGTGGGTCCGATCTGTTCATAGCAAGATGTGTCATCGGAAATGACAAGGGAGCCGGACTATTGACGAGCAATGTAGGTCCATTGGAATTCAGAAACTGTTAAGTGTATTACGTGTGGTTGCCTGACCTTTGAAATGGTGTAGTAATAATAGCCATGATCTGTTATAAGTTGTATAAACCTGTTTAGCCTAATAAGACCATGAGTGCAGATGTGACCAATATGTACTAAAGACTATTGCCCACATGCATCAAGGTAAATTGCGTTCGCAAACGGTGTGAATCGCAAAAATCGGCTGTTTGCGAATGCAATTTCCTTTTTTGGGATGCAGTATTTTTTTTCTTTTTTTCGCAATTTAAGGAATCGCAATTATGTTGCGATTTCTTAAATTGCGATTGCATTTAAGAAATCCCAAAATGTGATTTCTTAAATGCAATGCATGAACATTTTTTTTTTGCAAATAGGAAGAGGTAAATTACCATGAAGTTGAACTTCATGGTAATTTGTGAAAACTTTAAAAAATGCACAAAAGTGCATTTTTTAAAGTTTCATTTTACACACACACATGCCCTTGGGGCATGTGTGTGTGAAAAATGTTCTTAAAGTTCAATTTCAGGGGTGCAGGGGGGGTACTTTGGACCCCCCCTGCACCCATGAAATGGCATTCTCATTTTGCGATTCCTTAATTGCGAATCGCAAAATGAGAATGGCTTCCTATTCATTCCTATAGGCCTCTAGGCCCATTGGAATCAATGGGAAGGGATTCCTTAATTGCGATTCACAAATTGTGAATCGCAATTAAGGAAAATGAAGAAATCGCAAAAAAAATTGCGATTTCTTAATGCGTTGCATTTTGCGATTTCTTAATTGCGATTCCATAATTTTCGCAATTAAGAAATCGTAAAATGTAACAATGATGCATGTGGCCGTATATGTAATGATGCCATTGATGACATGTGTTTAACCTGAAAATTCAATAAAAAGAAGTTTAAAAAAAAAAAAGTTGATGCCCAATACTCTTATATGTACGGTCCGGTAAGAAGTTTCAGGAACATTTGGGAAACAAGAAACATTTGTCAAGACTCTAAAGTAATCCTAAGTCTCACATTGATATTCAAAAATATCTACAATTTACCATGCCCAGGACTATCCATAACCATGACTACCTTTTATTTGGTTGCCTTTTATTTTCCCATTAACTTTCAATTTTCTGTCAACTTACCAGTCGTAATGGGGAACACGTGTGGAAGTTTATCCATCCAGGTTCTTCTTAGAATCAGTTGGTCTGTGTTATATAGTGATGAATCGGATTGCTCATCGATGAAAGCAATTTGGTTAACACTGATCAAAACTAGGCAGGAGCAGACGTGGAGAAAAACAGCATTGTAGATGAAGAACTGAAGGAACGTAATCCATGGTTTCTCTGTGGCAATATCAGACCGCCAGTAATTAAAGGCTAAGTGAATTCGATAAAGCTGAAGAATATGAGGAATCCGGCAACAGGCAAAGAGCTGGAGGTTTTCATGGGAGAAAAGTTCTCTGTTGTCATTTACTAGGCTATATTTCATTAAGGCAAATATCTCCCATGGGAAGCAGCTAATGAGATCGAAGAGGAAGTTTGTATGTAGATAGTGTTTAGCAGTTAGCAAGGGATCTGTAACTAGTTTGCCTCTGTGGTAAAAGGCCACATGGAAATGCAGGTACATGTCAAACCAGCAGATGACCTCTAGCAAATAGCTGACAATCCACAGTGGGGTATTCAAGTGAAAAAATGCAACTTGGGTGGAGCAAATGATGCTGATGACAAAGGCGAGTAAAAGACGGACCATCTCCCAGTACTGGAAGAGACGATTATTCTGCAGAACTGCTTGCCTGTAAACAGGTGACAAACACAAGTTATCAATGTGTGTACTAGCATAACATCTTAAATACTAACATTTCCTAAAATTACCAACAGCAAAATAAAAACAGTTGCATAAAACCTTCTCACCTAAGTTCTAATTTAAACAGTCAGCGAATTCAATTAAATTGAGAGTACAAGTGGGCATTTAAGGAAAGAAACAATTGTTAATTGGTAAGGAGTGGTTTCATTTTCACCAGAAACTGGTCTATAAATCTTAATTAAGCATAGCAAATGAGTACTGAACTGCTGAAATCAGATGTTGAAGGTTGATGTAGGAGAACGACTTTTGCACTCTGGGACTGATTTAGATCTTGGTGGATCAGGTGTTGTCAGTTTCTCTGCCCACCTACTAGACGGTCCACCCACTCAATTTAGATGCTGGCAGGTCTATGGACAATAGTCCGTCCGAGTGCCGCCATCTCCATCAGAGTTTTACTCCAGCATGAAATGCACCTTAGGTAAAATCGGCTGTCGGGAGGAGTCCAGCCAATATTTCCGCGGGCCAAACATTATGTGCTTTCTCACCAACATAATTGTGGCAGATAAACCTCCAAACCTGAGTTGGCAGGTTTGAAGGGATATACGGTGAAACATACCTTTTTTTCTTTTTCCACTTCTTTTTCCATCATGAACCCGATCGCCCAAGTCCTCCCTTTGCTGCTACTCTTTAACCACAAAGCAAATCAACCCAGTGTCACCAGAATCAAAAGTAAACTTCTTTTTTACCTGTTTCCTTTTGAGCTGTCTATTTACCTTAGCTCTAGACTTGTGCCTTTTTGCAAATCTCTCTCACAAGCTATATTTTACGGTTGGGCATGAGCCAGCACGCAAGCGCAGCTCTGGTGATGATCTGTTGTACTTCAGTATGAGAGAGAAGCCCTGCCCACTCCCCCACCCATATTTTTCATTGGCTTGTGTCTTTGTCCTTTGTAAATGCTGGCATCTCATTCTTTATTAGGCTTCTTAGTTCCTCCATAGTATGCCCAAGTCGTCATTTGTATCCTCCCATGGCTACTGGCCCCTTTACTTCAGTACTTACACAGTAAGCACTATATTCTTTATGGAGTTTGCCCTACTTGAGGCAGGACAACATGCTTTGTTTACAGCGTGCTTTCAAATTCAATTCGTCTTTATTCGATCATAATCAATCATAAAAGACACATATAAGCAGTACAATCTGATATAAAAGAATTAAAATATCATACAAAAATTTTATTTAAAAGAGCATATCATTTTAAAATCCCAAATCTATTTAAAACAATTGTTATGTTTAAAAAGGGAGACTTCAAAATCAAAGGGAGTTAAGGCAGAATTATACAGGGCTTAATTATAGTCTCCAATATTTAAAGTAAATATTTTGGGGGAGACTTGGGAACACCAACATATAAGCACACAGGTTACATGCTGCCTCGCAAATTCTTTCTTCTAAGGACCCAAGTCCAGCTCAGGAACTTAGCCATGGCAATGACCATGACTTCAGTAGTTTCGGTTTTTAGAATATGCAGAGCTGTTTGACAAGATCTTGTACCAAGCATTCTACAAACCGGCTTGAGCCATTTCTGTTGAGGGCCCTTGTAAGCAGGGCACACAAACAGGACATGCCATAAAGTCTCATCCTCTGTTAGACAAGTATCACATTTTGTATCCCGGTCATCCCCCCACTTATTAGTCAAAGATTTTAGGGGGAGTGTTCCCACTCTAAATTGGTAGAAGAGTTTTCTATCACCAGGGCATGTTATGATGTCCCACTAGGCCTCAAACTTATACTCACAATAAAATCTAGAAAGAGGTATGTTAGAGAACCACTAGCAACGGAGGGCAGAGACTATACATAAATTTTGTCCCTATTTAAGGCTTTCAAAACTTTTTTGGACGGGAATAAATTCCCTTCCGTGTCCTCCCACAGGTGAATGAGGCCCATATCTAATAACAATGCCTTTAATTTTTAATAACCAAGAGATTTTATTTGACTTGTCCGCTTCTCTAGTAAACTTAACAGCTCTTACATAGGGTGCAAGCTCCGAGGTAGTTCAAAGTCTTCGCCAATAGGCAAGTGGTCTAAAACACGCAGCCTCCTCAAAGGAAATACATCCTAAATCTAAATTTAGGGGCATAAGAGGCGAAGGTTGAAGATTGAGGAAGGCCGGTCAGTGCCCTCAGAAACTTATTCTGGGCTAAGACTAATGGAGCTAGATTTTCAAACCCCTAGAGTTCCGCCCCATAAATTATTGAAGCTCTAACCTTCCCTTGGTAAATGGATAGAGCCGGTCCAACTGGTTTGGTTTGAGACAACCGGAATTCTTTTAAGAGGGCCCCTGCTAATTGATTATGCCTTAAGACTAGTAAATCTAATTGTGGCTTCCAGTTCAAATGTTTTCCCAAAGTAACGCCCAAATATGCAAAGGAGTCAGTTTGTTCCAGGGGCATATTATTAATTTCCACTCTAGCTTTTACTACTTTGTGTTTGTGCAAGACCATGAACTTCGTCTTATCGACGTTAACTACTAGATCATGGTCATTGCAGAACAAGATGAATCGATCAAGGGCACGTTGCAGACCAGATGGCGTCTTGGACAAAATTAAAGTGTTGTCTGAAAACATTAAAAGCGGAATCCTGGATCCAGTAGGAGTAGGTGCGTCCGTGGGATATTCAGTGTAGTATGAGATAACATTATTTATCAACAAAGAGAAAAGGATAGGGGCCAGAACACCCCCCGCCTTACTCCCTTGCTCACAGAAAAGCGGTCTATTAACTCACCCTGCTGACCCCAACGTACTTGGGCGTATGTTAATTCATGTAGTTTTTTAATAAAAGATAAGATCTCAGCAGGCATCCCTGCTTCCCTCAGGGTATCCCACATCTTAGGGCGGGGGACTAAGTCAAAATGGAAGGAAATCCTGCTTGATAAGTGGATAGTATTTTGTTTTCATCTATCCACCTGTTTACCCTACTTAGCACTAATCTCGCCACAATTTTTTGAAGAGTGTCTATAAGGCTTAGGGGCCTATAATTAGATGGACAGGCGCCATCACCCTTTTTATAAATGGGGATTATTTCAGCCCAACACCAGGATTCTGGAATGGGGGCGCCTCTAGCCAAACCATTTACAAGGATGTGGATATATTTTAGCCAGTTCTCCCAATCTTATTTATATATATCCGCCGGAATACAGCCCGGTCCAGGTGCTCTACCTGCAGCCACTCCATCAAGAGCTCTCTCAATTTCCCCTAGTGTAAAGGATAGGACTGAGTCAGTCTCTAAACAGGGCTGGTGCCCAGTACTTTCTTCGGGCGATGAAAATTGAGCCTGATAGTGTGAGACCCATACTTCTGGGGGAACGTTATTAAAAGGAGCTGGGCCAGCACTACCATTGCCCCATTTTATTAAGTGCCAGAACTGACACCAATTTTTCCCATTGGTTGCGTCTAGGAGGTCTCTCCATCTATTTTCATCATAGGCCTTCTTTGCCCTAAATTGAGTGGCCTTGTAATCTGCCCTGAGTTCCCTTATCTCCTGCGTAGATCTCACCCTTATTGCTTGGGACAATTGTCTGAAAGCTAACCTGCATGCCCCATCACACCATTTTGCGGCTTTATGGATGGGGAGCACATTAGATCTTTTTATATTTTTTGTGAAATAGCTTTTCAGCTTAATAAACTGGGACTCGTGGGCTTCTGTAAGGGTTGTAAGGCTAGCCTTGCTGGAGTCAAGAAGGGATAGGGCAACAAGAGACTCTTCAAGAATGGACCTTATCTGTGCCATAGTGCCCTCATCCTCAGATACCCATGCCCATTTTAGTCTTCGGCAGTGGAGAGACATAACAACATCTGCCGTAGCAATCTCCGTGCCGCCCCTCCCCAGTGGGCGACCCTTAACCTCTAGAGTCAATGACAATGGGTCGTGATCAGTCTCTGGTCTATTTAAAACCTCCATATTCTTTAATCTTGACCACAATTCTAAATTAATAAGAAAGTAGTCAATCCTGCTGCTACTTCTCCCAATATTAAAGGTGGGATTACCATTACCATCCAATTTGGTTTTCCCATTGACAGCCCGGAGCCCACCCTCCATTGTCAAACTTTTTAATTATAATACTGCCTCCATCCATTTATTGATTGGAGGGAGTGTTAAAGATAGAACACCCCAATTCGCATCCTCATCGCTAGTAAGACTAGCGTCTTCTAGACCAAGGAGCTCAAACATACAATTAAAATCCCCTGCAATAACCCAGTTACTTGTCCCTTCCATTGACTTAATAAAATGATCTAGGCTAGAGATGGTCGGTGAGGCTTTCCCTCCGGCCATGCCTATAGCGTAGACATTAACCAGTATAGGACCATGGTCGTATTCAAAATTTGTTTTAAGAACCTGGATGTCTGGGTTATCAATCCCAAGTTCTTCAACCAGGAGGCCCACCTGCTGTCTTACTCAAACCGATAATCCTCCGGAAATGAGCCCCTTAGAATTTGCAATAGCGGGTTTACCTAAGGCCAAATAACCTGGTCGAAAAATAGTACTCAAGGACCAGGTCTCCCGAAAGGCAATACTATCATAAAACTCAATAAAAGTAGACCAATCAGAAGAAGTAGTCTTCTGTAATAAGCCAGCAGTGTTCCATGATAACATGCTTAGTGTACTTGTATCAATACCTTCTCCCTGACCTAATGGTATCAGGGCCTCGGAATGCTCAGACCCCCCGGATGTAACCAGCTGAGGGCTTAAGGCGATCACAGGAGGAGGTGCAGGTCGGCTAGTTTGAGCCTCTGTCACAGGTAAGACTACAGGAGACAGTCAATCGCATGCGTCTAAACGAGACCAGGGAGCAAATCTATTAGCAAGGCTTAGATCAAAGGGGCCACCTAAAGGTCTTTGTGGTGCGAGGCTACTTCCGCCCCCTTGCGGAAAAAGGTGATTCGGTCTATAGAAAAAACCCAAAGGCAGAAGAGAAATTTTACCAGATGGACTCCATTGATTTCTACTCCCCAAGTGACCTAATAGGAATCTAACGACATGGGCGTTATTGAAGTTGGCAACTAAACAGTCAACCCACCCTTCCTTGGCTGAGTGTCCATCCCAGGATGCACATCTAGCCATAATCATTTAGTTGCAGATATCCCACCACGGTACCCCATCTACCTTCAATTGAGCACTAAGCCAGTGCATAGTTTTAGACATTAACTGCTCAGTGGGTTCCATTTGCCCCTCTTGTAGAAGCAGTACATTCTTTAGGACCACCACCAGGGGAGCAGCGGCGGGTGGGAGGTGTAAAATCCTAGAGCCATCGCTGCGACCAAAAGAATTATGTACTGGTAGGAGGTCACAATTAGAATACCCATGTTAGACCTGGCACCATTGGCGTGGGTCTCCCTTCCATTTTGTTGCTGTTACCTCATGTGTTTTTGCTGGTGTTAGCTGCTCAGAGCACTGTGCCACTGCCAAACAGTGCCACAGTGCAAGTGCTCCCTGTGTAAATTGCTATATTGATTGGATTCCATGAGTGGCTTATTTGGGTTACTGCGTAATCAAGAGAGAGAGGTAGGACCAGAAAGCTAGTCCATGTCCCCGGTTAATATATGATTAAATCAAAAAGAGACTAGCTCAAGTTACTTTAGGGGAGGGGGAAGACTCTGGTATGTTTTGTCACGGAGTGTGAACACCCAGCAGGTGTGTTCAAAAAGCCCTCACCCACCAACCTAGTTGGTGGCATGCTTCATCATCGGGCCCACCCAGTGGCACCTAGCGTGCCCCGGGTGTGCTTCAACGCCTGACTACAGCGGAGCTGGTATTTTACTGAGTGTGCAGTGAAGATAGTTAAGGAAGTGATGTTAAAACGGCTGAACGGTGGTCCCAGTACCCGAAGGTAAAATTAGACTTTAATACCTGGGCCTCCGTCAGCGGTTAAAAATAAGGCAAGGGGATGTAAGGGGCGAGTTACGACCTCTCACATCCAATGGGTCAACATGTTTCAGCCAGTGCCTTATGACTAGACTGGCTTTCTTCAGGACCTAAAATAAGTGAGTGCAAATTACCTAGTGGGGGTGTAGGGGAGACTATGTGTCTACACGCCCTAAAGTGTATCTACGTGTGAGAGGGGGATTCCCTTCTCAAGACCACCTGTACACATAACATGGAAGGACAAAACAAAACACACAGGGAGAAGGTAGAGTCATTAGGATGTACAGTTTTACGCACATCTGATGCCGTCACTATAGCGAGTGCTGGTGGGCTATAGGCGGCTATGGTGTGATGGTATTGGTGGTACCATCACAGTGGGAATCGCACAGATAACTCGAGAGTGAGGTGATTTAAGAGACGGAGTAAAACAGGGTGCATTAGTGAAAATGCGGCGCAAGGAGGGATTCTTACGCAAGTTATTTGCTCAGTCTGACCTCAAGGTTGGGAGGTGGCAAAGGCTTGACCCTGGGGGGACAAACATTTACCATGCTGATTAGGGAGACCTGTTAGGAAAGAAAATAGCGCTTACCAGGAGTCGTGATGGTGGTTTCTCATACTCACAGTACTTCTGGGTTGAGCCTGCTCTGGACCTGTAGTGCCTCCTTCGCATACCGGTGGGGAATGAGTGTTTTCCCAGGTCTTAAGTAGTCTTGTTAATTGGTCTAATTAAGTGCACCTGTGATGTGGAGGGCAATGGTGAAAAGACTCACAAGCCTGAGTCATGCTGCCTGGAGTAAGTATGGGCGCCTTAGGTGCGCGCGCGCTCTAGCGCCCTGTCGCGCTGGGAGGCATCGTTATGGGCCACTGGGGAACCACCCAGGCGCTCGCGTCTATAGTTAGCGCATGCGCGATAGGTCCAAGTGCAGGCTCCTCAGGGGAACAGCCTGGAGGGTAGTGTTAGTTGTTCGCGCATGCGCATTGTGACCGGGCTGGTCTGCGCATGTGCGGCGTATGACGGGTGATCGCCCGCGCATGCGCGGTGTGTTGTTCACCGGGCACATTTGATTTCGTCCATTGAGTGGACCTGAGGCATGTAAATAATTTCGTTTCGTCCATTGAGTGGACGTGGGGCATATAAAAAACATTTAGACAAGTGCATTGTGAATAAATGGGGGACAATCTTTAGCAATTTCAGGAGAAAGACTGCTAAGAGGACGTAGTCGTTCCAGTGATGCTGCGCCCAAACATATGTAGTTTGATGATGGGGGTAGTGTGATCACTGGCGGGTCAGGGAATTCCACGGGATGGCATCATTCAATCCCTGGGTGGATGTGGAAAGGCGGTAGATCCACCGTTGTTCTGCCTGCAGTAGTTTTTGGTCATTGTCCATAGCGCCTGAGGTGATCTGCTCTATCACCGTCCATGATAGGTCATTTGGTGTGTGGCCTTCGGTGATGAAATGGTTGGTCATCTTGCTTATGTTCTTTTTGCATCTGATGGTGCTGCGGTGTTCGGTTATGCGGGTTTTTATTTTCCGTGTGGTCATCCCAATGTACCGGAGTCCACATCTACATGTAATTAAGTAGATGACATTGCGGGAGTTGCAGTTAGTGTGGCTACGCTGGGTCCACATCTTGTTTGGTTCCAAATCCAAGGTTTTGGTGTGGGAGGTGAGGTGGCACACGCTGCAGTCATTGCACGGATAGTGCCCGCTAACATTGGGGAGGCCCCATATGTTGCGGAGGGTGTTGGTGGCAGGTGAGGGTGGTGGTCTGGGACGGGTATTGACAAGGCGGTCTTTTAGATTGGAGTTTCGCTTGTATGCGAATCTTGGAAGGTCCCATTTCCTCTGTCCTGAAGTGATGATTTTCCAATGTTTTTTTATAATTTTCGACACCTCATTCGATGCTGTGTTATAGGTCGTAACGCAGGTGATGGGTGGGTTATCTTGGACTTTGGTGACAGTCTCGAGGAGGGCCTCCCGATTTTGGTTTCTTGCTCTTTTCTGTGTTTTGTTGATGATTGGTCTTGGATAGCCCCGTTGTGACAGCTTGTTGGTCAAGTCCATAGCCTGTTTTTTATAGTCAGAGATGTTCGTGCAGTTCCTGCGTATACGCAAGAACTGTCCATAGGGCAGATTCTCTCTGAGGGGGCGTGGGTGGAAACTGGTAAAGTCAAGCAATGAGTTCCTTGCTGTCGGTTTGTAGTACGTGGTAGTGGTCAGAGTGCCATCTTTGGCTCTGATATCCAGGTCTAGGAAGGGGAGATGGCTGTTGCTGGCCGTGCTGGTGAACTTGAGGTAGGGGTCCCTGTTGTTAAGCCATGTCATGAATTCGTCCAGGTCGGAGTGGGAACCTTCCCAGACCACCAGAATATCATCTATATACCTGCGCCAACTCAGGATGTGGTTGATGTAGGGGTTGGTGTCTGTAGTTATATGGCACTCTTCAAAGTGGTGGACGTATAGTCCCGCCACGCTTGGAGCGAAGACACTGCCCATCGATGTCCCGTTGGTCTGTAAGTAGAGAGTGCCGTCGTACTCAAAGAAGTTTTCTTTGAGTGCCAAGGTTGCGCATGACAGTATAAAGGCTCTTGGCGTGTGGTGTTCCCAGTTAGTAGCCATAAGGATGTCATGGAGTACTTGGAGAGTGGCATCTTGTGGGAGGCTGGTGTAGAGGCTCTCCACGTCTAGACCCACCAGCAGTTGTGTGGTAGGGTTGAATTCCTTGTTGTTGAGGACTTGTAAGAGATGCTTGGTGTCCTTGATGTATGTCGGGGTCGACTGTACCAGGGGGTTTAAGAAAAAGTCGCAGTAGCAAGACAGTGGTTCCAATAGGGAGTTGATCCCTGATACTATGGGTCTTCCAGGAGGGGGAGTGACCCCCTTGTGAACTTTAGGCACAGTATAGAAATATGGGGTTCTGGTGTTCTGTGGGCATAGGTAATCTGCTTCCTGTTTGGATATGTGCTCAGCGTCCGCTGCCCTTTTGACCAGTGCGTGGATCGTGGTCCTCAGTTCGTTAGTGGGGTCTTGTTCCAGCCGGCGATAGTTCCTGTTGTCGCTTAGTAATCTGCGGCACTCAGTGTCATAGTCCTGCTTGTTTTGGAGGACAATGCCTCCTCCTTTGTCCGCCGGTTTGATAACGATCAGGGGGTTGTCTTGCAACCGTTGTAGAATCCTCCTATCCTCCCAAGATAGGTTGTTAAAATGGTTGGTAGGTTTTAATCTCTCAATATCGTTGTACACGGCCTGTTCAAATGTCGCGATTTCGGGGGGAATGGCAGAGGGAGGTGGTACAAACGTGGATTTTGGTCGCAGACCAGTGATATTGGGATTGTCGTGGACTGGTTCTATTTCTGGGATTGGTTTCTCGAAGAACGACTTCAGTTTCAGTTTCCGGAAGAATTGCGCCAGTTCCACATGTAATTTGAACTTGTCGAGTCTTGTTGTCGGAACAAATGATAAGCCCTTCTCAAGTACCGACTGTTCTTTGGGGGTCAGGGGTGTGCTAGACAAGTTGAAAACCAATGAGTCTTGTTGTTTTTGAGGAATCATTGTTTGCTGGTTCCCGCTGTGCCCTCTTTCGCCTTCTGGCGTGTGTTCGCGCTGACTGGGTTCTCCTCTCCGCCCCAGTGTACTTGTGGTTGTTGTGGGTTTGTTCTTCTTCTGCCCCGTGTTCTTCTGCCCTGTCCTAAAAAAGGAACGTGTTGTCCCTGGTGGCCTGTAAATAAGGGCATTGGTCCAGGAGGGTACATGGGCGGGAATCCAAAGTAGGGGTTTTGCATCGGGCCGTAATTGGGTGGGAAACCGTGGAATTGTCCAGGTTGACCTCCTTGCCAGTTGTTCTGCCAACGCTGTCCACGTCTGCCGCGTCCTCCTCGTCTCGCCGAGCCAGTGCTGGAATCGCTGGACACGGAGCTGTCATCTCCGGAGGTGTTGGACATACTGGTGTTTTTGTTCTGAGGGGTGTAGTCATCCTCCGAGTATGGGTAGACTTTGGCGTAATTGAATTTCTTCAAATCCTTGTCGAATTTCTTTATTTTTGCCTGAGTCAAGTATTCTTTATATTCGTTTATGTCTTTATTCTGGTCCTCCAATTTCTTTTTGTAGGCGGTTATTGTGGCTTTAAAGTGACTTTCTGTTGCTTGGACTGTCACCAAAGTCCAAGATAACCCACCCATCACCTGCGTTACGACCTATAACACAGCATCGAATGAGGTGTCGAAAATTATAAAAAAACATTGGAAAATCATCACTTCAGGACAGAGGAAATGGGACCTTCCAAGATTCGCATACAAGCGAAACTCCAATCTAAAAGACCGCCTTGTCAATACCCGTCCCAGACCACCACCCTCACCTGCCACCAACACCCTCCGCAACATATGGGGCCTCCCCAATGTTAGCGGGCACTATCCGTGCAATGACTGCAGCGTGTGCCACCTCACCTCCCACACCAAAACCTTGGATTTGGAACCAAACAAGATGTGGACCCAGCGTAGCCACACTAACTGCAACTCCCGCAATGTCATCTACTTAATTACATGTAGATGTGGACTCCGGTACATTGGGATGACCACACGGAAAATAAAAACCCACATAACCGAACACCGCAGCACCATCAGATGCAAAAAGAACATAAGCAAGATGACCAACCATTTCATCACCGAAGGCCACACACCAAATGACCTATCATGGACGGTGATAGAGCAGATCACCTCAGGCGCTATGGACAATGACCAAAAACTACTGCAGGCAGAACAACGGTGGATCTACCGCCTTTCCACATCCACCCAGGGATTGAATGATGCCATCCCGTGGAATTCCCTGACCCGCCAGTGATCACACTACCCCCATCATCAAACTACATATGTTTGGGCGCAGCATCACTGGAACGACTACGTCCTCTTAGCAGTCTTTCTCCTGAAATTGCTAAAGATTGTCCCCCATTTATTCACAATGCACTTGTCTAAATGTTTTTTATATGCCCCACGTCCACTCAATGGACGAAACGAAATTATTTACATGCCTCAGGTCCACTCAATGGACGAAATCAAATGTGCCCGGTGAACAACACACCGCGCATGCGCGGGCGATCACCCGTCATACGCCGCACATGCGCAGACCAGCCCGGTCACAATGCGCATGCGCGAACAACTAACACTACCCTCCAGGCTGTTCCCCTGAGGAGCCTGCACTTGGACCTATCGCGCATGCGCTAACTATAGACGCGAGCGCCTGGGTGGTTCCCCAGTGGCCCATAACGATGCCTCCCAGCGCGACAGGGCGCTAGAGCGCGCGCGCACCTAAGGCGCCCATACTTACTCCAGGCAGCATGACTCAGGCTTGTGAGTCTTTTCACCATTGCCCTCCACATCACAGGTGCACTTAATTAGACCAATTAACAAGACTACTTAAGACCTGGGAAAACACTCATTCCCCACCGGTATGCGAAGGAGGCACTACAGGTCCAGAGCAGGCTCAACCCAGAAGTACTGTGAGTATGAGAAACCACCATCACGACTCCTGGTAAGCGCTATTTTCTTTCCTAACAGGTCTCCCTAATCAGCATGGTAAATGTTTGTCCCCCCAGGGTCAAGCCTTTGCCACCTCCCAACCTTGAGGTCAGACTGAGCAAATAACTTGCGTAAGAATCCCTCCTTGCGCCGCATTTTCACTAATGCACCCTGTTTTACTCCGTCTCTTAAATCACCTCACTCTCGAGTTATCTGTGCGATTCCCACTGTGATGGTACCACCAATACCATCACACCATAGCCGCCTATAGCCCACCAGCACTCGCTATAGTGACGGCATCAGATGTGCGTAAAACTGTACATCCTAATGACTCTACCTTCTCCCTGTGTGTTTTGTTTTGTCCTTCCATGTTATGTGTACAGGTGGTCTTGAGAAGGGAATCCCCCTCTCACACGTAGATACACTTTAGGGCGTGTAGACACATAGTCTCCCCTACACCCCCACTAGGTAATTTGCACTCACTTATTTTAGGTCCTGAAGAAAGCCAGTCTAGTCATAAGGCACTGGCTGAAACATGTTGACCCATTGGATGTGAGAGGTCGTAACTCGCCCCTTACATCCCCTTGCCTTATTTTTAACCGCTGACGGAGGCCCAGGTATTAAAGTCTAATTTTACCTTCGGGTACTGGGACCACCGTTCAGCCGTTTTAACATCACTTCCTTAACTATCTTCACTGCACACTCAGTAAAATACCAGCTCCGCTGTAGTCAGGCGTTGAAGCACACCCGGGGCACGCTAGGTGCCACTGGGTGGGCCCGATGATGAAGCATGCCACCAACTAGGTTGGTGGGTGAGGGCTTTTTGAACACACCTGCTGGGTGTTCACACTCCGTGACAAAACATACCAGAGTCTTCCCCCTCCCCTAAAGTAACTTGAGCTAGTCTCTTTTTGATTTAATCATCAATTATTTGGGTTACTGTCAGACCCTAGTACAGTGCACCAGGAGTGCCCAGGGCTTGTAACTCCAAATGCTGCTAGTGGGCTTGCAGCACTGGTTGTGCCACCCACAGAAGCGGCCTTGTAAAATGTGTCTAAGGTCTGCCATTGCAGAGCCTGCGTGCAGTCTGGTACTGTCATGCTGACTGGGCAAGTGCACCCACTTGCCAGTCCCTAAACCTTCCCTTACCTTCATCTTAGTCACCCCTATGGTAGGCCCAAGGGCAGGGAGCATTGTAAGTATAAGGTAGGACAAGCCCTGATGTGTGAGGCATGTCCTAATAGTGAATTATAGCCATTTTCGTTTTTCACTATTGCAAGGCTACCTGTTCTCCATAGGCCAGAATGGGCTGTTGAAATTGTTACATTCTATAATCCTATCAGACTCAGGGAACATGGTACAAATTCGAGTTTAGTATGCCTGAACTCAGAATAATAAAATACATCTTTTAGCAAAGTTTATTTTAATATTCTGTGTTTCAAATACCACTTTTAGAACGTAGGTATTTGCCTAACCATTTCAGCCCGCCTCTGCTAGGATGTGTATCTGCTGTCTGGTTTCTGTGAGTGAGGGCTGGGGAATTCCAGGAGACAGGCTGGGGCAGCCCGGTGGTGAATAGAGAGATTTACATCCAGATGGGTGGGAGGAGTGCACCTGGACTCTGAATAGGACTGTGCCTTTCCACTTTAATGCTGGCTCCACCTCCTATGGAGCCAGTCTGATGTCTCTGCCCTGCACACTGAAAGAAAAGTCAGAGTCATATCAACAAAGTGCTCAAGAACTAGACTGGACTAGGCAAAGGCCCCCTGGCCTCAGAGAGCAAAGGATTAGGGGTATAAGTATTGGGACCCTGCTCCCAAGAAATTAGATCCTGCTTTAATAAGAAGAATCCTCTGCCCGAGGAGAAGGAACAGGGAAAGCTGTAAGGAGGAATACTGTCCCTGACCTGGGGGATTGGCCTGCAGTGGTTGCCTTGCTGCAGAATGAGAGGAGAAAGACTTCAAAGACTTTACTATTAACTTGTGCTTAAAGATCTCCAAGGGCCTGTGAGTGAGCTTGCCCCTGAACAAAGTACCAGGACCAGTGGACTTCATCCGCCTTGCAATCTGCTGCTGGAAACGCTTTTTTCAGTATTTGCTGAGGCCGGGAGCTGTGTACGCCTCGTACAACTAATTTGTGTCCAGCAACGCACCGTACCCCGCCTGTCCGCCTCAATCAACGCGACCAACGAATCGTAGATCGCACCGTGACTGGCCGACCCCGCCGCGTACAAACTCTTTGCCTCATCGAGTCATCCTGGTTGGTACGACCCGCACACTGCCGCCGAGTTCAAGGGTGCCGCTCGCATCGGAAAGGGGAGTACGCTCCGTACATCCACCTCGCTCCGCAGCCAAGACTGAACGCCGCGGCCCCCACAGTACGGCTCGTACGTCGCATTGTAAGCTGAACGCACCGCATCAAGCACCGTCTGCCTCAATCAACGCGGCTACCCGCTCTATGACTCGCACCAATGACATCACGAGCCGGAGCTCGCACCGTGCCTGGAGGACAACACATCGTGCATCCCAGTACGCATCGGACGAAGCGTCCGCTGCGCTTGCTAGACTTTGTGTTATTTTCATTGCCGTGAGAGCCGGACAAAGAGTACGAATTGCACAGAATTCGAAAACTAAGCATTTTAACAAGAGCTCTTTATTGCTGATAGTATTGTCGTTCTTTGGTCTTGTGCTAAGTCTTATATAAAAGCTAACTATTTTTGATATAAAACCTGTGTGGTGTCCATTTGTAGTGTGGTCCCTGAGTTACTGTATGTGGCCACAAATGCTTAACTTACATCGCCTCTGAACTAGCCTTGACTGCTCGCGCCACGCCGCCTAGAGGGTGAGCAGGGGTTATTTTAAGAGGGTAATTCCCTTGCCCTAACTAGAGGAGAGGGTCCCTGCTTGTCACAAGTTCCTACCAGAGACCCCCAATTCTAACATTGGAGGTCAAGCGGGTTGGATTCCGAATTTGCATTTGTGACTCATGTACAGTGATTGGTGAACACTACTTAGTGAGTGCAGACCATAACGCAACCACGTACTTTTTAATTTTTGTTTGCGAAGAGATCTCCATTTTTACAAAGTCATGCCTGTTTCAGTTAATGGGGAGAAGGCAGCACCTATAGTTTCTGATGGAATTGAAATAGAATGGGAAGAAGAGAGACTGGAGAGCTACGCCCAAAACCAGCTGAAGTGCTTCTGCAGAAAACTTCAAAGTTCCTCAAACAGGATGTAGAAACAAGTCACACTACCAAAAGGCGCTGATGGCCTGGATGGAGTCAAGGAAGGCACCTGAAGATGTGGTGAAAACTGAGCAGGCAGAGGGCAGCAATGGCTTTGGCAGAGTCCTGTCACCAGAGGAGTTGGCAGACAGGAAGGAAACAAGGATGCATGAAATGGATATGGCAAAACTTAAATTGAATGGGCAACTGGAGCTGGAAAGCAAAAAGCTAGCTCTGGAAGAGAGAAGAATCCAAATGGAGCATGAAATGAAGTTGAGGGAAATGAAGCTGAAGGCTAAGAGTTTAGAGCCTACTCCCTCTGGAAGCAGCGCACCGCCAGTGCAGGTAGAGTCAAGAGTGTACATACCAAAGGAGGTGGTTAAAGAATTTTTTTTAAATGATGACATAGGGCAGTCGTTCAAGGTCTACGAGGTAGCCATGTCTTCCCACCGGGTCCCTGAGAGAGACTGGGGAGCGGGTTTGTGGGGACAGTTCCTGAGTGAGGGGCGGGACACATTACGGGATTTGCCCTCAGATGTTTATAATTCTTATCCACACATGAAGGATGCTTTGATGGGCAGGTATGGGTTAACTCCTGAGTTGTATAGACAGAGGTTCAGTGGTTGCACCAAGATTCCTAACAGTACGTATGTTGAGTATGTCACTTGTTTGTGCATAGCACTAGATGGTTGGGTGAAGGATAGCAAAGTTGATGATTTTTAAGGGCTTCTTGATTTAGTTGCATGGGAGCACTTGTCCAGTAATTGCTTTACTGAGCTACGCCAGCACCTGATTGATAGTAAGATGACTAACCCTAGAAAGCTTGCTGAGGAGGCGGACCGCTGGGTCAGTACCATGGTCCACAAGGGTCAAGTGGGAGACTCCGCCAAGGGTGGGCAGGGTCCCTAGCAGAAGAGTGGGGGGGACAAGGGTAAACAGAGGGAGTTCCAAAGAAGGCCCCAAAGTAGTCCCCCAGGGAACCAAGGGAAAGGTTCTCAGCCTCCCCAACCCCAGAAACCAAACGGGCCCTGACAGGTCCCTCTGTTCAAAGAGGGCCCCCAAAGTGTTACAAGTGTGGTGACCTGGATCATTTTGCCAATGATCCCAAGTGTCACCTGTTTGGTAAACCTGCACCCCCTGGTGCAGCCCCCCGGCAGATGGCTAGTGTAGCCCTGGGTGAGGAGTGGATTGTCGAAGGAGGGGGAGGTCCCGCAGAGATGTCCCTTATCTCATTAGGAGACTGTGATATGGTCCAAGAGAGCCAACTGCCCAGTAACACTAGAAAATATGAGCAGTGGGTGACCATTAATGGCCAAAAGGTGGGGGCTCTTAGAGATACAGGAGCCAGTGTTACAGTTGTCAAGTGTCACCTGGTGTCTCCAGAGCAGGTTGTCCCACATGCATTCTGCCGAGTTGTGAACGCCGACAACACTGAGAATCAGTGTCCAATGGCTCAGGTTCCCTTTGAGTGGGGGGGCGGGGGGCTCTGGTACTCTTCAAGAAGCTGTGAGAACTGCCATGCCTGTAGACTGTTTGTTGGGGAACGATTTGGAGAGCTCCCCTTGGGAAAAGGTGGAGAAGAGTACTCACCTGAGGTTGGTGGGTCTGCCTGACTGGGCGTGCGTGACCACCCGGTCAATGGCAGCCAGTAGGGGTGCTCAAGAGGTCCTGGAGCCTGAGCGAGAGACCCAGGGACCGGCCTTAGAGAGAAGACACATGAGGCGTGGGAAAGCGGCCCCTGTAGTTCCCACGGTCCAGGAGGAAGCAGACCTTGAGGGGGATGCCCTGGAACCTACAGGGGAACAAATAGTTGAACTGGGGGACCTGCCTGAGCTGACCCATTGGCAGCAGGAAGTAGGCCCCTCCAGGGAGGAATTCTGCAGAGGACAGAAAGAATGTCCTTCTCTCGTGGGTCTGTGGCTGCAGGCTGCAGACCAGGACAGCGGTGGCCAGTCTGGAACACATTTAATTTACTGGGAGAATGACCTCCTATATTCAGAGCCTCAGGTTGCAGAGCATGGGTCAGCCCGTGCACTGGTGGTACCCCAGGGCTTCAGAGCCTTCCTACTGGGGCTGGCTCACGATGTGTCATTGGCAGGACATTTGGGGCAGGACAAGACCTTTGAAAGGCTTGTCACCCACTTTTATTGGCCTCAAATGCGCAGGAGCTCAGATGTTCACTACAGGACATGTCAGACTGGCCAGGCAAGTGGTAAGAGTGGGAGGAAGCAGAAGGCTCCTCTCCAGCCATTCCCTGTGGTCAGCACCCCATTCCAGGGAGTGTGGATTGACATTGTGGGGCCACTGGACCCCAGGACAGCCATGGGCAACAGGTTTATCCTGGTCCTGGTGGACCATGCCACTCGGTACCCGGAAGCCATCCCTCTGAGGACAGTGACGGCCCCCGTGGTGTGCACTGATGGGAATTTTATCCCGAGTGGGATTCCCTCTAGAGGTGGTGTCTGACCGGGGTATCAATTTCATATCCAAGTATATGAAATCCCTTTGGCAAGAGTGTGGTGTAACCTACAAGTTTATCACACCTTACCACCCCCAAGGAAATGGGTTGGTTGAGAGATTCAACCGTACCCTAAAAGGCATGATAATGGGTCTTGAGGAACCCATTAGGCGTAAGTGGGATGTCCTCTTACAGTGCCTACTCTTTGCTTACCGTGAGGTGCCACAGAAGTCTCTAGGGTTCAGCCCCTTTGAGCTCCTGTATGCACACCCAGTGCGAGGACCTCTAAGTCTGGTCAAAGAAGGCTGGGAGAAACTCCCAGGAAACCTCCCCAGAATGTATATAGCTACATGCTGGCCTTCAGGAACCAGACTAGGCGTTTCAGGCAACTTGCTGAGGCAATCTGGAAGCCAGCCAGGAGGAGATGAAGCGGTGGTACAACCGGTATGCCACTCTGGTATAGCTTCAGCCTGGTCTGAAAGTGTGGGTCTTCGCCCCTGTGGAGCCTTGTGCGCTCCAGGATAAGGGGACCGGCCCCTTTGAGGTTGTGGAGCACAAGAGTCCTGTTACCTATTTGGTGGACTTGCAGTCTCCCAGGAACCCCTTGAGGGTCCTGCATGTCAACCGCCTTAAGCCCCACTTGGAGAGGTCTGAAGTGGGCATGCTCTTGGCAACATATGCTGGGATGGAGGAGGAGACTGAACCTCTTCCTGACCTCCTGTCAGCATCAGAGCAAAATGGGTCAGTGGATGGTGTGAACCTTTCTGCCACCCTGACCCCTGAGCAACAGAGTGACTGCCGCCAGTTGCTGGGACAGTTTTCTGATCTGTTCTCCCTGGTTCCTAGTATCACAGATTGGTGTGTCCATGATGTAGATACAGGAGACAGCTTACCTATGAAGCACTAAGCGTGGGCGTAAAATCAGTTTCGTTTGCGGAATTTGGGGATTTTTGGCAAATTTGCGGTCCGCGAATCACGCGAATTTGCACAAAAATCGGCAAATTCGCAAGCTGCGGATTTTTTTGCTTGGTCGCGCTTGAAAAATAGAATATCGCGCGCACTGCATTGACTTACCGTGATTCTGTATTCGCCGAGTTTTTCGACAGTGATTTCGTCATCGAGGCCCGCCATCTTGCACAGCGAGAGTTTGACAACGCGAGTACATCATAAGGGCCCGCGATCACGCATTGCGGGAGTAAACAATGCCGAACACGTAGATGCGGCGCGCAGATGATTTCCGGCGGGAGATTTGAACAGCTCGCTTTCCCGAAATTGCAAAAATTGCAATTCTGCACAAGAAATCCACCGCAGGCAGCATAAACCTTCTGAAAATGATGATTTTGATCAGTATAACTCCTCAGATTGACACTTGGATGCACTTTTTGGTGCAAGGAGTCCATTTTTGCGGGAGGGGTGGGAGGAAGGAAGTGCCCCAGAGTCTCCAACTTCCTGTTCCTGTCCAAAAGGCTCCTCCCAGTGCTTTGTCCATGTCCTGGTCACTTTTGATTTGGATCTGGAGCTGGAAGGATTACTTTTTGTGGCTGCTGCTGGATATTTGTATTTGAGGACTTTTTGGACTTTGGAGTTTGGATCACTTTTGGACTTCAGATTTTACAAGTAAGTTGGTGTTGTTTGCTTGGGGCATTGCAGTTGCTACAAATACAGTTTTAAAACTTTTTTCACAACTTAAAAAAATATATATTGTGGGTAGCCACAGTATCCAGTAGGCCCAGGGTTAGTCATGGGTGCATGATACAACTGTTTCTGTGATTTTTTTTTAACTTCTCATTTATGTATTGGAATTTTAGCTCACTGTTATATGTTGATTTTTTTTTAAATTGTGGGGTGCCTGTAACGCCTCATTAGCCAGTAGGCCCAAGGGTAGTGAGTGGTGCATGGACCAAGTCTTTCTGTGGGGTGTCTTGAATTTAGACATCATTGAGGGCATGGATGGCATTGGATTGTGGTGATTTGTATGTGTTTTTCGACATTTTTGGGGGGGTTAGGCCCTGGCCATGTGGGTGGGGGCCATTTTGAGGCCTGGTCCAGGCAGGGCCTGGCCATGTGGGTGGGGCCATTTTGAGGCCTTGTCCAGGCAGGGCCTGGCCATGTGGTGGGGGTCAAGGGGCCATTTTGAAGCCAGGCAGTGTGCGCAGGCCTGCACCCAATCTGCCCTGCTTTCACCCATTATGCCCAGGGGTAGTGAGTGATGCATGGACCAATGCTTTGTGTGGGGCCTCTTGAATTTAAACATCATTGAGGGCATGGATGGCATTGGACTGTGTTGATATTTGTGTGTTTTTTGACTTCTTGTGGTGTTGTTGTTGGGGCCTGGCCATGTGGGTGGGGGCCATTTTGAGGCCTGGTCCAGGCAGGGACTGGCCATGTGGCTGGGAGACAAGGGGCCATTTTGAAGCCAGGCAGTGTGCTTTGAGCCATAGGCCTGCACCCAGCCGGCCCTGCTTTCACCCATTATGCCCAGGGGTAGTGAGTGGTACCTGGACCAATGCTTTGTGTGGGGCCTCTTGAATTTAAACATCATTGAGGGCATGGATGGCATTGGATTGTGTTGATATTTGTGTGTTTTTCGACTTCTTGGGGTGTTGTTGTTGGGGCCTGGCCATGTGGGTGGAGGCCATTTTGAGGCCTGGTCCAGGCAGGGCCTGGCCATGTGGCTGGGGGACAAGTTGCCATTTTGAAGCCAGGCAGTGTGCTTTGAGCCATAGGCCTGCACCCAGCCTGCCTTGTGTTCACCCATTATGCCCAGGGGTAGTGGGTGGTGCATGGACCAAGGCTTTGTGTGGGGCCTCTTGAATGTAAGCATCATTGAGGGCATGGATGGCATTGGATTGTGGTGATTTTTGTGTGTTTTGCGACTTTGTGGGGTGTTGTTGGGGCCTGGCCATTTGGGTGGGGTCCATTTTGAGGCCTGGTCCAGGCAGGGCCTGGCCATGTGCCTGGGGGACAAGGGGCCATTTTGAAGCCAGGTAGTGTGCTTTGAGCCATAGGCCTGCACCCAGCCTGCTCTGCTTTTACCCATTATGCCCAGGGGTAGTGAGTGGTGCATGGACCAAGGCTTTATGTGGGGCCTCTTGAATTTAAGCATCATTGAGGGCATGGATGGCATTGGATTGTGTTGATTTTTGTGTGTTTTTTTACTTTTTGGGTTGTTTAACTGCTGTTCCTCTGGCTTCCTTTGCTTTTAGGTGCACAAGAGAACCACCAGTGCCAGGAAGAAGTCCTGCTTCGGTGTGTGCAGCACAACATCACGTTACGTCACATGTGGCCACAGACAACTCTGCAACTCGTGCAACTGCGGCCTGCTGTTCTGACATCTGAAGAAGATGGGCCCAAAGAAAGGTGGCCGTAGCTCCTCCACAAAGAAAGTTGCCACTGACAGTAAGGAGAAGAAGCAAGTGGTGCCACTTACCAAGGAGACTAGTGTGCCCACAGACACTTTTTTGGGGGGAAAAAAAATGCCTGCCGCAGCGGGGTCCGCCGGGGACCAAGCTGGGAGCAGCACCTCCGCTTCATTGGGCTCAGTGCCACCACACCAAGTTAGGTCCAAGTCCATGAGTGCTGCAGAGGCAGCCACTTTGGTTGTTCAATCACCATTGACCAGTGATGTTGGCTCATCACAAGAAAGTACCATCCAATCAACACCGGGTGTAACTCAGCTGACGAGTGTTCAACAACCACAGCCGCAACGACAACCACAGGTGCAACTAGTACAAGCACAAGTACATGGGCAAGGAGAGGCGCAAGGAGAGGCACAAGTAGAGGCACAAGGTGAGGTGCAAGTAGAGGCGCAAGTAGAGACGCAAGTAGAGGCGCAAGGAGAGGCGCTTGGAGAGGTGCATGGAGAGGTGCAACTAGAGGTTCATGGAGTGGCACAACTGCCTACAACGCTTGTTCCTCCAGAAGTAGGGGCACATCAGGAAATTGATATTCAAGCGGAGGTATCATCCGAGGAAGCCACTCCTCCTGATGATGATCCATTGTCTTCCAGATCCCCAGCAAGAAAAAGGTCTTAGAGGGCTACTACTACTACAAGTTCTTCTTCAAGCCCCCTTCATTCTGATGACCTTGATCCTGATTGGAACCCACCAATGCAATCTGAGAGTGAGGCACGCCATGCGCCGGCAAAGGTAGCTAAGCCTAAAAGGAAGGTTCCCGCAAGGCTTCCACTTATGGGTGATGACGACGAACAAGAAGTGGTGTCTTCTGCTGCTGATGAACAGTCTGACGACGACCCAGTCATCACAGTCGTCTCTTCAGCCCCAGCGGGCATGCAGCAGACTGACATTTTCACCCTATCCCGAATGGCTGCTGAGCGGGATGTGGGTGGCGTGGCACTGGTACCACCACCAACGCAGTTAACTATAACACCAACACAACCTACAGCTTCCATATTTTTTAGTTCGAAGGGCCGGTATGGACCTCCATCCAGCTCGACCTCCATTACCTCAAGTAGTGGTGCTGTAAGTGAACAACAGAAACAAATTCAGCCACGCCCATCCTCCACTTCATCTGGCATTGAAACTCAAAGTAGCACCTCCACCACCACCAGCAGACATCTCCAGTCCCCAGTGTGGGACTTCTTTACTGTTAGCCAAAATGCGGAAAACATGGTCGTTTGTTCGATTTGTAGAATATTAGTTAGTCGGTGTAAGCTTGGTACCACTATGGTACCGGAGGCCAGAGAGGTCATCTCCAAAAATACCACACTATCCAGTGGGATGCGCACATAATGAAGATTCGGGAAGCCAAAAGTAGAACTGATCCAAATGTATCCATTCACATTGCATCTGATGCTGACGAGGGGCTGATTGTGCAGGGAGGAAGTCAAGAACCGACCGACATTTTTTCTGGTATACCCAGTACCCCTGGCAGCAGCACTGCAGTGGTAGCGCCCACACCCTCTACCCATGCAACTTATATGAGGCACACTAAGAGTCTGGGAGAGAAACCAATGCGAAAAAGTATATCCATGAGCCTAACTGGTTTGAAGAAGTCTGCATGATCATCATCACGTAAAACGGTCCAGACCACCATTAGCAGAATGTTTTGGTCGGATGCGCCATTTGAACGCAACCACCCAACGGCACGTCTGTATAACGCAAAACTGGCTAAAATGCTAGCGCTGGACCTTTTCCCTTTTTCTTTTGTGGAAGGGGTGGGTTTTCTAGAATTTGTGGCAACAGTCTGCCGTAAATGGAACGTTCCTAGCCGGTCCTATTTTGCCAGGGTTGCTGTTCCAGCACTACATCAAGATGTGCTGGAGGTGATTGGCGCAGCTATTCTGAAGAGTGCTGTTCACACTATCCACCTGACAACAGACATGCGGACCAGTTGCCAAGCCCTTGATTACATGTGCATCACTGCACACTGGGTCTCTTTTGCAGGGTTTAAAGACCAGTTAAAAGCAGGTGTTGACACGGACACAGTTATTCAGGGTACTCGGAAACATGCAACAGTAGGCATGTTTGCCATGGAGAAAACTCATACTGCACCTAACCTTTTGGATGAGTTTGATAGGAAGGTCTATGAATAGCTGCATCCAAGAAATCACATAGTTGGTTATGTTTCCACGGATAATGGCAGTAATATAGTTAAGGCCATGCAGGATGGTGAGTACTTCAGAGTGCCGTGTTTGGCGCACAGTATTAACATCGTGGTGCAAGATTTTTTGAAAAAAGAAAACACAGTCAGCAAGTTACTGACCACCTGCCAAAGAATCTGCACACATTTCAGCCATTCTTTTAAGACCCGGAAGCAGCTGAGGAGCATTCAACATGAACGTAGACTGCCAGTCAAAGGATTCATCCAGGAGGTGGCAACACGTTGGAACTCAACCTTTTACATGCTTGAACGTCTGTCAGAGCAGTGGGGGGTAATAAATGATTATGTCTATAAACTGGGTTCTACTATGAAAGACATGAGGCTATAGTTGGAGGAATGGAAGCTCGTTGCAAGCCTGACAGACATGCTTCGTCCTTTTGAGGTCTTCATGCGTGAAGTCAGCAGGGAGGATTATTCTTTGGGCAAAGCTATCCCATTGTTGGTCATGCTAGAGCACCAACTGAAGGCGGTGTCTTCAACGTTCCGAGATGATGCTGAAAAGCAAGACGCATATCAGTTGGCGGAGAGGTTATTAAGCTGCCTAGTTGAGGATGAAAGGCTTAAAAACATACATACAGAACAACATTACATTTGTGCCACTATTCTGTATCCACTGTACAAAAAGGCAGTGGCCAGCAAAGCATTCATTCCTTTTGATGAAGCAGATGTTTCAGAGTACAAACATTGGCTAGCTGTTTCAGCCACTTGGTTCAAAAAAGAGCGGCAGAAAATTCAAGGAGCCGGCAGAAGTACAACTGAATCAGCAGGCCGTCCGGCGCCAAGTTCCACTTCTGAATCTGTGGCCGAAGGGAGTCACTTTCCCTCACAGCCGTTTACTACACCAGCAACCGTATCATCATCCTCACCTGTACCAGGCCCAGCCATAATATTGTCGGAAGCGGATTGGCTAACTCATCAAGGGTTTGCTCGTTCCAGTGCTGCAAAGGCCACAGATGGTAAGCAAAGTGGAGCAACCCTGGAGAACCTTGAGTCGATGGTGCAGGCCTATCTGGATGACCCAACAGAGGTCTTTGTTAATCAGAACCCATTGCTGTATTGGTATAGGAAAAGGCCTCTATGGCCACTGATCACCAACCTGGCTCTAAATTATTTGTCTTGCCCACTCGCAAGCATGTCTTCTGAACGTGTTTTCAGTGCGGCTGGTGCCATTGTAACTTCAAAAAGGACCCGCCTCCCACCCAAAAATGTGGAGAGGTTAACACTGATCAAGATGAATCAGCACTTCATACCATCAGATTACAAAATACGTGAATGCACGCAGGAAGAAGAGGACACCGACTTAGGTGACGGAAGTTCTTCTGTGTTAGCTGACCTACTCCCGTCTCAATTCATAGAGTTTGAGGACGAGCTATACTTCCCTGACACCGTGGCCTGAAAATGACTTCCTTTTTTTTCGTCCTTATTCACTTTTATTCCTGTGTGTCTTTCTTTGTTTTGCAACTTTTACCACAACAAAACTCTAATCACCTAATCGCAACAAGTCCATCAGCAGCAGTGTCTTCATCTTATTTTCCTTATTGATTTGAAGGTGCCGCAGTCTGCATTCCTGAGGTTCACAAGTTCACAACTCAATCATGCTCCTCTATCCTCCTCCTCCAGACTCCCCCTATCCATTTCCCTCAAGGCAGATGATGGACTACGAAGAATAAAGAAACTTTGTTTTCATAGACGAGTCCCCTCAAGTGGGACTGAAATTACTGACTGACTACATGCTTGTTAATTGCTGACAGAGTTACTTCTGAAATTGACAGCAGAGGCTGCCCTGTGGGCCCTCACTTTCCGAAGAAGATGCAGACAAAAAGTAGAACAGGTAATGAATAATGAGAAGATGGCATGCAGTGGACAGCAATGGCTGTTTGGCTCTGATGAAACCAATTGCTGTTTGTTTTTTGTGCATGAAATTAATCATATGTATTGTCTTAGTTATTATTTAATCTTTTACACAGTAATTGTAACTTATGTCTACTACTCTGTTTTTTTTTTTACATTGTTTAATTCAAATTGTACTTCAACTTCAGGGGCCACTATGTTGCATTTTCCAATATGCAAAATGTCCTTGGAGTGGACTCACTTGCCAATATACCATGATGATTGATTAAATAATATATCTTTTTTCTTTACAGTCACTCACTGGGATGGATGGATCATCAGCGTCGGTTTATGGAAGAACTATGGCCAATTTGTGAGTGGCAAACAGTTAAACCAGTCTACAACAACTACTACAGCAGAACTACATGTCTGTCTATTCGTGGTATGTAGTGGTCGAGGGTGAGGCAGTGTACTGTTGTTGTTATGCCAGGCAGAGTCCACTCCACTCCAGACAGCAGTTCATGTAAAATTGGGGCTATGTGGCTTGCTGCATACAATTAGATATGCTTTGTCTGTCTGACAAACAGCCTAGGTATGCTACATCAGGTTGCTTCACTCAGTGGTGCCTGCCTTGACCGTCTGCATGGCCCTGCCTCAAGCTTGGGCTAAACATCCGTTATGTTTGCGAAATTTGCTGGTTTTCGTTTTTTCGCGAATTCCGCGAAATTACCGAAAATTCGCAAATTCTTGAGCGGAACGGATTTTTGGCCCATGCTTGCAACAGGGCCATGCAGACGGTCAAGGCGGGCACCACTGAGTGAAGCATCCTGATGTAGCATACCTACGCTCTTTGAGGGTTTAGGGTTCAGTGCGATTTACTAGGGTTTTTGGGTATAAGTTGGTAGGGTTCCCGCTGAGTCTAGGGCTCAGAGCCCGATGCAGGCTAGTTCATAATGATATTGGCAAGGTTTTAGGGGGGTTGGCGTTCTTTGGTCCATAATTGGCAGAATTGTGGCCTTTTTTGGTGTTTTGCGGGCGCGTGCGTTTGGGTGAAAAGTGAAAACTAGTCGTAGATCTTCTTCTTCTTCTCTTCAAAGAGCGCAGTGGTTCGATTTTGTTCTGCCTTGATGAGATTCTTGGGAATTGCTGGAACAAGTATCCAGGTAAGTTTCAAGAGGATCGAAGTAGTGGAAGTGCTGAAAACAGCATTTTTTTCTGCAATTTGCCATGTTTTGGATATACCAGTATTGCATGTTTTTGGGGGCCTGTTTGGGGGGTTCTAGATTAGTGGGGGTGGGTCGGGGGGTCTTGGAGCACTGCTGGGAAGGTCTAATTTTGATTGCAAGTGGTTTCAAGAAAATCCATGGTGGAAAAGGGGGGTTTGAGCCTAGTTGCAGACAGCATTTTGGCACAATTTAAACTGAGGCCTAGCAGTATTGCTTGTATTTGGGGGGCTATTTGGGGGGGTGCTACGTTTATGGGGGTGGGTCAGGGGTCTGGGAGCACTGCTGGGAAAGTCTAATTTTGATTGCAAGTGGTTTGAAAAAAATCCATGGTGGAAAAGGGGAGTTAGGGCCTAGCTGCAGAGCGCGTTTGGAATGATTTTTAGGTAGGCCTCAAATTTTCTAAGTCTGGCATTGTCCATTTTTGTTTTTGGCCTGTTTGAAGGGGTTCTACTTTTTTGCGGGTGGGTTGAGGGGTCTGGGGGCAATGCTGGGAAGGTCTAATATCGGATGCAAGTGGTTTGGAGAAAATCCATGGTGAAAAAGTTTTTCTTTTTTGGCTCACTTGCGTGTTTTTGGGGGGCTGTTTGGGGGGTTCTAGGTTTTTGGGGGTGGGTTGGGGGTCTGGGAGCACTGCTGGGAAAGTCTAATTTTGATTGCAAGTGGTTTGAAGAAAATCCATGGGGGAAAAGGGGAGTTAGGGCCTAGCTGCAGAGCGCGTTTAGAGTGATTTTGAGGTAGGCCTCAAATTTCTAAGTGTGACATTTTCCATTTTTGCTTTGGGGGTGTTTTGCGGATGACTTGAGGGGTCTGGGGGCATTGCTGGGAAGGTCTAATATCGGAAGCAAGTGGTTTGGAGAAAATCCATGGTGAAAAAGTTTTTCCTTTTTAGCTCACTTGCATGTTTTTGGGGGGCTGTTTGGGGTGGGTTCTAGGTTTTTGGGGGTGGGTTGGGGGGTCTCGGAGCACTGCTGGGAAAGTCTCATTTTGATTGCAAGTGGTTTGAAGAAAATCCATGGTGTAAAATGGGAGTTAGGACCTAGCTGCAGAGCAAGTCTGGAGTGATTTTGAGGTAGGCTTCAAATTTTCTTTGTGACATTTTCCATTTTTGCTTTTGGCCTGTTTGGGGGTGTTCTACTTTTTTGCGGGTGGGTTGAGGGGTCTGGGGCATTGCTGGAAAGGTCTAATATCGGATGCAAGTGGTTTGGAGAAAATCCATGGTGAAAAAGAGTTTCCTTTTTAGCTCACTTGCGTGTTTTTGGGGGGCTGTTTGGGGAGGTTCTAGGTTTTTGGAGGTGGGTTGGGGGGTCTGGGAGCACTGCTTGGAAAGTCTAATTGTGATTGCAAGTGGTTTGAAGAAAATCCATGGTGGAAAAGGGGAGTTAGGGCCCAGCTGCAGAGCACGTTTGGATTGGTTGTGAGGTAGGTCTCAAATTTTCAAAGTATGACATTTTCCAGTTTTGCTTTTGGCCTGTTTGGGGGTGTTCTACTTTTTTGCGGGTGGGTTGAAGGGTCTGGGGGCAATGCTGGGCAGGTCTAATATCGGATGCAAGTGGTTTGGAGAAAATCCATGGTGAAAACGTTTTTCTTTTTTGGCTCACTTGCGTGTTTTTGGGGGGCTGTTTGGGGGGTTCTAGGTTTTTTGGGGTGGGTTGGGGCGTCTGGGATCACTGCTGGGAAAGTCTAATTTTGATTGCAAGCGGTTTGAAGAAAATCCATGGTGGAAAAGGGGAGTTAGGGCCTAGCTGCAGAGCGCGTTTGGAGTGATTTTGAGGTAGGCCTCAAATTTTCTAAATGTGGCATTTTACATTTTTGTTTTTGGCCTGTTTGGGGGCGTTCTACTTATTTGCGGGTGGGTTGAGGGGTCTGGGGGCAATGCTGGGAAGGTCTAATATCAGATGCAAGTGGTTTGGAGAAAATCCATGGTGACATTTTTATTCTTTTTTAGCTCACTTGCGTGTTTTTGGGGGGCTTTTTGGGGGAGTTCTAGGTTTTTGGGGGTGGGTTGGGGGGTCTGGGATCACTGCTGAGAGAGTCTAATTTTGATTGCAAGTGGTTTGAAGAAAATCCATGGTGGAAAAGTGGAGTTAGGGCCCAGCTGCAGAGCGCGTTTGGAGTGGTTTTGAGGTAGGTCTCAAATTTTCAAAGTATGACATTTTCCATGTTTGCTTTTGGCCTGTTTGGGGGTGTTCTTCTTTTTTGCGGGTGGGTTGAGGGGTCTGGGGCGATGCTGGGAAGGTCTAATTTCGGATGCAAGTGGTTTGGAGAAAATCCATGGTGAAAACGTTTTTCTTTTTTGGCTCACTTGAGTGTTTTTGGGGGGCTGTTTGGGGGTTCTAGGTTTTTGGGGGTGGGTTGGGGGGGTCTGGGAGCACTGCTGGGAAAGTCTAATTTTGATTGCAAGTGGTTTGAAGAAAATCCATGGTGGAAAAGGGGAGTTAGGGCATAGCTGCAGAGCGCGTTTGGAGTGATTTTGAGGTAGGCCTCAAATTTTCTGATTGTGGCATTTTACATTTTAGTTTTTTACCTGTTTGGGGGCGTTCTACTTTATTGCGGGTGGGTTGAGGGGTCTGGGGGCAATGCTGGGAAGGTCTAATAACGGATGCAAGTGGTTTGGAGAAAATCCATGGTGGAAAAGGGGAGTTAGGGCCCAGCTGCAGAGCGCGTTTGGAGTGGTTTTGAGGTAGGTCTCAAATTTTTTAAGTATGACATTTTCCATTTTTGCTTTTGGCCTGTTTGGGGGTGTTCTACTTTTTTGCGGGTGGGTTGAGGGGTCTGGGGGCAATGCTGGGAAGGTCTAATATCGGATGCAAGTGGTTTGGAGAAAATCCATGGTGGAAAAGGGGGGTTTGGGCCTAGCCCTAATTTGCAGAGAGCGTTTTGGCACGGTTGAAAGTTAGGCCTAGTAGTAGTATCGCATGTATTTGGGGGTCTGCTTGGGGGGGTTCTAGATGTTTGGGGGTGGGTTGAGGGGTCTGGGAGCACTGCTGGGAAGGTCTAATTTTGTTCTAAAATCGCAGTTTACACTTTACACCTAGCTTGAGGGGAAAGATCCGCAAATTTCGCCCACACTTATTTATCCTTGAAAAAGAGACTCAGAGTACGCACTTTTGAAATGATGCTTGTATGTATTGTAATACTGTCGACTGAAAATGAAGGTGTTATTTTTGCACTACACAGCGTACCTTATATTTTTTTCTCCTTTGGTGTTTTAATATCACTTCCTGTTTTTCCATCAACAATTACAGGCCGGCTTTTACCCTGTGCAATGGCAAAAAGGATGAACTCAGGCTTCAATTAGCGACCCGCAATTCAGCATCCGCCAGGCAGGCAGTGGACAAGGTGTCTTCTGGTGTCTTCTGGTCTTCAACATTGATCGACGGAGCGTCAGATGGAATGGAGGAGTACCGCGAAAAAGAGGAATGGCTGGATGCATGCAACTTCCCAAATTCAACAGGACAACTACAACAACATACCGTTACAGTATCCTTCTTCATTTCTACTTATCTTTTAAGTAATGTTATTGCTCTGAACTTCTATGAGTGTGACTCTGTGCATTTGTTTGCTCTCTGCTTCAATTCATCCCTCCAGCCATTGTATACTTTTGTCTTTGCTATTTTTTAAACTAATTTAATGTACTAAGTGGTTCTTCTCTCTGAGGGGAGATTGTCAAGTGAAATTGAGTAACTACTGCAGTCCTGTATTGTCACATTGTTTCTTCATAGTTAGTACATTGTAGAAAGTACTACTTACTTTTCAGTAACCTATCCATTTAGCAAACAACTTCATGCATGCAGTAGTGCATGCACTTCCTTTATGTCCCTTAAAGGATTTATGGATAGCTTTGTATCCAAAGATTTGTTTATCTTCATTTGTTGTTTGTCCATGCTGTGTTTTTTTTCCTCTCTCCACAAATCTTTCCCCACAAACCCCATTCCCGTCCAAGTTTCAAACACTAACCCTCTTCTCCCGGGCTGTGTGGTTTTCATTGAGATGTGAGTAAATTACAACAATAATTCCACACACTTGCTGGGGAGGATAAGGTGCAAGCAGCCTCCTCAAATCAATTTTAAGGCAGCTAGATGAATCCTAGGATATTGTAATTCTGGTTAAAAACACAGCAATGAGTATTTTAAAATAAATTCTGAATTTCATGCCCACCATCGATTGTATCCATCGTCAACATCATCCTCCTACATGTCAATAGGACTTTTTTTTACGCTGCTGTGCCACTGTTCTTGTTGTAGCCATAATCATCCATGCAATTCTTTTTTCCTCATACTTATCTTCAGCATTGCTTACGCTACTGTTCCTTCTAATACTCCTCTCAGGCCACTCAATGTCTCATTTTTTTACTTTGCTTTTCATATGCTGCTACTGCTAGTGTGGTACTACTCCTACTAATACCACAACAACCAAAATTTGGTCCGGGATGGCGTAATCGCCATTTGCCATGCAGCCAGCGCTGTGCCTAGCTCTATTCTCAAACACGAATCACAGGTAAGGTGAGCAAAATAACGATGGATTAAACCCAGATCTGTGACTGGGGGTGAATGTTTTGCCATTGTGCAACATTCCGTCCATCATCTTGTGTGTTTTGCTGTTCACCCTATGTGGGAAGGGTATGCCCAGACGTGGGTCCCTTGTTCACTAAGCCACTGGAGTAAAGCTATCCTGGCTGAAGACGGCTGATAGCCAGAAACCGGCCCTAGGATGCTTTATTCCGGTCCAGGAAAGACATGGCTTGGCAGTTCGGGCTGGACTGTTCCCATGAGGCACAGGGTCAAGACTGATTTGCATATGGCCATGTCTGAACTGGGGTGGCTTGGTGACCAAAATAACGATGGATTAAACCCAGGTCTGTGACTGGGGGTGAATGTTTTGCCATTGTGCAACATTCCGTCCATCATCTTGTGTGTTTTGCTGCTCACCCTATGTGGGAAGGGTATGCCCAGACGTGGGTCCCTTGCTCACTAAGCCACTGGAGTCAAGCAATCCTGGCTGAAGACGGCTGATAGCCAGAAACCGGTCCTAGGATGCTTGATTCCGGTCCAGGAAAGACATGGCTTGGCAGTTCGGGCTGGACTGTTCCCATGAGGCACAGGGTCAAGACTGATTTGCATATGGCCATGCCTGAACTGGGGTGGCTTGGTGAGCAAAATAACGATGGATTAAACCCAGGTCTGTGACTGGGGGTGAATGTATGACATTGTGCAACATTTCGTCCATCATCTTGTGTGTTTTGCTGTTCACCCTATGTGGGAAGGATATGCCCAGACGTGGGTCCCTTGCTCACTAAGCCCCTGGAGTCAAGCTATCCTGGCTGAAGACGGCTGATAGCCAGAAACCGGTCCTAGGATGCTTGATTCCGGTCCAGGAAAGACATGGCTTGGCAGTTCGGGCTGGACTGTTCCCATGAGGCACAGGGTCAAGACTGATTTGCATATGGCCATGTCTGAACTGGGGTGGCTTGGTAAGCAAAATAACGATGGATAAAACCCAGATCTGTGACTGGGGGTGAATGTTTTGCCATTGTGCAACATTCTGACCATCATCTTGTGTGTTTTGCTGTTCACCCTATGTGGGAAGAGTATGCCCAGACGTGGGTCCCTTGCTCACTAAGCCACTGGAGTCAAGCTATCCTGGCTGAAGACGGCTGATAGCCAGAAACCGGTCCTAGGATGCTTGATTCTGGTCCAGGAAAGACATGGCTTGGCGGTTCGGGCTGGACTGTTCCCATGAGGCACAGGGTCAAGACTGATTTCCATATGGCCATGTCTGAACTGGGGTGGCTTGGTGAGCAAAATAACGATGGATTAAACACAAATCTGTGACTGGGGGTGAATGTTTTGCCATTGTGTAACATTCCGTCCATCATCTTGTGGGTTTTGTAGCTCTATTCTCAAACACGAATCACAGGTAAGATAAGCATTTTCGGGAGGTAGAATAATGGGCTAGGACTCGGAGGAGAGAGTGACAGTAGTACTAGTAAAGTACTAGTAGGCCAATTGAATTCACTAACTCTATTAGTGGCACTTTTGAAAATTTTGGGACATTTTAGATAATTCATGCTGGTAAGTTTGAGGAAACCAAACGTGCGGTAACCCCCGCCCACCACCCCACAAAATAAGATCAACGCGTACACTATGTTGAAGTATGTAAAATGAATAATGATATATATCACCTAACAAAAATAAACTACTCCCACCCCTCCCTACCCCAAACAATTGTCCATTTCAAATAGTCCCCTAGTCCCCAAAAAATCCCCAACTCCCGATTCCTACCCCCTAACAGTCTTTAAAAAAGGGGCAAGGGACACAGTCACTTCTGGCGGTGTCTGGACAGGCGGTCCCGCCGCTCCTTGCGGAGGTCCCGGACCTGTTTTTCAAGGTTGTCCACCTTGCGTTCCAGGTAGTCCACTCTTAGGCTTAGGCAGCACATGCGTGCCTTCCAGGCTCTGGGGGGACCAGCTGCTGGTGTTCTTGCAGCCGAGCGGGGGCGGGGGGTTGTCCGAGCACGGCGCCGTGCTGGAGGCTGCTGGCTGGTGGACACGGGGGCAGTGCTGGAGGAGGTTGTTGACGCCCCCTTCTCCTGTTCCCGAGCCCACAGCCGGCAATATTCCACCCGAATGGCCTCCAGCTTCCGGGCTCTGGCCCGGACAGCCATCTCCCTTCTGGTGAGCTTTTTGGGAGCATCTATATGAAGAAGAAAGAAAAATAAGGTAACCAATATTCTTTAACAATAACACAAAATAATTCAACAGAAAGTTGTCTCACAGTAACACTAGCAATTTGCAAGCACAGTATAACATTTTGGCATGTATCTTTCTGCCCTCTTTGTAGGCCTGTAACAGTGGGAGTTTCAGGAATTCTACTACCAGGCAGCACTATGGACTCAATACATAGTCAGAGAGTCAGATAGTACACCAGTATTCTTCTTTTTTTCTCAAGTTTTGCGAAAGAAATTACTTGTACGTGAACTTGTGGTAGCCGGCATAATGCCAGCTCAGTCAGCTTGCACCCATGAAAAAGAGACTCAAGCCATGATGATGCAGACTTGCATGCATTACTTTAAGCAGTACATGCAGGTGGGGATAGGGAAGCTCTTACTTTTGTATAGGGGTGGCACTGTCCATACTCAGTTACATCAAGGGCTACTGCTCAATGTAATTTATATTTCGCACTGCCCCCCGGGCCTTCAGTACTACAAAAGGAAAATGAAGATTATTCATTTCTGATCATGTATCCAGCCGATCACATGATCTCTTCGCTTATATGATGGATGACTTTAGGTGCTTTGTTGTGATAGATTGAGTGAACAACAGCGATAGTCCACCCATTATTAACACAGCAGAAAGAAAATTATGAACATAGGGAGTGAGTTTGGTAACCATGATTGCCGGAGGAAGGGACTTGACTTGATATAATTGTCAACTATACAATACATACACAATATATGCTGTGCTTGCAAAGTAAACTACTGTACTGTTACTTTAGGCAAGGGAGAGTTTCTGAACAATCACAACTTGTAGTATTTGGACTTCCTCTGCTTTGCTACTCTGGCACGAACATGCTGTTCGAACAAAGTAACACTCTTCATGCACTGAGCATCTGCTCTACATACAACTCTGCTATGTATGAGGAAGAAGATGCCATACAGGCTTCCAAAGTAAACGTCTATCATTCTTCTTAATGTCTCAACTGTAACAACTTTACTTTTTCTCAACAACCAAATAACACCCTTTTCATTTTATTTGGTAAACCACGTCTTGACTTGCATTTGAGTTTCACCAAAATGATATATTGCAATGCACACCACACATGAATTTTCTAATTGACCCACACAGGCAGTCATTTTTTCTTTCTCCTCCAACCATCCTTGCTTCAAGCAGCATGCATCTGATTCCTTCCTATCAGCCACCTCTGCCTGTATTCAAAAACACGTATCATTCTTTAGTCATAAATGTTACGACTCGCTCGTCCTTCCATTGACCCTAAGTTCTTTCCCTTTTCGTTCATCACATCCCTCAAGTTCATCTGATATGACTTGGCTTTACTAAAGTTTCCCAGCTGATTTGAAGTCAAATAGAGGGGGCCATTGCTTACTCGAGAACTACCGCCGCTAATGCTATTGCTAAGTCAAGGGTGACTGTCTTCTCCATGATTGGCTAAAAAAATGTAGTTCTAAATCAGTAACTGTTCTTAACAGTACAGTGTACTTGTAGTAGTGTACTGTCTACTGTACAGTATATCATACACTCCTTTGCGAGCCTACTCTAAAAATGTCAATAAGTAAGGAGTATAATAATAACTTACCACAGTCCGCCGCTGCTGAGCCATCCCCCTCAGCTCCTCCTGGTGGCGCCAATGCATCCGCCGCTTGAGTGGACCCCTCCGCGCTGCTGGCCCTGGCACTGGTGGTGGCAAGTGCTGCATCCGATGTTGTGACGCCTAGAAAAAACATGTCATATTTTTAGATGCCATACATCACCCCCTACTTCGTCTCGTAATGGAAGAGAAAATGTTAGACAAATTTTAATTATTGGGACTGAAAAGAAGTCACGGTTTTGGGGAGAGTGTTGACTTATATGCTTAGACATAACATGCAACTCTTTTTGGCACAACTGATGAATGCTTGCTCTTTAACGTGCAACATTTTTATAATTACAGACAGAAACAACTACTCCTCATCACCACCAGGAGGACTTGAAGTTCCAACAAGGTGAGGGCTCCCGAGTCCCGCACAATTACTTCTGACTAAGGTATGTGGAAAGTCGAACTGCACCTATCATCAACAATGTCCTATTTCTCTTGTCCATACTTCTGTATGTGCAGAATAGTCCCTGAAACACTAGCAGTAAGGTATGTGCTACTATCATATCAAAAAGCCAACTACTAGCTAATTCTTGGCGGACAATGACATTTTGTTGTTAGAAATTGTCAAAGCACTAACATTAAGAAGACTGGAATAGACAGCAAGGGCAACCCAGAGGACTGCACTGAGTGCCTCTAGAGCTATTGCTGGATCAGAGTTTTGTTTAACACCGTTTGCCAACTGGGCAAGCTTAGCTACCTACACAGACCAACTCATAAATAATAGTAAATAGTAGTAGCACAGAGAGTGATGGTAGAGAGGCAGGATAAGAAAGTAGAAACAGTCTACAAGAAGATCAAAGACTATTTTGTAAAAAATAGAATTAGGAAACAGTTTGGAATGAATAGGAGCTATAAAAGTTAGGGAAGTATAATTATATTAACAACAGAACAACTTACTGGGGCCAGCAGAAGAGCCTGCCGAGGACCGTTCCTGCCCAATCTGTTCCGCCAGAGTCTGGGATGTTGCTGCCTTGCCCCTGGGAGGTGCTGATGATCATGAAATAAAGACAAACATGGATGATTGTTTTTTGGAAATATTTGATTTCTTTGACCACAATCTAAAATTATCTCGGGGAAACAAATTATCAAGAATTGCTCTACATGTATTGACCTATCTGATCTGGTCAAATAGGAGGATACTAGTACAGTATTGCTGGATTCGCAGACCGTCTACTTGGAAAGTTATGTAAATCACTAACTAAACCAACAACAAAAAGGTTCTACTACGACTGCCAGCATTCAGCAGCACGCGACGTGACAGACACAGTCCGTCATCATGATTGTAGAGCACTAAAAAATGTCCTACATCTAATAACAAGTCATAATATACTCAACCTATCAATCCATCACTATCTCTATTTCTTAGTGACAGCAGGAGTACAAAAGAAGGACTAGACTTGAGCCTCTAGTCTCTCTAGCATTACGCAGTTCTGTAAAGTACTACACTCATACATATTCAGGCCAAATGAGCACAAAGTTGCAAACATGTAAGCATAGTAGCAACGCCACTGAGAAGGCGAGAACCTGCAATCACAGAAGCTATTTAAACACTATTTTGCCTGCAATGTAATCGAATAGGCAGCATTCTTGCTCTTCGGGAAAAACATATATTAGCAATATAACACAGAGCAGAAGAATACAAAGTAGTTATTAAATAGCTACTCACCAAGGCCAGGGATCTCCATGCCTAGCAGGTGAAGCAGGTCCTGCTCCCGGTCGAGGACGTCGGCCCACCGGTGCGTCGCTTGGTCATAGGTGCGCCGGATCCCTGACTCCCTCCGCATGGCCCGGCACACCAAATCCCACTGCTGGTGATGCTCCCTGAGGTCATACCCTTGACCGGGCCTGCCCCCTGCTGCCACGGTCTTTGGGAGGTGGCGCAGAACAAAAAATATAAGGGAGGCCACCTCCACCGCGGTAAAAATCTCCCTGGCCACCACTTGGTCCCCCCTCAATCGCCTGCATGGGAGCCGGGTGCGGGGTGCGGGACCCTTCCCCTTGCTCTTCCCGGCTCCCTTTGGAATGGTCCTGGACAGCTGAAGAAAAAAAAATAGGAAAGAATAGGGAAAAAGTAAAGAAAAGAAAAGTGTTTAAAAAAGTAGCTTTAAAAGTAACGAAAAGTTGAAAAAAACACAAAATATAGATGTAGAAAAATAGAGGGATAGATAATGAGTAAAAAAGATCAAAAAAAAGTTCAAAGAAACAAAGGATTGCAGAGATTAGGGGAGGATAGGAAAAGCATGCCCAGAACCATACCAATAAATGAAAAACAAGATGGCCGTGCTCATTGAGGACCGCGTGGGTACGTTCGCGCGATATTTCCCTTTGCGAGCACGCAAAAACACACGTGAACTCGTAATATTGTACCACACACAACGCGAGCTTGCCAATAGCGCCCGGAAACGGAAATACGCAACGCACACAAGATGGCCGCGCCCATGTATGACCGCATTTGTAACTTCGCTGTCGGTGTGCTGCAAGCGGCCCGCGAATGCGCAAAAGACCCCGCGAACACGTAAAAACAAAAATCCGCAAATTCGCACAAATTTGCGGATTATGCAGATCGCGAATTCGATTTTGCGCGAATTCGCAGACCGCGAATTTGCAAATTTCGCCCATACTTAAGGGGTACAGGGTATCTGACAGGGTGAGGGCTTGCATCAAAAAGGAGGTCTCAAAGATGCTTGCACTTGGGGTGTTTTAGTTCTTCAGCAGCCCGTGGGCCAGCCCAGTGGTCTTGGTCCCGAAGGCTGCAGTACCAGGTGCCACACCCGAACTCCAGTTCTGTGTGGACTACAGAGGACTCAATTCAGTCACAAAGACTGCCGCGAACCCCATCCCCAGAGCTGATGAGCTCATTGATCGGTTAGGGGCTGCCCCGTACCTCAGCACGTTTGAATTGACGTCTGGGTACTGGCAGATCGCCTTGACTGATGGGGCAAAAGAGAGGTCGGCATTCTCCACATCAGATGGGAATTTCCAGTTCTGTGTTATGCCCTTTGGGATGAAGAATGCCCCTGCCACCTTTCAGCGGTTGGTCAACCAGGTGTTGGTTGTACTAGATGAGTTCAGCGCCGTCTACCTGGATGACGTGCAGTGTTCAATATCACATGGGAAGAACATCTGCACCACCTCTGGGAAGTGTTGATGGCACTGCACAAGGCAGGCCTCATGATCAAGGCGAGTAAGTGCCAGATCGGGCAGGGTTCCGTGGTGTACTTGGGACACCAAGTTTGGAGCGGCCAGGTGGCGCCCCTACAACCCAAGATTGAAACCATCCTGGCTTGGGAACCCCCCAAAACCCAGACAGAGGTGAGGGCTGTCTTAGGACTCACCGGGTACTACAGGAGGTTTGTCAAGGGGTATGGCAGCATTGTTGTACCCTTGACAGAGCTGACTTCGAAGAAACAGCCAAATAAAGTGATCTGGACTGACACCTGTCAGAAAGCTTTTGAGGCCCTGAAAACTGCCATGTGCACGGCGCCGGTGCTCCTGGCACCCGACTTCTCCAAAGAGTTCATCGTTCAGACAGATGCTTCAGAGCATGGTGTAGGGGCTGTTCTCTCACAGATTACTGTGGAGGGCTTTGGCGAACCTGTGGCCTTCATCAGTAGGAGGTTACTTCCCCGAGAACAGAGGTGGAGTGCAATTGAGCGTGAGGCATTTGCTGTGGTCTGGGCACTGAAGAAGCTGAGACCATACCTGTTTGGGACTCAAATCCGGGTTCAGACAGACCACAGGCCCCTCAGATGGTTGATGCAGATGAAGGGTGAGAATCCAAAGCTGTTGAGGGGGTCCATTTCCCTACAGGGTATGGATTTCACGGTGGAACATCGCCCTGGTACGGATCACGCCAATGCTGACGCCATTGCAGAGCCTGCGTGCAGTCTGGTACTGTCATGATGACTGGGCAAGTGCACCCACTTGCCAGTCCCTAAACCTTCCCTTATCTTCATCTTAGTCACCCCTATGGTAGGCCCAAAGGCAGGGTGCATTGTAAGTATAAGGTAGGACAAGCCCTGATGTGTGTGGCATGTCCAGCCATTTTCATTTTTCACTATTGCAAGGCTCCTTAGGCAAGAACGGGCTGTTGAAATTGTTACAATCTATAATCCTAACAGACTCAGGGAACATGGTAGAAGTTTGAGTTTAGTATGCCTGAACTCAGAATAATAAAATACATCTTTTAGTAAAGTTTATTTTAATATTCTGTGTTTGCAAATACCACTTTTAGAACGTAGGTATATGCTTGCCTAACCATTTCGGGAAAAACAGAACAGGGTGGCTGGACAGGAAAATTAACAAGAGAAAATTTCAGTCCCGTAGTCAATATGTACCACGTGACCACCGGGTAGAAATCCCAAACTAAATTTATTTTCTTTTTACTCAAATTTTTAAGAATTCAAAAGCACGGACACAGACAAAACAACTGTTGACAGCGCTGCTGCTCGGTACGCCGGATTTACTCCCTGCTCTACAATACGAACTCAAAGCCTTTATTGCTTGCTGGCGTGGAATAGACTTCCTTGTTTGGTGGGACTTCAGTTCCTACACTGAGAAGCTACAACATGTGAGCTGTCTCTGACTTCACCCGTGCACCGCCTCACGTGCACCCTATCTCCAGTCTATCGTTGATAGAAGCACAGAAATCTGCCTTGGTTGAGGCTAACCGACACTACGGCGATTGCGCCATTGTGCAGAACCACAACTCCCAGTCCCCGTCCTGAAGAGAACCTGTAATCACGCTGGTTCGAAACGCGTCGACATTTCCACCCTGTGGCAAACCTTAAGGATGCCCCTAGGATAGAATTTCATCAGTCACTGTGGATCCTAGCCGGGCAAACCCGTTATAAATAATTAGCCACAGGCTTGGTTGACAGGCAGGCACTGTACTCCACCTTCCCCGCCTGTCCCATGGTCTTACACTCTTATGGACTGGTCACATACTCGCCTTCCACTCGGAAGTTTTTGCACTGTATATAATGACAATTGATGTTGTTAACTGAATTCTGTATTGTTTTGGTGTGTCCTGCTCATTTGTCCTGCTTGATTCATCTTTGCAAGTGTTGTAAATTTGTAAAACTTGTATATGTGTACATAGCGTCATCCCCGAACTCACTGTTGTAACAGTTGTTTTGTCTGTGTCCGTGCTTTTGAATTCTTAAAAATTTGAGTAAAAAGAAAATAAATTTAGTTTGGGATTTCTACCCCGTGGTCACGTGGTACATATTGACTACGCGACTGAAATTTTCTCTTGTTAATTTTCCTGTCCAGCCACCCTGTTCTGTTTTTCCTGGTGTTGAGATCCGGGTTGGGCAGCTGTTGGATCCAAAACCTTCACTGTTCTACTGCCTAACCATTTCAGCCCGCCTCTGCTTGGATGTGTATCTGCTGTCTGGTTTTTGTGAGTGACAGGGCTGGGGAATTCCAGGAGACAGGCTGGGGCAGCCCGGTGGTGAATAGAGAGACTTACATCCAGATGGGTGGGTGGAGTGCACCTGGACTCTGAATAGGACTGTGCCTTTCCACCTCAATGCATGCTCCACCTCCTGTGGAGCGTCTGATGTGCCCTGCACACTGAAAGAAAAGTCAGAGTCATGTCACCAAAGTGCTCATGAACTGGACTGGACTAGGCAAAGGCCCCCTGGCCTCAGAGAACAAAGGATTAGGGGTATAAGTATTGGGACCCTGCTCCCAAGAAATTAGATCCTGCTTTAACAAGAAGAAACCTCTGCCTGAGGAGAAGGAACTGGGGAAGCTGTAAGGAGGAATACTGTCCCTGACTTGGGGGATTGGCCTGCAGTGGTTGCCTTGCTGCTGAAGGAGAGGAGAAAGACTTCAAAGACTTTACTGTTAACGTATGCTTAAGGATCTCCAAGGGCCTGTCAGTGAGCTTGCCCCCTGAACGAAGTCCCAGGACCAGTGGACTTCATTCGCCCTGCAATCTGCTGCTGGAAAGGCTGTTTTCAGTATTTGCTGAGGCCGGGAGCTGTGTACGCCTCGTACAACCAATTCGTGTCCAGCAACGCACCTTACCCCACCTGTCCGCCTCAATCCATGCGACCAACGAATCGTAGATCGCACCCTGACTGGCCGACCCCGCCACGTACAAACGCTTTGCCTCATCGAGTCATCCTGGTTGGTACAACCTGCACACTTCTGCCGAGTTCAAGGCTGCTGCTCGCATCGGAAAGGGGAGTATGGTCCGTGCGTCCGCCTCGCACCGCGGCCAAGACTGAATGCCGCGGCTCCCACAATACGGCTCGTACGCCGCATCGTAAGCTGAACGCACCGCATCAAGCACCGTCCGCCTCAATCAACGTGGCTCCCCGCTCTAGGACTCGCACCGACTACATCACGAGCCGGAGCTCATGCCTTGCCTAGAGGACAACGCATCGTGCATCGCTTTCTTTTTGCAACGCATCGTCCGTGCCGGACTCATCAAGTAAAGGTACTGTGCATGACTCGCACACCACCCAGTACGCATCGGACCGAAGCGTCCGCTGCGCTTTCTAGACTCTTTGTGTTATTTTCACTGCCGTGAGAGCCGGACAAAGAGTACGAATCGTACAGAACTCGAAAACTAAGCATTTTAACAAGAACTCTTTATTGCTGATAGTATTGTGGATTATTTTTGTCGTTATTTGGTCTTGTGCTAAGTCTTATATAAAAGTTAACTATTTTTGATATAAACCTGTGTGGTGTCTATTTGTAGTGTAGTCCCTGAGTTACTGTATGTGGCCACAAATGCTTAACTTACATCGCCTCTGAACTAGCCTTGACTGCTCGCGCCACGCCGCCTAGAGGGTGAGCAGGGGTTATTTTAAGAGGGCAATTCCCTAGCCCTGTCAAGAGGAGAGGGTCCCTGCTTGTCACAAGTACCTACCTGTGCCAACCAGAGACCCCCAATTCTAACAGCCCATAGGCAGGGTTGGGCTGGTTTTCAGTCCCACAGTTAGAATGATGTTGGTTGGGGTTACTTGGGAATCTGCCCCGAGATCTACTACCCTCCCCCCTTGGGGTACTCTGAATAAGCTGAGCGAATTCACTTGACAGGTTTCCTATCTCTCCCTCCTGTCCACCCAGTGGGATAAGGTCATCCTTAGGGACACTGCCATCCCCACTGTGCCTATTAATCGGGACAAGCGGAGGATTAGATGAAAGAGGTATGACGGAAGGGGTATATGTGATTTACAGGGACACACAAGGCATTTGTTACACTTTCGGGTGGCAAATTAATTTCCCCCAAAATGTCGTCAGTGGTAGAAAAATTAGATGCGACACGCATTTCAAAGTTGATTAGTCTTTCCTCTATCAAGGACAGTCTATCGAGGATCGGCGATAAAGATGATGTAAAAAGAACCCCAACTTTAGCCAACAAAACCTCATGGGCGTTGGACAGGGGGACACACAATAAGTCGGCATCCATAACAGCAGAAGTAGAGGTTACAGGCAAATAGACTGGTGACAATGGGGGTACCGTCCAGCCATTCCTATTAGTCTTTTGCAATTTAGGGTTATTCTGCCTTTGAGGATCCCCTCTTCCTCTTTGTGGCCGGCTCCGGTGTTGGGACCGTGGTCAATGTAAATAATTTAGGCACTGACCTTGTGGCAATGCGTGGATATACACCACTGGGCGCTCCTTCTAAGGCCGTCTCCACAGGTATTGGGCTAGTTGGAGCCTCCATTATTGATGAATCTTCCGTCGCACTTGCGAAGACTGGCTAGTGTCTCTTGTTGGATCAGGGGAGTCAATCACTGTATCCAAGGGGCGTTCCGGGGAGCGTGCAGATACCAAGCCATCTAACGACGAACGTTTGGTTTGCAGGGGATCTAGGGAGAGTCGTCGCTCAGTCAGAGCAAGCTCATGAGCTAAGACAGAGCTGGCTCTAATTAGAAATTGAATCAAGGTCCCAACGACACTTTCCCCAGTCAATGCCGATCTGCCTTTCCCCTCACGAATATTCATTTTGGCGGGGAGCAGAAAAATTGCACAGTTCAGGATTCCCAGGAGGTTTATAACCAAAATGTAACAAAAAAGAAAATAATGAGCAACAACTGACCTGGGCAGCCACGGAGGATAGAGAGGGGGCCCCGCCCGGCCTCCTACGGTCTCTAACGGGCCCAAACGGCACCCGGGCGAGCCTGCGTGCGTCCCACGCTGCGGGAGCCCTTCTGTTGTTTTAAGCGCCGGCTTGGCGCGAACACCCGCGAGACCGCTCTGCCCCCTGGGACCTTTAGTTCACTTTAGTCCAGTTTGATATTCAAACAAACCCACAGGAGTAAAAATAAAATAAACAAGCATTTGCAATGCAATAGGTCTCGCAATTGCTAGATTTTGAGCTATTGGCATTGTAAATGACAATAGCCTTGTATCAGTGTTTAAAAACCCTGCAGCACAAGTAACTTACCTTCAGTAGTTAGTATTAGATTCCTTACCTTAGAATATCCCCAGGCGTCAGACTGGATCCGGAAAATTTTGCGCAGCAGTACCCCTGCGCATCGGTAGGCGTCGTCTGCGGCTCCACGTCCGTCGTCGGCGTCGTTGGCGCCGGGATGACGTCGCCGGAGTACTTTGACGCCGCCCTCACGCGCTGACGTCAGTTCTTATACACAGCTTTTCCGCGCCAGAAACGCAGAGCCATGATAAAAACCAACACTGGTGCCATAAAACTAGGGCCCTGAAAGGGGATGACCTTAACCCTAGATATCGGTTCGCAGAACGGGGAGGATGGGTGGGGCGGTAAGGAATCTAATACTAACTACTGTTTCTGACAGATATATTGTTACCGAAGGTAAGTATCTTGTGTATCTGAAAGAAACAGGTTAGTAGTAGATTCCTTACCTTAGAATAGACACCCCAGCAATACCAACCCCAGTGGTGGGTCTGCAAACCAATGATCACACCAGAAAGTCCTGGAGAACGGAACGGCCAAAAAAGTCATCTCTCTGGACTTGGCTGTCCAGGCAGTTGTGTCTTGCGAACGTGTGCAGTGAGGCCCACGTAGCTGCCTGACAGATGTCCTGCAAGGGGACTCCACAACCCAGGGCAGTGGTAGCCGCCGTGGCCCGAGTGGAATGGGCAGGTAGCCCCACAGGAGGCTCCTTTTTAGCCAAAGAATAATAAGCCTTGATGCACAAGACAACCCATCGGGAAATGGTACATTTATGCACCACCAGTCCCTTCTTAGCGCCCACTTAACCAACAAAGAGTTGGTCATCCACCCAGAACTGGCGTGTGCAATCCAGATAGTAAGAGAGCGCGCATTTTGGGTCCAGACGGTGGAGCCTCTCTTCCTCTTTCGAGGGATGCAAAGGCGGAAAGAAGGTGGGCAAGGTGATGGACCGCCCGATATCGAAGGCTGTGACTACCTTGGGCAGGAAAGAGGTTTGCGACCGCAACACAACCTTGTCTGGATGGACAGAAAGGAAAGGAGGTTTAGAAGAAAGGGCCTGGAGCTCGCTCACTCTCCTGGCAGAGGTGATGGCAACCAGGAATGCAGTCTAAAGGGTAAGAAGACGAAGAGGACAGTTATGAAGTGGCTCGAAGCGAGCGTACTTCAGATAAGTCAGAACAAGGTTCAAGTCCCACTGAGGCATCACGAAAGGAACAGGAGGAAACATACAAGTGATGCCTTTCAAGGACCTATTTACAACTGGGGACTTGAACAAAGAGGGCGGAAATGGCAGAAATGGTAGAGAGGTAGCCCTTGATAGTGCCCAGAGCACAGCCCTGCTGGGCAAGAGAAAGAAGAACGAGGAGAACCTCAGAAAGAGGGGCAGAGAGTGGATCCACAGCCTTTGCTGTGCACCATGCCACAAATGTGTTCCACCTGCAGGCATATACCGATTTTTTGGAGCGACGCCTGGCTGCCAGAATAACATCACAGACTTCAGGAGGCAAATCAAATGGCCTCAACTGTCGCTGCTCAATCTCCACGCATGGATGTGGAGGCTGGACAGGTTTGGGTGGAGGACCGTCCGCTGCTGCGACAGAAGGTCCTCCTGAAGAGGCAGACGAATCGGGGGATCGACTGACATGCTGAGTAGCTCGGGATACCAGTATCTTCGTGCCAAGTCCGGAGCCACAAGGATGACTTGGGCCCGGTCGCTCTTGATCTTCTTCAGCACTCTGGGCAGAAGTGGTATAGGTGGAAAGGCGTACAACAGAGCGCAACTCCACTCACGACTAAAAGCATCGCCGAGCGAGTGCCGCCTTGGGAATTCTAACAAGCAGAACTTATGACAGTGCGCGTTCTCTTCTGTGGCGAATAGGTCTAACCCCAAGTCTCTCCCCACTGCTGAAAGACACCTTGCGCCACGTCCGAGTTCAGACGCCATTCATGATCCATCATGCACCGACGGCTGAGTTCGTCCGCCCTGGCGTTCAGGGAACCTGCCAGGTGTTGAACCACCAGGGTCACGCCCTGATGTTCCAGCCACTGCCAGAGGCGCAGAGCCTCCTGGCATAGGATCCACGATCCCACCCCGCCCTGTTTGTTGGAGTACCACATGGCGGTGGTGTTGTCCGTCAACACCTGCAATACACTCCCCAGGACAGGGGGGAGGAATGCCTTCAGTGCAAGCCGGATCACCCGCAGCTCCAGATGGTTGATATGGAGCCTGGACTCCGCCGGAGACCAGAGTCCTCTGATCTCCACCTCTCCCATGTGGCCCCCCCAGCCCTGAAGGGACGCAGCCGTCACAACTACGAGCTCCAGTTGGGGTAGGGAGAGGGATCTGCCGCTGACCCAATCACGGTCCGTGTGCCACCACTGCAACTGTCTTTCAGTGCCCTCTGAGATCAATTCATGGTCTGACAAGTTGCCCTGATGCTGGGCCCACTGAAACTTCAGGTCCCACTGCAGAGCCCGAATCAGCCACCAGGCGTGATGTACCAGAAGGATGCAGGAGGACATCAGCCCCAGAAGCCGCAGCGTCAACCTGACCGAGACTCGGGATAACGGCTGAAAGATCGGAATCAGAGCCTGAATATCCCGAACCTGCTGTTCGGGGAGATATACCCGAGTCTAGAACCGCTCCGATGAAGAGTAGCTTCTGAGAGGGACACAGGTGTGACTTCGGCACATTGATGGAGAACCCCAGCAGGTGCAGGAAGTCAGCCGTAGTCTGGAGGTGGCTGATGACTGTCTGGGGCAAGCCCGCCTTCAACAACCAGTCGGCGAGGTAGGGGAAGACTGAAACCCCTAACCTGCGCAGATGAGCTGCGACCACCGCCATCACTTTCGTGAACACCCGTGGGGCGCTGGTAAGGCCGAAGGGGAGCACGGTAAATTGAAAGTGCTCGTGGCCTACCGTGAACCGCAGGTAACGCCGGTGGGCCGGCAGGACGGGGATGTGAAAATAAGCATCCTGCAAGTCCAACGCTACCATCCAGTCTCCCGGGTCCAGGGCAGCTAGGACCTGAGCCAGAGTCAGCATCTTGAACTTCTCCTTCCGGAAGAAGCCGTTGACGTTCCGCAGTTCCAAGATAGGGCGTAGGCCCCCTTTGCCCTTCTTGGGAACTAGAAAGTAGTGGGAGTAACAACCACACCCTACTTCTGGCCCAGGAACGTGCTCGATGTCCCCCTTGGCCAAGAGGGCTGCAACTTCCTCTTGCAGAAGTTTCAAGTGATCCCCCGACACACGGTGGTTCCGCGGTGGTTTGGCTGGAGGGGTCACCTCGAAGGGGAGGGAGTAGCCCCTTCGGACGATTTGCAGCACCCACCTGTCCGATGTGATGGAGGAGGTGATGGCAAACCCTGCCCCCCCTGGCGTCAAATGGGCCTGAAAGCTCGGCCTAGGAACGCTTTGAGGCGGATGCTGTGGGGGTGGATGTGGACTGGCCGCGACAGTGTCCCCTGTTACCGCCGCAATGGTAACCACGCCCGCTGCCGTGCTGAATGGTAGTCTGCGGCCCGTGGTTGGAAGGACCTGTGGGGGTGCCCCTTCTGTGGCCTCGAAAGGAGCGCTGGGCAGAAGATTGCTGGCGCGGGGCCGACAGGCCCAAGGACTTGGCCGTTGCCCTGGAGTCCTTAAAGCGTTACAGCGCACTATCTGCCTTGCCAATGAAGAGGTGGCTGCCATCGAACGGCATGTCCATAAGGGTGTTCTGGACATTGGCCGAGAAATTGGCGGACCTCAGCCAGCCGTGGAGGCGAACCACCACAGACGTGGAAATCGCTCTCCCCAGCGAGTCCGTGGTATCTAGTCCACATCGTATGGAATACCATGCTGCATCTCGTCCCTCGAGGACTTGAGCGAGTTTCACCCGGGCTCCCTCCGGGCACTCAGGCAGCATGGCCGCAACCGCATCCCACAGGGAGTGGGTGTAACGGCCTAGGAGGCACGCGGTGTTGACCGACCGCAACCCCAAACTAAGGGAGGAGAACATCTTCTTGCCGAATTGTTCATACCTCTTGGATTCCTGATCCGGAAGAACGGTCAGGAATGCCGATTGGGAAGTAGAGGCCTGGATAACCAGGCTCTCAGGGGTGCGGTGGGTGGACAAGAAACTAGGGTTGCCTGGAGCAGAGTGGTGGCGCCTAGCGACGTTCCTATCTATAGGAGGACCTGTAGTGGGCCTGGACCAAGTGCCCAACAGGACGTCCGTGAGAGCCTCATTAAACAGCAGTAGAGGCTTTGGGGAGCTTACCTGCGGTTTAAGGGCCTCTGTGAGGATGTTAGACCTCACCATTGCGACGGGGAGCTCAAGAGCCAAGGCCTTGGCTGCCCTCATCAGCACCACACTAGAAGTAGCCCCCTCCTCCGTAGCCACTGTAGGAGGGGAGACAAAACCAGCGTCTGGGGAGGTGTCCAGGCCACTGGCCTCCCCTAGTTCCTGTGTCCAGTCCTGGAATGACTGGCACTCACGTGCCAGAGGGTTCTCTGACCCCTCCCAGCCTCCCTCGTCGTCCATCTCCTTATATTCAGGGGTAAAGGATGGACCCAGATCTTCGAAGAAATCCCCTTCGGCCGGCGCCGAATGCGGCGTCAAGCGACGCCGCTCCGGCATCGGATCCGGACCGAGGGTTGGGCCAGGGACGGCGTCATATGAGGATGGCGCCGGGGGTGACATCCTAGTGGTCGACGCCGGCGGGGTCGTAAGGTTGACCAGCGGTGACCCGGAACTGGATCCAGTGGGGCCCTGCGGCGTCGGGACCGAAGTCGCCGGCGGCACCGGGGCCGAAGCACCCGGCCCGCTTGGGCTCCCAGTCGGGGCTGCGTGGCCCGAAGGTGCCGCGGATCCCGACGGAGGAGTGAGGGACCTCATGGCCATGAGGAAGGCCTCGATCTCCTCCGGTGTCGCGTACTGCCCAGGGACCGTCAGGTATAAATCTGGCCGCGACGCCTGCGGCTCCGGCGGAGCCATGTGGGCGGTGTCACCCGACCCCCTGGCCGCATCGCGCGAGCGTTGGGGGGAGTCAGAAGAGCGATGTCGCCTCTTCTACTTCTTGTGCCTCTTACCTGAGGACTTGGAGCCCGACGAGTGGTGTCGACTCGCCGAGCTGTGATTACTCCGGCTCTGTGACCGGTCCCTCGACCTCCTTCCGGACCGGGACCTCGAACGGCGCGGGACCGACTGCCGGAGCTGGAGGCGCTTACTGGACCGCTCCCGCCTAGCCTTTGACGTCAAGGCCCGGCAGTCGGGGCACGATTTGTCATCGTGGTCGGGCCCCAGTCAATGTAGGCACCGGCGATGGGGGTCGGTAGCTGACATCAATCGGTTGTAGTCGGCACAGGGGTTGAACCCGGGCATCCTTACCGGCTCCGATGGAGTCGTTTGACTCGAAACTGATCCAAAAAGGATCGAAAAAACTTAGTCAAAAAGTGACTAAAGGGTACCACTTTCTCCGGACCTGCGCTTGCTGGCGCGGAAAAAAGAAGTGACGTCAGAGCGCTAGGGCGGCATCTAAGTACTCTGGCGATGTCATCCCGGCGCCAATGACGCGGACGACGGACGAGGAGCTGCAGACGACACCTACCGACGTGCAGGGGTACTGCTACACTAAATTTTCCGGATCCAGTCTGACGCCTGGGGATATTCTAAGGTAAGAAATCTAATACTAGCCTGTTTCTTTCAGATATAATAAAATACACTGTCATTAACAAAGTTAATAGCTCAAAATCTCGCAATTGCGAGACCTAATGCATTGCAAATGCTTGTAATCTCTGAAATGCTCGAGGTTTGCTACATTCTGATGCCCTGCCATTCTCCAAGTGCTATAAGCTCCTTCTTTCAAGACCATGGCAATGCAATTGAATAACACTTGAACTTTAACAATCAACTTTGCACTATTCTCACAGTTTCTCTCTCACTTTGTGATGCTTAACACACATAGTATATGCCTGTCCATAACAAGGAAAAGTCTGTAGACCTAATACTGATTTTCAACACACGCTAACCACCACTGACCTTTCTTCCTCTGACCGTGCCACGATGAACATATCAGTATATTAGTCTCCATGTATTCTTCTCCTCCCTCAACAGTGGGTGGCAGACATACTTGTCTAAAAGGAACTCTCCCAACTCCTACACTCAAATATGTTGAACCGTACTGCCCCTCTACCGACACGTTTAATCAGCAAATCACAAAATCTCTCGTAAAATCTCTGCCATGCTTTTCTACTCAATATGCTGGCAACGAGCACCTTTACACATGGACTGAAAACAAAGCATCGCCGAGTGGAGTTCAATGTTCTGTGAAGGGTGCTCGCCTGGCGGGTGTCCCTCTCAATTGCCCCCACTCCAGCACTCATTGTGTTCAACAGAGTCATCTGCATACGGAGAGCGCATGAAAACACAGACCAGTTTCCTAAAAATTCTCGACTTTGCAAAACAATACCAAGCTCTTGCCATTTTGAAAAGGCTGATCGAGACCCAGGGGGTTAATTTTGAGACATTTAGTTTTCTATGGAATTACACAGTGCTTTCCAGGGTCAGCCCAGGTCCTACACTGATGGGTGACACAGTCCCAGCGAAGGTTTAGTGAAAGTTGCACGAGACAAAGCTAATGCAGTCCATCGGCAATTTTAGAAGCATTTATTCGGGACATATATCCAATTTTACCCATATTATCGAAAGTAATTTTTTATTTATGATTAAAAATGTTTTTTTTTGTCAACAAAACGCCCTTGCCTCAAAGGGCGATTAAAATCATCCTTGAAGTTTTGGCCCTAAATGTTTTATTGGATTTAGAAAATATTTTGTAGAGATTGCAGCTAAGTGCAACACATTTGCATACTCTGAAATCAAATAATAAGAATTCAAAACCTCGAAAGCAACCCTTTTAATCAGTGCACATTTCAGCAGCAAATCACCACAACTGAGTCCGGGCCCAGTATTGCTATCCAAAATAATAGAAAGCACAAGTGGTGTGCCTTTGTTTACCAGGTGAATGGATATGTCAATTGATCGAATTAAGCACTTTGCAGATAAACACATTGCAACAGTTTGTGAGCACAATATTTGAGACAGACCCTACCTCCATCACCCACACGAAAAAAGCAGAAGCCAGAGAGGATCGTCAAATAGAGACAACTGAATTTGAGTAGGCGCCGTAAGCCCCAGGGCCCGGTGCCACTGAACTTGCTACACACCATTGATAACAACATCCGCGGCATTGGCAGCAGCCACGGATCCCACCTTACCAATAACTGCCCGATAACTATATTATAACGCTACTTTTCTTACACAGGGTGCGCAGGCTTTGTGAAGATTTGGTTTCAAACTTGTGTATGTGAAATACCTTCCATTAATGGTATAACACAACAGTTCTCTGAATCAAAGCGAGAAAACAGAACAATTAGGAACGAAAATGAAACGTTTAGGGAAATACATGGTAATTTGGCACGTGTAATGCTATTAACGTTTAGATGAAAACAACAGGCAAGGAGTTCTTTGTGCACACCACTGCACATGGCAAGAGAACTGGAATGGGTGTATACTTACGTCAAAGAAAACATGGAACGTATTTATTTCTAAAACCAAGAGCCTTTATTTTAGGAGGATTTGGACCTGACAGCAGTTAAGACCTGCAAGCCTAGTGCCCACAGCGGTCGACCTTAAAGCTTGGAGCCGGTTCGAGTCAAGACAGGGACGCTCCACATCTGTGATTCTGGTCAAATCACTGAATATGTGTGTAACAGAATGAATTTATCAGTCTGCAATGCAAGTGGTGCTCATGTAAAGAAAGCGCTCTGATACCTGCGGGTCGACTTAGCGCTGTATAAAACTTGCCAAAAAGAACAAGGAGGAAGGGGGAAAACAGCTCCGCTTCCATTAGAAGATTCTTCAACAAGACCATCCCTTCCTTCTTTTGAGCTTTCATCGAAATCTTAAAATGTCATGATGTTACATTTGCAATCTCCGTCTTAAGCTGGAGTCCTAAACTAAGTGAAAGTGTTTGTTTCCCAGCGATGCGTGTCTTTTCATCGCGCCTCTGTATGTGCACTCCACCTTGGAGAAAGGCACTTTAAACAACAAGCTTATAGCTCTGGTCTTGTTGGTCTAAATCTATTTGTGCTTGGTTCCGAGGACTGTAATGAGGAAGAGAGCTTAATTAAGATTCATTATTGCAGAGTTCTTTTTTACCTCATCATGGGCTCCTCTCCTGCCTCTGCCAGTTGTGATGCCTGTCAAACTTTGACCTCAAGGACGTCTGATTGGTTTGGTATTACCGGATGTTATGTGGTAGGGTTAACCTTTCATAAAGAGAAAGGAGTTAAAAGAATTTTTTTTTTTAATGCGAGCCACGGAAGTGCCCGTCTCGGGGTGCCTTCACTCTCATGACGGAGATCAGTGACATAAAAGATGAAGGCTAGATGGATTATTACACCGGATCCAACATGTCGCAAACGCATCCTCTATTTGTTCCCTATGACAAAACACGGCGAGTTTAGAAGAGGGCGCTTAAGACATGCGGCAGCGACATTCGGCAGCGGCACCTACGCAGCCGCTTGCATATTCTATAGAAGCCATTCACTCGGTCTCCAGTCCTTTGTCAGAATGGCAGCTGGCCATTGCAATGCCTTCAATATTCCGTTACACTTCTTGGAAACGGAAATATAAATAAAATCCCCGAACGCTGGTCAAGGGGAAGTTAGTTTGCAGAACACTTAGCCCATTCCACCCCAACAGAAAATAAAACGCGCGCCTCCCGTAGTGGGGGGGGAGAGGAGGGGGACGGACGCGATTCACTCGCGGGAGCGATAATTGCTGCCAGATGGTGGCGCGCGCTCCCGCGAGTGACTCTCCTGACGTACACGCGTTGCCATTGAAGGCAATGGAACGCGTGCACGTGCTTGGCTGAAAAGCCAAAGCGACGGGAAAAGGTCTTTTTGCCTTTGCAACGCATGCGCGTTGCGAAGGCGAGACCTATATACCTGGTAGAAATTGGCGTCTTCACTCGTGCACAATCATTTTGCCTGAGTTTCACCGACGTTACCGGTCCCTCAGTCCTCAAGATGTCCTCCAGATGTAGCACAGCGTTACACCAACAGCCCACAGGTGAACCGCAACAACTGGGCCAGAGCAGGGAGTGGAACAGGACCTCCAAGGCACCAGCACCAGCCTCTCGAGCAGCACAGCCCCTCCCGGGAGAATCAGGAGAGGCTGCAACAACACAAGCCAAAACAGACAGCGGACTCCAGCACAGCCGCAGCCTCGCAGCTCCAACCACCACCAAGGCTCTGAGGCTCCAAGCATCCGAAGGAGAGCACTGGCCGAAGAGTCGGAAAAGCAAGAGCGAGAAACGCCGAGCCAAGCCTCACACCGCCATCAGCCCACTTTCACTTTCAGAGCTGCCGGGGCACTCGCGACCGCTTGTTCTGTGTTTCTTTTCTTTTTCTTGTGGTGCGAGGGGGCGTGTATTCTTCTCAAGGGAGCGTAGTTTTCACCGCCCCTCCCCGGCCTTGCGTGTTTGACTTTACCTCCTCGTCCTGTCTTCCCGTCCCATTCCTTACAAGTGAGCAGCTAGTCTGCTCCACAGAAACCTATTACCTAGCCAAGCTTTTCGCACCTCCCCCAATATGGTGCCACCATCAGGTGACCATAAAGGGAGAAGTGCGTCATAGTAACATCCTGTTCTTTTTTTTCTGTGGAGCAGACTAGCTGCTCACCGTGTGCTCTGTTTCTGCGGGTCCTCTGGGAGTTTCGGTTGGACAGGGAGGAGGTTCTTCTGATTGTGCCAGGGTGGCCTCGTCAGTCTTGTTTTTCCCCTGTATCCTTCTCCTCTGGGGGCTCCTCTTCACGGTGTTGCCTCCCTGCGCCGCCTCCGGCTGGGGGTTTGGTACTTGTGAGGTTGAGTTTGTTGGGTCAGGGTTGCTGGGTTGAGGTTGCCCAGTATATCCTGTTGTCACGACGGCCTTCCCACCTTGCGGTCCTATGACCATCATTGGAAGTACTTCCCCTCCTGGTGTTCTGGGAAGGGTCTCTCTTCTTCCTCCTGTGAGGCTGTGAGGGTGTTGACCTTTTTTAAAAAATATATTTTTTTCTTTTTCTTTTTTTTTTTTTGTCCTCATTTGCCCTGCCCTTTAAACAGGAACGCCAACCACCTAGCGTGTCTAAATAGTGATATGTTTGTTTGTCTCCTATGCCAAGACACGATTTTTATGCTTTGGTGGCAGAAGAGTCCTGCTTGAAGTAGCCAGAGGAGGAGTAGGCAGATGATAACTCTATCAAGGTATATTTCAACCTGTAGGACCATAAACGTAACGGGAAAGACCCAGTCCCTGGAGTGTTATAGGCATAATCATTGGACAGGGGAAAAAAAAAAACGAGCTCTATCTCCATTGGATCAACAAATCCCAATACTCCAGGTTACGTTTATTACAAGATCTAGCCAAGTCCGTCCTTGATGTCTCGTATAGGGACGAAACCCAGCCTGCGTGTGATGGGGCTGTTTTTTCTACCCAAACTTTACAAATTTGTCTCCTGGCCAGGGGAATTGCATAAAACAAGAAAGACCTGGCACGGCCAGTGACAGCAGCATCCCAACCGAATATAATTAGTGGCATCGTGATGCACACTGGAATATTTAGAATGGAGTCCAGGGTCGACTTCACCTCTTCCCAGTACCGGCCAATGACAGGGCAATCCTTAAACATGTGTATGTCTGATGCTTCAATAAGGTTGCATTTGTTGCATTTCTTTTCCGGGAGGAATTTGGAAAGTCTCAGGGGCGAAAGGTAAGCCCGGTGTGTCGTGAACAAGTGGTTACGTCCTAACCAAGCTGGTTTAACGATTTTATAAAGGAGAGTATAAGACTCTAACCTCAACTCCTCACACTGAAAACCAAACTCTTCACCCCACAGGCCATCAGGCAAGACAAACTCCCCGTCCTCCTCATCCAACAACTTCCAGTACCACAGAGCTACCTCTTTGTGCCCACCACACCATTCTACTAGCTGCTCTTCCTAGTCACTGGCCTTCCCCAATGGTACACCTTTCCTACAGTGCACCCTAGCCCAACTGTCTAACTGTATGAACTTGAATCTAGAAAGACCAGAGCCAACCTTCTCCCGTAGCTCCTCCCATGCCCTCACGGACCCTGTCTTCAACAACTCTGCCCATCTAGTTATACCAGCGTCCTTAATAGGAAGTGACAAGCCGTCCCTTAGGCACAATGGTATCCCCGGAGAGTTCCATACTGGAGCAAAGTTTAAAAAGTATGGTAGCTGTAATCTCCTTCTTATCTGTGACCAGGCTTTCGCCAAAGATTGGAGAGTTTATAACTTAATTTTTTTAAAAACATCTGATCTCCAAATTTAAACATGAAACCGTCTATAGGCAGGCCTGATCCAGCCAACATGGCCTTAAACATAGTCCCTGTCAGTAGGCTAGATGGTGTTTTTAGTAGCATTCTCACATGTGACAACTGGAAGGCCCATCCGTAATACTGCAGATCAGGTAGCGCAAGCCCCCCCTTTTCCCTCCTCCTCAACTTCTTCAGGCCAGTCTAGTTGATTTGTAGTTCCAAATAAAGGAATTTATCTCCTGCTGGCACTTCTCTAGGGTTTTTGTATCACAAACCATGGGGATAGCATAAAAAATAAAAGTAAATTTGGATAAGATGGTCATTTTTATCAGGCTCACCCTGCCAAAGATGGAAAGAGGCAAATGTGCCCATGACTTTAGTAGCTTCTTGCACTCATTATATACTCGATCTAGATTAGTTTGTGCAATGTTTTCCACATCTTGAGTAACTCGTATTCCGAGGTATCTCATGGAATTAGAGATGTTCACATCCAATTGAATGTTGGGGATATTCCATACCATTACCTCTGTTTTACCGGCATTAATTTCATATCCTGAAATACGCCCGATCTCCTCCGCTCTCTTAATAACAGTAGTGAATGATTTTTCTGGGTCCGAAGTCAGTATCAAAATCTCATCTGCGTATAGTGCTACCCGCCTCTCCCACTCATCAAATTTGAAGGAGGGGATGTTTTCCTCACTTCCTAGAACCTGGGCAAATGGCTCGATATTCAAATTGAAGAGAAGGGTAGAAAGTGGGCAGCCTTGTCGCGTGCCCCTCGTGATGTTAAAGGAATCTGTTAGGACACCATTAATCAACAGTCTAGCTGATGGAGAGCTATACAGTAATGAGATAACACGTGAGAACCGTTCACCGAAGTTAAACTTGTTCAGTACTGCGTCCAAATAGGGCCAATTGACCCTATCGAAGGCCTTTGTTGCATCTAATGTAAGAGTGGCCAAAGGGAGTGAAAAGGCCGAGGCTATATCTATCGCTCCTACGAGGTTGTATCTTAAATCCGATAGTTGGCGCCCCTTAATGAACCCTTTCTGGTCCTGATGGATAATTGTACCAATTACTCCCCCCAATCTCGCTGCCATTATAGTCGTAAAGATTTTATAGTCACAATTCAGAAGCGAAATTGGGCGGTAGGACCCGCACTCCATCGGTGCCTTCCCTGGCTTGGGGATCAAGACTATTGTTGCCTCTCCCCATGATTTAGGAGGAGCCTCCCCCTTCCTTAGAATTCCATTAAACAAAGCTGTCAAGGCTGGAGCTACTACCTCCCTCAGAGCAAGATAGAGTCCTCCCGGTAAGCCATCTGGACCTGCCGCCTTCCCTCGTTTCGAATGCCCTATGGCTTCCAACACCTCAGCCTCGGGTATCTCTATTTCCAGGCAATCTCGCTGTTCCCTTGTAAGCCTTGGCAGATAAATCCTATTAAGCCACTCATCCCTAGCTATCTGGTCATTGGGTATATACTCCCTATAGATCCCTTCAAAAAAGTTCAAGAAAGCATTCCCAATCCCTGAATTAGATGACCTAATCTCCGTCTCCCCATCAACTTGTATTTCTCCAATATATTTAAGAGCTTGGTCTGCCTTAACTTTTCATGCCAGAACCCTACCTGCAGACTCCCCAAACTCGAAATGCGAGATCTTGCTTGCTTCCCATCTTTTGGCTACCCTTTCTTGCAAAATGTTCCCTAACTGTGACTTCAGCTCATCCAACTTGTTGCGCTCCTCAGGGGAACCCAAAGATGAACCAACCCTCTTCTCAACCAGGTTCAACTCTTGTTCAATCCCGTGAATCTTCTCATTATACAACTTTCGGCTATGTGAGGCTCTGTTAGTAATTACTCCCCTCAGGAATGCTTTCAACGTCTCCCACACATTAGCCAAGGTGGCCGAGTCTAAATTTATCTCCAAGAAGGATGTCGCCTCTGTCACCAAGTGGCCGACTTCATCGTCTTCCAAGAGGATGGTTCGATCAAATGACCAAGATGGATGCTTGGGCTGCCTATCAGATCTTAAGGAAAACCTCAGAGCCGAGTTGTCAGAGAGATGAGAAGGAAGATATTTGATTGCAACCAAAGAATTCTTAAGACTATAGTTAAATAAAGCATAGTCAATTCTTGATTTGTGATAATATTTGAAGTTCCAAAAAGAAACTCCAAGTTTATTGCCCTCCCTTTCCCTCCACAAGTCTGCCAGACCCAGCTGTGTCATGATGGCAATAAGGGTTTGCCTTGAATTGGAAAGAGTGCAAGCTCTAGAGTTAGTAGATTTATCTACTTTTGGGTTGATTACAATGTTAAAATCACCCACCCAAATTACTGGATCTTGGGATATTACCAGGTGATCCCTGATGATATCCAAATAAGACGGATCATCCGAATTAGGACCGTAGTAGCCCACAAGTTTACATATCCAACCGTCCACTGAAATTCTCAGTAAAAGCCATCTCCCTGATTGGTCCTCCTTGATCTCCAAAATCTGTACTTTCGCAGATTTTTTAAAGATGAAAAGGACCCCCCTGATGTTGGCATTGTATACGAATTTGTCCACCCATTTCTGCTTTTTTAGTATTTCAGTAGCCTCTGCTTTAAGAAGGTGTGTTTCCTGTAAGACAATGATCTGCACGGGGGAGTCTCTCAGATATTGCATAATTCGATCTCTTCTGCTCCTCACGCACAGACCATTGACATTCCAGGACATGTAATGTATCAAGGTCATGTTATTCCAACCACCCTCCAGACCCCTATCATTTTCCACATAGGTTCCGGAATTACAGAACACAACCACCTGACTTTCTGAAAGTGACCATATCTCCGCCCTGGAGACAAACAGAAATTAAAGGCGTATGATCTATGAGGACTTTTTGCCTTTCCCTTCCCTCCCCCCACCCAATGAACGTGCCACCCACTCCCCCCACCTGGAAAACCCTCCCTTACTTACTCTGGCTAGCTGAATCACCAGATTTACGCCCTCACGCGGTCCTCCCCTATTGCCCCCACAGAATACCGCCGGAACTCTTCAGGATTGGGTTACCAGAGTAGATACTTCTAGACAGAAAAAAGAACATATCATGTATCTCCCCAAAACTTTATCCCTCCTTACCCTCTTTTTTTTCTCTTTTTTTTCTCTCTATTTCCTTATATATATATTTTTTCTTTTCACTTCTTTTCCTGCATTTATATATTTTTTTCCCTTTTCTTTCCTACCCTGTTTGCTTCTATATTTTTTCCTCCTCTTTTCCCTAAATCAACACCTCACGGTGATTTTTTAATTTTTTAATTTTTATTTATATTTATTTTTAATTTTTTTTGCTGAGGGTCGCGTAACTATTTCCTTCCCCTCTCTCTTTCTCTCCTTTTTCCCCTTCTCCCTTTTTTTTCCGACCCTCCCCCTTCTCTTTGTTTTTTTTTCCCGGGAAAACTGCATTCAGGTGCTACACAAGTTAACCAATAACACTAATTAAGGCTAGTAAACCTGAAAAAAAAGAAATTCTCTAACTAGCCCCCCGAGAGTGATCCCCAATTAGTAGCAACAACTGATCTGCCTCATGGGAGATCGGATATTATGCATTTTGTTGTTGTACATTATGCGTAAAAAAGCAGGGAACCGCATCTGCACCGTTGCACCCAATGACCTGAACTTATCCATTTTCTGCCCAAGCTCCCCCTGCCTATTCAAGGTGGTCTTAGAGAGATCAGACCGTATCTTGAAGGAAAAATCCGGGCCTTTTAGAGTTTTTGCTTTCAGTGCGAGGCTTAGGATTTTCTCTTTTAGACTATATGTAAGAAAGTTAACTAAGATCTTTCTTGGCTTGGTTCTGCCTGGATTTAAACGGAAAGGGTCCCGATGTATGCGCTGTATGTCCTTTTCAAGCTCATCCGCTGATTTTTCAAGATTAAGGGAGTCCTTCAAATAATTGGACACATAAGTCTTAACATTGTCCCCCTCCTTCCCTTTTGGAATTTTCAGGAGCCGAAGATTGTTAAGCCGTGAAAAATTTTCCAGAGATTCAACTCTCTCCTTCATAGTGTCCCCCTCTCTCTGTAAGATTTAAATTTTGGACTCCGCTATCTCCAGGCTAGATTTTAACAACCCCACTGACCCCTCTAAGGCTTCAGTTCTCTCGCAGAGACCATCTACTTTTTTCTCTAGAACCTCACATGACGCTCTAATCTCATTTTGGTTGGCCTTAGACTCTCTTCCCTCATAGCCGAAATTGACCCAACAAGGGCCTCAAGCGTACCTTCAATCCCATTACCTCCACCAGCTTCCCTGCTCATCTCGGCTGTCAGATTTACGGGGAATTCACTAGCTCTGTTATTTCCTCCTCACCAACACCAACGGCGGGGGGGTTCCATCTTTGATTGTTCATGCCTACTGAACTCAGAGGGTGTAGGTATGGATGCAGGGGCTGCGTCAGGTATGAGTGCAGATGTAACTTTACCTGAGGGCGTAGGTGGGGATATCAATGAATGCTTTGGTCAGGAGCCACTGCAAGTGGTGAAATACTGAGCACCTGGGGTAGCAATTTAAAATAAGAACGAAGTGAGGGGGTAACTCGTACAACACTGCTACTCCTGGCTTTGTTTTTACCCCCTCTCTGGGAACTACCACTGGGTATTCTACCTTGACGTCTATCTTTTACCCCAGTACTTTCCTTGTATGTAGCCCCCACCTCCCCTCCGTTATCTGTTGTTGTTCCCTTATTTGTTCCTACCGCCTCCTTTGTAGTGCACTCTGGGATCTGTAGTCTTTTGCCTCTCCCCTGTTTTTTAGCCGTGTTTCTATTTTCACTGCTTGTAGGATCTGGTTCTATTTACTCCAGGTCCCCTTTCACAACCTTCCCCCTTGCTATCAGGTAAGGCTTTAATCAGACCACCCCTCTTTTTGAGGTCTTCCTGTGTTTGATCGCTGTTAGCTGATGAGTCCGTTTCAGCTCCGGTTCTAGCCCTGGGGGACTCACTCTGGGAGGTATGGGCAGCCTGCCCTCCACTGCCACCCAGCCTTGTACTCAAACCCAGGAGCCCCCGAGCCGCCGCCGTGCGGCCGTGCCTAAGCTCCACGGCTGCTCTTTCCCAGCGCTGCAGCGAGGCAGGGGGAGGGAGGGAGAAGCGAGTCTGCAGCAAGACACATCTACGAAAGGGGAGAGAGAGAAAGAAGTGATATAAAGCACAAAACGATAAGTTCTTATCTCATTTGCAGGACGAGCGTACCGCGCTAGTCTGCGGCCACCATGTTTTCCCTCCTGAGGGTGTTGACCTTCTTGCGGTTTGGTTTCGTCATGGGACTCGCTGTTTTCTCCCTGCGTGTGCAGTTTGCTGCCTTTCTTGCTTTTCAGGGTTCCTCTGTGTCCTCTGTCTCCTTGTTGGTGGCTCACCTGTTGAGGAGATTTTTTGCTTCAGCGTCCTGTGTCTCACTCTCCTGTGCCTGCCTGGGATCTTCCCCTTGTTCTCCAGACCCTGACGGGTCCCCCCTGCGGACCTTTGGTCTCAGTGGCCCTTATGATCCTTTCTGCTGATGTTCTTTCCTGGTGGCCATTGCTTCTGGGCAGAGGGTTGGTCAGATTGGTGCCCTGGTGGCTTCTCCCCCTTTTTTGCGTTTTTGAGCTGACAGTGTCGTTCTCCATTCCAGTCAGTTTTTCTGCCCGGGTGTTGTCCTCTTTCCACTGTCTGGAGAGTGTTGTTCTCCAGGTTTTCTTTCCAGATCCTGCCTCTCCGGAGGTGTTGGTCCTCCATTCTTTGGTTGTGGTGCGGGCTCTCCGCATTTACTTTGATCAGACCTCTGGTTTCCGTACAGTTGATTCCTTGTTTGTTGCCTGCGGCGTCTCTGGGCGGGGTCTTCATCCTTCCTTGTCCACCTTGACTCGTTGGGTCGTGGTGCTGTGGTTTCGGCTTGCGATTTTGCCCTCTATCCTCTCCCCTCTTCTGTTCAGGGTAGGTCGACCAGGGGCGTTTCCTCCTCCTGGGCCGTGTTCGAAGGGGCCTCCTTGAGGGACGTTTGTGATGCTGCCGCCTGGGCTTTTCCCCATACATATGTTTCCCATTATCGTCTGCATTTGGGGATGGCGGCCTTGGCTGCCTTTGGCTCACATGTGTTGTCTGCTGTACATGGTTTATAATTTGTACTGCTTTCAGTTCATTTAAATGGACCTGTTTATCACACTTTTTGGGTCTGTTTTCTTACAATCACAGTGTGCTTCTGTATGGGCTCACTTGTAAGGAATGGGACGGGAAGACAGGATGACGAGGACGAGGAGGTAATGCCCGGTTACTCACCGGTAATATTCATTACTCTGAGTCCTGGTCTTCCCGTACCATTCCTGATCCCTGCCCTCCCTCCCTTTGTTTTTTTTTTGGGTGATTGTTTTGTTTCTTTCTGGCTTTCGTTGGTATTCGCAGGATGTTACTATGACGCACTTCCCCCTTTATGGTCACCTGATGGAGGTGTCATATTGGGGGAGGTGCGAAAAGCTTGGCTAGGTAATAGGTTTCTGTGGAGCAGACTAGCTTCTCACTTGTGAGGAATGGGACAGGAAGACCAGGACTCGGAGTAATGAATATTACCGGTGAGTAACCGGTGAGTAACCGGGCATTACCCGACATTCAGCCTCACTTAATTTCCTCATTGCTGTCCACCTCTCTACTGAGGTGATGCAAACTTCTAGTTAAAATGGATTACCCGCTTGCTTCTGCTTCACACTGACTTTACTGTAGTGCCTCGTGCATGTTGTACCTAACCAGCACTAAAAGGGGGTGTATTATCTGAGTGTTTGCTAGATTCAAGCAATTGTTTTCCAGACTGTTGCCTGGTTCTGTCTGTCTGTCCCAGGCACAAATCCAGTCTGTGTCCATCTCTTTACGCCCTACGCCACTGCAAGGTCGAGGGAGTGTCCTGAGCTCTCTTTTTGTTCAAGGCAACACTGTATTTTGCTAAGTGCACAGCCACGAGGCACAAATGGCCCCGTTGTCCTATCTAGTCGATCTCGAACAGTTCCAGCGGGCAAGCCGTGGGCAAATTTAAGAAGGAGGGGCAGTCAAGTGCAAGATGGAAAATATTACTAACTTTAACTGTGGCAGAGGACAGTGGCGTTACACAAAATGGTGTGCACCCCCCACCCCTCAGAATGTGAATTGAGGCCATAGAGTCTCCCAACATTGGCTATTAATCAATCAATCACTGTATTTCTAAAGTGCGCTACATACCCGTTAGGGTCTCAAAGCGCTGGGGGGGGGCGGCTACTGATCAAAAAGCCAGGTTTGAGAAGTTTCCTGAAGGCCAGCAGGTCCTGAGTCTGTCGTAGGCTGGTAGGGAGAGCGTTCCAGGTCTTGGTGGCGAGGTAGGAGAAGGATCTGCCACCGGCGGTGGCTTTCCGGATACGAGGAATTGTGGCGAGGGCGAGGTTGGCTGAGCGGAGGCTTCAGGTGGGGGTATAGAAGCTGAGTCGGTTGTTGAGGTATGTGGGTCCGGTGTTGTGTAGTGCTTTGTGTGCGTGAATGAGGAGTTTGAAGGAGCTAAATAAGGCTCTCCTGAAGGACTGGGGGGCCGTGAAGAACCCCCCCCCTTCGTCAAAGGGGCTGAAGGGGACTGAGTTCGCCCCTGGCAGGTGACCACAGATCATGTTTGCATCGCTCACAACCAGTTAAGGTGAATGAGAAAGCCACATATGTTTAAAACTCACCTCATTTGCCTTCAGCATAACAAGACCCTACTCAGCAGAAATCTCTAATCAGTACATTTCCATAGTGGATGTATATTCTAAACCTGAGATTATATTACACAATCATCCGCCGATCTTTCACCTCCAATATACGCCAGGTCCCACTATAGCCAAGGGGGCTTACTCCAAATTCCCACCTCCCTCACTACAGTCATCCACAGACCCATCAACGTCTACTAATAGCCCCATCAATCTCTGTGGATACGCGTGGGCTAAAGGCCCAGCATCTTTCTCCAGAGACATATACTTTACCTCAATCCGTCAAGGGTACGGACAGACAGAATAAAGTTACTTTATTTAACCTCCCGCCCTACTCGGGTCTTGCCATATCCTCAGTGTCTGGGAATCCCTTGAGTTCTTTGGAAACCTGAGGCTGCTTCCCAAATGTCCCTCAGTATCTCAATATTTTTTAAATTAAACATCTGCAGAGGAAGGTTGTCGGATGAGGTGATCGAAAAACAGATGTGCCGAGGAGCAACAGTGAGGTAAAATTATGATGTTGACTTTGGTGGTTTAGTGGATTAATGCGTCCACTATAAGGTCCTCTGCTCAACCTGATGGTCACAGGTTCAAATCCCAGCGGTAGCCTTTCCTCCTACTAAGGTAAAATTAGTACCATTGAGCTGAGTTAAAACAAACATCTGTTTCTCAGTACCGAGATATCCTTGGGTGAACGTGCGCTTTACAAATACAAGTTAAGTTAGGAAGTTAAATGTTTTTCACAAATATCACCATAAAAATAAATAAATTCGATCACACTCTTCTTTGGCCACCACACAGGCTTGCTTCACTTTCTGAAACATTGCATCTTGGGTTATTGCTGTACCCAACCAAGGCTCAGCGCTGGACACAGATGCGTCCTGCACTCAGCTTTGACACACAGCGGGACATGGATTTGGGGAGATGACCTGATTTGCCTCGTGTCACTGGTATTGTCGAAGTGGACAGAGGAGCCAGAACGCAGACCTGGTATCTATGCAGCTCACATTGTGGCCGACAGGGGGCCTCTTCTCTGTACTGCCTTCCTAAAGAGAAGACCTGTTACCCTAGTGAGGGCTTGGAGTAATCATCATACATTGAGAAAACTGTTTGCATCCAGTAAAGGTTTTGTGATAAAACCGCTTTTCAAGTGCAGGTTTACAGCATCATAAATGAAGGTAAACAAAAATATGTCGTAAAACGAAAATAAATTGTAGCGTTCTAGTGCTCCGAGGGTCTCCACGGAGCCCCGGAAGCACTACCACAATTTGTATCACCTTCTGCCCAGACGTGGCCAGAAGGCTATAAATAAACGGACGGAGGTCGCACGGGACTTCCTGTCCAACTAAGCATACCTAGTGTCTGTGTCCCTATGTGTCTTCAGCTGTGTCTGCGCCGAAGGCCTAATAATCCCCAGTCATTAGTCACAGGTGCCGGTTGTCCCCACGAGAGAAACCCGCGCCCCTTACACTGGCGATGAAGGTGGGATTACGCTGCTCACCCTGCACGTGAGAGACATCGTCTGCTCCAGCCGGCCTAACGCAGACGTGACGTTTGGCGGCGCCGGGACCTGCCTGCAAAAGAACCAGCAATTAACCGGTAAGCAGCGTACGCAAGGAGCTGCGTGGGGCACCAGTAAGAAGAAGTGCCTGACCGCGAGGACAGCGGCAGCTGAAGTGCCGAGCAGAACGGCCCGATCGGCAGGCCCAGAAGCGCGCGCATGCGCAGAAGAAGCCAGGCCCAGCTCAAGAACGAGGCAGCAAACAAGAGAAGCGCGAGGCGCTTAAAAGGGGCCCAGAGACGGCGTCTAAGCACAAGGACGCCCAACAAGTGAGGCAGAAGCCGAAAACACAGCATATGAGGCCACCCCAGCACAGACAACAAGCACCAGCAAAGGCAAGACACGTGCAAGAAGGGAAAGCTCCACACCGGACTAGCAGAAGTCAAAAGCTAACTGGAGAAGGGACACACATTGCAAGGCAAGAGAGAGCAGCCCCAAATAAACAAGCAGTAGCAAATACAATAGGGAAAAGCAGGGAAGGTAAATCACGCAGCAATGTCCAACCAGCCAAATGCTGCAACAGGAGTAGCACAGCAAGCGGCACCCCCAGCACCATTAGTAGGACCCCCGGCACAACCCCCAGCTCATTCAGCTCACTCACAAATTCAAGCTCTGCGGCCATTTAGTGAGTTAATTGATCCAGGGTCAGCAGCACCGAGATGGGTGATCTGGTTGGGACAACTCAACAACTATTTTACCGCCACCAGAGAAAAGGATAATGAGGTCAAAAGATCATTACTCTTGCACTTTGGAGGGACAGAGGTGTACAAACTATTCAAGCACCTGTCAAATACAGGAGCAGACACCAATTATGACGCAGCTGTCCCAGCATTAAACACGCATTTTGATCCTCAATTAAACCCACACTACGAACGTTTCAAATTTAGACAGTCAAGACAACAAAGGAAAGCAGAAACGATGGATGCATTTCATGCGTGCCTGAGAGACATCATAAGTACCTGCCCAGATGATGACCAGACGAAAGAAGTAACTGCGCAACTGATTCAAGGGTGTTGTAACAAACACTTGAGGACCCTAATACTGCGCCAACCTCGCATCACACTCGAAGAAATACTAATCCTTGCCCGGTCGCACAAGCTATCAGACGCCCGAGCTACGCCGATGGAAACTGCGCTCAATCCACAGGCAGACGCCAGAGTTGCAGTGAAGACCGAGAGAGTAGATGCAGCCCGTAATTTCAGTCGAGGGGGACGAGGAAAATGGCCGACCAGAACACAACGCCGAGCACCATGCGGGTACTGCGGACGTGACGAACACAATCAAGATGGCTGCCCGGCACGAGGCAAGACCTGCTCCAAATGTGGAGTGCAGAACCATTTCGCGAACGTATGCAGAGGTGGTTTTTGTGGACGGAATTGCTCAGGAAAAAAGATAACCGCTGGTGCCATCAGGCAACTTTCCCTAGATGACACCCCGTCATCACGATCTCCCAGAACAGCACCGTCAACCACGACTTGATGATTCCTCCACCGAGGAGGATGACAAATGCTACTACGTGTCATTCATCAGTGAGTTGAAGAGAAGGCGAAGACCGCAACCGAAGTGTCGGATACAAATCGATGGATCACCAGTGACCGGAGTCATTGACACGGGAGCCACCGTAAATCTGATGGGCATACAGCACTAAAAGTCCCTGAAACCATGACCACGACTGGTACCCTCCAAAGCCCGAATCCTGACTTATGGCAGCCAAGAGCCACTTCCGCTACGAGGAAAAATGCTAGTGCAAGTCAAGGCGGAGGACCAGGAAGTAATGACAACATTTCACGTAATCGACAAAGAAGCTGACCTGCTTGTTGGGAGCAACACGGCAGAAGATCTCCGACTCATTGCGTTTGCCAATGCCGTAAAAGCTCTTCAAACAGAGGACATCCTGCGAATGTTCCCATCGCTGTTCAAAGGTCTGGGGACAATTAAAAGACCGCCAGTAAAACTCCACATCGATAACGCAATACAACCTGTTGCGTTGAGGCACCGGAGAATTCAGTTTCACCTCCGCACGGCTGTAGAACAAGAACTGGCCCAGCTAGAGGAACAAGGAGTCATAGAGAAGGTGACAGGCCCGACCCCATGGGTATCCCCCATGGTGATAGCAGAGAAATCCCTGCAGCCAGGAAAAATAAGGATCTGCATAGACATGAGGATGCCGAACAAGGCCATAAAGTGAGAAAGGCATCTTACACCCACGGTAGACGACATTCTGACAGACCTCAATGGAGCCCAGTGGTTTTCAAAACTGGACCTCAACGCGGGTTACCACCAACTAAGATTGGCAGAAGAAAGCCGATACATAACGACGTTCTCAACGCATCTGGGCCTAAGGAGATATAAAAGATTAAATTTTGGCATATTGTCGGCTGCAGAAATATTTCAAAATAACATCAAAGAGATTCTGTCAGGGCTACAAGGGGTGATAAACGTCAGTGATGACATCTTAATACATGCCAAGACGAGCGAAGAACATCATCAAAGGTTGAGGGCTACACTTCAGAGGCTGGCCGAGCATGGAGTGACATTACACAAGGAAAAGTGCCAGTTCTTCAGGAAATCCATAGAATTCTTTGGATACATGTTTGATTCCGAAGGAGTCAAAGTAGATCCACGAAAATCTCAAGCCATCAGACATGCTCCAGCACCAACAACGGCATCGGAGGTGAGAAGCTTCCTTGGCATGGCACAGTACTGTGCCAGATTCATTCCAAATCTAGCCACAATTGCTGAACCTCTGAGAAATCTGACAAAGAAGGAGAGCCTTTGGAAAGGAACCAACACAAAGGAAGAGGCATTCAACCAAGTTAAGGCAGCGCTATTAGACGGAACCACCATGGCCTACTTCGATACAGCTAAACCTACAGAGATACTGGTGGACACAAGCCCAGTTGGCCTTGGAGCTCTGCTCACACAAGAAACAGAACCCGGAGTACGGGCTCCCCTGTCATTTGCAAGCAAAGCTCTCACTGCGACGGAGTCCAGATATTCCCAAATAGGGAGAGAAGCCTTAGCTGTGAAGTGGGCCTGTAATCACTTTCACCTATACATCTCCGGGCACCCCTTTCGGATGGTAACTGACCACCAACCACTAATACCACTATTTAGGGGCACCGCCTCGAATCGAACGATGGGCCATCCAAGTACAACAATACCAAATGGACCTTGTATACCGACCAGGTGCGAAGAACCCTGCAGATTTTCTGTCGCGACACCCATCAACTGACGAGGTTCCCAAAACAGACCAGGAGGCGCAGACGGAAGAATTTGTGAACATGATGTCTCAATGGACATGCCCCAGCGCGCTCACAGTTGATGTCATCGTGGCTCAGTACGCCAATGATACGGTCATCCAACGAGTCAAGGAAGCGATACAGACAGGATCCTGGAAAAACTTCCTGCGAAATGTCAATGGATGGAATGAGGCGGACCGCCTACGATTAACCCAATTCTGGAGATTCACAATGAGCTCAGCAGTGCGGACAATTGACTCATGCTTCGAGGGTCCAGAGTGGTGATCACTAGCACCCTGCATGAACAAGCAACAATTTTGGCGCATGAGGGACACCAAGGAACTCGAAGAATGAAGGCCCGAATTCGTGAGAAGGTTTGGTTCCCCAACCTCGAAGACTGCGTTGATGCCGTAGTGCGGAACTGCCGAGCATGTCAGATAACCAGTACACCAGACGCCCCAGCTCCAGTAATAACAGAAGACCCGGCTCCATCTCCTTGGTCGTGGGTCAGTTTAGACTTTGGCAGCTTCCCGGATGGGAGAGTCACGGTGTTACTAATCGACAGTTACACCAAGTATCCGATTGTGGATCTGGCATCATCAACCAGCTTCGCAAATATCCAACCGATTCTCAACAAGTCCTTTGCCATGTTCGGTATTCCGCTGGTGCTCAAGACAGACAACGGCCCTCCGTTCCAAGGGAGTGAATTCAGAGAATTCCTGCCGAGTCTAGGTGTGAAACACCTTCGGATCACGCCGCAGTGGCCTCAGGCCAACGGAGAGGTGGAGAGATTTATGAGGACAATTAACAAGATTCTGCGAATAGCCACAGTGGACGGAAAGGATCCGGAGGAAGCGCTCCAACACTTCCTCAAAGAGTATAGGAGCACCTCACACAGTACCACGCAAAGGTCTCCCTGGTCCCTAATGCTGGCTGGACCAAGAAGAGATCTACTTCCCATGGCAGAAAACTGGATGCCTGTACCATACATGCCAGCAACCACCCAATAGCGAAGAAGGAAAACCAATGACAGGGCAAGTCAGAAGAGGCGAGCTCGAGTGCGAGAATTGACTCCCGGAGACTCAGTGCTTATTCGAACTCGGAGACCGGGAGGCAAGTTCCACATGCCATATGAGCCTGAACCCTGGGTGATTAAGGAGACTAATGGCACAGCGATAACAGTGCATCGAAATGGGGAGGAAGTAACCAGAAATGTCTCGTGGTTCAAACGCATACCATCTGCCCAAGAAGACACGGAACCCCCTGCTGAACCCATGGTTAGAGTAGAGGCAGAAGATATATCCGAAGATGTTGTCCCTCCATCGCCAACATACACCTCAGTGGCAACACCACCATCGCCACAGATAGGAGATCAAGGACATACTCCTTTGAGAGGAAAGTGGCGCTACAGCCTCAGGCCAAACCCAAGGCTGAGTCAAAGACTGGAAGATTTTGCATGCTAATTGTTGGACTGATACTTTTCAAAACAACGAGTTGGGAAGGAATGGAGCCCCGGAAGCACTACCACAATTTGTATCACCTTCTGGCCAGGCGTGGCCAGAAGACTATAAATAAACAGAAGGAGGTCGCACGGGACTTCCTGTCCAACTGAGCATACCTAGTGTCTGTGTCCCTATGTGTCTTCAGCTGTGTCTGCGCCGAAGGCCTAATAATCCCCAGTCCTGAGTCACAGGTGCCGGTTGTCCCCACGAGAGAAACCCGCGCCCCTTACATAAATGACAAATTGCTTCAAGCCAACAAATGAAAAAGGCTGGTGCTCATGGGAGGGTATGCATATAAATGCTGGAAAGCACCTGGTCCTTGCGCTGCCATAATTCCTCATTTTAAAAGCAGAACGTGTGCACTGAAACAAATCTGTAACGCCAAGGCTGGTAGAGGGGTTCCCCTTCTAGTTCTAGGCTCTAATCAGAATGAGCACTAGAGTGGCAGTGTTAAAACTCCAATAATTCTTATGGAAAACCGCAGCCCCAAGTCATACTTGAGGTTGTCTCCCTACACTGCTGGTGCTTGCAGTCTGACAGTGTTTTGCAGGGTCCCACGATGCACCCCTAAGGGATGTTTCATGCACGTGAACGAGCAATCATGGTTAAGGATTGTTCATAAGTCCATGTTCCCCCCTGTCAACCTCGATGATCCTCGCATACAACCACTGCACACACACAATTGTACAGTTTAAGACCCTCAAAGCCCTTTTTACGATCTAACATGTTAACGTATTCCCGCCGGGGCAGAGCGATTCACTTCTTTCCTTAGACTTGAAATGCGCTCTGTTTTCTATGGGTGAAGCCTGCTGTGAGAAATCCCCCCTTTTAACCTCACAAGAAAGGCGTCTTTTCCGAAATGTATTCTTTGGGAAATCTTGCTGAATGAACGGCAATGAGAACCCCCCCTTACCACCACCCCGCCTCTGACAGATTTTACTAGGGTGCAGCATGCAAAAATGATGCATTTCCCGTGCTCATACCATGCCCACACTCTAGTTTAGAGGCCCTCCTCTGGAAACTGCCAGAGGTGATGCTAGCTGAAATCGTGTTTTAATGCTTTTTATTTTTATTGCTTTCACTCCTGCACTTGCCTGGTCCTCATCTTCTGTTACTCTCAAGTTGTGCGTTTGTTTTTGTCTGACTTTCCCTACTCTCTGCTGTGTATAAACCATATTTATATTCTGCTCCTGTACATGCGCATTTTTGTAAGTTAAACATTAATGTACAGCACGGTAACCACACCCAGGGTTTAACATGGCTACAGCAATAACTACTGAAAATGTTTATAAGCCAAACATTTAGAGTCTTGATTACCCCAAAGCTGGGGTGGTTCCACACCTTCCAACCAAACTTGTTTTGGCTCCATTGCTCTCATCATGCTTTGCACCTCAAATCCAGGCGACATCAATCATAACTAGGAAAATCATAAAAATGTGTTTTAGATTGAGAGCCCACCTTTTTACGGTGGTGACTACTTTACCACCACCAACTTCTCGAAACTAGGAAAAATATGTATCAAGCGTGTTGTCAAAGCATGGGCATTACCTCCTCGTCTGTCTTCCTTGCCACAGTAATTAGTCATGAGCATTCTGCTCCCACAGAAACTCCAAGCAAAATTTAGCATACTAGTCTCCCTATCCCTCCAATATGACAACCACCAATCACATAAAAGGATACAAGACCCAAACCACAACTTGTTTTTTTGTTTCTGCACTACTGCTGTTCCTGTGTTTAGGTAAGTGGGGGTGGCAGTCCTGCTTTAGCAGACTCTCGTGATGTCTTCTTTCCCCCTTTTGCACTTACTCCTCTGTCCTGCTTTAGCTAGGGTGACCAGTTTCTCAAAACAAAAAACTGGGACAGGTCATTGACATAGAAGTAGGACTACGGTTTGCAGTAACCATTGACATAAAAGTAGGACTTATTTGACAGCTGTCATAGACATAGAAGAAGGACTACACTGACGTCTCCCTCCACAGACAGAGATGAAGCATTACAGACAACAAATCCGAGGTCTTTTATTGGCACCCCTTTCCTTTACGCAGCAGCATTAGTATTTTTTATTACATTTACACTTTTAAGGACTATAGCATATATTTGCCAAAAATCAATAAAACATCACAGGCTAGCAAACGCCAAATTTACTAGCTTTATCAATGCTTGTTTCTATAGCTGCGAGTCAGCACCACGTAAAGTACAGCTCACTAATGTTGCTTAGTTACTCATGACAGAAAAGTATGGGAGGTAAACTGCGGAATGCTAAATTGATATTCTTGGGAGTCGGGTGCCCCTTTCTGCGCCTTTTTGTTTTGTTCCTAGGGGTTAGGAGGGATGCCCAGGCTCTCCTACAGGCTCCCTCCACCCCATTGCCTTACCAGTTTCCCGCTAGGACGCGACATCGGTCCGAGTGCACAGTCATTGTTGAAAGATACTTTGGGGCTCATACACGTCGGCCTGTTGGGGGCGTGGTTTGATGCTGGCTTCTTGCAGGTCAGCGCGTTGTGTCGTCACGATTAAATGGCACATTTCCTTTTTCCTAGGACCTTTCATGCATGCCGGAGGACGCCCTGAAGCGTTTTTAGAGGTTGCTAGGGCAATGGGATGCTTTCTAAGCGTGCTGGCTTGCTGTAGTGGGTTTTTCATGCATTTTGGTCATGGAGAGTATCTAGGAAGGTGCTGAATTGATTTCTTCCCATGCCGGGGAGTCGTCTGGCTCTACTGACATGGACCCTTTGCTGGCTGTGATCCAACAGATGATACAAACTGCAGTGGCTGCTGCTTTTCATGACAGCGAATCTGTTCCTCCATCTAAAAAGGCTAAATGTAACCCTGGTCCTGCGGAGAGTGCACCACCCCATTTCTAGGGGGCCACAAGGTTTGATAAGCATTGAACCTGGCTTGTGAGATTACGATGAAGGATTGAGACTGATCGTTCATGCGGACCCATACAAGGTTTATTTGGACAGAAATGTGCCTGCAGCCATTTGGGGATTGTAATTAGGCACTACCATTCCCAGAATTCATAGCACAGCTTCACCTGGATGGCCCATCTGTGGGTTTGCTATGAAGTATTCTGTAGTAGTATGTGGCCGGAAATGCACCTTTCTTCTTCATCACGCCTCTGAAGAAGAAGCACAGTCTTTGAAACGCGTCAGTTATAACTGGATGGAGCAGCTGCCGTAGATATTGGCATGGCGAATTCGACCATACCTAATAAAGGCTTTTTAGCTATACAACGCAGTCCGAGGGCCTCTTAACTGTTTGACACTAAATATATATATATATATATATATATATACATATATATATATAGTGAGGGAGCAAGTGCATCCTAGTGCAACTAGACATCTGAAGAAGGCCAACGCCGAAATGCATTATGCCCTGTCTTGCTAGGGTGAATAAATGACCGCCGAGATATTCCCTGTTATGTCCTCTGCTCGTTTCTTTGAGGTGAGTTCTTTGTACATTTTCTCCTGCGGGCCAGTAGAGCGTGCAGAGAGGACCCGACTTGCAAGTGCCCTGTGAAAATATTGCAAAACCAACAGTTGATGGACAGAATGCAGAACAATGTCATACATTCACCCCAGTACAGAGATCTGGGCCTAAATCCATCGTTTTTTTGCACTCCACACCATCCCAGTTCAGACATGGCCATATGCAAACCAGCCTTGACCCTGTGCCTCATGGGAACAGTCCAGCCCGAACTGCCAAGCCATGTCTTTCCTGGACCGGAATCAAGCATCCTAGGACCAGTTTCTGGCTATCAGCCGTCTTCAGACAGGATAGCTTGACTCCAGTGGTGTGGAGAGCATGGGACTCGCGTCTGAGTATACCCATCCCACTCGGGGTGACAAATGCAAAACCAAAAGTTGATGGACAGAATGCAGAACAATGTCAAACATTCACCCCAGTACAGAGATCTGGGCCTAAATCCATCATTTGTTTGCACTCCACACCACCCCAGTTCAGACATGGCCATATGCAAATCAGCCTTAACCCTGTGCCTCATGGGAACAGTCCAGCCCGAACTGCCAAGCCATGTCTTTCCTGGACCGGAATCAAACATCCTAGGACCAGTTTCTGGCTATCAGCCGTCTTCAGCCAGGATAGCTTGACTCCAGTGGTGTGGAGAGCATTGGACTCACGTCTGAGTATACCCATCCCACTCGGGGTGACAAATGCAAAACCAAAAGTTGATGGACAGAATGCAGAACAATGTCAAACATTCACCCCAGTACAGAGATCTGGGCCTAAATCCATAATTTTTTTGCACTCCACACCACCCCATTTCAGACATGGCCATATGCAAATCAGCCTTGACCCTGTGCCTCATGGGAACAGTCCAGCCCGAACTGCCAAGCCATGTCTTTTCTGGACCGGAATCAAGCATCCTAGGACCAGTTTCTGGCTATCAGCCGTCTTCAGCCAGGATAGCTTGACTCCAGTGGTGTGGAGAGCATTGGACTCACGTCTGAGCATACCCATCCCACTCGGGGTGACAAATGCAAAACCAACAGTTGATGGACAGAATGCAGAACAATGTCATACATTCAACCCAGTACCGAGATCTGGGCCTAAATCCATCGTTTTTTTGCACTCCACACCACCCCAGTTCAGACATGGTCATATGCAAATCAGCCTTGACCCTGTGCCTCATGGGAACAGTCCAGCCCGAACTGCCAAGTCATGTCTTTCCTGGACCGGAATCAAGCATCCTAGGACCAGTTTCTGGCTATCAGCCGTCTTCAGCCAGGATAGCTTGACTCCAGTGGTGTGGAGAGCATGGGACTCACGCCTGAGCATACCCATCCCACTCGGGGTGACAAATGCAAAACCAACAGTTGATGGACAGAATGCAGAACAATGTCATACATTCACCCCAGTACAGAGATCTGGGCCTAAATCCATCTTTTTTTTGCACTCCACACCACCCCAGTTCAGACATGGCCATATGCAAATCCGCCTTGACCCTGTGCCTCATGGGAACAGTCCAGCCCGAACTGCCAAGCCATGTCTTTCCTGGACCGGAATCAAGCATCCTAGGACCAGTTTCTGGCTATCAGCCATCTTCAGCCAGGATAGCTTGACTCCAGTGGTGTGGAGAGCATTGGACTCACGTCTGAGTATACCCATCCCACTCGGGGTGACAAATGCAAAACCAAAAGTTGATGGACAGAATGCAGAACAATGTCAAACATTCACCCCAGTACAGAGATCTGGGCCTAAATCCATAATTTTTTTGCACTCCACACCACCCCATTTCAGACATGGCCATATGCAAATCAGCCTTGACCCTGTGCCTCATGGGAACAGTCCAGCCCGAACTGCCAAGCCATGTCTTTTCTGGACCGGAATCAAGCATCCTAGGACCAGTTTCTGGCTATCAGCCGTCTTCAGCCAGGATAGCTTGACTCCAGTGGTGTGGAGAGCATGGGACTCACGTCTGAGCATACCCATCCCACTCGGGGTGACAAATGCAAAACCAACAGTTGATGGACATAATGCAGAACAATGTCATACATTCCTTTTTATTTGCACAGGACTTGCCCATCCGGGCCTAATCGCAGGCATGTTGTGAAACTCGAATCCTCCATTAAAACTTAACATCGCCTAATGCATTTCGGTCCTTGTGACCTTCCTCAGGGGTGTCTACAATAGTAAATAAATATCTGTCAGACAAACAAAATAATTCTTGTGCAGCAACCGTAAATTAAACCTCTTTTTCAATATTATTAAAAATAATACTCAATTCCATATACTACTTGTGTGTGCAGTGCCATTCAGCCTCTATCCTCCAGTGATTACCAGCCCCCCTCCCACCAAAACAGTGCCCCATTATCCTACATGCAAACATAACACAGATTGATTACACTAATACAACTAATCATTACCCCGTGTTATCTCCTGCAAGAGTCCTCCCCGTTTCTCAACTTTCCAACTCTGCTATTTTAAACGGTTACAATCCCCAGTTCTTACCTACAATAATCCTGCCATGTCCGAACAGCGTGCCTCTACTCTCTTACGTTCAAAACATTATCAGGTTTAAATCACCCGGCACAACTGCTTAAAAGCCCGTACGTGGTTTGCCCACCTGTAAACAATTTGTATCACCTGACCATACTCTCCGCCCTCCAGGATTCTCGTACAGCCCAACTACAATACCCACAATCCATCTAACGTGAACTCCGCATAATCACACACCCCGCATTTCTCAACATGTGCCAAACGACCCCATGGCCTCCCCTATTATTCAAGCCAGAACTTCCCTAAAAGGAACATGTTAAGTGCGAAAATTAAAAATTGCCCCGTCACCAGTACCCGTCTCCCCCACTTGTAAAACAAACAATAGTTCAATTGCTCTCAGAAGTTTGGAGAGCATTCCTTAACCACTTGGATGCTAAGGCTGTTTTGGATCATTAATGAAATTTCCATTGAAATCAATGGAAACTCCATGACGAGTTACCCTTGTCATTAGCATCCAAGTGGTTAATAAATGAAATCTCTTCCCTATAATCTCTGTGATTATCAATCCATAAATCAACCAAAAAATATTGCACAGTGTCCATATTGATCCAACAGTGAAGTGCTGCCAATGATGTTTTGCTGACATATGAATACTCCATGTTCATAATGTTCTTCCAGCCAGTGACTCATTTCAGCTGCCTTTGACGTGAAAAATGTTGCTTTTAAAGCTCCGTATTTCAATTTTCTAGTCAGGGTGCTTAACAAGGTTGGGACAGAAGGTTATGAAAATCACTGAAAATGTCTCAATGCACACCCTTTTTATTTCTTTAATCATGTCTTTTTCTCTCCATTATTTTTCAAGTTTGGCGTGCATACCCTCTTAGTGCCCCGTCCCGGGAGCACTTATGTAAATATTTTTAAAAGGTGTGATGCGCGCTGTGCGAGTCAGCTAGGTTTGCACAGCCTTATGCACATTTGTGATCAACATTATCCACGTACTCAAAGGTATTCAAATAATTCAATCTGTTTATTTTATTCATTTTTCAACGTTTGTCCATCACATCAAAGGTACTAAGTTCCAATATTTTCTTCCTTTTTATTTGCACAGGACTTGCCCATCCGGGCCTAATCACAGGCATGTTGTGAAACTCGAATCTTCCATTAAAACTTAACATCGCCTAATGCATTTCGGTCCTTGTGACCTTCCTCAGGGGTGTCTACAATAATCCTGCCGTGTCCGAACAGCGTGCCTCTACTCTCTTACGTTCAAAACATTATCAGCCATAACAATGTCATACATTCACCCCAGTACAGAGATCTGGGCCTAAATCCATCTTTTTTTTGCACTCCACACCACCCCACTTCAGACATGGCCATATGCAAATCAGCCTTGACCCTGTGCCTCATGGGAACAGTATGCAAATCAGCCTTGACCCTGTGCCTCATGGTAACAGTCCAGCCCGAACTGCCAAGCCATGTCTTTCCTGGACCGGAATAAAGCATCATAGGACCAGTTTCTGGCTATCAGCCGACTTCAGCCAGGATAGCTTGACTCCAGTGGTATGGAGAGCATGGGACTCACGTCTGAGCATACCCATCCCACTCAGGGTGACAAATGCAAAACCAACAGTTGATGGACAGTCAACCACCATTGGTCCTTAATCACATCAGAACCAGACTGCATTTCAGAGATCAAACAATTTAAAGGAGATATTGAACACCAAAAAAACAGCGATCACAACACAGAAAGAAATGCTTAAATGCCAAAACTGTATTCACTGCGATAATGTCATGACAGGTAATATTTTGATGCATCCCACGAAAGGACATAAAATAGAGCTTCGCCATTCCAGCACATGTGACACGAAGAACGTGATCTATGCAATTAAATGCCCGTGTGGTAAAATGTATGCAGGTCAAACCGAGAGGAAAATCAAAATACGCATGACAGAACATAAACGCCACGATTGAGACATTTTCGAAAAATCTAGATTTGAAACAAATACGCTGTGGAGACGCTGATACAAAAGGCTCGTTCCATCATCTTTTCTTGTCCGAATGATTCTTTAAGGGAAGGGGGTCTCTACTCTCTAAAGATTGAATTGTCCTGAGGATGGCCTTAAGGAAATAATAACTACAAGGCCGAAACGTCGACTTTTTTGTCCATATCTTTTAAGTTGAAACAATTCAGACAATTGAATCATTGTTCCAGGTTGTGTAAGATTCATTGTTATTTATTCATCAAGAGTGGACTACAGCACAAGTGGATCTGAAGAACAATTCATTTATTTCTATTCCATTTGTTTTTTGATAAATTTTCTTATTGTAACAGGACCCTTTTAAAACAAATATATATAAAGTGATATTGTTTAACAAACATAACACCCGTGTAGCTTTTCTTCTTCTCGAGTATTTTGATTACTGTGTCCAAACTAATGAGACAAATAATAATAACAGCAGGTATTAATTTAATTTAGTTGATCAAAAGCACAAAAGTCCCAGCGATCAATCACCTGTGATTTAATCTTTTTTAAAAATTCCCTTGTAGGCATCTTTATTGTATTAAACTATAGCCCAAGCTCGCAAGGGTATATTGGGTCACCAACCCCTTCTAAACTAGAACATAAAGCAACATTCGATTGAAGAACTTGAAATCTACTATGGCAACCCACTGGATAGAGGCTCATCTCCAGATATCCCAATTACAATTTACAATACTTGAGGTAGTGCAACAACGCTGCGATATGGATCCATTAAAAGCACTAAAACTGAATTCCTTACATCCATCAGGGATGAATGATAGGATAGAATTTTCATGTTGTTTGTAAATATTCCTATATTTTTGACATTGGCCGATTTCCTACCCTGATCCCCGATCACACCTTCTATCGTATTCAACTCTTATAGGCACATCATCAACACCTGTCATTTTCATTTTGCACATACACGAATGCAATTGGCTAGCCAGGAACACTCTAGTTAACCACTCATTCACGTAACCTCATTTCCGGTTTTCGCTTTTTCTGTTTCACCACTTCTCATTTTCCTTCTACTTCCGCATCTTAGCCTTTCTTTTCGAGCATTTCGACCCTTTATTCTGTGCATTACATCTTTTTATCATCAATAGTACAGTTTACATTCCATAGTGATTTCCATTTACGTCACTACGTGATTCACGTTCCCTAGCAACCTGAGGAAAGCTTTCCATCACGTAGTTTATTGAACCTCTCCATGTGACTGGCGTCAAGGTTTAAGATTACAACCACCTACTGGCCCATCAAATACCCTCACAGAACGGCTCCATCTTGAAGCCGACTCACGCTTATCAGATGACATGAATCACGGAGCTAAAAATAGAAGCGCATTGGCTGTTAGCTATCAACCTATGCCGTCAGAGAATCCGGAAGCAGCGTTCAGAATGGCAAATCCACATGTCGATCCGCGTTGATTATAGAAGTAAGTGTCGTATGGTTGCTCTCACTTCTCTGTACAGCTCGCGGTCATGCAATTTTGACTGAGGCGTTTTTTCAACTCGATGAATCACCCCTCTTAAATTGCCTCCGAGGTACTCCACTCGGTTCACCACCTACCCAATCAGTTTTGTTTTAATTGCTTTAGTTTTCCGGCACTCGCTCTGCTTTCTAAGTTTGAAAAGCTTTATTGAGTAGATTAAAGCAATGTAAAACATCAGTACAATAGCAATGAAAAAAATTAGGAGCAAATTTGAGAAAAGTAATGGAAGACATTGCACCAGTAAGACTAAAACCCCCAGAGGGGGTGAAAAATGTACTAAGGGGAATATGCTTTTAAAAGTTTACATTTTGGGGGAAAGAAAGAAGGGAGGGAGGAAAAAAGAAAGGAAGAGGGAAAGAAAGAGAAAATGCAGCAATTAAAAGATAAAAACAATGAAAGTAAGGACAGGATACTGTAAAATATAAATATAACAGGTAATTATGGGGTACATCTAGATAAAAAATCCATTAAAGGGGACCATAATAAATCACGTTTGATCAACAGGGGGATAGAAGAAGCACATGCACGATCTAATCTATGATGATGACAAAGTAAATTCCACCAAGCATTGTAAACAACATTCTTAGTATCTTTCCAGTTAGTTGTGATAATTTGAAAAGCAATAGCAATACAGAGATCAATAAATTTACGAGTATGGGGCGGGACATCCCAAACAGGGGCCATACCACCCAGAAAAACAGAAGAAATATCAAAAGGAACAGTAGTGGATAAAATATTGTTAAGTGTAGACCAAACTTGCGACCACATTAGTTGAACTTTAGGGCATAGAAAAAACATGTGTAGCAAATCACTAGTAATGCAAGAACAAGACCGAAATTTTTTAGAGTCTAACAATTTGAATTTAAATAGGTCACAAGGAGTATAGAAAAGTCTATTATAGAAAAAGTAGAGGGTCTGCGTGGTGCTGGCAGAACGAGAAGCTGAGTGTAGTTTGGACCAAATGGAATCCCAGGTGAGCTCAGAGAAAGTATGACCTAGGTCCAACTCCCAAATAAGTTCAAGTTTAGTTTTAGGTCTATCAATTGGGAGGGAGAGAGTAGTTTATAAATGGCCGAAGCTCTAAGAGGGATATGAAAATTTGGAGGGGAGGCAAGAAGAGGGGGAGAGAAGGAAGGAGGGATATCCTGTAGGATAATAGAGGATAATATAGGGAGAAGTGCATGAAAGTGTGAAAAGTGTTTGTTGGAGATGCACTCGCTCTGCTTTCTAGAACTTTGAACCACGTATATTAATCAGCACAACCTTCACCATAGCCCCACAAGAATACATTATGCACAAAGCACACAATGTATGTATGTAATATATTTACCTATGTCAATGTTAATGTGTTTTGCTAGTGACTGAACCGGTCCTGTGTTATTCTGTTTACAGACCCCTGAAGAAGGGTCCATTTGTTATAGACCCGAAATGCATTGGGTATTATAGCCAACAAAAAGGATTATAAAGAAAATTACGAATGAAAGAGATTTTTGGTATTAAAGGATTGAAGAAAAATAAAAGAATAATGATCTATGAACTTGACTGAACATTCTTTAAGTATTGAGTATTGTTGTGAAGAAACAACGCCGTTTCAAGTAAATCGAGCGCACTCCTATGTGATAAGACACCCTTGTCACGTATCCTCCACAACACAGCTCCGCCATTGATACTTACCAGAATGATGTAACTAGGAATTGGAGTCCGTGATGAGACGGACTACAGCTGCAAACAATCAAGACTGGAGCCTGCTTTACTCCAGCCAATGGGAGTGCTTTGTGACTTTCAAATGAGGGAGCGAGTGCATCCTAGTGTAAACAGGCATCTGAAGAAGGCCAACGCCGAACTGCATTATGCCCTGTCTTGCTACGGTGAATAAACAACCGCCGAGATATTCTACATTGTGTCCTCTGCTCGTTTCTTTGAGGTGAGTTCTTTGTACATTTTCATCTGTGGGCCAGTAGCGCGTGCACAGAGGACCCGTCTTGCAAGTGGCCTGTGAACATATTGGCAACGTCATTCTTCAAACATCCAAGGTATTGGACTATGCAGGCCCAACCATGGCAGACAAGTGGCCACTCCAGCTAGCAGTCCGTGACTGCACGGGACGCGGGATCACAGTATCTCTGTGTCACGGCCCGGTTTGGTGCTTGATTTGTGGTTGAGGCGTTGGGGACTCGAGGCGGCCACAAACACCTGAAATGCGAGATCCACTCGGCAACTATTAGCCCTCTTCCTCCCTTTTGCCATGCACAGCAGCGCTCACATGAGCACAACACAGCTCCGCCATTGATACCTACCAGAATGATGTAAGCTGGGAATTGGAGTCCGTAATGAGCCGGACTACAGCTGCAAGCAATCAAGAACGGTGCCTGCTTCACTCCAGCCAATGGGAGTGCTTAGCTTGACCCACTGCTGAGTCACTGTGAACTGCAATTCCAAGCAGCAATGCTTTGTAAAGGCGTGCCTATTTTTTCATGAAGCCACCCTGCAAATCTCTTGAAGTGATACACCAGCAAACAGTGAAGCTGAAGTAGACATAGTTATTGTAGAGTGAACGTGCACTGATGTCTGTAACAGTTTGCCTGCCGCTTGATGGCAGAAGTGAATTGCGCTGGATATCCACTTTGCAGTGTTCTGCTTTGAAAGCAGATACTCCATGGCGCACTGCAAGCCACAAACAGTTGATTAGACTTTTTGTTTTGTTTCAACTGAAATTCAGACACCTCTTGATGTCCAAAGAATGCAGTGTTTGAGATGTGCGTTACACGGAACCCGTGTGACGTCCCTTTGGCGTACTCAAGAAATGTTTTCTTACTCGTTTTTTCGTTGACAATAGTTGTTTTATTTTCATAATCTTTTCTTCATTTCAGTTTCTTCAATACATTATTAATTTTCATAATATATCCATTAATTTGCCCAATGCATTTCGGGCTGAAAGCCCTTCTTCAGGGGACTTTAATCCTATAAATTCCCTAAACTCTGAACAATCCTTTTAGAAATTGCTTGATAATTCTGGCGGACCACAAGGAGGGTCCGGAGCCAGTCCTCCTGAATCTTGATATTGCCTCCAAATGGACCTTAACTGATGAATGGGCTAGCCCCGACTTGGCCAAGGACAGCAGATAAGGAAGGATCTGGTGCGGATTGGAAGCGAAAGGATCAATACCTTCTTTCGTACACCAGCAACAAAATCTTTTCCACTTAAGACGGTAAGTCTTGTTCGTAGAAGGAGCTCTTGCCTGAGAAAGGACCTCCTTAATCTCAGCTGAAATGGGTAGATTCATAAATTCTCGCTGCTCAGGAGCCATGCAGTCAGGTGTAGTGACTGCGGATCTGGGTGCCAAACTTGTCCCTCGGACATCGTGAGGAGATCTGGAAGAACCTTCAAAGGAAGAGGAGGGGCTATCGAGAGCAGATGGAGTTCCGTGAACCAGAACTGCCTCGGCCAAGCAGGGGCTATAAGGATCATCCTGCATGGCTCCACCTTGATCTTCCTGATGAGTCGTGGGATCAGAGGTATGGGAGGAAAAGCGTAGACAAATCTCCTCGACCATGCTATCGAAAGCGCACTCCCCAGAAAATCTTGATGGGGAAGCCTGCTTGCGTAAGACCGGCATTTCTTGTTGGTCGGAGTGGCAAAAAGATCGATCTCTGGTCTGCCCCACTGGCTGAAGACCTCCTCCAAGATTCTCTGATTCAATTCCCATTCGTGGCTGACTGAGGATGACCTGCTCAGTCTGTCGGCGTTTTCGTTGAGGACGCCCGGCAAGTGTTCTGCTCTCAGCAAAACCCTCTGAAGAATCGCCCATTCCCAGATCAGTTGGGCCTCTTGCGACAATGGACGAGATCTGGTCCCCTCTTCCTTGTTCACATAGTGGATGGCCGTGGTGTTGTCCGTCCTGATCAGCACATGCAAACCTTTCAGGCGAGGAAGGAAAGCTTGCAGAGCTAGTCGTATTGCCCGTAACTCTAACAGGTTGATGTGGAGGCGTTTCTCCTGGGGCGACCAATGACCGCTGACCTGCAGGTCTTGCATCACTGCCCCCCAACCCTCCAATGACGCGTCCGTTGTTATCACCTGCGGAGACGGGTCGCTTGCGAAGGATAGACCTTGGGACAAGTTGACCTCATTTGTCCACCATAAAGCTGCTTCCTTCATGCTTGGAGTGATCATCACTCTGTCTTCGAATGAACCGTGGACCTGCTGCCACTGGTTGTCCAGTTGCTCCTGCAGAGGGCGCATCCTTAGTCTGCAATGGGGAATTAGTGGGATACACGATGAAATCACCCCCAGCAGAGACTTGTAGCGGCGAACTGAAACACACTTTTTTGTGCGCAAGTCCTGAGCAAGGGTTTGCAATTTGTCTCTCCTTTCCTGAGTAGGGAAGGCTCTTGAGAGGTTGGAATCCAAGATGGCTCCCAAAAAGCGAGCCTTCCTGGACGGGAGCAGGGAAGACTTCTCGTTGTTCAGAGTAAGCCCCAGATTCCGAAACAAATTGGTACAAGCTTGAACAGCCTTCAGCGCGTCCTTCCTGGACGGAGCCTTCAGTAACCAGTCGTCCAGGTAAGGGAAGACCTGAAAATGGTTCCTCCGCAGGAAAGCTGCCACTGGCGCCAGCACCTTTGTGAAAATTCTTGGGGCTAAACGGAGTCCAAAGGGTAAGACCCTGTACTGAAAATGGCTCTTGCCTACTGTGAATCGCAGAAACCTTCTGTGTGCTGGGTGAATCGGAACGTGGAAATACGCATCTTCGAGATCGAGCGTGGCCATGAAATCCCCCGGGTTGATGAGTTTCAGGATGTCCTGTAGAGAGACCATCCGGAAGGACAGGGAGATGAGATAGGTGTTTAGCTCCCTGAGGTCTAAAATGGGGCGCCACTTTTCTTGCGTCTTCTTCACCAGGAAGAACCTGGAATAAAATCCTTGTCCCCTTTGGTTTGCAGGGACCGGCTCTATCGCTCCCTTCCGGAGCATCTGTTGGACCTCGAGCCGCAGGAGACGCTGGTGTTGCGATGGAATAGCTGCCAGGGACTTGGGTGGAGGGACTTGCGTGAATTCCAGGGTATGCCCTTTCTGAATGATGTTGAGCACCCAACGGTCCGATGTTATTCTGGACCAGTTGTGAAGGTATTTGGTGACCCTGCCTCCAACTGCTGATCTCTTGAAGGAGGGTCCAGTAGGCAGGGCCAGGAGGCCGCTATTGGCGTTTGGACGAATCTCGTCCTCGTCCAGCCTCTTTCCCCTTATTGTAAGGCCGGGAGTAGTTGGTAGACTGGCCTTGCCACTGTTGATAAGGCTGACGGTATTGTTGGGAACCTGAGCCCGTGGTGGAATAGCGTTGCTGTTGGTGATAGGATCCTCTGTAGTTACCACCTCTACCGCGGGATCCTTTAAATGGAGACTTTCTGTATTGAAGGGTCCCCAAGGACCTGGCAGTCCTGTGTCCTTCTTTATGTCCTGAAGAGTGTCGTCAACAAGCTTGCCAAATAATGCTTCCCCATCAAAGGGAAGATCCAGGACCTTGTTTTGAATTTCAGGCCTAAACCAAGTAGCTTTGAGCCACCCTTGGCGGCGAAGGACTGCTGCCCCAGCCAAAGAACGGAACGCCGTCGTCGCAATGTCCATTGCGCAGTCAATGATTTCCATCGACGTTGCTTCTCCCTCCTGTAAGATTTTCTTTGCCTCAGTCGTAGATTCCGGAGGCAGCTGGTCAAGGTATGGAGCTATATCGCACCAGAGCTGGCGGTCATATCTGCCCATGATTGCTAGGGCATTTGTCGCTCGCACCAGCAAACTTGCCATTGATGAGAATCGCTTCCCCACATTATCCAACCTCCGCCCTTCCTTGTCGGGAGGAGTTGTTAATGGAGCAGAGGGGTTACAGGATTTCCTCTGCACAGCTTGTGAGATCACAGAGTCTGGTCTGGGATGACCCATTAAGGCTGCCGGGCCATCAACTGGTGCTTTGTATTTCTTCTCCAGACGCGGTAGCACCGGGACCACCGTCGCCGGGTTTTTCATGGCTTTCAGGCCCTCCTTCCACACATGTTCCACAATAGGAATGGACCTAGCTGATTTCATAAAAGGCTCCTTGAAATCGTATAAGAAGCATTCCGTGGCAACTTTAGGCATGGCCAGTTTGAATCTCGCAGCAGCTCTCTCCATCAGCTGGTGGAAGCCCCCGATGTCTACAGGCGGGGAGTCCGCCGGCTCTGGGACTGGCGATGCTGGATCCGGAATGATATACTCATCATATTCGGTATCTGGAATAGAGCCATGATCCGATTGCTGACCCTCATCTGAGGAATCTTCCTGGATGTCTTGCAACCCGGAGATCTCATGGTGGATGGGCATTCGAGGACGAGGGGAAACTGGAGCTGGAGCTGGAGTGGAAGGCACCATTAACGAGGCTGACATCTCTGTAGGAGTTACTGGCGTGGACGGCACCGGCATAGGCCTAGACGCCTTAGATTTATAGTCCTGCAGCATCTTGTGCAGATCCTGGAGAAAAGAAGACGGCACTGAAACCATTTCCGGCTTTGCATGATGCTGTGACTGGGCCTACTGATAATGGCCCACATCCTCACGTCCGTAGTCGCCCTCCGAGTCGGTGTCCTGGCATTTGACCAGAAGTTGGGAGGGACTATTAGCGTAGCTGTATGAGTCCTGGTCCTCCTCCTCAGAATCTCCCTCTTGCAGAAGCATGGATGACAGTAGAGGAGATATAGCCTTCGGAGAAGTAACCTCAGGTGTGATCCGCGTCACCGAAATGGTAATCCTCTTTTCAGAGGATAAGATCGTCGACGGCTCCATCGTCGACGGTTGTATACGCGTCGACGAGATTGGGGTCAGTGCCGTCGTCGACGAGGAGATAGTCGACACGCCAGCCGTTGTCGTTATTAAAGTCGTCGTTGTCGATGCTCTCGTCGGCGAGACCGTCGTCATCGTCATCGTCGTCGACACCACCATCGACGTCGGCACCATAGTCGACGGTGAGATTGGAACCGCCGTCGTCGGCACCTTCGTCGTCGAGACCTTCGTCGTCGAGCCCTTCGTCGACGGCTTCGTCGTCGGCACCTTCGACGTCGGCACCTTCGTCGTCGGCGACACCCCCGTCGGCGTCTTCGGCGGCGGCGTCTTAGTCGTTGGCATCGCTACCGTCGACGGTGAAGAAATCGCTGTCGATAGAACCGTCGTCGACGAGTCCCCTGTCGACGGGCTCGTCGATGACAACGATGCAGATTTTGATTTTTTCGTCGACGGAACCTCCATCGTCGACGTCTTCGTCGTCGAGGACTTGGAACTCCTCTCAGAAGACTGGGATGAAGGTTTTTTGAAGGCTGACACAGTCTTCTCACCTTTAGAAGGTAAATCTGGTCCTTCCCTCTCCTTTACACCTCAGTGAGGAGACTTGCTGGGACCTGGGCTCTCAGACTCACTGGGGGTCTTTTTTGAGGCCTTGGAAGATCTTTCCATAGAGGGTGAAGGGGAACCCCTACCCCTTTTCACTGACCTTCTTGAAGAGGACATCGATGCCGCATCTTCACTGTCACTGGAAACAGTGTCTTTCCTGGTTTTCAGTTTATGGAGCCATGTCAAGAGTCTTCCCTCACGGTCCCGGAGGGTCTTGGCTGAAAAGGTGCGACAGATTTTACAGTCCGCAGCCTGGTGGTCAGGATAGAGGCAGTAGATGCAGTCCTTGTGCCTATCCTCCACAAAAAGCCTTTTCTTACCACAGGTGGAACAAGGTTTGAAAAGGGCTTTTTTCTTCTCCATTTCTGACATCCTGGAAGGCCACCAACAATCCTGAAGTGAAGGTGAAGATTTTGAAGTAGTAATCCTAAAGAAATCCTTTGTAAAAGTAGAATTTGAGCAGAGCTCAAAGGAGACTCCCTAAGCACAACGTGCGGTAGAAAATCTGAGGCTCTGAGGTTCCTTCAGGAAGGTTCTAAGGGGTGAGGCACTTCTGATTGGCTGAGGCCTAAGTTTGGTCTCTTTTACACAAAGAGGGTGATAAGCTACAAAAGGGGAATGAGGCCTAGGCCTTTTTTCCTGGTCTTTTGTACCTACAGCTATGGTATTTTTGTTACCGAGACTCTCATTCCGACGACGGGGAATGATACAAAGCATGGGAATCTATGAAAGTTCCAATACTGGGGTAAGAAAGTGGATGTAAGGTGTCCTGTTGGCACCATGCACAAAATCGTTTCCACTTAAGGCAATAGGTTTTGTTTGTACTTTCTGCGTGGGCTTTGGACAGTATGTCTTTACAGTCTGGTGAGTTGATTAGAAGGGTGAATTCATTGTAATAAGGAGCCAGGCTGATAAATGAACGGACCCAGGATCTGGATGCAGCACTGTGCCCTGGTTCATTGTAGAACAACCAAAACAAGCACCAATGTTGCCAACTTATTGGGGGTAACCTATTTGTACCTAACAACTACCTGATTTTAACAGAAAGTCATTGGACCACTTTTTCAGTCCTGAGTTAATCGTTTATTTTTTAGATTATTAAACCATATCACATTTTAGAAAAAAATTCACAAATTTTTGTACATTGCTTACATCAATCAACACTCACTCATATCTAAAATTATTCTTCAATCATACAATCAAGCATACACGTTGCAAAAAGAAAAGAAAAACATGCTATACATCAGTGGTTATAACACAATATTTACAACATTATATCACAAAACAGCACTGGGAAGATTTTTCAAATTAAAGATGTTTTGAATTTTCACAACAGTACTCCTAATGCTATGTACAAGTGGGTCTACGCGTTTCGAAATCCCTGACTGTGAAGGGAAATCTCATCAGGACCACGTAGCTGTGAATGAAAAGACAGGCATGTGTCAGTCTGGAAGAGGACCAAACTATGTCACTTAACCACCAGGAGCCACAACTAGTTCCTACCTCTATATAGTGCTCAAAATTCTGTAGGTGTAGGCTCTGAAACAACAAGTAAACAACTCGGTATCACCATCACCGTTATCTCCATTAGTTAGCCCACAAACAAAACGCCCGTTAGTTCAAAACAATGTACTCACATCCAGCGTGTCTGTCTCAGGGAATGAATTCTGTGTGAAAAAGGCACGTTTGAGTGTAACGTTCAGAGGCACAAATGAATTGAGAGAGAGAAGGAAAGTCGGAAAAAAACGCGTGCACTCTTACTTTAATTGGCGTTTTTTTCTCCAAATCCTTGTTTCAGGAGGTTTGTATTGTTGGGGGTTTCGTTCCCTGTAAGGTGGACAAAGGCGACGCTTTTAGGGATCTGATCGGCGTAAAGCACATGGTGATAGTGTCAATTGGGGGAGAATAAGCAATCACTACGGCTTACCCGCAAGGTTAGCTGAAGGCGTCCTAGTTACCGCTGCACAGATCCAGCTCCATGCGCCATTGCCCGAGACCGGCGATTGATGCGTGCGGAGCTAATTAACTACGTAACGCGTCTCTGTGTTTCCTGGTCGGGGGAATTATGGGGAATAGTGTCTGCGATGGTTTTGCGTTAACCCTATATTTGCCATGCATGTGGGAATTGTGAAATCACAGGGCACATTACGGGGAATTTCATGCCGGGTGACTCAATACATGTGTGTGGTAGGGAGGCTACAGTTTGTATAATTCAGATAATTCATTCAAGCCATCCATGGCTGTATTGAACTTGATGATAAGCATGGCTTCGCTCCGAGATAGTTTTACATCAATATCCCCTCCTCTAGAATCTTTTTCAATTTTGGCAATTACGGTCCATTTCAAATCGCTCAAATTGTGGTTGTTGTTTTTCCAGTGGGTGACCAGAGGGGCTGAAATGACATTATTTTTTATTCGAGATTTATGTTGCGTAATGCGACATCTCACCTCTTAGTTGGTCTTCCCGATGTATAATTTGCCAGAAGGGCATTTTATACCATAAATCACATACCGTGATTTACAATTTGAGAATTTGTCGTGTTTCCAAAACACTTGATTGTGATGGAAAAGTGAGCCCTCTTCAGTGCTCGAACAACATATGCACGATCCACACTTGTGGGGCCTCGTACCGGCGGTAACCCGAGCAGCGAATTCACAGTTGGGGGTGTTTTCTTTACTTCGGCTCGTACTAGGTGGTTTGAAACATTTTGGTCTTTTTTTAAAGCAAAAAGCGGTTTTGTTTTAAGGGATTTATCCACATTTTCAATCAAGTGCCAGTTCTACAAAATTGTTTTCTTGAATTGATTCGAATTTGGACAGAAAGTAGACACACAAACTATTCTGTCAACTGTAGGTTTTTTCTTTTTTTCCAAGAGTGTGTCCCTATCGACCCACCAAGCCCTCTTTTTTCAAAACCAGCGGATTAGCGATGGGCTGCCCGTTTGCCCCAGAACTGGCAGTTCTATGCATGTCGCTCTATGAGGACAGATTTATTTACCAAAACAATCCTTTTCTAGAGAATATCACAAGTTGGAGTCGGTATATCGACGACGTCTTTCTGACCTGGAAGGGCAACGAGGATGAACTCAAAAGATTCCACATTTGGCTCAACTCCAGAACAGAGGAGATCAAATTCAGCCTAAATAAAAATGGCATTTCTGGATGTAGAAGTATACCCGACTGAAAAAGGCCTAGTGACCACGCTCTTCAAGAAAAAGACTGATCGTAACAAAGCACTCCATTTCCAGACCAACCACCCAAGGAATTTAAGAGAAAATTTGCCCTTTGGACAATATCTCCGGATAAAAAAGAAATTGCTACTATAAAGATGAATTTATGTTCCACGCAAACAACCTGACCGAGCAGCTGAAGGCCAGAGGTTACCCCAAAAAACTTCTTAAGAGGTCTATGAAGAGGGCTTGGTGGGTCCCTAGGGACACACTCTTGGAAAAAAAGAAAAAACCTACAGTTGACAGAATAGTTTGTGTGTCTACTTTCTGTCCAAATTCGAATCAATTCAAGAAAACAATTTTGCAGAACTGGCACTTGATTGAAAATGTGGATAAATCCCTTAAAACAAAACCGCTTTTTGCTTTAAAAAAAGACCAAAATGTTTCAAACCACCTAGTACGAGCCGAAGTAAAGAAAACACCCCCAACTGTGAATTCGCTGCTCGGGTTACCGCCGGTACGAGGCCACCACAAGTGTGGATCGTGCATATGTTGTTCGAGCACTGAAGAGGGCTCACTTTTCCATCACAATCAAGTGTTTTGGAAACACAACAAATTCTCAAATTGTAAATCACGTTATGTGATTTATGGTATAAAATGCCCTTGTGGCAAATTATACATCGGGAAGACCAACCAAGAGGTGAGATGTGGCATTACGCAACATAAATCTCGAATAAAAAATAATGTCATTTCAACCCCTCTTGTCACCCACCGGAAAAACAACAACCACAATTTGAGCGATTTGAAATGGACCGTAATTGCCAAAATTGAAAAAGATTCTAGAGGAGGGGATACTGATGTAAAACTATCTCGGAGCGAAGCCATGCTTATCATCAAGTTCAATACAGCCATGGATGGCTGGAATGAATTATCTGAATTATACAAACTGTAGCCTCCCTACCACACACATGTATTGAGTCACCCGGCATGAAATCCCCCGTAATGTGCCCTGTGATTTCACAATTCCCACATGCATGGCAAATATAGGGTTAACGCAAAACCATCGCAGACTCTATTCCCCATAATTCCCCCGACCAGGAAACACAGAGACGCGTTACGTAGTTAATTAGCTCCGCACACAGCAATCGCCGGTCTCGGGCAATGGCGCATGGAGCTGGATCTGTGCAGCGGTAACTAGGACGCCTTCAGCTAACCTTGCGGGTAAGCCGTAGTGATTGCTTATTCTCCCCCAATTGACACTATCACCATGTGCTTTACGCCGATCAGATCCCTAAAAGCGTCGCCTTTGTCCACCTTACAGGGAACGAAACCCCCGACAATACAAACCTCCTGAAACAAGGATTTGGAGAAAAAAACGCCATTTAAAGTAAGAGTGCACACATTTTTTTCCGACTTTCCTTCTCTCAATTCATTTGTGCCTCTGAACGTTACACTCATACGTGCCTTTTTCACACAGAATTCATTCCCTGAGACAGATACGCTGGATGTGAGTACATTGTTTTGAAGTAACGGGCGTTTTGTTTGTGGGCTAACTAATGGAGATAACGGTGATGTTGATACCGAGTTGTTTACTTGTTGTTTCAGAGCCTACACCTACAGAATTGTGAGCACTATATAGAGATAGGAACTAGTTGTGGCTCCTGGTGGTTAAGTGACATAGTTTGGTCCTCTTCCAGACTGACACATGCCTGTCTTTTCATTCACAGCTACGTGGTCCTGATGAGATTTCCCTTCACAGTCAGGGATTTCGAAACGCGTAGACCCACTTGTACATAGCATTAGGAGTACTGTTGTGAAAATTCAATACATCTTTAATTTGAAAAAGCTTCCCAGTGCTGTTTTGTGATATAATGTTGTAAATATTGTGTTATAACAACTGATGTATAGCATGTTTTTCTTTTCTTTTTGCGGCGTGTATGCTTGATTGTATGATTGAAGAATAATTTTAGATATGAGTGAGTGTTGATTGATGTAAGCAATGTACAAACATTTTTGATTTTTTTTCTAAAATGTGATATGGTTTAATAATCTAAAAAAGAAACGATTAACTCAGGACTGAAAAAGTGGTCCAATGACTTTCTGTTAAAATCAGGTAGTTGTTAGGTACAAATAGGTTACCCCCAATAAGTTGGCAACATTGGTGCTTGTTTAGGTTGTTCTATTAGAGGAGGCTTGTCCTTGTTGCCAGTGAGCCCAGACCTAGTTTTGGTTACTGGTTCATTGTAAGCAGAGAGGGTATAGTCTCCAACTGGATGTGAGTTTTCTCTGAGACGAGAAGCAGTTTTGTAAACTGATGCTGGCGTGGCCACTTGTGGACTAGGAGAAATGTCCTGAGTCAGAGGTATGGGAGGAAAAGTGTAAACAAAGATTCCGGACAATGTCATTGAAAATGCATTCCCCCATGATCCAGAATGGTGATGCCAGCTTGTGAAGAATTGGCATTTCTGGTTCTGGGGGACTGCAAAGAGTTCGAGATCCAGTATGCCCCACTGAAAAAAGATGTTGATTATTTTCTGATCCACTTCCCACTCATGGCAGGAGGTCCTCAGCCTGCTGAGAGTGTCTGCTATTGTGTTCTGCTTTACCGGGACATGATCTGCTCAGAGATGCACTCTGTGGCAGATGGCCCATTCTCAGATGCTTTGCACCTCCTTGTACAGAAGATCTGATCTTGTACCTCCCTGCTTGGTGATGTAGTGCATTCTGGTCATGTTGTCAGTTTGGATGAGCACTGCACAGTTTCTTATCCTTGTAGAAAAGCCTGCAAGGCTAGGGGCACTGCCTTGAGCTCAAGCAGATTGATATGGAAATGCCATTGAGGCACCTGCCGCTGACCTTCAGGTATTGAATATACGCTCCTCATCCATCTAGTGAGGTGCTGGTGGTGCTGGTTAGTAGAGAAGCTTGACTTTGGAACGAAAGGCAAACTAACAGATTTGCTTGTCGTGTCCACCAGGATAGGGCTTTGGCCATGGATAGAGTGACGTTGATGAGGTCGTTGAAAGACCCCCATGTCTGTACCCATTGTCTGTCGATTTCTTCCTAGAGTCGACCCATCCGTAGATGGCAGAATGCAACTAGAGGGATCTATGATGACATCATGCCTAGGATGGACTTGTAAAGGTGAACTGAAAGAGGCCTTTTTCTGTGAACCAATTTTGCTAAGGACATTAGCTTTAATTGGCTCTCTGATGTGGGGTACGCTTTGCTGATAGGGGTATTGAGTGTTATTCCCAAGAACTTTATGTTTCTTGATGGGTAGAGAACTGACTTTTCTGGATTCAGTGTGAGGCCGAGTTCACTGAATAGGGCTGTGCAGGTGGTTGTAGATATCTGCGCAGCCTGATTTGAAGGTGCATTGATTAACCAATCGTTTAAATACAGGAAAACCTGGAGTTTTTGTTTCCTCAAGAAGGCTGCCACAGGTGCCATACACTTTGTGAGTATTCAAGGGGCAGACGTATGGTCAAAATGAAGAACCCATAACTGGTAAATGCTCCTGGCTACTTTGAATCTTAGATGTGCATTAGCTGTATGAAGATGTATAAATACGCATCCTGGAGGTCAAGGGTAGACATATAATCTTTCTTCTTTAGAAGTAGAAGAATATCCTGCAATGTTACCATGTGGAATTACTGTTTTTTTTAGATAGGTTGGTGAAACTTCTCATGTCTACGATTGGTCGCCATGCCTACAAGTTCTTGCGGACCAAGAAGAAACAGGAATAGAATCCCGTTCCCTGTTGTGATGCTGGAACTTTTACTATTTCCCCTTTTCTGAGCATGGTTTTGACTTCTAACTTGAGAAGATGTAGATGTTTCTGAATGGATGTTTGAGGTGGGGTTGGTGGTGGGGGCTGGGTGAATTCTGGGTGAATTCTAATGTATGGTAAAACTGAACAAGGTTGAAGACCTATTGGTCAGTCGTTATGTCTTGCCAGCGTTGAACATATTTGGATATTCTTCCTACTAACCTGAAAGGGGCCAAAAAGGGGGGTAAGTGGTTATTGGCGTCACCAATTGTCTTCTCCTGGCATCCACCCTGCCTCTTGGAATGCTGTTTGTGGTGGCTGCTGTTGTGAGTGCTGGGGATGAAACTGCTGAGCGGCAGATGAACAATATTGTTTGTAACTTCCTCTGTAGGAGGGAAGTCCTCTTCCCCTGGCTCCTCGAATGGCATATCCAAGATATTGTTCTAAACCTCCAATCTAAAGGAAGTAGCTTTGACCAAGCCCTGACTCCTTAACATAGCAGCTTCTGCAAGTTGTCTGAATGCAGTAGTGGCAATGTCCATGGCACAGTCTATCACCTCCGATGATGTGCACTATCCTTCCTATAGGCCTTTTTTGTCCTCTGGTTTGATGTCATTTGGGAGCTGGTCCAGATATGGAGCAATATCGGACCACATTTAGTGATCATTTCATGTGCGAACCACCAGGGAATTTGCCGCCCTTACCGTAAACGCTCATATGGATGAAAAGCGCTTACCGAGATTATCAAGGCACCTACCCTCCTTGTCTGGAGGCACTGAATTAGGTGCTGAGGAATTACTAGATATGCACTGGGTTGCCTGTCTGATAACTGAATGAGGCCTTGGCTGACCAATGAGAGATGCCGGTGCATCCTCTCTAGCCTTGTGTATTTTTATCCAAGCACTATAAAACTGCAGTGACCATGGCCGGATTCTTCATTACTTTCAAGCCCTGCTCCCATATGTAGCTCACAGTGGGCATAGCCCTTACACTCTTCTGAAAAGGCTCCTTGAAATCATACAGCTAGCAGTCCATCTGCGTACTGGGAATGGGCAGATCGAACGTTTCTGCTGATCTTCAAAGCAAGTTATGAAATCCCCCAATGCCTTCAGGTGAAATCACACGCTTCGAAGAAACCACATATTCAAGAGGAGATTTTGAAGGACAGCGCCCTCTGTAAGATCCATGTGTGGGCTTTTTTTTGGCTACTCCAGTGAAGAGTGAGAATGAGATGCTCTCTCCCTTTTTTTGCGACCTTCTTGGGGAGGATGAGTTTGTGTAGAAAATGTAGGACATACCTTACATTCTTTGGCCTTATGCTCTGGATAAAAGCAATATATTCATTCCTGATAAGAAACATACAAATGGAGCCTTTTTCTTACCGTAGGTAGAATAAGCCCCAAAAAGACTCTTCTTTTCTTTATCTGACATGATAAAGCCAAAATTGAGTTCAAGAAATACAGACTGACTGTTATTAATGATACATCTGCATATATCTTCTGAGGGGGAAAAGGTTTGGAGTTCCTTGGAGTAGAGTATGACTGGTATAACTGAGCAGAGTGCAGTGGAGGCTCCCTAGCACGATATGCAGAAGAAAATCTGAGGGACTGGAGTTTCTCACAGGAGTGTTCTACAGGGCAGGGCTTGTTAATTGCTTCAAACCTAAGTTTGGTCTCTTAAAAAAAAAAATTACTAGGATATGTTAAAAAACTGAAAGGCTTAGGGCCTTTTTAGTGTATGTTTAACATTGCATTGCTATTATATGTACTGTGGGATGCCCATCTTGACAACGGGGAATGATTGAAGCATGTGAATCTATGAAAGTTCCATTACCTCCTCATTAGTCTTCCTCGCCACATGACTAACATAGTGAGCTTCAGCTCCACACCAGAACCCTCCAAAGCAAAAAAATGTCAGCCTCCCATCCCTTCCCAATATGGCCTGTTTTTCGGTTCTGTGCTGCAGATTCTCCAGAGCGTCTTTCAGGTAAGTGGTTCCTGCTGTAGCAGGGACTTGGGTCCATGGTTGGTGGTCCTACTCTAGCGGACTCTTGGGATCTAGGAGCCCTCCCCCTTCCTTCCCCCGGGTTCCTGTCTGGACCGGTTAGGCTCTGCCTTAGCAAGCCATGGGTTTACAGGGGGCGGCCAGGGTGGTCTGGGACTCTGCCTTGCAGCCCCTTCTGACCCCCGTCTGGGTAGGCTCTGGGGTTGTGTTAATTGTTTATGCCCAGGTCTCCCTTCGATGCTCCTTAGTTCTGGGGTTTGCTTTCATTCAAGCTTTTCCCAGGGACTGGCGGGCTCAGATCCAGCACTCTGGGACCCGATTTTGGGTTTTGTGTGCGCTGGTTTTTGGCTTTCCTCTGTTCTTCGGTCTCCTGTTGGTGCCCCTTGTCTACGGGGTTCGCCTTGGGTTTCTGGTGGTGTGGCCGGCTTTCCCAACTCACCAGTGCCTCCCTGTAGTAACGTCTTGGCAGGAGCTGGGATTTTAGCCCAAGTTTTTGAGAGCCTCGGTCGAGCCCCCATTGGTCTTCTTGCATAGGGCCTCGCGGGCCCCCGCTCTCTGTCTGTGTTTTCTGTGCCGGCTGCGGGGCTTCTTGTCTTTTTGTTTCCAAGCTCCTCAAAGCTCTTGAGACCTACCTGCTTGTGACTGGGGCGGATTCGGTCCCCGCACAGGCTGCTGCCTCAAGTTTCAGTCTAGGGCTTTCCGCTCTTCGGCCTCCGTGGGCGGTCTTGTCGGCTGTCCACTTTTTACTGTTGGCCGGTTGGGTGCCCTTGGTGGACGGGTCACTTCGGTGTAGTTTCCTGCGGCCTCCGTTGTCTGTTTTACCTTGCGCCTGCCTGGGCTCTATTTTTTCTGTCACACTCCCTTCTGGGGGTCGTTTGGGCAACTGTGGTCCGTGACCCGCCTGTCTCTCCTTGCTGGTGGGGTTTGGGTGTCCTTTGTTTTGTTATTCGGGTGGGGGCTGGTTTCCTTCTATGCCTCCGTCCGTTCTTGCGACTCCTGCCGGTCTGGGTTGTTTCCGTCTGGTTCCTCTGCTTTGGCCCTTGGGTGCCACCTGGCCTGGGGGGTTTTGTTTCCTTCTGCCCCTCCGGTCCTTGGATTGGAGGTGGTTCGACTCTCTCACTTTGGTGGTCCACCGTGCGGTATGGATAGGCTTCGGTCGGACTGTGTCTCTTGCTGCTGTGGTTTTTTTTGTTTGGTCACTGTGGTGGGGATGCCCTCTGTTTCTTCTGTTCCTCTGTTTGGGTTTTTGCTCCCCTCTCTCTTTTGGCTGTCCATTGGGTAGCCCTCGTGTGTTTGGACCGACTTGCTGCTCTCTGTTCTGGGGCCTCTTAGCTGTTCCTTTTGGCTCTGTGTCACCGGTTCTGTGCCTTTTCTGTCCACCTTAGACCTTTGGTTGGGCGGGTTTCCTGGTGACACTTCGTGTCTCGGGGGTCCGGGTTTTCGGCCCTCCCGGTGTCTTTCTGTACCGGGTTGGTTCTTCCTGCTCGTGTGAAGAAAATAGAAACCTTGTCAGGGGTCTCACTGATACTTGGTCCTTTTAAACCAACAAAGAAGAAATTGGCACAGAAGCTGATATATAAAAAGAATACATTTATTCACCTCAGTTGAGGGAGACTACGTCACACAGAAGTTTTAGCAACTCAATTAGGCAGTCTTAGGAGTACAGAAAACAGGGGCTTTATATATGCTTAGGATTACATAGTCAGCATAAGACCAAGGGGCAGTCCTGACTCATGTAAACATGCAAAATGCCTAATATGGGCATGCAAGATCTGCTTGCTCAACAAAGTGGTAGAAGAGTTGCTTATCCATACAGCAGCAAAAATAGCCTGACAGTTCCATACTGGGAGCAGGTGCATTCTACTAGCTAGGCCCTTCTGAGCATGTGCAGGGCATTGAAGAGGGAAACAGCACATGGCTTCCTTAAAATTGCTGCCAAAATACAAAATGGCTTTCAGTTCATGCTAACAAATCCCTGTAATCTTTAACAGATGGTCCTTTTAGCATGAGCTAAAGACATTCCTATGATCCAGTAGTAACATAGAAAATATTTGCACATGAATTTTCATAAATTTATCAATCTCCTAATTTATTGCTAGGTGGGCATTTTCCATTCTAAACATTTCATTCAGCGGATATATATATAAGGTATAAGCAGGAATACAAAGGGAACAAAGCATCGGATCATAATTAACATACAGATAGCAGGAGAGAGTAATGACTATTATCACAAACAGAATTATCATTTTTCTAGACCTAAGCCAATCCTAAAACCGTCTAGTAAACATTTTCAGGGCTCTTTTGCATTTAAGTGCCCATTCATTTAAATTTCAGAATAGCCAACAGCACATATCTAATAAAAACATTTTTAGTAGATTTTTACATTTTTATGAGGGCTAGATCATTAATCATATTTGGGACCAGGAGGACCACACAGGGCCATAAGAATTAGGACAAAGAGGTACAAAGGGCTACTCCTCAAAAATGGGACGACTAAAGGGGTACATTATTGACAAAAAGAAGAAGTCCTTGGAGAAATTGAAGCCGCTGTACAACCAACCAGAGGGGAGTCCTCTCCCTGTATCCTCACAGGCAGGCTCTTGTTGTTTCCACGATGGAGCTGCACAACTCGCAACTCAAGAATCACAGCCCAGTTTCAAGGAAAAAGTCTCTCCTTTCAGGATAGGGCAGTCACCCACCAGGGCAAATGCTCTTAGTGATCCTGTCCAGTGTCTCAGGCAGTGCACCAGTTTTCTTCACTTTAATCTAACAGGCACCAGAGACACAGCACCTATATCCTAAACTCAAGTCCTTCCCTAACTCCTGCACTGCTCATTCGTTGGGGCCACACATTGCATTTAGTGTGCTCACGTATCTCTTGACCAACAAACAAACGTGCAAACTTGCATTCACTTTGGGATCAGGATTCTGAAGCCTGATACTAGGATCTCTGAAGCAACCCTTTTTTCAAAAGGGGTCACCTCAAGCAAAGCTTCCTTGCCGTTCTGGTCGGTCTGTCACTCTCAGCTGGGCATCAAAAACCTGATCCATAATTTCTCCTTTCTGATTTGTGACCCCGTCTTTCGCCCAAGACAGTGGGAGGGGTACACACTACATCACAGGGCTTCCGCCTTCACTGAGGTCCTAGTTGCCAGCAATGCCTGTGCTGGTTACCTTCACTTTGGCTTCAAGCTGGACTAGTGCTGACGCTGACTCCCATAGCTGAATCTGATGTCCGGGCCCCTCTGGCAATGGTTGTTAGGCAGCAAATATCTATTGGTGGACAGAACAAAAGGTCTTCAGACAAGGCACAGAAGCAGTCTATCAACAGAGAAGATAGTCTCAGAATACTTCCTAGTCTTGGGACGCCCCATATATTAGCAAGGCACCCAATAACCACTTCATTCATCTATGTGAGTAAAAAAAAAAACACCTACAATGTACGCTTAGGACCATGCTCTCATGATATAGGAGCAACAGGAAAATCTAAAACTGCTAATTTAACAGGGTTTCTTATCTATAAAACAACATTTTCTTCACAATGGGGCTAAGGATCACATGGGCATTCTGCTTTTCATGATCCAAACTATGCAACATCAGCTCTAATAAGGACTGTCAGTTTATTTACACGGACTAGCAAATACAAGCTAGCAATGCCCTTGCAAAACTATGTAGCATGAGAATAACATACAATAATGGTGTTATCACCTAAGACTTTTTAGAACAAAAACTACCCACATCTAGTTCCCCTTAAATATCAAAATAAGGGAACAACAATCTAGACTACTGATCCTGTCATAATTTCATCAAACAGGATGGGCATTAACATAACATATATATTTATTCATTTTATTAATGCTAATAATGTTTAAACAGTATTACTGAATAGCCAATTAAATGTCTCATTGCTATTTCACAGACAGCTTAGACAGGCTAAAAACAAATTGAGAAAAAGAGAGAGCAACATACATTTTACCTAGCCTTAATTTGTAGAGGAGCCAACCTCCTTCCCCCATTTTGACAGTAGGAAACCTGAAACAGGTTTCACTTCTGTCAACACTATCAACCCCTATTTGTAGCAACTGGGCATAAACAAAGTTTCAGGAGGTACATAGCACTTTTGACAGGGCTAAAAAACATGAATACCCAAACCCCAATCCTTTTAGTAAGTATACTAGTTGTAATATAAGGGCAAATGAAGTCAAACTAAATCCCATTGGCTCAGCCCTAGTAAGCGCCACACTAAAAGCATTAGTGCTGTATATATGGCCAAGCTCACATATACAATTGTATTGTGGCATATTCATATGAGTGCATAAAAACTTGCTTTTGCCAACACAAAATAGGCACAACTCCTCCTTCTTTCCCTGCGCTGCCATCTTGACTTTCTAAAAGTTTCAGATGTCAAAATGTCAAAGCAGACCTTGCTCTGGGAGTTTTGCTAGGCATCTAAATATAGAACTTACTTTTAACCCCTCCCAGCTGTCCTATTCTGTATGCAAGGGTTTCCATGTGGCTTGCCCAATTCAAAGGCACCCTAGAGACAGAAAGCTGGAAAGTACTTATCCCCCTGTTTGTCAGTTTAGAGTTAAAAGAATAACTTCTGCTGGTTTTATACATATTTTCAATTAAAAGCAGTGTGCAGTATACTTGTCTAACAATACAGAAGTCAACTGTTTGTATTATACCTAAATGTATGCATTTACTGAAGCCTAAGTCAGTTTAAAAGCTGCTCTGAATGCAGAATTTGTTTTTAAATTAGTGAATTTTGCCCAATTTCGACTTTGATATTTGGGGCACTTAAAAATGAATATCCTATATTTTGTTTGCATAATAGTCATCTTCAGAATGTTCTCTACACATTCCAGAGATTGGGCATCAGAAATATATAATTTATACCCTTATAAAAATGAGTTTTTTTACGCCTGATATTTCATATGCAAATTTCCTCATTATGCGGTACAACACAACTTAAATTAAATGTTAATGCTAGGAGTCACAGTATGAGTATTGAGCTTTATAAATATTAAAAAACATATTTAAAAACACTTATTTTTAATAACAAAACTTCTCCATAATAATACATTTTTTAAAATAAAACCAATCATTTTGATAATTCGACATAGAAAAAGCAAGCTTCATTCCTTGCCTTTCATATTTAGACGCATTAATTCATAAACCTAAGCACAGAAGCCTAACTTGAAACCTGAAAAATTTTGCGCCACTTTTTAAAAAGAACAATCTTTATTGAACATCAGAACCACAAATGTGCTTATGTAAAAAGGCTTTAAGAAAGGAAATCCTTACTTTAATTTTTTTCCTGTTATCCAAAATAATTAACCTGAATTTCTTAACTTTTTAAAACAGCAGTCTGAAATGCAGGATTTTACACCGTGTTTCCACTTAGCTGAGTCAACAGCCCTGTCTCTCCGTGGCCTACAATCAAAACAACAGCTGTTTCTCAGGGGCAGTAAAAACACAGCTGTTGGAAAGCTTTATTTTAGTGTTGAAATGTAAGCATGGTGACAGTCTATTTAAAACTGAGGCATTTCAATGCATGTTCTATAATATGTGTTTAGTTCAGCAACAACCAATTTACTCAGATGATGTGTTTGCCTGTTTATATCTAACACAATGTATCTAAGAAAAATTTTGTAACATTTTATAATTGTTTGTTTATTGCACAACACACAATTTCATTTTTGAGGCCTATTTTATTCCTATTCAATGTGAATTCTAATTTTATCTTTGAAGTATTGGCAGTTTTTACATGTGCATAATTGCTTAATCTATCAATTTAATAGTAACATGCAGTTATTTAGCATATCATATGGTTCATTTCTGGATTTTTATTTAATTTTTATTTAATATTAATTAGATGACATTTTGCATAACAGACTGATGACAACAAGAAAACACAAACAAACACATTGAGCTCATTCCAGACATATACAGAAGGGGTCATACACTCAGAACACATAATACAGCGCACTTAAGGCTAGCCATTATTTCACAAAGACCGCAATCGCTATTTACTCACAGAAGTACCACAAATGTGAAACCACAAACCACATAGACATTTAAACACACATTTAACCCACAGATCAACACTTAAGACACAAACAAAGGACAGCCCACAGACTGTACTTAAACCAAACCATTTGTAAATATTAGTTGTAAGTCATATTTACAAGAAGAGCTTCTCAATAGTATTCCAAAAGACTGCAGAAAACAGCCCTGCAGACAGTTTAATTTTCAAGTAGCCAAAATACACTCAATTCACTAGCTTTGGCTGGCAGAACACTGTTGGGTTCTGCTCATGACGTATAACCAGAACTCCTATGTAGAGGAGTTCTGGAATGTGGATGTTGACAGTTGGAGCTTACAGAGAGAGGTTACATCCCTGACCTCTCCGTACTACTCCGGGCTACAACTTCCCCTCAGGGAAGGAGTGGGAGTGTTTTCAAAAAAGCACGTGAATGTATATGCCTCAAAGGTGTCAATGCGGGTCAGAGTGCAAAGTAAAGGAAATAGTGTGTGAATTTAAAACTATCTCTGTAGAGACAACCAATCTTTATTATGACGTCCTACTGCAACGTGAGACAGGGTTATAGATATCTGTTTGGTCAACATGTTATTGCCCTAGATGACAACTATGTGTTCGGGGCATTCGTCAGGACCAGTTGTTTAGTCACTCTGCATAAAAAGTGTTTATAAACCAAACAATCGGGATAAGCTTTCCAAACCAACCATACGCAATAGTCGTAATTGATTTCGGAAGGTCATAAGATTCTGAAACAGAATCAAAAGAAAAAGAAACAATCAAGGTGACATCAATGTGCACCACCACCATTTTTCACACAAGGTGCTCCACACCACTCTTATATAAAGGTTTGAAGGTAATCTTACCTCCTGGAACTGTTTATGAGCCGACTCTACCAGCTCCAGAGTCTCATCACGAGCAGACCCTCTATTGAGGAAAACAACAAACTCTTATGAAATGGCAACATCCAAAGGACCATATACAGGCATAAGTAAACAAATCATTCATCCCTGTAGTGCCTGGGAAATGCACCTCCTCATTCTGTTTCACTTACTTAAATAGGGGGTAGCTTCAGAACAAGGTATCAAAACATTTATTATGATCACACTTGTCCCAAATATTTATCCCACTATGGCAAGAGATCTAATATTAAAATACAAAGGTAAAATACTGGCCTCATAACAGTCTTCCAAACCTAAAAGCATCTCATGAGTTATCCAGCATACGTGTTGGAAAAACAAAACTTTTTGTGTAAGTAAATATGATTTTCGTTTATGCAACCTAAGAAACATCTCCTTTAACCAGTTTCTTGCAGGAGTGCGGGTGTATATGTATGCAGTAAATCGCCGCTTGACAAAACAGCTTCTTAGCCTGACTTTGATATCACCACGTAGACTCGCGGAAACGGGATCCCAACAGATCAAGGTAACAGATACAGAGAGGGCAAAAGAAACAAAACCATAGCTGGAGAAGTCTCACCTGTGTGGTGCTGTCTTGTGGCATGGTATGACTCTGAAGGGGAGTAACAGCTGAGACTCCAAAGGAGCCCTATATCTAGGACAAAACTGTGTAGATGTTTGTGTGCCTTGCTACAATGCGCAGTACGTGCTAGCGTCTAAACGCATCATAGCATCTATGCGTCATCAAGAAGACATGTTTCTGTTCGGCAAAACTGGAGGTTTGTCATGGTTACCACTATAGTTTTTAGTAACCCGATTCAATACCGCACAAATGCTCTTTGTGCCCACAAGAAAAACTGGATAGCTAACTGCGCTGGAGTAAACCTGGGGATTAATGGAATGGGGGAAAAGCATACGCATAGATCACCCCGAACCGTCTCATTGAAAGGGCATTCCCCCTTGACCCCAGTTGAGGGAACCTGCTGGCATAATATTGGTATTTCTTGTTCTCCTGGAATGCAAACAGATCCAGTGCAGGTTTGCCCCATGTCCAAAAGATTTTGTTCACCTGAGTTTGTTCTAACTCCCACTTGTGGCATCCGGATTGAGACCTGCTTAGTGTATCTGCCAGGGAAATATGCAGACCCCTGACATGCTCGGCCTTCAAGGATATGCCGTGGAACGTTGTCCATTCCCACAACTCCTGCGCTTCTTGTAAAAGCGTAACAGACCTTGTTCATCCTTGTTTATTTATGTAGTAGATGCTGGTCGTATTGTCGGTGTGGACCAGCACTGCAGAATCTGCTATCCTTGGAAGGAAAGCCTGAAGAGACAAAAATATGGTTCAGAGTTCCAAACTGTTGATGTGGTTTGTATCTGAGACCACTTTCCTTGGATCTGCAAATCTGGCAGATGACTTCCCCATCCTTCCATGGATGCGTCTGTTGTCAAGACGAAGTCTGGGATGTTTGGCAGAAAGGTGAGACCTTGGGCAAGATTTTCTGTTTGGGACCACCAACGTAGTGCGTCCACCATTTGTGGAGTTATTCTGATAACATCCTCGAAAGAACCCAATGCTTGTTGCCATTGATTCTGTAATTTCTCTTGAAAAGGTCTCATCCTGAGCCATGCCAAAGGGACTAGGTTGATTGCAAAAGAACACATCCCTAGGAGTGATTTGAATGTTCGGACAGAAACTGACTTTCTTTTTGCAATGGTTGTTGCTAATTTGTGAAGGCGCACTTGACGGTCTTGAGACAAGAATGCTTTTCACTGGACGGTGTCCAGGGACGCCCCTAAGAACTAAATTACCTAAGTTGAAAGCAAATTTGATTTGCCCTTGTTCAAAGTGAGTCCCAGGGTTTTAAACAGATGGAGACAAGTTGGTGAAGCACAATTGGCTTCCTGTTCTGATGGAGCTTTGAGCAGCCAGTAATCGAGGTATGGAAAAACTTGGATCCCTCTGGATAGTAAAGTTGCCACTGGTGCTAAACACTAAGCGCTAAGCTCTGAAAATTTGTGGCACTGATTTTAGGCCAAACTGGAGCACCTTGCATTAATAGTGGGAGCCAGCCACTGTAAATCGTAGATATTTTTGATATTTTCGATGGATAGGGATATGAAAGTACGAGTCTTCCATGTCCAGAGAAGTCATGAAATCCCCTTTGTTTAAGCATCCCAGAATATCGGAAAGCATCACCATCCAGAATGTTTTTTTCTTGAGAAACTTGTTGAGTTTGCGGAGATCCAGAATCGGTCGCAATGCTCCTGGCTTCTTTCTGATTAGGAAGAAACGAGAATAGAAACCTGTTCCTTTCTGTGTGGATGGTACTTCTTCTATCGCTTCCTTGAGGAGCATGATCAAGACTTCTTTGCGCAATAAGTGTAGACGAGGGGGAGGGAGACCCTTGGGCTGCGTAGTAGGTGGTTTCTGGACAAATTCCAATGTGTGACCTTTGGTGACTAGGTCCAGCACCAAGCGGTCTGAAGTGATCTTGTGCCACCACTGTGCATATGCAGAAATGTTTGTACCCAGGGGTAGGGAAGAAATGTGGATTGGCACCCTGCGAAGCTCATTGCTTTCAGGCAGCATCACAGCCTTGTTGCTGTGTTCGCTTACGGCCGCCCTCGCGAGAGAAACCAGTCGTCGATGATTGACGGTATGATGACTGATTGTAATTTTGATTATATTGAGGCTGGTATTGACGATACTGTTGATTCGATTGATAGCCGCTCTGGTATGTAGTGAAACTTTGCCCTCTGGCTCCTCTGAAAGGTACATGCCTATATTGCAGAGCGCCCAGAGACTTTGCAGTGTCCGTGTTATTCTTTATTGCCAAAAGAGCGTCATCAATATGTTTCCCGAAAAAAGTGAATCCCCATCGTACGCCATGTCCAGGATCTTAGTCTGAATCTCAGGTCTGAAGGTAGTAGCTTTAAGCCACCCCTGGAGTTGAAAAACTGCTGCTCCAGCCAACTACCGAAAGCTCCTGTTGGCGATGTTTAACGCACAATCTATCGTTTCGGAGGCTGCTCGTTTACCTTCTAATAAGACCTTCCGGCCTCCTGTCTTTGTTCCTCCGGGATGACATCTATCAATCCTGCCATATCTGACCACAATTGATGGTCATAACGTCCAATGATTGCCAAAGCATTAGCAGCTCTAATCACAAACACAGAAGAGAATTTCTTCCCCATAATGTCCATACGATGTCCCTCTCTGTCTGGAGGAGTGGTAATAGGTGTTGCGGAGTTTTTCGAACGCTATTGTGCGGCCTGAGATATGACTGAATCTGGCCTCGGGTGACCTACAAGGCAAGATGGACTGTCCTCTGGAGCGCAGTTTTTGTCTGCACGAGGTAGCACTACCGGTATGGATGCTGGCGTCTTCATGATGTTTACGCCCTCCAGCCAGATGTAATCAAGTATTGGATTGGAGCGTATGACTTTTCTAGTGTCCTCCTTAAAATCATGTAAAAACAGTCTGTTTGCTTGACCGTAATAGGTAGTTGGAACCTAGTTGCTTCTCTCTGCATCAAATTATGAAATCCTCCGATTTCTTCAGGAGGAGAATCAGAAGGTAAATGAGGAGGCAGAAATTGTGTCTGGATTATGTAATCAACCCATGGATGCGGAGCATTGGTCAGCCAGGAGTGCCAGGGGAGCCGTATATAGATTGAACAAAGTTGGGCTCAGAACTGAACCCAGTGGCACTCCGATATTCATCGAAGGAATAGGGGCGGTGAAAAGGGGGACCATATGGTTTGCTGGCGGCTTTCGAGAAAGGAGACAAACCACTGCCCCCGATACCACAGTCCTAAACCTGTGCAGAATGCGATTGTGGGGCATGGTATCAAAACCCGCCGAACGGTCCAGCAATATCAATACCACTTTCCCACCGCTATTCAGAGTGGCTTTAATAGTGTCAGAGACTTCCAGTAACGCTGTCTCTGTACTATAATTAGATTTGAATCCTGATTGGCTGGGGTATAGATAGAGGGTGGTCTCAATAAAATCAGTGAATACCATGTTCATCTCCTTCTCCAAGGCCATGGAGAAGTCTTGTCTTGTATAAACTTTATTTTGATCAGTGTGATCATAAAAGCATTTTAACCAAAATTCATAATCTCATTTAGATTAAAACTAATAAAAGAAAAAAGGTGTGTATACATCAAATTACATTATAGCTAATACATGGTGTTACCTATATAGATCTAATTTACAGTCTATTCTATGATTTAATTTGAAATTATCCATATATGTATTACTTAGGTTCAATTCACACTAACAAAAAAAATATATATTTTTTTGCACTTAGAATGAAACTCTGGTCAACTCATAAATGATAATACATATATTCATATGAAGTGCTTGTGTCTGTCAAGAAGAGCTTAGTTAGCAGCATACCAGGTTACATTAAAGTGCTTGTGTGTAATGTAATGGAAAGTTTGCAAAACCTTACTCATAGTTAAAAATCCATATTTTAAGAAAATTATTTCAATTAAGTAGGAAAAAACGTTATTAAAGATCAGTAAGCAACGGTCCTACTTCGGAATGATCCTATTCAGCAAGGATATGTACCTTAAGTATATACATTGTTGAAATACTGCTAAAACGGACGTACAATTGATTTAAAATTCCATCAATTAAAAGCAAAACAGGTTAAACGCAAATTTAGACACCATCATTGGGGGATGTTTTTACAAAGACTCTTCGGGTGCACCACATAGAAAATAAAAAGCCTGCCACCGAGTAAACTATAGGGAGGCTAGTATCATATTTCAGTAACTGTTAGACCTGGCACCATTGGCGTGGGTCTCCCGGCCATTTTTGCTGTTGCCTCATGTGTTTTTGCTGGTGTTAGATGCTTTGGGCACTGTGCCACTGCTGTCCATTGCCACAGTGCGAGTGCTCCTTACTGTAAATTGATGTATTGATTAGTGGTTCCATGATAGGATGTTTGGTTTACTTGTCAGACCCTAGAACAGTGCACGGAGTGTGCCCAGGGCGTACAATTCCTAATGCTGCTAGTGGGCTTGCAGCACTGGTTGTGCCACCTACAGAAGCGGCCTTGTAAAACGTGTCTAAGGTCTGCCATTGCAGAGCCTGCGTGCAGTCTGATACTGTCATGCTGAATGGGCAAGTGCACCCTCTTGCCAGTCCCTAAACCTTCCCTTTTCTTCATATTAGTCACCCTATGGTAGGCCCAAGGGCAGGGTGCATTGTAAGTATAAGGTAGGACACGCCCCGATGTGTGTGGCATGTCCTAGTAGTGAATTACAGCCATTTTCATTTTTCACTATTGCAAGGCTACCTGTTCTACATAGGCCAGAATGGGCTGCTAGATTATTACATTTTTATAATCCTAGCAGACTCAGAGAACATGGTAGAAATTCGAGTTCAGTATGCCTGAACTCAGATTAATAAAATACATCTTTTAGTGAGATTCATTTTAATATTCTGTGTTTGCAAATACCACTTTTTGAAAGTAGGTATTTGCTTGCCTAAACATTTGAGCTTGCCTCTGCGAGGTTGTATATTCCTTTGTCTGGTTTTGTGAGTGACAGGGCTGGGGGATTCCAAGAGACAGGCTGGGGCAGCCCGGTGGTAAATAGGGAGATCCGCATCTAGATGGGAGGGAGGAGTTGCGCCTGGGACCTGAATAGGGCTGGGCCTTCCCTCTACCATGCTGGCTCCACCTCCTGGGGTGCTTCTGATGACTCTGCCCTGCACACTGAAAGAAGAAAAGCAAGACTGTCAACAAAGTGCTCCAGGACTGTACTTGCCTTCTACAATGCTGGCTCCACCTCCTGTGAGGTGTCTGATGTGCCTGCCCTGCACTGTGAAAGGAAAGGAGAAGTCTGGTAAACAAAGTGCTTCAGAACTGGTTTTGACTGGGCACAGGCCCCTTTCCCCTCAGAGAACAAAGGATTTTGGAATATAAGTATTGGGACCCTGATCCCAAGAAATTAAATCACTTCTGGACTAACAAGACAAAACCTCTGCTGAGGAGAAGGAACCTGAAGAAACTGAGGAGAGACTATCCCCAAGCTGAAGTGCTGCTTGGGGGATTGGCCTGCAGTGGTTGCCTGACTGCCAAAGAGAGGAGAAAGAACTTTGTGGACTTTTCCTTCAACTTGTGCAAAAGATCTCCAAGGGCTTGGAAGAGAGCTTGCCCCCTGACCGAAGTCCCAGGACCAGTGGACTTCACCAGCCTTTGTGAATTGCTGCTGGAAACGCTGTTTCAGTGGCTACAGAGGTAGGAAGCTGTGACCGACTCTCACGACCGGCCCGGTGTCCTGTAGGCACCGCATCAAGCAACGTCTGCCTCGAACAACCCAAGCTCTGCGCTCACCGATTCCGTCCTGACGCCGACACCGAGCCATAGCCTGCACCGCAACTTGTGGACATCCCGACGTGCAACGCCTCGCTACACCAACTCGTACCTGGTCTGACCGAAGGGGTCCCTGCTGCTGACTCTGAGTCCTGTGACCACACAGGAGTTGGGCACCGCCTCATACGCTTCGCGAAGCCTCGCTCGACTCACACCTCTGTCTGGACTGATCGACGCCAGCTGCCGAACTCCTGCTCGTTTGCTGCACCGCAAGCTGCAAGCACCGCATTGAAGCACCGTCTCACCCTGCAACGCAAGCCTTGGAACCACCGACTCTGTCAACGGGCCTCTGCCTGAACCGCATCGAGGGACACCGCGTCATGTAACACTCCCTTTCTGCACCGCGATGAACACCGGTACCGGCTCGCACAATCGTGCCGGCTGCCTCAAGTAAAAGGTACTGTGACTGAGTCCGCTGGATTTGTTAGACTCTGTGTTATTTTCAACAACACTGTACCTGGATAGGGCTACCGACTCGCACAGAACCTTGAATTAAGCCTTTTAACCAGAACTCTTGAAATCTAATAGTATTGTGAATTCTTTTTGTCATTTATTGGTCTTGTGGTAACTCTATATAAAATATACCTATTTTTGATATAAAACCTTGTGTGGTGTCCATTTGTAGGTTGTCATTGGGCTACTGTATGTGGTCACAAATGCTTAACTTACAACGCCTCTGAAATAAAGCCTTGCTGCTCATGCCAAGCTACCAAGGGGGTGAGCAGGGGTTATTTTAGGAGTGTAACCCCCCTTACTCTGACTAGAGGAGAGGGTCCCTATTTGTCACAATTACCTACCTGTGCCAACTAGAGACCCCCAATTCTAACATTGGTAGTCAGCGGAAGTGATTCTGAATTTGCATTTGTGACTCATGTACAGTGATTGGTGAACACTACTTAGTGAGTGCAGACCATAACGCAACCATGTACTTCTGATACTTGTTTTTTCCAGGTAGCCATGTCTTCCCACCAGGTCCCTGAGAGAGATTGGGGAGCGGGGTTGTGGTGAAGGTTCTTTAGTGAGGGCCGGGACACACTGTTGGACTTGCCTTCTGAAGTCCATAACTCCTATAGTCACATGAAAGAGGCCCTCATGACTAGGTATGGTTTGACCCCTGAACTCTATAGGCAGAGGTTCAGGAAGTGCAAGAAGATAGAAAACTGTACCTGGGTAGAATATGTCACTTTCTTTTGCAGAGCATTGGATGGTTGGGTGAAGGGCAGCAAAGTTAATGATTCTCTTGGATTTGATTGCATGGGAGCACTTGTCTGATAATTGTTTTCCAGAGCTGTGCGGGCACCTGATTGATAGCAAGCTGACTAACCCTAGGAAGCTTGCTGAGGAGGCGGACCGCTGGGTCAGTACCAGAGTCCACAAGGTTCACTTGGGAGACTCTGCCAAAGGTGGGCAGGGTCCCCGGCTGAAGAGTGGGGGAGACAGGGGTAAACCGAGGGAGTTCCGCAGAGGGCCACAAGGTAATTCCCAAGGGAACCAAGGGAAAGGTTCCCAGTCTCCCCCTGAGAGAAAGCCAGTGGTCCCGACAGGTAATCCTGTTCCACAGGGACCCCTGAGATGTTACAAATGTGGGGACCTGGGTCATAGGACAAATGATACCAGGTGCCGCCTGTTTGGTAAACCAGCACCCACTGGTGCTCCGCCCCGGCAGATGGCTAGTGTAGCCTTTGGGGAGGAGGTGGAAGGCCAAGGTGGGTGGGGTCCTGCAGAAATGTCCCTTGTCTCTTTAGGAGACTGTGAGGTAGTCCCAGAAACTCATCTGCCCAAGAACACTAAGAAATATGGGAGTGGGTGCCCATCAATGGCCAAAAGGTGGAGGCTCTTAGAGACACAGGAGCCAGTGTGACAGCTGTCAGGGGTCCCCTGGTGTCTCAAGAGCAGGTTGTCCCACATGCATCCTGCTGAGTTGTTAACGCTGACAACACAGAGAGCCATGGTCCCATGGCTCAGCTTCCCTTTGAGTGAGAGGGGGTGTCTGGTACTCTTCAGGTAGCTATAAGGCCCTTCATGCATGTTGACTGTTTGTTGAGGAACGATTTGGAGAGCTCACCTTGGGAGAAGGTGGAGAAGAGTACTCACCTGAGGATGGTAGGTCTGCCTGACTGGGGGTGCGTGACCACCCAGTCAATGGCAGCCAGTAGGGGTGCTCAAGAGGACCTGGAGCCTGAGAGGGAGAACCAGGAACCTGCCTTAGAGAGAAGAGGCAGGGGGTGCGGGAAACCGGCCCCGAAGTTCCCCCGGCCCAGGAGGAGGTAGACCCTGAGGGAGATGCCCTGGAGCCTACCGGGGAACAAATAGCTGAACTGCGGACCTGCCTGAGCTGACCCATTGGCAGCAAGAAGGAGGCCCCTCCAGGGAGGAATTCTGTCGGGAGCAGAGGGAATGCCCTTCTCTTGAGGGCTTGCGGCAGCAGGCTGCAAGCCAGGCAGCAGGTGATCAGTCTGGGTCACATTGGATCTACTGGGAGAATGGTCTCCTGTATAGAGAGCCTAAGGTTGCTGAGCCTGGGTCAGCCCCTGTGCTGGTGGTACCCCAGAACTTCAGAGCCTTCCTACTGGGGCTGGCTCATGATGTGCCATTGGCATGACATGTGGGGCAGGACAAGCCCTTTGAGAGGCTTGTCACCCACTTTCAATGGCCCCAAATGCGCAAGAGTTCAGACACTCATTGCAGGACCTGTCAGACTTGCCAGGCAAGTGGAAAGAGTGGGAGGAAGCAGAAGGCTCCTCTCCAGCCATTCCCTGTGGTCAGTACCCCCTTTCAGCGGGTGGGGATTGACATTGTGGGGCCACTGGACCCCAAGACAGCCATGGGCAACAGGTTCATCCTGGTCTTGGTGGACAATGTCACCCGGTATCCGGAAGCCATACCTCTGAGGACAATGACGGCCCCCGTGGTGGGATGAGCACTGACGGGAATTTTCTCACGAGTAGGATTCCCTCGAGAGGTTGTGTCTGATCGGGGCACCAACTTTACTTCCAAGTACACGAAGTCCCTGTGGCAGGAGTGTGGGGTAATTTACAAGTTCACCACTCCTTACCACCCCCAAGGAAATGGGTTGGTTGAAAGGTTCTACGGAAGTCTGAAGGGAGTGATTATGGGTCTTGAGGAACCCATGAGGCGTAAGTGGGACGTCCTCTTACCATGCCTGTTGTTCGCATACCGGGAGGTGCCACAGAAATCTCTAGGGTTCAGTCCCTTTGAGCTTCTCTATGGGCACGCGGTCAGAGGACCTCTGAGTCTGGTCAAGGAAGGCTAGGAACAATCTCCCAGGAAACCTCCCCAGGATGTATATAGCTACATGCTGGCCTTCAGGAACCAGACTAGGCGTTTCAGGCAATTCGCTGAGGCGAATCTGAAAGCCAGCCAGGAGGAGATGAAGCGGTGGTACGACCAGAATACCACTCTGGTAGAGCTTCAACCTGGTCAGAAAGTGCGGGTCATGGTCCCAGTGGAGCCCTGTGCTCTCCAAGATAAGCGGACCGGACCATTTGAGGTTGTGGAGCGCAATAGTCCAGTTACCTACTTGGTGGACTTGCGGTCTCCCAGGAACCCCTTGAGGGTCCTGCATGTCAACCGCCTTAAGCCCTACTTAGAGAGGTCTGAAGTGGGCAAGCTCTTGGCGACAGATGTTGGAATAGAAGAGGAGACTGAGCCTCTTCCTGACCTCCTGGCAGCCACAGAGCAAGATGGGTCAGTGGATGGTGTTAACCTCTCTTCCACCCTGACCCCTGAGCAACAGAATGACTGCCGCCAGTGCTGGGACAGTTTTCTGATCTGTTCTCCCTGGTTCCTAGTATCACAGATTGGTGCGTCCATGATGTGGATACAGGAGACAGCTTACCTGTGAAGCACAAGTCTTACAGCATAACCGACAGGGTAAGGGCTTGCATCAAAGAGGAGGTCTCAAAGATGCTTGCACTAGGGGTGATTGAGTCCTCCAGCAGTCCTTGGGCCAGCCCAGTGGTCTAGGTCCCGAAGGCTGTGGCGCCGGGTGCTACACCCGAACTCCGGTTCTGTGTGGACTACCGAGGGCTCAATTCGGTCACGAAGACCGACGCGCACCCCATCCCGAGAGCTGATGAGCTCATTGATCAGTTAGGGGCTGCCCAGTACCTCGGCACATTTGACTTGACTGCTGGGTATTGGCAGATCGCCTTCACAGTTGGGGCAAAGGAGAGGTCAGCATTCTCCACACCAGATGGGCATTTCCAGTTCTGTGTTATTTGGGATGAAGAATGCCCCTGCCACCTTTCAAAGGTTGGTCAACCAGGTGTTGGTTGGACTGGATGAGTTCAGTGCCGCCTACCTGGACGACATCGCAGTGTTCAGTGTCACTTAGGAGGAACATCTGCGCCACCTCTGGGAAGTTTTGTTGGCACTGCGGAAAGCAGGCCTCACGATCAAGGCGAGTAAGTGCCAGATTGGGCAGGGTTCTGTGGTGTACTTGGGACACCAAGTTGGGAGTGGCCAGGTGGCTCCCCTACAACCAAGATTGAAACCATCCTGGCCTGGGAACCCCCCAAAACCCAGACAGAGGTGAGGGCCTTTTTAGGACTCGAAGGGTACTACAGGAGGTTTGTCAAGGGGCATGGCAACATTGTTGCACCCTTGACAGTGCTGACTTTCAGGAAGCAGCCCAAGAAAGTGATTTGGACTGACACCTGTCAGAAAGCTTTTGAGGCCCAAGCTGAAGTGCTGCTTGGGGGATTGGCCTGCAGTGATTGCCTGCCAAAGAGAGGAGAAAGAACTTTGTGGACTTTTCCTTCAACTTGTGCAAAAGATCTCCAAGGGCTTGGAAGAGAGCTTGCCCCCTGACCGAAGTTCAAGGACCAGTGGACTTCACCAGCCTTTGTGAATTGCTGCTGGAAACGCTGGTTCAGTGGCTACAGAGGCATGGAGCTTTGACCAACTCTCACCAACGCAAGCTCTGCGCTCACTGACTCCGTCCTGATGCCGTCACCGAGCCTTAGCATGCACCGCGACTGGTGGACATTGTGACGTGCAACGCCTCGCTACACCGACTCGTACCGGTCTGACCGTAGAGGTCCCTGCTGCTGATTCCAAGTCCTGTGACCGCACCGGAGTTGGGCACCGCCTCATAAGCTTCGCGACACACCGCCCGACTCGCACCGATGTCTGAACTAATCGACGCCAGCTCCCGAACTCCTGCTTGGTCGCCGCACCGCTAGCTGCAAGCACCGCATTAAAGCACTGTCTCACCCTGCAACGTGAGCCTTGAAACCACCTACTCTGTCAACGGGCCGCTGCCTGCACTGCATCGAGGGACACCGCGTCCTGCAACACTCCCTTTCTGCACCGCGACGAACACCGGTACCGGCTCGCACATCCGTGCCGGCTGCCTCAAGTAAAACGTACTGTGACTGAGTCCGCTGGATTTGTTAGACTCTGTGTTATTTTCAACAACACTGTAGCTGGATAGGGCTACCGACTCGCACAGAACCTTGAATTAAGCCTTTTAACCAGAACTCTTGAATTCTAATGGTATTGTGAATTGTTTTTGTCATTTATTAGTCTTGTGGTAACTCTATATAAAATATACCTATTTTTTATATAAAACCTTGTGTGGTGTCCATTTGTAGGTTGTAATTGGGTTACTGTATGTGGTCACAAATGCTTAACTTACAACGCCTCTGAAATAAAGCCTTGCTGCTCGTGCCAAGCTACCAAGGGGGTGAGCAGGGGTTAATTTAGGAGTGTAATCCCCCTTACTCTGACTAGAGGAGAGGGTCCCTATTTGTCACAAGTACCTACCTGTGCCAACTAGAGACCCCCAATTCTAACAGTAACCTAAGGGCTTCTGCACATTTTGTAGTTCCCAGGTTTCTGCATATCTGAACCAGCCATGATATTCTTGCTTTCCTATAACCCGCACAACAAAGAACACATGGGATTCAGATTATTCTGCACAAATGCATGCCGGGCAACCAAGTATCTGTAGGCCCACCCATTTATTCGTAAAGGCACGCAATGGCAGTACCCCGTGCCTAAACTGTAGATAAAGCTTCCTTGCGGCTGTCGGCTTGATTTCATTAAGTGCCGGCTCTAGTATATATTGGCCTTTTATTTCCATAAATGCTACGGTAAGTTTTCCCATTTGTTGGTTCCCTTGTAGCTGGGACAGTTTTTCCTCCCAAAAATGGCCCTTAAGCTCTTTCATAGGCACTGTGGGACACATCAATTCTGGGTTGTCCCAAAGGTTTCCCAGACCCATAGATGTAAGGGTGTTCCTAATGTATGTGAGCCATGGTAGTGTCCGTGCCCCTGGCAGACTCATCACCTCTCTTAGTTCTCCCCTGAACTCGAGCAATTCTGGAGTGGCCCATAGACGCCTCCAGAATAGAAGGGGTCTCAGAGAGATTTCATCTGCGATTAACCTAACCCCCAAGTCTAATCATAGTGGAATGAGTGGGGTGCTGCGGGGAAGACCAAACAATTGTCTAATAAAATAATTTTCTGTTTGGGTCAGTCTATCGGTGCGTTTGTGAACCCATATTTCAGCTCCATATAGAGCAGCACCTCTGACTTGCTCCCTGTATATCTCTACTGCTGGGCCAACCGGTTTGTGGCTGGACTTTCGAAACACCTTTGATAAACCCCCTGTTGTTTGCACAAATTTCAGACATGTTTTATTAATTTGTGCTCCCCAATCCATTTTTTCAGTAATAGTGATGCCAAGATAATCTCACAAGTTACTTACCTTCGGTAATGATATATCTGTAAGAAACAGTAGTTAGTGTTAGATTCCTTACCTTAGATTCCTTACCTTAGAATATCTCCAGGCATCACACTGGATCCGGAAAGTTTTCGTCAGCAGTACCCTTGCATGTCGGTAGGCGTTGTCTGCGGCTCCATGACCTGTGGCAGCGTCGTGATCGCCGGGATGACGTCGGAGTACTTAGACGCCACCCTTGCGCGCTGACGTCAGTTCTGTACATAGCTTTCCGCGCCAGGAACGCAGGGCCATGATAGAAACCGACATTGGTGCCATGAAACTAGGGCCCTGAAAGGGATGTCCTTAACCCTAGATATCGGTTTGCAGAACGGGGAGGATGGGTGGGGCGGTAAGGAATCTAACACTAACTACTGTTTCTTACCGATATATCGTTACCGATGGTAAGTAACTTGTGCATCTGAAAGAAATGGGTTAGTGTTAGATTCCTTACCTTAGAATAGAATAGATACCCTAGCAATACCAACTCCGGTGGTGGGTCTGCGAACCAAGATCACACCATAAAGTCCTGGAAAACAGAACGGCAGTAAAAGCCGTCTCACCGGACTTGGCTGTCCAGGCAGTAATGTCTAGCAACCATGTGCCGTGAGGCCCACGTAGCTGCCTGACAGATGACCTGCAAGGGGACTCCCTGACCCAGGGCAGTATTAGAATCTAACACTAACCTGTTTCGTTCAGATAAAGGTAGATGCCCTCTCTATGGATTTACCATCCAAACATAGGTTTGACCGAGTACTTTTGGCTGAGTTAAATACCATATATTTGTTTTTTTGTAAATTAATCTGAAGCCCCCTTTCTTTACAGAAGGCATCAAATTTTTTTTAAACCCTCTATATACCCATGGGAGTTTTAGATAGTGATAGGGTATCATCGGCAAACATCATGCCTGGGATATTACGAGCTGCCAGCTTAGATGCATCTAAATCCTTCTCAGAGTTTAAGAAATCAACTAGCCCATTTATATAGAGGCTGAAAAGGGTTGAGGCAAGGACGCAGCCCTGGCGAACTCCTTTATCTACAGGGATGGGAGTTGTGAGTTCCCCATATTTGCCAAATCTTATTTGAGCAAAATTTCCTTTGTGTAGCCGTTAAATTGCTACACACAAATATTGTGGGACCCCCATTTCTAGCAGGACTGCCCACAGCTTTTCTCTTGGACCAGATCAAATGCAGAATTCAGGTGTACAAAAATTAGATAGAGGCTGTCACCCTCTATGCACACGGTCTTCCAGTGTAATATTTGTAGCCTACAGATCTGGTCTAGAGTGGATATTTTTTCTCTAAACCCTGCTTGGAACGGGCTGAGGACTTTGTACTCCTCCATCCAACTCTGTAGATGGTGTAGCAGTACACGTGCAAAGATTTCTTAACTGATGTCAATAAGGCTTATAGGCCTATAATTTGTGAGTAGCAACGGGGAACCCTTTTTAAAAACTGGGAATATTTCGGCCCCAGCCCAACTAGTAGGAATTGCCATACCTTGCAGAACTATTTACAACAAGGGGTGGTGATGGACAAAGTCTCTGAATTAAGCAGAGTACTCTCACCCAGTCAAGAGATCAGGGCTAGATCCAACACCGTTTTTTAGCTCATTGCACCATCCCAGTTTCAGAACCTGGCTGTATGCAAATTAGTCTGTCCCTGGCCCAGTGCATCATGGGAACAGGGCAGACCAGACTACAAAAGCCAATTCTTACACTGGGAAGGAAACAAGCTTCCGGGGACCGGTTTCTGGCATTCCAGCCGTCTTCGGCCCGGCTTGCTTGAATCCTGATGGTGCAATGAGCAAGGGACTCACATCTGAGTATACCCTTCCACGCTTAGGGTGGACAAAATTATTTACAACAAGGGGTGGTGATGGACAGAGTCTCTGAATTAAGCAGAGTACTCTCACCCAGTCAAGAGATCAGGGCTAGATCCAACACCGTTTTTTAGCTCATTGCACCATCCCAGTTTCAGAACCTGGCTGTATGCAAATTAGTCTGTCCCTGGCCCAGTGCATCATGGGAACAGGGCAGACCAGACTACAAAAGCCAATTCTTACACTGGGAAGGAAACAAGCTTCCGGGGACCGGTTTCTGGCATTCCAGCCGTCTTCGGCCCGGCTTGCTTGAATCCTGATGGTGCAATGAGCAAGGGACTCACATCTGAGTATACCCTTCCACGCTTAGGGTGGACAAAATTATTTACAACAAGGGGTGGTGATGGACAGAGTCTCTGAATTAAGCAGAGTACTCTCACCCAGTCAAGAGATCAGGGCTAGATCCAACACCGTTTTTTAGCTCATTGCATCATCCCAGTTTCAGAACCTGGCTGTATGCAAATTAGTCTGTCCCTGGCCCAGTGCATCATGGGAACAGGGCAGACCAGACTACAAAAGCCAATTCTTACACTGGGAAGGAAACAAGCTTCCGGGGACCGGTTTCTGGCATTCCAGCCGTCTTCGGCCCGGCTTGCTTGAATCCTGATGGTGCAATGAGCAAGGGACTCACATCTGAGTATACCCTTCCACGCTTGGGGTGGACAAAATTATTTACAACAAGGGGTGGTGATGGACAGAGTCTCTGAATTAAGCAGAGTACTCTCACCCAGTCAGGAGATCAGGGCTAGATCCAACACCGTTTTTTAGCTCATTGCACCATCCCAGTTTCAGAACCTGGCTGTATGCAAATTAGTCTGTCCCTGGCCCAGTGCATCATGGGAACAGGGCAGACCAGACTACAAAAGCCAATTCTTACACTGGGAAGGAAACAAGCTTCCGGGGACCGGTTTCTGGCATTCCAGCCGTCTTCGGCCCGGCTTGCTTGAATCCTGATGGTGCAATGAGCAAGGGACTCACATCTGAGTATACCCTTCCACGCTTAGGGTGGACAAAATTATTTACAACAAGGGGTGGTGATGGATAGAGTCTCTGAATTAAGCAGAGTACTCTCACCCAGTCAAGAGATCAGGGCTAGATCCAACACCGTTTTTTAGCTCATTGCACCTTCCCAGTTTCAGAACCTGGCTGTATGCAAATTAGTCTGTCCCTGGCCCAGTGCATCATGGGAACAGGGCAGACCAGACTACAAAAGCCAATTCTTACACTGGGAAGGAAACAAGCTTCCGGGGACCGGTTTCTGGCATTCCAGCCGTCTTCGGCCCGGCTTGCTTGAATCCTGATGGTGCAATGAGCAAGGGACTCACATCTGAGTATACCCTTCCACGCTTGGGGTGGACAAAATTATTTACAACAAGGGGTGGTGATGGACAGAGTCTCTGAATTAAGCAGAGTACTCTCACCCAATCAGGAGATCAGGGCTAGATCCAACACCGTTTTTTAGCTCATTGCACCATCCCAGTTTCAGAACCTGGCTGTATGCAAATTAGTCTGTCCCTGGCCCAGTGCATCATGGGAACAGGGCAGACCAGACTACAAAAGCCAATTCTTACACTGGGAAGGAAACAAGCTTCCGGGGACCGGTTTCTGGCATTCCAGCCGTCTTCGGCCCGGCTTGCTTGAATCCTGATGGTGCAATGAGCAAGGGACTCACATCTGAGTATACCCTTCCACGCTTAGGGTGGACAAAATTATTTACAACAAGGGGTGGTGATGGATAGAGTCTCTGAATTAAGCAGAGTACTCTCACCCAGTCAAGAGATCAGGGCTAGATCCAACACCGTTTTTTAGCTCATTGCACCATCCCAGTTTCAGAACCTGGCTGTATGCAAATTAGTCTGTCCCTGGCCCAGTGCATCATGGGAACAGGGCAGACCAGACTACAAAAGCCAATTCTTACACTGGGAAGGAAACAAGCTTCCGGGGACCGGTTTCTGGCATTCCAGCCGTCTTCGGCCCGGCTTGCTTGAATCCTGATGGTGCAATGAGCAAGGGACTCACATCTGAGTATACCCTTCCACGCTTAGGGTGGACAAAATTATTTACAACAAGGGGTGGTGATGGACAGAGTCTCTGAATTAAGCAGAGTACTCTCACCCAGTCAAGAGATCAGGGCTCGATCCAACACCGTTTTTTAGCTCATTGCACCATCCCACCATCTGCTTAATTCAGAGACTCTGTCCCTCACCACCCCTTGTTGTAAATAATTTTGTCCACCCTAAGCGTGGAAGGGTATACTCAGACATGAGTCCCTTGCTCATTGCACCATCAGGATTCAAGCAAGCCGGGCCGAAGACGGCTGTAATGCCAGAAACCGGTCCCCGGAAGCTTGTTTCCTTCCCAGTGTAAGAATTGGCTTTTGTAGTTTGGTTTGCCCTGTTCCCATCATGCACTGGGACAGGAACAGACTAATTTGCATACAGCCAGGTTCTGAAACTGGGATGGTGCAATGAGCTAAAAAACGGTGTTGTATCTAGCCCTGATCTCTTGACTGGGTGAGAGTATTCTGCTTAATTCAGAGACTCTGTCCCTCACCACCCCTTGTTGTAAATACCTTGCAGAACAGCATTAAATAAAACCCAGAAATACGGAGTCCATATAGATGGTTTGCCTCAGAACAAATCCCCAGGGGTATTATCTACCCCTGGTGCCTTACCAGGGACAATTTGGCTTATGGCACCAGTTACCTCTGTGAGAGTTATCATAGAAGCATCATCCACCACACTAGAGATGTTCTTTATTACATTAGAGCAGTCTGCCTGCGGGGAGTGACATGTATCATTCCTTAGTTTGCCTCAGGCTTTGCTCTCAAATATAGGGACTCAAAGTGATCCCTCCATACATTTGCCCCTAGGTTTGGCTCTATAGCTGGTTTTCCCTCAGGGCCACCCGTGTTTACCACGTTTCAGAAAGTCTTCATATCACGGGTGCCCAGGGAACTTCTTAGTGTTTTCCACTTTTCAATTTCACATTCTTTTTTTGCGTCCCTAGTGCTTGTTTGATAGGCCACTCTGTTTTTTGATCAATGGTCGATTTTTAGCCTTAATGGCAGAAACCAAAACTTTTTTGGCCTTTCGGCACTTACCATTAAACCAGGGATGCCGGTGAATTTTTTTATTCCTGACTTTTTTCATTGGGAAGAAAAAATTGGCTATAGTGTCTGTTAGTTTATTGTGGTTTAGAGCAACCTTCTGCAATTCAAATTGGGCATTATCAGCAGAGACAGATTGCATAGAGTCCATGAGGAACGGAATAACTGTTTGGTATAGTGCAGCTATCTTTTCTTGAGATTTACTCAGTTTCACCCATCGGACTCTCTTCCTACAATTAGTAATAATTAATCTGTCATCAGTAGGTGTAGCCACATTATTACTGCTCTCAGGGGTTAGTGTGACTAATTCTAAAACCAGTGCATTATGGTCACTGACGTGACGCGGCACAATATTGAAATCAACAACCCTGTGCCCTGATGTTATACTGACCAATATATATTCGATTAAGGAACTTTGACCAATTCTGTTAAAAGTGTGCTTACCAGGGGTATCGGATTTAGTTTTGCCATTACAAGTCCTCAGTGAATGTTTTAGTGTCAAAGAGTTGATCTGGAGTACAAGTGGATTCCAAACTCTTAGAGGCAAACAGACAGTATCTGGTACACCCCACTGTAGATCTTATTCACATCGTGTATCTCTATTCATACCTTCTAGGGGCTCATACTGAAAGTTAAAATCCCCACCTACAATCAACAGGTAGTTGTTAGGGATAGAAGCAAGGAATGTCGTTAGCTCTTCTAGGGTCTTCGACTCTTGGCTACGACTAACTGGTCTAGAATAAACATTTATTAACGCAACAGTAGTCCTTAAGGGAAAGTTAAGAAGGACACATAGTATGTAATTTGCGGCTGTTTCTAAGAGTAGGTGTACAACCCAGGTGAGTCCCCACCCAGATACTCAGCCCTCCCGACGGCCTCCCCTTTCCTCCTTATATCGCTGGTGTGTATAGCATTGCCTGCTTTGAGTAGGTCCCCCCTTACCTATGTTTCTTGGAACATGCAAATTTCATGATGTTCAATAAAGCTTCCAGTCAGGATTATACATCTTGGAGGCAAGACCGGCCACGTTCCAGGAAATGACTCGCAGCTTCGGTGGATCCGGCCGCCTATTATTGATCTTGCATTCAGTGGACGGTGGGGGGCATTGTCTGGCCTGTATATAAAATTAATTTCTGGGGTCGTATCACAGTGGAGACCATAGGGTTGGCTGATAGTTTTAGCCTCTTTGGGTTCTACCTTATTACCTCATGCTGTCCCACTCTGCTTCCCTCTAGGCTCACCCTCGTTTGCTGTTGTGCACTGGCCTGCAATCACCCGTGCTGGGTGTATATATTCCTTCACCCTACACCCCTTAGGTACAAGTCAATCCACTCCCTCAAGGGCCCCAAACCTGTTTGTTGTGGGAATGGTAAAAAGAGGCTGTCTTGAAAGTTGAATTCCTAACCCATCCAATAGATAGTTTTGTTTTGGGGCCTCCCTTCCTATTTGTCCCCACAATGTGGTAGGCCCTGTGGGGGATAAAATTAACTCAGGGGGGTGGCTTTTATAGCTCCCTCCTGTCTCCAGTCATCCCTAGTTAAAATTCCTTGGGCGACTGCTGTGTTTCTAAAATTAATGACTGCACAGTCTCCATGTACAACCTTGGGTTTCCAACCCACCCAACCTACTCGACGAGTCGTTAGAATTTCTCCAGCATCTTCATAAAGGAATTGTTTGTTCTTAGATAACCAGAACATACATTTATTCTTTCGTTCCTGGTGAGATTCCTTTTGCCCTCGCCCGAACTCAGGGATGCCTAACAAGATTACAACGTAGGGAGTTGAGGCTGGAGGTAAATTAATACACGGTTGCAGATTGATTTCTTATGGGGTTTCAGCAGTTTTGATAGATCCTGCCTTTTCCCACTGTCGACCTTCTCGCAGCAGGCCAATTTTCTGTGGAGGGCCAACTGTTGATTTTGCCCTACTATGGCTAGCAGTATGCTGCCTTACTTGATCACTAACACTGAGGGGTGGGGTGCTGTTCTGTGGTGGGATTCGGGGTAGTCTTGCTGATACTATGTGTAGCCTGAGTTGGTTGGCTACTGCCAACCCCTTCACCTCCTTTTGTAACCCCCACCCTAGCCTCTAACAGCATGGACAACGTATCAATCCTTTCTATCAGCGTTTTAAGTTCATCCTTAACAATGGCCGAGACTTGAAATTGTAAATCCACCACTAAATTTGAAACCCATGCCGGTTGATCCTTACCCCTTTCAGTTTTATTAGACCAACACCTTTCCCTGTTATCTTGTTCGTTCATAATTTCATCTACAGCTTTCTTCTTTTTCGCCCCTGTTTTCGTTGGGACTTTTGGTTTTCCCCTCTTCACTTGTCGCAGTGGAACGTCCTACATAAGTGTTTCAACATCAAACACGTCACCAGTAGATGTCACAGCCCCATGGGATTTATTAATCAGTGGGCTGGAGGTTTGTGAAGCTTGGGAAATTTCCAAAACTGTCAATGGAGGAGCCAAATTTGGAGTTAGTGACAGCCGTCTCTCAGTTCGTTCAATTTCTGTTGCGCCCACTCCTATTGCTCTCTCCAACATCCTATCAATGGAGGTGGGTTGGTTTTTAGGCTTTGGTTTCGTTGAAGCTGGTTGTTTTTTATCAATGCAGGTTCATTTGCCCATTTTTAAAAGATCACTGCCGGTACTGTAAGGTCACCACAGATGTTCTAAAAAGAAATGGTCCAATTGGGCCTCTCCTATTATCAGGGCCGTATACCTACTATCCTTAAAATAAACCAGAAGCTACCCAACGAGTTGAGTGAACCTTCTGTTCCTATGTAGATGTATAAAAATGAGCCCGGGGGCGCCCGCCCACGCCCGCGCTGCCCAGGGGTGCCTGCGCGCGTTCCTCGCTGCGGGAGGCCGGCCGCGATGTTAATCGCCTCCTGGCACATTGCACTGACATTGGCGGCACAGGCACCGCTTGGGCTGCTTGGTATGGTGGCCCTGGCAGCCCTGGGTGATTGGCCTCCCCATCACGGGACCGGTGGTGGCAGGGCAAGGCTGTGGCGACAAGACAGGTGCAATTATTACAAAGTCCTCCTGGTAAACACTCTTTTTTTGCCACCTTCTCTAACACAGCAGCCCCACTGTGAGTTTGAAAATAAAGAAACATTCCTTTTTGCAGTTGAAAAAAAGGTTTTTCGTCCTCAGTCTCTATACCAGCGTACCTCCCAGAGCACTCCAAGCTGGTTTAGATGTAATTTCAAATGCCCCTTATACAGCTTTAGTTGCCTTTCATTGTCAGACTTCTGTATCCAAAGGAGAAAAATCCTCCTACCTCCTGGGCTTTGTGCTACTCCTTCTGTGTAGCCAGCAGCCGGTACACTCCAGTCTCTTCTGCTGCCCAGACACCCGTGGCATCCTTTGAGAGCAGCCTCGATATCCGTCATCGAGAGCTGCCTTGTGCCTCGCTGTCAGAGGTACAGCAATAAACAAAGCTGCATGCAGGCCCAGGCAGAGAGGCCAAGCCGAATATCAGCCGGAGGGCACTGGCTGCATTAAGGTAACAAAGAAACTGCCAGCAAGCCTTCCATCTTCCGTCTTTCCCACACTCAGGTACACCGAAAATGCTGAAAGCGCTGAGCCGCCATTGTCATACGATGTGGCCCGTCGGACCGCAGCTGTTGGGGGGACATACCGCTGCCCCTGATGGCTAAAGGAGTCTGTTGGGGCATTGGTCAGACACTGATCTCTATAATGGAGGAGGTGCCTGCCCAGGCACCGACCTACGGATCTGGTTGTCCATTTCCCATAGCCTTTCATGGCCGTCCCACCACCATAAAAAGGCTGTCGGAAAGGGACTTTGTGGACCCCCAAGCAGGACTCCCGTTCCCCATAGGCCACTGCTAAGCAGCAAGGGGAACACATGTGGGGCCCCCCAAACATCCATGTGCCAGGCACCACATGGTACCTGCCGCATGGTGCATGGATGTTTAAAAAAATGCATTTATCTCCTGCTGCTTCTGCTGTGGCCCTTTTCTTGGCAGCAGCACAAGCCGGAGTAGAAAAATGCAGATTCTGACTGCCTACACGGCAGGACCGCCGACTATTTGTTGGGCGGTCTCAATCCCACTGCAATCGTGGGCAGACGCTCGCCCGACTGCCATCGTAATGAGGGCCTAAGTCTTAATAGGTTAGTCATTCGGGGTTGTTTCAAATTGAAAAACATGTCCAGTGTCCCTTCGGTGCACTACCTAAAGAAACATTTTGAAGCCCTTGGGAGACCAGAGTTATTTTTAACCGGAGTATTATCATACAAGACATTGTTTGGTTAAGGCAGGCCTTTCATCTCAGAGTGGCAGAGACGAAAGCCTTTGCCCTGGCCAAACAGCCATAGCATCAATTTGTTATGGTAAAAACAGTACCTGGGATAGAACCGTATCTTCTTCTTGAAACATCAAACCACCAGCGCCGCTTATTGACCTATCTTAAGTTAGGTATGTTTCATCAGCTACTTTTCTCAGAGGGTACTTACCACTCCCAGGCTTGTTAGGTTTCGCCTAGGCAAATCGCGGCACCCATGCTTTACTTTGGTAAAGCGCAGGTGCGAGATTGCTGCATAAGTAAAGAAATAGATGTTTTTTTCAATTTTTTTACTTTAGCAATCGCAGGTGAATCGCAGCACCCGCGCTTCACTTTAACCATGTTAAAGGTAAAGCTTGGGTGCCGCGATTGCTACAAAAGTAAAGAAATAGAAAAAAACATCTATTTCTTTACTTTTGCAGCAATTGCGGCACCCACGCTTTACTTAGCTTCTTAGTAACTTAGCGCTTTACTTAGTAACCGCCCATTATTTACAGGGCTGCAAAGCTCCAGCGACAAGCGCTATAGAAGTTGTTTCTAGTTTTTAGCCATTGCATGAGTTGCTTTCATTCTAAGAATGAACGAACGTGGCCACGAACATCCAGGCGAATAAACAAACACATTGTATACCTGGAACTGTATTGTGACACAGAAGCATGTTCATTTGTTTTATTTTTCACAGAACTGTTTTTGTGCAATTGAACATTTTTGTCTCCCTGGATTTTCAGCTTTCTTGAGTAGGAGACTTTGCCTATGTTGTTCACAGAAGAACACGTACCCGAATTATTCAAGAATGATAACATGTTTAGAAAAGAGGATGCAAGAAGTCACAATGTTACCACCCTTCTGGTGCTGACTGTTTTCCTTCCCCACTCTGAGCAGTGATGCGCTGCTGAAGCCCCAGTCTGTGATCCCTCCTCCCTCTGTGCTCCCCCCTCTCTCCATAGCACCACGGCGCAGCACTTAACGGTTGTAAAGGAACAGAACAGCAGCAGGATTAATAAAAGCCTTTTAATCTGAAACCATCAACTGAAAGTTTAGGGTGTGCCTATTTGTGTGCCTATTGGCTGCGCATGGACATCTGTGCTTGTGTTCTCTTGGAGCTGTGTACATGGACTTTTCTCATCTCTTCGATAATTCACACAGATGCTCATATGTGGTTTGCCTCAACCAGTATTGGGGCCACTTTTGAAAGTACAACCCTGGATGCGTTTTTAAACGTACTATCTTTGTTGATGTGCATTTATTTGACTTATTTGAATGGCAAATTGAGACATATTTGCTACTAAATACTGAACGTTGCTTTCCCTGCAAATGAAGAAGTGTTTATAGTTGGGTGTACTTACAGAACAGATTTTCTGAGGGATTTTGGCTTATATTTTGGACTAATTGACCAGTTCACTTTAACTAGAAGCATTATTGTGATTAAGAACATATTAATTTTAGTGTATAACATATATCTATAAAATACTCGTTTCTGTGCCTGCTCCATTTTTGACATGAGAATCTAGGAACTAGGGGCCTATGTAACTTTTGCCAAGTATCACAGGTTGGGAAAGTGACAAGTCGAGATATAGTCTAGGCCTCTTGATTCCAAAGTTTGCGCCTTAGCTAATAAACCTAATATTGCCTGAAATATTGCTAATGTCACTTGCAGGCAATATAGAAACATGATAGGATGCACAATACAATAATGATTTGGTTTGCCTGGTTTTAGCTTATTTCTGATAATTGTAAAGTTATTGCATTTGTGTGAAGATTGGATGCTGTGGGTCTGTGTTAATAGCTTCAAGATTGTGAGCTAACCTCAATATCATCTTTCTCTGTGGGTGTGTACATTCTGAACGAGAAGGGAAGGTGAGTTTCATGCTAGCAGTTCAAGCACTCCGTCCATCATTCCCTTTGGTATCGCTTTGTTCGCCCTGACTTGGCAGGCTATGCCCAGACGTGGGTCCCTTGCTCACTCTACCACTGGATTCAAGATAGCCTGGCTGAAGAGGATTATGAATCCGAAATCGGTCCCAGGATGCTTGTTTCTGGTCCAGGGAAGACATGGCTTGGCAGTTTGGGCTTGACTGTTGAGGCACAGGGTCGGACTGATTTGCATGTCTGAACTGGGGTGGTGGAGTGAGCTAAAGAATGATGATGGATTAAACCCAGATCAGTTGACTTGGGGTAAGTGTTTGATTTGTTCAAGCACTCCGTCCATCATCCCGTTTGGTATCGCAAAGTCTTGTATAAGGCACATTTTACAATAAACAATTTTAGTGAAGTTGATTATAGCCCTAGGAACAGAAAATAAATGAGCTGAAATCTGTTGACTTTCTACTTCATTGCTCAAATGTCTGTGGCTGTTTTCCCAATCCAGAGGAACCTTCTTTGAGAGCTGGTCTTGGCTGTCAATAATTACACTGCTCAGCGAAGTCTAATTTCACATTAATTGAACAAGCATTTGCAATGCAATAGGTCTCCCATTTACGCGAGTCTGAGCTATTGACATTACAAATAATAATGCCTTTTATTTTTGTTTTTAAAAAAACATAAATAAAAGGCATTGTCATTTACAATGCCAATAGCTTAAACTCGCGTAAATGCAAGAACTATTGCATTGCAAATGCTTGTTTAACAATGGATTTTCAACAGGTCAGACCCGCTTTTTAAGTCTCGCCTACGCAGCGTGCATTCGCTGCATAGGAAAAAAGACCATTAGCCATCGCTTCACTTTTGCACACAAAAACGTGCACGCGTTGCATTGCTTTGAATGGCTACGCGTACACATTTGGTGATTCCCTTGCGGGAGCGAGCTTTCAACCATGTGTTAATTACAAACATATGGTTCCTGCTCGCTCCCGCAAGGAAAACAAGTGCAGGCCCCCACCTCTCTCCCCTCCCCCTGCTGCCTCCTCCTCTCCTCGTCTTTGTTTTCCCCCTTCAGCGCGAGGCGCGCGTGCTTGTTTCCAATTGTCAGGTTTCACATTTTTCTGCGCCTCCATCCTGAACGTCTGTCAACTTTTCCCATGTAGTCGTTCCTTTTTGTCCTCTTAACGCTATCTCCTTCTAACACTTTTCATCTGCTTCTTTTCTTCCAGTGCTCCTTTTTCCCTGGGTTTTACTCCTCATTCCCCTGGCTTCTCTTCTCATTCCCATGGCTTCCCTCCTCATTCCCCGCGTTTCCCTAGCCTCGATGCATGTTTATCTCTCCTATTCCTTCATGTTTCTCATGAAGCTGCAAGACTGTGACAACGGGGTGGGAATCTCACACCAGAACCAGGGAGACAAGGGTTATGGGGACAGTTATGATTATGTTGTTAGGGTAGCTGTGCAACCTGTAGTGGTTTCGACCTTGATGTCCCAAACATGACCCTTCTAGGTTGCACCCCTTTACAGATGGCATCCCAAAGTCCCACGTGGCAAGTAAACTTGTTGCCCACCCAGCATTCCTGACTGAACGAGTATGGAATTGCTGCGCCGAAGAGCAGGCACATCCAAATATGTAACTTTTTAAGTAAGGATGAATGACTGTTCACTCTATTTTCAAACTGGATGGAACGGATGCAAAGCAGGCACTCGCCGCTCTGGCCGGCCCCCTGCGCCCACAAAGCGTCTTTCTAGCACCTCTCTAGCAAAGACTCAAATTAAAGCAGACGCCTGCGTGGCCCTTCAGAGTTGTATTTCTCAATTCATAGACTTGTTATTGTATTTTCTTTTTTTCTTTTTGTTGTACAAGGCCCATGACACCTAACACAATTTTTTTTCCAACCAGTTTAATTTTCCTGACTTGAAACTCTGTTTGCAAGGAACCATTTGAGCTTTCAATTGCTGCTTGTATTTTGTGTTTGTTTTTCACTAGCACAGCAAGTGGCTTTGATGGTCCTTGAGAGGCAGGCAGGCTGTTCTTAGCCTTCTTTCTGAAAGAGAAGCATGGCCTGCAGTGTTTGTTTTGGAGAAGGTGGACCTTTGATTGGTGAGTGGTGACCAGTGTCTGGTGTAACTGCCAGTGATTGATTGTTTGGGCACATTAGTGGTGCCTCTGTGTATTTTCTTACTGCTTAGGAAGCCAAATGAAGAATGTGCTGAAAGTGAACTGTCTGCTGGGATTTTACTTTCAAACACGTTGTGTCTGGAAAGAAAACACGCATTGTCCAATCGGTCTCGCCTTTGGGACCTTATAAGTGTTTAACCATGCAACAATTGCCGGGAATAATCATCGCGCCGCTTGGTGCTCCGCCGGGGGACTGGGCTCGCCTTTGCTGGGCCTCTTGTGCTGCCCTCTTGGGCAGGATCTGGCTGGTGAGGCACCCGCTGCTGTGGGGGCCCTCCCGATTGGGCCCGAATGCTGCCCCCGCCGTGGAGAATTTGTTGAGGAACCCGCGCTGACCCGAGTGTGTGGAGGCGGGGTTGGAACATCGTTGGGCCGGGATCTGCGGCCTGGATCTGCGGAGAGGTGGGGGTTAGGCCTCCGGGGCCCGCGGCCATCAGGCCCCGACTCGAGTGAGAAGCTCCTGCAGGGAGGGGGCCCGCTGCTACCTGGGGCCCTCCCACGGGAGTTCCACCGGCGGAACCACTGACCGCGAGGAGTTTGCCACGCTGGGGCAGAGGAGGCGGCCGGCGCAGCGGGAGCCATCGGAGGCGGGCTGACGTGGGAGGTGCCCTCTGCCATCGGGGCCCTCCTGGAGGCACTGTGTCCTGAGGAGGCAGCCAAGCCTGAAGAAGCTAGGTGAGGCGGAGACCCTTGGAGATCGAGTGGGAGGCCCGAGTAGATCTCCGCCTGGGTGCCCCGGCCACTGAAGTGAGGGGGGCGTGCACCCGGAGAGAAATTCGCTGTGGCCTGAGCCCCGGGAGCCAGGAGGGGTGCCGGTGGCCCTGACAGGCCTGATGGAGCGAGTTTGAGGTGGGGGTTCTGCCCACTGATGCCTGTCCCTGGAGAGCGGCCTACATTGCCGAAGACCAGCGAGGTTACCCCTGGAGCCAGAGGCCTGAGGCTGAAGTACCACACTGCTGTTGGGGCCTACCTGCGTGAGCGGTTCTCCTGCAGAGATTAAGACCTGGTGACACATCTGCCCCGGTGAGTTGGTGAGTTGACGTGGGGAAGTTAATGGCGCTATTGGCCCTCCCGGAGGTCGGGCCCACCCGAGTTAGTCTACTTTCCTGCACAGACCTGGAGGGGCACTGCGTAGGGCCTACGAGGCTGGGAGCTGTCGAGACGGTGGGGCACCGCAGCCCGTGCACGGAGCGACGACGCATTGGCTGCAGGAGACCTACTGGTAATAAAGTGGGGCCCTTCAGGGTGTCCATTGGGAACTCCATCGCCTATCGGAGAGCCGGACTCGTTTCTGCGGGAGGCTAAGCTATGCGTAAGGATAGGATGTCGCGTGCCTTGCAGCCTAACACCATAACGCAGTATACCACCCAGCCGCTCCCCTCACAGAGAATCACACACCAGTTGGGGCAGGACGAGGGAGCTGGGGCCCCTGACGAGCCCTCCTGGGCCGAGCTGCTGAAGGCGATCCAGGGATCACACTCGGCCCTGGAGCGACAGATAGAAACAGTGTCTATTGATGTGAATTTACTGCGGACTGACCTACAGTAGGTGGCAGATAAGGTAACAGATGCGGAGGGGAACATTGAGCAACTACAAGGAGAGGTGGCGTCCCTAAAAAAGACAGTCTCACAACTTACGGCCGCAACAGGGGCTTTGGAGCAGAGAGCAGAGTATGCGGAAGGGAGGGCACGCCGCAGTAATATCAGGGTCCTTGGTATTCTGGAGCGGGCAGAAGCTGGTAATGTGGAGCGCTTTCTGGGACACTGGATTCATATGACACTGTGCCCGCGGGAGTTGTCAGAGGTCTTTGTCATTGAGAGGGCCCATATAGCCTTGGTCCCGCTGCCGAGGCCCGACGCACCCCCGCGAGCCCTCATTGCCAATATTCTCAATTATCAAGATAGAGACTGTATCCTGAAGGCACCGAGGGAAGCTGCAGATCTGACTTATGAGAATGCCAGGGTCTCCATTTATCCGGATTATACCCAACAGGTACAGGAACAGCGGAAGTCCCTTTTGGAGGTTAAACAGAAGCTATGGTAACTCCACTTACAATATATGCTGCTCTACCCGGCTAAATTTAAGGTACTGTCGCAGGGAAAGGCACACTTCTTTGACACCCCGGGAGAGGTCTGGGAATGGCTGGAAATCAGGGGGGATGCCCCCCCCCCTGGGGAGCGGGGGACACCACACAGTACCTGGGGGACCCGACCAGGTAGGAGGCGCGCCAGCAGACGCCGACGCCGCTCAGAGGATGCTGAGCACAAGGCAGCGTGTGACAGTGGGGGAGGAGGGAGCCCTCCGCTTGGACTCATCGGAGTCTGGAGACTTGGCACCGAAGTATGACAATGGAAGAGTTGACGCCTGAAATGAGTATGATGAAAAGTATTGCCATTTTCTAGTTCCTTACAATTATAAGGGTACTATTGTACATAATTATGTGTTTTCCTATACCCCATCTCCCTGTTTGTTGCTGTTCGTGTGTATGTTTTCTATTTTGCAGGTACAATGAAGCCTTAACTCACGAAGAATCAGGTCAATAACCCTTTATTCTTCTCACAATTTTTCACTACGATTTTCTCACCCCCATTGGTCCTGACGAAAGCCTATAGATCCTCTGACTACCAAAGGCTGAAACATGTTGACCTCTTTTTAAACCTTATACATAGTGCACTTGAATCCCTTACCAATTCGAAGAGTGCACCAAGAATTTTATCTATAGTCCGAATCCAGATTTATTAAATTGCCTTTTTCTGGCTGTCCGGACTTTTAATAACGACACCACCACTAGACCCCCCACTTTCCACGATCACTACTGTCTTAAACCTAAGGCAAAACCTCCTGGTGGAGGGTGCACAATACAAAAAATGATCCAATGATTACGCACACACGTGTATCAAAGCGGGGACACAGTATATACCGCTTAAGAGAAGTTACCAACATACACGTGTATGAGGGTCATATTTGTTGGGAGATACCAGTTCCTCGACCTGTAAACCCAAGGTTTAAGCAGGACAAGTGATCCTTTCACCCTTCTGATTAAGAGACTTGGCAGCGTCGTCTAAGAATCCTCCACCTGGAGAGATACTGGTCCCCAACACCTTGCAGCCCTCTGTTGACGTCATATCACCCACCAATGTTACGATCCCTGAGACAGCTGGGGCCCATTTGTTAAATTCGATGGGCCCGCCTTGAGGGGTTTGTCTAGCTTTGTGTTGATTCTATGTAGTGGGTACTGTTGACCGGCTTTGATGGGGATCCCATGGGGGGCAGCTTACACCCAGAACATTAACAGGGGGTGTCTCCCTTTCTTCATAGAGACCGCGGGGGTAGGGGATGGGAGGGGGGTGATGTGTGTTCCTCATCACGTGAGACAGTCTGAACCTGTATCAATATTGAATTGGTTGTCCTTGCCGGGAGTCGAGAGGGGGGGGGGGTGTCTCATTACTTCTTTATTCCATTTGTGGAAGGTGTAGCCCGGTTGGGCAATGGGATGGCTGTGTACGTCCTGGCACCAGCATGGGAAGGGCATATTCGCAAGTTTTGTTGTTGCACATATATTGTTCATGGGAGGGGGGCGGGGGGTGGAGTTGGAAAGGTTTGTTGAAGGGGAATGGTTTAGGCATCACATGTATGGCATATCGGGCACAGGCTGGGACCTACACTACGTACAGAGCATCGGGGGGTAGGCTACATGATCAAACATGGGGTACAAGTTTATGAGCTGGAATGTGAGGGGGCTGGGCACGTGCACGAAAAGGTATAGGGTTCTTTCTTTTCTTCGTAGACATGGAGTGTCGATCGCGTGCCTCCAGGAGTCCCATTTGGTAGATGAAGGAGCGCAGACGAAAAAGTGGCGGGGCCAGCTGTTCCACTCGTCCTTTTCTTCTTATGCCAGGGGGGTTTGGTTTGGGTTGCACCTGGGGTTCCGTTTTCTATTCAATATGTGGAAGTGGACATACACGGCAGATACCTGCTCCTTAGGGCGAAGTTAGATGGTAGGGACATCGTCATATTGAACACTTATGCACCTAATACAGATGACCCGGTCTTCTTCCAAAATCTTCAGGACGTCCTGGTTCAAGATCTGGAGGTCCCGGTCCTTTGGTTCGGGTACTTTAATTGTGTTGTTGACCCACTTCTTTGATAGGTCTCCGCCCCGCGCGCCACCAAACCCCGCATGACTGTGCGGCTCAGGGAAGTCATGGATAACATAGGGGCGGTGGATATTTGGCACCAGAAGAATCCGACGTAGAAACTCTATACCTGATTTTCCCCCACGCACAATACCTACAGTCGCCTAGATAGGCTGTTAGTGGCGAATAAGGGGCTGGACATGTCCATTGAGATTACCCACCAGGCTAGGTTCCTTTACGATCACTCTCCAGTCGCCTGCTCGGTGCAATGGGGAGACCCGGTTATCCGCCCGAGGTCTTGGAGGCTTCCAGTGGATATCCTCCGGGATCAGGTACGGCGGGCCCACGTGGCAACGACCCTTGAAAACTATATGGAACTTAATTGGGAGATAGGAGATGTCTCCCTGGCCACTAAGTGGGAGGCCCTGAAGGCGATGGTGAGGGGGGCCTGTATGGGACTCACGTACCGAGTCCGGAGGCAGCTCCTCCAGGATCTCCAGAAGGCGGAGGAGAAGCTTTTGCATGCCCAGACCCCGGTGGACCCGGACGCCCTACAGGGAGAGGAGGAGCACATTTCCCGAACGCAGCTTCATGATATCCTCAATCGGTCAATAAATACACCCTGGGCCAATATAGGCAACGATTGCTTAGGGAGGGAGACAAGTCGGGATGCCTCCTAGCTTGGATCCTTAGGAAGGAACAGATGAGGTTGGCTCCTCACATGGAGCATTTGGTACACCCAGACCAATGTCGTTTATTCCAGGGCGCAATACCGCTATGAACCTGTGGCGCTTGAATTAAATAAAACATGAAGTGCAGGGTAGCGAGGAACAGACGGTTCTGGTTTCCATCGACCTCGCTAAAGCGTTTTATACAGGTGATTGGGGGTATTTTCAGGAGGTTCTACGGCAATGGGCCTGGGTCCTAATTTTTGCAGATGGATTTGTATCCTATATAGCTCCCCTCGGGCAAGGGTACACCTGGGTGCCGCGAGATTGGAGGAATGGCTGTTGGGACGGGGCACACGACAGGGGCACCTCCTCTCGCCGCTCCTTTTTGCCCTGGCCATAGAGCCATTCGCCATAAGAATTCGCTCCGAGATGTCACAGTGGGGCATCCAGGTGGGAGACACTTGCAACGTTATATCTCTGTATGCGGACAACGCCCTGTTCTATTTGAAGGCCCCTGGAGAGGCACTTCCGATGTTATTGCAATACCTGGACTGGCGAGGCGTCGGGATTACGGCTTAACCGCAGCAAGTCCCTGATTTTTCAGTTGTCGGGTTTTGAATCAGTGTCCCTGGAGGACTTGCCGGACCAGGGCTTGCGCTGGGAATGGGAGGCCTTTCGTTACTTGGGTATCCAAGTGGCTTCTACAGAGACTCAATTATTGGCACGCAATATTGATCGGGTGCTTAAGTCTTTACAGCAATCTGAGGCCTTTTGGAACACCCTGCTGTTGTCTCTGATGGGCCGCCTGGCCGTAGCTAAAATGGTGATGCTGCCCAGGACACTTTATGTCCTTCAAAATACGGTCTGTCCTCTCCCCCCTAGGATTTTCCGGATCCTGAACATGCTGCTCACGTCCTTGTTGTGGGCGGGTCCGCGCAGCAGGTTGGCTCTGCAAACTGTCGTGAGATCCTATGAGGAGGGTGGTTTAGAAGCCCAGCGTTTTGATCTGTATTACCATGCAGCGCAGCTGCAACCGGCTGCCAGATGGTTTGCTGATACAGATGGGTGGGAGATACGACTGCTGGCCGGTAGAGCGACGGTCCCTGAGTTAAAGGTGGCACTCATGCAGGGGAGGGGGGCACAGGATACGTTGCCCTACGTTGTACAGCACACGGCGGCTGTTTTTGGCAGCGCTTCATAGAAAGAGTCCTATGGTCGACGCCCTTTCACAGGGAACTCCCGATATGGATTTTGGCACCCTTGATAGAGTTGGAACGGCATGTGTCCTTTAGTGCATGGAGGGAGGGGGGCTGTGGGGTCCTGGCCGACTTATACCGAGCGGACACCTTTCTGACGTACGAACAGGCTGAGAAAACCTTTACCTTCGAGGCTAGTTTCCCTGCTCTATGCAGCCATGAGATGCGACTCCGCCCCACCTGTCCCTCCAGCCTGGGCGGCTTAAGAGGCTGATATAGGTTCACCCCTAGACCAGGGGCAGCGTAAACGCATAGGAGCTTTGACACGTCAGGTATCATGTAATGCACGCTTTAAACTAAATCATTTTAATTTCCTGCATCGAACCTATCTCACTCCCGCCAGGCTGAGTCGCTACTCAGAGAGTAGAGGGGACAGTTGCCCCAGATGTGGCACGGCAGGGGCGGGCTTCTTACACTTAGCCTTGGACTGTCCTTTAATAGGGCGCTTTTGGGCGAGCGTGGTAGAACACATAAAGACTACTACAGGCCTCCAGATTACGCTGAAACCTTTACATTGCCTACTGGTGTTAGTCCCTTGACTGAGAAAGTGGAAACTTTCTTATAAAAAAAGTCCAGGCACTCCCTCGGTGGAGCGGGGGACAAGCCAGGAGGACCTTACCTGCCAGCACGCCTGCACGCAGCGCCAGTCCCTGGGTGGGGAACGCTGTAGGTCTCGCCGCCATCACTCCATCAGCGCGGCTGGAGACTACAGCTCCCAGCGGGCTCAGCGCGCACTTCCGGTTTCCCGCTGTCTTCGCGCCCGGAGGCGCTATAAAGTCCAGGCACTCCCTCGGTGGAGCGGGGGACAAGCCAGGAGGACCTTACCTGCCAGCACGCCTGCACGCAGCGCCAGTCCCTGGGTGGGGAACGCTGTAGGTCTCGCCGCCATCACTCCATCAGCGCGGCTGGAGACTACAGCTCCCAGCGGGCTCAGCGCGCACTTCCGGTTTCCCGCTGTCTTCGCGCCCGGAGGCGCTATAAAGTCCAGGCACTCCCTCGGTGGAGCGGGGGACAAGCCAGGAGGACCTTACCTGCCAGCACGCCTGCACGCAGCGCCAGTCCCTGGGTGGGGAACGCTGTAGGTCTCGCCGCCATCACTCCATCAGCGCGGCTGGAGACCACAGCTCCCAGCGGGCTCAGCGCGCACTTCCGGTTTCCCGCTGTCTTCGCGCCCGGAGGCGCTATAAAGTCCAGGCACTCCCTCGGTGGAGCGGGGGACAAGCCAGGAGGACCTTACCTGCCAGCACGCCTGCACGCAGCGCCAGTCCCTGGGTGGGGAACGCTGTAGGTCTCGCCGCCATCACTCCATCAGCGCGGCTGGAGACTACAGCTCCCAGCGGGCTCAGCGCGCACTTCCGGTTTCCCGCTGTCTTCGCGCCCGGAGGCGCTATAAAGTCCAGGCACTCCCTCCGCGTCGCGGGACGCGCGCGGGCAGCGCCGGGCGGAGCCCGGGCAGAGGGCGGGCCGTCTGTGGCCGTCCGGGGCAGGAGGAGGCAGGGCAGGGCCACCCCATTTCCATCTACCGTACCGGTTTCAACTTGTGGTGCCGCATCTCAGCATGTCAACTCGCTCCGGTAAGGCCTTGAGGGGTTGCGGGGAGAGTGCCCCCGGGGGTGCTATGTTCGGCTCTATGGACAAATTCCTGACAAGGGTGGCGGCTGTCATCGACAATGAACTTGCCATATCTGAACGGCGCCTTTCTCTTGACTTTCCTCCTGCTAAAAGTCCATCCCCAGCAATAGTGTTGCCCCCTCTAAATCCTACTTCCCCTGCACCCTTGCTTGGGGATCTACCTGGGGATTCCTTTATTGCACCATCAATGGGTGGTATAGAAGGGTTAGAAAGCTCACTGACCGGTAACCACGGTACTAGTCCTTGTGCCGTGCTTATAGATCCATGCAATGAGCTCTCCTTAGCAGGCTCACCTGGCATTCAGTCCCAACACTGCCCTGAGGTTCCTGCTCCCGTCCCACAAGCTCCGACTAAAAAGCGACCTAACCAGGAGCCTATCAAAAGGAAGGGGAAAAGGGCAATTTACACTCGAAAGGGCTGCTCATCCAAGATTACTAACCATCCCAGGTACCCGCCCCTGAGGGGTCCTTCCCCCCTGAGCGCCGCAGGGACACCTATTTGCGCTCCAGCTGCTATTGATACAGTACCACCTTCCTTGTTGGCCCCACCAACGCCTGACCAGGCCAACGTGGGTCACTCCATGGAGGCGATTGAGAAGCTGGTCAAGTCTCTTGTGTTGCCACTTATAGACCAGGTCAAGAGGTTGGGGGACAGGCTTGACTGCTTTGAGCAGGTTACTAGGGACAATTTTTTTGCCCTAAAGACCCTTCTCAAGCACCAGCCAAAGCCCAGTGAGGATAGGACAGATAGGTTAGATAAGTCCAATAGGATAGAGGTTCCAGTGAGACCCCCCCTGGGAGATCAGCTGATGCAGCCGCCCAAGCATCCAGCCCCTGGGAATACTATCTTGGCTGCTCCTAAGGTTGGTCCTAGACAGATAAAGCCGAAGGCTCCCACTCATGCTGCTCACGTGCATGCTACCCCTCCCCCAGTAGCAATAACCCCGGTGGCTACCCAGGACCTAAGGCAACACCAGAAGGGAGGGACGGGCCCTACTTCGCAACCTGGGGCTGTTATATCTGATGCAACTGGCGGTGTTGCATCAACTTCTAAGGTTGCATCTATTCCCGTCCCACCTACAAATCGTCCCCCTTTAGGTCCTCCTCAGAACAGTAGACGAAAGTGCCCCCCAGTTAACCTCCCCCCTGAGTGCCACCCGTATGTTGTCATCCTTACGAAAGTCCCTCCTATTGGGAGTACCCAGCGGGAAAACCATCAGGCACTCAAGAATAAGGTCATCCACTGGCTGAAAGCCAACAGGCCCCTGCCTGCGGGAGTGGATGGAATTATTCTTGGTGTACGCAGGGTGGGATGGATTGGACACGGGAAAAAATCGCTCGAAGGGGATTGCGTGGTGGTAAACTTCCAAGATGCTAGGGTTGCCCATCTAATATGCTCTCAAGGTCAACCCACGGTTGGATCGGGTATCGACATAGTCGATTTGACATTTTTTTACCCACGGTCTATTATGACCACCCCCACCATCCACCTTGGACAACCCACCTATATTAGCAGCCCTGGGGGCCAATTTTCTGTGGAGAACATTGCCCACGGCCTTTCCACCCCGGGAGTTCTTTCCCGGCAGCTATGCCTAGCTCCAGTGATACCAAATTGGGGACCTTGGAGCTGTTGACTCAGTTATGATCCGGGGGAGGACGCTGTGGCCCCAGGCTTTGTCGCTGAGTCAACACTATACCCCAAATCCAATGGCTCCTCCTCCCCACCGCAGACTCAGGCTACGGCCGAGTCTGTAGAGGGGAAGGGGGAGACTGGGGCATCCTATAATTTTCTGGCTGGTCCCCCTGATGTGGGTTCTGTGGTCTTATCACCCCCTGTCGAGGATTGTAGCATTGCAGCTGTAACGGACCCCCAGATTAGGGTTTTCAGCTGGAATGTGGCGGGCCTCGAGAGGAAGCTGGCGTTGCCGGACTGGAGCGAGCGTGTGGAGCAATACTCCATATGCCTGTTCCAGGAAACCTGGAGTCGGGTGCCCCTACACAAGGCGGGCTATTCCACCCACTTTTTGCCGGCAGTAGAAAGTGCAACTGGCAGGGGCCGCCCCTCTGGTGGCCTGTTAATCTGGGTAGCCACCGAACTCAACTGTAGGGTGGAGGAGAGGGACACTAATTGCCCTGACCTCCTAAATATTTTGCTTAGAAATTCCCAGGGCAGAGTCATTCTAAATATTTTTAACATCTATGCCCGTGGCACTAAGGGGGGAAGAGAATCCCCAGTTATAGTTTGCCTGGAAGCGCAACTCCGCTCATCTCCACACAGGTCCTGTACCTTGTTGGCAGGTGACCTGAACTGCACTTTCGAGCCCCTGGACCTGGACATCCTAGCAGATCAAGAGGAACTTGATAATGGGTGGGGGATTCCGCCCCTCGAGCTTAGTCCTGTTAAAAAGTGGACAGAAGCGGCCCTCCAGATTAACTCACTAGTTATGGAGTTTGGTCTTAGAGCTGCCAATGGCAGGACCAGGTCCGACAAAGTAGGGGCGCACACCTACAACAGGCCAGGACACACGTCACGGATTGATTATTTCCTCCTTGACATACACCTGTGGAGCCTGGTGGAGGACATGGTAGTTTTACCTTCTGTGGAGAGTGACCACAATCTCCTGTCCCTCACCCTGTCCCACAGGTGTGTCAATAGCACCGTGAGTAGTTCTCCTTGTAACCCCGCTCCGGACCTGTCAGTGGTCACGAACTGTGGACGAAGGCTAAAGTGGGCGAAGCTAGCCCTTTCGGAGGAGAAAACCTCTGCGATTAGGCAGCTTCTGGTCTCAGCCCTAGCCAATCTTGACTGCCAAGAGGAAGGGCTGATGGAGGTGGCACCCAGGTTTTGTGTCATAATTCAGGCCATTGGCGACCTCTTTGTAGTTCCAGCTCACCCGAGCGGAAGGAAACCAAGCCTACGATCGGGTCAGGGCTGGTACAACCAGAAGTGTAGGGAGGCGAAATCACTTCTTATCGAGGCAGTCAAGTCCAAATTACCGTCTAGGACTAGGGAGGCCAGGAGACACTATGCACTCTGCCAGAAAAATGCAAGGATGGAGTGGGAGGTTAATTTCTGGCAGGACCTCCTGGCTGCCAGTCGTGGGAAAGATGCCAAAGGTTTTTGGGATATGGTGGGCAAAAGGAATCGTCCTGACGATTCCCGGAGGACTTGTGCCATTAACGCCCAGACTTGGTTCTCCCATTTCCAAAATCTTTATTCTGCTGTTGAAGGCCCTCTTAATGATTCCTTTAAAATCCCACCCTTTACTCTAGTTCGTGACCTGGAACTGTTTTCCCCCCTGGATGTAACAAAGCAGATCAAAACCTTGGTCCCTTTGAAAGCAGCTGGCCCGGATGGCCTACCAGGGGACATCCTCCGTGCTTACCCGGAAGAATGGGGGGTACTAATCTCTGCACTCCTCAATGCAATCATGGGGGGAGGGCCTGTGCCTGACTCCTGGAGAGGTGCGGAGGTGGTCCCCATTTTTAAAAAGGGCAGTCGGGACTTACCCGGGAACTATAGGCCTATAAGCCTAATAGATTCCAGCCAGAAATTGGCCGGGAAAACCATCTTGGGGAGAATCACTCAATGGGTGGACGACAATCACATTCTGTCCGACATGCAGGCTGGGTTCCGTTCGGGTACAGGAACTATTGAACAGGCCTTTAGGCTTTTGTTGTTACACTGGAAGGTGGTGGTGCTGGGCAAAGGCAGTCTTTACTTGGCCTTTATTGACCTTAAGACTGCCTTTGACCTGGTACCAAGGGAGGAACTTTGGAGGGTGCTTCATGGTTTAGGGATGCCCCCGTACCTATTGAACCTCCTTATTAACCTGCACATCAACACCTATGCCCAGGTTAGATGGGGGCTGAATGGGGAAAAGACCGATAAGATCAGGGTCGAGAGGGGAGTAAGACAGGGCTGTGTCTTGGCCCCTACCTTATTCTCCCTCTATATTAACGGGGTGGTAGATCATCTACTGGGCGAACCATCAGACGCTCCCAGCCTGGGTGGAGTAAAAATTCCAACTCTGTTGTTCGCCGACGACACCCTCCTCATTTCCAAAACCCCCCAAGGTCTACAGACATTGCTGAACCGCTTCCAGGACTTCTGTACCACTAAAGGCCTCGTCATTAACATAGACAAGACCAAGTACCTAGTCATGCATCCACCTCGCAAACTTGGCCGCCCTCCAATTCTGAACTCTATACCCCTAGAAAGAGTGGCGGAATTTGATTATCTGGGAATCCGACTGAATGATGCAATGAGCTGGTCTGCCCACATTGATAAAATGACTCTGGCCCACAAAAGGGTGGGGGGCGCCCTTCTTAAGGAGTACAATAACTCCACAAAACATTGTGTTGCTCCTATACTTGAGATCTACAAAGCTCGTGCGGTCCCAGCTTCACTCTATGGATCGGAACTGTGGGGCTTGGGCAAAGTCGACTCATTGAGTAAGGCCGAAAACAAATTTATCAAGGATCTTCTTGCCATTCCATCGAGCAGCCCGACCATCCCAGTGCTCATGGACACTGGCTGTAAAGCCATAAGGGACCAGGCTCGGCTTCGTCCCCTTCTGCTCTGGGCACGCTTGTGGAGGGTCCCGGAGCTACAATCCTATGCCAATGGGCTGGCAGAAGTGATGCATGCTGATGGTTGGAGTAGCATCAAATGGCTGAAGGACATAAAACATCTTTTAGGGGAACTTGGTTTGGACTCTTGCTGGCATAGTCACTCCGCTCCTCCAAAGAAGATTCTAAAAAAACTTTTCTGGGAGTGGGTTAGTGTGAAGCGCTCTAGAAGCCAGCAGCACTGCAAAACCACCGCAGCTTTCCTGCTGTTCAAAGACGCTGTCTTGTATGAGCCATATATGGATATTATAACAGTTGCTATGGATAGGTCCTTGTACATTAAATTTCGGCTAGGAACCTTGCCCTTGGCCGACCTCTGTTCAAGGTGGAATAAAGCCCAGCCCACATCACGCTTTTGTGCCTTTTGTCAGGACAAACCAGAGTCGGTGCCACACTTCCTTTTCGAATGCCCGGACTATGGTCGCCCCAGATCACGTTGGCTTGGTCCCATTTGCAGAGAACTGGGGACTCGTCAGTACTCTGTTGCCCTTCGGATTCTTTTAACTAATACAGCCCCTCCTATTGTTTGTGCTGTTGCTAAGTTTTTAAAATGGGCTTGGTTGATTAGACTTAGAAGACTGACCATAACAATTTAATTCCTTTTTATCTAATTTATGCTGACATAACGTGTTTTAATTTTCATCCCATTTGTACAGTCTTACTTATTTCGACAAGCTGTTTTTATCTTTTTGTACTGCTTTTATGATATGTGCATATCGAAATAAAGCATCAATCAATCAATCAATCATAAATTGTTGCAGCTGATGCTAGTGCTAGCCAGGCGCAGAGTAGCTATAACGTGGATGGGACAGAGAGCCCCAGAGATCCCTGCATGGCTTAAGGATGTCAGGGAATGGACCCTAGCGGAGGAAACGCATATGCAGAGTACACGGAGGGATGGGAAATTGCTGGAGGACTTGCTCGCTTGGCGAGCCATGTGCATCTCAGGATTACCAGAGGGAGAGCAGTCTTCACACAGTGATTCCGAGGGGTCTAGTGGCGACCTTTTTTCAACACAGGGATCGGGTCTGAGGGGGAGGAGGGTGGGGACTCCTGAGCGGTGTTTGAAGTAGTGCATGGTGCGGGCCCTGGTTATTCCCTCACGATACAGCATATTTACTCAGTTAATTGTCAATAGAATCTTCCTCATGGATCTCAGTATATATAAGTGTAACCTATGTCCAAAGAGAGCCATAATGAGGCTGTTGATTGGTATACGTGTGTTTTTATGATGCCATATGGGGGGGGGTTAATATGTAACTGTTATATCACTAAATTGAAGAAATAAAGTTAAAAAAAAGGATATTGTGCTGCATAACTAAATACTTATAAGGTCCCAAATGCGAGACCTATTGGCTATGCCATTGCTTGTTTATATTTGCAGCTTTTAGAGACACCGAAAATATATTTTAACTTTTTAAGGTACTTATCTGGGGTCTTTAGCTCAAGATATTAGGGTCTGTCACATGCTCCCTTTTCCCCGCATAGCTATTGAAAAAGATGGGCTATCTCGAGGGTAGGTTAATAGTGATGTTGTTTAATAAAGTTTTTTTTGCTTGTTTTTAACTTGAATGCTCTTTTACCTTTGCAGAGCATTCTTTGTGTATCACTTTGAGCAATGTTTAATTTATTTATAATTATGATCGAATGTTTTTCCTTTGTACACTTGCATAATTTTATTTTTAAATTGAATAAAGTCTTTGATTGATCAATTGACTCCGCAAATCAATTTGGTTCTGCAAGACGGGCACTCGTTGCATTTTTAGGATCTATAATGTGGAACTATATTCCTTCTATACACATCCTGTGAGAGATTTTGTAAGCAATTGAAAACCTGGGGCCATATTATCAAGAAAGGGCGATACATTATCACTGCTTTTATCGGCAGGAAACTGCCGCTAAAGCGGCAATAATGGGCTTGACACCAGAACCTGGGCTGCTATGGGAATTCACAAGGGCATATTATCAAGCCCATTATCGCTACTTTAGCGGCAGTTTCCTGCCGATAAAAGCGGCGATAATGTATAGCCCTTTCTTGATAATATGGCCCCTAGTTATTTTAATTTCCGTCAGCATGCTTCAGCTGTTATGCTAGTGCTCAGAAGGCTGGGGGTTGTCACGCACTTTTCAGATCAGATTATCATAATATAACATATCATGAGCCAGAACTGACGCTGAAAGGCAATTATCATTACAAGACATAATGGGGTGGAAGCCTCTGGAATTGCTTTATATCTTTTAATGCTAAGCCTGTTAGGCCTCATTTATTCCTTCATTGTAGGCAGATGGAAGCAACAGTTTTAGAGCTCCGTAGCATGAATTATGCTGCTTTCTACACCTTATCTGTAAATAAATATGTGGTTTAATTGTTGCATAGATTCCGGCACGCAGCTGGGAATATTTCTAATGTTTATGACTATCAATGAAAATCCTGCAATGAGATAAAATGTTTGGCAGCTTCACAAGATGAAAATGTTTTGGTTTCCAGTCCTATCTTGTCAATGCTTCATAGGTTCTGGTTTCCCCCTGGGAGTTTTAGAGAGTTTTTGGGGTATTCTGGGTTTTGACACTGTTATGGTATTACATGTGATGTATGTCAGCTGGAATTGTATTCTGGCTACAAACTAATAGAGACCTTTTATCACTGACCAACATTTTTATGACCCTTCTGGTTACTAAAATATTGGAATCAAATAAATTAGAACTGCTTTCAGAGGAGCAAAGAGCGGGGGATGCCTGCAATAATGAAGTTGCCATAGTCAATACTCACCACATTTATAACCTGTTTACTGCTGTGCAAAGGTCCTTAGAAATCAACAGATGTTTGAGCTTCTTCAATGAGTGTAGCGATGATCTTGCAGATAAGCCCATGTAAGCAATTTGAGAATGCATTGCTTGGTGGACGTTGATCCCCGTACCAAGTGGTTTTCCTTCATCTAAGAGGGTAAGGGGTGAACTCATCAATGTGGAGCTCAGATAGCCATTCTGTGTTAAATTTGGATTTGATCGGTAATCTGATTAGGATCACTTTGGTTTTTTTTACCGTTAGTTTGAGGAAGTTGCATAACATCGATTTGCAAAGGTATGTGAGATAGTTTTTTAAGATATGTGTATCCATGGCAAAGTTATTTTTAGATATAATTGGGTTTTCTCAGGATATTGATGGACTGTCAACCCTGCTTCCATCATTATAATTCTTGGTGGTGCCATATATAAGTTGAATAACATGGGAGTCAAGATCGATCACTGAGGGACCATCTACTTCATTAGACCGAGGCTTCTTACAGTGGTTACCTTCCCCGCAAATCCACATTGAGCTGCAGGTCTGGGTTGGGACTACATACCCCAAACTTCCTCCTTACCAAGTTAGGGCTGGGAGCAGAGGAGACAACGTGCTTGGAAAGCGCTAAACGGGTCCTGTAGGAAGGGTCCTGCCGGGGCGTGTGCCCGAGTGAAGAACTGACCAAGAGTGGGCCTGTCGGCATCTGTCAGTGGCAGAACGAGGCCGAGCTGGGCCTACCCTCTTGGTTTTTGCCCTAATTATTTTGCCTTTCACCAGTCGCTTAGCCCCCCACCGATATTGAACTGTTTTGCTGCCCTAGGCTGGCCATCTATGAAATAAGTGGGATTTGCATCCTGTACCTGTCCTACTTCCTAAAGTAATGCATGGTGTTGTTCCTTATCTCTTACGCTTGACCGGTAAATACTGAATTATGGTTCCTTTACTCTCTCATCCCAAGGCACATGTTTTAGGCTTGTCTGCTACCATGGGCAAACATAAACCATGGAAAGTGAAGCCAGCTGTGGATTCAAAGTGCACTACTATAGATTCCTTCCTTGCGCGAGCTGGGCTAGTCATTTCCAAGGAAATAGATATAGCGGAGCCAATCAGGGTTGTACTCAATCTTATGCCAGGGCTCCTTCTGGGGCTGGCATATCATCCAGGACAGCCTCTCAGGTCTCAATCATAGAGCATTACGGGGGAGCAGTCCAATTGGAGATGCAGTTAGACAGGGGTCTTAGTGGGAACTAGGCAGGAGAAATTAAGGAGCATCTTAGAACAAGCTCGGTAGCTTGGGCTACTTACCTGGGAAAAGTGAATGTGCTTCTTAGGGAGCCTTCACAGCTGACACCTTTTTCTCTTGCCTGGTAGATATGCTAAGTTGGGATGTCACCTTAGAGTTAGTGTAGGGATAGACTAATCTTTTCTTTCCCTTTGGAGCAGATGCAGTCGAGACTTCCAGTTGGAACTGTTATTGCTTGCCTAATGCTTCTTGAACTTACGTTGCTCTTTATTCTGAGTCGCCTGAGACTCCTGCGAAGGATTATGTTTGTATTAGTGGCATTTTATTTCTTAAACCTCTTGCTGAGGTGCTTGTATGTTCAGTTGTTTTTGGCTTTGTAATAAATCTTCAAACTTTATTTCGTAGTCAGTGGTCCTTTAATTTGGGATGTATTTGCTCATTGGAAAATTGTTAAGTATGAAATTAGTGAACTTTCTTCACACTTCTTAGCAGACAAAAAGGTTCAGTCGACCAGGGATTCTGAGGATTGGTAAGGTGAAAATCTATAGGAGAGTCCCAGCATCATCAGTTGGTAGCCAGTGGACGGTTTGTCTCTAGAAGTAACTAGGTTCGAGATTAGGATAAGAGCTTCTCCAAGGCCCATAGAATTCAGGTGATGACCGTCCAGTGGATTACTGGCGGAAGATGGTATTTCATGGAAACTTACGGAGAGGGACGGTGCGGCAAAAGCAGCAGTTCGTGGGAGAGTGAGTATGAATAGGGTTATATGTTGTTAGATTGCGGTGTTTGTGTTGTGATGTCTTGCAGAGTTAGAATGTCTGTTGTATGACAGGAGATCAGGCTGTGAGCGCGCGCAGCCCGGGAAAGTCTTAGGCTCAAGGAGTCGCTTAAGCAGTTGGGTGTGGCAGACACCCGGAGTAATTGTCGACCATTGTTAAGGGAATCGTAAGGTACCATCGATTGCCTGCTGGACCGAGACAGGAGGAACAAATGTGTCAGTGTGTGAGTAACTGACGCTGGTCATGGGTTGCTGTAACCTATCAGTTGCGGTGATTGTCCGGTCGTTTCGTGGACAGACAGTTGCCAGTTTTCAGTAGACTATTACCCGACTGTGGACGTACAGTCAGACTGTGGACGTACAGTCTGCGAAGTATTAGCTTGGACAAACAGGTGATTATTTCAGTGTATGTATGGGATGAGTGTGAGAGTGAGAAGCGAACTGAAAGGAAGGGGAACTGCTGCAAGCGGTGGAAAAGTGACATCAGAAGGTGCTGCGCAGTGATAGGGCGGTTGGTGTGAAGCCGCGCCAGGATTGGTGGATTTTCATCAGGAAGTAAACAAGCACTGCGAAAAAAGAAACGCTGGTTTCATCATGAAATGTTTTAAAGTTTTACGAGATTTTTTCAAAAGAGAAAATAAATTAGAGCCCCCGCAGAAGGAGGGGCTCCGACCAAGGAGCCTCCGGCTCATTACATGGCTACGAATGTCGGTTTGCATACTGTATTGTGGCATGAGAATTGGTGTAAGATGACTGAAGGAAATGAGGAATTGACCTTTCCCAGATATGAAACTTTTAGATTGGAAGTGCTATATCAGTTGAAATTGATTCTGTCTTCTTTGCGACCTTTGCCTAGACCAACACAGTTCGAGGCATTACATGCGTGGATTAGGGCGGCGCACAAAAGAAACTGGGAAAGGGGACAGGAACGAGTGAAGAGGTCAGTCAGGGTATTTCAAGGTGCGAGATGGGATGCATTGGAAAAGACGATTGAGGGGATAAATTGTATCCATTGTTGGTCAAGTCAGGGGATACACAGAAAAAGAAGGCTGAGGATGAAGACAGTGATACTGACGATAGCTTGATAGAAAGGCTGTTATCTGAGAGACCAGGAGGGGGAGAGATCAGTCCAGACAGAGGGACAAGGGAACCACAAGCTCCACTGTGTTCTGAAGTAGTGGGAAAGCTCTCAATGGGGGAAATGCAGAACGCCAAAAGCGTCAGTTCTCAGAGGTTACCGGATGCTCTTAGGATGCAGGTTACCATTGGTCCCATAGTGTCAGTGTACAATCCAGAGCAGGTGAGGAATGGAGGCACATCACAGACAGGAATGCAAGGAAGTGCTGACTTTGGAGTGAACAGTGTGGTGAATGGGTTGGTTCCATCACCGAGGCCTGTAGAGTCGAGCACACCATTGCCGGCTACAGGAGATTTGTCAAGAGGACCGATGGATCTGAGGGGACCAAGACCGAAATCCCTGGGAGAATTGAGGTCAGATGTGAGAACATGGGAGTCGGTTGAAGGGACTCCGAGTGACAGGAAAAGGGAGGACTGGGATCAAGGGAGTGCTGTGAATAGAGTGGCTTTAAGGGACACATTTGAAGTAAATAGGTGCAGAGAACAGGACGGTGACTGCAGAGAGTCGAGTGGTACATCGAGTTGAGGCACTCTTAGGACAGCAATAAGGGCAAAGAGGTTAGATGTGATGCGATTGAAAGCAGAAGTGGACGAGATTGTTGAAGGGAACTTTCCTCTAGAGAGAGTGGAACTCTATGAGCCAGACGAGTTGTTGTTTGCGGCAAAGGATGTGACCCGTAAGGCAAGGTTAGCACATGAGAAACTAACTGAATTGGCAAAGAGGTATAAAGTGGATTTGTCTAAAACTAAAATGTTGCAGGGTGGTCACCAGTTTCAGTATACTGGCCAAGATTTGGACGAAAAGAGGGTAATTGGACTAAAGACCCACATCAGAGAGCTAATTAGAGGGACACGAGCATGGAGTAGGCTTGATAAATGGGAAGAAAGATGGTCCAAGAAAAAGAGTGTTAAAAGAAATGCAGCAGAACAACCTCCTCTGGGAGGGGGAGTACAAGGAATTGGGAACTACCCTTTACGGGAGGAAGCTAGCGGAGGGTATGTGCATGTGCCTTGGAGTAGAGGAGATTTGGCGGCATTCACAAATGACTTCTTAAAACTGAGAGAGAGCCCAGTTGAGTGGTACAAGCAGGTTAAGAGGTTTGTCAAGATCTCAAAGGTGATGTGGATTGATTTGAACACACTGTTTGACATTGTGGTTCCGATTGACTTATGGGTAGCCTGTAAGGTTGCCGTTGAATGGCCCACCTCTGAACCGGACAGGGATGTTGTCACTAATGGCCCATCACTTCTTGTTAAGAAGAAGTACGAGCAGTTTATCACGTGGTTGAAATCCAAGGTACCACAGCAGGATATTGACTGGGTGAAAATAGATCGGACAGTTCAGGAACCAAAGGAGACGGTGTATGAGTATTACGAAAGGTTGTTGCAAGTCTTTAAGCAGTACAGTGGGTTGGATGTAATGGATCCTAAGGATATGGGACACTTTGTGTCGAAGTTTGTCCTGGGATTGAGACCTGAGATTTGTCTTATGATCCAGCAGCATTTGATTTGTTGGCAGAATAAGCCGCTTGACGAGATATTGAGGTACGCTAGATATTGCAGTGATGAGGTCGATTCGAAGCATAAGACACTCAAGGACAAACTAATGCTGGTACAGATACAATCTGTAGATAAGGGAGGCCAAGTGCAGTCAGGTGGAGGTACGCTGGGAAGGAAACCGAACGGTCAGAATAAGGGAAAGGGAAGTACAGAGGATTCTAGGCCAAGAGTGGATTTGGCAACTCTGAAAAGGACTACTGAGTGTCATCAGTGTCATCAGATTGGACATTGGATACACAAGTGTCCTTTGAATCCTGCAAATCAGATGCAGCAAGAGGAAGTAGTGCAGGTACAAGCGCCCGAGGTGAGAAAGACAGTGGTAAAGCGAAAAGTCGATAAAATGGAGGAATTCGGCTCCGTAAGTTCAGGTTCCCCTGTCTCCGAGGATCTCGACAGGGACTAGGACTTACCAACAGATGCCTTTTTTTGATGACAGCGACGATTGTTACCTAGACCCGTTGGCATGACGGTACCTGAGGGGGGAGGAAGACTGCACTCTTGGGGCAGTCTTGGAGGTAAACCAGAGGGGACCATTTGTGGAAGCCTATGTCGATGGTCACCCTACCACCTTTCTGGTTGATACTGGTGCTACCCATTCTACTGTAAGATCTGCAGTAGTCCCTAACCTACCCCTCTCGAGACAACGTTTCCAAGTGGTAGGCATTGCGAATAAGAAAATAACAAGCCCTTTGACACAACCGATTCCTGTGAAGATAGGAACGTTTCGAGACAGACATCAGTTTGTGGTGTGCGATTCGAGCCCTGTTTGTTTACTAGGGAGGGATCTCCTGTGTAAACTCAATTGCACCATTTATTGCACCCCTAAAGGAGTGGAACTGCAAACCAATGATGATGATGCTGCTTTTAAGGTCACAAATCAACATTTGTGCATCGTAATGTATCCTGTTGTGACAGTGGAAGAGCTCCCACTTGATTTGAGAGATTCGGTCTCACAGGAAGTGTGGGATTTTACTGGTGAGGACATAGGCTTGACCAAAGGATTTGAGCCCGTCAAGATTCAGGTTAAGCCGAAGGTTGATTTTCCAAGAACGCCCCAATACAATTTGACCCCAGAGACGGTTTCAGGGATAAAACCTGTGATCGAGTCCATGATCAAGCAAGAGATTCTGAAGGAGATAATGGGCAGTCCACGTAACTCGCCTATTATGGGACTGCAGAAACCAAGCGGGAAATTCAGAATTGTGCAGGATTTGCGCCGGATTAACAACATAGTTGTTCCCTGTTGTCCTGTGGTACCGAATCCAATCTTTAATACTGTTTCAGATCCCAATTCAAGCGGAGTGGTTCGCTGTGATTGACCTTTGTCCGGCTTTCTTCACGATTCCATTGCATGAGGAGAGACAATTTCTTTTTGTGTTTAAGCTGAAAAATCGTGTCTTAACATGGTGTCGTATCCCACAGGGGTATACAGAGAGTCCATCGATCTTTAATCAGATCTTGAAAAAGAACCTTGAGAGTCTTGTACTGCCACAGAACTCTGTTCTTGTTCAGTACATAGATGACCTCCTTGTTGCGTCAGAGACTGAAGATGCATGAAGAATTGATACCATCGCCTTACTGAACCATTTGGCAGAGAATGGACACAAAGTGTCACCAAATAAGCTACAGTAATGCTTGAATGAGGTGCAGTATTTGGGTCACCGGATAGAAAAAGGCAAGAGGAAGGTGTCACTAGACAGGATAGGGGCAATTATAGGAATGATGGTGCCTTCTACTCAGAGAGAAGTCAGGATGTTCTTATGGATGGTTGGCTAATGTCAGCAGTAGATTGCCAACTTCTTATTAAAAGCGAAGCCTTTGCAGAGACTGACGCACAAGGATGTAAGTGATCCTGTACTATGGGACAACGACTGTATGAAGGCGTTCTTAGAGTTGCGAGAGGACCTTTGTCATGCTCCGATACTGGGGATGCCTGATTGCAACAAGCTTTTTTCACTATTCTGTTGTGAGCGAGAAGGTTGTGCACTGTCAGTTTTAGTCCAAGATCATGGAGATGTCCGTAGACCAGTTGCCTACTTTTCAGCTACTTTAGATCCAGTAGCTTCAGTATTGCCCGGATGTCTCAAATCCGTTGCTGCAACGGGTGTCAGCATTGAAAGGTGTGAGAGTATTGTCATGGGTCACCCTTTGATTGTGTATGTTCCACATTCTGTTGAATTGTTGATGACCAGAACCAAGACACAGCAACTGACCAATAACAGGCTCACACGCTACAAGCAGGTTATACTTGCTGCGGAGAATGTGACCCTTCGGAGGTGTTTGAATCATTCCACACTGATGCCGTTGCCAAACACACTTGATGAAGATTGTGCGGATCATTATTGTCTGGATGTGACTGAGCTTTGTACCAAACCAAGACCCGACATTGTTGATTAACCATTGCCTGACCATGATGAGATTTTCTTTGTCGATGATTCATGTTTAAGAGACAGTGTTGGTCAGCTGAGAGTAACATTTGCTGTATGTACCATTATAGGAGTAGTTGAAGCTGCATGCCTGGAAGGAGTATACTCCGCTCAGGTGGCTGAGATCATTGCTTTGACTCGTACCTGCTTGGCTGCAGACCAAATTTGAATTACCATTTACACTGATAGCCAGTATGGGTTTGGTGTGGTTCATGACTTCGGACAGTTATGGTCCCAGAAAGGTTACATGACATCGTCTGGATCACCTATCCGGAACGGGGAGTTTGTGAGGTTACTCCTAGAGGCCTTACAGTGCCCCATGGCAATTGCAGTTGTTAAGTGCACGGCTCATTGAAAGGAGACAGATTTCGTGTCACTTGCAAATCGCTATGCGGAGGAAGTTGCTCGATTCTGTGCCGAACAAGGTTGTTCATTCACTGAGAATCATGTAGGAGGGAGCCAAGAAAGAACCGAGTTCAACATGATGTTGGCCATGGCAGATACTTGGGATGAGCTCAAGTGCCTGCAGGAACAGGTTTCAGACCAGGAGAAGAATGTGTGGATCAATTCAGGCTGTGTGAAAGGGGATGTGGACATTTAGGTCTCAAGTGATGGAAGAGCGGTGTTGCCGGATGAGTTGTTGAGCACAATGGCAAGACAGATTCATGGTGCAGTGCATTTAGGAAGAGGTGCAATGGTGCGAGTGTTCAGACAAACGTGGTACAATCCGCGATTTTGTGCAGTGGCTGAAGCTGTGTGTCAAAGATGTGTTACATGTCAACAGATGAATGCTGGAAAGAAGACAACGAGTCACATTGGGAGGTCCGGGGGACCTTTCAACAGGATGCAGTGGATTTTATTGAGATGCCTATGTGCAACAGGCTGAGGTACATTTTGGTTGTGGTTTGTGTGTTCTCAAGGTGGGTGGAAGCTTACCCTACTCGTAGGTGCGATACACTCACTGTAGCGAAGCTGTTGTTGAGGGAACTCATTCCTAGGTTTGGGATTCCAACATCTTTAAAAATGGAACAGAGGAACACACTTCCATAGCGAAATCATGAAGATGCTTTGCACAGCACTGAATGTTGATCAGAGACTCCATTGTAGTTATCGTCCAGAGGCTTCTGGGATAGTGGGGCAGAGCAATAGGACTTTGAAAGCTCGATTGGGAAAAGTGTGTTCATCCACTTCTCTGAAATGGCCTGATGCTTTACCTTTGGTGTTGATGAGTATGCGCAGTACCCCAGACAGGAGAACAGGTCTTTCACCTCATGAAGTGCTGAAGGGGAGGGCTATGAGATTTCCAGCGGTACCATCGACGGCCTTGATTAGCATCACAGACAATTTGATCCTTGATTATTGCAAGGGACTAGCTGACGTCATCCGTTCTGTGTCCCATCTGGTGCAGGCTGCTGTGGTTCTGGCTTCATGTGATCTCTGTCACGACCTGAGTACGGGAGACTGGGTGCTGGTACGGAAGCACATGAGAAAGAGCTGCTTGGGTGTGCGCTGGAGAGTCCCATATCAAGTTATCTTGGTGACAAACACTGCAGTAAAGTGTGGAGGATTGCTGAATTGGGTGAATGCTTCTCAAACCCGTCGAGTTTCAGCACCCTTGGAAGAAACAGCTCCTCTCCCTAATGAAAATCCAGCTGAAGTGGCAGGGCCACAGAAGGGGGACAGGCAAGCTGTGAGGGTGTCTGAAGAAGCTGGTTGCTCACTTGATCGAGCTGAGGAGGGTCACGACACTAGCAACACTGAAACTGCCTCTGAAAGGGGAAGTTGCTGTGAAAGTGGTCCAGAGTCAGACTCAGCTGAGAGGAGTTGTGAGCAGGGTAAGCAAAGAGAAAGCAGGAGAGCAAGCAGAACTGAAGAGCAGTGGCCTGAGAGGCAGAGGCGCCTGAACTTGAGACTGGTCTCCGAGAGGGATCTTGCTCCCGTGTCTGAAGAGACAGAGTCAGAAGAAGGTGAGTAAGAGCAAGCTCGTGGAGGTCTGAGGAGATCAAGACGAAAGAGAGTGCCTTGCCGAAAGTACGCGGCTCTAGAGTGGTCATACGTTGTGACTGATGCCAGGAGTGCTGAGATCGGGGAGGGTGAGGGCAGTGACAGCGATTAGTACCAGCCCTAAAGTGAAGTTGGATGTGGTGTCGTTTTAACAGGACTCGAAATTGAAGGAGTGCTGACCATCACAGTTCCAAACCCCCCGATTCTGAGCAGAATTCGTAACTTGATCTTGAACAGACTGATACTCCCTACCTTTGGAACTGTAATACCATCTCATGAATCTTTTGATCTTCGTCTTGAGCTTTTGCAGCATTTTCTAGAAGCTGTTGGAGCAAATCTTATTTTGGATTAAAGAGACTTTGTTGTAAATAAGCTGAATTAAATAATCTAGGTCCAAGTTGAAGAAGAAGACATTTAAGGGCTTTCCACAGAGGATAGAGAAAGGTTAAGGTTATCTTTTGATCGCTGTAAAAAAGAACTGAAACAAAAAGGGGACTTCCAGCTTTCCGAGGCGCAGTTCGAGTTGGTTTACAAACATCTGAAGAAGAAAAGAGACTTTTGAGCATTCATTGCTGAATCAAGGAGCTGAAATTATCTCTGAGACCATGGAGGCTGGAAACCCAAACCGTAGGGCTAGGTGCATAGTAGGCACACTTGTAGGAGGAGTGATACTCTTCATAATTCTAGTAGTTGGAGTTTTGTATTTAGCACCACATGAGCAGGCAGTGGATGTAGAGGGAACCCCTACACCTACTACTCCTAGCAAACAAGAGGTTGAGGTAGGAAACGAAGGAGCTTTGCTAGTAGAAGAGAGTAGTAGGTTACATGCAGATCTATCTAGAGGTAACTTTAAGCTTAATGCGTCTGCGAAGTTGTTGTATGAGTATATTGATGCAATAGATTCAAAAGATTGTTATGTGTGTATGCAGTTGCCAGCTTCAGTGGGTGAGGGTATTAGATACCATCATCTCCCATTGACATATGGTATTACATGTAGTTTGCTGCTTAGCATTTTCTATGGACGAAATCATTTTGGGTATTTCTTTTCAAATTTTGATGCAGTTCTTCCTGAAGTGCCAGCTTATAACCATTTAAATAAGTATGATTATTACAAATCAGAAGATTGACTTAGGACGTATTTCATTCCGATTCAGGAGTTGGATACAGCTTATGCTCATCACCATATTCTGACGTGCCTGTTGTCAGATACAGAAAAGAAACGTATAGATCAAGTAGAAGTTAGATACAGGAAACAAAAGCAGTTGCGAGACTCAGGACAAGGTAGAATAGACTGGACAGATGAGGAGAAGTTGCACAAGTCGAAGGGAAGTTATGGTCCGATAGCTCTAGATGAAGTGCAGAAGGGGAAGTTGTCCATAAGTCGTCCACAGATATATTACGAGAATGTGTATGTGGGACAGACCACATCTGAGCACACTTTTATATTAGAGTATTAGAGTATTATGCAAAGGACTTCTTGCAAAGTGTAGCGCAGATAATTCCAACTGTGTATTTTGTTTGTAGAGGAAAGTGTATGTGCGATTGCCTGAGAAATGGTATGGTACGTGTTATCTAGCGATAATTTTTCCCAAGATTTATCATACAGAAGATTTTGAGCTCCTAGAATGAGGACAACATGTAAGAGCGAAGCGAGGTGAAAGTGCAGCTGCTGTGGGTGGAGATATTTTCGGAGCAATGATACCAACTTTAGGAGTGATTTTGAATGATGTGAAGATTAGAAGGTTGGCAACTGTTGTGGACGAATTGTCAATGAATACAACTAAATCATTGGTGTTGGTTGAAGGAGAGATGTTATCGATAAGGACAATGGTTTTACAAAATCGTCTTGCTTTAGGCATCCTTCCAGCAAAAGAGGGAGGAGTCTGTAAACTTTTGAAGGTTCAAGAGTGCGCTTTACTTATATACCAGATAACAGCGAAGATATGGAGAAATATATAAGTAACATCACTGCCGTTCATTGTGAGATTGAGGATTTGATTTAAGAAACTGTGTGGGAAAAAGTCGGAAAAAGATTTGGCAAAGTGGGGAGTTGGCTTGCGAACCTTGGAAAAGCGTTCCTTGGATATGTTTTGAAACCCCTTATCATAGCTGTGGCATGTGTGATTGGATTGTGGGGTTTGATAAGAGCTTACAAGTGGTACAAGCCAAGCAGATTGGAGAGATCACCGAGAGTGCAGGAGAGGCGAATGGAGAGGCTGCAGGACAGTCAATATTGTAACCTTAAGAACATGGAAATGCTCAGGAGAGGAAGAGTGGCAACAACTTTTGTTTGAATTGGTTCTTTCCCCAAGGATGGTGTAGTTTGTGATGACACAGGTCATCAAAGAGGGGGACTGATAGAGCGCCATGTTAATTTGAAAAAATGTAGGGGTTCACCATAATCCCAAGTAGTCAGCACCCGCATATTTAGAGGGCCATGTTATGGTGTGACCTTATAATGTAGTACTAGGCCGGGGATCAGTGCAATATGTAGTTGTGTGTTTATATTTTTCGAAGAATTAATGTAGTGCTAACCGAGAGAACGCCTTAAGGAATGCAGCAATTATTGCTTTGTGTTTAAATTGTTGCATTAGATTTGAACGCGCCATGTTAAGGTTGCACATGTAGTTTGCCTATTAAGAAAATGTGTGATGCTCTAACATGGGTAGAACAATGTTTTGCAAATGATGAAATGTAATGTTAGGTCTGATTAATGAAACATTTATGTTGTAGTTTTAAAATTACGTTTAAATGTGCAAGGGCCTAGACATGAAATTGCCAGCAGGGCCTAACTGTAGTTTTCTTAGCACAACCAGAAAGGCAGGGTTGAATGTTTTCCTTCGGGGGAAAGGCTCCTGTTCGCAGTTGAATTTTGAAATGTAACTTAGAGCGTGTACAGGATTGTTTCTCATGCATTTCTTTTGCAGGTGCAAGGCCATGTAATTCGTTAGGTAGAATAATCCATTGTTTTAGGAGTTGGAAGGGGTGAGAACAGAGGGAGTCTACTGGTATGCAAAACTGCAACATTTGGTGGAGAAGGTGCCTGGGACCCAAGGACACAGCAACGATTTTTGGAAAAAAAGGACCTGTGCTGGAAAAGTACGAGGAGCTGCACCTGCTTGAAGAGGGTGTGCTATGGGCGTGTTTTCTGTTTTTGGATTTTGTATCAGGGAAAGTGTCCCGAGGGAAGAGAGTCAGTTGCAGTTGTAGTCGCAGGCGGAGTTGAAGGTAGTCGTGGAGGGAGTTGGTCTGAGTCCTGTCTAAGGCAGTCCAATTGTAGATGCAGTAAGACAGGGGTCTTAGTGGGAACTAGGCAGGAGAAATTGAGGAACATCTTAGAACGAGCTCGGTAGCTTGGGCTACTTACCTGGGAAAAGCGAATGTGCTTCTAGGGAACCTTCACAGCTGACTTTTTCTCTTGCCTGGGAGATATGCTAAGTAGGGATGCCACCTTAGAGTTAGTGTAGGGATAGACTAATCTTTTCTTTCCCTTTGGAGCAGATGCAGTTGAGACTTCCAGTGGGAACTGTTATTGCCTGCCTAATGCTTCTTGAACTTACGTTGCTCTTTATTCTGAGTCGCCTGTGATTCCAGCGTAGGATTATGTTTGTATTAGTGCCAGTTTATTTCTTGAACCTCTTGCTGAGGTGCTTGTATGTTTAGTTGTTTTTGGCTTTGTAATAAATTTTAAACTTTATTTCGTAGTCAGTGGTCCTTTGTTTTGGGATGTATTTGCTCATTGGAAAATTGGTAAGTATGAAATTAGAGAACTTCCTTCACACTTCTTAGCAGACAAAAAGGTTCAGTCGACCAGGGATTCTGAGGATTGGTAAGGTGAAAATCTATACGAGAATCCCAGCATCATCACCTGGATCAAGTGAAACCCCGAAGTCCTTAAAGAATAAAGTTGTCCACTGGCTTAACAGGTACTCTATTTTTCAGCTGATAGAGCACATCAAATCCTATTAACTCGGATAGTAGGATGGATAGGGCCATTGAAGAACATATTTAAGGGGATTGCGTTGTTATCAACTTTCAACATCCAAGCTTCGCCAGTGAATCCCCAGCAAGATCAGTGCTGTCCTCCCTGTTTTTCCAGGAATATGGATCTTTTTTCCAAAGTTTTTTTTATTGACACCTGAGTAGCACTGAACCAATGCATCAAGTTAATCCTTTCCCACAGCAAGGGATTGCGCAAGATCTCCCCTCTTCTTCCCCTCAGGATATGAAGAATAGGTTCCAGGTATTGAGCTAGATACAACAAAATGATTGACTTAACCATTCTGAGTCCTGCCCATCGATGCGTGGTGCTTACAACTTGGGAGATAGTATGCTGGACGTTTTTATAGCCTTGCCCAATGTTGAGGCTGTAGGTGCTGTAGGCACTATCGCTCCACTAAAACCTTCTGAAATTGCATGCATGGAAAAAATTGTGATGTTAACCCTAGCCCTAGTTTCTCCATACCAATGAGAAAAATATGAGTAATACTCCTCTAGATCTTGATGGGTGTCACAAATTTGTCACATAGAATGTGGGTGGATTATAGAATAAGTTGGGTACTATGGAGTGGGCCATCACCATTTCTGGTTTTGTTGTCATCTGTCTACAGGAAACATGGTGTATGACAACTAGACATGTTGATGTTTTCTCATTCCACTTCCAGGTGCTATACCTTCAGAAGCCCGATGGGCCAAAGGAGGGCTACAAATCCTTATCTCAAATAAACTTCTAGTAACCAGCTAAAAGCTTTCTTTGGTAGGCCCACATTCTCAGCTGTTGTGGTTACCTATTAGGGGTGTCCTGATCAGGTTTTGTTCAACTTTTATAACAATGTTTTGATTCCACACGTAGCAAGGTGGCCTGTGCACTTGATTATGGTCTGGGGGTTTTTCTATGTTCTATTCATATTAGCTTTCTATTACTATGGGCAGGCAAGTTTATTATTCAGTCCTGCCCCCTTTAACTAAACGTGTATGTGGCTATACCAACTCAGACGGGATGGGCTTTATGCATTTCTGCCATATAGAGTCTGGGGATGCACTAAACTCAATTATTTTTAAGCATGACTTACTGTTTCTGAAGTGGAAATGTGGTAGTAACGGGAAACAAATTATATAGTTCATAGGTAGAATGTATTAGCAGTTATTGGACATGTGCTGGTATCTGCCTCTGTCAGCCGTTTGTGTGGTACCCCTAGGGGTGTACAGTCGGCGCTGAGTGATTATGACCCAATTATGTTGCCTTTTCTATTCAGGGGCAAGAAATGTGTAGCATTACCTAAAACCAATAACAATATTCCTACTCAGCCCAATGGTATGCAGGTTAAATGGGGAAGAATAGAGCCTAATAGAATACTCCAAAAAATAGCAAATAGGAACCTTTCTGATATTAGTTACTGTATATCACTTGTTCCAATAACTCACTCTTGACTCAGAATTTGAATTCCTCCTGAGTTAGGAACAGGGTATGGTTTGACCATTCACATACACAGGCTTCCCACCGACTGAAAGTGGCTTTACACAGCCCCCCGGGATAATACCTTAATTAAGCTCCTTCGCCTCAAATATAGGCGGGCCCTTGTAGTAAGGAAGAAGGTATTACAGGTAGAGGCATGGACTAAAGTAACCCTAGCAGGAGCAGCAGAATCTATAGACCACAAGTTATCTTGAGATACGGTCATTGCACCTTCATTAAAAAATTAAACCATCCCTGAGCTTAACTCCATCATTTGTTGTGAAGCATGGGTGGAACATTTGTCTGCAATCGTTACACAGAGCAGTCACCGAGCCTCCCAAGCGCCCACTACCGCTACCTCTGAGACATCTCCGCCCGCGTAAACATCTCGGCCAACTCTCAGAAGAGGAATCCCGTGCTCTCGCACTCTCCTACACCTCTTCCACCGACACTTCTCACCCTCCTGACCCTATGGGAAACAAAAATCCTAGCCACCCTTCAAGACCACAACTCTGCCCCTACCATCCCCTGTCCGCAAAGCACAAGTCCGGGTTACCCCATCAGCGCGGTCTCCATTAACCCCAACAGGCCACCTACCCTTCATGACAGAAGCGTGATGGAAAGTAACCTTGCGACGGTAGCCCTGACTGCCCAGACCCCGATCATCACCCCTGACCCCCCCTTATCTGGTCTCTTAATCAACTGCCGTTAAGCAGTCAAGCATGCCGCTGATATTGCTGACCTCATCCTGAACAAAAGCTTAGACCTAGCTATACTAACAGAATCTTGGCTCAACTAATACTCCTCCCCTTGCCTGGACTTATTAGTTTCCCTAACTACAATATCGCTAGACTAGACAGACGCTCCCACAAGAAAGGTGGAGGCATTGCCTGCATCTATCGATCCTCCCTCCTTGTCACTGAACTCTTGGCAGACTGCACTGACTCCTGCGAATATCTCGCACTCTCCATCTGCAGCAGCTCACTTCATCTCTGCAACTTACACATCTTCTACTACCCTCCAGGCTCCAACGACTCCTTCACTGATCACCTCTTGGAAATCATCACAACTAAGATTTACTCTAAAGCTAAAGAGATTTTCCTGGCTCATTTTAACCTGCACTGGAATGACTCTGAAGACCCCCACATCAATGCTATCAAAAGCCTACTAACTGACCAAGCCTTAACCCAAGCCTGTTCTCAGCCAACTCACTCAAAAGGGGCCATCCTTGACTGGATCATTTTTAAGGAATCCTCAGTCAAGCTCATCTCCATAGACCCATGTTACTGGTCTGATAACCACTCCATCTCCTTCATTTTACCTGGGACCCGCAAATCTAAGACTTTGCAACCGGTGATCCCCAAACACTGGACTAGAGATACTAAAACCCTCAACCTTACGGACTGGAGGCTCGCTGCAAGCTTGACCTCCTACCACCTCCGCACATAACTGCGGTCAGAGACCTAAATGAGCATTACTCATCAACTATCTCAATCATTCTGGACGACCTTGCCCCTCTAAAGCTAAAAAGAACACAAATCAAAGACAGGAATCTTTGGTTCACAGGTTCCCTCAACATGGAGAGGAGGTCTCTACGGTAATGTGAAAGAAACTGGAGACAACGCCCCTCTGCCACGCATCTTAAACTTCTCCGCCAGGTGAGAAACTCCCATAACAAGCACATCCTCAATTCAAAAAAATAATATTTCAGATCTGAACTGGGCAACGCCAAGAATAGACCCCGTAAACTCTTTGAACTGGCCAAACACCAATCTAACAAACTGGCTAAAACACCTAAAGAATCTCCCAAATCTCTAATTTCGTCAGAGGAATTCTCCTCGTTCTTCACGGATAACATCACAGCGTTAGGAACTGAACTCAGTACCACCGCCTTCTCACAACCCCCCTCCTGACCTGCCCCCTTTCCCCGCACCACCCCCTATGGCCTCTCCTAAAAACAAAGCCTGTTGGTCTGACTTTGAATATTATGACGAAGATTCCATCTCCAAAATCCTCTCTACCCTAAAACCAAACAATCACTTTAATGACCCCCTACCCGCCAACTGCCTCAATGCTGCCTCACAATTCATTGTTCCTTACTGGACTGCAATAATAAATGCCTCTCTCCAACAGGGATCGATTCTGGACCCCTTGAAAGCTGGCCAAGTCTTCCCCATCTTAAAAAAAACAGCACTGGATCCATCCTCCCCCGACAATTTCAGACCCATCTCCAATATCCCGCTACTAGCCAAAGTACTCGAGAAATGCGTACAGCTACAACTAAGTCAGCACATCAGTAACTTTCACCTACTTGATGACTTCAAATTTGGGTTTAGACCAGGGCATAGCACTGAAACCACTATGCTCCACATTGTGGATGATGCCCTCCAAGCCCTAGACCAAGGCAAATCCTGATTGCTAATCCTTTTAGACCTATCCTCCGCCTTCGACACGGTCAATCATGATAAACTTCTTGAACGCCTCAATCTCAGGATGGGTCTGGATGGTGTGGTCCTTGATTGGTTCAGGTCCTTCCTCCATATCGTTCACAAAGATTCCTCATTAACGGCAACCTATCAGCTCCTTCTCCGGTTACGGTTGGAGTCCCCCAAGGATCAACCCTGTCCTCCACCCTCTTTAATCTTTATTTAGAGCCACTCACTGAAGTTCTTCGTAGCGCCAACATTTCCTACCACATGTACGTGGACGATACCCAAATATACATCAGTATCTCTTCATTGGAGGAAATCCTCTCCCTGAACGAGACCTTGAAAATGACTGTCCAGTAGCTAGCCGCTAACCAACTAAAACTCAATGCAAAGAAAACTGAATTTCTCCTAATCTCCCCTTCTAAAGCCAACCCTGAGATTCATACGTGGATCAAGGCCATCACAGCCCTAAACTGCCCGCCGACCATCGTGGACAGTGCTAAATCTTTGGGCTTAATCCTAGACTGTAATTTGAACATGCGGGATCACATCAACTCAATGGCTAAAGCAGCTAGATTCCACTTGAGCCATCTTTGGAAACTGAAACCATTCATGGAAGATGCTGACCTAAAAATGGCAGTGCAAGCACTAGTCATCTCCAGACTGGAATATGGGTGCTCCACCCTCACTGGTTTACCCATGATCTCCATTGCACCCTTGAAAGCTTGCCTCGACGCGGCTGCCAGACTTCTCACCGGCACCAGGAAATTCGACCACATCTCTCCACATTTGAAGGCACTGAACTGGCTCCCCATAGAGGCCAGAATTCAGCTGAAACTGGCATGCATCACTCATAAGGCTCTTTACTCAAACTCCCCTGCTTATCTGGCACAAAATCTAGTGATATCTGGAGGAAGCAGGAACTCCAGGTCCACCAGAAACCTCTTACTCCAACCCGCCCTCCACAAGAAAAAAAGAACCTATAATAGGGCATTCACTGGGGCAGCCCCTAGAATCTGGAACTCCTTCCCACCCAACATCAGAGGAATCCCCTCTCTCGCACTTTTCAAGAAGGAGGCCAAAACCTTCCTTCGCTTTTTAGCGCTTCTAAAACTTACTTTTCGTTTTCGTTTTTGTATTATTTAATGCCGAATGCACAGGGTTTTTAAAACTGCCCCTTACCTTGCACCATAATCGTTCTCCACCGCTGCTTGAGCGGGTCCGGGTCTCAGGGTGGATCCAATCAGTGGCAGACATCTTGGAGTGGGGTAGGAGTTTGGGCGCCATGTTTTAGCGAGCATTCTAGTGCGCTTTAGCACAGGTGGGACGCCTATTTAAAGCTCCCTGCCTAGCGCAGCGGTATCGCGCAGCGGGATCGCCTACGCTTAGCCGGAGTCGTGCCAGAGTCCTGCCCGTCTGCGCCCGTCCGCGCTACGGCCGCGCGGGTCGCTGCGGTTGCGGGGCAACGACACTTATTCTTCTCTTTGTGTCGCAATGCTGACATACTCCAGCGAAAGCCTACATTCCATTGGTCAGGTGAGCTATAAATGTGATCTACCGCCTGTCCACCCGCTCTGCGGTCCATACCGCTGCCCTTGCAACGGTTGGGCTCTTGATTCTCCGGGGTCCATCCTCCGGGAAAACAGCTCAGATGCCCGCCGCAGTAGGGGTTCTTTGTCCTCTCTGCGGATTCTTAATCTGAATGTTAGATCTGCGTCAAAATATTACCAGAACATCTACGATCTAATTGAGGATGAAGGCCCCGACATCTTTGCCATCACTGAAACCTGGCTCCAGGAAGCGGACGCCGCTATTATCAATCTTGCATGCCCCCCTGGCTATTCTATGTTCACCTTGAATAGATCCTCTAGAGGTGGGGGCATAGCTCTTATAGTCAGGTCCAGTTTTTCCTGTGTGTGGAGTGCCCTTAATATTCCTGGATGTGAAAGTGCCTCCTTTAAGATCTCTGTGAGTCCCGAGTTTGCACTTTCCGGGATGGTTGTGTACCGTCCGCCGGGCAGCGATGTGGCGTTTAGAAATGCTTTTCCCGATATTGTTGGCACCTTGGTCATTGACTGTGCCAACTTTTCCATCCTGGGTTATTTGAATCTGCATTTCGACGCCCCCTCCAATCCGACGGTACGCAGCATTTCCGCAGACTTAGAGGCCTTTCAGCTCTCCCAGCTGGTTTCTCAGTCTACCCACACTGGGGGACATACTCTTGACACCTTCTTCACCAATCTACCGGAGACTAAAATTACATCTATTTCTCCGGTGGAGTGGACTGACCACTTTTTGGTGTCCATTTTCTGTCCTATATTGGTTGCTCCTTCCATCTCATCAGCGAGACGGGTACCTAGGAGGTTATGGAACAAACTCAGGCTAGAAGACTTCCACCGTCTTCTGCTAGAGGAGCCGCTGGGTCCATTGAATGGCGTAGAAGAGGGATATGACCTCTTCTGCTCCTGGCTTACCAGGGCTCTGGACGCTCTGATACCCATCGTATCGACTAAAATCAATACTAGAGAGTCGAGTCCCTGGTATGATGGTGCCTTACGTGCCTTGAAGGGAGCCTGTAGACGGGCGGAGAGGGCATGGCGGAAGACGTATGCGGCTGATTTAAAAGCTGCATACGCCATGTCCGTCAAGCTCTATCATCGGGCTATTTGTCGGGCTCGAGCGGCATTTTATGCCGCTGAATTTCGAAACAGCACTAACCCGTCGAAGGCCATCTTCAAGGCCGTGAAAGATCTGACGGTGAAGCGGACCACCTCTATGACCGTGAGCTCCATCTCTCAATGTGAATCCCTGGCCTCTTATTTTCTGGGGAAGGTCCAAGCAATTTATCGGGCATTCCCTAGCACAGGGACTGGTCTGGGAAGTTCCGATGGGACACCTCATCAAATCACCCTGCTCTCATTTCCCCCTCTCACTGTGGAGGGGTTTGACAAACTTGCGTTGCAAGTTAAATCTGGATCTCCATCTGATCCAGTAAGATCTGCTCTCTTTCGAGATCAGACCTTTATGGGGCGCTCTGCTGTGCGTGCCCTTGTCAACCTCTCCCTTGAGTCGGGTGTAGTTCCAACTAAGTGGAAGCAGGCAGTGGTGTCCCCAATTATTAAAAAACCTTCCCTGGACCCATCGAAGCCTGAAAGCTACCGTCCCATCTCGTTGCTACCCTGGCCGGCAAAGATTACAGAGGCCTATGTCAATCTGGCCCTGTCAGAACATCTGGCCCGGACCAACGCCCTCGACCCCACACAAAATGGCTTCCGTGCTGGACACAGCACGGAGACCGCTCTTCTTGTGATGGTGGAACATCTTCGGGCGAGGTTGGATGAGGGTCAAACGGCGGCGCTGATATTGTTAGATCTCAGCGCCGCCTTCGACACGGTATCCCATAGCATCCTCCTGCGTCGGCTCGAGGAGATTGGTATCGGTGGCCGGGTGTTGCAATGGTTCCGCTCCTTCCTCGACGATCGGTCCTTCTGTGTTTTCATCCCTCCCTTCAAGTCCAACCTCCAGCCTTTGGCCATGGGGGGTTCCGCAGGGGTCCTCGCTGAGTCCCACGCTGTTTAATCTTTATGTGAGACCGCTGGCTGATGTCGCCAGGCAGTGGGGCCTTACCTTGGTCTCATATGCCGACGACACTCAGCTGGCGGTTACGCTCAGCGGGGACGCGGAACAAGATGCCCCCAGGTTTCAGGCTGGACTGAAGGAGGTGGCTAGCTGGTTGACAGGTAACTGTCTCCAGCTTAATGCCACTAAAACGGAGGTAATGGTCGTCGGAAGGGGAGTGGAGCTGTGGGGCGACCAATGGTGGCCTCCCGAGCTGGGACCCACTCCGACCCCGGTGTCGGAGGTGAAAAACCTGGGGGTCTGGCTGGATATGGGCCTTACCTTTGTAGGACACACCAAAAAGACAGCAGCGTGCTGCTTTGGTCTGTTGAGATGCCTAAGACCAGTATTAAAATTCTTCGATGACCCAACCAGACAGCTAGTGGTCCAGGCAACTATCATCTCTCGCCTGGATTACGCTAGCTCTCTCCTGGTTGGGGCCAATCAGGCTGAGTTAACTCGCCTGCAAAGGGTTCAAAATGCTGCGGCGAGAGCGATTGTCGGTCTGCCCAGATTTTGCCCGGTGGCGGGTGTCCTTCGCTCCCTACACTGGCTCCCAGTGAGGAAGCGTATTCTCTTTAAGGTCCTTTGTTTGACCTTTAAGATTTTGAGAGGGATAGGCCCCGACATTTTGTCCAGCTGTCTTTCTTTTTATGTCCCCACTCGCACCCTCCGCTCTCAGGGCCAAGCCCTTGCTGTAGTCCCTAGATTCAGACTCAGTCTTATGGGGGGTCGCTCCTTCAGAGTAAAAGCTGCGCTGTCTTGGAACTCTCTCCCAGTTGAAATCCGCCTACTAGAGGACCTCATGACCTTCCGGAGAGCAATAAAAACTTTTTTGTTTTAGCTGTCCCTTTTCTGTTTTACCTCTTTCTGTTGTGTTATGTTTCTCCTTGTCTATGCGCCGGAACGCTCCTTGGCTGGAGTAGCTGTGCGCACAATAAATCATTATAACATAACATAACATAACATGGGTAAATTCCTCATCTAATTGCCTGACATACCTGACCATAAGTCTGTTGCTCCTCCGACTAGTGCTTCTCCGTTAGACCTCCAACTCTTCTCGCAGAGAACATTCGGGTTCCTCATTTTTACTTTTACTGTTTACTATGTTATTCCTATTTTTTTTTTTTTGCCGACTTTAAATATGTTTGCATTTGTACTGTGTATCACTAGCATTCCCATGTTCCCTACACCCCGGCACATCGCCACCCCCCTGTACAGTTCTGTATGTATCTCATTGCACCTTAACGTTGTTTGTACTCCTCTGTATATCCTGTAAAGCGCTCTGATACCCTCACGGGTCAAGTTTGCGCTCTATAAAACAATACAAATAAATACATAAAAAATAAATGTATAGTGAGGGGTAGCTGGGGCCACCTTCCATTAGATATTACTTTGGATGAAGTCACCCAAGCATTGCATGATAGTGCCAGAGTAAGAACCCTGGGGCCTGAAGGGGTGCCTGTGGATGATTTTTAATTCGGCTGAAGAATTACAGGGCCTAATCTTGACGAGGGTGTTCAATATAGAAGCTGTCAGTACGATTACAATTTCTTGGGCCATCTCAATAGTTAAAGCTATTTTTAAAAAGGGTGATAAATCAGACCCTAAAATGCATCATCCAATCTCGCTTATAGATGCATCAGTTAAAGTGATGAATAGGATTTTACTTTGGAGATTGGAGGAGGGGGCACAGGAATTTTCTATTTTATCCACAGTGCAGTTTGGTTTTAAAAAGGGCATAGGTACTATTGAGCACTGTGTTAACCTAGACCTTCAGATTTGGAAATACACCAGAGCTAAACCAGGATCTTTATACCTCTGTTTTGCTGACTTAAACAGCGCCTTTGATCTTGTTGACCATGCTCTGCTTTTTACATCACTGTTTTCTCTTGGTGCCCTAAGGCTATTACTAATTTCCTTGCATGCATATATGAGAACCTATCAAGTAAAGTTTGTTTTGGGTCACAGGGAGAGTGTTCCCCTTCTTTTAAAGTGGAGCGAGGCATCCGACAGAGCTATATTCTAGACCCTTTGCTATTTTTCACATTTTATCAATGGGGTTAATAATGGTCTGCAGTCTATACAAGCTGATGCACTGTGTGCCGCCGGATGCCGTATATACCAGTGTTATTATATGCTGATGATGTGTTATGTATTTAGGACCTAGGTTGGCTTTCAGAAATTGATTAAAGCTTTCGGGAATTTTATGGCTTTAACAAAAAAGTTAATTAATACAACAAAAACTTTTACTATGATTTATGGCCACAAACCAATAAAATGTAGATCCATTTTTCTTTATAACACTGTGATTACTAGAGTTAACTCATTTTGCTACCTGGGAGTCCTATTTACGAGTACCAGCTCTTGGATTCCACAGATTTTAAATGAGTAGAAAATCTAATGGAATTTTTAGGTTCTCCTCTAAATTTGCTTGCTGCCCGATTAAAGAGATGGTGTAGATTTATAAGGCCAGGGGGATGGCCGCCGCCTCTTATGGGGCTGGCCTCTGGGGCCATGTTTCCTGTAAGCCATTGTAAATAGAGGAAAACAGATTTTTAAAACCTTGATCGCTCATAGTGAGGTAGGTTTATCCCTTACTAAGGAATGCATTGAAGATACCTTTTTACAACATAGAACAGATTATCAGACAGGCATCGAGTAGATGAAACCGACTGCAGCATTTTACCTGTCCTTTGAGTTTGAGGAGGGCTATCAAAATGATTTAACTTGTGTTACTAATATTCAACATTGCTTTGTTTTGACCAGCTTTAGACTTAGAATTGTGCACCATCTGGCTGCACTTTATGTTGTTTTGCAACTTATATTCCCAGTATTGATGCTACCATCTAAAAATAAAGCTTGTTGCACAGAATATCAGAACTCCCAAAAATGCTTTTAAGTTTCTGCTTACAATGAATGGCCATCAACTATGTTTCAATGTTGCTCTTTTTATCCTGAAAGCCATGAATTTGAGAAAAAGTGTCATGTACTAGATATCTTTCAAATATGGTAAATTTTAATGGATACATTGTATTGATGGCTAATTATTTATGTATCATGTGGATCAGCTGGAATGGTTTTAACAGTGTTTAGTTGATGCCTTTTATGTACTTTTTCCAGCTTTTTTTAAATTGCCGAATAAAGTTTTTGAACCGACTAGTCTGGAATTAGATTAAGTGTTTTCTAGATTAACCAACAGTTAACAGTTCTTTAGGAATGAGGAGAACCAATCAAGGACCTCATCTTTAAGGCACATGAAGGATTTGAGAACTGTGATCAGTCTACTGTGGCTGGTTGTGTTGAATACTGATATTGAGTTCAGCAGGATGAGGAGGCAGACATTCCCATTGTCCAGCCTTCAAAGAAAGCCATCCAAGATTCTAAGCATATGTTTAAGTGTACACTTAGCAAAACGAAAAGTTAAATGAATGCATATAGGCTAATTTCAGTTTCCCTGCTGACATGCTCAGGGGGCTATCTCAGGCCTCGAGCACGTAGGCAGGCAGGAGAGGTATCGTTGGAAAGGGGAGACTCTCCCTTTTCCAATAGAACCCCTCCCTAGTGGATCCCTGCTTGGGAATCCCCGCAGAAGGGTGATCGCAAAGCAGGGATCCACCCACTCGTCACCAGGGAAGTGAAAGCAGCCCCTTGGGCAAGGGCCTTTTCTTTGTGGCATATTCAGTCTTTCTTCCCCCCCTGGGGGGCAGATAGGAGCAATCGCCCCCAATCTGCACCCCAGGCGGTCAGAAAGCGCACTAGGCACCAGGGATTAATTTTTAGAGCACATTTAGGGTGGGGGTTGCCCAATATGGGCATGTCAATACCCCTAGCCCCGCAAAATTCCAGTCTTTCTGCCCCTCCCTGGGAGGCAGATGGGGCAATAGCCCCCGTTTAGCCCCCCTGGGGGACAGAAAGCACACTAGGCACCAGGGATATTTTTTTATTTAGCTAGAGATTGGGGCTGCCCAAAATGGGCATGCCAATGCCCTAACCCCCTCAGAAATATTCCACAATCTTTCTGCCCCCCCCCCCCCCAGGAGGCAGATGAGGCAATAGCCCCTGATCTGCCCTTTGGGGGGCAGAAAGCACAATAGACACCAGGTTTTTTTTTCTTTTATGTATATAGGGGTGGGGGGTGCCCAAAATCGGCATGCTAATTCCCCCAAAAAATCCACAATCTTCTTGCCCCCCAGGAAGCAGATGGGGCAATAGCCCCTGATCTGCCCTTTATATGTATATAGGGGTGGTGGCTGCAGAAAACGGGCATGCCAAAGCCCCAACCCCCCAAAAAAATTCACAGTTGTTCTACCCCACAGGAGGCAGATGGGTGCAATAGCCCCTAACTTGTCCCTGAGCGGGGGCAGAAAGCCCACTAGGCACCAGGGATTGTTTTCTTTCACATGTAGGAGCTGGTCAAAATGGGCATGCCAATGCCCCCACCCCCCAAAAAAATGACCACCGTCTTTCTGCATCCTCTGGGAGGCAGATGGGGGAAATAGTCCCTGATCTGCCCCCTCGAGGGAGCTCAAAGCCCACTAGGCACCAGGGATTAGGTTCTTTTTTTATATGTTGGTGCAGTGGCTGCCCACCCCGAAAAAAATGTAACACAGTCTTTCTGCCCCCCCATGGAGACAGATGGGGACAATGCTGGGTGGTAGGAAATTTGCGGGAGCCCGGTGATCCCACAACTTTCCCACACAGAAACATAAGAAAAATTTGATTTTTTCAGCTAAATTTGAAGTTTACAGGAGATTCTGGGTAGGAAAATGTTGAGGAATTCACGCAAGCCATACATCCCTGGACTCCCATGAGTGTCTAGTTTTCAGAAATGTCTAGGTTTGGTACGTTTCCATAATAGGTGGCCGCCGTGCGAGGGGCCAAAAACCCAGGTGTCCCCCCCTTGCAAAACCAATTTGTTTTGCAATTGGTAATTTTGGTGTAGCCACAATATATTTTGTAACCTTCCCTGTGGTGGATGCTTGGCCCACACACACACAAATGAGGTACCATTTAAATTGGAGGACCTGGGGAAATGCTTTTATGGTGGGAAATTTGAGTCAGCCCAATGATGCCACAATTTTCACACACAGAAACGTGAGGGGGAGATTTTAATCTAGTTTGGGACCCTAATAAGGACCGTAGTGCATCTTCCTTTAGCGGGAGGGGGACTATGTTGCTAGCTCTACGCAATCAGATTACGGACCTGGGTTTGTTGGACGCGTGGAGGCATCATTCCCCGGAGTTGTGGGATTACTTGTACTACTCCCATGTAGTACTCCCATATAGATTATTTGTTTCTTTCCGACACTCTGATATGGGACACGTTGGGGGCCTCCATGTCTGACATCTCGCTCTCAGACCACGCCCATGTCGAGCTGCTCCTGCAGGACCCGGCCGCTTGCCCCACCTGCGAAGTACGGTGGCGCCTGCCGCCGAGTATTCTCCGGGACCCAGCCGACGTTGAAAGCATACGGACTGCCATTGACTCTTACTTCGCTAACAATGACCTTCCGGACACACCCTTCCCAGTGGTGTGGGATGCCTTCAAGGCTACGATCCGCGGTCACATTACCTACCTGTCGATTGCGCGGGCACGAGAGGCTTGGCTTTTAGAGACTAACCTCGCAGAAGATATCAAAACAGCCGAAAAGCGGGACCAGGATCGCTCCTCACTGGCGTCGAGACAGCAGCTTGCTAATCTTCGGGGTCAGCTGAGAATCCTGCACACGAATAGGGCTGAAAATGCGCTATTGGTGCTGAAGCAGCGGTACTTCGAGGGGGGCGACAAGGTGGGCGGGCTACTGGTGAGGCGTCTGAAGGCGCGAGCGGCCAAGAACCATATAGCCAATATCCAGCTATCGGACAGGACGAGGGTTACTTCGGGAAAGGATAAATGCGAGGCATTCCGGGCTTACTATACTGCATTATACAAGGCGGAGCCGCCGTCTTCGGACTTGGTGGTGGATGTCTTGAATCGACTTCCGTGGTCACCGATACACCCCCATCATACAAAAACCCTGGAGGTCTCTATTGCTGAGGAGGAGATAACGGAGGCCATGAGGGATCTCCCCTTTGGGAAGACGCCCGGTCCGGATGGCCTGCCCCTGTCTTTCTACCGCATTTTTCAAAAGCAGCTCCGACCGCACCTGTTACGTCTGTATGAGTCCTTCACTGATACTGATGGGCCATCGTCCGATATGGGTATGGCAGAGATAGCGCTTATCCCTAAACCGGGAAAGGACCTCTCACACTGTGCATCCTACCGCCCCATAGCCCTGTTAAACACTGACCTCAAAATTTATACTAAGTTGCTGGCGAAGCACCTGGACCACCACATGCCAGGGCTAGTGGACCCGGATCAGGTTGGCTTTATCCACAATCGGCAGGGGGCGGGTAACGTGCGTAGAATTGCACACTTGGTGGGGAAAGCCCACCACTGGAATATACCGGCCTGCCTCCTATCACTAGATGCGGAGAAGGCATTTGACCGGGTGGATTGGGTTTTCCTGCGAGCGATTCTACATAAGATAGGGCTCGGCCCGAACATGATCACCAGGGTCATGGCACCATGCCTCCCCACGCAGGCCAGGATTAGGGTAAATAGGTGTCTCACGGCAATTCATAGGGGTACTCGGAAGGGGTGTCCCCTTTCACACTTGCTGTTTGCCCTGGTAGTTGAACCCCTATCGGAATTGATACAGCAGGCACTGGACATTCATGGTATCCGTCGTGGAGGACGCGAAAATAAGGTAGCGCTTTTGGCAGATGACCTTATCCTCACCTTCGACGCGCCCTCAGGTGTCCCGCCCAGATCTCCACTCTCTATTGGGGCTCTTCGGACGGGTCTCCGGACTTAACATTAATCACGACAAATCTTGGGCCCTGAATCTCACGATCCCAAAGGAGGAGATTCCTGTACTTGGGAAGCTTCGCCATATCAATGGGCCTCCAACTCCATTCACTACCTTGGCCTCCAGATGACTCCCTCTCTAGACACGTGGACGCAAGTAAACTGGCGGGAGTGTCGGAAGGCAGTCCGGGAAGACCTATGGCAATGGAAACCCCTAGCGATCTCATGGCTGGGCAGGCTCAAGATGTTGATCCTCCCTAAAATGTTATACTTATTTCAATGTCTCCCCACGCATATCCCATTGCATCATATACAAGGTCTCCAACGAGACCTTACGGCCTTCATTTGGGGTGGACGTCCTCCACGCTTTTCGCAGAAGCTTCTCATGTCACCACGTGATAGGGGGGGCTGGCTTGTCCCAACTTAGTGGATTACTCCTGGGCTTCGCACCTCCGTTTTGTGGTGGGATGGACGGAGAGTGAGAAAGGTGTGGTTACATATGGATCGGGTGGTGATGGGGCGCAACATCTGGGACTTCACATGGCTTCATCGGGCGGCGCGTTCTAGGATTGCGTATGTAGCGGTGCCCACTAGAACGGTGCTGGATGTATGGGACAAGGTGGCGGAGCGCAGAGGTCTTACGACGTTCCCTTCCCCGCACCCCCCTCTGGAGCGGAATCCGCTCTTTCCGCCGGCTCATCGTACAGGCGCCATTGCAGCCTGGGCGAAAGGGGGATGCAGGGCGGTATGTGACCTGTATGAGGGGGGAGTGTTTAAGACCTTTTCACAATGTAGGGAGGAGTTCCGTGTCTCACCGGAGGCGGGACTGCAATACGCTCAGCTGAGGCACTGGGCTTCTGGGACTGAGATTCAGCAAGCAGCTACCCGCGCCTTCACCCCCTTTGAGAGGCTGGTTCGCTCCTTTGATGCATCCAAGGGGCTGATATCCCGGATCTATCAGATTCTGCAGCACCCTCCAGTAGTGTCCTCTCACCCGTATCAAAGGCAACGGCAAGCGACATCTACAACGGACATTACGCCTGCGCAGTGGAACCGGCTGTGGCAAGATATCCCCAAAATCCATTGCAGTATCCCACAGCGGGAGAATGCATATAAAGTTATGACCCAATGGTATTATACTCCACTGCGGTTCCATAGGATGTTTCCTGCATCTTCTCCCTTGTGTTGGAGGTGTATGACTGCGTCTGGGGACTTCATACATGTGTGGTGGGCGTGCTCAGTGTTGAACATGTTCTGGAAGGAGGACCTTAGTCACATTAGGGGGGTGTGGGATTCCCTCTGCCTGAGGCCATGAACATGATCCTTTTGGGCATCAAATCCACCGGCCTGAAAGCACTCACACGGAGTGACTGGATTCTGGCACTAAGCATGCTAGGGGTGGCTAAACAGCTTATAGCCTTGTATTGGAAACAAACTGAGGCTCCTCCAGTTGCCGCTTGGTTTCTGCGCTTATGGCATGTCATAGCTATGGAGCTTTTTACAGCACAGCTGCAAGCAAGCGATACCCGCTTTAAGGCTGTTTGGCAACCTCTGATTAAATATCTCTGCATGGTTGAGCGTGTGCGTTATATGCCCGCCAGGCTTAGGGCGCTGCGCCTCTTTGAAGAAGTGATTGTTCCGTCTGATCCTGGCAGACTGCTCCTGTAGGTGCATTGCTCACTTACCTGCTTGCTTGCGGTGCCCCCCTGGCCTTGGTCCCCACCAGCGTTTGTGATGACATATGCCTTCCCCCCACCCGCACACGTCACTCTCCTATCTTCTGTTCTGTCCTATTGTCTTGCTCTCCTTTTCCTATTCTCATGGTTCTAATATCTGTCTAGATCTGTCTGTTACCTCTAGGCTTGTTGCCTGTCCGATGTAGCTGTAGATCCTCCGGGGTCCTCATGTACGCTATGCCCTATTGCTCTGATTCTAAATATCATTCCACGCGGCCGGCCCCTCGAGGGTTGTAGGCTTTATGCTGTGTTACAACTTGCTCTCTGTGGTGGATTTTTTTAGGCCCCTGGAGAAACATTCACTTACGCGGCCTGCCCTGTATAGGGTTGTGGGCTTAACGCTGTGTGCAGTCGGACCTGTTCTTTGTGTTTATGTCTGAAAATAAAATAGATCTGAAACAAAATAGCGCCTAGCAAATTGCGAGTCGCAAATGGGATGCAATTTGCACGTGCTAGTAAAAGTTTGTTGATACACACAGATTCCAAAAGTTTCCATCACAGACATGTGAGGAAATGTTTTTTTTCTAAAATGTTCGAGGTTTGCGAGGGATTTGGGGTAAAAGAACCTGGTGAGAGCCACACAAGTCAACTCACTCTGTATTCCCATGAGTGTCTACTTTTCCAAAATGTATAGGATTGCTAGGTTTCCCTAAGTGCCGGCTGAGCCAGGATTCTTAATCCACAGCTAGGCACTTTACAAAAAAAGGGGTCAGTTTTTACTGGAAAAATGTGATGTGTCCACTTTGCGTTCTGGGCCATTTCCTTTCACAGGAACTAGGCCTTCCCACACAAGTGAGGTACCATTTTTATCAAGAGACTTTGGGTAATGCTGGACGGGTAGACGTTTGTGGATCTACGCAGATTTCAGAACTTTCATCACAAAAATGTGAGGGAAATGTGTTTTTTTTACAAAGTTTGAGGTTTTCAAGGGATTCTGCGTAACAGAACCTGGTGAGACCCACACAAGATACCCATTCCTGGATTTTCCTGGGTGTTGAGTTTTCATAAATGTATAGGTTTGCTAGCTTTCCCTATTTGCCGGCTGAGCTAGGGTTAAAAATTAAGGGATAGGCACATTGCAAAATTCACTGAATAAATGTGATGTGTACACGTTGCGTTGTGATCCACTTGCTGTAGCCGGCACTAGGCCGGCCGACACAAGTAAGGTATCATTTTTATAGCTAGACTTTGGGAAATGTGGGGTGGGTAGAAGGTTGTGGATCCACGCAGATTCCAAAACTTTCCATCACTGAAATGTAAGGAAAATGTGTTTGTTGTTTCCAAAGTTTGAGGTTTGCAAGGGATTCTGGGTAACAGAATCTGGTGAGAGCCACACAAGGCACCTGTGGTAAATAAATAAATAATACCTCTATTTTTGAATGGATAAATGAATAACAGATAGCTCAATAAATAAGAGTCAAGATTCGAGGTAGTAGGAGTTTTGCAGGTTTAATACAGCATAAAGGACAGGAACAGGACAACCTGCACAGGAATAGGATGGCAGCTGCCTGGGGGCAGGATCTGGAATGGCTAGCGCAAAAGGAATCGGCGTAACATTTAATAACAGTACACAAGTATATATACTAAAACATTCTCATTACAGTGAATTACAGTAGGCGGAGCAGTGGGTGTGGTCAATAGCAGTCGCGAAAGATAAGGGTGAAAGTAGGTGTAACAGGAGGCGTATACATAGACATGTGATGTAAACGTAACAGAATATGTCATGAATGGGGCGGAAACATGGAGGGGCTACCTAAGGAGCCGGGACCTCTAACCTAATGGTGCGCGCAAACTGACAATGACGTGTTACTAGGAGAAGCTGGGGGCTATGAACTCTGTGCTAGGAGCAGAGACTGAAGTCTGGAGAGTCAGGGCGACATGTACCTAAACCCTATCTAGTATCTGATGTTTAGAGAACATGTTGATATAAACTAAGAGTCAGGAGGGTAAAGGCTAACGGACTCTAAGACTGGAGCATGCATTATTCTACATGTAGTGCGTGATGAGGAATATTAAATGACCATTAAATGCAGTATTTCTCTTACATGGAGACGTAAAGGCTAGACAATGACGGAAACTATTGATGCGATTCAGTAACTTAGGAATGCAGAGAAGGAGGGCTGGACTGATAACTAGAATCATAACATACTCTTGGCAGACTCGTAGGCAGAGCCAGGCTGAACCAGGCACTGTGAGGCAGGAAGTAAGTGAAGGGTCAGGAACACAGGTGGGGGCTGTATCGCTCCTCAGCGAGGGCTCAGGAGACAGAAGCTGAATCTGGTGTCCGGGCCCTTTTGAGGCCTAGAAACGGGGACTTTACAATGCAATAACGTGCACACTGAGAAACGTGGCAACGCAACTTTACATAGGCCTAACATTCGTAGTATTCACGAGAACTGGAAACTGGCATACTAGAGATGGACACAACTGTAATTGCGTCTTTAATCAAACATGGGGAATACATATGCATATTAATCATGCACACATAACATAAGATGGAGGACGCGTAGGGACACAGAACATGGCAAAATTTACTTTTCCACATTCCCTCCTTGTCACTACGTTTCCATCAGGAAACATCAATATTCATGATACCATCTATCATTTCATACAGTATCATTTGCTCGTCTCGAATTGTCTTGGAACGGGATTTAGAACGGGGCTTGGGACTAGGAATACAAGATGTAGCACAAATGCCGCAAATCGCAGGGCCACATTGTAAACAGAGGCAGCAACTGAATATGATCGCTACTGCAATACCTAGAAAGGACAATACTTTCCATCCCCAGGCGGAAATTATATTCCAGAACCAACCGGACCATGTCCAGGTGCCTGGATCTTGGTGTAACATATGGGAAATTTTATGGAGTCTGGTTATAGCTGAATAAACAGACGGCGCGTTATTAGGAATAAAAATGCAGCAGCTAGATCCGATGACTCTACATGCCCCGCCCCTATCGGCCAGTATGACGTCAAGGACGAGACGATTCTGGAGCACGACAAATCTCATAGCAGATTGCTCTTCGGTTAAGTTACCTAGGGCAGAGGCAGTCTCATTCACTACTGCTTCAAGGTTTCTTGTTAACCTACGGATTAGCTTACTATTCTGGATAGGTCCTATAAAGAAGAAGAAACCTCTATTGAAATCTGTATATTGTTCTAGAGCAGTTTCAGTATAATCGACTATTGGGGACTCGATCTCCCTTCTATGTCTAATGTGTACTAGATGTGTGTTTCTGTGATAATCAGATGGGGCTAGAAAAACTGGTGGCAGTAGGAAGGCAATGTAACAGGTTCCCTCCCAATCGAGGGGCAGACGAACATATGCGGTCTGACCACAAACAAAATAAGAATGACGTGAGGCTTTGAAAATAGATTTCCCACTGTCACTATACTTGACAATAGTAGTACAATCACTATGTCCTACATGTACGGAACCATAATTGCAGACACATAATTCGCCTTTGACTGGTAGTACTGATATAGCAGGTAAGTCTGGAATGGGATCGGACTGAACATTCAGGACCATAAAATTCGAAGAATAATTACCCAAATTATAAACTTCATTCTCTAGATCTAACCCTGTTCTGTGGGGAAGACCTTGCTTGTCTGGAAAACATGTACTGTTAAGTAGGGACATATCATTTGAGGATGACGTTAACGTGGACCATGCTCCACACAAACCATTATGTGAAAATGGATAAGGAAAGAGTGGCAGAACTCCCTTCGGTATCTGGAAAGGGGGGAGTCGACCACACACCCAACAATTAGTGGCATTGCTGGTCTGGTGTGAGTAATGTAACATGCGGATAAAGGAGTTATTACGCATAGCGAGACGATAAGAGAGTTCATGGGGAGGCAGATCACTAAACGTGTGCTCTACTGTAATATTAGAAGACTTATTTACATGAGAAACTGGAAAATACAGATAGAATGCATAACTGGTACAGGTAAACATGAGACTGAAAAATAATATGAAACTTAGAAAAACGATACATCGGATTGAGTTTTGACTAACTCTCTCACTATGGGGGTCTATTTTATACATGTCAGAAACCGGTCTAACCGTTTCACCTAGGGGAGGACTTAGACAATCAAACTGGCTGACTTATTTTACTAGACCTTAGTTTTTGCTTATACTCCTGTTGCGGAGTTTTCTCTAACAGGGAAGGTTCAGTATCATTGTCTTTTGCGGGACAGTCCTTAAGAATAGTACTTTGGCAGTTTTTAGAATGCTCGGAAATGTTCTTTGAAACAGGCTTCAATCCATAAAACTTTTTGATATGCGAAAGATGCACCCAGCCTTTTCTTCCCTCCAACTTCACGGCTGTACGGGTGGCCAGGAGGACCTGTCGGGGTTCTTTCCAGCGAGGCTCCAGCGGACTTGAACGATCAAAATTTCTCACTAGAACCATAGATCCGGGAACGATTTCATGCGGTGCCACCTCGGTATTGTCTGGAAATGCGGCGGCAACCTGTGAACGACAAGAGTTGAGGGCAGACATCAAGGAAGCTAGGTAATCTGTCAGCATATTACTTGAAACATCGGTAATACTTCGGGGTCTAGGTGTACCCCACATGTTAGGGGGGCGGCCGAATACGACCTCGTACGGGGACAGACCTGATCTGGAATGTGCGACCATGCGCATGTAAAACAAAGCAACTGGCAGAGCTACTAGCCAGTCCACACCTTTCTCTTGACAAACTTTTGCGATTCGGATTTTCAGGGTCTGATTATGTCTCTCTACGAGACCGGCTGCTTCAGGATGGCGTACACAATGAAACTTCCACTGGTACCCTAACAAAAGAGAAACGTGTTTCATCAACTCAGATGAGAATGGCTGGCCGTTGTCGGAATATACGACTCTAGGGAGTCCGTAGCGGGGGAAGAACTCACGAACCAACTGCTTGGCAGTAGTTGTGGCTGTGTAATCTGGGACTGGATATGCCTCTGTCCACCTGGACAAAGCGCATACAACTACAAGAACATACTTGAAACCTCGACATCGCTCCATCTGAATATAATCCATTTGGAGGACTTCAAAAGGGTGGTCAGGGGGCTGGAATCCACCTTGTTCCACCGGGACACTTTTACCTGGATTGAACTGGCAACATATCATACAGGTACGGACTTTCTGCTTGGCTGCAGCTCGTAAATGCTTGTTGGACCAAATGTTCTGGATACTGTCTAACATAGCTTTTTCTCCTAAATGTGCTGGACTATGTGCGGTATTGATAATGACTTGAACCATAGAGTCGGGGAGAAACCATATGGCTTTACCCTTCGTCACCCATCCCTGATCTGTCTGGACCCCTCCTTGTTCGGACCATTTCTTGATTTCATCGGGAGTAGCATGTAACTGGATATCTATGACATCTTGAGTGGGGTCCTTAACTGTCATACAGGTAGTCGGATCTGGAGTGTGTGTCAGTGTCTTATTAACTGGAATGTCTGGTGTCTGAGCTGTAAGCTTGGCTGTGCGATCTGCTAGATCATTACCTTGAGAAATAGTGTCAGTAACTTTCGTATGTGCTTTGCATTTCATGATAGCAATGGATGTCGGTAAGTGTATGGCATCTAACAGAGCCTGAATAAGGAGACCGTGCTGAATCTTGGTTCCATGAGAAGTCATGAAACCTCTCTCCTGCCAGAGCACTCCAAAGTCGTGTACGACTCCAAATGCGTAGCGTGAATCTGTGTAAACATTAACTTTCAGGTTCTTGGCGTGTATGCAGGCTTGAGTCAGAGCAACTAGCTCTGCTGCTTGAGCAGACAGGGTGTCAATACGGTGTGTCTCTATAACTTCAGTGTCAGTAGTCACTGCATACGCGGCTACTAGTTCTCCTGTACTTGTTCTCATACATGAACCATCCACATAAAGCGTCAGGTCGGGATCTGGTAATGGAATATCTGTCAGATCTTGTCTTGGCTTTGTCATAATGTTAACTACTTCCACACAGTCGTGTGTGGCAGAATTCGAAGTAACTGACGGTAACAATGTAGCAGGATTTAAAACGTTGCAGCGTCTGATTTCTATGTGTGGCTGGAACAGTGTCAATTCATAACCTGTTAAACGTGCAATTGTCAAGTGCTGAGTCTGTGTTCGGTTTAAAAGAACTTCCACGGAGTGTGGAACTTGTACTGTCAGGGAGTGTCCTAATACTATGGAATCACTTTGTCTGATAGCTAGCGCTGTGGCTGCAACTGACTTGAGGCACGCAGGCAGAGCCTGGGCTACAGGATCTAATGTGCTTGAAAAATAAGCACAAGGCTTGTATTGTCCTGCTTGATCTTGTGTGAGAACAGATAATGCTGTACCTTCACGTTCAGTGACGAAAAGTGTAAAAGGCTTACTGTAGTTCGGTGTTGCTAGAACTGGAGCTTGGCATAAAGCTTTCTTTAACTCATTGAAACTAAGTGTATGTTCAGATGTCCAAGGGAGGACAGTCGATACGGCTGCCTCCTGTGTCGTTAACTGTATCAGTGGCTTGGCTAGAAATGCATACTGAGGAATCCATTGTCTGCAATAAGAAGTAAGGCCGATAAAAGCACGTACCTCCTTCTGGGTCTTGGGCTGAGGAAGACTCGCTATTAACTGAATACGGTCAGGTGTCAACTGCCTACCCCACTTGGACAGTAAGTGGCCTAAGTAGATCACTTGCTGTACACAGAATTGAAGCTTCGAAGGGGACACCTTGTGCCCCATCTCGGCAAGGAAACATAATACTGTAAGGGATGCTCGCTCGCAAGCACGTTCAGAACGGGCTGTGATCAGTAGATCATCGACATACTGGAGCAGGGCAGTGTCAGTTGGCATGTGAATGTTGTCTAGTTGTCTCTTGAGTGCCTGACTGTAAATACTAGGGCTTTCTGTGAAACCTTGAGGAGCGTGTGTGAACATATAGCTCCTTCCATTTAAACAAAATCCGAAAAGAAACTGGCTGTCTGGATGAATGGGGACACTGAAAAACGCGTTCTTGAGGTCTATGACTGTAAAAAATGAAGCTTCGGAATCAATGGCCGTCAATAGGGAAGAGATATCTGGGACAACTGGGTACTGGGGAATAATACATTTATTGAGTTCTCGAAGGTCAATCACTAATCGATATACTGGGGGTGCATTTGGATCAGTACGTTTCATGACTGGAATGATCGGAGAATTACATACATTGGAGTCAGTTTCTACAACTACTCCTTGAGCCATGAGCTCGTCAATAATTTTGGATAAGGCTGCTACAGCCTCAGGTGGCAATCTGTACTGTCTGATTCGTGGTAACACTACACCTGGCTTGAGAGTCACACGATGGGGTGTGATTTGCATATAACCAACATCAGTTGGACCTTGCGCCCATAGATGCTGCGGAACATTAGACAATCTCGGATCAAAATCCCGTAATACATAGTGACCCTTGAAGTCACGTAGGAACAATCGTATTCCCTCGGGGGAGCAGCAAATAACTGCACCTAATTCTTTCAGTGTTTTAATGCCTAATAAATTTTCTGGACATGACTTCGTAAGTAACAGATCAGTAGTGCGGGACAGTGGACCCACTTCTAGGGTAACTGGCTTTGATATTTCATTTACAATAGGCTTTCCTGAAAATCCAAGGGAAATATTTCTAGAGCCTGAGAGCGGAGCCCCTGGAACTTCGGCGTGACTGATGGTGGTCCTACTTGCCCCTGTATCAATCAAAAACTTTCTGTCTTTCCCTAATACTTGACTGTGAACATAGGGACCTTCTTGATCTACAGGTATCTCGATGAGAGGCAAGCCTACCTCCCTCTCTAGGCTGTTTCATGAATATGGCTGGTACTCTGGATACTCGGACTGTGCATACTGGTACATCTGTTGTGTAACATGCTGTGTTGCAGCAATAGGCTGCGGTACTGTAACTGTCTGTGGTGCATTCTGTGGCTGAGGAGTCTGTGAAACTTGTTCTTGTCTAGGCGGACGTGGTCTTTCTTTAGTCTTACCAGTAGCTATGTTGTGTTTCAGAACTGCACACTCGTTTATAAAATGACCTGGCTGTTTACAATAATTGCAGTTTCCTTTAACGGGAGCTGTAGGATGACTGGCTTGATTCGGACCCCTCTTCTGACTGTCTTGAGGAACAGATTGCGCAACTAGTACTTTCATTTTCGTGTCTTTCATACGTTTTCTCTCGTGATCTTGCTCTTCTCTGATTCTATTCTGGTGATACTGAAGCATCTGCAACATCTGGGACGGGGTATTAGCTTGCCAGGTACTTTCGACTTTCAAAACTCGATTCTTAACTTGTGGACTTGAGTTCTCGAATAATTTAGTAACAAAAAGATGAGGGTATGACTCGCTACTTGTCTTGAGGCCACTGTTTATAGTAAAACATTTTTCAAACCTAGAATAAAAATCACTAGTGTCTTCGTCTTGTTTCTGTTTACAGGCTGAGATTGCATCCCAGTCTTCCTTTTTAGTGGCTAATAATCTTGGCAAAACTTGTATTAACAATTCTGGTAATTCTTTACATTTATCTCCAAGCCCGGTACCTGGTACTCGTGCCTTATCTTCAGCTTCTAGAACTGCCCAATCGATCTTTTTCTCTCCCACCTCCCATTCTTTTTCCTTGAGTTTCTCATATACCCCTGCGGGCAATAGGACTTTTAACATTTTAATTATATCTGGATACGTGTATTCTCCCATACGGAGCATGTCTTTTAATTCTCGGTGGAACCCTGCTGGATCTTTATCATGACAGGGAATTAATTTTTTCATCTCTAAGAGTTCCATCTTTGTGATCGGGGTGTAAACAAACACTCGTTGCATTTCACCAGCTGTTGTCCTGACTGGATGTACTTCTCGTAACGGATTCTGTCTGTCTATGTAAAAGGGTTTACTTTCTGGGGGTGAGACATGAACAAAATGCGGGTTCAAAAACATACTATATTTGTGGCGCTGTTCTAGAATGACACTAATTAAATCGGTACCTAAACCTTTCCATTTATACTGGAGTAACTCGTTCAGGACATCGTGTAACGGACCTGGATCAGAATGTTGACCCTCATACAATGTAATGAGGTGCTGGATCATATACATACCCACCAGTCGTTGCTCGGCTGGGGGCAGTTTCAGAAACATATGTGCCACTATTTCGTCTGGAAAAGTGGTAGAATCAGTAGCCCATCGGACTGCTGATCGGGCTAGTTCTTGTTCATGCATAGTACTTAACTCGCTATAACCGATTCGTGATTTCAGAATGTGATCGGTAGCTTGAAATACTTGTTCTAGAGAACCTTGTTCTAGTGCTGGATGATGAAAAACTGACTTGTGTTCTAGGCGTAAATGGCGATCTGGAAATCTAGATTTTCCTACATACGCTATTCTGGCTGGATTCTCGTCCTCTACCTCTTCCGTAGAGTCATTTTCCTTCTCGCTTACTTGTGCTGCTTTACGTTGTTCGTGTAACCTTATTATTTCCTTACGAATTTTCTTGTACATACTCTCTATACTACTGATAGTTTTGTGCTTACCCTCAGCTATATTATCACTCCACCTTGTCAGAGTTCTCATTTCGACCGGATCTTTAGTCGGAGAATCTTGTTCTCTTATTAAACAATTAATCAGAAACTTTAATAACATGAGCTGGATCTCAGCTTTCCTTTGAGACATGGCTTCGCTAATACTTTCTGGATCATCCCCTGTACGGATGAAACGATATATTCTGTCTAGATCTCCTTTCATATCTGGTAGGGTGTCTAAAAACCCGAGCACCCGTCTTACACGTATGGAATATAGAACGGTACTATCATCACCTACGACTGGGTCATAGCGGCACTCAGTAAGGACTCGTCGGATATCTGCAACGGACTGATATTTGGGTGTACGCTGTAACGCACCTTCATGTAACTCGGCCAACGTTTTACGTTGGTGTGGCGGCGGGGTACCAGGAGGACCTCCTCCTGCGGCCCCTAAACTGGAATCGTCGACTGACATTCTTCGTATTGGCAGAGTGGCGGGAAGTTGTAATGTAGGCTGGACCGGGGGTACCGTAGCAGGTACTGCAAGAGGTGCCCCGGTGTCTGGAGGAGCTGGATTTACATTATTTACAGGGACTGGCGGGACAGGATTCGCATATTCTGGGACTGTGTCGTCCAAATAGGACGAGATGAATATCTCAGCTGCGGTCGGTTTGTGACGTAGCTTGGTCGGAACTAGTGGTGGCGGAAAATTACTGGATGCCTCCGGGGTCGCTTTTGGCAAGCCCTCGGCAAGAAGAGGGTACATACCCTTAATAAGGGCAATCCTCTGTCTGTCTGACTGTTCGGTTTTGACTCGTTCACCTATCTTGATTAATTCCCTTTCTTGGGCTCGTTCTAAGGATTCTCTACTTAGTTCTGACTTTCTGATTTCTTTTTCGGTTCTTTTATGAGATTCTTTGCGCCATAACTCGATGGCATCTTTCTGTGACTGTCTGGCTTTCTTTTTCCATAATGCTTCTTCTACTCTCATGATGCACTCGGCATCCCACGTACCTGATACGGGCCATCTATACTTTTCCTCTAACTCTTTGGTATACTCTACCCATAAATCTAGATATAATATGGCACTTATGCCATGCTTCTGATACATAAAATGACCTGGACTGTCCCTAGGCGGGACAGGAACTGCTGCTTCTAGCAGACCTTTTCTAGTTTTTAACTGACGTAGTTTGGAAAATAACGGCATGACTGAACTGTAATCTAGACACAATACAATACACAATGAACACGATAATTACTCCACATTCATACCACGACATTGAAATACATGAAGAACATTTAAAATAACAGTTCGAACAGAATACTACCTGGAATACTGAGAACAGAACACATGAATTTTCTCGAGAACAGAACTGACTAGAACAGAAACTAGATGCACTGCTAAAACAGTACGAAACTTACCGGTCTCATAAAGAGACACGTCAGGACCCGCATCCACCGAAGTGGACACTTCGTTTTGGGTCTGTGTACCACCACAACCCACGGACCAGAGTCAATTAGATTGACCCTGTCTAGATACTACCCCAGCAACGGTACTCACCGGGCAGCAAGAACGGAAGGCCTCGGACTGGACTGGACTGCTTCGACGCCGGACGGACGAACTTCGGACTTCTGTTACGGGTGGGCCTCCGGATACCTCGGACCTTGGACTCTCGGCTTGGGCTCTGGTCGGGACTCGCCGCGTTCCTCCACCGCCTCGTCTGGATGCTGGACCACCACCTCCGTCTCCTCCGTGGGCCTGAGGGATACTTGAAGCAGAAATATCTGCACGTGCACGGTATGGTTCCGTCACGGCTGCAGAGGGTCAGGGGGCCGGCGTGGCTTCACCGGCGCGTGGGGAAAGGGCAAGTCCCTATTCGGGCGCCATTATGTGGTAAATAAATAAATAATACCTCTATTTTTGAATGGATAAATTAATAACAGATAGCTCAATAAATAAGAGTCAAGATTCGAGGTAGTAGGAGTTTTGCAGGTTTAATACAGCATAAAGGACAGGAACAGGACAACCTGCACAGGAATAGGATGGCAGCTGCCTGGGGGCAGGATCTGGAATGGCTAGCGCAAAAGGAATCGGCGTAACATTTAATAACAGTACACAAGTATATATACTAAAACATTCTCATTACAGTGAATTACAGTAGGCGGAGCAGTGGGTGTGGTCAATAGCAGTCGCGAAAGATAAGGGTGAAAGTAGGTGTAACAGGAGGCGTATACATAGACATGTGATGTAAACGTAACAGAATATGTCATGAATGGGGCGGAAACATGGAGGGGCTACCTAAGGAGCCGGGACCTCTAACCTAATGGTGCGCGCAAACTGACAATGACGTGTTACTAGGAGAAGCTGGGGGCTATGAACTCTGTGCTAGGAGCAGAGACTGAAGTCTGGAGAGTCAGGGCGACATGTACCTAAACCCTATCTAGTATCTGATGTTTAGAGAACATGTTGATATAAACTAAGAGTCAGGAGGGTAAAGGCTAACGGACTCTAAGACTGGAGCATGCATTATTCTACATGTAGTGCGTGATGAGGAATATTAAATGACCATTAAATGCAGTATTTCTCTTACATGGAGACGTAAAGGCTAGACAATGACGGAAACTATTGATGCGATTCAGTAACTTAGGAATGCAGAGAAGGAGGGCTGGACTGATAACTAGAATCATAACATACTCTTGGCAGACTCGTAGGCAGAGCCAGGCTGAACCGGGCACTGTGAGGCAGGAAGTAAGTGAAGGGTCAGGAACACAGGTGGGGGCTGTATCGCTCCTCAGCGAGGGCTCAGGAGACAGAAGCTGAATCTGGTGTCCGGGCCCTTTTGAGGCCTAGAAACGGGGACTTTACAATGCAATAACGTGCACACTGAGAAACGTGGCAACGCAACTTTACATAGGCCTAACATTCGTAGTATTCACGAGAACTGGAAACTGGCATACTAGAGATGGACACAACTGTAATTGCGTCTTTAATCAAACATGGGGAATACATATGCATATTAATCATGCACACATAACATAAGATGGAGGACGCGTAGGGACACAGAACATGGCAAAATTTACTTTTCCACACACCCCATATTTGATTTCCCTGGGTGTCTAGTTTTCAAAAGTGTTAAGGTTTGCTAGGTTTTGGTAGATGCCGGCTGAGCTAGGGTTCAAATACCACAGCTTGGCACTTTGCAAATAAAGGGTTCATTTTGACTGTAACAGTGTGGTGTGTCCATATTGCATTTTGGGCCGTTTCCTGTGGCGGGCACTAGGCCTTCCCACACAAGTAAGGTACCATTTCTATTGGTAAACTTTGGGTAATGCAGGGTAGGTGGAAGTTTGTAGATCCACACTGATTGTAGAACTTTCCATAACAGAAATGTGAGGAAAATATATTTGTTTTTTTACAAAGTTTGAGGTTTGCAAGGGATTCTGGGTAACAGAAAGGTGCGAGAGCCACATAAGTCACCCCATCCTGGATTCCCCTGGGTGTCTAGTTATAAATAATGTATAGGTTTGCTAGGTTTCCCTGGGTGCCAGCTATGCCACGGTTCAAAATCCACAGCTAGGCACTTTGCAAAAAAAGGGGTCCGTTTTTATTGGAAAAATGTGTTGTGTCCACTTTGCGTTCAGGTCTGGGCCGTTTCCTTTCATAGGAGCTAGGCCTACCCACACAAGTGAGGCATCATTTTTATCGAGAGACTTTGGGTAATGCTGGGTGGGTAGACGTTTGTGGAACCACGCAGATTCCAGAACTTTCCTTTTTTGTGTGTGAAATATATTTTTATTGTTTTAATACAAACAACATATACATATTCAACACGCAAATTAATATGCAATCAGGTTAACATGCAATAAGGCGTAATATGAACTAGGACAAGTACTAATAGCTTGGAACTGTGTACATTGCTACAACCTGTAGTCCCACGGGAACTGTTATCCATATGTCCCTGCCGCACATCATGTCCATTTAATCACAGTAATTGCTCTTGTCACAAGGTCAAAAGGACGCTATATCTGACCTCTCTTCATGAACCTGGATTGTTGAAATGAAATGCAAACTCCAACCCTTCTCCTATGTCCCACCCCCACCCCTGTTGGCGTAACAACTAGATACATTTAGTCATGAATACATGAGTCAGCTGCATTGGTATTAATCAAAATTAAAACATCAAGCAATGCCAGGCCAGGGGGGCCTTTGCCTAATCCAGTCCAGTCCCTGAGCACTTTGTTTTGCAGACTCTGGCTTCTCCTTTCAGTGAGCAGGGCAGGGACATCAGTCGCTCCACAGGAGGAGGAGCCAGCATTGCGGTGAAAAGTACAGTCCAGGAGTACTCTGTTGACAGTCTTCCCCTCTCTCTTCACAAGGTGCAGGGCAGAGACATCAGCCGCTCCCCAGGGAGCGGAGCCAGCATTGAGGTGGCACTCCCCCCACCCATCCTGGTGTAATCTCTCTATTCACCACCTGTCAGCCCCAGCCGGTCTCCTGGAATTCCCCAGCCCTGTCACACACAGAAACCAGACAACAGATACACATCAGAGCAGAGGCGGGCTGAAATGGTTAGGCAAGCAAATTCTAACTTTCTAAAAGTAGTATTTTGCAAACACAGGATATTAAAATAAACTTTACTAAAATATCTATTTTATTATTCTGAGTTCAGGCATACTAAAATTGACTTTCTATCATGTTCCCTGAGCCTGCTGGGATTAAAGTGTGTAATCATTCCAGCAGCCCATTCTGGCCTATGAGAACAGGTAGCCTTACAATAGTGAAAAACTAAAATGGCTGTAATTCACTATTAGGACATGCCACACACATCAGGGCTTGTCCTACCTTACACCTACAATGCAGCCTGCCCTTGGGCCAACCATATGGGTGACTCACATGAAGAAAAGGGAAGGTTTAGGGACTGGCAAGTGTGTGCATTTGCCCAGCCAGCATGACAGTACCAGACTGCACGCAGGTTCTGCAATGGCAGACCTTAGACACATTTTAAGAGGCTGCTTCTGTGGGTGTCACAACCAGTGCTGCAGGCCCACTAGCAGCATTTGTATTTACAAGCCCTGGCACTCCTGTTGCACTTTACTGGGGACTGACAGTAAACCAAATAAGCCAATCATGGAAACCAATCAATGTATACACTTTTCATAGGGAGCACTTGCACTGTGGCACTGATTGGCAGTGGCACAGTGCCCTGAGCAACTAACACCAGCAAAACATATGAGGCACATCAGCAAAAAGTGGAAGGGAGACTCACGCCAAGGTGCCAGGTCTATCATGTGTCCCCTCCAGCTGAAATGTCTGGAGACCTACCCTACCCCAGGGAGTTCCTCATCACTAAGGCGGAAAAATCTGGACAGACTGTCAGCATTGGCGTGATCTGTGCCAGGGCGAAGTTCCACCGTGAAGTCCATACCCTGTAGGGAAATGGACCACCTCAACAGCTTTGGGTTCTCACCCCTTATTTGGATCAACCATCTGAGGGGCCTGTGGTCTGTCTGAACCCGGAAGTGAGACCCAAACAAGTAGGGTCTTAGCTTCTTCAGCGCCCAGACCACAGCAAATGCTTCTCGCTCACTTGCACTCCACCTCTGTTCCTGTGGAAGTAACCTCCTACTGATGAAGGCTACAGGTTGGTCCCAGCCCTCTTCAGTCGTATGTGAGAGAACAGCCCCTACACCATGCTCTGAAGCGTCTGTTTGCACAAGGAACTCCTTGGAGAAGTCGGGGGCCAGGAGCACGGGCGCCATGCACATGGCAGTCTTAAAGGGTGTCAAAAGCTTTCGGACAGGTGTCAGTCCAGATCACTTTCCTGGGCTGCTTCTTGGAAGTCAGCTCTGTCAAGGGTGCAACAATGTTGCCATATCCCTTGACAAACCTCCTGTAGTACCCAGTGAGTCCTAGAAAGGCCCTCACCTCTGTCTGGGTCTTTGGGGGCTTCCAAGCCAGGATGGTTTCAATCTTTGGTTGGAGAGGCGCCACCTGGCCGCTCCCCACTTGGTGTCCCAAGTACACCACAGAACCCTGCCCAATCTGGCACTTACTCGCCCTGATCGTGAGGCCTGCCTTGCGCAGTGCCAACAACACTTCCCAGAGGTGGTGCAGATGTTCCTCCCATGTGTCACTGAACACTGCTATGTCATCTAGGTAGGCGGCACTGAATTCCTCCAGCCCAACCAACACCTGGTTGACCAACCTCTGGAAGGTAGCAGGGGCATTCTTCATCCCAAATGGCATAACCCGGAACTGGAAAAGCCCATCTGGTGTGGAGAATGCTGACCTCTCTTTGGCCCCATCAGTCAAGGTGATCTGCCAGTAACCAGACGTTAAATCAAACGTGCTGAGGTACCATGCAGCCCCTAACCAATCAATGAGCTCAGCAGCTCTGGGGATGGGGTGCGCGTCAGTCTTGGTGACTGAATTGAGTCCTCTGTAGTCCACACAGAACCGATGTTTGGGTGTGGCACCCAGCGCTGCAGCCTTCGGACCAAGACCACTGGGCTCGCACAAGGACTGCTTGAGGGCTCAATCACTCCCAGAGCAAGCATCTTTGAGACCTCCTCTTTGATGCAGGCCCTGACCCTGTCAGTAACCCTGTAAGCCTTGTGCTTCACAGGTGAACTGTCCCCTGTATCCACATCATGGATGCACCAATCAGTGATACTAGGAACCAGGGAAAACAGATCAGAGAAGTGTCCCAGCAACTGGCGGCAGTCATTCTGTTGTTCAGGGGTCAGGGTTGGTGAGAGGTAACTCCATCCACTGACCCATCTTGCTCTCTGGCTACCAGGAGGTCAGGAAGAGGCTCAGTCTCCTCCTCCATTCCATCATCTGTGTCCAGGAGCATGCCCACTTCGGACATCTCCAAGTGGGGCTTAAGGTGGTTGACATGCAGGACCCTCAAGGGCTTCCTGGGAGATTGCAAGTCCACCAAATAGGTAACTGGACTCTTGTGCTCCACAACCTCAAAGGGGCCTGTCCACTTATCTTGGAGCACCCAATGCCCCACGGGGGCCAAGACCCACACCTTCTGACCAGGCTGAAGCACAACCAGAGTGGCATTCTGGTCATACCACCGCTTCATCTCCTCCTGGCTGGCTTCAAGATTTGCCTCAGCAAGTGCTCTGAATCGCCTAGTTTGGTTCCTGAAGGCCAGCATGTAACTGTATACATTCTGGGGAGGTTTCCTGGGAGATTGCTCCCAGCCTTCCTTGACCAGACTTAGAGGTCCTCTCACTGGGTGGCTGTACAGGAGCTCAAAGGGACTGAACCCTAGAGACTTCTGTTGAACCTCACGGTAAGCAAAGAGAAGGCATGGCAAGAGGATGTCCCACTTACGCCTCATGGGTTCTTCCAGACCCATAATCATGCCCTTTAGAGTTTGGTTGAATCTCTCCTCAACCAACCCATTTCCTTGGGGGTGGTAAAGGGTGGTGAATTTGTAGGTTACACCACACTCTTGCCAAAGGGATTTCATATACTTGGATATGAAATTGGTGCCCCTGTCAGACACCACCTCTAGAGGGAATCCCACTCTGGAGAAAATTCCCATCAGTGCCCGTCCCACCACGGGGGCCGTCACTGTCCTTAGAGGGATGGCTTCAGGGTACCGGGTGGCATGGTCCACCAGGACCAGGATAAACCTGTTGCCCATGGCTGTCCTGGGGTCCAGTGGCCCCACAATGTCAATTCCCACTCGCTGGAATGGGTTACTGACTACAGGGAATGGCTGGAGAAGAGCATTTTGCTTCCTCCCACTCTTACCACTTGCCTGGCAAGTCTGGCAGGTCCTACAATGAGCATCTGAGCTCCTGTGCATTTGAGGCCAATAAAAGTGAGTGACAAGCCTTTCATAGGTCTTGTCCTGCCCCAAATGCCCTGCTAATGGCACATCGTGTGCCAGCCCCAGTAGGAAGGCTCTGAACTTCTGGGGTACCACGAGCGCACAGGCTGACCCAGGTTCAGCAACCTTAGGCTCTGAATACAGGAGGTCATTCTCCCAATAGATGAAATGTGTACCAGACTGATCACCATTGGCCTGGTCTGCAGCCTGCTGCCGCACACCCACGAGAGAAGGGCATTCTTTCTGCTACCTGCAGAATTCCTCCCTGGAGGGGCCTCCTTCCTGTTGCCAATGGGTCAGCTCAGGCAGGTCCCCCAGTTCAGCTATCTGTTCCCCGGTAGGATCCAGGGCACCCCCCTCGAGGCCTGCTTCCTCCTAGGCCGTGGGACCTTCAGGGGCTGGTTTCCCGCACCTCCTGCGCCTTCTCCCTAAGACCGGTTCCTGGGACTCTCCCTCAGGCTCCAGGACCTCTTGAACACCCCTACTGGCTGCCATGGACCGGGTGGTCACGCACGCCCAGTCAGGTAAACCCACCATCTTCAGGTGAGCTGTCTTCTCCAATTTTTCCCAAGGGGAGCTCGCCAAGTCATTCCCTAGCAAAATGTCTACAGGCATGGCAGTCCTCACAGCAACCTGAAGAGTACCAGAGACCCCCCCACTCAAAGGGAACCTGAGCCATTGGACATTGACTCTCAGTGTTGTCAGCATTGACAACATGACAGTATGCATGCGGTATAATCTGCTCTCGAGACACCAGGTGCTGCCGGACTGCAGTCACACTGGCTCCTGTGTCTCTAAGAGCCTCCAACCTTTTGCCATTGATGGTCACCACCTGCCCATATTTCTTAGTGTTGGAGGGCAGGTAGTTCTCAGGGACCATCTCACTGTCTCCTAAAGAGACCAGGGTCATCTGAACAGGATCCCACCCACCTTGGACTTCTACCTCCTCCCCAAAGGCTACACTAGCCATCTGCCGGGGCGGAGCACCAGTGGGTGCTGGTTTACCAAACAGGCGACACTTGAGATTATTGGCAAAATGACCCAGTTCACCACACGTGTAACACTTTGGGGGCCCTGTCTGAACAGGGGTACCTGTCGGGCCCCGGTCTGTTTCTGGGGTGGGGGAGGCTGAGAACCTTTCCCTTGGTTCCCTTGGGGTTTACTTTGGGGCCCTCTTTGGAACTCCTTCTGTTTACCCTTGTCCCCCCCACTCTTCTGCTGGGGACCCTGCCCACCCTTGGTGGAGTCTCCCACTTGACCCTTGTAGACCCTGGTGCTGACCCAGCGGTCCGCCTCCTCCGCAAGCTTCCTAGGGTTAGTCAGCTTGCCATCAATAAGGTGCTGACGTAGCTCAGGAAAACAATTACTAGACAAGTGCTCCCATGCAATTAAATCAAAGAAACCTTGAAAATCATTCACTTTGCTACTCTTCACCCAACCATCCAGTGCTCTGCAGAAAAAGGTCACATATTCAACATAGGTACTCCCAGGAATCTTTGCACAACCCCTGAACCTCTGTCTGTACAATTCAGGAGTTAACCCATATCTGGTCATCAAAGCTTCCTTCATTTGGGGATAAGAATTATAAACTTCAGAGGGCAAATCTAGCAGTGTGTCCCGCCCCTCACTAAGGACCCGCCCCACAACCCCGCTCCCCAATCTCTCTCAGGGACCCGGTGGGAAGACATGACTACCTCATAGGCCTTGAACCACTACCCTATGTCATCATTTTTTAAATATTCTTTCACCACATCCTTTGGCATGTGCACCCTTGATTCTACCTGCACTGGTGATGCGCTGTCACCAGAGGGAGTAGTTTCCAAACTTTTAGCTTTCAGCTCAAGCTCCCTCAATTTCATCTCATGTTCCAATTGGATCTTTTTCTCTTCTATTCCCAATCTTTGTTTTTCCATTGCCATCTGTCCATTAATTCTGGCCATTTCCATTTCATGTGCCTGGGTTTCCTTCCTGTCTGCCAGTTCCTCTGGCGACAAGACTCTCCCAAAATCAATTACGCTTCTTGCAGGTTCAACTTTCACCACCTCCTTAGAACCTCTCCTAGACTCAATCCAGGCCCTCAGTGCCTTGAGTAGGTCTTGACCTTGAATCCTACATGGGGAACTTTGAATTTTCTAAAGAAGCCTTTTAGCTGGGACTTTTTGTAACTTTCCAGTTTTTCCTCTTCCCATGCCACGTCCTCAACTCCAGAGGTTTCATAGGCCGCCCTTTCTATGCTGTTTGGGCCAGGCAGGACTTTTCAAAAATGGAGCTCTCTTGGCAAAGAAAAAATGTTCAAGTATGTGGCTGCGTTATTGGACTGAACTCACTACGTAATGTTCAACAATCACTGTACATATACTACAAATGCAAATTCTGAATCCTCACCGCTGCCTCCAATGTTAGATTTGGCGGTCTCTGGTTGGCACAGGTAAGCACCTGTGACAAGCAGGGACCCTCTCCTCTAGTCAGGGCAAGGGACTTACTCCTGAAAATAACCCCTGCTCAACCCTCTAGGCGCCGTGGCGCGAGCAGACAAGGCTAATCCCCAGAGCGTTCAGAGTGAAGCATTTGTAACAACACACAGTAACCAGTTGACACACTACAGATGGACACAAGGCTGGCTTTATGTAAAAATATAAGTATTTTATATGCAGGTTTAAGCAGGCGTATTACAAGTTCAAGTAACACTTCAAAAAGGTTCCACAATACTAATGCAGCAATCAGTTCGGTTGGCAATGTTTTTAAAAGGTTGAGTGCGTCGTAACGCTCCTGTGCGATTCGTGCGGTGCGAACAAAAAGGCCTTGCCGAGTCCCACGTGCCTCACCGACTCTTTAGTCCCGGGCGCGGTGCGCGGTACGATGTGTACAGCGATGCGTAGTTACACAGGAGTATGAGTCGTAGCACTCCCGTGCGACTCGTACTACGTTGTCAGGAACAGATTTGCAAATTTGTACGCGCCTCGCAGACACTTCAGTCCGGGGCGCGGCGCACTGTACGGAGCGTCTCACAGTACCTTTGTTCCTTGGCGAGTTCGGGGCGGACGGAGCGGTGCCGGTCAGACGTCCCATGTCGCGGTGCCTTCCTAGTGGTGCGAGCTACAGCTCGGTCGCAGTAGTCATGTTACTTGGGCAGCGATGCATTGTGGAGCGCAGGTTCTGGGGCAGCGTCAGCTCCGGCCCAGAAGAGGGGAAGAGGCTGAATGTGATGCCAGCGGCGGTGCAATCCCAAGGCACGGGACGTACCCAGCCGCAGTACGCGCCGCAGCTGCTTCACTTACAGCGGCAGGGCGCTTCTAGCAGGACGCCACACAGGGAAGGCGAACACAGGGCGAAGTCCGTCTTTACGTTGCGAGCTATGGCTCGTGGGCCACAGGAACGCGGTGCTTTGACCGGACGGGTAAGCTCTCACATTGCGAGCTAGGGCTCGGTTTGGCAGCAGTCATGGAGCTTGGGCCAGGCGTGGCTGGCCTTTACGGTGCGAGCTGCGGCACGACCAGGCAAAAGTTGAGTTGCTCGGCGGGACAGGGGTGCACAGGCTCTCAGAGTGCGTGACGAATTTTCACAGCGCACTCAGCTTTCCCCGGTCAGCGCTGCAGGGAAAGGCAGCACAATCAGCAGCTTTTTCTTCAGGGGGGTAGAGCCCAATGTTCCTGGGGCTCAGTTCAGGGGGCAGGCTCACATGCAAGCCCTTGGAGATTGTTTAGCAGAATGCACAAGTAGATTCAAAAGTCTTTCTCAGCCTTTTCCTCTCCTTCTTGCAGCAAGCCACCCACCACAGGCCAGTCTCCCAGGTTAGAGACAGTAGTCCTCCATGCAGCTTTTCCAGGTCCTTCTCTTCGGGCAGAGTTTCTTCTTGGCGCCAACAGGATCTAATTTCTTAGGAGCAGGGCTTCTACTTTTATACACCAAATCCTTTGTTCTTTCAGGCCAGGGGGCCTTTGCCTAATCCAGTCCAGTCCCTGAGCACTTTGTTTTGCAGACTCTGGCCTCTCCTTTCAATGAGCAGGGCAGGGACATCAGACGCTCCGCAAGAGGTGGAGCCAGCATAGGGGCGACAAGTACAGTCCAGGAGTACTCTGTTGACAGTCTTCCCCTCTCTCTTCACAAGGGGCAGGGACATCAGCCGCTCCCCAGGGGGCGGAGCCAGCAATGAGGTGGCAGAGCACAGCCCTATTCAGAGTCAAGGGGCACTCCCCCCACCCATCCTGGTGTAATCTCTCTATTCACCACCTGTCAGCCCCAGCCTGTCTCCTGGAATTCCCCAGCCCTGTCACACACAGAAACCAGACAGCAGATACACATCAGTGCAGATGCGGGCTGAAATGGTTAGGCAAGCAAATACTAACTTTCTAAAAGTAGTATTTGCAAACACAGGATATCAAAATTAACTTTACTAAAAGATCTATTTTATTATTCTGAGTTCAGGCATACTAAACTTGACTTTCTACCATGTTTCCTGAGCCTGCTGGGATTTTAGTGTGTAATAATTGCAGCAGGCCATTGTGGCCTATGAGAACAGGTAGCCTTACAATAGTGAACAACAAAAATGGCTGTAATTCACTATTAGGACATGCCACACACATCAGGGCTTGTCCTACCTTACACTTACAAATGCACCCTGCCCTTGGGCCTACAATAGAGGTGACTCACATGAAGAAAAGGGAAGGTTTAGGGGCTGGCAAGTGTGTGCACTTGCCCAGCCAGCATGACAGTACCAGACTGCATGCTGGTTCTGCAATGGCAGACCTTAGACACATTTTAAGAGACTGCTTCTGTGGATGGCACAACCAGTGCTGCAGGCCCACTAACAACATTTGTATTTACAAGCCCTGGCACTCCTGGTGCACTTTACTGGGGACTGACAGTAAACCAAATAAGCCAATCATTGAAACCAATCAATGTATACACTTTTCATAGGGAGCACTTGCACTGTGGCACTGATTGGCAGTGGTACAGTGCCCTGAGCAGATAACACCACCAAAACATATGAGGCACATCAGCAAAAAGTGGAAGGGAGACTCACGCCAAGGTGCCAGGTCTAACACTGGCGATACAGAAGAGCTGTCCAGTCCACAAAATCATCTCCCAGGCCAAAGCGCCACATAACTTGAAACAAGTACGGCCATTCCAAGCTGTCAAAAGCCTTCTCAATATCTTTTGACAACACAGCAGCAGAGGGATTAGGGTACGTATCAGCATCCAAAATATTAAGGAGGCGCCGCACATTCTGGGCCGTATTCCGGGACGGTATAAACGCTGCTTGATCCAAATGTACCAATTGCTCTATATATGGAAGCAGACGGGTCGCAAGTATCCAACTTAAAATCTTATAGTCTGTAGTCAGCATTGACAACGGACGATAGGCCGTCCTGTCATGGGGAAGTTTTCCTGGTTTTAAAAGTGGTACAATTACTGCTTCATGAGTAGTTGCTGGCAAAAGGGGCTCCTTTCGAGCGGTGTTATATAATATTACTAGTCAAGGAGCCAGAAGATCAACTTATGTACTATAAAACTCCACTGGCAGGCCATCTACCCCAGGAGTTTTTCTTCGGACCATATGTTTGATTGTTCCACAAACTACCCCTATTGTGATGTCCTGTCCCAGCAGCTCAGCCCATTCCCCATCTAATGCCAGAAGATCTACCCTCTCCAAAAAGTCTTGAATGGCCTCCCCGCTAGGCACCACCTTGCTCTGATACAAGTCTGTATAATAAGCCAAGAACTGACCATTAATCCCCCACTGTGTATAATGGATTTCTCCATCAGTGCCGTGAAGCTCCAATATTACTGTGCACCTCCTCGCTGGGTTGGCCAACAATGCTAATAGCTCGACGGATTTATCCCACTCTGCATGAGCACGTGCAACATATCTTTTATAATCGAAGCAGCGCAGTCTTTCAACTTGTACGACAACCTCCTCCATTGCTCCCACTAATTCCTGGTGGCGATCGGGTGGTTAGGCCTCTCCCTCTCTATCTCCCTCAGCTTCTGGTCTGCCCTCTAGTACCTGCAGCAGCACTCTCCGTACTCCCAACTTATTTGGAATACACAGCCCCCTTCTTAGAACTGGGATTTTCTGGTTCACTAAGGCTTACGCCAAAGCCAGGCAGAAACCACCCTTCTAGTCAGGGCAAGGGAGTCACACGCCAAGATAACCCCTGCTCACCCCCTTTTGTAGCTTGGCACGAGCAGACAGGCTTATCCCGGAGGCAATGCGTAAAGCATTTGCGCACACACACAACAGCAACAACATCCTAGGCACACCACATAAGGAACTCCACACAAGGTTATATAAAAATAACTTTTGTATTGTCAAAACACATCAGATAGTAATCACACAATATACATTGTGCCACTTGGCACGGGCAATATTCACAAGGGATTATTTACACCAGGACAGGGCCACATGGGCCACTGTCAGTATCAGCACTTAGTAGAACTAGCACTTAGAATAACTGTCACACTAAATAACAATTATAGATCACAACCAGTAACCACTGGTAACAAGTAGGTACACACTACGCAATACTAATAACCATAGGCATAGATCACGCATGGACACATAACCTCTCTAGTATAAACTATACTATGCAAAACAACCTCCTAAACATGAAAACACAGTTAGAGGTATCACAGGCAAAATGGCATTGCACATTACCCATAAATCACATTTAGGCCTAACCAGTAAAAATACAGTAGGCAATCTCCTCACTAGTCTAAGTACATTAGACTCTGCCTCCTAAGAATACATCACATTTAGGGGTGTAACTCACAGTGAAGTAAAATCTCACTAACACCAACCTCCATAGGTAAAACCATCTCTAGAGGTATCACATACAGGGTGCGTAAAACATACTAGATGCATTACATTTCCTAGCACCACATTTAAAGCAAATATCAGATTAGCGCATAAATCACATTAGGGCCTTGCACCCTATACACATACCAGCCCCCCATGCCAACTGGCCATCCAAGAAGGGGGCTCAAATGCCCTGTGTCCAGAATGTCAGGGCACGCTGCCAACGCAGCGCCAGTCAGGGGTGTGCCACCGGCGCAAACCTAAACGTTTCAGCTGCCCACTACTTGCTGGGCAGCTGGGACAAATCACAAGGGCCTAAACGTTGCAGCTGGCACTAAGTGCTGCGCAGCTGGAGAAGGCCTGGCACCTCCGTGGCACTTCTGTCCCTCTCAGGGACTCTCTCAACCCTTGGCGCCTAAACGATGCAGCTGCTCTGATAAGTATAGATTTCCCCCAAACAGTAAGGCATCCCATGGGGGAAACACAGGCCTCTATACATGCCTATCCTACAACTGGGGCAACCACGGACCCCTCTGGCAGTAATGGGGAGCCCCTTGGGCTCTAGAGGCCCCATAAGCTACGACGGTGGAGCCATTCCGGCTCGGGCAACATCTGGAGCCATCTGGGCTCGGAAAAAAACACATGGCCCCTTAAACTCGGGTGAGCGCCAGCTGCCGTTTTAAATAACCCACGAGGCTCTCTTAAGAAAATATGCCCGCAAGCACTGGGCGGCCATGGGCACGTAGAGCAGGCTGGTTCCGGGACCAAAATCATGCCTGCCTCGTTGCAGCGGCCCGCAACTGCGGTGCCGCTGTGAAGATCAGCCCCACGCTGGGGGCACCAACCAAAAGGCTCACGGGCCCTCTGGCCCCTTTTAATTTACCATGGCTACGTTGGAGTGGCCCACTGCAGGACGGGCCGCTCAGAAGCGCACATCACCCTGTGTCCTGATCAGGCACCATCAACATTCCCCATGGAGCCCCCCAAGCCCTTCCTCCCTCACCGGGCTGCTCGCTGGGGGCTCCTCTTCACGGGGATGGCGGCACTTCTGTCGACGGTCTCTTCTTCACCCGGGGCCCCTCCTGGGACCCGGGGCTTTACGGGCAAATGCAGGCGGGGCTCCCTTCAGCACACGGGAGTCTTGCCCTGACAAAAAGCTTCTCCCTTCACTCCTCTTCTTTTTCCGGCCGGCGCGCAGGGCTTCCCCTTTGCACCGGAAGCCCCGGAGTATCATGGCCGCCCTTCCTCTTCCGTCCTGCGGCCCCGCCCACAACCAGGCGGCCCGCGGGTGGTGGCAATCTTTTATTGCGGCTCGGGCCACGGCGGTGAATGGGCGGCAGAAACGAGGGGTAGGCACCCTCGAGGCGGGCATATTTAAAAAGCGCCATAAGGGGTAGGCTCCCTCTATTTGAAATATAAAAATCGCAGCCAATAAAAGGGTAGGCACCCGAGTCCAAAAATACTACTGCGGGCACACAAAAGGGCAGGAGCGCTTCCCTCCAAGGGAAAACGACAGCACTCTGCCCAGAAAAGCATAATAAAGCGCTCTCAAGGCGCTGGGGGCATAGACAAGCCCACAGGAATGACCCCTACAACTAGAAGGGTCCCAGAAACACAGCCCCATAGGTGAAGAGGGCAGGCGGGTCCCACACAGTCCCGGATCTCCAAAAGATGAAGCAAGCAGCTCCCAACAAAGGAAAGTGCATCAGCATCCAGGGTATCCAGGGGCTGGGCAGGGCCCAGGGAGGCAAGCCTTCCCCTGGGCCCCAGCAGCAGCACGCCCCTGGTTGTTTCAAGTTAGGAAAAACAAGAACATCTTCAGGGTGTCACATCACCCTTTTTATACAGCAAAGTCCTTTGTCTACAAGGTGCAGGCAACGTGAGAACCAGCTACAACTGGTTATGGGGAACTCCCTTTCACTGGCCAGGCTAGGGATATCAGACGCACCACAGGGGGTGGAGCCAGGATTGTGGAGGGAAGGACCAGCCCTATTCAGGTTCCAGGTGTACCCCTCCCTCACATCAGCATGCTAATCTCTCCATTCACCACCGGGGCAGACCCATCCTGACTCCAGGAGCCAGGGTCACCAGCCAGCTCCAGCCAATCACACGCCAGACACAAATTATACTAACATGCCAACTTCTAGAAGTGGCACTTCCACACTAGACACAATCATGCCGCATACATCATTGCGCAGCATTCAATCTCATGAGTTCGCACATACCAAACTCGGCCCTGCACTCCCCATACATCTGGAACTACCATGGTCACACATATTCCCCATGCATTCCTATGGGAGGGCAGGTCACTCTCACCACACACACAGAGAGCTCACGCACTTTACACTGTACCACAGTGAAAAAGTGCACAGAGGCCTAAAATCACCAACACCAGGTTACAGAAACAGGCTAGGAAAAAGCAAAAAGTTTCGGGGTGAACCTGCCAAAAGGGCCAGGTCCAACACCCCTTATTACACTTTTAAAAGCGTCCCGTTCCACCGCCAAGTAAGAGGCGGTGCCAGTGTTTTCCCGAAAGTAATTATCAATCACAGCCCTCACCAACTCGCGAAATACCTGATCTTCCAATGACTCTGGACTCAAGCGCCATATTGGGACACTGGAGCGCCCTGGCAAGAGGTTGATGCGCAAAAGCAAAGGATTATGATCTGACAGCGTTCTGGTGAGGTACTCGCTGTGCTAGTCCTCTGCGAGTACATCAGGGGAACACAACATCGCGTCCAGGTGGACATGGAGGGTGTGCAATGCGGAGAAGAAAGAATAGTCCCGGTCATGCTGGTGGTGCACTCTCCATGTGTCCACTAACCCCCAGCTATGCTGCCAGTCTTGCCTGAGCCTTGATAGATTGTGGGCTGGCGCATCCGGAAGAGCCATGTGTGATCTATCTAAATATACATCCAGGACAAAATTAAAATCTCCACCCATGAGGACGGACCCGGTCAAAAATGGAGCAAGTTTCCCTAACAAGTGTGCAAAAAAGTCCGCCTGTCCCGTATTTGGATCATATATACTGGCAAACACCACATCCCTACCATTCAGACGGCCCGCCACCAAGATGTATCACCCATCAGTGTCTTTTAGCTGTGTGTGGGATGGAAAGGAACTCCCGCCCAGACCCAGATCAACACACTCCTCGCAAAGGCAGAAGAAGTTGTACAAAAAACCTGCTCTCTCCACCTGCACTGCAACGTCACATCCTTACTGTGTGCAATATGAGTTTCCTGAAGGAAAGGCAATTGGATTCCCCTGCGCACTAAGTATGCATGTGTCTTATGTCTTCGTATCATGGTATGCATACCCCTGACATTCCAAGTTATACACTTTAGCTCAGACATCGAAGCCATGACATCGCTCCTCACCATCCATCAGCAGCACGTTCGAGAAAGTTACGTCAACACCCACTAAAAATCCCCTCATTATGTAAAACTAAAAAAACAACAACACCAACGCCCCCACCCGAGGACAGGCACTAAAAAACTAGGTCCTATCCAAAATGTTCGAAGGCTAGCTGCCCTCTAGTGATTACAGAGGAACAAAGGGGAAGAGTGGCCGCACTTCGGTGACAACTGTCTGCAAATATAGGTGATGTCAATCACGCTCAGGCCACACGTAATACAGTATGGGACACATCTCCTCCCTAAAACAATATGCTCATCCCTCCCATTGCGGCCAGCGAACAGTGAAACAACCACAATATACTCTATGCAATCCAGAGATTCCAAAAACTGGAACCCGCCCATGGACACCTATAAAGGAACATTAATTAAGCAATCATAACAAGACATAAAGAAAACCCCCATCAGACAATGTCGTCGGCCGTGCCCGGTGTGACGTGTGGTAACTGAAAGCTACTTGTGTGGGACACATCAGTGTCCGTGCCCTCAGGAGTCTTGTCTGATTCTGTGCCAACTGTTGATGACTGTTTCCGATCTCGAAGTAGTTCAGACACCGCCCTCAGTGCCTCAAACCTCTCGTTCGCTGTCTGGGATGAGCTGGGTGTCTTCAGGGTGTTAGAGCACAACCCTGTTGTACGGTGCCACCAAGGTAGCTGCACTGGGGAAGTGCACGCCACAGGCCCCCCAGCCGGCCGTCGTCCCATTTTGTAGGTTTCAAGTCAGTCCCATGCCTCCGTCGGGTCATCGCAAAAGTGGGTTGTGCCATTAAGGACAATTCGGAGCCGAGCCGGAAACATCAGATAATATTGAAGACCCTCGTCCTTCAGGGCTCTCTTAACGGCCAGGAAAGAAGCACGGCGTCGTTGAACTTCTAGCGTGTAGTCTGGGAAAATTGAAACCTTGCTATTATCCACCTGGTAGGGACCAGAGTTTTGTGCTGTCTGCAGGAGGAAGTCTCTGTCTTTATAGAGGAGGAGCATGGCCACCACCAGCCTTGGCGGTCTGCCCGGCTGTGGTGGTCGAGCCGGGACCCAGTGGGCTCTCTCCAGGGTGAAAAACTGGGACAACCCCTCCGGTGCCACTGTGTTGCGAAGCCAGTCCTTCAGGTATTGGACCATATTGGCCCCCTCCACACTGCCTGGGATTTCGGGCCCGGTTCCAGCGCTGCCAAGGTCTTTTGGGTCTGCTCTACCCTATCTGCCAGCTTGGAGTGTTCAGCACGCAGCAGTCCCAGTCCCAACAACACTGTGGCGATATCTTGATGTAGGGCCTCTCTCGTGTATGTAACGGCCTTCAAGATGTGAGCCAGCTGCTGCTGTACCCCTGGGTCCGCATGCCCCTCAGGCGAGTCATCCTGTCCCAGGCCGTCATGATCCGGTGGGGACAGTGCCTGTTTCCCGCATGGCTTTTACATCGTGTAATGTGGGGCAAAGGTGACCCCCTCAGTGCAAGCTGCTCGCCGTTCCACACTTTGTTGCTCTCAGCGGCCTGCCTGCTCGTAGTGCGGGTCGCGGTGTACAGGCCCCCAGGTCTCTAGGATAATCACCTTACCACAGCTCTGCCAACAGTCCTGGTTCTCAGGTTATGCACAGCGGACTCCAAGGCAGTCACTCCCACCACAACGACGAGGGTCCAAGAGCTCAGTCCGCCCGCACCATCCCCGCTTCTTCAAAGGCCTCCGCGGGATGTTCCATTCAGCGTAGTGTCCGCAATTTCCCTCCAAGCAGCCGGTGCTATTAATCAGTCCACAGGGGGTATGAGGGAGGGACGCCTCTCACAACACCATCATCTAGTTCCCTGTGGTCCCCGCAGAGATCACTCACCCACTGGTGTCAGGTGCGGGCAGGAGACTGATCCAGGATCCTCCCACGTGGCGATGAGTTCCAGTCCAAGCACACCGCAATCCACTATCTCCTGAGCTCGGGAACGCAGATGTGTCACTCAGTTTCGCTCTGCCGTGCCCTGCTGACTAACTCATTGGTGTGTGGCCGTGATCGGCAACAGTGGCGGGCCCTCAACCGCCCAGAGAGGGTGCCAGCCGCCAGAGAGCACCCAACTGCTCCGGCCAGTTACGCGAGCGAGGCAGGCCGTGCTCCGGGCCCCACCACCATACTGCCGCCCTCTCTTGTGTACCCAGATGGACGGTCCCTTATGGGCAACACCAGCTCCCAGCGCCCGCTCTTCGCCATCGCACTCGGGGTCGCGTGACTACTTGGCCGGCACCCGAGACCGTAGTGCGTTGTCCGGCGCCATCTTAATTACAGGGGCCGAAACTTCTGTCAGCCGTTGCAGCAGTCCAGGGTTCTTAGTCCGCCAGTGAATGCCCCGGTAGGCTCTCTGGGGCTGCGCACCCCAGCAGGAGGGATTATTCTTCGCTCCCGGGGACAGGGCGGTCAGAAAAAGATGATAAATCAACAGGCCGGCTCGGAGCTCCAAGCTCATGCGTCCGCCGCTATCAGGCTGCAAGACACGGCCCCATTCTAGAACTTTCCATCACAAAAATGTGAGGAAAATGTTGTTATTGTTTGTTACAAAGTTTGAGGTTTGCAAGGGATTCTGAGTAACAGAACATGGTGAAAGCCACACAAAGTCACCCAATCCTGGATTCCACTGGGTGCTGAGTTTTCAAATATTTATAGGTTTACAGCTTTCACTGGATTCCGTCTGAGCTAGGGTCAAAAATCAACGGTTAGGCACGTTCCAAATAAGGGTCAGTTTTCACTGGAACAATGTGATGTGTACACATTGCGTTTTGGTTGGTTTCCTGTTGCGGGTACAAGGCCTACCCACACAAGAAAGGTACCATTTTTATCGATAGACTTTGGGAAATGTGGGATGGGTAGAAGTTTGTGGATCCACGCAGATTCCAGAACTTTCCACCACAGAAATGTGAGGGAAAAAAGGTTTTTTTGCCAATGTTTGAGGTTTGCAATGCATTTTGGGTAACAGAACCAGGTAAGAGTCTCACAAGTCGCCCCATTCTAGATTTCCCTGGGTGTCTAGTTTTCAAAAGTGTCTAGGGTTTGGTAGATGCTGGGTGAGCTAGGGTTCAAAATCCACAGCTAGGCACTTTGCAAAAAAGGGTCAGTTTTCACTGTGAAAGTGGGGTGTGTCCGTGTTGCATTTTGGGATGCTTCTTGTCACGGGCACTAGCCCTACCCACACAAGTAAGGTACCATTTTTTTCCATAGGCATTGGAAAATGTGGGGTGGGTAGAAGTTTGTGGAGCCACCCAGATTCCAGAACTTTCCATCACAGAAATTTGAGGAAATCTCTTTTTTTTAACAAAGTTTTCGGTTTGCAAGGGATTCTTGGTAACAGAACCTGGTGAGAGCCACACTAGTCACCTAATCCTGGATTTCTCTGGCTCTCTAGTTTTCAAAACTGCATAGGTTTGCTAGCTTTCCCATGGTGCTGGCTGAGATAGGGTTCTAAATCCACAATTAGGCACATTGCTAAAAAAGAGACAGTTTTCACTGGAAACAGGTGATGTGTCCACTTTGCTGTCTGGGACGTTTCCTGTCAAAAGCACTAGGTCTACCCACATAAGTGAGGTACCATTTGTATCGGTAGACTTTGGAGAATGCGGGGTGGGTGGAAGTTTTGTGGATCCACACAGATTCCAGAACTTTCCATCACAGAAATGTGAGGAAAGTTTTAGTTTTTTAAACAAACTTTGCAAGTAATTCTGGGTAGCAGAATCTGGTAAGAGCCACACAAGTCGCCCCGTCCTAGATTCCTCTGGGTGTCTAGGTTAAAAAATGTATAGATTTGCTAGGTTTCCATAGGTGTCAGCTGAGCTAGGTTTCAAATTCCACAGTTAGTCACTTTGCAAAAAAGTGTCAGTTTTCACTAGAAACATGTGGTGCGTTCACTTTGCGTTTCTGGCCGTTTCCTGTCACAGACACTAGGCCTACCCACACAAGTGAAGTACCGATTGCTATCAGTAGATTTTGGGAAATTCAGGGTGGGTGGAAGTCTGTAGTTCCATGCCAGATTCTAGAAGTTTCCATCAGAGAAGGATGAGGAATTTTTTTTTTGTTTTACAAAGTTTGAGATTTGCAAGGGATTCTGGGTAACAGAACCTGGTGAGAGCCACACAAGTCACCCAAACCGGGATTCCCCTGGGAAAAAACCGAAGCTTAGTCTCTCAGGAGAGGAGGGCGGGTTGCATGTGATTCAATGAAAGCTTCCAATACTGTAGAACTACAGTTACAGGTAAATAACTCATTTTCTTAATCCAGTGTTGGAACGTTCATAGATTCACATGCTTGAATCAGAGTAGCTAGCAGTCAGTAGCACATTTTTACCTCTATTTAAGTAAATGTAAGAGTGTGCTTTAAATTGTCAAACTCAAGGGAAGAAAGCTTTACTTGAACAAACCATGGTCCCCAAACAGACCAAAACTCCATGCTTAAATCTACAAATTTAAAACGCCCTAAAAGCAAACCCTTATCAGGGCAAACATTATATTATAAACATCTACACCAAAAGACATTTATATGAAATAAAATGTGCGTAGTCTAACATTAGAAAGGAAGGAGGGATGAAGGAGATAGCTCACCGTCACTGGAAAAGTTTCCTGAGCACTGCCTGTCCTACTGCCCCATCATTGTTAGTGGCTGCGTCCAAGCAGTAATGTCTGGTGAAGGTGTGAGTACTCTTCCAGGTAGCAGCCCTGCATATATCCTGGATAGGTACTACAGCAAACAAAGCAGTGGATGTAGAGATTGCACCTTGTAGAGGGAGCACACAAACGTACTCGTAGATTTTTTCCTGTTGCTTGATGGCAATATTGAATTGCATTTGAGATCCATCAAGCAATCCCCCTCTTGGAAAGAGGACAGCCCTTTCTGGGCGTGCTGAAGGATACAAAAAGCTGTGACGATTTGCAAAAAGCTTTTTTTCTTTGTAGATAAAATTTCAGACAACGCTGAATATCCAGCGAATGAAGAGCTCTTTCCGCTGCCATAGTTGGTAGAGGGATGACTGTCTTAAGGATAAGAGGTCCATTCAAATGAAAGTCTGATGGCACCTTAGGGATAAACTTGGGATTAGTAAGAAGGACCACTCGATCATCTCTAAACTGCAGAAACGGTTCCTGTATGGTCAGGGCCTGAATTTCTCCAACTCTCCGGGCCGATGTCAGCGCCAAGAGAAGAGCCTCCTTTCTAAAAGGAACTTAAGGTCCGCCTTATGAATGGGTTCAAAGGGATGTTTCATGAGTTTTGATAATACTATATTAAGATGTCAGGGAGGTGGTGGAGGCTTCACCAGAGGAAAGGTTTGGTATAGGCCTCTCATGAACTGCCTAATGAAACTTTCGGACCATAACAATGGTCCTGAGGATGTCCTCCTAATGCGAGTTATTGCAGCTTGATGGACTTTAATTGATGCATGTGCTAGTCCAGATTTTGCAAATAGCAGAATGTAAGGAAGGATCTCATGAGATGAGGATCGTAGAGGATGAACATTAGAATCCTGGCACCATATACAGAATCTCCTCCATTTCATCCTGTACGTCTTATTCATACTCTGTGTCCGGGCATTTGAAAGAACACCCCTGTATTCAGATGGGATCTCTAGATATTGAAATTCACAGTGTTCAGGGGCCATGCTGCTAAGTGAAGTGATTTGGGATCTGGATGTAGCACTTGTCCCTGCGACTTAGTCAGAAGAGATGGAATAGGATGGAAGAGAATAGGTTGTGCCTCCGAGAGAAGGAGAGGTTCTGTGAACCAATGCTGTCTGGGCCACGATGGGGCTATTATGATCATCCTGCACAGCTCTGTCTTGATCTTCATGAGTAGTCGTGGTAGGAGGGGAATTGGCAGAAAAGCATAGGCAAAGATGCCTGACCATGCCATCAAAAATGCATTCCCCCTGGATTCCGGTCGGTGAAGACAACGTGGGAGTACCGGCATTTCTTGTTCTGAGCTGTCGCAAAGAGGTCCACTGTTGGCCTGCCTCATTTTAGAAAAATGCTATCTAGGGTTTTCTGATGAATTTCCCTTTCATGGCAGGGAGACTTGAGTCTGCTTAACGTGTCTGCTGGGATATTTTGATCCCCTGGCAGGTGTTCTGGTTTCAGCAAAATTCTGTTCTGCAAAGCCCATCTCCAGAAGCACTGGGCTTCTTGAGATAAGGGAAAAGATCTTGTGCTCCTTTGCTTGTTGAGATAATGCATTGCCTTTGTGTTGTCTGTCCGATCAGCACAGTTGAGTTCTTTATCTTCTGCAGAAATGCGTGCAATGCTAATGTCACTGCTCTGAGCCCCAGCAAATTAATGTGAAGCGGCTAGTCTTGACACTGCCAATGCCCACTGACCTGGAGGTCTTGAAGGAAAGCTCCCCAACCTTCCAGGGAAGCATCAGCGGTGATCACATGGGAGCAGGCATGGTGAGAAAGGAAAGACTGATGGAGATGTCGGGTCTACCAAGAGACAGCGTGGATCATACCCGGTGTGACTGTAATGACATCCTCAAAGGAACCTACTGCTTGATGCCATTGTCAATCCAACTCCTCCTACAGTGCATCCTCAACCGGCAGAAGGGGATCGGCAGAAGGGGATGAGAGGGATGCAAGATTACATTGTTCCCAGGAGCGACTTGTATCGGTGAACTGAAAGTGACTTTCTTTTTGCAAAGGATGCAGCCAGTGAAATTAGTTTCATTTGGAGAGAGAGAGAGAGAGAGAGAGAGAGAGAGAGAGAGAGAGAGAGAGAGAGAGAGAGAGAGAGAGAGAGAGAGAGTTTATTGTGGTGTCCAAAATTGCTCCAACGAAGGTGATGTTTGTGGACGGATGCAGAGATGACTTTTCCTCGTCCAGAGTCAAGCCCAACTCTGCAAATAGCCTTGTACATGCCACCGTGGACAACTGAAAGTGCTTTGATTAGCCAATCGTCCAGGTAAGGAAACACCTGAAAAGCAGCTACTAGAGCCAGACATTTGGTGAAAATTCTTGGAGCCAACTTTAGGCCAAATGGCAGTACCTTGAACTGGTAATGGCTTCCGGCTACGGCAAATCGAAGGTACTGCCTGTGGGAGGGATGGATGGGGATGTGAAAATGTGCATATTGAAAGTCTAACGTGGTCATATGATCCCCTGGGTTTGGAAGTAATAGGATGTCCTGAAGAGAGACCATGCAGAAGGACTGCTTTTGAGATAAGTGTTTAGAGTTCTCAAAAACAGCACCGGACGTCATTGTCGTAAGTTCTTGCGTAGCAGAAAGAAATGGGAACAGAATCCCTTCCCTCTCTGGGAGTTTGGCACCGGTACTTTGGCTCCTTTTCCGGGCATTGTAAGACTTTCCAAACGCATGAGATGTAGGTGTTTAACCTCTTGCCGTCCTGGAGGACTACCTGGATGATAAATGGAGAAACTCCAACGTATTGCTGAATTGTATTAGATTGAGGACCCATCGGTCCATGGTTATCTTTTGCCACTGGTGAAGGTGAAAAGAAATTTGCTCTCCTATGGGAACTTGTGAAAAGGTGGGAATAAAAATAGCCGGAGCCTGAAGTTCATCATTGACATTGTGAGGTGTCCTTTCCCTGATGTCCTGCTCTTCCTCTGGGGGTAGATTTTGAATACGCCCCTGACTGTGGCTGTCATGGAACATACTATTGTCGATACGGCTGGGAAGATGTGCATACGAGTGGTGTCTATACTGCTGAAATCCTCCCCTGGAGGAAGGAAGGCTCCTTCCTCTAGCTCCTGTAAAGGTCACTTTCCGATACTGAAGAGTCCCTAGATCTATATCTTTTTTAATATCTTGCAGCGCATCGTCAATGTTCTTTCCAATTAAAGCTTCTCCATCGAATGGAAGGTCTAGGATCTTATTCTGAACTTCTGGTCTAAATAAAGTAGTTCGGAGCCATCCTTGACGGCATAAAACCGCTGCACTCCCCAGAGATCTAAATGCTGTAGTTGCAATATCCATTGCACAATCTATCACCTATGCAGATGCTCTCGCGCCCTCCTGGAGAATTTTCTTAACTTCAGGTTTTCTCTCTTCAGGAAGCTGATCCATTTACGGTGCAAGGTCACACAGCTTCTGTCTGTGATATATACCCAGTTTGGCAAAGGCATTAGCTGCTCTGACCAACAGAGCTGACATTGATGAAAAATGCTTACTGGCATTATCCAGGCGCCTGCCTTCCTTATCAGGAGGTGTGGTAATGGGTGCTGATGGGTTTTTAGATTTTTGCTTAGCTGCATGAGAAACAACCGAATCCGGTTTGCCCACCAAACAAGCTGGAGCATCCTCAGGGGCCTTGTATTTCTTCTCCAACCTGGATAGCACTGGTGTCACTGTCACTGTCGCTGGCGTTTTCATGACCTTGAGTCCTTCCTCCCATATATGACCTATAATAGGAATAGCCCTCACTGATTTCCTAAAGGGCTCTGTAAAGTTAAATATACAACAGTCCGTGTGGGTAGCCGGTATATGTAGATCAAATCTCTTTGCAGCTCTCTCTAACAAGTTATGAAGTCCACCAATATCCCCTGGTGGTGAGTCAACAGGCACCGGAGAAGGAGAAGAAGGCATGGGAATGAGGTATTGGTTCCACTCTCTATGTGGATCTCTAAGCTCTCTCTTCTCCCGATCATTATCCATAGTAACTGGATCCTGTTGAGGGACTGATGGAGGTGATTTCTGTAGAGGTTCTGGCAGCATATTTGAACCCTCTTTGGAGTAGACCGAATAGAGTGTGGGCGAGGAACTATTGATGGTATTTTGTGAGGTACAGCAGTTGGGGGAAATCTCTTCCTTCAGTCAGCCAACATGAATTGTAGGTCCGTTAATAAAGATGACGGCATTCAAACTACCTATTACTGATAATCTTGATGGTATTTGTTAGACGGGGACCCTGAGGGTCGGCCGGATACCGAGGGAGAGATCCCCGAGGGGGACCGTCTCCGGCGATCGTACAGACAAGTACCCTCCCTCCCCACAAACAGGCACCACACCAAGTCGAGTTCAAGGCTTTATATAAGGTTCTTAAGGCAAGGATATCAGCGATACAGGATAACTTGGACCCGGGGGTCCTCTCACTTCTAGTCTCTGTAGGAAAAGGGGGTAGCGGGACAGTCTTGGTACCGGACCGGTACAGGTAGTGGTAAAAGGCGAGCTCACAATCCTCGAGCTGGAGGGTCTGTGGATCGGGCCGCGGCAGCGCCAGCAGGCCAAGGTGATAGTCTCATAAAGCAGAGGGCCGCGGCAGCGCCAGCAGGCCAAGTCGATGGTTTCACGAGGCAGAGGGCCGCGGCAGCGCCAGCAGGCCAAGTCACGGATGAGTTCTTCTCGGGTCTCTCGACTCCAGGATACAACTGCCTTCCTGGTCTGGCCCTGCCCCAGTTATAGGTCTGGTCCCCTTTGATGTCCGGACCCTCGCACCTGGGGGCCGGGAGGTCCGGGATGAGGGAGTCCAGACACCCAGCAGGGGGGTGGAGCCAGCGCCCAGGCGGCCTGGGGTGATCGACACCTGGCGGAGGAGAGCCGTTGACGATTCCTTCTCCCATTGACTCGCCAAGTGGTCACTCTGCCTCCTGGGAGGATGGTGGGGCCTCGATGTCGGGGCCGGCCGGGCCCGGGGTTAGGGTCGAGTTGAGGCCACGCGGCCTCGTGCTGCAGTGCCCCAAGATGGCGGCCGGGTCGATGTGGTGGGGTAGATGGTGACCCGGGCCAGCTGGGTCCGGAGCTGGTGTCTTGTAGTGGAGGGATTGCAGGGTACTTCGGGTGGTCGTTTGTGGACTCTGGCTGGGGATGCAGGGAGAGCCACGGTCCTGGTCCCATTGCGGGGAGGGGGGACAGCTCGAACATGCGGCCTGTCCAACATGCGTCCCCCCCAGCTGAAGGCGGGGAGAGTCAGCCATCTTCCTGGGGACTCTCCTCGCTGAGGCGGAAAAAGCGTGACAGGCCGTCGGCGTTGGCGTGGTCCTGGCCTGGACGATGTTCCACCGTGAAGTCCATCCCCTGCAGGGAGATGGACCAGCGCAACAGCTTCGGGTTCTCCCCCCGCATTTGCATCAGCCATTGCAGGGGTCGGTGGTCTGTTTGCACCCGGAAGTGGGTGCCGAAGAGGTATGGCCGGAGCTTCTTGAGTGCCCAGACTACGGCGAAGGCCTCCCTCTCAATGGTGCTCCAGCGCTGTTCTCGGGGCAAGAGGCGTCTGCTGATGAAGACCACCGGATGGTCGACCCCTTCGGTGTTGAGTTGGGAGAGGACGGCCCCCACACCATGATCGGAGGCGTCCGTCTGCACAATGAATTCCCGGCTGTAGTCGGGAGCCTGGAGCACGGGGGCCGTGCACATGGCGGTCTTTAGCTTCTCGAAGGCTGATTGGCAGTCCGGGGTCCAGTTGACGGTTTTGGGGCTCTTTTTGGAGGTGAGCTCTGTGAGGGGCCCCACGATGCTGCCATAGTCCTTCACGAACCGCCGGTAGTATCCGGTGAGCCCCAGGAAGGCCCGGACCTCCGTTTGGCTCGTAGGGGGTTGCCAGGCCTGGATGGCAGCAATCTTGAGTTGGAGAGGGGCCACCAGCCCGCTTCCCACTTGGTGTCCCAGGTAGGTCACGGACCCTTGGCCAACTTGGCACTTGCTGGCCTTGATGGTGAGCCCGGCTTCCTGGAGGGCGTGTAGAACCTCCCGCAGGTGGCGGAGGTGGTCGGTCCACTGGTGGCTGTACACAGCAATGTCGTCCAGGTAGGCGGCGCTGAAGTCTTCCAGGCCCGCCAGTACCTGGTTTACCAGCCGTTGGAACGTTGCCGGGGCGTTTTTCATGCCGAAGGGCATGACTTTAAAGTGGTAGTGCCCGTCTGGGGTAGAGAAGGCGGATCGTTCTTGGGCCCTAGGGGTGAGGCCGATCTGCCAGTAACCCGCTGTTAGGTCGAAGATGCTCAGGTAGCGGGCGGCCCCCATCCGGTCAATTAGCTCGTCTGCCCGGGGGATGGGATGAGCGTCGGTCCGGGTAACTGCATTCAGCCCTCGATAGTCCACGCAGAACCGGAGCTCAGGGGCAACGCCCGGGGCAGCTGCCTTGGGAACCAGGACGACCGGGCTCGCCCAGGGACTGTCTGAGGGTTCGATCACTCCTAGGGTCAGCATCTTGGACACCTCGGTCTGGATGCAGGCTCGTACCCGGTCTGGTACGCGGTATGCTCGGTGTCGAATAGGAGGGCTGTCCCCGGTGTCCACATCGTGGAGGCACCAGGGGGTGACTCTGGGGGTGAGGGAGAACAGGGAGGCGAACTGCCTCAGGAGCGTTTGGCAGTCTTGGCGTTGCTCCGGGGACAGGGCCTCGGAGAGCTGGACCCCTTCCACTGAGCCATCCTGCTCGAGGGCCCTCAGTAAGTCCGGAAGGGGTTCGGAGTCTTCTTCTGTCCCAGTATCGGTAGCCATCAGGAGGCTGAGTTCGGATCGCACAAAATGGGGTTTGAGCCTGTTGGCATGGAGGACCCGTAGGGGGTTCCGGGCAGTCTCCATGTCGATTAAATAGGTGACGGGCCCCTTGCGTTCGATTACCTTGAAGGGCCCGGACCATCTGTCTTGGAGGGCACAGGGCTCAACCGGGGACATCACCCAGACCTGTTGTCCAGGTTCGAACTCAATGGAGGACGTGTGCTGATCGTACCACCTCTTCATGTCCTCCTGACTGGCCTCGAGGTTGGCTTTGGCGGTGTCTCGGAACCGCCGGGTCTGGTTGCGGAGAGCCAGGAGATACCGGTAGATGTCCGGGGGAGTTTTCTGGGGAGGCTGCTCCCAACCTTCCTTGACTAGGCTGAGGGGGCCCCGGACGGGGTGCCCGTACAGTAGTTCAAAGGGGCTGAAGCCGAGGGACTTCTGCGGGACCTCCCGATAGGCAAACAGGAGGCAGGGAAGCAGTACGTCCCACTGGCGTCGAAGGGGTTCTTATAGACCCATAATCATCCCCTTGAGGGTGCGGTTGAATCTCTCGACCAGTCCGTTTCCTTGCGGGTGATAGGGGGTCGTGAATTTGTAGGTGACCCCGCATTGCTGCCAGAGGGACTTCATATATCTGGAGATAAAGTTCGTGCCCCTGTCACTGACGACCTCCCGGGGGAACCCCACCCGGGAGAAGATCCCCATCAGGGCCCGGCCCACCACGGGGGCCGTCAAAGTCCGAAGAGGGATGGCCTCGGGATAGCGGGTGGCGTGGTCTACAAGGACCAGGATGAACCGGTGTCCTTGGGCTGTTCGAGGGTCGAGGGGCCCCACAATGTCTATTCCCACTCGTTCAAACGGGGTGGTGACGACAAGAAAGGGTTGTAATGGTGCTTTGATTTTTCGGCCACTTTTTCCGCTGGCCTGGCAGGTGGGGCAGGCCTTGCAGTGGTTGGTGACATCCTTCCGCATGTGGGGCCAGAAAAAATGGGTTACCAGGCGGTCGTAGGTTTTATCCTGCCCCAGGTGTCCGGCAAGGGGGACATCGTGGGCTAAGTTCAGGAGGAAGTCTCGGAAGCGAAGGGGCACCACCAGCACCCGACTGGCCCCTAGTTCTGCAATTTTCTGCTCGCTGTAGAGCAGGTCTTGGTCCCAGTAGATCCAGTGGGCCCCCGAGGTATCCCCGGTGCTCTGGGCCAGGGCTTGCTGCCGGAGTCCTTCGAGAGAGGGACATGTTTTCTGTTCGGCCCGGAATTGTTCCTGCGTGGGGCCTCCCTCCTGCCGCCATTGTGCCAGGTCAGGGACGTCCCGAAGCTGGTCGGGTCCTTCTTCGGTTTGGGTCAAGGGAATGGCTTCTGGGGCGGCCTCCTCTGGGATGAGCGCGGGAGGAGGTTCTGGCCACTCGGGCTCTTCTGGGCTGGGGACCGCGCGGGCGGTCATGGACCGGGTCGTGACGCAGACCCATTCGGGGAGGCCAAGCATCCCCAGGTGCTCCCTCCGTTCGACAGCTGCCCAGGGAGAGCTTTCAAGGTCGTTTCCTAGGAGGCAGTCCACGGGGGCATCATCGCGGACAGTTACTTTTAACATCCCTGTTACTCCTCCCCACTCGAAGGGGACGCAGGCCATGTGGCATAGGCTTTCGGAGTTGTCGGCTGATCGAACAGGGCAAAGAATGTTCGGCAAGATTTGGTCTGGAGTGACGAGGTGGCGTCGGACCGCCGTTACACTGGCCCCGGTGTCGCGGAGGGCTTCCGCCCGGCGACCATTGATGTTAACCCATTGACCGTACTTCTGTGTGTTGGCGGGAAGGGGGGCCCGCGGAATCATGTCTCTCTCCCCTAAGCAGACCAGTGCCATGGCGGCGGGTGCCCATTCCGAGGGATCGGTCTCGTACTCCTCTTGGTCTTCCGGGATTATTTCTTCCCCTAGGGCCGCCGCTGCAACTTGGCGGGGAGTCGTGTTCGGATTCTTTGGGCAGTTGGGATCACTGGCGTAGTGGCCGGGTCGCTGGCACCTGTGGCACGTAATGTTGGCCCGGAAACCGGCCCGGACGGCAGGGCTTCCCCGGCCAACCGGGGTAGAGGGGTTTCTGGGGGGTGACGAGGGGCCGGGGTCTCTCCCCCGACCCTGACTTCCTCCTCCCCCTCGGGGGCGATACGATCTGGGATACTTCGCTGGGTGCGCTCCGGCCAACTCGGGTGCTTTCCCACCGGTCGGCTTCGGCGGCGAGTTGTCGAGGGTCGGTTAGCTTGCTGTCCAGGAGGTGTTGCCGGAGCTCCACGAAGCAGTTGTTCGACAGGTGTTCCCATACGATAAGGTCAAAGAGTTGTTCGTAGGTGGTTACTTTGTTGCCCCTTGATCCACCCCTCGAAGGCTCGGCTAAAAAAGTTCACGTACTCCACCCAAGTTGTACCCGGAATCCGTTTGCAGTCGCGGAACCGTTGGCGGTACATCTCAGGTGTGAGCCCGTATCGAGTGAGGAGGGAGGCCTTCATGTGGTCGTAGGAGGTCATTAGCTGGTCCGGGAGTTGCAGCAGGGCGTCCCGCCCTTCGTTGACAAACCTCCCCCATAATCCGGCTCCCCAATCGCTTCGGGGAATCCGGTGGGAGGTCATTGCCACCTCATAGGCTTTAAACCACTGCTGGATATCATCGTTCTTGTGGTATTCCCGGATGACATCTTTGGGGATGTGAACCTTGGGCTCGGTCGAGGCAGACGGGGTCGGTCGTTCGGGGAGCCCGAGGTCTTTATTCTGTTTCTGAATCTCCAGTGCTTTGAGATTGCGCTCATGTTCGTACTCTCTCTCTTTCCTCTAGCTCCCTCTGTCTTTGCTTGTCTTCCCGCTCTTCCCTGAGCCGTAAGTGTTCCAGGGTTATTTTTTGTTCTGCCAGCTTGAGTTCCCCATCCAAGCGAAGTCGGGCAAGTTCTAATTCGTGGAGTCTGGTTTTTTTCTCTTTCTCGGATCTCTTCCAGGGAGAGATCCGCTCTTTCTTTAGTTGGTGCGGGGCTCGTTTCGGTTGTTTGTGTTCGGGGTACGGCCGTACCCGTTTCTGCCCAAGCTTCTAGGGCTCGTTTGAAGTCTTCCTTTGTGCTAAGACCTGTGGTTGGAAGTCCAAGTTCTATGCAATATTGCTTCAGTTCCCGGTGGTTGTAGTCTTCCAATTTTTCCATCTGAAATTTTTCCGTTGTTCCGCTCTCTATTGACATGGTTGTTGTGTGTGGTGGGGCGAGTGACTTTCTGTACGATTATGCGTAGGTTCGGATCCCACCGCTGCCACCAATGTTAGACGGGGACCCTGAGGGTCGGCCGGATACCGAGGGAGAGATCCCCGAGGGGGACCGTCTCCGGCGATCGTACAGACAAGTACCCTCCCTCCCCACAAACAGGCACCACACCAAGTCGAGTTCAAGGCTTTATATAAGGTTCTTAAGGCAAGGATATCAGCGATACAGGATAACTTGGACCCGGGGGTCCTCTCACTTCTAGTCTCTGTAGGAAAAGGGGGTAGCGGGACAGTCTTGGTACCGGACCGGTACAGGTAGTGGTAAAAGGCGAGCTCACAATCCTCGAGCTGGAGGGTCTGTGGATCGGGCCGCGGCAGCGCCAGCAGGCCAAGGTGATAGTCTCATAAAGCAGAGGGCCGCGGCAGCGCCAGCAGGCCAAGTCGATGGTTTCACGAGGCAGAGGGCCGCGGCAGCGCCAGCAGGCCAAGTCACGGATGAGTTCTTCTCGGGTCTCTCGACTCCAGGATACAACTGCCTTCCTGGTCTGGCCCTGCCCCAGTTATAGGTCTGGTCCCCTTTGATGTCCGGACCCTCGCGCCTGGGGGCCGGGAGGTCCGGGATGAGGGAGTCCAGACACCCAGCAGGGGGGTGGAGCCAGCGCCCAGGCGGCCTGGGGTGATCGACACCTGGCGGAGGAGAGCCGTTGACGATTCCTTCTCCCATTGACTCGCCAAGTGGTCACTCTGCCTCCTGGGAGGATGGTGGGGCCTCGATGTCGGGGCCGGCCGGGCCCGGGGTTAGGGTCGAGTTGAGGCCACGCGGCCTCGTGCTGCAGTGCCCCAAGATGGCGGCCGGGTCGATGTGGTGGGGTAGATGGTGACCCGGGCCAGCTGGGTCCGGAGCTGGTGTCTTGTAGTGGAGGGATTGCAGGGTACTTCGGGTGGTCGTTTGTGGACTCTGGCTGGGGATGCAGGGAGAGCCAGGGTCCTGGTCCCATTGCGGGGAGGGGGGACAGCTCAAACATGCGGCCTGTCCAACAGTATTGTTACTGAGGAGTATATTCTTGATATTCTCCATACTCCTCCTCATAGTCATCCTCATGACACTTAACGTGTTGCTGGGATGGGCTACTTGCGTAGCCAGAGGGTCCATCATTTTCTTCCTCAGAATCCTGCTCTTCCAACAGGTGAGAGGATAAAAGAGGTGTAATTTTGCTAGATGAAGTCATTTCTAGTGTCATTTTCCATGGTTCTGATTTTCTCTGTTTTATCCAGTGTTTTTTCCCTCGTCGACGGGCCCGTCGAAGAGGTCACCGACGAGATCGCAGACGACACCATCTTAGCAGAAACAGCCGTAGACTGTGATTTGGAAACCATTGGCGATGGTTTCACTGCTGCCGAAGTCATTGTTACCGTCTTCCTCGTCAACCTTGCAGTCAACGCTGCTGTTGTCACTGTCATTGATGTCCTCGTCGTCGACACAGTCGTCGACAATACTGATGTCGACATTATACTCGACGGTGACAAAACCTTAGACGACGGAGCCCCCAACACCACCGTCTACACTGATGCCTTCCTTGAGGACAGGTGAACTTCAATCTTCGTTAACAACGACAGAGATGTTTCTTCGACGAAGGTACCGTCTACGATGAAACTTTCGTCAATGACTTTTCTTCAAGAGGCACTGAAGAAGGTTTTTTGAAGAAGTGCCTGACTTGAGTGGGTGTTTTAGGCAGCTGAGAACTCACCTTTTTCAGTTGTTTTCCCCCGAAGAATGTCCCTTCCTCTCCTTTTTATACTTGTGGGGAGATTTTGAAGGACTGCACCCTTGCGACCCATGAGAGGTCTTTTTAAGGGCATTTCCTGGATGGTCACCAGATGAATGGGCTTGAGGTGATTTTCGCCTCTTATGGGACCTCCTGTATAAAGAAGAAGAGGATGCCAGTCCTCACTTGAAATCACCTATTATCTGGCTTTGAGTTTCTGAAGCCATATAAGAAGATGCCCCTCACGATTTCTTAAGGATTTATTAGGAAACGTACGCCATACCTTGCATTGCTTTGCCTTATGGTTGGGATATAGTTAATAAATACAGTCTTCATGAGGGTCATCTGTATAATGCCTTTTTTTTAGCAAATAGCATAGGCTCTAAAAGGACCCTTTTTTCCTTTTCTGACATAATTATGCTACAATGATGACAAACCAGTTCTGAAGATGCATCCTGTAGATGTAGAATGTTGAAAAGAAGCCAAGAACTTTTTCAAAATGCATGTAGAATAAGAGAAAACTGAGCAGAGCTCAGAGGTGACTCCCTAGCACAACGTGCAGTAGAAAATCTGAAGGTCTTAGGTTCTCTCAGGGGTGTTCTAGAGGGTGAAGGGTCCTGATGGGTTCAAGAATTACTTTTGGTCTGTTTTACAAAACAAGAGATATGGGTTACAAAACTGAAATGGGTCTAGGCCTAGTTTCTGCTTTGTATTAGTTTAGCATTGCTTTTTTGATGACGACTGGGAATGATTCAAGCATGTGAATCTATGAAAGTTCCAATATTGGAGTAAAATGAGTTTTTTTAAAAAGAAAGTTTGAGGTTTGCAAGAGATTCTGGGTAATAGAACCTGGTGAAAGCCACAAAAGTAACCCAATCCTGGATTCCCCTTGGTGTTAGTTTTCAAAAATGATTAGGTTTCCTAGCTTTCCCTAGGTGCCAGCTGAGCTAGGGTTCAAAGTCCACAGCTAGGCACATTACAAAAAAAAGGTCAGTTTTCACTGAAAAAATGTAATGTGTACACTTCACGTTTAGGGCCGTTTCCTGTCGCAGGAACTAGGCCTACCCACACAAGTGAGGTACCATTTTTATTGAGAGACTTTGGGTATTGCTGAATGGGCAGAAGTTTGTTGATTGTAGGAAGGCGGATACCTGACTATGGTTACCCCAGATTTTTTGCCTTGTGTTTAGCTGGTTTTCGACTTAGTTGGCCTGGGATCCTGCTAATCAGGGTCCCAGGCTATCTGCTCTCTCTTTAAAATGGACTCTATGTACCCTAGGTGCATAACTATTTGGTATTGGACACCTTATCAGCCCCTGTACAGTGTACTATAGGTACCCAGGGCATAGGTTCATCCAAGGCCTACCAGGGGCTGCAGCATATCTTTTGCCACCCCTGTCTGGCCATCCAAACAGACACAATTGGCTGATCACTCAGCTGGGGCAAGGTCATGTAATCACCCCTTGCTTAGATGTAGTATACCTATATCTAAACCTATATCTGGACACATATATACCTATAAGTCACTCCTATGGCAGGCCTTAATATTCCTGGAGGCAGAGTGCTTGGTTTTATGTGAGATGAGGCTCTAGCATGAGCTGAGCCTGTCTGCAGCTTTTGGAACCATTTCCTTATAGCTGTTCCAGGGTATTGCCATACCATATACTCTTAAGTGCATTATAATCCTCGCGGGTTTTGCTAACTTTGGTTTGGCTTTATCAAAACATGTCGTGTAAGGTGTCATACACTTTGGAATACTACCCCCTCGCCAGTTCTGGCGACGGGGGTAGCATACCACCCTTCTAGAGGGAAAAGACATGTAACTTAACTTAAATGCGGTTAAATCTAACCAGAGCCTCAGCATAACCGACACAAGTCTGGCCTCCTGCTGCTGACCGAAACTTGGCAGGGAAAGCTTGGACAAAAGGTATCCTGTCACAGGGAGGTGTTACACCACCCAAGACAGGAGATAGTGGATTGAGGCAACCAGGGCGAGTGAAACTAGACACTGCCTGGGGCGCACAAGGCTCCCCATGCATAGCCCTGTTCAAACCAGTCCTGGGGCACTCCAGCCCCAGCTCTGGCGCGAAACTGGACAAAGGGAAAGGGGTATAACCACCCCCTTCCTGGGTCCCACCCATAGGAGGGACCTAGTAGGATATCCAGCCCCTTGATTTGGAATAAAGGTAGGAGCTGTGCCCATTGAAGGCAGATAATCCTGACTGAAACTTTGATACAGAACTCTGGACCCTTCGACATCCCACTCGACGTGGAAGACTGAAGAATCTCCCTTGTGGTCAAGGAGTGACCACCCTGTGCTAACAGGCACCATCCAGCGCCCAATGGTTTGCTTTGTTGCAGCTCCATCCGGAGCTCGAGCAACAGAGATCAACAAAAACCAGCTTCCCTAACTTCAAACAGCCTGATCCACAGTCCCAGCAAATCTGAGACCCGTGGAGGTGACGTGAAGCGTGGGGCCAGCCATCTTGAAAAGACTGCGAAGTGCTGACCGTGCAGCTCCCAAGGCACCCTCGAAGCTGTGCATTTGGGTTTGAGAAGCCCTATCCCCGAGCAGCTCGTGCACCGAAGATCACCCCTCCACACTCACCGAGTGCTGCGTGGGGCCCTTTTGCATTTTCCTGCTTGGTGCGTCTGTCTGGTCACTTGCCCATTGGCTAGTGGTCACTACGACAACAAAACTTTGAAACTACTCTGCTAGTCTGGTTGCTCTAGACTGGCCCTCGCTCCCCTGAAAAGGAGCAACCTCTCTGACCTTGCTGGTCCGAGTAAAAAGCGATCGTCAAATCCTGCGTGGGTTGCATTTGCCAGGGCCTGTTGACTCCGATCTGGAAGCCGACACCGCCGACAGCGAGAGCCTTTGTGGGACAGCCATGATCCACTCCTGGACATCCTTGGTGCCCCAGAGTCCACGTGGCAGCGGAGACAAGCTTTTTGACAACCACCTGATTGCGCCCGACATCGCCTGGTTCCTTCCTAGTTCCATCCTGGTCACTGGCTAGTAACCCAGACTCTGTCCCCTCTGCTTTCAGGTACTCTACATCTTCAATCCACCCTTGGATCCAACCGGACTCTTCTCTCCTGGCCGCCTGCAGCATCTTCATCTCCAGGCTCCATAGAACTCCACGACGAAACCCGACACACTTTGGCACCTATGCACCCCCTTCCTGTGGGTGAGGTAACGATTGAACGCCGGTGCTCCTATAGTGGTTAACACCTCTAGTGTCCTAGTTTTAAGTGGCTAAGTTCTAGTCCAGTCGGAAGACTTCTAAAACAGTAACTTTGTATCTTTTACGCACCATTGACTTTGCATTGGAGCATGCGGGTTCTTTTAGCGCTGCACCCGAATCCCGCGGGCTACTCCCGTCCTAACTACAGTTAGTCCAGTGTAGTCCCAGCGATTCCCAAGACCCTAGGCCTTACCATTGTTCGTAAAGCGGTTCTTATACCACTTATTTAATATATGGTTTGAATGGCCACCGGACCTGTCCATAATTGTGCAACTTTCGTATGTTTAACTGTGCTTTTGTTTAAACACTTGTGCCTCTGCACTCATAAAGAGTACAGAGGATTATTCTAGTAATAAATACATATATTTTTATAATATATAACTTGTGTGGTGTCCTTTCATTTGGTATTACAGGACTGCATATGGTAAAACAGCTGGCTTCACATGCCCTCTTGAGTTAAGCCTAAGACTGCTTAGGTCTATGCTACCCCTAGGATAGCTAGTCTATGAGGTTGACTTACAACCACCACCATAAGGGATTGTTTGGACTGATACAAGGTGCTCACTGAAATAGTGAACATCATACATCAGGCCAACTTCTCACATTGATCAACAGAGATTCCAGAACATTCCATCACAGAAACATGAGGAAAGATGTTTTTTGACAATGTTTGAGGTTTGCAAGGGATTTTGGGTAACAGAACCTGGTCCGACGCACACAAGTCACCGCATCCTAGAGTGTTTAGTTTTCAAAAATGCATAGGTTTGCTAGCTTTCCCTAGGTGCCGGCTGAGCTAGGGTTCAAAATCAACACCTAAGCACTTTGCAAAAAAAAAAAAAGGGTCAGTTTTCACTGGAAAAATGTGATATGTATACGTTGCGTTTCGGGCCGTTTCCTGTCTTCGTAACTAGGTCTATCCACACAAGTAAGGTACCATTGGTATCTGTAGACTGTGGGAAATGTGGGGAGGGTGGAATTTGTGGATCCACGCACATTCCAGAACTTTCCATCACAGAAATGTGAGGAAAGTGTGGTTTCTTTTACAAAGTTTGAGGTTTGCAAGGGATTCTGCATAACAGAACCTGGTGAGAGCCACACAAGTCATTTTTACCGGTGGATTTCGGGGAATGCGGGGTGGGTGGAAGTTTGTGGATCCACGCAAATCCTAGAACTTTCCATCAGAGAAATGTGAGGAAGTGGAGTTTTTTTATTTAACAAAGTTTAAGATTTGCAAGGTATTCTGGGTAATAGACCCTGGTGAGAGCCACACAAGTCACCCAATCCTAGATTGCCCTGGGTGTCTAGTTTTCAGAAAATGCATCGGTTTGCTAGCTTTCCCTAGGTGCCCGCTAAGCAAGGGTTAAAAATCAACAGTTAGGCACATTGCAAAAAAAGGGTCAGTTTTCACTGGAAAAATGTGTTGTGTACACGTTCCGTTTTGGGCCGCTTGCTTTTGCGGGCACCAGGCTTACCCACACAAGTAAGGTAGCATTGTTTTCGGTAGACTTTGGCAAATGTGGGGATGGTGAAAGTTTGCGGATCCACACAGATTCCAGAACTTTCCACCACAAAAATGTGAGGGAAATATGTTTTTTTTACAAAGTTTGAGGTTTGCAAGGGATTCTGGGTAACAGAACCTGTGAGAGACACACCCTATCCTGTCACCCTATCCTGGACTCCCCTGGGTGTCTAGTTTTCAAAAATGCATAGGATTGCTAGGTTTCTCTAGGTGCCGGCTGAGCTAGAGTTCAAATTCCACAGTTAGGCACTTTGCAAAAAAAGGGTCAGTTTTCACTGGTAAAATGTGATGTGTACACATTGCGTTTTGGGGCGTTTCCTATTGCAGCCACTAGGCCTACCCACACAAGTGAGGCACTATTTTTATCGATGAGCTTCAGGGAATGTGGGGTGGATGGAAGTTTATGGATTCACGCTAATTCTAAAACTTTCCATCACAGAAATGTGAGGAAAATATATCTTTTTTTTTTTTACAAAGTTTGAGGTTTGAAAGTGATTCTGGGTAACAGAACCTGATGAGAGTCACCCAAGTCACACAATCCTGGATTTCCCTGGCTGTCTAGTTTTCAAAAATGCATAGGTTTAGTAGCTTTCCCTCGGTGCCGGCTGAGCTAGGGTGCAAAATTCACAGTTAGGCAAATTACAATAAAGGGTCTGTTTTCACTGGAAAAATTTGATGAGTACACATTGCGTTTTGGGCCATTTCCTGTCTCAGGCACTAGGCCTACCCACACAAGTGAGGTACCATTTTTATAGAGAGACTTCGGGTAATGCTGGGTGGGTGGAAGTTTGTGGATCCACGCAGATTGTAGAACTTTCCATCACATAAATGTGAGAACATTTGTTTTTTTGACAACGTTTGAGGTTTTCACTGGATTCTGGGTAACAGAATCTGGTGACAGCCACACAAGTCCTCCCATCCTAGAATCCCCTGGGTGTCTAGATTTCAAACATGTATAAGTTTGCTAGGTTTCTCTAGGTGCCGGCTCAGCTAGGGTTCAAAATCCGCAGCTAGGCACATTGCAAAAAAAACGTCAGTTTGCACTGGAAAAATATGCTGTGTCCACGTTGCATTTTGGCCCGTTTTCTGTTGAGGGCACTAGGCCTACCCACACAAGTGAGGTGGCAATTTTATCCGGAGACTTGAGGAACACAGAATAGTACAATATTTGTTAATACCAATTGACTTTGTTTGGATTTCTGGTTTCCAAATTTAAGACATTTTGTATAAAAAGAAGTCATTTTGAAAAATGACCTCTAATTCACATGCTTGTATGGGTTCGCACAATTTTGGAGATGTGTAAATAATTACTGCTTCTAAACTCTCTAGTTTAATCCCAATTCAGAAATATATAGGCTATCTAGATACCTATTTTTCACTATTTATATTTTACCAAATAAATAGCTATCTACCCAGTACACAATGAAAAACAATTGCAAGACACAGCTCAGTCATTAGCTCTGGGTTCCTCGGGTTCTAGGTGAACCCACAATTCCTACAAAACCCCACACCAGAGTGTCAAGCGGATGTAACAGTATACTGCTTTAGAAAATCTTTCATACTAAGAAGAAGTTACAGGTGAAAACTGCTTCTTTTTTTTTTTTAAATACATTTCAATTTTTTTATTTTCAACTGTTAAGTTTTTATAAAAAACCTTCAAGGATCTACATAAATGACCATGCTGCCGTAAAAAAAAATTCTACATTTAAGAAATGTATAGCTTTCTGAGATCCATTATTGCTTTCATACCCATTTCTACCACTAACTGGAAGGAGGTTGAAAGCAAAAAAAAAAGCAAAAATAGGCTATGTCCCAGTGAAATGGCAAAACTGTGCGAAAATTTAGGGTTTCTGACAAAAGTCTGCCTGTCCCGGAGAGCTGAGAAGATAGTTATTTTAGCACCACAACCCCTTTGTTGATGCCATTTGCAGGGGGGAAAAACGCTTTCTTCTGCAGCACTTTATTCCATTTTATTAAAAAAAACATTTAGCTGTATTTCGGCTCATTTCTGGGCCCCCTCCATAGGAATCCCCAAACCCTGGGTAGTCGCAAAATCCTCAGTATGTTGGGAGAAAAGGGCGCAAATTTGGCGTGGATACCTCATGTGGACAAAAAGTTACAGGGACCTAAGCATGAACTACCCCAAATAGCCAAAAAAAGGTTTAGCACAGGGGCCTGGGGGCCTAGCAGTGAAAGGGTAAAGCAATGCGTATGATAACGCTGAATTGTAAAGGTAACTGATCTGTAAAGGTAAAGTCCGGGGGCCTCATGTATGAGGCCGTGCGTCACTTTTACGCCGCCGGTGCGTTACTTTTTGTGACGCACCAGCAGCGTAAAAAATGTACCATATTTACAAAGTGACGCATCTAGGTAGATGTGTCACTTTGTAAACCCCTGCGCTACATTATACCTACGCAAGGTATAATGTATGCAGGTTGGGCGTTCTGACGCAAGACAGGGTCATAGAAGTGACGCAGTGAAATCTATAAGATTTCACTGCGCCACTTCTAGGACACAAATGCGTCAATTTCTTACGCCTGCCTCACAGCAGGCGTAAGACTGACGTAGGCCCTTTCACATGAGGCTTGCCCCATGTGAAAGGACACATTGCTGGAGTTGCGTCACTTTTGTGACACACTCCAGCAATGCGTCACTTTTGCGCCGTACAGATACGTCAGAAATACTGACATATCTGTAACTCCTTGCGCCATGATGAGTCATACTGTAAATATGACGCATCATTGGTCTCGCAAAGTGGGTGCAGTGAAAAGTGACGCATCACTGTTTTCACGCAGCGATGCGTCACTTTTCATAAATGAGGCCCGAGGTCTGGATTACAGGTTGATTTACAAGTGCAAATCAACTCTTGCTATTCAGGGAAGCGGGTTTTGCACTCGTAAAAGGATTCAATTACACAGTGTTTCATTGTGTATTAATCCACTCCTGTAATTGGACAGTGGGAATTCCAGGGCGGGAATGGCCGGGAAGTTTGCACACACCAACAATCTTACCCAATTGTGGATATTGAGAAACCAGTCAATGCACCCTTGCTGAAAAAACGTCGGACAGTTACTCCTGCAATAGTTTGAAGTAAACATTTTGTTGGGATTTTGAGGGGAAGGTAACACCACCCAAAATTGATTATGATCTAGGGGAAAGGAGTTCTGTACAGGGAAAACGTTTTCCTTCTAGAGAAAAAAAAACGTAACTGTTAACCAGTCCATTTGCACGAGCACTATGAAAATATACGGATTTATATTTTTTCGATAGAAAATTAAATTGACAAAGGTTTATCAGGACTCCACCTAGAAATCTGAAATTGTCGTAGTTTACTTCTGTTGTGCTTCTAAAAGGATTTTTATTTCCAGAATTTGTGAATAGGTACAGAGACTGAAAGGGAATCAACCCATGAAAGAGATATCTCTAAACAGGCATTTACATGTATCTTTCCTCCAACGCAAATCTGTATTCATTATGGAAGGATCTAAATATGAAGTGAATCCACCCTACCTTGTTTTAAGTCTGGTCATCACCCTTCCCTCTTCATGTGTTGCCTGACCGTATCTGTGTTCTGTGGGACTTTATTTCTGAACGTCCTAGTGTTCTCTGGGACTTTGTGGGGCTCTATGTTTTGTTGTGTGTGTGTATATTTTGACTTAGAAGCGAGTAAATATTATTTAAATAACACTCACTTCATGAGCAGTTTCCGAGGCATCAAAATGCAGAAGAAATCTTGTGACCTGTCCAGCAGTGCCCTGAAGAAAGAGAAAATAATGAATCACAGTCATTTTTCCTGCAATGGCAAGAACCTCAAGGACGTACATGCTCACTCACCCTCTCTCCTGCTCGTGTGCCTGATCTACACCTCTGTGACGTGAAAGACTATCTTTCTTTCTGCTTGGCCGAGGAACTCCCACTCTTGCACCTGAAAAATCATCAGTTCAACGTAAATATTAGGGAGAAAAAAGGTATGTAAAAGACAGATGCTTTTTATTTATGAGAACGCAACAATCATAATGTAAAAAACATACTTAGAATATCACAATTGCAATTAAAAGTACTTCAGCAGCACCTGCGTATTTGAATCAGTCCCCCATTATTCAGTCTCATTTCCACTGATTGCCCATACTCTTGTTTTAGATATGGCTTCCCAGCACAGCTGTCTGCAACACCTGTTGCTACTAATTTTTTTTTAATGTATATAGAATGTACTTCGCTCTATCCAGGGCAGTATCTATCTCCTATCTCATGCCATTGGCTGTTTGAGGAAAATTCGACTTTTTGCGGACCGCAAAGCATGAGGGACCATTTTATGTCTGAAAAGTACACTGAATTATCACAAATTAACTCATACCTAGATTTGCATACTTAAATCAATCCTATTTTTCTTTGTTTTTTCAGTATGAAAGTCTTTTTTTTTATGTTTAAGACAGGAATTATGTGCGATTTTCTCCAACTTCCGGTTTTTTCCTTCCCCTCAGTGTCTTTCAAGTACATCAATCTTGTGTGGTTTTATCACCGTATTAATTTTCCCATTGTATTCTCAATCTTTCTCTTCTATATTGTGCTTCCTCATCTGTTCTCATGTTTAAAAAAATTCGAAAAAGCAACAGACACACACACATGTTGTTTCCACGTGTTAGCACCGTGAAGCCAGACATTTGCTTTTCCTTCCCAACTCGAAATCAACGTCCCCACGCACGCATCTAGGGAATTACAACTCTTACAACTTTCGTGTTCCTCAGCTCTGAGTATGACAGACTTTCTCTCCAAGAAAAATTCCTCTAGGATTGCTTTCTTGTTACTGCCTCCCACCCTCCGCCATGCACATCCCCCTTGTCCCCTATCCCAGAAGCTGCTATATAATACTGAAGCTTAAACTTCTACATAATGTTTCCAATATTACTGCTCCTTCAATTTATTTAGCAAAGCTTACAAATTCAACTAATTCCCCAAAGTTTCAAGTATTATTATTTGCCCACCTCACTAGCCACAGTTTTCAGCATTTTTGTTCTTCAAATTTACTTCCCATATCGCCCAAATTGTGCTGCCCCATGCGCTTGTTCCTTCAGATTCCTTCTAATGTTGCTCAGAGTAATTAAAAAAAATATATGTGTATTGGCATTTTCAGGGTACAAACATGCACGTAATAAGCATCAGTAGTTTGCATAACCCTAAGACATACTATGGTGAACCACTATGCATGGCGTCAGGGCTCCGAGAAATCAATGGTGTACAGGCTGTCACCTGCTGGCCAACATGTCTCATCCACTTACAGAATATCATTACCAAAGGAGATCAGCTATCACAACAGCAATAACACACGTAACACCGGCTGGTAGGTAGTGAGGCTCTTCCTCGGGACATATATAGAACAGGAAGGATACAATAAAAAGCAATGTATCGATGTACAACCATCCGGAGGTGTCCAGTGAGGAATAAGTGAGGCTACCCCATGATTTATGTGTATGGGGAAATGGTCACTCAGCGTCAGCAACATCAAACAAGCATTTGCAGCAAGTAACGAGCATTTGTAAAAGTTAAAGTTATTGGGATTATAAATTATAATGTTTTTTTAAATATTTTTGGGTTTGCAGTGCAGTGAGTACTTAACAAAAAAAAAACTGACCACGACACGTGCGCCATACATAAGAAAGGCGGCGTCAGTCAGTTCATTTCATGAAGAACAATGACCATAAAAGCACATAAGCAAAATGATTACACAATTATACAGATATAACAACATTAAAAAATCATGCTTTTCCTAAGCTGCATTGACTTACATAAAAACGTGGCAATATAAAAACATTTGTCCGGAGAATTCAATTCATAAATCAGTTTCATGGCATCCTCCACATTAAAAATAGCATATTTTTTAAAAATTGGTTTTAGATAAACAATCCTCAAGTTCATAAAAAGAGTACAAATTAGCATAAAGTGCAGGGTGCTCTGTTTCGAGTGACCATCGCACGGACATGGTCCAACTGGGTGCTTTTTTAATTGTGGGAAAGCCACCAACCCATGAGCCAACCCAAGTCTAAGTCTAGTCAGAACAAACCTATGAGCTGGTTTGGTTACCTGGCTCAAGTACAATTGGAAGCCCTCGCTTTGCATATATTTATTATACTGAATAACTGAAGTGAGGCGGCCACTTGATGCTACACGTTTTTGGGCTCTATACATCATGAAAATTTGTTTCATGTCTAACTTTGAATAGTTTCCAGCAGAACCTGGATCTGCCACTATATTGAGTCCATATATAGTTTGAAAACTGTCCACAATATATTTGAGCCATGGTATCTTAAAAAAAATTATCCAGTTTAAGGCAATACCCAATGACAGACTGGTTAAAGGCTCTCTCTTCCATAATCCAGATGGCACGCCATACCATTAGTGGCCTAAACAAAATCAGGTCACTTAAGTGGGCAACCCCAACTTCCCTATGGATCAAATCAGTGGAGTCTGATGTGGGAACACAAAGAATTTTTTTAACAAAACAGTTTTCCTCCCTTTGCAAGGAGTCAGTGTTAGTATAGCCCCACAACCCCGCCCCGTATAGTGTGATGGAAACACTCCTCGCATTATATATTTGGATCATATCACTGATTCTTCTGTCGCCGATCTTAGTGGCAAATTTAAAAATACCATAGGCACTTTTCTTCATTTTGGACCTAACATTCATTAAATCATGAGACCAACTACCATCATGAGAAAAGAGGACGCCCAGATAACAGAATTTATCCACGTCCTGAACTTTCACCCCATCAATGAAAAAGGCATGATTTTTCTTAACTCTAGCACCACAAACCATAAAGTGAGTTTTACTCTTATTAATGACTAGCCTCCGTTTGCTGATAAAATCTGAAAACTGGTCCATCAGTCGCTGCAGACCTATCGGGGTCCGGGACAGGAGCACAGCATCGTCTGCATAAAGCAGAACTGGGACACCTGTTCCGCCAATCTGGGGAGCATCTACTTTGACTGTTTTCAGGACCATATCGACCGCGTTAATAAATAGAGTAAACAAAAAAGGGGCTAGGACACAGCCCTGTCTTATCCCGCGTTTTACTTCAAAATTCGGGGTACACTCCCCTCCTACCCCGAAACGCACACAAGTTTGCATTCTATCATATAATCTTGCTAGGAAGAAAATGATAGCCTCTGGTGCGCCGAGTTCCAACAGGACTGGCCATAAGATGGAATGGTCCACAAGATCAAATGCACTGCTTAGATCGGCAAAGCAAAGATATAAAGTGCCTGCCTTGGCCCTGGTATACTTTCCGATAATTAGATCTAAGTTCAGGCATTGATCAAGTGTTCCTCGCCCCTTCTGAATCCATATTGGGAGTTTGCCAAGATCTAATTTTCTTCTGCCCATTCTTCCAGCCTAAACAACAGCACCCTGCTCATAATTTTTACTGAGGAGTCAAGCAAACTGATCGGGCGAGAATTACTAGCTGCCGCCTTGTCCCCTTTCTTATATATAGGGACAATGATGGAATCACCCCATGTAGGTGGAATCTGAGTTGTTACGGCTGCATTCAGTGCCAGTGTAAGTATGGGTCCCCACAACCATGGGACTGTCTTATAGACGTCGATGTGTTCTCCATCTGGACCCTGCGCTTTCCCCCCTTGCTAGACTTGATGCTGTTTTCAACTTCTAAGAGGGTAATGTCTAGAGGGACTATGGGCCAAATTCTTGGTTCGACATCAGTAAAACCTGTTCCTTGAAATATGGCTGAAAAATGGGAGATCCAGGCCTCGCTACCAACATTGATCCCTAAGAAAAGGAGAATTTACTGTAGACCAAAACAGGCAGTTATCTGAGATTTCTGCCGCCCGCGTTAGGTTATCCCATGCTTCTTCTTGTAACTCCTTCTTTCTTCTAGACAATGCCAATTTATATTCAGACCTCAGGTGAACAACCAGAATTTTGTCCCTTGGTCTAACTCCTAGGGCCTGTTTCAGTCGAGTTAAGATAGCGGTACATGCATGATCAAACCAACCCTTTCCCGGAGAGGACTTGACATTCCTGCTATTAGTAAAAACATCCTCAATAGTTTTATTAATTTTAATAAAATTGTCCATGATAACAACAGATGTACTACCCATATTCAGAATGCCTTCAATTTCAACCAAGGATTTGGATATGATCATGCTCATGACAATTGCCGATTTTTCCCCTTTCCATCTTAACCGTGTTCCATTTCGCCTATGCGGCTCAATGTTACACAAACTTCTGGTCACCTGCTGTCTACTACACTTCCATAACTCGGTTTCCATAACGATACGGTTGTGATCACTAAGTGTAGGGTCCTGGATTACTGAGGTCAAAAAATTTGGCGCAATAATAATATGACACCATAACATGATCAATGAGGGAGTTAAAATTCCTTCCCGTATAAGTGGGAATAATTTGGCCATTCGCATCCTTGCCAGGTTGCAGTAGCTCTAAATCATATGTTGCCATGAAATTATTAAAACCGTCACCATAGGCATTATGCGGAAAATGTGATATGTTATTGTCACTATTATCTAACACTCCACAAGCCCTAGAAAGTGACAAGGGACAAATGGAAAGATTAAAATCACCTAACCAGATGATGTTAAAAGAACATTTTGCTTCGGCTACAAGCTTCACAAGTGCTTTTTCTAGTTCCTCAATAACTAGATGTCGGGTATTATTAAAAATCATTATTATAAAAATTTATAAGAAAGGCGGCGTCAGTCATTATTGAAGATTAAGCACGCCGTGCTCCGTAAAATAACATATAACCTTAAAAAATGTTTGCTGTGCTGAAACATCACAGCGCTGCGCCTGTGTTCATAAAAGTTATGCGTGTGGCGGCCCGAGAAGCGGATGCCATGATGATCAAATAAATGGCGCACGGTACTAGGAACAGACACCCACAGTGTAACAGGAGCAGGAAATAAAACAAGAAGTCCCCAAAGGGGTGTATAAACATGTACAGCATAAGAAAACTGTAGTTGATTGGTGCTCCTGCGGAAAAAACAGAAGTGATGTATGGGAGTGACAACCAAGGAGGAGGCAGCATAGAAGAGCGACGCGGTAGTGAACCAATGGCAAGTAGCAGGTGGATAGCACTCTGTATAGTGATTACAGGAGGTCTTCCAGACAGTGCATTGTAGTAAACTGTATTGTAATTATCTTGTTACTTTCTCCCTAGCTGCTCAGCCAATGTGAATGTGATGCATGGAATGTTGGTGTGATGGACTTGAACGGAATGTTTGGGTGTCTGGGAGCAGACAGTTGGAGTATTGGCTGAGCAGCGGTCAGAATGTTCCTGGTGGGGTTGGTTCACTTGAACTTACCAACTTGTAACTGAAACTCAATAAATGTACTTTAAGTACATCTCGGCTAGTGGACTCAATTACCACACGCATGTGCACAGACTAGCCTCCACCTAAAAACAGGGGATGATATTGTGCATAGCCAAGTAGCTGTTGACAAACAATAATACATTTCATTTTTTTTCTACTAGTGGCAAACACAGAAAAAAGTAAACACCCACTTCACTTAATATTTTCGAACTTTTCCATTGTGCACAGAGCAGTAAAGTTGTAAGCCCCCATCAAGGCTTTTCTTAATCAATTCATTGTATCAGTCTCTATCACTTCTGCTGGGCGGTTGCCCGAAATCATTATCATTTTGCTAAAAATGTTTTTCACTGTTATTTCCAAGCTTCTCTGAGAGTTTGGTATCAGGGCTTTGAAATGTATGAGAACTCTGTTACATAAAAATGATTTGCCAGGCACAAAAGATTAGCCACTAGCCCAAATATTTTTTACTTTCGTGATGACAAGTAAGCAATTTTTCCTCAGAACACAAAGAACATCTTTAGTATATAACTTCAGTCACTTTTTTCAAGCGCATAGCGTCCACCTCATAAATTGGTTCACCCAAGCAGGTCAAAGCATTAATCTCAGTTCTTGAATCTACCTTCATCCTGTGTAGTTTCTTCAGAGAAGGAGATTAGTGCTCACATTGAGGCAAGTTAGTCATTGTATAGGCTGCTGACCTGTGAACAAATGGCCTTCTGTGGATATTATTTACGGGAGTACCACTCAAGAGGCCATTGATATGATCTAGTGTTTGGGCAAAGAAGGCACTAGTAGTTGTGGGTAGGTGGGCACCCATTCCTGGAACACTAATGCAAGCCCTTAGGGCTTAAATCATTCAGGATTTTACTAGCCCGGCTCTCTGGCTGTGTTTGATATGTATTGATCTTTCCACCAATGTAGCCTACAAAACTTAACACAGTACTTCAGGCTAAGGCCTTACTTGCTACGAGCAGCATGGTAACTAACCCTGGGCGTAGTTCGCAGAGCCGCACTCCGCGGAGCTACGCGAAGACGTACTTGCACTCCACGAACTACGCGTAGCTCCATGGACATGCGTAGTTGCTTGTTAGACCCGTTCGCGCGCCGTTTTTCATCTTCGGGAGCGCGGTGCGCGTGTTCGGGGCGCTGCCTGCATGCTCGGGATGGCTAGCGCGCTAAGTTACCCAAGAGGTTTGTCCCACCCGCTTGCGTTCCCTTATTTCCTGTTCCGGGTCACAAGTAACGTGTTCGGGTTGTGCAAGACATGTTCGGGAACTCATCTTCTCGTTCGCACTACAAAAGTGCGTGATCGCGCTAAATATCGCGCGAACCTACATGGTGGCACACGCGACCGGGAAAAAGCGAACGCAGAACCAAGGTAAGCCATTGCCGCACACGCGATAATGTTATTCAGCACGCGAGAACTACGCTACGCACCGGATCGCGGAGTAATCGACAGCTACGCATTCTCCGCGGAACGCGGAGTTGCCGAAACTCCGCAAGCTCCGCGAACGGAGCGTAGTACTTCGCCCAGGGTTAATGGTAACCCCATGTCCTACATATACTAAATCGACCGCTCACTGTTCATAGTTCAATAGAGTTCTCTCTGCGCTCCAGACGAAACAGAAAGTACACAATACCTGCAAACAAAGCTATCCTAACAGATATTGATGCCACTCCTTACGGAAAACCCGCAATCACAATTTTCTTTCCCTTTAAATCTGTTACTCGTACATGTGAATATTGATTGAAAGCTTTTTAAACTTTTTAATGAATTTTGGTGAAGTGCTTTTCCATTAACAAATTAAAATGTACCAAACCCATTTTTCCTCATCAGCTGTCTCGACAACCAACAAAAACAAACGGTTACACGTGTACTGCTCGGAAAACAAACTTTATTTTGTGCTGCAAATTCTTCAAGCTACTCCTCCCAAGGCAACTGCAACAACCTTGCTGCTATTTTTGCTTGTTTTATGTTTTACATTAGGCTCCACGCTGTAACAGAATGTTCATAGAAATTAGTTATAAAAAAGATTGGATTTCATGGTCAATTTCTCTTTTTTTCCTTCCCTGTGTTTATGCTCTCTTTTTTTATCCCTAGGAATTGATATGGGCAAACCGGTGGCACTGAAGAAATGACGAGGGCTCGAAGAACAGTTATAAATAAGGAGAAGAAAATACGTTACTTACCTGTAACTACAGTTATCCAGTATTGGTATCTTTCCTAGATTCACATGCCTGAATCATTCCCCGTCGCCGAGGCATGAGTCCCACGGTAAATTACAAAAGTAGTACCATAGGTAAATATTAGTAGTAGGCTAAAAGAAAAAAGCCTGAGGCCTAAATCTTAGTAGCCTATCTAACTCATTATAGTAAAAGAACTAAAAGTCAGCTCCAACCAATCAGCTACCAGCACCCTCTAGAACACTCTCAGCAGAGCCAGTTCTCCTCAGATTTTCCTTAGCACAAGTGGGAAACAAGTATCCCAAATCATAGAGAACTGACTCGCCGGGGAGGAGGGTGGGTGCATATGAATCTATGAAAGATACCAATACTGGATAACTGTAGTTACAGGTAAGTAACTTGTTTTCTTATCCAGAATTGGGGTATCTTTCATAGATCCACATGCATGAATCAGAGTAGCAAGCAGTATACAAAGTATACAGTCGGTTGCGGATGGTGGGAGACAAGTGTTCATAAAATCCCATACTGCATCCATAATGGTTATGAAATTTTAACATAAGCAAGGGGCATATGCATGAAAATCCCTGTTTGCGATTCTCAAATAGCGATTTTTTGAGAATTGTGGTAAATAAATAAATAATACCCTATTTTTGACTAGGCATATAGCATAACAGATAGCTCAATAAATAAGAGTCAAGATTCGAGGTAGTAGGAGTTTCTGCAGGTTTATTACAGCATAAGGACAGGATCAGGACAACCTGCATAGGATGACCCAGCAGCTGCTGGGGCCGGGTCTGGGATGAGCGCGCTAGCTTTTTAATAACAATACATGAACTTATATACATAGCGCAAACACATAGCATTACATTGCAGTAGGCGTAGCAGTGGGTGGAGCAGAAGGCGTGACGCGTAGCAGTCGCGAAAGATAACAGTAAAAGTAGGTGTAACTGGGCGTATACATAGACATGTGGTGCAAACGTAACAGAATATGTCATGAATGGGGCGGAAACATAGGAGGGGGCTACCTAAGGAGCCGGGACCTCTAACCTGGTGGTGCACGCAAACTGGCAATGACGTATTACTAGGAGAAGCTGGGGGCTATGAACTCTGTGCTAGGAGCAGAGACTAAAGTCTGGAGGGTCGGAGCGACTTGTACCTAAACCCTATCTAGTATCTGATGTTTAGGGAACATGTTGATATAAACTAGAAGTCATGAGGGGAAAGGCTAACTTGATTCTAAGACTGGACCATGCATTATTCTACATGTAGTGTGTGATGAAGAATACTAAATGACCATTAAATACAGTATTTCTCTAACGTGGAGCCGCATAGGCTAGACAATGACGGGAACTATTGATGCAGTTCAGTAGCTTAGGAATGCAGAGAAGGAGGACTGAACTGATAACTGGAACTATAACATACTTTTGGCAGACTCAGAGGCAGAGCCAGGCTGCACCGGGCACTGCGAGGCAGGAAGTAAGTGAAGGGTCGAGGATACAGGTGGGGGCTGTATCGCTCCTCAGCGAGACTTCAGGAGACAGGAGCTGAATCTGTGGTCCGGGCCCTTTTGAGGCCTGGAAACGGGGACTTTATAATGGAATAACGTGCACACTGAGAAACGTGGCAACGTGACTTTACATAGGCCTGATATTCGTAGTATTCACGAGGACTGGAAACTAGCATACTAAAGGTGGACACAACTGTAATTGCGTCATTAATCGGACATGGGGAATAACATATGCATATTGGTCATGCACACATAACATATGATGGATGAGGCGTAGGGACACAGAACATGGCAAAATTTACTTTTCCACATTCCCTCCTTGTCACTACGTTTCCATCAGGAAACATCAATTTTCATGATACCATCTATCATTTCATACAGTACCATTTGCTCGTCTCGAATTATCTTGGAACGGGACTTAGAACGGGGCTTAGGACTAGGAATACAAGAGGTAGCACACATGCTGCAAATCGCAGGGCCACATTGTATACAGAGGCAGCAGCTAAATATGATCGCTACTGCAATACTTAGAAAGGACAGGAATTTCCATCCCCATGCGGAGATTATATTCCAGAACCAACCGGACCATGTCCAGGTGCCTGGATCTTGATGTAACAGATGGGCTATTTTATGGAGTCTGGTTATAGCTGAATAAACAGACGGCGCGTTATTTGGAATGAAAATGCAACAACTAGATCCGAGGACTCTACAGGCCCCGCCCCTATCGGCCAGTATGACGTCAAGGACGAGACGATTCTGTAAAACGACAATTCTCATAAAGGATTGCTCTTCAGTTAAGTTACCTAGAACGGAGGCAGTCTCATCTACTACTGCTTCAAGGGTTCTTGTTAACCTACGAATTAGCTTACTATTTACAACTGTGCCTAAATAAGGAAAAACACCTTTATCTATATCAATGAATTGCTCTGCGGCAGTTTCAGTATAATCGACAATCGGGAGATTTCTCTTGTGTCTAGTATGTACTAGGAAGGAATTTCCTATGGTAGTCAGGTGGGGCTAGAAAAACAGGCGGCAGTAGGAAGGCAATGTAACAGGTTCCCTCCCAATCGAGGGGCAGACGAACATATGCAGTTTGACCACAAACAAAATAAGAATGACGTGAGGCTTTAAAAATAGATTTCCCACTGTCACTATACTGAATAACAGTAGTACATTCACTATGTCCTACATGTACAGAACCCTTATTTCGGACACATAATTCGCCTTTGACTGGTAGTACTGAAATAGCAGGTGAGTCTGGAGTAGTATCAGACTGAACATTCAGGACCATGAAATTCGACGAATAATTACCTAAATTATACACTTCATTTTCTAGATCTAAACCTGTTCTGTGGGGGAGACCTTGCTTGTCTGGGAAACATGTACTGTTAAGAAAAGACATATCTGTTGCGGATGACGTTAACGTGGACCATGCTCCACACGAACCATTATGTGAAAAAGGATAAGGAAAGAGTGGCAGAACTCCCTTCGGTGTCTGGAAAGGGGGGAGTCGACCACACACCCAACAATTAGTGGCATTGCTGGTCTGGTGTGAATAATGTAACATACGGATAAATGAATTATTACGCATAGCGAGGCGGTAAGAATATTCGTGAGGAGGCAGATCACTAAACGTGTGCTCTACTGTAGCATTAGCAGACTTATTTACATGAGAAACTGGAAAATATAGGAAAAAGGCATAACTGGTGCAGGAAATCATTAGGCTGATGAATAATATGAAACTTAGAAAAACGATACATTGAATTGAGTTTTTACTGACTCTCTCACTATGGGGGTCTATTTTATACATGTCAGAAACAATCTAACCGTTTCACCTAGGGGAGGACTTATACAATCAAACTGACTGACTTACTAGACCGTAGTTTTTGCTTATACTCCTGTTGCGGAGTTTTCTCTAACAGGGAAGGGGTTGTAACAATGTCTTTTGCGGGACAGTCCTTAGGAACAATATTTCGGCAGTCTTTAAAATCCTGGGACTCCTTGGAAATGTTTTTAGAAACGGGTTTCAATCCATTGAAAAGTTTTACATGAGAAAGGTGGACCCACCCCTTCCTGCCTTCCAGCTTGACGGCAGTACGGGTGGTCAAGAGGACCTGACGTGGCTCCTTCCAACGAGGTTCCAGCGGACTTGATCTGTCAAAATTCCGGACCATCACAAGGGAACCTGGAACGATTTCATGCGGTGCCACCTCGGTATTGTCTGGAAAGGCGGCGGCAACCTGTGAACGACATGAGTTGAGGGCAGACATCAAGGAAGCTAGGTAATCTGTCAACATATTACATGAAACATCGGTAATACTTCGGGGTCTAGGAGTACCCCACATGTTAGGGGGGCGGCCGAATACGACCTCATACGGGGACAGACCTGATCTGGAATGTGCGACCATGCGCATATAAAATAGAGCAACTGGCAGAGCTACTAGCCAGTCCACACCTTTTTCTTTACAAACTTTTGCAATACGGATTTTCAGGGTCTGATTATGTCTCTCGACTAGACCGGCTGCTTCAGGATGGCGTACACAATGGAACTTCCACTGGTACCCTAACAACAGGGAAACATGCTTCATTAACTCTGAGGAGAATGGCTGACCGTTATCAGAATATACGACTCTAGGGAGTCCATATCTAGGGAAGAATTCACGAACCAACTGCTTGGCAGTGGTCGCGGCTGTGTAATCTGGGACTGGATATGCTTCTGTCCACCTGGACAAAGCGCATACTACTACAAGGACATACTTGAAACCTCGACATCGCTCCATTTGAATATAATCCATCTGGAGGACCTCAAAAGGGTGGTCAGGGGGCTGGAAACCACCTTGTTCCACCGGGACACTTTTACCTGGATTAAACTGACAACATATCATACAGGTACGGACTTTCTGCTTGGCTGCAGCTCGTAAATGCTTATTGAACCAAATGTTCTGGATACTGTCTAACATAGCTTTTTCTCCTAAATGTGCTGGACTATGTGCGGTATTGATAATGACTTGAACCATAGAGTCGGGGAGAAACCATGTGGCTCTACCCTTTGTTAACCATCCTTGATCTGTCTGGACCCCTCCTTGTTCGGACCATTTCTTGATTTCCTCGGGAGTAGCATGTAACTGGATATCTATGACATCTTGTGTAGGGTCCTTAACTGTCATGCATGTAGTCGGATCTGGAGTATGTGTCTGATTAACTGGAATGTCTAGAGTCTGTGCTGTAAGCTTGGCTGTGCGGTCTGCTAGATCGTTACCTTGGGAAATAATGTCAGTAACTTTCGTATGTGCTTTGCATTTCATGATAGCAATGGATGTCGGTAAATGTATGGCATCTAACAGAGCTTGAATAAGGAGACCATGCTGAATCTTGGTTCCATGAGAAGTCATGAAACCTCTCTCCTGCCAGAGCACTCCGAAGTCGTGTACAACTCCGAATGCGTAACGTGAATCTGTATAAACATTAACTTTCAGGTTCTTGGCGTGTATACAGGCTTGTGTCAGAGCAACTAGCTCTGCTGCTTGAGCGGACAGGGTATCAATACGGTGTGTTTCAATAACTTCGGTGTCAGTAGTCACTGCATACGCGGTGACTAGTTCTCCTGTACTAGTTCTCATACATGAACCATCCACATAAAGTGTCAGGTCAGGATCTGGTAACGGAATGTCTGTCAGGTCTTGTCTTGGCTTTGTCGTAATGTTAACTACTTCCACACAGTCATGTGGGTCAGGGTTCAAACTGACTGATGGTAACAGTGTAGCAGGATTCAGGACGTTGCAGCGTCTAATTTCTATGTGTGGCTGGAACAGTGTCAATTCATAACCTGTTAAACGTGCAATTGTCAAGTGCTGAGTTTGTGTTCGGTTTAAAAGAACTTCCACGGAATGTGGAACTTGTACTGTCAGGGAGTGTCCTAAGACTATGGAATCACTTTGTCTGATAGCTAGTGCTGTGGCTGCAACTGACTTGAGGCACGCAGGCAACGCCTGGGCGACTGGATCTAATGTGCTCGAAAAATAAGCACAGGGCTTGTATTGACCTGCTTGATCTTGTGTGAGAACAGATAATGCTGTACCTTCACGTTCTGTGACGAAAAGTGTAAAAGGCTTACTGTAGTTCGGTGTAGCTAGAACTGGAGCTTGACATAGGGCTTTCTTTAACTCGTTGAAACTAAGTGTATGTTCAGATGTCCAAGGGAGAACAGTCGATACGGCTGCCTCCTGTGTCGTTAACTGTATCAGTGGCTTGGCTAGAAATGCATACTGGGAAATCCATTGTCTACAATAAGAAGTAAGGCCGATAAAAGCACGTACCTCCTTCTGGGTTCTGGGCTGGGGAAGACTCGCTATTAACTGGATACGGTCGGGTGTCAACTGCCTACCCCTCTTGGACAGTAAGTGTCCTAAGTAGACCACTTGCTGGACACAGAATTGAAGCTTCGAAGGGGACACCTTGTGCCCCATCTCGGCTAGAAAATACAAGACTGTAAGTGATGCTCGCTCGCAAGCACGTTCAGAACGGGCTGTGATCAGTAGATCATCGACATACTGGAGCAGGGCAGTGTCAGTTGGCATGTGAATATTGTCTAGTTGTCTCTTGAGTGCTTGACTGTAAATACTAGGGCTTTCTGTGAAACCTTGAGGAGCGCGTGTAAACATATAGCTCCTTCCATTTAAACAAAATCCGAAAAGAAACTGGCTGTCTGGATGAATAGGAACACTAAAAAATGCATTCTTGAGGTCTATGACAGTGAAGAACGTGGCTTCAGAATCAATGGCTGTTAATAGGGAAGAGATATCTGGGACTACTGGGTACTGAGGAATAATACATTTATTAAGCTCTCGTAAATCAATCACTAATCGATATACTGGGGGTGCATTTGGATCAGTACGTTTCATGACTGGAATGATCGGGGAATTACATACATTGGAGTCAGTTTCTACAACTACTCCTTGAGCCATGAGCTCGTCAATAATTTTGGATAAGGCTGCTACAGCCTCAGGTGGCAATCTGTACTGTCTGATTCGTGGTAACACTACACCTGGTTTGAGAGTCACACGATAGGGTGTGATTTGCATATAACCTACATCTGTTGGACCTTGTGCCCATAGATGCTGCGGAACATTAGACAGTCTGGAATCAAAATCTCGTAATACATAGTGACCCTTAAAGTCACGTAGGAACAGACGTATTCCCTCTGGGGAACAGCAAATGACTGCACCTAACTCTTTCAGTGTCTTAATGCCTAATAGATTTTCTGGACATGACTTAGTAAGTAACAGATCAGTAGTGCGGGACAATGGACCTACTTCTAGAGTAACTGGCTTTGAGATCTCATTTATAATGGGTTTTCCTGAAAATCCAAGGGAAACATTTCTTGAGCCTGAGAGCGGAGCCCCTGGAACTTCGGCATGACTAATTGTGGTCCTACTTGCCCCTGTATCGATCAAAAACTTTCTGTCTTTCCCTAATACTTGACTGTGAACATAGGGACCTTCTTGATCTACAGGTATCTCGATGAGAGGCAAGCCTACCTCCCTCTCTAGGCTGTTTCATGAATACTGCTGGTACTCTGGATACTCAGACTGTGCATACTGGTACATCTGTGATGTGACATGCTGTGTTGCAGCAATAGGCTGCGGTACTGTAACTGTCTGTTGTGCATTCTGTGACTGAGGAGTCTGTGAAACTTGTTCTTGTCTAGGCGGACGTGGTCTTTCTTTAGTCTTACCAGTAGCTATGTTATGTTTCAGAACTGCACACTCGTTTATAAAATGACCTGGCTGTTTACAATAATTGCAGTTCCCTTTAACGGGAGCTGCAGGATGACTGGCTTGATTCGGACCCCTCTTCTGACTGTCTTGAGGAACAGATTGTGCAACTAGCACTTTCATTTTCGTGTCTTTCATACGTTTTCTTTCGTGTTCTTGCTCTTCTCTGATTCTATTCTGGTGGTATTGGAGCATCTGGAGCATCTGGGACGGAGTATTTGCTTGCCAGGTGCTTTCGACTTTCAAAACTCGATTTTTAATTTGAGGACTTGAATTCTCGACTAATTTAGTAACGAAAAGGTGAGGGTATGACTCACTACTTGTCTTGAGACCACTGTTAATACTAAAACATTTTTCAAATCTAGAATAAAAATCACTAATATCTTCGTCTTGTTTCTGTTTACAGGCTGAGATTGCATCCCAGTCTTCTTTTCTAGTTGTCAATAATCTGGGTAAAACTTGAATCAATAATTCTGGTAATTCTTTACATTTATCTCCAAGACCGGTACCTGGTACTCGAGCCTTGTCTTCAGCTTCTAGAGCTGTCCAATCGATCTTTTTCTCTCCCACCTCCCATTCTTTTTCCTTTAGCTTTTCATACACCCCTGCGGGTAACAGGACCTTTAACATTTTAATGATATCTGGGTAAGTGTATTCTCCCATACGGAGCATGTCTTTTAATTCTCTATGGAACCCTGCTGGATCTTTGTCATGACAGGGAATTAATTTCTTCATTTCAAGAAGTTCCATCTTTGTTATTGGAGTGTATACAAACACTCGTTGCATTTCGCCACCCGTCCCTCTGACTGGGTGGACTTCTCGTAACGGATTCTGTCGGTCTATGTAGAATGATTTACTTTCTGGGGGTGAGACATGAACAAAATGTGGGTTCAAGAACGTTCTATATTTGTGGCGTTGTTCTAGAATGACACTAATTAAATCGGTACCTAGACCTCTCCATCTGTACTGGAGTAACTCGTTCAGGATATCATGTAACGGAACTGGATCAGAGTGTTGACCCTCATACAGAGTAATGAGGTGCTGAATCATATACATACCCACCAGTCGTTGCTCGGCTGGGGGCATTTTCAGAAACGTTTGTGCCACTATTTCGTCTGGAAAAGTGGTAGAATCAGTAATCCATCGGACTGCTGATCGGGCTAGTTCTTGTTCATGCATGGTACTTAACTCACTATAACCGATTCGTGATTTCAGAATGTGATCGGTAGCTTGAAATACTTGTTCTAGAGAACCTTGTTCTGGTGCTGAATGATGAAAAATAGACTTGGGTTCTAGGCGTAAATGGCGATCTGGAAATCTAGATTTTCCTACATACGCTATTCTGGCGGGATTCTCGTCCTCTTCTTCTTCGGGATCAGAGATACTTTCTTTCTCGCTTACTTGTGCTGCTTTACACTGTTCGTGTATCTTTATTATCTCTTTACGGATTTTCTTGTACATACTCTCCATAGCACCGACGGTCTTGTGCTTACCCTCGGCTATATTATCACTCCACCTTGTCAGGATTCTCATTTTGGCGGAATCTTTAGACGGGTAATCTTGTTCTCTTATTAGACAATTGATCAGGAACTTTAATATCATGAGCTGGATCTCGGCTTTCCTTTGAGACATAGTCTCGCTAATACTTTCTGGATCATCCCCTGTACGGATGAAACGATATATTCTGTCTAGATCTTCTTTAATATTCGGTAAGGTGACTAGATACTCGGCCACCTTTCTTACGCGAAATGAATATAAAACCATATTATCCTCGCCTGGGACTGGATCATAGCAACATTCGGCAAGGGATTTTCTTATTTCTGCAACAGACTGATACCTAGGCGTACGCTGTGATGCTTGTGCATGTAATTCGGCTAACGTTAAACGCTTGTGTGGCGGCGGGGTTTGAGGAGGACCTCCTCCTGCAGCCCCTAAACTGGAGTCGTCTACTGAGGCTCTACGTCCTGGCAGAGTGGGAAATGGAAATGTAGGCTGGACTTGTATGGCGGGCTGGACCGGGGGTACCGTAACAGGTACTCCGGTGTCTGGAGGAGCGGGAAGTGCCTGATTTACAGGGACTGGCGGAGCGCGAACAGGATTTGCATATTCTGGGACTGTGTCGTCCAAGTAGGACGAAATAAAAATATCAGCTGCGGTCGGTTTGTGACGTAGCTTGGTCGGAAGTAATGGTGGCGGGAAATTACTGGATGCCTCTGGGGTCGCTTTTGGCAAGCCCTCGGCAAGAAGAGGATACATACCCTTAATGAGGGCATGCCTCTGTCTGTCTGACTGTTCGGCTTTGACTCGTTCACCTATCTCGATTAATTCTCTTTCTTGGGCTCGTTCTTGGGATTCTCTACTTAACTCTGACTTTCTGACTTCCTTTTCGGTTCTTCTATGCGCTTCTTTACGCCATAACTCGATGGCATCTTTCTGTGACTGTCTGGCTTTCTTTTTCCATAATGCTTCTTCTACTCGCATGATACATTCGGCATCCCATGTACCCGATACGGGCCATCTATACTTTTCTTCTAACTGTTTGGTATACTCTACCCATAAATCTAGATACAATATGGCGCTTATGCCATGTTTCTGATACATAAAGTGACCTGGACTGTCCCTAGGCGGGACAGGAACTGCTTCTTCTAATAAACCCTTTCTAGTTTTTAGCTGACGTAATCTTGAAAAGAGCGGCATTGTAAACTTGAATCGGAACACAATACAATACACGAAGAACAATAACAATTGGGAAAACAATTCAGGCATACCACGACATTGGAATTACATTAAACAATATCATAACATAACAGTTCGAACAGAATATTACCTGGAATACTTGAGAACAGAAACAGAACAGAATTTCTCGAGAACGGAACAGACTAGAATTACTGGATGCACTGCTGAAACAGTACGGAACATACCGGTCCCATAAAGGAACGCATCAAGACCCGTATCCACCTAGGTGAACACTTCGTTTGTGAGTCTGGGTACCACCAACCCACGGACCAGGAGTCAATTTAGATTGGTCCTGTCTAGATACTACCCCAGCAATGGTACTCACCGGGCAGCAAGAACGGAAGGCCTCGGACGGGACTGGGCTGACGACGACGGACTTCGGACTTCAGTTACGGGTGGGCCTCCGGATACCTCGGACCTTGGACTCTCGGCTTGGGCTCTGGTCGGGACTCGCCGCGTTCCTCCACCGTCTCGTTCGGATGCTGGACCGCCTCCTCCGTCTCCTCCGTGGGCCTGAGGGATACTTGAGCAGAAATATCTGCCACTGCGCAGAAGAGTTCCGTCACGACTGTAGAGGGTCAGGGGGTCGGCGTGGCTTCACCGACGCGTGGGGAAAGGGCAAGTCCCTGTTCGGGCGCCATTATGTGGTAAATAAATAAATAATACCCTATTTTTGACTAGGCATATAGCATAACAGATAGCTCAATAAATAAGAGTCAAGATTCGAGGTAGTAGGAGTTTCTGCAGGTTTATTACAGCATAAGGACAGGATCAGGACAACCTGCATAGGATGACCCAGCAGCTGCTGGGGCCGGGTCTGGGATGAGCGCGCTAGCTTTTTAATAACAATACATGAACTTATATACATAGCGCAAACACATAGCATTACATTGCAGTAGGCGTAGCAGTGGGTGGAGCAGAAGGCGTGACGCGTAGCAGTCGCGAAAGATAACAGTAAAAGTAGGTGTAACTGGGCGTATACATAGACATGTGGTGCAAACGTAACAGAATATGTCATGAATGGGGCGGAAACATAGGAGGGGGCTACCTAAGGAGCCGGGACCTCTAACCTGGTGGTGCACGCAAACTGGCAATGACGTATTACTAGGAGAAGCTGGGGGCTATGAACTCTGTGCTAGGAGCAGAGACTAAAGTCTGGAGGGTCGGAGCGACTTGTACCTAAACCCTATCTAGTATCTGATGTTTAGGGAACATGTTGATATAAACTAGAAGTCATGAGGGGAAAGGCTAACTTGATTCTAAGACTGGACCATGCATTATTCTACATGTAGTGTGTGATGAAGAATACTAAATGACCATTAAATACAGTATTTCTCTAACGTGGAGCCGCATAGGCTAGACAATGACGGGAACTATTGATGCAGTTCAGTAGCTTAGGAATGCAGAGAAGGAGGACTGAACTGATAACTGGAACTATAACATACTTTTGGCAGACTCAGAGGCAGAGCCAGGCTGCACCGGGCACTGCGAGGCAGGAAGTAAGTGAAGGGTCGAGGATACAGGTGGGGGCTGTATCGCTCCTCAGCGAGACTTCAGGAGACAGGAGCTGAATCTGTGGTCCGGGCCCTTTTGAGGCCTGGAAACGGGGACTTTATAATGGAATAACGTGCACACTGAGAAACGTGGCAACGTGACTTTACATAGGCCTGATATTCGTAGTATTCACGAGGACTGGAAACTAGCATACTAAAGGTGGACACAACTGTAATTGCGTCATTAATCGGACATGGGGAATAACATATGCATATTGGTCATGCACACATAACATATGATGGATGAGGCGTAGGGACACAGAACATGGCAAAATGTACTTTTCCACAGAATCGCTAATTGAGAATTGCAAAAAGGGATGTATGTAAAAAATCGCAACTTTTTTGCGATTTCTTAGTATTCCTTAATTGCGATTAGCAAATTGCGAAATCGCAATTAAGGAATACTTTCCCATTCATTTCTATGGGCCAGAAGGCCCATAGGAATGAATGGGAAGTCATTCTCAATTCGTGATTCGCAATTTGAGAATCGCAAATTGAGAATAATTTCAAGGGTGCAAGCGTGTTATAAGGACACCCTGATTCACCCCTGAAATGAGCATGTGTGCGCATATGGCGCACATACATGCCCTAAGGGCATGTATGTGCGCCACATGGCACCTTCACAAATGCCAAAAAGTGCTTTTGTGAAAGAAATCGCAAATTACCACCAACTAATTTGTAATTTCTTAAGGAGAAATGTCAAAACTTGAGTGATTCTTGCATAGTATTTAGGGAATCTCATTTTGCGATTCCTTAAATGCTTGCGCAAAGTTAAGGAATCCCAATTTTTGCGATTCCTTAATTTTGCGATGCGATTTTCCTCAACATCCCGTTTTCCGAATTTTTAGACGCAAACACTGCTTTTTTGCTATCACACCGTTTGCGACTGAAAATTCCGTTCATACATATGCCCCCAAGTCTTTAAGAAAGCAAAGTTATGTAGAATACATCATCAAATGAAACATGCAGACAAATATAAATATATGAATATATATATATATATATATATTTTAAGGTTCACAGTTTACCCAAGGTGCAGGGCGCGCTGTGGCGCACTCACAGACAGCGCGTTCAAGTTCTGGGGGAGAACCAAGGCAACACTTGCATCAGCAGAGCCTGACGCGTTTCAGGAATCCTCCCTTTATCAAAGGCTTTCCTGCTCCAAAATGCTCGCCAAACATGCAGACACCAGTCTTTTGTCCCTTTCTTTAATCATCACATCCAATCTCAGGTGAGTATCAGCGTTGAATTATGGGACTGGTAGTCTGTTCCAAATAATACCCCAGTGGGCTGGATGGCGAACCTTAAGGAAAATAAAACAACAGTCAAAGTGAGCTTTTCTTGTACTCCTCCTTTCAAAGTAACGCCAGAATGTTCCAAGGCGCCGATCCAAGGACCAGCAGCGGAGCCGCCAAACATTTTGCGGCGGTGCACCCTCGGCCGGGTCGGCCGCATATTTTAAGGTACACAGTTTACCCAAGGTGCAGGGCGCACTCACAGACAGCGCGTTCAAGTTCTGGGGGAGAACCAAGGCACCACTTGCATCAGCAGAGCCTGACGCGTTTCAGGAATCCTCCCTTTATCAAAGGCTTTTCTGCTCCAAAATGCTCGCCAAACATGCAGACACCAGTCTTTTGTCCCTTTCTTTAATCATCACATCCAATCTCAGGTGAGTATCAGCGTTGAATTATGGGACTGGTAGTCTGTTCCAAATAATACCCCAGTGGGCTGGATGGCGAACCTTAAGGAAAATAAAACAACAGTCAAAGTGAGCCTTTCTTGTAACTCCTCCTTTCAAAGTAACGCCAGAATGTTCCAAGGCGCCGATCCAAGGACCAGCAGCGGAGCCGCCAAACAATTCGCGGCGGTGCACCCTCGGCCGGGTCGGCCGCATATTTTAAGGTTCACAGTTTACCCAAGGTGCAGGGCGCACTCACAGACAGCGCGTTCAAGTTCTGGGGGAGAACCAAGGCACCACTTGCATCAGCAGAGCCTGACACGTTTCAGGAATCCTCCCTTTATCAAAGGCTTTTCTGCTCCAAAATGCTCGCCAAACATGCAGACACCAGTCTTTTGTCCCTTTCTTTAATCATCACATCCAATCTCAGGTGAGTATCAGCGTTGAATTATGGGACTGGTAGTCTGTTCCAAATAATACCCCAGTGGGCTGGATGGCGAACCTTAAGGAAAATAACACAACAGTCAAAGTGAGCCTTTCTTGTAACTCCTCCTTTCAAAGTAACGCCAGAATGTTCCAAGGCGCCGATCCAAGGACCAGCAGCGGAGCCGCCAAACAATTCGCGGCGGTGCACCCTCGGCCGGGTCGGCCGCATATTTTAAGGTTCACAGTTTACCCTAGGTGCAGGGCGCACTCACAGACAGCGCGTTCAAGTTCTGGGGGAGAACCAAGGCACCACTTGCATCAGCAGAGCCTGACGCGTTTCAGGAATCCTCCCTTTATCAAAGGCTTTTCTGCTCCAAAATGCTCGCCAAACATGCAGACACCAGTCTTTTGTCACTTTCTTTAATCATCACATCCAATCTCAGGTGAGTATCAGCGTTGAATTATGGGACTGGTAGTCTGTTCCAAATAATACCCCAGTGGGCTGGATGGCGAACCTTAAGGAAAATAAAACAACAGTCAAAGTGAGCCTTTCTTGTAACTCCTCCTTTCAAAGTAACGCCAGAATGTTCCAAGGCGCCGATCCAAGGACCAGCAGCGGAGCCGCCAAACAATTCGCGGCGGTGCACCCTCGGCCGGGTCGGCCGCATATTTTAAGGTTCACAGTTTACCCAAGGTGCAGGGCGCACTCACAGACAGCGCGTTCAAGTTCTGGGGGAGAACCAAGGCACCACTTGCATCAGCAGAGCCTGACGCGTTTCAGGAATCCTCCCTTTATCAAAGGCTTTTCTGCTCCAAAATGCTCGCCAAACATGCAGACACCAGTCTTTTGTCCCTTTCTTTAATCATCACATCCAATCTCAGGTGAGTATCAGCGTTGAATTATGGGACTGGTAGTCTGTTCCAAATAATACCCCAGTGGGCTGGATGGCGAACCTTAAGGAAAATAAAACAACAGTCAAAGTGAGCCTTTCTTGTAACTCCTCCTTTCAAAGTAACGCCAGAATGTTCCAAGGCGCCGATCCAAGGACCAGCAGCGGAGCCGCCAAACAATTCGCGGCGGTGCACCCTCGGCCGGGTCGGCCGCATATTTTAAGGTTCACAGTTTACCCAAGGTGCAGGGCGCACTCACAGACAGCGCGTTCAAGTTCTGGGGGAGAACCAAGGCACCACTTGCATCAGCAGAGCCTGACGCGTTTCAGGAATCCTCCCTTTATCAAAGGCTTTTCTGCTCCAAAATGCTCGCCAAACATGCAGACACCAGTCTTTTGTCCCTTTCTTTAATCATCACATCCAATCTCAGGTGAGTATCAGCGTTGAATTATGGGACTGGTAGTCTGTTCCAAATAATACCCCAGTGGGCTGGATGGCGAACCTTAAGGAAAATAAAACAACAGTCAAAGTGAGCCTTTCTTGTAACTCCTCCTTTCAAAGTAACGCCAGAATGTTCCAAGGCGCCGATCCAAGGACCAGCAGCGGAGCCGCCAAACAATTCGCGGCGGTGCACCCTCGGCCGGGTCGGCCGCATATTTTAAGGTTCACAGTTTACCCAAGGTGCAGGGCGCACTCACAGACAGCGCGTTCAAGTTCTGGGGGAGAACCAAGGCACCACTTGCATCAGCAGAGCCTGACGCGTTTCAGGAATCCTCCCTTTATCAAAGGCTTTTCTGCTCCAAAATGCTCGCCAAACATGCAGACACCAGTCTTTTGTCCCTTTCTTTAATCATCACATCCAATCTCAGGTGAGTATCAGCGTTGAATTATGAGACTGGTAGTCTGTTCCAAATAATACCCAAGTGGGCTGGATGGTGAACCTTAAGGAAAATAAAACAACAGTCAAAGTGAGCCTTTCTTGTAACTCCTCCTTTCAAAGTAACGCCAGAATGTTCCAAGGCGCCGATCCAAGGACCAGCAGCGGAGCCGCCAAACAATTCGCGGCGGTGCACCCTCGGCCGGGTCGGCCGCATATTTTAAGGTTCACAGTTTACCCAAGGTGCAGGGCGCACTCACAGACAGCGCGTTCAAGTTCTGGGGGAGAACCAAGGCACCACTTGCATCAGCAAAGCCTGACGCGTTTCAGGAATCCTCCCTTTATCAAAGGCTTTTCTGCTCCAAAATGCTCGCCAAACATGCAGACACCAGTCTTTTGTCCCTTTCTTTAATCATCACATCCAATCTCAGGTGAGTATCAGCGTTGAATTATGGGACTGGTAGTCTGTTCCAAATAATACCCCAGTGGGCTGGATGGCGAACCTTAAGGTAAATAAAACAACAGTCAAAGTGAGCCTTTCTTGTAACTCCTCCTTTCAAAGTAACGCCAGAATGTTCCAAGGCGCCGATCCAAGGACCAGCAGCGGAGCCGCCAAACAATTCGCGGCGGTGCACCCTCGGCCGGGTCGGCCGCATATTTTAAGGTTCACAGTTTACCCAAGGTGCAGGGCGCACTCACAGACAGCGCGTTCAAGTTCTGGGGGAGAACCAAGGCACCACTTGCATCAGCAGAGCCTGACGCGTTTCAGGAATCCTCCCTTTATCAAAGGCTTTTCTGCTCCAAAATGCTCGCCAAACATGCAGACACCAGTCTTTTGTCCCTTTCTTTAATCATCACATCCAATCTCAGGTGAGTATCAGCGTTGAATTATTGGACTGGTAGTCTGTTCCAAATAATACCCCAGTGGGCTGGATGGCGAACCTTAAGGAAAATAAAACAACAGTCAAAGTGAGCCTTTCTTGTAACTCCTCCTTTCAAAGTCCTTTCCGCTGCTGGTCCTTGGATCGGCGCCTTGGAACATTCTGGCGTTACTTTGAAAGGAGGAGTTACAAGAAAGGCTCACTTTGACTGTTGTTTTATTTTCCTTAAGGTTCGCCATCCAGCCCACTGGGGTATTATTTGGAACAGACTACCAGTCCCATAATTCAACGCTGATACTCACCTGAGATTGGATGTGATGATTAAAGAAAGGGACAAAAGACTGGTGTCTGCATGTTTGGCGAGCATTTTGGAGCAGAAAAGCCTTTGATAAAGGGAGGATTCCTGAAACGCGTCAGGCTCTGCTGATGCAAGTGGTGCCTTGGTTCTCCCCCAGAACTTGAACGCGCTGTCTGTGAGTGCGCCCTGCACCTTGGGTAAACTGTGAACCTTAAAATATGCGGCCGACCCGGCCGAGGGTGCACCGCCGCGAATTGTTTGGCGGCTCCGCTGCTGGTCCTTGGATCGGCGCCTTGGAACATTCTGGCGTTACTTTGAAAGGAGGAGTTACAAGAAAGGCTCACTTTGACTGTTGTTTTATTTTCCTTAAGGTTCGCCATCCAGCCCACTGGGGTATTATTTGGAACAGACTACCAGTCCCATAATTCAACGCTGATACTCACCTGAGATTGGATGTGATGATTAAAGAAAGGGACAAAAGACTGGTGTCTGCATGTTTGGCGAGCATTTTGGAGCAGAAAAGCCTTTGATAAAGGGAGGATTCCTGAAACGCGTCAGGCTCTGCTGATGCAAGTGGTGCCTTGGTTCTCCCCCAGAACTTGAACGCGCTGTCTGTGAGTGCGCCCTGCACCTTGGGTAAACTGTGAACCTTAAAATATGCAGCCGACCCGGCCGAGGGTGCACCGGCGCGAATTGTTTGGCGGCTCCGCTGCTGGTCCTTGGATCGGCGCCTTGGAACATTCTGGCGTTACTTTGAAAGGAGGAGTTACAAGAAAGGCTCACTTTGACTGTTGTTTTATTTTCCTTAAGGTTCGCCATCCAGCCCACTGGGGTATTATTTGGAACAGACTACCAGTCCCATAATTCAACGCTGATACTCACCTGAGATTGGATGTGATGATTAAAGAAAGGGACAAAAGACTGATGTCTGCATGTTTGGCGAGCATTTTGGAGCAGAAAAGCCTTTGATAAAGGGAGGATTCCTGAAACGCGTCAGGCTCTGCTGATGCAAGTGGTGCCTTGGTTCTCCCCCAGAACTTGAACGCGCTGTCTGTGAGTGCGCCCTGCACCTTGGGTAAACTGTGAACCTTAAAATATGCGGCCGACCCGGCCGAGGGTGCACCGCCGCGAATTGTTTGGCGGCTCCGCTGCTGGTCCTTGGATCGGCGCCTTGGAACATTCTGGCGTTACTTTGAAAGGAGGAGTTACAAGAAAGGCTCACTTTGACTGTTGTTTTATTTTCCTTAAGGTTCGCCATCCAGCCCACTGGGGTATTATTTGGAACAGACTACCAGTCCCATAATTCAACGCTGATACTCACCTGAGATTGGATGTGATGAATAAAGAAAGGGACAAAAGACTGGTGTCTGTATGTTTGGCAGCATTTTGGAGCAGAAAAGCCTTTGATAAAGGGAGGATTCCTGAAACGCGTCAGGCTCTGCTGATGCAAGTGGTGCCTTGGTTCTCCCCCAGAACTTGAACGCGCTGTCTGTGAGTGCGCCCTGCACCTTGGGTAAACTGTGAACCTTAAAATATGCGGCCGACCCGGCCGAGGGTGCACCGCCGCGAATTGTTTGGCGGCTCCGCTGCTGGTCCTTGGATCGGCGCCTTGGAACATTCTGGCGTTACTTTGAAAGGAGGAGTTACAAGAAAGGCTCACTTTGACTGTTGTTTTATTTTCCTTAAGGTTCGCCATCCAGCCCACTGGGGTATTATTTGGAACAGACTACCAGTCCCATAATTCAACGCTGATACTCACCTGAGATTGGATGTGATGATTAAAGAAAGGGACAAAAGACTGGTGTCTGCATGTTTGGCGAGCATTTTGGAGCAGAAAAGCCTTTGATAAAGGGAGGATTCCTGAAACGCGTCAGGCTCTGCTGATGCAAGTGGTGCCTTGGTTCTCCCCCAGAACTTGAACGCGCTGTCTGTGAGTGCGCCCTGCACCTTGGGTAAACTGTGAACCTTAAAATATGCGGCCGACCCGGCCGAGGGTGCACCGCCGCGAATTGTTTGGCGGCTCCGCTGCTGGTCCTTGGATCGGCGCCTTGGAACATTCTGGCGTTACTTTGAAAGGAGGAGTTACAAGAAAGGCTCACTTTGACTGTTGTTTTATTTTCCTTAAGGTTCGCCATCCAGCCCACTGGGGTATTATTTGGAACAGACTACCAGTCCCATAATTCAACGCTGATACTCACCTGAGATTGGATGTGATGATTAAAGAAAGGGACAAAAGACTGGTGTCTGCATGTTTGGCGAGCATTTTGGAGCAGAAAAGCCTTTGATAAAGGGAGGATTCCTGAAACGCGTCAGGCTCTGCTGATGCAAGTGGTGCCTTGGTTCTCCCCCAGAACTTGAACGCGCTGTCTGTGAGTGCGCCCTGCACCTTGGGTAAACTGTGAACCTTAAAATATGCGGCCGACCCGGCCGAGGGTGCACCGCCGCGAATTGTTTGGCGGCTCCGCTGCTGGTCCTTGGATCGGCGCCTTGGAACATTCTGGCGTTACTTTGAAAGGAGGAGTTACAAGAAAGGCTCACTTTGACTGTTGTTTTATTTTCCTTAAGGTTCGCCATCCAGCCCACTGGGGTATTATTTGGAACATGCTACCAGTCCCATAATTCAACGCTGATACTCACCTGAGATTGGATGTGATGATTAAAGAAAGGGACAAAAGACTGGTGTCTGCATGTTTGGCGAGCATTTTGGAGCAGAAAAGCCTTTGATAAAGGGAGGATTCCTGAAACGCGTCAGGCTCTGCTGATGAAAGTGGTGCCTTGGTTCTCCCCCAGAACTTGAACGCGCTGTCTGTGAGTGCGCCCTGCACCTTGGGTAAACTGTGAACCTTAAAATATGCGGCCGACCCGGCCGAGGGTGCACCGCCGCGAATTGTTTGGCGGCTCCGCTGCTGGTCCTTGGATCGGCGCCTTGGAACATTCTGGCGTTACTTTGAAAGGAGGAGTTACAAGAAAGGCTCACTTTGACTGTTGTTTTATTTTCCTTAAGGTTCGCCATCCAGCCCACTGGGGTATTATTTGGAACAGACTACCAGTCCCATAATTCAACGCTGATACTCACCTGAGATTGGATGTGATGATTAAAGAAAGGGACAAAAGACTGGTGTCTGCATGTTTGGCGAGCATTTTGGAGCAGAAAAGCCTTTGATAAAGGGAGGATTCCTGAAACGCGTCAGGCTCTGCTGATGCAAGTGGTGCCTTGGTTCTCCCCCAGAACTTGAACGCGCTGTCTGTGAGTGCGCCCTGCACCTTGGGTAAACTGTGAACCTTAAAATATATATATATATGTATACATTTCTGTAGACACATAAAATTGTATGGAGCATGAATAGTGACAGCCATAGACCAGCATATAAAAGAAAAAGGTACCTGAATCTGACCTTAAAGAAAGAAATGGCGTAGGACAGCCTGTCCAACCGCTGCATCATCTTGATGTGCAGATTGAAGACAGTAATGCTTCGTGAACGTGTAGACATTCTTCCATGTCGCAACACAACAGATATTTTCCAGAGTCACTCGAGCAAACAAAGGTGTAGACGCTGCCATAGTTCTTGTAGAATGAGCCTTGGCTTTGTTGGCCTTGTCTTAGCAGAAATGAATTGTAGATGCCAGCCATCTGGCAATTATGGCTTTCCAGGTGTTGCTTGGCCAAAGGCCACGAATAGTTGGTTGGATCGTCTGATGTCTTTTGTTGTTTGTAGGTAGAATTTTAAACAGCGCTTAATATCCCGAAATGAAAAGCTCTTTTTGCTGGAGTGGATGGATTCGGAAAGAAAGTTCTTAATCTCACTGGTTCTTTCATTTGGGGATGAATGTAGGATTTGTGCGAAGGGTTACATAGTCTTGAGTAAAATGTAGAAACGGTTTATTGATAGTGAGAGCTTGGATTTCACTAACCCTTCTTGCGGACGTTAGAGCCAAAAGCAGGGAGACCTTCCAAGTGAGGAATTTGAGTTCAACTTTGTTGATCGGCTCAAATGGATGTTTCATTAACTGTGCTAGCACAGTGTTGATTTCCCACTCTGGAGGAGGAGCTCGTACTGGAGGGAAAGCTCGGAAAAGCCCTTTAATGAATTGTTTGACCAATGAAGACGAACAGAGAGAAGGAAGTTTAGCGACTTTTCTGAATCTGGAGAGTGCAGCTAGATGGACCTTGACCGATGAAAATGTAAGTCCAGACCTGGCTAGAGAGAGCAAATAAGGGAGAATTTGCTCCTCAGGAGCTTGAACCGGGTAGATATTATTCACCTCACACCAACAGCAAAAACGCTTCAATTTTAGACGATAGTTCTTGATAGTGCTCTGGGAGCGAGATTGTGCTAAGATTTCACAACAGTCTTGTGAAATGTTAAGGTCCTTGAACTCTAAGAAATCAGGAGCCATGCGTGTAAATATAGAGACTGTGGTCTGGGTGAACCACTTGGCCTTTGTCCCTCGACAACATCGTGGGCGTTGGAAGAAGGCGAATCGGCTCGTCCTGAGATTTGTAACAGAAGTTCCTGAAACCAGTACTGCCGTGGCCACCGGGTTGCAATCAGGATCAGACGGCAACACTCCAGCTTCATCTTGTGGACTACTCTCTGGGTTAGTTGTATTGGGGGAAAAGCATATGCACAAATCCCTGACCATCGCATGGACAGGGCATTCCCCCTTGAGCCCTGTTGAGGGAACCTGCTGGCGTAATGTTGGCATTTCTTGTTCTCTCTTGTTGCAATTAAATCCAGAGCTAGTTTGCCCCAAGCCTGGAACACTCTGTTCACTTGTTCCTGCTCTAGTTCCCACTCATGACAGTTTGATTGGGACATGCTCAACATGTCCGCCAGGGTATTGTGGAGACCTCTGACATGGTCGGCTCACAGGGTTATGTTGTGGAGTGTGACCCATCCCCACAATTCTTGAGCCTCTTGCGACAGAGTTGCTGATCTTGTTCCTCCTTGTTTGTTTACATAATACATGATGTTCGTATTGTCGGTGCGGACCAGCACTGAGGAACTCGCAATCCTTGGAAGGAATGCTTGTAGAGACAGAAAGATGGTGCGTAGCGCCAGACTGTTGGCATGCTGTTGCTTGTGTACTTGAGACCATTTTCCCTGAATCTGTAAATCTTGCAGATGACTCTGATGGAGCGAGGTGGCAAACACAAAATTTTGTGTACCCCTCTCAAAGTTAATGTCCCATAACGTTAATATTTACTAATTGTATGTTTTGTGAAATTAACCAACCATAGAGTAAGATGCACACATTATTTTATTATTATACACTGGAATACTAACTTTGCTTGCATGTTACAATAAAAACTAGCTAATATGTATTGTTATTGTGTTGTGAATTAATGCACAGCTTAAATATAAACAAAATGCAATTCAAATGTGCTTATTGTCTTTGTTTGTGTTGTGGAGAGGTCGAAAATGTAAGTATAAAATGCATTTACGTAGCTTATTTGCTAGGTAACAACTAATGGGGAAACATTAGTAAGGTGGGAGGTAAACAGAACGGGTTTAAATTCAATAATTAACATGAATTTGTGTTTGTTTCTATGATAGTTCCAAAAGTGGCTTCTGAGGCCTAGTTAAAATGGACGCTCGGGTAAAACAGTGAGCAAGAGCTGAACAGCGCAGGCGCGCCAAAACCTGCAAGTCAGAGTGAACTGCCTGTGCTCGAGGAGGTTCAATGCTGCCTTAGCCCGGAACCTAGGATGAGTGCCAAACATGGACGCTTGGACTTTGTGATCATGGGAAAGGGTGCCGATGTATCTACTAGAAGAAATAGTAACGCTATGGACTGTCTTAAAACAAAGACCCTTTATTTTTCTGCTGAACCATCGAGAAAATTATGTTGGAATGGTGAGATGATGCTCACCCACCCCGAAATTGTCCAATGGGAGTTTGAATAAAAAATGACAGTTACTTTTTAGATAGATTAAGTTAGGAAATTAGGGTATAAAACCCCCTGGATTTGACTAGAAGGGGTCGCTTTTCTGATTTCTACTGGAGATGCTGCCCGATTGCTGACCGATTTCTGGATGTAAGACTTTAATGCTTCTTACTTGTTTGCTTTACAGGACTGGAGGATAAGATGAGAGTGTTAGTTAGGGATGTTAGGAGAGAATGAATTTGGAACTATCTGTTCTTTGCTAAACTTTAACTGATATCTAAAATAAATCGATTCTTTTCCGAGCTCTAAATAAAATGATCATTTTGAAATAAAGTTTAAGATTTTAATGAATAAAGAATTTACTAATGCATAAATGTCAGACATAATAAAGTTTTGCTATTAATAAAATTGGGAAAATGGAATTTTAAAAGCTGGTCTTGTGATTTTCCTGCGCCTAATTTTCATTCTAGCAGATCCATTGCCACTATGGTGGTGTGTCTGAATAATTAAATGTTTGAATAAAACCACGGTAAAGTGTAATAATCTGCAGGTGTAAATAATAAATAGTTAAATAGGTTTAGACGCTCCACCAAATGTTACAGCATTTCTCCTTTGAGATTCACCAAAGCCTTGAAGCCAAGTGTAAGTGAACAGGGTAAATGCGCAGTGTTATAGGCCCCACTGATGCATGATTTGTGAGGTTTAAGGTTTCAGGGAAATGGTGAGTATTGATTAGAAATGATTTCTGGAGCCGCGCTGTAGCAACTCCCCATCCCTCGATGGAGGCATCCGTTGTTAAAACAAAGTCTGGTATGGTCTGAATGAATGTGAGACCTTGTGCTTGCAGATGACCTCCCCATCCCTCCATGGAGGCATCCGTCATTAAAACAAAGTCTGGAAGGGTCTGTATGAATGTGAGACCTTGTGCTAAATTGGTTATCTGCGACCAACAATGCAGAGTGTCTCTCATGTGTGGTGTTTCCGTGATGGTATCATGGAATAAACCCACAGCTTGTTGCCATTGAAGGTGCAGCTCCTGTTGAAGAAGTCTCATTTTGAGTCTTGCCATGGGTATGAGATTTATTGCAGAAGAGCACATCCCCAAGAGTGAAGCAAACATCCGGACAGAAACTGACCTTTTTCTTGAAATTAGAGTTGCCAGCTTTTGAAAACGTACTTGTCATTCGTGAGATAAGAATGCTTTGCACTGGACTGTGTCTAGTAGTGCTCCAAGAAATAGAAGGACTTGCATCAGGCGAAACTGTGATTTTCTCTCATTGATAGTCAGCCCCAGAGAAGCGAAGAGACTAAGAGATGTTGTTGTGGCAACCATGGCTGCATGTTCCGAAGGACCTTTGATCAGCCAATCGTCTAAATAAGGGAATACTTGAATTCCTTGCGATCTTAAAGCTGCTGCCACAGGTGCTAAGCACTTCGTGAAGATTCTTGGAGCCGATTTCAGTCCAAACGGGAGCACTTTGAACTGATAGTAGGCGCCAGCCACTGTGAAGTGGAGATATTTGCGATGTTTGGGGTGGATTGGTATGAGAAGTAAGCGTCTTCCATATCAAGAGAAGTCATAAAGTCTCCCTCGTTTAGACAACCTAGAATCTCTGAAAGCGGGACCATCTGGAAACTTTGTTTTTTGGGATTTGGTTTAGCTAGCGAAGGTCTAGAATCGGTCGCCATTTCCCTGATTTATTTTTGATGAGGAAGAAACAAAAATAGAAACCTGACCGTGACAGGCAATTGGAATCTGGCTGCCGCTGGCTGCATTAAATTGTGAAAGCCCCCGCTATCCTCTGGGGGCCAATCAGATGGTAGAGGAAGCGGCGGGGAAGGCATTGGTATAATCTATTCGTCCCAAGGATCTGTAGTATGAGTATTATCAGGCAGTTCGCCCTCTTCAACCTCATCTTCAGAGGAGGTAGTGTCTTGTCCCTGCGGAGGAGGGCCCGAAGGCTGAGGTGCTGTAACAGGAACCTCAGGTTGAGGTAAAGGATCAGGAACCACCGCTGGTAGGGGTGGATTTTCTGGAACAGACTCCTGTGGGGGAAACCTCTGCCGGTAATCCGCCAGCATGACCTGGAGATCCTGTATGAGAGTAGGAGGTAGGTGGCTCATCTCCCACTGGCGAGACTCTCTACGATGAACTCTATGGTGTGGAACCATAAGTTCCTCCTGATAATATTGTTCCTTGTAATCTTCCTCATTGTCATCATCTTGACACTTGATGTGGAGCTCAGAAGGATGGTGAGCTATGCCAAGCGGTCCCTCATCGTCTTCGTCCTCATAGTCATCATCCTGAACGTACGTTTCTAGGAGTTGCGTAGGCATAAACGGGGAAATCTTGCTATAATCCTGTCTCTCAAAGGTCTTGAGCTGGAAATACCCAGATGATATAGGCGTTGACTGCATAGGAACCACTGTCATAGTTAATGTACTAGATTAAACAGGTAAGTTCATCGTCGACGGGCTCTCATTCAACGGGCTCTTCGTCGACGGGCTCTTCGTCGACGTGGTCAAAGTCGATGGGATCGTCGTTGACGGGCTCTCTGTCGATGGGCTCTTCGTTATCGGTATTGTTAATGCTGGCACAGTCGTCGACAGGACGGTCGTCGATAGCATCGTCGACTGTGACATCGTCGACGGGGCAGACATTGACGACTTAGACTTCATCGATGATGACATCTTTGTCGACAGTGAAGGCTTCGTCGACGGTACCGTCATTGACGTGGACGGCGACGGTTACTTTGACGATGATTTCCTCGTTGGAGATTCCTCAACGACGGGCTTCTTGGAAACTATAGTTATTCTCGTAGACAGAATAGGCAAAGTTATTGCCGTCATTGAGACAGTAGCCGTCGACGATTGAGCAGACGAAGTCACAGAAATCGTTGACGAAGGAGTCAAAATAACAGATTTTACAAGGCTTGTACTCACAGTTTTTGAAGTAGACGCCTTCTTAGACTCCTTGAGAGCTGAGGGCGGAGGAGACAGCGTTAACCCAGAGGAAATGATAGGAGACCTCTGTGAAGGGTCAGAAATAGGATGGTAAGATTTATGGCATTTTTGTCCCTCACCTGAAGAGCTGTCATGGGATCTAGCTCTTTTGCTAGAAGTTGAGGCTCTGTCATCCTCCACAGCCAAAGAGGATTTGAGCCACAAAAGCACTCTTGCCTCCCCATCTCTAGGAGTCTTAGTAGGGAAGCTTTGGCAGCTTTTGCAATCCATTGCCTCATGCTTAGGATAGAGGCAGTAAATGCAGTCCTTATGTTGGTCGTCAACATGGACCCTCTTCTTCTCACAGGTCCTGCAGGGCTTGAATAAAGCTTTCCTGTCAGACATCATGGAGTTGAAAACTGAGTGGCACTCAGGGAGACTCCCTTCCACATGACGTGCGGTGAAAATCTGAGGAGAACTGGCTCAGCTGAGAGTGTTCTAGTGGGTGCTGGCAGTTGATTGGTTGGAGGTGACTTTTGTTTTTTTACTATAATGAAGTAGATATGCTACTAAGATTTAGACCTCAGGCTTTTTTCTTTTAGCCTACTACTATTATTTACCTATGGCACTACTTTTGTAATTTACCGTGGGACTCCCGCCTCGGCGACGGGGAATGATTGAGGCATGTGAATCTATGAAAGATACCCCAATACTGGATAAGATTACAAATGTAAACAAAGATATGAGCTCTACACGCTGGCCACTGATTGAACTACTACATGTCTTTACCGTTATGGTCTACTTATAAATGTATGCTTCCTATACCAAAAAACAAAGAGAAAACAAAATAATATTGAATACACAAAAAGCAGTTTCAACTATCAAGTACAACATATTAACAGTAAGACTGTCTTGAAAATAAAATCAATGAAGCGGGGTGACCTTACATGCCCCCTGTACTCTGAAAGCACTCGCCAGAATACAAAATAACAGAAAGAATAACTTTATGTGGTAGTTCCCTACAATAACGCATAAAAATATGGTCAGGAAAACCGACTCCATGCACTGGCACTGAGCAGAACCGATCCTTGCTGAACTAGGGGAAATCAATTAACTGTGTTCTTTATAAAAAGAGGTAGTAACGGAGGCTTTTTTCCAGACGTCTACATTCGAACACGTAAAATATTCAAATTTCCACGAACATAAAACCACGCAATCTATATTTTATCTGTTCAGCTGATGGTTTGCTACTGAAACGTGGTTGATGGGTAGATATCACGCGATTATCACTCCTTCTATCCAATTACACTTGTCAAATGAATTATGACAAAATTTGGTAATAGTTACACCTGTTATTTGCAGCAGGTACGGCATGCTACATAAATAAGCATTGATAAAGTCAGGATATCTGGGTTTATATGTGCTCATGTATGGAAAGTCAAGCATACAAGTGAACATTTGTGCATGGCTTCCTAATGAGGAGCTCACAGAAGGACAGGAAGGGAGGTGTAAAATGTTCTCATGTGTTGAAAGCATGGAATCCATTGAAGGTGAAAGGATATGCCCAAACAATAGCAAAGAGATGACAGGAGAAATTACTTTGGGATGAGCCAACATGTTATTGGCAGTGTATTTTTGCAGTTTTTTTTATACCGCGAACCAAGCTCAAGGGCAGTGGAGGCCTTTACATAAATACCAGTAACATTCCTCTAGGCTAGATTTTTTTTTGTGGGGTTGGAAAATTAAGTGATTAGCCCAGAAACAAAGAATGTTGAGCCTACACCGAGACTCAAACCTGGCTCCCCGATTCCAGAGTCTGCAGCTCTGGGCCTAATGCCATATCCAGATGGTTAGTAGCAATAGACTGGAAACCCATTGTATATACGTCGAAAACATCAAATTACCCTGTCAAACTCAGACCTCAAAAAGGTTATAGTTATTAAATTAACTTTTACAAAACAAACGCGCATAAAGGATATAGGCTTTGTGTTCGTGGTTCACTCCCACCTTTAAAGCTGTATCTTAGAGTGCTTTAGTCTACAAAATGTGGAGCACCGTCCGGGATTAGGTGAAATGTTTTGAATGAGCATTTCATCCCCTGCTTCTTTAGCCTGTTCTATTTTACCTAGCTATACAACCAGTTTCCTATAGTCTAAAAAGGCATTACGGCCCTCTTCCCCATCACTAGAGGGACGCGGCAGGGGTGTCCCCTATGACCGCTGCTTTTTGCGCTCTATATGGAGCCTTTTGCTCAGCGCGTACGGTCGAATGTCGGTATTGCGGGGATTAACTTTGGGGCTGATATTAAAAAAATGAATGTATATGCTGATGATGTTATCCTGTCGCTGACTCAGCCGCACTCCTCCCTGCGCTACCTGTCATTGGAGCTCCTCGAATTTGGAAAGGTTGCGGGGTTCAAAGTTAACTTCTCAAAATCGCAAATTCTCAATGTCTCTATGCCCAATACGGAGGAGGAGATTTGCTGCGGGACTTTGCTTTTCAATGGGTGCATTCTGATGTTCAATACTTGGGTATCCGGTTGACCTCCCCCATCACTAACACGGTCTCCCTTAATTACAAACTATTGGTTGATCAAACTACCAAAGCACTATCGGACTGGTCCCACCTCATCTTGTCCTGGTATGGGAGGATGGCGGCGGTGAAAATGACGGTGTTACCACGTGCTCTGTATCTTTTCCAAATGGTTCCTCTGACCCACTCGCGGGCACTCTTCGGAAACTTCAGGGGCTTCTTAATAAATTCTTGTGGAGCAATAGGCGGACATGGCTTCCATTGTCCCTTGTCACCATGCCAAAGGTACATCACGGGGTGGAATAGGCCCTTGTCCAGCAAGCACTGGAACTTTATGGATCAGACGGTAGCAGGCTGTAATATCTGGCACGAGCTGTGGCTGCCACGCAAGCATATGGCGTGGGGCCTTTACTCTTTCCCGGTGACCTCCCCGACTTTGAAGGCCTGGGATCACTTAGTGCAGCATAGGGGTTGGACTACATTTCCCTCCCCGATGACTCCCATTATTGATAACCCTGATTTTCCACCGGGGTGTGCGTCTTCAGTCTTCCACCGCTGGCGGGAGGAGGACTGTAAAAGGGTGTGTTCCCTCTTCGATCTTGACGGCCTGATCCCTTTCCCCCAATTGTGTAAGGAATACTTCCGGCTGCCAGAGGCCGACGCTTTTCACTATTCGCATTTAGCTTATTGGGTGGCTCATCCATCTAACCTCGCCTCCATTTCCAGCCCCTTGACTACTTTTGAGACATGGCTAGTCTGCAAGAAGGATGACCGAAAGCTTATATCTGAATTCTATGCGATGATTGTCTTACACCCCAAGAAACAGCGTACCAAGGCGCAGGTGCATTGGGAAACGGAGTTGGGGCGCCCTTTGACACGTAAAGAATGGGAGCACATCTTTTACCGCGTACACCATACTGCCTCTCACACTGCGGGTACCGAATCTGCCTATAAAGTGGGCGCTTACTACTACTATACACTGGCGCGCATCAAGGCATGGGATGCGGTGAAGTCAGGTCTCTGCTGGCGGGATGTGTCCTTTCGGGTACTTTGGTACATCTATTGTGGAATTGTTCTAAGTTGGTGCGGTATTGGAAAGCGGTTCTCGATGACCTAGATGATGCATTCCAGATTACATTACCCCGAGCACCTGAGCACACGCTGTTGGGGCTCCCTCACCCTAAGTCCTTTCCGCTGCGCTAGTTCAGGAGTAGACAGATTGCATTGACTCTACTTGCGGCTCTGCAGGTCCTTTTGGGGCAGTGGGGTTCCTCAGCTACCCCTGATCCAAGGGATTGGCTCCAAAGGATTTGGCATCTCTTGGCTATGGAACGCCTCTCATTGGACCTTGATAGAAAGGGTTCTGAATATGCGAAGCTATGGGGTCCATTCCTACACCTTCTTTCTAAAGATCTGAGAGAGGTCACGTGCCGGAAGTACCTACAAATACTCCAGCTTATTCCTTTGGAACCTGTGGGGGCCACTAATGTTGCCTAGGTGGGAGTGGGATGAGCTTGAGGGTCTTGGAGAGTGGACGGTGGAGCTAGAGACTGATGCGGAGCTGGGTGGGAGGGGGGGTAGGGGGTGGGGGGTTGGGGTGTTTGTTTCTTGTGTTCATTTTTTCTGATAACAGTGGTATCTACGCAATTGACTTGGCTGTCTGGAATGGCTCGCAATTCCTTTCGGGGGGTCGCTCTGCAGGTTGTGGACCCGTATGCTGTATAAAGACAAGAGATTATGCTCTGCCGGCGATTTGATGTAGGCAGCTGAGCTGTGTACTAAGATGCTTTACCACGCAATAAAAATGATTGATTCTAAAAAGGCATTACGGTTTAACAGCTGTCACTGCAACTTACATTTCAGTGAAACAGGCATAGGTGATGTGGCAGATGTGAGAACGTGCATAAATCACACATTGTCTCAAGATTGGTGTACGCGGACAGGACTCTACGAAGAAAATGTTTTCCATGTAAAGAAATATGAAGCAAATATTGGGAGGATGCAAGCAGACACTTGTAGGGAGTAGCTGAACGTCACACAGGAAGCGATTCTGGACAACACTTACTTTCAGGGTGACAATAATGCATAATATATTCTTTCTCCAACAATCCAAAGTGTGTTAAAAAGGAGATGAGTATGCAGAAGACGCACATACTTGCGGGTCAAGCTTTACACACGCTATGCAGGGGCAAAGGTTAAGAACTTTAGGATGTGCAGGTAAGTGTAAATAAAATATATATGGTATTGCATGGGAGGAGCGGAGTCAAATCAGGCTCCCCAAGGAGGACTGCTCCATTAACATTCTGAAAGCATTCTATTGTTCCTTCCCTCACACTTTTCTTAAATTTCTGAATCTCTCACTGTCCCACTGCACTGTACCACCAGCCTTCAAAGAAGCAGTGGTCGTCCCACTCCAAAAAAAGCAAGGTATGGATCCCAAAAAACTGGAGAACTATAGACCTATTTCACTTCTCCAGTTCCCAGCTAAATTGCTTGAGACTAATGTTGCCACCTGTCTCAGTTCCTTCTTGGAAACCACCAAGTTCATGGACACTCACCAGGCAGGCTTTCTATTGGGTAAGGGCAAGTTGACACTGATTGCACTCAGACCGTGATCCTTCTTGACCTGTCTGCGGCATTTGACACTGTGAACCACAACATTTTGTTGGATTGCATTGCCGCAGCAGGTGTCGGGAATTCGGCACTTGACTGGTTGAGATCCATTTTAGAGGACTGCAAACAGTCGGTGTGGCTCTTGCCTTTTAAATCCAAAACAGTAGCTTTGAGCTGTGGTGTCCCACAGGGTTCCTCCCTCTCGCCGATTCTTTATATATATATATATATATATATATATATATATATATATATATATATATATATATATATACTCCCAAATTGCCTAAGCTTGCGAGAGGCACATAACAGGATTCTTCCCTCCGGGCTGTTAGGCTTTGCGTGACTCGTTGCTTCACCTTTCATCAATGTGCCCGACGCGTTTCGGGGAACCACGCCCTTCCTCATGGGCTGCAACAAAAAGCACACGAGATTTGCATCAATTTCATCTGGACTTAATTTTATTCATGACAAGCCCCTCTGTGGGCGTATGCTAAGTGCATTTTGCTTACAGCGTATTATGGGACTTGTAGTCCGTTGATGCAATTCAATTTTCAAATCTTTAAGTAAGTTCATGTGTCCATTTGTAAAATAGTGCATATTTGGGAGTATATATATATATATATATATATATCTATATATATATATATATATATGTACCAAACGATTGGCGAAATAAGCCCGCGCAAATAAAACTTCACCTTGAATGCATCTGGGCCTCAGCTTGTTGTCTTTTGAAGATAATATGTCAACTTCATTGTTGGATTTACTAGGGTGTGATCGCAAATAAAACTTCACCTTGAATGCATCTGGGCCTCAGCTTGTTGTCTTTTGAAGATAATATGACAACTTCATGGTTGGATATATATATATATGTATGTATATATATATTTATACACGACCCTTGATTTCTAGTCTTCGGCAGATGAGGTAAAGATTTTCAACTATGCTGATGTCATGCAGCCCATCTTTGCCCTAGAGAACTCCATGGAATCTAAAGACTTCGTCAGGAGGTCTATGATGCATGTAAAAACCTGGATGAACAACAACCAATTAAAGTTAAACTCTGAAAAGACCGAGATAATTGTCCCCAATAGCAAACTAGCACACTGGACTCCTTCCTACTGGCCCCCGGAATTGGGTGTGGCACCCACTCCAAAACCTGTGATAAAGAGTCTGGGCCTTCATATCGATGCGGATCTCTCTCTGAGTGCCCAAATTGGCTCAGTTACATCTGCCTGCTTTGTCCAACTTTGCAAATTGCGCAAGATCAGACATTTTTTAGTAAAGAGGCTATTACCCACATTGCAAGATCTCTTATACTATCCAAAATTGATTACGGTAATGCCCTTTACATAGGCCTCCCACAATTCCAGAGACATCATCTTCAGATGATCCAAAATCAAACAGCAAGAATCATCTACCATAAGGATAGACGCTGTCATATCATCCCCTTGCTTAAAGATCTCCACTGGCTCCCAGTGGAGCAACGAGCCTTGTTTCAAACTGGATGTATACTTTTTAAAGCTATACAAGATACTGGCCCTAGATTTATTATCTCTCTCATCAACAAACACTCACCCAAGCGCACTCTGAGATCCATGCATCAGAGCCTTCTGACGGTGCCTAGAATCAGACGAAAATGCATTGGTGGGACATGGTTCCCTTTTTTGGATACTAAGATCTGGAACGCACTTCCTGCCTTCCTCAGGCTTGAGGTTGACTATCTGCGGTTCAGGAAAAACTCAAGACCTGGTTATTCACCTTATATATAATTAGCTGCTTTTCTACCTAACTGTTTCCACCTGAGACTCACTAGCGCCAAGAAACCTGTTGGTGTACGTGTGCTATACAAATACCCATGTATCATAACATAACAAAACTGTGGATGGAGCTTTGTAGGTACACCGGTGGTGGGGCAGGTACTGTGAGTTTAAAGTGAAGTTGATGGGCATTGCTGAAGCATGCTTCTGAATCATGCTGCTGGTGTTGTGTTTGCCGGGGGGAGTGGCGGTGTGGTTATGGCAGAGTTTGCCTTAACCGGGCCAAGAAGTGATAAAGCGGATGCATAGTGTCTGCACTTGGCATGAGGGGGGTCTAGGTGGGGGGGTTGCCGTGCCAGTGCAGCTGCTGTAAGAGGTGTGGGCTTGGTGCTGTGGAGTGTGGGAGGTCCTGTTTGGCACCAAGATGTGCTGGAGGTGTCATGGTGGGATGTGGCCAGTGTGATGGTGCCGAGCGTGCATGATCTGAAGAGATGTTAATAGCTATTGGCCAAGCGTGAAAGGGTGTGTTGCAGGGAGGCCATGGATCATATGATGTTTTGGCTGTGTTTAACACCTATTGTGTGAGAGCTACAATAAACACACGATTCACAGGTCTGTTTGCACTTGTGCTGGTAATGGAAAGGCAGTAAAAACACCAGACCGCAAGCAGAGACTGCCTGCGCATCGCTGCTCGTACCCTCTGCATTGCTCCATGGGAGTAAACTACTAAAACCAGGGGAGTGTGTGAGAGGGTGAAAATAAAGCATTTTGCTCAGGACAGATGATCCGATTGGAGTTAATTACAGCAGCAGGTGAGGCAGAGACACTAGTCTTTGCCTCTAGCTCTTCAGCCATATGGTGAGAGCATTGTAAACTATAAGCACAGCCCTCCCACTCCCTTCGATTGGCTCCCCTGCTCTGCTGTGAGGCAGGCCAGTCTGGAGCCCTGTGACTAATTGGGAGGGGGAGGGAGAGTAGAAAAAATGTACATGAATGAAAGCAAAACAGCTGATAAAGTATGTCCACAATTATTAAAACAAACAACCGAGTGGGAGCCATGGTAGGGGAGGCAGCAGTAAAAAAGGCAGAAGTAACACAACTGTGGCATTAAGAGGAGGTGGGAGGGAGGAATTGTATAGTTAAATGTAAGCAGCTAGGGCTCTGAACCTAAACACAGACAGACAGTAACAGAGCAGGAAACTAAAAAAAAGATTGTTCCCCAAGGAACACATAAAGAACCATAGCAGAATTAGACAGTACTAAGTCCCTGCTCTGTGGGGGGAACAGAAGAGAGAAAGGAGAGACAACGAGGTAAGATGGACCACTAGCAAGCAGGGTTTTTTGGAGGACACTGACATAGACGAATGAAATGCAATGTCAAGAAAGGCGATGGACTTGATGCTCACAGACCAATTAAAGAAGGTCTCGAAGAGGCAGCGCATGTGCTGTCTAGCTCGACCTAAAAATACTAATTTAGGAAAAGTCCATCAGCCCGGGAAAGGATGTGCACGAACACACCATGCCCTTTGGACAGCATCCGCGATGCATATGTCTGGACATCATAAACATCAACACTGGGCACACTTTTAAATTCGGACATTGTATCTGGTCCCACCACAGACACCACACTTTAACCACTTTAGCACTCACAAAGAGGCAAGCATGTCCCGAAGAAGGGCTGTTGTTCGGATCCATTTTATTACAGATGACCTGCAGGGTGATGTAAACAAAGCAGTGCAAGACACCTGCAAGGTAGGAAGCACCTCACCCGGGGAAATAACGGACCACCTTGCAAGCTGATGAAAAAAAAACAACAACCTGTTTCCTAACTGTGATTTGAACAACCTATCCATCCTGTCATCCACACAAGGTTCTGAGCTCCCGTACAAGCCCGTTTGTGACAGATCAGACAGCTACCCCAGTCTATGAATAGCCAGCATGATTGAGCAGCACACTGTAGTGCAGGTGGAAATTAACTCTTAGAGCGGGGAGGAGGTGAGGGCAATTATGTTAAAGAGCACTAAAAGCTGTTTGCACCAGAGACACACAACAGAAGGCAGGAGCACGCCTGAGTTATTCATGTGTCACCCCACCCCTTGCTGCTGCTGATGAAAACATACATTAGAATGCAGCACACCAGCCAGGGCATCCCAGCTGCCCCCATACCTACAGGCCCAGCCCGAGCAGCACTGCAAAGACCTGCCCGACACTGGTGCACATCGTGACCCCACACAAAAACAAGCACTGGCACCATAGCACAAAAAAAACACTGGCACCATAGCCCGGGGAAGGGGAGTGGAGACTGTTGGGGTACAACTCAAATTCTTATAAGTATAAACATCAGGGCATTTTTATATTTACCAGTAGCCACTCACACCGAGCGAAGTGACGGCGACACTTGCAATTCCCCAGTAATCACCCGCATGAAAAATATACCAACACCAGAAGGCAGTGCTCAGCAGTGCTCAGCAGCGTCAAATTCATAAATTACATCTGTTGACTCACGTAGAAAACAACCCAACATTTCCAGGCCCACATTTCAGCACAACACACTGCAATAAAATCAAGTAGTCCCCAAAGGAATGTATCAACACATACGGTGTAAGGAAATTGTAGTTTACCGGTGCTCCAGAGCGAAAAACAGAAGTGATGTCTCGGGAGTCCCAACCAATGAGGAAACAGCAAAAAAGGGGGAAGCAGGAGGGAACCAATGACAAGCACCAGGTGAGATTACACTCCGTCTGGTGATTACAGCGGGTCTTCCAGACAGTGCATGCACGCTTCTTAGGTACGACCTAAAAAGTCATGACTCGGGGTGGGGTGGGGGGGGGGGGGGGAGAAAGGGAGAGGGAGAACGCATCCTTGGTAGTGTTACATGAAATTCTCAGTCCTAAAAGGAGTGAAAACTTCAGTTTATCATGCGTCCCCCAAAGCGTAACGCTACCCACCCCACCATGCTTGAAGGAAGTGGATAATAAAGTGTCTGCTTCTGCCACTGCTCATTTGTGTCACACCCGAGGCCACACTGACATCTCAGGCGGCTGAGTTGCCTTCCAAGACTTGACTATTAGCTGTTTAAACAGCGTGAATGCCAGGTCAGCCAATCTTTAGTAATGCTTAACACGTTTCGAATGTTTAGTGATTCCCACCAAGCAGAGTAGTGGATCATGGGAAAGTTGATTACCTATCACTGCAGAGGTGTGCTCAAGTACTTGGGTTCAGATTTGCACCAGGAGTGGGCTGTCACAAACCATATGTAGAAATGTGGCATCAGCTTGGCCACATCTGGGGCAGACAAATGGAGTTCTCTGGAACAGCGCATGAAGGCTGTGTGGAGTGAGATATGTTTGATGGAGATAATTAAATTGTTTAAACTTGAGATGTGGATTGCCCAACAGCTGTTTGACACAGCCTAACGCCATCGCCCATTGTTTATCCGTAAGGATGGTGCCCAGATCTGTCTCTCATCTTGTTCTGATTTTAAGGGTCCGGCTCACATCTGGATCCAACAGAGCTGAGTATAGACACGACACAGCTTTGACCTACCACATAGGTAAGGAAATATTACAGTCCTTTATGAAGGGGCAGCTCTGCATTTCCCCTCGATCAAATGCCTCTGATAACCAGCGTTATAGCGTGGTACCTGAGGAAGGAACCTGCACTCAGGCCGCAGGTGTCATGAAGTTGTTGAAACATCTGTAAGGAGCCATCCTCAAAGAAGTCACCCAGGTGGCGGAATCCCACCTCCCACCATGGATTGGGGTCATGCCCAGACAAGAGCAGCTTCGCTGCAGGTAGGTTCCAGAGGGGAAGTTGTGGTGCATATCAGGGTGGCAAACGTTTAGAGTGCATACACCTATTCCACACCAGTTTGGCCACATGCAATAACCTAGGCAGATCTCTGACCGAACCTGCCATCAACATCAGCCAATTCAGCAAATTACCAACCCTAAGTCCACCAAGTACGAAATTAAATTCTTTCATCCTGTCTGTCGTCAGCCATCGCATAGGCCATTGTAATTGTGCTGCTGCCTAATATAATTCTAGGTCAGGCCCCCTTCCTGCTTAGGTCGATGTAATATCTGGAGAGACACATGTTTACGTGCTGGATCCGATTCCAGCCCACTTATTTCCATGAAAAAGGCCCTAGCAGGCATCACCGGAAGCATTGAAAAGAAGTATAAGAAACTTAGGAGGACAAGGATTTTTACAATGGCTGCTCGGCCAATTGGTGACAGGGGTACTTTCTCCAGAAGGCCATTGACTCGCTCGCTGAAGTCAAGGCCCTGCCATGATTATCTTCTAAAAGATTGCTATCATCATGGGATACATTAATCCCCAAGTAACGAAATGTATCAAAGTGCCCTAAACTCCATACATCATGAAAATGTAGAGTCGCACTCTAGTGTTGAAAGCACTTCATTGCTTGAATCTCTTTTGTACCTGGAAGAGGGGGTGCTTACCTGTCTAAATGGGAATCCTGGACACAATTAGATTTCCCACACCATAACCCTGGGGCCTGTAGCTCTTGTATTAATGGACAAGTTACTTACCTTCATTAACACTTTATCTGGTAGATACATGATCTAGCCGCAGCTTCCTTAACTTTGAACTTCCTGGCGTCAAGCTGGATCTGGAAGATTTTTCTTAGCAGTACCCCTGCGCGCCGGTAGATGGTATTGGTCGACTCCACATGACTTCATTGGTGTAGTGCTCGTTGTCATTGTGACATCCGCGTCATCAATATAACCGCCACTCCAGCGCACTGAAGTCAGTATTTTTCATGACTTTCCACGCCAGAAGCGCAAAGCCATGAAGTATTAAACCATGGTGTGTTAAAACATTGTCAGCTAGGGCCCTGAAGGGGAACATCCCTGACACTAAAAACAACTCTGAGTGCGGGAGGATGGGTGTACCAGTAAGGAATCTGCAGCTAGATCATGTCTCTACCGGATAAGGCATTACCGAAGGTAAGTAACCTGTCCATCTGATGGAGACATTTAGCCCCAGATTCTTTACCTTGAACAGATACCTAAGCAATAACATCCCCAGAGGAGGGACTGTGGAAAGGTTTAGACCAGAAAATCCTGCCACACAAACCGACCAAACAGGCCATCTCTGCGAACCTGGGAATTCAGGCAGTAGTGTCTGGCAAACATGTGCAGCAATGCCCACGTGGCTGCTTGGCAGATATCGGAAACAGGGACACCACCCTGGAGGGCCGTGGTGGCCTCTTTTGCCCTGGTGGAATGGGCCCTAAGCTCTTCAGGGGGATCTTTCTTCGCAAAGGCGAGCACATTTTTATACAAAGGATAACCCAGCAGGATATAATCCTCTTTTGGACAGCACGCCCTTTCTTTGCACCCACGTACCCTATAAAGAGCTGGTCACCCACCTGGAACTCTTTAGTACAACCAAGATAGAACGATAATGCTCTCTTTGGGTCCATGCATTCCTCTTCCTTGGAAGGGTGTGTTGGTGCATAGATGGTGGGAAGAGTAACCGACTGTCCTATGTGAAAGAGTGTCACCACATTAGGGAGAAAAGATGCCTTTGTACTGAGCACTTTGTCCAGGAAGACTGTTAGGTAAGGAGGCTGTATGACAGTGCCTGCAGTTCACTCACCATCCTGGCAGATGCTATTGCCACTTAGAAGGCTGTTTTGAAGGTGAGCATCCGTGGAGGGCAGGTGTGCACCGGTTCGAACGGTGCACACACCAGAAAGGTGAGAACTAAATTAAGGTCCCACTGTGGCATAATAAAGGGTGAAGGGGAGAACAAGTGTGTTAACCCGTTCACGAATCTCTGCACCAGAGGAGATTTGAAAAGAGAAGGCTGATCAGGCAGACAAAGAAAAGAGGAAAGGGCGGAAAGATAGCCCTTCAAGGTGCCCAGAGCAGAGCCCTGTCAGGCCAAAGAAAGTATAAACAGGAGGACATCAGATAAAGATGCAGATAGAGGGTCAATTGACAGGTCTGTACAATATTTACAAAATGTGTTCCATCGGCAGGCATATACTGGTTTTGTGGAGGGACACCTGGCTGTTAAAATAACCTCACAGATTTCGGGAGGGAGGTCAAAAGCTGTCAACTGTCGCCGCTCAATCTACACGCAAGGTGAGTGGACAGGTTTGGGTGGAGGACCCTCCCCTGCTGCAGCAACAGAAGATCCTCCCGAAGAGGCACCTGACCGGAGGATCGATGCTCATGTCTAGAAGCTTGGGATACCAAACTCTCTGTACCCAGTCCGGAGCTACAAGAATAACTTGTGCCCGGTCGCTCCTGATCTTGTTCACTCTGGGCAGGAGTGGTATGGGCAGTAAGGCGTATAGAAGGCCCGAGCTCCACTCATGACAAAAAGCGTTGCTGACTGTGAGCCACTTTGGAAACTCCAACGTGCAAACTGCTGACATTGCTCATTCTCTTGGGGGGGGGGGGGCAGATCTAACCAAGACTCTACCCGCCGCTGAAAGAGACCTTGTGCCACCTCCAGATGGAGATGTCACTTGTGATCCCATTTGTGATCTGCAAGGCACCTTCGGCTGAGTTTGTCCGCCCTGGTGTTTAGAGAACCAGGCAGGTGTTGAACCACCAGGGGTATGTTCTATTGTTCCAGCCAAGTTCAGTGACTCAGGGCCTCTTGACAGAGAGTCCACAAGCCCACTCCGCCCGGTTTGTTGAAGTACCACATGACGGTAGTGTTGTCAGTGAATTCCTGCACGAGCCTTCCCTTTATTGATGGCAAAAAGGCTTTCAGTGCCGGTCAGATCACCCGAAGCTCCAGCAGATTGATATGGACCTTGGCTTCCGCCAGAGACAAGAGCCCTTTGATCTACACCTCCCCCAGATGGCCACATCATCCCAGAAGGGACACATCCGTCATTAGTGTGATATCTGGGTGGGGAAAGGAGAGGGGCCTGCCCTCGAACCATCTGCAGTTTGTTGGCCACCACTGCAGGTCTCTTGAAGTGACTTCTGAAATCTGATTTCCTCGATGCTGTGCCCATTAGACAGGTCTCACTGCAGAGCCAGCATGCGGAACCGTGCATGGGTTACTAGCAGGATGCAAGAAGCCATCAGGCACAACAACCTCAGAGTCATTCTCACCAAAATCCAGGATTGAGGCTAAAACATCGGTTTCAAAGCCTGAATATCCTAGACTAGCCGTTCAGGAGGATAGGCCCGAAACTGTACTGTGTCCAGAACTGCTCTAATGAAAGGGAGCATCTGAGAGGAGGTCAGGTGTATATTTGGCACGTTGATAGTGAGCCCCAGCGAATGCAGGAGGTTTGCCGTAGTCTGGAGGTGGGAGACAACTGTTTGAGGCGAGCCTGCCTTCAACAACCAGTCATCAGACTCGTCAAGATAGGGGAAGACTGGAACCCCTGATCTCCGCAGATGGGCCGCGGCCACCGCCATCACCTTTGTGAACACCGAGGGGCGCTGGTGAGGCCAAAGGGAAGCACTGCAAATTGAAAGTGCTCGTGGCCCACCGTAAACCATAGGTAGCAACGATGGAGATATGAAAATATGCATCCTGCCATTCCAGCGCTACCATCCAGCTAGGGTGAGCATCTTGTACTTCTTCTTTTTGAGGAAGTAATTGAGGAGGGCTCTGCAGTCTAGGATAGTACCAAGGCCTCCATCCTTCTTTGGGACCAGAAAGTAGCAGGAATAACAACCACTGCATACTTCTGGCCTAGAAACCCTCTCTATAGCTCTCTTGGCCAAGAGAGTCTTGTCTTTCTCACAGAGTAAGGCAAGGTGATCCTCCATAAGCCGATCGTACTCTGGAGGCTTAGATGGATATATAGTCTAGAAGGGGAGGGAATAGCCCCTTCGGACTATTTGCAATACCCACTTGTCTGATGTGATATATTGCCAGTGGTGGAGATGATGTCATACTCTGGTATCGACCGGCTGAGAGTGACCCTGGGGGATTGGACAAGGAAGGTTTTGAGGTGATGGAGATCGTGGCTTGGCTCGACTTCTGGCTTCCCGACCCAAGAGGGCTGGAGTGAACCGCGTCCATGGCCTGCAAAGGTCGCTGAACTTGAAGGGCCCTCTGGCCGGAGTACGGTAGCCCCTTCCAAAGCCACGAAAGGAGCGAAAAGCGGATGAGGCCCTTGGGGTTGTGGTGAGGCCCAAAGACTTGGCTGTGGTCCAAGATTCTTTAAAACGCTCAAGGACAGTATCCACTTTGTCTCCAAAGAGACGGGAGCCATGAAAGGGCATGTCCATGAGGTTAGCCTGGACACCCCTATAAAAAAACAGATGTTCTCAGCCAGGCGTGGTAACAAACGGCCACCGTCGTGGAAATCGCACTGCCCAGCCAGTCCTTCGAGTCCAAGCCCCATTTGATGGAAAACTTAGCCGCGTCTCTCCCGTCTGAAATAGCTTGGGAGAGTAGAGCCCCATCCTCCTCCCAGACTCTGGGCAGAACTTGCGCAACAATGTCCCATATCGAATGGGAATAGTGGCCGAAAAGGCATGCTTTGTTCACCGACCACAATGCCAGACTGGCGGAAGTAAAAATGATCTTTCTGAAACTCTCCAGTCTCTTAAAATCCCTGTCCGGGGGTGTGGAAGGGAATGCGTCACTAGAAGTGGAAGCCTGGCCCACCAAGCTTTGTGGGGTGGGGTGGGTAGTAAGGAAAAGTGGGTTGCCCGGTGCAAGGTGATGACATCGGGCGGTTGTCCTATTCCCCGGAGCCCCTGTGCTGAGTTTGGACCAGGTACCCAGAAGAACGTCCGTTAAGGCCTCATTGAAGGGCAGTAGGGGTTCCGAGCTGGAGACCCCAGGCTGCAGGGCCTCTGTCATGACTTTAGTCTTGATTGCCACTGTAGGAAGCAGCAGGTCCTGGACCTTCGCAGCCCTACTCACCATCATGGCAAATTATGCTCCCTCTTCCGTAACCAGGGAAGGAGGGGAAAGCATGCCAACAGCTGGGGAGGTGTCCAAACCACTGGCACCACTCAACTCCTCGTACCAGTCTTGTTGGTGCAGGATTTCTAAGGGTTCCTGCTCCCCATCCTAATCCTCTTCCTCCATCTCTAATCATTCAGTATAGGGCACAGTGAACGGCATGGAGCCGTACGGCTCCGTCAGTGCCGGCCTCAGCATAAGGGGACATCCGACCGCCTCCATGTCGTCAGGAATGAGGATTGGTGAGGCAACGCCAGAGGAGAGGACGTTGGCGTCAGATGCGATGCTGGGGAAGGTCACTGTGGAGGTGCAACTGGCGTCGGTCCAGACTCAGGAATGGGGCCAAACGGAGGCTGTGGCCGGAGGCATACGCATGGTAACCACAGGGGACCCCCAATCCTCTGAGCCTGCTGACCTGAAGGCGCGCCTGCAGGGTCAGGCAGCCCAAATATGGCATACATGGCATCATGAACTCTTTCAGCTGGGCGGGGGTCACGCCCAGACCCAGAAAGGCAAGGAAATGCAGACCGAGCCAAGCACCCACTCCATGGAGCGGGGACTTGAATGCCAAGGTTCCTCCACAGCATTGCCAGACGGGTGGGGTGAAGCCAAAGCATGCTTTGACTTCTTGTGATTTTTGTGGTGCCTCTTACCTGACTTCGACGACTTCAACGAAGAGGACTTCGATTCACCGAAGCAATGCTGGGACCTTCCTCTCGACTGAGACCTGGACAGGGATTGAGACCAACAAGGCATCTCTGCCCTTCTGGACGTTGGGACGGGAGTAGCTTTAGGGACCACTCCCTCAAAGCTTTCGGCGCCATGGCCCCACAGTCGGAGCACAACTTGGAGTCATGGTGATTGCGCCTCAGGCACCAAAGACACACTAAATGGGTGTCTGTGACCGGCATTGCGCTATGACAGGTGCCACACGGCTTGAACCCCAAAGTCTTCTTGTTTGACATGCCTAAACACACCAAAAAGTCGACAAAAGGGTCGAAAAAAGTCTGTCAAACATTGACAGGGGGTATCTCTCTTCAACCGATCAGCACTGGCTTGCTCAAAAAGAACTGATGTCAGCGCACTGGTGTGGCGGGTATATTGACGATGTGGACGCTTTGACGATTACGCAAACATGAAGACGACGACGTCACTCTGAGTCGTCCAACACCACCTACCAGCGTGCATGGGGTACTGCTAAGAAAAATCTTCCGGATCCAGCCTGATGCCTGGAAGTTCAAAAGTAAGGAATCTGCGGCTAGATGTCTTTATTAGATGATGGAGATTACGTATAAAAAAGGTCTCCCTGACATGTATCAGGTACATAGATGAAAATCAAGAAGAGGGGCGGCCATCCAAAAGTCCCTCCATCAGTATATATCTGCCTTCTGTATCAATCAGTGTCCTCTGCTGCACAAAAGGCACCCCTGGAGCCACCCAAATCAAAGCTCCACGTGCGTAAGCCGAATACACAGTACCAGTGTCCTGGTGGTGCGCTTTGCCCCTCACCTGGAGGCACTACTTAAGGCGGTCCTCCTAGGGTTGCACCTTAATAGGTATCATCGGTCAGGTGCTGGCAGCTCATTAAAGCTTACTGCGCTGCGTGGTGAGCGTGCATTGTTTTTAAAGTTCCCGTTTTCCATCTTTGTTCGTTTTTTATTTTCTTGCCCCTGATATTAATTCTGGGCTCTCCCCTTACCTGCACATTAATTGTGGAACACCGCTGCTTGAGCGGACCCGGTTCCGGGGAGGTCGGGGGTCTCCCGAGTCTGTGAAACGGGCGCCATCTTGGAAAGGGCATTGACGCTCTTTGAGCGCCATCTTGAGTGTCCTGGTGGTGCGCTTTGCCCCTCACCTGGAGGCACTACTTAAGGCGGTCCTCCTAGGGTTGCACCTTGATAGGTATCATCGGTCAGGTGCTGGCAGCTCATTATAGCTTACTGCGCTGCGTGGTGAGCGTGCATTGTTTTTAAAGTTCCCGTTTTCCATCTTTGTTCGTTTTTTATTTTCTTGCCCCTGATTTTAATTCTGGGCTCTCCCCTTACCTGCACATTAATTGTGGAACACCGCTGCTTGAGCGGACCCGGTTCCGGGGTGGTCGGGGGTCTCCCGAGTCTGTGAAACGGGCGCCATCTTGGAAAGGGCATTGACGCTCTTTGAGCGCCATCTTGAGTGTCCTGGTGGTGCGCTTTGCCCCTCACCTGGAGGCACTACTTAAACCAGTCCTCTGAGCGTAGTGGGATCGCGTAGCGGGTCGGCCTTCGCTTTGCCTGAGTCTTGCCAGAGTCCTGCCCGTCTGCGTCCGTCAGCGTCTCGGAGGCGGTGGAGCGGCGGAAGGGCCTGGCGGTATACTCTGTCCTTAGGTAAGATGATTTGTTATTCTGCTAGGGAACTTTGCGTTTTGCAAAAATGTTCCTGTGCATGCCGATCTGTGTTCCCGGGCCGTTACAGGGGTAAACGGTTTTGCCCTGGTTGCGGCTGGGCGCCTAACTATGCCCCCGTCGCTTCACGAGGGAGAGGTGAGGATCGTGTGAGACATCTTTGCCTACTGCTCAATACTAGATCGGTAGGTAAGCATGCCTTGGAGATCTTCGATCTCCTTGTGAGAGAAAAACCACTTTGCCTTCTGCTGACCGAAACCTGGTTGGGGGAGTTGTCTAATCCGGATATTATGGCGGCGATTCCCCCGGATTATAATATCTTCCGGCAAGATAGAGTTAAAGGCAGGGGAGGTGGGGTGGCGGTGGTGGTGAATAAGTCAGCTTCTTGCTCTATTCTCCCTCTTAACGCTATTGCAGGATCTGAATCTCTTGCTTTCACCATTAGACTGACCCCGCAACAAGCCTTGAAGGGCTGTTGGTGTATAGACCCCCTGGCCCAGTGGGATCTTTTTTCGACGACCTCCAGGTTGCCACTGCTGGACTGGCCTTGAGTGCGCAGCACTGCCTCCTGGCGGGAGACTTTAATTTTCACATGGATGTCGCCGATGACTTGGACGCCAACAAATTGTTGGACATTACGGCTCCTCTGGGCCTTGTCCCTTTCCTCACAGGTCCCACGCATGACAAGGGACACACTCTAGACCAGGTTTTCTCCTCGATCCCGCTTGTCGACATCGAGCTTCTTCCGGTGCTCTGGTCTGACTATAGGCTGGCCAGATTTTCTGTTTTGGCCAGCGAGAAACTCCCTTGCAGTGCGCCCAGACAGCATGGCCCTGCTCGGAGGGCCCTGCACAGAGTCACGCCTGAGATGTTAGCCCAGGCTGCTGTGGACCATCCGTGCCCTCTTTTAGGCGATTTAGAGCAGGACGTTGAGTCCTTGCAGGGGTGGTTGACGGAGAGGCTGAATGATCTAGCCCCCGCAATGGCCCCGAGGGATACGGTTAAGAGGGTTTCGGCCCCGTGGTTCACTGAGACATTATGAGCCACTCGCCACCAGTGTAAGGTGGCGGAGAGGGCATGGCACCTCCACTATGATCTGGAGGCCAGATTGGCTTATAGGTCTATGGTTAAAGCATACCATCGAGATATTCTCCGTGGGAAAAAGGATTATTTGGCCAGGAGGATTGAGGCCGCCTCTAACTCATGTAAGGAGATCTTTACTGTAGTGAGGGAGTTCATGGCCCCCAGATCCAACTTGCCCCAAGGGGTTCCATCTGAGCTGTGGGTCTGTGATCTGGCCAGATTCTTCACGGATAAGATCAAGTCTATCCAGGACTCTTTCACAGTGGGCTCGGCCGAGGTGTGTGCTAGTTTGGTGGCGGGACCGGCGCGGTTGTACGCGCAGGCTGTGGTTCTCGCAGAGTTCCCGTCTATTTCCATCGATGCCTCCCTAGCGCTTCTGGCCAATCTTAAATCGGGTTCGCCATTAGACCCTTGTCCGGCCAAATTTTTGGCCAAGATGGCAACCGTGGTCAACCCTTTGGTCAACCCACTTGTGAATTTGTCTTTGAGGGAGGGGAAGGTCCCGTCGCCCTGGAAAAGGGCTATGGTGATCCCCCTCCTCAAGAAGCCTGGGTTAGACTTAGAGGTTTTGGCCAACTACAGGCCGATTTCCCTCCTCCCGGCGTTGGCTAAGATCACGGAGAAGCATGTGCATGGCGTTCTTTCCAGCTTTCTTGAATCCAGTGATCTGCTTCACCCTTCACAGTCCGGCTTCCGCCCTAATTTAAGTATGGAGACGGCACTGTTGGAGGTGTCAGAGATCATTAGGGAGACACTGGATTCTGGAGGCAGGGCCATGCTTGTCATGCTTGATTTGTCGGCGGCCTTCGACACCGTCCCCCATGAGGTGCTCCTCGCCAGACTTTACGACATCGGTCTGAGGGGGACGGTGCTTAACTGGTTTACATCTTTTCTTGAGGGCCGCCGACACACGGTCTGGGCCTCTCCGAGCTCCGCCGAGATGCCGCCATTGGGAGTCGGTGTTCCGCAGGGCTCTGTGTTGAGCCCGACTCTCTTTAACATCTTTATGACACCTTTGGCGGCTCTGGTGGAGTCTTCTGGGGCCCAGATCGTGTCCTACGCTGATGACACGCAGTTGCTCTTCACGTGTGGGAAAGATCAGGCCTTCGATGGTGAGAATATCCGGGGCTGCCTGGAGTTGGTCTTCAGCTGGTTTCAATCGAACAGCCTCAAGGCCAATTCCAACAAATCGGAGGTGTTGTTCTTCGGCTGCTCCCTTGATCCCGATTGGTGGGCCTGGTGGCCCACAGATATGTGTCCCCCTGCCCTGACATCGTTGGTGGCAAAAAACCTAGGAGTAAAGATGGATAACAGCTTGACGCTGGCATCACATGTTCGTGGCCTGACGGGCACCTGCTTTGGGATACTCAAGATGCTCCGGAAGTTCTTGCCTTTGCTCACAGAAGAGCATAGAAAGATTACTGTGCAAGCCTTAGTTGGCTCCAGACTGGACTATGCTAACGTCTTGTATATTGGTCTTCCGGATTATCTTGTTCAGCGGCTGCAGGTTGTGCAGAATTCCGCGGCCCGCGCCATTTTTGGCCTTCACAGGTGAGTAAGAGCCTCCGGTTTGATGCAGTCGCTTCATTGGCTGCCCATCCGGAAGCGGATCATGTTTAAAGTGCTGACCTTGGCGCATAAAGCGCCCTTTGGCGCGGGAGCAAAGTACCTACAACGTAGGCTTGCTTTCTACCGTCCGGCCAGATCTCTGCGATCAGAATCTTTGTTCTTGGCTGTGGTTCCTCAAATAAGGAAGACACGCACTGGGGGGCGCTCCTTTAGTTTGAGGGCCCCTCAATTGTGGAACACCCTGCCTCTGGCCTTACGGTCTTCCTCTAATCTGCTCCAGTTTAGGAAGAGCCTGAAGACCTGGCTTTTTAACCTTTAGGATCTTTTTTTCTTTTTTCTGTTTCTGTTGTTCGCTGTATGGTGTTATGTTTTTTTTGAGCTGCCTCGATAAAGCGCCGGGACACTCCTCTGGAGTAGCCGTGCGCTATAGAAATAAATATATAACATAACATAACATAACATAAGTTTAGCCACACCAGCGTGTGGCTACTTTCTTAAATTCCATCTTAGTAAGATGTGTTTCCTACAGGCACGCAATGTGTACATTACGACGCCTAAGGTATCCATAACTCCTATGGTGCCTCGCAGGCATGGCCATCCCCTAATATTCTAGGTCAGCACTGTAAATACCAAAGACATTGATAACTGAAGTGAATAACTATATGCACATTAGATTGTCAAATAGGCAGGATGTGGTTTTATATGCACATTTATGTTACTTGTTTCAGAATGGTATATAGGCAGGCTTCAGAATTTTTTTTTTAGACTTAATAAGATGAATGTCTTTATTAAGTTAATTAGTAAAATTGCAACATTTTGCATGAGGACATTTGTTTATTTTGTATTTTCCTTTTTTCTTACAGCCCTGATGATGTCCCGTAGGGGACGAAACACGTAGGCTGTGGAGTTTCTGTATATATGTGATGTTTCATGTCTTGATGTACTCACTTGAAATAATCCATTGAAGAATAAGAGACAAATCAATGAAAAGACTGAACACGGTCGATGAATTAAGAAGCTTGCCTTGGGATTGGATTTTTTATGGACTTTCAATATTTAAATGTAAAAATTCTTGGTTACATTTGTGCTCCTCTAGTTTGTTTTTTGTATCTTATATAATACACTCATCTCAAGTTTCCATAGTCCCCGCCTCCCAGCCAGATGAAAAGAAGCCCACAAGGACAGTAATGAAACAAACACCCCTCCCCAGACTTTGACACCAACGGGCATCGTGCCAATAATAACCAATTGCAAAAAACACATACATTGTATATCATTGGGTAGAAATGGTCCATTCAGAAATGTACCATAGGTGAGAGGGTAGCCTCAGTGTAATATACAGAGCCAACCAATTTCAGTGGGGTGATCTTCGAGTACAACCGTTATAGTACAGGAAGCGGGCTCCAACACTACAAGCCATACCCAGCACCGGGTTCATAAGTTACCAGGCCCAGAAGTAGGTCGCAGATGAGAGAGGAAAATCAGGCAGAGCCTTGCCTGTCAAGGGTCCGGGTTCTCCCCTGGGGAGCCCAAGGAAGTGAGCACCAATGCCCACCAAGGCACCAGACACCAGGGCTCTAGCTTCTCAGTCACTGTCCATGGACAGGCAATGGTAGTGGTTAGCACTGTAGGTGGAGACTTCCGCAACAACTTATGTCCTCTCCCGGGCTGCCTGTTCATCCGTGGGGTGGGAGTTTCGCGAACGTCGACGGCGTTTTTGGCCTTTCATCCGATCTGCCCCCTAGTCCAGACTGAGAAGCATCAGTGTGGAGCTGAACACCTTTGGAGCGTAGCTAGTCCCACGCCTCTTCGGGTGGCAAAAAAGTGCATGGTATCAGTCTACCCCTTGTAGTTTGTCAGGAAAAAAAAGGTGTGGAACTGTGCTTTAACTGCTGTAAAGGTACGCGCCGTCTCTTGACCTCTGCCACGTAGTCTAAGTATATGGTGTAAATGTGACACCATTGTAGGTCCAGGGGCTCTTTGCTCTGAATAACTGCAATATTCAGGCAATATTCATAAGCAGGAAGACACTTATACTCTCTGTGGTCTCTGCAGCTCTTATTCTCAGGGACTAAATCTTGACTCTCTAGCCCCCGCTGATTTGCGCATGGCCCTTTTGAACTGTAGGTCCCTCCCCAAGAACTCTCTGGAGATTAATTTTATGCTACAGGACCACAACTTAGATATTTAGGGCCAGATGTAGGAGCCATTTACCGACCGGTAACGGCCGATTTCGGCCGTTACCGACCGGTAAATGGGTTTTTGGGATGTAGGGGCACATTTTTACAGAATCGGTAAATTTACCGAATCGGTAAATTTACCGATTCTGTAAAATACTGAATCGGTATTTTTACCGATTCGGTAAATCTCAGATGTAGGTGGGACTCTTCAGAATCCCAATGGCCCTACAAATTCGGTATTTTACCACCCAATCCAATTGGGTGTTAAAATACCGAATTCAGGTGTGCATGCACATGTGTGCATGCACACCTATGCCATGTGACAGACAGACATGCCCTTAGGGCATGTCTGTGTGCCACATGGCGCACATGTCAATTTCTGGGGTGCCAGAGGGTGTCAAAGTGACACCCCCTGCACCCTTGCAGAATTCGGTATTTACCGATTCGGTAATTACCGAATCGGTATTTCCCATTGATTCCTATGGGCTGTGAAGCCCATAGGAATCAATAGGAAATACCGATTCGGTATTTACCGAATCGGTAAATACAGATTTTTACCGATTCGGTAATTCCACATCTGGAATTAACTACATCTCCCCCCCTCTATTTTACCACTTCTTAAATACCGAATCGGTAAAATTCGGTATTTAAGAAGTGGTAAAATAGATTTACCTACATCTAGCCCTTAGTTCCTTACGGAAACATGGCTAACCTCTAACTCAGAGGCTGACATTGTCTGGGCTCTCCCCCTGGGGTTTCTAATTCACTCTCAGACTAGGCCCTCTGGTAGAGGGGGTGGCCTGGCCATACTGTACAGAGATCACTTCGTCTGTAGAGTGAAGGATGGTGGCATTGCGGAGCCTGAAAGCTCCCATTTTTCTTTTCAATTATCCTCTACCATCTCGTTCACAGGCCTTTTAGTGTATCGCCCCCCTGGGAACTCTAGCCACTTTGTTAACTCCGTCCTAGAAACAGTTATTGTCCTGGCGTCCTCCTCCCCCAATTTTACCATCCTCGGGCATCTTAATCTCCACTTTAATGACCCCTTAGGCGCAGTGGCTGAGGATCTCCAACTCGATTTTAGATCATACGAGATGCTATTAGTTAATACGGGCGCCACACATAATAAAGGCCACCTTCTTGACCCGGTTTTCACCAATATTCGGTCACTTCAGGCTAGCCCCCCCATCCCCCTCCCCTGGTCAGACCATTTTTTGGTCCCTTTCTCCTGGCAGGGTGAGTTCGAAATACCACAAACCCCGAGTACTTATATTTTGGAGAGGTCTTGGTCTAAGCTCTCCGTCGAGAATTGGACTCGCATACTTGAACATTCCATCCCTCCCCATGATCCGGACCCCGTGGTTGCTGACACTAACCTAAAAAATTGGCTCACAAACTCATTAGACCTAGTCTTACGAAAAAAAAAAAGACTGGGGAAAAAGACTGGGAGAGTAGGCTCTGCCCCCTGGTATACTCCTGAGCTCAGAATCTTAAGAAAAGACTGTAAGAAGCTCGAGCGCACCTGGAGGAAAGATTGGAGCAATACAAATAAAGAAATATACCGTGCTGCTATCAGAGCATATAAAATCACCCTTAGAAACGGCAAGACAATATTCTTCGATGAAAGAATTAAAAGTTCCTCTAACTCCACCAGAGAATCCTACCAGATTATCAAAGAACTACTGAAGGTCCCTGACCCCCCATTGTCTCAAGATACGTCAGGAGCCAAATGCAATGAACTTGCCAACTATTTTGATTCAAAAATCAAAAACATCTTAACGACCTTGCCTCAACCGGTCAGCCATACTAACACCGACAGCCTGCTCCCTGCCGTTGGCCCTCAGCTTAATGCTTTCAATCCAGTCTCAGGTGAGGAATTTCTTAAAGTCCTAGTAGCTGTGAAAAGCGGTTCCCCTAGTGACCCGGTCCCTATGCGGCTCCTTAAACAGATCGCCACTACCATTGCTACTCCGGCAACTGAGCTTATTAACACCTCATTTTCCCAGGGCATTGTTCCGCCCAGCTGGAAAGGGGCCATTGTAAAGGCCCTTTTAAAGAAACCACATCTTGACCCATTGGAGATGGCACATTTTAGACCAATTTCACTACTCCCAGGACTCAGTAAGATCACAGAAAGATTGGTGAATTTCCAACTCTCCCACTTTCTGGAGTCAAACAAACTTCTGCGGAGCTCTCAAACCGGATTCCGCTCAGGCCAGGGCACAGATACGGCCCTCCTCTCTGTCATCGAGGAGGCAAGGTGCATCTTGGATTCAGGGGGATCAGTGGCAGTGATCCTCCTGGATCTGAGTGCAGCCTTTGACACGGTCAATCACCGTCTCCTTATCCAGCGCCCGGCTGAGGTGGGAGTAAGGGGGTCCGCCCTAGCTTGGTTAACATCTTATCTGAACTATCGCACCTTTCAAGTCTGGGAAGGCAATTCACGATCTGCCTTAATCCCCCTCCAGTGTGGCGTGCCGCAGGGCTCATCTTTAAGCCCCACATTGTTTAATGTGTACATGGCCCCCCTGGAGGATGTGGTTGTCCCGTTTGGGATTAAAATTGTAAGTTACGCAGACGACACCCAACTGGTCGTCTCACTCTCCCAACTTGATCAATGCCCGGACAGTTTTCATTCTTGTTTGACGAAAATACATGCCTGGATGTGTGATTCCTCTCTCAAATTGAACGGGTCAAAAACCAAAATCATGTTACTAGGTCACAAGGGCACCTCTATACCCACTTCCATCTGGCCTGCTTGTCTAGGGGATCTTCCCAGCCCAAAAAAAGAAATTAAGAGCTTAGGGGTCTGGTTGGAACAGGACCTCTCGTTTAAAACACAAGCAAAAAAAACGGCAGGAATCTGTTTTGGCCTTCTATGGTCTGCTCGTAAAGTTCTTCCTCTCCTTCTGCAGTATTCTAGGAAGCTGCTAGTACAAGGACCAGTTCTGTCCAGCTTGGATTACAGTAATGCCATCTTTTTGGGGGCCCCTGAAGCCACCATCAACAAACTTCAACAGACTCAAAATGCCGCAGCTAGGCTATTAATGGGTACCTCAGTTAGGACGTCAGCAAAACCAGCACTCAAATCACTCCATTGGCTCCCCATTCGTGAAAGGATTAAGTTGAAATCTTTATGTATCGCTCATAAACTTCTTCAAGGTAAGGGACCATCTATCATGAAGAGTCTAGTCATGCCCTACAAGGCTAGTAGGCCCCTACGCTCTGACAATGAGTGCCTGGCGAGAGTGCCAAGATTCAAGAAGGCACGCACAGGAGGCCGCTGTTTTTCTGTCAATGCGGCCTCACCGTGGAACTGCCTTCCTTCTAAATTGCGCATGGAACCCTGTCATTTGCATTTCCGGAAGCTTTTGAAAACCTTCCTTTTCCCCAAGTGACCTTCTGTCTTCCATTCTCCTTCTTGAGCCTGATTCTAGTGCAGCGCTGGAATGCCTCCGGGTAACCATGCACTTTATAAAACTGGTTACATTACATTACATTACATTATCAGGTCTCTGTCCCGATAATTGTGGAGGTGCGCTATAATGCGACATGGAGGTGGTCCTGGCAAGGGTGCGCCCCCCATAATTCTGTGTGCCCTTTCAATGGATAAGAAATTGGGGCCCTTAGCCACAAGCACCATCTTTGTTAGCCACTCCTCAAGAAACAGCTCCAGGCTTGGGTTCTAGCCCCTTCAGGCAAACCCAGAAAGCAGATGTTATTCCTCCTGGAATGGTCCTCAGCATCTTGTGCTCTCGCAGAGCTTGCGTACCTCCTTTTGTAGTGTGTTGATCTGGTCTTGCAGGGTCTTTGGGACCAACTGCTAAAAGCGGGGATTCCGTACCATCCACGCATTTCACCATTTCAGAGCGATTGGCAAGCAACAGTTCTGTTTCCATCTGGATTGCTCGCAACTGTATTTCCATGGGAGTCTTGGAGTCCTGTATGGATTGGAGCACCTTATCGAACATCACCGTATGTTTCTCTAGTGTGCTCTCAAGTTGATGCAGCGGATCCATCGAGGGTGAGGTGGCTTAGAGCATGGTCATTATTGGCTTTTTGAGACGGAGCTTTTGGTACCATAGGGCGCACTATGTCACCAGAGGGGCTAGGAGGCCCGGCGCCAGAGACCAGGGGTGTAGGAATCATCCAGCAAGGAAGGCAGCGAATTGGGCAGAATGTGGACACAGAATGTTTTTAGAGCTGATCCACCAGAAAGGTGCCAACTGGGGTGAGCAGTGCCCAAGATAGGTCCCCAATACGTCAGGTCTGTAACCAGTGGTTGTAGCTGCTTGACAATCATGCTCCAGCAGAGTGATACATCAGGGCGTCACAAGCGAGGTGGCACAAGCGCAGGTCAAGGCAATCGTGCCCTTGTGCTCACCGCCATCACTTATTCACAACAGGGTACACAAGGGACCATAAAGGAAGGGTTCATAAGCAGCACCCCCCTCTCAGAACATCTGTCTGGCTGCTAAGCCCTCCAAAGGTGAAGAAAAGGGGAGCCCTCGACACCGGGCCAAACAGAACAGGAGCTGCAGCATGCCAGCAGAGCCAGATGGAGCCAGGCAGTGCCCACAGGTGGCAAGTCACCTGCAGTCAGTAGCTCCTGCCCTCAGGCTCAGGGGTGGAGCTGCACACCTCACCTCACAAACTTCGGCAGCTTGTGTCACAAATCCCTTTGTGGCACCAGTGAAGCAGGTCTCAGTGGAGCACCACCTCCCGGGAAGTTCCATCGAGGCAGAGCCATGATCCAGGCTCCATTCCTCGTATAATGCGGTCGCTAGTTCCTCTGCACCTTTCTCGTCGCTCATGGCGACCAAGCAACAACGTAACCCCTCAAGGACCACCAGCGATGCCCTCCATGCCGAGCGCTATGACCTAAGTAGGCCATGCCATTCCCTGTCTTCCCCAGTAGGCTGCACCTTGACGTGTGGCAATGGAGCACTATTTATGGATCTTCAGTGCTTCTGTATCTCCTGTGCACACCACTGAATCGAGGGGTCAGTGGGGGTTTTGCCTGGTGTTGTGGGGGTCAGGATTAGGCAGGATGATCGCTGTCTGGAGAGTTGTCTGATCTCCACACCATGCTGGCCAGACCCCTCATGTTGCTCAGAGTCATATTAAAATATGGCCAAAGTATCCCAAGCACAGTGCATCTTGGCAGAATTTTAATTTTAGAGCTGCAATTATCTTTGCTGAATGATCCTTACATTGGTTGTAGCCAGCCTGGCATAGTTACATCTTGACCAGTAGCTTGTTTTATGAAGAAGCAATCTTTTTTCCAAAATTATTAATTATTATTATTATTATTAATTGGGTTTTGTAGAGTGCATAGTAACCCGTGAGCATCCCAGTGCTGAAACCAAGACAGGCGAGAAAGAGGTGAGCACGAGAGAGAAGGGGAATCAAGGGAAGAGGTGCGTTTTCGGCATTTTCCTAAACCGGAGGTGATCTGATTCATTCCTAAGTTTGTGGGGGAGGGAGTTCCAAAGGCTTGCCGTGTTCACTGAGAATCGACGGCCACCTGTGCGGGCCTTTTTCACTCTGTGAACTGTGATGAGGTGTTCGTGATCTGAACGGAGGGATCTTGTGGCTTTGTAGGGTGTGATGAGGTTTTTGAGGATGGGGGGGCCTTTGTCCTGTAAGAGTTTGTGAGCCAGGCAGAGCGCCTTAAATTTGACTCTTTCTCTCACTGGGAGCAAATGAAGGAGCTTCAGGGCTGGTTTTGCTGAAGATCTGGCCGGGGTGTTGGTCAGAAGCCTGGCCGCGGAGTTTTGGATTCTTTGCAGTTTATTGAAGGTGGATTCGGGGGCTCCTAGGTAGATGGCATTGCTGTAATCCAGCCTAGATAGAATAAGGCCTTGGATCAGCAGTTTGCGAGAAATGGTAGGGAGCAGGGGAAAGATTTTCCTGACTCGTCTCAATAGCCCGAAACAAATGCCAGCAGTTTTTTTAGCTTGGGTTTTGAAGGACAGGTCTTCCTCTAGCCAGATTCCCAGGCTCTTGATCTCGGTTTTGGGGGCCGGAGGTTCCCCCAGACAGGAGGGCCAAACATTGTGGGGAAGGGAGAGCCCTTTTTGGCCGAGGAGCAGTATTTCAGTTTTGGATCCGTTGAGTTTCAACGCTGAGTTGTTCATCCACCCCTGAATTTTGGAGAGACAGCTGTGGAGATTGGATGGTTCTTGGTTGGGATGAGATAGAGACACCACAAGCTGGGTGTCGTCAGCGTAGCTAATGATTTTCACTCCGAACGGGGTAACTACCTCCTCCAGTGGGGACATGTAGACATTGAATAATGTCGGGCTGAGTGACGAGCCCTGTGGCACTCCGCACTGGAGGGGGACTGCTGGGGAGCGAGTATCGTTTTCCCAGACCTGAAAGGAGCGGTGGTTTAAGAATGACGCAAACCAGGCAAGGGCCATGCCCTCCACCCCAATGTCTCTGAGGCGCTGGATTAAAACCCGGTGGTTGACAGTGTCAAAGGCCACACTGAGATCGAGGATGATCACTGCCACTGATCCTCCTTTGTCCAGAATACATCTGGTCTCTTCCACTGCAGCCAGCAGGGCGGTGTCCGTGCCCTGACGAGGGCGAAATCCCGTCTGCGAGTTCCTGAGCAAGTTGTTAGACTCCAGGAACTGGGAGAGCTTTTTATTCACTATTTTTTCAGTGATTTTACTGATTCCAGGGAGAAGGGATATTGGCCTATAGTTGGCCAGGTCCAGTGGGTCTAGTGAGGGTTTTTTAAGGAGTGCCTTAACCACGGCCTCCTTCCAGCTGGGGGGGACCTTTCCCTGCAGTAATGAGGAGTTAATGAGGTCTGTAAGGGGGGGGGGCAATGGTGGAGGCCACTTTTTTAAGTATGCGTATGGGCACCGGATCGCTGGGCGAGCCACTTTTGATTGTGGCTAGCGTGGTCAAGACTTCTTCGATGGTGACCGGACCGAGGGTGTCTAGGTGGACAGCAGGGTGGGCCGGATGAGAGCTGGAGATAGGGTCAGGTTTAGGGCGGCCCTCGTTGTTAGTAAGGTGGTCGACTGGGGGTAGGGTAGCGAGAATTTTCTGGATTTTTTCGTCAAAGTATTTAGACAGTTTGTGGCATTTCTCCTCGGAGGATTTGCGATCAGGAGGTCTATCAGGTCGGGGATCCGGGACTTTGAGAAGTTCTTTTAGAATGATGAAAGTTTCGCTAGCTGAACAAGAGGAATTTTTTATTCTTTCGTCAAAGAAGTGGCTTTTGGTGTTGCGTATGGCAAGTTTGTAGGTTCTTATGGAGGCATGGAAGGCGTCCATTTTGGCTGTGGATTTGTCCTTCCTCCAGGTGCGCTCTGTCCTTTTGCAGTCCTTTCGTAATACGTTAAGCTCGGGGATGTACCAAGGGGCCGGGTTCAGTCTTTTGGCTCGTTTCACAGTATTAGTTTTCGGGAGTATGCAGTCCAGTGATTGGGTGAGCCAGGAGTTAAACTGCGTATCGGCGGTAATTGGGTCTAGGGCCAGGGGGGGGGGGGGCTTTTGTGAGCTTGGAGGCCCATTCTTCGGGCGAGAGTTTGTGCCAGCGTCTATCAGTGACCCTGGTAGTGAGCAATTGGGGTGGTGGGACCTGGAGATGCCAGTCAATGGGAATCAGAAAGTGGTCTGTCCACGGGAGCTGGTGGGGAGTACGAGTCTTGAGATCGGGGATGTTGGTGAGGACGGGGTCCAGGAGGTGCCCTTTGACATGTGTCGCCTCTGAGTTCGCCAAACGAAGATCATATGAGGTGAGGTCCGTGAGAAGTTCAGAGGTGGTGCGGTCCTTGGGGTCCAGAAAGTGGAGATTAAGGTCGCCCAAGATAACAAAGTTGGGAGATGTCGTTGCCAAGAGGGTAACGGTCTCTACGAGAGCAATAGGGAACTTAGAAGGGGCTCCTGGTGGCGGATATATCAGAAGGCCAGAGAGGGAGGTTACAGCTGAGATCTGTAGGGCGAAACGGCAGCTTTCGCAGTCATCGATGTTCCTGTTTGGTTTACTTCATGTCACAATCAGAACCCAACTAAATAAAGCCACCGTTAGAATATTTTGCTAAGAAGTTTTTATTTCAGAATTTGTTGCACCAGGTAGTACTAGTTCTCCCATTGCATTCCACAAGAGACCGTTCAGTGTTTTTTAGTTTCTCTCAAGAAGAAGATGTAAAAGGTTGGCTCAGTATTTAGTTTCCACCTGTGGTGAGGCACTGTGCACTGAGTCCAGGCAACCCTTAGTGATAATAGGTAGGTCTCTAATAACCAACGATCTCAAGGGGTAGCCGTGGAGAGCAGCTAAGGCTTATTCCATCAGCAAGCTTTCATACAAGACAAAAACACACAAGGATTTATAAAAACACTGTAGTATTCATTACACAACACTAAAGACTAACTTGGTATATCTCCTACCCGGAGATATCAAATTGTCTTAAAAAATACTTAGAAAACAGGTAAGTAGCATAGAACATCACATGGGGCCCTATGGGGGGGGGGCAAACCATATACTAAGAAAGTGGTATAAGAGGTAAGTACCAAAACAAGGCTGATACCCAGGGATGGAGAAGCCCAGGGGAAGCATGGAGCTAGGGACCCCAAGGCGCCCGGGTGCAGAGCGGTTACACCAGGTCAAACGACCTATGGATAACACAGGGTGAATCACGGTTGGTATTTTCTTGTTTCAGGAACCGTCCCAAAGGACCCAGATGACACCAGTAGGATTTAGGGAGGTTCAAAAGCCACCCCACCCTTGGATACCCAGGGAACCAGGATATCTACACCAGGGAGCGAGGGTGCATAGGTGCGAAGTAGTGTCGGAACTGCCTGTAGAAGCCAATGGAGGATCTTGGAAGTCTGCCAGTTGCAGCGAGTTGTGGAGCAGGACGGTGGAACCCAAATGTGGATTCTGGATGAGAAGTACCTGAAAGAAAAGGAGACAGAACCGAAACCACATAGAAGTGTCCAGGAGGCGCAGGAGCACAATGCCACCCCTTGTGAGAGGTACTTGCTGTGGCACAACGGTCTTGGTTAAGCAGTTGTGGAGCCCAGGCGACAATGCAAGAGCATAGGAGTTGTCCACGAGCTGTCCCATGATGGATGAAGAATGCAGGAAGGTTAGTGGCCGGGAGGAACACCAACAAGCCTTGGCAACTGCAACAGTCGGGGCAAAGGAAAAGATGATTGGTTGCAGACCAGTCTGTGGGACTAACCCAGCAAGGGTAAGTCATGGCCAGCCTTCAGCATGCAGGAGAACCAGCAGGAATCCTTGGAGCCCCCTCAAAGACCCTCCTGCAGCAGGCGCAGGGAGTTTCAGTGAAGTCTCAGCTGCACACAGAAAATGGAGACCCAAGGTACAGGCAGGACATTGTTCTTGGAGCTGTGCTATGCTGGAGGCTGGGGCTTCTTGAAGCTTGAAGATCTTCGGTGAGGAGAGTCAACAAGCTGACGTGGTGCACAGTTATACAGTTCAAGTCGGCTGGAGAGGGAGTGATGTCTTCAAAGTCATTGGGAAGACTGGCCAGGCAGCACACCGGCTGTCGATGTTGAGGTGGCTGCAGATGCAGGGAAGTGACTTCTTCACTCCAAGGTAGATCCCCTCTTGCATGGATGCATGCACAGTCCTTGCTGACTCTGAGGATGCCTGTCAACGGAGTTGCAGAAACTTGGAAGAGCATGGAGACGAAGTGGCAGAAGGAGTCTTTCCACCAACAGCAATGTTGTCTTTGATCCTGGCTCGATCCAGCAATGGAGTTCCAGTGTCCAAAAGATGAAGAGTCTTTAGACGATCTTCAGAAGAGAGGCAGTCTGTTCCTGAAGATGGAATTCGGACAAATCTAAGAACCTACCTTCAGGGGAGCTCTTGCGTAATCTTAAATGGGAGAGGGACATCTTCTGTGGTGACTTACCTATCAGGGGAGGCTAGGGACGCTACTCAGCTGGCCTAGTCTGTCAGAAGCTCCTAGGGGCCAGGATTCGATATGGCAGAATGAAGCGGCCACCTGGAGGAGCTCTGGGCCACTCCCTAGGGAGAAGTAGGACAGGGGCGGACACTCCCCTCTACTTTGTATAGTTTCACACCAGAACGGGAGCCAAGGGTTCCTGAAGTGGGCCAGACTGGTTTATTTATGCAAGGGGGGTACCAAATGTGCCCTCCAATTATGGCTGGTGGCACTTGGAAGAGCCCCCACCCTAACTAATTTTCAAGGAGAGGTGCTCACACCTCTCCTTTACAGGAAATCCTTTGTTTAGCCCCCTAATCAGCAGAGGGGCAGAACAGTGTCTGAGACCGGCAGCAGCGTAAGATGGCAGACTGAGTCTGTAAATCTAAACAGGTCCTCTAAGGAGGCCCTCAGTACATGGTACCATGCAACTAACACTGGAATCAGTATAGTTGCATAATTCCAACATGTTTGATGCCAAACACAACCAGGTTCAGGGTAACCATTATATAGCTGTACATATTGACTTGCCAGTTTCCACTACATACCTCAAAATGACTGTATGGCACTTACAAAGCCCAGAGAATGGAAACTGGTGTTTGTAGGGATGCCTCTCCATGTGCAAGGGTACCCACAGACTTGGAACCATGCACCCTGCCATTGGACTGAATGGCCTAACTTAGGGGTGACTTATAGGTTTAAAATGCAGTGACCCGGATATAAGGGAAACATTATATCTTGAGTGAAAGGTGCATTCAACCTTTTCACAGAGACTGTGATAGAAGCTCTGTAGACACAGTTTATGGTCTCCCATGGGTGTCACAATACATGCTGCAGTCCATGGGGCCCCTGGTGTGCCAATGCCCAGTGCACCTCAGCATCATATACTAGAAACTTATAATCGTACCCGAGTATGCCAATTGTGGGGTATACAAATAACTTACCAGATACTTTAGAGGAGAGAGCATTACCACTGGGGTCCTGATTAGCAGGATCCCAGTGAACCACAATCAAAACACACTGACACCAGGCAAAAAGTGGGGGTATCTATGCCAGACAGATCCTACTTTCCTAAATAACCTCCTCCCAAACAAAGAAGACTAACCTTATCCAGTTGAGTCTTGAACTTCTAAGTGGAAATATCTGGAAAGCCCATCTGCATTGGAATGGTTACTCCCAGGTCTATGCTCCACTGAGATGTTCTTCCCCTGCAGGGAAATGGACCACCTTAAAAGTTTGGGGTTTTCACCCTTCATCTGTTTTAGACATGTTAGAAATGGGATTTCTGGTTGGCTAGGGCAAGTACCTAAGCCAGGCATAAACAGGCACTCTAGTCAGTGCAAGGGATTTACACGCTGAAGATAACCCGTGCTCAACCCCTTGGTATCTTGGCACGAGCCGTCAGGCTTATCCCAGAGGCAATGTGTAAAGCGTTTGCGCAACACACACACACACACAGCAGCAACACACTAGGCACACCACAAAAGAAACTTCTAAAAGTGGCATTTCTAAAATAGTGATAATAAATCTGCACACACCATTACGCAGCATTTATTATCACTATTCCAAACATATCAAACTTGACCACGCTGCTCCTCTCATATCAGGAATTACCACTGAAACATTTATCAGGGTATCCCCAATGCATTCCTATGAGAGGGCAGCCTCACCACAGTGAGAAACCAATATGGCTGTTTGTCACTACCAGGACATGTCACACACTTATGGTACATGTTCTACCGTTTAACTACAATGCACCCTGCCCATAGGGCTAACTAGGGCCTACCTTAGGGGAGACTGACATGTAGTAAAAAGGAGGGTCACAGACGTGGCGACCACTTTGCATGCCACATCACAACGGCAGTAAACTTCGCGCAAAGGCCCTGCAATGGCAGAGGCCTGGGACAGGTTTGAAAGGCTACTTTGGTGGGTGGCGCAAGCAGCGTTACAAGCCCACTAGTAGCATTTAATTTTCTGGCCCCGGGTATATGAGATTCCACATTACTGGGGACTGACAGGTAAGTTAATTATGCCAAACAGATGTAGTCCAATCTTACCATGTTTACCACAGAGAGCACACACACTTGACACTGAACAGCAGTGCTAAAGTGCCCAGAGTCCCAAAACCACAAACACAAGGTCAGAAAAAATACTGGGAGGAAGGCAAAAAGTGCAGGGATGACCCTGCAAAAAGGGAAAGTCCAACAAGACAAAAGAGAGGTTTATGATCTATCTGAAGAATAAAGTGAGTGCCAAACAGGTATGTCCTTGGCTTCTTCAAGGCCCAGACCATAGCAAAGGCCTCCCTCTCCATAGCTGACCAATGTTTCTCACTGGGAGTCAACTTTCTGCTGATAAAAGCTGCTGGTTGATCCTGGCCCTCTTCAAACAGTTTTGACAACACTAGTCCTATTCCTGTCTCAGGCATCTGTCTTGACAATAAATTGTTTGTAGTAGTCAGGAATGTGCATACTGGGAGCTGATTATCTTGCCTTCTTCAGGCCATCAGAGGTCTCTTGACAACTGTCCAATTCGCCTTCTTATACATCTTCTTACAGGTGAGGTCAATAAGGGGAGTCACAATGGTCCCATACCCCTCAACAAATCTTCTGTGATACCCAGTCAGGCCCAGAAAAGCCATGACCTGATTCTGGTTAGTGGGAGCAACCCATTCCACAATGGTTTGGATTTTTCTCCCCAAAGGTTGTACTTGGCATCCACCTACCAGTAACCGTGGGCGTAAAATCTATTCCGGTAGCGGAATTTGTGGATTTTTGGCAATTTCGCGGTCCGCGAATCGCGCAAATTTGCCCAAAAATTCGCAATTTGCAAGCTGGCGGATTTTTTTGCTTGGTCATGCTTGAAAAATACAATATCGCGGGCGCTGCATTGACTTACCGTGATTCTGAGTTCTCTGAGTTGTTTTTCTCCCAGTTTGCGAGTGCTGCACCATTTTGGATCTTGCTGCGTGATCGCGCAAGAGTTTTTCGACCGGTAGTACGTCATTGCGGCCCGCCATTTTGCACAGCGAGAGTTTGACAACGCGAGTACGTCATCAGGGCCCGCGATCACGCATCTCGGGAGTAAACAATTGCGAACACGTAGATGCGGCGCGCAGCTGACTTTCGGCGGGAGATTTGAACAGCTTGCTTTCCCGAACTTGGAAAAATTGGAATTCTGCACAAGAAATCCACCACAGGCAGCATAAACCTTCTAAAAATGATGATTTTGATCAGAATAACTCCTCAGATTGACATTTGGCTGCACTTTTTTGTACAAAGAGTCCATTTTGGGGGGGGGGAAGGAAGTGCCCCAGAGTCTCCAACTTCCTGTTCCTGTCCAGCAGGCTCCTCCCAGTGCTTTGTCCATGTCCTGGTCACTTTTCATTTGGATCTGGAGCTGGAAGGATTACTTTTTGTGGCTGCTGCTGGATATTTGTATTTGAGGACTTTTTGGACTTTGGAGTTCGGATCACTTTTGGATTTGAGATTTTACAAGTAAGTTGGTGTTGTTTGTTTGGGGCATTGCAGTTGCTGCAACTACAATTTTAAAACTTGTTCACAACTTTTACTGTTTCTGTGAGTTTGGTTGAACTTAAATCTCATATATGTCATGGAATTTTAGCTCACTGTTATATGTGGATTTTATTTTTAAATTTTGGGGTGCCTGTAAAGCCGCACTAGCCAGTAGGCCCAGGGGTACTGAGTGGTGCATGGACCAAGACTTTCTGTGGGGTGTCTTGAATTTAAACACCATTGAGGGCATGAATGGCATTGGATTGGGGTGTTTTTAGTGTGTTTTTTGACTTTTTGGTGGGTTTTTGGGGCCTGGCCATGTGGGTGGGGGCCATTTTGAGGCCTGGTACAGGCAGGGCCTGGCCATGTGGTGGAGGTCATGGGGCCATTTCGAAGCTAGGCCGTGTGCTCAGGCCTGCACCCAGTTTGCCTTGCTTTCATCCATTATGCCCAGGGGTACTGAGTGGTGCATGGGCCAAGTCTTTCTGTGGGGTGTCTTGAATTTAAACATCATTGAGGGCATGGATGGCATTGGATTGGGGTGATTTGTGTGTGTTTTTTTACTTTTTGGGGTGTTGTTGGGGCCTAGCCATGTGGGTGGGGGCCATTTTGAGGCATGGTACAGGCAGGGCCTGGCCATGTGGTGGGGGTCAATGGGCCATTTTTAAGCCAGGCAGTGTGCTCAGGCCTCCACCCAGTTTGCCTTGCTTTCATCCATTATGCCCAGGGGTACTGAGTGGTGCATGGGCCAAGTCTTTCTGTGGGGTGTCTTGAATTCAAACATCATTGAGTGCATGGATGGCATTGGATTGGGGTGAGTTTTTGTTTGTTTTTTGACTTTTGGGGTGTTGTTGGGGCCTGGCCATTTGGGTGGGGGCCATTTTGAGGCCTGGTACAGGCAGGGCCTGGCCATGTGGTGGAGGTGAAGGGCCATTTTGAAGCCAGGCAGTTTGCTCAGGCCTGCACCCAGTTTGCCTTGCTTTTCATCCATTATGCCCATGGGTACTGAGTGGTGCATGGGCTATGTCTTTCTGTGGGGTGTCTCTTCTATTAATGTAAACATCCATTTTTGATTAGAATTGCAATTTTTATTTTGGGTCTTTCCGTTTTTGGGTGTGTTATAAAAATAAATGCCTAGTTGCAAATATTAATTGAAGCACAACATATGCAACATTTATTTAACTGATGTTCCTGTGACTTTCTTTGCTTTTAGGTGCATAAGAAAACCACAAATCAGTCATCGTTCATCATCAGTGCCAGGAAGAAGATCTGCTGGGGTGTGTGCAGCACAACGTCATGTGACGTCACGTGTGCCACAGACAACTCTGCAACTCGTGCAACTGCGACCTGCTGTTCTGACATCTGAAGAAGATGGGCCCAAAGAAAGGTGGCCATAGCTCCTCCTCCAAGAAAGTTGCCAGTGCCACTGCCAGTAATAAGGAGCAGAAGAAGCAAGTGGCGCCACTTGCCAAGGAGAGTGGTGTGACTACAGACTATTTTTGGGGGGGGTGCAACTAGTACAAGCGCAAGTACATGGGCAAGGAGAGGCGCAAGGAGAGGCGCAAATAGAGGCGCAAGTAGAGGCGCAAGGAGAGGCGCATGGAGAGGTGCATGGAGAGGTGCAACTAGAGGTTCATGGAGCTGCCTACAACGCTTGTTCCTCCAGAAGTAGGGGCACATCAGGAAATTGAGATTGAAGCTGAGGTATCATCTGAGGAAGCCACTCCTCCTGATGATGATCCATTGTCTTCCAGATCCCCAGCAAGAAAAAGGTCAAGGAGGGCTACTACAAGTTCTTCATCAAGCCCCCTTCCTTCTGATGATCTTGATGTTGATTGGAACCCACCAATGCAGTCTGAGAGTGAGGCACGCCATGAGCCGACAAAGGTAGCTAAGCCTAACAGGCAGGTTCGCGCAAGGCTACCATTTATGGGTGATGACGACTAACAAGAAGTGTTGTATTCTTCTGCTGATGAACAGTCTGATGACGATCCAGTCATCACAGCCGTCACTCCAGGCCCAGCGGGCATGCAGCAGACAGACATTTTTACCCTATCCCGAATTGATGCTGAGCGTGATGTGGGCGGCGTGGCACTGGTACCACCACCAATGCAGTTAACTACTACACCAACATGACCTACAGCTTCCATATTTTCTCATCAGAAGGGCCGGCAGGGACCGCCATCCAGCTAGACCTCCATTACCTCAAGTAGTGGTGATGTAAGTGCACAACAGAGTCAAATTCAGCCACACCCATCCTCCACTTCATCTGGCATTGAAAGTAGCATCTCCACCACCAGCAGACATCTCCAGTCTGGGACTTTTTTAGTGTTAGCAAAAAGGCGGAAAACCTATTCATTTGTTCGATTTGTAAAGCTGTAGTTAGTCAGGGTAAGATTGGTACCAACTATGGTACCGGAGGCCAGAGAGGTCATCTCCAAAAACACCACACTATCCCTTGGGAGGCGCACCTAAGTAAGATCCGGGAAGCCAAAAATACACGAAATCCAAATGTACCCATTGATATTGCATCTGATGATGACGAGGGGCTGGTCGTGCAGGGGGGAGGTGAAGAAGCGACAGGCATTTTTTCTGGTACACACAGTACTCCTGGCAGCAGCACTGCAGTGGTAGCACCCACACCCTTTACCCCAGCAACATCTATGAGGCACGGTAAGAGTCTGGGAGAGACACCAATGCGAAAAAGTACATCAATGAGCATAACTGGGTTAAGGAAGTCTGGATCATCATCATCACGTAAAACGGTCCAGACCACCATTAAAAGCATGTTTTGGTCGGAGGCGCCATATGAATGCAACCACCCAACGGCACGTCTGTATAACGCAAAGCTGGCTAAAATGCTAGCGCTGGACCTTCTCCCTTTTTCTTTCGTGGAAGGAGTGGGTTTTCTAGAATTTGTGGCAACAGTCTTCCCTAAATGGAAGGTTCCTAGCCGGTCCTATTTTGCCAGAGTTGAGGTTCCAGCACTACATGAAGATGTGCTGGAAGTGATTGGGTCAGCTTTGCAGAAGAGTGCTGTTCACACTATCCACCTGACAACACACATGTGGACCAGTTGCCAAGCCTTGGATTACATGTGCATCACTGCACACTGGGTCTTTTTTGCAGGGGTTAGAGAAAAGATGAATACAGGTGTTGACCCTGCCACAATTTTTCAAGCGAGTCGGAAACGTGCAACAGTAGCCATGTTTACCATGGAGAAATCTGATACTGTATTAAACATTTTGGATGAGTTTAAGAGTAAGGTTTCTAAATGGCTGGTGCCAAGAAGTCGCATGATTGGTTATGTTTCCACGGATAATGGCAGTAATATAGTTAAGGCCATGCATGATGGTGGCCACTTCAGAGTGCCGTGTTTGGCGCACTGCATTAACATTGTTGGGCAAGATTTCTTGAAAAGCGAAAACACAGTCAGCAAGTTACTGACCACCTGCCGAAGAATCTGCACACATTTCAGCCATTCTTTTACTGCCCGGAAGGAGATGAGGATCATTCAACGTGGAGTGCCAGTCAAAGGACTCATCCAAGAGGTGGCAACACGTTGGAACTCAACCTTCTACATGCTTGAACGTCTGTTTGAGCAGTACAAGGTAATCAAAGAGTAAGTCAATAGCATGAACATACGGTCTGCTCCTATGAAAGACATGAGGCTAGAGCCGGAGGAATGGGACCTAGTTCAAAGCTTGACAGACATGCTTCGTTCTTTTGAGGTCTTCACCCGTGAAGCCAGCAGGGAGGATTGTAGTTTGGGCAAAGCTATCCCATTGTTGTTCATGCTAGAGCAACAACTGAAGGCGGTGTCTTCAACGTTCCAAGCTTATGTTCACAAACAAGACGCATATCGGTTGGCGGAGAGCTTATTAAGCCACCTACTTGTCATTACTCACAAACTGTATTTGACAGCTAAGTCATAAAAGCGTTTCAAAAACATCCAATATTTAAAGAATAAAATATATAAATAACATTTCATTACATTTCAAAGTGCAAATATAAAATAATTTTAAAACGTAATTAAACTACCACATAACTATCGTCGAATATAATATTTGCATAAAACCATAATATCCCAATTTTATATTTTTAAAATCACAAAATCACAATGACTACTTAACAGTCCATAATTCATTATAGAAGTGTCCTTATATTCAGTTTTATTATGTTAACCCAGGGGATCAGGATAGAGCACCATTAGTTTCAATAGTTACTGCTTCTGGCGAATGACCCACACCCATTTCAAAAACTTTGCTAGAGCTATAGCAATTGGTGGACTAGGATCTGTGGATAGATTTCTCAACGCCTCTTCATGTCGGCAGATTCCCAACATTTGACAAATAGGTTTCACCCACTTTTGTCGGGGTGCTACATATAGTGGGCAGAAAAATAAGATATGACTTTCAGAGTCTTGCTCTTCCCTACACCTCGGACATTTATCATCATTAGTTATTCCTGTCCATCTAGCTGTAAACATCTTTGTCGGGAGGGTACCCACCCTAAATTGAAAATAAAGCTTACGGTCAACCGGGTTCTCTATGGCACCCAGTATAATTCCAGCATTGGTCGAGGTTTAAATTCCAGGAATCGACCTGTGAGGTGAGAAGAGAGACCCTTTATACATGTTGTTGAGTTAATCATTTCCCAGTATCTGGCCTTCAGTATTTTTTGGGAGGGAAATACTGCTTTTGACGGATCATCCCACAATTCTTTCATTCCCATTCTTACTACCAGGGATTTAATTTCCTTCAACCAAGTTATTTTTTGGGTGGAGTCCTTGTCAATAATATCTTTTAAACCCTGAGCATAATGCAGCAGTTCTTCAGTAAATGAAATGAAATGAAAAATTATATTTATATAGCGCGTACATACCCGGAGGCCTCGCAGCGCTTTAACTGGTTACTGTGGCGAGGGCCGGGGTAGTTAACACGCTTTTACAAACAGGTGTGTCTTCAAAGCTTTCCTGAAAGCCATCCGGTTTTTGTTCTCCCTGAGATTCGGCGGAAGAGAGTTCCACATTCTCGCCGCAATATGTGAAAAAGCCCGGCCTCCCCAACGGGCTTTAATAATTTTGGTTGTGGCGGCTAGATGCAAAACACTGGACCGCAGGGTTCTCAAAGGAGTGTAAGGTACAACCAGAGGGAGCAAGATGGCAGGGCCTGTTAGGTGGAAGGCTTTATGTACAATGCACATGGCCTTGAAGTGTATTCTGGCAGCTACTGGAAGCCAGTGAAGTTCTTTTAGGGCCTTCTTGGCTGACTGCCAACGGGGAATGTTGAACAGTAGTCGGGCAGTGCAATTTTGCGTAACTTGGAGTCTGTTGATCACTGCTACCGGGGCTCCTAGGTATAACGCATTTCCATAATCCAGGCGGGAGAGTATCAGGGCCTGAGCCATGATTCTCCTCGCCTGAAAAGGAAGCAAAGGGAGCACCTTCCGGAGCATTCTCATTAGTCCGACACAAGTAGAGGCCGTTTTGGTGGCCTGTACAGAGAAGTCTAGTGCTTTGTCGAGCCAGACTCCAAGACTCTTTATGTGGGGTTTAGGGGAAGGAGGGGAGCCAAGACAGGCGGGCCAGATGGAAACCAAGGTGGTCGGTGCGGGATTGCCCAGCAGCATGATCTTTGTCTTCTCCCCATTGAGTGTGAGACAAGAAGATTGCATCCACTTGGCTACAGCCTCTAGACAGGGTCCCAAGGTGTTAGATGATCCCTCCAGGTGATCCAGAGAGACCACCAGTTGGGTATCGTCCGTGTAGGTGACAATACGCACACCAAAGGGATGGACTAACCCTGCTAGCGGGCTCCTGTAGACATTAAAAAGCGTGGGGCTCAGGGCCGAGCCCTGAGGAACCCCACAGCTAAGTGGTTGTTTAGAAGATACTACCTCGCCCTCAAACACCTGGAAGAAGCGCTCATCCAGGAAGGAGGTCAGCCATTCCAGGGCCATGCCCGACACGCCCATGCCCTCTAGACGATGTAATAATGTGGCATGGTTAACCGTGTCGAACGCGGCGCTGAGATCTAACAATATAATGGCTGCTTTCCCTCCCCGGTCCAGCACAGATCTTGCTTCTTCCGTTACAGCTAATAAAGCAGTTTTGGTTCCGTGTTGGGGGCGGAATCCCGTCTGGGAGGCACATAGCAGATTATTAGATTCTAAATAATCTACTAAAATGTTATTGATGTGCCTCTCCAACAGCTTGCTCATCCAGGGGCGTAAGGAGATTGGGCGAAAGTTGGCCAAGTTGTTCTGGTCTAAGGTAGGCTTCTTTAAAAGGGCCTTAACCATCGCACATTTCCACTGGACTGGGACCGAGCTGGAAGTGATAGAAGAGTTAAGGACATCCAAGATGACAGGGCGAATGGCCTCGATGACTTTGAAAAGGGTCTGCGGGGCTGCTGGGTCATTGGGGGAACCTGAGATGACTTTGGGAAGTATTTTATCCAATGAAATGGGATCTAAAAGAGGGAACTCATCAAGCGAACAGGGAACAGAGGAGTCCAGCTTGATGACTGTGGTGGTATCCAGATCCTTTTCACCAGTGGGAAAAGAGGAGTAAATAGCCTGAATCTTCTGAGAGAAGAAGGTTGCTAGGTTGTTACATCGGGCCAGCGCATCGACCGAAGACAGACGCTCAGGGGGAGGAGAAATTAGCGACTTAGCAATTTTAAAAATTTCTTTGGGGGAGTTTGCAGCTAGATGGATTTTGGAGTCATAGAATTGGATTTGTGCAGCTTTCAATTCATTCTTATATGATTTGATAGCGGCTCTATACTCTGCTTTCTTGGATTGCGAGTATTCTCGCCTCCAAGCTCTCTCCAGTAGTAGTCCATATTCTACGCCAATACAATAATGGGCGTAGAGTAGCTAAATCTTTAACCGTTTTGCTCCCAAGGTCCCACAACAATGGAATTAATGGAGTACCTTGCGGCACACCTATGGCTTTACGAATAAACTCATTTTCTACCAGTGTCAAGTTTTTCAGATTTTCAAATCCCCATAGTTCGGACCCAAAGAGGGCCGAACTTAATACCTTCGTCCCATATATCTCCATGAGGGGACTTATAGGTTTAGTCGATGAAGTTTTAAACCTTTTCAGGAGAAGTCCTGATTGCTGCTTGTGCTTTAGGACAGCCAAATCAAGTTGGCTGTTCCAGCGCATGTCCCTCTGTAGGGTCACCCCTAGATAGGTAAAGGCATCTACTTGCTCTAATGGGGTGTCATTCATGTGTATACTTCCTCTAAATATTTTTGAAAACTTGGAAGATTTGCGTTCATTGAGGGACATAAACTTTGTTTTTGCTGTATTTACTTCCAATCCGTGCAGCACACAAAAGTCTAGAAACCGCCGAAGGGCCCGCTGGAGGCCACTCGGAGTCTTGGAGACTATAAGCGTGTCATCCGCGAACATGAGGATTGGGATACGGATGCCTGCCATCATGGGGGCATCAGTGGGGACCAGGGAGAGGTAGTCTACCACCCCATTCACGAAGAGTGAGAACATGGTAGGCGCCATAACACACCCCTGACGCACTCCCCGCTCAACTTGGAAGGTTTCCGTAACCTCTCCCCTCATCCCCCACTGGACCCGGGCAAAATTACCCTCATGTAAGCACACAACCAAGATCAGCAGCTCCGGGGCCATTCCTAGCCCCTCCAGAACTTGCCATAGTTTGCGACGTGGCACTAGATCGAAGGCGGCCCTCAGATCCACAAACACTGCATACAGTGTCCCTTTTCCCAGGAGCACTGTCCTCCAATAGAGGATAATGAACCGAAAAACTGGATCAATCGTACTTGTTTTGGGGCGAAAGCCTGCCTAAAAAGGGCTCAAGATACTATTGTCCTCTATCCAGGTCTGTATTTTCCCCAAAACAAGACGACCCATAATTTTCTGAATAGAATCTATAGGGCTAATAGGCCTATAATTACCTGCCAAGGATTTGTCTCCTTTTTTGTACACAGGTACAATTTCTGCTCCCTTCGAGGACTCAGGGACCGACATCCATTGTGCTATTGCATTTGCTAGGTAAGCAATATATTGTCGCCAACGTTGCCTATCATTTAAAAACACGTCGGCGGGGACACAGTCCATGCCCGGTGCACGCCCCTCAGTTACCGAATCAAGCGTCCTATCGACATCCCCTAAACTGAAGACGGTCTCCCTATAATAAATAAAAGGGGGTATATCCACTTTTTTATCGCTATCACTACAAACATATTGCGGCCCAAAATAATTAACCCATGATTTTTGTGCAACATTATTCAGGGGCAGCCGGACATCCACCCCTACCCCATTTAAAAAGGTCCCAGAAGACTTTCGGATTTTTCAGTGCGCACGCCTCCTTTAGTTCCCGCCATTTACACTCCTCCCATCCTTTACAGCTCTAATCTTTCTTTTTCTATAGCAACTTTGTGCCGCTTTTATGTCCTCAGGGTCCCTAGTTTTTAATGCTAGACCCAGCTTGCCACGTGCTTGCCTACATGCATCATTATACCATGTCTCAGGTTTGTTCTTTAATTTTTTCTTAACTGTACTAGGCTTACAAAAAGGCCTTTTAAGATTAGCAAATAGATGGGAGTGGACAACCATAAAGTGGGGGTTTGTTGTCCCACTAATCACACCCGTCCCCAAAGTTTCCAATGCCATGTCCACCTTGTTCTTAATAGCAGTCAGGGCATCGGAATCCTTAATGACGTTACACCACTTAAGGTGCCGTTCGTCATTTGTCAAGGCGATATCTGGGTCCACTACAACCTGACTATCTACTCCTGCTCCATCTAGCCCGAGCCTGAACGATACAGTGAGAGGGTTATGGTCGCTCTCTAAGTGAATCTTAACCTCCATGTCCACAAGAGAATGCCAAAGATGTAAATGGACAAGTAAATAATCTATACGGCTACACCTTCTACCGTTATCATATGTTCTGGCACCCTTCTTATCTTTCGGTGTTCGACCATTCGCGGCCCTGAGCTCATTCCCCATGCATAACCCTTTCAGTTGTATTGCTGCCTCAGTCCATCTTTTTATGGGCTTCAGCTCAAGTTGGGGAATTCCCCACCTAGAGTCTTCCTCTTCTGGTAAACTCAGGTCATCTTGCCCCAATGGCTCAAAAGTCGTGTTGAGGTCCCCCGCTATTAGGGGCAGCGTGTTACTGGGCAGGGCCTCAAGTAGGACTTCTAAGGCAGTTATTACTTCTGACTTTTTCCCTCCAGGTAAGCCCCTCGCATAGACATTGAATATAACAATATTTGGGATAGAGGGAGAGGTAAGGCTTATAGCTAAGATATCGCAGTTTGAAACAGGAAGTAGCTGGATATTGCAATTTAGAATTTGCTTAACCCAAATCACCAGTCTTCCAGCTGGTCGTCCTCTGTGCACTTTTACAGCGGGAACATAATAATTAAGATAACCCAATCTGAATACTGGCTCAATTGCCCAAGTCTCCGGAAAGAGACAGACATCAAAACTGTCAACAAAATCTGCCCAGTCTGGGGAGACTAATTGAGGGCCCATACCCGCCAAATTCCATGACATCAGTGTTAAAAGACATGGTTCTATAGAAACACTATCAGTATTCTCAGCCCCTGTATAGTCAAGTTCTATCTGGGTTAGTCCATTCAGGGCAGAAAAATGGTTGGGAGTTTTCCATTCTTGGTGGATGGGTGGGTGGCACCTCCCCGTCCTGCTCATTCAAGGTAACACTCCTTTCATTTAATATAATTTCAGGGGGCGTAGAATGCATAACATCCCCCTTCAAACTTACATTAGAATGTTTTGCACTCTTAGGTACAACATGTTCATTGGAGGCCCCTACACTTGCCCTCCACCCATAGTCACACATTTGCTGTCAGTCACATTCTTCCAGCCCTGATAGAGCATCAAACCTATTAGCTAACAATATATTCCCTGATGTACACCATTTTGTTAGTCCCAGATTTGGGAGATTTTCTCTACACAAAAATTCAGATGGCACATAGAAGTAGGATAAGGGTAAAGCCTCAATTGTGGAGAATAGGTCCTTTCTGGGCCAATTGCAGATGTATTCTACAGCCCTCCTGTCCCTAAAATTAATAATTATGCAATCCTCCCTCACAGACTTTGGCTTTTTCCCCACCCAGCCTACTCTTCTTGCAAAAAGAATTTCTGCAGATACACAGGTTGGCAGCGGGCGATTACTATTTAGCCAAAAAATACACTTATTTTTAAGCTCCAAGTAGGTTTCCCTTCTGCCATGATTCAATGGGGGGATCCCCGCCAGAACCACCACATAGGGGGATGATTCTGGGGGGAGTTCTAAGATTGGCAGGCTTACTTCAGTTGGAGCAGAGGGAGCTTTAGGCATAACTTGATTTTGGGCTATCGGTCCATTAGAATCTACTTGTTGTGTCCTATCCTTTTGTGAAACTTGTTCTGCCGCTCTCAAGCTATTAGGAGAGGGTGCAGGACAGGGCGCTAGGGATTCAGTCGGAATAACATTATCACCCCCTTTGGGAAATATATTGGGAGCAACTTCTACAACACTATTGCCCACACCAGTTTTCTGCTTATTTATTTGCCCCATGGCTCGATTTCCCACTCTCCCCTGTAATGAGGCAAGTGAAAGTTCAAGGCACACAAGTCTCGTGTCAATTGAGTCCAATCTATCATAAATTGGGCAACATACTCTCTTAATAGTGCATTCCAGTTTTGCCCAAAAAGTCGAATCCATCTCAGGCACTACTTCATCCCCATTGTTTAGTGGGCAGCTAGCTCCTTCATTCACTGGTTGTGTTCTGGTAGAGGTTTCAGAAGGGAATAGGGTCGAACTCCCATCGGATACCATCACTTTCATAGTTTTTGCTTTCTTCCCCTTTGCTTGTACTTGTGCCCCTGTACGCTTCCTTTTTGCTGGCACGTTAAATTTTCCTGGGATTTGCCCATTTTAGCATTACTAGCCGACCGGGTCTTAATATTAGGCGAGGGCATGGCCACTGTGGTAGGGCTACAATTTCCCATGGGTCTTGTATTCAATAAAGCACTCGGACAATCTAGATTGCATATCGAAGGGCCAACAGGTTGTACTATTTGGCTTCTCTCTACATCTTCCAATGAAGATACAGAGTCATAAATATTAGCCTGCTGGGGGACCGGTGACCGAGCTTTCGCCAAACTGCCCATTGAGGATCTCTTGTCAAAAGCGATGTCAAGGGATAATCTTTTTTCTGTTAATTCAATGTCCCGGGCTAGTGCTGTGGACACTCTGACAAGGAAATTATCCTAAGTGCCCATTAGTGATCCTCCAGTGGATTTCTTCCCATTCCCACCAGGGGATGGGGGAGTAGTCATGATTTTACAATACAATGGTAATCCAATGGCACAAAAGCCTACTTCCAGATGTAGAGTGGTGCTCGATCAATGTCAGAGAATATTAAATATGTAATTTTATCACTCACTGACCTTGAATGAAGATGTTAGGGGGGTGGCCCGGGCCGACCTTGATCGTGCTAGAACGGGCCCGCCCTTGGCCTTCGCGGAGGTCCGCGCTTGTAAATGCGCCTCCTGGTAGCGCGCCACTGGTGCGCGCCGCCGCTGAGGAAGCCGGGAAGTGTAGTCCTGGGGCGGCGGCGCGGGTAGCGGTTGCGTCCGGTGGCGATGGAGTGTACCTTGTGGCCCCCGAAGATGCAAGCTATATAGAAGCTGCTCCGCAGGTATGGAGGTATGGAGAAGCTTCCCTCCTATGAAAGACATGAGGCTAGAGCCGGAGGAATGGGACCTAGTTCAAAGCTTGACAGACATGCTTCGTCCTTTTGAAGTCTTCACCCGTGAAGTCAGCAGGGAGGATTGTAGTTTGGGCAAAGCTATCCCATTGTTGTTCATGCTAGAGCAAAAACTGAAGGCGGTGTCTTCAACGTTCCAAGCTGATGTTCACAAACAAGACGCATATCGGTTGGCGGAGAGCTTATTAAGCCACCTACTTGAAAATGAAAGGCTTAAAAAAATACATTCAGAACAACATTACATTTGTGCCACTATTCTGGATCCACAGTACAAAAAGGCACTGACCAGCAAAGTATTCATTCCTTTTGATGAGGAAGATGTTTCAAAGTACAAACATTGGCTAGCTGTGTCAGCCACTCGGTTAGAAAAAGAGCGGCTGGAAATTAAAGGAAACACCACAAGCACTACTGAAGCAGCAGGCTATTCGGCGCCAAGATCCACTTCTGTGGCTGAAGGAAGTCACTTTCCCTCACAGCCGTTACCGACAGCAGCAACAGTATCCTCGTGATCATCACCTGCACCAGGCCCAGCCATAATATTGTCGGAAGCGGATTGGATAACTCGGCAAGAGTTTGCTCGCTCCAGTGTTGATGCAAAGGAAACACATGGTAAGCAAAGTGGCGCACCACCCAGGGAGGCCCTTGAGTGGATGGTGCAGGCCTATCTGGATGACCCAACAGAGGTCTACATTGATCGTGAACCATTGGTGTATTGGTTTAGGAAAAGGCCTCACTGGCCACTGCTCAGCAGGCTGGCTATAAATTATTTGTCTTGCCCACTCGCAAGCGTGTCTTCGGAACGGGTTTTCAGTGCTGCTGGTGCCATTGTCACTTCAAAAAGGTCCCGCCTCTCGCCCAAAAATGTGGAGAGGTTAACAATGATCAAGATGAACCAGCACTTCATACCACCAGATTACAAAATACGTGAATCCATGCAGGAAGAAGAGGACACTGACTTAGGTGACGGAAGTTCTTTTCTGTTAGCTGACCTACTCCCGTCTCAATTCACAGAGTTTGAGGACGAGCTCTACTTCCCTGACACCGAGGCCTGAAAATGACTTCCTTTTTTTTTGTCCTTATTCACTTTTATTCCTGTGTGTCTTTCTTTGTTTTGCAACTTTTACCACAACAAAACTCTAATCCCCTAATCACAACAAGTCTCTCAGCAGCACTGTCTTCATCTTATTTCCCTATTGATTTGAAGGTGCCGCAATCTGCATTCCTGAGGTTCACAAGTTCACAACTCAGTCATGCTTCTCTACCCTCCTCCTCCAGACTCCCCCTATCCATTTACCTCAAGGCAGATGGCTGGATTACGCAGAATCAAGAAACTTTGTCTTCATAGACGAGTCCCCTCAAGTGGGACTGGAATTACTGACTACATGCTGATTGTTGACAGTTACTTCTGTAATTGGCAGGAGAGGCTGCCCAGTGGGCCTTCACTTTCAGAACAAGATGCGGACAAAAAGTGGAACAGGTAATGAATAATGAGAAGGCTGTCTGGCTCTGATGAAAGCAATTGCGGTTTGTTTTCTGTGCATGAAATTAATCATATGTCTTCTGTTATTATTTAATCTTTTACACAGTATTTCAACAGTATTTCAAATTTAGCTTTATTCGAGATTCACTCATAAAAGCATAGTAAATTCCATATATTTCAGGGATGTTCAATCATTTAAAAAAAAATTAATTAAAAAAATAAATTACAAGCAGATAAATAAAAACACAATCCATATACAACCATTAAAAAAGTTCATCTCGATTGCTATATACAAATGACCCATGAATTACAAATACTAATTTGATACATTGTCTAGCTTAATGAATATTCCTTTTTAGACGAAGACACATTCAGCGATCAATGCCTAAGAGTTTCTATCTAATCACCCATGCCCAACCTAAATATTTAGCAGTTGCTATTGAGATGGACAAAAAAGTGCTGGTGCGTATGATTCTTAAGGCTTCAGAACTACTGATAGTATCTAAGGACTTACACAGTGGAGTTAACAAGGCTCTTCTTGGGGTTACATAGGCCGGGCAAGCAAATAAAAAGTGGCCAACAGTTTCCTTATGTATTGTATTGTATTGTATGTATTGTATGTCGATTTATATAGCGCGATTGCTGCCCCACGGGCGTCCAAGCGCTGAGTATATAGACAAAGCTGGGCGGTGCGACAGAAGTTAAAGCTCGTTGGACCTGGCGAACAGAAGGGTCTTCAATTGTTTACGAAAGGAGAGCAGGTTAGGATTGGATCGGAGTTGTAGAGGAAGCGAATTCCACAGTTTTGAGGCGTTCAGGGAGAACGTCCTACCTCCAGTTCTAGCTCTCTTGACTTTAGGCACCACGGCCAGGAAAGCCTCCGTGGAGCGAAGATTTCTGGTTGGGTGATAGCGGGTGACTAGGTTGTCATTTATTGCTGGACCTGTTTTGCAGAAGGCACGATGTGAAATACACAGCGCCTTGAATGCCACTCTTTGCTTCACCGGCAGCCAATGCAAACTTTTTAGTCCGGGTCTGGCTGACTGAGTGCGTGGGATCTGAAGCAAGGTACGGGCTGCGCAGTTCTGTACCACCTGCAACTTCCGTAAGGTCATTTCAGGGGCTCCCACGTAAAGGGCGTTATTAAAATCCAGCCGGGACTGTATCAAGCCTTGTACTGCCACCTGCTTAGCCTCCATAGGCAGGAGGGGTAGGACTTTCCTCAGTGTTCTGAGTAAGCCGAAGCATGTGGCAGATAGCTTAGTGGCCTGGGTGGTGAATGAGAGACTTTTGTCCAGCCATATTCCCAGGCTCTTTACACTTTCCTTGGGGGTAGGGGGGGTGCCCAAGCAGGAAGGCCATAGGGAGATGAATGGTACTGGTGAGACTGGGCCCAGGAGCATAAGCTCAGTTTTATCTCCGTTGAGTTTTAAGGAGGAGGCTGTCATCCACCCTTTGACCTCCTCTAGACATTTCATCAGGCCCTGCAAGGTTTGCCTGTTGCCCTCCTGCGTCAGTGAAACCACTAGCTGGGTATCGTCCGCATATGATATGATCTTAATACCGTGCGGTTCGACAACCCCGGCCAGTGGTTTCATGTATATGTTGAACAGCGCAGGGCTCAAAGAAGAGCCCTGCGGAACCCCACAACTCAGTGATTTGCTAGCTGACACTGTGTCCCCATCAAAGATCTGAAAAGATCTGTTAGTCAGGAAAGAGTCAAGCCACTTCAGTGCATTGCCTGTTACACCGATGTTAAGAAGACGGTTCAGTAGGGTGGTATAGCTGACCGTATCGAAGGCTGCACTTAGGTCAAGGAGGATCACTGCCACTGATCCTCCCTGATCCAGTATCCTACGTGACTCTTCAGTAACTGCTAACAAAGCGGTTTCAGTTCCATGCTTGGGTCTGAAGCCTGTCTGGGTCATGTCTAGTAGCAGGTTATTCTCAAGGAATTGAATTAGCTGGGTGTTTATATGCTTCTCCAGGATCTTACTTACCCAGGGCAGCAATGAGATTGGGCGGTAACTGGAGTGATCTTCTGGATCAAGATTTGTTTTTTTTAGCAGTGCCCGTACCATGGCTCTCTTCCATACGGTGGGCACTGTGCAGGAAAAGATGGAGGAGTTTAATAGATCCAAGATTACGGGCAGGGTGGCTTGACTTGCCCGCAACATGATCTCCGGTGGGGCTGGATCAAGTGGGGAGCCAGATTTAACTTGGCAAGCCAGTTTATTCAGGGTGTCGAGGTCTAATGGGGGGAAATGTTCAAGATTTGGCTGGTCTGAGAGAGTAGAATGTCTCATGGGTGTTTGGTCGGCTGCTCCAGAATTTGTAGCTACTGTCGGGAAGGAAGAATAGATCTGAGTAACTTTGTTATGAAAGAATTCCGCTAGCTCATTGCACTGATCTTGCGTTTTTGGCAGGGGTGGGGCTGTATTTACTTTAGTGCATTTTTTTACCAAGTGAAAGATTTCCTTGGGTTTGGATTTAGCTTCCATAATTTTGTCTGCGAAGTAGGCGGCCTGGGCCATCCTGACCCCATCTCTATAGGCCTTGATTGCCTCTCTGTATTGGTGCTTTTTTTCGGGTAGGAAATCTAGACGCCATACTCTCTCTCGTTTCCTACAGAGGCGTTTTTTCTCCCTTAAGGTGTCTGAGAACCAGGGTGCTGATTTATGCAGCCTCTTTGATATGGATCTCCGAGGAGGGAGAATAGTCTCCAGTGAGTTCATGATCCAGCCCTCGTAATCCTTATTCGCCAAGTTGGGGTCTGTGCAAAGAGATGGGCGATTGGAATCTAAATTGCTGAGCCAAGCCTCCATGGGTAGTTTAGCCCAATTCCTCTTAGTTTTAACTTGGGGGGTGGGCGGGAGGGATTTACAGGTGAGCTAGGTCAGCGGAACTAAGAAATGATCGGACCAGGGAAGGGGGGTGGGTTGGCCCACCACCAGCTCAGTGCAGTTGCTAAAAATCGGATCAAGTAAGTTGCCCTTTTCATGAGTAGGGGCTGTAACCTGCTGGATTAATTGTAAGGCTGCTAGATCATCTGTTAGTTCCGTAGCAGTATGATCTGTGGAAGTGTTGAAATGGAAATTAAGATCTCCTAGCACCGTGTAGTTAGCTGAAGACATGGCTCGTTTGGCTATAATGTCTGGAAGAGCCCTATGAAACATTTTGGCCGGCTCTGGGGGACGATATATCAGAGTGCCGGAAAAGGAGCTATTAGCAGTGAAGTCAATGCTAAATGCTAAGCTTTCGCACTCAGGGATAGTTTCAGCTGTGGTGCGACAATAGTACTGGTCTTTCAATATAATAGCCAAGCCTCCTCCTCTCCCCTCCGTCCGATCTAGTCTGTGGATTTTAAAACCAGAGGGTAAGGCTGAGACTATGTGTGGCTCAGATTGGGGGGTGAGCCATGTCTCCGTCAAAAAAACGGCGTCCGGCTTGCGCTCCTCTAGCAATAGGGCGATTTGTGTGCTGTGTCTCGGAAGTGACCTGCAGTTTAGCAAATACACTTATGGTCTCCGCATGCAGGGCAGTTGCTAATAGTCGGACTACCCCACCTGCCAGTCAAAGACCTAAGGGGTAGGGAACCTGCTCTAAGTTGGAGAAAAAGTTTCCGGTTCCCTGGTTTGGTAATGGCATCCCAATATAGCTCTAAGCTGGAATTTAGCTTTCCCTCTAAAAAACCTCCAGCTATAGTCGAGGAGCCAGTACCACTCCAATTTCGATGGGCCACCTTCTCCCAGTAAATTTCCTTTAAAGCTGTGTTTGATGGGAATAACGCTGTCTCCGGATTTTCCCTTGTACATTCAGCCAACTGACTTTGTGGAAAACATCGGTTTTAATATTATCCAAGAATCCAACCGCATAGTGTAGGAGCTCTGGAGTAGTCCAGAGCCTGCGCCAATATAAGATTGGACGCAGCCTTGCTAAATCCGAAATAGCCTTCCTGCCAAAACCATACCTAAGTGGCAGCAAGGGAGTACTCACAGGGAGTCCAGTAATACTTCGGAGGAACTTGTTTTCCGAGAATATCAGCGGCTTCAATTTCTCAAACCCCCACAGCTCAGCACCAAAAAGTGCTGAGCTGAGAGCCTTAGCCTCATAAACCTGGAGTACTGACTTTATTGGCTTGGTTAAAGATCTTTTATGCTCCATATTTAGGGCTCCTGCAAGTTGCCTGTGCCTTAATCCCGCTATATCAATGTGCTGCGCCCATCTATTGTCCTTTCCCACATGAATCCCTAGATACGTGAAGGCATTGACCACCTCTAATAAGTGGCCATTCATGATAATTTTACTTTTAAAACTACGATGAGGATTAAAAACCATGAGCTTGGTTTTAACCGCATTAACTTCCAAGCCATGGTCCACACAAAACTTTAAAAAAATCGATAGGGCATGCTGCAGGCCGCTCGGGGTGTTTGATAAAATCAGCGTATCATCTGCGAACATTAAAATTGGTGTCTTAATGCCGGCCAAAGAGGGAGCATCCGTGTTTGCAGACAGCATTCGAGCGACAACACCATTGATGTACAATGTAAAAGCGTGGTGGCCATCGAACAACCTTGGCGAACACCTCGCTGCACTGGGAAGTCAGAAGTAACCATCCCTTGCCCTCCCCACTGGATCTTGGCGAAGTTTGCTTCATGCAACCTCATCAAGAGTGTTAACAGATCCAAGGGTAGGCCCAGGTTTTTTAAAACTACCCATAACTGAGACCTAGGGACTAGGTCAAAGGCCTCGCGTAAATCGACAAATGCCGAATACAGACTGCCTTTACCCAGTAACACAGTCTTCCATTTCAGTAAAGTAAACCGAAAGACCTGATCTACCGTACTGGTAAACTTTCGAAACCCCGCTTGAAAGGACGACATAGCACTATACTCCTCGGCACAATCAAGAACCCTGTTCACAACCATCCTCCCAACCACCTTTTGGATTGTATCAATAAGGCTTATGGGCCTATCATTTTCAGGTTGCGATTTGTCGCCTTTCTTAAATACTGGGATTATCACAGCGCCCTGCCATGATACCGGGACTGGAGCTCCCTGGACCACAGCATTGGCAAGAAGCAAGATATACTTGCCCCAGCGTTCTTTGTAATTAGGAAAAACGTCCACAGGGACCCCATCTAACCCCGGTGCTCTACCTCTGGCCACTGTAATAAGGGCCATTAGGACTTCACCAATGTTAAAAAAGTTACCTTTGTAAAGAACTGGCCTAAAATCACCCATCGTGTCATCCAACTGGTTCCAGCATATTGTGATTTAAAATAATTCACCCAATCCTCCTGCGAAACATTATTTTCTGGAGGGTCGGGTTGCCCCCCTCTACCCCACTTGACAATATTCCAAAATTTCATAGAATCTTTTCTATCACTGGCATCCTTAAGGTCTTGCCAGTGAAGATCATCCCACAGTTTCTTGGCTTTTAGTATACACCTCTTGTACTCCTTTCTTGAAATACGAATGGTCTCTATATGCCTCCCCTTGATAGCAATGCCTAAGGCAAATCTAGTGTTCCTACATTTGGTGTTGTACCACTTAAGCAGTTTAGGGGTTGCACCAATGTTCCACTTAACTGGTTTTAGAAAATGATCCTTGATGCCCAAAAAGAGACTATCATGGAGTTTGGTTACTTCGTTCAAGCCAGCATCAGATTTATTCATTTGCTCGAGGGCCAGTATGGCTTTGTCAGCCTCTTCTCCAATATTATCCAAGACCTTTTGGTAGTCCATAACATGCACCCATTTAAGCTTACGCAGATCATTTGAGGGGACAATTGAAGGTAAACCATCCACAACCATATCCATTTCTGTTTGATCTAATTTCCACCATTTGGGCTCCATGCACAGCAGATTATGGTTACTTTCTGTTTGCCCCTTGACCTCCATATCAACTACCAGTTTCCACAATTTCATACTGCAAAGGACATAGTCAATCATGCTGCTGTAGCGCCCATTATCAAAAGTATTAGCCCCTACCTTGTCACTCGCAGTTCTCCCATTTAGTGCCCTTAATCCCCTTTCATAGCAGATTGCATTTATGCATATGACATCCTCAGACCATCTAAATACAGGTTTTAAGTCCAATTTAGGGACACCCCATTGCCTGTCTTCCTCATTCCCAGGGAACTGATCATGGGTAACCAGGGGCTCGAAGGTTAGATTTAAGTCACCAGCTACAACTATGTTATTGTTTACAGAATTAGTTTCTAGAAAGGAATCCAAAGCCGCTATAACTTGGGACCTCCCTCCCTTGTTACCCCTGGCGTAAACATTGTAAATATCTAACCAACCTAGAGGGCCCAGATCAATTCTAATGAGCTGGATGTCATTACTTTTAGTGACTACCTCTTTAATAGGAAGTAATAGACTCTGCCGGACCCAGATAACCAAACCTCCCATCGGATGCCCCTTAGGCCCTTTAATTGCCGGGACAAAAGAATTTGAGTAGCCCTGGGCGAAGTGCGGTTCACACAGCCAAGTCTCTTGGAAGATACATACATCAAATTCATTGATAAATGTTAACCATTCCGGAGACTGTAGTCTGGAACGCAAGCAAGCTATATTCCACGAAATTAACTTACCCCCTCCGGGTCTATTACTACTAATCGGGTATGAGGATGCAGCAGTGGCAGAGATTCTACATGGTTCCCTCTCTATTCCAGCGATAGGTCTTTGAATTAGATGAGTGGCAGAATACGTCTCACTTTCCCCACTTAACTTTAAGTTTCCATCCACAGCACGGTCAGCACCAATATTTATACTTCTAGCCAACGCTACTTCCCCAGTCACTCCCTCACTTAGACTAACCCCCGCATTGCCAGCTGGTCCTGAATTCGGGTCTCATGTGAGTCAATCGTTGTTATCAAGGCCGGAGCATTAGTCCCTCCCCAGTGGCTCTGTACAAAAGAAGGGCGGGCCTGAATTGAAGAGCACGATTTCCTTAGCTGGATCCGTGAATGCGCTGGCGGACTGGTTCTAAACTCCAGTGCAAACAAATTTTCAGGAAGGGATATTGAATTTAGAGTTAGCTCGATTGAGTCATATTCATCGTGTAGGGAACTTAACCTTGTTGCCTTTAAAATATCTTCCCTAATCACCGAGCGACATCCTCTAACGTGACGCAGCCAGTGGATTGCCTTGTTAGTTAGGGAATCAGCGTTTTCTCTATTACCGTTAGTCCCTGTGCCTAATTTGGGGACGTTAGTCATGGAAATTATATTTGGGCGATAATCATTTTTCGAGTACACATTCCCCCTCCTACTGGGAGCGTTATTTTCTGGTACTACCATTCTGGCAGATGCCCTTGAAGTAGTATTACTTCCTCCCACATTAATGGTCCCAAGTTTCTGACCTTGTTTTAGATTGGTACCCATTGGCCTACTTACTGTGGTTGATGACCTGTCATTAGATACTTTGAGGACTGAGGGGCAGCTTTCCCTGTCGGCTATGGCAGGTACCCGAATTAAACCTCTGCCGTTAGCCCCGACTTGAACTTGCTGCACCTTATGTACTATGCGAGGTCTCATGGGGAAGGAGTTAGTGTTAGTTGCAGTATTGTTAGTTAAAATACGTGAACCCCCTTCAAGCACACTGCCAACCATAGTAGTTAGGTTTGCAATCAACGATTTCATCGTCTCAATTTTGTCTCGTAAAAGGGTGACCAAGTTTGTTAAAATACTAACTTCTTCTAGTGCTAATTTACCTCGACGAATATCAGGGTCCTTCGGTGAACTGGATAAAAATTTTGTCCCAGGAGTAACACAAAAAACAGAAGTTTGCGGCGCTTGTATGACAGGGAGCTCATCGTGTACAGCGGCCAAAACCGAAAATCTATTAGAGCAGGATATTAGCGGGGCGGGGTCAGATAAACTATTCTCTGCAGCAGCAATAAGAGACTTGTCATGGTCCTCATGATCAAGAGCCTCACCTGTTAGAATTGCCACGCTACTACCATCTTTGTTGCTTCCCTCCATCATTCTTCGTTTAGCCCGAAACATACCTGGAATTCCAGGCGAATCGTTAACCTCAATTGCAGGCCCTGATACAGATCTACTCTGCTCTCTATGATCCCCACCCTTAGTATAATCTTGGCTAGCCACAAGAATCTCCTCACAATCATCAACAAGAATGCCAATTCGATCAATTTGATCAATTACACAATTAGCAGCAGCGTGACTAGACCTATGTTTTGGGGGATTAACAAACACCGCTCCCCCCTTCCAAGGACTTCCGCTTCCCCATACCCCAAAGGAGTACCGATTGCTTGGAGTTCACAATGGCGCAAAGTAACAAAAGTTTCAAATGTCTCCGAGCAATAAAATAATCTTAGTTCTGACCTTGAGTTGAACGTCCAGAGGCCTCTAGGGAATAGCACAAACTAACCCAGATAGACAATCCCTCGTGTTGGAACAGTCAATGAGCGTTGCAATGTATGAATTTAACGGGGGGTGGCCTGGCCCGGCCTCTACCAGCCCCGGACGGTCACAGACGGTCCCGCCCTTGTCCCGGGCTTCTCCCGGCTCAAGCGAGCGCACGTCCCGTGCAGCGGTGACTGCACACAGATATGTAGCGCTGTGGGCGGAGTCACAGTGGCCTCAGGTGTGTGGAGCAGGGGCTCTTGGGCGATGAAGTCTTCCTAGGTAGCCCAACCGAGTGTCCTGGCAGAGTTCGTGGCTACGAGCGGCTCCCGCGAAGCGGGGGCCGCGAGCCGTAATCAAGGCGCTGGGGGCGGAGTCACAGTGACCTCAGGTGCGTGGAGCAGGGGCTCTTGGGCGATGAAGTCTTCCTAGGTAGCCCAACCGAGTGTCTTGGCAGAGTTTGCGGCTATGAGCGGCTCCCGCGAAGCAGGGGCTGCGAGCCGTAATCAAGGCGCTGAGGGCGGAGTCACAGTGGCCTCAGGTGTGTGGAGCAGGGGCTCTTGAGCGATGAAGTCCTCCTAGGTAGCCCAACCGAGTGTCCTGGTAGAGTTCGCGGCTACGAGCGGCTCCCGCGAAGCGGGAGCCGCGAGCCGTAATCAAGGCGCTGAGGGCGGAGTCACAGTGGCCTCAGGTGCGTGGAGCAGGGGCTTTTGAGCGATGAAGTCCTCCTAGGTAGCCCAACCGAGTGTCCTGGCAGAGTTCGCGGCTACGAGCGGCTCCCGCGAAGCGGGGGCCGCGAGACGTAATCAAGGCGCTGAGGGCGGAGTCACAGTGGCCTCAGGTGCGTGGAGCAGGGGCTCTTGGGCGATGAAGTCCTCCTAAGTAGCCCAACCGAGTGTCCTTTTACACACTAAATGTAACTCAAGTCTACTCTGCTTTTTTTTACCTTGTTTAATTCAAATTGTACTTCAACTGCAGGGGCCACTACGTTGCATTTTCCAATATGCAAAATGTCCTTGGACTCACTGTTTGCCAATGTACCATGATGATTGATGATGAGTGTTGATGATCAAAGTTAAATAATATATCTTTTTTCTTTACAGTCACTCACTGGGATGGATGGATCATCATCGTTGGTTTACGGAAGAATGATGGCCAATTCGTGAGTGGCAAACAGGTAAACCAGTCAACAACGACTCTTACAGCAGAACTACATGTCTGTCTAGTCGTGGTACGGAGTGGTCGAGCCTTTGTAGTGTTATGCCAAGCAGAGTCCAGACAGCAGTTCATGTAAAATTGGGGCTATGTGGCTTGCTGCATACACTTAGATATGCTTTGTCTGTCTGTGTCAAAGAGCCTAGGTATGCTACATCAGTTTGCTTCAATCAGTGGTGCCTGCCTTGACCGTCTGCATGGCCTTGGCCTGCTGTGTGCTAATTATTTTTAGAGTTTAGGGCTGTTTTGGGGGTTCAGTGCGGTTTACTAGGGTTTTCGGGTTGAATTTGGTAGGGTTCCCGGAGTCTAAGGCTCAGGGCCCGATGCAGGCTCGTTGATAATGATGTTGGCAAGGTTTTAGGGGGGTTTGGCGTTTCTTGGTCCAGAATTGGCCGAATTTTGGCCTTTTTTGGTGTTTGGCGGGCACATGTGTTTGGGTAAAAATTCGTACAACTTCCAGTGGATAGACATGGTTCTGCCTTGCTGAGATTCTTGGGAATCGGTGGAACAAGTGTCAAGGTAAGTTTCAAGAGGATCGAAGTAGTGGAAGTGCTGAAAACAGCAATTTCTTGTCAAGGCGCGATTTGCCATGTTATCCAATGGGCGGTTTGGGGGCGCAAGGAGAAAGTGTGTTTGGGGTGTTCCAGTTGAGCTAGGGGAAGCGGGCTTCTGTGAGTGGTAGGGAGGGGGAATTGGTGGTTGTGCAGGAAAATTGGGAGGAATCGATTGATGGGAAGGGTGTGTTTAGGCAAAGTCGAGGAAGGGAAACCGCTGCCGTAGGCGCCCATGTTTATTTTTGATTATTGCGTGTTTTCAGGGTGCGATTGGAGTGTGTTGTAGGTGGTACTTGGTGGATTTGCTTAGCTGGGATGAGAGTTGGGAATGTCTAGTTTTGATTGCAAGTGGTTTGAAGAAAATCCATGGTGGAAAAGGGGTGTTTTGGGCCTAGTTTCAGAGTGCGTTTAAGGCCTGTGCGAGGTCGTAGTAATGCACGTTTTTGGGAGGGTAATGTGGGGTGTTCTAGATTTTTGGGAGTGGGTTTAGGGGTCTGGGAGCACTGCTGGGAAGGTCTAATTTTGTGTCAAAATAGCAGTTTGGTCGTAGGTTGAGGGGAAAGGGGAATTAGGCCCTGTTTCTGAGGTGCATTTTTGACATTGACTTTCATTGGCGGCCTGCATGGTAGCAGAATTGCGCGTTTTTGGGGGGCTATTTGGGGGTGTTCTAGATTTTTGGGAGTGGGTTTAGGGGTCTGGGAACACTGATGGGAAGGTCCAATTTTGTGTCAAAATGTCAATTTGGTCGTAGGTTGAGGGGAAAGGGGAATTAGGCCCTGTTTCTGAGGTGAATTTTTGCCATTGGCTTACATTGGCGGCCTGCATGTTAGCAGTATTGCGTGTTTTTGCGGGGCTATTTGGGGGTGTTCTAGATTTTTGGGAGTGGGTTTAGGGGTCTGAGTGCATTGCTGGGAAGGTCTAATTTTGTGTCAAAATAGCAGTTTGGTTGTAGGTTGAGGGGAAAGGGGAATTAGGCCCTGTTTCTGAGGTGCATTTTTGCCATTGGCTTACATTGGCGGCCTGCATGGTAGCAGTATTGCATGTTTTTGGGAAGCTATTTGGGAGTGTTCTAGATTTTTGGGAGTGGGTTTAGGGGTCTGGAAAAACTGCTAGTAAGGTCTAATTTTGCGTCAAAATGGCAGTTTGGTTGTAGGTTGAGGGGAAAGGGGAATTAGGCCCTGTTTCTGAAGTGCATTTTTGCCATTGGCGGCCTGCAAGGTAGCTGTATTGCGTGTTTTTGGGAAGCTATTTGGGGGTGTTCTAGATATTTGTGAGTGGGTTTAAGGGTCTGAGAGCACTGCTGGGAAGTTCTAATTTTGTGTCAAAATAGCAGTTTGGTCGTAGGTTGAGGGGAAAAGGGAATTAGGCCCTGTTTCTGAGGTGCATTTTTACCATTGGCTTACATTGGCGGCCTGCATGGTAGCAGTATTGCGTGTTTTTGGGAAGCTATTTAGGGGTGTTCTAGATTTTTGGGAGTGGGTTTAGGGGTCTGGGAACACTGCTGGGAAGGTCTAATTTTGTGTCAAAATGGCAATTTGGTCGTAGGTTGAGGGGAAAGGGGAACTAGGCCCTGTTTCTGAGGTGCATTTTTGCCCTTGGCCTACATTGGCGGCCTGCATGTTAGCAGTATTGCGTGTTTTTGCGGGGCTATTTGGGGGTGTTCTAGATTTTTGCGAGTGGGTTTAGGGGTCTGGGCGCATTGCTGGGAAGGTCTAATTTTGTGTCAAAATAGCAGTTTGGTCGTAGGTTGAGGGGAAAGGGGATATAGGCCCTGTTTCTGAGGTGCATTTTTGCCATTGGCTTACATTGGCGGCCTGCATGTTAGCAGTATTGCATGTTTTTGGGAAGCTATTTGGGTGTGTTCTAGAATTTTGGGAGTGGGTTTAGGGGTCTGGGAGAACTGCTGGTAAGGTCTAATTTTGCGTCAAAATGGCAGTTTGGTTCTAGGTTAAGGGGAAAGGGGAATTAGGCCCTGTTTCTGAGGTGCATTTTTGCCATTGGCGGCCTGCAAGGTAGCTGTATTGTGTGTTTTTGGGAAGCTATTTGGGGGTGTTCTAGATTTTTAGGAGTGGGTTTAGGGGTCTGAGAGCACTGCTGGGAAGGTCTAATTTTGTGTCGAAATGGCAGTTTTGTCGTAGGTTGACGGGAAAGGGGAATTTGGCCCAGTATCTGAGATGCATTTTTGCCATTGGCTTATATTGGCGGCCGGCATGGTAGCAGTATTGCGTGTTTTTTGGGGGCTATTTGGGGGTGTTCTAGATTTTTGGGAGTGGGTTTAGGGGTCTGGGAGCACTGCTGGTAAGGTCTAATTTTGTGTCAAAATTGCTGTTTGGTCGTAGGTTGAGGGGAAAGGGGAATTAGGCCTTGTTTTGGAGGTGCATTTTTGCCATTGGCCTACATTGGCGGCCTGCATGGTAACTGTATTGCGTGGTTTTTGGGGGCTATTTGGGGGTGTTCTAGATTTTTGAGAGTGGGTTCATGGGTCTGGGAGCACTGCTGGGAACGTCTAATTTTTTGTCAAAATGGCAGTTTGGTCGTAGGTTGAGGGGAAAGGGGAATTAGGCCCTGTTTCTGAAGTTCATTTTTGCAATTGGCTTACATTGGCGGCCTGCATGGTAGCAGTATTGCGTGTTTTTGGGTTGGCTATTTGTGGGTGTTCTAGAATTTTGGGAGTGGGTTTAGGGGTCTTGGAGCACTGCTGAGAAGGTCTAATTTTGTGTCTGTTAGCTGACCTACTCCATGTTCAATTCACATAGTTTGAGGACGAGCTCTACTTCCCTGACAACAAGGCTTGAAAAACTCACTTTTTGTTTTCGTCCTTTTTGACTTTTATATCTGTGTGTCTTTCTTGTATTTGCAACTTTTAGCACAACAAAACTTTAATCACAACAAATTCATCAGCAGCACTGTCTTCGTCCTATTTTCCATCTTGAAGGTGCCGCTGTCTGCATTCCTGAAGTTCACAACTCAGTCATGCTCCTCTATCCTCCTCCGCCAGACTCCCCCTATCCATTTCCCTCAAGGCAGATGGCCGGATTACTCAGAATCTAGAAACTGTCGCTTCAGTCCGTACACGAGTCCCCTCAAAAGAAGTGGTGCTGGAATGACTCACTATGCTGACTGAACCTTCTGAAATTGACACGAGAGGCTGCCCTGTGGCCCTTCACTTAAATAAGATGATGACAAGTGGAACAGCTAATGAATGATGAGATGGCATGCATTGGTAGACAACACTGGCTGTCTGGCTCTGATGAAAGCAATTGTTGTTTGTTTGTTGTGCATGAAGTGAATCCTATCTGTGTTCCGTTATTATTATTTAATCTTTTACACACTAAATGTAACTCAAGTGTACTCTGTTACCTTGTTTAATAAAAATTGTACTTCTACTGCAGGGGCCAGCCACTACGTTGCATTTTTCAGTATGGAAAATGTCCTTGGACTCAGTGTGTAGACAACATTGAGTTTGACAATAACATACCATGATGATGATGAGTCTTGATGATTAAAGTTACATATTATCTTTATTCTTTACACAGTCACTCACTGGGATGGATGGGTCATCATCATTGTCGGTTTACGGAAGAAATATGGCTGTTTCGTGAGTGGCAAGCAACAGGTAAACAAGTCAACTCATCCACAGCAGACCTACATGTCTGTCTAGTCGTGGTATTGGAGTGGTCGAGCCAGTGTAGTGTATGCCAGACACCAGACAGCAGTTCATGTAAAATTGTGGCTATGTGGCTTGCTGCATAAAATTAGATATGCTTTGTCTGAGGTATGCTACATCATCAGGGTGGTTCACTCAGTGGTGCCTGTCTTGACCGTCTGCATGGCCCTGGCCTGCAGTGTGCAATTACTATCCTTGAAAAGGATACTCAGAGTACGCACTTTAGAAATGATGCCTGCATGTAATACTGTCGCCTCTGAAAGTGTTATTTTTACACTACACACCGTACCTTATATTTTTTCACAGTGCTGTTTGAATATCCCTTCCTGTTTTTCCATCAACAATTGCAGGCCGGCTTTTACCTTGTGCCATAGGAAAAACATCAATCCGCAATTCCGCTGTAGGAGGATGGATATCTGACTATGGTTACCCGTACTTTTTGCCTAGTGTTTAGCTGGTTTTCGACATAGTTGGCCTGGGATCCTGCTAATTAGGTCCCCAGGCTATCTGCTCTCACTGTAAAATGGACTCCATGTACTTTAGGTACATATCCAATTGGGTATTGGGTCACCTTTGTGAGCCCCTGTATAGTGTACCATAGGTACCCAGGGCATAGGTGCATCCCAGGCCTACCAGGGGCTGCAGCATGAATTATGCCACCCCTGGCTGGGCATCCAAATTGACACAACTGGCTCATCACTCAGCTGGGGCAAGGTCGTGTAATCACCCCTTGCTTAGGTATAGTATTTCTATACCTACCATTATATATAGACACATATATACCTATAAGTCACTCCTATGGCAGGCCTTAACAATCCTGGAGGCAGAGTGCTTGATTTTATGTGAGATTGTACTGTAGCATGAGCTGAGCCTGTCTGCAGCTTTCGGAACCATGTCCTTATAGCTGTTCTATGATATAGCCATACCATATACTCTTAAGTGCATTATAATCCTCGCGGTTATTGCTAACTTTGGTTTGGCTTTATCAAAACATGTTGTGTAAGGTGTCATACGCTTTGGAATACTACCCCCATCCTTCTAGAGGGAGAAGACATGTAGTTACTGCTTTACCCGGTTAAAGTTAAACAGAGCCTCAGCATCACAAAATGGATGCTGCTGCCACAGACACAAGTCTGACCTCCTGCAGCTGGGAGCCCTTCCAGCGAGGGAGGCCTGGACAATAGGTTTCCTGCCTTGGGAGGTGCTAGCACCTCCCCAGACAGGCTATAGTGTATTGGGGCAGGGTGGGTTGAAAAGAATGAGACAGTGCCTGGGGCACACAAGGTGCTCCATGCATAGTCCGGTTCAAACCAGTTGCTGGGGCACTCCAGCCCCAGCTCTGGTGCGAAACTGGACAAAGGGAAAGGGGTGTAACCACCCCCTTCCCTGGTCCCACCCATAGGAGGGACCTAGCAGGTAATCCAGCTCCTTTAATTCGTATAAAGCTAGGAGCTGAGTCTAGAGATTAGATTATCCTGAACTGAAACTCTGACATGAAACTCTGGACCTTCGACATTCTACTGCAACTAGAAGACTGAAGAATTTCCCTTGTGGTCAAGGAGTGACCACCCTGTGCAAACAGGCACCACCTAGCGAATTGGCGGCTTGCTTTGCCGTCGCTCCTGAAGGATCCCGACAACCCAGCTTCACAGGACTGGACTTTCAGACTTCTCTGACCCTGACCCACACCTCCAGCAAAGCTGAGACCCGTGGCAGACACGAGAGACGTGGGACCAGACAGCTGGCCATTTTGCTCTTTGCTAAATTGTGCAGTTTCTGAGGCGTCCTCGAAGTTGTGCATTAGGACTTGAGAAGTCCCAACCCCGAGTCGTAAGTGCACTGAAGCTCAGTCCTCCACACTCCACGAGTGCCGTGTGGGGCCCGCTCTTGCAGTTCCTCTTGATGCGTCTTCCCTGTTGCTAGCCCATTGACTAGTGGCCATCTTGAAGACTCCATTTTGAAACAACGTTGCTTGCCTGGTTGCTCTGGGCTTGCTCCTGCTTTCCTGCAAAAGGGAAGCTCCACAGACCTTGCTGGTCTGTACCAGAAGCCAGTAAAATAGAAAACAAGCAACACCTTGCCAGGGTTAATTCAATGGTCCCATCAAGGGGATCCAAGGGGTAAGGGGGGGGGGGGGGGGGGGAGACACAACTTAAAGCTTCAGAGCCAACGACACATCATGTGAGTTCAGACCATCTTATTGTGAAAATAGAAAAATGTATTGATTAAATAACATTTCATAAATATAATCCATAAAACACTTCAGAGCAAATGTACAAACACAGAGCAAATATAAAGCTTGATATGTGTCATAATTAAAGATTCATTTTATTTGGAAAACAGGGGACCCCTACAATGATAGGTTTGCTATATGTAGGGAAACAACACTTTGGAAAAAATACACTTATAGCAAACATTCAATTATTAAGTGCCAGATCTCTCAAATAGAAAAGTTCAATAAAATAATTACCAAAAATACGACCTTAAATGTATTGCTATAAATATGGCAACAACTTTTATATTGATTTATAAAACTCTTTATTTGGTATAGGTAATTGTACTGAACATTTTTATTTCATTAAATGTATTCCTTTTCATTTTTGATAAATTCAGTGCAAATTTAGTAGATAATAAGCAATTTACATAAGTACAGAAAAAACAGACAAAACATAAACATATACTACAACAAGTCACACTGGACCGGTCAATATTGTATTGTGGGGGGCAAAGCGGTTAGTTTTGACTACGCGCGTTTCGGCATTCTGCCTTCATCAGGTGACCGTCATTCGCACATAAATTGAACAGGACAATGAATAGGTATTATGTCCGGTAGATTTGAATCAATAATTAGATCTTCTATAATAACATCCTCTGACTATTATTTTGATAATTTGTGTCACATTTGTAGACGACCCATATTCCACTAAGATTGTATCCAGGGTCTGAAGGATTCTAGTCAGAGGTAGGGGTACTCAAGGGGTAGAGACGTAAACGATACTGGACGATAGATAGTTCACCTTTGCCTCAGTTTAGATAGAAACATGTCATATAAGTTCGTGATACCACACGGGGGCAGTGCGATCGTCTGGTGGATACGATATGGTCCACAACCGGGACATCTGGCATTTCATCAGGAAGGCTTAAACGAAGGACTATCCGACAGTATCCAACGTGTATGGTCCAATTTTGCAGCTCATATTTATAAAAAGGAATTTTCTGCCTTTCAAGGACACTGCCGCTTTGAATATCAAAACCGCCAGCACTGCCCCCGTGTGGTATCACAAACTTATATGACAGAGGATGTTATTATAGAAGATCTAATCATTGATTCAAATCTACCGGACATAATACCTATTCATTGTCCTGTCCAGTTTATGTGCGAATGACGGTCACCTGATGAAGGCAGAATGCCGAAAAGCGCGTAGTCAAAACTAACCGCTTTGCCCCCTACAATACAATATTGACCGGTCCAGTGTGACTTTTTGTAGTATATGTTTATGTTTTGTCTGTTTTTTCTGTACTTATGTAAATTGCTTATTATCTACTAAATTTGCACTGAATTTATCAAACATGAAAAGGAATACATTTAATGAAATAAAAATGTTCGGTACAATTACCTATACCAAATAAAGAGTTTTATAAATCAATATAAAAGTTGTTGCCATATTTATAGCAATACATTTAAGGTCGTATTTTTGGTAATTATTTTATTGAACTTTTCTATTTGAGAGATCTGGCACTTAATAATTGAATGTTTGCTATCAGTGTATTTTTTCCAAAGTATAATTAAAGATTCATACAGGGAAAAAGTGTTTATTCACGTCCCACACACTCCCACAGTCATTCGCTAAACATACATACACTTCTCAGTCTCACACACTATAGGGATAATACAGTCATACACACGCAATCATAGGGGAACCAGGGGGCCTGCAAAATCATATTCCATAGTTGCTAGGACTAGAGAAAACAACAACATGGAGGCAGACAGGGTTGGGGTGCAGTAAATTGTTGTAATCTGCACTCAAGACCATCCATGCGGCTCACGTACCAGAAGCCAATCTTTGTATCCTGCGTGGGTTGCCTTTGCCAAGGCTTGTTGACTCCGATCTGGAAGCCAACACCGCCAACAGCGAGAGCCTTTTTTGGGACAGTCCGTATCCAGCTCCTGGTCATCGTCGACACCTCCTGGTCCACGTGGCTGCAGAGACAAACTTCACTTCTTCACTGATCGCAGCTCAACATCATCTGGTTCCGTCCTGGTTCCATCCTGGTCACTGGCTAGTGACCCAGACTCTGTCCCCTCTGCTTCCAGGTTCTTCACTTCTCCGATTTGCCCTTGGATCCATCTGGACATCTTCCTCCGGGTCTCCTGCAGCATCTTTTCGCAGCTCTCCATAGGAATCGACGACGAAACCCGACACAACTTCGCACCTATGGACCTGGCTTCCCTGGGTGAGGTAACGCGACCTTCTCATCCACCCCAAATACTTTCTCTACTGATGAGGGAAACTATCCAAAAACCCGGGTCATGTCTCGGGTCTAGAGATCTTGGGAACAACAAGTACTTACTTGCACCAACTTTGGTAAACCACTTACGAACTTTGTTTCAACTCTTCAAACCACGCGCCCTTCACATACCAGAGTGCTTAGGGGCGATCCGGAGGAGAGGCTAGCGGTGTGCAATCCATGGTTGATTTCTGAGGTAATGCGAGTACTCCGGTGCTCCCGTGAGTAATAACTATCCAATTGTCCTAATTTAACTGGGTTTCCTCGAAGTCCACCCGGACTATCCGAAATCAACTAGTTTGTAACTTGTACATTCCCATTCTAAGTCTATGAGAACTCACGTGTGTGTTTAGACACTGCACACGCATCCAGTGGGACTCCTGCTTTCTAACCTGTGGTTATTCAGTGTAGCCCCACCGATTTCCTAGGTCCTATGCCTATTCACCATTCCTGCAGTGGTTCTTATACCACTTCTTTAGTATATGCTTTACGAGGCCCCTAGGGCAGTATTGTAATTGTGCAACTTAACGTATGCTATTTAAGTTACTTGTGCTGTATCTCGAACTCTGACCTCATAAAGAGTGCAAAGGGGTTGTGTTAGAAATAAATACATATATATTTTATATATATACCTTATGTGGTATCCTTTCATTTGATATTCAAGGGGTTATTATTGGTAAAACAATTGGCTTCATATGCTCTCTGAAGTGTTAGCCTAAGACTGCTATGTCCATGCTACCACTAGGATAGCTGGTCTATAAGGTTGACTTTATAACCATCACCATAAGGGTTGTCTAGACTGGTGCAAGGTGCTCACTAGAATAGTGAACATCATATACCAGGCCAACTTCTCACATCCGCATCCGCCAGGCAGGCAGTGGACAGTGTGTCTGGTCACCAAGATTGATCGACGGAACGTCAGATGGAATGGAGGAGTACCGCGAAGAAGAGGAATGGCTGGATGCATGCAACTTCCCAAATTGAACAGGACAACAACAACATACAGTTACAGTATCCTCGTCACTTCTCCTTATCGTTTAAATAACTTATTGTTGTGAACTTATATGAGTGCGACTCTCTGCTTCAAATTCATCCCTACAGCTATTTCATAACTTTCTTTGCTATTTTTAAAACTAATGTAATGTGCTACTAAGTCATTCTCTCTGAGTGAAATTGCGTAATTACAGCAGCCCTGTACTGTCTAATAGTTTAGTACTACTTAGTAAGTTGTAGTTAGTACTACTTTTCAGTAACTGAACCATCCATTTAGCAAACAACTTCATGCATGCACTTCCTTTATGTCCCTTAAAAGATTCATGGATATCTTCATATCCAAAGATTAGTTTTTCTTAATTTGTTGTTTGTCCATGCTGTGCTTTTTTTCCTCTCTCCACAAAACCTTCCCAAAAAAAACCATTCCCATCCAATTTTCAAACCCTAACCCTCTTCTCCCGGGCTGTGTGGTTTTCATTGAGGTGTGACTAAATGACAGCAATAATTCCACACACTTGCTGGGAGGATAAGGTGCAAGCAACCTCCTCAAAACAATTTTAAGGCAACTGGATGAATCCTAGGATATTGTAATTCTGCTTAAAAACACACCAATGAGTAACTATTTTAAAATCAATTCTGATTTTCATGCCCACCATCGATTGGATCCATTTGTCAACATCATCCTCCTACTTGTCAAGACTTGTTACGCTGCTGTGTCACTGTTCTTGTTGTAGCCATAATCATCCATGCACATTTTTTCCCCCATACTTATCTTCAGCATTGCTTAGGCTTAAAATATACAGTTCCTTCTAATACTTTTCTGTTCGCAAGTACTCACGCTGGGAAACGGTGCTGGTGAAGCTTTCCCTGTTCCTGCTTCTACCGCTCGCGGTACCCGCTCCGCGGGTCCCGCTTCGTGTGGGGACTTTAATTACCTTCATTGAGGTTGGACTCTGGAGTTTGCTGCCCTTTACTGGAGGCAGCGACTGTGGGTGACTGCATAGCGCGGGGCTGCGAGCGAGGGCGGGCGCAGGACTTCAAGTCCCAGGAGCGCCCGCCAGACCCAATTGCCTGCACCTGGGCCGCTCTCCCTGCATGCTCCTCCCCACCACCGTCTTTTAAAAACCTTTTCCTTTTGGATGCACACTGGGACACTGTTCGCAAGTACTCACGCTGGGAAACGGTGCTGGTGAAGCTTTCCCTGTTCCTGCTTCTACCACTCGCGGTACCCGCTCCGCGGGTCCCGCTTCGTGTGTGGACTTTAATTACCATCATTGAGGTTGGACTCTGGAGTTTGCTGCCCTTTACTGGAGGCAGCGACTGTGGGTGGCTGCATAGCGCGGGGCTGCGAGCGAGGGCGGGCGCAGGACTTCAAGTCCCAGGAGCGCCCGCCAGACCCAATTGCCTGCACCTGGGCCGCTCTCCCTGCATGCTCCTCCCCACTCACACTGTTCCACATAAATTAAATTAGCTATCCCCGCCGCGCGGGAGCGCGCGGGAGAAGTCCGGGAGAAGCCCGGGACAAGGCGGGCCGTCTAAGGCCGTCAAAGGTCGATAAAGGACGGGACGGGCAACCCCTCTTACATTTGCTTCCCGGTAAGAGAACCATCTCCCTATCAGCACCCGCCGGATATTAGTAAAATCCTCATCGAACTTTAAGATTCTGGTTTTGTCCTACTGTGTTTATATATTGAAGGTCCCTCGCTTGTATTATCATGTCTGTAGGGCCTGGGAAATCAAGGAACATAACTGTCAATACATCCAAGGGGGCAGTAATAGGCACAATTGACCAATTTTTTACGCGGGTTACCACTGTCCTAGAGAAGGAAATTGCTGATACAGAAAAACGTTTATCCTTGGACCTGTTAACTGGCAAGCGTTCTTCTCTGGGACAAATTAGGAATGCACTTTCACCTGATGTGATAGTCTTAGATCCTCCGAGTAATAATGCCCCCCTTATTGAGATCACTTCATCCACTCTCCCTGGAGCTGTAGGGGATGAGGGAAATAACAGGACTAGTATAAGTGGTCATACGTCCCCCTCCGATCTCTCAGCAAGTCCCAATGCAACAAGGTTATCTAGCTCACCCAAATTATTTGTATCCTCTCTAGCGACTCCAGAACAAGCAGGAAACCACTTAAAAAAAAGAAAGAGACAAGGCTCTACCTCAAGCCCAGCTAGAAAAGACAAAGTTAACACTTCGCCCTCAACATCCTTATTTACACGGTCACCAAAACCAATTAATCCACCTAAAACGGTTAGTATATCAGCCATACTGCCTGTTCAAAATTCCGAAAGCGACCTTCTCTCTAAAATAGAGACTATTGTGAAGTCCCTTCTACTTCCTCTTTTGGAGAGAACCAGATTAATAAGTGCACATCTAGACAAATTGGGTAAGCAAATAGAAGAGAACACCTTGGCCATAATGAATATGTCAATCCCACAGCCAAAAAATTATACTACAAATTCTGTTGCCCCCACTGCTCCACTGCCAGAATAACCTTCAACTAGTAGTGTACCCCAGGACCTAGTATTACGCAGGGGAGAAAAGCATTAGCTAAGTCATCAAAGGATAGAACAACTACAGAAAAACTTGAGCTCCCCGTAAATAATCAAACAAAAAACGGACCGCCCCAAAGTGACAGCGGAAAAAAGGAGGGAGAGAAAAGAGGAGTAATAACAAACCCCCCTCCTGCAAAAAATAATTTACCCATGAAAATTAGACTAGATAGGGAGAAGGGGGAACATTTACCCCAGTGCCTAAATAGACCGATATCTAGGACAGTGGATCTACCGCCAGAATCGGCCCCGTATACAATAATTATGACTGGGGTGCCGGAATTAGCAGAGGGGGTTAGAGAGAATTATCATGCCCTAAAAAATAAAACTATCTATTGGCTGAAGCAAAACAGACCCATAAACGGGGAAATTCTAACAGTAAGGCGAGCAGTCTGGGTGGGACCAAGACCAAAAGATAAGAGGGGGGACGTCATAATCATAAATTTTAAGGATCATAGAGCAGTGAGGTGCATTGGAGACTGGTACGAAGTCGTAGGGGGAGATAACATTTCTACACACTATGTTAGCTATTTTTACCCACGAGAACTGATAACAAACTTAAAACAGAATCCAACAAACAGGTTTTACCCAGACTGGAGAGAAGGAGGTTATCAACCATCTCAGAAAACATTTCGTAATCAACCCTTCCAACCAGTATACCCATACCCACAGTGGGGGAACCAAAATAATATTTATCAACCTCTCTCAGAATTTAACATACCTACCTTTAACCCTTTTTCAACGCTGTTTGGGTTGGACGAAATAGATTGACTCGACAGGGAACAACCCTCTCCGGAAAGACACATTTTGACAGAATTCACAAACCCGCATGGTGATACCTTTTTGAAAGATTCGGGAGAAAGTTCCAAATCAGAAGGCGAAAACCAGCAGGCCCTACTGAACATGAAAACTGCAAGGGAGGGAGCAAATCTAGTCCCGGGGAACACATCAAATGACATAACAGACTTAATAAGAGAGGAAAGGCAGTTGGTTTTGGGGACACCTGCTTTAAATAAGGGCATTGTCACGAATGAGAGATTAGCCCCTGGTATGAAAGGAATAAAAAATAAAAATCATGTTTTGGAATATTGCGGGTCTTCGCACAAAAATTATGGACGGAAGTGCCTTGGACTTTGTCAAAGACTATCAGATAGTAGCCCTCCAGGAGACTTGGCTTACTACCGAAATGCATCTAACAGGGTACGAAACGTATTTTTCTCCAGCTATCCCTGGCACTTATGGCAGGGCAAAGGGTGGGCTGATAATTTACATAGCTAATACCATACCAGGACTAGAAACTACTGTCCTTAGCACAGAACCAACCTATCAGATACTGAGATTGTCTTTCCAGACAAGGAGGGTATTTCTACTCGGAAATATGTACGACAACCTACTAGAAAGCGAGAGAGTAAAAACACTCGGAGCTCTCCGTAAGAAACTCCTTACCTGTTCAAAACAAACACAAGGCCTAGAACCCCCAAGCATTGTCTGGGGTGGCGATTTTAATCACCACCCTTGTGAAAGGAACAACAGCAACATTTGTGGCATGGGGCATGGAATAGATGAACAAATAACCCACTTTAGCCACTCAGTGGTGGGAGATTTCTTAAATGAAACCCTATCAAATCTGGACCTCGTGATATTAAATGAAGTAAAAACGTCCTGTGGGAAATTGGACCCAACCTACCTCGGAAGGGGCAGTGAGTCAACAATTGACTACATATTGACCACCGCGACCCTCGGAAATAAGGTCCAGAGATTTAATGTGCTAATAAATACTTTGAGTGACCATGCTGCGCTAGCCTTTGACCTATTTATAGATCAGGGGAATCTATCAGCACAGACCCTAATGACCACACTCGCCCAGAATAACATACACCTAAAAAAAATAAACGGTTATACCTTAGGTTGGGGGAAGATAGATCCCGTAGAATTAACAAATAAGGTAGTAACTGTGGCATACCCTGCAATACTGAAATGCCTAGACACTAATGTAAAAGAAGAGGAAGTTCTAGACAACTTCATGGTGATCTTAGAAAAGGTAAATGAATCCCTGACAAGGAACCAAAAAGGTACAAAGGAAGGAAAATAAGGATGGTTCAACCACAATTGCACAGTGGCACATAAAACCTTAAAAAGAGCATTAACAAAAACTAACAGAGATCAAGAGGAGATTAGGAGCCTGAGAAGGGCTTACAGGATGGCATGTAGAGTTAGAAAAGAGGAACTAAAGAAAGCCCTATGGAACCAACTCCATGAGAGTTCACTAAATAGAAACGATGAACTGTTCTGGAAGGTGGTGAAAGCCCCTTTTTTGACAGATATAAACAACCACCCCAAAGTAGAAGTTGCAATCGAGGGAAAAACATGGGTAAACCATTTCTCGAAAATCTTTGGTAACCCTTCTAAAGTAGTTTTAACTGAGGGAAACGACCAGGATAATCAGGACACCCCATTTCCAATTGCATTGGAGGTCGAACTCTACGAAGTAATTAATGCAGTTAAAGCGAGCAAATGCTGAAAAGCTCCTGGCCCAGATGGGGTACCAGTTGACTTTTTTAAATTTAAACTAGATCTGTGTGCCCCAATTATAAAAAGGGTGTTTGATGCTACCATGAAGCGTGGGCTAATTACATCTTGGACCCAATCAATTTTGGTTCCTATATTTAAAAAGGGAAACAGAGAGGATGTGTCCTGTTACCGTCCGATCTCGCTCCTGGACTCACTTGGGAAAGTACTGGGCAGAGTGGTTCTCCAGCGTCTACAGGAGTGGGCGGACAATACCGGGACCCTTTCCGATATCCAGTTTGGCTTCCGTGAAGGTTTCGGGACCACAGAACAAGCCCTGAACTTGGCCCTAATGATGGGAAAGTATGTGTCGGCTAAGCGGGAAAAATTGTATATGGTCTACGTCGACCTATCCGCAGCTTTTGACTGTGTCTCCCATGCAAAACTGTGGGTAGTCCTTATTAACATGGGCATGGATCCAGTCCTGGTAACCTTCCTTAGAGAACTGTATTCCAACGCTTCCTCCAGGGTGCGTTTTGGGGTGCGGGGCGAACTATCGGAACCGTTTGCGGTGGAGCGCGGCGTAGGCAGGGGTGTGTCTTGGCCCCCTTTCTCTTCTCCCTTTATACTAACGGCCTCGAGGTAGAGATGTTGGGGGGGGGCCAGGACTTACCCCGAGTGAAAAATCGCCTGGTGCCTGCGCTCCTATATGCAGACGATGCTGTGATATTAGCTCGCACCCCATGGGAGCTACAGAAAGCACTAAATAGGTATGCACAATTCATGGCCAACTTGGACCTCCACATAAATATAAAGAAGACATATGTCATGGTTGCAGGACAAGGAAAAAAACAGGGGAAGAGAATTTCTCTCCATAATGAAAAAATAGAACCAACTACCCAATACCCTTACTTGGGGATTATGATGGATGAGAAGCTAAATTGGAAAGCAGCTATAGAAGCCCGCAAACACCAACTTCTCCGAGCAATTGCCGCCCTCATAAAATTCGCACAGAAATTAGGAAAAAAGCCACCTGTAGAGTTATTACGCATTTATAAAGCAAAGTGTCATTCCATCGCACTTTATGGGGCGGGTCTGTGGGGGACACAAAAACACAAAAGACCTACAGGTAGCAGAAAATACCTTCATGAGATTCCTTTTGGCGGTCCCCAAACGAGTATCTACTTTTGCCTGCCATGCAGAGCTAGGAATGCCCCATATCGAGGACTTGGCAAAGATCGAACCCATACTCCTTTGGCGCCGTATTTGGGCGTCAACAAAAAATACTTTTACAAAGGAGATTGTGGCAGACTGTATGTCCTTGGACTACGTGGAAAAAATAGAATGGCTGAGATACGTAAAAAACTTTCTTACTGACTTGGGAATGGCAGAATATTATTCCAACCCTGAATCAATTATTGAAATTCCGAGGAAAGATTTAAAAAAAAGGGCTTTGAGTCATGTAGAAGAACTACGTATCAGCATAGAGACAAAGAAACGTTCAGTCCAACACTCTCTGACAGTCATGACCACGCTAGAAATAGAACCCTATTTAACCTATGTTGAGTCACACTTTGAGCGATTTTTACTTGCTAGATTTAGGCTGAACATTTTCCATAGGGTCGTAGCCTTTCCTAACAGAAATAGTTGGGACGAAAGCTTAATGGTCTGCCCGTGTGATGAAATGTCTGAACAGTCAACAATCCATAAGGTAATGTTTTGCAAATTTTATTCCGCACATCGCAAGCTGTGGCTAACCCCCCTTTTGAGAACTCTGGGCCTCAGAAGATGCCGTCCTGCTATGTTGTGGCTGCAATTTTTAAGCTCTGAATTAATATGTAAAATTGTGAGCACCTTTTTAAAATGCATTTTTAAACATAGAGTAAATCTTTGATGTGGTAATGCTTGATTATTGGGGGCATAGAAGAAGGGTATCCCCCTTTGTAAATATATAAACTCTGTCTTAGCATTGTTAAAATGAATTTTAAATGATGTATTGTATAATGTCTTTTATGGTTTTTCATGTAAATTGAAACCGAATAAAGATTTTCTACTACTAATACTCCTCTCAAGCCACTCAATGTCTCATTTTTTTCCTTTGTTTTTCATATGCTGCTAATGCTAGTGTGGTACCACCGGTACCACTCCTACTACCGCCACAACAATGGAATTTCTGTCCTGGATGGATGGGTAACCGTAATCGCCAATTGCCATGCAGCCAGCGCTGTGCCTAGCTCTATTCTCAAACACTAATCACAGGTAAGATAAGCATTTTGGGAGGTAGAATAATGGGCTAGGACTCGGAGGAGAGGAGAGGAGAGACTGACAGTAGTACTAGTAGGCCAATTGAATTCACTAACTCTGTTAGTGGCACTTTTGTACATTTTTGGACGTCTTAGATAATTCATGCTGGTATGTTTGAGGGAACCAAACGTTCACCCTCGCCCACCTCCCCACAAAATAATATGAACGCGTACACTATGCTGAAGTATGAAAAATAAATAAATATATATTTTTCCCTAACAAAAATAAAGTTGTCCATAGACCCACACGACCCCCCTACCTAACCCCAACAATTGTCCATTTCAAATGTGCCGCAAAAAAACCCTCAGGAATAGAATCCCCACTCCTAATTCCCACCTCCCCAACAGTCTTTAAAAAAGGGGCATGGGACACAGTCACTTCCGGTGGTGTCCTGTGGACAGGTGGTCCTGCAGCTCTCTGCGAATGTTTCGGAGCTGGTGCTACTGCTTCTCACCGTGTGCTCCAGGTAGTCCACTTGGCGGTGTAGCCGGTGCAGACGTGCCATCCAGGCTCTGGGGAAGCAGCTGCTGGTGTTCTTGTGGAGGCTGCCGGACCACGGCGCCGTGCTGGAGGCTGCTGGCTGGTGGACCCGGGGACTGTTGCTGCCTCCTCCTCCTCCTGTTCCCGAGCCCACAGCCGGCGATATTCGTCACAAATGGCCTCCAGCTTGCGCGCCCTGACCCGGACAGCCATCTCCTTTTGGGTGAGCTTTTGTGGAGCAACTATATGAAAAGAAAGAAAAATACTGTAACCAATATTCTTTAACAATAACACAATTATTTGAACAGAAAGTTGTGTCACAGTAACATTAGCAACATGCAAGCACAGTATAACATTTTGGCATGTATCTTTCCACCGTCTTTGTAGGCCTGTTACATTAGTGGGAGTTTCAGGAATTCTACTAGTAGCACTTTGGACTCACTACATAGTCAGAGAGTCAGAGAGTACACCAGTCTTCTTCTTTTTTTCTCTAGTTTTGCGAAATAAATTACTTGTACGTGAACTTGTAGTAGCCGGCATAATGCCAGCTCAGTCTGCTTGCACCCAAGAAAAACAGACACAGGCCATGATGATGACGCAGACTCGCATTACTTTAAGCAGTACATGCAGGTGGGGATAGGGAAGCTCTCAATTTTCTATAGGGGTGGCACTGGCCATACTTGGTTACATCAAGGGCTACTGCTCAATTTAATTTATATTTCGCACTGCCCCCCCCCCCGCACCCCCGGGCCTTCAGTACTACAAAAGGAAAATGAGGAATATTCATTTCTGATCATGTATCCAGCCGATCACATGATCTTTGCTTATATGATGGATGACTTTAGGTGCTTTGTTGTGATAGATTGAGTGAACAACAGCGATAGTCCACCCATGATTGACACAGCTGAAAGAAAATTATTAACATAGGGAGTGAGTGTGGTACCCATAATTGCCGGAGGAAGGGACTTGACTTGATATAATGTCAACTATACAATACATACACAATATATGCTGTGCTTGCAAAGTAAACTACTGTACTGTTAGTCAAGGGAGAATTTCTGAACAATCACAACTTCTAGTATTTGGATTTCCTCTGCTTTGCTACTTTGGCACGGACATGCTGTTCAAACAAAGTAACACTCTTCATCCACTGAGCGTCTGCTCTACATACACCTCTGCTATCTATGAGGAAGAAGATAGCATCCATGCTTCCAAAGTAAACGTCTATCATTCTTCTTAATGTCACAACTGTACCAACTGTACTTTTTCTCAACAACCAACTAACACCCTTTTCATTTTATTTGGTAAACCACCGTTTTGACTTGCATTTCACTTTCACCCAAATTATATATTGCAATGCACACCACACATGCATTTTCTGATTCTCCCACACAGGCAGTCATCTTTTCTTTCTCCTCCAACCATCCTTGCTTCAAGTAGCCATGCATCTGATTCCTTCCTATCAGCTACCTCTGCATGCATTCGAAAACACGTATCATTCTTTACAGTCATAAATGTTACGATTCGCTCGTCCTTCCTTACACCCTTCTTTCCCTTTTAGTTCATCACATCCATCAAGTTCATCTGATCTGACTTGGCTTCACGATAAAAGTTTCACAGCTGAGTTGAAGTGAAATAGAGGGGGCCATTGCTTACTCGAGAACTACCGCTGCTAATGCTTTGGCTAAGTCAAGGGTGACTGTCTTCTCCGTGATTGGTAAAGATGTAGTTCTAAATTAGTAACTGTTCATAACAGTACAGTGTACTTCTACTAGTGTACTGTCTACTGTACAGTACATCATACACCCCTTTGCAATCCTACTCTAAAATGTCAATAAGTAAGAAGTATAATAACTTACCACCATCCGCCGCTGCTGAGCCATCCCCCTCAGCTCCTCCTGGTGGCACTTGTGGCGCCGCCGCATCCGCCCCTGGAGTTGACCCCTCCGCGCTGCTGGCCCCGGCACTGGTGGTGGGAAGTGCTGCATCCGATGTTGTGATGACGCCTGGAAAAAAACATGCCATATTTTTAGATGCCATACACCACCCCCTATTTCGTCTTGTAATGGAAGAGAAAAAGTTAAGTTATAACACTTAAACAATTTTTAATTATTGGGACTGAAAAAAAGTCACGGTTTTGGGGAGGGTGTTAACTTTTATGCTTAGCCATAACATGCTACACTTTTTGGCACAACTGATGAATGCTTGCTTTTTAACGTGCAACATTTCTCTAATTACAGACAGGACCACCTACTCCTCATCACCACCAGGAGGACTTGAAGTTCCAACAAGGTGAGGGCTCCTGAGGAAGGACTAGACTTGAGTCTCTACTCTCTAGTCTCTCTAGCAGTACGCAGTTCTGCTCAAATGAGCACAAAGTTGCAAACAAGTAAGCAGAGTAGCAACGCCACTGAGCAGGCGAGCACCTGCAATCACAGAAGCTATTTAAACATTAATTTACCTGCAATGTAATCGAATCAGTAGCATTCTTGCTCTTCGGGAAAAACATATGTTAGCAACATAACACATGGCAGAAGAAAACAAAGTAGTTATTAAATGGCTACTCACCAAGGCCAGGGATCTCCACGCCTAGCAGGTGGAGCAGGTCCTGCTCCCGGTCGAGGAGGTCAGCCCAACGGTGCGTTGCTTGGTCATAGGTGCGCCGGACCGCCGACTCCTTACGCATGGCCTGGCACACCTTATCCCACAGCTGACGACGCTCCCTGGGGCCATACCCTGAACCGGGCCTGCCCCCTGCTGCCACGGTCTTCGGGAGGTGGCGCTGAATATAAAATATAAGTGCGGCCACCTCCACCTCGCTGAAAATCTCCCTGGCTACTACATCCTCCCCCCTTAATTGCCCGCAAGGGAGCCGGGTACGGGATGCAGGACCCTTCCCCTTGCTCTTCCCGGCTCCCTTTGCCATGGTCCTGGACAGGAAAGTTGAATACAAAATAGGATAGAATAGGGAAAAAGTAAATAAAAGAAAAGAGTGAAAAAAGTACTTTAAAGTAACCAAAAGTAGAAAAAAAATATAAAATATAGATGTAGAAAAAGAGAGGGATAGATAATGAGTAAAAAAGATCAAAATAAAGTTTAAAGAAACAAAGGATTGCAAAGATTAGGGGAGGATTGAAAAAGCATGCCCAGAACCATAGCAATGAATGAAAAACATGATGGCCGCGCTCATTGAGGACTGCGTGGGTAAGCTTGCGCCATATTTCCCACGCGAGCACGCAAAAAACGCCCACGACCACGTAATCGCGCTCCGCGCACAACGCGAAAATGCAACTAGCACCCGGAAACGGAAATACGCAACGCAAACAAGAAAGCCGCGCCCATGTACGACCGCATAGGTAACTTCGCGGTCGGTGCGCTGCAAGAGGCCTGCAAACACGCAAAACGCCCCTTCAACACGCAAAAAAAATTCCGCAAATTTGCACAAATTCGCTGATTTTGAGAACGCAAATTCGCTTTCGCACGAATTCGCGTACTGCTGATTTGCAAATTTCGCCCATACTTACCTACCAGGCAGCCCAAGTATACAACTTTACTCTGTCCAGTCTTGCACTTACTGGCCTTTATAGTGAGGTCTGCCTTCTGCAGAGCCTAAAGTACACTCCTGAGGTGGACAAGGTGGTCCTGCTAGGTGAAGCTAAAGACCACTATAACATCTAAATAGCCGGCACTAAAGTCTTCCAGGCCTGACTGAGCTTGATTCACCAACCTCTGGAATGTGGCAGGTGCATTTTTCAAACCAAAGGGCATTACTATAAACTGGTAGTGTCCTCCAGGGCTTGAAAATGCTGTTTTGGTTCTGCAGCCTCTGTAAGTCTGATCTGTCAATAGCCTGAGTCATTCAAAGGTGCTGTGATACTTGGCAGAAGCCAGTGTATCTATCAATTCATCTGCCCTGGGGCTAGGATGGGCATCAGTCTTAGTGACTGCATTGAGGCCTCTGTAGTCTACACAAAACCTAATTTCTCTCTTTCCGCCTTGGGAATGAGGTTTTGGCACAAGGACTACTGGATTAGTCAAAGGGTTATCTGAAGGCTCGATTACCCCAACTCGAGCATCTTTTGGGCCTCTGTTCAGATGCAATCACTGACATGGTCAGGCTGCCTGTAGATTTTACTTTTGACAGGCAGGCAGTCACCTATGTCCACCTCTTGTGCACACCAGGTAGTCTGACTGGGTGTCATAGAAAATAGTTCAGGGAACTGACTGAGAACCTGTCTGCAGTCAGCTTATTGCTGGTCATTGAGGCTGTCTGACAAGACTACTCCATCAACTGAGCCAATAACTGGATTGTGTGAGAGGATATCAGGGAGAGGGCCACTCTCTTCCTCCTGTCCCTCATCAGTAGCCATGAGCAAGCTCATGGCAGTCCTGTTAAAGTAAGGCTTTTGGCAGTTCACATGAAGCACCTTGTCGCGACTTCTAGGAGTAACAAGATACACCAGATAGATGAACTCACCTTTCTTCTCCAGGATGGTATGGGGTTCACTTCACTTGACTTAGAGTGCTCTTGGGGTCGCAGGCTCCAAGACCAACACCTTCTGCCCTGGTTGGTACACAGTCATAGTAGCCATTTGGTAACGCCATAACTTCTGAAGTTCTTGGCAGATCTCCAGGATGTTACTGCCTTTCGTCATGTACTCAGTCATGCGTTAAGGCAGGCATAGCCCTTAATCTACAATGTCTTGCTTAGGAGGTTTGAGAGGCCGCTACCATCATTCCTTCAATAGACAAAGTGGATCCCTAACTGGATGTCCGAACGGAAGTTCAAATGGGCTGTAGCCCACGCCCTCCTGATGGACCTCTTTGTAGGCAAAAAGAAGGCAAGGTAATAGGACATCCCATCTCCTCCTGAGCTTTTCAGATAGTTCCATAATCATACCTTCAAGGGTTTTGTTGAATCTTTCAACTAACCTGTTACCCTGTGGATGGTAGGGTATAGTGAACTTATAGTTGACACCATACACTTTCCAGATGGCTTTCAGTTAGCCAGATATGAAGTTAGTACCTTGGTCTGACACCACCTCCTTGGGAAGACTCACTCTGGAAAAAAATCCTAAGAAGACCTTGACCACTGCAGCGGCTGTAGAGGTCTAAGGGAAATAGCTTCTGGGTATCTGGTGGCATGATCCACCATCACTAAATTATATCTGTTCCCAGAGGCTGTAGAGGGGTCTAGGGGACCAACAATGTCAACCACTTCCCTCTCAAAGGGAACGCCAACCCCTGGTAGCGGGATTAAGGAGGAATTTGTAGTGCCACCTGACTTACCACTGGCTTGGCACGTGACACAGGAGCGACAAAACTCCTTAGTATCTTCAGACATGAGGTGCCAGTGAAAGTGTGGGACAAGCCTGTCCCAAGTTGTGCTTTGCCTAAGATGCACTGCAAGAGGTATTTCAGGTGCTAGGATTAAGAAGAGCTCCCTAAACTTCTGAGGAACAATCAACCTCAATGTTAACTTGAAGAATGACCCTGCCAAAGTTATCTTCAAAGTGTTTACTCCAAGTAGCAGGTTAACCACCAACCCTTCCAGGCCACAATCCAACATCCAACTGCCAAAGGAAACCCTTCCAGGCTGTGGGTCCTTAGCCTCAGAATAAAGGAGTCCATTCGCCTAATAGACCTTGTGGTTCTCACTGACATCTCCTGCCTCTGCAGCAGCTTGCTGTCTGAGGCTCTCAATAGAGGGGCAGGATTCAGTTCTAGACTCAATTCCACCCTGGAGGTCGCTTTGCTCCCAGCAGCTCTGTCGTGTCCAGCTCAAGCTTCGATGTGCCAGTCTCCTCACTAGGGGCAAGATAATCTTCCTGAGAAGACTGATCCTTACATGAAATCTGGGGGGAGGATAATTTCTTACCCTTCCTACCTCTCTTGCTGGTAGCAGTGGGCCATTATTTCAGACTCCACTTTTCCTTGATTTACTTGCTTCTTGGCCTGTACTCTAGTTGTCACAAAAACACTTAGGAAGTTCAAGTATGGCTGCATGAGTCCTTAACTCAACTTCAGCCCATGCTGACTTCTTTAGATCATTGCCCATAAGACACTCTATAAGAATGTTAGAGGATAACACAACCTTTTTAGGGCCAGCAACCCCCACAGCTGAGAATGGCCACTGCCATAGGGTGGCTATTAGTGATATTGTCTGCATTGATTACTTGGTAATTGCCCAAGTAAGAACTGCTCAGGTGAGACCAATTTTACAGTCACCATAGTGACACTGGCATCTGTGTCCCTGTAAGCTTCTGCTTCAATACCCTTGATTAGGGATGCTGCCTGTATTTTCTCATATTAGGAGTCCAGGCACCCATATGGCAAGGTCAATGCCACCCTCTAATATTAGAGCAGCCTCAGTGACTTCTTTGACTAGGCCAGAGCTCACTGTAGTACCTAAGGTGAACCACGCTACATCCGGTTTTACTGCTACTAGTGCTACTGCTAGGGGCACTAGGGGGAGTAGTAAAAGCCTTGGTGCCTTTCTTAGGACAGCTGTAACCAGATGTCCTATGGCCTTTTTGTTTGCAAGTAAAGCACTAAGGAGTTTTATTATTTGAGGAGGATTGGGACCCTACCCTCGGACTTAGAGTTATCTTTCTTTTTCTGGTTACCACCACAATGAGACTTATTTCTCACCCTGATGCAGAAACCCATTTGTCTGCCTTGTTTGCCAATTCTTGGAGAGAGGTCAGATCAGAGTCCACAAATTAATGGTGCAGTTTCTCAGACACACAGTTTTTAAGGATGTGCTCTCTCAATGATCAGGGCCAGACTGGCTGTAGAGGGCACAGAGCATTTCCCTTGTGGGCCACCAGGATGGGGGCAGGTTTTGGACCTCTGGGGGTCCGTTTTGATTATATAGGGCCGGTTTTTCAGCATAGCTGCAATTTCGGCCCCCTGTAACAAAAGCAGCAGGGGTGAGACAGGAGTTGTGCTTCCAACTAGCACCCGCCACCCCCACCCCAGGGCCAGTTTCAGTTCCCAGTCCGGCCATGCTCATGATCAAATTATACAGTCCATTATTGTCATGTATGTAACCAGCCTTCCAGAGCCTTAACTGCACAGTCTATGAAATCAACCCAGTCTTGTGAGGCTTTCTTGCTATCTTTGAACATAGGACCACATGTATCAACCAATTGTGCGCTCTCAAATGGGCCGATTCGCACAATCAGTCCCTTTGCAAATGCGGAAAAGGCTTTTTACATGTATCAAACCTTAATTTGTTATTCGGTAACCAGTTACCGAATCACAAAATGGGTGTTTGATTTGGTATTTGGAAGGGTCATGTTTAGGGCGTCCCTTCCAAATACTTAAGCAAAGCGGTTTGTATGAATGTTTTGTGACCGTGAAACATCGGAAAACATTCACAATTTACCACCAACTTCAAGTTGGTGGTAACCTATTTGCAAATTCCTTTGGCAATAGTTGTAAAAACGTTTTCTAGAACAGGCAGTGGTCCCATAGACTTTTAAAATGAAAATGCATTTTTCATGTTTTTATTTTTAAATGCAACCCGTTTTCATTTTAAGGAAAACGGGCAGAATGACAAACAATGCTTTATTTAAAAGCAGTCACGGACATGGTGGTCTGCTGACCCCTGCGGGGTACCATCACCGTGATTTTTGCGATTCCTAGGCTGTCGCAAATTGCAATCTACCTCATTAATATTAATGAGGTATACCGATTTGCGCCCCACTAGGAATCGCTATATGAAACTCATGGAGTCTCATGCATTGGAAATGGTGATTACGTAATTGTGATTCTCAGACAATCTTAATAAGGTAATTGCTATTTCCAAATTTGATACATGTGCCCCTTAATCCTGTATTCTTCACAAGTACATCCTAATTAATACTAATATTATAAAGAGAGAGCCCAAACCTTTGAGGTGGGTAATCTCAGTAACCACAGCACCAATCACAACACCCAATACAGCGTTGGAAAGGGCAGTTGCAGCAGAAGGACATAGGCTATGCAGACGGATAAAAAAATGTATTAAAAAAATTGCAAAAAACTACATCATCCAGAAGGCCGAGGGCCAAAATAAAATCAAACAGGAAATGATGTAATAATGTGACTCACTATATTGAGACTGAGAGCCTGGAGCCAAATTGATCGTGAACAAGGGATATGCTATCCCGAAAAGCGTAGATTTGTGCCTGCCTGCTTGAGAAACTCCATGCTGTGAGGATTAAATAAAAAAGCACATAAGTGAAGACAAACGCCAGTTCGTCCTGTTTGTCTCCCAGCTGGGGGAATTGGTTGTGGATTTAAATGCGGCATGGTTCTGCCGTGGGGATTTATGAACCGGCGAGAGAGCGCTGCAAATTCTGCCAAAAAGTATCAGAGGGGTGTATATATATATATATATATATATATATATATATATATATATATATATATATATATATATATATATATATATATATATATATATATATATATATATATATATGTATATATATATATATATACATCCATCCATACTAATATTATAAAGTGAGAGCCCAAACCTTTGAGGCGGGTCATCTCAGTAACCACAGCACCAATCACAACACCCAATACAGCGTTGGAAAGGGCAGTTGAAGCAGAAGGACATAGGCTATGCAGACGGCCACCATATACATTTAAAAGGTAAAAGAACTGTGCCAGCAAAGTAGTCCCTTGTGGGCGTGTCTGCTTTCTGCTGTGGGCGTGTGCTGGGGGCGTGTGGTACGTTCCGCCCTTCATGCCATGTGAGTCATAATTGCGCTGCATCAAGGGGCACGCTGGGGGCGTGACACACTTGAGCCGTGACACACGCTGTGGGCGTGTGTCCGCGCTGTGGGCGTGTGTCCGCCCTTCATGCCATGTGAAGCGCCAATTACGCAATTGCGCTGCATCAAGGGGCACGCTGGGGGCATGACAAATGCTGGGGGCGTGTGCTACGTTCCGCACTTCATGCCATCTGGGTCGTACATTAATCAGATCGTCTGCTGTGGCCGTGTGCTGGGGGCGTCACAAAGGCGTTCACCTCAAAGCGTGGTAAGTAACCATTCGCAAGACTCCCTTGGGGGCTGCCCGTTGTCTCACACATACTGGGGGTGCCGAATGCAGTGTGTGCCTTGGCCTGGGTGCATCTGAAAGGGCCGAACGCAATGTGTGGCTTGGCCTGGGTGCGTCTAAAAAGCACTCGGGCCAAAGAGTGTCGGTGTGGCTCATAAAAAAATAAGAACAGTGGGAAACAATAATTCAAGACTCACACAATTCTAATTGTTAGACGGTCACCGCTGGCCCTCAAGCGGGGGCACACGCGACTGAGCGTGTCTGCGGGGACAATTACTGCAGCCTCTCATGCGTGCTGTTACTGAACTATGACATTAAACCAAATTACACGCGACTGCTAACATCAGCCAGGGCTGTAGCCAGGCTCAGGCGGCGGATCACTACACTAATTACATGCGCCTGCTAAAATGAACCAGGGCTGCAGCTGGGCCTCAAGCGGGGGGACACGCGCCTGCTAACATCAACCACTGCTGCAGCTGGGCCTCAAGCGGGGGAACACGCGAATGACCGTATCTGAGTACACACATTACACACATTCTATTTCATACCCGGACAACGTCGGGACGGGCTGCTAATACTTCAATAAATGCCTCTTTCAAAATCTTAGAGTTGTCTGCATCCTCTTCTATAACTGCCAAGAGTTTGTCTGTACCTTTGTCTGCAAAGCAGAGCCACAGGATAGCTGCCCACTACTTTTGGGGGGCCTTTCCGACTTTGCAGGCCCTCTCTATTGGAGTAATCCACTTCTGGAGGTTATCCCCAGTTTTGTAAAGGGGCACTATCCTGCTAAGAGTCCTGGAATCAAAGTGTTCCTTCCTGTCTCTAGACTCCTAATTGCTGCCACCATTGGGGTCTATCCACAAGTTCTTCCTCTCCTTCTCCTCTTCTATGACTTCACTTTCAAGGGGTAACTGCTCCTTCTTCAACTTGAGTTTGGCTTTCTCAAGTTTGAGCAGGTTGGACCACCTATCTAGGATGGCCTCATCTAAATTAGAGTGAGTGAACCCAGCGACTGATGCTGAGGAAAGTGAGGATGAGAATGAGGAAGAGGAAGACCCCTCCTCCTTGGAACCCCATTTACCAACCAAGGAGGAGTGAAAGTGGGACTACTGTCATGACCCCCTCCAGCACCATCATTTTCCCCCTCTACATGTATAGGGTTGTCCATGGGAGTTTCTTCTAACTCATCATGGTCATGTCCATTGCCAGAGCCTGTAGTATTAAGTACTTCTTGCTCTTGTCCTGCAAGGTCATCCCCCTCACTAAGGTCTTCCTCCCCTAGTAATCTTCCAGGATTCTGGAGGTCATCTTGAATAAGTAGTTCTACTAGAAAATGCCTAGTGGGATTTCTACCTGTCTTGAGTTGCCTAATCCTGCACAGGGTCCTTAGTTCCTCGAACTTAAGGGCACGGTATCCAGTTACTTAAGTCTGACTAGGCTCCTCATTAGTCGACATGGTACTAGAGTAGTGCATTGTAACCCACTCTAGTAATGTACACTTCGTAAAAGGTTGGAGAAATGGCTATGCTGGACTCTTGACACCTAACCTAAAAGTTTAGCAAAAGTCTTACTTATCAAGTAAAGTATATTTACCAAAGGTAGTAATGGTTTCTTATGGAAACCTTACTTATCACTAAGTGGTCAAGCAATGCAAGTCTTTATCCCAACTGCTGCATCACCAATGAAGGAGGCTGGCTCAGTAAACACTGTCCACCTAGTGTGAAGCACTGTGCACTGAGTCCAGGCAACTCTTAGTGATAGTGTTTAGGTCCCTGATAACCAAGGCTCTCAAGGGGTAGCTGTGGAGAGCAGCTAAGGCTTAATAAGAAGGGTGTAAAGCTGGTGCATTTGCCACATAGTGAGTGAGCAAACTTTCACACAAGAAAGAATCACACAGCGGTTTATAAAAATACTGTAGTATTTATTACGCAACACTAAAGACTAACTTGGTATATCTCCTACTTGGAGATATCAAATACACATAATACTTAAAAAACAGGTAAGTAGCATAGAAAAACACATTAGGCCCTATGGGGGGCAAACCATATCCTGAGAACGTGGTATAAGAGGTAATTACCAAACCAAGACTGATACCCAAGTATGGAGAAGCCCAGGGCAAGCATGGACCCTACAAAGGTGAGTAGCTAGGTACCCCAAGGTGCCCGGGTACGGATTGGTTGCATAGGATCAAACGTCCTTAGGATAACACAGGGTAAGTCGTGGTTGGTGTTTTCTTGTTTCAGGACTCTTCTCAAAGGACCATGAAGACACCAATTGGATCAAGGGAGGTTGGATAGCCAACCCACCTGTGGATTCACAGGGAACCAGGACACCCACGCCACAAAGCCCTGGTGCATAGATGAAAAGGGTGTCGGAACCACCCATAGAAGCCAATGGAGGACCTTGGAAGTCTGGCGGCTGCAGCAACTTGTGGACCATGACGGTGGAACCCAAACATGGATTCTGGATAAGAAGTACGTGAAAGCAGAGGGGACGGAGTCCAAACCACCTGGAGGTGTCCAGGTGGCGCAGGAGCATAATACCACTCCTTGGCAGAGGTATGTTCTCTAGCTAGACAGTCTTAATGAAGCAGCTGTGGAGCCCAGGCGAAGATGCAGGATCACTGGAGCCATCCAGGACCTGTCCTATGGCGGATGAAGAATGCAGGAAGTCAGTGGCCGGCGGGACCACCAACAAGCAGTAGCAACCGTAACCGTCAGGGCATAGGACAAGATGCTTGTTGGCAGACCAGCAAGGTCTGTGGGACTAATCCAGAAAGGGTAAGTCAGGGCCAGCCCTCAGTATGCAGGTAAGCCAGTAGGAATCATTGGATCCCCTTCGGGGACCCTTCAGCAGCAGGCACGGGGAGCCGTAGGGAAGAATCAGTAGCACATAGAAGATGGAGGTCCAAGGTGCACAGGATGCTGGCAGGACATCATTCTTTGGAGCTGTGCGATGCTGGAGGCTGTAACTTCTTGAAGCTTGAAGATCTTCAGTGAGAAGAGTCAACAGTCTTGTCAACAACAACAACCAAATGTGGTGCAAAGAGATGCGATTCAAGTTGGCTGGATAGGGAGTGCAGTCTTTCTAATTGCTGGGAAGACAGGTCAGGCCTCTGGAGAGCCAACAACCCACCTGTGTTGCCGAGCCGGGAGGTTTCTGTGGGACAGTAGGGTCAGCAATTGTTGAGGTGCCTGCGGATGACTCCTTCACTCCAAGGGAGATTTCTTCGTGCTTGGATGCATGCAGAGTCCTTGCTGACTCAGAGGATGCGTGGCCACGGTGTTGCAGAAACATTGAATAGCACAGAGACAAAGTTGCAGCAGGAGTCTTCCAAAGAGCAGTTTTGTTTTTGGTCCTGGCTCAATCCAGAAGCAGAGTTCCAGAGGCCAACAGCAGAAGAATCTTTAGACGATCTACAGATAGCCAGTCAGATGCTCCCAGAGACATAGATTCAAGATGACAGAATAAAGTGGCCACCTGGAGGAGCTCTGGGCACCAAGCAAGGAGCTGGGCAGGGGGGTCGACACTCCCCTGTCCTTTGTATAGTTTCACACCAGAGCGGGAGGCAAGAGCTCCTGAAATGGGCCAAACTGGTTTATGCAAGGAGGGCACCAAATATGCCCTACATTACAGTCTGATGGTGCTTGAAAGCACTCCCACCCTACCTAAGTCTAAAGTAGAGGTGGTCACATCTCTGCTTTGCAGGAAATCCAAGCCTGAGTTAGGCTCAGTAGCAGGGAGTTAGAACAGTGTCTGAGGCTCGCAGCAGCGGGGGCTGTCATGCAGACCTTATAGGGCTACACAGGTAGGTACCTTAAAATGGGGGCCCACACTTACGAGGCCCAGAGTATGGAATCCATGGTTTGTAGGGGTGCCTCTCCTCATGCATGGGTACCCACACACTTGGAACCATGCACTCTGCCCATCCTGGACTGAAGGACATACCTTAGGGGTGACTTATGGGTTTAAAGGGCAGTGACCAGGATATAAGGTAATCCTTATCTATGAAGTGAAAGCTGCATGCACCGTTTCACACAGACTGCAAGAGAAGCTCGGTAAACCTAGTTTGCATGGACTTCCATGGTTGGCACAATACGTGCTGCAGCCCATGGGAGAACCCTGTGTACCAATGCCCAGGGTACCTCAGTACCATATACTAGTGACTTACAATCGTACCCCAGTATGCCAATTGTGGGGTGTATAATGTACTTACCATCAGATTTAGAGGAGAGAACATTGCCACTGGGGTCCTAGTTTGCAGGGTCCCACTGAACTATAGTTAAAACACACTGACACCAATCACAATGTGGGGATATCTATGCCAGAAAGATCCTTCTTTCTTACAGAAGAGTTTTTACACCCAGTGGTGGTGCAGGCAGGGCTTGCATGTCTGTACAGTTATTACTGGGTTATAGACTGTCTTCAGCAGAAGTAAGAAGGTCAGATTGGTGGTGCCTGAAATGTTCCTTTTAGTATATCAGATGAAGTATCACTCAAAAGCATACAGGCACATTCCATAGTTGCTCGACAACCATATGACATCTGAAGAAGTCTAAAAAGCATTGATCTATGAAGCACACTGTCACCATGTTGATGCCTTCTGGTAGATGAACTTCCTAAGCCCCAATAACAAACTGGAAAATGCAGATTTACAGTTATTATGCACTAGATCCACCCCAGAACCGTCCAAATATGAGTTCAACCAACGGGAGTCGGATATTATCTTGTGGGACTGTTTTTTCCAGTTATAAAATGACTAGGAATTCCAAATCTAATGGGGATTAGTGCATAGATTTAACACCTGCCTGTGAAGGTGAAAAAAGTATGTATGGACCTCTGGGTGTGGTGGGCTATGAGGGAAGGGGGCATAAAGAAGGAAAAGGGAAGAACATTTCTGGGTGTAGGATTGCATGCACCCCGTTCCTCTGCCAAAAAACAGAGGGAATGAGTCCTGGGTGCTGATGCAGCCAGTCTCATTAAATTTTAAATTTTTTTTGCTGGAGTTATCAGCCAGAAAAATCGGGTACGTTTTTCCGGCATTCAGAAAAACTAGGTGTGGAATAACCTATCTATTGTAAAGATGCAATACCAAGTATTCAAGAAAGAAGAAGTTTATTTGCCCAACAGGGAGGCAAGTCGTTCACATCCAAGTCCATGTAGCAACTGACAATTAACATATTACATTCTATGATGACATGGCTGCATTCTCAACAGGGAATGCACATAATTAAAGGCAAAGATACAACACATCTCCCTTATTATAATAACAAAAATGAGAGAGAAAAAAGAACAAGAAAGAGAAAGAAAAGGAAAAAGAAACAAGCAGAAAACAAAGATCCTGTGAAAGGAAAAATTACTTAGAATAGTAATCTTGGAGATACAAAGGAGGTCTCCTGATTCTCGAGTTTGTTCCACGAGAAGAAACATGCTCTTTTTGAGGAATTACATGCTCTCCTTGAGGAAGTTGAAACGAGCGTTCAAGATCTGAGCATTTCACTGGAGCAGCCTCCACAATACATGGAACAGGACCAGGTTTCACAATACCATCATCCCCTTCCACACACCTTGATAAACGTGACATGCTCCAGACATCTCCCCCAGCAAGCATAACCACATTCTTCATGACCTTTACAATACGCCTAGGCCCGAAGAACTTGGACTCACCCTCAGGGGACCAAACAGCCTTTTTTGATAAAAACAAAATCACCCACTTTCCAAAAAGAATTCTTCGCCCCCTTCAAGACGTCAAATCTGCGCTTGTACTTATCTTGGTAGTTTCCCAACCTAGAATCCTTGAGCACAGAGCCTCTATCCTTAACAGACAACCACAAAGGATTAAGCTTGGAACCAGCAACTCTACCTTTGAGTTTCTTGAAAGGCGAAATTCCAGTTACACTGTTGGGGGTGTTCCTGTGTGCCCAAAGTTTTTCTCTAAGAATAGGTTTCAAAGGAAGTCTTCTCTCCAAAGCAGTCTGGGCACACACCCTAATCAACCTATTCATGCTTTCTACCAAGCCGTTTGCCTGCGGAGAATAAAGGGCAGTCTTATGATGGGTGATAGATAGATCCTTGAGAAAATCAGACATTTCTTGGGAGGTGAACTGGACACCATTATCAGAGACCAAGATGTCAGGTACTCCTTCACAGGTAAAAGCATCCTTTAAAAACTCAATAACATTCCTACTTAAAACGGTACCCATACAAGAAGCAGACAACCACTTCGAAGTGTAATCTACTAGAGCAACAACAAATCTCTCTGAGGGTCCGAGGTTCTCAAAGGGTCCAATAATATCAACAGCAACTTTAGACCAAGGACGTTCAGGTATGGCAACAGGAGAAAGAGGGGCGGTGTTCACCTTCCTGGATTTGTCATTACTAGCACAAATGTGGCAGTCTTTAACAATAATTTCAACTTCTCGGTCCAACTCAGGCCACCAATAGGATTCTCTGACCCTTGCTTTGGTGAGGCTACGACCTAAATGTCCTTCATGAGCTAAGTTAATTATCTTTTCCCTCATTCCAAAAGGGGGAATCAGTCTGTCGCCTCTGAACAATTCACCCTGAACAATGTTCAATTCATCCCTTCCATTCCATTAACCTTTAGCAGGATCAGGAACTTCTTTCAAGACAGGCCAACCATTGACCGTTGCTTCCAATATAAAATTCCGTGCCGGATCATCAGAAAAACTGTCTTTCCATTCCACTTCATTTAATGCAGACTCCCTTACCCATGAAACAGTAGGAGAATCAGGATCATACATGACCAACTTTTCAAGGGGTGACCTAGAGAGAAAATCAGCGGGGACATTCTTAAGACCAGGTAAGTATTCAACACTGAAATTGTACTCCATGAGTCCTTCAACCCATCTCTTAATCCTAGGAGTTGTACATTCGACATTCCTACATGAGAACAACTGCACAAGAGGTTTGTGATCAGATCTAACCACAAAAGGTAGACCCCACAAATAAAACCTAAAATGCTTGATGGCCCAAAAGCAGGCTAAAGCTTCACGCTCAATGACCGAATATCGCTCCTCAGCACCCTTCAAGGAACGAGACGCAAAACCAATAACTTTTTCCGAACCATCCACAAGCTGTGACAAAACAGCCCCCAAACCACGTAAACTAGCATCAGTGGACAAAATGGTCTTCTTGTGCACATCAAAATGCCCCAAGGTTGGCATCTTTGCAATCTCAGACTTGACAGTTTCAAAAGCATCAGAACACTCCTTGTTCCAATTGAAAACAGCACCCTTTTTGAGAAGAAGTCTAATAGGTTGCATAACACTAGCAAAATTTGGAATAAATTAAGAATAATACTCCGACAAACCATTGAAAGATTTCACATGATCCTTGTTAGAAGGGGGTTGAGCTTGAAGGATAGCCTCCGCAAGGTCAATCTTTGGACTGATACCCTCTCCAGATATATTGTGCCCCAAATAAGACACAGACTTAACCCTGAATTTGCATTTCTCCCGTTTCAAGGTTAAACCAGCTTCCTTGAGTCTAGACAAAACAGCAAATAAGATAACATCATGCCTGCTAACGTCAATCCGGTGGACCAAAATGTCGTCCTGGAAGAAGAGGACACAATCAATCCCTGATAGAACATTTTTTATGACTCTCTGAAAACAGGCAGCTGCGCTGGCTAAACCAAAAGGCATTCTAATGAACCTGTATGCACCAATGGGAGTCACAAAAGAAGTTAAGTGTCTTGACTCCTCATGCAATAAGACCTGGTGGTATGCTGCTGACATATCCATAACGCTAAACACAGAAGCACCACCCAACTTGGTTAAAATCTCATTGATATTAGGTAAAGGCTGCCTGTCAACCCAAATTGAACTATTTAAACTCCTGAGGTCTACACATTTCCTAATTTTGGTATCCTTGTCCTTAGGTGCCAAAACAATTGGCGCAAGCCATTCTGAGGATTCTATCTCCTCAACAACACCAAGTTTCAACAGCCTGTCAATTTCAACTTGAAGAGGTTTTAACATGAGATTGGGCACCTTCCGAACCTTATATACGACAGGCTTGGCATTCCCTTTCAAAACTATCTTGTGCTTGAAACCTTTCAGTAAACCCAGATCTTCACTAAAAACCTCAGGAAATTTCTCAACAATGTCTGAAAAATTACCCAAATGAGAAACTAACATAACCTGTTCGGGTGCATTTGGATTCAAAGTAATTCCTAAATTCCTTTGGTGACGCCACCCAAGGAGATTATCTCCTCTTTTTGCGACGTAAACCTTACCAACAGTTTCTCTGCCTTTAAAAGCAATGGTTTGGATGGAGTATCCTAATACCTCAATCCTTTGTTTAGCATACCCAACAGGATTGATATCAGGAGCCATAAGTTTGATTTTATCTCCATCAAAATTGGCAAACCAAAACTTATCACTGATAAGAGTAAACAGTGAACCAGAGTCAGCAAGTACGGGAACAACTTTGTTGGCAATTTGGATGTCACAAGAAGGCATAAATACTTCATCATCATCAACTTGACTCACACCATTAACAGCATCATTGGTAATACAATGAATTGAATCCTGAGAATAAACTTCATCATCATCAATACAATTAACTTTGTTGCTTTTACACATCCTTGCATAGTGGCCTTTCCTTCCACAATTTCTACAAACAGTACTCTTAGCAAAACAGTTCGGATAGTTCGGTCCATGCTTCTCACTACCACATCTGGGACATCTAAATTTATTCTCTCTGTTAAAACTGTTAACATTGTAGTTTTGTTTAGACCTTTCATCTTTAAAAGTGGTTTTCTCTTGTTTGGGAGGAGCTTTACTAACAGCAGCAACACTACACTCCGGTTGAAGAATTTGGCGATGTTCATGACTAATACTGGAAACAGGATCATTTTGAGAAGGACCCTTCCTAATCTCCTTAACCCAAGTAGAGGTATGTTCAACACTCTCAACAATAAGTATGGCCTCTTTTAAATTAGGATTTTTAGACAAAAGTTTTTCTTGGATTTTGAGGTCATTAGTACAACGAACAAGTTGATCACGAATGAGAGAGTCAGTCAAAAGTTCAAATTCACAAGTTTGCGCAAGGGATTTAAGTGCTGCAACATAGTTTCCAACTCTCTCACTTTTAGCTTGTGTGCGCATGAAAAATTTGTGTCTCTCCATAACAACGTTAATGCGTGCACCAAAATGATTTTTAAGGAGAAGTACACTCATTTCATATACATCCGAAGGTTCACCAGCTCCCCTGCCAATAGATATCGGATCTAAACTATCATAAATATTTCTTCCTTCGATACCAAGGTTGTTCAATAAAACTGCCTGTTTCCTGACGGCAGAAAACTTCTCTCCACCAATGGCAAGCAAATAAGAGTCAAAAATAGGTTTCCACTTTTTCCACGGTAAAATTGGTTCACCTTGCTCACTTAAAAACTGGGGAGGTTGATTCATTCCACTTGTAGAAGACGACATGCTGAAAGGAAAAACAACTAAACAAACTAACACAATAAGTTAACTAAATAGGCTAACATAACAATCTAAAATAATAATTCAAAATAAAGAATTAAAATAATAACGAGAAGGGCTTCACTGCAGCTTCCCTTTTACTGCGTTCTGCTTTGCTTTTCTTGGATAATTCTTACTACTTTACTGCAGCTTCTCGTTACTGCGTACTGCTTTTCTTAGATACTTCGTACTACTTGCTTTACTTGGATGCTTCTCTTCTTTAAATAATACTTTTTATCTTCAAACGAACAATAATAAATTCCAAAGTAAAGGAAATGACTTCCAGCTAATTTCCAGCTGACTACGAAAATCAAATGGTCAAATTTGCATCAAACATAAAATTTTATGACTTGCCTCAAATTATCTGTAAAACGTGTTAAAATCCGCAAAATGAGGAGACAATAACGTGTATATCCGGAGCCACAACGCACTTCTGTAGTTGTTTTGCAAAAATAAAGCGCGTCGGGACGGCAAGGACGCGGTTGCTAGGTAACGAGGTAGCAACAGCAATGCGCGTCAAGACAGCAGGGACGCGGTTGCTAAGCACCAAGGCAACACGTACAGCTTGTAGTTGCGTGTGACGACAAGACGTGGTCAGGCGCTGAGCGCCGGTTTCTGAGATGAGTATGGGACGTTCCAACGAAAAGGCAGGCACGCTCCAACAATGGGAGGCACGCTCCAACACAGCTTGCACACTTCGCGTGCAGGATTTGAAGGACGCTGAGCAACGGAGGTAGGGACACTTCCACAAATAATCCCAATTAATAAGTAAACAAAATTGTACTTGCCGCTAAGTGTCGTCAAGGAAATCGCCACCATAGAAATCAAGCAGAACACGTGAAAAATGAATACGGAAGTCCAAATAAATAAAATGAACAAACGAGGGTTTTTTTTTTTTTTTTTAAATGAAAATCCTTATCATGCTGGGTTCACAATCGCCTGCTGGGCTCATCGTCGCCAGTATTGTAAAGATGCAATACCAAGTATTCAAGAAAGAAGAAGTTTATTTACCCAACAGGAAGGCAAGTCGTTCACATCCAAGACCATGTAGCAACTGACAATTAACATATTACATTCTATGATGACATGGCTGCATTCTCAACAGGGAATGCACATAATTAAAGGCAAAGATACAACACTATCATCTTAAAAAATAGGGACAGTGGAATTTGTTGTGCTAATTCAGCATTGGCTGACTTGTAAGGAGGGCCAACGTGTTTTTGAATTAGTCACAAGCAGATGAGTGTTCTGAATAGTGTTTTAAAATCAGTATATAAAGTCTGTGTAAAATAGCAAAATATTTCTCATGGGTTTTCGAACGAGTGACATTATGAGAGTTGATCGTGTTTAAACAATAGGGGAGTGATTTTGTTGAGGAATTCAGAGGAAGGAATCAAAGTAAATGAATGTGAACAAGATAGCTCTGAAACCATAAATCAGACTATTACTTTTGCCTAATTAGTCCTTTTTATTAACTATGGGCCTTGAGCAATTTCTCGTGTCTTTTTTAATCTATTTTTCGGTTCCTTAAACCAATATGTTTTGAACATACCCTTAGGATTACGTTGCAAATGTAACAATAATTACAATACTTACATATGTACAATACAGACAGTGTAAAAAACAAAACTCAATTTTGTTAACATAAAAAACATATACACAGATCGACTTTTTTTCTTTTTCAAGAACAATTTTTGTCCTATACATTTCTAATCATTGTTGGAACCTTTCCTATTGGGTCCTCAACTGAAACTTTAGTCGAGGTCCTGTAGAGGTCAGAGACAATTTTATATAATCAATTTTGGAGACTCTCTGAACCTCTCAATTATAGAATGCCAACGCGTTTCAACCTTCGTTGAGGGAGACCATAACAGAGTGTTTATGGGAAGGTCTTCATCAGGGCGGTGAAGTTTTCACACAGGACATTATGCCTGTATGAATAAAGATATATGTATTCAAAAAGCTGTAATTTCTGCTGTCTTTATTTGAAATTCTGTTGCATTCTGCATCTTACGTACCAATTCCTTGTTCTTTTTCGCTGGAAATGTTTGATGACAATATTTTACAGCCTGTATTAAAAAAAAGAAAGAAAGAAAAACACAATATAGTATTGTGTCACTAACTAAGTGGGATATCTTTTTGTGACCAAAGAGTCTAAGTGTTTTAGATGTACCGGTTCTGGTTTGGTTGAGACAGGTATTAGTCTCAGTGTCACTTTTTTGATCCAGTATTTCTTTTGACGATTGAGAACTGGAAAACAAGGAGGCATTCAAACAATTCTTTTAGTGCTAATGTGTGTTTTTTGCATTGTATTAAATGCACCATCACCAACGTGCATTGTGCTGTCTTGGACGTGACCTATATTTTAAAATCTGTTGTCACCGTGCCCAATACAATTGAACATCATAGTCCGTGGCATTATGGTGCCCTTGCTGTTTCGTGTCGATTGCTATGATTTACTTATGACGGTTATTGTTAGTAGAAAGTCAAATCAGCATTGCGTCCCCTTCTATTAGTTCACAATTCGAAAATGTGGGGTTTCAGCGGGGTTTGTGCGTGCATGACACGCAATGCGGGATTCCCCTATTACATTGACCTTCCGTACTACACCCGTGCATGTCTAATTATCCTACATACTGTATGGTCGCAATTTGTTAGTATAGTACCTGTTTTGATGTTTGGTAGAGGTTTTCTCTCCTTCAAGGGTCCTAAGCGAGATGGTCCTTCATAGTTCTTCGCGAATGCAACAAGAAGCCGTTCTTCCGTTTGTTTACATTTCCTGGAATTAGGACGTATTAACGTAGTCTTGATTTGCGCATATGCGTGATAGAACCTGGTTTCTGCTTCTAGACTCCCTGATTAATTCCTACATATAGCTTACCTGACTTCCATTTAAGGGGATAAACAACAGGAGTATAACCCGTAGACCAGATTGAGATCTGGGTGTACATGTGTAAAAAACAACATCTCAATTTGATTCACTTGAGCAACAGATATATTTGCATGTACAAGACATTACAAAGGATTTGGACAAAGAAGAAAGAGAGACTCGAAATTTCAGTTTTTTACAAGTGCATATAGCATCATATATTTAAGGACAGATTTTAGCAAAACAGTCAAAAAACAGTTAGGATAACAGCACTGGGGGATGCGGTGGCAACCCAAGGGGGCTTTGTGCACTACATGATAGTGAAACAAGCCGTGACGACGCGAGTGATATATGGGTTAAAACAGCAAAGGACGCAAAGTGACAAATTGAAAAAACAATATATACAAAGTTGTTGGTTCCTATTAATTAAAAAGTAGTTGCTATTAGTTTGGGAACCAAAGTAGGTAGTGCGTCATGAGTCGCGCTGTATTGCGGGTTGACGGTGTTTTGATCCTATTGATTTAGGGTCTTCATCAGGACCGGATTGCCGATTAATGAGAGTGCTGTAAGGAAATGAAGGGAAAGGTAAGGGGTCGGAGGGGATGTGGGGTAAGCGATGCATCAGCGATGAAGTAAAGAACTGGGAGGGAGAGGGAAGAGGGGGTGGGCCGGGTTGGCTTAGGGGTGTGGGGATGGTATGAAGGTTTAGGAGTGTGGGAGTGGTATGAAGGATGGAGGAAAGGTAGGGGCAGAGGGTAGTGGGGGCACTTGTCTGGTGACCAAGGGACTAGTGTGAGGTCGCCAATTGTATAGTGTCTAATGTGAGGCCCGAATAGAGATGGGGCGTCGTGAAAGCACGAAGTCCGCCTCAGTAGTGCGATGCCTCAAAAGACCATGAAAGGGGTAAACACGGGGAAGGGGGTATGGGGTAAAGAAGAAAAATGGGGGTGGGGAAAGAGAGGGAGGAGTTAGGACAGAGGGGATAAAGGGAATACTCACAGGAAGCTGCTGGCCCAGAAACGGGTCCCCATTCTGGATTGGAATGTTTGGAAGCTAGGCTTAAGGTGAAATGGTATCCGGAGGCTTAATCCAAGGGATGGGTGCCTGGATGGAGGATAGAAGGGGAGTTAATGAGATGGCAGTAAATGAAGGGTGAGAGTAGCGGGAGGCAGCGGGCCTAAACACTTGCGCGATGGTAAAGGCGCAATAACGGAGCTCCATTATGGCCGGAAAATAAGCAGAAGTCGGAGGATAGGCAGAAGTCGGTCCGGTAGCTGGATCCGGGGATTAGATATGCTCGAAGAGTCCTGAGGGAGGGGAGAAGGCAGTGGGGAGATCAGTGGTAGAACGGGGGAAAGGACGGGTCACTGGGAGAGGGAAATGTCGCAGTGTGACACTTAAGTGTAATTAGGTCAATGGTGGAGTAACGGAGCCCCGTTCTGGCCATGAAGGCAATGAAATTGACGTGACGAGGCAGGGTCCAGGGATCTGCTGCCTAAATCCCGGTGAGGGCACCTGGAGATAGGAAGAAGGAGAAGTGGGTTGGAAGCCCGGTGAACCGGATAAGGGACAGAGGAGAAGGCCTGAAAGGGCGGGCCCCTGTGGGGTAGCGAGCTTACCACACCCCTAAGCCAACCAGGCCCACCCCTCTCCCTCCCAGTTCTTTTCTCCATCGCTGACGCATCGCGTGCCTACATCCCCTCTGACCCCTTACCTTTCCCTTCATTTCCTTACAGCACTCTCGTTCGGCAACCCGGTCCTGATGAACATCCTAAATCTATAGGATCGAAACGCCGTCAACCCGCAATACAGAGCGACTCATGGGCGCACTACCTACTTTGGTTCCCAAACTAATAGCAACTACTTTTTAAGTAAGAGGGAACCAACAACTTTGTATGTATTGTTTTTTTCAATGTGTCACTTTGCATCCTTCGCTGTTTTCACCCATATGTCACTCACGCCGTCACCGTTTGTTTCACTATCACGTAGTGCACAAAGCCACCTTGGGTTGCCACTGCATTATATGCCCCCCAGTGCTGTTATCTTAACAGTTTTTTGACTGTTTTGCTAAAATCTGTCCCTAAATATATTATGCTATATGCACTTCTAAAAAACTGAAATTCCGAGTCTCTCCTTCTTCTATGTCCAGATCCTTTGTAATGTCTTGTACATGCAAATATATCTGACTTCCATTTAAGGCAGCTCGCGCTACCGTAGAAATTGGTACATTCACTTTTCCATTAGTGTCAGACTGTTTATCCAAACCGTTTGAAAAGGTGGAAAGAAACGTTTTCAATCACCCTATATTTTCAGGAAAATGTAGATTCATTGCCTGGCATGGTCATGGGTTGCAGCCTGGCTTCAGGTCCTAGACTGTCTAGTTGGTTTGTTTATGCGATTTGCCTGATTTCCGGTTAGTGTATCTGTCGCTGCCATGGTGATTAAGCGATTAATGCATTCGTTTTTGTTGGGCTGTTTCTGCAAACCTTTTAAAACGGTGGGCTGGACAAATTAATCAGTCACCCTATATACTATAGGAGTATAATTTAATTTGCAATTTGAAAAACCACAATGTTCCAGTCTCAATTCTTGTCATAAGCCAACTATATACCTTGAGTTAGGTCCATAATTCCTCTACACCACAACTGAACTCTGACAGCCTGATTCATGTACAATCCGTTTTGCGTGTCCCTAATAGCGAATCATAGCGACTCGCTATTGAGGACACGCAAAACGGCATTCATGTAGGAATTGCTAATAAAATAGCGATTCCTACATGTTCTTTATTTGCGAGTAGCAATTTGCTACTCGCAAATACTCCCCATTCATTCCTATGGGCCAAGAGGCCCATAGGAATGAATGGGGAGTATCCCTTATTTGCGAGTAGCAATTTGCTACTCGCAAATAAGATAGCGATTGAAAGGGTGCCAGGGGTGTCCAAAGGACGCCCTGCAGCACCCCTAAAATGCACATTTGGACAGGTGTTGCGCACACACATGTCCAAAGGACATGTGTGTGTGCAACATGCAACTTAGAAAAATGCTTTTAAAAGCATTTTTCTGAGTTTCTGCTATTTACCGACAGGTCTGACCTCTCGGTAAATAGCGGCCCCAAAAGTGCTAAATCGCAATTTCAGGATGTGTCATGAATAGCATTTGAGGAATCTCTAATAGAGATTCCTTAAATGCTATTCCTCGCATATTTGCGACTTCTTACATAGCGATTTTTGCATTTGGTATCATGAATACCAAATGCAAAAATCGCACTCGCAAAGGGCCAGATTCTCAGAATCTGGCCCTTTTGCGAGCGCTATTGCCTACATGAATCAGGCTATAAATAATTCTAGCCACAGTGTGTCATTTCAGTCATTTCGTTTAGACCATTTTCAATCGTCCCCAGATACATAATTGTTTTTACTTTTGCTCTTGATAGGGAACTGTCAATGTTCGTGCCAGTAACATGTCTGAGTACCGTCCATTTGATATCATTTGGGCCATGACCTTTATCAATACAATATGATACCATGGGTGCATTTGGAGTTTTACATCTTATCTTGAACCGATGTTGTGCTATTCTTTTTTTGATCGGTTGCGTCGTCTTCCCAATATATGCCTTTAAGCTTGGACAAATTACACAATAAATTACATTATCCGTGTTACAATTTGTGAACTCCTCATGTTTGATATATTTGTTGCCATATGTGAATTTGGTGCCTTCTATTGTACTTTCACATGATACACAATTTCCACATCTCCAGTGCCCTTTTATTGGAGGGAGAGATAACATTGTTCTTAGGGATGTTGCTTTCTTCTTTTCGGTGGTATTGGCAAGAACTAACTTATCTCTGATGCTTCTGTTTTTTCTTAAAGCAAAGATGGGTGCCTGCACAAATGATTGGAGACCTTTTACTGTGTACCAGTTATTTCTTACTATTTTCTTCACCTCGTTTGTGAGGCCTGCAAAGGTTGTGTCGCAGACTAATGGCATGCTGTCTTTTTTTGTTCTCAGATAGGAGAGAGGAGAGTCCCTGGGGGTATACCAAGCCCTTTTCATGGACCGTTTAAGTAATTTTCTCTGGTAGTTTCTCTCCGGTAGTTTGTTCACCAAAATGCCTGCATTGTAGCTATCACCTAAGAAATCTTCGTGAAAATCTACCATTCAGCCAGTTCTTAAGGATAAGACGCAATTGCACAAAGAAGGAAAACTATTTTAACAATGCAGGCATTTTGGTGAACAAACTACTGGTGAGAAACTACCCAAAACAATTGCTTAAACGGTCCATGAAAAGTGCTTGTATACCTCCAGGGAGTCTCTCCTCTCACCGAGAACAAAAAAAGACAGCACGCCATTAGTCTGCATCACAACCTTTTCAGGCCTCACAAATGAGGTGAAGAAAATAGTAAGAAATAACTGGAACACATTAAAAGGTCTCCAACCATTTGTGCAGGCACCCATCTTTGCTTTAAGAAAAAACAGAAGCATCAGAGATAAGTTAGTACTTGCCAATACCACCGAAAAAAGGAAGCAACATCCCTAAAAACAATGTTATCTCTCACTCCAATAAAAGGACACAGGAGATGTGGAAATTGTGTATCATGTAAAAGTACAATAGAAGGCACCGAATTCACATATACCAACAAATATATCAAACATGAGGAGTTCACAAATTGTAACACGCATAATGTAATTTATTGTTTAATTTGTCCATGCTTAAAGGCATATATTGGGAAGACGACACAACCAATCAAAAAAAAGAATAACACAACATCAGTCCAAGATAAAATGTAAAACTCCAAATGCACCCATGGTATCAAATTGTATTGATAAAGCTCATGCCTAAATGATATCAAATGGACGGTACTCAGACATGTTACTGGCACGAACATTGACAGTTCCCTATCAAAAGCAGAGGCAAAAACAATTATGTATTTGGGGACGATTGAAAATGGTCTAAACGAAATGAATGAAATGACACACTGTGGCTAGAATTATTTAGAGTTCAGTTGTTGTGTAGAGGAGTTATGGACCTAACTCAAGGGATATAGTTGGCTTATGACAAGGATTGAGACTGGAACATTGAGGTATTTCAAATTGCAAATTAAATTATACTCCCAGAGTATATAAAGTGACTGATTAATTGTCCAGCCCACCATTTTAAAAGGTTTGCATAAACAGCCCAATAAAAATGAATGCATTAATTGCTTAATCACCATGGCAGCGATAGATACACTAACCGGAAATCAGGCAAATCGCATAAAGTAACCAAATAGGCAGTCTAGAACCGGAAGCTAGGCTGAACCTGGGCGAAACACACATGTGCAACCCATGACCATGCCAGGCAATCAATCTACATTTTCCTGAAAATATAGGGTGAATGAAAACTTTTTTTTCCACCGTTTCAAATGGTTTGTATAAACAGTCTGACACTAATGCAAAAGTGAATGTATCAATCTCTAAGTAGCGCAAGCTGCCTTAACCGGAAGCCAGGCAAGCTACACGTGGGAATTAATCAGGGAGTCTAGAAGCGGAAGCCAGGATCTATCATACACATGCGCAAATCAAGACTACGTTAATACGTCCTCATTCCAGGAAGTTTAAACAAACGGAAGAAAGGCGTCTTGTTGCATTCGCGAAGAACCATATAGGACCATCTCGCTTAGGGCCCTTGAAGGAGAGAAAACCTCGAGAAAACATCAAAACAGGTACTATACTATCAAATTGCGGCCATACATTATGTAGGATAATTAGACATGCATGGGTGTAGTATGGTAGGTCAATATAATAGTGGAATACTGCATTGATGGTCATGCATGCACAAACCCTGCTTAAACCCCACATTTTCGAATTGTGAACTAAGAGAAGGGGACACAATGCCGATTTGACTTTCTACTAACAATAACCATCATAAGTAAGCCGTAGCAATCGACACAAAACAGCAAGGGCACCATAATGCCACGGACTATGATGTTCAATTGTATTGGGCACGGTGAAGACAGATTTTAAAGCACAAGTTACTACTTGTGTAACGATATATCTGTAAGAGACATTAGTTAGTGATAGATTCCTTACCTTAGAATATCCCCAGGCGTCAGACAGGATCCGGAAACTTTTGCGTAGCAATACCCCTGCGCGTCGGTAGGCGTCATCCGCGGCTCCGCGTCCGTCGTCGGCGTAGTTAACGCCGGAATGACGTCGCCGGAGTACTTAGAACCAACACTGGTAGCATGAAACTAGGGCCCTGAAAGGGGATGACCTTAACCCTAGATATCGGTTTGCAGAACGGGGAGGATGGGTGGGTCGGTAAGGAATCTATCACTAACTAATGTCTCTTAAAGATATATCTTTACACAAGTAGTAACTTGTGCATCTGAAAGAGACACAATAGTGATAGATTCCTTTCCTTAGAATAGATACCCCAGCAATACCAACCCCGGTGGTGGGTCTGCGAACCAATAATCACACAAGAAAGTCCTGGAGGACGGAACGGCCAAAGAAGCCATCCCTCCGGACTTGGCTGCCAGGCAGTAGTGTCTTGTGAACATGTGCAGCGAGGCCGACGTAGCTGCCTAACAAATGTCCTGCAAGGGGACTCCTCGGCCCAGGGCAGTAGTAGTCGCCGTGGCCCGAGTGGAGTGGGCCCTGAGCCCAACAGGAGGTTCCTTTTTAGCCAAAGAGTAACACGCCTGGATGCACAATTCAATCCACCGAGAGATGGTCCGCTTGTGCACCGCCCGTCCTTTCTTAGCGCCCCCGTAACCAACAAAGAGTTGGAGCCTCTCTTCCTCTTTCGAGGGATGCGGAGGCAGAAAGAAGGTGGGCAAGGTGATGGACTGCCCGAAGTGGTAGGCTGTGACTACCTTGGGCAGGAAAGAGAATTTTGTCCGCAACACAACCTTGTCCAGATGGACAGAAAGGAAAGGAGGTTTAGAGGAAAGAGCCTGGAGCTCACTCACTCTCCTGGCAGAGGTGATGGCAACCAGGAAAGCAGTCTTAAGCGTAAGAAGACGGAGAGGACAGTTATGAAGCGGCTCAAAGGGAGCGCACATCAGGTAAGTTAGAACCAGGTTCAAGTCCCACTGCGGCATCACGAAAGGAACAGGAGGGAACATATGAGTGATGCACTTTAAGAATATGTTAACAATCGGGGACTTGAACAAAGAAGGCTGATCAGGTAGCCTTAAGAAGGCAGAAAGGGCAGAAAGGTAGCCCTTGATAGAGCCCAGAGCAGAGCCCTGCTGGGCAAGAGAAAGAAGGAAGAGGAGAACCTCAGAAAGAGGGGCATTGAGAGGATCCACAGCCTTTGCTGTGCACTATGCTACAAATCTGTTCCACCTGCAGGCGTATACCGACTTTGTGGAGGGATGCCTGGCTGCCAGAATCACAGTACAGACTTCAGGAGGCAAGTCAAATGGCCTCAGCTGTCGCCGCTCAATCTCCAAGCATGGAGGTGGAGACTGGACAGGTTCGGGTGGAGGACCGTCTCCTGCTGCTGCGACAGAAGGTCCTCCTGAAGAGGCAGACGAATCGGGGGATTGACTAACATACTGAGTAGCTCGGGATACCAGTACCTTTGCTCCCAGTCCGGAGCCACAAGGATGACTTGGGCCCGGTCGCGCTTGATTTTCTTCAGCACTCTGGGCAGAAGTGGTATAGGCGGAAAGGCGTACAACAGACCCCAACTCCACTCGTGACGAACAGCGTCCCCGAGCGAGTGCCGCCTTGGAAATTCCAACGTGCAGAACTGATGTCATTGCGCGTTCTCTTGGGTGGCGAATATATCTAACCAAGGCTCTCCCCACTGCAGAAAGAGGCCTTGCGCCACGTTCGAGTTCAGACGCCATTCGTGATCCATCATGCACATTCGGCTGAGCTCGTCCGCCCTGGCATTCAGAGAACCTGCCAGGTGTTGAACCACCAGGGTCACCCCCTGATGTTCCAGCCACTGCCAGAGGCGCAGAGCCTCCTGGCAGAGGGTCCATGACCCCACCCCGCCTTGTTTGTTGCAGTACCACATGGCGGTGGTGTTGTCCGTGAACACCTGCACTACACTTCCCCGGACAGAGGGGAGAAATGCCTTCAGTGCAAGTCGGATCGCCCACAGCTCCAGAAGGTTGATGTGGAGCTGGGACTCCGCCAGAGACCAGAGGCCTCTGATCTCCACCTCTCCCATGTGGCCCCCCCCAGCCCTGGAGGGACGCGTCCGTCACAACTACATGCTCCGGTTGGGGTAGGGAGAGGAATCTGCCGCTGACCCAATCGCGGTCCGTGAGCCACCACTGCAACTGTCTTGCAGAGCCCTCCGAGATCAAGACATGGTCGGACAAGTTGCCCTGATGCTGGGCCCACTGAAACTTCAGGTCCCACTGCAGAACCCCCATCCAACACCGGGCGTGATGCACCAGAAGGATACAGGAGGCCTTCAGCCCCAGAAGCCGCAGCGTCAACCTGACCGAGACTCGGGATAAAGGCTGAAAGATCGGAATCAGAGCCTGAATATCCCGAACCCGCTGTTCGGAGGATAAACCCGAAACTGCGCCGAGTCTAGAACTGCTCTGATGAAGAGGAGCTTCTGAGAGGGACACAGGTGTGACTTCAGCACGTTGATGGAAAACCCCAGCTGGTCCAGGAGTTCCGCCATTGTCTGGAGGTGGCTGACGACTGTCTGGGGCGAGCCCGCCTTCAACAATTAGTCGTCGAGGTAGGGGAAGACTGAAACCCCTAACCTGCGCAGATGAGCTGCAACCACCGCCATCACTTTCGTGAGCACCCGTAGGGCGCTGTTAAGGCCGAAGGGGAGCACGGTAAACTGAAAGTGCTCGTGGCCTACCGTGAACCGCAGGTAGCGCCGGTGGGCCGGCAGGACGGGGATGTGGGAATAAGCGTCCTGCAAGTCCAACGCTACCATCCAGTCTCCTGGGTCCAGGGCAGCTAAGACCTGAGCCAATGTCAGCATTTTGAACTTCTCCTTCCGGAGGAAGCCGTTGACGTTCCATAGGTCCAAGATGGGGCTCAGGCCCCCCTTGCCCTTCTTGGGTACTAGAAAGTAGTGGGAGTAACAACGACACCCTACTTCCGGCCCAGGAACGCGCTCGATGGCCCCCTTGGTCAAGAGGGCCGTAACTTCCTCTTGCAGAAGTTGCAAGTGATCCCCCGACACGCGGTGGTATTGTGGTTGCATGGCTGGAGGGGTCGCCTCGAAGGGGAAGGAGTAGCCCCTTCGGATGATTTGCAGCACCCACATGTCCGACGTGATAGTGTGCCAGTGGAAGTGGTGATGGCGAACCCTGCCCGCCAATGGCGTGACATGGGCCTGAAAGCATGGACTAGGAGGGTTTTGAGGCGGATGCTGCAGGGAAAGGTATGGACTGGCCTCGCCGTTGTCCCCGTCCGCCGCCACGGCGGTTTCCACGGCCGCCACCGCGCTGTGTATTAGTCTGCGGTGCGTGGCTGGCAGCACGTGTGGGAGCACCCCTTCCTTGGCTATGAAAGGAGCGAAAGGCACCCGTTTGCTGGTGTGGTGCCGAGAGGCCCAAGGACATGGCAGTAGCCCTGGAGTCCTTCAAACGCTCAAGCGCATGGTCTGCCTTGTCGCCAAAGAGGCGACGGCCATCAAACGGCATGTCCAGAAGGGTGGCCTGGACATCAGCCGAAAAGTTGGCGGTCCTCAACCAGGCGTGGCGTCGAACCGCCACCGTCGTTCCCATCGCTCTGCCTAGTGAGTCCGTGGTATCCAGCCCACACCGGATGGAATAGCGTGCCGCATCTCGACCCTCCGCAAGGGCTTGGGCGAGTTTAGTCCGGGCCTCCTCCGGACATTGTGGCAGCATGTCCGCGACCGTGTCCCACAGAGTGTGGGTGTAGCGGCCCAAGAGGCATGCGGTATTGACTGACCGCAGTCCCAAACTCAGTTACGAGAACACCTTCTTACCGAATTGTTCGTACCTCTTGTATTCCCGATCGGGTGGACCCGTTGGGAATGCGGTCTGGGAAGTAGAGGCCTGGATAACCAGGCTCTCGGGGTGGGGTGGGTGGACAAGAAGCAAGGGTCACCCAGAGCCGGGCGGTAGCATCTGGCCACGTTCCGATCTACAGGCTGACCTGTAGCGGGCTTGGACCAAGTGCCCAAAGGAACGTCACACAAGGCCTCATTAAACGGAAGCAGAGGCTCAGCCGAGCTTGCCTGCGGTTTAAGGACCTCAGTGAGGAGGTTAGTCCTCACAGCCGCGACGGGGAGCTCTAGGCCCAATGCCTTGGCTGCCCGCGTCAACACTACACTGTAGGCAGCCCCCTCCTCCGTAGCCACGGTTGGAGGGGAGACAAAACCAGTGTCTGGCGAAGTGTCCAGTCCACTGGCATCCCCAAGCTCACATGTCAGTCCTGTTGAGACCGGCACTCCTGGCGACGTCATTCCAGCGATAACGACGCCGACGACGGACACGGAGCCGCGGACGACGCCTACCGACACGCAGGAGTAAGTTTCCGGATCCAGTCTGATGCCTGGGGATATTCTAAGGTAAGGAATCTATCACTCACGTGTCTCTTTCAGATATGTAGGTCACGTCCATGACAGCATAACGCACTATGGTGATGGTGCATTTAATACTATGCAAAAACCACACATTAGCACTAAAAGAATTGTTTGAATGCCTCCTTGTTTTCCAGTTCTCAATCGTCAAAAGAAATACCCGATCAAAAAAGTGGTACTGAGACTAATACCTGTGTCAACCAAACCTAAACCGGTACGTCTAACACACTTAGGGCTAGATGTAGGTAAATCAGATTTATCGATTCATAAATACCAAATTTTACCGATTCGGTATTCATGAATCGGTAAATCTGATGTAGGTAATTATTTGGTAACAAATGCCGAATTGGTAGGATTCGGTATTTACCGATTCGGTAATTACCGAATCGGTATTTGCCATTGATTCCTATGGGCCTTGAAGCCCATAGGAATCAATGGCAAATTCCGATTCGGTAATTACCAAATCGGTAAAAATACCGAATTGCCAAGGGGGACAGGGTGTCACTTTGACACCCTGTTGCACCCCTGTTTCTGGCTTGTGTGCCATGTGACACACATACATGCCCTTAGGGCATGTCTGTGTGCCACATGGCACAGGTGTACATGCACAGATGTGCATGTACACAGGAATTCGTTATTTACCATGCAATAGTATTACATGGTAAATAACAAATTCTTAGGGCCCTGTGGCACTGTTTACTGTGCCACCTACATATTGATTTACAGAATCTGTAATTTTACTGATTCGGTATTTTACAGATTCTGTAAATTTACCGAATGGGTAAATTTACTGATTCTGTAACTCAAAGGCCCCCTACATTACAAAACTCAATTACCGGTCGGTAACGGCCGAAATCGGCTGTTACCGACCGGTATTTGGTCTCCTACATCTGGCCCATAGACTTTTTGATCACAAAAAGATATCCCACTTAGTTAGTGACGCCATACTATATTGTTTTTTTCTTTTTTTTTCTTTTTAATACAGGCTGTGAAATACTGTCATCAAACATTTCCAGCAACAAAAAAAAGGAATTGGTACGTAAGTTGCAGAATGCAACGGAATTTCAAATAAAGACAGCAGAAAGTACAGCTTTTTGAATACATATATCTTTATTCATACAGGCATAACGTCCTGCGTGAAAACTTCACCGCCCTGATGAAGACCTTCCCATAAGCACTCTGTTGTGGTCTCCCTCAAACACGTAGAAGTCATCAAAATGAAATATATTAAAAAAACAATGGAGGAGGAGCTTGGCGGGCATCCGTGATGGCCGCTTGAGCACAGCGCTCTCCGGACCCTCGCCGCTCCCGGCGATTTATCCTGACTAGATCCTGATTTCTTGTAAGAATTCAAGTAGAGGACGTTTGGCTGATTACCCTGGCACTTTCCGGAATTTGCTTTGGATCTCGTACTCCTGAGCTACGGTGGTCTGAACTTTTGGGCTCCGCCCTTGAGGTGCGCCCGGGACGGGGTGCAGATCTGTGGCCGTCCTGGAATTGAACAACAACGGCAGGAGATCTGGCCTTGTGAGACCCCCTTCCTGAGTTTCGGTTTCGATTCTGTCTCGACCTGTGCCACGAGTGTGCGTATCGCGCTTGGCTGAGACTTGGAGACAGTTCGGACACGGGGCTTTCCTCTTGTCTATTTGCTGGTTTGGTGGCCTCCTCCCGAGTTGAACCCTTCTTTTTGGTGTACTTTTGATCCTGAGTTTTGGGTGTTTGGCCCGTCGACCCTGGTGGCTTGTCCCGTGACGCATCTTCAAAATGGCGGGCAGAGGGGACAGAGAAACGCGCAAGACGAAAACACCTCTGCGCGGAGCGCCGGTTCAGACGAACGTCATGGACCGTTATACTCAATCTAAGGGGTCCCCCGGAGCTGCCCTACCTGGCCACAGTACGGCGTCTGAACGAATTTTGGAAGAGTCGGCGGAGCCTTCCCTAAAGGATATCATGGGCGCCATCTCGGGAGTGAGGGAATCCACCGGCCTTCAGTACGAGGCCTTGGCCCACAAACTTGACACCGTGGCCATTGAGGTGAACCTGATTCGTGCTGATCTCGGCAAGACGAATGAGAGGGTGCAGTCATTGGATATTAAATCATCTAGCCTCACGAAGGACGTCTCGGAGCTCCAGACAGAGGTTGGGAATCTTCGTCGGGTGAACGACTTCATGACCCGACGCCTGGAGGATTTTGAAAACAGGGCACGTCGCTGCAATGTTCGCCTGGTTGGTGTACCGGAAAACCCTGAACCCCACTCTGTTGATCTCCTGGTTGAGGGTCTGATTTTAAACCATCTTGCCCCCTCCGGGCTTACCAAATTTTTCACGGTTGAACGCGCACATCGTGTCCCGGGGGGCAAAGTTAAGCCGGGTGCTCCGCCAAGGCCTATTGTGGCTAAACTGTTTCATTATAGGGATCGGGACGCTATCCTGCAGGCCTCACGGGTGAAGGGCCCGGTGGCCTTCGAGAATGCCACAGTGAACTTCTACCCGGACTTCTCCCAACAGGTTCAAAGACAACGGATGGAGTTTCGTGGTGCTAAGAAACGTCTTCGAGATCGGGGTCTACGCTATGCTATGCTTTTCCCCACCAGACTTCGTGTCGAGTATAATGAGCGTACTCTGTTCTTTGATAGACCGGATGCTGTTAATGACTGGCTGGACTCCTTGCCTGACCGTCCTCCTGATACTGAGTCTGCCGCTCACCCTAGTGGTGCCGAAGGTGGTGTAGAGATCTGATTGTTTGACTCTGATGTCTCGTTTTGAATACGTTCCCAGGAGTGGTGGCCGGCGTACCTCTGCAATGTGATTATTTATTTTTTGTGTGTTGTTTCTTGCTCTTACTGTAGTCTGGGGGCGGGTGGAACGGAGACCTTTCCTCCTCCGGGGTCTTTGTGTAGACTAGGGGTTATGGGGCGACAGGCACACTGCAGGTTGGGGTGGCTCTTTAGCTTTTTGCAGGGGTGCAGGGTGGGGGGTGTTTCCTTTCAGCTTGGGGGAGGGGGGATGGGAAGTTCTTATTTTTTTGTGTGTTGTTTTCAAGGCGAATTGCTTCTGTCTTTACTGATGTTTCTGATGTCTAGCTCTTGGATGGGGGGTCCTGGCTCGGGTGGGTGGGATGGGGGGTAGGGGGTTGAAATTTGTTTCCTGGAACGTTAATGGCCTGGGAGATCGCATCAAGCGCAGTGTGGTGTTGAAATATATAAGACGTTTGTCACCGGACATTGTTTTCCTGCAAGAGACCCATTTGATTGGGAATGTATGTAATGCAATGAATAGATGGGGCTACAGCCTTGTGGCACACTCGGGGTTTACTTCAGGATCCAGGGGTGTGGGTATCCTTGTTCGTAACTCCCTCCCTCTGGCGATAGATGAGGTGATTCGGGATGATCGTGGGAGATATATTGTTCTGGTGGGTAGATATGAGGGCCGCACCCTGTCCCTCTTTAATGTTTATGTCCCCCCAGGCTTGCAAACTGCTACTTTCACTGATTTAGGCCGTGTCTTGTTGGACCTTCCTGATAGTGTACTCTTTCTTGCCGGTGACTTTAATTCAGTGCTTTCTGGCCTTCACGATCGCCATCCCCCCAGGGATACCCCGCATGCCCAGCGTTGGTTGGGTGGGTTTTTGGATACTTTTGGCCTTGTGGACTGCTGGCGATTGTTACATCCTACTCAGCTTCAATACACTTTTCACTCTGGTGCCCATGGTAGCCTATCTCGGCTAGATTATTTCCTGATGCCCGCTGCCCAGTCGTCGGCGGTCCGTGAGATTATACATTTGCCAAGGGGCATCTCTGACCACTCGCCGCTCTGGCTTCGTTTTGAGGTTGGGATAGAGGCAGTGGGCCGAGTGGCTCCCATTAACCCATGGTATCTCTCCTCCCCTGAGACTCGTGCCCTCTTGCTCAAGTCCATAGATGCTTATTTCCTGGAAAACGAGGGGTCGGTCCCTTCGGCGGTGTCCCTGTGGGAAGCCTTCAAAACTGTGATTCGTGGACAGGCCCTTTCTTTGATTGTTGAAGCTAAGAAAGCCGGGAAGAGGGAGGTAGTGGACCTCGAGGGGGAAATTTCTGCCTTGGAGGACGAGTTGGGATCTGGTGTCACGCCTGAGAAACTTCATGCCCTGGGTCTAAAACAGTTTGCATATAAATCCCTAGTTACTGACGCTGCAAAAGTGATGTTTCGTGAGCAACAAGGCAGATTGTATGATGTTGGTGATAAGGCGGGTAAACTCCTGGCGTGGTTGGACAAGAAAGAAAGAGCTAATCGTGTGGTGCCTGTGATTCAGTCTGCGAGTGGTGAGAATGTGATTGATCCGATCGCCATTGTGGATCGTTTTGCGGAACATTTCCGTGTTGTGTATGCTCCTGTGTCTGTGAGGGATGTGGCTGACTCTCGCCTCCTTTTGCGTGATATTGCATTGCCCTGTGTCTCTGATTTGGACCGTATCGCTTTGGACTCCCCCTTTACGGTTGATGAAATAGCTACTGCCATTCGTTCGCTCCGTTCGGGCAAGGCGTTGGGTCCAAATGGTTTGCCTATTGAGTTGTACAAGTTGCGACCCGATAAAATGGCGCCATATCTCCGCGATATGTTTTTGGAATCACGTGAGCGTAACCTCCTTCCCTATGATCAGCGTTTGGCGACGATAGTCGTCATCCCTAAAGACGGTAAACCTCGCGACCTTTGTTCCTCATATAGACCCATCTCCCTGTTAAATGTTGAACCTAAGGTTCTGGCGAAACTTTTGGCGACCCGACTCCTATCGGTTCTTGGGGACTTAGTTCATCCGGATCAATCTGGTTTTATCCCGCATCGCAACACTGCTTTGAATCTACGTCGTCTTCACGGCGTGATAGCGAGGGCGGGGCTACTGACTGAACCGGCCATTTTGGCGTCCTTGGATGCCTCCATGGCCTTTGATACTGTGGAGTGGCCTTATTTATGGGCGACTCTTGCGAAATTCGGTTTCGGGTGCGAGTTTATTAGCTGGATTAAGTTATTGTATGCGGAACCTTTGGCGCAGGTTGTTGTGAATGGTAGGGTGTCTGCTCCCTTCCCCCTGGGCAGGGGCACCCGCCAGGGTTGCCCCTTGTCCCCGCTACTGTTTGCGCTCGCCCTTGAGCCGTTGGCGGCCTGGCTCCGCTGGGAACCGTCCCTTAAAGGGATCCGCTGGGCCCCGGACTTCGAGGACCGAGTCTCGCTCTATGCGGACGATATCCTCTTGTATCTTACCTCCCCTCGTAAGTCTTTATCTGTTCTATTTGACGTTCTTGTGTCCTTTGGTGCTAACTCGGGCCTCGTAATCAATTGGACCAAGTCCTGTGTGTATGTTTTGTCTGGTGTCTTGCCTCCATTACCGAGCAGGCTCCCTCTTCAGGTGGCCCGGGATGGTTTCAAATACTTGGGAGTTTTCGTTACTCTGGACTCGTCTCTTCGCTTTGATCGTAATCTCCTTCCTCCGTTGCTTCGACTGCGTTTGGACGTTGCTCGTTGGCGCAGGCTTCCCTTGTCTCCCCTTGGTCGGGCAGCCCTGTTTAAGATGATGTCGTTACCGAGGTTTCTTTACGCTCTCCAGAATTATTATGATCCTGTCCCTCAGTCCTATTTTCGGGAGATTGAGACCCTTCAGAGACAACTTGTCTGGGATGGACGCCCGCGTATTGCTCTTGCTAAGCTTTCCATTCCTTGGTATGACGGTGGCATTGCACTCCCCGATATTAAGAGGTATTATTGGGCCTCACACTTGTCCGCTATCAACCACATCATGTTCTCGCCGGGTAGTAATCCGGCGTTTGAGATGGATAGACTTCAGCTTCCGGGAGGTGACTTTAACAGAGTGCTTTACTCTCGCCCTGCTGGGCGCCATCTTGTGGGTCCTACGTCGATTGCTTTGGCGGTGTGGCGGGCCGCGACTCGGAGCCTGGGCTGGGAGGATCGCTTGACGTTAGCCACGCCGCTTTATGCTTCCGAACGTCTGGGCGGTCTTTGGTCTACCAAGGGTTTCGATCGCTGGGACATGATTGGAATTTCTAAAGTGGGAGATGTGTATTCCAAGGGCTCTGTGCGAACATTTCAGGCCCTCCAGGCTGAATATGGCTTGAGTGGTCGGGAATTCTTTCGATACCTACAGGTTAGGCACGCCTTGACCGCTGTATTTGCTCCTGGTGAGATTCCGCCTGATTCTTCCCCCCTTGAAGACCGTGTCCTTGACGGACATCTTCCTGACAGCACTATCTCCCTGATTTATAAGAAACTGATTAATAATCGGACTGATCTGTTGGTCCGACTCCGGGAGGCGTGGGTTCGTGATGGTTTGGAGCTTGATGACGAGGATTGGCAGTCGGCCCTCTCTTCTCCTAAAGAGGTGGCTATCCCGGCTCGTCTCCGTTTGGTCCAATTGAAGATCCTTCATCGGGTGTATGTTACGGGACCTCGTTTGCTTGTGATGGGTTTTTCTTCCGATGGGTTGTGTAAGCGTGGATGTGGTTTGAGTGCGACTTTCCTACATATTCTTTGGGAATGCCCGATGGTGGTTGCTTACTGGACGGCTGTGCTTGAGGTTATGGCTGTGGTGACAGGGGTGTCCTTGTGTCCGGAACCTCGTCGTTGTCTTTTGAATGTTTGGGAGCCCACTGACTGCTCGGTGGCCCAGACTAGGTGGGCCACCCTGGGTTATCTGGTTGCGAAGCGAGATATTGCTCAACTTTGGGGGGCCTCCAAGCCCCCTGAACTATCGAAATGGGAAGACAACATGGATTGGTCTATGTTCCGTGAGAAGACTGTCTACGTGGCTAGGGGCAGACCCAGGGCATGGACTAGGGTGTGGGGTCAATGGAATGAATATCGTGGTGCCATCTGTACTCCTCCCCTTGTGGATGACATTGAGCTTTCCCGGTCTCCTTAGGCGAGCGTTCTTGGAACCTTGCATATAGGGGTTGTGCTGGTTTTCCGGCTCCCTCCCCCCCCTTCTTTTTCTCCTTCGTCCCCCGTCCCCCCCCCCCATCCGGGCTCTTTGGAGCTTATAGCTTTGATTCCATTTTTGTTGCTGTCCCCTCCCGTCCTTTGGGCTGACCTTCAGTAATACACTTTCGCCTTTTTTGTGTGTCTGTTCTTTTTTATAAAACAAAATCTGTTTTTGTTCTGTATATTATATGGAGTATTGCATTGACGATTGATCGTTACCGCTACAGAAGTGTATATTGTGTATTTTCTCCTCTTTAGCGGCTGGCCCGTGTGGTTGTAGGCCCATCCTTGTATTTTATTGCATACTCAAATAAAGGTTTATAAAAAATAAAAAATAAAAAGATTTGACAGGAGACAAGAAAATAAAATCACTTGCTGATGATCAAAAAAAAAAAAAAAAAAAAAAAAAAACAATGCATGAGCCCCTCACTTGGTCATACAGTAGAAATACAGCATTCTGTGCTTCCTGGGTCCCCCGGGCTCCCACGGCCTGTCGTCATGCAGTTCCAGAAGGATCCCTCTGTGTTCTGCCCAGGTTCTCAATATCTTAAAATGTTTCTGAGTACATCCATGTGACAGATAGATAGGGCGTTCCAGGCCCGTACAACAGTCCATACCCTTTGCCCATGCTGCCACAGCAGGCTCCTCCGTTTCCTTCCAGGCCCTAGCTATGTCTCTCTTGGCCACCATTAAGCCCAGCCATAGGAGTGTCATCTGGTACTGTGTGCCCCCAGGTCGTTAGTGATGTTAAAAAGCATTAGTTTGGGATCCCAGGGGACAGCCCATCCCAGTACGCTCTTGAGTTTTCTTCGCACAGTTCCCCAGCAGTGGGCCAATCCTTGGCAGTGCCAGAACATATGTGGCAAATAACCCTGCAGATCTATAATTGAGAGGTTCAGAGTTTATATGGACACAAAATACACTCAATAGAGAACATTTTGAGAACTTAAACTCCAGTTTTTGAGTCTCCAAAATGGAGTATATAAAACTATCTCTGACCTCTACAGGACCTCAAGTAAAGTTTCAGTTGGGGACCCAATAGGAAAGGTTCCAACAATGATTAGAAATGTGTAGGACAAAAATTGTTCTTGAAAAAGAAAAAAAGTAAATCTGCGTATATCTTTCTTATGTTAACAAAATTGAGTGTTGTTTTTTGCACTGTCTGTATTGTAATTATGTAAGTATTGCAATTATTTTTACATTTGCAACGCAATCCTAAGGGTATGTTCAAAACATATTGGTTTAAGGAACCGAAAAATAAATAAAAAAAGACATGAGAAATTGCTCAAGGCCCATAGTTAATAAAAAGGACTAATGAGGCAAAAGTAATAGTCGAATTTATGGTTTCAGATTTCTCTTGTTCACATTCATTATGAGAGTTGATGATATTTTTCTCACAATAATTTTGGAAGTAATATAAAAGCAGCATTTCAGTCCATTTGGGGAGACTAACAGATCAGATCCTGGGGAACTTGTTTGTCCATCAAGAATACCACTTGAGTGCATCCTGGTTTCTCAAAAATATTAACTTGGAGGCAGCATACAGCTGTTTGCCTTCAGTGTCAAGAATTTAACTAATCTTGTGCATGCTTCGCGATGACAAGTCTTTCAGTGATAATTATTACTAGTTCGTATTTACTTAAGGGGATATTCCTTTATTGTGTCATGCTGTCTGTGTTTATAATATTTGCTTACTGCTCATTTATAATTGCTACATTTATTTTCTGCTATAATAGGGGTTTTTGGGGGGAAAACTTCGAAAGTTTAGATAAACGAGAATATTGTGCTCAGCATGACATCCATATACACCACCACAGTACTGTACCCGACTAAAATTAACAGTATATAAAATTGTTCCCAATAGAAGTCATCAAAATGATATACATTAAAAAAACAATGCATGATCCCCTCACTTGGTCATACAGTAGAAATACAGGATTCTGTGCTCCCTGGGTCCCCCGGGCTCCCACGGCCTGTCGTCATGCAGTTCCAGAAGGATCCCTCTGTGTTCTGCCCAGGTTCTCAATATCTTAAAATTTTTCTGAGTACATCCATGTGACAGATAGATAGGGCGTTCCAGTCCCGTACAACAGTCCATACCCTTTGCCCATGCTGCCACAGCAGGCTCCTCCATTTCCTTCCAGGCCCTAGCTATGTCTCTCTTGGCCACCATTAAGCCCAGCCATAGGAGTGTCATCTGGTTCTGTGTGCCCCCAGGTCGTTAGTGATGTTAAAAAGCATTAGTTTGGGATCCCAGGGGACAGTCTATCCCAGTACGCTCTTGAGTTTTCTTCGCACAGTTCCCCAGCAGTGAGCCAATCCTTGGCAGTGCCAGACATATGGGGCAAATAACCCTGCAGATCACCGCACCGCAGGCAGCCACACCCTGGAATGAGCCCCATCCTGTGACGTCTGTCTCTAGTAAAATATACTCTATGGAGCACCTTTAGCTGCATCCTTAGAAATTGGGACGCTATCACAGCCTCTCTAGGGGCCTCCACTGCCTCTCACCAACCATTTTCTTCTAGCAGACCCAAGTCTCCCTCCCAAGCTGCCTGAACCCCACCAGAGGACCTGGCATGCTGTGCAATATAATGTGATAGGGCTGCGACAACTTATGCTCCTTGAGGTGCGTGAGCAGGATTTTGGCTACCAATGGGGAGAATTCAAGAATAGAGTCTAGTGATTGTATTGTGGGGAGAAGGGCATGCCAGAGCTGGAGTGCTGCTTTGCTTTGCTGACCCTGATTCCTGTTGGATAGAGGACGTCATGGGATTCTCGTGCACCGTGTAGCTGCCTAGTGTGGGTTGCGGAAAGGGGAGAGTTATCAGACTGCTTCAGCCGCCGAGGGACTGCGAGGTCCAGCAGGCTCTCTGCCACACAGTTGCTGCCTCTTCCCTCGGCGTTTTCGCCCCCCGCCTGTAGTGATATAATCTCGCTCTCATTCCCGCGTCGCGGGACGCGCGCGGGACATAGCCCGGGGCGAAGCCCGCGCAAAGGGCGGGCCCTCTTAGGCCCTCAGAGGCCGAAGTAGGCTGGGCTGGGCCCATTCTTTTTCATTTTACATCTGATTTCACTGTTTCTCTATCCGTGTTTTTATCAGACATTGTTGCTTGTTGATTAGTTTTAGCTTTATATAGTTTATCTTGTTTAGATATTCTTGTATTCTTATTTTCTCTTAAATATAATGATGACAGCTAAAAAGCTTTGTTCAGGGAGACTTTTGGTAGGAAGGTCTTGTGCAAAAACCAAATCTAACCCACTTAGAAACAAAGAGGTACAAAACCTGCAACTAAAGGGCCAGTGTCAATTATTCCAATTATGGGAGAAGCCCAAAGATAAGAATATACCTACGGATATGGGTGTAGTTGGTTCCCTTGTGGGGTCTCCCAAGCCGTCATTGGAGGGTCCACATATGGAAAATAAATCAGCCATGAGCTCACTGATTTGTGAGGAAATTAATTCGACACAATCTACTGCTTCCCTTTCTACTAAATTACCCGCCCCTAGAGCTGAGTGTATGTTGCAGCATAATACTCTCACAATGTCTGGGGTCAACCTGATTCAAGAACTTGCAGTTGGTTCCAACCAAAGGGAAGTAGGAAATGAGGACTTTCAAACGTTGGATATTGATCTGGATCTTTGTGGGCGCTACTTAGTAGATGGATCTTTGAAGCTATTTGAGGCCACTAAAACTCCGCTTGGCTCCATTCCTTCGGGTCTCCGACTCTATAGTAGCACCCCTTCTATTAAATCCCAAGATATTACCTCCCTGTCTAACAACTCAAATAGCCCTACGCTGAATATATCAGGCATCCATTCAACTGCCTTTCCCCGCCCAGAGAGTCTTGATAAACCTATCTCTGAGTCCCTGATTGCTCTAGAACATCTGCTGTCCTCTATATTACTGCTATTGGGTAAATTTGTGGGTAGTAATGATTGTGTTCTGGAAATAGTTACCCAGATATTGAAGGTCCTTTTAAATAATTCTTGGGATAAGATACCCAGTATAGATCCTCGAGGTGGCTTGCAAGGGCCTAAATCTGGTGGTGATGTTTCGCCAGGATCTGGGCCCGTAGACTCTCCTCTTAATTCAGCCCAGAACATCCCGCCGGTTTCCGCTGGAAACGAGCTTATATCAAACGTGCACTTGTCAGTCCCTAAATCCTCAGCATATAATTGTATTACGGACGTGGCTCTTGAAATTGCAGAAGATTCTGGCGAAGGAGTTGACTTAAATTCTGTTAAAGAGTTTTTTCCTATCTTTGCCCAAGAGACTAAGGAGAAGGGGGAAAAAGAAAAAATGGAAAAGCCAGTAAAGTGTAGAGGAAAAAAGAGGAAACCTACTCGCAGATTAAAAAAAAGAGGCAGAGACAAATAATTTTTGATGATTTTTAGACCAGCACGTCAAGAGTGATGATAATATGTCCTTGCCGGCTATTGTTGGGGCTGAAGATGGAAGCCCAAAACAGGGCACCATTATGCAAAGAGATGAGGCTTCAGTTCCCCTTGTTGAGAACAACGATATCATTTCCAGTTGTACGAATCCCAATCTAGGAAGCCCCACTATCGGATCAGGGTGGTCAACGAACCCTTTTACGATAGTGAAGATGATAAAATCTGCTCCTGGATTGGTATCGGCCCTCAATCCTACTGCTCCCCCCTTTTCTGCCCCGTTACAAGATGCAGTTTGCTCAAATAAACCCCCTGGAACCCCAATAGAGGATAGTATAGACACGCTGACGTTGGATTTCCTCCCTCTCTTTGACACTGAATTAATAATGAATAGATCTTGGCTTCTTAGGTGTTTTAAGGAGATGGAGAGTTTGAAGTTAATCCAAACTAGTGACATTGATCTGGTCTCAATTTTGAATGTTGAGGCAGGTTCTTGTACTAGGGTAAGGTTCTATTCCAAACTCATTGTGAACCACATTTTGAAGCAGGCCCGAGAGTTTAGAGAGTCGTGGGATCGACGTAATGCCTTTTTTCTCCATCTGTAGAGATGATTCCTTTGATAAGAGGCCTTCTGGCTCGAGACATGCCGGTCCTCCTTTCCCTTTTGAGGATTTAAAGATCTGCCTTTCTAAATCTAAACGTCTAGTAACACATGTAGTTCCTCCTTCTTTATCTCTAAATAGAAATAGAGTAGATGACGGTCAGCAATGGAACTGGTTACCTGGCGCTTTATCAGGTAAATCTACGGCCAATCCCAAATTATTTTCTCATTTTTAGCAGTAGCCTAAAAATTATCTCTTGGAATACCGCTGGAACCAAGAACAGCCCTGAAAAGATGCAGTATCTTTATTCCTTGAAGGCTAAAGTGATTTGTATTCAAGAGACGTGGTGCGTGGACAAAATGATCGTGGGCAGGGATTACATTGTCCTAGAAGGAGGGGCTGTTGCCTCTAAGAGGGGACACGCTAAAGGGGGAATCGCATGCCTGTTATCTAATCGGATAAAGTGGAAATATTCTCACCACTTAGATCCCAGTAACCTTTTTCAGGCTGTGACACTATTTAGTTTTGATAATGTGGAAAAGAAACACCCCCTGGTATTAATAAATGCATATATCAAGTCAAGTCAAAGGAGCTTTATTTCGATATAGTTATATCTTTAAAAGCAGACAGGGTAAAAAAAGCAATAACATTTATCTAAAACAGCTCGCAGTTTAGAATAATAGAAAGCTAAAATTTAAGAAGTTAAGAAGTTAAGAAGTTAAGAAACCCCCCCAGTGAGCATGTTTATCTAAAAGAAACGCTACATAACGGTTGGGTAATAAATTAACTAAGACAGTCTCTGGAACGAGACCCAATTAAACAATTTGCTTAAGCCACTTTGACCTTATACGCCAAGTCCACCCTAGGAACTTGGCTACAGCACTAACATTTAAAACACAGGTGTCAGTCTGGAGAATCCTTAGTGCATCAGCACACCGCCTAGCCCCCAGTATCGAGCATACTGGCTTGATCCATTTACGACGAGGCAATTTATAGGCGGGGCATTCGAAGAACATATGTCCAATGGATTCTGGCTAACCCTGGGCGAAGAACTACGCTCCGTTCGCGGAGCTTGCGGAGTTTCGGCAACTCCGCGTTCCGCGGAGAACGCGAAGCTGTCGATTACTCCGCGATCCGGTGCGTAGCGTAGTTCTCGCGCGCTGAATAACATTATCGCGTGCGCGGCAATGGCTTACCTTGGTTCTGCGTTCGCTTTTTCCCGGTCGCGTGTGCCACCATGTAGGTTCACGCGATATTTAGCGCGATCACGCACTTTTGTAGTGCGAACGAGAAGATGAGTTCTCGAACATGTCTTGCACAACCCGAACACGTTACTTGTGACCCGGAACAGGAAATAAGGGAACGCAAGCGGGCGGGACAAACCTCTTGGGTAACTTAGCGCGCTAGCCATCCCGAGCATGCAGGCAGCGCCCCGAACACGCGCACCGCGCTCCCGAAGACAAAAAACGGCGCGCGAACGGGTCTAGCAAGCAACTACGCATGTCCGCGGAGCTACGCGTAGGTCGCGGAGTGCAAGTGCGTCTTCGCGTAGCTCCGCGGAGTGCGGCTCCGCGAACTACGCCCAGGGTTAATTCTGGCCTGGTGGGGCAAAAAGGGCAAGACGAAACAGTTTGGTATGGCAGCTTCCAGCGGGAGGTCAATTCCCTGGTTGGCAAAGAACCAGTTCTGAATTTAAAAATAACGCTCTGTCCCAGGGAATTAGAATGATGTCCAGGTAAATCTCGCGTAGTGGGGCATCCTTGATTAACAAGAAGGACCTGGTTGCTCTCCACAAGTTTGTTTTGCTGTTCCTTTTCTCAGTGATCCAGGACTAGTACATTTTCTTAAGTGTTGACTTAGGTGGGGCGGACCTCTGTTCCCATGCCTCGCCCAATTCTAGGTTCAAAAGGAGAGCTTTAATGTCTCTCAGCCACCTGACTTTGGCCCAACTCGGTGAGTCCAGAATTTCCCGTAGACCCTCTGCATAACTGGTGAGAGCCTTCACCCTCCAAATGCGGGCCCACAAAAGAAGGGGGCGAAGCCTTGCCTGGTCCTCGATGGAACGGCAACCCAAGTCCAATTGGAGCGGAATAGTAGGGGCAGATGCTTGGAGGCTCATGAGATTTCTGAAGAAGTTGTTTTCCGACAGGGTGAGCTGGCTCATGTTCAATGCTCCCCAAAGTTCAGCACCATAGAGCGCCGAGCTAACCCCTCTTGCAGCATAAATCTCAAGGACCGTACCTATAGGCTTCATTGAAGATGCCCTCTGCTCTTTCAGCAATGTTCCCGCGATTCTCTTATGATTAACGAGCATTTTGTTTAAATGGCTATCCCACTTCATGGAGTCGACCAGACGAATCCCTAAGTAGTCAAACTCCCTAGTACGTTCCAGAGGGACGTTATCCAGCAATGGTGGTGTACCCAGTTTTTTGGGGGGATTTAAGATGAGATATTTGGTCTTATCAGTGTTTATTTTGAGTCCCCTTAAATTACAGAAGAGCTCAAAGCTGGACAACAAGCGCTGAAGACCAGCGGGTGACTTTGAGATCAGCAGAGTGTCGTCCGCGAATAGAAGGGTGGGTACAAGCTGCCCAGCTAAACGGGGAGCGTCAGCAGGAGCTGACAGCAGATGGTCAACTACCCCGTTTACATAGAGGGAGAAAAGAGTGGGAGCAAGTACGCAGCCCTGGCGGACTCCTCTGCCAACCTCAATACGCCCGGTCCTCTGGCCCTGTGTCCCCCAACGCACCTGTGCAAAATTGGACGTATGGAGCCTGACTATAAGGGACAGAAGGTAGTGGGGCATACCCAGCTCTTGTAATACCCTCCAGAGTTGCTGACGTGGAACTAAATCGAACGCAGTGCGCAGATCAATGAAGGCTAGGTACAAGCTTCCCTTCCCTAGCACTACCACCTTCCAATACAACATCAATAGGCGCAGTGACTGTTCGATTGTTCCTGTGCCTGCCCTAAACCCAGCTTGGTAGACAGACAAGATATTATTGTCGTCAATCCAGTCCAGGAGTTGGCCCAATATGACTTTTCCAGCCACTTTTTGAGTGCAATCAATAAGACTAATAGGCCGGTAGTTCGCAGGGTCTTCTCGACTACCTTTTTTATAAATCGGGACAACCTCGGCGCCCATCCAGGAGTCAGGTAAGGAGGCACCTTCAGCGGAGGCATTAAGCAGGGATGCGATTAGGATTCCCCATTCGGCAGGATTCTTTCGGAGCAAGTCTCCCGGTATGCCATCAGGACCTGCGGCTTTAAAGGGGACTAAACTGGTCACAGCCCTTTCTACTTCCCTGGGCGTGAAAAGGGTCTCGCCACATTGGGTTGTGTCAGGGGAGGAGTCATTACCTGCAGTGTCTGGTTCAAGCCCTTCCTCGGCATTATACAACTTGGAGAAGTGGCTAAACCAGGCTTCTTCAGGAATGTTACAGGTAATAAGGGAATCAGTGGGTCTCGATTTCTCCCTTATGAGGGTCCAGAAGCCTCTGGCATTCTTTTCCCCGCTAGCTATTTTTAGCTTGGCCCGGAAAGCATCCTCCCAATCCCTACGCGCCTTAATTAACGCTGCTTTATATAGTTTCCGCTTCGAGGTTATAATAACCCCTTCCCCCAGTTTGACCGCAATAATAACAGCTTTTTTGGCCGCCCGACAGGCCGGTGTAAACCAGCCCTCTTTGTTTGCTGTACGGGATTGCCCATTCGCCTGTCTCACTTTCCCAGTTACAGTAAACAAATCCCCTATTAGACTAGTGGTTTTGCAGAATAGGGTTGAAATATCCCCTGGGTTTAGTGTGCCATGTCCAAGCTCTAAGATGGCATTTGACATAATCTCCTCAATATTAATAATCTTAAGGGGATCAAGCGCTACCCTATCCCACTTTAGGCGCCTCAGGCAATTAGCAGGGATTACCTCATTGGTTTCCCTCACAGCTGAAGAAGTAAACACTCTCGCGGGACATCCCCTAGATTTCCATACGGGGGTAAGGGACAGGCACAGGGGATTATGGTCGCTGTCAGTTGTTGCAGCAACCTTCATGTCAACAAGATGGGCCCATAAGTTTAGACTGAGAAGTATGTAGTCAATTCTTGAGGTGGATCCCACCCTGTTGAAAGTGTGAGCCCCATTGGGATCTGAGGTTGTTCTCCCATTGCTGGCTCTCAACCCAAATTCAAGTGTCAGGGCGTTTAGTTGTACTACTCTTGGTGTCCACCTTTTTACGGGGGGTAGGTTAAGAGAGGGAATACCTTTCCTAGAGTCTTCCTCACTGAGGTCTAAGATATCCTCACGTGACAGAGGCTCATAGGTGCAGTTGAAGTCCCCCATTAAAAGAATGGGAGAGTTGGCAGGGCAATCCCTTAGCTCTGACTCTAGGACAAGCAATGTAGGGGAAATGGCACTACCTGATACCCCTCTGGTACAGATATTAAAGAGTTCTAAGATAATGCCACTCCCTAAGCTCTTAAGTGAAAGCCTCTGTAGATCAGGGGATTTCGGACAATGGACCTTAATTTGGAGTCCCAGCGCAATATCTACCCAAATCAGTAGCCCGCCCGATGGCCGGCCTCTGCCTGATTCAGAGATACTCGCAGGTATAAAGTGAGAGGTAGAGCCTACTCTATACTGAGGGGTTAATGACCACGTTTCTTGGAATGCACAGATAGAAAAGGCTTCCATGAAAGAGATCCAGTCAGGAAGGTCAAGATTGCGGCTCAGTCCCGCAATATTCCAGCTTACTATTTTCAGGACAGGGGTTTGTGGATCATGGATACCTGTGCCTCTGCTCAAGGGTACTTCATTACTTTGTTCATCCAAGCCAAGACTCGAGGGGCTATTAGGGGCTCCCACATTGGCCCCTGCAGCAGTTGCTGGTCCAACAGGATCGCAACAATTATATGCTAGAACAGGAGAATGGGGGAAGGAATCCAAAGAGACTGGATTGGTAAGTCAATATCCTGACCCGTATGGACTAAAGGTTTGAGGGTGGTTCCCTGCCATTCTGTCAGTGCCTAGAGTTGCGTGTCGTGGGTGCCACACCCCTCTTCCCCCTTCTATAGGTAGCTGATTTGGCCACATAGTTGTCGAGGGACGATAAAAATATCCCAAGTCCCTTGTCTGAATGCCATTGGAATCATAATGGTTAGCTTGCCTGTTAATCAGCCCTGCCGCTCTGGGGTCCCTAAAATTCACCAATACACAGTCATCCTTGAGATTTTTGTGCCTATTTCCAACCCACCCCACCCGTCTGACATTAATGATCCTCCCATCAATATAGTCTAGGAGGGGTCTATTTTGCCTGAGCCAGAAGGAAGTTTTATTTTTTAGATTCTCAAAAGACTCATTTTCCCCTGTTTTGAGAACTGGGACCCCTGTTAAGACAACAACAAATAGCTGACACCCTGGAGGGAGGCTTGCTGGGGGAACCTGCTTGTTTTTCCGTACTTGTGTCTGGGCTAGGGGCCTGACTGCAGGAATCGCCGTAGGCGCAACTACAGAGGGAGCTACTACTAGGGGAACTGCTAGAGGACTGGGTAACACAGACTGGTTATTAGATACAATCGGAGGGAGGGGAGTTGAGAGGTTATTGCCCAATACAGCCTTCCCGGGAGATCGGACAAGAGGGCTCGCAGTCTGGGAGTGCGAGTGGATTAAAGCTGCTGTAATTACATGATTCCCAGTACCTGGAGGAATTAAAGGCAAGGAGCCAGGGGAATGATCTTGACGGCCCAAGATTACAACGGGCACCTGGGTGGGGGTTGCTGGCTTGTGGGTGGCGCCACTTCCTTCCATTCCTGCCCTATCTTCTACACTGAGTTTCGAATGGAGCTTAATCAGTGATTTTATGGAAAAAAAGCCATCCAACATATTTTGCTCTATGGAATCTACCCGTCTAGAGAGCCCCTCCATCTTATCCATAATAGGTGAAACCAGTGATTTGAGTAAACACTCAATACTGTTCAAAGGTGTGGGATCACCCAGAGGAGTCTTAGACACTGTGTTCTGTGAGGAACCAAAGGTGAAATCCTGGGCACAAAAACTCTTCCCCCTTGCCACCTGAGATTTAAAAAGATCTTTCCCTAGTTTATTAGCAGTGTTACAAAAACCCCCCTTGGGTACTGCTTTCCTTCTGAATTTACAACAGGGTTTGGAAGTGTTGCCCTTTCTAGGACTAGGAGGACGTTTCTTTTTATACGGATTTGTGAAGGGGGATCTCCCAAAAACTGCCACGTCCTGGAAAGTAGTGTCAGGATTAGTATCAAGATTAGTACCAACCCTGGCCGCAATCCCTATATTTGCCACGGATTCTACACCAACCCCATTAATATTGCTAGGGGTAGAGGGCGCTATGCTACAAAAAACCAGGGGGGCAGGAATAGGTGATGGAGTTATGTCATTAACAGCAGCAGTGGGCGACAATCTATCAAGACTAGCCCTGATCCTCGAGACCCGCTCATCAATCTCGTCATCAAGTGGTACTTCTTCTACAAGCACAGGAATTGAGGAGTGGGCAGGAGAAGGGGCCAGAGCCAGGCTGCCCATAGAGGAACGTTTTTCTGGTAAGCCTAATGAGTTTCTAGATAGTCTATGGTCTGTAATGGCAATCTCCTTTTCCACAATAGATAACGCCCGAGTGATATATTGTTCCATAGTTCCTGTCACTGAATCCCCTTTAACTTTACGTGATTTGGTCGATCGCGTACCTGAAGCCATAGTCAATACAGCAGAAGGAACCTTGTCCCTGCGACCAAGAGGGGTGGCCCGTCCCGGCCTCTTCTGGCCCCTGATGGCCACAGATGGCCCCGCCCTTGTCCCGGGCTTCTCCCGGCGTGCTCCCGCGTGCTCCCGCACAGCGGAAGGAGGCGTCTTTTTAAACGCCGTGAAGCGTCTTGTGGGCGGGGCAGCAGGACAGCACGCGTCAGGTGTGCTGGGAGAGCAGGGACTCCTGGTAGAGCGAGTCCCTGATACTGCGCCGCCACTAGCGCTCCGCCCCAGATCCTCCGGTGACCGCAATGGCAGAGGTGAACAAATCCTCCTAGGCTGCGAGCAGGAAGTGCTCCCAACAACCCCAAGGTCTTTAGCGGCGACGCGGCACCCGCGGAGCAGGTGCGGCTAGCTGTTAATCCAGGGAGTGATGTGCGAACGCCCAAGGTCCAACAAACAGCCGGTGAGCACACTCGGCGTTTGCAAATGGGTCCCACCTTCTTCGCTGAACACTGCCGCTTATCAGGAACTCAGAGGGGCTTGTGGGCGGGGCAGCAGGACAGCACGCGTCAGGTGTGCTGGGAGAGCAGGGACTCCTGGTAGAGCGAGTCCCTGATACTGCGCCGCCACTAGCGCTCCGCCCCAGATCCTCCGGTGACCGCAATGGCAGAGGTGAACAAATCCTCCTAGGCTGCGAGCAGGAAGTGCTCCCAACAACACCAAGGTCTTTAGCGGGGACGCGGCACCCGCGGAGCGGGTGCGGCTAGCTGTTAATCCAGGGAGTGATGTGCGAACGCCCAAGGTCCAACAAACAGCCGGTGAGCACACTCGGCGTTTGCAAATGGGTCCCACCTTCTTCGCAGAACCCCGATGACTGTTTCAATGGAGTGTTAAAACAAGTTTTTGTTTTTATTAAACAAATGAAGGATACAGTTCCCTCCCCCCATGTAATTTTTCTGGGTGATCTTAACTGTAAAGTCTCTAATTTAAGCTTGGATCTATTTAGAAACAAGCTTAAAGAGGAATATTTTCAGATCCCACAAGCTCTTTTTCCAGTTAAAATTAGAACTAATAAGAGAGGGAAATTGCTCCTAAAAGAATTATCTGAAACTGAGAGTATTACAGCTAATGGAAGGCTTCCCTCTGACACACCTGCACTTTTTACGCATAAATCCAACTACAGTGAGTCGATATTGGACTAAATAATCATTGATTATTGCTTGTTCTATCTTTTAAAAGATCTAGTGGTCTCACAGACCTCATTCAGTGACCATAAGGTAATTGCTTTAACTCTTTCTATAACTCTGCCTCCTGCTGACCCTTGGACGCTTAATGGTGATCTGGTTAATTTTGGTGCTAAATCTGGAAGATGTTTCTGGAACTCAAAAGCCATGAAGGGTCTGGAACATATTCTAGATAAAACACTCAAAGATCTCCATAATTGGCTAGGGGCCGAATTGATGTCTTTTGATGTTTTTATGAAAGAGGTTACTATGGCTCCAAGGAAACCCAACTTAATTATAAAAAAGCCCATACTCCCCAGTTCGGTCATTTCCTTAAATAGGGAAATAAATAAATTGGTGAGGGAACAATACTTGTCCAGATCCCCTGAAAGATACCGTAAAATAGCCCTCTTAAAAAGAAGGAGACGAAGGGCCAAGATTAAAATCAAAAAAGAAAAAGAGGATTGTCTCTGGATCAATCTGCGTGAGGCCGCAGTAAACGGGCACGCCAGATTGTTCTGGTCTATAATCGGGGAGGGTTGTGGAACTAGAGTTAGTCCCCGCCCGATCCACATATCTGAGCAAATCTGGGTTAAATATATTGTAAATTTATATGCCAGTAATGGGCCTGCGGCCGAGAATGGGAGATTTTACAATGATAGTGATCCTCTAATAGATTTCCCGTCCGAAAAAAAACATTGAATTGGCTATAAAAGAACTCCGCCTTTCAGGTGCAATGGGGCCTGATGAGCTCCCTATATCTGTCCTGAAGCAGGACCCAGTTTCTTGGAGCAAAATTTTGTTTTTCATATTTAGATTTTGCTTCCTGAATAAATCTGTCCCCTCGTCCTGGAAAGGGAGCATTTTGGTGCCATTGTTCAAGAAGGGAGAAAGGAACGAACCTAAGAATTATCGGCAAATCGCCCTTCTCGATGCAATCCGTAAAGTTTTCTCCAAATGTCTCCTATATACTATAAATGACTGGGTGGAGAGGAATCACATTTTACCTCTAGAACAGACAGGTTTTCGCAAGGGTCATGGCACATTGGACAACCTCACCGCACTTCAGATAATCTTTGATAAATATGTAAGGGTTCGAGGAGGAAGAGTATATGCGGCGTTTATAGATTTCTCCACAGCATTCGACAAAGTGGATCGGCCGTTGCTGTGGAGAAAACTAGCGGCTTTAGGCATGCCTCCTCTCCTGTTAGATTTGGTTAAGGCCCTTCACTCGGATACTTGGTGCCAAGTCCTTCAAGGAGGGGAAAGGGGGTTATCCCAAATTATTCCGACTATTAACGGACTAAAGCAGGGTTGTCTTTTGGCGCCTCTGCTCTTTTCCCCATATATTTCAGATCTCCCTATGTCTTTATCTGCTTGTGAAGGTATCGCTCAGTCATTAGGGGGAACCCCAATTTCCTGTTTGTTATATGTGGACGATATCCTTATATTGGGCCTTACGCCCAAGGGGTTAAATAATCGTCTGCACGCCCTACACCTTTTTGCAGAACTTCATTATTTAAAGATAAATACGGCCAAGAGTCAAATTATGAGTATTTCAGGGAGGAAAAAAACAAAATATGTGAATTGTGGCTGGTCCCTAGGAGATCATAAACTGGAGGTGGTTAAGTCTTATGTCTTCCTGGGGAAAATAATATCTGATAACCTAAGCGACAAGGCCCACATTGATAATAAAGCCCGGAAGGCCCTGTCTCAGGGTAAAAGTTTGAGTACATTGTACTCTGCCACTGGGAGAAGACATTTTCCTCAGATGGTAGAGGTTTTCAGGGCAAAAATCCCGTCATCCCTTCTGTACGGTATTGAAATAGTCGATATAGGGCAATGGGGTTTTTTACATGTTGCAGAAGGAAAAATTCTACGGTTTTTGCCTCTATTAACACTGCCTGCACAGTGGCATCTCTGAGACTTGAGTTTGGCATCCGTAGTAGCTGGGTGCAGGGCTTGGCAGGGCTGGTGCGTTGGGTAGCCAGTCTGGCCAGACGGGATGTGGGTACCTTGAGACACTTAATGAAGTCGGAACTGTTGGGTACTTTAAGGGAGTTCTCCTCTATTGTAAAGAATTTCAGGAAAGCTGTTGTACTTTTGCAATTGGAGGAGAGCACTCTTTTCACACTGTCTGCCGTACAGTTAAAATCACTTTTGAAACAGGCCTCGTGGGATCTCAGCTTTAGGCTGGATAGGGAATCTATTCTTGCACAGAAAAAAGTATCCCCCCTCATTGATACGTGCGAATTAAAACGCATGCAACCCTATGTCGCATGGAATCTATCTCATGGCATACAGCGTTTTTGGCTTCTCCTGAGGCAGGATCTACTCCCTCCTAATAAACTTACGGCTAAGTGGTATGGTTGCTCTGCAACTTGCAATTTTTGTAATTTGTCTACCCAGGACTTCATACATGTTCTTTTTGTATGTCCTGCACTTTGTTTATTTCGTCGCAAGTGGTTAAAACAAATTTGTTTGAAATTGAATATCCTTACAGCCAATTCTTTCTTATGTGCTTTTTATAATCCTCCAAATGAAATGTTTTGCTTTAGCATTTTTTATTTTTTTAAATGTTTCTTAGATATCTACTAGAGGGTTTTATTCAACTGTGCTGTGTTGATTATTTAGTATTTTGGAAAAAACTTGTTAATGTTTGTTGTATTTGTATGAGCATTTTGTATCATGTATTTCTTTTCTTATTTTATGTGGACCTCTTTGGAGTTCCAAAACATAATAAACAAACTTGGGTGCGATGTAAGTCAAACTCACCTTGCAAGTTCTGGAAAGATTTGAGCGTCCCACTCCTGAGCACATCCCCTACTGTTGAAATGGCAATAGTATCCCAAGCCGAGAAGCCCCACAAGGCTGCCATTTGAGGCAATCTAGTACTTCGCCATAATGGAGTCTCCAATGTAATGCCGTCCACCCATCTCACCCTACTGAGAGCCAAGTTCCAAATCTCAAACACCACCCACGTAGCAGGTGGGATATTTGTGGATATAGCCCCACCCCCGAAGACCACATGAACGGAATCTCGGTCCCCCAACAACCATTACTTCACAGAATAAGCTGGATCACCAAAGCCTGTGACTCACTAGTTATTTACTACCAACAGATGTGGCACCCAGCAGTATAGGAGCACATCTGGTGTAGCTATTCTGCCCTCAAAGACAGACCTGCAACACTTTCCCAGGGCTATATAGGGTATTCGCCTTTCCAGAGCAGCAACGTAATCTGTGGAATGATGCACTTAAAGAAGCCATTTTTTTATTGGAAAGGGGTGGTCTGCAGATGATACAGTAGGTGTGGGAAGGGAGACCATGATGAAGATGGCTAAGCCTACCAAAAGAGATAAAGTCAAAGTGGACGTAAATGTAACATCCCTTTCAAGACGCACTAACTGCGGTGCCAAATTCTGTTAATTGAAGCATATTGCATCAGTGGTGACATAAATTCTGAGGTATTTATAACCACCAGGAAGAACCTGAAACTCCGACACCCATGGCAAGGGTGGTCACCCCCACGCTCCTGTGCCTGCTGCCGCTGCCGCAGCCCCAGCCTCCCGAGGGCCGCCGAGCCCACACCAGCTTCTCCCGCCGCCCCAGCCTCCCGAGGGCCGCCAGGCCGGCTCCAGCTTTTCCCGCCGCCCCATCCCGTGGCCCCGCCCCCCGACAGCCGATTGGCTCGCGCTCCCGCCTCCCCGCAGACCCTCCCGACCGGCTCCCTTCTTAAGGGGAGCCAGAGCAAGCTCCAGGGAGTGACCACTGCGCCTTCGGCCTGGTCACCCCCACGCTCCTGTGCCTGCTGCCGCTACCGCAGCCCCAGCCTCCCGAGGGCCGCCGAGCCCACACCAGCTTCTCCCGCCGCCCCAGCCTCCCGAGGGCCGCCAAGCCGGCTCCAGCTTTTCCCGCCGCCCCAGCCCGTGGCCCCGCCCCCCCGACAGCCGATTGGCTCGCGCTCCCGCCTCCCCGCAGACCCTCCCGACCGGCTCCCTTCTTATGACGTCCCCAGAGCGACCGCGCAGCGGACGCGCGCAGCGGGAGCACCGATTGAGCGCCGAAGGTGCGCCAAAGGTAAGCCCGTCTACGCCCGTCCGCGCCTGGACCGCGCCCAGCGCCAAGACCCCTGGCCCCCGCAGACCCCAGCCCACCCGCCGGACGTACGACGCCGCCACCCTCAACGCACTCAACGCCGGCCGAACCCCTGGTTGCTACCGAGCCACCCCGAGACGCACCCACGGACCCTTCATCTGCCAGTCCTGCAAGTTCTCCTGCACCCGGACCTGCACTGCACCAGCGTCCACCAAGCAGAACACCAGCAGCAACCACCTGAAGTGCATCCTGCTCAACACCCGCTCCGTTCACAGACACGCCGTCGAGCTCTGGAACCTGCTCGACACCACAACCCCAGACGTCGCCTTCCTCACGGAAACCTGGATGAACGCCTCCTCAGCGCCCGACATCGCCATCGCCATTCCGGACGGCTACAAGATCATCCGGAGAGACCGCGTCAACCAGACAGGAGGAGGCATCGCCATCATTCACAGGAACACCATCCGCATTACGACCAACACCGACGACACCATCGCACCCGCCGAACACCTGCACTTCCAGATCCACGTCAACCCCAAGACCACCCTCAGAGGCACCCTCATCTACAGACCCCCAGGACCACGCACACAATTCAGCGAGGACATCGCCGACTTCATCAGCCCGCTCGCCCTCCCCTCAGCCGACTACATCCTCCTCGGGGACCTCAACTTCCACCTGGAGAACAACGACGACCGCAACACCACCACCCTGCTGGAAAACCTCGCAAACCTGGGACTCAAGCAGCTGGTGACCACCCCCACCCACCTCGCCGGACACACACTCGACGCCGTCTTCTCATCCAGCATAAACATCGCCTTCAGCCACGCCACAGGACTCCACTGGACGGACCACAGCTGCGTCCACTTCACCTTCAGAAGAACGACGACCCACCACCACCAGCAACAGGTTGCCCGAAGAAGCTGGAACAAGATCACAGCCGACCAGCTCGCCGCTTCCCTGAGTCAGCACCCTCCCGCCAGCTCAGCGAACCCCAGCCAGGCCGCCGACAACCTCACGAAGTGGATCAGCAACTGCGCGGACGAACTCGCCCCTCTGAGGACCCCGCCCAGCAGACCCGGCAGCAAGAAAGCCCCATGGTTCACCGACGAACTCAAGAGCTCCAAGAAGAACTGCCGAGCCCTCGAGAAAGTCTGGAGAAGGGAACAAACACCGGACAACATGACCACCCTCAAGCTTGCCACCCGGAAGCACCACCAACTGATCCGCGCCACCAAGAAAACTGCATTCAAGGACCGACTGGACAACAACTCACACAACTGCAAGGAACTCTTCAACATCGTGAAAGAGCTCTCCAACCCCAACGCCGGAAACAACGACATCACCCCATCGCAAGACCTCTGCAATTCCCTCGCCTCCTACTTCCACAACAAGATCGCGGACATACACAACAGCTTCAGCATTCAACCATCGCACACAACGACCGCTGCAACGCCGCCCACCACCACCCTCCGCGCCTGGACTCCGATCAGCACCGATGACACCGTCCGCATGATGAACTCCATCCACTCCGGATCTCCGACCGACCCCTGCCCTCACCACGTCTTCAACAAGGCCGACGCTGTCATCACACCCCACCTGCGGGACATCATCAACACCTCCTTCGACACCGCCACCTTCCCGGAGAGCTGGAAGCACGCTGAACTCAGCGCTCTACTAAAGAAACCAACAGCGGACCCCACCGAACTCAAGAACTACCGCCCCATCTCGCTCCTCCCGTTTCCAGCCAAAGTCATCGAGAAGACCGTCAACAAACAGCTAGCCGCCTTCCTCGAGACGAATGGATCCCTCGACCCCTCACAGTCTGGCTTCCGAGCCAACCACAGCACCGAGACCGCCCTCATCGCTGCCACTGACGACATCCGAGCCCTGATGGACAACGGAGAAACAGCGGCCCTCATCCTCCTAGACCTCTCCGCGGCATTCGACACTGTCTGCCGCCGCACCCTAGTGCAGCGCCTCAGCAACGTCGGAATTCAGGAGAAGGCACTGGAATGGATCGTCTCCTTCCTCGACGGAAGAACACAGAGAGTCCGTCTACCACCGTACAAGTCAGAGGCCACCGAAGTCATCTGCGGCGTCCCTCAAGGATCCTCGCTGAGCCCCACCCTCTTCAACGTCTACATGAGCCCCCTCGCGCCCATCGCACGCCAACACAACCTGAACATCATCTCCTACGCCGATGACACCCAGCTGATCCTCTCCCTGACCAACGACCCCGCCGCTTCCAGAGCCAACCTTCACGAAGGGATGAAAGATGTAGCCGAGTGGATGACGACCAGCCGCCTGAAACTGAACTCAGACAAGACGGAAGTCCTCATCCTGGGCTCCTCGCCCTCCGCCTGGGACGACTCCTGGTGGCCCCCCGCCCTGGGCACTGCACCCAAACCGACAGACCACGCACGCAACCTGGGCTTCATCCTGGACTCCTCCCTCTCCATGACCAGACAAGTCAATGCCGTCTCCTCGTCATGCTTCAACATCCTGCGCATGCTACGGAAGATCTTCCGGTGGATCCCCACCGAGACCAGGAAGACGGTCACCCAGGCCCTCGTCACCAGCCGACTGGACTACGGCAACGCCCTCTACGCCGGAACCACCGCCAAGCTCCAGAAGAGACTCCAGCGGATCCAGAACGCCTCAGCCAGACTCATCCTCGACATCCCCCGACGCAGCCACATCTCCGGACATCTGAGAGACCTGCACTGGCTCCCCGTCAACAAGAGAATCACCTTCCGTCTCCTCACCCACGCACACAAAGCCCTACACGATCTAGGCCCGAGCTACCTCAACAACCGCATCAACTTCTACGCTCCCAAACGCCACCTCCGATCAGCCAGTCACGCCCTCGCCGCCGTCCCCCGCATCCGAAGAACGACAACAGGAGGAAGGTCCTTCTCCCACCTGGCCGCCAAGACCTGGAACTCCCTCCCTCCCGACCTGCGCCTGACCCAAGACCACCTCTCCTTCAGGAAGAAGCTCAAGACCTGGCTGTTCGAGCAGTAGCAGCACCCCCCCCCCCCAGCGCCTTCAGACCCTCCGGGTAAGTAGTGCGCTCTATAAATGTCCTTGATTGATTGATTGATTGATTAAGCATTCAGCAGAAAATTGAAATACGATCTATATATGGTCAGTATCTCCAGTGCCTGGGACCGAGACGTCTGGGTTAGCCAGAAACAGGAGAAAATCATCTGCATATAATGAGACCTTATTACAAACACCCTCTGACCATTGGAAACCCTCTAGGAGTGCGTTGACTGTCACCCAAGCCACCTGGGGCTCTATTGTCAACATGAAGTGTAAAGATGAAAGCAGGCAACCCTGCGTGTGGGCCTCGCTCGACTGGGAACCAATCCGATGCCATTTCCCAGACCCGGGCCATCAGGCCAGTATAGCGAAGCCAAACGCATCCTATAAATTTGGGACGAAAGTGACTCTGGACAAAATGGTACAAAGAAATGTCCAATCCACTGAGTTGAAGACTTTCCGGAAGTCGATGAACAGAAGGGCTCTGTGGCCAAGTTATTACTCACTCAAGGTTATCACATTGTGCACTTTCGAAGGTTGTGTCGAGCAATCAAGGGATAACCCTCACAAAGTGGGTGGCCAACATCTCGGCCCATATTTTGGCATCCGTGTTCAAAACCTATATGTGAAAAAAATTGCCATAATGAGTGCCCTTCATACTCGGCTTTGGCAACACCACTATCTCGTCTATCCGAAGTTCAGGGGCAGTGCTCGTTCCACCAAGGCCTCCTGAAATAAGTCTAACAACAGAGAGCTCATCTGTGGCTCACCAGATGCCAACATTCAGAATGGAAGCAATTAGGTCCCAGTGTCTTTCCAGTGTTAAGCTAAGCCAGGGAGGCGCACAGCTCATCACTGGAGATGTATGCCTTCAGTGGCTCGCGATCCTCCAAAGATAAGCCAGGCATCGGGATATCAGAAAGAAACAATGTAGGTCTTCATGTGGGCTCACTGGGTCAGGACTATACGAAGACCAATAGTATGCAGCAAACGCATCTGCAAATGGCCCGTTGCCAGTTATCCTCGAGCCTTCTCCTGCCATGAGGTGGGCCACCACCTCCCTGGGGCTGCACAACCAGTGCAGTGTTTGCTAGCCTTGCCTGCTCATTGGTATACTCTACTGCACATAGTTATCTAGGCTTCACTTGCTTCCTGTGGTAATTCCTGTCAAAGCAGGGTTTCAGTGTGTAGTCTAGAGTCTAGCAGTGTGGACAGATATTGTTGTTCTAACTCCAGCTCTCTGCCCGCCAAGTCCTTGATCTTCTGCTCGCTTCTGTCCCGCTGGCCCTTAGTGTAATCTATTCATTTATTTATTTAAAGTTTTGTATAGCGTGAACAAGACCCCGAGGGGTATCAGACCGTTTCACAATAATGGAACGGGAGAACAAGATAAAAGGGGACCATTGTCGTGGAAGTAAGAGAGGATAACATAATAAACTAATAAAAATGTACAAGGATACACACAACCATTGTTTGGTATGTTAAGGTAGACAATACTGGGTGTTACAGTTGTTAGTACAGAAAAAGGAAACAACACATGTAGAAAGCAGACGGCCAATGTTCATTTAAGGCAGGAACCTGTTCATTAGGATTGTTTTTACTTCATGTTTGAAACCAGCAGTGTAGGGAATTCTGCAGATTTCCGGAGGTAGCGAGTTCCAGATCTTCGGTGCCGAACCAGAGAAGGCTCGGAGCCTTGTTCTCTTTTTGTGAAAAGTCTGGGGTTTCAGTAGTAGAGAATTTGCACTTCTTGATGTTGTGCCTCTGCTTGATAGTTTAAGTTTTTGAGACAGGTAACCAGGGGTTTTGAGGTAGAGGACTTTGGGTTTCAGACATGCAATTGTTTGTTCTATTCTTGCTTCGTAGGGTAACCATTTTAAAGATCTTAGGGCTGGGGAGGTGTGATCAATTCTTTTTGTATCAGTGATCAGTCTGCCGGCTGCATTCAACGAAGCCCTGAGCGGGGCCAAGGTATGTTTGGGGAGGCCACACAGCGTCGCACTACCATTGTCTAGTCAAGGCAGGGCAAGCGCTTGAACCACCTGTTTGAAGTCCTCGAGGGAGAAATGGTTTTAGGTTTCTGAGAAGCCTCATTTGCTAATTTGCACCCTTACACATCATATCAATGTTTTTCTTCATGTTCAACTGTGAGTCTAGGGTGATTCCAAGAGATTTAGCTGAGTTGATAAGAGGGGAGCAGTTGAAGGTAGTGAGGTGCTTCATGCAGTGGTCAATCTTGGGGGTGTGCTTAGGAGGAGATATGAGAAAGAATTCTGTTTTGGTGGTGTTGAGCAGGAGATGGTTCTCAGTTAGCCAGTTTTGGGTAATCATCAAGGAGGAATTGAGTGAGATGAAGTCTACAGAAGAATTGATTTTCAGGTAAAGTTGCGTGTCGTCCGCATACATATAAAAAAGAATGTTCATGGATTTGAGAGCGTTGGCTAGCGGTTCCAGAAAAATATTATAGAGTGGTTGGGAGGGAGCACAGACCACCTTAACTCTTTGGGCTCTATTATGAAGGAAAGACGCGAACCATTGCAGTATCCGACCGGAGAGGCCCATCCTGTGTTCCAAAACGGCAAAGGGGAGATGGTGATTAACCGTGTCGAATGCAGAGGAAAAATCAAGGAGGATTAGTAGGCAGGATTCGTTATGGTCTAACATTTTTAAGAATGTCATCCATGGTGTGAAGGAGCGCGGATTCGGTGCTTTGACTGCTCCTAAACTCAGATTGATGTTGATCCAAGAGATTGAAAGTCTCAATGTGTGAGCAGAGTTGTGATTGAATGCATTTTTCAAGGAGATTAGCCAGAGTGGGGATGTTGGAGATGGGACGAAAGTTGTTGAGATCAGATCTGTCTGCATCAGTTTTTTTGAGAATGGGTGAAACCTGAGCCAGTTTTAGACATTCTGGAATCTTGCCTTGAGATAAGGAGGCGTTGTCAATCTTCGTCGATGGGGATAAGGACCACCTTGATTTCTTTGAAGACCGACAAAGGCAATGGGTCTCTGAAATGAATAGAGGGGTTAATGTTCAGAAGAGTTTCGTAGATGTCGTTTTCACTGGGGGAAGAAAAGGAGCTCCAGGTGGCCTTGTTCTTGGTTCTGATACTAGGTGGCTTTAGGCTCTCTGAGAGGGCAGGATCAGTCGCACTATCAGGTGAAGTAAGTAGGGCCCTCTTAGATTCAAGATCAAGATTGCTGAGTTTATTTTTTTCCACAAAGAAGATAGCAAGATCATTGCATGAGGGTGAATTGTCTGTTGAATCAAAGTGATTGGGTGCGCTTGCCGATTGCTGTTTGACAATTTCAATACATTTTTGGGGGGCGATTTGAGGCTTGAGTAAGTTGGGCTCTGAAGTAACTGGCCTTAGTCATCTTGATTTTTTTATTGTAAAAACTCCAAACCGATCTCAGGAATTTTAGATGATAAATGGAAGGTTTGGATCTCCATAGATGTTTAGCAGCGCATAGGTTGCGGCGTTCAGAGTTTAGGTTGTCGTTGAACCAGGGTTTGGAGATTTTGGAGGAGGCATTTTTTTGCTGTAGAGGAGCTAATGAATCCATGATACCAGAGATAGTGGAGTTATAGAAGTCAGTGAGATCATGTACATCAGATATGTCAGTTTGGGAAAACAAGGCATTTTTACAATCGATAGCTAGACAGTCCGTGTTAATATTCCTAAGGTCTCTTTTCCACTGTTTAATTTTCTTTGGTTGGACCCTTTTCTGTATCACCTCCCTGTAAAGTCCTCCAATGTGATGGTATTACCTTTTGAAATAATGAGGTCCAGAATTTCTCCTTTGTTGTGAGTTCGCCGGTCACAGAATTGGATAAGGTCCTGATCGGATAGGAACGCGTTAAGGCAGATCACCACTTGTTCATTAGGTTTTGACCAATGAAGGTGGGATACCGATGGGTCACCATTAGAAGATATAATTTCCATTAGTTGTTCAATGAAGAGGAATTTATCACCCAGAGGATGGTAGAAAGTATGAAGTTTGCATACAGAGATGTGGTTACTGGAGATGTTTAGGCAAAGGTATTCAACTATAGATGAGGTGGGGCCTCTTCATGTGGGAGACAGATAGTGAGTTCCGGTGTATGCAAGCTAGTCCCCTGCCCTGTTTCATTGTTCGGTCTAGATGGATTATGTTGTGAATAGGGGGCTCTAGGAGATCTAAGATGGGGTAGAGGTGGGATTTAGCCATGTTTCCATGAGGATGATAATATCTAGCTTATTATTTTGGATGAGGTCGAAGATATCTGAGGCATGCTTGTTAGCTGATCTACAATTGAGTAGTGCACATTTCTTTCAAATAGGTGTGTGTGATGTTGGAGTCTGAAAAATATTCACTTGCTTGAGGTTGTTGCTATTTACGACTCTGTGGTTGTTAGAGTATTCCCTGTGTGGGTTGGCCATAATACACCCCAAAGTGTGGCCTTCTGAGACTCCCAGAGTGAAATGCTGGAACTCACGGACCCTTATAATCAGTGAGGAATTTCTGACACATATTCTGACTCATCTCTCAAAATTCGTTGTTCTGAAGAAGACAGCGATAAAGTTGACAACTCCTCTCCCTTCCTAACACCTGTGAACCCCACTTCAGCTGCAATGATACCAGCTAGTGGTCAAAAAGACCACAGGCCAATAATTCAACTCCGACCACTCAATGTCCCTCTCGAAAATGCTGTCAAACACGTTTCTGCCATCTCCTCAGAAGCAGATGAGCTAACCCCCAAATCCTACCAACTGCTGCCAGCGACAGGTAATTTAACTCGATCACTAGCTTCAGTTTGGGGGAAAGAGGAATGGGAAGATAAATAAGAGAGACTGCCTCAGGTACTGGCCCTCCTTCAACAATCTTCTTTGGAAACTGAAAATAAGCACAAACAATTATAATCTCCCTAACGCTAAATCTAACTGTAAATCTACTTATAGATTTCTTTTTACCTGTGAACTCACTGAGGTATAGCCTCTTTATATGAATGAATTATCTGATCGATTGGCAGAACTGCCAGCATTCATTACGCATGAAAAACCTTTTTTAATTAGAATGCATATATCGGGGTAGTTGACGAAGATCTGCAAACTCTGCTACCTAATAGTCTTTTCAATAGATATGTGCTTCAAAAACAATATCAATATTCTGGCCAATTATGAACTCTGCAGTGTACCTTGTTGACGCGCTTTTACACTGTGAGGACTTGCCTTGTCCTGAACGCGTTTACCAAACTGGAAAATGAAGAAAGTTTTCAAAGCGGGGAAAGCTCCTACACTGATAACTGTCCTCTGAGCCTTACACTATTTAGCGCGTTATCTCTGCGCTGCAACAAGACTTTGTACACTTACTTGAATTGTGGATAATCCTTCTCTGCACTGAAGCGCTCTCCAACTCATACTTCAGTGCTTCCACGATGAAGGAATCCACTTAACAGAACCCTCAGATTCGCTCAAAGCGCTAGATGCGGTTCCTGAGAGAAAAACAAGATTTGCTTAAAGCCTTAATCCTATTACTGACCATTCCTGGGATCTACAGATAAGAACTCTGAGGTAGAGCTCTCAAATGCTGTGTTCTCTCAGGAAAATTACCATTGAAGTGCACCGCGGGTAACTGGCACATGCACATTGTCACTGCTTGGGAATCTCGGGGCACAACAACTAGACCGAGAACCCAAGCAGTAAACAAGCACCAGCATGTCTTTGTTTTCGCTGCAGGTAGATTTCAATTTGTACAATATGGATCATACAGAAGCCTTCCAACTTGGACTAAGCCATTTCCAATGTGGATATTTTACTGTGCACTGTCTTTTGGAAGCCTTTTTTAAACAAGCACCGGCGCATGATAGGGGGTTCTTGACAAATGCATGAGGAATTAGCCTAAGCAAAAGAAGAAGCAGTGGGCAACCGAGTAGAAGGTGTATCTCTGGTTGGCCAGGTGAAGAGCCGCCACACATCTGCCAGGCCCCAATTTTGCACAAAGGAGTACAGGAAAGTGGCCCCATAGCTAGCCCTCAAACCCACTGATGAGCTGTCCAGTGTCACATCACACACCCCATTATAGTTGCCGCCCATTATCCACGGAGCATCCAGCCAATCCCTCACCCGAACTGCCAAGCCATGCCTTCCCTGGACCGGAAACAAGCTTCCTAGGACTGGTTTCTGGCATTTCAGCCATCTTCAGCCAGGCTTGCTTGAATCCAGTGGCAAAGTGAGCAAGGGACTCACGTCTGAGCATACCCTGCCAACTTATGGTGAACAAAGCGGTACAGCGGTAAAGCTTGGCAGTTCGGGCTGGACTGTTCCCATGAGGCAAAGGGTCAGACTGATTTGCATATGGCCATGTCTGAACTGGGGTGGAAGAGTGGGCTATAAAACGGTGATGGATTAAACCCAGATCTGTTGACTGGGTGTGAGTGTTTGATTGGTTCAGATGCTCCGTCCATCACCACCCTCTTTTGTACCGCTTTGTTCGCCATAAGTGTGCAGGCTATGCTCAGACATTGAGTCCCTTGGTCACTTTGCCACTGGATTCAAGCAAGCCTGGCTGAAGATGGCTGAAATGCCAGAAACGGGTCCCAGGAAGCTTGATTACGGTCCAGGGAAGGAATGGCTTGGCAGTTCGGGCTGGACTGTTCCCGTGAGGCACAGGGTCAGACTGATTTGCATTTGCCATCTCTGAACTGGGGTGGCAGATTGGACTAAAGAACGGTGATGGATTAAACCAAGATCTGTTGACTGGGTGTGAGTGTTTGATTGGTTCAGATGCTCCGTCCATCACCACCCCCTTTTATACAGCTTTGTTTGCCATAAGTTAGAAGGGTATGCTCAGACGTTGAGTCCCTTGCTCACTTTGCCACTGGATTCAAGCAAGCCTGGCTGATGACGGCTGAAATGCCAGAAACCGGTCCTAGGAAGCTTGATTCCGGTCCAGGGAAGGCATGGCTTGGCAGTTTGGGCTAGACTGTTCCCATGAGGCACAGGGTTAGACTGATTTGCATATGGCCATGTCTGAACTGGGGTGGCATTGTGGGCTCAAGAACGGTGATGGATTAAACCCAGATCTGTTGACTGGGTGTGAGTGTTAAATTGGTTCAGATGCTCCGTCCATCACCACCCCCTTTTGTACAACTTTGTTCGCCATATGTTGGCAGGGTATGCTCAGACGTTGAGTCCCTTGCTCACTTTGTCTCTGGATTCAAGCAAGCGTGGCTGAAGATGGCTGAAATGCCAGAAACCGGTCCTAGGAAGCTTGCTTCCCGTCCAGGGAAGGCATGGCTTGGCAGTTCAGGCTGGACTGTTCCCATGAGGCACAGGGTCAGACTGATTTGCATATGGCCATGTCTGAACTGAGGTGGCAGAGTGGGCTGAAGAACGGTGATGGATCAAACCCAGATCTGTTGACTGGGGGTGAGTGTTTGATTGGTTCAGATGCTCCGTCCATCACCACCCCCTTTTGTACCGCTTTGTTTGCCATTAGTTGGCAGGGTATGCTCAGACGTTGAGTCCCTTGCTCACTTTGCCACTGGATTCAAGCAAGCCTGGCTGAAGAAGGCTGAAATGCCAGAAACCGGTCCTAGGAAGCCTGATTCCGGTCCAGGGAAGGCATGGCTTGGCAGTTTGGGCTGGACTGTTCCCATGAGGCACAGGGTCAGACTGATTTGCAAATGGCCATGTCTGAACTGGGGGGGCAGAGTGGGCTAAAGAACAGTGATGGATTAATCCCAGATCTGTTGACTGGGTGTGAGTGTTTGATTGGCTCTGATGCTCCGTCCATCACCACCCGCTTTTGTACCGCTTTGCTCGCCATAAGTTGGCAGGGTATGCTCAGATGTTGAGTCCCTTGCTCACTTTGCCACTGGATTCAAGCAAGCCTGGCTGAAGATGGCTGAAATGCCAGAAACCGATCCTAGGAAGCTTGATTCCGGTCCAGGGAAGGCATGGCTTGGCAGTTCCGGCTGGACTTTTCCCATGAGGCACAGGGTCAGACTGATTTGCATATAGCCATGTCTGAACTGGGGTGGCAGAGTGGGCTAAATAACAGTGATGGATTAAACCCAGATCTGTTGACTGGGTGTGAGTGTTTGATTGGTTCAGATGCTCCGTCCATCACCACCCCCTTTTGTACCGCTTTGTTTGCCATTAGTTGGCAGGGTATGCTCAGACGTTGAGTCCCTTGCTCACTTTGCCACTGGATTCAAGCAAGCCTGGCTGAAGACGGCTGAAATGCCAGAAACCGGTCCTAGGAAGCCTGATTCCGGTCCAGGGAAGGCATGGCTTGGCAGTTTGGGCTGGACTGTTCCCATGAGGCACAGGGTCAGACTGATTTGCAAATGGCCATGTCTGAACTGGGGGGGCAGAGTGGGCTAAAGAACAGTGATGGATTAATCCCAGATCTGTTGACTGGGTGTGAGTGTTTGATTGGCTCTGATGCTCCGTCCATCACCACCCGCTTTTGTACCGCTTTGCTTGCCATAAGTTGGCAGGGTATGCTCAGATGTTGAGTCCCTTGCTCACTTTGCCACTGGATTCAAGCAAGCCTGGCTGAAGATGGCTGAAATGCCAGAAACCGATCCTAGGAAGCTTGATTCCGGTCCAGGGAAGGCATGGCTTGGCAGTTCCGGCTGGACTTTTCCCATGAGGCACAGGGTCAGACTGACTTGCATATAGCCATGTCTGAACTGGGGTGGCAGAGTGGGCTAAATAACAGTGATGGATTAAACCCAGATCTGTTGACTGGGTGTGAGTGTTTGATTGGCTCAGATGCTCCGTCCATCACCACCCCCCTTTTGTACAACTTTGTTCGCCATAAGTTGGCAGGGTATGCTCAGACGTTGAGTCCCTTGCTCACTTTGTCACTGGATTCAAGCAAGCCTAGCTGAAGACGGATGAAATGCCAGAAACCGGTTCTAGGAAGCTTGATTCCGGTCCAGGGAAGGCATGGCTTGGCAGTTCGGGCTGGACTGTTCCCATGAGGCACAGGGTCAGACTGATTTGCATATGGCCATGTCTGAACTGGGGTGGCAGAGTGGGCTGAAGAACGGTGATGGATCAAACCCAGATCTGTTGACTGGGGGTGAGTGTTTTATTGGTTCAGATGCTCCGTCCATCACCACCCCTTTTGTACAGCTTTGTTTGCCATTAGTTGGCAGGGTATGCTCAGACGTTGAGTCCCTTGCTCACTTTGTCACTGGATTCAAGCAAGCCTGGCTGAAGACGGCTGAAATGCCAGAAACCGGTCCTAGGAAGCTTGATTCCGGTCCAGGAAAGGCATGGCTTGGCAGTTCGGGCTGGACTGTTCCCTTGAGGCACAGGGTCAGACTAATTTGCATATGGCCATGTCTGAACTGGGGTGGCAGAGTGGGCTAAAGAATAGTGATGGATTAAACCCAGATCTGTTGACTGGGTGTGAGTGTTTGATTGGTTCAGATGCTCCGTTCATCACCACCCCCCTTTTGCACAACTTTGTTCGCCATAAGTTGGCAGGGTATGCTCAGACGTTGAGTCCCTTGCTCACTTTGTCACTGGATTCAAGCAAGCCTGGCTGAAGACGGCTGAAATGCCAGAAACCGGTCCTAGGAAGCTTGATTCCGGTCCAGGAAAGGCATGGCTTGGCAGTTCGGGCTGGACTGTTTCCTTGAGGCACAGGGTCAGACTAATTTGCATATGGCCATGTCTGAACTGGGGTGGCAGAGTGGGCTAAAGAATGGTGATGGATTAAACCCAGATCTGTTGCCTGGGTGTGAGTGTTTGATTGGTTCAGATGCTCCGTCCATCACCACCCCCCTTTTGCACAACTTTGTTCACCATAAGATGGCAGGGTATGCTCAGACGTTGAGTCCCTTGCTCACTTTGTCACTGGATTCAAGCAAGCCTGGCTGAAGATGGCTGAAATGCCAGAAACCGGTCCTAGGATGCTTGATTCCGGTCCAGGGAAGACATGGCTTGGCAGTTGGGCTGGACTGTTCCCATGAGGCACAGGGTCAAGACTGATGTGCATATGGCCATGTCTGAACTGGGGTGGCTTGGTGAGCAAAATAACGATGGATTAAACCCAGATCTGTGACTGGGTGTGAATGTTTTGTCATTGTGCAACATTCCATCCATCATCTTTTGTGTTTCGCGGGCACTAGGCCGACCCACACAAGTCATCAGCCAGGATAGCTTGACTCCAGTGGCATAGTGAGCACGTCTGGGCATACCCTTCCCACATAGGGTGAACCACAAAACACACAAGATGATGGACGGAATGTTGCACAATGGCAAAACATTCACCCCAGTCACAGATCTGGGTTTAATCCATCGTTATTTTGCTCACCAAGCACTTTGCTGAAAAAGGGTAATTTTTTACTGCAACATTGAGGTGTGTCCACGTTGCGTTTTGTGCCGTTTAATGTCGTGAGCACTAGGCTGACCCACACAAGTTAGGTGCCATTTTTCTCGGAAGACTATGGAGCACGGAGGGTGGGTGGAAATTTGTGGATCCATGTAGGTTCCAGAACTTTCCACCACAGAAATGTGGGGGAAATGTGTTTTTTTGGCAATTTTTTAGGTTTGCAAAGGATTCTGGGTAACAGAACCTAGTGGGAGGCAGTCAAGTCACCCCATCCTGGATTTCCCTTGGTGGCTAGCTTTTAAAAATGTATAGGTTTCCTAGGTTTCCCTAGGTGCCGGCAGAGCTAGGGTTTAAAAACTACAGCTAGGCACTTTGCAAAAAAAAGGGTAATTTTTCATTGTGAAAATGTGGTGTGTTCACGTTGGTTTTTGAGCCATTTCCTGTCGTGGGCACTATGCCTACCCACACAAATGAGGTACCATTTTAATCGGGAGACTTAGGGTAATTCAGTTTTGTTATTACCTATTGATTTTTGATGTATTTCTGCCTTCTAAATATAAGACATTGTGTAAAAAAGAAGTCATTTTAAAAAATGACCGATAATTCTCATGCTAGTATGAGTATTCCCAATTTTGGAAATGTGCAAATATCTACTATTTCTAAACTCTAAATTTTCTTCCCATCTCAGAAATACATAGGTGTCTTTCATGCCGATTTTTCCATGTACACATTTTTCCAGAATAATTGCTATATACCCAGTACATAATAAAAAAACATTGCAAACTGCTGCTCAGTTTTTAGCTCTTGGTTCGTCAGATTCTTGATGAACCTACATGACCTATATATCCCCACAGCCAGTAATGTTTATTGGATGTAATGGTATATTGCTTTTAAAGAGCTGTCATAATTAGAAGGAGGTACAGGTGAAAACGTTGACACAAAAGGCTGTTTTTTTCAACTAATTATCAATGTATCCTGTATTTAATTGTTAGTTTCTATCAAAGAAACCTTGATGGATCTACACAAATGACCCATTGCTGAATTCAGAATGTTTTCTACTTCTCTAAAATGTATAGCTTTCCAGGATCCATTATTGCTTTTGTAACCATTTCTACCAATAACTGGAGGGAGGTCTAAAGCACAAAAAATAGCAAAAATAGGCTATGTCCCAGAAAAATGCCAAAACGGTGTAAAAAATGTTGGGTTTATGACAAAAGTCTAGTATCCCCTAAGAGCTGAGGAAAGGGTAATTTCAGCCCCACAAACCCTTTTTTTTATAACATTTGCAGGGAAAAACCCAGACGCTTTCATTTGCAGCCGGTTTTTCCCATTTTTCACCCATAAAACAAAATGTTGCTGTATCTTGGCTCATTTCTGTGACCCCTCTAGGAGAATCCACAAACCCTGAGTACCTTTACAATCCCCGTGATGTTGGAAGAAAAGAACGCAAATTTGGCATGGATACCTTATGTGGTCAAAACGTTACAGGGGCCTCAGCACGCACTACTCCAAATAGCCAAAAAAGGCGTGGCACAGGAGGGGGGAAAAGGCCAGGCAGCAAAGGGGTTAAAGAGAACACACCACCCCATACACTACCTACACCAATCAGAGACCAGTAGAGTCTACTCCAAAGTTCCGGTTGCCGCCTGGAAGGGCAAAACGCCCCAAAATTGCCATGGCACAGTTTCTCTGGCCCCAGTGGGGACGCAAGGGGGCCATTGAGGGTGGGTAGGTGACCCCAACACCAACCAGGCCCTGACCAATGACCCCGGGTCCTTGTGCTGGCTGACAGACCCCACACCCAGGGCAGGCCACCGCAGCCATCTGTGGGCCCCATCCCTTGCTCGGTGCCCCGCAGGCCCAGTCAGGAGGTCGGCAGCCGTGCATTGTCCGCAATGCCTCCTCCAGCACCTCCAATGTTGGTTCAGGTCCTCTGCACTGCCGCGGACGTACTCTCAGGGTGCCGCTGATCTTCCCTGGGCACTCAGTGGTGAGCCGCATGGCGATGTCGACACCTTGGGGACAGAAAAAGCCAGGCAAACTCTGCATTGCTAGTGCTGTGAATTCCCACCGCTTACTGCTCTTCCCAGGGCAGATGACTACGGGTAGCAGCAGTGAAAGATGGATTTTGATGCTCGTAAAGCGGAGCTCTTCAGGAGCGACAGCCATGCTTGCTGACCCAAGCCACGCCTGCTGCTATAATAGTTCTACACACATTATGCCTTTTTAGGTCGAGCCTGGATAGCACATGCGCTGTCTGCAAGACCTCTTGTAAGAAGCATAGCAAGTTTATTCCCCCCTGCTGCTTGCCAATATTTAACTCCTGCGTTAATCTCATTGCCGTGGTCCTAATTGGTCGTTGCTCCAATACATCACTTCCGTTTTTATCGGAAGCAGCACCGACCAACTACAATTTTATTACGCCCAAATTGTTCATTTGTAGTGTTTAGGGACTACTTGTTTTTGTTTGTTTTTACTTTTATGGTGAGCTCCGTTCCCACTTAAGGGACGCCGCGCTCTGTTTAATTGTTTTTCTCCATAGGCTTTAACCATCTGCCTGCAGGATCCGTCTACCGCAGAGAGGGCACCAGCCTGTGCGTCCTGCTTACGGAGCACGGCTGCTTGTAGGGCAGAGCTGATAGGCGGCAAAGGAGAGACAGCTGGAGCTGCGCTGCCTGGGGTCGAGTCAGAGCCATCAGAAGGACCCCCAGCAGAGAGTGGTTTGGAAAGCACCAGAGCGCCTCCCTGCGCTGCAGGCTCTTAGTCCATCTTCATGGGCAAAGTGTGGTAACAGCAGATGTACCTCCAGTACACTACCTTCTACAGGCTTAGGTAGGACCAGCTTCTTGTGACCGTCTGCTCACTGGTACCAGTGCAGAGAGCAGTGCAAGTAATGTGCGGCTGGAGGTGGTGTCACTAGTGCAGGTCTCTGGGGGTCAGATCACGGAGCGGTGACACAGGCTGGGGACGAGACTGATACAGGCCTTACTGGCTCTGGCAGTGGCCCGTAGGGTGCCATCTTATGCTGGAGGGGAGGGGTTGGGTGAGACAGTAGAGGCATAACCAGAATTTCATCTGCGTAATTCACAGTTCCTCACAGGTTGTGACCAAAAGCTTATGGAATTGAACCTGGGATCATACTGGGCGCCTGCCTGCACGAATGGAGCATGGAACTTTGGTGCAGCCTACTTTATCAGGAAATGCGTTGTACAACCTACATTTTTTTCTGCTGTTTTTAATAGTGGCTAGAAATATGATGCGGCTGTTCCAAGCCACGTCACATCCCTTTTTTTAAAAAGTTTTTTCCTGTTGCACCCCCTCCTCCACAGGCCCTAACACCACCTTACCTGTGCATCTGCACTTACTCCCGACTAGTAAAAAAAAAAAAGCATTATGTCACGCCCAGCACTGTCCACGTTATAGCACTTTTATTTATTTTTCCCTTCAGGTATTCTGTACTGAAGCTGTGTTCCTGTACAACTTGACTAAATAAGCATTTGCAACGCAATAGGTCTCGCATTTACGCAAGTTTGAGCTATTGACATTGCAAATGACAATGCCTTTTATTTTTGTATTCGTTTTTGAAACAGAAATATAAGGCATTGTCATTTACAATGCCAATAGCTTAAACTTGCGTAAATTCGAGACCTATTGCATTGCAAATGCTTGTTTGTAGGTGCCCTCTATTAGGGGAAAGGAAAAGCTGAACTCATCTAAAACCCTGTGTCACTTACAAGTACTGTTATGTTACTGTTACATTCCAAACTTGAATTCTCTCCGGTAAGTTCAGTGAAGGACACTCATGAGACACTGTTTGTTTGTTTTTCTCACTTAAGTTAATACATTGATATACCTGCACTTGCCTCAGCCACAAGGAAAATCTGTTGGGTGTAGTCAGGATTGGCCCCTGATACACCCATGGCCCATTCAAATTGCTCTAATGAACTACATACTGAAGGTGGCACACCCAAGAGTATGTATCAATAAGAAGACAGCAGTTTATTATTGGTCAACATTGCTCACTTAGCTCATAGGAAACCCATGTTATGATGAAGAGTTTGATACGTTTAACTATTAGAATGATTTCCTGCTGTATGATTAAGTTGCATTCCGAATATTTTGTAAAATGGCAAATGGGGACGTACTAATAAGGGTGAAGGTGTTGAGTCCGGTGACTAATTCTTTGATGTCACAAGACCAGGATGAAGTAATTCTCAGTATGCATTTATCTTTTATTCTAGATGAACATGGAGCAACTCACCACAACCACTACTGACCAAACACAATATGATATGTGAGACAAATAGTAGAAGAAGGTAAAAGACAATGGATAAGAGAAGAAACAGAGATAGTGGATATCGCTTTCTGCCTCATCACTCTGCTGGGCACAGACATCAGCAGACTGTTATAGATATCTGAAGACAAATGGGAAAAGATTTAGCATTCTTCCATGGACATCCTGCAATCTAACTTCAAGAGTGTGAGGAAAAAACGTCTATGACATCTCTGTGTAACCAACTCTGTGTCTTTAATAGGAAATTGACATTCCTGAAACTGAACTACAACAAGACACAAGTGACCTCTGAAATGCTTCTTAATCTCCCTCCCTACTAGAAAACTAGCTACCTATGCACCGTTTAATACTGGGTGAGCCAATATCAAATGTATCTTTGGCAAAACTCATTTCTGAAATTCACATTAGATACACATATCACAATCAATGGTGCTTTGACCATAGAATTATTTTTTCCTTCTCAAAAGACGTCATGTTCAAAAAGACTTAAAACAGCAGCAAAGTATTTTACTGCACAAGTCTAATTCAAGCAATAGTTCAAAATTGCAGCCAAGATGGACGCCCGGACTGAGTGGAGGAGGATGACAACAGGCAAAGGATCAGGAGGTGCGGCCTAGGAGCTGTGGCGCAGGCAGCCCGGGGAAGAGCTGGTACCAGCCAAGCCTCATTGTGCTGGTGAGGCTCTGCCCGGTGGGGCCTGGAGGAGGAGTATACAGGAACCAGAGCATGACAGGTATAGAACACTTCTGCGTGGCCAGAGCAGCGCAGGGGAGGCCTCAGACAAGTAGAGTGGGCACTTCTGGCTGTGTAGAATGAGGAGGGGTGTCAGGACCCTGGAGCTGACATCTATATATTCCTGCAGGTGAGGGGGGATCTGTGGGCTGGCTTTGGAAAAGGGCTGCAGTGAGTGGCTCATGCCGAAGTGCTGTTGTGTGGTTGCAGATTCGGACTGAACTAGTGTACTCATGGCACACCCTGGGGGTGCGGGAGGCGCCGGCTTGGAGGTGAGCCCAGGGCTTGCTGAGCACCAGAGTGAAAGCGGATAGCAGATACCCGCAGGGGGACCTGGTGAGTGGTGCTGCTAGGAGGTGGGCTTGTAGCCTCCCTGGGGGTAAGCTGTGTGGGTCAGGGGCCTCTTTTATATCACGAGATGGGGAAGTCTAATATCTTCCACCCCCCACAGTCCAACAACATCCTGCAATATGCCGGCACAAGGGGTAAGTGACCAGATAGGATAAGGCGAAAGGGTTGAGTCATCCCCAGCAAGCATCCAACCGGCAATCAGGGACATAAGACCTGCACTTAAAGGCAAAATGGACACAGTGACAATAGATATGAATTTTCTGTGAACTGATATGCGGAAAGTAGCCGGGCGTGTATCAGAAACAGAGGATTAGATTGGAACACTGCAACAGGAGGCCAAAACTCTAAAAACGACTGTTGCTTTACTGAATTTGCAGATGGCTATGACGGGTGAGCACCTTGAGGATATAGAAGGCAGGTTATGCCGTAACAATCATTGGTTCACAGACTTCCCGGAACAGGTGGAAGGCCCCTCAGCCGAGTTGTTCTTGGAGAAGTGGATCATGGTGGTGTTGAGCCTACCGAGGCTCTCTAAATTTTTCACAACTGGGAGAACTCACAGGTCACTGGCAGCCCCCCATTGCCTGCGGCCCCTCCAAGCGACTTAATTGCAAGACTCTTTAATTGTATGGACCGTGACAATATACTGCAGCATGCATGAACGTTGGGGCCTTTGCGATATAAGAATGGAGTGATACAAATCTTTACAGACTATACAATAAAGGATCAAGGTAAGAGAAGCATGTTTCGTGCAGTTACGAGAGGTCTCTGAGAACTTATTTTTCAGTATAGCCCATCATAGATTTGAGTATAGAATGTAGAAAAAGCCTGGTTTTTCAATATACCCCAGGAGGTGTGGGCATTGTCGGTCTCCCTGGTGGGGGAAACTTGAGGAACCACAGCAAGACCCCCAAAAACTGAGTCACTGATCAGTCACGCCCCCAGGTGTCGTGGAACAATGAAAACGTGGGCCATTTGAAGAGCGCCGTGTTGGATCTTGGTGTGAGAGGATGGTACGCTGAGGGAATCTGATGGGTACCCAGAGGAAGATTGTCTCTCCCAGGAGTGCACATGAGAAAATGACTTTAAAACGATGGCCACCCCTGAAACGGACCCCTCAAGGAACAGTGCCTTGGATGACTTAACCGAGCACACTGTTGGTGATCTGTTTGCGGAGTGGTAAGCCCACTCTGACCAGCAACTTGGACTAGGTTTGTGGGTGGGAAAGAATGTGTAAATAGGTGGTGCCTGGAAAGGTCTAGATTTAGTTATGTTCAAACTGACATTTCAAAAGAAAATTGATAATATATGTGCCTTGTGGACGGTGGACTGAATGTGGCATGACCTGGACTGCCACACCTTCATCTTCTGTTGGGAGACTGGGTGGCTGCTGAAGGGGAGTGCTCCTCTTCAGTGCAACTGAAAAGGTTTTTATTATTGTTTAGAAGACTGAATTTCCTACTGTATTATGTTTTGTTGGGGAGGCTGATGGGGACACATAACGCTACTCGAGGGTTGGTGTTGGGGTTTGGGGACGTTTTTTACAGTTTGATGTCCATGTTCAGAGTACAGAGGTTTCAGCACAGGAGAAGAAGCAAGACAATGACATTCCACAGGGGGACCCAGAGGTCACAGGTACAGAAAAGGACATGGCAGCCAGATAGAAACGGCTCACCTGCAATGCCTAGGTGTTTAAATAACCCTATAAAGTCCCATCACATACATTCATATCTCAGACGCTATGGGGATAGTTTAGCGCTTTTACAGGAGACACATTTGGACAGAGGGGAAGTAACCGCAGTATGTAAGAAATGGAGAGGGCAAGTATTCACAACCACCTATTCCAGATATGCGGCTAGGTGCTGGTTTGGGTGGTGGCTGGGGTGCCATTCCTTTTGAAATACCTGGCTGTAGACAGTGAGAGCAGCTATCTAGTGGTGACTTGATCACTGAATTAGTAGATTTGTATAGAAAATGTGCATGTCCCTGACATAGTTGAAGAAAGGTTTTTTCCAGATGTTGTTCAGAAGTTATTCTTCAGCCTAGTGGCAGATATTATCTGTGCAGGCAACTTTAATAGTAGATCAAAAGGGGATCACAATGAGCATGTCGCCGTGATTAGAGGTTAAACCACACATGACGGAACATTTGGTGAGGGCAATGTCTAGCCTGGATTTGGTGGACCTTTTTAGAGTTTTGAACCTGGCAACCAAAACTTACTCATGCTACATGCATGATCTGGAACTTACAGCAGATTAGTTTACATCCTGGTGCAGTCTGACTAGGTGTTTAAGTATATGGGGGTAGCGTTTCTAGCCAGATACTTATCAGATCACACCCCGCTTTTAATGAATATAGTAACAGAACGGTCCTTACCAGGGTCCTGCTGTGGCCCCTCTGTATGGAGGTGCTGAGGTATGTCACTTTTTCTGAGGGCTTAGTAGAGGCAATCAGGGTCTATTTTGAAGTCAATGTGAACACAGCTAACAACAGAGTGGTGCATTGGGAGGTTATGACGGTGGTGGTCCATGGTGAATGTACGTTGTGAATATGTAGGGTAACTACAGAGCTAGAGCAATTGATAGGGGCACAGAAGAACAAATTACAGGCACTTGAGTCCAACCTTGCTACACAGACACAAACAGCTGACTAGGCGGCTTGCAAGGCACAGCTAATAGAGGCTTGGGAACAGCTAGATAAATACACCAGTAGGACATGTAGACAACATATGAACAGAGAAGGTGTAGGAAGCTGGCTCTCTATATAGTGTACTAAAAATTAGTACACTGTGCAGAGAGTCCAATGGGTCCCAAATTGGTTTACAGAATCTAAAGTAGACAATACCAATTCTCTCTTTTGTGGTGGTCTGGGGGAGCAGTTAGACTTGTCGGAGAGTAGTGCTAACAATCTGTTGTATCACAGAGGCAAACATTTAGACATTAACTCAAACAATACATCTGAGACTAAATTAGGTAAAAATACTTCTTTTTATATATATTTCAAAACCAAGAACTTAGTTCAATAGTAAGTACAGTTTTCAATAGCAATATTCACAGGTAAGTAAAACGTTCATACCTGTGTGCTTTTACGCACAATGCAATCTTATGGGAGGAAAAGTAAAACATGCATAAAGGTAGGTACAGCCGGTTTAGGGGATTCTCCTTTGGGGTTCGGAGATGTACCAGGCCATGGTTCAAAGTACTACCAGCAGTTCTTCGGGAACCGCCCGGGTTATACTGGGAGCAGGGTGTTCGAACGCTACGGTGAAGCGGGCCACCCAAAAACAGGCTGCACAGGGAGAACATGGGCAAGTCTAAGAGCTCCCAAACAAGGGCTTGGGTCGCAGGTGAGCACAGCCAGTTCATTGTGATCTGGGCCAGACAGCTCGGGTGCAGAGTGGTTAGGTCAGCAAAGTGGTTCTCAGTGATACTGACATCCTTCGACAGCTGCTTGGTTCTGGTGCCGTGAGAATCTGGACGGGACTCTCACTGTTGGTGTTTGGTGCAAGGCGTCCGGTACCCTGGGGTTGGGGCTGCACAGCTCCAGTTGGTCATGTGTCTTCACACTCAGCGGGAAGACATATCTGACCTTCCAGAGCATGAGTACCTTCTCCTGGTTGTCTGTGGGATTGCTCGGGCTGGAAAGCTGCAAGGCCATAGGCCAGACTCTGCTTGTTGATGCCTGCAGACTGCATAATCCTGGTCCTCTGATATACCTCCGCAAAAAGAATTCTTGTCCAGAGATTTTCATTTTTGATTTGTGCTTTTAGATCATTAGAGAAGTAATTTAGCCTGGGTACGCATTGCTGATCCGGGCCTAATTTTCCTGGGCAACATTTTTAATAATGACGGATGTGTTGCAGTGATGATGTAATATTTCAGGAACCATGAGACTTATATACATACTTTTGGTGTCAAAGCATAGGCGTTGGAGATCGAGTAGCCGTATAGAGACAGAAAATAACTCGTCAGAGCAACACTTCTGCCATTTCCCAAAAAGGTGGCTAAAATAGAGGTAGAAGAAACATATATAGAAAGTAAACAAATAATAATGTTTTTAATCCTTTTATGACTACACAAATGTTTATGATCTGAATATGAAAAAAAGTTATGTTTATCACTCCTGTTTTAGACACATTTTCATAGTTCACTTTATTTATTTCAGCAATCACTGGTGGTACATTTGGAGAATGTTGAACATTCGCCTTAATTCCGAATGTTTTCTTTCTCGCATAAGGCTTGTTAAATATGTTACATGAACCGATGTGAACAAAAAATGAATTGCATGCCTCTGCGATACCAGACCAGACTTGTAGTAAAAGTTGTATCATAGTGGCCTGATTGAAGTAGTGAATAGGGTACTATCACGAGAAGTGACAATATTGATTTATGGATAGATGTTTGCAAAAACGGTCAAAAGTATTTAATGTTTGTCTTTTGTATTGCAATAATTGTTTTCTACACTTGTAAATAATTGTTTTTCAGCACTTGTAAATATATGCCTCTGTGCAGGACAACGAGTAAACCTCGGACTTTTTTCTAAATATGGTTAAAAAACTTTCTTTCCAATATCCCATATAGAACAAGTAAAGCGCCCAAGGATTGAATACCTTAGGGTGAAACTCTGCTCTAAAAAATAAAGTTGCAGAACAAAAACAGTGACCGGGTCTTTCTTTTGAAAAAAATATTATATGTTGTCCTACCCGGCCACAGTATAGGACACAACCCCATGTGTAGTAAAGAACATTTGAGAAGAGCATAGCAACAGGGACATCTTTTTGCAGCACAGGTTTTGCAAGTACATGTACGTGTACATTCTGTAGGTAGAGGCTTTACACATGTAATAGGTTTTTATCACCCCATCAATATCTTCCCAACCAAATTCACACAGATCTTTTTCTAAATATGCATGATCCAAAACATTTACACATCTTCTGATCAAGTAGAATGCACTTTTAATGTGTCCATGCACAGAATATGACATTGGTGGAATGTCATTTAGCGGGACTGATCTCTTGTACTCACTGTATCGAAGATCATCAAATGTGTAGCAGTCAGAACTTTTTTCCCACGCATTCACAAGGTATTTGTCTATGTCTTTAAAGTCATATTCTTCTTCTTTCTCAGCAAACCCTTTTAGAAACTTTACAGATTCAGTAGTTAAAGCTCCAAGCTTTATTCCAGTTTTGCTCACAGTGTCATCAACCATAAGAATATGTGTCTTGATAAGACCACTGGGCATCTCTGGGACAATTTTCTTGCACAGAATATGAAGCAGGATTAAGTGGCTTTTCTCATCTGTTCCATAATGTATCTATACCTCTGACAATCCTTGACTTATGAACATTACAATAAATCAAAGTAGCACAATAACAACATCTGTGTCATTTGACAATTTACAATGACTGAGTTGGAAGCCTTTCGAACAGCCTACTCAACATGTGGCACAACACAAAGGTCCGCTTCCTCCTATTTGCTGTTAAGTTCTTTAACAATTTGGCCCATACCTTTTTGAATATATCTCTGCAGGTACCAACTGGTCATTAACAATTACTCCCCTTGCAAAAATTCGAAATTCAGTGTTCACAGAAGCAGCAGCAATATTTTGGAGAGTTAACATCTCCAAGTTCATCGTGTTCGATGTTGATGACCAAAAGTTATCAAATTGCACAGGTGTAGGTGTTGAATTTTTGATGCAGGCAAGGACAATTGTTCCACTAGTAGACATTCATCTGATACTCTCACATTCTTCGACAGATAGTTCAAGATAACTGTCAAAGACAATGTGCAGTTCTTGCAAAGTGCAAAATGACTTTGCTATCTGTAGAATCGTCTGAACGACCTCTCCGAAGCTTTGCATGGACAAAAACTTGACCATTCGCAATTGTGACATATAGTCCACAACAACAGCTGTTTTCAATAAGGACAACTTTTCAAATTGAAATTCTAAAGGTGAAAGTTTTATTTTGAGCTCTTGTACGAGTTTGTGCTTCACTGGTTTGATTGCAGCATCTCCATCAAATAATGGGTTTGTTGGAAGAAGAACATACGACACAATGTCCTTGATAAATTCACCCCTTTCTTTTGCTACATCAATCTCTGTATGTGCTTGCGAAATTTGTTTTTTGTAACCTGTTTTGTAGTGGAGCATTGTACGAAACTCTTACTATGGCAATTAATGTGTGGAAGTTTAGCTTTAGTGATTATGCCAAACAGGTTTTTCTCTTTCAATACAAATCTCTCCTGCTTCAGTTCTGCGTAGTTTCGATCCATGTTCCAGGACATCTAGTAGACTAGTCTTTATATCATTATCCACATATTGTTTGGTCACGAAGTTGTGTATTTGCACAGACTCAGTCATTTCGAAGGGGTGTCCTTGCTGCTGCATAAAATGAAGAAGGCTGTGAACATGTTTAATAAAACCTTCCCCTCTCTTGCCCTCAAGTCCGTGAGGAAAAACTGTTTTATGATGGTCCATTACATTTTAATTTGTCATCTCTTTTAAAACCTTGCAAATAGAAAGGACTTAATGGTAAACTATCTGCCATTAAGCAACATTTTCACTTTTACATGTCTGACCAATTCCCTTGGAGCTTTTCTGTGGTCTCTGGATTGTCTGTTTCAGTTTCATATCTGGAGCCACAGCATTAAACTTTCCCTCTATATCTTTCACCACAAAATGTCTTTGGATGAATTTTCAGTAGAGGTATGGTTTTTCCACCTCTAGCTAGTTCACTCTTTACAAATACCAGGACCCATATCTCAGGTAGCTTATGCAATCGAATTTGTGAAACACAGTAATCAGTGAGTCCACAGTCTTCATGTATAAATCCCAATCACCTTCCTGATCAGAATGTACCAAGTTTTCCACTAGAGCTGTCATGTATAAATCATTTCCTCAGTACTTGAAAAGCCCTTTTTTGGTAACGTTCTTTGACAAACTCTACGAATTTGGTTTTTCAGGTTTTCTGATTTTGAACTGAGTATATCGAACTTTGCCTGGCTTTGCATTATTTGTTTTAAATGAAGCGCACCCTGTGTCTTGTTCACTTCTGAGATAAGATATGCAGGACCTAATTTGTCCTTCTTATTCCAGAAAGAATTCCAATGCAATGTTTCTATACCCTCAGATATGATGACCACACCTTGTAACAAAACAACAGCTTTGCTTCCAAAGATTTCAGCCTCAATAAGTGCATTTTCTATGCAACCTTCACAGAGAACATCCTGCACACTGCAATGCAACTTTTCCCATGTGGAAAAAGCCCCTCATTGTACAAACATCATCAAATTCTACTGGATTGCTCATAAGGATGTCAGCCATAATACGGAAAACACCTTCATAGCAGAATATTGGCAGGATAGGTTGGTCTTCAAGCTTAGCACACACATATTGGAAATTCTTTAGAGCTCTGTATACTGTTGCATAGTTTGTGACTGGAGATTATATTACTGGTAAAAACCCAACCTTCTTCAGTGGGACGGTATTCTGGGAGATCAGAGCATTAATTCCAGCACACGGAAGAACTGCCTTTTCTTCATTCTTCAGTCACACTGAATAAGTGAAAAGATAAATTCAGTTAAATCAGCTTTGCAGACTGCAGTATCAGGTTGAATAAGATATATATCCTCAGCCACTTTGAAACATACTGGTAGACTGGGACGTGTTGATTGCTTTTAGTGATTTTGCACATGTTGGCAAAGCAATTGGGTTATTCGTTGTTTAAGCTTTGTTTATTTATGCCTACAGTTGACAAAGCTTGTTTTCCAAGAGCTACTTCATTGGTACAGTCTTGAAAAAGCACCATGGCAGTATCATGGTTGCTGGATGGTACAGACAAAGAAGAGCTGTCTTTAAAATCAAAATTATCAAGAGCAGGAATTGTAAATCTTTTCCTGGTAAAGTGACATGAAAGTGGTGTGCTGTCGGATTCACAAGATTTTACAGCACGAGCTGCTTACAATTCCTGCTCTATACTATGTCATTATTACTTGTTGATACACCAATCCTATTCGTAGAAATGATCAGCTCTCTACTTTTGCACTTGTCTCAGATTGCACGGGCTGTCATCATGTGTAGAGGAGTTTTCTTTTTGCCGTGATGTAATTCATGAAACATGATTGGGAAAAGACAGTACATTTGCACAGCATAAGCCTGTCCGTTCATGGGATTGTAGTCCACTTCTTTGCTTATATCTTCAAAGCCATTGTCAATGTTGTTGGCTTTTGTTCCAAACTCAAGAACCTTATTCTGTAACAGTTTTGCTTTGCTGATAATAAAAAATGGTGCAAAACATGTTAAGACAGCATCAGGCACTCTTGTTGACTCCCATGATTTGCAGAGCTCCGGGGCATCACAAAACGTGTTATTAATTCCAAAATCTAAATCTTTCAGGGTGTTTCTTAAAATGGTTTCAGCTGATTTTACTGAATGAAGTGTTCTTATCTTGGCAGCAAGAATTTCGGGAGTCAAATCAGCTGAGAACACCATGTGTGGCTCATTCTTTTAGTTAGACTGACAAAAACTAATGCTGTTGTACATTCTGATCAGAAAAAAATCTTAATTTCATTATTATGGACCAATACAGTTTTATCAATGTTGACCATTATTGCTCTGATCTCACTGAGTGTAAACCCGTAGCCAGCACTCAAGAGCGGCTTTAAACTTAATTTGCTTTTTCAAAAAGTGCAAACTTAACTGAAGGTTGGTGATTATGTTGCTGCTGGGAACCCATCGTGCATTAATATTTTTTTAATTATGCAGGCATGCAGTTCTGGTAGGCATACAAATACACAGAAAATACATTCATCTCGCTGTTTAGATCAGATACTCGGCTGAAAACCTCATCTTGGAAGAAAATAGCTGCAGATAAAAACATGTTTGCCCTTAGAGACTTGCATACTCTGCACTTTGTTCTTTCATCAATCCCTTTGGCCCTTGTTCTGACTAAACCACAAATAACACACTTTAGATCCTCTGCTTACTGATCTGTTGTTGGGGATAGACAAGGGGTAGCCATCAATCTTGTAAGTTGATGGGCATTGGGTATGTTTGTCATCCACGGTAGTGTCCATTCCCTTTAGAGAGAGGGACCACCTCAAAAGTTTAGGGTTTTTACCTTTTGTTTGCAGCATTTGAGAGGTCTGTGGTTGGTTTGGACAAGGAAGTGAGTATCAAACAGGTATGGTCTCAGTTTCTTCAGGGATCAAACCACGACAAAGGCTTCCTTCTTGATGGCACTCCAATGCTGTTCCCAGGAGAGTAACCTCCTGCTGATGTCATCATCGTTGGTTTGGGATAGGACCGCTCCTATCCCTTGCTCAGAGGCATCAGTCTGCATGATGAACTCTTGAGAGTAATCTGGAGCTTTAAGAATGGGTGCTGAGCACATTGCCTCTTTCAGGGTGTCAAAAGCCTTTTGACAACTAACTTTCCAGTTTACCTTTTTAGTCTTTTTTTAGGTGAATTCTGTGAGGGGTGCCACATTAGAACCACACCCCTTCACAAGCCTCCTGTAATACCCAGTCAAGCTAAGGAATGTCCTGACTTGAGTCTGAATGGTTGGGGCTTTCCAATACAGAATAGTTAGGATTTTGGGTTGTAAGGGTTGAACTTTGCCTCTACATACAAGGTCGCCCAAGTATACAACTGTGCCCTGCCCTATCTGGCACTTGGATGCCTCAATAGTGAGCACTGCAGTCTGCAGGTCCAGCAAAATCTCACCAAGGTGGATCAGATTATCCTGCCAGGTGAAACTGTAGACAGCAATATCATCTAGATATGCTGCACTAAAAGCTTCCAACCCAGCAAGGACTTGGTTCACAGACGTTTGGAGGGCGGCAGGGGCAATCTTTAAGCCAAAGGGCATAACAGTGAACTGATAAATCCCATCTAGTGTGGAGAATGCTGTTTTCTATTTTGCCCCTGGGAGCAAGGCCAATCTGACAGTACCCTGATGTCAGATCAAAGGTCCTGAGAAATGTGAGTGCTCCCAATTTGTCTATGAAATCATCAGCTATGGGTATGGGATGAACATCTGTCATGGTGACAGCATTGAGACATCTGTAGTCTACACAAAACCTCATTTCTGGTTTCCCACTCTTGAAATGAGGTCGGGGAACTAAGACCACTGGGCTAGACCAGGGTCTATCAGAGGGTTCAATCTTGCTGACTTTAGCTTTGATGCTCTCCTTAACATGGCAGACTGTCAACAGATTTTGTTTTTGACAGGCAAGCTGTCTCTGGTGTCCACATCATGGGTACACCAGTGTACTGTTTAAGGGTTAAGGAAAAGAGCCAAAGATACTGCTCCAGGACTTGCCTGCAGTCAGCTTGCTGTTGGGCAGAGAGTGTGTCCGAATAGGCCACTCCATCTACTGTCCCATCTTTGAGGCAGCTGGAGAGGAGGTCAAGGAGAGGTCCAGTCTAGGCTTCTTGATCCTCATCAGTGACATTTACATAGTCACATAGGCCCTGTCATGGAAAATTAAAGACGGTTAACATGAATGACCCTCTTGGGGCTCCTGCTAGTTCCAATGTCAACAAAATAGGTGACCTTGCCTTTCTTTTCAAGGATAGGGTAGGAGCCACTGTACTTGTCCTGGAGGGCCCTAGGTGCCACATGCTCCAAGGCCCAACCATCTGCCCTGGTTGGTACTCCACCCTGGCAGCCTTTTAGTCATACTAGATTTTTGAAGATCTTGCCTGGCCTCTAGGTTTTTGTTTGCTTTGCCCATGTACTGTGCCATCCTGGAACGCAGGCCTAATACATAATCCACAATATCTTGTTTAGACTCTTTGAGGGGTCTCTCCCAGCCTTCCTTAACCGGACAAAGTGGTCCCGTCACAATACCGCCAAACAGAACTTCAAATGGGGAGAGCCTACTCTCTTCTGTTGCCCTTCTCTGTAAGTAAAAAGAAGGCATGGTAAAAAAAAAAATCCCATCCCCTTCTGAGTTTTTTAGGGAGTCTCATCATCATGGCTTCAATGATGTTGTTGAATCTCTCAACCAGGCCATTAGTTTGTGGGTGGTATGGGTTACTGAACTTGTAAGTCACTCCAAATTTAGTCCACATGTGTATCAGGTAGCCAGACAGGAAGTTTGTACTTCTGTCTGACACCACCACCTTAGGAAAACCCACCCTGGTAAAGATACCAATGAGGGCCCTAGCCACATCAGTGGTAGTCATAAGGGGAATTGATTCAGGATACCTGGTAGCATAATCCACCACTACCAGCATGAATCCTGATGCAGTTGGTGGTTCAAGAGGACTGACAATACTAATCCCTACCCTTTCCAAGGGTACTCCAACCACTGGTAGTGGAATTAAGGGGGCCTTTGAGTGGTCATCTGCCTTGCCACTAGTTTGACAGGTGGTGCAGGAGTTGTAAAACTCCGTCACCTTCTGGGAAATGCTTGCCCAGTAGAAGTGGCTGACAAGCCTGCTCCAAGGTTTGTTCTTGCCAAGATGCCCAACCAGAGGGATGTCATGTGCCATTGTGAAGACAAACTCTCTATACTAATGGGCACTACCACTCTCCTGGTGACACCAGGTTTGGGGTCTCAGACCTCAGTGTACAGAATCCGTTCCTCCTAATAGGTACTGTGGGAACCACAGATATCTCCCATTTCATGTGTAGCAGATTTTTGTCACAGGCTTTCAAGAGTAGGACAGGTCTTCTGCCCTTGGCACAGCTCTTTCCTAGAGGGTCCCCCTGTGCCTAGGAGCTCTGCTGTAAAATGCCTAAATTCCTGGGGTTCAGTTCCCTCTCGTGCTAACAGATGTTCTCACTGAGGAGAGGGGACCTCAGCTGGCGGCTGTTCAGAAGCTTTTTTCCCAGTCTTCTTACCTTTCCTCTTGGAGATTTGAGCCATCATTTCAGGCTACAACATCTCTTTTTCACCCTGAGCTTTGCTCTGTACTCTGGAATTTAGGCAAAAATGCTGACATTGCACGTTCTCTTGGGCGGCAAACAGAACTCACCAAAGGCTTACCCCAATGTTGAAAGAGACCTTGCGCCACCTCCAACTGGAGATGTCATACGTGATCCGTGAGACATAGATGACTGGGTTTGTCTATCCTGGCACTCAGAGAACCTGCCAGGTTTAGAGCCACCAGGGTTATGTTCAGCTGTTCCAGCCATGTCTAGATACCCAGGACCTCTTGACAAAGGGCTCACGACCCCACCCGCCCTGCTTGTTGCAGTACCCATGGCAGTGGTGTTGTCTGTGAACACCTCCACTAACCTCCCCTAGACAGAGGTAAGAAATACTTTCAATGCCAACCGGATTGCCCGAAGCGCCAACAAATTGATATAGAGCCCTGACACCACAAGAGACTAGTGTCCCCTGATCCCACCTTTTCTAGATAGCCGTCCCGTCCCAAGAATGATGCATCAGACACCACTGTGACATCTGTTTGGGGAAGAGAGAGGGGTCTGCCTCTCACCCAATCACAGTATGTCAACCACCACTGCAGGTCTTTGGCATTTCCAGTCGAGATCTGGACCCCAACATCTGTGCTCTCTCCCCTAAATTGGCTCTGGTAAGTACTTTGGTACCTCCACAATTGGCTACTATTGTACCCTTGTAAGTCCAAAGTATGTGTACTGAGGTACCCAGGGATCTCCCATGGTTTTCAGCGTGTATTGTGCCACCCATGGGAGTCCACTCAAGCTGTGACTACAGGCCGGCCATTGACCCTGTGTGAGCTGGTGCTTGCACCTCCCATGACTGTCAGGAATCCCGGTCACACAAGTCAAAATGTGCCCTATGTTGTTTACCAGCACCCATATGGTGGGAGCATTAATCATATTGCAGTGATCTTGCTATTGTTGTAAACTGTGTCCATTGTTACGTTTCCTTTTTTTCCATGTTTGTATTAATCAATGCTTAATGTGTATGTGAAGGCTTGCCAATGCTTGTTTGGTTATATTTACCAATGTTTATTGTTTAATGTGAGGCAGTTGGCACATGTATCAAGGCAGCTCACAGCAGTTGGACACGTGAGCACATGCCTGGCACCGCCCAAGGTTCTGGCTATAAATAGCTCCAATCGCTGTCACCCGTTGCTTGCCTTTTTGTTTCCTGAAAAAGAAGGATTCCCTAGAGCCTCACATCATCAGAAGGATTTCCCAGAGCCTCACCAGCAACAACGTGACCGGTTCCTCCAAGCATTTCTCCTGTATTTCTCCCCTCTTCGAGCCGGCTCAGACGGGGTTTCAGGACTTACAGGACTACACCAATGTATTCTTTATTAACTGTACAATTAACTAAAATCATTACAGTAAAAGTGCTCAACACATTGCGGCTAAAACAAATAGTTAAAAACTGTTGTTTGTAAGAGAGATTTAAAACATGTTTTGATATAAGAATTTGCCTCCCCTCCCCAATTCCACCAAAGTCAAGGGTTTTCAGTACTTACAGGGCTCGTGGACTACGCCTGATGAGCTAAGTGTTTCATCACGTTTATTCTCTTGCATTGATTGTCGCTTAGAGAAATACTTGGGCAAATGCTTGGGATTTAACTCAAGGGGAGCAATACAGGTATTTGGGCAATAATTAAATTGTTTTTGCCAAAAAGCCTGACATTTGACGCTCGTGTTCTTGGCTGTAAATGTTTAACAATTATTTCTTTTATTTGGAGGCTGCTAGACATTTTATGCTCATGTTTTTTTGCTTTTATGCACAATAATTATTCCTTTAATTTTGAGACTAATTAACCTTTGGTGCATACGTATTGGGCAGCTTGTGAACATCAATGATAGTTAGTAGTGTGTAAATTGGTTGATGTTTTGACACACACATTTTGTGGACATTAAGAGGACAGAGGCTATATTTGGAAGTGCTTTTGGAAAAGGTGATGGACAGAGTTTCTGAATGATGCAGAATACTCTTACCAAGTCAATAGATCATGGTTTTAATCCATCACTGTTTTTTAGCTCACTGCACCATCCCAGCTCAGAACCTGGCTATATGCAAATTAGTCTGTTCCTGTCCCAGTGCATGATGGGAACAGGGCAAACCAAACTACCAAGCCAATTCTTATACTGGGAAGGAAACAAGCTTCCGGGGACCGGTTTCTGGCATCACAGCCTTCTTCGGCCCGGTTTGCTTGAATCCTGATGGTGCAATGAGCAAGGGACTCACGTCTGAGTATACCCTCCCACACTGTGATGCCAGAAACCGGTCCCCGGAAGCTTGTTTCCTTCCCAGTATAAGAATTGGCTTGGTAGTTTGGTTTGCCCTGTTCCCATCATGCACTGGGACAGGAACAGACTAATTTGCATATAGCCAGGTTCTGAGCTGGGATGGTGCAGTGAGCTAAAAAACAGTGATGGATTAAAACCATGATCTATTGACTTGGTAAGAGTATTCTGCATCATTCAGAAACTCTGTCCATCACCTTTTCCAAAATCGATTTTATCCACACTATGTGTGGGAGGGCATACTCAGACGTGAGTCCCTTGCTCATTGCACCATCAGGATTCAAGCAAGCCGGGCCGAAGAAGGCTGTGATGCCAGAAACCGGTCCCCGGAAGCTTGTTTCCTTCCCAGTATAAGAATTGGCTTGGTAGTTTGGTTTGCCCTGTTCCCATCATGCACTGGGACAGGAACAGACTAATTTGCATATAGCCAGGTTCTGAGCTGGGATGGTGCAGTGAGCTAAAAAACAGTGATGGATTAAAACCATGATCTATTGACTTGGTAAGAGTATTCTGCATCATTCAGAAACTCTGTCCATCACCTTTTCCAAAATCGATTTTATCCACACTATGTGTGGGAGGGTATACTCAGACGTGAGTCCCTTGCTCATTGCACCATCAGGATTCAAGCAAGCCGGGCCGAAGAAGGCTGTGATGCCAGAAACCGGTCCCCGGAAGCTTGTTTCCTTCCCAGTATAAGAATTGGCTTGGTAGTTTGGTTTGCCCTGTTCCCATCATGCACTGGGACAGGAACAGACTAATTTGCATATAGCCAGGTTCTGAGCTGGGATGGTGCAGTGAGCTAAAAAAACAGTGATGGATTAAAACCATGATCTATTGACTTGGTAAGAGTATTCTGCATCATTCAGAAACTCTGTCCATCACCTTTTCCAAAATCGATTTTATCCACACTATGTGTGGGAGGGTATACTCAGACGTGAGTCCCTTGCTCATTGCACCATCAGGATTCAAGCAAGCCGGGCCGAAGAAGGCTGTGATGCCAGAAACCGGTCCCCGGAAGCTTGTTTCCTTCCCAGTATAAGAATTGGCTTGGTAGTTTGGTTTGCCCTGTTCCCATCATGCACTGGGACAGGAACAGACTAATTTGCATATAGCCAGGTTCTGAGCTGGGATGGTGCAGTGAGCTAAAAAACAGTGATGGATTAAAACCATGATCTATTGACTTGGTAAGAGTATTCTGCATCATTCAGAAACTCTGTCCATCACCTTTTCCAAAATCGATTTTATCCACACTATGTGTGGGAGGGTATACTCAGACGTGAGTCCCTTGCTCATTGCACCATCAGGATTCAAGCAAGCCGGGCCGAAGAAGGCTGTGATGCCAGTAACCGGTCCCCGGAAGCTTGTTTCCTTCCCAGTATAAGAATTGGCTTGGTAGTTTGGTTTGCCCTGTTCCCATCATGCACTGGGACAGGAACAGACTAATTTGCATATAGCCAGGTTCTGAGCTGGGATGGTGCAGTGAGCTAAAAAACAGTGATGGATTAAAACCATGATCTATTGACTTGGTAAGAGTATTCTGCATCATTCAGAAACTCTGTCCATCACCTTTTCCAAAATCGATTTTATCCACACTATGTGTGGGAGGGTATACTCAGACGTGAGTCCCTTGCTCATTGCACCATCAGGATTCAAGCAAGCCGGGCCGAAGAAGGCTGTGATGCCAGAAACCGGTCCCCGGAAGCTTGTTTCCTTCCCAGTATAAGAATTGGCTTGGTAGTTTGGTTTGCCCTGTTCCCATCATGCACTGGGACAGGAACAGACTAATTTGCATATAGCCAGGTTCTGAGCTGGGATGGTGCAGTGAGCTAAAAAACAGTGATGGATTAAAACCATGATCTATTGACTTGGTAAGAGTATTCTGCATCATTCAGAAACTCTGTCCATCACCTTTTCCAAAATCGATTTTATCCACACTATGTGTGGGAGGGTATACTCAGACGTGAGTCCCTTGCTCATTGCACCATCAGGATTCAAGCAAGCCGGGCCGAAGAAGGCTGTGATGCCAGAAACCGGTCCCCGGAAGCTTGTTTCCTTCCCAGTATAAGAATTGGCTTGGTAGTTTGGTTTGCCCTGTTCCCATCATGCACTGGGACAGGAACAGACTAATTTGCATATAGCCAGGTTCTGAGCTGGGATGGTGCAGTGAGCTAAAAAACAGTGATGGATTAAAACCATGATCTATTGACTTGGTAAGAGTATTCTGCATCATTCAGAAACTCTGTCCATCACCTTTTCCAAAATCGATTTTATCCACACTATGTGTGGGAGGGTATACTCAGACGTGAGTCCCTTGCTCATTGCACCATCAGGATTCAAGCAAGCCGGGCCGAAGAAGGCTGTGATGCCAGAAACCGGTCCCCGGAAGCTTGTTTCCTTCCCAGTATAAGAATTGGCTTGGTAGTTTGGTTTGCCCTGTTCCCATCATGCACTGGGACAGGAACAGACTAATTTGCATATAGCCAGGTTCTGAGCTGGGATGGTGCAGTGAGCTAAAAAACAGTGATGGATTAAAACCATGATCTATTGACTTGGTAAGAGTATTCTGCATCATTCAGAAACTCTGTCCATCACCTTTTCCAAAATCCATTTTATCCACACTATGTGTGGGAGGGCATACTCAGACGTGAGTCCCTTGCTCATTGCACCATCAGGATTCAAGCAAGCCGGGCCGAAGAAGGCTGTGATGCCAGAAACCGGTCCCCGGAAGCTTGTTTCCTTCCCAGTATAAGAATTGGCTTGGTAGTTTGGTTTGCCCTGTTCCCATCATGCACTGGGACAGGAACAGACTAATTTGCATATAGCCAGGTTCTGAGCTGGGATGGTGCAGTGAGCTAAAAAACGGTGATGGATTAAAACCATGATCTCTTGACTTGGTAAGAGTATTCTGCATCATTCAGAAACTCTGTCCATCACCACCCCCCTTTTTCAAAATCGGTTTTATCCACACTATGTGTGGGAGGGTATACTCAGACGTGAGTCCCTTGCTCATTGCACCATCAGGATTCAAGCAAACCGGGCCGAAGAAGGCTGTGATGCCAGAAACCGGTCCCCGGGAGCTTGTTTCCTTCCCAGTATAAGAATTGGCTTGGTAGTTTGGTTTGCCCTGTTCCCATCATGCACTGGGACAGGAACAGACTAATTTGCATATAGCCAGGTTCTGAGCTGGGATGGTGCAGTGAGCTAAAAAACGGTGATGGATTAAAACCATGATCTCTTGACTTGGTAAGAGTATTCTGCATCATTCAGAAACTCTGTCCATCACCACCCCCCTTTTTCAAAATCGGTTTTATCCACACTATGTGTGGGAGGGTATACTCAGACGTGAGTCCCTTGCTCATTGCACCATCAGGATTCAAGCAAACCGGGCCGAAAAAGGCTGTGATGCCAGAAACCGGTCCCCGGGAGCTTGTTTCCTTCCCAGTATAAGAATTGGCTTGGTAGTTTGGTTTGCCCTGTTCCCATCATGCACTGGGACAGGAACAGACTAATTTGCATATAGCCAGGTTCTGAGCTGGGATGGTGCAGTGAGCTAAAAAACGGTGATGGATTAAAACCATGATCTCTTGACTTGGTAAGAGTATTCTGCATCATTCAGAAACTCTGTCCATCACCACCCCCCTTTTTCAAAATCGGTTTTATCCACACTATGTGTGGGAGGGTATACTCAGACGTGAGTCCCTTGCTCATTGCACCATCAGGATTCAAGCAAACCGGGCCGAAGAAGGCTGTGATGCCAGAAACCGGTCCCCGGGAGCTTGTTTCCTTCCCAGTATAAGAATTGGCTTGGTAGTTTGGTTTGCCCTGTTCCCATCATGCACTGGGACAGGAACAGACTAATTTGCATATAGCCAGGTTCTGAGCTGGGATGGTGCAGTGAGCTAAAAAACGGTGATGGATTAAAACCATGATCTCTTGACTTGGTAAGAGTATTCTGCATCATTCAGAAACTCTGTCCATCACCACCCCCCTTTTTCAAAATATATTTGGAAGTGCTACATTTTCATATTGTTGGAGTACTTGACTAATGTTAAAACCACAATAGAGCAGTGTGTTACATGAGAGATTTTTGGAAAGAACGTCCTGTGCACAACAAGGTGAGATCCTAAGGTGATACAGATATTAAGTGAATCCTCTTTATAGTGAATACTTAGTCTGATACAATCCCTATTTTATATTTATAGAAAACTGTGTGTTCATACCATAATGCTTAGTGAGAGACAAAATGTTTGAAGCATCATCCCACCAAGAAAGGTAATGAATGTTAGATTCGTAAGAGTTTGGCATTGCATTCAACATTAAGGTTTAAGGGCATTCTTTGCTTATATGCTTTTGTGTATTTTAGGAACGCGCAAGTGGTTTGCTGTGTAGAATTGTAGAACCTGGTTGGCCCAAACAGTACCCACTTCTTGGTGAAGTAAGAAGTGTAGCAGTCTCTCTTTCTTATTTCTCTTCCCAAATCCCCTTCCCTCTTTGGGCACCTGGCAGGGCTTCGGTTATGGTCAGCAACACTGAGAGGTGTTCTGGGGGTGTTGAGAAACTAAACATCATTCCTGCAGACGGTCCTGGTTTTCAAGTGAGTGGCTGGTCTCACATTTAACAACGACAGATATACGTTTCCTTATATCTGAAGTCACTGCACTTAAAGTCTATAAGTTACCCCTATGCAGGCTCTTCAGTCCTGAGGGCCAACTGTTTTGTTACAAGTGTGAGGGTGCTCTTGCATGAGCAGGACACCCCTACAAACCTTGGAGTTGAATCTCTAGGCGTTGTAAGTGCTGTCAGACATTTTAAGGTATATAGTGGACATTAGTCATTATGAGATATCTAGATATATAGTGCTGTGGCAACAAATGATGGACAGAATACAGAATGCTGAATGAATCAAACATTCACACCCAGTCAAGAGATCTGGGATAAATCCATCGGGCCCGATTCACAAAGGCAAATTAGACAAAAGTCTAGCTTTATGACTTTTGGTATTCACAGAGCTCATTTACGGGTCATATCTTCACTTTTACGGTCAAGCCTGAATCTCCGGCTCAAGCAATACTCTCTGGCTCAAGCTGTACTCCAGCTCCTTTGCATCATGGTACATGGAGTCCACAATTGGCTCTCTCCTTAGTGTTGACTGTAGTGTTATACCAAACTTTGGTTTAACAATATAGTCAACACTGAGGGGAGCGCAAATTGTGGACTCCATGTACCATGATGCAAAGGAGCAAACGTTTCTGGGATGTGATGTAGTGTCTGGCTACACCCTTTTCCCTGCACAAACTGATTTTCATGACCTCCTCTACAGTTTATCTCACATTCCAAATTTTCCTTTTTGTTAAAATTGTGTTCCAGCCCATTGATTACATTTCTTCCGGCTTCAGCCTGGGAGTATGACTTGAGCAGGAAATTCCGGCCCCACTGCAGACGTAAAGATACAACTTGTAAATGACCTCTGTGAATACCAAAAGTCGTAAAGTTAGACTTTTGTCTCAGATTACCTTTGTGAATCGAGCCCATTGTTCTTTTGCTCACTACGCCACCCTAGTTTGGACCCAGCAATATACAAATCAGTCTTAACTCTGCTCCTCATGGGAATTGTCCGGTCCGGATTCTTCCTACACTGAAGACAAGCATCCTAGTACCAGTTTCAGGATAACACCCCTCATCAGCCAGGCTAGCTTGGATTAAGCGTGGGTGTAAAATCCATTTTGTTCACGCAATTTGCGGATTTTTGGCAATTTCGCAATCCGCGAATCGCGCAAATTTGCCTGAAAATCTGCAAATTCGCAAGCTGCGGATTTTTTAGCTTGGTCGCGCTTGAAAAATACAATATTGCGCGCGCTGCGTTGACTTACCGTGATTCTGTGTCCGCCGAGTTGTTTTTCTCCTGGTTTGCATGTGCTGCGCCATTTTGGAGCTTGCTGCGTGATCGCGCGAGAGTTTTTCTACGGCGATTACGTCATAAGGGCCCGCGATCATGCATTGCGGGAGTAAACAATGCCGAACACGTAGATGCGGCGTGCAGCTGACTTCCGGCGGGAGATTTGAACAGCTCGCTTGCCCGAAATTGCAAAAATTGCAATTCTGCACAAGAAATCCACCGCAGGCAGCATAAACCTTCTGAAAATGATGATTTTGATCAGAATAACTCCTCAGTTTGACATTTGGCTGCACTTTTTGGTGCAAGGAGTCAATTTTTGGGGGTGGGGGTGGGAGGAAGGAAGTGCCCCAAAGTCTCCAACTTCCTGTTCCTGTCCAGCAGGCTCCTCCCAGTGCTTTGTCCATGTCCTGGTCACTTTTGATTTGGATCTGGAGCTGGAAGGATTACTTTTTGTGGCTGCTGCTGGATATTTGTTTTTGAGACTTTTTGGACTTTGGAGTTTGGATCACTTTTGGACTTGAGATTTTACAAGTAAGTTGGTGTTGTTTGTTTGGGGCATTGCAGTTGCTGCAACTACAGCTTTAAAACTTTTTTCACATCTTTAAAAAAATATATATTGTGGGTAGCCACAGTATCCAGTAGGCCCAGGGTTAGTCATGGGTGCATGATTCAACTGTTTCTGTGATTTTTTTAAACTTAATTCTCATTTATGTCATGGAATTTTAGCTCACTTTTATATGTTTTTTTTTTGGGGTGCCTGTAAAGCCTCTCTAGCCAGTAGGAACAGGGGTAGTGAGTGGTGCATGGACCAAGTCTTTCTGTGTGGTGTCTTTAAATCCCCACAATCCAATCCATCCATGCCCTCAATGATGTCTAAATGACATAATTGAGGGCATGGATGGCATTGGATTGTGGTGATTTTTGTGTGTTTTTCGACTTTTTGGGGTGTTGTTGGGGCCTGGCCATGTGGGTGGGGGCCATAGGTTACACTGCAAGAGATAGTACCAGAGCATAAATCTATGGAAGGGCGATTGGTGTATGCACTCGACCGAATACAAGCACTGGAACGGAGAGCGGAGGACGCTGAAAATCGCAGCAGACGCAATAATGTGCGTTTGGTGGGTCTTCCGGAGAAAAAGGAAGGAGAAGACATGGTGGGGTACCTCGACAACTGGTTGCGTACGGAAGTGGCGCCGGAGGGTCTCTCATCCTTCTTCACCCTGGAAAGAGCACACCATGTCCTGGCTAGGCCTCCAAAGCCGGGCCAGCCGCCCCGCCCGGTGGTGATAAAACTGTTGCATTATAAAGACAGGGACTGGCTGCTACAAAGGGCCAGGGATGTAGGCCCATTTCAGGTGGATAATAGCAACGTGACATTGTTCCCAGATTTTACGTATGAAACTCAGAAACTGCGAGCCTCCTTCCTTTCACTCAAACGAGAACTCTGAGCAGAGGGAATAAAGTACTCGCTTCTTTTCCCAGCCAGGCTTAGAGTTGAAGTGGATGGCAAGGCGCTCTTCTTTTTGACATCAGCAGACGCCTGGGCGTGGTGGGACACTTACAAAAATGGAAAGGACGGAGCAAAATACCGAGCTGAAGAGGCAAAACGCCAGCAGCCAGTTCGGAAATCGCATAGAATTCGGAAGCGCCGGCAGAGATCCAGGAAACCAACAGAATCGCAAACGGAAGAGGAGAGGAGGGCAGCGTTGCAGGCGGTGGTGGACCTGTCGGGGCGGGGAGCTCCCGCTCACGCAGGGGATCGGACTCGGAAGATCATCGAACAGGGTCAGAAACAGATCTGTCAGTCCTCGGAGGTGCAAAGGACCCAGTGGTAACGCCGCAGACATCAGAGGAAATTATTGAGGCCTAATGAGAGAGACAAACAATCTTCCTATGTGCGGCTTCTGAGGAAGCCAGAAGCACCCGATGCAGTAGCGACCAACGGAGCAGCTGGGATACTCGTGAGTGACTATGGGGGATTGTGGGGTGGAGGGGTTGGGACCGTGATAACCACCCTCGGGCCGAGAGTCACCCCATTGGCCCATAAGGCCACCGTAGTGCAGACTGCGGGATAGTCGGGTAGTTGCGGGGGATTAGTTAGCCATTGGTTAAAGTTTGGATGGGAGCTACTTTGTTGAAGCCAGGTCCTGTTCGGGGGGGGAGGATGCCGAGAGTAGTTGGGGTGGCTCAAGGTGAAGAACATGGGGGGAAGGAGACAATTGTTTTGGGGGTTGGTTTGGGGTGGGGGGGAGCCACTACGTACGCCTGGATGAGGACTTGTATAGTTAAATGCAGGTTACTGTGGGACTATGGCTAACTCTGGAACAACGAAATGTGTGACCTGGAATGTGCGGGGACTACACACTATGGCTAGGAGGCACAAGGTGCATGCTTATTTAGTTCGTAGAGGGGTCCAGATCGCGCTGTTACAGGAAACACACCTAACAAAACAAGAGGGTATTGCGCTACAGCGAAGGTGGAGAGGGCAACTGTTCAACACCACATACTCTGCATTCGCAAGGGGGGCGCTGATCTGGATCCGAGCCGGGGTTCCCTTCCAAGTGACTAGACAGGTAATACACCCGGAGGGCAGATTCCTGGCCATAGAGGGGAAACTTAGAGGCAGGGATGTGGTGCTTTGCAGCATGTACGCACCCAATGTTGACCAGTCGACTTTCTTAACGAAGCTTTCTGGTGCGCTGGCGAGCTACTTAGCAGGCCCTATAATTATGGGAGGGGACTTTAATTCAGTGGTAGACACTGCTATGGACAGATCTCATCCACCGCTGGGAGCGTCACCAGTGCATCGATTAGCGAAGCGTAGGCTCGAATGGCAGGAGAGTTGGGATCTGGTGGATGCCTGGAGAGCGCGACACCCTACCCTGAGGGATTACTCGTATTACTCTAGTCTGCACGACCTCCACGTCCGATTGGACGCGTTCTTGTGTTCCCCGCTCGTGATCTCCACTGTAGAAAACGCTGAGTACTTAACGCGCACGCTGTCCGACCATAATCCTCTATTATTGACGTTAAACTGGGTGACTGAGACTTCCCAGATCCCGACATGGCAACTACGACCGGACTGCCTAGATGACCCACCATTTCGGGAGGCGCTAGGGGAGAGGATTACACAATTCTTCGTGGAAAATGATGGCACCACGGCCACCAGAGCGATGGAGTGGAATGCCTTCAAGGTTGTAGTTAGGGGCCACTGTATCGGAAAGTATGCAGGAGCCCGCAAAACGCTATTAGACGATTTGGATAAGGCAGAGAGGGCATTGTGGAAGGCTGAGCTGGCACGCCCTAACCATCCTGAGATGCAGGAAGCTGTTGGTGAGGCCAAGGAGGTGGTGGTGGTTGAAATGGAGTGGCTCCGGAGCTTCGACCATAAAATTTACCTGACGACGGCGCACGCCGAGGGGGACAAGGCAGGGACGATGCTGGCTTGGTTGGCTAACCCAACTAGGCGTAGCCACCCGATTTTGGCTATTGAAGAAGAAGGGGGTCGCATATGCAACGACCATGCGGGGATCCTGGATAATTTTCGGTCATATTATGAAGCGCTTTATGCAAGCGGATTGGAAGGACGAGAATGTGAGATCGACACCTTTTTGTAGGGACTGCAATTGCCGCAATTAGATCGGTAACAGTCGGATGACCTGGGCAGGGATATTACGCTGGGGGAGATAGGGAGCGCGGTGAAGCAGATGGCTCAAAACAAAACCCCGGGATTGGACGGATTGCCCATAAATTTTTACAGCAAATACTTGGAGCAATTGGCTCCGCGGCTCCAAGTGGTTTACAATGAAGCTAAATCTAGGGGAAGGGTGCCTCAATCCATGTGCGAAGCCCTGATGGTCCCCTTACTGAAGCCAGGGAGGGAGAAGACCAGGCTAGCCTCTTATCGCCCGCTGTCCATGTTGACAACGGACTACAAAATCTTGAGTACAATACTAGCCACTAGGCTGCTGAGCCACATGACGGAGTTGATTCACAGCGATCAATCCGGCTTCATCCCCACGCGGAATACAACCACCAATGTACGCCGATTGATACGGCTAATGGATGACCAGACGCCAGCAGCGCAACTACCCTTAGTATTATCTGTAGACATTGAAAAGGCGTTTGACAGTTTGGAATGGGGTTATCTCTATAGAGTCATGAAGCGCTTCGGCCTTGGCGACAAATATATAGGCTGGACTAAGGTACTGTACACGTCCGCAACGGCGCGAGTCCAGATAGGCTCCCTAATATCGCACCAGTACCAAGTGTGCCGCGGCACTAGGCAAGGGTGTTCGCTATCCCCTCTACTGTTTGCCTTAGCAATAGAGCCGTTTGCAGCAGAAGCACGAACGGGACGGTATTACAAGGGCCTGGTCTATAGGGGCTATTTCGCTGTATGCGGACAACCTCTTATTATTTCTAGAGGATGCAGATGAGGCGCTGGAGGGTGCAGAAAGGCTTCTTGAACTTTTTGGAAAGCTATCAGGCCTAAAAGTAAATTGGTCTAAATCCTGTCTATTTCCATTGCGACAGGGAGAGAAGCGACCTGCCACTCGCCCATTACTCAACTGGGAGCCTACTTGTTTGAAATATTTAGGGGTATATGTGTACCACAAGGCGGTGGACATGTTAGAGGGCCATGTGGTCCGTTGTATCAGGGCATTGAAAGGGAGTATGTCCTTTTGGGCCACACTTCCGCTCTCGGTGACAGGCCGCATCTCCTTGATGAAAATGATAGCTCTAACGCGCCTCCTCTACTACTTCCGCACGTTACCGGTGTGGATTCCTAGCTCTATTTTTCAGCAGTTGCGATCATTGCTGATATCGTTCCTGTGGGGCACGGGCAGACGGAGAATAGCGTTAGATACGCTGATCCGGCCTAAGGATGAGGGGGGCATGGCAGTTCCGGACTTTGAGTTTTACTACCTAGCGGCTCAATTACAAGTCTTTACGCAGGAGTTGACAAAGGTGTATCGAGGCCCGGAGCAGGGGAGGGACGAAGGTAGACCCCCGGCATGTCCTCGCGTACATTACGCTACAGCAGAAACTCATCCTTAAAGAATTGTCCCTAGAAGAGCAGACGTTCAGGTTATGTTGGAATCGTGCACGGCGGAGAGCGGGAGTGCGGCGTATGTATGCACCTGAGATACCGCTGGGAATGGTGACAGCATTTCCACATGGCGGTGACTGGTCGCGGTTGCAGGGGTGGGAAGATGCGGGGCTACAAATGCTAGGTGACCTGTATGAGGACGGGGTATTACTATCATACCAGATCTTGCAAGACCGATTCGATCTACCGAGAGGGGACTACCTGATGCACGCCGCGGTGACCAGGGCTATACAGGCACACTGGGGGGAGGGACTGCTGGAGCCCGCCACATCCATGGCCTGCCAATACTCCATGATGGCAGCTGGTACATATAAGGCAGTGACGTGCCTTTATTCTAGAATGCTGCGAGAACCTATAAAACATCTGACAACATTGAAGGCTGAATGGGAACTGGACCTCCAGATGGAAATCCCTGACACGATGTGGGCGCAAGTAGTGAGGCGGGCAAGAAAGAGCACGAGGAATGCGCGCTTCCAATTGATACATTTTTATATTCTCCATAGAGCCTACCTAACGCCAGGGAAAATCGGTCAATATTTTGGGGTGGAAAATGCGGTCTGCCCCAGATGTAACACAGCAGAGGCGGACTTAGGGCATATGTTATGGGACTGTCCACACGTACGAGACTATTGGCAGGAGATAGGCGAAACATTGAACAAAGCAACGGATAGAGAACTACAATACACTAAGGCGGTAGGAGTACTGCATTGGTTTCCACACACACCCAAGAATAGGATCACGAGCAAGTTTATAGATATGGGACTGATACTGGCTAAGAGGGAAATAACTAGAAATTGGAAATCAAGAAAGGGGCCCACGCACAAAAGATGGCTTAATGAATATCTCAAATGAGCGGCAAGCGAAAGTACTCTCAGATACCAATTGGCTCGCCGCAAGGCTGACGATAGGGCATTGGAGGCGGCGGCAGCATGGGAAGCGCTAGTTCAGGCACTATGAGATAGTATGCTGGAGGAGGAGGAAGGACATCCCAATTCAGGAACTGAGGATTCCACTGCCGCACCAGGGACGCTTTCTTTGGGCATCCCAGATCACTCCTGATAGAACTCATATACACACACTAACAGCGAGTCCAGGCGTAGGCGCAGGCACTGGGTGAGGGGTGGGGGGGGGGAGTTTGGGGAGTTTAGAAGTTGGGGGGGGAGGGGTTTGGGGGCGCGGGGGGGTGAAAAGTGTAAAAGCAGATTGAAGAAAGCCCTACATGGGGAATTGAAGGGCTCAAGGATACCTGTGAGGGATGATTCACTGTTTGACGCCGCCCGACCCCCGGGTTGTGGGCTTACAGGCTGTGTATACGAATTACCCGTACAGGACATAAGTACTGATAATGACCATGCAAGAAGCTCATAAATGTAAGATGTATATGTGATGTGGCTCTGCAATAAAACCGGTTTTATAAAAAAAAAGTGGGTGGGGGCCATTTTGAGGCCTGGTCATGTGGCTGGGGGTCAAGGGCCCATTTTGAAGCCAGGCAGTGTGCTCAGGCCTGCACCCAGTTTGCCTTCCTTTCTTCCATTAGGCCCAGGAGTAGTGAGTGGTGCATGGACCAAGTCTTTCTGTGGGGTGTCTTGAATTTAAACATCATTGAGGGCATGGATGGCATTGGATTGGGTTGATTTGTGTGTGTTTTTCGACTTTGTGGGGTGTTTAACTGATGTTCCTCTGGCTTTCTTTGCTTTTAGGTGCACAAGAGAACCACCAGTGCCAGGAAAAAGTCCTGCAGCGGTGTGTGTAGCACAACGTCACGTGACGTTGCATGTGGCCACAGACAAGAATACTCTGCAACTCGTGCAACTGCGGTCTGCTGTTCTGACATCTGAAGAAGATGGGCCCAAAGAAAGGTGGCCGTAGCGCCTCAGCGAAAAAAGTTGCCACTGCCAGTAAGAAGGAGAAGAAGAAGCTAGTGGCACCACCTACCAAGGAGACTGGTGGGCCTACCGACACCTTTGTTGGGAAAAAAAACTATGCCTGCAGCAGCAGTGGTGTCCGCCAGGGACCAAGCTGGAAGCAGCACCTCCGCTTCATTGGGCTCAGTGCCACCATGCCAAGTTAGGTCCAAGACCATGAGTGCTGCCACTTAACTTTCTCAATCACCATCGACCAGTGATGTTGGCTCATCACAAGAAAGTACTATCCAATCATTGCCGGGTGTAACTCAGCTGACGAGTGTTCAATAACGACAGCCACAACGACAACCACAGGTGCAACTAGTACAAGCGCAAGTACATGGGCAAGGAGAGGCGCAAGGAGAGGCGCAAGGAGAGGCGCAAGGAGAGGCGCAAATAGAGGGTCAAGTAGAGGCGCAAGGAGAGGCGCATGGAGAGGTGCATGGAGAGGTGCAACTAGAGGTTCATGGAGCGGCACAGCTGCCTACAACGCTTGTTCCTCCAGAAGTAGGGGCACATCAGGAAATTGATATTCAAGCGGAGGTATCATCCGAGGAAGCCACTCCTCCTGATGATGATCCATTGTCTTCCAGATCCCCAGCAAGAAAAAGGTCAAGGAGAGCTGCTACTACTACTACTACAAGTTCTTCTTCAAGCCCCCTTCATTCTGATGACCTTGATCTTGATTGGAACCCAGCAATGCAGTCTGACAGTGAGACACGCCATGAGCCGACAACTGTAGCTAAGCCTGAAAGGAAGGTTCCCGCAAGGCTTCGACTTATGGGTGATGACGACGAACAAGAAGGGGTGTCTTCTGCTGCTGATGAACAGTCTGACGACAACCCAGTCATTACAGATGTCACTCCAGCCCCAGCGGGCATGCAGCAGACAGACATTTTCACCCTATCCCGAATGGCAGCTGAGCGGGATGTGGGCGGCGTGGCACTGATACCACCACCAACGCAGTTAACTACAACACCAACATGACCTGCAGCTTCCATATTTTTTAGTCAGAAGGGCCGGCAGGGACCTCCATCCAGCTCGACCTCCATTACCTCAAGTAGTGGTGCTGTAAGTGAACAACAGAAACAAATTCAGCCACGCCCATCCTCCACTTCATCTGGCATTGAAAGTCAAAGTAGCACCTCCACCACCAGCAGACATCTCCAGTCCCCAGTTTGGGACTTTTTTACTGTTAGCGACAAGGCGGAAAACATGGTCGTTTGTTCGATTTGTAAAGTATTAGTTAGTCGGGGTAAGCTTGGTACCAACTATGATACCGGAGGCCAGAGAGGTCATCTCAAAAAATACCACAGTATCCAGTGGGATGCGCACCTAAGGAACATCCGGGAAGCCAAAAGTAGAACTGATCCAAATATATCCATTCACATTGCATCTGATGCTGACGAGGGGCTGATTGTGCAGGGGGGAAGTCAAGAACCGACCAACATTTTTTCTGGTACACCCAGTACTCCTGGCAGCAGCACTGCAGTGGTAGCGCCCACACCCTCTACCCCTGCAACATGTATGAGGCACACTAAGAGTCTGGGAGAGACACCAATGCCAAAAAGTACATCAATGAGCCTAACTGGTTTGAAGAAGTCTGCATCATCATCATCACGTAAAACGGTCCAGCCCACCATTAGAAGCATGTTTTGGTCGGATGCACCATTTGAATGCAACCATCCAATGGCACGTCTGTATAACGCAAAGCTGGCTAAAATGCTAGCGCTGGACCTTCTCCCTTTTTCTTTCGTGGAAGGGGTGGGTTTTCTAGAATTTGTGGCAACAGTCTGCCCTAAATGGAAGGTTCTTAGCCGGTCCTATTTTGCCAGAGTTGTGGTTCCAGCACTACATCAAGATGTGCTGGAGGTGATTGGGGCAGCTTTGCAGAAGAGTGCTGTTCACACTATCCACTTGACAACAAACATGTGGACCAGTTGCCAAGCCCTTGATTACATGTGAATCACTGCACACTGGGTCTCTTTTGCAGGGGTTAGAGACAAGATAAATGCAGGTGTTGACCCGGAAACAGTTTTTCAAGCTACTCGGAAACATGCAACAGTAGCCATGTTTGCCATGGAGAAAACTCATACTGCACCTAACCTTTTGGACGAGTTTGATAGGAAGGTCTCTGAATGGCTGCATCCAAGAAATCGCATAGTTGGATATGTTTCCACAGATAGCCGTTTGGCGCACAGTATTAACATCATGGTGCAAGACTTCTTGAAAAAAGAAAACACAGTCAGCAAGTTACTGATCACCTGCCGAAGAATCTGCACACATTGCAGCCATTCTTTTAAGGCCCGGAAGGAGCTGAGGAGCATTCAACAAGAACGTAGACTGCCAAACAAAGGACTCATCCAGGAGGTGGCAACACGTTGGAACTCAACCTTTTACATGCTTGAGCGTCTGTTTGAGCAGTGGGGGGTAATAAATGATTATATCTATAAACTGGGTTCTACTATGAAAGACATGAGGCTAGAGTTGGAGGAATGGAAGTTAGTTGCAAGCCTGACAGACATGCTTCGTCCTTTTGAGGTTTTCACGAGTGAAGTCAGCAGGGACGACTGTTCTTTGGGCAAAGCTATCCCACTGTTGGTCATGCTAGAGCACCAACTGAAGGCTGTGTCTTCAACGTTCCGAGATGATGCTGAAAAGCAAGACACATATCAGTTGGCGGAGAGGTTATTAAGCCGCCTAGTTGCCAATGAAAGGCTTAAAACCATACATACAGAACAACATTACATTTGTGCCACTATTCTGGATCCATGGTACAAAAAGGCAGTGGGTAGCAAAGCATTCATTTCTTTTGATGTAGCAGATTTTTCAAAGTACAAAACATTGGCTAGCTGTTTCAGCCACTCGGTTTGAAAAAGAGCGGCAGAAAATTCAAGGAGCCGGCAGAGGTACAACTGAATCAGCAGGCCGCCTGGCGTCAAGTTCCACTTCTGAATCTGTGGCCGAAGGGAGTCACTTTCCCTCACAGCCGTTAACTACACCAGCAACCGTATCATCATCCTCACCTGCACCAGGCCCAGCCATAATATTGTCGGAAGCGAATTGGCTATCTCATCAAGGGTTTGCTCGTTCCAGTGCTGCAAAGGCCACAGATGGTACGCAAAGTGGAGCAACCCTGGAGAACCTTGAGTCGATGGTGCAGGTCTATCTGGATGACCCAACAGAGGTCTTTGTTAATCAGAACCCATTGCTGTATTGGTATAGGAAAAGGCCTCTATGGCCACTGATCACCAACCTGGCTCTAAATTATTTGTCTTGCCCACTCGCAAGCGTGTCTTCTGAACGTGTTTTCAGTGCTGCTGGTGCCATTGTATCTTCAAAAAGGACCCGCCTCTCACCCAAAAATGTGGAGAGGTTAACACTGATCAAGATGAATCAACACTTCATACCATCAGATTACAAAATACGTGAATGCACGCAGGAAGAAGAGGACACCGACTTAGGTGACGGAAGTTCTTCTGTGTTAGCTGACCTACTCCCGTCTCAATTCATTGAGTTTGAGGACGAGGCAATATGCAAAATGTCCTTGGAGTGGACTCACTTGCCAGTATACCATGATGATTGATTAAATAATATATCTTTTTTCCTTACAGTCACTCACTGGGATGGATGGATCATCAGCGTCGGTTTACGGAAGAACTATGGCCAATTCATGAGTGGCAAACAGTTAAACCAGTCTACAACTACTACAGCAGAACTACATGTCTGTCTATTCGTGGTATGTAGTGGTCAAGGGCGAGGCAGTGTACTGTTGTTGTTATGCCAGGCAAAGTCCACTCCTGGCAGCAGTTCATGTAAAATTGGGGCTATGTGGCTTGCTGCATACAATTAGATATGCTTTGTCTGTCTGACAAAGAGCCTAGGTATGCTACATCAGGTTGCTTCACTTAGTGGTGCCTGCCTTCACCGTCTGCATGGCACTGCCTCAAGCTTGGGCCAAACATCCGTTATGTTTGCGAAATTTGCTGTTTTCCGTTTTTTCGCAAATCTCCTGAAATTACCGAAAATTCGCAAATTCTTGAGCGGAACGGATTTTTGGCCCATGCTTGCAGCAGGGCCATGCAGACGGTCAAGGCAGGCACCACTGAGTGAAGCATCCTGATGTAGCATACCTAGGCTCTTTGACACAGACAGACAAAGCATATCTAGGGTTTAGGGTTCAGTGCGATTTACTAGGGTTTGTGGGTTTAAGTTGGTAGGGTTCCCGCTGAGTCTAGGGCTCAGGGCCCGATGCAGGCTCGTTCATAATGAGGTTGGCAAGGTTTTAGGGGGGTGTGGCGTTCTTTGGTCCAGAATTGGCTGAATTTTGGCCTTTTTTGGTGTTTTGCGGGCACGTGTGCTTGGGTGAAAAGTGAAAACTAGTCGTAGACCTTCTTCTTCTTCTTCTTCTTCTTCTTCTTCTTCTTCAAAGAGCGCAGTGGTTTGATTTTGTTCTGCCTTGCTGAGATTCTTGGGAATCGCTGGAACAAGTGTCCAGGTAAGTTTCACCTCTTTGTCTTTGCGTAACCTCTACATTAGTTGACTGTATTTTCCTTTCATGCTCAGTGATTTTCCTTTTATTCTTGTTAATGTCGATGTTAAGTCTTTTAATTTGAGCCACAATTTGGTCATTAAAAATGTCTATTGAATCCATTGGCATAATTGGTGTAAATTTTGATTTAACTTTAAAGTTCGTATTGGGTCTGCCAAATGATTGCTTATCGAGGACTCCACTACTTGTGAGTCATTGAGATAATCTTGATACATTTCCTCCTCCCCTGTAATGGCATTTTCTTTCTCCAAGCTTTGTAAGTCCCTCAGTGCATTTACATCTGCCACCGTAAGGCCAGGAATGTTTGTTGTGTCCATTACGGTCAAATTGGCCTTCTTATCTTTATTTAAAAATTGTAGCTGGTGAAATTTTTCTCAATTTAAATGTTCTAATAAATCTATAGATATCTGCTCGTGTTTGTGTGTAATTAAAATTCGTCTTACGGCAAAATGACAGGCCTAGGGAAAGAAGTTGCTCCTCCGCTGCATTCAGCATACAATCTGATAAATTAACTGTAGTATTGGTGTTTTTGGGAGTTGCATAGGGCGCTGTTTCTCTGTTCAATTCCGTTTCCATGCTCCCTGTCCCCTTACCGGACGTTTGGGTTTCGTGCCTTCTTCCTGCCTTTCTCCTTTCCCATCTTCCTTTGAGCCTACATTTTTTGCCGGTAAATTCCTTGGGCCTAGGGTTTCCCTGCTGCTTCGCTGACATACTCCAGTTCTTCTTCCAGAGTTGGTTTAATGGTGTTTTGGGTTGCCCGATTTCATTCTCTTTGTCCCTCTGTGTCAGACTCATTCTCAACTGCTCAGCTCAAATCCGAAATAGAGGCAGCCCCTGCCACGGGCTGCCCCATATTGTTGGATTTCACCCCCTGTGTTCTCCTATCTTCCATTGCCTTTCTGATTGTGTCAAACTTACGGGCAAATGTGAAGAACTGCCCGTTGGCATAATCATCTTTGTCCTGCTGGAATTTGTATACTTTTCTTTGTTCAATTTTGTCCTCTTCCTTTTTCAATCTACTTGACATTTCATCATAGAATTTCTGTTTCTGTTGCGAATCGTTGTGCGCCTGAATTTCATCATTCATGTTGTCGATTTTTACTTCAATATCATGTCTGTCGCTCTCAGCATATTTGTTTGCGTGATGATTCCAAGCTACATTGTGCCCATTCCACTAACATTGCTGGATTATGTGTTTCATAACTTGGGGCAATCATAATCCTTAAGCCCCTGGGAATTCTCCCCACATCCTGATATTTTTGTAGGAATTTAGCTTCCCACCGTTTTGAAATTTCTTGGCGCATCAACCTCTCCATTGCCCGAAATTTTTTTTTCAAGCTTCTCAATCACCCGCTTTCTCGCTAGTGCTCCCATTAGTATCCACCCGCTCCGGAGCAGTTTCAGAAAACATTTCCACCGCAGCGGTTTCCCGATTCCTCAATGCTGCAGCGGACATGTTGGGCGGCTATTGTGTGTTCCCAATTATGTATGAGCTCTATTTCCGTCTTGCACAATGCTCTCGAAAGTCAGATCCCAACTGCACACCTCCCCACCTGCCAAAATGACACAAAGTCTTTTACCTTCTTGGAGAATGCACCACCACAGTGCAGCCACTTCACATTGCGTTGCTCATCCGAGCTACCGCCACGCCGTGCTCTGCCTCAGTCGTTCTCCGTTTGGTATCCGTATTGCTGCGGCAGGGTGCCTTCGTGTATCTGTTTCTGTCAAATTGCAATGCCTCTAGCTTCCCAGTTTTCACCGAAGCCTCAGTGTCATCCAGTACCTCTAGGCGCTGATATCTTTGCCACAAATCTGTCACTTGTGGAGGGGGTCCACTTACTCCGGAAGAAATCAACCTAGATAATATGTCAACTGCTTGCTTTCCTTCTGCATCGCCATGCTGCCAACAAACGAGAGTGGATCCAAAGTGAGTGCATATTATTTATTCACCGCCTCAACAGATCTCACCATAACGCTTTTCGGCAGTTGCCTGCCTTGATCACATGACAGCGTTTGGGATTCACATTGCTGGATTTAAAATGCCAGTGCAGTCAGGTTTGCCAATGGACATGGAAAAAATACTTTTGTGCAGTATTTTATACATTGAGACATTGTCACTGTTATTTGTTATTATATATATATGGATATATATATGTATATATATATTTAGATAATCGCCTCTTAATCCTTCTCCAAAGCAAGATGATGCAAACCCAGGATTAGGTGCTCTAATATTTTATTCTGTGCCCTGCACCACCGCCACAACGATATTGAAAACATCCCTAAAAATGATATTTTTACCTTCCAAATTCATGTCCACTATATATATATATATAGATATAGATATATGTATATGTGACACTGATTGCAAAATGTGGAAAAAGCACAAACCTTCTGCCAGAAAACACAGTTAAAAGTCCTAACTTTTATTTGACCAAATTTGGTGTAATTCCGTTCAGCAGTTCGGGCTGTAGCTTTGTCTAAAGTTCCTATGGAAATTAACATGGGAAAAACACATTTTGCGACCCCTTTTTTTTCGGCCCACACTTGGCGAATCACCTTGAAACTTTCAAGACAGGAGCTGCCCTGAGTGAACTATTAGTTTAAAAATATTTGCGAAGGTTCGTCATACGGCACCAAAGATAATGGCAAAAGAATTGCTTTTTGAATAGAAACAAGGTACTAACTATAACTACCTACTGGCAACCGTCAGTAGGTAATATATATATTTATATATATGTATAAAAAAAATATATATATATATATACGCCGCCAGCAACTGTCATCTGCGAACAGCACGACTCAGTACCCGACAGGAGTGAGTGAATCGGAGGCCAGTTCAGGAGCAGAGTCAGAACCAGAAACAAGCAGAAATAAAGAGCAAAACAGGAAGATTCCGACACCCATGGATGAATTTGCTTTTTTACGAATGGAGCGGCTGACAGGCCTCAGACCATCGACGCGAAGACAGGGACAGGCGCGAACAAACCCACCCCCTCCAAGAACAGAAGGAGAAAAAACAGGCGGTGGAGGAGAAATAGCTCAAAGAACCAGAAACACCTACAAAAGGAACAAGAGACAATGAAAAATATAACAGACTCATGCAACACAGTGATAAACTTAACAGACATGGCTTTGACAAACGAAGAAGAAAATACATTGGCTCTTGGCCTATCCTTTTGCAAAGAGGCAAATTTTAACTATACAGACACCAGGATCGATTTGTACAAATTCACCAGAAAACTAAAATTGCAAAAATATTTCTCCAACGTAAAAGAAAAACCTCAAGAAAAACAATTACCTACAACTGGTGAAATAGGGGGTGGAACTCTAAACGTCACTGATATGGAACTCTTGAGAGAACTAACAGAAATACATCTAAATGCTGCAAGCAATCCTGAAGGCATCAGTAGTACACAGGCAGCAAGAGCATCAGAAATTTCGATTGGGGCGATATGCAAAACACCATTTTGTCCAAAGTCAGTATTTACCCCTCTCAGGACAATATAGACATTTTTTCGGAAAAAGTGACACAGGATCTAAAAATGTTAGCCTTATCTAGCAGCAACGAATTCAACAGAAAGACATCTAATCAGAGTATGAAGTATACTAAACTGATGGACAAAATAAAATCTAGACCTGACATTGTGGTACGCTGTGCTGACAAGGGGGGCAATTGCAAACACAACAATGATGGACAGAATGTGGATCAATGTCACACATTCACCCCAGTCCAAAGATCTGGGCCCAAATCCATCGTTTTTCCACTCCACACCACCCTGGGTTAGACAATGGCGATATGCAAATCAGCGCTGACCCTGTGCCCCATGGGAACAGTCCAGTCCGAACTACAAAAACCATGTCCTTCCCAGAACGGAAACAAGCATCCGAGGACCGGCCCGGTTTCGAGGTAACACCTCTCTTCAGCCCGGCTAGCTTGATTCCAGTGGTGTGGAGTAACTGGGACTCACGTCTGAGCATCCCCAGTACACTTAGAGCGGTAACTGCAAACACAACAATGATGGACAGAATGTGGATCAATGTCACACATTCACCCCAGTCCAAAGATCTGGGCCCAAATCCATAGTTTTTCCACTCCACACCACCCTGAGTTAGACAATGGCGATATGCAAATCAGCGCTGACCCTGTGCAAGGGGGGCAATGTCGTGCTATGGCCCTTGAAAATGTATAATCATGAAGCACAACTTCAGCTACAGGACAAAGACTGCTACATAAGAACTACATCTACAAACATCGTGAATATCAAAGAAAGATTTGATGCGAGCCTATACGAGTGGAAAAGATAAGGAATAATAACAAAACAAGAATTTGACTTCCTAAAAAATGACTACCCTATAACACCCCAATTATATTTGATCCCTAGGATCCACAAGGATCGCCTACAACCGCCAGGGAGGCCTATCATATCAGCCATAGGAAGTCTTTTCGAAAAAACAAGCCAATATGTGGACTTTTTTCTGCAACCCTTTGTTATTGCCCTACCTGCTTACACTAGAGACACCAGTCATTTTCTTTCGCTGATTTCTGATTGTATGTGGCAGGATGATTATTTACTAATTACACTAGATGTACAGAGTCTGTACACGCGCATCAGGCATAGGGACGGCCTAAAAGCACTACAACACTACTTAGGCACTAGAGAGATCAAATTCTACAAACACTCACAAATGCTCCTACACATGGTAGAATGGTGCCTGGAGAATAACACCTTCCTTTTTGATAAACTCCTGTACAGACAGATACAGGGCAGAGCAATGGGTACCTGCTTCGCCCCCAGCTATGCGAATCTGCATATGGGCTGGTGGGAGGAGCAGGTACTCAGGACCCAATATCAGGATGTGATGTCTGAAAATGTGATAGTATATCGTCGCTATATTGATGACATTTTCATCCTATGGAGAGGGACAGAACTGGAAGCACTTGACTTTACTGACAAAATCAACAGCAACGCCCTGAACCTGAAGTTTACTTGCAACTCAAGCAAAGAGAAGATCACATTTCTAGATCTAGAAATCTATCACGAAGACAATAGAATCCAAACCCGTACATACAGAAAAGAGACTGCGGGCAACTCCATCCTTCACGCGCAGAGCTCCCACCCCAGAAACCTAGTTGAGAGCATTCCCTATGCAGAGTGTCTCAGAATGAGGAGAAACTGTAGCACCACCAGAGATCTAGAGACCTGCACCTCCAGTCTCTTCACAAGACTTAGATTGAGAGGATACAATGACACCACATTGATCAAAGCAAGAGAGAGAAGCGGTAAAAACACACCAGAGAAGAGCTCCTAAAAAACAAGGTCTCTAACCAAAAGACAACAATTCAGGAAGATAACACCATCCCACGCATGATTACAGGCTACAATAAATACCACATAAATCTGCGCAAAATCCTGTACCGGCACTGGCCGATAGTCCAATGTGATCCTGTGATTGGTGCTAAATGCGCCAAGATGCCACAACTCACATTTAGGAAAGCCAAATCAATGAGGGAAGAATTGGTGAACAACGCACCAACCTTGACACCCAAATCAGATTGGCTTAAAGCGCAAGCAGGGTTTTTCAAGTGCACAAAGTGCAAAGCTTGTAAGCATGCAGAAAATACCCGCTTCATAACATCACCTCTCAGAAAAAGTCCCCTGAAAATAAAAGGCCACTTCACCTGCAAAACAGACTATGCAGTATATGTTTTGCGCTGCACATGCAACAAAATCTATGTGGGCAGCACACTACACCCGGTACACGTAAGAGTCTTACAACACCTCAGGGCGATCGCTAATGATGATCCGGCCTACCCGGTAGCGAGACACATAAACAGAGACCATCATGGTAGAGCGGGGGACCTAAGCTATTGTGTAATAGACAGTGTCCCAAAACCACAGAGGGGGGGAAACAGATTATTAACACTGAGGAGACTGGAGTCGAAGTACATCATTTTGCTAAACAGCAGAGCCCCACATGGGCTCAATGCAGACGAAGCTCTTAACGTACATCTCTGATAACACCCCTTAAGTCATTAAAACATCAGTCTGACAAAGCATTCATTATCCCGCATTCTGCCAATCCCCCTCCGCCATAACATCTGAAACTCACCACCCTTGTAAATACCCGCACAGCACATGGCAAACACAACCACAAACACCGTATGTACAGGCACCCAACAAGATAGACACTCATTTCACTAAGTGCTACACCTCTACTATATACCAGAATTCCGAGCCAACAACTCACGGTTGCCGCTCATCATGCGCAGTCAATGACAGGCAGAAATTCCACATGCACACATGAGAACGCGAACCACATAGGCGAACTCACGCGGACCCCGGTCTTCCAACGCTATAAATCCACTAGGAAAGCGACATGCGTAAAGCCCGAACGAGCTCCCATGCGAGGTGACCAAACAACATTATGCCTTCACTCATGCACACCAGTGCTCCCGCACATCACGTATAACCTAACCAACATCTTACCTCAAGCACGGCCTCAAACCGTGTCAAGCGCCAAGCCAGTGCACCGCAACACGAGCATCTCACACGTGGGCCGCTGCAATCTGAGGTTGAAGTTACAGACTGTGCGCGCAAGCGAGTGTTGTTATCCATGAGTTGTCAAAATGCTCGCACTTTCCATCACTCCCTGAATTTACCTTTACACACGGCAATCGGAATAGTATGCTTATCTATCCAATATAATGTATAATGCAACATGGAAATACGAAAAATACATTGTGTAAATTGTTTTTCAATATGAATTTTATTTTACCATGACTTGCGTTTTTTGCCGTTTCAACTCCACCATGTCTATTGTTAAAGTGCCTGTAACCATGACAATCAATGGTCTGTTTTCTTATTATTTTCACTTACTAGAAAATCTTTTTTCACTTTAATTTGATCACATGGTAATTTGTGGCTTGTATAAAACACGTATGCACTTGGAGAGCAGTAGGTGTAGTGACCAAGGCGGCTGGGTCCGTCGAAACGCGTCTACGGTATGGAATAAAGAAATAATCCTTGATACTTACCTCACGGTGTCGGTGCCTACTTTGTATGCTGTGGAGAAGGAGTGAAAGAATATATTTATATATATATAAATATATATATATATATATATATATATATATATATATATATATATATATATATATATATATATATATATATATAAATAATTGCACTTCAAGTGCAGCTTCTCTAGATTACAAAACCTTAATACTATATAGCAAACCTCTTACAGCGTACTCATAACCTGCTTCACCTGAACTGAAACATAACTCATATGTAGAAAAAAGGCAGCCATATATGCAGCAGTTTGGCAATACTCAAGAGAGACACATCCATTAAGAATCCTCTAACCCATTATGCCTTGTACTGACAGTTGCTGTAGAGCTCTAGTTCTCTTCTCTGGCTCAAGCTGAGAGGCAGAACACTTCTAATATTTTACACCCCTGCTTTTTCAGAGAAATTCTTTTTAACATCTTTCCTGAAAACATTCACTCAATGCCTTTTTTAACTGTTTTTTTCTGGCAGAAGGTTTGTGTTTCTTCCACATTTTCCAATCAGTGTCATGCAGGTGTGTGTTTGGACATAAAATCAGATGAAAAATATCAAGATAGACAAATACCATGTCAAGAATATTGGTATTTCACATATACGGTGGAACAGCACTTACAGCGAAGCGGGAAGGAGGCAATGTCGGAAGACGCCGAGAGGAGGTAGTAGCTCGCTCATTGTGCGGTGAAAGAGTATGCTTAGATTCAGGTGCCGGAATCCAACCAGGCATCTGTGTTTAATATTAAGATTTGCCCAAAGTTGCTTGTACCATGTCCGCAAACAAGTCAGAAGTCGTGAGGTGGCAGCTAGTGACATGTTTGACAATTCCCCAAGTGGGGAGAATTCAACCAGTTCAACGATGCATCACCCACCCGAAACGAATTCCAATGTACATGAGCAATTTAAAAATCTTGAAAAGTTCATGAAGGCTGAGCAAGCGAAATGGTGGGAGCATAAGTCTCTCAGCCCGTACTTGGAAGTAGGACGAATACCGAGGGGGCTTTGTATCATGCTCGCCCGAGTTATGAAATCCCTGACCAAAGGATTCTTTCAGAATGGGCAGAGTGTAGCCTGGAGTATTCGCAAAGGTTATTGGTACTCCTTATAAAATATGCGGAGAGTGACCGTGAAGCACTCCAAGTGAAAATTGACACTCTAAATGCGGAAATAAACAAATTGGAAATTACAACTATAATTACCAAATATAGAGAAGACATGACCACACACCTTTATTGCGAGGAGGAGATAATGAAGAAAAGAAAGGCATTCAAGTTTCAGCGGGACAAACTTGACTATGAGTATGGCCAAGTGTTCACCCTTGCGAAAAAATATGATAGTATAAAAGCATATAAAAAGGTGACTCCTTCTCCACTGGTCCCAATTGGAGCCACAAATGAGCTACCATCAGCAAGGTCAACCTCAGATCCTAGCTCCGCCATTGACAGTGGATCTGATAATGAACTGACAAGGGCTCAAAGGTTGGGGTTTCACAAATTCTCGAAGGCAGTTGACTGCCTGCGCCAAGGCAGAAGACAAACACTACATCCACGTGTCCCGGGTGCCAAAAACAACTCAAACGCACCAGGAAACAATGGGAAAGACAACAGTGCTTCAAACAATGCAGGCAAAAAGCAGAACAACAGAAAAACAAAGAAACAATGAATTTGGAAATGGGCATGGCAACGCAGAACAGTGACTCACAAACTGTCATCAACCTCACTGACATAACTCTAACTGAAAGTGAGACATCTATATTGTCCCTTGGATTATCATTAAACCTGAAGAGTGACTTTTACTATGCACAAAGTCGCATTGATATGTACAATTTGTGCGGAGGTTAAAGTTGCGCAAGTTTCATTTAACGCAAGGGCCAACAAGAAGCAAACAATCTATGATTCCATAGGATTTAACCAAGAGCCCTCCAATATTAACAGCGGGTGATATGGGGCTATTGCATGACCTCCAACAACTGCAACAGGATGGTGGCAGTATTGAGACAACATGTAACCAAGAGTCAAGAGGGCATGATAAGGGTGTATTGACACAATTCAAGCCGAAGACTACATTTTGTCAGGTCATGTCTCAAGAATTGAAAACTCTATATAAAAGACAGGATGAAATCAAAAAATGCTACACTGCCCACAACAATACATATTATAAATTAATAAAGAAACTGCAGTTTAACAACAATGTAATTTTCCGACAATCAGATTAGGGCGGCCATGTCGTACTTTGGCCACGCAACATGAACATGACTGAGGCCATGGGTCAATGAAACAATAAGGACTGTTACAGACGGAGTGACATGGTATCTGTTAAAACATCTTGGAATACATTTCATTCGAGTTTACTGGCATGGAAAAACATGGGTCTTTTGACAATTGATGAGTTTCAATTTCTTAAAAATGATCACCCAGTTATGCCGGTCGTGTATTTCATACCAACAATACACAAGGACGACCGTATACCACCTGGGAGGCCCATAATATCGGCTTGTAACAGTATTATGGAGAATGCTAGCAAATATGTTGATTTATTCCTACAGGAGTATGTGAGGTCCCTGGCCTCTTTCATTCTTGAAGTAGGGGACTTGTTATGAAAGTTGTATGATGTAGTTTGGGAATCAGACTATTTACTCATCTCTCTGGATGTCTCGTCTTCCTACACGAGCATCCACCACAGAGATGGACTCAAAGTAATTGAGCATTTTTTAAATACCCAACTTATTTGTTTCTATGAGCACAACGAAATGCTAATGGCCATTATATCAATGTGTCTGGAAAACAATTTTTTCATGTTCCAAAACCAAGTTTATCGGCAGGTCAGGGGCGTGGCTATGGGGGCCTGTATATCCCCCAGTTATGCTTGTTTGCATATGGGGCTGTGGGAAGAACGGGTCCTCAAGCCAGCCTTAGAGGAAGTAATGTCCAAGCACATAATAAGATGGTACAGACACATTGATGATATGCTCATAATTTGGAAGGGCTCGGAGATTGGGGCCCTACAATTGTTTGAGCATATCAATGAGAATAATCTCAATTTGAAATTTACAGGCCAGATTAGCAGTGAGGCAATCTCTTTTTTGGATGTTGAAATCCTGGTACAGAATACACAGCTGCACACGAGACTGCACAGGAAGGCGACAGCCAGCAACTCGCTGATGCATGCAGCGAGTCATCATCCAGTACATCTAATCCGCAGCATTCCCTTTGGGGAAAAGTTGGGGATTAGAAGAATTTGCAGTACTGGTGTTGAGTGCGTTAGAGCACAGAAGGAATGCCGAGAGAGACTCCTTAGACAAAGTTACACTTCTAGTGTAGTGGATAAAGCCATGACCAAAGCGAATGAACAGGGTAGATAACAGGCACTTGCCAGCAAAACTCCAAAAGAACACAAAAACTCATTAGAGACCCTACAACCCTATAGTCTAATTCTGACTTATCGTTATCAACATAAAATGATAAGAAGGATTGTCAATAAGAGCTGGGCATTGGTTAGAAATGATCCTGTGTTGGTTGACAATTTGACTCGGTCATCACACATAACATTCAGAAAAGCTCGTTCGATGAGCAACTAATTGGTCAAAAGCAGCCCTGAAATGATGCAAAACATGACATGGCTTAAGGCCAGCAAAGGCTTAATTAAACGTGCAGCTTTTAAAGCATGTAAACATGGAGTTTGCAAGACTGAGTATACCATACCATTTAGAAGCTGGCCAACAAAGATTGGTGAAAAACGTACCTGCAAGACGGAATTTGCGGTTTATGTGCTGAAGCGTCCTTGTGGCCTGCGCTATGTGGGCAGCACGGGGCTCCAGGTCCACAAGAGCATACTCCAGCACATAAGAGGAATCAATAATGGTGATACGTCCTATCCGGTTGCTCGCCATTTTAAAGAACTACATGCTAAGAAGTCACATGAGTTGCGTTACTTTGTGGTGGATTCGGTCCCTCCCTTGAGACGAGGTGCAAATCGAGATGCATTATTGAGAAAACTGGAAACTAAATATATATTGGAAATGGATAGTAAAACACCGAATTGGTTGAATTCCAGTGAGGACTTTTATACACACCTCTAACATGTCAATCCTCCATATATATATTTTTATATAACTGTTTATGCTTGCTGCTGCCTAAATATAATTTATGTTTTTAACTTAACTTTTTTAGATATTTGCACATTTTGCACATGAGGAGAGAAGGGATTTATTTGTGACACTTTATATGCACTGACACTTTAATCTAAGACTTGGATTGTTTGTGTTATAGCCCACTGGGGCTTCATTGTTTCCACTCCCGTTGTTTCAATATTGAGTGCAATCTCAATTGTGCTATTGAAAACCAGTACTGAGAGAATAATGCTGCTACATTCATTATTGATGGAAAATTGTTTACATTTGTATTATTTTTCTTGCTATGCATTTTTTTCGCAACTGTACTTATTTTTATATATATTTTAGGGTTGTAAATCTCTTTTAACTGACATTCGCGTATGTCCTATTTAAGGTTTGTTCCATTTTTACCAAGTATTTATTTACTGGTTGTATAGGGAACCCTTGCAATATTTACATAGTTATTTGCGTCATTTTTGCACAATTGTACTATGAATTTTACAATGCAGAATACAACTTTGAGAGAGTGGATAAATATTATGCTTTTTCCATGTCTATGATGACGATTAGTCTGGTGGTTGAGCACTGTCACTTTAAATTGCAACTACCGTACCTTGTAACGCGTCATGTGATCAAGGCCCCACGAGGGCTGAAACGTGTAATGGCGACGGTGCAGGGCACAGAATAAAGAAAACAAGCATTGGAAATGCAATAGGTCTCGCATTAGAAAAGTTGGAGCTATTGGTCTTGTAAATGACAAATATTTTATTTATATGTTGGTTTTTTAAATAGCTAAATTGATATCTTTGTCATTTACAATGCCAATAGTTATAACTTTTGCGAATGTGACACCTATAGCATTTGGAATGCAACATGTTTTGTATTTACGTGACTTAGATGGCAGCTCTGGTCGTTAGGCCACATCTCTAGAGAGCAGGAGAGTGCAGCAGGGGAGAGAAGCACAGCAAGGGGTGTCGGAGGATAGGGGGGGCAGCTGGTGTTCTTTGTGCTGGCTTCACTGGCCCGGGACCGTGGGGGTCGGTCCTGGGCTAGCTTGGGGGTTGGTGATGGGCGGAGTAGGGGCAAGGGGTCTTGTGCTGCACGCAGGCAAGGACATTGCGGGGTGGCAAGTAATTGTGAAAGTTATCGTTTAAAGGGAAGGACGAGGCGGATATTACATGTGTAGCAACATCATATTGTTGGAGGTCACTCGTTGGTGAAGAGGCACGCAAGGTATACTGGAGGGATTAGGCATATATTTGTGAGTATGGAGCTGGTGGGGGCTCCCAGCAGAGGCGACCAGTAAATGGAGCGATTAAGGCATAGAATGTCATTAAGAGCGGTCCCAGTGAAATGTACGGGTGGTTGGGCTCGGGGTGATAGCAGGGTGCAAAAGAGAAACTGTGGTAGAAGGAGAGGGCGCCAAAGGGATTGGGGGGATGGGGCACCAACGCAGGCAGCCACAGAAGACCCGGCGTAAGGGGTAAGTGGCAGGAAAAAGGGGGTCGGCAGAGGAAAGGAATTGGTAAGACGAGAAGAACAGGGAGGGGGCATCATCTGCGGGGTGCGAAGGTTAGAGGCTCTGCTGGGAGGGAGGGGGGCTCGGGGAGGGACAAAGGGGTGGGGGGGGAGGACAGGCAGCGATACGGAAGGAATGGAGGAAAGAGGGGATATTACATGCAGAGCCTATCATGTCGTGTGGATGGCACTAGACGGTGAATAAGGACTAAAGGCATGATGGAATTAAGGATGGATTGTGGATGAACTGGTTGGCTATGAAGGGCGCACAGCAGAGGCCAAGAGGGAAAGTTCACGTTGCAGATACTTGAAGACAGTAATTGAGCCGGGATGCATAAAACATCATTAGGCGCTGTCTCGGGGAAGTTGACTGGGTTTTAGGCTCTGGTGGGATGGCGGAATGCAGAAGCTATTAAGGGGTGGGGGACAGAAATGGTGCCAAAGGAAGTGGGGATGGGTCATTAACGCAGGCGGTCAAGTAAGACACGGCGTAAGGGGTGGATCAAGAACAAGGGACAGGCTTTACACATCCTGGATAGGCTTATTATATTCCCTACTAATTATATCAAAATGGTGTGAATCGCTTGAAAGCTCACAGAAGGTTTTGCACTTTTGGGGTCCCCTGTATTTTATTTTGCGGAAACAGATCTGAAGGACTGGAGGAAAGCAGAGCCAGGGGCAGCGGGGGGCCATCCCCGGGGAGTCGTGAAGTCAGGCATCGGCGCCAGCCATTCAAATGATTAAAGTTTGCTTAAATTAAAAGCGAAAAATGCAGAGAATAAAAAAAAAAGACATATTGCAGTCGCGAGCCGTGAAAGAACTTTGAAGCTTCAGGCTGGATTAACCCTCTCTCCCTCCCTCGAGCTGGCCGGAGGGAGGAGCGCCCGCCCCCTGCCCGAGACAATATCGTCATTACTTTAATTTTTCTTGGTTTTGAACTTGTTGTTGACAACTTCTGGTCTTTGAGAAGAGAGAGCCAAGGAGTTCCTGAGGATAGGGGAAAACTCGAGCTCCCTCCTGAGGCTGGGTGAAAACAACAGCGCCCTGATGGACCTGCTGTGTCGTCAGGGCGCTATGCCCTCCGCCAGCTACAGCGGCAATGCTAGCGCCTGGAACCTGACCTGCGAGCAGCTACTGCGGAAGAGGAACATGGCACTGAAAGGTAAGGCTTGGAGAGAGATTTTATGAGAATGTGTACAGTCTATGAGCCAACTGATTGGTTTGGGTTCACTTTGTAGTGCCTTGGGACAACGCAGACGAGAATCTGTATCACTCTACGTTTTGAGGAGGTAGTGGCGGGGATACGTTGCCGAGTTTGAGAAAGAGAACGTGGGCGCTCTACTCCAGACGCCTGTAACTGCCCATAACTTGTTGATCCTGGGTAAATCACTCTGTTTTCCTCTTTTCTTATTGACAAAAGCCGACAGTGCTTAGAAATCTGCCAGGCTGTATGAAGAACTATGTACTACAAAAGGATTCTCCCTCCCACCTTCCTTGCTTTTTATTTTTACGTAGTTTGCGTCACATTAAAATCGTTGTCCTTCCTTTATTTGAGTTGGTTATCATATCTGTAGTCTGTTTTCCCCTCGCATTTCATTTGCATAGTTTGCGTTGTACTTCAATTGTTGTCCTTCTTCTAAGTGACTACTATGTCCTTAGTCTGTCTTCCCTGTTGTGATCCTTCGGTGATCTTTACAACATGACTATCACCTGCGAGTCGTAGTTGGGGTATATATTTGAAAACCGCCAACGCCTCTCGCTCATTTACCGGAACTCCTCGCTTCGAAGTCGGACGCTGGCACGTAGTTCCTTTTGATCCTCATTTTGTTATGTGTTCTCATCCTGCGATATTAGGTCTAGCTTCGCTAATAAATCCCTGTTCGTATTATTAATTTTAATTCTTATTATCTTCGCTTTGTTTTTTTGTTCATAGAAAAATTTCCTCGCATCAGGAGGTTATGTTTGGAACTCCTTAAAGCATCGTGTACATATTATTTGACGAGGTATGTTTTAACTAGTAATTGCCCTTATTTTATCGTACCTCGCAAATGAGAAAATCCTTTACACCTATTGGATGCCCCAATAAGTTTTCCTTCCCTGTTGATTATATTCCCCTAGAATTCATTTATTGTTTGCCAGCGTTCCGATTTACGATTGAGGCAAATTTAATCATCTGTTCAGGTATTTATAATGGCAACTTTTCTATCTCATTTTGAGGTTATATATTTCGAATTTGTAGAAAAACCTCATTTATTTATATGTTTTGATTTAGAGAATTTTAATCATCATAAACTTCCTTGACAAACGGAAAGAGGCTGACTTTAACAGCTTGCCAGGTAATTGAATCTGTAGTACTATTAGGTATTCGATTTAAGAGTGGGAATTGATTTGGTAAAGTATATATCCTTTCTTACAGATATTTTACGCTATAGAGAATTACATAAGAAATCTCTTTGGTCTTTCTGCCATATTTACGAAAATCTTTTGCAGAAAGGTAATTACGATAAAATTAATCAAAATGAGAGTGCATTATTGTATATTGCCTACATACAGTTCGACTGCTGATTCCGATTTTTCAATTTAATTAACCCCTTCCACGCTCATGACGAGCTGGGCTCGTCATGAGGTAGCCTCCTCGCACGCTCATGACGAGCCCAGCTCGTCACGTAAAGTGCGATTTAAAAAAACTCAGCGTACGGGCGGAATTCCGCCCGCACGCATGCGGTTAAAGGTCTATTTCCAGTTTTAGAATTATTTCCTTCTGAATTAAAGAATCTGATAACCACATCAATAATCATACTACCTCTACATCCAGATAAAATAGGTGAGTTTATTTAGAATTAAATCAAGTATATATCTTGTTTGTTTTAGGTTAGTACCATAGCGAAGAGTAAACATGATTAATCACATCCATTAATCGCTATTTACCCAGTATAGTCTATAGGTAGACCTTTGTGCTTTTTTGATATGCACTTGTAATTCAACATTTTAACAGTCTCCAAGAGTCTTTCTAATTACTCGAGATTTACCATCATTATCCATTAACAGTCTCCAAGAGTCTTTCTAATTACTCGAGATTTACCATCATTATCCACAGCGATGTTAAAATTATCCTCAAGTTTGTATTTTTTCCAAATCACTACTTGTAGTTGTTTTCCCTTTTTTTTATCCATGTTAGCAAAATCGATGTCTCAAAATGCCCCCTGCATTTTCGCTACCCATAGCAATAATATTCGTCCCCCGCCCCTCCCCTCCTTCTACCCCTCCCCACCATTTGGGTATCGTACTCGTGAAATGCACAAGGAAATGGCTTACCCCAATTTTGGGGTTTATATTGGTGATGTTAAAATTGTCATAGATAAGAGGTTATCGTGACTGCACAGGTAGATGTTTTATGTATGTAATCATTTTTTGCTATTCTATGTTGTTTATATTTGTTTTTCTTATTTTTAGAATATATTGTGGCTTCTCCAGAAGAAGGCGCTGGTCGCCGAAACGAGCGTCGAGATATATATATTAATTTTGCCACTTTTTATATTTCTGTACTCTGTGATATACTTTGAATTGTGATAATTATGACAATGTTATTTTAATTGATCTATTCACTTTTTTAATTTTGATTCTTTATTGTAATGTGATTTATTGATTGGATGTTTTTATTTACATAAATTTGTTGATAGTGAAACTCTGTTTCCCTCTCTTTTTCCCACCTGTATATCATTAAATATTTATAACTGACCCTGTGTAGTCCCACCTTCTTATTATCTAACTGTTTGACAATTGTAATACCTTGTACCTAGGTTGTTTTATCTCATATTCTGAAGAACTATGTCTAACATACGGGAGCGATCACTCCCTTCAGGCTGGAGGAGCTGCAGGTAGCTGCAGTGTGTTGTGTTTATCTGATAGTGCCTTCTATCGCTAGTAAGGCTTCGAATCGCTTTCTTAGCATGATCGCCGTTTTCATGCTATTAACAGATTCAATGAAAACTGTACTGTCAATGAAAACTATACTGCACCGGCCTATTTATAAAGCAGCGGGTGTTTTTTAAGTGAATGGCAGGGTGTAAAAGCAGCAGGGGCCCCGACACGGCCAAACTGCAGGGAGAGAGAGGGGAGGTGCTGGCGGCTGGGGAGGGGGAGGAGAAATGCGAGCCTGGCTGCTGCAGGGAGAGAGTGGGGAGGTGCTGGCGGCTGGGGAGGGGGAGGAGAAATGCGAGCCTGGCACCAAGCTGGGTAACAGATGGCGAAGACTGGCGATTTGATGCTGTGCACGCGCATTTTAACTCATTGCGCTTGCGCATTGAGCTAAAAGCGCACATGCACTTCATCAAATCGCCAGTCTTCGCCAGTGTAGTTAAACGCTGTTTAAGCCCCTATAGTCTCGCTCCGCTCAATGCGCATGCGCATTGAGAGGCGAGACCTAAAAAGCACAGAAATTTGGGTTTGCATCGTCTTTTCTGATACAATAAGTTTGAGACGAGTTTCAAAGACATTATATATATATTTATATTCACTGAAAAAACCATAGGTTATAGACCATATATAGTTAGGAATTAGCATTTACAAAACCTTGAAAATTCACTGAAAAAACCATAGGTTATAGACCATATATAGTTAGGAATTAGCATTTAAAAAACCTTATTTTACTCACACAAAACCATTGAAATTCCATATATAGTTAGTTGCACTAACTATATATCGCGCACCTGCAATCCACTGCTGATGATGTCACATATTACATCATTCATGACATGGTCAGTGACATCACTGATGACATCACTGATGACATCTCAAATGACATCACTGATGACATCACTGATGACATCTCATTTGACATCATTCTTGTGCTAATACGATAAACCTCTTCAGACTCTAATATAACCTTAGATGCACTCAGTGTATACAGACACTCACACACTGTCACTCATCCATGGAGTTACTCACACACCTAGTCAGTCATGCAAAGAAACAATCTCACCTCCATTTCTTCAACTATACAGTTATACACACCTTACTTATTCAAACATATACTAACACATATTTACTCTCTTATACAATCCCTGATACAAGTTCACAATGATCCATACAACCACTCACACATTCAGTGGCTCTCATGCACAGTTATTTATATATGCCAACTCTCACATGTACTGTGTTTTACATATGTACTTACTATGACATGTAGCATTGAGATATCCATTCACTCATCAATACACTCATGCACACAGTCAACTGCCCATGTAGCTGTTTCCACATGCACTCTTGAACTCATACACCTAGTGAATCAACTGCTCACACATCTATGCACAGAGTCACACACCTCCCAGCCACCCCCACACAAACTCAATCTCCCATACAAATACTTGGGCAACCAATCAATAACACATATAGCCTCTCGTATAGCTAATGATCAACACATGCAGCAGTTTACATCACAACAGACATAATGATGCACAAATTAAGACAGTTTAGTCACTAACCCATGCATTCAGTGAGACACATTTAATCACTCACTCATACAGTCAGTCACGCACCTACTAAATCCTTCATCCAGACACTTATACATCCACTCATTCTTCAATATGTAAGACATATTTTAACTTTACAGAAACATACAGTCACTGGATGTTGTCATCAGTGATGTCATCAGTGATGTCATTTGAGATGTCATCAGTGATGTCATCAGTGATGTCACTGACCATGTCATGAATGATGTAATATGTGACATCATCAGCAGTGGATTGCAGGTGCGCGATATATAGTTAGTGCAACTAACTATATATGGAATTTCAATGGTTTTGTGTGAGTAAAATAAGGTTTTTTAAATGCTAATTCCTAACTATATATGGTCTATAACCTATGGTTTTTTCAGTGAATTTTCAAGGTTTTGTAAATGCTAATTCCTAACTATATATGGTCTATAACCTATGGTTTTTTCAGTGAATTTCAATGGTTTTTTAATAGCAAATATCATAAGCTGTCGAATGTCAAGTACGTGGTAAGTGAAAACATTTTCGTGTTTATGCACACTGATCTGCTTTGAATGGTGCCCCCCCCCCTCATTTCTATTAGGAGTACTCTCTCTTTGCAGATAGTGAAAGGTAGTTAACGCAGGTCTTTGCCCCCATTGTAATCCGTCGTGCCTGCTTCTCTCTCCATTTGATTCATTGTTATCCAAGTATTTACTGTTTTAGAATTAGTTCTCTTTGGTTCATTCTCTATTTACAAACAAACACAGAGTCGCAATACTCTGTTTAGTCTTTGCAGATAACGAAAAATCGTGTAAAAAAAAAGAAAAAGAATCGAGCAAAATCAGTAGGCCACTAATGGGATCTCTTTTTGACCTCGCAAAAATAGAAACATTAGGAACAACCCCTCATGACAAATACAAAACTAGTGAGATGAACTGAACTCCACACAATGATGGCTGCAAAACAGCTCGGCTCCGCCACCCACCCCGCCCAAAATAACGATAAAGAACGGCTGCCATGATTGGTTGCGGAATGACCACGACGGAGCTACGAAATGGTGCTGCTCTCATGCTAACCCCAGCTTCAGTCTGAAACATCCAGAAACACTGTAGACTACCAATTCGATCAGTTCCGGTAGCGCCCCAATGTAACCCGGTAGAGAAGAACTAGCCCTCCCCTCTTTGACTGATGGTTCTTGTTGCCTGTCCCTTCTGTTGTCATTTAACAGAACTATTTAGCCTGCTGAAAGGGGTTGTGTTCCGACCGCTGGTTGGTGGAGACATTTTGACTATATTCTGTACCTGCGTTGTCGCGTAATGCGTCATATGACGCGCCGCGTTAGCGCATCCGGAAGTCATCCGGGGCGCGCAGCGCGTAACGTAAGCATAACAAGTCATGTGACTTGTTAATAAAACTTTTCATTGGTTCATTTTACTTTTCTTATTGTAATGATGAAAGGCTTGATCATATGACCTAAAAATTACGCTTTTCATTACTTCCGAACATTATTTTTTCTTAAATATATGTTATAATGTTCCAGGCTAATGTACTTTCCCGGAAATTTTACAACTGTCCTGCAAGTAAAATATATTCTTTTTTCGAGAAAAAGAGCGTTTCTTCGTCCCATGACGGAGCCGTTGAGCAAAAGAGGGTCGACCTGCTGTCTTAGTCGCCGATACGCCTGAATATGAGATTCTTATCGATCACTTTATGTTGCAGGAATAGAAAACACAACAGCCCTTGACCATTTATCTTTACTGCGTTCCTTCGTATTATACCTTTTACCCTTCATGTAATTGGTCTGCTTTATTTCACTTGCCTTTTAATGATTCTAAAACAGTGACTATTATTAAAAACTTTACCAATGTATATACTACTACCATGTTTTCTTTTAAAAACCTTTATTGTGAAAATTTCATTATACAAATACGAGCCTATAACCACGTGGGCCGGCCACGGAGCAAACTGTAATCGTATATGATGAATAGACATTTACACTGTAGAGGAACGTAACGGGCGGGCCATTAGGTTGCAAGAACTAAGGTGTCTAACAGTTACGGAATCGGTGGACGTACATTTTATAATTAAAATACGACAGGGCCAGTTACAATAAAATTATCTAGATATACATTTGCGGGCAAGTACCATGGGTGACGTTAATTCGAACTTTCAACAGTACAGTAATCAATAACACATCAGAACTTAATATCAATAGGGATGTCGAAATATTCAATCAATTCTCGTCCCCGCCCGCCATGTGCTTCAAAACTGCATACGTATCTCGTGATTTCAAGGTTCTGCAACCAGTACACAACAAGGAGTTACGAGTCCCATTTATTCTGGCGCCATTTTGGGCGAGGACGGGCAGGTCCAGGATATAGTCAAAATGTCTCTACCAACCATCGACTATGATGATGTTCATATGCTGTATTTATTAGAGTAACACTCAGATGTCCACATGAAATAAATTTGCCACAATCTAAACATGTCATTTTAATCTTTCCAAAGTTCTTCTAAATATTTGGGACCGTTTCCCTTGCCTCTGAAGCTCTCAGTGCCACTTCTTTGATGAATGTACTAGCAGGTCAGGGGTTCTCCTCCAAATCTCTCTTTTATGCAGCACTATAATTAATTGTTGCCACCTCTCCATATGACGATGCATGGTATAGTTACCACAACTATATTTTTTTTCGGTTCCTCTAGAGAGTTCATCGTGGCAGATGAAGCGTGTAACGTACCGGGCATTTACCTTTTTTTGCATGTACAGGAAAGGAAAAAAAAATCGAGCGTCCGAGTTCTAAGGTGTCCCAGGGCCATTTTAGTGGACCAGGCCCAAATCCAAAGAACAGGCCGCCATTTTGAGAGTCCTGTTGCAGCCGCCTGTCGCTGTAGCATCAAGAGCAGCCGAAACTCAGCTGAATGGCAACTGAAACGGTAAAGGGGCGCCCCACTACAGCAGACGAGCCAGGCCCAAATCCAAAGAACTGCTATCTCACAGGCTAATGGGGCGACCCACGCCGAGTTTCAGCATTGTAGGATGACCACACAAGTACAGCAACTTGCTAGACATCACCTCGGTGCCATCCGGATCTCGGCGCCCCACTGCAGATGAAGTGCCTCTCAACTATGAAACCACCACGGTGACATCCGGATCTTGGCGCGTTGTGCTGCCTTCGGCCTATTCGCACATCGGTCCGCTACTGACGCCATCTCACAGGCTAATGGGGTGACCCACGCCGAGTTTCAGCATTGTAGGATGACCACAGCAACTTGCTAGACATCACCTCAGTGCCATCCGAATCTTGGCATCTCAACGCCTAGTGGTATCTTCCATACAAAAAATATTGTTACGCTGCCTTTGGCCCCATTCGCACACCAGTCCGCAACTTAGACATCACCTCGGTGCCATCCGGATCTTGGCATCTCAGCGCCTTGTGGTGTCAGTCAGAAAATATTGTTGTGCTGCCTTCGGCCTATTCGCAAATCCAAAGAACTGCTATCTCACAGGCTAATGGGGCGACCCACGCCGAGTTTCAGCATTGTAGGATGACCACACAAGTACAGCAACTTGCTAGACATCACCTCGGTGCCATCCGGATCTCGGCGCCCCACTGCAGATGAAGTGCCTCTCAACTATGAAACCACCACGGTGACATCCGGATCTTGGCGCGTTGTGCTGCCTTCGGCCTATTCGCACATCGGTCCGCTACTGACGCCATCTCACAGGCTAATGGGGTGACCCACGCCGAGTTTCAGCATTGTAGGATGACCACACCAACTTGCTAGACATCACCTCAGTGCCATCCGAATCTTGGCATCTCAACGCCTAGTGGTATCTTCCATACAAAAAATATTGTTACGCTGCCTTTGGCCCCATTCGCACACCAGTCCGCAACTTAGACATCACCTCGGTGCCATCCGGATCTTGGCATCTCAGCGCCTTGTGGTGTCAGTCAGAAAATATTGTTGTGCTGCCTTCGGCCTATTCGCACATCGGTCCGCTACTGACGCCATCTCACAGGCCAACGGGGCGCCCCACGCCGACTTTCAGCATTGTAGGATGGCCACACCAGTACCACAACTTGCAAGACACCACCTCGGTGCCATCCGGATCTTGGCATCTCAGCGCCTTGTGGTCTCTTCTACACCGGAAATATAGTAGAAAATATTGTTGCGCTGCCTTTAGCCCCATTCACACATCAGTCCGCTACTGACACCATCTCACAGGCCAACGGGGCGCCCCACGCCGACTTTCAACATTGTAGGATGGCCACAGAAGTGCGACAACTTACTAGACACCACCTCGGTGCCATCCGGATCTTGGCGCGTTGTGCTGCCTTCGGCCTATTCGCACATCGGTCCGCTACTGACGCAAACTCACAGGCCAACGGGGCGCCCCACGCCGACTTTCAGCATTGTAGGATGGCCACACCAGTGCGGCAACTTCCTACACACCACCTCGGTGCCATCCGGATCTTCGCGCGTAGTGAAGCTGCAGCAGCTGCAAATAAGCTTCAGACAGTGTTACAACCGCTGCTCAGAACTCTCAACTATGACACCACCTCGATGCCATCCGGATCTTGGCGCGTTGTGTTGCCTTCGGCCTATTCGCACATCGGTCCGCTACTGACACCGCCTCACGTGCCAACGTATTTTCTCCACATTTTATACCCTATGCCGCATAACAGGTCATGTGACTTCTTTATAAAACTTTTCATTGGTTCATTTTACTTTTGGTTTCCTAATGATGGAAGGCTTGATCATATGACCTAAAAACAACACTTTTCATTGGATGAAAACTTTTTTTTCCCCCCAAACGATGAAAGCCCCACCTTGTTTCTGGATGTTTCAGACTGAAGCTGGCGTCACCATGAGAGCACCACCATCTCGTAGCTCCGTCGTGGTCATTCCGCGAGCAATCATGGCAGCCGCTCCCCACCAGAAGCCTGCAGGAGTCGGGGCCCCCAAAACTTTTGATGAATTCTCAAGGCGGAGGGGACGCTTTCGAGAATGGGGTCCAAGACCTAGCAGACAAGCGTCCGATTTCCAAGGTGTCCCAGGGCCATTTCAGTGGACCAGGCCCAAAAAGGAAACAGCCTGCCGCCATTTTGAGAGTCCTGTGGCAGCCGCCTATCGCTGCACCGCAAGAGTGGGCGCAACTCAGCTGAATGGCGGATTTTGACACAGTGGACCAAAAGCGGACGGAATGGCAACTGAAACGGTAAAGGGGCGCCCCACTACAACAGATGACACTCCACCTGGAGAGGCCCGTTCACGCCGCCTCCCCCGGGGCGCCCCACGCCGTTATTCGGAGCAGCATTGTAGGATACCAAAACCAGTGCGGCAACTTACTGGACATCACCTTGGTGCCATCGTTCTGCTGCCTTGGAACTATTCGCACAACAGTTTGCTACTGATGACCCACCCCCCGCGACGCCCCACGCCGTTATTTGCTGGGTGGCAACTTACTAGACATCACTTTTGTGTCATCTAGATTTCGGCGCGTTCTGCTGCCTTGGAACTATTCGCACAACAGTTTGCTACTGATCACCCACCCCCCGCGACGCCCCACGCCGGAAATCTGGACGTTGTGCTGCGTTGGGACTATTCGCACAGCCGACCGCTACTTCGTTGTTTTTCTCTAAAAATGTTTATATGTTATTACTATTTTTGTTTTCTTGTATATATTTATAAATTATTAAAGTTTTATAATCTTACTACTTTGTCGGAGTGCTATATATTTTTAATGTGACACATAATTGTAAAAACTTTGATGTACAAAGAGTCATCCCTGGAATCTTCCGCTTCACGCTCGGTCCCCTCCCCAATCACAATACAGGATGGTTTTCAGATAATAGCAACGCTTCTGCTGTGACGGATCTCATCGAGTGTGGGCCTTGATCTACTATAACTCCTTTGAAGACGGGTGATTCTTTACAGCTGTGGCCATAAACTACATCTGCAGGGCTAGCTGATAGCCTAGGACCGGCCTGGACAATCGGACACAGAGGAAAAGGAGTGTCAGAGGGTGCGGTAGTGAATAGGGCGAAAGGGAGGTGTCGGGCGGGCACAGGGTGTGATTCTCAGGGAAGAACAGCGCAGATGGGGGGAGGTTTATTACCCATGCATAAAACAGAGAGCGGGGGTGACCACTGCCTGGGGGAGATGCTTGCGAGGGTGGGGAGCCATGGTAAGGATCGACAGCGTTCACAGAGTGGATCTGGTCAAGGCATCTAAAATGGCTGCCGTGCACGACAAAAGTGTGGCATTTGAAAAAAGACAAGATGGCGCACACAATGTTTTTCAACAATTCCTGATTTCCTTCGAATCGAACGTTAACAGACGTTGGGGCATATTACCAAAGTTAAGCGATATTTATCCCTAACGATGCATTGCAAAGATTTTTTTACCGTCAGAAATTATCGCAGATAAACCTTGCTATTATCAAGGTTTATCGCAAATACGATAAAAAACGAGCGCAATGCATTAATGTCGCTGAAAACTCCGCGATATTCATGCATTACCGAGCTAATGCTCTTAGCCATGTTATCCACCTCCCATTGGATAACATGGCTAAGAACTGCTCAGGGCAGCTGTTACTTTTTGGAGATATTCGCGCTTATCTCGAATATTTCCAAAAGTTGATAATAGGAGATAGCGATGTTAGCGACTGTTTCCAGTCGCTAACATCTTGGCATGCCCACTTTGCATGTCATTAGTGATAAATATCACTCACATGCAAAGTGGGACCCAAGATGGTCGCTATCTCCTACTAGCCGTCGCTAACTGGTGTTAGCAACAGCTAGGTAATACACATATAATTTTATCTCCGCGAAGCGGAGCGCTGTTACAGATATATATCTTGTTTTTGAACGTTAATTTCTCAAAATGCACTGAAGCACATATATTGAGACATAGCAAAGGCACATCGGGCTACCAGTCCCTAATATTTTACCAAGTTTCGTGCAAATCCATTCAGCCGTTCGATTATTATTATTATTTTTTTTTTTTGCCCCGCGGGGCCCTTTTAAAACCTCCACATCAAACCTAGGGGGTCAGCGAGGATCTACTATGCCCCCTTATGGTCATCAGCCGTTCGATTATTATTATTATTTTTTTTTTTGCCCCGCGGGGCCCTTTTAAAACCTCCACATCAAACCTAGGGGGTCAGCGAGGATCTACTATGCCCCCTTATGGTCATTTGCCCCTTCGCTTTGGCCTCCTCTTGTCTCTCGATCCTACCGAGAGACAAGATGGCGGCCGCTACGTACTGTTTGGAATGTTTACAGACACCGGAGAGCCAATCAGCTTCGCTTCGCAAAGCTCCGTAACGCGAAAAGTACGCGAAGCGGTGCGCTGTTACAGATATATATCTTTTTTTGAACGTTAATTTCTCAAAATCCACTGAAGCACATATATTGAGACCTAGCAAAGGCACATCGGGCTACCAGTCCCTACAATTTTGCCAAGTTTCGTGCAAATCCATTCAGCCGTTCGATTATTATTATTATTATTTTTTTTTGCCCCGCGGGGCCCTTTTAAAACCTCCACATCAAACCTAGGGGGTCAGCGAGGATCTACTATGCCCCCTTATAGTTATTTCCCCCTTTGTTTTGACCTCCTCTTGTCTCTCGATCCTACCGAGAGACAAGATGGCGGCCGCTACGGACTGTTTGGAATGTTGACAGACGCCGGAGAACCAATCAGCTTCGCTTCACAAAGCTCCGTTGCGCGAAAAGTACGCGTCCTGGGCCGCTGCCCAGTCCGCTGTTACAGATATATATCTTTTTTTAAACGTTAATTTCTCAAAATCCACTGGAGCACATATATTGAGACCTACAAAAGGCACATCGGGCTACCAGTCCCTACAATTTTGCCAAGTTTCGTGCAAATCCATTCAGCCGTTCGGGCTAAAAGTGAGGCCAACCGCCCTATGGAAAACTCAATGTTAAAAACACGTTTTGGGACCCCCCTTTTTTCTCGACCCCCCCTGGACGAAACCCCCCCCAATTTTCAGGGGCTGCTCAGAAACAAAATGTGCCATTTTCCTGAAAATTTCAGCCAATTCCGTCCACAAACGCCAAAGTTATTAGACATAGAATTTTCAAAAAACCCATAGAGAAAAAATCCTAACTATATATACCTACTGGCGACCGCCAGTAGGTAATATATATATATATATTGTGGAGAGGAATTTGGAAGGTAAAAATATCGGTTTTAGTGTATTTCAATATTGTTGTGAACAAATATTGACGGAGGAAATATTGTTGTATATAATATTGGTTTTTAGTGTGATTAGTATATAATGTGTTGTGTTTATTTCTATTTCATTTGTTTATGTTTTTAATGGGTTTTTATATAAGTTATTTTATCAATTTTAAAGTACATTTTTCTTTTTTTAAATACATTAATATTTTGAAATAATTTTTTTAACATTTTTTTAGTCGAAGTATGTTGGGTAGTTAGGATGTAAGGGTAGGTAGTTTTAAAAAAACGATGGTAAAAAATAAAACTGTAAGTTATTTTAAAGATATGCAAATTATATTTTAGAATTTTAAAATCTAGTTTATTATAATAATATTTTGTAAAACAAATTAGCATTTTTTATTAAATGAGACATATTTTAGTGAAATGCATTAAAATATTTTGTAATTAAAATTTTGGGAATTTATAGGGGGTCATTATGATGTCATGCGGATAACTCCCCGCCCGGCTGCCATTTACCCCTGCCATATTACCATGGTGGGGGGTTTATTGAAGATTATGTAATTAGATTTTTTAAAGTATATGAATGCTATGAAATAGCAAAGGAAATGTTGACATTTTATAGCAATTTTATATTATTCAGATTTAAATTTTATGTAAAATGATTATGTAAAGGTTAGTAGTTTAAATTGGTGTGATTGAATCATTTCTGTTTTCGTTTATTGAAATGCTACAATGTTTCATAGTAAATTTATATTTTATTATATAACATTTTTGGTTAATAAGTATTAATGTGAATTGGATTAATAATTTTTGAAGATTTTAGTGTCCAGTGATTTTTCTCAAATTAGTATAGATTAAAGTAGGAGTAGTAAATGTTAGCGCTTTAGTGTACAACACTTTTCCGAAGTTGGTTTAGATTGAAATGGGACTAGTCAACGTCACCCCTTTAATTTCACTTTCCCCAAGTTGGTTTAGATTGGTGTGGGAATAGTAAATGTCACCTCTTTAGTGTCCAACACTTTTCCCCAGTTTGTTTAGATTGGACTGGGAATAGTTAATATCATCCCTTAAGTGGGAATAGTAAATATCAACCCTTTAGTGGGAATAGTAAGTGGGAATAGTACATCTTTTTCAAGTTGGTTTAGATTGGAGTGAAAATAGTAAATATCACCCCTTTAGTGTCCAACACTTTTCCCCAGTTTGTTTAGATTGGACTGCGAATAGTTAATATCATCCCTTAAGTGTCCAACACTACCTTCTTGTTCATTTAGATTGGAGGGGAATAGTAAATGTCATACTTTCAGTGCTCAACACTTTGCCCAAAGAGATTTCTGATGGTATTGGGAATAGTAAATGGCACCCGTTTAGTATCCAACACTTTCCCCAAGTTGGTTTAGATGGGAGTGGAAATAGTAAATGTCACTCCTATAAAGTCCAACACCTTTTTTAAGTTGGTTTAGATTAGAGTGAAAATATTAAATGTTACCCTTTGGTGTCCAACATTCTTCCCAAATTGGTTTAGATTGGACTAGGAATAGTACATGCCACCCCTTTAGTGTCCAACCTTTTCCCCAAGTTGATTTAGACTGGAGTGGGATTAGTAAATGTTACCCCTTTAGAGTCCAACACTTTCCCTAAGTTGGTTTAGATTGGAGTGGGAATAGTATCTGGTATTTAGTAAGGGTGGGCGTAGTGGGCGTAGTGGGGCTTCATGAAGCTACGCAAAGTGGGCAAAACACTACGCCCACCCACGCACTTCGCGTAGCCCCACTACGCGCCACCCGCCTCCCTCCCGCCCTCCCTAAATGCTTACAATAATTTATGAAATAATTATAAAACCACTTACCTTGTCCTGCCGCGTCCCCGGGGCTCCCGCTCGTCATTGCGCCGCTGGCGCGGGCGTCCTGGATGCTAATGCGCATGCGCGCCCGCCGGGGGCCGGCGGCGCAATGACGTGCGGGAGCCCCGGGGACGCGGCAGGACAAGGTAAGTGGTTTTATAGTTATTTCATAAATTATTGTAAGCATTTAGGGAGGGCGGGAGGGAGGAGGGTGGCGGGCAACTTCGCTACGCCCACAAAGTGGGCGTAATGTTGCCTGCTTCGCCTACTTTGCAAAGGGCGAAGTAGGCAACACTACGCCCACTTCGTGGGCGTAGCAAAGTTGCCCGCCCACCCTTAGTATTTAGTCTATAAGAATTATGTAGAGAGGGATTAAGTGTAATGGAGTGTAATTATGTGGTATAGCAGTATGTGTTGTGGAGTGGCAACCTCCGGTTTAGTCTTCCTCGTTTCCATAGAAGCTAAATTGTTAACTCCATGAGACAAAAAGGGCAGGACGTCAGGCAATTTGTGGTTAACCTACTGAAGGGGGCTTTCCCAGAATCCCAGTGGCAGTGGGATAGGGAGATTCAGAGGGCACATAGGTTCCCATTTACAGCAAAGAAAATCCTTGGCCCGGGGGGTGTAGTGGGAGAAGGAGCCGCTGGGCAGAGAAACCTCCCAAGAGCTATCCTGATAAATGTAGGAAACTTTTTGCTCAGAGAGGAGATTATTAGTAAGGCTAGACCAGACAATAGGAGGACATTCGAAGGTGTAACTTTCTTCGCCAGGCCTGATTTTTGCCATGCCACGATAGAAAGGAGATGGAAACTTCGGGAGATGATCTCCCCTTTTCAGACCCTAGCGGCAGAGGCTTACCTCATGTTCCCAGCCAGACTTAAAGTGATAGTGAGGGGTAAGCCTTGGATATTCACTTCGGAGATCAAAGCACAACTATTTTCGGAAGAGATGAAGAAGAAGAAGGAAGGTTAGAAGGGGTGGTTACAATAGTCACTGTTAGTAGAGTAATTGCAGAGGGTCACTAGGGTGATTAAGTAGTACAGTTCACAAAGAGAACTCAGGCGAGAGAGGGGTGCAACTAGCGCAACCTATTGCGGGCACGCATAGGTCTCTTGACCTATTTGCCTGTAGAAAGAGGGAGAGAGGTGGGAGGGGGGGAGGGTGGGGAGCCAAGGGGAGGAGGGAGTCAGCTCAGGGGGGGTGGGAGGGGGAAAAAAACAGAAACTATAACTTTTGTTTTGACATATGATTTAACACATTGTTATTTGGTTAGAATTGATGGTATGGCTGTACATTGGTTGATGAGCTTAAAAAGAATTGGTCTCAGTGGGTATGTTCTTCAACTCTTTTACAATGACGTGTAAGATAGCAACGATGAATGTTTGTGGCCTCAATGACAAGAACAAGAGGATGAGGGTGGCGGAATATTTAAAAACCCTGCGTGTAGACTTGATCTGTCTGCAAGAGACACATATAGAAGAGAGTAAGAATTATCTTCTGGAGCAACTAGGATTCAAGGTTCTCGCAAGTACTAAACAGGGCACCAGGACTAGAGGGGTAGCAATCCTGGGAAAAGGTAGGGATACGACTATGGTCAGAAGGATGGAAGATAAATGGGGAAGATGGGTGATTGCGGAAATAAAATTTAGGGGACAGACAATAACTATTGTTTCAGTCTATGGATCGACAGCAGATGACCCAGAGGTGTTCCAATTCTTAGATACTGAGTTGGCCCAGTGGCCCGAGCCTATAGTGTGCTGTGGGGATTTTAATATACACGATCCAGAGAGCTCTTTCACACAATCTAGTGGATCTTACTTGGGAAGGAAAAGGAGGGTATATAAGGCATTAGCAGCTATGGTGACTCACAATGCCTTGGTTGATCCATGGGTTAAGTTACATCCACACCTAGATGGGAGCACCTTTTACTCCGCACCACACAAAGTAATGGTTAGGTTGGACTATTTTTTAACGTCCACTACCCTACTTCCTGGATTGTGTATAGAAAAACTCCCACGGATTATATCGGACCATAGCCCACTGATCTGCACAGTTAAAACTACCCAAGTACAAAGAACACCCTCGCAATGGTCTTTCGAGAGAGCTTTGCTTAAAGATATTACATACAGGGAGCACATGGCCCCATGGATTCAAGACTTTTGGGAAATTAATAGAGGGACAGCATCTCCAGGGGTGGTTTGGGACACGTTTAAGGCTGGAGTAAGGGGGGAAACTATGAGTTTTGTTCTGGCTAGGCAGAAGAGGGAAAATGATAAGAGAAAGCAAATAGAAAAAGAGCTACTCAGAGAGGAAGATAGCCTGAGCAGGGCTATTGGTCAGAACCTACCTCTGGAAGTACATCTATTTAAAATGATAGCATTAAAAGCTGATGCTGTTGAAGGTCTGGCCAGGAAAGCGGCAGACAATTACCTGACGAAAAAAGAAAGAACATATGAATATAGCGAGAGAATAGGACAGGTATTAGCAATAAGAACTAGACAGAAAACTGCAGCAGCAACAATAAAGGAGATAAAGGATGAACAGGGGAAAGTGGTAACAGATCCTAATTTAATAAGGGAAGTTTTTAGAAGATTCTATCTAAATTTATATACCCGAGAGGATATAGCAAGTCCGACAAATATGGAAAATTATCTTAAGAATATTATACCGCCGATTTTGCTAGAAGAGACCCGCGCGCCAATGGAGGGCTCTTTCCACTTGGAAGAATTAGAATCTGCCATCGGAAGTTTACCACCGGGGAAAGCAGCAGGACCAGACCTAATTCCAATTGAATTTTATCAAATATTCAGGGAGGTGTTACTTGTAGATATGTTTTATATAATGACGCAAGCACAATTAGGGGTATCTATTCCGGAATCCTGGGGTGGCGCTAACATCATAGTTATTTTAAAAAAAGGTAAACCACCAGATGTACCAGGGTCCTACAGACCCATAACACTAATGAATGCCGACGTAAAAATATACTCCAAAATATTGGCAAAAAGACTGGCAAAAAATATTGAACAATTAGTAACCCCCACTCAACATGGGTTTATACCCGGGAAAGGGACAACCCAACACATCAGGACTGTAGTTACCATACTCGAGGCTGCAGAGGTCGTAGGAGACCCTGTCGCAGCGCTTTTTTTAGATGCGGAGAAGGCGTTTGACAGGGTCTCCTGGGACTATCTGTGGTATGTTATGAAGTGGTCTGGATTGGGGGATGGGTTTATAAAAGCTATGCAGGCCTTATATATCACTCCCACTGCTAGAATTAGCGTTAACGGAGAGCTTTCAGCTCCCGTTAGTATTGCTAGGGGGACAAGGCAGGGGTGCCCTTCCTCACCTCTGCTATTCGCACTATATTTGGAGCCGTTATTGAGGCGTTTTGAATCTAATGTGGATATACAACCAATAAAAGTTAATAATTGTATAGTGAAGACGCTAGCATACGCTGACGACGTAGCAATCTTAACATCGAACCCTACCTTAGCGATAAAAGAGGTGGAAGCAGAGGCCCTCATGTTTGGACAGATATCTGGGTATAGTTTGAATAGAGCTAAAACCCAAATTATAAAGAATGTATATACTAAGTGTGATGATACTAGAGTGGTAAGTTCGGCAGTATACCTGGGGGTTACATTATCGGCGGACCTTAGAGTAATAGTTGAGACCAATATGGCTCCTTTAATCTCGAAGGTAAAGAATGATTTAGAGAGAATGAACAACCTTCACTTTTCCTTGATGGGATGTACTAATGTTATAAAAATGTTGATATTGCCCAAATTTCTTTATTTTTTTAGAACTATTCCTTTGGTATTTGATGTTAAATGGTTTAATATGCTAGAAAATGTACTGAACAGATTTATTTGGGCACATGGAAAGACCCGGCGCGCATATCGATACATGACCCTTCCAAGAGAGAAAGGGGGGTGGGGGGCTCCCGATTTCCGAATTTATCATATGGCAACAGCATTACAGTACATGCAGGGACTAATCGGGGGTGGTGGTCTTGATGTAAGAGTTACGATCATGTCCACAGAAGTGTATTCAGCAGTACTAGGGGCCGAGACAGAAAATTGTTTTTTAAATTGTGTAGTATTTGGATATTACAAAAGGACTAGATTCAAGACCGTAGAAGCAGCAGTTAAGATATGGAACGCTTTTTTAAAAAAAAGCGCACCTAGGAAGATATAATAGGTATATCAGACTGTACAAGAATAAATCTTTTCCGGGGGAAGTTTTTGCTGACTCAATAATGGCTGGATGGGCGCAAAAAGGGATAAATCAGATAGGGGATCTAATGGATGAAGATGGGATTGTCCAATTTGAAGAGCTAACCCGAAAATATGATGTTGCAAGTAGGGATTTTTTTAAATTCCTACAGATCAGGAGTTTTCTCACCAAAAAGCAGGGTGGGGCAGCCGGCTTTAGTCTAAATGAAATATTGGAGAAAATAGTATTAGGAGGGGATTGCACGATAAGATCTTTCTATCTAAGTCTTGTAAAAGGGAAGGTGGATGATTTAGATAAATTCAGTAATAAATGGATTGAAAAGTTGGGGGGAGAGTCTGGAAATTTTGCGGAATCTCTTGAGCTGGGGCGTACCATCTTGTGTGCAGGTCCTCTCCAATCCCAACATTATAAAACTCTTTTTTCACTGTACCACACCCCGGCTGGAATAGCCAAATGGGGAGGTTCGACTGGCACCACCTGTCCCCGCTGTAATGCTGTAGATGCAGATATTGTCCATATGTTCGCCACCTGCCCGCAGCTACATACCTTGATTAAAAGCATAGAAGAATTTTTGGGTAACACGTTAAGAATACTCGTCCATTTGACATCGCTGTTAATACTGTTGGGGAGGGATAGGGGGGAAGAGTATACCCATATTGAATTTATGTTTATTGTCACTGCAGTATTAAGATTATCAATAGCAAGAGCATGGCTGGACAAGACACTTCCAGTACTTCAAACTTGGCTCTCTAATTTACTAGGCATGTACAATCTGGAGAAGGCAATATATGCGGGCAAGGGGAAAAGAGGAAGAAAACTAGGATTAAAAATATGGGAGCCAATTGTGAATTGGAAAGAGACCATGTTATTATAGTTATTTACTTGATTTGAATACAGAGTAGGAAATGCAGATGTACTTGTAAAACAAAAGCCCAGAGGGATATTGAATAATTTAAAGTATCTTTGTGTTTGCTTCTGTTTTGTTTTTTTTCCTCTTCTTTTTCTTTTTCTCCATGTAATATTCTTGTAGAATTCTTGTGTATTATATAGTTGGAGATGCCTTATCTAATCAGAAGTGGTTAAGTATTAATGTAAAATTATCAATGGACAAACTGAAAATGTATGTATAATATACCTGATACAATGTGTAATGAAAGAAAAATAAAAATATAATTAAAAAAAAAACTCCATGAGACAAAAAAAGAAGGAATCACTGAGGAGCACATGTAGACCTAGTCAGAGGTATGAGCAGGGCCACTGGATTTATGCATCTGTTTGGCTGCATGGACTTTCGCACTATTATACATTTTCTGCATTAGCCACATAATCTATCATATGCTGCCTAATCTGCAGATCTGAACAAAAAAGCCTTGTTTCTAGCTCAAACGGCTCAAAAGTTACCAAAAATGCAGCGACAAGTGTTACAGCGTGGTGGAAGGCCCTTTGCAAACCTAGAATGGTCACCTGTTACTTATTGCTAAATGTGGGTGTTAAATTGGTACTAATGGTGTGCAAATCACTCTTGCTTCTTTCGGTGCCTCTCTTGCCACATTCTGCATTGCTGTTGCTTCTTTCTGCTCATCTCTTTTACTTTCCGTCTCTCTCTTGTCTCTTTCTGCACCTCACTTGCTTCTTCCTGTACCCCTCTCGCCTCTCTCTGCACCCCTGTTCCCTCTTTCCACACCTCTCCTGCCTGATTCTGTACCTCTCTTGCCTCTTTGTATACTTCTCTTGCCTCTTTCTGAACCTCTGGTGTTTCTTTCTGCACTTCTCTTATCTCTTTCTGCACCCCCTTGCCTCTCTCTACTCGCCTGTTGCTTCTTTCTGTACTTCTCTTGCTTCTTTCAGTACCTGCGTGGCTTCTTTCTATACCCCTCTTGACTCTTTCTACAAACCTCTTCCCCCTTTCTGTACCTCTCTTGCCTCAGTCTGCCCACCTGTTCCCTCTTTCTGCACCCCTTTTGCCTGTTTCTGCAACTCTTTTGCCTCTCTCTGCAGTTCTCCTGCCTCCTTCTGCACCTCACTTGCCTTTTTTTGCACCTTTGTTGGTTCTTTTGCACTGCTCTTGATTCTTTCTACACCTTTCTTGTTTCTTTCTGCCCCCTTCTTGCCCCTTTTTGTGCCCCTCTTACCTGTTTCTGACCTCTATTGCCTCTGTCTGCATCCCTGTTCCCTCTTTTTGTACCTCTTTTGCCTGTTTCGGCAACTCTCCTGCCTCTTTCTACAGTTCTCTTGCCTCTTTCTGTACCTCTGTTGCGTCTTTCTGCACTTCTCTTGCCTCTTTCTGCACCCCTGTTGCTTCATTATGCACTTCCCATGCTTTTTTCTGCACCAGTCCTGCCTCTTTCTGCATCCCTGTTGTCACTTTCTGTACTGGTCTTCCCTCTTTCTGCACCTCTCTTGCCTCTTTCTGCAGCTCACTTGTCTCTTTCTGTACTTCTCTTGTGTCTTTCTATACCTCTGTTGATTCTTTCAGCAATTCACTTGTCTCTTTCTGCATAGAAGAGAAGTTATTTCCTGTTTATGCAACTCTCTTGCCTCTTTCTACACTTCTCTTCCCTCTTTCTGCACCGCTCTTGCCTCTTTCTGTATCTCTGTTGCTTTTTTCTATACTTCACTTGCCTCTTTCAGCATCTTTGTTGCTTTTTTCTACACTTCTCTTCCTTCTTTCAGCACCCCTCGTGCCTCATTCTGCACCTTTCTTTCACTTTCCTGCACCTCCGTTGGTTCTTTCTGTACTGCTCTAGCTTATTTCTGCATCTCTTTTGCCTGTTTCTGCAACTCTCTTGTCTCTTGCCTCTTTCTGTACTTCTATTGCCTCCTTCTGCACCTCTGTTGCTTCTTTTTTGCACTTCTCTTCCTCTTTCTGGACCCCTCTTGCCTATTTCTGCACCTCTGTCACTGCTTTCTGTACTTCTCTTACTTCTTTCTGCACCTCTGCTGCTTCTTTCAGCAACCCTCCTGCCTCTTTCTGCACCCCTCTTGCCTCCTTCTGCACCTCCATTGGCTCTTTCTGCACTACTCTTGCTTCCTTCTGCACCTCTTTTGCCTGTATCTACACATGTCTTCCCTCTTTCTGCATCTCCCTTGCCTTTTTCTGTACCCCGGATACCTCTTTCTACACATCTCTTACCTGTTTCTACAACTTTCTTGCCTCTTTCAACAGTTCTCTTGTCTCTTTTTGCATCTCTGTTGCTTCTTTCTGCACTTCTCTTGCCTCTTCCTGTACCCCTCTTACCTCTGTCTGCACCTCTCTTGGTTGTTTCTGTACAGCTGTTGTTTCTTTCGGTACCTGTCTTGCAAATATCTGAACCCCTCTTTCCTCTTTCTGCACCCCTCTTGCCTCTTTCTGCACCTCTATTCCTTCTTTCTGCAAATCTCTTGCTTCTTTCTGCACCCCTCTTGCCTCTTTCTGTACATCTGTTGCTTCTTTCTGCACTTCTCTTGCTTCTTTCTGCACCTCTCTTGCAAATTTCTACACCCCAGTTACTATGCTCAATTGTATAAATATTCCTCCCAAGAACTCAGACTGCTCCAATCTACCCCACTCACACCCAACTCTGACATTACTTCATACTTGCACCACAATAACATACTTCAGCCTCGAAAATCATTCCCTGAGGTTAGTCAGCCCACAGCCCATCCCTATCAACAACAGGAAAAAAAAGATGTGTGCAAGGCCATATCAATATACTATCTCAACAAACGATCCCTAGTCAGACACCAGCTGGAAATCTTTACCCTCCTAGATTCAGAAAAGGCTGACATCCTTCTGCTCACCGAAACTTGGCTCACTCCTGAATCCTCACCCGATATCCTAGCTGCACTACCAAATGAATACTATATTCTGCAAAAAAAACGCCCGCCAGGGGAGATGGGTGGTGGATTAGCGGCTATCAACCACAAGGATCTCAAATTCACTGCCCTCACCCCACTCTACCTCCCCGCAGTAGATAACGCAGTGATAAAACTTGAGTCTGACTCGGCCCTGCCCTACAGGCCCCCACAGCACATGCCCCTGTTCTCTCACTCTATGGGGGAACAAGTCGCAAACCTAGTAACAAACAACGCCAGAATCATACTGATAGGCGACTTCAACTTCTGTGCAAACGACCCTCAAGGAGGGCCCCGATCTACAGAGTTGACTGAATCTTTAAACAACATGAACTTCTCCCAACAGATCTCTTCAGCAAACCCACATAAAAGGGCACACTCTGGACCAACTTTGGACCATCAATTTGGTGGTATTCACACTGCCCGGCTCACCCTGTATATGGTCCGACCATTAACTGGTAAAATTCACTTTAAAGAACCCGACCACTGGTAAAATTCCCACCTTTAGGGGGTGAATGGCAAGAAAATGGAACACCATTGACAATAACGACTTTAATACCACACTGGTTAAAACAGCCCCACACCCGACGTTAATCTCCATGAGGAGACTATCACAGCTTGGCTTTAGCGGCCAGCAATAAACATGCCACACTTAAACAAATTAGACTTACCCGCCGTCATGAGGCGCAGAGATGGGTTTCCCCTGTACAAAAACTGACTCTCCGTCAATCAGAAAGAAAGTGGAGGCAGAATTATTCAAATGCAGGAAATATCACCTACCTAATGGCCTTGAAGGAATATAAAAAAAGCAATCTCCACAGCTAACGCAGCACATTTCTCCTCTAGAATCCTACCCTGAAACAACAAAGCTAAGAAATTTTTGCAATCGCAGACAAACTGTCCAACCCAGAGAGAGCACTAAGCAAACCCACGCCGTCGCAGGCCCTCTGCGACTGTCTGAACAACTTTTTTGTTGATAAAATCTTCTCCATCAAAGCCAGTATGCCCATCCATACTTCTCCAGAAATCTTCCCTCCTACGCTTAGGAATCCCCACTCCCTCGATTCTTTTCCGCCGATCGACACGAGACCTTGCGTGACCTACTGTCAAAAGTCAGATCTGGTTCCCCTTTGGATCACTGCCCCCTCATGTCCTAAAGCGGCCTTCACCACCTTCCCGGACCCTGTTCTCGCCCTCTTCAACAACTCCCTGTCCCACGGCTGTGTCCCTAAAACCTTCAAGGAGGCTACAGTGGTCCCCCTCTTAAAGAAACAAGGGGCCGACCCCTAGACGCTGGCAAACTACCGCCCCATCTCCATGCTCCCATATCTGGGCAAGGTACTGGAAGCCCTTGTCGCTAAATGTTTGTCCAATTTCATGGAACAAACTGATTTCCTTGACCCACACCAAGCGGGTTTTCATCCAGCCCACTCCATGGAAACGGTGATACTGGCGGTACTGGACTCCCTACGAGAAAAGGCTGACAGAGGCACTCCCCAGGGCCTGGTGCTGTTAGATCTCTCGGCCGCATTTGACACAGTCGACCATTATATATATGCACATCGTGTCAGTGAGGCAGGCATCCAGGGCCCAGCCCTTAGTTGGATCAACTCCTTCCTGAAAGGCTGTACTCAGGCAATCCTTATTGGCCAGTTCATAGCCCCCAAACTCAAAACCACATGTGGGGTCCCACAGGGTTCCTCGCTCTCCCCGCACCTGGAGGTCACTTTCAACTATGCTGACGACCTTCAACTAATGTTCACAATTGATAACTCCCCCCAGTCAATATCTGACTTTCAGTCTACCATGAAATTTATTTGTCACTGGATGGACCACAACCACTTAAAACTAAACTCATGCAAACCCAAACTGGTTCTGACAGGTGGTTGTCACAATCAGTGGGGCCCACATTACTGGCCAAATGAATTAGGAACCCCCCCCCGTCCCCTACCCCTCAGTGAAAAGCTTAGGGGTCACCTTAGGCAATGACCTTCCCCTAAAATCTCATGTAGGCTCGGTGATTTCCACCTGCTTCTTTCAGTTGAGAAACATTAGCAAGATAAGCAGGCAACTAATCCAAGCAGCTCTGTTACAGGTCCTGATAGCAATGGTCCTATCACGTGTAGACTACGCCAAGGCAATATATCTTGGTCTACCTCTTGGCCTTACTAAACGGTTACAGATGGTACAGAACCAAGCGGATAGATTGATATACAAACAGCCCAGGTGGCAATACGCTTCCCCCTTCTTAGGAAGCTGCACTGGCTCCCTATCCCCCAAAGCTGCGCATTCAAAGTTGGCTGCCTGGAGTTTAAATCCCTGAATAGCCGGAGCCCTAAATTCATAGATAGCCTCAACTCTCACTACACCCCCTCACGAAACCTCCGCTCAGCCCAGCTCTAACTTTTTACTGTCCCTACCTTCAAGCTGAAGCGCCAAGGGGGATGTAGGTTTGCAACTCTGGCCCCCCGATTGTGGAACTCCATCCCCCAAGAAATCAGGTCAAGCGCTGACCTACTGAAATGTAGAAAATCTCTCAAAACATGTCTCTACATCCAAGCATACACATGAGCTGTTTCTGGGTCGGCACCCCCCTAATACTCAGTGCCATGAAACCAACCAGTGTACGAGCGCTTTATAAATAATTTTTAACATAACATTTTAACATAACCCCTTGTGCCGCTGTGTGCACCTCTCTTGCCTCTTTCTGCTCCTCTCTTGCCTCTTTCCGCAACCCTCTTGCCTCTTTATGCACCTCTTTTGCTTTTTTCTGCACTGCTCTTGCTTTTATCTATACTCTCTTGCACATTTCTGTACCCCTCTTGCCTCTTTCTGCACCTCTGTTGGTTCTTTCTGTACCTCTCCTGCCTCTGTGTGCATCCCTGTTCCCTCTTTATGCACCTCTTTTGCCTGTTTCTGTGACTCTCTTACCTCTTTCTGCACTTTTCTTGCCTCTTTCTGTACCTCTGTTGCTTCCTTATGCACTTCTCTTGCCTCTTTCTGCACCCCTCTAGCCTCTTTCTACACCTCTGTTGCTTTTTTCTGCACTTCTCTTGCTTCTTTCTATACCTCTCATGCTGTTTCTGCACCCCTTGTGCCTCTTTCTGCACCCTTCTTCCCATTTCCTGCACGTCTCTTGGTTCTTTCTGCATAGCTCTTGCCTCTTTTCTGCACCGCTCATGCCTCTTTTGCACCTCTTTTGCTTCTTTCTACACTTTTCTTGCCTCTTTCTGTACCCGTCTTACTTCTTTCTGCACATCTGTTGGTTCTTTCAGCACTGCTCTTGCTTCTTTCTGCACCTCTGTTGTTTCTTTCTGTACTTCTCTTGCTTCTTTTTATACACTTCTCTCACTTCTTTCTGTACCTCTCTTGACTCTTTCTGCACCCCTCTAGCCTCTTTCCACATCTCTTTTGCTTATTTCTTTTCTTCTTTTGCCTCTTTCTGTACCCACTTGCCTCCTTCTGTACCTCTAGTGTTTCTTACTGCACTGCTCTTGCTTCTGTCTGCACCTCTCGCACTTGTCTACACCCCTCTTGCCTCTTTCGGCAACTCTCTTCACTCTTTCCGCACCTCTGTTGCTTCTCTCTGTACTTCTCTTGCTTCTTTCTGTACCTCTCTTGCTTCTTTCTGCACCTCTCTTGCCTCTTTCTGAACCTCTCTTGCCTCTTTCTGCACACACAGGGCTACTTTTAAACTGACCGTGCATGTGCAAGTGAGGAAAAGGGCTGCTGGCCTCTAAACTGCCATGCCCTAGTATATATGCTAGGGACTTAGAGGTAGTTGTAATCCCCCAGCTCTATTATGTACTAGGGCCATACGGGGGAGGTCATGCCAATCACTGGGATACCCCAAACCATAGTGCACCCTAGTGTATGTATGTGTATTCACTGTATTCTAAGTGTCTTTCAGCATAGCACTGGGCTTGGTTAGACAGAGCCCAGGGTCAATCAGAGTCAGTTGCAATCAGTACCAGTAGGCAAAATGTTGGGGGGTGCCCAGGGCACAGGATGACTTTGCAACAAGGCCTCTTTCTGCACCTCTGTTGGTTCTTTCTGCATATCTCTTGCTTCTTTCTGTACCTTTCTTCCTCTTTCTGGACTTCTGTCACCTCTTTCTGCATTTCTCATGCTTCTTTCTGCGCCTTTCTTCCTCTTTCTGCATATGTCCTACCTCTTTAGGCATAGTTAGAAATGAGCATTTAAAAAACCTTAGAAATTCACTGAAAAAACACAGGTTTCAGGGACGTTATAGTTAGAAATTTTCATTTAAAAAAACCTTAGAAATTCACTGAAAAAACATGGGTTTCAGGGACGTTATAGTCCGAATGTAGCATTTAAAAAATCTTTGAAATTCACTGAAAAAACACAAGTTTCAGGGATGTTATAGTTACTTGGACATTTCATTGGTACAAAACCAGAGAAATGTGGCCGGTTTAGTTAGTTGAGATAAGTATAACTCGTGCCACCGAAATGCACTGCTGATGACATCACATATTACCTCATTCATGACATGGTCAGTGACATCATTGATGACATCACTGATGACATCTCAAATGACATCACTGTTGACATCATCCACATGATAATCTGATGAACCTCATCATACCCTAATATAACCTTTGATACACTCACTCTTAAATACAGACTACCATTTTTTAAACCATAGGCACACCAATACCAGTTACTATATACCCACTCACTGATTCCTAGGTCTATGGACATATCCCCTCATTCACCCATACAGTAACTCATACATGCAGTCACTCATCAATACAGCACTATCATATGCACTCATACACCTATACAGACACTCACACACCACCACTCATCCAGTAACTCACGCACCTAGTCAGTCATGCAAATAATCAATCTCACTCCCATTTACTCACCTATAAGCATGGGCGGATTTTGCGAATTGGCAATCCGCGAACTTGCATATTTACGGATTCGCAATCCGCAAAATCCGCGAACTCTCACGAATTGGCGGATTTTTTTTTTTTTGTGTTCGCAAGGATTTCTGCCAGTTCGCGAGGGTTCTGTACCAGTTCGCAATTGCGAACTTACTTGTCGGCTCGCAACGGCCGCGACTATGTTGTTTCTACATCTGGTTCATCATCACAGGTTCACAGCACCCTCTGTTTCACCACTGCCACCCTCTGGTACACCCATGCCACCCTCTGGTACATCACTGCCACCCTCTGGTTGGTTTATCACTGTAGATTATGGGGGTGAAAAAAAGCAAGCACACCTGCCCTGCTTCAACTGACATGAATTAATTTGGGGTTGATTAATGTGTCACTGAATTTAAACTTCCAGTCTGGCTGGCACCTGCTTCCTTATCTGTAATTTGCTGAACTCTGAAGGGGCCCCTCAGGAAGCACTACAGGGAATGGTTACTAATGATAAGATTGAACTTTTGCACCTGCTGAGTGCTTTCAGTTTTGTCTGTAATTGCTTTCTGTTGCAGTGTAAATTTTTTTAACAGGACCTTTGTTGTATACTTGTAGCTATTCTCTGAGCCTGCTGTGAGGGTCAGAGCAGGGTCATAGAATAGTTGCAAGTAGGCAAATGAACTCTGAAGGGGCCCCTCAGGAAGCACTACAGGGAATGGTTACTAATGATAAGATTGAACTTTTGCACCTGCTGAGTGCTCTTAGTTTTGCAAAAATCCAAATATCCAGCAGCATCCACAAAAGTAATCCTTCCAGGTCAAGATCCAAATCAAAGTGACCAGCACATGGAGAAAGCACTGGGAGGAGCCTGGTGGACAGGAACAGGAAGTTGGAGACTGTGGGGCACTTCCTTCCTCCCACCCCCACCCCCCAAAATGGACTCCTTGCAAAGAAAAAGTACAGGCAAATGTCAACCTGAGGAGTTATGCTGATAAAAATCATAATTTTCAAGGTTTATGCTGCCTGCTGGTGGATTTCTTGTGCGAAATTGCAAATTTTGCAATCTCGCAATTGCGAGATTGTCGCTGCCCGCCGCATCTATGTGTTCGCAAGTATTTACTCCCGCGAAATTGTATAGTATTCTAGTTGGCAAGTGCGACCAAGCAAAAAATCCGCTTCGCACGGATTTTACGAATTTTCGGCAAGTTCGCGGATTGCGAATTTACCGAAAATCCGCAAAATCCGCGAGCGGAACGGATTTTACGCCCATGCTTACTCACCTATACAGTTATACACACACTACCTTACTTATTCATACAGATACTAACACATACTTACGCTCTCATACAATCACTGATGCAAGCACACACTTATCCATACAGCCACTCACACAAGCACTCACTCTCATATCTAGTCATTTATATACTCCAACACTCACATATACTGCCTTTCACTTATCTAGTTACTCACACATGTACCACTGTTGTGTATCGATTTAGATTCCGTATGCATTTTCCCGATTCATGCTCTTATTTAGGTACAATTCACATTGCCCTTATATAGGCATAGAAATACAGTCCTTATTTAGGCAAAGTCCATGCTACCCAAATACAGGCATGGCTACTTCTATCCGGTCGTCTACATCACAACAATTTCTTGGAAAACCAGACTCTTAAGCAGAAGGGACTTCCCCCTGCCTGGATATTGATTTCCCTAAGAACTAATTTATTATATATGAACATCTATTCCTTAGGGGTTCATTAATGACGTTCATATGCCCAACTCTTACGTCAATACTGGCATTCCTAAATACCTTCAAGGTATAAATATACCTTCACTTGCTATAGCAAAGCACAGTGTGGTTCGGTGCAGTTCGACTACCTACTTGCATGACGCAGCTTGCTACAGCAAGTGCCGAAGGAAGCCAACTCTCCAGCAGACGCACTGACTAAAAGCTGTCATTCTCTGCCGAGAATCCAGCTCCATTGTTTCTGACTCCCCTTGTAGGGTGCTGGGAAATCGAGTACCGAGAAAGAGATACCAACCTCTCTCATTCTAAGGTATGGAGCTGATTAGAACCTAGAGAAACCTTTGGCAATTCTTGGCAAAACTAAACCTATACTAAAGACAGCACCTACTTCTTCCCTCGTACTTGACCTAGGTTAGGTACATTGGGGTAGGCTTATTTTAGAAGCACCAGTTGAGTATTTTAGCCTGTGTTATTTATGTATGTATTTTTATATATGTCATAGCAACAGACAATGCTATTATAGTATTATTTTATATTACTGTTCACGCTGTTTGCATTATACTTCGCATTCTGTCTAACGATTATGGCAGTTCATATCTCTTGCATGAGAAAGAAGACTGTTCAATAAACCCTTTTATTGAAATGCCTGTCTCTCTATTTCTATGCAACTCTGTAGAAACGAAGCATGCATAATTGTCTGAGTGAAATAGTTATCTGTTGTTTCCACGACTCTGAAGATATCGTTCCGGTTCTAGGTGAAGCAAAGTTGTCATGTTTATGCGGTTGTCAGATACTAATCCCTTCTTCTTTATTCGAGAAAGTTTCTAGTGACCTCTGAGTTAGCTGGCACACACACAATTAAGTTTAGTATACTCGATAGAGACATACTGACCATAGTCCTATGTCAAATCTATAGTGTATATTATTCCAATGCGCAGAGGCTATTGGGAATATAGGAACTACAATACATGGAGCCCAACGGTTTGGTAAGGCACTAATTTAACGCTAGATACTGAAGTAACTCAGTCGTGGTTTTCTCAGAGACCCCCTACTAATAATACTCCAATAGACGTCTGCAGTGGGTAAGGGATAATATCCACCGTAGCTGAGTAGGACGAAAAATCCTATGTATTAGTTTTTGGTTTGTTCAACGTTGAAGGATGCAGTGTTCCAAAATATTATTGTTTCCTTGAAGCTTGCTCTGCAGTTTTCATTAAACAAAACAAAAAAAATGTCCCTAAACGGGAATAATAACACCGAAACCGGTAGAGCTGCGGCTGATCCAGCCAATGCAGTTTTAAACTATAAAGGTTTCCAAGAAACCAATGAGAATGCTATAATCGTTCCTCCAAATTTAAGGAAAGCCATCACTGTAAAACTTATAAAACTTGGCCTAACATCAAGAGGTGGTAGGGCACTTTTTGTGATAGAGGCACATGAATATCACCAGACAGAGGTATTCTATTTATGGATGGTCTTCCCAGAAGCAAATCCAGTAACACATATGTTTCACTTCTACAAAGAAGATGAACCACCGGATAAGTGTATTCCTTTCGAAGATATTGAAATTCCACTTTCATACCAAGGGCATGAGCTCTGGTTTAAAGGCGCCCTACAACATTTAAATCACATTACCAGGCTCTGTCCACTAGGTAGACCAGGAGCAACATGGGCGGCCTTAGCTGGCTACACACCTGACCCTGGCATTGAAGCAATGTCGGATGATGAATTACTTAGTAATATACAAAGATTAGTAGAATTATACAGTTAAACTAAACTTGTATGAAAGTCCTGAAAAGGTCTGTTCTAAAAACACTTCTACCTCTTCTAAAAAGAAGTGGGAAAATAGCAAACAAACTTCTAAAGAGAAGCCTTCTCAATCCAGAGGTAGGTCTCCTCAAAAGGAGCCCTCTGAAAGGAGGTATAACCTCAGGAATAGGGATCATTTGAAAAAACCTGAAAGATATCAAGATACTGATACAAGTTCCTCTCGTACCTTTCAGACTTCGTCACAAAAATCCGAAAGAAGAGGACGGTCAGAAAACAAAGAAGAACGCCTGAAGTCCAAAGACCATCAACACGTTCAGGAAAAGAAAAAACCTCAATTCACCAAAAAGGTAGCAGGTCTAAAAATCAGATATGCCGAGGATCTTGAGGACACAATTCAAGAACAGAGAATGGGCTCAGACAATGTTAGACAGCACAGCAGAAGTCACAATAGCTCTCTAGAACCTGAAGGGCCTTCTGGAGACAGTGGACTTGAATGAAGACATTCAAGTTGAAACTGCAGCAGATACAAGGGTTAGTTCTCCACATAGGTTATATGAAATATCACTCCGGATGGAGGGAGACATACCAAGAAAAGTGAAAGCACTCTTTTGGGAGCGACTTTCCAAGGGTTATGACATACTTCTAGCTGAAAAAGACTGGCCACCACAATTTGTCAGGGAGTGCCCACATGGTGAAAAAATCATTATGCCAACCTTCTCTAACCATATTCCAATTCATTTAAAGTATACATATGCCAGGAAATGGGCAGTCGCCCAAGCCCCAGCATTATACAAAAATCATGTGATATGGGATAAGGACTCGCCTCACCATAAAATCCATCTAAAAAATCAACCAACTGCACATAGGCAGTACCCAGTTAAGCAAGAAGCCAAAAAACAAGTCAGGGAGCTATTAGATCAACTTGAATACCAAGGGGTGATTGAAACATGCACCTCGTCAATGAAAAATGCTTTGTTTCCTGCATCCAAACCATACAATTTATATTGTCTAGTATTGGATTACAGACATTTAAACAGTTGTTGCAAAACATTTGCAGTGCAAAATGCACACAGTACAGCATTAATGAATAACATTGTGTGTAAAAAGTATAAAACCACATTAGATATTTACAACGGTTTCTTTTGTCAAAATATTGCACCAGAAAGTAGGTATTTGACCGCTTTCTCGATAATGGGGACACAGCGTCACCTCTGTCGCCTCCCTCAAGGATTCAAGAACAGTCCTGGGTTATTTTCAGCAAGGGTAACACAGTTACTAAAAACTTATGATGATAAAGCTTTGTCATATGTGGATAACATCTATCTGACCGATGACGACTTGGATAGGTACTTGAATAGGGTGAACAACATTATACTTGGATTAGCCTCTGAAACTTACAAATTCAATAAAAAAAAAATCTAGAATTGCAAATCTAAACGTCCTCTTTCTAGGATATGAAGTTTCAAGTGAAGGCAAAAGCCTGGCAGCAAACTTTCTAGAAAAGTGTGCGCTGCTCCAACTTCCAAAATCGCTGAAAAACGTACAGTCAATTCTAGGATTCCTGAATTTCGGAAGAACTTACATTCTAAACAACGCAGAAAGGATTAAACCTCTCTACAAATTAATCAAACCTGATTTTAAAACAGTAAATTGGACACAAAAACACACAGAAATGTTGCGTTGACTACAAAAAAAATGTTAGCAACTACACATTTGCAAACACGCGTAAACGTACGCAACCTAGTGATCCGAATCATTCCGGGTCAATGCAGATTCACCTACTTAACTTTTAATGAAGGTGAAAAAGTTCCAGTAGCTTACAAATCACATTTGTACACACAAGCAGAAATAAAATTCTATTCTACAGAAAAAATCTGACAGCTGTTCAAACCGCTGTAGCAAAAGAAAGAACCCTAGCACAGGGGAAACACATTATGGTGGTAACTCCTGTACCTGCTTTGGAGGCAGTGACAAAAGCGAGCATCCCAAATGCGAGAAGCTTTACATCCAAGATGGATACAATGGGTTAATTCTCTTACTGCAACAGATGTTGAATACGTTTTTTATCCATGTTTGAAAACACAAGCATTTCTACAATACGAACAAGAATGTCCTCTACCTACTGAAATTCTGCCTCTTGACCAGTATGAATGTATAATTTATACTGACGGATCAGCTCAACTCGCTACAGGGTATAAACAAGCTTATAGTGCGGCGTGCGCAATCGTTAAAGGTTGCTGGCGCGATGGCAAATTTAGACCAATGGTCACTAAAACTCAATCCTTAGGAGACTGTACAGCTCAGTGAGCTGAACTACAAGCATTCAAGATGGCAGTTGAGAATCCGGATCGCGAATTCCCCACACCCATAGTGTGCGATTCTCTATTGTGTTCAATCTTATAATGAATATTTACAGAATTGGCTTCAAAACGGTTTCAAAGATGCAAAAGGTGGCACAATAAAGCATAAAACGCTTTGGGAACAAGTAGTTCAGTTACTAGAAGGACTACAAAACACTCTTGTGATACATACGCTGAGTCATCAACATGATGGCGTTCACGTTGAAGGGAATTCATTGGCTGACGAAGCCGCGAAGGGGGCTGTGCAATCGTCTTCCGTAGCTGCAATCACTCGTTCAAAAACAAAAATAGACAGTGAAATAATGCTAGCTGTCAATGGGACTTACAAAGGCAGTGGTGCAGCGTTACCTCAAAACTTTCCACTCAAATACTCATATATAATTGATGCCAAGAGCGTTCCTTTTGCTCGAATCCCTGGATTGGGAGATAGAGTAATTCCAAACAGGAAAAGTGGGGTAGCTTTGATTTACGAAGCACATCTGGGAGAGGGTCTGATACATCAGGGGATCTCTAAAAGGATATTAGAATTAAAAGAGATGCACTGGTGGCCAGGAATGAATGCACGGATTCACATATTTGTAATTAACTGCAAAGAAAGACTGCAATTGAGATCGCAGCACAGAACGCCGCCAGATTCCTGACTATAGCATAGCTAGCCCAGTAGAGACACCATTGTTAGAGAGCATTAGACTGTCTATACGCAGACGTCCCTGTGGACAAATGTGGTCCCATAAATATTAAGACGAGATTAATTTGGATGTGGCCTCAGTGCTCAGCTGGTGCTCGAACTGATTTGCAAGTCTTTATCGGCACATACGCAATCGGCACGCTGCATTCTGATCAAGGTGCTGCGTTTAGCTCTCGAGCTTACAAAGAGGTCATGGCCAATTTGGGCGTTGCATTGCGGTATTCTAGTCCATTCCATCCTGAGGGAAATTCGGGTGTGGGGAGAAAAAACTTATCTGGTTTCACCATGGATTGAACTTTGGATTGTGTTGGGAATATTTTTTCTTCTACTTTGGTTAGCTCTGTGAATAACTCTGGGTATGCTTATAAATGGAAGGTATATCAAAATGATTACAGCAAGTAAGAACATCAACTTACTCGTCAAACCAAACAAATCATCCCATCGTGAGCAAAGAGACTTTTCAGCAGTGAAAATCACAGCCGTTCCTGTACCTGATGGTATAGCTTGGGACAGAACAGAATATGACATTTTTGGCCCGTCGGAGCTGTTGAAGATTCCACATCAGTACAAGACTTCATTAAATTACTTTGTTTCTTCTAGTACCTTTTCTGATGATTGGGACTTCGAGACTGTTAATAATATGATGTCAGACCTAGCAATGTCTGCAGTGTTCACTAATCATAAATATTTAGAAGGTTCTTCAGACTATGAACAAATGTATTGTTATAATCGCTATGGTCATCATTTCCTGCACAAATCAACAATGCCTAGAAATGTATATATGTATAACCAATGGGAACATTGTCCTACGCCTCCAAAGGGTAGCTCAAAAACTTATGCCAATAAGTTTCCATACTTTTCAGGGTACAATGCATCCAATCCAGAATCGTTTTACTTTAGAAATGTAAACAAAATGGGACTGAAAACTATGTTAACAAACACAAAACAGATTTATTCTGCAGCCTATTATGCCCAACTGTCTGGACTAGGTTTTGCCTTTTGGAAAAACAACATTGAGACAAAAACTGTCAGGGGTACGAAAGATTGGCAAGTGCAGGGGTTAGAAGCTTTATTCAGAGCCTGTATAATACCTGAGCAAATTATGTTTTTGAATGACACTGTCCAACAGACGTCTTGCCTTGGGTTAGCCAAGATTAAAGACATGAACAATCCGTCCATACCTACACCTACACCTGATAAGGAAGACACCTCAGAGGGGTAGGTCGACGTACATACTATTTTGCTTCAAAACAGAACAGATCCAGATTGGAAAAAATGGTTGATCTGGTCCACAGACACAAACAACTGTCAAGATAGATTCCTGAACTAAACACAAGAGGTTAAATACAATAGGCGAGACCAAGATATGTTCAAAGACAGCATCCTGGAATAGTAACAACATACACTGTAGGGAAACTCTGCCTTGATTGGCTACAAAGATCTACACTTAGGGATATAAAGCAACACTTATCTTTAGGAAATTCTTGCTAGGACCAAGAAAACCACGTCATAAACTTTTTATATATGCCGGTATATATGCTGCTTATAATGAAGCTTGGAAGATTACGCAAGCAGAGACTGCAGAAAGAATACGAGAAACTGATCGTATTAATTTAGAGAAAACTCTCTCTGTAGTTGACAATGGGTTAACAATTCTGTGGTCCAGGATATATTCATTGGACAACATAGTGTCTTCTGCCATAGACATCATGGAACAGGACTTGGTCATGTTGCAACTTGGTCAGTCGCAATTACATTCTATCATGATATTAGACTGGACGTTGCAAAACCTTTGTTTGTTCTATGTGGCATTTAATCAATACTACGTCACTGTTTTCAGAATTCAATCTCACTGATAACCAGATCAAATTGGCACAAAGGGGAGCAGACTTTACGGTGCTGAGGATTGAAAGACTGGAAAGATTGCCATTTACGGTAGCAGAGAAACCAGCTACTGAATGGTTTTTACATGGAGCAATCACTCTGCCTGATACAATTTTCCATTTTCAGTATTGCTTAAAACTCATACCAGCAGGCATATATGAAAAGTTGGGTAAAGAATACACCAAGACATCCTGGGAATTGCCATACACACACAGACGTTGGAGTGGGGGACATGAAGTGTTTCTTAGGGGTAAAAACTGTGAAAACGCACTAAGCGGTTCTCTCCTTTGTCAGGGTATTAATTTAAATGGGGCCTGCGATGGTTCCCCTAAAAACTTATCCTGTCACCTGCAAGGTTCACCAGCTGCAGTGATTGATCCAATATTTGGACAACTTTCAAATGGGAGTTACCTCATGTTGAACGATAACGGCTGCTGTGGCATGTTACCAGGCATACCATATCTAGTAACTGTGTCAGCCAGGGTCACTTGCTGTATGCAAGTATTGTTTCCTAAAACCAAGACAGCCAGGGAGTCACCTTTATGGCCTTCACTGAACATCTCTTCTGTATGATTTGATACTCTAAGCAGAATGAAAGCCATTCTTTTGCAAAAAACTGTGCCACTGACCTCGGCCTAAGAGACCTATGATCTACAAGTCGCAAGAACTTCTGCCGAGATACATGCCCTTTTAACTACAAACTGCCCTATACATTTCTCCGAAATGTTAAGTCGTATCTTAAACATGTCTGATACGAGCGGTATTGTACATCTATTTAAGAAAGTATGTTCCGGACTGTTCAAGCAGCCCTCGGAATATTTCCAAATTTCGTGCACTCTGTGTTTGGTGGACTGCCTCTCCTTTTGGGACTCGTTGCGGTGATACTATTTTTGCTCCTCTGCTACGATATGGCAAGCCAAATCACCAGCGCCACTCCAAGCACCATAGAGAGAGATCTATTGGAGATGAAGTGTTGTGAGCGCATCGTCCACATTTTGGGATTAACTCGTCTACGAGAATTAAATACCACCTGGTTTCTGTCAATGAGACCAATCTGGCAAGATTGCATCTTACCTGTTCTACGTTGCCTGATATGTGGAGAAGAATGCGTGCTAGACATCTGTCTAACACTCCCATCAGACATGCCAACGGATGTTGATATTTTGCTTGAACCGGTAACGCCTATACGCAGTGTTGTCCGCAGCGGCTACCAATTCTGATGACGGCATTCATTGAGATCTCACAGCCGCAAAATGCAGATACTGAAGTATGAGAGGAAACTACAGGCACACAGGTAACTTCCGATGCGAACATTGCTAATGCGACCAATGCTGAAAGCTGTGCTTCACATCTGTGTTCGGTTAATCTTTCAAACGAGGTAATCCAACTGTCACCTACAATGATAGACGATTTTTTTACAGACGTAGAAGATTTCATGTTTTTGCCGAGCTGACGTTTGAATTTGGCACACTGTGTTCTGAGAGACTTTTAAATTTGACCTTCATTTTTTGAAAACAAAGAACTTTTTCCTAAGATTATTTTTTTTTTTTTCAAATTTGTATTTTTCATTTTTTGGCACAAGTAATCTGCTTAAAGTAGAACTATTCATAGAGAACAAGAATGTTTTGAATACTTCCAAGAGACAATATATGCCCTTGTACACAAACAAACAGTTTTATGTAATCTGACATGAAATGGTTTCGGCCTTTTTTCTTCTGTATTAACGAGCCATTTCATAAATGTATATTTTCGTACTTTATTCATTTAGGATTCAAATGTAAATATATGCTTGGAATGAAACATTGCTTTAACCCCTTAGCTGCGGCGGCTATTCCGCCGCAGCGCTAAGGGGGAGGCGGGCCCGCACGGCGCTCTCATACTCATGACGGAACCGCTCCGTCACGGCCCTCGGGTGAGCTGTGCTTGTGACGGAACGGTTCCGTCACGGCCCCGCCCGCTCTTTAGAACGTCAGCGCAGGTGCGGAATTCGCGCAGGTGCGGCGATCGGGCCATGACGGAACCATTCTGTCACCAGCCCAGCCCACCCGAGGCTCGAGCATGCAAAGGGTTAATGCGTACAGCACCTATGCATCTTTTATGTGTACAACCAGTTCTAATGCATTTTTTATGTATTTTTGATGGGTTTTCACACTTCATGTGTAGATATGTTTTAGATATGTTTCAACATGTTTAGAAATTAGTAACGTACATAAGAAAGTGGAGTGGGTGTTGTGTATCAATTTAGATTCCGTAAGCATTTTCCTAATTTATGCCCTTATATAGGTACAATTCACATTGCCCTTATATAGGCATAGAAATCCAGTCCTTATTTAGGCATAGCCCATGCTACCCAAATACAGGCATGGCTACTTCCATCCGTTCATCTACATCACAACGATTTCTTGGAAAACCAGACCCTTAAGCAGAAGGGACTTCCCCTTGCCTGGATATTGATTTTTCCAAGAACTCATTTATTATGTATAAACATCTATTCCTTAGGGGTTCATTCATGATGTTCATATGCCCGATTCTTACGTCAATACTGGCATTCATAAACACCTTCAAGGTATAAATATACCTTCACTTGCTATAGCAAAGCACGGTGTGGTACGGTGCAGTTCGACTACCTACTTGCATGACGCAGCTCCCTACAGCAAGTGCCGAAGGAAGCCAACTTCCTAGCTGACGCACTGACCAGAAGCTCTGTTCCTCCTGCCGAGATTCCAGCTCCAGTGTTTCTGACTCCCCTTGCGGGATGTTGGGAAACGAGTCCCAAGAAAGAGATACCAACCTCTCTCATTTTAAGGTTTGGGTTGATTAGAACCTAGAGAAACTTTTGGGAATTCTTGGCAAAACTAAACCTATGCTAAAGACAGCACCTACTTCTTCCCTCGTACTAGACCTAGGTTAGGTACATTGGGGTAGGCGTATTTTAGAAGCACCAGTTGAGTATTTTAGCCTGTGTTAATTATGTATGTATTTGTATATATGTCATAGCAACAGACAATGCTATTACAGTATTATTTTATATTACTGTTCACGCTGTACGCATTATACTTCGCATTCTGTCTAACGATTGTAGCAGTTCATATCTCTTGCATGAGAGAGAAGACGGTTCAATAAACAATTTTATTGAATCGCCCGTCTCTCTATTTCTATGCAACTCTGTAGAAACGAACCATGCATGATTGACTGAGTGAAATAGTTATCTGTTGTTTCCACGACTCTGGAGATATCGTTCCAGTACTAGGGGAAACAAAGTTGTCATGTTTATGCGGTTGTCAGAGAATAATCTCTTCTTGTTTATTTGAGAAAGTTTCTAGTGACCTCTGAGTTAGCTAGCACACACACAATTAAATTTAGTATGCTCGATAGAGACATACTGACCTCAGTCCTATGTCAAATCTACAGTGTATATTATTCGAATGCACAGAGCTTATTGGGAATATAGGAACTACACTATACCACTGAGACATCCATTCCCTCACCAACATACCCAGACACACACTCACGCACCCATACAGCCCTTCACAGATTCACTCTTGAACCCATACATCCAGTGAATCACCCACTCACACATCTATGCATGGAGTCACACACCTCCACCCACACACAGAGCCACCTAGGAACCTATACAGATACTCACACAACCAATCAATAACCCATAAACACTCATGTAGCTACTCACCAACCCATTCAACCGCTTACACACCAACTGACACACTGATACAGACATTCACACAGTTTAGTTACTTACCCATGCATTCAGTAAGACACATTTAATCATTCACTTATACAGTCAGTCACACACCTTCTAAATCAAGTCAATAAACTTTATTTCGATTCACAAAATCGGAATCATAAAAGTAGAAACAAATTTAAAAGAAACATTACACACTACACATATGTAAAAGGACCATACAGTTTTGTTGACATCCATATGCACATTATATTACCATAGATTGATTTACAATACATTTGGGATACATGTAAGTTAAAAGTTCACATATATTAAAAAGAGAATTCTGAAAGTGCAGGTGCAATCGATATGGATACCAGTCTACACACTGATCTCATAGATATAGATCAACAAATATTCCATGATGATAGTCAATATCGATTTCTGATGGTGAGCGCCACTCTAATAAAACTAAGCACAGCACTACAAATGGCTAGAGTTGATAGTGAGAGTAAATATTCGTATCCCTATTTGTAATAACGGGATCCAAGAGTTAACAAAACAGGCCTAATAAATCGATTTCTTGGATCTTTGTACAAAGTACAAAAAAGAACAAGATGCACAGTGTTTTGTGAAACTTTGTTGTTACAGGAGCAAGGGGGTAGTCTCTTACACCACCCCACTTGCTTTGGGAAGGCAAATAGAAAATGCAGTGTGTTAAGGCGGAACCTGGTCAAGTAAAAGTGCCATTGAGTATGCGCAATATATGAAAGGTAAGGCTGCTGCTGCAACCTTCCCCTATAGTATACCACGCTCTCGCTATTCCTCAGCATGCCCAGCCTGGTGCGATAGGCCTCCTTAATTATTAGCTTTGTCTCAATACTAACATTTTCAACATTTAAAAAAATATGACCCAAGCCTATCTTGAAAAAGGTTTCCCTGACATATAATAACCATGGGATCTTCGCAGAATATTCAAGCTTGAGGCAATCTTGTAATATTTCCTTTGTGAGTTTCAATTCATCAGAACTCCAAACCTTGCTCCAGAGTAGCAAGGGGGAGACATGAATAATGTCACTCACAAATTCAAGACCCACCTCAGTATGGCAGAAGGTGTTTGAGGTACCAGATGGGACAGATAGAAGGCGCTTTATAAACTTATTTTCCATAATTTGGTTTTGTTACAGGATTGTGTACCCCACACGCCTTATATTAAGATTTTAAATCTGCAACTGGCTTCTGACCCAATTTACTTGAAAAACGGAAGATAGTCTCTACGGAATGGGTAGCCTTTTGCACACGGGCTGATATTAGAGGATCCCAGCTCAAGGTTTTATTAAATAAATTCCCCAGGTAATTAAAACTATCAACTTTCACAATAATTGAGTCCTTCACCATAAGCCTGCGAGATTTTACCCCTTTTGGACCGCAGACCATGGTGAAGGACTTTGTGAAGTTAACCCATAGGTCTACTCCTTGCATGAAAGTTTCAAAAGCATTCAAACAGGTTTGCATGCTGTTGGCAGTTAGGGTCATTAAAACCGTGTCATCTGCATAAGATAACATCAGTATCCGTTTACCATTAACCTGGGGAAAATCTACACAGCTTCCCAACAAAAAGGCTTCCAGACCATTGGTGTACACCAGGAATAAGCATGGGCGTAAAATCCGCTCCGCTCGCGGATTTTTCGGATTTTCGGCAAATCCGCAATCCGCGAACGCTCGCGAATTTGTCGAAAATCCGTGAATCCGCTCGCGGCGGATTTTTTGCTTGGTTGCGGCGCGCGGCGTGGTGCACGGCGTTCACTTTCCGTCATTTTAGCGTTTGCCGAGTTGTTTTTCTTTGCGAGTGACGCGCCATTTTAGATCTTGCTGCGTGTTCCCGCGGGAGTTTGTCGCCCGCGAATACGTACTCGCGGCTTGCCACCTTGCACAGCACACCTCGCGAGAGTTCGCAATTGCGAACATGTAGTTGCGGCGGAAAGGAACAATCTCGCACTTGCGAAATAGAGATTTTGCAATTTCGCACAAGAAAATCACCAGCAAACAGGATAAACCTTCAGAAAATTATGATTTTTATCAGAATCACTCCTCAGGTTGACATTTGCATGGCCTTTTTTTTTGCAAGGAGTCCATTTTGGGGGGGGGGGGGAGGAAGGAAGTGCCCCACAGTCTCCAACTTCCTGTTCCTGTCCAGCAGGCTCCTCCCAGTGCTTTGTCCATCTCCTGGTCACTTTCATTTGGATCTGGAGCTGGAAGGATTACTTTTTGTGGGTGCTGCTGGATATTTGGATTTGAGGCCTTTTTGACTGTCTTTGGATCACTTTTGGATTAGAAATCAACTTTCACAAGTAAGTTTGTTTGGGGCATTACAGTTGCTGCAAGTACAATTTTGGAACTTTTTCAGAAAATTAAATAAATTATATTGTGGGTAGCCACAGTATCCAGTAGGACCAGGGTTGGTTATGGGTGCATGATACAACTGTTTTGTTGAATTTAAACACCATTGAGGCCATGGATGGGCTGGGATTGTGCAGATTTTATTGTTTTTTGTCGTTTTTTTGGGCCTGCTGGTGTGGCCCTTTGCCCAGGGGTGGTGAGTGTTGCATGGGCCTAGTCTTTCTGTGGGGTGTCTTCTTGAATTTAAACATAATTGAGGCCATGGATGGGCTGGGATTGTGCTTATTTTATTGTTTTTTGTCGTTTTTGGGGGGCTGCTGGTGTGGCCTTTTGCTTGCCCAGGGGTGGTGGTGGTGCATGGACTGAGTGTGCCTGTGGTGTTGTCTCACTCTCTTTGATGTAAACATCATGGATGGCATTGGATTGTGGTGATTTCTGGCTGTTTTTCTGTTTTTTGGGGGTGTACTGTTGATGTGGTCTGGCCATGTGGGTGGTGGTGGTGGCCATCTTGAGTGCTGGCTGGTACAGGCAACATGTGCTTGGGGTGTAAGGGGGCCATTTTGAGGAGAGGCAGTGTCTGAGGCCTGCACTTATTTTGCCTACTTTTCATCCCTTATGCCCAGGGGTAGTGAGTGTTGCATGGGCCTAGTGTTTCTGTGGGGTGTCTTCTTGAATTTAAACATAATTGAGGCCATGGATGGGCTGGGATTGTGCTTATTTTATTGTTTTTTGTCGTTTTTGGGGGGCTGCTGGTGTGGCCTTTTGCTTGCCCAGGGGTGGTGGTGGTGCATGGACTGAGTGTGCCTGTGGTGTTGTCTCACTCTCTTTGATGTAAACATCATGGATGGCATTGGATTGTGGTGATTTCTGGCTGTTTTTCTGTTTTTTGGGGGTGTACTGTTGATGTGGTCTGGCCATGTGGGTGGTGGTGGTGGCCATCTTGAGTGCTGGCTGGTACAGGCAACATGTGCTTGGGGTGTAAGGGGGCCATTTTGAGGAGAGGCAGTGTCTGAGGCCTGCACTTATTTTGCCTACTTTTCATCCCTTATGCCCAGGGGTAGTGAGTGTTGCATGGGCCTAGTGTTTCTGAGGGGTGTCTTCTTGAATTTAAACACCATTGAGGCCATGGATGGGCTGGGATTGTGCAGATTTTATTGTTTTTTGTCGTTTTTTTGGGCCTGCTGGTGTGGCCCTTTGCCCAGGGGTGGTGAGTGTTGCATGGGCCTAGTCTTTCTGTGGGGTGTCTTCTTGAATTTAAACACCATTGAGGCCATGGATGGGCTGGGATTGTGCAGATTTTATTGTTTTTTGTCGTTTTTTTGGGCCTGCTGGTGTGGCCCTTTGCCCAGGGGTGGTGAGTGTTGCATGGGCCTAGTCTTTCTGTGGGGTGTCTTCTTGAATTTAAACACCATTGAGGCCATGGATGGGCTGGGATTGTGCAGATTTTATTGTTTTTTGTCGTTTTTTTGGGCCTGCTGGTGTGGCCCTTTGCCCAGGGGTGGTGAGTGTTGCATGGACTGAGTGTGCCTGTGGTGTTGTCTCACTCTTTTTGATGTAAACATCATGGATGGCATTGGATTGTGGTGATTTCTGGCTGTTTTTCTGTTTTTTGGGGGTGTACTGTTGATGTGGACTGGCCATGTGGGTGGTGGTGGTGGCCATCTTGAGTGCTGGCTGGTACAGGCAACATGTGCTTGGGGTGTAAGGGGGCCATTTTGAGGAGAGGCAGTGTCTGAGGCCTGCACTTATTTTGCCTACTTTTCATCCCTTATGCCCAGGGGTAGTGAGTGTTGCATGGGCCTAGTGTTTCTGAGGGGTGTCTTCTTGAATTTAAACACCATTGAGGTCATGGATGGACTGGGAATGTGCAGATTTTATTGGTTTTTGTCGTTTTTTTGGGCCTGCTGGTGTGGCCCTTTGCCCAGGGGTGGTGAGTGTTGCATGGGCCTAGTCTTTCTGTGGGGTGTCTTCTTGAATTTAAACACCATTGAGGCCATGGATGGGCTGGGATTGTGCAGATTTTATTGTTTTTTGTCGTTTTTTTGGGCCTGCTGGTGTGGCCCTTTGCCCAGGGGTGGTGAGTGTTGCATGGGCCTAGTCTTTCTGTGGGGTGTCTTCTTGAATTTAAACATAATTGAGGCCATGGATGGGCTGGGATTGTGCTTATTTTATTGTTTTTTGTCGTTTTTGGGGGGCTGCTGGTGTGGCCTTTTGCTTGCCCAGGGGTGGTGGTGGTGCATGGACTGAGTGTGCCTGTGGTGTTGTCTCACTCTCTTTGATGTAAACATCATGGATGGCATTGGATTGTGGTGATTTCTGGCTGTTTTTCTGTTTTTTGGGGGTGTACTGTTGATGTGGACGGGCCATGTGGGTGGTGGTGGTGGCCATCTTGAGTGCTGGCTGGTACAGGCAGCAACATGTGCTTGGGGTGTAAGGGGGCCATTTTGAGGAGAGGCAGTGTCTGAGGCCTGCACTTATTTTGCCTACTTTTCATCCCTTATGCCCAGGAGTAGTGAGTGTTGCATGGGCCTAGTGTTTCTGAGGGGTGTCTTCTTGAATTTAAACACCATTGAGGTCATGGATGGACTGGGAATGTGCAGATTTTATTGGTTTTTGTCGTTTTTTTGGGCCTGCTGGTGTGGCCCTTTGCCCAGGGGTGGTGAGTGTTGCATGGGCCTAGTCTTTCTGTGGGGTGTCTTCTTGAATTTAAACACCATTGAGGCCATGGATGGGCTGGGATTGTGCAGATTTTATTGTTTTTTGTCGTTTTTTTGGGCCTGCTGGTGTGGCCCTTTGCCCAGGGGTGGTGAGTGTTGCATGGGCCTAGTCTTTCTGTGGGGTGTCTTCTTGAATTTAAACATAATTGAGGCCATGGATGGGCTGGGATTGTGCTTATTTTATTTTTTTTTTGTCGTTTTTGGGGGGCTGCTGGTGTGGCCTTTTGCTTGCCCAGGGGTGGTGGTGGTGCATGGACTGAGTGTGCCTGTGGTGTTGTCTCACTCTCTTTGATGTAAACATCATGGATGGCATTGGATTGTGGTGATTTCTGGCTGTTTTTCTGTTTTTTGGGGGTGTACTGTTGATGTGGACTGGCCATGTGGGTGGTGGTGGTGGCCATCTTGAGTGCTGGCTGGTACAGGCAGCAACATGTGCTTGGGGTGTAAGGGGGCCATTTTGAGGAGAGGCAGTGTCTGAGGCCTGCACTTATTTTGCCTACTTTTCATCCCTTATGCCCAGGGGTAGTGAGTGTTGCATACTTGCATGTCCCTAGTCTTTCTGTGGGGTGTCTTCAATGTAAACATCATGGATGGCATGGGATTGTGCTCATTTTTCTGTGTTTTGTCGATTTTTTGGGGTGTATAACTGAACTGATGTTCCTCTGTCTTCCATTGCTTTTAGGTGCACAAGAAGACTCAATAGAACCACCAGTGCCAGGAAGAAGTCCTGCAGCGGTGTGTGCAGCATAACGTCACGCGACGTCACGTCTGGACACAGAACCCTCTGCAACTCGTGCAACTGCTGCCTGCTGACCTGCTCTGAAGAAGATGGCCCCAAAAAAAGTAACCCGTAGCTCCTCTAGCAAGAAAGGTGCCAGTAAGGAGCAGAAGAAGCAAGTTACCAAGGACACTGGTGTGCCGCCCGCCCCTTTTTTTGTGAGTAAAAAAAAAAGTATGCCTGCAGCAGCTGCAGCGGGATCTGCTGGGGACCAAGCTGGCAGCAGCACCCCCGCTCCATTGGGCTCAGTGCCACCACCACCACCACGCCAACTTAAGTCCAAGCCCTTGAGTGCTGCAGAGGCAGCCAGTATACTTCTTCAATCACCATCGACCAGTGATGTTGGCTCATCGCAAGAAAGCAGCAGCAATGTCCCTCAATCAACACAGGTTGTTGTAGCTCATCTGACGAGTGTTGAACAACCACAGCGGCAACAACAATCACATGTGCAAGTACAAGCCCAAGTACATGTGGAAGGAGAGGCAGCGCAAGGAGATGCGCATGCAGAGGTGCATGGAGGGTCACAACAAGTGCCCACAATAGTTGTTCCTCCCGAAGTAGGGGCACATCAGGAAATCGACAATCAAGGCGAGGTATCATTTGAGGAAGCCACTCCTCCTGATGATCCTTCATTGTCTTCCACAACCCTAGCAAGGAAGAGATCAAGGGTGGTGTCTACATCCTCTTCAAGCACACCTCCTTCTGATGATACGGATCAAACTTGGGAACCAGCACCACAGCCGTCTGAGAGTGAGGCACACCATGATCCAACAAAGGTACTTAAGCGTAAAAGGAAGCTCGTCCAAAGTCTCAGACTTATGGAGTGTGATGAGGCTCAACAAGAAGTGGCGGATACTGCTGCTGATGAAGACTCTGCCAACGACGACCCAGTCATCATAAAGGTCACTGCAGCCCCAGCGGGCATGCAGCAAACAGACATTTTGACCCTAGCCCGAAGAGCTGCTGCGCGTGATGATGATGATGATGATGTTGTCGATGAGGAGGCAGTGGAAACACCACAATCATTGGAGTTAAGTAGTACACCAACTCGTCCCGCTTCCATATTTCTTTCTGGCAAGAAGAGACCTGCGTCAACCTCGACCTTAATTAGTGGCGGTGAAAGTGGAAAACGTACAAAAGTTGGCCAATCCAGATCCTCCACTTCATCTGGCATTAGCTTCATGACCACCACCACCACCAGTATCGCCGCCTCCTCCAGGTCCCACAGACACTTCAAGTCCCCAGTTTGGGACTTCTTTACTGTTTGTCCCAAAAATCCAAGGTTTGCCATTTGTACCCTTTGTAAGCTTGCAGTTAGTCGTGGTAAGCCAGGTAGCAACTATGGTACCGGCGGCCAGAGTGGTCATCTTGACAGAAAGCACGGTGTCCAATGGTTTGCGCACCTAGCTGCGATCAAGAAAGGCCAAAATCAAGGAAACGTTGATGTTTCATCTGATGTTGACGAGCAGGAAGAAGACGTGTCAAACACTTCCCTTACACCCAGTACCCCTCTCAGCAGCACACCCAATGTGAGGCACACTAAGAGTGTTGGAGCGAGTGAGACACCAACGCACAAAAGTTCACCAGCGAGCAAAATTGGGTCAACGAAGTCATTATCAGCCCGTAAATGCTTGGTCCAGGCCAACATTAGAACAATGCTTACTTCAGACGTGCCATATGAACGCAACCACCCACTGACGCGTCTGTATAACACTAAGCTGGCTAAAATGCTAGCTGTGGACCTTCTACCTTTTTCTTTTGTAGAAGCGGTAGGTTTTCTTGAATTAGTTGCAACGCTCTGCCCTAAATGGAAGGTTCCGAGCCGGTTCTATTTTGCCAGAGTTGCGGTTCCAGCACTACATGAAGATGTGCTGCAGGCGATTGGGGCAGCTTTGCAGAAGAGTGCTGTTCACACAATACATCTGACAACAGACATGTGGACCAGTGGCCCAGGCGATGATTACATGTGCATCACTGCACACTGGGTCTCTTTTTCAGGTGTTATAGCAAAGCTAAACGCAGGTGTTGACCCGGACCAAGTTTTCAAAGCTGCTCGGAAACATGCAACACTAGCCATGTTTGCCTTGGAGAAAAGTCACACAGCAGAAAACCTTTTGGAAGAGTTTGACAAAAAGGTGTTGTCAATGCTATCCCCCCTAAAACGCAAGATTGGTTATGTTTCCACGGATAATGGCGCCAATGTAGTTAAGGCCATGTCACAGGGTCACCATGTTAGAGTGCCGTGTTTGGCGCACTGTATCAACCTGGTAGTTCAAAAATTCTTGAGTGATAAAGAGAGTCCAGCGTTCGAGGTAATGGCCACCTGCCGCAAAATGTGCAACCATTTCAGCCATTCTTTTAAGGCCCGGAAGCATCTGCGGAGACTGCTACTTCAACGTGGAATGCCAGTGAAAGCACTCATCCAGGAGGTGGCAACACGTTGGAACTCAACCTTCTACATGCTTGAGCGTCTGCATGAGCAGTATACGGTACTCGATCACTATTTCTTGACAGAGGCTACATCTCAGAAGGAGGACCTGCGGATGAGTAAGGCGCAATGGGCCATAGTTAAAAGCCTGACAGACATGCTTCGTCCTTTTGAGTTCTTCACGCGTGCAGTCAGCCAGGAGGACTGTAATTTGGGAAAAGCTATCCCATTGTTGTGCATACTGGAGCACCAACTGATGGCGGTTTCTTCTGAGTTTGAAAAAGATGAAAAAAAAAAAAACCATTTCATTTTGTCTGAGAAATTATTACATCGCCTACGTGGTGATGAACGTCTTAAAAACATCAACTCAGATCAGCATTACATTTGTGCTACTATTCTGGATCCACGCTACAAAAAGGCGCTGGCAGACAACGCATTCTTTCCTTTCGCTGATGCAGATGTTCAAAAGTACAAACATTGGTTAGCCTGGTCAGCCAAGAGGTTTGAAAAAGAACGGCAGGTTATTGAAGGAGAAGCCAGTACATCAGCATCAGCATCAGCAGGCCATCCGCAGTCACAAGAATCCACTTCTGCACCTGTGGCTGGGGCACAAGTGACCTCTCAGCCGTTAAAGACACCGGCAACTGGATCATCTGCACCACACACAATGACAACACTAACAGTGGCTGGGGAGGAGGATTGGCTAAGTTTGATGGGGTATGGTTCTCTAAAAAATGTCACAGGCACAGCAAAAAGTAAGCAAAGTGGAGGAACAGTTGATGACCTTGAGTCGATGGTGCAGGACTATCTGAATGACTCAACAGTGGTCTTTCTTAATGAGGAGCCATTGCAGTATTGGCATGGCAAAAAACAATTGTGGCCACAGCTCTACAACCTGGCTATAAACTATTTGTCTTGCCCACTCGCAAGTGTGTCTTCTGAACGTGTTTTCAGTGCTGCTGGTGGCATTGTAACTGCCAAACGGAGCCGCCTATCGCCCAAAAATGTGGAGCGGCTGACAATGATCAAGATGAATCAGCACCTCATACCACCAGATTACAAAGTGCGAGAAAGCACGCCACATGAAGACGATGAGGACAGCAACGTAGATGAGGGGATTTTTTCTCTGTTCGGTGCCACTGACCTCATCCAGCCTGAATTCGCAGAGTATGATGACGAAATCTTGTTCTTATTCCCTGACACCGAGCCCTGAAAATGAGACAATCAATCAAGAACTTTCTTTTTCGTCCTTATTCACTTTTATTCCTGTGTGCTTTGTGTCTCTCTTTCTTTGTTTTGCACAGTTAATTTAATTCAAACTTTAATCACCTAATCCCAAAAAGAAGACCATCATCAGAACTGTCTTCACTTGTTTGCTTATTGATTTGAAGGTGCCGCAGTCTACATTCCTCAGGTTCACAAGTTCTGAAGAACATGCTCCTCTATCCTCCTCCTCCAGACTGCGATTTCCCTCCAAGCAGAGTGCTGGATTACGCACAATGAAGAAAGACTCAGCACTTGTGGGGGTGTTGTACTTCTTTGCGGGTGAGTTGACGGTTTTGGGCCCATTGCTGTGAAGCTCTAATAATGGACAAAAGTGTTTTGGACCAAATATGAGGTGAAAATTTCTTGCCGTTTTTGCTGACTTGCTTGCCTTTGAGGTGCTCTTTGGCGGGGTTCCGGGGGTTTGTGTGTAATTTTTGGTGTCTGTCGAAGCACTGCTGCGACAGTCTAATCTTGATTGCATTTGCTTTTCAGGAAATCCGTGGTGGAAAACAGGAGTTATGATGATTGATGATGACCTAGCTGCACAGCGCGTTACTTTGGACCGAAGGCCGAGAGATATTGTAAGTATGAGATTTAGCTTTTTCGCTGTTTGGGGGTGTTGTCGGGTGTTTTTTTGCGGGTGGGTTGGCGCCGGCGGGTCTTGCCTGGGGCATTCCTGGGAAGGTCTAATACCGGATACAAGTATTTTGGACAAAATCCATAAGGAACAGCCTTTTTTTTGCCATTTCTTCAGACATCTTGCTCAATGTAGCTTTTGGGGGGCTTCCTGCTGTTCGTGGGTGGGTTGCGGCCGGGGTCTCTGTCGAAGCACTGCTGCGACAGTCTAATCTTGATTGCATTTGCTTTTCAGGAAATCCGTGGTGGAAAACAGGAGTTATGATGATTGATGATGATGACGACCTAGCTGCACAGCGCCGCGTTTGGACCGAAGGCCGAGAGACATTGTAAGTATGAGATTTAGCTTTTTCGCTGTTTGGTGGTGTTGTGTCGCGTGTTTTTTTGCGGGTGGGTTGGCGCCGGCGGGTCTTGCCTGGGGCTTTCCTGGGAAGGTCTAATACCGGATACAAGTGTTTTGGACAAAATCCATAAGGAACAGCCTTTTTTTTGCCATTTCTTCAGACATCTTGCTCAATGTAGCTTTTGGGGGGCTTCCTGCTGTTCGTGGGTGGGTTGCGGCCGGGGTCTCTGTCGAAGCACTGCTGCGACAGTCTAATCTTGATTGCATTTGCTTTTCAGGAAATCCGTGGTGGAAAACAGGAGTTATGATGATTGATGATGATGACGACCTAGCTGCACAGCGCCGCGTTTGGACCGAAGACCGAGAGACATTGTAAGTATGAGATTTAGCTTTTTCGCTGTTTGGTGGTGTTGTGTCGCGTGTTTTTTTGCGGGTGGGTTGGCGCCGGCGGGTCTTGCCTGGGGCTTTCCTGGGAAGGTCTAATACCGGATACAAGTGTTTTGGACAAAATCCATAAGGAACAGCCTTTTTTTTGCCATTTCTTCAGACATCTTGCTCAATGTAGCGTTTTGGGGGGCTTCCTGCTGTTCGTGGGTGGGTTGCGGCCGGGGTCTCTGTCGAAGCACTGCTGCGACAGTCTAATCTTGATTGCATTTGCTTTTCAGGAAATCCGTGGTGGAAAACAGGAGTTATGATGATTGATGATGATGATGACGACCTAGCTGCACAGCGCCGCGTTTGGACCGAAGGCCGAGAGACATTGTAAGTATGAGATTTAGCTTTTTCGCTGTTTGGTGGTGTTGTGTCGGGTGTTTTTTTGCGGGTGGGTTGGCGGGTCTTGCCTGGGGCATTCCTGGGAAGGTCTAATACCGGCTAGAAGTTAGTTGGACAAAATCCATAAGGAAACACCAGTTTTGGCACTTTGTAAGTTAGGGTTCGTTAGGGTTAGCCCTAGCAGCAGGATTGCATGTGTTTAGGGGGGTTCTATTGCAACGCGGTTCTGTTGTTGTAGAGCACTGTTGGAGCGATGCTGGCTATGGATACTTTTGCTTGCAGGCAAGTGGTTTGAATACAATCCACGGTCTGTATTTGGGTCTACTGTTACTTTCAAAGTACGTTTTGTAACCATTTTTCTGCTAGGCATCATCAAAGTGTGACTTTTTGAACCACACAGCGTACATACCTTTTATTTATTTATCAGTGGTATTGTAATAGCACTTCCTGTTTTCCGTTCAATAATTACAGGCCGGGTTTCAGTCAACATCCGCCAGGCAGGCAGTGGACAGGGTGTCTCTTCTGTCAGTGGTCACTGGTCACCACCACATTGATGGACGAAGCGTCACCTGGAATGGAGGAGTGCCGCCAATAAGAGGAATTGTTTGCTGCATGCAACTTACTTACCAATTTCAACAGGACAACTCCAACAACATACGCAATACAGATACAGTATCCATTGTTGTCTTTTATTCTATGAGTGTGACTGCATGTGCTTACCTTTACTTTGTAACCAAAGATTGTCTGTAAACTCTGTATCTTCAATTATTGTTTGTCCATGCTCTGCTTTTTTTTTCTTCTCTCAACAAAACCTACCCAAAAAGAAACCCCCATTCCCATCCATTTTACAAACCCTAACCCTCTTCCCCGGGCTGTGTTGTTTTGCTTGATGTCTGACTAAAATGACATCAATAATTCCACACACTTGCTGGGGAGGATAAGGTGATAGCAGCAACAGGCTGGTGAAGGAATACGAGGATATCTTCTAGACTTACTCAGCTTCAGTACTATATCTTCTAGTAGTAGTAGCCAATGTCAAATAAATTCAACGCAAGTACTAGTTATACTTGCAATACTTTACCATTTGTTAGGCTACATTATGGCACTGTTCTAGTGTACTGTCACCTGCTATTTTCTCGATCGTACCGTAACCGTTGTAATGCTACAGTAAGGAGTACAAACAAGGTTTCGTTTTCTTTTTTTCCATAGGCATGCAACTGCCACTGTGTCACACCACTAGTAACACCGCAATGAGGAAATGTCACCCGCCCAGGAATGACAACGTTAATCCCCATTTCACCTGGAGCCAGCCCTGGGCCTAGCCCTAATTTCTAACACAAATTACAGGTAAGATAAGCGTTTGGTGGGAGGTAGTATAATGGAGTATTATTTCGGAGTAGACAAGAGTTTGACGGTTGTACTACTAAAGTCCTACGACTGTTCAGGAAAACAAAGTTACTGTTACACCCCCGCCCCCCACCCACCAGACTGAAAAGCAGTAAAAAACAGGTATGGTCAGATAAAGTAGTTGAAAAATATATTTATTTATCCCTAACAAAATAATCTCCCTCACCCACCCTAACCCCAACGATTGTCTCTGAAACGTCCCAAAACGATCCCAACTCCCAAATCCCACCCCCCAAAAGTCTATAAAAAAAGGGCAAGGGACACTCCACTACTGGAGGGTGCTGGTGCTGGTGCATGATGCGGCATGGGCATCATACTCCTTGCGGAGGGTGGCAAGCTCGGAGCGGAGGCCCTTAACCAAGGTCTTATACCTCAGGACCTCCTGCTCCAGGTTGGACATGCGGACTCGTAGGCGGTGTTGGCGTTCCTTGCAGCTCCTGTGGGGGGCAGCTGGTGTTTCCGGTGCTTGGCGGTGGCGGTCGGCTTTCTTAGCCCGGCTCGGTCCCGCTGGTTTAGTCACGGAGGAGGATGCAGTCGAAGATGTTGCCCCGCTCGACTGCGTGTCCTCCTCCTCCTCCAGGGCCACCAGCCGCCGATACTCGGCGACTGTGGCCTCCAGCCTCCGTTGCCGGGCCAATCTAGCCTGCTCCCTCCTTGTTGTTGATTTGGAAGAAGGAGCAACTATATGAAGAAAGAAAGACATAGTCTGTAACCAATGCTCCTTATTAATAACACAAAGTGATTGAGCCGAAAGTTGGGTCACAGAGTACAAGTAGCAAATTGAAAGCACAGTACATAACTATTGAGGACAGTATCTATGTAACCCTCCCACTTCTGCATCCTTGCTCTAACAGTAGTGGTAGTTTAATGAACTAATTCTACGACCACTATGGACTTCCATTACAGTCGACTATGACAGTACACCAGTCTTATTCTTCTTCTTCTCTCTTGTTTAGGGAAATGGGTACGTTATCTTATGCAAGCCGGCAGAATGACATGGACACAGCACAGTGAAGTTGCACCCGAGAAAAAAAGTTGCACACCATGATGATGGAGACAGACTTGCGTTACTGTACCGGTCCAGTACATGCAGGTGGTGAAGCTATTACTTTTCTATTACGGGTGGCACTGAGAATACTCTGTTACAAGGGCTACTGCTTAATTAATTTACCTTTCACCCTACAGTGCAAATGAGTACTAGAAAAGGAAACTGAAGAAGCTAACTAATTTGATTATCTATCACTTCACATGGGACGTATTTAATGACAGATGAGATGATGACTTTAGGTGCTTTGCTTAATATTGAGTGAACACAGTGATACACCCACACATGAATGACGTACTACAAGTAAACTAAAGTTATTAAGAGAGGTACGGAGTGTCCACCGTAATAACCAGATATATGCTGTGAATGCAAACGCAATACAAAGTACTGCTACTATTCATGGAAGTATTGGACACATTTACAATTTCTTTTCCTTGCCTTCCCTGCACTGGGACGGACGTGCGGGTGCGGTGGTACATGCTCTTCAAGGTAACACTTACTTCACCTGGCGACCATCTACTCTCTCTAGATACACATTTGCTATGTAAGAGTCAGAGAATACCATGCTCCAGGCATCCATTCATTCAAAGTATACGCACACATACAGTTTCTGTTTCACCCACCCAGGCTGCTGTCCTTCCACCCATCCTTGCTTCATCATTGACCCAGCCATGCACCATACCATATTCTTTCCTTCCCAGCCACCTCTGGGTCCAAGCAAACACATATCGTTCTTCTTTGCCAGCCATCATACAAGTTCGCGTCCCACTTACTTACACCCTTCTTTCGCTTTTCGTTCATCCCATCCATCACGTTCGTCTAAGAACTTATTGGGATTCTTCTCACCAAAAACTTCACAGGTAAGTCGAAGTACATTTCGAGGAGGCTACTACCTGGTTGATTTGTAATTGTAATACACCCGTGCAGAAAGCACACTATGCAGTCTTCAATCTCAATAAGTAAGGAATATATAGCTTACCTGTTTCCGCCACCACCGTTTGATCCCCCACAGGAACGGCCACCAGCTCTTCTACCGCCGCATCCTCCCCAGAGGCCTCCGAGTCCAAGTCCAACACATCAGCCACCTCCGCGCTGGCCCCGTCACCAGATGTTACACCTACAAAGTACATTTAAGAAAGTTAGAATACACCACTCACTACTATATAATATTTGGTCTAGGAGAAATGTTAAAAAAACAGAATACAATGTAATAATTTGTGACTGTCTACTCCATAGTAAAAATGTCCCATTTTCCAGGGAAGGCTGTTGTCTTGCTGCACTTTTATGCACAACTGATGAATGCTTGCTTTTGATTTTTAACACGCACCACTTTTTCTCCTAACAGACAGAAGCTTGACTCCTGAGTCCTAAGAACACGACCAGGATCAAGTTCAAAGTAGGTGAGAGTTCGGCTCGACCACAAGAAATGTGTCCAATTAATCGTCAGCACTAACCACTTTTCCGTTTACAGTTAAATAGTTTTATGACAAAGTAGATTTCAATAAATGTGTTTACTTTTAATAAAGCTTTTACACTTAAATAGACTCTGTGGTTTTTGTTCCTCTAGACTAGAGTGGATGAGCTAAAGGTTTTGGAATTTTTGCAAGCATGAGTGCCTCTGACACTTCTTGACTGTGCTGTGACTCCGTACTACTCTCTTGTCCTGCGTACGATAATCTAGAGATCATTGGGGATCTATAATCGGTGACTTCGGGAGCTGAATGACTCTGCCACACTATCTAGTCAGTAAGGAGACAGTGCATAGAGGTATTGCTGAATATAATGGGAGTCCAATGGAATTGCCAAATGTCCAATCTTAGTTAGCTACACAGACAGACTAATAAGAATAGTCTAGTAATACCACAGGGAGTCATCATATTCGAGGCAGGATAAGAATTTATATCCAGTCTACAAGAAGATCAAAGACGATTTAGAAAAAATCGAATGAGGAACGCTAGGAAAAAATAGGTACTGTTTAGTAAAATGTAAACTTACTGGGGCCAGCAAAGGAGCCCTCGCCTGCCCGATCCTGGCCTGCATCCTCAGCACCCTCCTCCTGTGTCCTCTTGCCCTTGGGGGGAGCTGATGTACAACATGAAAGAAAGAAAAACCATAAAACATGGATGAGATTTTTCAACCAAATCAAACATTTCAAAAGAACAATAACAACATATTTTGGAAAAATAGCAAATAGATAGACAACTATTCCACGGGATCTATCTCATGTGGTATACTACGTTATTCGTATTGCCTGATTTGCGGAACGTTGACTTAGAAAGTTCCTATGTAACTCAATAAACAGACTACTAAAGAGGTTTGCCTAGGCCTGGCACTGCAGGCAGTAGTGCACAACACGTGACAGACAAAGTCCATCCTGCTTGCAGATCAGTGAATACTCAAACTATCAATCCACCCGCCACCACCGCCACTATTTCTTCTGATAGCCATGTGACTGTCTAAAGGAAGGACACTGGACTTCAGTCTGTTGGGGCTGATTTATAAGTCCCTTGCGGAAGTTGCGGCTGATTTTCCTCCATTGTTGCGTGCCTTTTCTGACGCAGCGGCAGAACAAAAGACTCGCCATGGTGTTGGTGCGGCGTATATATTAAAAAAAAAAACACATATGGGCATATGGGCGATGCATCACGTTGTAAAGCCCTGCGCCATCAGGGGGCGTTCCGGCGCAAGGGAGGGCGTACCTGCGCAGGAACGAATCCTAAAAGTGGCTGAGGGAAATCTACAAGATGTCAATCAGTCATTTTTATGACAATGATGCATGACTCAAACCCTGCGCGCTTGAAGCCGACGTACGGCTTGATGCAGCATTGGGGAGATAGGGTACCCCAGAGCATTGCTGGAGCTGCGCCATCGTTGGCACGCAACTCCAGCAATGCGCTGCCTTTACGGCACAGATGCGTAAGGCTTCTGTGACGTTTTGGGCCAATGGGTGGTGGTGGCATGGCACACAATTACTGCCGCATCCCTGCTACTTTGCAGGGATGCGCCGGTAATTGAAAATATGACCCTTACTGTCTAGCATTACGCAGTTCTTTTCTTTACAGTACACTGATACATAATTTCTCAGGCCAATGAAATGCTTCTGAACACAACATACAAAACAAAGAAGCATAGTAGCAAGCAAGGCTACTGAGAAGGAGAGCAGTGCACCTGAAAATGAAATGCATAGAAGATTTTGAAATATAATTTACCTCAATGTAATCGGCAGCATTATTGCTCTTGGTAAAGAACAAAGATTTGCAAATAACAGAGCAGGATAAAACAGAGTAGTAAATGTACTACTACTACTACTCACCAAGCCCGGGGACCTCTACGCCGAGCGCGTCCAGCAAGTCCCGCTCCCGGTCCATGACATCGGTCCAGCGGTGGGTGGCCTGGTTATATGTGCGCCGGACCCCAGAGATCTTGTACATGGCCCGGCACACCTTCTCCCACCGCTGGCGGCGCTCCCGGATGCCATAGCCGGTCGCGATCTTGCCGCCTCCCAGGATCGTCTTGGGGAGGCGGCGCTGGACATGGAAGATCAGTGCCGCCACTTCCTCCGCGCTAAAGATCTCCCTCGGGACCACTTGCTCCCCCCTTAAACGCCCGCACGGGAGCCGGGCACGGGGTGCGGGACCCTTCCCCTTCTCAGGGTGCTTCCCGGCTCCCTTTACCATGGTCTGGGCAGAAATAAACTTAAATGATAAAGAAGAAATAGAATAGTGAAGAAGAAAATAAAAGAGTTTAAAAAAGTAGTTTAAAAGTAACTAAAAGCTGCAGAAAACACAAAAATATAGAGCTAGAAAAATAGAGGGTTAGATAATAAGTAAAATTAGATCAAAAAAACTTCAAACAAGCAAAGGATGGCAGAGATTGAGAGAGGATAGAGAAAGCATGCCCAGAACCATAGCAATGAATGAGAAACAAGATGGCCGCGCCCGTTCACGACCGCGTGGGTAAGTTCGCGCGAGATTTTCCTTGCGAGTACGCGCGAACTTGTACTCGCGAGCAGCACACTTTGCGAGATTACACATAGCGGGCGGAAACGGAATTACGTCACGCCAACAAGATGGCCGCGCCCGTGTACGACCGATAGGGTAACTTGGCAAACGAATAGCTAGAAGCGCCTCGCGAACACGCGCAAGATCACGCGAACATACACGTCGCAACAAAAACAATTTTGTATTCGCACGTATTCGCGGCTTCCGAAATCGATCTCGCACGGATTCGCGCCCCAAATAACGCGCGAAATTGCAAAAAAAACGATTTTAGCTAAAATGAAAGCAATGAGCAGGTGCAAAAGTTCAAACTTAACATTAGTAACATTCAAGGTAGTGCTTCCTGATGGGCCCCTCCAGAGTTTGCAACAATTCTATGACCCTGCTATGACCCAAACAGCAGGCTCATAGAATAGCACCATAAAGGTCCTGTAAAAAAAAAATTTCACTGCAACAAAAAGCAAATTACAGATAAGGAAGGAAGCAGGTGCCAGCCAGACTGGAACTTTCAAAATTACTGACACATTAATGAAACACAAATTAATTGATGGCAGTTGAAGAAGGGCAGGTGTGCTAGCTTTTTTCAACCACCATAATCTACAGTAATAAATAAACCTAATAGGTGCCTGTGAGGATGTACTAGAGGGTGGCATGGGTGTCCCAGAGGGTGGCAGTGGTGAAACAGAGGGTGCTGTGAACCTGTGATGATAAACCAGACGTAGAAACAACATAGTCGCGGCCGTTGCAAGCCGAAAAGTAAGTTCGCAATTGCGAACTTGTCCCAAAATCGGCGCGAACACGCGCCAACACAAAAAACGGAAAAATCCGCAAGTCCGCTAGAGTTCGCGGATCTTCGCGGATTGCGAATCCGTAAATACGCAAGTTCGCGGATTGCCAATCCGCAAAATCCGCCCTTAACCAGGAACAAGAAAGGGGCCAATATACACCCCTGGCGAACACCTTCTGTCGATGGTATAGACTTTGTCTTTTCTCCGGAGGGGCCAAATCTGATCCTTACTGTTGTGGCAGCATGCAGTCCGCGGAGGAGGGTAACCAACGACTCTTCAAACCCCATAGACTCCATCATTTGCCACAATTTATTTCTACATACAGTATCAAAGGCACTGGATAAGTCCATGAAGGCCAAGTGGATACAACCACGCTTAGCCTTCATGTACTTATTCATAATTAGTGCCAGATTTAGCCACTGCTCAGTAGTGCCTTTTCCCCGCCTAAACCCATATTGGGAATCAACAATATTACCAGTTGACTTAGCCCAGGTTTCCAAGCGGGCCAGAATCACTCTACCCATCAGTTTACAAGACGCATCTATTAGTGATATTGGTCTGTAGCAACAGGGGTAGCATTTGTTGCCCTTTTTAAATATCGGGACCACTATCGCCTCTTGCCATGAAGTCGGAATGCGTCCTACCACAACTGCTCTGAACAAAAGTAATAGGAGTGGTGCCCACACCTCTATATTATGTTTAAAGAGATCCAGAGGGACTGCGTCCGGCCCTGGGGCCTTTAATGGGGTGCCTTTTCTTAGTGCGGCCTCTACCTCAGAAAGAGTCAATGAGAGGCTAAGCGTATTCGCTGACTCCAAGTTATAGTCACAAATCCCATCATTGGCAGTTGGCAAGGGCTCCCCTTTTGGATTAAACATTTTCCCATAATGTGCTTCCCAGATGTCCCCTGGGATATGGACCTGCATGGTATCCTTTTCTTTGCATCTTAAAAAAGGGCGGTTTATTACCTCTCAAAAGAGTCGGCTGTCTTTTAGTTCTGAGGCTTTGCCTAAATCATCCCATGCCTTTTCCTTTAAATCTAGTTTACGCATGATAATGGCATCTCTGTAGATTTTCCTTGCCCTTCTGACCTGCTCCCTATCCCGTGGGACTTGATGTAGTGTCTTAGTTAATCTAGATTGAGCTCTAGAACATTCTGCATGAAACCATTTACAGGTATTTCCCTTTTTTCCTCCCACAGTTTTTAGGAGGTGAGAAGCCACATTACCTAGGAGAGCCTCGAAGTTCTTAATTATTATGTCTGGCTCATTTGAGAGGGTTAAACAAGCATCTAACCTTTGTTTGTTTGTTTTGAAGAGCTCCACCTCTAGGTGACTTGCATCTACCTTATCCCACTTTAGGGTGACCCCCTGAATCTGGCTAAATTTGATTCGGTGATCCACAGACTGCGCTCTCTTAAGAACTGAACACAGACTCAGAATTAGGGGGTTATGGTCACTAGCTGGATTTGCTTCAATCTGAAAATCATTGATTAGATGAATATATTTTCTGGAGACCAAGGCAAAATGGATTACGCTCATCTGACCTCCCGTACCATGAAAAGTAGGGATGCTCAAAAATCTTGAAAAGTTAGACATATCCAGGGCACAAAGGTCATTAGTCATTATGATATTATTTAAAGCCTCTTCTTGATTTGAATGCTTAAAATGTGCAAATGACTGATCACTTAAATCTACTAGGCCACAAACTCCTGAACCACTAAATTTACACAGACTACAGTTAAAATCACCTACCCACATAATAAAAAGAGGAAATATAGTATTGGTTACTTTAACAATCTTGTCCTGTAATTTTTCAATGACCACTGTAACATGGGTATCAAATATGTTATAGTACCAATTTATTAAAAGCAAAGGCACCAGGAATAGGTCCTTAATCACAAGCAGTTGGTACTAGAGAGATTCCACCAGTGTAACAGTTTTTATCCTATTATGCTTTACTGAAATAGATTTCATAAGACCGCCCTTTGCTCTTCCGGCGTGTGAGGGTTCAGCATAAACATTGAAGGTTTGATATCCATCCAGGCCAAGGTCAAGATTCCCTCTGCTCCAAGTCTCCTGGAGTATAAAAGGGGGGGTGGTGATGGACGGAGCATCTGAACCAATCAAACACTCACACCCAGTCAAAAGATCTGGGTTTGATCCATCACCGTTCTTTAGCCCACTCAGCCACCCCAGTTCAGACATGGCTATATGCAAATCAGTCTGACCCTGTGCCTCATGGAAACAGTCCAGCCCGAACTGCCGAGCCATGCCTTCCCTGGACCGGAAACAAGCTTCCGAGGACCGGTTTCTGGCATTCCAGCCATCTTCAGCCCGGCTTGCTTGAATCCAGTGGCAGAGTGAGCAAGGGACTCACGTCTGAGCATACCCTGCCACACTTATGGCGGCCAAAGCGGTACAAAAGGGGGGTGGTGATGGACGGAGCATCTGAACCAATCAAACACTCACACCCAGTCAAAAGATCTGGGTTTGATCCATCACCGTTCTTTAGCCCACTCTGCCACCCCAGTTCAGACATGCTATATTCAAATCAGTCTGACCCTGTGCCTCATGGGAACAGTCCAGCCCGAACTGCCAAGCCATGCCTTCCCTGGACCGAAAACAAGCTTCCGAGGACTGGTTTCTGGTATTCCAGCCGTCTTCAGCCCGGCTTGCTTGAATCCAGTGGCAGAGTGAGCAAGGGACTCACTTCTGAGCATACCCTGCCACACTTATGGCGGCCAAGCGGTACAAAAGGGGGGTGGTGATGGACGGAGCATCTGAACCAATCAAACACTCACTACCAGTCAAAAGATCTGGGTTTGATCCATCACCGTTCTTTAGCCCACTCTGCCACCCCAGTTCAGACATGGCTATATGCAAATCAGTCTGACCCTGTGCCTCATGGGAACAGTCCAGCCCGAACTGCCAAGCCATGCCTTCGAGCGGAAACAAGCTTCCGAGGACCGGTTTCTGGCATTCCAGCCGTCTTCAGCCCGGCTTGCTTGAATCCAGTGGCAGAGTGAGCAAGGGACTCACGTCTGAGCATACCCAGCCACACTTATGGTGGCCAAAGCGGTACAAAAGGGGGGTTGTGATGGACGGAGCATCTGAACCAATCAAACACTCACACCCAGTCAAAAGATCTGGGTTTGATCCATCACCGTTCTTTAGCCCACTCTGCCACCCCAGTTCAGACATGGCTATATGCAAATCAGTCTGACCCTGTGCCTCATGGGAACCGTCCAGCCCGAACTGCCAAGCCATGCCTTCCCTGGACCGTAAACAAGCTTCCGAGGACCGGTTTCTGGCATTCCAGCCGTCTTCAGCCCGGCTTGCTTGAATCCAGTGGCAGAGTGAGCAAGGGACTCACGTCTGAGCATACCCTGCCACACTTATGGCGGCCAAAGCGGTACAAAAGGGGGGTGGTGATGGATGAAGCATCTGAACCAATCAAACACTCACACCCAGTCAAAAGATCTGGGTTTGATCCATCACCGTTCTTTAGCCCACTCTGCCCCCCCCAGTTCAGACATGGCTATATGCAAATCAGTCTGACCCTGTGCCTCATGGGACCTGTCCAGCCCGAACTGCCAAGCCATGCCTTCTCTGGACCGGAAACAAGCTTCTGAGGACCGGTTTCTGGCATTCCAGCCGTCTTCAGCCCGACTTGCTTGAATCCAGTGGCAGAGTGAGCAAGGGACTCATGTCTGAGCACACCCTGCCACACTTATGGCGGCCAAAGCGGTACAAAAGGGGGGTGGTGATGGACGGAGCATCTGAACCAATCAAACACTCACACCCAGTCAAAAGATCTGGGTTTGATCCATCACCGTACTTTAGCCCACTCTGCCACCCCAGTTCAGACATGGCTATATGCAAATCAGTCTGACCCTGTGCCTCATGGGAACCGTCCAGCCCGAACTGCCAAGCCATGCCTTCCCTGGACCGCATACAAGCTTCCGAGGACCGGTTTCTGGCATTCCAGCCGTCTTCAGCCCGGCTTGCTTGAATCCAGATCTTTTGACTGCGTGTGAGTTTTTGATTGGTTCAGATGCTCCGTCCATCACCACCCCCTTTTGTACCAAGTCTCCTGGAGGCAGATTATATCGAAGGAATCGAACATTTTTAACCATACCGGATCCTCTAACCTCCGTGAGAGACCAGCTATGTTCCATGAAATCAAGCGGAAGGGGTAACCCTTAGCCAGACTATCTGCTTCCCCTGGGGGTATTGTAGCTTTCAACTGGGTCGCGTCACTCACTCTCGGAATTGCTACCATTAAGCCAGTGTCTGCAACCAAAGGGACCGATTCTACCTGTCTGTTATTGGCTCTCCCACCCTGTGATGAAATGCAGTCATCATGCACCCAAACCCCAGTCAAAGGCCCATTTGACGTTGGTGGTCAATCAACCATCTCGAGACAGCTATACCTATTCATAGTTGGGATTCCTCTCCAAGTATCCCTAAAAAATGGCTCCCTGATAGGATATCTGGTGGGGTTTCCTCCCCATTCATCCCTGGTAGGATATCTGGTGGGATTACCTCTCCAATCCTCCCACTCTCTTCCTAAGTCACGGTGGCCTACTCTATGCCAGTTTTCTTCGTTGACTAAATCATTACACAATACACCTTGGCGCATATATATATATATATGCGCTTCTACAGCTGGGCCTTCCACGAACATCCACTCCGAAAATATCACCCCGTACATCATTTCCAAATCTCATGAGGCACAATATTATGGCATTGTGGGATATGCAGTTCCACTACGCGGGGCTACATAGGAAGGCCGAACTACATCAAGGGGGCGGAGCAAGGAACTGACAACAACAACGTGGCAGGACTATCGACGCCGCAGCACTAGGAGCAGTTGGAGAGGGGAGCTGAGGAAGGCTGATATTGCCGAAATGCATTCGCATTGGACATTTGGTCATTAAAGTGCTCCTTTGTCTCTCCCTTGGGGTCACGGCTCTTTTCTTTTGGAGGTGGTGTTTGCCGACTGCCAGCACGGTGGTCTGCTTTCCACAGCAGGAAATGCCTTGCCTAGGATGCTGGCGACCTTTGGTGACTGGGCACTGTGGTTGCTGACGCATAAGCGGTGAGGTGTGTTGGGCATACTGAACTTATTCACATCGGTCTCCTGCTACCTTGTTTATGTGCCTATGCACATGTTATGTTGTGCTGCCTGGCAACTGAGACATTTGCGATACTTTCTGCACTAATACCTTATAACTTTGGTTTTGAGCCCTCCTTGGGACAATGTTCCGGTAATAACTGCAATGGTTTTTGAAACTGTGGCAATTTGAACTTCCTTAATGATTTCTGATGAAACTCTGATATGTATAGCTGCCTGAGGGGATTATGGGAGATGTAGTCCCACTCGGAGTAGCAGCCAACACCCATAGGCTGATATCGCCGTTGGAAACAGGCACAGCAAGTGCAACTGGGAGCCCCAAGGCAGCGCTATAATTTCATATTGCCTTCATCAAGAGTGCGCACTTTTGCGCACATTTGAAAAACATTGCTTCATGAACAGTCATTCAGCATGTCTTCTCCTTTAATTGTACCGGACAGACTTTGTATTGCTGGACCATGTGACAATGAAATGGGGGCGAGTAGGCATTTTTAATGCAGGCAGCACAACCTGCTATTTATGCAGGTTTTTTTTAAATCTCTCTGTACACAGTAGATTTATTATCAGGAAGGCAGCGCTCGTGGAGAGCATTTGGCGCCAGCATGTCATTTTACTATGACAGTACCTCGGCATGTTATCATGACTTTCAGGCTAAACAGACTGTTATGCATAATCGTTTCTGTTTAGATCTCATGAATTAGTTCATGTTTTATTGTTGACATTATGTGTCTGTAATGGAATATGCAGTTATTTATAACTTTAATTGTCTTGCACTTTGCAAGGCACGCATATGTTGAAGGCTAGTATGTGTTCTATCTATAATGTCTACCTTGCAGTCTATCCTTTATGTCTATGTATGCCTGAAGGAGGGAGGAGGGCTATATATATCTACAATGTCATGGCGCCATTTAGATTGATAAAGCCTGCTGCGCAGGCAAAACGCGTCTCTCTTTTACTGCAGGGTCGTGGGAGACCCGGATTACAATAAAGAAGCCTGATCCATTCATGCCTCGTGTACGTGCCTCTCCCTCCTGGAAGTAGGATCGCTTTCTTTCATTCATATATATATAATATATATATATATATATATATATATATATATATATATATATATATATATATATATATATATATATATATATATATATATGTATATATATATATATATAAAGGCGATAATGTGGGGCATAAAATAAAAGAGAGGATGCTAGCGCGTTTGAAAAAGGAAAGAAAAGCGTTCAAATTTCAGCACGACAAAAACGACTACGAGCAGGGTCAAATTTTCACTTTTTTGCGCACATATGATGCAGCAAAAGCAGAAAAGAGGAACAGAGATCATAGAGCTGAAACAGGACCCGTGGCTGGATCAAACCATGAACAAATAATTAAGGAATTAAAACAGCTCAACTACAAAACCAATAAATGGAACGGCAAAACAAAAAATTAACAAGATCTCAAATACCATCAATTGATGAAGAAGCTTTCAAATAACAAAGAAATTATAATACGCAATGCAGACAAAGGGGGAAACCTTGTAATATGGAGCAAAACAGATTACATTGGGGAAGCACAAAAACAACTTTCAGTCAAAGAATGCTACTGTCGAATTGATCAGTCCAAGCTAAAGTCAATATATGAAAGTTTCTACAGCAAACTGATGGCTTGGAAAGCATCAGGATTGTTGAGCAAGGAGGAATACTTGTTTCTAAAAAATAATACACCAACAACACCGTTACTTTACCTAATACCGAAATTGCACAAGGACTCGACTCATCCCCCAGGACGCCCCATTATTTCTGCAAAAAATAGCTTAACAGAACATGCATCCCAATACATTGATTATTATTTACAGGACTTTGTACAAACCTTAACCGTTGGACCTCAGAGATACTAGTGACTTTTTGGCAAAATTACACACTTGTGAGTGGCAGGAAGATTATTTATTGATTACTATGGATATAGCTGCATTATACACTAGTATAAGCCATAAGGATGGTATGAGGGCTATCGAACACTACTTGGGACAAAGACCAATGGTTAACAAACACCACAGTAAAATGATAATCGATATGATTGATTTCTGTTTAAATAATAATGTCTTTCTTTTCCAACATGTACTATACCAGCAGTTGCGGGGGGTTGCTATGGGGGCCAGTTTCTCCTCCAGTTACGCCTGTCTCCATATGGGCTGGTGGGAGGAACTGGTCCTCCATAGGGAATTCGCTGACACCCTCAATCAACATGTAAAATGCTGGTGGCGTTATATAGATGATCTGTTTTTAATTTGTCATGGTACGAAGTCTGAGGCAACAGATTTTATTCATCAGCTAAATCAAAATGGCATAAACTTACAATTCACTTCTGAAAGCAGTGATGAACGGGTCCTCTTCCTGGATTTAGAAATCTATATCAAAGAGGGCAAGATTGAGAAAAGATGCATAGAAAACCTAGTGCAGTCAATGCAGTGTTACATGCGCAGAGCCATCATCCAAAACACTTGGTTCAAAGCATCCCCTATGGGGAGATGCTACGCATAAAAAGAATTTTCAGCACTAAAAGTGAATTAGCAAAAGCACAACTAGAATGTAAAATGAGTTTTTTAGCCCGAGGGTACAGTGCCAAATGCATCAATACCGCGATTTTAAAAAGTGAAAAAGCAAACAGAGATGAACTCTTAAAACTAGTAGGATCAGAGACCAATATTGATGTGAACATTGCTGTGCAATCAAAAGAAACTGCAAACCAAACTATGAAGGAATTTATGATGATTGTAGGTTACAGCAAACAATATAAAGAAATCAATCACATAATACAAAGAAACTGGCCACTAGTCAAAACTAATTCAGTCCGGGGACCTTCTTTACCTCCCAGACCATCTATCACGAATCGACGGGCCCCCAATATGAGAGACAAATTGGTTATCAACAATCCGATTGAGCATCCAAAATCAAACTGGCTCAGTCAAAAGGAGGACTTTTACAGGTGTAAAACCTGTAAAGCATGTCAAAATGGAGTTAACACTACCGTCATCTCAAAAGCATTTGGAGGAGATCACATCATTACAAAATCTTTGTCTTGCAAATCGGAATATGTTGTTTATGTCCTCGAGTGCCCCTGCGGGCTTAGGTATGAGGGAAGTACCAAGCTGCAGGGGCACAAGAGGATTTTACAACATATTAGAGCAATCAAGAATCGTGACCCTGTGTACCCTGTTGCTCGCCATTTCAATAAAACCCACCAATCAGATCCTAAGTTCTTAAAATATTACATCATTGACAGTGTACCCTTTAATAAAAGAGGTGGAAACAGAGAGGGTATTCTACGTGATCTGGAAACCAGATATATTTTAGAACTTGATTCGAAACATCCAAACGGCCTCAATATTATGTCATGTATTCCTATCGGTTCTGAATCGATCCCCCTATTCCTGACCCTATTCTAGTTAAACAAACCAACAAGTTAACTAGCAGTCAGCCCATGAGGCAGAAAACCCCCATGATGCAGATACCGTTATCTGACGCAGTCACACTACGGCACAGGAACGTGTTATCTGATTAGGTCATAACGCTTGCGATCTAATTAGACAAGCGATATTCCTCCAGCCCCAGATAAGGCATACGGAGTCCTCATAACAAATCAAACCTATGACAACCTGGGCAAAACCCTGCGGCCATTGTTTTGATTTCACCGAGAACTTTAGCGAAAGAATGTGCTAACGAGCAAATCGTATGACATCTTTATTGACGTATCTATGTCCATCCTTACGTCAATCTCGGCACCTTAAAGGTATAAATATTACCGATCTTGCCCTATGCAAACACACACGTGGTGACGAGACGGAGCAGCCATACTTGCCGAAGCCGAGAGCAGAGCAGACCCCGCTGGCAGCAGCCCCGCCTTCCTGACGCGCTGAGAGACGCGCTGCTTTCTCCTGCCGAGAATCCAGCCCCGGCGTTTCTGGGTAGCCCTCGCAGGCAGCCTGGAATATCGAGAGCAGAGAAAGAGATACCATTCCTCATTCATCCTAACTTCCAGGTACAGAACTGAATAACCCCTCACAGAGAATTCTTTAGTTATTCACTTGGCAAAAACAAACTTAACTTAAACTGTAACTTTCTATTCCCGCCCACGTATTAGGCTTAGGTCAGGTACACGGGGTAGGCGTATTTAGAAACACCAGTTGAGTACGTTTAGTCAAATGTATATGTATATGTAAATATATTTTATTCATTTTAAAACATCATATGGCTTAGAAACCATGTCAATGTTTTTACAGTATTACTTTATACTATTGCTTTTAATGTATGCACTTTACTTAACTATAAGTATTGCAATAATATCGATCCATTTCTCTTGTATGAGAAAAGAGACTGATCAATAAATAACACCTTTTTATTGAACCCGCCCGTCTCTTCCTTTTCTCTACATTCTGATGAGACTAAGAATGCACGTACTGACTGAGTAAAATAATTTGCCTTTTGTTCACACGACTCTCGAGATTGACTCTTGATTAGGGGAGAGCAAAGTTGTCATGTCCTATGGTTGTCAGAAACTAAATCCCTTCTTGTCTAATCAGGGAAGTTAATTCCTCCTTGAACATTCGAGAAAGTTTCTAGCGAACTCTGAGCTATGCTGGCAAACCCAAAAATTAAGTCTAGTATCGACAGTAGTAGACCTAGTTAACGTCTGGCCTAGGCCTTTACTGCTGTAGGTATTATTCCAATGCGCAGAGCCTATTGGGAAGATAGGAACTACACAGAAAGAGTAACAAGGGTACTCCCAATATTATTTTCAGGTCTAGAGGAGGGAGTAGCAAACCAACAGCAAACTAGAAAAACCTCTTAAAGGACCTATATTGCTTTACAACTCGGCATTGATGCTCATTAACAATTTATAAGTGATGCAGACATTTCTATGAAATCATTCACTTTGAATTTTTGATTTGATTTCTTCAATTCTTTTATTTTATTTTATATCATTCTTATTTCATTTTTCTCATTTTTTAGTGACAATATATTCACAATCATTTTTAGTATACAGTGACATAATACATTAAATATAAAAAACACAAAGTTGGGTTATTGCTTGTCTGGAACCCCAAGACTTTGTTGCTATCTTTCATACCATCAGTCATACATACTCAATCACTCATACTCTCTATCTAGACAAAACTATCACAACAAACACAATGAAAAAAACACAGTGAAAAAAGGTGAAAACAATTATTTTGTGTCCTTTTGTAGATTCCTCACGATGTTGATTTAGTATTAGGGGTTGGTAGTCTTTTCACTTCATATTTTTCTCTTACTCCCCATATATAGTTGTGACTTATGTGAGGGTCTCTGATGCGTACGGCCTACGTACGTTTCGGTGGTATCATTTCTTTACATCACCTTCCTCAGGGCCAACATATAAAATGGACGACACACTATTAAAAACAAGGGGTTCACATTTATCTGAAATGAGAACATAGATTCCAGCATTAATGTCTATGCATCTTTAGTATACATTCCTACTTCAGTAAATTTTTCTTTTTCATGCTATGTGCTATGAGCGTGATGAGATCGCAGACAAGGGCGGATGATCACATACGTGTAGTGAATAGTACCTTATATCCCAAAGTGTAAAGACAACTTTTTAACCAAGAAATAGGGTGAATTCAGAAAAAAATGCAGAGTTGGAGTTGGATGGAAAAGAAGGAAAAAACAATTTATTTATTTATTTATTTATTTATTTTTTGTCCGGTTTACTGATTTTGATGCACTCGCGCAGCATGCAGCATGCACTATAGGACATTTTTGACAGAGATATGGTCTACCTGTGACTTATTAAATGTCTCCGTTGTGGTGGGACTGAATATCTCCGCTCGTTTCGAAAAAACTCCCATGAGTGGCAAAATCGCCTACCTGCCAGGAGAATATACATGCGCCCTAGTTAGATATGGGATTCAATATTAACCAATAATCATAGCTCGGATTTATCACTGTAGCAGAATTACCGGTATCGCTATGAATCCAGTTGTCATGTCCTATGGTTGTCAGAAACTAAATCCCTTCTTGTCTAATCAGGGAAGTTAATTCCTCCTTGAACATTCGAGAAAGTTTCTAGCGAACTCTGAGCTATGCTGGCAAACCCAAAAATTAAGTCTAGTATCGACAGTAGTAGACCTAGTTAACGTCTGGCCTAGGCCTTTACTGCTGTAGGTATTATTCCAATGCGCAGAGCCTATTGGGAAGATAGGAACTACACTACATGGCGCCCAACGCGTTTGGAAAGGGCGATAAAACTAACGTAAGACATTTAGAGTAACTCAGTCGTGCTTTCTCATTCAGACCCCTTTTCCCAAATACTCCAAAGACGTCTGGAGTGGGTGAAAGGTTATATCCTCCAAAACCTCGCAGGAGGGAACTCCTATGTATGGTTCTTGGTATAGTCAACGTTGAAGGATACACTGTTCCAAAATATTGTGCATCTAATCTTTGTTTCCATAAGAAACCTGATCTGCAAACAAACATAATACCATCCTGTCGGTAAAATGGGAGACAGTGATGAAGAAAGAGAGGCAGTTAGATTAGCAACTGAACTCGCAGCAGCTGATGCTGCAGCACTAGACGCAGACGGGGATATAATACTAATCCCGGTCACCAAAAGGAAATCTATAACCTTAAAACTTATAGAAAATGGACTGACACCTAGAGGTGGCACAGTCATATTCGTAATTGAGGCACAGGAATATCGGCAGACAGAGGTATATTATACATGGATACATTTTCCAGCAGCAAATGCTGTAACAAAGTACTTCCACTATTACAAAATAGAGGTACCACCTGACATTTACACTCCTTTCGAGGAGGTGGAAGTACCACTCAAATTTCAAGAGCATTTGCTCTTATTTGATGGCGCCCTAATACATAACAATCACATTACAAGGCTCGGTCCTTTAGGTAGACCAGGAGCAACGTGGCCGGTCCTAGCCGGATACACACCACATCCAGACATCGAAAGAATGCCTGCACCAGAGCTGTTAATACAGCTAAAACAATTAATAAAAGTACATAGACAATTAGTCCAGTATGTGATGCGGACTTCAACAATTCAGCCAGCGATTAAACTTCCACAGCTGACCCCTCACCAGGGGAACACAAATAAAATTACACCACAGAACATCCAATCCTGCCTAGGTAAAGTACCGGCTAAACGGGAACAAATACCATTCTGGTTGGCACAGAAAATTACCCAAATCGAGGCGGTGTTTCCTGACACCACCCCATTAGAAAAACACAGGATTCTGACTATCTGTCTTCCAATGGGAATCGCACCACACATTGAGGACTGTGACACTTGGGGTACAGTCTTTGCTTCCATCTACACAAAAACGCACGGTGTTCCATCCATTTCGGTGATACCAGATGTGCTAAAACAAATTCAAGACGAATATGGTCCAGAACCTGCTTTAACTCTTGGTATGAAATTACTAAAAGACTTCAAGCAGGTCTCCGCTATACTATTAGCCAACATAAAAGGTGAAGCAGCAAACGTGGCGATCCGCCAGAGGTTAAAAGAGACAGATATAGCAGACCAACCAGCTGAAATAGCCCGAATCATAGAAAAATCCTATGAGGAACTAGGTAGAGATAGTTTAGGTGGAATACCAGTAAAACCGCAACTGACTGAAAGTCCAGAAAAAATATTTTTTAATAATAATTCACCAAAAAAGAACTGGGATGGAAACAAACAATCCAATCCTAAAGAAAAGAAATTCCAGTCCCGATGAAGGTCTCCTAGGCGAAGGGAGAAATCTCCGAACCAGAGACACAGGTCACCCCAGAGTGACCCCTCTGGGAAAAGATATAACCTTAGAAATAGGGATAATATAAAAAAGCCTGATAGATATCAAGACATTGATACACGTCCCTCTCAATCTTTTCAGAATTCCTCGCAGAAATCGGAAAGAAGAGGAAGATCAGAACAAAGAGAAGAGCACGCCAAGTCCAAAGACAAGGAACCTGCTCAACTAAAAAAGAAATTACAATTCCCAAAAAAGAAGGTAGCCAGTATCAAGGTAGTTAACAATGCCGAGAATACTGAGGACACAACTGAAAAACGGAGAGTGGGCTCAGACAATGCTAGACAGCGCAGCAGAAGTGAGCATAGCTCGCAAAGTCCTTATGAATCATCTGGAGACAGTGGACACGAATGAATATCTTCAAGTGGAAACTGCAGACACCAGGGTTAGCAAACCTCACAAGATATACGAGATAACATTACGTATAGAGGGAGATAAGACTAGGAAAATAAGGGGACTATTTTGGGATAACCTCTCCAAGGGTTATGACATCCTTCTAGCTGAAAAAGACTGGCCACCAGAGTTTGTCAGGGAGTGCCCTCATGGCGAAGAAATAATTATGCCTGCCTTCTCGAATCATATCCCGATTCATAAAAAATACACACTTGCTAGAAAGTGGGCAGTGGCTCAAGCTCCTGCTTTATATAAAAATCATGTGGGATGGGATGAGGACTCTCCTCCTCACAAAATCCAGTTAAAATCACAACCTACTGCACAAAGGCAGTACCCAATTAAGCAAGAAGCTAAAAAACAGGTAAATGAAATACTAGATCAGCTAGAATACCAGGGGGTGATTGAAACTTGCACCTCACAAATGAACAATCCTTTGTTTCCGGTCTCCAAACCAGACAATTCATATCGTCTAGTTTTGGATTACCGACACCTTAACACATGTTGCAAAACTTTTGCAGTGCAAAACTCACATAGTGCTGCACTAATGAATAACATAGTGCGCAAAAAATACAAAACAACCTTGGACATCTCCAATGGATTCTTTTGTCAAAACATAGCACCAGAGAGCAGATATTTAACTGCATTCTCAGTAAATGGCACTCAAAAACAATTCTGTCGGTTAGCCCAGGGGTACAAGAACAGCCCGGGGGTATTCTCAGCGAGAGTAACAGAATTACTACAACTATATGATGATGAAGCATTATCTTATGTCGATGACATTTACTTAACAGATGATGACTTGGAGACTCACTTGAAAAGAGTGAACACCATAATACTTGGGTTCGCAGCAGAGGGTTACAAATTCAACTTTAAAAAATCCAGAATTGCCCATCTGACAGTCCTGTTCTTAGGATATGAATTATCAAGTGAAGGCAAAAGCCTGGCTGACAATTTCCTAGAGAAATGCGCCATAATCCAAGCACCTAGAACACTAAAAAACCTACAGTCGATTCTAGGCTTCCTAAATTTCGGAAGAACATACATTGCAAACTACGCAGAAAGGGTTAAACCCCTTTATGATCTGATAAAACCACATTTTAAAAGATCCAGTTGGACTCAAGTACACACAGAAATTCTGAGATCCTTACAAACAGACATGCTAATTAAAACAAAATTAGAAACACGTGATAATACACGCAATCTTGTGATTCGAGTCATCCCAGGAAGATGCGGATTCACATACCTGACCTCTAATGAGGGAGAAAAGGTACCAATTGCATTCAAATCACACTTGTACACAAAAGCTGAACAGAGATTCAGCAACAAAGAAAAAATTGTTCATGCAGTTCAAACCGCAATAGCTAGAGAAAAAGATCAAGCGGACGGTAGACACATTACAGTCAGAACAGCAGAATCAGCCTTTGAGGCACTAACAACACCGTGTAATTTACCAACAACAACATTGAATCCGGAATGGATACAATGGGTGAACTCTATCACAACGGACAAAGTATACTACTACTTTGATCCAGAACTAGAAGAATTAAAAACTCTAGAATATGAAGAAACATATCCTCTGCCAATCGACATTCTGCCTTTACGACATTACGCCTGTGTAATCTATACAGACGGACATGCTCAACCGTCCGTTTGGGGAGAACAAGCATACAACCCCACATGTGAGATTACAAAAGAAGTGTGGCGCGGAGGTAAACTAAAACCTCTATTAACAAAATCACACTCAGTAGAAACTAATTCAGAAAAACAAACTGAAATAATAGCATTGAAGATGGCGCTAGATAATGCGGATCGCGAATTCCCGACACTTATAGTGTCAGATTCATATTACTGCGTCAAATCATATAACAGCGATTTGCAGGCATGGATTCAAAACGGTTACAAAGATGACAATGATGCACCAATAAAGCAGAAACTGCTCTGGGAACAAATAGCTCTTTTACAAAAAGAACTACCAAAGACTCACGTGACTCACTCACTGAGTCATCAGCGTGATGGCGTTCACGTTGTAGGGAATTCATTGGCTGAAACAGCCGCAGCGGCAGCCACTAACTCGGCTCCCGTAGTTCGAAAAAAGAGTACATTAAAATACATTGACGGTGAAACAGTGCTGGCGGTGAAAACGTCATCAAAAGGCGACTGCTCAGCGTTACCGATCAACTATCCACTCAATTATACATACATAATCGATGCAAACTCCGTCCCTTTTGCTCGAATCCCTGGAGTGGGGGATAGAGTGATTCCAAACATGGACAGGAGAAACTTGTTAATCGCAGACGCACACATGGGCGAGGGTCTCAGACACCTTAAATTAAAAGATTCTCTGGAAGAAATACAATCACGGTACTGGTGGCCAGGCATGAGCCTGCGTCACACCATGTTTGTAAAACGCTGCCCAAACTGCAATAGAGATCGCAGTGGGGAGAGAAACAGTTTGATACCTCGTCGTATTACGGCAGATAATATCAGCAGTAAAAAGCAGGGCTTGCGATTAACATATACAGGCTAGTTCCACTTATAATGTAGATCACCAGCACTCGGCTGACGTCCGGACTGTTATACAAGATTTGCGAGTCTAAATGGCATATACGCTAAGAGCATGCTACGTTCGACCATTGTTTTCACTCAAGCCCACCAGCCTGGGGGGAAACATGGCCGAATGAGCACAGTCCAGCGGGAATCTTCTCACTTCCTTCCTGAGGGTACGGGATGGTGTAAAGAAAAAACCAAGGCATAAAGCAATCTATAGCAGAAAGGATATTAGGTTCGGGAGCTGGGTGGGTCAAACATCTAATAAGTGTCCAACGTAGTCTCAATAACTTGCCAAGAAATTCTCTGAAGGGATTCAGTCCGTACGAATTATTATTTGGAACTAGGATGTTGATCTCTGACCTTGATAGTCAGACTTCAGTGGTGAAAGAAAAAACCTTTGATATCAAAGACCGTTTGGCTATTTTGCAGGACTTAAACAAAACAAGAAAAGACCTGAGCAACATAAAGTTGAAACAGCAGCCAACAACCACTGAAGAACCACCACCTGTCCCAGCAAGACCTGTCTGGATTCCAAAAGTCGGGGATCTAGTCAGGGAAAAGATCGCGGTAAAGAAGGAATTTGGGCCTTCTTACAGAAAAGCAGTTCCTGTCTTGTCTGTCAACGGGACAAGATCAGTTGTACTACCGCCACTTGCTGGTAAAAAGGAGAACCGAGTTGTATCCATCGACCTGGTAAAACCACAACATGTGGCCGATAACAAACAGTAGGCCAAGTGGACTCCCAATAAGTAGCAGAACACCAAGGTTTGCTACCAGTACAGAGGTCCTGACAAAGAGGCTCATCACATTCGAAACGCCTACAGAAGAACAACAAGGACTATGCAACAATGCAATAGAACTCAGACCTCTGAAAACCCAAATAAAAACATTTAGCAGAGACACACCAATCTATACTGAAGTACCAAGTGACAATGCAAGAAAGAAAAATCCTGAACCAATTGGAACAATTGACAGAACTGCATCCGGTTACTTCATAAACTTCGATGATTCCTCTGAAGGCTTCAGTGAATCAAAGACACAGCCATCATCAAAAACCTTTAAAGATAAAGCTAAGGAACTTTTGAAACAACTGAAAGAAACATATCTAATTTCTCCATGGATTGAATTTTGGGTGGGTTTTGGTGCATTTATCCTCATACTTTGGCTCATCATGGTACTTACTTTGGGACGCTTCATTGAGGGAAAATATGCTAAAATGGACACAGCAAGTCAGAAAATCAACTTGATCCTCAAACCACACACATCTTCACACGTCGAGAAAAGAGAACTTTCTTCAGCCAACTTCACTGCCAATCCAATACCTGGTGGGGTCGCCTGGGACAACACTGACTATGAAATTTATGGTCCAGTCGAGATCCTGAAATATCCACACCAAATTAAGATCTCCTTGAGTGACTTTGTAAAACCAAACTCATTTGCTGATGATTGGGACTTCGAAAGCATTAATAATATGATGTCTGACTTAGTAATGTCTGCTAAATTTACCAAACATGATTATTTGCAGGGTTCTACAAATTATGATAGTATGTATTTCTATAACCACTATGGTAACCATTTTTTACATAGATCTGCACAACCTAGAAATGTTTTAAATTATAATCAATGGGAACATTGTGCAACACCCCCAAAAGGGAGCTCTAGAACCGTATATGACAAATATTCATACTTTCAAGGTTTTAACACAAGTAATGCTGAAACATTTTATTTTAAATTGTCAAACAAAACAGGGACCAAGACCATGATAACCAACACAAAATTTATATATTCAGACTCATTTTTTGAACAAATGAATACTTTTGGATTTGATTATTGGGACAAAAATGTTGAATTGAAAAGTGTTTGGGGTACAAAAGAATGGCATGTACAGGGTATAGAAGCTTTGTTTAGAGCCTGCATGATCCCAGAACAAATGATATTTTTAAATGACACTGTTCAACAAACCACCTGTCTTGGCCTAGCCAAAATCAAAGATTTAAATAAACCGTCTATTCCAAAGCCAACAATGTTTAGCAATAACTCTGATACAGATGAAGAGATAGACGTAAACCATATATTAAACCAAAACAGAACACATCCAAATTGGAAACAGTGGTTGATCTGGCCCACAGATACTAATACCTGTCAAGACAGATTCCTGAACAAAACACAGGGGTTCAAAATGACCAGGCCAGACCCTAGATATCCCCAAAGACATCACCCAGGGATAATTACCACCTACAGTGTGGGCAAATTATGCCTTCAATGGCTACAAACTTCCACACTGCCTGAAATTAAGCAACACCTAACTTTACTTACTGATGGTGCTGACTTGCGTGATTTCATAATGGGACCACGCAAACAGCGTCGAAAGCGTTTCATAGCAGCCTCTGTATATGCAGCATACAATGAGGCCTGGAAGGTTACTCAAATTGAAACAGCAGAGAGAATACGGGAAATTGACCGTATTAATTTGGAAAAATCACTTTCTGTAGTGGACAATGGGTTAATGACTCTGTCCTCCAGAATTTTTTCTTTGGACAGCATTGTGTCTTCAGCAATCGATATATTATCGCAAGACTTACTGTTATTACAACACGGTCAGTCACAATTGCGCTCTATTGTACAGCTTGGCTGGACGTTACAAAATTTGCGTTCAGGCTATGTGCCTTGGCGTTTAATCAACACAACGTCACTATTCCAAATCTTTAACCTTACTGATAGACAAATCGGTATGGCGCAAAAGGGTGCTGATTATACAATCTTGAGCATTGAAAAACTAGAAAGATTACCAATGACAATGTCAGAACGACCTGTCAGTGAATGGATAATACATGGAATCATAAATATTCCAATCTCAACCTTCAGGTTTCAATACTGCCAAAAATATATACAGGCTGGCATGTACGAGAAATTGGGAAAGGGGTACCTTAAAACAACATGGAACCTGCCCTATTCACATGCATGTGTCAGTAATAAAGGCCAGAAAGTGTTTCTTAGTGGCAACAATTGTGCGATGTCACTAAGCGGCACGCTTCTGTGTAACGGAATTAGTTTGCATGGAGCCTGTGAAGGGAATTCATACAACCTTTCATGTCACCAGCAAGGCGCACCTGCAACTGAGATAGAACCATTCTTTCAAAGACTCTATAATGGGAGTTACATTCTTATTGTAGACCGCAGATGTTGTAGTCTTATGCCCGGGACTCCTTATCTAGTAACTACTACTGCGAAGGTCAAGTGCTGTGGACACTCTTTGTTCCCCAGCTCCTTTCAAGACAGGGAGGCAAGGGCATGGCCCGATTTGAAAATTACTTCTATTCGAATAGATACTTTAAGCAGAATGAAAACAGTCCTTCTTCAGACGCCTACCAGGCTCTCGTCATCAAAAGAAACGTATGATCTACAAGTTGCAAGGACGACTGCAGAGATACATACATTATTATCAACTAATTCCCCCGTACATTTCGCGGAAATCCTGAACGAAATCTTAAATATTTCTGATACCAATGGGATCTCAGGGGTATTTAAGACAGTATTTTCGATGGCATTAACACCATTCAAAGCCATACTGGGTATTTTTCCAGATTTCGTCCATTCGATTTTTGGCGGACTTCCCCTGATCCTGGGACTAATTGCAGGAATCCTATTTTTAGTCCTTATTTTTCGTTATGGCAACCCATGTCACAGACAAAACTCTTGCGACAAGGGAAGAAACAATCCTGGCCATTGGATACCGGGACCGGATATCAAAAATCCTGGGACTCTCCCGGCTTAGAGACCTGAACATGACTTGGTTTCTATCATTTCGACCAATGTGGCAGAGATGTGTTTTACCTGTATTGAGGTGTCTGCTATGCGGAGAAGAATGCGTGTTAGACACCTGTCTGACGCTACAATCGGATGCGCCGATGGATGCAGAAACATTGTTGAGCCCGATAAAGGTTCATGCTTTGTGCTGCCCTCAAAGGCTACCAATCCTGATGACGGCATTCGTGGAAGCTTCACCACTACGATTGATGGGTAGTGAAGTTCAAGATGAAAGCAGCATCGAACAGGTACGACCTTCTGTCAGCAATGCAAATCAGAATGTCAATGGAGACAATCATGCGCAAGAATGCATGATTACACCTATTTCCGAGTTAGTGGAACTTTCCCAGGAAGCTGTTGACAGTTTTTTTGAAAGCCTAAATGATATGATGTTCTCACCCGAACAGAAATAGAGACTTTTGAGCAAGCTCGCACACGGCGTTCCCTGAATTCGGCCTTCAACTTTAAAAATAAGTGACTTTACAAAAGAAGTGTGGCGCGGAGGTAAACTAAAACCTCTATTAACAAAATCACACTCAGTAGAAACTAATTCAGAAAAACAAACTGAAATAATAGCATTGAAGATGGCGCTAGATAATGCGGATCGCGAATTCCCGACACTTATAGTGTCAGATTCATATTACTGCGTCAAATCATATAACAGCGATTTGCAGGCATGGATTCAAAACGGTTACAAAGATGACAATGATGCACCAATAAAGCAGAAACTGCTCTGGGAACAAATAGCTCTTTTACAAAAAGAACTACCAAAGACTCACGTGACTCACTCACTGAGTCATCAGCGTGATGGCGTTCACGTTGTAGGGAATTCATTGGCTGAAACAGCCGCAGCGGCAGCCACTAACTCGGCTCCCGTAGTTCGAAAAAAGAGTACATTAAAATACATTGACGGTGAAACAGTGCTGGCGGTAAAAACGTCATCAAAAGGCGACTGCTCAGCGTTACCGATCAACTATCCACTCAATTATACATACATAATCGATGCAAACTCCGTCCCTTTTGCTCGAATCCCTGGAGTGGGGGATAGAGTGATTCCAAACATGGACAGGAGAAACTTGTTAATCGCAGACGCACACATGGGCGAGGGTCTCAGACACCTTAAATTAAAAGATTCTCTGGAAGAAATACAATCACGGTACTGGTGGCCAGGCATGAGCCTGCGTCACACCATGTTTGTAAAATGCTGCCCAAACTGCAATAGAGATCGCAGTGGGGAGAGAAACAGTTTGATACCTCGTCGTATTACGGCAGATAATATCAGCAGTAAAAAGCAGGGCTTGCGATTAACATATACAGGCTAGTTCCACTTATAATGTAGATCACCAGCACTCGGCTGACGTCCGGACTGTTATACAAGATTTGCGAGTCTAAATGGCATATACGCTAAGAGCATGCTACGTTCGACCATTGTTTTCACTCAAGCCCACCAGCCTGGGGGGAAACATGGCCGAATGAGCACAGTCCAGCGGGAATCTTCTCACTTCCTTCCTGAGGGTACGGGATGGTGTAAAGAAAAAACCAAGGCATAAAGCAATCTATAGCAGAAAGGATATTAGGTTCGGGAGCTGGGTGGGTCAAACATCTAATAAGTGTCCAACGTAGTCTCAATAACTTGCCAAGAAATTCTCTGAAGGGATTCAGTCCGTACGAATTATTATTTGGAACTAGGATGTTGATCTCTGACCTTGATAGTCAGACTTCAGTGGTGAAAGAAAAAACCTTTGATATCAAAGACCGTTTGGCTATTTTGCAGGACTTAAACAAAACAAGAAAAGACCTGAGCAACATAAAGTTGAAACAGCAGCCAACAACCACTGAAGAACCACCACCTGTCCCAGCAAGACCTGTCTGGATTCCAAAAGTCGGGGATCTAGTCAGGGAAAAGATCGCGGTAAAGAAGGAATTTGGGCCTTCTTACAGAAAAGCAGTTCCTGTCTTGTCTGTCAACGGGACAAGATCAGTTGTACTACCGCCACTTGCTGGTAAAAAGGAGAACCGAGTTGTATCCATCGACCTGGTAAAACCACAACATGTGGCCGATAACAAACAGTAGGCCAAGTGGACCGCCAATAAGTAGCAGAACACCAAGGTTTGCTACCAGTACAGAGGTCCTGACAAAGAGGCTCATCACATTCGAAACGCCTACAGAAGAACAACAAGGACTATGCAACAATGCAATAGAACTCAGACCTCTGAAAACCCAAATAAAAACATTTAGCAGAGACACACCAATCTATACTGAAGTACCAAGTGACAATGCAAGAAAGAAAAATCCTGAACCAATTGGAACAATTGACAGAACTGCATCCGGTTACTTAATAAACTTCGATGATTCCTCTGAAGGCTTCAGTGAATCAAAGACACAGCCATCATCAAAAACCTTTAAAGATAAAGCTAAGGAACTTTTGAAACAACTGAAAGAAACATATCTAATTTCTCCATGGATTGAATTTTGGGTGGGTTTTGGTGCATTTATCCTCATACTTTGGCTCATCATGGTACTTACTTTGGGACACTTCATTGAGGGAAAATATGCTAAAATGGACACAGCAAGTCAGAAAATCAACTTGATCCTCAAACCACACACATCTTCACACGTCGAGAAAAGAGAACTTTCTTCAGCCAACTTCACAGCCAATCCAATACCTGGTGGGGTCGCCTGGGACAACACTGACTATGAAATTTATGGTCCAGTCGAGATCCTGAAATATCCACACCAAATTAAGATCTCCTTGAGTGACTTTGTAAAACCAAACTCATTTGCTGATGATTGGGACTTCGAAAGCATTAATAATATGATGTCTGACTTAGTAATGTCTGCTAAATTTACCAAACATGATTATTTGCAGGGTTCTACAAATTATGATAGTATGTATTGCTATAACCACTATGGTAACCATTTTTTACATAGATCTGCACAACCTAGAAATGTTTTAAATTATAATCAATGGGAACATTGTGCAACACCCCCAAAAGGGAGCTCTAGAACCGTATATGACAAATATTCATACTTTCAAGGTTTTAACACAAGTAATGCTGAAACATTTTATTTTAAATTGTCAAACAAAACAGGGACCAAGACCATGATAACCAACACAAAATTGATATATTCAGACTCATTTTTTGAACAAATGAATACTTTTGGATTTGATTATTGGGACAAAAATGTTGAATTGAAAAGTGTTTGGGGTACAAAAGAATGGCATGTACAGGGTATAGAAGCTTTGTTTAGAGCCTGCATGATCCCAGAACAAATGATATTTTTAAATGACACTGTTCAACAAACCACCTGTCTTGGCCTAGCCAAAATCAAAGATTTAAATAAACCGTCTATTCCAAAGCCAACAATGTTTAGCAATAACTCTGATACAGATGAAGAGATAGACGTAAACCATATATTAAACCAAAACAGAACACATCCAAATTGGAAACAGTGGTTGATCTGGCCCACAGATACTAATAACTGTCAAGACAGATTCCTGAACAAAACACAGGGGTTCAAAATGACCAGGCCAGACCCTAGATATCCCCAAAGACATCACCCAGGGATAATTACCACCTACAGTGTGGGCAAATTATGCCTTCAATGGCTACAAACTTCCACACTGCCTGAAATTAAGCAACACCTAACTTTACTTACTGATGGTGCTGACTTGCGTGATTTCATAATGGGACCACGCAAACAGCGTCGAAAGCGTTTCATAGCAGCCTCTGTATATGCAGCATACAATGAGGCCTGGAAGGTTACTCAAATTGAAACAGCAGAGAGAATACGGGAAATTGACCGTATTAATTTGGAAAAATCACTTTCTGTAGTGGACAATGGGTTAATGACTCTGTCCTCCAGAATTTTTTCTTTGGACAGCATTGTGTCTTCAGCAATCGATATATTATCGCAAGACTTACTGTTATTACAACACGGTCAGTCACAATTGCGCTCTATTGTACAGCTTGGCTGGACGTTACAAAATTTGCGTTCAGGCTATGTGCCTTGGCGTTTAATCAACACAACGTCACTATTCCAAATCTTTAACCTTACTGATAGACAAATCGGTATGGCGCAAAAGGGTGCTGATTATACAATCTTGAGCATTGAAAAACTAGAAAGATTACCAATGACAATGTCAGAACGACCTGTCAGTGAATGGATAATACATGGAATCATAAATATTCCAATCTCAACCTTCAGGTTTCAATACTGCCAAAAATATATACAGGCTGGCATGTACGAGAAATTGGGAAAGGGGTACCTGAAAACAACATGGAACCTGCCCTATTCACATGCATGTGTCAGTAATAAAGGCCAGAAAGTGTTTCTTAGTGGCAACAATTGTGCGATGTCACTAAGCGGCACGCTTCTGTGTAACGGAATTAGTTTGCATGGAGCCTGTGAAGGGAATTCATACAACCTTTCATGTCACCAGCAAGGCGCACCTGCAACTGAGATAGAACCATTCTTTCAAAGACTCTATAATGGGAGTTACATTCTTATTGTAGACCGCAGATGTTGTAGTCTTATGCCCGGGACTCCTTATCTAGTAACTACTACTGCGAAGGTCAAGTGCTGTGGACACTCTTTGTTCCCCAGCTCCTTTCAAGACAGGGAGGCAAGGGCATGGCCCGATTTGAAAATTACTTCTATTCGAATAGATACTTTAAGCAGAATGAAAACAGTCCTTCTTCAGACGCCTACCAGGCTCTCGTCATCAAAAGAAACGTATGATCTACAAGTCGCAAGGACGACTGCAGAGATACATACATTATTATCAACTAATTCCCCCGTACATTTCGCGGAAATCCTGAACGAAATCTTAAATATTTCTGATACCAATGGGATCTCAGGGGTATTTAAGACAGTATTTTCGATGGCATTAACACCATTCAAAGCCATACTGGGTATTTTTCCAGATTTCGTCCATTCGATTTTTGGCGGACTTCCCCTGATCCTGGGACTAATTGCAGGAATCCTATTTTTAGTCCTTATTTTTCGTTATGGCAACCCATGTCACAGACAAAACTCTTGCGACAAGGGAAGAAACAATCCTGGCCATTGGATACCGGGACCGGATATCAAAAATCCTGGGACTCTCCCGGCTTAGAGACCTGAACATGACTTGGTTTCTATCATTTCGACCAATGTGGCAGAGATGTGCTTTACCTGTATTGAGGTGTCTGCTATGCGGAGAAGAATGCGTGTTAGACACCTGTCTGACGCTACAATCGGATGCGCCGATGGATGCAGAAACATTGTTGAGCCCGATAAAGGTTCATGCTTTGTGCTGCCCTCAAAGGCTACCAATCCTGATGACGGCATTCGTGGAAGCTTCACCACTACGATTGATGGGTAGTGAAGTTCAAGATGAAAGCAGCATCGAACAGGTACGACCTTCTGTCAGCAATGCAAATCAGAATGTCAATGGAGACAATCATGCGCAAGAATGCATGATTACACCTATTTCCGAGTTAGTGGAACTTTCCCAGGAAGCTGTTGACAGTTTTTTCGAAAGCCTAAATGATATGAAGTTCTCACCCGAACAGAAATAGAGACTTTTGAGCAAGCTCGCACACGGCGTTCCCTGAATTCGGCCTTCAACTTTAAAAATAAAGTCACATGAACATTTTCGCTCCAGTTCACGGACAGCAGTTTTTTCAGCAGCCCAAATATTTTTGCATATTTTTCGGGACAATATCTTCTGCTTAAAGTAAGAACTATTCTTAGAGAACTAAGGTTTCTAAAATGTAGATAGCTTATAGACATTAGCTGCCCGCTGGCATGTTCATAAAGATATTTTACTCTGTGATGGAATGGACTCGAAATTTTTTTCTGTCAGAAACCATTTCATGTGTCAAGTCAAAAAGGCTTTATTTCGACATAAAAAATATCTTAAAAAGCGTACATACATTTAAAATTCATTTTAAGCAATAAGAATAAAACGTATAAAAGACTCCTTGCATGATAGAAATCAGCAATTTTTTTTGGGGGGAGAAATTGTATAAATTACCTAAAAAAGTTATATTCATTAAGCAGACCCAAAAAATAAAAACATGATTAAACAATTTGTCTAAGTCTTTTTGACCGAATCCGCCATGCCCACCCAAGATACTTCGAGGTGGCGCATGCATAAAATGAGCGAGTGTCTGAAAGTAATATCCTTAGTGCCACATTACAATGTCTTGTTCCCAGTGTAAGGCACATGGGTTTTAGCCATTTCGTCCGTGGAACTTTATAGACAGGACACTCGAATAAAAAATGAGGGACAGATTCATAACGCTGTGGGCAGAAAGGGCACCACGGGGCAGTCTGATAAGGAATTTTCCAGTGGCTTGTGAGTTCCATTAAGGGGAGAAGACCTATTCTAAATTTGAAATACAAGGATCTTTCCCATGGGGCTGAGATAATGTCTAAATACAATTCTCTGATGGGGACATCTTTAGACTCCATGAAATTTCTAGACGATTTACAAATCGTTACAGAAGAGTTTCTTTTATTTGCCACCCATTTCCAGTAGAGTTGTTTTAGCACTAGTTTGGGCGGAGCCGTCTGTTGATGCCATGCTTCTTCTAGGCCCAGATTGGCAAGTAATGCTTTGATGTCCCTTAACCATTTTATTTTTGTCCAGCCTGTGGATTTAATTATCTCACGCAGGCCATCCGCATAACTTGAGAGCTCAGGAACTCTCCAGATGCGGGTCCACAGAAGCAAAGGGCGTAACTTAGCTTGGTCTTCAATCGCCCGACAGCCCATATCCAATTGCAACGGCAGGATGGGGACAGAGGGGCCGAGGGACATCAAACTTCTCAAGAAGGTGTTCTCAGCTCGAGTAAGGTCTTTCATGTTTGACGTCCCCCAGAGTTCCGCCCCATAAAGAGCGGCACTTACTCCTCTGGCCGAGTAAATATCCATTACTGCTGCTATGGGTTTTGTAGAGGCTGCTCTCTGCTCTTTCAACAGGGCCCCAGTTACTCTTTTCAAACTTAGCAACATTTTGGTCAAGTGGTGGTCCCATTTCATCGAGTCCACCAACCGGATACCCAGATAATCAAACGTCTTGGTCCTTTCCAGTGCAACAGACCCCAGTGTTGGTGGAGGGCCAAGTTTTTGCGGGGGATTCAGGATAAGATACTTTGTTTTATCAGTGTTAATACAGAGTCCTCTTTGCTTACAAAAGGCATCAAAACCAAAGAGAAGCTGCTGAAGTCCCATCGGGGATTTTGACAAAAGTAAGGTATCGTCCGCAAAAAGCAGGGTAGGAATTAAACGACCTGCCAGACGGGGTGCATCTGCTGGTATCCCGGTCAGGCAGTCCACCACCCCATTCACGTAGAGCGAGAAGAGTGTTGGTGCAAGTACGCACCCCTGTCTTACACCTCTGTTCACATCTATTCTTGAAGTCTTTTCACCATTCGGCCCCCAGCGAATTTGGGCATAGTTTTTTTTCGTGGAACCTCATAATCAGGTGGAGCAGGTAAGATGGCATGCCGAGGTCACACAAAACCTTCCATAAATTATTTCTGGGAACCAAATCGAAGGCTGTGCGGAGGTCGATGAAGGCCAGATATAAGGTACCCTTCCCAATCACGACGACCTTCCAATAAATCATAAGTAGCGTTAATGTTTGTTCAATTGTTCCCGTGCCAGCTCGGAACCCAGCCTGGAAATCTGAAAGTATCTTGTTTTCATCTGCCCACTGCTGGACTCTGGCTAAAAGGACCTTGCCTGCTACTTTCTGCGAACAATCGATCAGGCTAATCGGCCTGTAATTCGCTGGGTCTTCTCTTGAGCCTTTCTTGTGCAGAGGGACCACCTCCGCGGCCATCCATGAGGCGGGCAGGGGTGCACCCACCATAGCAGCGTTTAAAACTGATGCGATTAGCATGCTCCAGTTACCCAAGTCTATACGAAGCAGGTCACCAGGAAGGCCATCGGGACCAGCCGCTTTGCGCGGAACAAGAGATTTTATTGCACCTTCCGCTTCTTTCCTAGTAAACAGGCTTTCCTCGTAACTCCCATCACCTCGAGAGATCTGAGGTAGAGCGAAGTCCATCACTTCTGCTACAGGTGCTGTGTACAATTTTGAAAAATGTAAATACCATAGATCCTCAGTTATGTTACAAGTGATGACAGTGTCCAGGGGTCTGTTTTTCTTGCGTATTAAGTCCCAAAAGCCTCTTGCATTTTTTCCACCACTGGCAACACGAAGTTCCTGCCAAAATGCGTCTTCCCAATCTCTCCTTGCCAACTTTAACTCTGCTTTGTAACTCTTGCGTTTAGTGGCTATTAGGGTAGCATCTCCACTTTTTACAGCCAATATTAGTGCTCTCTTTCCAGCACGACACTTTTTTGAATACCAGCCAAATTTCCCATGACGCTTATCAGGGTTGTTGTTTCCCTTTTTTATTTTAGCCTTAAATAAGCCCCCAATTGACGTCGAAACCTCGCTAAACATTGCTGAAATATGGTTTGGGCTGACAGGCTCATTTTCCAAAATTGCACAGGCCGCAGAGGCAACAGCACGAATGCAGGAAAGTTTTTCTTCATCGATTGCAACTTTGTCCCACTTTAATCGTCTTAGGCAGTTTGAGGGGACCACCCCTCCCAAAGGCATTGGCTCAGGTACATCAAGGTCTCCACTGGCTAAATGACTCTCCCGCCACCAGCGTGTCAGGGATAGTGAAAGTGCATTATGGTCACTGTCCAGGGAGGGTAGAACTATCATGTCCTTCATGTGGGCCCACAAAGAAAAATTTAGAAGGATGTAATCTATCCTGGATGAGTGCCCAACCCTATTATATGTATGTTCCCCCGCTAGGTCTGAGCGTGTTCTCCCATTGGCTGCTCTCAGGCCATACTCAAGTGTAAGGGAGTTCAGCTGAATAATTCTGGGCGTCCATCTATTTATAATTGGAAGGTCTAATGACGGGACGCCTCTCCTTGAATCTTCGTCATACAGATCCAGAGATTCATCTGGCAACAGAGGCTCGAAAGTACAATTGAAATCTCCCATGACCATGATTAACGAGTCTCCACTGCACTCACCTAGGGCTATCTCCAAAGCAGAAAGAGTTGGTGACAATGCTCTCCCAGAAGCCCCACGTGTATAGATATTAATAATCTCCAGTTTTTCGGCTTTCCTTGGGCATGTTATAGTTAAGCGCATCAAATCTGGGGATTTTTGGGGATGATGATATACTCTCCATCCTAAAGAAATATTTACCCAAATTAAGAGACCTCCATAAGGGCGACCTCTACCTGATGCTGGGATGCCTGCCGGGACAAAGAAGGTGGCATAACCCACTCTGTGCCTTGGTTCCACGCACCACGTCTCTTGAAATGCACAGACTGAGTGGGGCTCAATAAGCGCCACCCAGTCCGGGGCATCCAACTTATTATTTAGGCCTGCCACATTCCAGCTGATAGCTTTCAGGATTGCATGATGCAAAGGTTCAGCGCAACCTACTTCCCTACCCTGTGTGGCCAGAGTTTGAACTCCGTCCACTAACTCGATAGTCTCAGACCAATCGCCTGAGAAGGAAGGCATAATTGGGGTGAGCGAGGGTTGGGGTACAGAAACATTAATCAAGGTTGCCCGCCTAGCTATGTGTGGTGTATTAACCCTAAGCAGGGGGGTATTAGTTGCTACTATATCACCAAGTCACCAACCCCAACCCTGGGATGGGGCTGCTTGGATAGGTGTCCACGCCCTTGCTCTGGCATCCAAGGTTGGGTTATGCGGGAACCATGCGCCTCTACCCCCGTCTTGCGAAAATTTCTTATACCCCATTAGGGGAGGGGGGTGATAGAAGTACCCCAAGTCCCTAGTTTGGATGTCGCAGAAGTTGTACTGCGACTGCTGACTGCAAATCATACCTGCTGCTCTGGGATCGTTAAAATTGATCAGCACGCAGTCCCCCGTTAGATTCTTACGTCTATTTCCAATCCATCCCACACGTCGGACAAAGGCTATTCTACCATCAATATGCCCTGGGAGGGGTCTATTTGCTTTGAGCCAGGAGAGCGTTTTATGTTTAAGGTCAGAATACAACTCACTAGAACCCTCTTCAAGCTCAGGAACCCCCGTTAGAATCACCACATAGGGCTTGCAACCAGGGGGGAGACTAGCATTAGGGGTTTGCCTTCTTGCCCTATCTTTAACCGGGGATTTAGCTACAATTTTTGCTGGGGGGTTGGATACAACCTTATTAGCGGGAATGGGAAGGGATGGTGTTGTGTCACCCTTTGTTGTAATCGATATGTTTCCTGCTGCCTTGGCAGTTGGCACTAAGGACTTGGTGTTTGAAACAGAGTTGACCTTAAAAGCCTTAGGGGCTTGGGTGCTAGATTTGTTCCTTGCACGGGCCAAACTAGGCACAGGGTTAAGGGTTAGTGGTACATGTGTGGTTCCACTATTAGAATGCTGCGATTGGGAAACCATTACCGGAACAGGCGTCTTTTGGCAAGGTGCAGACTCAGGATGGACTCTAGGGACAGAGGGTGCTATGGAGACAGCGCCACTTGTTAACCCTCCATTTTCTTCAACCTGAGCCTTGGCGTGAAATTTGACTAAGGATTTCACAGCATAAAAGTTGTCCAGCATTGACTGTTCAAATGTAGCTAGTTTACGTGTGAGGCTATCGATCTTATCAACGAGGGGCAGCACCACAGACTTAATTAAGCGCTCGACCTGAGGAAGAATGCTGGTATCTAGAGAAGCCGACGGACCAAGAGTGCCCTCCAACGCGGAAGCTCTATTATAGGTCGTAAGTGATTTTTGATGTGGGACTTGATTTGTGCCGATACCCCCTTTAGGCATAGTGTGCCTCTTAACTTTCCTATGTGGTTTTTGGGAGCCCCCCCTACTGGGGCTTGCAAGACGCTTTCTCTTTTTTTGTTGGACTAGACCTAAAGCTGCCTTCCCTACAGGTGTATTTTGCTGAACCACTACTCTGGGAGTGCTAACTACAGTGTGTACAACTGAGGATGGTGTGTTTGGGGCCTCGCAAGCCTCGCTAAGCAATTTGGGGGGACTAGGAGCTATGAGGGTTACAGAGTTGGAATCCAAAGATTGTTCCCCCAGCGAGAGGTCAGTTGGGACAGGTGGAATATGGAGTGTTGGGTCTAGAACTATGCTTGGTGCGGTAGTGGTCACCCTTTCTAAACTTGCCCTAATCCGGCTTAATCTCTCATCAATGAATGAGGAATCAATTATCACCAATGAGGTTGGAGTAGCATGCGCAGGGCTAGGTGCTAGGGCAATGGCGCCTAAAGATGAACGCTTGTTGGGCGTGCCCACAGAGTCCCAGGATAATCTTCGTTCAGCTAGGGTTATCTCCTTTTCTACTATTGAAACAGCTCGGGTTATAAATTGGTCCATAGTACCTATGACAACGTCTCCCGCAGGTTTCTTTATCTTACTAGAACGGGTACCTGAAGCCATTCTCCCGTTAGTTTAGTGTCCACTTTTCGGAGCCAAGAGATGTGGCCCGGCCCGGCCTCTTCTGGCCCCTGATGGCCTAAGATGGTCCCGCCCTTGTCCCGGGCTTCTCCCGCGATACTCCCGCGTGCTCCCGCACAGCGGGGGCTGGGCGTTCCTTTATGGGGGCGTGAAGCGAGTGGTGGGAGGGGCAATCAGTCTGCAGGTGTGCCGTGGCGCAGGGACTCCTGGTTAGTTGAGTCCCCGCGGCGTCACCGGCAGCGCTGATGAACAGAGCGCGACCCTGCTCCCTGATGTCCTTCCAAGGGGCTGTGAGCAAACGTGCTCCCAACAGCCTTACTTCCCCAATCTACGACGCGGCACCCGCGAAGCGGGTGCGGCTAGCTGTAGGTTGAAATCAGGGGGCGGCTACTGCAAAACTCTCCAGCACACGTGGGAAGACGCCGGTAAGCCCTCGGCGTTTCAGTGTCCCGCTGAACTGAGGGAATCTGCTTCCTTTTCTCCTCCAGAGCGAGTGGTGGGAGGGGCAATCAGTCTGCAGGTGTGCCGTGGCGCAGGGACTCCTGGTTAGTTGAGTCCCCGCGGCGTCACCGGCAGCGCTGATGAACAGAGCGCGACCCTGCTCCCTGATGTCCTTCCAAGGGGCTGTGAGCAAACGTGCTCCCAACAGCCTTACTTCCCCAATCTACGACGCGGCACCCGCGAAGCGGGTGCGGCTAGCTGTAGGTTGAAATCAGGGGGCGGCTACTGCAAAACTCTCCAGCACACGTGGGAAGACGCCGGTAAGCCCTCGGCGTTTCAGTGTCCCGCTGAACTGAGGGAATCTGCTTCCTTTTCTCCTCCAGAGCGAGTGGTGGGAGGGGCAATCAGTCTGCAGGTGTGCCGTGGCGCAGGGACTCCTGGTTAGTTGAGTCCCCGCGGCGTCACCGGCAGCGCTGATGAACAGAGCGCGACCCTGCTCCCTGATGTCCTTCCAAGGGGCTGTGAGCAAACGTGCTCCCAACAGCCTTACTTCCCCAATCTACGACGCGGCACCCGCGAAGCGGGTGCGGCTAGCTGTAGGTTGAAATCAGGGGGCGGCTACTGCAAAACTCTCCAGCACACGTGGGAAGACGCCGGTAAGCCCTCGGCGTTTCAGTGTCCCCATGTGTAATTCTCATATACCAGATAAGCAATAATGTATACAAATGCAATTACTTTGGCATTTTTCTACAGCTTGAGTGCATACCATATATATATGTCTGCAATTTTTTTTCAGTATATTTGAAAATTTCAAAATGCATTTATGTATTTTGGGGTGGTAAGGTATACACACTACTCTATAGTATGTTGTACTATGTTATACTATGCCTAGATTAGTAAATATGTCCATAGTTAGCGTGGAGTGGGTGTCATGTATTCCTATCGGTTCTGAATCGATCCCCCTATTCCTGACCCTATTCTAGTTAAACAAACCAACAAGTTAACTAGCAATCAGCCCATGAGGCAGAAAACCCCCATGATGCAGATACCGTTATCTGACACAGTGACACTACGGCACAGGAACGTGTTATCTGATTAGGTCATAACGCTTGCGATCTAATTAGACAAGCGATATTCCTCCAGCCCCAGATAAGGCATACGGAGTTCTCATAACAAATCAAACCTATGACAACCTGGGCAAAACCCTGCGGCCATTGTTTTGATTTCACCGAGAACTTTAGCGAAAGAATGTGCTAACGAGCAAATCGTATGACATCTTTATTGACGTATCTATGTCCATCCTTACGTCAATCTCGGCACCTTAAAGGTATAAATATTACCGACCTTGCCCTATGCAAACACACGCGTGGTGACGAGACGGAGCAGCCATACTTGCCGAAGCCGAGAGCAGAGCAGACCCCGCTGGCAGCAGCCCCGCCTTCCTGACGCGCTGAGAGACGCGCTGCTTTCTCCTGCCGAGAATCCAGCCCCGGCGTTTCTGGGTAGCCCTCGCAGGCAGCCTGGAATATCGAGAGCAGAGAAAGAGATACCATTCCTCATTCATCCTAACTTCCAGGTACAGAACTGAATAACCCCTCACAGAGAATTCTTTAGTTATTCACTTGGCAAAAACAAACTTAACTTAAACTGTAACTTTCTATTCCCGCCCACGTATTAGGCTTAGGTCAGGTACACGGGGTAGGCGTATTTAGAAACACCAGTTGAGTACGTTTAGTCAAATGTATATGTGTATGTAAATATATTTTATTCATTTTAAAACATCATATGGCTTAGAAACCATATCAATGTTTTTACAGTATTACTTTATACTATTGCTTTTAATGTATGCACTTTACTTAACTATAAGTATTGCAATAATATCGATCCATTTCTCTTGTATGAGAAAAGAGACTGATCAATAAATAACACCTTTTTATTGAACCCGCCCGTCTCTTCCTTTTCTCTACATTCTGATGAGACTAAGAATTCACGTACTGACTGAGTAAAATAATTTGCCTTTTGTTCACACGACTCTCGAGATTGACTCTTGATTAGGGGAGAGCAAAGTTGTCATGTCCTATGGTTGTCAGAAACTAAATCCCTTCTTGTCTAATCAGGGAAGTTAATTCCTCCTTGAACATTCGAGAAGGTTTCTAGCGAACTCTGAGCTATGCTGGCAAACCCAAAAATTAAGTCTAGTATCGACAGTAGTAGACCTAGTTAACGTCTGGCCTAGGCCTTTACTGCTGTAGGTATTATTCCAATGCGCAGAGCCTATTGGGAAGATAGGAACTACACTACAATTACGGAGGATTTCTATACTTGTTTGTAAACAATAATGGAATTTCAACAAGTATAAATTGGGTGCCAGTCAGGATAAGAGTTTCATATTAAAGAAATAGCAAGGTTTGCGTAAGGAAATAATCACTTATAGTTTAAAAGGGTTACCTAAAATATGCCAATGGATGATTAGGAGATTAAAATATAAAATATTAAAAATACACATATAAAAAATCAAACTGGATGAAAAGACTAGAAACTATCTTTTGTATGGGCTAAGTTCTTAAGTAATTATTTTGACACTATAGGCAGGTTATCATGTGTTGTTCACATATTGATATTATTTATTTTTCACATTTTGCACTTTACTGAGAACAGAGGCTTCTGTCACTCAGGAAAGACATTTTTTTAATGCATGAACAATGGGCCATGAATATTGAATAAATACAGTACCCAAAACAGGGACCACTAATAATTATACCCAATACACATTAATACCCACATGATGATAATGGAGTTTAAGAATTACCAATGGGGATAATCGTATCCGATTGTGTACAGCTCCCAATATACCCAGAGTTTGAGCAAAGATGAATTGTGTAAATAGATATATTTTTAGAAAATCTACAATTTTTTTAAACTATTTATCCATTTATTTATGTATTAATATATTTATCTATATATCTATTGCAAACCAGTATTTATATATTTATATGTATAGGGGTTATACTATGTTGCACTTAGCACTTTGTAAAATGAATGCGTAGTTTTGCACAAGTATGTTCAATAGAAACAATGCAACAATGTCTGTTTGGCTATTTATACCACGATTTTCAAAAAACCTTCTACGCCCAAAAGCAGTAGCAATTACAAAACTTCAATGTAATTTTCATGCATTATCACGTTGAAATTTACCATGCACTGTCACTTTAAATGGTGTAAATAATTCACAAAATGTTGTAAAATGAGAAAACAGAAAAAAAGTTCGGGTATAAAAGAAGTCAGGTGACTGACTCAAGTGTCATGTGATCAAGGCACTTTGGTGCTGAAACGCGTTATGGCCGACAGAACGAAACCCGAATAAAGGAGATTCTGTGCACTTGAAGATGGTCTGTGCTCCTATTTGTGTGATTACAAAAGGCCGGCTGGCAGAGGAGTTCTTCAAGATATATATATATATATATATATATATTTATATATATATTTTTTTTTTTGTACACCAATGATCCTCGATTTAGAAGTGCACACAAGCCGGATTAGTGTGAGCAAACAAACATTGCATCCTTCGGAATTAATTTCGTGCCTTACGCGTTTCAGAGTATTTGAACCCCTTGTTCACAGGCATTGCATTGTATCGGCGCAGATTTCAAAGAAAAGCCACTTACTCCAGTCTGTTGTTTTTTTTATATGATGTTCTTTAATTGGCAGCAGGTTATTACAATTTATACTGCACGCTGGGAGTTGTAGTAATAGATTATTTTCCTCCTCCCAAACCTTGGAGTGTCTTTTCTGAAAGTATTTTCGTTCATGGATTCTGTGCTCTCATACAAAATTCATTGCTAATTTGCTGCCTTTAGTAGGCCTCCGGGAAATGAAATGTCACTTTCTCCTGCCATCCGATTTCCATTCGGAGACTTGAAGCAGTTCTGTGTCTCCATGGCCCCCTCCTTTGGGGTGGTGCAACTTCCACGGCTGGATGGCCGTTAAATTAATTTTGTACACCAAAGATCCTCGATTTAGGAGTGCACACAAGCCGGATTAGTGTGAGCAAACAAACATTGCATCCTTCGGAATTAATTTCGTGCCTTACGCGTTTCAGAGTATTTGAACCCCTTGTTCACAGGCATTGCATTGTATCGGCGCAGATTTCAAAGAAAAGCCACTTACTCCAGTCTGTTGTTTTTTTTATATGATGTTCTTTAATTGGCAGCAGGTTATTACAATTTATACTGCACGCTGGGAGTTGTAGTAATAGATTATTTTCCTCCTCCCAAACCTTGGAGTGTCTTTTCTGAAAGTATTTTCGTTCATGGATTCTGTGCTCTCATACAAAATTCATTGCTAATTTGCTGCCTTTAGTAGGCCTCCGGGAAATGAAATGTCACTTTCTCCTGCCATCCGATTTCCATTCGGAGACTTGAAGCAGTTCTGTGTCTCCATGGCCCCCTCCTTTGGGGTGGTGCAACTTCCACGGCTGGATGGCCGTTAAATTAATTTTGTACACCAAAGATCCTCGATTTTGTATGAGAGCACAGAATCCATGAACGAAAATACTTTCAGAAAAGACACTCCAAGGTTTGGGAGGAGGAAAATAATCTATTACTACAACTCCCAGCGTGCAGTATAAATTGTAATAACCTGCTGCCAATTAAAGAACATCATATAAAAAAAACAACAGACTGGAGTAAGTGGCTTTTCTTTGAAATCTGCGCCGATACAATGCAATGCCTGTGAACAAGGGGTTCAAATACTCTGAAACGCGTAAGGCACGAAATTAATTCCGAAGGATGCAATGTTTGTTTGCTCACACTAATCCGGCTTGTGTGCACTTCTAAATCGAGGATCTTTGGTGTACAAAATTAATTTAACGGCCATCCAGCCGTGGAAGTTGCACCACCCCAAAGGAGGGGGCCATGGAGACACAGAACTGCTTCAAGTCTCCGAATGGAAATCGGATGGCAGGAGAAAGTGACATTACATTTCCCGGAGGCCTACTAAAGGCAGCAAATTAGCAATGAATTTTGTATGAGAGCACAGAATCCATGAACGAAAATACTTTCAGAAAAGACACTCCAAGGTTTGGGAGGAGGAAAATAATCTATTACTACAACTCCCAGCGTGCAGTATAAATTGTAATAACCTGCTGCCAATTAAAGAACATCATATAAAAAAAACAACAGACTGGAGTAAGTGGCTTTTCTTTGAAATCTGCGCCGATACAATGCAATGCCTGTGAACAAGGGGTTCAAATACTCTGAAACGCGTAAGGCACGAAATTAATTCCGAAGGATGCAATGTTTGTTTGCTCACACTAATCCGGCTTGTGTGCACTTCTAAATCGAGGATCTTTGGTGTACAAAAAAAAAAAAAATAATATATATATATATATATATATATATATATATATATATATATATATATATATATATATGAGCAGAACTCCTCCAAGCAGATTGAAGAAATGGAGGCCACAGCAGGGGAGAACAGTGGAGGCACCTTTATTCAGCAGTAGTACACCCTTGCGAATGCATTTCGGCGTTCCATGACGCCTTCTTCAGCGCCGGGGGAATAACAACAGGATGTCCATCTGGGGTTAAATACCCTGCCCCATCCTGTTAAACAATGCATAGGTCCGCCCCCCAGGTGAGTAGTCCCAGCATACACTCCCTAGTAGTAACCGATCATCTGGTTACTACAAGTCCCAGAATGCCTTTCAGTGTGGGTCAGTGCTGCGAGGGGTGGAATTTATGCTTGATAGTTTTGGCCCCCAAATTCGAGTGTGCTCGCCATACTCCGCTGCCTCCTCAGCTCCCCAACCGCAGCAACCTCCGTGACCCGGGTCAGTCTATGGCGGGGACGGGTCGGAAGTCCAACTAGCCCAGCGTGCCCTCAGTGAGAACAACACCGCCTCTTCTTTTCCCAGGCACAGAGGTGGGTTTCAGTCCTTCCGTTACCACGGAAAACACGATTCCACCAAGGAAGAAACCAGTAGATGCTGAAGCCGACTTTATGCTGTGGGGACCTCCGAAAGCGCGATTCTGGAACTCGCCATGATTTAGATGAGCAGAACTCCTCCAAGCAGATTGAAGAAATGGAGGCCACAGCAGGGGAGAACAGTGGAGGCACCTTTATTCAGCAGTAGTACACCCTTGTGAATGCATTTCGGCGTTCCATGACGCCTTCTTCAGCGCCGGGGGAATAACAACAGGATGTCCATCTGGGGTTAAATACCCTGCCCCATCCTGTTAAACAATGCATAGGTCCGCCCCCCAGGTGAGTAGTCCCAGCATACACTCCCTAGTAGTAACCGATCATCTGGTTACTACAAGTCCCAGAATGCCTTTCAGTGTGGGTCAGTGCTGCGAGGGGTGGAATTTATGCTTGATAGTTTTGGCCCCCAAATTCGAGTGTGCTCGCCATACTCCGCTGCCTCCTCAGCTCCCCAACCGCAGCAACCTCCGTGACCCGGGTCAGTCTATGGCGGGGACGGGTCGGAAGTCCAACTAGCCCAGCGTGCCCTCAGTGAGAACAACACCGCCTCTTCTTTTCCCAGGCACAGAGGTGGGTTTCAGTCCTTCCGTTACCACGGAAAACACGATTCCACCAAGGCAGAAACCAGTAGATGCTGAAGCCGACTTTATGCTGCGGGGACCTCCGAAAGCGCGATTCTGGAACTCGCGCTGATTTAGATGAGCAGAACTCCTCCAAGCATATTGAAGAAATGGAGGCCACAGCAGGGGAGAACAGTGGAGGCACCTTTATTTAGCAGTAGTACACCCTTGCGAATGCATTTCGGCGTTCCATGACGCCTTCTTCAGCGCCGGGGGAATAACAACAGGATGTCCATCTGGGGTTAAATACCCTGCCCCATCCTGTTAAACAATGCATAGGTCCGCCCCCCAGGTGAGTAGTCCCAGCATACACTCCCTAGTAGTAACCGATCATCTGGTTACTACAAGTCCCAGAATGCCTTTCAGTGTGGGTCAGTGCTGCGAGGGGTGGAATTTATGCTTGATAGTTTTGGCCCCCAAATTCGAGTGTGCTCGCCATACTCCGCTGCCTCCTCAGCTCCCCAACCGCAGCAACCTCCGTGACCCGGGTCAGTCTATGGCGGGGACGGGTCGGAAGTCCAACTAGCCCAGCGTGCCCTCAGTGAGAACAACACCGCCTCTTCTTTTCCCAGGCACAGAGGTGGGTTTCAGTCCTTCCGTTACCACGGAAAACACGATTCCACCAAGGCAGAAACCAGTAGATGCTGAAGCCGACTTTATGCTGCGGGGACCTCCGAAAGCGCGATTCTGGAACTCGCGCTGATTTAGATGAGCAGAACTCCTCCAAGCAGATTGAAGAAATGGAGGCCACAGCAGGGGAGAACAGTGGAGGCACCTTTATTCAGCAGTAGTACACCCTTGCGAATGCATTTCGGCGTTCCATGACGCCTTCTTCAGCGCCGGGGGAATAACAACAGGATGTCCATCTGGGGTTAAATACCCTGCCCCATCCTGTTAAACAATGCATAGGTCCGCCCCCCAGGTGAGTAGTCCCAGCATACACTCCCTAGTAGTAACCGATCATCTGGTTACTACAAGTCCCAGAATGCCTTTCAGTGTGGGTCAGTGCTGCGAGGGGTGGAATTTATGCTTGATAGTTTTGGCCCCCAAATTCGAGTGTGCTCGCCATACTCCGCTGCCTCCTCAGCTCCCCAACCGCAGCAACCTCCGTGACCCGGGTCAGTCTATGGCGGGGACGGGTCGGAAGTCCAACTAGCCCAGCGTGCCCTCAGTGAGAACAACACCGCCTCTTCTTTTCCCAGGCACAGAGGTGGGTTTCAGTCCTTCCGTTACCACGGAAAACACGATTCCACCAAGGCAGAAACCAGTAGATGCTGAAGCCGACTTTATGCTGCGGGGACCTCCGAAAGCGCGATTCTGGAACTCGCGCTGATTTAGATGAGCAGAACTCCTCCAAGCAGATTGAAGAAATGGAGGCCACAGCAGGGGAGAACAGTGGAGGCACCTTTATTCAGCAGTAGTACACCCTTGCGAATGCATTTCGGCGTTCCATGACGCCTTCTTCAGCGCCGGGGGAATAACAACAGGATGTCCATCTGGGGTTAAATACCCTGCCCCATCCTGTTAAACAATGCATAGGTCCGCCCCCCAGGTGAGTAGTCCCAGCATACACTCCCTAGTAGTAACCGATCATCTGGTTACTACAAGTCCCAGAATGCCTTTCAGTGTGGGTCAGTGCTGCGAGGGGTGGAATTTATGCTTGATAGTTTTGGCCCCCAAATTCGAGTGTGCTCGCCATACTCCGCTGCCTCCTCAGCTCCCCAACCGCAGCAACCTCCGTGACCCGGGTCAGTCTATGGCAGGGACGGGTCGGAAGTCCAACTAGCCCAGCGTGCCCTCAGTGAGAACAACACCGCCTCTTCTTTTCCCAGGCACAGAGGTGGGTTTCAGTCCTTCCGTTACCACGGAAAACACGATTCCACCAAGGCAGAAACCAGTAGATGCTGAAGCCGACTTTATGCTGCGGGGACCTCCGAAAGCGCGATTCTGGAACTCGCGCTGATTTAGATGAGCAGAACTCCTCCAAGCAGATTGAAGAAATGGAGGCCACAGCAGGGGAGAACAGTGGAGGCACCTTTATTCAGCAGTAGTACACCCTTGCGAATGCATTTCGGCGTTCCATGACGCCTTCTTCAGCGCCGGGGGAATAACAACAGGATGTCCATCTGGGGTTAAATACCCTGCCCCATCCTGTTAAACAATGCATAGGTCCGCCCCCCAGGTGAGTAGTCCCAGCATACACTCCCTAGTAGTAACCGATCATCTGGTTACTACAAGTCCCAGAATGCCTTTCAGTGTGGGTCAGTGCTGCGAGGGGTGGAATTTATGCTTGATAGTTTTGGCCCCCAAATTCGAGTGTGCTCGCCATACTCCGCTGCCTCCTCAGCTCCCCAACCGCAGCAACCTCCGTGACCCGGGTCAGTCTATGGCGGGGACGGGTCGGAAGTCCAACTAGCCCAGCGTGCCCTCAGTGAGAACAACACCGCCTCTTCTTTTCCCAGGCACAGAGGTGGGTTTCAGTCCTTCCGTTACCACGGAAAACACGATTCCACCAAGGCAGAAACCAGTAGATGCTGAAGCCGACTTTATGCTGCGGGGACCTCCGAAAGCGCGATTCTGGAACTCGCGCTGATTTAGATGAGCAGAACTCCTCCAAGCAGATTGAAGAAATGGAGGCCACAGCAGGGGAGAACAGTGGAGGCACCTTTATTCAGCAGTAGTACACCCTTGCGAATGCATTTCGGCGTTCCATGACGCCTTCTTCAGCGCCGGGGGAATAACAACAGGATGTCCATCTGGGGTTAAATACCCTGCCCCATCCTGTTAAACAATGCATAGGTCCGCCCCCCAGGTGAGTAGTCCCAGCATACACTCCCTAGTAGTAACCGATCATCTGGTTACTACAAGTCCCAGAATGCCTTTCAGTGTGGGTCAGTGCTGCGAGGGGTGGAATTTATGCTTGATAGTTTTGGCCCCCAAATTCGAGTGTGCTCGCCATACTCCGCTGCCTCCTCAGCTCCCCAACCGCAGCAACCTCCGTGACCCGGGTCAGTCTATGGCGGGGACGGGTCGGAAGTCCAACTAGCCCAGCGTGCCCTCAGTGAGAACAACACCGCCTCTTCTTTTCCCAGGCACAGAGGTGGGTTTCAGTCCTTCCGTTACCACGGAAAACACGATTCCACCAAGGCAGAAACCAGTAGATGCTGAAGCCGACTTTATGCTGCGGGGACCTCCGAAAGCGCGATTCTGGAACTCGCGCTGATTTAGATGAGCAGAACTCCTCCAAGCAGATTGAAGAAATGGAGGCCACAGCAGGGGAGAACAGTGGAGGCACCTTTATTCAGCAGTAGTACGCCCTTGCGAATGCATTTCGGCGTTCCATGACGCCTTCTTCAGCGCCGGGGGAATAACAACAGGATGTCCATCTGGGGTTAAATACCCTGCCTCATCCTGTTAAACAATGCATAGGTCCGCCCCCCAGGTGAGTAGTCCCAGCATACACTCCCTAGTAGTAACCGATCATCTGGTTACTACAAGTCCCAGAATGCCTTTCAGTGTGGGTCAGTGCTGCGAGGGGTGGAATTTATGCTTGATAGTTTTGGCCCCCAAATTCGAGTGTGCTCGCCATACTCCGCTGCCTCCTCAGCTCCCCAACCGCAGCAACCTCCGTGACCCGGGTCAGTCTATGGCGGGGACGGGTCGGAAGTCCAACTAGCCCAGCGTGCCCTCAGTGAGAACAACACCGCCTCTTCTTTTCCCAGGCACAGAGGTGGGTTTCAGTCCTTTCGTTACCACGGAAAACACGATTCCACCAAGGCAGAAACCAGTAGATGCTGAAGCCGACTTTATGCTGCGGGGACCTCCGAAAGCGCGATTCTGGAACTCGCGCTGATTTAGATGAGCAGAACTCCTCCAAGCAGCTTCAATCTTCAATCTGCTTGGAGGAGTTCTGCTCATCTAAATCAGCGCGAGTTCCAGAATCGCGCTTTCGGAGGTCCCCGCAGCATAAAGTCGGCTTCAGCATATATATATATATATGCGATAATGTGAGGCATAAAATAATAGAGAAGATGCTAGCGCGTTTGAAAAAGGAAAGAGAAGCGTTCAAATTTCAGAGCGACAAAAACGACAACGAGCAGGGTCAAATATTCACTTTTTTGCGCAAATATGATGCAGCAAAAGCAGAGAAAAGGAACATAAATCATAGAACTGAAACAGGACCCGTGGCTGGATCAAACAGAGGAATACAATCAGCATCTTCTGTATCAGATCTAAGCTCCTCAGTTGAAACTGAATCGGAAGCTGAAGCAAATCCCAGCATATCAGGGGTGACCAAATACTACAAAAGGGGACATACATTGGCTGAAGAGCTGAATTTTTTACGGGAGCAAAGGCGCCAGACACTCCGTCCCAGGAGGACAACCACCTACACAAACAAAAGAGAAATGCCAGGCGCCGGGCCAGAATGAAAAGAATAAGGGAGTGCGCAAAACAACAAAAAATCGAACAAGAGAAGATGGCGCCACAAATAAGCAATAACAACATGAATGAAAACCCTATCGTAAATCTTGCCAATATCAATCTGGACAAAGCAGAGGAACAGCTGGTAAAATTAGGGTTAACCTAATGTGCTGAAAGTAATTTCGATTACCCACAAACACGAGCATATATATATCAATATATTAGAAAAATAAAACTTCAGAAGTTCCATCAACTGAAATCTGATGAGGTACAAACAATGGCTCCTAGTAGAACTCAGAAAAGATCAGGTACCGAATTAGCAGCTTCATACATTAATTTGCTTTGTGACCTCCGGATGTTACAAAGAGAGGAATCAACAAATGAAGAACCTACACAAGTGACCATAGAAATTTTAGACATTAACATCAATATCGCATTAGTTACAAAGTTCAAAACAACATCCAAATGTGTGCCAATAATGACAAGGGATTTGATAGATACTTTTTTTTTTTCAGAACAGATTTTATTAGTGTTATGGCAGTTGACAGAATACAAAAGAAACACTGCTTCCAAGATTGCAGAAAGACAGTGAGCATAGAAGAGCAACAGTGTTCAAGAAATTCAGTCAACATTATCCAACACCCCCCTCCCCGCATCCCCACCCGGTTCCCACCCCCCTCCCTGCACGGTGTTCATATTGTCCAGAAACAGGAGCCAAAGCAGCATGGTAGCGACAGGTGGTCAGTTCACATGGGGGTAGTACAGACGTGATCCATATCAGAGGCTTGTGGCGCCGGGGGGTCCAGCAACAGGCCCCTATAATCAGCCCATTTCTTCCAAATCCTATAATGTTTCTTGGGGCAGCCTCTGGCCTCAAAGATCGGGCGTTCCAATCCCATGCTAAAGTCCATGCCCCGCTTCCACACCCCCACTAACGGAGCCTTGGGGGCTTTCCAGGCTTGGGCTATATCCCGTTTGGCTATTGTAAGACCCAGAAGGAGCAAGTGCCGTTTATACAGATTACCCCCCACTTGTTCCATAACGTGGAGCAGGCCCAGCTGCGGCGTGCGAGGGAGCTCCCATGCCAACACTTCCTCCAAGCATTCCCACACACCGGTCCAAAACCTCTGCAGCCGTGCACATCCCCATACTGTATGTAAGAAGGAGCCTACCTCACTGCCACACCTCAAACAATCCGGGGAGGCTATCAGCCCCGCCTTCCACAATCGTTCCCTCGTGAAGTATGCCCTGTGAAGGTATTTAAATTGAATAAAGCGCAAGCGCACCGCTATCGCTGCTCCCCTAGGGGCCTCCAGGGCTTCTCTCCAGTCCTCCTCCTCCAAGCCTCCCAGATCACTCTCCCAGACCGCCCGCAACTTATCAAGCGAGGGGGAACAATGCGTAACTAATGTTTGATATATGGTTGAGATTTTTTTCGATTCCAATTCCCCCATAAAGACTTTTGCTTCTAGGGGACTAAACTCCGGCAAGGACGACAAGTCCGCTAGTGTGGGGGTCAGGGCGTGGCGGAGCTGTAGGTACCTGAAGAATTGGGACCGGTGCATATCGAATTCATCCTGCAACATCTGGAACGATTTGAGGACTGTGCCCTTCAGGACGTGACCCAGCGCCGAAATGCCTATTGCATCCCAGCCCTCAAAGCCCCGGAGCGCAGCCAGGCCGGGCAGCCTCCCATTATGCCATAAAGGAGTCTCGCCCGTGAGCGTGTTCCACCATCCCATGCGGCGGAGCGCATCGCGCCACACTTTGAAGATTACTTGTGTGGCCCTCGGAAGTCTCTTCCGGATAGTCGCCGAGTATAAAATAGTATGGAGCGTGTGTGGGTCCATCATATACCTCTCTAGGGCATAGGTCGGGTCATTGCGATCCCCGTACCACCATTCGTTAAGAACAAGTAGGTGTGATGCCTGATAGTAGGACTGGACATCAGATGTGGCCAGCCCCCCACAGTAGGTCGACAGGAAGCAGGTGCGGAGCGCCACTCTTATCGCTCCACCGGCCCATAGGAACCGACCTAGAGCCGAGTTCACCTGACGAAACCACTGCTGCGGAACTGGGTACGGGTAGTTCTGCAATTGGTACAAAATTCGGGGTAGGGCCACCATCTTAAAAATGGCCGAACGGCCATAGACATTTAGAGGCATCCTGGACCACATCAGCATATCTGAGCGGATCCTGTCCCAAACAGGCACTACATTACGGGACCATGACACTCCCTGCACATCAGTTAAAAAGACACCAAGATATTTAAGGCCTCCCGCCGCCTCCTGAAGGACCGAGGCCCAGGGACCCAAAGTCCCCCTGTCGCCCAGGACCCATAATTTCGACTTCTGCGGATTGAGTCGGAGGCCCGACACTTCACCGAAAACGCGCATTATTTCAAGGACCCTCGGCCCCGATTTATTGAGGTCCGTAAGGAAGAATAGGACGTCGTCCGCATATAGCGCGATCCTTTCAGACGGGCCCCCCACCCACTCCACACCACGCAACTGGGCATCCATCCTCACCCAGGCCGCAAGCGGTTCCATTGCCAGGGCGAACAGGTAGGGTGAGAGAGGGCATCCCTGTCGGGTGCCACGACCGATGAGGAATATGTCAGAGGTGGCTCCCGCTATTCTGACCGTTGCCGTCAGGTCCGTATATAACAGATGAATGTACGACAGGAAACGTGGGCCCAAATTGAGCCGGAGGAGGAGGGCTCGGAGGTATGACCAACTCAGGGAGTCGAAGGCTCGGTCCATGTCCGCCAGCAGGAGGGCCGCGGGGATGCCCACCACTCGTGCCGCCTCCATCACTAGGTGAGCGCGACATATGTTGTGTCTTGTAGCCCTGTGAGGCATGAAGCCTGCCTGGTCGGCATGGATCAGGTCCGTGATGTAAGGGAGAAGACGGTTCACCAACGCCTTAGCCAATATTTTCGCTTCAAAGTTCAGTAAAGAGATCGGACGATAAGAGTCCGGGCTGTCTTGGGGCCTTCCCGGTTTGCAGAAGACTACAATCTCGGTGTGTCGCCAGTCCGCTGGCAATCTGCCAAGCTCCCGAGCCGCCTCCAGTGCCTTCCTATAGCGCATCCCCAATTGGAGATGAAACAACTTCATAAATTCGCAGGGGAACCCATTGGGCCCAGGGGCCTTGCCCGTGTTCAGGCCACCCAGAGCTTCCCCAAGCTCCTCTGCCGACAGTGGGAGGTCTAGGCGGGCCCGTGCCTCATCCGAGAGCGCCCGGGGTGGAAGGTCTGCGAGAAATCTGTCAATCTCCTCCGCTGGGAGAGATTCCCGGGGGGCATACTGAGTCTCGTAATATTGGGCAAACATCTGGGCCAGGACCTCAGGGGCCGAAATAGGGCCGCCCGCGGCATCTCGGAGACCCGGCAGGGGCTGGGCTTGATAAGTGCTTTGACATAGCCTATATAGCATTGTGCTAGACTTGTCCCCCCATTGATAGATTCTGCTCTGCGTAGCGAGCCAAGCCTGTCGGGCTTCATCTAACAATAGCGAGGTGTATGACCGCTGGAGGTGCAGGAGCTGGTCCACGGCTACTCCATCCTCCCCCGTGAGACATCTGGTCTCCTGGTTCCGCACCCGGTCAGCCGCCTCCTCCATTTCTTGCCTGCGGGCCCTACGATTCGCGGCGCACCACGCAATGTCCACGCCCCGAAGGACGGGCTTGAGGGCCTCCCACAGGGTCATGGCATCTATGCTCGGGTCCTCATTCTCTGACCAGTAGTGCGAGATAGCCTCCCTCATGTGCGATTGATAGTCGTGGCGCTGCAAGTGCCACACAGAGAGGCGCCAGCGAAACGGTTGTCGCCGCACACCGAGGCTCAATGTCAGGGCGACCGGGGAGTGATCCGACAGGCCCCTCGGAAGTATGGAGGTGGAGTCAATTCTGCCCAACCAGGGTTGCGGGACGAATAGGTAGTCCAGGCGCGAAAAGGATTTGTGGACCGCAGAGACAAATGTATATTCACCATCACAAGCATGCTGGTGGCGCCAAGTGTCAATCCATCCCATCCCCTGCGCCATCCTACTCAGCCTCGTAGAGGCATCCGACAATTGACCGCCCCCAGGCCTACAGCGGTCAAGTCTCCCATCCATCACATCGTTCCAATCACCACCCACTACCGTCAACACATGCGGGAGAGTCGTCCATACCTCGAACAGCCGTTCAATCAGGGCATCTTGGAGTGGGGGTGGAGCATACACACTCCCGAAAACCACCGGCTCACTCCCCAGACTCCCCTTAACAAAGACATACCGACCATGCACGTCCAGCCATTGTGTTTCATGTGTGTAGGAGACCCTACGGTGTATGAGAATTGCAACTCCTCTGGACCCTCGTGCAAACCCAGCATGGAACACCTGATCATACCCGTATCTGCGTAGACTCAGAACCTTGGTGCCCAAGAGGTGTGTCTCCTGAAGGAGCAACACATCCGCTCTTTCAGTCTTCCCCAGACGTAGAACTGCACTTTGTTTAATTTTGTCGAGCATCCCTCGCACATTCCAGCTCAAAATTCGCATTGAGGCCAGCGGGGGGCTCGTCCCCCGTACTTCAGCCGCCATCAATCATCCAGATTCCGAAATCGTCGGGCCACTGAGGCCACACACACATGCTCAGTCGTCTCCAGGTTCCCATGTACACCGTGCTAAGGCCCTTCCCAACTTCCCAACTTCCCTCCCCACCATCCCCGGAACCCCCAAACCCCCGCCCCTCCCCCTGCAAACCTTCCCCAGACACCAACCATACCAACAACCTCCCCTCCAACCCCCCACCCCATACCTCAGCAACATTGAAGTACCTGTCGCGATGCAGGCAATCTCAGCCCTCCAACGGGAGGCCCAAGACCCACTGCACCAATGGATCCCACCCAACTACCCACAAAGTGCCCAACTACTTCCCACTCAACACCTGGGAATGAACTCCGGGAGTAGGCCCGCTCTCGCACGAGCGTCTCCCGACCAACCGTCCACCCATGAACAAGGAGTCATGAAGTCAATCAGTACGTGGCATGTCGAAGAGGAGCAGCTTGCTCCCGCCACCAAGGCGTCTCACCAACCCTGTAGTTCCACAGTGTGCACCAGTACAAGCGTGGGGGTCTCAGGATTCCGAAGGAGAAGAAGCCGTTTCCTCCGGAGTGTCCGCCGTGGCATCACTCGGAGGCGGGCGCTTCTGAGAGCGCGACCTCCAGTTACTCTTACTGCGTGATCGTCTGGGCGTTCTCGGGGGTCTTTCGGTGGTTGACGAGTCCGAGCCCCTCCGAGGGGGGGTGTTCACCTTGACTCGCACCGTCTCGTACGTCCACTCAAACACTTCTTCCGGGGAGTTGAAAAACTGAGTGCGAGATTGGAAGACCACGCGCAGGCGAGCCGGAAATAGTAGAGCGTAAGGAATCTTGAGTTCCCGCAGCCGTGCTTTTGCCGCGGTGAATGACTGTCTCTGCTGCTGAACCAGTTTAGTGTAATCCGGGAACACAAGGATCTTATGATTTTCAAACATCAGTGGGTCCTGGGCGCGGGCCTGCCGTAAGATAACATCTCTGTCATGATAGTTGAGCAGTTTGGCTATCACCGAGCGAGGGCGAGCCCCAGTGGGCGGTTTGGGAAGCAGTGCCCGGTGTGCCCTCTCCACCACAAAGCAGCGCGACAGGGAGTCCGGGGGGAGCCACCCCTCCAGCCACCGGGTCAGGAAGGCCTCCATATTTCCTTTCTCGCAGTCCTCCGGGAAGCCTATAAAGCGTAGGTTATTCCTTCTGGCCCTCCCTTCCGCGTCCTCCACCCGCAGCGCCAGTCCCTTCTGTATCCCTTCCATGGCAGCAACTCTCTTTTTGAGATTCACCACGTCGTCTTCAACTTCAGTGATTCGAGTTTCTGTTTCGGTGATTCGTGCCACTGCGTTGCGCAGATCCTGTCTGAGCAAGGTCACATCGGCCCCAACTGCTCCGATTTTCGCGTCGAGCATGTCCCTTGATTGTGTGATCGCCGCCATCAACGCCGCGTTGTCCGGCCCAGAGCCCTGGGGACCTCCGGACGCCCCAGCACCTCCACTGGGTCCCGCGAACTTGTCCATCGGTCCCTCTTTGGGAGCATTCCCACTATTGCCCCCTCTCGTCATGTCGCCGGCGGAGTGGTGACCCCAGGTGTGGGGGGCTGACGGACCAGGGGCACCCCCGGCTGAATGAGTGGTCGCAGGCAGCAAGTGTCCCCGAGGCCGCCCAAGTATATCGTGGCCCCGTCGGCGATCGAGCGTGGTGCACGCTTTGATGAATCAACTGCTGGTCACCACCCTGTTAGTGGTCGGAGAGGCGCTGCACCACGGTGCACGCGGTCGATGGGGGGTCGCCCACCCCTCGGATTGGTCCGTCTGGGGCGCCCCAGAGTCCGCACCACGCTCTCAGGTGCCAAAAGTGGGCCTGCCGGCTGGGTTGGCGGCCTGCAATAGTCCGGGAGGCGGGGGGAGGGGGAGGGGGGTCTCCTCAGCCCTCGCCGCGGCCCGAGGCAACCGCCGAGCGCGCCCTAGGTGTTTGGCGCCAGTGCCTGGCAGGGGCACGCTTCAATGAGGATGGAAACAGGCAGGAGAGCCGGCAGAGCGTTCGCCCTCCCGCCTTGGCAGCAGTACTGTGCCCCGCGGCTCGAGACCGCCGCCGAAGGGGGCAGACACGTCCCCTCCCCCGCAGCACCACGGCTCCTTACCCCCACCTCGAGCTCCGTGTGCGCTCCGACTGCTCTCTTCCCCAGCCGCCGTGTCCGCCCTTGCTCCGGATGGCTGCCCAATCCTCTCCGCCGCTCCGCAGCGTTCCGCAGTGTGTCGTGGCCGAGGCGGCACTTCCGGCCGGCGCCACCCGGCTCCCAGCTACTTCCGGTCGGACCGCACTGCAGCGGAGGTCCCGGCTGTGGTGTGTGATGCAGGCCTCGTCGCCAGGCGGGCTCCCAGCCGCCGTAAATCACTGATCTCGGGCCGCCGGGACTCCGAAATCGCTGTCGGGAGATCCCCGCGGGAGCCGCTCTCCGCCACACAAATCAGGGTGCCGATCGGTCAGGGCGACGCAGGATACCAGAAGGATAAGGTGACGGCGGGACGGAGCTCACTCAAGCTGCGTCCGCCATGATCGCCGTCTTGGCCACGCCCCCTTGATAGATACTTTTAATAAGATTATAATGTCTGCAATTAGGAAATGATGCTTTAAAACTCAACAACAAAAGTAGAAACATAATGTGCAACTGCAGAAATATCATCAGCTAATGAAAAAAACTGCAGGACAATGACTCCATAGTAATATGAAATTCCGACAAGGGCGGTAATGTGGTTATCTGGCCAAAACATCAATACGTGTAGAAGGCCCTACACCAACTGGGAGACAGCAACTGTTATAAACTAAGTTCCAACTCGCAAAGACAAAGCAGGATTAACTATTCACCAAGCTACTAGCATGGAAGAACATGGGATTTATTCATCAAGAAGAACTCACATTTCTTAAAAATGAATACCAGAGAATGCCAGTAGTATACTTCATCCCAAAAATCCATAAGGACAAACTGAGACCCCCAGGCAGACCTATATTCTCTGAAAAAGAAAGCCTATTGGAAAATGTGTCTGTCTATATTGATTCATTTTTTCAAGAGCACGTAAAGGCTCTACTGTCATACATACAGGACACCACAGATTTTCTAAGGCATATGCATGATTTTGAAAGGCAAGATGATTATGTTCTAATGTCCATGGATGTGTCTAATTTATACACTTCTATCCATCACAGGGATGGGTTAAGTGTGTTAGAATACTATCTAGGCACAAGGCCCATTGAATATCATGTTCACAACTATGGGGCCTATTAGGATGGCGGTTAAAAAAACAAATGGTTCTGTTGGGTAAGGTAAATTGCTTTGGAAAATGCTAATACATGCAAATGGAACAAAAATGAGAACTCTCTGATACACATATGCAAATGAGAAATCAATGCTCAAGCAGAAATAAATAAATTGTATAGCCAGGTATTGAATTTGTAAGTATTTATGTTTAGAATTCAATTATGTTCATGCTGAATTACTTCATTCAGTAACAAACAATAAATACAAAGTGCGACCATCAAACATAGATACAGTTCAGTGACAATTAGTGAAAGAAGTGCTCAAGTGCTGAAGTATATGTACAGTGAAAATGAATAGATACAATAATATACACAAGTAATTGATAGGTCAGCAATTAATTGATCTCCGAGTAATCCTAGTGCCTTGTAGAGGAATCATGGAGTGTTCTGGACCTAATTGGGCGTCGACGTTTCGACCCTGGTGCACCCCAGTTGGTGGTCGCTGCGGGTCTTTATCAAGACAGGAGGCGGACGATGACAGTCTGCAATGTATAAGGCTAGGTATCAGAGAGAGTAAGGTGCACTGGAGGTTGCACAATAGATTAAAGGGTGAGTGAATGGGTACTCACATGAATCAGGAATAATGATTTGCCTGATGTACTGTCGCTCAGTTGCTGGTCATATCTAATTATGGAAAAAGGTTCCTGTTAGGGTATACGTAGAAAATAAAAAGAGTAAAACCATAATTTTGGGAGTGCGGCCCACTTTTTCTATATATGTTTTTTTTCTCATTCGAATATGGCTCCTCCTGGGAGATCCACCAGTTGTCTGTTGGTGCGCTTGGGGGCCAGTAGAGCGACAGCCGGCAATAGGTTTCAACGACAGTTTCAGAATCACAGCGGACTCTCAGTTGCGGTTTCAAAAACAGATATTTTGTCATAGAACATATACATGGGGGTCGCAGGGGAGGTAATAGGGCACTAGCCCTCAGGAGGAAGGAATCCAAATGGATTCTGGATCTTGAAATCAAGCAGCCTAATGGACACAATCAAGATGAGGAGATGACAACAGCCCTGATAGAAGAATAATCAAATAGACATGTTCCCCCTCTAACGGTGTTGATATCCATGGTGCATTAAGAATGTAATTTAACTGTATACCCTGTGTTTTAATCTTGAATAGGGTACATGTGTGCTCTAATTTTAAAATGAACCTTCTTATCCTTTTTCCTTCGCAGGAGGGAAAGAAAGGGCCCACTGTAGAACCACGAGCACGTCACGGGCCACCTACCCTTTTCTTCAACCCCACAAGGAAAGAATCCTGGGAAGAATAGATAAGAACTTTTTTCACTTGTTTCACTTTATTATTTCACTATATTTCACTTATGTATTGAAATCATGCCATGCACTCATGCGGGAGGTACAACTCTAGAAAGTCTTTGCCACTTGGCAAATGCACATGGAACTGGTACTTTATATTGCTAGGGTGAATAGATTGATATGCCACTAGGTGCAGGCATTGGAATCTATAAGACAAGTAGAGAACTTGGCACATAGAGCAATGTGTTTGATAACTGGCCAGCTGAGGATTGGGGTTACATATCCCGGTACGACAGATATGTAGAACACATAGTCGACTATATAGGGCACATGTTATTACGTACACAGGAACTTTACTATACTTTTTTCTTTTCTTTTCCTTTTGTCAAGGCTACACACATAAACCATGAAATATGTTTAATTAATAACGGTGTACTTAAAGTCATGTGAAGGGAACATTGATGCAATTGATGGTGCGAGATTTGGAAATACATCTATTTCAACTCGTGAAGTTAGATTTCCATAATAAATTAATATTATTAATAAAAAGTGCAGTGGAAATTACTAACCAACCTAGAGTAAAAGTTACATTTCCATGAACACGTGGGAAACTAATATGTGTGCTCATAAATGTGAATTATGTTGCATTTGCATGTGTGTGAAAAATAATTAATTAATCCTGTCTATTGTCATGTCAGAACTAAATGCTGCAGTTTATTAATGGCATGTGCTTATTTCTGTGTGCTCATGTTTTGTTTTTCTGTCTTTAAATGTTGCACGAATCTGTTTGTTGGTTCATTTGCTTCTGCTAGGTAACATAGATTAATGGGTAATTATTAGCAAAGGTGGGTGGGTAACAGAATGAACTTTATTTCTCACATTAATTAATGTTTTGTGTTTGTTTATGCATTAGTTTTACGAATGGGCCTAAAGAAGATGGCTGCCAGTACTGCAGTCTTCGAGACTTGACCAGAGCAGTTCTTTTTACTCATGCGCGGTACATTTCTGCTTAGCTGATAATTTCTATGCAGAAGAAAATTCTGGTTGTGTCAAATATGTTCCTTGGTGGCTTTGTCAAGGACAGGACGGATGTGGTTCTGCCAAGTTTAGGAAGTAAAAGTTTCCTCCGTCAAAAGTATCATTTTGAGGAAGCAAAAAGGATGGCGAGACTAAGAACAATAAGGGCAAAGATGAAGCCCCAGACTTGGTCATGAGCGTGTGACCTCATTGTGGACTGTCGTGGCTTGACCAATGGAATAGCTGAACTAATAAAAAAATATACGCTGCTGTTACTTTAGTTAGTTAGAAAGGTATAAAAACTGACCCTTTGGGAGGGAGAGCGCGCTTGCTGCTCATCTTCTCCTGTGACGGTGATGCGCTGATGGACTTTCTTGGAACGCGTAAGCATCATTAGGGCTAAAAGACTTTATTTTATTCCTTTAGGTGAAAAGGGTTTAAGACAGGGATGTTAGGGTTTAGATAATAAAACTGTTTATTCAATTTTGAAATGTACTAAATGATTTTGCTTGTGACTTTCAGTCATTTTGCTAATCCTCTAAAATGATAATACTTGAATAAAAAGATTCTAAAAAAAATGCACTTTCTTGAATAAAAGTTAATAAATAAGATGTTTTTAAATACAAGCTGGCCTTGTTATTTTATAAATTTTAGGTTACCATTAGCAGATTCATTCGCCTAAGTGGCTTAATTAAGTGCAAAATTTATATAATCATGGTGAGAATATCATACTGCAGTTGTATAGAGAATATGTATATATTATATAAATAGGTTTTTATTAATTAGGCCACATGATTCAGCTTGCTCAGAATATATCATGTTAGTCGATGGGCCTTGTGAATGATTTATAATTAATGGTGAGTATTGTGGTGTTGGGTAGTGTTGCTTATGACACATTTTCTATAGGGGCGCTGGATCAATTTCCTGGTAGCAGAGATATGGTTGCTATGGTAACCAAAATGCTACATGGTAGTTACATAGGATCGATGTTTAACAGATGTTGAGTTTTGTTCAGTTGTTATATGTAGTCAAAAGGTTTTTCCCTGTAGTGTGGAAATTCCTAGTTGAGCCGGCATATGAGTGGTGTGACAAAGTGTAGTTGCACAGTGCATTTGTTCGGTTTCAAATTAGTGATATTGTTATCACTAGTGTTGTAGGCGTACAACACAAGTTTAGGGATTCTAGGTATGCTAGGTAAAATGAATAGTGAGGATTTTCTATGAAATCGTAGCTTTTGAATATAGGGACTTAGAGCCTGTTTTAAAACTCACTGTGAAAAGAGTAGTAGAATAAATCTTAACTTGAGTGAAGGGTAAGTTAGCGTCGTCTATTCTTACTGGCGAATGTGGATTTCTATGGTTGGTTAAAGTCCTACCAAGATTTCATGTATGTATCGTTAGGGAAACTTTCCGTTTAAAAGTGCGTAAATGATTTTGTAAATTCGTTCGAGTTAAACTTTGTTACTTTATGTACATTCAGAGGGAAACGAGTTTGTTATTACCTGTTAGAAGGGTAGAGTAGTCTTACTTTATCAACGAATGTATATTCTGTGCGAATAGCGTCGTCTATACCACGCAAAAGAATACTTGAATGGTTGTATAAACTGTCCCTCTATTTAACGAAACGGACAGATAGTTTGTTTAATTGTTGTTATTAACTAAAATTCATAGAGAAAATGTTCTTTAAAATGGCGCTGTGAAAAGATTTTGTGAAGGAGGTGTGAGCGCTGGGAGTGAGAAGTGAGGAGCTGCAGCAGCTGTGTACGTCACAGAGTTTGCGCTGTGATTGGCTAACATACGTCAAAGCTAGCGCACTGATTGGTTCACGTGATTCTGACGAGCTGTTAGCTGATTGGTTCTTTGGGAAAGCAGTAATTTTCTTGGTTGAGCAAGGTAGTGACGTAGCTCAACCTAATTGGCTTGTTGGTGTGTTTCGCGCACGGATTGGCTGGTTTAGCGGAACATCCAGAAAACATTTACGATCTTTTTCAATTGAACAGATTTATTTAAAACATGAGTTATTATTATAAAAAAGAAGAGAAAAAGCTTACATTGCTTCAAAGATTTAAAATTTTTATTTCACCTGATAAGAAAATTGAAACGCAAGGTGGAAAGTTACTTCATAAGTATAAAACACCCGCAGCCTATATGGAAGGTGAATATGGTTATCATACTTGTCTTTGGTTTGATGCTTGGATGCAATACACAAAAAATGATGGTGTTCTAGCTTGGCCGGAAGATGGTTCATTTAATATAAGGATTTAAAAAAAATTTAGACAGAAAATGACAGCTCTAGTACCAAAGCCTAGACCAACACAATTTGAAGCTTTAGTTGAATGGAAGGACGAGATGTTTCAACTTCAGCGGGAAGCTAGTGGTATAATAAGACCCCCAAAGTCATCAAATTTTAAACATGAGACCCATGAGGATAGAATGCGTAGATGGAGACAGGCAGACATGTTTGATGGTCTTTATACAGTGATGGAAATGATTACAGAGTTACCAGGTCAAAAGAAAAATCAAAAGAAAAATAATGTAGTTGTAGACAGTGAATCAGAAGATCAAGTTTTAGAAGAAATTTATATGACTAATAAAAAACAGACTCCTTTAAAACCAGCTTGTTCATGGTCTACCCCGATGGTTTCTACTGGAACTACACCAAGTGCACCTCCATTAAATGAGAGTTCACCCAGATTATACCCGAATAATTCCGAATCTTTTGAAACTCCTGAAAGGTCAGAAACTAGAACAAATTCTAGTGTTTATGATGAAAGCAGAAATTTTCCTGAAACACCCATGAAAAAGAAGTTCCTAAAAATTCAATGGGAGCTGATAGAAATGAAGAGGTTGTAAATTCTTCAGAATATTTACGATCAAAAGAAGAATTAGTTAGGCAGTTAACTAAAAGCATAGAAGCAGTGACAGTTCCAGTAACAATTGGTCCTGTTCAGCCAGTTTTTGATCAAGGAGAAATTAGACAACCAGGTTTAACAATTCCGTTAAATGCAGAAATTCAAAAAGTGGCTGAAAACTTTACTCAGAATTAACTGAAATACATCGAGAAAAAACAATGATGCCTGATTTAACTTTCAATTCAGGTTCATTATGCAGAACACCAATGGGTGCTGAGTCAGATACCGAATCTCCAGAAAAGAGTCTTGAGAAAACAGATCCAATTTCAAAACTTGATGTTGCTAAACTAAAAGCAGATTTAGAGGAATTAATAATTGGCAAAATTGGTCCTGATAGTTTGAAGCATTATCAGGATGATGAACTGCTGTTTATTTGCAGAAGCATTCAATGGAAAACAAAGAATAAATATGATCAATTGTAAGAATTGGCTGCAGAATTAGAGATTGATTTAAGCAAACAGAAAAATGTTACCAAGCACTACAGATTAGATTTTACTGAAAAGGACATTGGGAATTTCAATACGATGGGGAGAAATATACATATAAAAGATTTGATCGTGTACATCAAAAAATTGGGAGACCTAAGTAAATGGAGGGTGAAATGGACTAAAAAAAAGGAGGAAGAAAGAGAGAAAAATTGGCTAATCAGTACCCAATGAGAGAAATTTCAGGTGGTGGTTATGTGCATGTTCCCTGGTCTAGACAAGACATTCTGTTCTTCACAAATGATTTCCCTCGGCTGAGAGAGAAGCCTGTGGAATGGTATCGACAGGTTGACAGATTCATAAAGGTGTCAAACGTTCTGTGGATTGATATTGATGGATTATTTGACATTGTTGTCCCATCAGATCTCTGGACAGAATGTAAAATTGCTGTAAGTTGGCCTAAAGTTGAACCAGCTCGAGATAAAGAAACAGGTGCTCCATCGTCAATTGTCATGGAACTGTATGACAACGTGATTTACTGGTTAAAAGGAAAAATTGCCCCAAAAGAAGTAGATTGGGTAAAAATAGACAGAATAAATCAGGAGACAAAAGAGTCAGTTCATTCATTTTATGAAAGATTACTGTTGGTTTTCAAACAATACAGTGGCTATGGGAAATTAAGTGAAAAGGACATGAGCCACTTCATTTACAGATTTGTTTATGGTCTGAGACCTGAAATTGGAGATATGATCAGGAATGAAATTGTTGGATGGCAAGCACTCTCAGTTAATGACATACTCAGGAAGGCAAAATATTGCAGTGATGAGATAGATGCCAAACAGAAAAGATTAAAAGAGAAAGCAATGTGGGCACAGGTGAAAGTAGCGGAACAATAGATCGCAAATTTAGAGAATAAAAATGTAAATTACAACCAGAATCAGGGTCAAGGAAAATTTAAGGGAAATTACAATAAACCGAAATTTAATGTTAATATTGAAGAACTGAAGCAAAAATTGCCCTGTTTTAATTGTGGGGAAATTGGACACTGGAAGCGCGAGTGTAAAAATCCACCCAGAAATTTTAAAAATGCATCATTAAATCCACAGATGCAGAATGATTTGAATCTGCAGCAACAGCTACAGCGACAACCAAATGAGTTGAATCTGCAGCAACAGCTACAGCGACAGTTAGTAAATCACCAGAGTCAAATTCCACAGCCTCCTCTCCCTAACTGTGGAGGTGGTCAAAGGTTTAATTCAGATACAGGATTCAGCGGAGGTGATCAGGTAATCAGACCAAAAAGAGTGAATGTGTCTAATGTTTCTGGACAATTTCTGATGACAGAAAATCAAGGAAGTGATCCTGAGGATTACTTATGACGGTGCCCGAGTTAGGGGGAAGAGTGTGTGATTGGAGCCACTCTTGAGGTTAACCAGTCTGGTCCATTTATTAATGGCAAAGTGAATGATGTAGATATCACTTTTCTTGTGGACACTGGTGCTACCCATTCTACTGTTAGATCAGTGGAAATAGAAAACCTCCCTCTCTCTGGGTCCCAAGTAGTTGGTGTAGCAAATCAACAGATTAAAACAAGTCTAACTGAGCCTGTTGATATTGAAATTGGCAAATTCAAAGATAAACACAGATTTGTAGTTTGTGACAGCAGTCCTGTGAATTTGTTAGGAAGGGACATCCTCTGCAAAATTAATTGCAACATTTATTGCTCACTGGAAGGTATTGAGTTGCAGACATTTGAAGAGGATGGGCTTTATAAATTAACAATGTTAATGATTGAAGCAGAGAAAACAAAATTATTTCCTGTTTTGATAAATAAAATTTGCCTGAAGAATTAAAAAAGACAGTCAAAACTGAAATTTGGGATTTATCTGGAAATGAAATGGGTCTGATGAAAAATGTTGATCCAGTTAAAATTACAGTGAAACAAGGAATAGATTTTGCAAATATTCCTCAGTACAAAATGAAGGCAGAAACAATTGAAGGTGTCATTCCTGTGATTGAGAAATTCATAAAGCAAGGTGTTTTAAAAGAGATTGAGAGCAGTCCTTGTAATTCACCGATCATGGGGATCAAAAAGCCAAATGGAACGTACAGGATTGTTCAAGACTTGAGAAAAGTTAACCAGATAGTTGTTCCATGTTGCCCAGTTGTTCCAAATCCAGCAGTGATTCTTTACCAAATTCCGCATGATGCAGAATGGTACACTGTCATTGATCTTTGCAATGCGTTCTTTACTGCTCCATTGCATCCAGATAGCCAGGAAATCTTTGTGTTCAGGTTCCAAAGTCGTACACTAGCATGGTGTCGTATCCCTCAAGGGTATACAGAGAGGCCTTCTATCTTTAATGAAATATTAAAGAAATCATTGGAGAATCTAAATTTACCAGGAAGATCAACATTGGTCCAATACATTGACGACTTGCTTGTTGCAGCAAAAACACGAGATAACTGTGTCACAGATACTATTACTCTTTTGAATCATTTGGCAGACGAAGGACATAAAGTGTCACCAGCAAAATTACAGTTTTGCAAACAAGAAGTTAAATATCTTGGTCACAGAATTGCAAAGGGAATTAGACAAGTAACAATTGAGAGAATCAAAATGATTCAGGGAATGCAACCTCCAAAAACACAGAGACAGGTCAGAATCTTTTTAGGAATGGTTGGCTATTGTCGACAATGGATTAGTGGATTTTCGGTAATTGCGAAACCACTGCAGAGACTGACAAAGCCAGATATAAAAGACCCAATTGTCCTTACAGAATCTGAGATGGAAGCTTTTGAAAAATTAAAAAAGAGTCTGTGTGAAGCTCCAGCCTTGGGCATGCCAGACTACGAAAAAGATTTTGAGCTGTATTGCAGTGAGAGAGAAGGATGTGCATTGTCTGTGTTAATACAGAGACATGGAAAATTGAGAAAACCAATTGCATATTTCTCAGCAGTACTTGATCCAGTTACAAAAGCATTACCAGACTGCTTAAAAGCAGTAGCTGCAACTAGTGTAAGTCTTGAGCAAAGTGAGGGAATTATAATGGGATTTCCTGTTAAGGTCTATGTTCCTCATCCGGTGGAAATTCTTCTCACTAGAAGTAAAACGCAACATTTGACAAATAACAGACTCACAAAATACGAGAAAATTATTCTGGGATCAGATAATGTCTCAATAGCAAGATGTGTGAATCTTAATCCATCCACATTATTGCCTGATGGTACTGTTACAGAAATCAGAAATGAAAACGGTGTGGATCATGAGTGCTTGGATGTTTTGGAATATTGTACCAAGCCAAGGCAGGACATTAAGGATGTCCCGTTGCCTGTTTCAGATTAAGTTTACTTTGTTGATGGTTCTTGTCTGAGAACAGAGGAGGGCTTTTTGAGAGCACTGTTTGCACAGTTGCAGATGTTGTGGAAGCATCATGTCTTGAAGGAATTCGTTCAGCTCAAGTTGCAGAATTGATTGCTTTAATTCATGCATGTGAAAGAGCAATAAATTTGAAAATTACTATAATAACTGATAGCCAGTATGGGTACGGAGTTGTGCATGATTATGGACAGCTCTGGTCTCGGAGAGGCTACTTGACATCTGCAGGATCGCCAATCAGAAATGCAAAATTAATAAAAAGATTAATTGATGGAATTCAGTTACCAGAGAAAATTGCTGTTGTAAAATGTGCAGCACACCAAAAAGGAGACGATTTCATTACCAAAGGAAATGCCTACGCAGACGAGATTGCTAAGTACTGCGCACGGAACAATTTTGCAATTAATAGAGAAAGGAACGATGAACATGCTTTGAGTTCACTAATGCTAACATCAGTAGTTGAAACATGGCAGGAAGTCAAAGATTTACAGGATGAAGCTGATGATGAAGGAAAAACACATGGTTGAGAGCAGAATGTAGACAGCGAGATGAAGATAGGATTTGGACATACAAAGATGGCAGAGTAGTTTTACCAAACTGCATGATTGCTGACATGGCCAGAATGTATCATGGTCTGGGACACATTGGAAGAGATTCTATGACTAGGCTTTTTAGAGAGACTTGGTTTAATACAAAGTTCAGAAAAATTGCAGAGTCTCTTTGTCAAAGGTGTCTGACTTGCCAGCAAATGAACCCAGTCAGGAAAACTGTTATGGGAATGGGAACCATAGGACGGGAGGGTGGTCCATTCACCAGATTACAGATGGATTTCATTGAAATGCCACAACATAACAAATTGCGTTAGGTTTTGGTATTTGTCTGTTTGTTTTCAAGATGGGTTGAAGCGTTTCCCACACGTCACAATGATGCAATTACTGTTGCAAAATTACTTTTGAGGGAGATTATACCTAGATATGGTTTCCCGGTGACTGTGGAGAGTGATTGTGGAAGACATTTTGAAAACAGATTGTTACAATTGATTTGTGAGGCCTTACACATTGAGCAGAAGTTGCATTGTGCATACAGACCAGAGGCATCTGGAGTTGTTGAGCAAATAAATGGTACAATAAAAAACAGGATTGCAAAAATGTGTCTAGCTACAGGCATAAAGTGGACAGATGCTCTTCCACTTGTTTTGATGACTCTAAGAAGTACACCTGATAAAAAGACAGGTTTAAGCCCACATGATATTCTTATAGGCAGAGTCATTAGACAGGCTTTCATACCAGTGGGAAAATTGATAGCTATTAATGATAGCGTCATTTTGGAGTACTGTAGGAAACTATCTGATGTCGTGACTTCTGTGTCCAATCAGGTGGGAACTGAAGTGCAGTCAAGAGTCAAGAGAAAAAGAACAAGCACATGATTTGTTACCTGGTGACTGGGTGAGAACAAAAATTCCTCGAAGAAGAAATTGTCTGGTTCCAAGGTGGCAGAAAGCAAGACAAGTCATTCTTGTTACAACAAATGCGATAAAGTGCAGGGGTCTAAAGAGGTGGATTCGTCCAAGTTATACTATTTGTGTACCTACACCTGAAAACTCTGATGAAGAAAGTGATACCACAGCTGATTCAGATTCAGAAGAGGAAACTGAAAGAAATCCAGATCCTGAAGATCAACAGGAAGGTCGACATCTGGAAAATTCAACTGTGAATGGAAAATTAAGTGAAAAAGATTTGGATATCATAGTCGTTGACTCTGAGAATGATGAAGATCTGCTAGAAAAAGAAGCAGAAGCAAAGAGAGAGTCTGATCAAGTTGTGAATCAAGACCAGGAGAGTATTGAAAAGCAGAAAAGAAGCTCTGAAAGCAGGAACAAGAAATCTGAAACTGGGAAGTTGAAGGTAATCGAAGAAGAAGAGGACGAATTGCCAAGTACCAGTTACAAAGATTATGTTCCTAACGGAGTGAGGCTGCCGAGTAGAGAAGAACCTGAGTCCAGAATCCAAATATCTGACAGTGAAACTGATGAGAGTGATGAAGATTCTCAAATAAGAAAATTCAGAAAAAGAGCTTGGAGAACAGAGTGTAATGTAACTGAACCAAAGAAGAAATCTCCAAGAAAAGGTGATAATTGGCCAGAAGAAAATGAAGGCCTGAAATTCAAATTGGTACACAGATCAAAGGAACAGATCAAAGAGATAACAAGTCAAAAGGATCCTGAAAAGAAAAATGAGACAGGAAAGAAAATAGAACTTAATAGTAGAAAAACAAAAAGAGTTCTTAAGCCTAATCAAAAATATAAGTCTCCTGAGTGGACTTATATGATTATTCCACCTGTAGTTGAGGTGAATAGTAGCAGTCAGGAAGAGATGGAGGAAAATAGTGACACTGATTGAGGCATTTTTTCTGTTAAATTTTAGGCCGAAGAAATTGTGTTAGGTGACACAAGGTCGAAGAAATTGTGTTAGTTGGAAAACAAATTGTGACGTAAGGTCGAAGAAAAGCTGTTAGAGGGTTGAAGGGTAAAAAATTTTTTTTTTTGAAAAATGGGGGTGTTCGAAATTTTCAATTTTCAACAATTTTTACAAGTTTAGTGTAAATGCCTTATGTCTTTGTAAATAACAGCTCAAAATGCTCCATTTTAAGGAGATGCTGTAAGATGTCTGATTTGTGTGTTCTTAATAATTCTGCTCTGGTTAGTTTTAGCTGTCATTTTTCCTTTCGGGATCGATAAGGAAATGTACAAGGTCAATATGACAAGCAAAGCTTCAGTTAAACAAGACAAACATAGTGCAAATGGCAAATCTAACAACGTTATTGATCATAGACCAGGGATTCATCAAGATAGGTCTCTTAGTGATTTTTCTAGTAATACTTTTTCGAGACTCTTGGATGAGTATGTAAAAGTCATGGAGGTCAAAGATTGCTACATCTGTGTGAAGTTGCCTGCTTCTGTTTCAGAGGGAGTGACGTACAATATGCTTCCTCTTACTTATGGCATAACCTGCAGTGTGATAGCTAGCTTATTTTATCAGACTGGTCGTCTAGAGTATTATTACTCTAATTATGACAAGCTTTTTGCAAATCTAAAAATTGAGAAAAGCTTAAATAAACATAAACAAGTTAAAAAGATGAGGGAATTCTTTATTGTCACTAACGAACTAACCTATGAGTATGCTTTTAGAAATAATTTGACATGCAAGTTGAGAACTGAAGAAAAGACTTTCCTGAATCTTGTTGAGGAAAGAAGGGCAATTTATAAAAGAAATGAAATGGTCAAGCAGACCAAATCAAAATTCTGGCAAAAGGAGGATGAAAAATTCAATGGCAAATCTTTTGACAATGTTGCAATTCACATAGACAAGCCAATTAATGGCAAGTTTTGTATTAGAAGAGATAACACTCTGTTTGATAATTATGTTGTTGGAGCTAGCAATTGTGAGGACACTTATCAAATCATGGGGGGTTGGGGTTTCAAGGGAGGTAGAGACCCAATTTTTCCTGGAATTTATTTTGTTTGTGGAGACAAAGCCTATTATAACCTCCCAGACCATTGGTATGGGACGTGTTTTTTTTGGACTTGTTTTTCCAAAAATATTTCATGTTGACAGAAACGCAGAAGGCTCATTTGAAATCAGTAATCATGTAAATAGGTACAAAAGAGAAAGTTTCACAGAAATTTTGGGAGACATTTTTGAGGAAGTGATACCTTTGGTAGGAATAACCCTAAATGCAGGAAGAATCAGAAAATTGTCCACAATTGTTGACAGATTGTCAACTGACACAGCTGGTGGTTTCCAATTAGTGGATACTGAAGTTATTGCAATCAGATCTATGGTAATGCAGAACCGTCTTGCATTAGACATTCTCTTAGCAAATGAGGGAGGAGTTTGTGGTATTTTACATGTCCAACACTGTTGCACCTACATTCCGGATGAGAGTAGGAACATTGAGATGTACATCAAACATATTACAGAAATGCACTCAGAGATTGTTCCCTTAGAAGAGGATGATTTTTCAGAACATCTTTCCAAAAGATTTCAGGCAATCAAAAACTGGTTTCAAGAAATTGGTGGTTCAATTCTTGGCAGAATTCTGACACCTTTATTTGTAATAATTTTTGTGATACTTTTGTTGAAGATTAGTTGCATGTTACACAAGAGAAAGAAATACCTGAGGGAAAAGAAGAGAATTTATAAAATCAGAAAGGAACAGGAAAAGGAGATTGAACTGGAAGAGTTTCGTAAAGCTCAATAGGAAAGTTGCAGACATACACCTGAGACAAGTCTTTAGAATACTAACCCAGTGAAACTAAATCATGTTCATCTTAAGATAAAATTTTGTTAAATTTTGGGTATGGTTTGGTGATTTAGAAATCACCAGATGAGGGAGTTGATGGAGCGAGATTTGGAAATACATTTATTTCAACTCGTGAAGTTAAATTTCCATAATAAATTAATATTATTAATAAAGAGTGCAGTGGAAATTACTAACCAACCTAGAGTAAAAGTTACATTTTCATGAACACGTGGGAAACTAATATGTGTGCTCATAAATGTGCATTATGTTGCATTTGCATGTGTGTGAAAAATAATGAATTAATCCTGTCTATTGTCATGTCAGAACTAAATGATGCAGTTTATTAATGGCATGTGCTTATTTCTGTGTGCTCATGTTTTGTTTTTCTGTCTTTAAATGTTGCACGAATGTTTGTTACTTCATTTGCTTCTGCTAGGTAACATAGATTAATGGGCAATTATTAGCAAAGGTGGGTGGGTAACAGAATGAACTTTATTTCTCACATTAATTAATGTTTTGTGTTTGTTTATGCATTAGTTTTACAAATGGGCCTAAAGAAGATGGCTGCCAGTACTGCAGTCTTCGAGACTTGACCAGAGCAGTTATTTTCACTCATGCGCGGTACATTTCTGCTGAGCTGATAATTTCTATGCAGAAGAAAATTCTGGTCGTGTCAAATATGTTCCTTGGTGGCTTTGTCAAGGACAGGACAGATGTGGTTCTGCCAAGTTTAGGAAGCAAAAGTTTCCTCCGTCAAAAGTATCATTTTGAGGAAGCAAAAAGGATGGCGAGACTAAGAACAATAAGGGCAAAGATGAAGCCCCGGACTTGGTCATGAGCGTGTGACCTCATTGTGGACTGTCGTGGCTTGACCAATGGAAAAGCTGAACTAATAAAAAATATACGCTGCTGTTACTTTAGTTAGTTAGAAAGGTATAAAAACTGACCCTTTGGGAGGGAGAGCGCGCTTGCGGCTCATCTTCTTCTGTGACGGTGACGTGCTGATGGACTTTCTTGGAACCCGTAAGCATCATTAGGGCTAAAAGACTTTATTTTATTCCTTTAGGTGAAAAGGGTTTTAGACAGGGATGTTAGGGTTTAGATAATAAAACTGTTTATTCAATTTTGAAATGTACTAAATGATTTTGCTTGTGACTGTCAGTGCTTTTGCTAATCCTCTAAAATGATAATACTTGAATAAAAAGATTCTAAAAAAAATGCACTTTCTTGAATAATAGTTAATAAATAAGATTTTTTTAAATACAAGCTGGCCTTGTTATTTTATAAATGCTAGGTTACCATTAGCAGATTCATTCGCCTAAGTGGCTTACTTAAGTGCAAAGTTTATATAATCATGGTGAGAATATCATACTGCAGTTGTATAGAGAATATGTATATATTTTATAAAGAGGTTTTTATTAATTAGGCCACATGATTTAGCTTGCTCAGAATATGTCATGTTAGTCGATGGGCCTTGCGAATGATTTATAATTAATGGTGAGTATTGTGGTGTTGGGTAGTGTTGCTTATGGCATATTTTCTATAGGGGCGCTGGATCACTATGTATATACACATTCTAATATGGCAGCCAGTTGCAATATGTGTTAGACCACTTGAATACAAGTCCTCTTTCTATGCTGAGTACTGGCGTCTATGTAAAACACCATGTCACAATCATCCAATGTGTGCTCAAGAGAGTTTTTACTCTCGAAATGCACAACCTTGGAGTAAAGATCTGTTTTTGAAACCACAACTGGGAGCGCGCTGTGATTCTGAAACTATTGTTTGTATATATATATATATATTACCTACTGGCGGTCGCCAGTAGGTATATATAGTTAGGATTTTTTCCCTATGGGTTTTTTGAAAATTCTATGTCTAATAACTTTGGCGTTTGTGGACGGAATTGGCTGAAATTTTCAGCAAAATGGAACATTTTGTTTCTGAGCAGCCACTGGAAATTTGGGGGGAGTTGGTCCAGGGGGGGCCGAGAAAAAAGGGGGGTCCCAAAACGTGTTTTTAACATTGAGTTTTCCATAGGGCGGTTAGCCTCATTTTTAGCCCGAACGGCTGAATGGATTTGCACGAAACTTGGCAAAATTGTAGGGACTGGTAGCCCGATGTGCCTTTTGTAGGTCTCAATATATGTGCTGCAGTGGATTTTGAGAAAATAACGTTCAAAAAAAGATATATATCTGTAAGCGCGGACCAGGCAGCGCCCCGGTACGCGTACTTGACGCGTAACGGAACTTCGCGTAGCGAAGTTGATTGGCTCTCCGGTGTCTGTCAACATTCTAAACAGTCCGGAGCGGCCGCCATCTTGTCTCTCGGTAGGATCGAGAGACAAGAGGAGGCAAAAGCGAAGGGGCAAATGACCATAAGGGGGCATAGTAGATACTCCCTGACCCCCTAGGTTTGATATGGAGGCTTTAAAGGGGCCCCGCTAAGCAAAAAAAAAAAAATTTTTTTTTGTTTTTTTTCGTGGTTAGCGCCCGGTACGCGAACCGGGAAGCGTACTGGGAGCGTATCACAATAAAAAAGCTGTCTTTCTTTTAACATAACTGTGTATTTCCTTCCCTTATAGTTACTGTTCTTTTTTAAAAAATATTTTTTTGGTTAGCTTCCGGTACGCGTACCGGGTAGCGCTCCGGGAGCGAACTAAGAGAAATAGAGGTTGGCAGAGTTCCAAATATTCTACCAATTTTTTTATAATGGGGAGTTAGTTCTGAAAAGAACTTTTTTTTTTATGTTTTTGTTGTTTTATATTTTTTTTAGTATTTTTTGAACATTTTTTTACTTTTTTTGTATTTTCTGAACGTTTTTAAAATTTTTTTGGTTTTTTTGGGGGGGGGAAACAAAAACGATCCATTATAAAGGGCTCAACAGGAGCAAAAAAAAAAAAAGAATTTATTTTTTGGTGCGTCTTGTGCAAACATTAATATGATTTTGAATTGCTCGCAAAATCAAAGTGATGCTACTTTCTCTGTAGCAGATGAAAGCGCCACATTCCACGCACACTTGTTTTACGTGCCCAAACAACATTTGGATGTTTGCAATCACCTCCCTCGCCTCTGGTCCCGACACCTCTGGAACCACCGATCTTCTTGCCATTTGTAGGGGATTTTGTTGTTGGTCACGTAGCTGGGCAGCACTATAGTTATTTGGGTGCCACCTACTCATATGCCGATGCATAGTATGATTGCCATAACTATATTTTTTATCAGTGCCCCTTGACAATCTATCACCGCATATGCGGCAAAACACGTAACGAGCATTCACTTTCTTTTGCCCCTCAGGAATTCTGTAGAATTGCCAGATATAATTCTCCTGTCGATTGTACCTCCTGGGCTCCTCTGGCAAAAACTCATGCTCTTCCTCCTCTTCCTCCTCTTCCTGTTCTTCCTCTTCTTGCAGAATTACTTCTGCAGGTGGTCCTCTCTTTCTTGGATTTGGTGGAGGTGGTGGGCTAGCACCAGCTGAAGCTACTAATGAAGCCATCACAAAGTCTCAATAAAGGGTCTTTCTCTCACCAAGATGAAAGTCAGAGTGATGAAAGAAGGAGGGGTTTTCATCATTTGGGAAAAACAAAAGTTCTAAACCAATGAAAAGTGTCCATTTTAGATCACATGACCTTGTATTACATCATTAGGAAACCAAAAGTGAAATGAACCAATGAAAAGTGTTATTATCGAGTCACATGACCTGCTATGTTTACATTACGCGGTCGGCGCCGCGCCGCGGATCGCTTCCGGTTCGCGTACCGCTCCGCTTCCGGGTACGCGAACGTAGCACGTAATATGACGTATTACGCGAGAACGCGAAACGTCATGCTGACGCGAAGCGTCGCGATGTTGTTTTGTAACGCGAGAGGTGCGCTAAAGGAACGTTTACCAGTTCGCGTACCGGGTCGCGCCTCCGGATTGAGCTAACGGGAAGCTAACCGGTACGCGTACTGGGAGCGAAACAAAAAAAAATAAAAAAAAAATTGTATAAAAAACATGTAAAAAATATTTTTCTTTTTAAAGAATAATACATTGTAAAGGTTTTGATATTAGCTATTAAAAAACCAATGAAATTCACTGAAAAAACCATAGGTTATAGACCATATATAGTTAGGAATTAGCATTTACAAAACCTTAAAAATTCACTGAAAAAACCATAGGTTATAGACCATATATAGTTAGGGATTAGCATTTAAAAAACCTTATTTTACTCACACAAAACCATTGAAATTCCATATATAGTTAGTTGTACTAACTATATATCACGCACCCGCAATCCACTGCTGATGATGTCACATATTACATCATTCATGACATGGTCAGTGACATCACTGATGACATCACTGATGACATCTCAAATGACATCACTGATGACATCACTGATGACATCTCAAATGACATCACTGATGACATCACTGATGACATCTCAAATGACATTACTGATGACATCACTGTTGTGATAATACGATGAACCTCTTCAGACTCTAATATAACCTTAGATACACTCAGTGTAAACACAGACTCACAGATTGTCACTCATCCATGAAGTTACACACACACCTAGACAGTCATGCAAACAATCAATCACACCTCCATTTCCTTAACTATACAGTTAAACACACCTTACTTACTTATTCAAACAAATACTAAAACATATTTACTCACTTATACAATCCTGGATACAAGTTCACAATGATCCATACAGCCACTCACACATTCACTGGCTCTTATGCACAGTTATTTATATATGTCAACTCTCACATGTACTGTATTTTACATATGTACTTAATTTGACATGTAGCACTGAGATATCTATTCACTCACCAATACAGTCATGCACACAGTCAACCGCCCATACAGCTGTTTCCAACATGCACTTTTGAACCCATACATCTATGCACAGAGTCATACACTTCCCAGCCACTCACACACACACTCAGTCTCCCATACAAATGCTTGGGCAACCAATCAATAACCTATATAGTTACTCATATAGCTACTGATCAACACATGCAGCAGTTTACAGAACAACAGACATAATGATGCACAAATTAAGACAGTTTAGTCACTAACCCATGCACTCAGTGAGACACATTTAATCACTCACTCATACAGTCAGTCACGCACCTACTAAATCCTTCATCCAGACACTTCTACATCTACTCATTCTTCAATATGTAAAACATATTTAAACTTTACAGAAACACACAGTCACTGGATGATGTCATCAGTGATGTCATCAGTGATGTCATTTGAGATGTCATCAGTGATGTCATCAGTGATGTCACTGACCATGTCATGAATGATGTAATATGTGACATCATCAGCAGTGGATTGCGGGTGCGTGATATATAGTTAGTACAACTAACTATATATGGAATTTCAATGGTTTTGTGTGAGTAAAATAAGGTTTTTTAAATGCTAATCCCTAACTATATATGGTCTATAACCTATGGTTTTTTCAGTGAATATATATATATATATATATATATATATATATATATATATATATATATATATATATATATATATATATATATATATATATATATATTCACTGAAAAAACCATAGGTTTCAGGCCTTATATAGTTAGGAATTAGCATTTAAAAAATCTTGCAAATTCACTGAAAAAACCATAGGTTTCAGGCCCTATATAGTTAGGAATTAGCATTTAAAAAACCTTTGAAATTCACTGAAAAAAACATAGGTTTCAGGAGTTATATAGTTAGGAATTAGCTTTTAAAAAACCTTTGAAATTCACTCAAAAAACTATAAGTTTTAGTGGTGTTATAGTTAGCTGGACATTTTACTCATACAAAACCATTGAAATTGCTCCTATATAGTTAGTTGTACTAACTATATTTCGCGCACCCGCAATCCACTGCTGATGATGTCACATATTAGATCATTCATGACATGGTCAGTGACATAACTGATGACATCTCAAATGACATCACTGATGACATCATCCAGTGAATGTGGTTTGCTTCGTTAAATATGCATTATATATATATAGCAATTTGCATTGAAGAATAAGTGGATATATATAAATACATATTTGGATGGAGGATTTAGTAGCAGTGTAATTGACTGTTTACTTGACCAATTTATAATGTCTCACTAAATATAGTGGATAGTGACTAAACTGTGTGAATATCTGTATCACTTTGGCAGTTGTTGTGTAAACTGATTCTACAGTTGGTTACTAGCTATGTGAAAGTCTATATTAGTTATTGATTAGTTAACTGAGTATTTGTATGGGAGTGTGAAAGTGTGTGTGGTTCGGTGGGGGGGGTGTGACTGTCCAAAGATGTGTGAATAGTTGATTCAGTAGATATATGAAGTTAAAACTACATGTTCTAACAGTTGTTTGGGTGAGTGAATATCTTTATGGGTGTGGTGATGAGCAAATATATTTCTCAATGGTACAGGTCCAACAAACTAGAAAAATAAAAGGCAGTGTATGTGTCAGTTGTTGTATATAAATAAGTATACATAAGACACAATGATTGTGTGAGTGACTGTACGGATAACTGTATACTTGTAATAATGATTTTATAATTCACTAAGTATGACTTACTATCTAAATGAATAGAAGAAGTGGTGTTTGTATAAGTGTTTTGCTAAGTAAATATGTAAGTATGATCCATTGTTTGCATAAGTGAGTAGGATGACTACATATGTGAATAGGATGCGTGCTGTTGTTTCATGTCGATATAGATGTATAAGTATTTTGATAGTGTTCTATTGTTCATTGACAGCATGTATGAGTGAATCCATAGGTAAGTGATTAGATGTGCGTATACATCTATGAATCACTGAGTGGATTTTTAGATACTTGGATTGCTGTGACAATGGATTTAAATATGATACTCTGTATTTTACAAAGAGTGATGAAAAATTGTAATAGTGTATGAAAAGGTGTATGTGATTGTCACGTGGATGATGTCATCAGTGAAGTCATCAGTGATGTCATTTGAGATGTCATCAGAGATGTCACTGACCATGTCATAAATGATCTAATATGTGACATCATCAGCAGTGGATTGCGGGTGCGCGAAATATAGTTAGTACAACTAACTATATAGGAGCAATTTCAATGGTTTTGTATGAGTAAAATGTCCAGCTAACTATAACACCACTAAAACTTATAGTTTTTTGAGTGAATTTCAAAGGTTTTTTAAATGCTAATTCCTAACTATATAAGGCTTGAAACCTATGGTTTTTTCAGTGAATTTGCAAGGTTTTTTTTAAATGCTAATTCCTAACTATATAAGGCCTGAAACCTATGGTTTTTTCAGTGAATTTCAAAGGTTTTTTAAATGCTAATTCCTAACTATATAAGGCCTGAAACCTATGGTTTTTTCAGTGAATTCGCAAGGTTTTTTAAATGCTAATTCCTAACTATATAAGGCCTGAAACCTATGGTTTTTTCATAGAATTCGTAAGGTTTTTTAAATGCTAATTCTATTAGCGGATAAAGTTTTTATATATTAAAACTTTTTTAAATCTCAAATCCCTTCTTTGCTAACAGAGTTTTTAAGCACAGGCTCTTTTGTCTCTGGTGGCCATCTTGGGAGACTGCATATCAGAATTTTTTTAATGAAATATAAGAGGATTTGAGAAGTTACTCAAAATGTGCCCTAATTTTTCTTTCTTCATCACTAATCATAATTTCTATGGCAAAATGAACCCCCTCATTTTGTTCATTTGCAATTTAAATGTTTTAAGTGTTAACACTTTATTCCAATCAAGATGACTTCAGGTGTGCCATACTTTTGTCATAAGTAAGACTGTTAGCGCTCTAGTTGTTCTTTAGAACACTCTGGGACATTCTGTCATTGGGCTATAGTTGGGCTACGTCTGGCTGATATTTGGGCTACATTTGGTTCTTTTTGTCTCTGGTGGCCATCTTTGGGCTACATTGGGCTACATTGGGATACATTGGGCTACATTGGGCTACATTTGGGCTCTAACATATATATAGCCCAATGTAGCCCAATATATATTTTTTCAAAGTTAATTTTCATAAAAACCACTGGAGCACATATCTTGAGACATAGCAAAGGCACATCGGGCTACCAGTCCCTACAATTTTGCCAAGTTTGGTGGAAAACCATTCAGCCGTTCGGGCTAAAAGTGAGTCCAACCGCCCTATGGAAATTAACATGGGGAAAACACGTTTTGGGACCCCCCTTTTATCTCGGCTCCCGCTTGACGAATCCCCCAAACTTTAAGGGAAGGACCGGAGCGCCGCGAGGCAAAGTTAAGGAAAATTTCAGGAAGATTCCTCAACCGGCGCCAAAGTTATTCCCAATAGAATGTTGCGATTTCCCTATGGAAAACAATCCTAACTATATATACCTACAGGCTATCGCCAGTAGGTAATATATATATATATAGGCGCCTGGACGCCTGAGGGCAATTGTAGCGCTCTATAACTGTTATTTTCATTTCATTTCATTTAATTTCATATATATATATATGAAGAAATGCCCAGGAATCACAACACTAAAAGGAAAAAAGAAAACCTAACCAAAGGGGAACGGCAAGCAATATCAAGCCTCAAAAACAATGTCCAAATAGAAATAAAACCTGCGGACAAGGGTGGCAATATCGTAATTATGGAAAAACAACTATATGTAGAGGAAGCCATGCGACAATTGAGTAACACCGATAATTACACAGTACTGACTAAAAATCCTACAGAAACAATGAAACATGAATTGGAAACCAAGTTGAACGGCTGGTACACAAAAGGTCTAATCACCGATACTGAAAGGAAATTCCTCATGGTCGAAAATCCCATCACTCCGACCATCTACTTTTTACCAAAAGTACATAAGACTTTAAACAAACCTCCCGGGAGGCCTATAATTTCCAGCTGCGGTGGCCTTTATGAAAACGTATCAAGCTATGTGGATTTTTTCATCGCTCCATTAGTACCAACATTAAGCTCCTACATAAAGGATACGGGTGATTTTCTCCGCACTTTAATGGAAACAGAATGGCGGCCGGATTACATGTTAGTTACCATCGATGTGGTGTCATTGTACACTTCTATTAACCACGACATTGGACTAACAGCCATCAAATATTTCCTGGACCAACAACCAATTACCCAGAGAGAACATTCAAAAATGATCATAGAAATGATCACACTGTGCCTGTTTAACAATATATTTCTCTTCAACAAAACCATCTATAAACAATGCTGTGGTACAGCCATGGGAGTTTCCTTCTCTCCAAGCTACGCGAACCTCACCATGGGGTGGTGGGAGAAGAGCGTGGCTTGGAGAGAGGAAAACGACCATCACATGGCCAAGGTAGCCCTTTGGCTACGTTTTATAGACGATCTGTTCCTCTTGTGGAAGGGTACCGAAGCAGAATTCCTTACATTTTTCAACATCCTTAATCAAAATTCAGTGGGGTTAAAGTTTACATACACCATCAGTGCAAAAGAAATTGTATTCCTAGACACAAAGGTGTACATAGCAGATGGAAAGATTCAAACAACCGTACATAGAAAAGAAACAGCAACCAACAGCATTCTTCACGGGTTAAGCTTTCACCCAACAAAACTGAAGAAGAGCATTCCGTATGGTGAGCTCCTGCGGATGAAAAGGAACTGCTCCGAGGAAAAAGAAATGGAACTGAAATTCAAGGAGACGAGAGAACGCTTCAAACAGAGAGGTTACAAAACATCAGATCTTAACGCATGTGAAAATAAAGCAAGATGTAAATCAAGAGAAGATACTCTCATCAACAAACAAAGCATTGTTACCACACAAGATGTTGAAGCCAATAAAACATCAGATCAACCCAGGATGGTTATGACTTTCAGTAAGGAAAGCTACAGGATACAAAAAGCTATGATGAAGTACTGGCATGTACTCCGTAAAGACCCAGACATTGGAATAACAATAGGAGACCATCCTCTTGTCTCCTATAGAAGGGCACCCAACCTGGCAGATCAACTAACTCAAAGTCATTTTGAAATCAAAAAACCAGAATCTTGGATTGACATTAGAAAACAAGGATTCCATAAATGCACAATCTGCAAAGCATGCAAAATAGGACGCAACGTCAAAAATCTAAAAGATGCGGCAGGCAAAAACTTCATAATCAGAAGCAACATTCACTGTGACACGTCGTTTGTTGTTTACATGATCCAATGCTATTGTGGCAAATCCTACATTGGAAGCACAACTTGCTCCGTTAAAACAAGGATATTACAACATATTAGTGCCATTCAGAACAATGACCACTCTTATGCCATTGCAAAACATCTGGCCAATCATGACAACAAAACGTGGCTAGATGTGAAATACTTCGGACTCGCAAGTGTACCACAGCATGAAAGAGGTGGTAATCGCATTCAAAGACTGCGACGGCTAGAGTCAAAACTAATCATCAGATTTAGAACAAAACAGCCTGCTGGCCTCAATGGCGATGAAGAACTTCATGTTCACTTATGATAACCATGCCACAGACTGAATCCTTCATGAACCGGACTTATTATTAGTCACAAATGATTGTTTTGCTGCTTGCCATAGTCATGTAAACTGAGTTAAAAATTGATTTAATTTGTGCCAATAATTTAAGTTAAAAAGCGGTCGTTGTGAGCAGTTGTCAGCATTGGGGACGCAGGGCACTCAGCCCTCTATTGTTCAATGGACTTTTCTCCATAAAGTTACGCATTGAATCAACTCTCAGGTAAATAGAGAGCGGATTACATGCGCACGTGTAACCACGAGCGTCATCAAGCGGAATTGTCCTAGTAAACTGGGGACACGCTTTTCATGCAGTAACGCCAAACATCGCCCCAACACTGCAAAAACTCACAACTCCCACACAAACACGTAAGGCACAAAAGTAAGTAAAACTACATGTCCCAGCATGCCTCAACCAAATATGGGTGTGCTCAATGGCCCAAAAGTAAAGAAATAATGAAGGGACTACACAAACTAGCTACCGTGATCAGGAACTACGGTTCGAAACGCGTAGGGTGTTTGTCACTTTTGAATAATAAAGAAACTGCAACTTACTTCGAGGTGTGTGCAGCGATTTTTTGGTATTTTACAAAATGGGATACTGCCCTGGTCCCATCGCTGGCACCAACTGAACAGCGCTCCCGCTGCGACAGGACAACTTGTATGCAATATATATATATATATATATATATATATATATATATATATATACATATATATATATATGTGTGTGTGTGTGTGTGTATGGTTGGCTGGTGAGTGCATTTGTCGAAAGCTTTGGGGCATTGGTTTACAACAGAATTTGACACGGCTGTCCTGCCGTGGAAAAGTGCACCCTCCCGGACGAAGAGAGGCTGGGCGGCTAATGAACTGAGTCACAGCTGCTGTCAGCACAGCCAATTTGGGAACAATGAAACCAGCGAAAGTGTTCAGAAACCCACTGGAGGGTAAAACAATGTTCCGAAAGAAAAGAATACGGAGAGCAACACACTGTGAGTAAATACAGTTCTAAAATTAGAACAGCAAGCTCCATCGTGCATTTCAAATATGGAGGCACTGTGCGCAAAGCACTAAGCAAAGCCCACCGAGGGAAGCATAAAAAACTGCCAGATTAGGATTATTAGGATATATATATATTTATATATATATATATATATATATATATATATATATATATATATATATATATATATATATATATATATATATATATATATATATATATATATTACTTACTGGCGGTCGCCAGTAGGTAGTTATAGTTAGGACCTAGTTTCCATAGGAAATCCGTAGCATTCTATTGGGAATAACTTTGGCCCTGGTGGACGAATGTTTGCGAATTTCTCAAAGAAGATGGCTCGGTCCGCTGCGCTCATTCTGTGAAAGTTTTGGGGGGATTGGTGAAGTGGGGGCTGAGATAAAAGGGGGGTCCCAAAATGTTTTTTCCCATGTTATTTGCCATAGGACGTTTAGACACGGCTACAACTCGAACGGCTGAATGGATTTATAAGAAATTTGGTAGAAAGGTAGAGTGTGGGTCGCAGATCACGCTTTTGTTTAAATAGTGTAAATCCGTTCAGTAGTTGCTGAGAAAATTGAAGTTGAAATCAGTTATATATCTGTAAGCGCGCACGGGTGCGCGCACCTATGCGGGTGTGCGCGAGCGGCATTGTGATTTGCTGTTTAACGTCTGTCAACATTCGATTCGGAGGAAATCAGGAAGTGTTGTCCTCCATTTTGTTAGTGCGAGTGAATATATTGTACAGAACATAGGGTTAGTATATGGAAAGGGGAGAAGGTAGAGATTGTCTGGCTGGGTAGGTTTTCTAAGGGGGTGCAGTATGGACCCTGAACGCGAAAAGACCATATTTTTTTTGGGAGAAAAAAGTTACGGGGTGCACGCACTCGGTCGCGCACCCCTATTTACAAGACGGTGAAATACTATAGTGGTGAGAATGGAAAGGGAGCAGGGTGGAGAGTGTTTGATTTCGTAGGTTTCTTGAGGGGTTTATTAAGGATGACAAAAGTCTAAAAGTAGCTTTTTTTTGCAAATAAGTTACGTGGTGCGCGCACCCGGTCGCGCACGGCGATCAAAAAACATAAAGAAAGATGGAGATAAATTACAAGTTTGAGTGTTTAGATCTAAGGTGGCTCTTAAAAGAGCCCTTGTGTTAATTGAGTTTTTTCTGCACTTATAAGTAAGTTCTGATGCAGAGTCTCATGTTACAGAGGAAAATTCTATTTCCCTCATCCGTGAAATGAACACCATCTCTCCGATAGATGCCTTCCATGTTGAAACGCAGGTTGTTGTTGTATATAGAACCCATGTTATATTCTCTGAGGAAAGCAGAAACAGATTTATTTACATGTTTCCTTGCTTTCTCAATTTGTGGACAACGTTGATTGGACCAATTCCATTTTTGTCTTTGGCATATATTTGAAAACACCAAGACAGTTCGAGGAAAAAGTGACATCAATTGACGAAAGGTGTCTTTTAGAAGCATTTCCAGACCTACCCCTGTTAATGTGCCTAGATCATTCCCACCACAGTGCACAATTATCAGGTTAGGTTCAGGGAGATGCATAAAAGTTTTCACCAATGGTATCAATTGGTGACATCTTAATCCTCTTTGGCCAATCCACGTAATTTGCACATTTGGTAAGTCAAGGTTAGAAATTCGTCTGTTTGCAGCATATTTTTCACTCCAGTGAATATAACTGTGTCCTACAAGCCAAACCTTCATTTTCAAGGCAGATGCAGTAGTACTCCGATGGGTTCTGGAAGTGGAATGGCAAGTAGATGGTGAAAGTCACGATAAAAAAGTGTATGAGGTGTCGTGTTGATGAAAAACTGAAAATGACTGGTTGATTGTTATACCTCAAGATTGAAGACTACGTTGTATGTTACTGTTTTTTTAAAACGAAATGTTCTATTGGTTGTGGAAAAAAAAAATGTAAAAAAACAGTGGATAGGCAGGTGTGTTTGCAGGGAATTGCGCCTTTTTGCTTTGATTTAGAACGTTGAGATATGAACTTTTGACCTGTGCCTTCGGCCAGGTGCAGAATGAGCTGTTACCATGGTAACAGCCAGAAAAGGCAGAGGGTGAAGGGTGACCGTTATGTGACTTTGAAAATATTGAAAGGATAACCAAATGAAATGTTAATTTGATTATGAAATTGTGCGGGAACAAATAAGATTGGTTGGAGTGACATATATGAGTGTGTATTGACAGGAAATCTATGCCATTATTCTTTGGTTGTAGTGATAGAAGTATTATTGAGAGCTCCGTCAAATGGTTATCGTTTTGCTACTATCATTGGTCTACATCTGATAAAGCATTGAAAAAGGTGAGTGTATAAATGTTTGTTTTATGATGTACCGTTAAATGTGGTTTGATCACTATATTAGATTATTTGATTTACAGTGTCTAAGCAAACACATTTTTGACTTTGTTACGGTTTTATATGTTTTAACTACTGTTCCATTTTATTACATCACTGTTTTTAAACATTGTATGTTTGCTATTATTAGTTTAAAATTACGATTAATAAATTTGATTAAGGTTAGTGGACTTTAGTCATGTTCTTATACAATCAACTACTGTTAGGTCTATGAATTAAATGTCAGTTAGAGACGGATCTGCAATGAATTTTGGGGGGGGACGAAAAAAATGATTTTTTGTAGGGGGACATGAACGTGTAATCAGTAGGAAGAGTAAAGCTGGAGGGGCTCTTAGAATGGGTAAAACAAGTGCAAGGCCTAATTAATATTGAAATGGTTCTTTATACAGATGTGAAACGTTCAGGTCCGGCTCTGTGTGTATCTGGGATGTATGTTATCTTGGGCTTCCACAGCAGACGTGAGGGGGGGAAAGGGGGCTGAATTTCTGTGAAGTTAATGGGGGTTGTGCGCCGTTTTTTCACTTTCTTTCAAGTGTGAATTATAGTTTTGAATGTATTTATGGTATACTGAATAAACGGAATATAAAATGTAATAAAATAGACAGAAATAAATTGAGATTTGGGAGCGTTTGCACATAATTTGTAAAGTTGGTTACAGATCAAAAAAAAGAAATTAGCAGAGACACTGATAATGCAGGTAGAGAGAAAAATATTAGATTATATGTGATATCATCGACAAAAAGTGGGAATGCTTTAGGTATTTTAAACTTTAAGTTTGAGGAAAAAATTACAGTGTGGTTTGCGGCTGAGGGATGCAGTGGTTGGGTTGTGGGGTGAAAAGGAGAGGTTTCCCAGTACAATCAAATGAAAAATTGTGACCATGAGGTTGTACACAGGTTCGTAGAGTATATGCCTTCATAAATTGATGTAGAAGACCAAATATATATAGAGGTTTCTGTGTTCCGCCGTGTAACTGTATTTTCATCTCACTCCTGCTTTCCGTATCAGTTGCTTTGTGTTATCTTAGTGTGTGTATGTGTGTGTGTGTGTGTGCGCTCAGTCTGGGCAGGAAGTTTGTTCTGCAGGCATACACAGATAGTCACATCAAAGTACTTGGCAGGTTTTGAAAATATTATTTATATAATTGAGATGGCTTTTGGAAGCATTAGTCAGTGTATGTCGAGTTTCAGAATTACCGCTCGGTGGGCTCCACAGAGCTGAGGATATGTTGTGTTTTTCGTCTTAGTCCATTTGGTTTCTCACTTTGTTGTCTGATGGCTGGCAAAGAAGTGTTTGTTATAGTGGAGATGAAAGGGTGATAAGTACTGAAATACAAGATAGCGTGTGCTCTGTGGAAGCGGGGGAGCAGTGATTAACAGTCTGAGTGAACCACAACTGCGGCGGTGCTTGGTTACAGTAATAAATTATTTCTTTGCCAGAGGTACGATTGATACTATGGTTCACAACCCGCAAAGAAAGGCTTGAGTGACCGTCGCAGGCCAGCGGGTTGAACTATGAATAATTCAGGTTGACAAAAGAAAACATGAATTGAGTACAGCTGAGATTACGTCAAACACATGAATACAGTTTTAGTATACAATATTTCAGTTGTGAATATTGGATACAAGAGGGAATGTATATATTTCAAATTTTTATTCACTGATGCAGTGCTTTGAAGCGAAGTTTTAGATGTAATACAAGTAAACATATTATAAAGAAAGTAGTGGGCATAGTTACTAGTCCATACAACAGAAATGATGGAAATGTAGTATGAAGCAAAATGAATAACGTTTATAAAACATATTGTACAGCCCCGCAATCAAATATATTAAATTATATTGCATGCAAGAATGTGTCTTTTGATTTTAAGTTCAGTAATTATATATGAAAATGCTAGTGGTTAAAGATCACCTCATTAACAATTAGTTTTCTGCATACGAAGCACTAACAAGCTTGTTGTATGGTATTGTGAAAGGAAATGAAAAACGCGCCAAAAGCGAGAAGTTGGCTGGAGGTGCATGTATGTTATCTGCCGGTACGTTTGAAAATTAGTACTCAGAACAACTACTGTATTGAGATAATTTTTTGAAAGGTTTCAGTACTCGATGTAACATACAGGTTGATAAGCATGGGTAACATCAGTGTAATGATATACTTTTCAGTTATGAATCAAAAATCTTTCAATAGGTATAAAACAAAAACAGCACATATGTGTGTAAGGCGAAAATTGGAGTAGAAAGGGAAAATGGTGATAAACGATCTAAAAAGTCATTGTAACTATACACATTTATTAGGGCACACTTAACCATATTTTACGCAGCCTTGCATCGAGAATATTTCAAATCAGATAAGATAACATAAGGTAGTGATTTGTTGAAATTAGAGCATCATGAAATGTTTTGAAGAAAATCGAGTAGGTGTGGAAAAAAAAATTAACTCCACAAAAAATAAAAAAATCTCACCAGCAGGAAATTGCAATGTCCAAAGTCAGTAAAGCCAATAGGTCTGTTTATATAAAATATAAAAATAAAAAAATAATAAGAAAAATTTGGAAGGGAAAAAACAGTCAAGATATCAATGGCTTGCATAACAGTTATCCTTCTATTGAATAGGCAAAGTAAGTGGCAACCGCTTCTAAAAGAAAGTCATTGTTATCATCGGAAAACAAGTCAGCCATCCAATTGAAAAGAGGAAATGAACATACATGGTCATTAATTACCGGAGCCTCTAGTAGCATCAGAGGAGAACTCGGTGAATTTTCAATGTAGCTGTGTGCCAAGAAATCTTGCGCCGCTGCGAAAATATTCCAATGACCCAGAATTCCATGTATCGCTGCAAAGGCCATAATCCCTCCGTCGGAACAAAGCTGTTCATGATCAAGTAACGGATTCATGAGATGATTGTAATTCACTTCAGGAGGTACGGAGTTGCAGAGACATAAGTCAAGGGCCCACATGAAATCACAGCTCAGGCAATGAAATACAGGCTGCACACAGGTGAAATAGGAAAATCGAAACGATAATCCATATGATGCACTCAAAGTCGCAAGTGGCAGAATGCCATATTGGTCAAGCATCCTGTGGCGAAATAGTTCTAAGTGTTCCAGCTCGTTTGCGAAGGCAGGACGGACATCCATTTTGTAATAACGAAAATAGGAATACAAAAGTTGCAGCTGCTGGTAGTACATGAGGAAGTTCAGAAACTTAGATCTGAGAGTATGGAGTGAGAGTAGCAGAATGCCTTTAAATGATTTGGTGCAAAAAAATCACCAAACCATTGGTTAGTAGTTGCAAAAAAAATAGTGCAGCTGGGAAGTGGAGGAGCGTTAAAGATTATGAAAGTCACCTTAGAAAATTGTAAAGGAAGGTCACTATTTAATAAGGTATGCAGTTTTCTGCGAGTGTTAGCTAAGTGAATGAGATATGTTTGTGAACAGATGCTTGGGTAGCTTCATTTTGGGACAATAAGGCTGTTGTTCAAGTCTTGGGATGGAACTTTGAGTTCAAGGCCGTATTTTGCGGCCAGATGGAAACATCAAGGTTCCCATGCGTGGGTGGATGAAGTTTATTTTTACAGAGAGGCATATGCAGAGTGACTATTACAGACTAAAGCTTGTCATTTAAAAAGTCATAGCAATTGACATTGCTTGAAAATAAATAATTACTGCTGAGTGCTAAGGTAAAATTCGGCATTATAGGAGATACCGGTGTACCTTTGAAAACACATGCAACATTACAGCGCTTCCTGTTAATTAAGTCATGCAATTGGTAGTGCCTGGATGTGAACGATTATGCGCAGCATTGATATTTTTGACACTGTGTACTTATGAGTAGTGGAGAAGTGACGCAATGTAATGATGTTAGGTGAATGTAGTGTGGTTACGGAACGGAAAACCTTTAAAGAGAGTTACATTTAGTATGGAATACTTTTTATTTTTAAACAAACTTAGGTATGAGAATATTTGTATAGTGTCAGCGGGACTGTAAGTTGAAGTTTGATAAACATTAGTGAGATAAGTAAATTAAGGTTTCTTTAACATGTGCAGCTAATAATCTGTGAGAAAAGGCAATAGTATACAGTCTTGTAAATAGGGGTGCGCGACCCAGTGCGCGCACCCCGTAACTTTTTACGGCAAAAAAACATGTTTCTTTCGCGTTCAGGGTCTATACTGGACCCCCTGAGAAAACCTACTCGGTTAGATAATCTGTACCTTCTCTCCTTTCAATGTTCTAACCCTTTGTTCAGTAGAATACATTCACTCACAGTTACAAAATGGCGGCCAACACTTTCTGATTTCCTCCGATTCTAATGTTGACAGACGTTAAACAGCAAATCAGAATTCTGTAAACTGTATATTTTTGCAATTTTAAACAATAGGCAAAATAACTAAACTTAAAGTTCTGAAACTATCTTCAAGTGTCGTCTGCCTTTGCACCATTAAATTTTATTTATAAACCACGTGAATCACAGTTTTGTAAATAGGGATGCGCGACCGAGTGCGCGCATCCCGTAACTTTTTCAGAAAAAAAAAATGTTGTTTTCGCGTTCAGGGTCTATACTGCACCCCCTGAGAAAACGTACTCGCTTAAATAATCTGTACCTTTTCTCTTTCCATGTTCTCACCATTTGTTTGGTAGAATATATGCACTCGCACTAACAAAATGGCGGACAACACTTCCTCATTTCCTCTGAATCGAATGTTGACAGACGTTGAGCAGCAAATTATAATTCCGCTAACTGTAAATTTTTGCAAATTTGGAAAAAAAGGCAAAATTATAAAACTTTAAGACCTAAAACTATCTTCATGTATCCTCTCATTTTGCACCATTAAATTTTAATTATAAACCACGTTTCCTTTTCATTATACAGGATTTTTTCTCGGTTTTGCACATTCAATGCATAGACACTTTTTCTTCCTTTTTAGTCAGTGAAGCGGGTGTGCGTGAATGGCATTGTGATTTGCTGTTTAACGACAGTAAAGATTCAATTCGGGGGAATTCAGAAAGTGTTGACCGCCATTTTGTTAAAAAACACCCAGCACATATTCTATATGTATTTAGGAAATAAATATAGAAAGTAAGATTGTGTAGCAGTGCATATCAAAAATATTGCATGTAGTATCCTGGTAATGTATGGTAGATTATATTGTAAATGATGATTGATTTTAAAAAAATGTGGGTGAAAAATTTGGTAAATAAATGTGGTTCACAAAGAAATCTGAAACTTAGGCTTTACGATATATATTGGATAGAAAATTAGGGAATGTATCTGTTAGGCATGATATTTGGTAGAATGCGTGTATGTTGTGTAATACATATGTCTGTATTATGTAAAGTAAAATTCAGTTATTTGTTTTTTTTAAAGAGTGTTTGGTGCTGAAAAGCAACAACCTGAGGTGAGAGTATACAAACAGAAAATCCTTTTTTACAGGTGAGTTGATAATTTTTAAATGATAATTTAATTTTTGAGCAGATTACCATAATATGCATGTTTTTAAAGAAAATTTACACTGCTTCTCTTTTGCAGGAGGATTTTAATTTCTATTATAAACATGTCTGTACATGCTTGTAGTAGGTATGTATTTTGAAATACGGTTCCATTGTTTATTGCTACAACCTTTTTATTGGTCGGGTCCATGTGTTATTTTCTATGCAGTTTGGGTTCATGTATTCTTTGACTTTAAGAGTTTGCTGTTTACGTGGATTAATTCTTGCTAAGTCATCATTATGTCTCTAACTTATGCTGTATCATTTGTGTACAGTCATTTTTCTGAAATTATAGAGGTGTATTATGACATGGCTGTTGGCGTGATGGGCATTTCGTATGCATTTTTGGGACTGTACTATCTATTTGCACTCTATTATATGCATTTGCACAGGTGTATTATGATGAGGTCAGTCGGACGCCATGGAGGGACTTACGGTGGGGCAGGGAGGGAGGGAGGGGGAGGTGTAGGGTGGAGAGATCTAAAATGTGGCCTATAGATAAATTCGGGAAAGTATACCATTCAATTAATACAATTAATTTTTTAGTGTACACAGCATCGCATTTTGGAATGCAGTGCACACTGCAAAATTCATTTAAATAATTAAATTATGTACTTACTACAAATTATCTATATCCTGGTTTTTAGGTCCCTCCACCTTAGACCTCCCCCTCCTCGTCTGCCTGCCCCACCATAATTCCTTCCACGAGTTGCGGCTGAATATGGTTTCATATGGTTCTGATGAAATGTTTTCCTTTAGATGAAATTTACATGTTGAGTATGCTGTTAAAGGTAAAAGCAACTGCCTCTGTGGGAAGTAGCAATCTGTTTAGTGAATGTTTAATTGGTATATTGTAAGTCACTTCTTCAGTTTGCATATAGTTTGAATCACAGTTTGTAGTGGTGAAGTTAGAAAATAGATCTCTACAATTAAATTAGAAAGTGTATACATAGTTCTACAGCACAGAAATGCAGAAAACAAATTTCACTTTGAAATGTGTTTTTACAGCATAATTTCAATTAAAGAAATTTAAAGGGATAGTGTTAATGTCTAGAATCATAGTATCAGTTTCTTTCTAAAATAAAGAGGTAGGTCCTATATTAATCAATGTAGTTAATAACTTAAAAAGTATTAAAATGTATGTAGTTCAAAGATTAGTTAAGGTAATTTTTGGTTAACTAATCATAAAAAAGATATAATTTAGTCTTTATATTTTTTTAAAAGGACACAGAAGATAGAAAATAAAAAATAAAATGGAAGATTACTCAGAAAATATGAATATCCATTTTGAAATGGCAACTGAACTGATTGAAGAATTAGTAGAAGGACTATTTGAAGAGGAAAATACAACAGAAAATGAGGAGTTTTTGGACAGCACTGTTGATAGTGCATATTTAGAAATGGTGGAAGAAGAAGAGAATTTGGAAGAGGAAAACAATAATGAAGTATCTGATGAAATGATGCTACATGTGCTTCTGGAATATGAATTATTAAATCAATACCATTATTTTTGTTTAAAAAAAAACCTTCAAAACATTATTGTTGTACTATTAATCGGTATTCTCTTTTTTGAGAATGACAGTAAAAGTTGTGATGAGGTGCATAAAAGATTAAAGTTATAGAAATAAAAAGCATTAGGAACAACTACAATGCCTGAAAGTTAGAATAGTACTTATATGCCTGAAAAATTACATTCATTTAATACATGTGTAATGATAACATAGATATGGAGTGTCATAAATTTAGAAACAATATTCACTATAGGATCTTCTACCCTGACCAGAGACTGTTTCTTTGTCTTTATTCAAGTTATAAAATCAAGCAGCGGTTATAATTTGTATGTTATATGGTAGTAGGGGTCTATAATATTTTTTAACTTTTTTCAAAACAGATTGTCATTTGTATCACAAACATCAATCACTATGCCAACGAGAAATGAAAAAAGAAAGCTGTATAAAAAGACATACCATTTGAAGAGAAAAGAGGCACAAGATTTACCTAATCAACAAAGGAAGGAGAAAAACAAGAGTGCTCCTGGTAAGAGCAGCAAGGATTTTTTTTTTAAATTGTGTCAAAGGAAAAGTCAATTGGATAATGTTGAAAAGGAAAAACAGTTTTCAGTATCTACAAGGAGAAATGGAAGAAAAAAGAAAACGGTGTCTGAAAACAGTGGTGAGGATAGTATGTACAGTAAAAGTTGACGAATCAGTTTGCGGAAATAAGGAAACGTATGTTTCATAAGAGAGTTGTTATAAATTTATTACAAAAGGAAAAAGTTTCTAAAAGGAAATCTGCTTTTTATAAGAAAAAGAAATATATAGAGGAAGTTGTGGATGATGCGTTCGAGATAAAAAAAAATTGTTTATTTTAGTGCTTAAAAGAATAAATACACTAAATAAGGCAATCAGAGTTTTAAAAGCTAAGAGTAAATGGAAGAGACACATAAATATAACTAATTTTTGTAAAAATGTTTCTGGTAAATGGATGCATACTTCAAATTCTGAGCCATTTTTTAATGAAGAGAGTTACTTTCAAAGTAACGATTTGTTGCATGCAGTTGACACCAGTGGCCGAGCGTATGAAGTGAAGGATGGCTGTCCTATTGAGAAAGAGAAAATTGAGGTCAGAAATACAGAAGAGGAAATAGGTGGAGAAGTTTTACAGGGACGTGTTCATGCTCCTGTTTATAGTTGGAATTGTAGCAGTATTTGCAGTGTACGACAGGATTCAATTGATTTCTTTCGCAATTTCTTACGTAAGTACAGTAAGGAAAGTCTAAAAAAAAAATTGTAATGTTGCAAGAATTAGATCGTTGCGGAGTGAGAGAAAAAACTGGTTTGCAAGGCCATTCTCTGGCTTGTCTGTCAAAAAAAATATGCCAGAGTGTTTTTCATCACTTTAGGATGTTAGCAGTGCATCATACCAAAATGAGAAAATTTGTCAGAAATATGTATTATGCAAAAAGTCCAGCACTTAAACTTAAAGAGTTAAATAGTGCTCTTTTGCATGGATGTGCATTAGATGTGAAGAATATTTGTGCAGAAATTGAGGTAAGTTATTTTGGTCGAAATGAAGAGAATATAGAAACTGATATAGTTATCGAAGGAAATGTGTTAGAAAATATTGGACATTTTAATATTGAAGAATTTGAACAGGAAATAACAAAATTAAAGGTGATTGCAGGTGAAAAACCAAATTTAACTTGTGTGTGTTGTCGACGCATTCATTACAAAAGTCAAACTAGGTTAGTTGATTTATATTTAAAAAGTGAAGATGAAGATAATACTCAGTGGAGAGAGTTTGCAACTTATTTGCTGGTAGAAAAGTATTTTGATTTGGGTTTTAAGCAACATATTTGTAAATATTGTTATAACAAATTAAATGAAAATAAAATGCCTGCTAGAGCTGTTCATAATAATCTTGAGTTGATAAATATTCCATCGGAACTGAAGGATTTAAATACTTATGAGACTATTTTGATTCAATGTGTACATCCTTTTCAGGCTATTGTTCGTATGGAGCCTAAGACTGGGAAATTAAATCCTACAGATTTACAAAGAGGATTAAAGGGTAGAGTTGTATATTTGCCACTTGATTTTAAAAAAAATATGGAGACAATTGGCATTGAAAATGTAGAAGAGGAACCTCTTGTTATTCTAGTTAATGGTGTACCTACAAAGAGTAAGAAAATCTGGCAAGATTTAGTGGATGTTAGGAAAGTGAAAAAGGCAACGTTGTATTTAGTCAAAAATAATAAATACTATAAAAATGTGTATGTAGAAGAAGAAGATGTAAGTGGTGAAGAGGATAATGATTTGTCTATTGGACAAATTGAAAAAGTCGACATGTCCAGAACTGAAGAAATTTATGAACATTACAGTGTTCATCCACTGCACTCCAAAGAAGCAATGGGGAATGCTATTGAGTTATTTCAGATGAAAAAAGCAGAAGGAAGTCCTATTAGTGTGTGGGAAGAAAGTTTGGAAGGTCGTTGTTTCCCACAGTTATTCCCAACAGGTGAAGGTGCGCGATATGAAGATCGACCTATGCAGATTCCTGCATCTGAGTACCGGACTACAAGATTATATGCAGAAGATCCCAGATTTCGTCAATGTATTCCATATTTGTTTCATCTTCTGTTTGAGAGTGACTTATCTGGTCTTTCTTATGCAGTAAACCATATCTTAAAAAGTGGAGTGCATCTGCAAAATGTTTCAGCAAAGGATTTTATGAATAAAGTGCAACAGAAAGATAGTGTTTTGGATTCTCACCTAATTAATTTAATGGCATGTCAGCGTGGTACTAATGAATATTGGTACCGTCGTCATGGAGATTTAAAATGCATGCTAAGAAACTTGGGAGCACCAACATGGTTTTTAACTCTAAGCTGTGCAGAGTATGCCTGGGAAGATTTACTTGAATATCTTCGAGAGGCGAATGTAAATATTGAAAATATAAACTACAAGACACCAGGAGAATTGTGTTCGTTGGATCCGGTTAATGTTTGCAGATATTTTAATCATAGATTTGAAGCAATTATGTCGTTTATTACAAACAAGAAGAATCCACCGCTTGGTGAAGTTTTGGATTTCTTCTGGAGAAAAGAGAACCAAGCAAGAGGTGCTCCTCATATTCATATGTTACTATGGATCAAGGATGCTCCCAAACTTGGAAAAGACTCCGATGACACTGTACTGTCTTTTATTGAACAAAATGCCACTTGTGACATACCTAACAGTACAACTGATAAAGACTTAAGAGGAAAAGTGTTACGGTTTCAAAGACATTGTTGTGGAAAATATTGTCTGCGAAAATTCAAATCAAAGGATAAGTTCTATACAAAATGTCATTTTGGATTTGCACGACCGGTGCTTTCAAAAGGAAGAGTCAACAATTTGATGTCATCTTTGCGACATAATATCACAAGAAGATCACCCAAAAATACATACAATTTAAGAAGAGGAGAAGAGTCCAAATATATAAATGACTACAACCCTGTCATTTTGACCATGTGGAATGCTAACATGGATATACAATATGTTGCAGACAACTCTATTGCTGTGGCTCGATATGTAACGTCTTACATCACGAAATCTGAAAAGACGGAACTGAAGGAGATGTGGGAAGATATTTCTCATGAAAAGAGCCTAAGCAAGAAATTGTATACATACAGTTTGAAGATGTTATCACATCGAGAAATTGGAGCATATGAATGTTGTGATCGATTATCATCAGCAAGTCTTTATGCGAAATCTTGAAGTATCCTGTGGGTGAGTTTAGGTCTAGCAGGAACACGAAACCGTGTTTTGAAAACTGTGCAAGAAATTGAATATTTAGCACACAAAGAACCAGATAGTACAGACATTCTGAAAACAAATATGTTGGATACATACTATCCAAATAGAAGTACTCTGCTTGAAAATATTTGTCTGTATGAAGTACTTGAAAAATACACTTTTAAAAGGAATATTAGAGAGAATGTTGAAAAAGGTATATATGCTGTAATTGGACAGGTAGGATGTCTGGTGAAACAAACAAAAGGACATTTGATTAATCACCGAAAACTGAGTTGCGAAAATCCAGACAAAAGAGAATTTTACTATTTAGCTCTTTTGCAACTCTTTAAACCATGGCGTACTGAAGAGGAAGTACTTGGAAACTTTGTTAGTTATGAAGATTCCTTTAACGCATCTAAAAGTAGTATAGAATGTCCTGTTTTTAGTAATTATCTTAAAATGTTGAACAACGAAATAGAGCAAGAAGCAACAATTGCAGTGGAGATTGCTAGAGAAAGTTCACAAGACACTCAAAGTTCAGCATCGTTGAGTCAGGATCCACTGGGAGAACCAATTATCCGAAATGAAGCAGCCACTGCCATGGATGAGGTGGAAAGAGCAATGCAACAAGCTCAAGAGGATATAATAAATTTAGAAGAATTGGAGAAGGAATTTAATCTTGAGCAAAGACAGATATATGACGAAGTGACAGAGCATATTGAGCATGGTTTTCGTCATGACAAAAAAGAATGCGCATGTATGTCATTTGAACCTATTCGCCTATATGTAAGTGGAGAAGCTGGAACAGGGAAAAGTTTTCTTATAAAAGGAATTAGTACATATCTACAGCAAAGAACTCAGTCACCATTGTCTTGTGTTGTAACAGCACCAACTGGATTGGCAGCATATAATATTAAAGGTATTACTTTACATCGTTTACTGATGCTATCAGTTGAACATGAAAATAAATTACAATATCACAAGCTATCTGGAGACACTTGTTATGAAGTTTCTAGAGTTCTTAAAGAAATGAAACTTCTTATTATTGATGAAGTAAGCATGGTATCCAATTTAATGCTTGCTTTTGTACATTTAAGAATGCAGCAGATACTTAAAACTGACTATGATGTTTTATTTGGAGGGAAACATGTCATAGTTTTTGGAGATCTACTGCAACTAACTCCTGTGAAAGGACAATCTGTATTTGAAACTGTTACACATGAAGACACCAGAAAGTGCCTTGGCAGTATTGGAAATGTTAATATATGGTCACATTTCAAATATACTGAACTGATACAAAATATGCGACAGGCAAAGGATACTAAGGGGTCCATTAGGATGCCGCCCGCCACCCCAACGGAGATCGGGACCACCCGCCTAAAGGGCCGGGGTCCCGACATTGGCATTAGGATGCGCCCGCCACAGTGGCGGGCGCATTCCTCAAGTTTACATTGTGGCGGGCGGTGCTCACTGCACCGCCCGCCACAATGTGAAAAACAAAATGCACGCATTTGCATAATCGAAGCGGCATGCACCGCGCGGTGCCTGCCGCTGCGATTATGCAAATGCAGGGGGGTACCACAGGTACCCCCCCGTGTGCCACCCCCCTCTGGCCGTCACTCTGGGGTCCCACAGGGGGCCCCCGCAGCAATCACCGCCTGCCATTCCGTGGGGGCCTTGCCGCCACGGAAAGGCCTGACAATATGCTCATGGTAATATGGCTGGCGGTGTCTAACAGACACCGCCACCATATGAAACACATTCCGCCCCGGCCGCAAGGCGACCGGGGCGGAAAACAGGCGGCCGGTGTTTTTCACCGCAACGGTCCCCCCCCGCCATCCTAATGTGGCGGGGGGGGGGAATTGGGCAATGGATGTCGGGCGGATTGCCTCCGCCAGGCCGGCAGTGGCTACCGCCAGCCTGGCGGAGGCAATCCGCCCGACATCATAATGGACCCCTAAATATGGAAATATTCTTCAAGATATAAGGATTGGAAGACTAACTGAAGATGCAAAAGAAACTCTACAAACTCGATTACTTTGTAAGTTGTATCCCAATGAAGATAATGTACCTGAGAAAATATCTGGTAAAGAGGTAAAAGATAAGTCAGTCATATGCTTGATGCCAACTCTAAAAGAATGCTCAGTTTTCAATGAGAAAATGTTGAAGTTGGAAAATGAAGAAATTAAGAAACTGGAAGCAAAAGATAAAATAGAGTATGAAGAAAGTACTATTGTTTTGTTTGATAAATTAAAGTTAAAATTGGATAGTCTACAGAAATCTATATCTAAAACTGCTGGTTTAGAGAAGAATCTGTATGTATGTTTAAATTGTCGGATTATTTTACGCAGAAATTTACTTGTAGAAAGAGGTCTGGTGAATGGAGCAATGGGTAATGTTGTTGGTTTTGTAAATTACCCAAATAGAGATGAGATTGAAATTTTACGAATAAAATTTGATGGAATTGAGGAAGTTCAACCAATCAGTCGCTGCTCAAGTCGTTTTTTACTTGTGAAAGACTTGTATGTCCGTCGGAAACAATTTCCAATTTTTTTGGCATGTGCAGTGACTATTCACAAATCGCAAGGTTTAAGTGTAGATTGTGCTTTGGTCAATATTGGAAATAGTGTATTCAAAGAGGGTATGGGATATGTTGCTTTATCACGAGTTAGAACTTTATCTGGCCTTTATCTAATTGATTTTGATGAGACAAAGATCAGTGCAGATTTAAAATGTGTGAAGGAGTATAATAGGTTAAGAAGAGAATATGCTCCAGGTTTACCTCAATATCCTTTAATTAAAGAGTATAGTTGGTCAGAAAAGGAGAAATGAGGAACAATGTACTGAAGTAGTAGAGAAACGAAGAAAAAAAGATGAGACTGTCATTGGTAGGAGTAAGAAAAAGGTTAGTACTACAGAGATTGTTGGATTTAAATTTGAAAATAGGTCTGGTGTCAACTGCTATGCAAATGTAGTGGTTAATGTGTTTTTTTTTCTAAAAAGTTTACAGCAACAGATTAGAGAAAATCAGGAGCAACATTTTGTTGTTGTTTAAATTCTGTGTTTGAAAAATGAACCAGTGGTAATAGTGAAGTAGGAAGTGTTTCAGAAGTAAGGAATGTTTTAGACATATGTGCAGGACTAAATCAATTTTCTCAGAATATTCAGCAAGATTGTGAGGAATTTATTATGTATATGCTTACAGTTTTGGAAGAAGAAGGTGTAGGTATTGATAGTCTTTTTGGCCTTTCTTATAAATGGGAACATATTTGCGATAATTGCTCATTTACAAGTAGTACTGACATACACACAGAAAGATTTATATATTTAACATTACCTGATTGTAAAACAGTGTCCTTTAATAAACTAGTTAAAGATGCGTATCAGAACATGGTTTGTTCTCAATGTAATTCCGAAATGTTATCAACCTTATTTATTCATAGATATGGACAGTATGTAATTTTAATGCTTCAACGATGCAGAGCTGATGGAAGTAAATTGTCAACTTTAATTAAAAACTATGTGGCTTCTCAAATATCTATTTCTAGAAGAACATTTGTAACTGTAGCAATTATTTTTCATGAAGGGCCATCAATATCATCAGGACATTACATAGCTTATTTGAAGTGTCCAACTGGTTGGACGCTCTGCAATGATAGTCAATTAAGTTTTAAGAATCGTTTGCCTTCTGAGTTAAGAAATTCTTATCTGATATTTTTGCAACCAAAATTTCATTGAAATTACTTGGTCTAGTCAGAGTAATACTGTAAAGATATGAAAATGTGTTGTTTAGAAATATCATGTGTTTAAGGGTGTTCAAATATAGAAATGAAACTTTTATGTGCCAAAGAGATAGCATAAGGTAAGGTTACCTTAATGTTGATGGTACAGGACATGTTGGAATTAACTTATACTATTTGGCCACGCGGAAAACAATGAGATATGAAAATGTGGACTTAAGATAAATGTTTTTAGAGTATACTTAATTGGAAGCTTGTTGAGAGGTACTCAAAAGAAACGAATTAGCTCATACTATTTGGCCATGCGGAAAAGTATGAGATATCTAAATCTGGATTTGAGTTAAATGTTTCTAGAACATACTTACTCGCAAGTTTGTTTAGAGGTACTAAAAAAATAACGACTTAACTCATAGTATTTGGACATGCGGAAAGAAATGAGATATCAAAATGTTGACTTGAGATAAATGTTTTAAGAACATAGTTGCACGGTTATTTGTGGAGAGGTATTTAAAAGTAACTGGTATACTTTAATTAGTTTGTAATTGTGGAGTATGTGCTGTGCTTACTCAAGAAATTGCGATTTAGAGAAAAACATTTAAGACATGTTTTTTTCTAGGTATTTATGGTATGTATAGAGATCTTGTACGGGTTTTTTTAAATACAATCATTTTGATTGTGGTTTTTTTTTTCCCGCTGTCACATGATGATTACTATTGAAATCACTGTTTATAGTGAAAATCAATTTATCTGAGGACAGCAAAAATAAACCAGTAAATATGTTGTCTAAGTTATTTTGTTACATAGGATTTATAAATATGTATTATAACAGATTTTTTTATTGTGTTCCACAGATATTACATTTTTAAGGTAAGAACATTTAATCATATCTGAGAGTTTCGCGTACCTCTCTCTTATCCTTATTTTTTTCATCCTCTTCCTTTGTTAGTGGTGTTTACATTTGGTTATTCCCTTTAACTCATGCTTTTTCTCTTACATCTTTTCTATTAGTATTCTATTCAGTCTTTCTTACTCTTCAGTTTGTTACTTATGTTGCTTTAAAGAGAGTCCCCTTTATTGATCCTTTATCACCTTTGTTTCCTGAATCTTAACTTCTTTGTCTTACAGTACCTTACAATTTGTTCCCTTACTCTGCTTTCTTTAATTATACTCAATTTCCAAGCTAAAATCTATAGTTTAGTTCTCTCACCCTACTTCTTTTCTCTTTATCTGTCTCTCTTACACTCTGGCGTCGATTCCGATCCGGTAAAATAATCCGCCGTACGAATCGTATTCGTAGCCGATTCCGTACGAATGGGAAACTACCGTACGACCTGCGAATTCCGATCCGTTTCCGTTGATTTCCGTACGATTTTCTACGACCCGTACGAATGACATTCGTTTACCCGTACGAATAATCCTCGTGCAGACCACCGTACGATTCGTAATCAGGCCGTACAAACTCACTATTCCGATTCGGAACGAAAGGCCTGAGCGAGATACGTACGGGCCAAAGTATTCACGCTTCAACATTGATTCGTACAGAACATTCGCCTCACTGCAAGCTCCACCAATACATACTACACGCACACCCCTCGGCCAAGCCTACGCGAACACCCCCACCCGCCAACGGCCCGTACCACTCACTCGCACGCACAAGTACGACACGCACACCCCCCAACAAGCCTACACGAACACCCCCACTCGCCAACGGCCCGTACCACTCACACGCACGCACAAGTACGACACGCACACCCCCCAACAAGCCTACGCGAACACCCCCACCCGCCAACGGCCCGTACTACTCACTCGCACGCACAAGTACGACACGCACACCCCCCAACAAGCCTACGCGAACACCCCCACCCGCCAACGGCCCGTACCACTCACTCGCACGCACAAGTACGACACGCACACCCCCCAACAAGCCTACGCGAACACCCCCACCCGCCAACGGCCCGTACTACTCACTCGCACACACAAGTACAACACGCACACCCCCCAACAAGCCTACGCGAACACCCCCACCCGCCAACAGCCCGTACTACTCACTCGCACACACAAGTAAGACACGCACACCCCCCAACAAGCCTACGCGAACACCCCCACCCGCCAACGGCCCGTACCACTCACTCGCACGCACAAGTACGACACGCACACCCCCCCAACAAGCCTACGCGAACACCCCCACCCGCCAACGGCCCGTACCACTCACTCGCACGCACAAGTACGACATGCACCCCCCCCAACAAGCCTACGCGAACACCCCCACCCGCCAACGGCCCGTACTACTCAAACGCACGCACAAGTACCGCACGCACACATAACGCCAACACCAAAACGACCACAAGGACCTTGCTAACGAGTCGCACTACCACACTGAACATGTCTCCTGTGTACGCACCTTTGACAATCAATGTCCTGGTCACAGCCAAACAGCCAAACAGAGGACAACACCAACACCCACCCCATATAACACCCACCCCAACAATTCAAATTAAGCCACACCCACCATTTGACCAATAAAAGGGACCACACATACAACCCATCATCCTTTGCAACATACCCATTCTTGCGAGGAAACTGAGAGCACACAAACTATTGCAGACACATACCTTCACACATACACCCTATCTCATCTACACACACACCACCCCCTTCACATTCTGACCCAAACACCCTCATTCATACACACCATCAACCCCTCAATCACATACACTACACACCATGACCACACACAAGAATCCAAAATTCACTAACCCGGAGATGGAGATACTTACAGATGAAGTCATCAGAGTCGAGCCGCAGCTGTTTGGCGCATTGGTCAGACAGACCAGCCTGGCAGAAAGAACACGCCTGTGGGAGAGGATCGTAGACCGGGTCAATGCTGTTGCACCCATCAGGCGCACCAGGGATGAATGCCAGGCCAGGTGGTACGATCTGCGGAGGATGGTGAAGAAGAAGATGGCACAGGATTACGCCAATGCACACCACACTGGAGGCGGTGGTCCCCGCAGACCTCCTGTATACCAGCCCTGGGAGGAGAAGGTCATGGTCCTACTGCCAGCGGTGGGAGTACATAGAATAGAAGGAACCATTGAGTCTGGTGAGTGTACAAAAAACACAAGTTACATGGGTAGACTAACAACAGTGCCCAGCAGCATGGGGTGGGTGGCCCATGAGTCCAAGCAGTACACTACCAAATGGTGGTAGTTGCAAGGGGGAGGCACATAGGGTGCAATGTGTAGGGTAAGAGGCTGCTCTCATGCCATATGTCCCAGGGACACACACAAGCATAATGACCAATGCACAGGGATAGGTAAAGATCACACAAGATACTAGACCACAGCTTCTAAATATTTACTATTTGCTGACACACCTTACAGAGATGCATCATTTTGTGACAAAGTAAGGCAGTGTAGCAAGAGAGCAAGCACAATCTACCTGTCTCCATCCCTGTCTCGCCCTCTCCCTCTGTCTCTCTCTCCCTCTGTCTCCCTCTCCCTCTCCCTCTGTCGCCCTCTGTCTCTGTCTCCCTCTGTCTCCCTCTCCCTCTCCCTCTGTCTCCATCAGTCAGTGTTCGTCCCTCTGTCACCTCAACGCACATCCCTGGGGCACACACACAGTTGCACACAAGCACTGCACAGGCCTCACAAACTCCATAGAGCAGAATGTTAAGGGATGTCTCACAAGTACCAGCAAACATCTGCTATGTGCCTGTAAGACACCCACCATTTGCTGTCAACACTGTACTGTGTCAGGACACACATCTCAGAAAGCTCTGTAGTACACAATGGGCACAGGTGTAGGCAGCACAAGTCCCTCCTGTGCTCATTGCAAACACAAACACCAGGACAAGGTCACACATCCTGTGCACCAACACAAATCCACGATTATGGCAGCATGCCACATGAGGGGACAGCCAAATCATGAACAATGGACGCTTGCAATTCACAAACAAAGTAATACCATGGCCTGTTGTACACACCCCTTACAGAAACTCATCCCCGGGGGACAGGCGTTGGATTGCAACACTGTCCCAATTGCCATGTACCACAACAAAACACGTACTCATATGAATATGCATACAACTCATACATGCACATAACAGAAGCTCCAGTCCATTGTGCCTCTCTAAAAAAGCACGTGCCCCATCTCATTACCTTTGTGGATGCACATAAGTACCAACATGGACATGGGTATTGACAAGGTGATGCGTCTTAGAGAAGTGCCAAGTTCTAAAGCCATGATCTAGAAGTGGGTGTACAGGTCCAGCTTTGTTGGCATTGTTTGGCCAGCATGGAACAGCAAAAGACATCCAAAGTAGTAGCTGACATGCTAAATAATGATGCTCTGTCTCTTACATCAACATGCTGCATCTAAACTCTGTGCATGCTTGACGCACACATAAGAATTTTCACCGTATCCAGGATGTTGCGTGAAACTTACCAATGCTTTACACGTGTGGTGCCGGCAACACAAGACACAGAAATGGCTGTGTCAGTCATTGTCAAGAGATTGGAAAAATGTAAATACCCCATCGTACAATTGTTTTTTCTACCACTAAATACACAACTGTACAATGTCAACAATGTATAGCTTGTGGAACAGTGATGCTGATAATGGATAACCAAACCACATGTCACTTGATATTGCCTTAACAGTGTCTGTCTCTTCCACACACAGGGCAACGTGCGGATCTCCCCCCCAGCCAGGGGGGCCAAGGATCCCAGTCCCAGGCTCAGCAGGACCCAGACCCCACCGGCAGCGCCGTCCCTCAACGCACTGTGGATGACCCCAACCAACCTGGCTCCTCTGGATCCCAAACCCCTGCAGCAACTGTACCAGCTACATCTCTGCCAACCACCGGACCTATTCCCACCACATCCCAGCAGACAGGTCAGAGCCCTGCCCATGATTCACAAGAGAGCCATTCTGAAAATGAGGGACACCCTTTGTCGGGCGCCCCTGAGGTTGGTGACAACCTCTACCCTCCCAGCACTCGGGGGGCCCGTCGATCGGATGTGCCCACAAGCGCAGGCCGTGCTCATGTGGGTCAGGGTGGTGGGAGTGGCGCAAGGCGGAGGCGAGAATCTGGCCAGTCAGCTGCAGGGCCCGGTATGCCTGAACTCACTAACATCCTTGAGGCATACCGGCGGGACACCAGGGAGGTAAGCCATCTTGCGGAGACCCTCAACCAGCTCAGAGAACAGCAGGCAGAGCAAATAGCCAGGCAAGACCTGCATTATGGACGGGTGGAGGCACACCAGGCTCAGCTCTTGATGGTGCATAGGGACATTTTCCATGTGCTACGTCAGATGGCTGCCAACATGCAGCCCCCTCCCTGTGTCACAAGGCCAGCAACATCACGGCAAAGTGCAACACCAGCCACAGGGAGGGAGGAGAGGGAGGAGGAGGAGGAACCCTCTGACGTGGGAGAGGTGTGGCGCCGCGGCCAGGGCGACTGACGTTGGAATCTGGGGACCACGGTTCGATCCCCGGCTCCGGCGGCAGGTTAGCCCAGCACCATGTGACTCTGGGCAATAGCTCGCTTAATCTTCCCGACGGCCCCCAGCGCCTAGAGACCCTTACGGGTGATTGTGCGCTTTACAAATGTGGACTTTATAACTTTTAACTTTATAACGTAGCGTCCCATGCACCGTCCATGCCTGCACATGAGGGTCCCCCAAGGAAGGTGGGTCGTCCACGGCGAATACGTTGAGGGCCTGTGGCCCATGGACTTCTCCCAGGACACTGGACCTGGCATATTGCCCCTGGGTGCAACAGCATCCCCTATGAGACTCTCCCACATGGACTTGCTGGTCACAGTCTGCCCAATGATGTCAGGCACTGTGGCCTGGACTCTGTTGACTGAAACTGTAAGGCATCTCATCTCCAGCTGTGAATTTTGGATTCACCCCTTTCTGTACAGCACCTATTCACGTTTCATGCACAAGATCACCCAATAAATCATCTAAACATCATACGCATTTGGTGAGTAATCTTTGAAACAGCATACATGTATATGTGTCTGCAAATGTCAAAAATGCAAGGTATACAACAAACAGCAGTCATCCACACACTTGGATCAGAATCTGAGTGAGGACACACATTGGTCAGAAATTTCCACAAACATACATGGATGGTAAGACACACCTGTGTGGGACAGTCAATGCTGGAGGGGGGATTGAATCCCAATACTGCTAGCACAGGCAGGCCCAGGAGAGTCACTTTGAGGAGTACATAGCAGTGTCACAAAAGTAGTAGTCCATGTAGGGAGTACCTACAACTGTGTCCTCAGGTATGTGAGCTACCATCAGCATGATGCATTACTGTGTATGTGATTAATGCCGCACAGGATAACGGTGGCAGGACAGACTGTGGGCAATGGGCTGGAGCACTCTAGACAAGCACACCTGATTAGGTGACCTACCCCTATGGAGCTACAAGTACTATACTACTGTAATGGGAGCAACGCATACAGAACAACGACACACATCAGACAAATACCTACCCCAGAACGGCCAAATCACACCACACCCAAGGGACAGGGTCATGGTGTGTGTCCCATGTGCCAACTTGACTGACTGTGACAGCAATGTTGAAGTGGTGTGAGCATGTTGTGTTCTGGCACGTGACTGTAAGCTAACTGTTTTCTGATCTAGTGGTGTTGACAAGCTAACACTGTACAATATTGTGCCTATGTAAGGTGTGTGTGTGTGTGTTGGACACGGCACATGACCTGGTGGTACGTAGACCCAATGTCATGTGAATCTGCATAGTCGTGCCAGTATGTGTTGCACACACACGCATAGCAGCAGCTATGGCTGAGTACAAAGCATTTTTATAGCACGAGGGTGAATGTCTGGTGTTGTCTGTGTGTAGGGTGGCAGGAGCATGCTCTATTAATGGATGGAAGGAGGGTCATCCTGTAGGTGTCTGTGTTCCTGGATAGTGTGCGCTGCATGGTGGCTGTGTATGCAGCTGCAGCAATGAGTGAAGACATGACGGCAGGAGGGGTGTGACTAATTGCTAAACAAACACATAACACAAGGGCACACGCAATGCACAAAGTGACATGTGGATGTGAAGGCAGGAGTGTCTGCCTCACTCAGGATCACTGACAACAAAATGCCACAGTAATCACCACAGATCACAGTCACTGGATCAGGGCCCTTACGGTCAAGTGGAGCACAAGACACACAGCGTCAGCAGGTGTATACAAGAGCTAGTGTGTTCAAATCCAAACTGCACCAACAAAGACATCTACCTCACACACAAAATAGTATTCTAGCCTTCACCCACCCCATGCGTGTGGTCAATATACAGTTACACACATAACAAGCATGAGGTAACTACGTTCAAAATAGTATATGTGCACATTAGAAGGACATGTGTGTTGAGCCTCAAGCAGGCACTATATTCCGTAGGAGTCAGACGTCATGCACAACATGATCATTTACATTGTGAGCCCATGGAGCTTTCACAAACATACATGTGCATTGTCAATAAGTCCAATTTACACTAATCATGATGTCACCTGTAATGCCGCATTACGAATACCTACAAGGCTGTCAACGACTGGCCGTACCTTTCTTCATCAGAGTGGTGTGATGCTCTAAGGGTTCCACCTCCAAATAGCCCATTGGTCTGAGTACAAACTACAGACACAAAAGGGTGATCAGGCGAGGGAAGGAGAGGATGGGAACTGCTGGGAGGGAGACCTGAAACAGAGGCAAATAAGCATTAGGACAACATTCTCATGTCACAGACACTTCAAAAACCTCATTAGCTACACTGTACCAGTCACACCTGTGAAGTGTACTGACTGGTGAAAAATAATGATGATTAATCATGCCATCACATGAGATACGATGCTGTGACACAGACACATAAAAACTGGGACAGTCTGTCATCCATTAGAGTCATGTGTAACGCTCACAAGTGAGCACCCATGCAAAAAGATCTATGTAGTATAAACACATTCCCAGGCACAGATGAGGTGGACCTCAGTAACAAATGGAAACATATGGAAATCCAACTACCGCTAACTCTAAAGTCTGTATCTGATATTGGTTAGCCATAAGGGCCATGTAGGCTAACTTGAGCAAATCCACAACAGCTGTTAGTATCACATATGATGAGGAAGCTAATGATCGACATGCAATGAAGGCACTCTGTAGCCAGTCTTTTGGTGTGTCAAGTATGCATCACAATGCTAAACATGATATGCAGGTACAATAAATATTAAGTGCAAGTGATGTCCATCCAAGCTACATAATCAGACCCTACCATAGCACAGTAATGGTGCCGGCGACCAGAGATTCATGTGAATGACCGCACTCCACTGGTGCAACACAAAAATTCACATATGCATCTTTCACACTTTTTACTTAGTCATGCTAAACATACATGGCATCATGTGCATCTAAACATCACTGCTACTCACTGTGAAGGCTGGCGTAGCAGTATTCTCAACCTGCACTGAGGTAACGACATGACAGTGACATGATATACTGCTGCAAGGGGCAATGCATCCATGTTAACTGATTCACAGGACAGTTGTCTTAAGATGTGGAACATACACTGGGCAACACCGACACCACATGGTTTCATGGTAATCACACTGGACTGGCCCACAAGCTGGAGGTGAGGATCCAGTCACATTCTAATGCACACAGTGAGGCTGCAATCCCCCACAGAGTCCGTGGTTGTGACCTCTGACACAATGTCATGCCATGGTATGTGCAATGTTGCTGTGGCAATGTCTACACACATTGATGCATTCACCAGAGTATCAAAGTACAACAGATGACAGAAGGGGTGACTATCCTGTCATGGGAGTGGCCATACATGTCATAAGGTACATAATGGAGTAGCATGTATGCAAGTTGACACTACATGCACATGAACATGTACCACACGTTTCTACACATACCAACGCTAAACAGCCTCATATGAGTCCTTACCCAAATTGACTTCTCCACATGTCCAAGCATGCTCCGTTGATGTGGCTGACGTTGCAATCATAATGAGCAGTAGCAGGATGACCACGATGTACCCCAACGGACAACAGGCAGGGCGAGCTGTGGATGAGAGTGGCACACAAGGGGTCAAGTTCTGTATAATGTCATTTTGTCAATGTCTGTTGAATAGCCAGATGTAGTATGACACCTGTACATTCCAAGTGCACACATTGCACGTATGTGTGTAGCATTACAACTGAACGTGTGACACAGCACAACACACATCCAAGTGATCTTGCTTACAGTCTGTTGCATACACAGCATGCTACCCATGCAACTCTATAGTCCATCTTTTACATAACAGATGAAATGACTCACCATCATGAAAAGAAGTTGCGGATGAGGTGACCGCGGATATCATCTTCACCCTCCTCGTCACTGGCATCCTGGCCAAGGCCTTCATCCTCAACGGGCGGATGTTCCAGCTCATCAGGATCCAGGTAGAGTGGCACAGCCTTCTCCACTGCCATGTTGTGTAGCATGCAGCACACGGTGAAGATGTCACACACCTTGCGTGGGCTGTATTGGAGGGCTCCGCCTGTCTTGTCCAGGCACCTGAACCGGCTCTTCAGGAGTCCAAAGGTCCGTTCGATCACCTGCCTGGTCTTCACATGAGCATTGTTGTAACGCTGGTCTGCAGCTGTCCTGGGGTTGCGTAGCGGAGTCATTAGCCACGGCATGTTTGGATATCCAGCGTCTCCTGCAAATTGACATCATGTACAAGAGTGAATCATATGATGCAGATCATGAAGTTGTGACATACTGACATACAGAGCTCACAGTGTATACTCACCAACTAGACATGCCCAGTGGTTGTGCAGCTGCAGCATCATCTGTGGTACCCTGCTACGCCTCATGATGAAAGCATCGTGGCACGATCCTGGATAACGTGCACAAACATGTGAGATAATCATGTTGGCAAGACACACCACCAGGGCATTTATCGAGTGGTAGTGTTTCCTGTTGCGATACGCTTGCTCCTGAGCCTGTGGTGGGACAAGAGTAACATGTGTACCATCAATTGCACCAATTACATGTGGCATGCGGCCCAGGGCATAGAATTCCCCCCTGACATCTGTCAACTCTTCTGGAGTAGGGAATGTAATGAATTCATCAAGGTGGAGCAACATTGCTCCCAAAACATCACCCAATACCCAGCTAAACATGGTCTGAGACATCCCTCCCACATCAGCTATGGTAAATTGGAATGTACCTGTGGCAAAGAAATGGAGGGCTGCCATCACCTTTACCTTGGGTGTCAGTGCAGTTGGATACCTGTGGCGTGGTTGTAGATGAGCCTCAAGCTTGTCCGTCAGGTCCTTGATCAACTGTCTGCCGAACCGATATCGACGGATGCAGTTGCGCTCCCTCGTGGCTTCCAAGTCAGGCAACGGCCTTTCCAGAGGGGGTGCCCTGCAAGACACAATTGTAAGGAAATGTATTCAACTGTCTGACTAAGACTATAACAATGTACATGGCACAAGCAACACTGCTTCAAATAATGTAGACAATTTGGAGTGTGGCGTGGGATACACACTGATGCCAGCTCCCACACACTCCTCCGTGGAGAAGGAAAATACCTGTAGTGTGTGGAATGGATGTGACATGCATAGAAACAATCAGATGGAAAGGTCTTAGTGAGCATGACAATGTATCATGTCAGTGAGACACGTCATGTCAATGTCAGTAGGAGGTTGTCTGCACATCCAGACGGCTGACTGCAATACACACACACACCACATGTGCCATCATTTGCACTGTTCAGCCTTAGTCATGTTGCGGTGTGTACTTTCAGTTACAATTACATGACCATCATCATACAGCATGATAATTACATTTGTCACTGATGGTCTGTGATGCCATCACACATGTGAACGGGTCATTGACACACGTGGCATGGTGTGTGTACATTAGTCACCCTGCCATCACAGCAAGGACACAACATAGATGCTCCTACAGCAGATGCACAGAACTTTCAAGGACTAGTTACTTACCTTTTGTAAACCAATATCTGTAAGGAACAGTAGGCAGTAGCAAAGTGTCACATTTCAATACATACATAGCTTAGGACTAATTAGCCTCCCTGGGTGCCATCAATCTGACCAGTGAGTGGTGGCTATCCAGGCCACACCGGAACAAAACCAGTGTTGTAGATTGGCATCCGACAAGGGCGTGGCCACGTTTTGCCCGTACCTACAACGCATACACTGGCAGCTGTTACACAAACATATCCCACAGAGAGTGTGGGTAGCAGGCAAAGATGGATGTCAAGTAGCTAAACATCACTCCCAGAGTTAGGGAGGATGATGACATCTTTGCGTAGTGCCTGTACCTCTTGGATACCCTCTACAGCGTAGCTAACGGGAATGTGTTCTGTGGTTTTGAGGCCTGGATGCAGATGCTTCCTGGGATGGGGTGGTAGGACAGGGAACATGGTCAGTCCGGGTAGGGCAGTGGGGGTCTGACAACGTGCCTATCTACAGACAAACATGCTGCGTGGCTGTACATGCTTGCCAATATACATACAGTACTTTCATCAAGATAGGCCTGCAGAGGCTCAGCTTAGCGTTAGTGTAGTTGAAGGACCTCAGTGACAAGTTGGTCCTCACCGCAGCAACAGGGAGATGAAGGGCCATGGTTCCAACCGCCCACATAAACACAACACTGTACGTTGCCCAATCATCCAAATACATCTTTTGAGTTGAGACATCACCAGTGTCTGGCTAGGTGTCCACAACACTCGCATCCCCCAGTCCACCTGTCCTGTGGTCTTGGGACTGACACTCACGTGCCAGTGGGTCTTCATGACCCTCCCAATACTCATTAGCGCCAATTGTAATGAGGTGTGGCCAGCTCATTGATGTTTACATTCCCATGCAGCATTAAGAGCGGTGTTCTGCCACACAGTTACCACAGCGGAGCCGTACAGTGTGTGGTATCGGGGCCAGCACCACCCCAGAATGGCGCCACGGCTGACACCTGGGGGAGATCTGGCAGTGAGGTTGTGAGTTGAACCAGCGGGGACCAGGATGAACATTCCGATCATGTCTGTCACAGCGGTTCTGGGACGTATGCACCGCCTGCGTCCGTCACTCAGCGAGTGATGGCGTCAGGGGCATATCAACAGAGGCACTACTGCCCCCAGACGGGTACGGTGGGCCAGAAGCTGACGCTGAGTCAGTGGGCGGGGTGAGGGACATCATGGACATGAGGAAGTGCACTTACTCCTCCTGTGTCACATGCAGGGCTGGGACCGTAGGTCGTGGTGCTGGCTACGACGGCTGCAATTCTGATGGAGCCGTGTGGTCGCTGTCACCCTAATCCCATGCAGCATTGCACTTGCATCGTGGTTATTTGTTAATGCAATTACACATCTCTGACTTCTTTTGTTTACCTGACGAGTTTGGCCTGGGGAATGATGTACTAATAAGGGGCTCACATGTCTCCACACCCACACACATGCACTCGTCCTACATCCCAACCATGAGCTATAGTGGTGCTGTGCCAACTGCTGGAGTCTGAGTGGCTTGTGGGACAAATCACACCTGGATTCATATGTCTGGTCCCCGCAATTGGAGCAGCTCTTGTTGTTGTGCCTGACGTGAAAACCGTGGAGACACAGACGGTGAGGGTCACTCACCAACATGAGGCGTTTTCATTCCTCACAGGCTTTGTAAGTGACATCCCTATTGGCACGGTCTTGAGTATGACAATAAGAGGTAAATGCTCAGAAGTGTTAGTACAATGATTTAGGGTACAAAATGTGTAAGCTTTAACTTAGACCGGACCTGCGCTGGTGTTGAGAAACAAACAGAGGACCTGACGTGTGCACGCAGAGGTGACATATGACTACTCAGATAACGTCATCAGGGCACACACAACGCCAAGGACACTTGCAGAGCCAGAGGATTTACACACCAACACACAAGTGTACGGTATTACGGAAATTGCCATGTCCAGGATGACATGTGGGGATATTCTGAGGTGAGTTATACGTTACTGACCTGTTCATCGCATATGCTAACAGCATGCACAATGTCGCACATGGCACACACATGACGTGGTCACACAGGGTCATGCTGTGCGGCTATGACACCTCTGTGACAGTGGGCATGTTCCTGTCATCATGTGCCAGTTCCCTGTACTGAATTGTGGGCCATTCGAGTGTTCATGTGCCTCGCAACATGTTGCTGACGTTAATCGGGTGGAAATTGTTGGATGCATGTGATGCACATGTGCATCATGATTGATGACATGTTGTGCAAGCTATTCACACATCAACTGAGGCACAGGGTCACAATCCCTGTGCTTCTTCAATGTCTGCCACACCTGGCACATCCTGATGTATGTGTGCCATGCTGATGTATGCATCCACATCGTTGACATGAGTGTAGACTACATCCCTGCTGTGTGATTTCCTGGTGTAACTCTCCCAATGGTGACATGAAGGTGGACAGGGACGCAGCCTACACAATCGTTCACTTGACCATGTCTGACGCAATGTACCCCAATGGTACGTGCGTGTGTACGCATCGTTTCCCAATCGCATTTCGGCTCTACGCGAGCTATGCGCACCCCAATGGTACGTGCATGTGTCGGCCTCGTTTCCCTATCGCATTTCGGCTCCACGCGACCTAAGCGTACCCCAATGGTACGTGCGTGTGTACGCATCGTTTCCCTATCGCATTTCGGCTCTACGCGACCTAAGCGTACCCCAATGTTACGTGCGTGTGTACGCATCGTTTCCCTATCGCATTTCGGCTCTACGCGACCTAAGCGTACCCCAAGGGTACGTGCGTGTGTAAGCATACGTTTCCCTATCGCATTTCGGCTATACGCGACCTAAGCGTACCCCAATGGTACGTGCGTGTGTACGCATCGTTTCCCTATCGCATTTCGGCTCTACGCGACCTAAGCGTACCCCAAGGGTACGTGCGTGTGTAAGCATACGTTTCCCTATCGCATTTCGGCTCTACGCGACCTAAGCGTACCCCAATGGTACGTGCGTGTGTACGCATCGTTTCCCTATCGCATTTCGGCTCTACGCGACCTAAGCGTACCCCAATGGTACGTGCGTGTGTACGCATCGTTTCCCTATCGCACTTCGGCTCTACGCGACCTAAGCGTACCCCAATGGTATGTGCGTGTGTACGCATCATTTCCCTATCGCATTTCGGCTCTACGCGACCTAAGCGTACCCCAATGGTATGTGCGTGTGTACGCATCATTTCCCTATCGCATTTCGGCTCTACGCGACCTAAGCGTACCCCAATGGTACGAGCGTGTGTACGCATTGTTACACCATTCAATGTGTAGCATTGGCAATGGCAATGTCACCGTACTTGGGTGTGAATTTTAAAAAATGCATAGGGAACAACTAGGGGAACAGTGTACTGTTCAAAATGCAACCAGGTTGTCATGGATACAGAGTTTTTTTAAACTCCTACAGGTGTCCTGGAATAATCAGTTAGGAAAAAGTATACAATGTTGCAAAAGTTGTTGTTCAGCTCTGGCTCTATTTTCAAACCATGCATATGTGTGTCATGGGCTTAGGTGTGATGTGATTGGATGGAACATAGGATGCAAATTATGGTGGCCTATCACACACTACTCCTTGGACTCACAGACCCTCTGCAGCACAGATATAAGGCAGCATGTGGCTGTGGGAGGGCACTTGCCTGCACAACATTGGTGTGGTAACCACAGCTGCTGTCTCTGAATCCTCTGGACCCTGATTAGCTGAACATGGAGAGGGCACCTGCATTCACTGATGGTGAGAACAAGGCCCTGCTGGATGCCCTCCTGCCAAACTTCAGCAAGCTGTATGGGAGACCAGAGGATCAGGTGAGTGATGTGTGCAATACCTTGGAGTGTGCACCTGTTGTGTGTGTGTGACATCATAGCCACTGTGTAGTAATAGTGGATAGATGCAATGTTGATGTGAGTGAGTGCCAGGGTGCACAGTGTTGTTACAAGAGAGTTATTTGTTGTAGTGTGGTGTGTGACAGCATGTCACGTGCTGCATTGCACCCAGATATAGCATATATTGTTCAGTGAGTGCCATGCTCAAAGAGTGTTTTGCAGCCCTCATGTCATCTGTAGAATTTCAATGTCATGCAAAGCAGTTGTGTTTGCACACAGGCCACATACTCCTGGACAATGATGCAAATGTGTGTGGCATACGATGCCCTGTTGTCCTCATGTATTTTGTGCACATATGGGTGTCTTGGGAACATGGACCAGGTATACTGATGTTCTGTAACTTTACATTTGTGACAGGTATCTGCCTATGAGAAGGGTGAAATCTGGGTGGACATCGCCAGGGCTGTCCGGAGAGAGGGGGGGCCTCGCAGGAGGCTTCGAAACATAAAGAAGAGGTGGCAGGACATCCGGTGCTGGAGCCGCCGCATCGCCCAAGTCCAGCTGAAGCTGGAAGCTCCACGCCGGCATGGCGGCAGCCGCCACCTCACCCCCAACATGCTCCGGGTCCTGGAAGTGGTGTTCCCAGACCTCCATAGGCAGTTGCAGGAGGGACAGCAGCACGAAGGGGGTAGGTACATGTCTGTTTGTAGTCATGTGTGTGTGAAATGGTACCTGAAGAGCTCCAAGGCATGGTCACACTCTCATAGTTTGAGTGGTGTGGTCAGACAGGCAGTTCATGCATTGGCATTTGATTGTCCCTCTGTCAGCAGCTGCTTCTTTACATGCCTTGCCCTACTCCACATTAGAGGTTTGCTTTGGCTAATGCTTGTTTTTGACATGTAATCCTATGGTGCAGTGTCTCAGATTGCATCTTCCTTTGCACATCATCATGTTGTAGGGGGGTATGTGACACCTGTTGGTACCTTAAATGTAGCACCACATGTGCACTATGTCTGCCCTTCTTCATATTGTGGCACTGTTCTTGAGTCTCAACAAGTGTTTTATGCACAAGTCAGCCTCAGTGGCCTTTGTCCTTGGTACACTTTCTAATTATCTTGTGTTAGCTACAGGTGCACAATGTACATGTGCTATATTTTGGGCTTCTGCATACTCACACTGGGCAGTGCGTGTGTGCATATTCTCAACATCTGTTGCATGTTCTTTGTACATAGTATTGATGGTCTGCCACACAATGTGACTTTGGATGTACAAAGCTGTGATGGCAGTGTGAGGTGATGGAACACTTGTTTCAGGTCCCAGGATGGCATCACATGGCAGTTCGGCCAGGACTTTTCTAATGTGGCACAGAGTCAAAGCGAATCAAACATGACCAGGTCTTGATTTGGGTGGCAGGGTTGGCTAATGAACTGTTATGCATCATCAGCTATCCTGTTGTCAGGCAGTGGATCATGATTGTGTCTCTCATACAAGTATTTTCCTTGCCTATACCTTGTCTCCTACCTTACATTGAGCGTTGTGTCTCTGACATTTGCCACAAGTAGACTTGTCATTATGCAGAGTTCTGTGTCATGTGACTCATGATGCATGCCATGTTGAGGAATGAGGCCAAATGATTTGCAGCTGATATGTCTGATGTGTACAGGTGACTGATATGTTTGCATTCTTCTCCTTGCTCACAGCATCATCATCTGAATCTGGAGGAGACACAGGCGCGGATCAGGCAGAGGGACACACCGACAGTGCCACCTGCTTTGAGGTGTCAGAGGGAGGCAGTGGCACAGAGTGTGAGGAGAGTCTGCAGGCCGGACGACATGTGACTGACACATCTTACCATGCCAACGACTCCGAGTCAGACTCTCAGGAGGGGGTGGAATATGCAGCAATGGTCACTCATTCATCTTTGGCTGCCCTCCCCTCCTCCAGTCCCATCTCCAACCTCCCAGTCCTTGGTGTGCCTAGGGTCCGTGCTAGCCCCCGTGTCTCCTTTGTTCCCGGCACCGCAGCCCCTGCCCCTGTGTCCCCTGCTGCCCTCAGTGCTGAGACTGTGGACCTACTCCGGCAGATTGCAGTAGGTCAGACATCCATGCTGTCTGTCCTCCATGGACATACACAACTGATGACACAGGTGGTGTCGTTCATGGAGGGCATGTCATCAGCCATGTCTGATCTGCGTCGGAGTGTGGCTGCCATTGAATCAACACTGACGGCACCTCTCTACACCCAGCAGCATCTGTCCCCCCCCTCCTTCAGAGCCATCCACCTCTGCCTCTCACATACCTACACAGCATACACGCACACGCCACAGGTCAGACACACCCAGCGCACACACACAGCATAAGAAGCTCAAAGCTCCACGCACACAGTCTCAAGGGCAAGTAGGCACACCCACAGGGAGAGGGGAGACACCTCACACACGCATCCACACACCCAGTAGGACAGACTCACAGCCCTGTACCTCCACCCCCAATGTGTCCCCGGGTTCAGGTGGTAGTTTTTCCGCCCTGGCTGAGGTGTGCAGCCAGGTTTTTGAATCTACTTTCGGCGATGCCCCAACCAGTGTGGATGAATCCACTACACCTGCACCCACTCCACCTGTCCTTCCCTCTCCTGTCCATGCGGTGCCGGAGGATTCCACAGATGGTGCCCCCATAGTCAGCACAGCTGATTAAACGCCATGTGCAGGCAGGTTTGGGTGAGATGACACCCATGGAGGCACAAACTGTTGCAGAGACTCTATTGGACTGGCCATTGGCCTTTAATGAGCGAGGACTCTCATTTGCTTTTCTTTTGTGATTCCGCTGAATAAAGCTAATTTTTTCCTTTTCAGATTTGTAGTTTGTGTGATGATGTCTGTGACTGCTGGGTTCCTGGGAGCTGGTGTGATGTTCACATTTAGGTCTGCTAAAATGTGTCTATCTCCTGAGGGTGATGAGGTTGACAATGGTATGTTTTTGATGTACGAGCTGGGCAGTGGTGGGCACTCTGATGCTGGGCAGTGGTGGGAAGTGGTGGGCACTCTGATGCTGGGCAGTGGTGGGAAGTGGTGGGCACTCTGATGCTGGGCAGTGGTGGGCACTCTGATGCTGGGCAGTGGTGGGAAGTGGTGGGCACTCTGATGCTGGGCAGTGGTGGGCACTCTGATGCTGGGCAGTGGTGGGCACTCTGATGCTGGGAAGTGGTGGGCACTCTGATGCTGGGCAGTGGTGGGAAGTGGTGGGCACTCTGATGCTGGGCAGTGGTGGGAAGTGGTGGGCACTCTGATGCTGGGCAGTGGTGGGCACTCTGATGCTGGGAAGTGGTGGGCACTCTGATGCTGGGAAGTGGTGGGCACTCTGATGCTGGGAAGTGGTGGGCACTCTGATGCTGGGCAGTGGTGGGAAGTGGTGGGCACTCTGATGCTGGGCAGTGGTGGGAAGTGGTGGGCACTCTGATGCTGGGCAGTGGTGGGCACTCTGATGCTGGGAAGTGGTGGGCACTCTGATGCTGGGAAGTGGTGGGAAGTGGTGGGCACTCTGATGCTGGGCAGTGGTGGGCACTCTGATGCTGGGCAGTGGTGGGCACTCTGATGCTGGGAAGTGGTGGGCACTCTGATGCTGGGAAGTGGTGGGCACTCTGATGCTGGGCAGTGGTGGGCACTCTGATGCTGGGCAGTGGTGGGAAGTGGTGGGCACTCTGATGCTGGGAAGTGGTGGGCACTCTGATGCTGGGAAGTGGTGGGCACTCTGATGCTGGGCAGTGGTGGGCACTCTGATGCTGGGAAGTGGTGGGCACTCTGATGCTGGGCAGTGGTGGGAAGTGGTGGGCACTCTGATGCTGGGCAGTGGTGGGAAGTGGTGGGCACCCTGATGCTGGGCAGTGGTGGGCACTCTGATGCTGGGCAGTGGTGGGCACTCTGATGCTGGGCAGTGGTGGGCACTCTGATGCTGGGCAGTGGTGGGAAGTGGTGGATGTGTTTACTATACACCAGTTAGACAAATGTTGATATAGCAGTCGTATGTCCCATACGTCTATTGCACTGGTGATGTGCGGTGATGTTCCATACCCCGTGGTCAATGACGTAGGTGCGGCCTGTCACCGTATTACACTAGTGATGTGCGGTGACGTTCCGTACCCCGTGGTCGATGACGTGGGTGCGGCCTGTCACCGTATTACACTAGTGATGTGCGGTGACGTTCCGTACCCCGTGGTCGATGACGTAGGTTCGCCATGTCACCGTATTGCTCTACTGATGTGCGGTGATGTTCCGTACCCCGTGGTCGGTGACGTAGGTGCGGCCTGTCACCGTATTACACTAGTGATGTGCGGTGACGTTCCGTACCACGTGGTCGATGACGTAGGTGCGGCCTGTCACCGTATTACACTAGTGATGTGCGGTGACGTTCCGTACCCCGTGGTCGATGACGTAGGTGCGGCCTGTCACCGTATTACACTAGTGATGTGCGGTGACGTTCCGTACCCCGTGGTCGATGACGTAGGTTCGCCATGTCACCGTATTGCTCTACTGATGTGCGGTGACGTTCCGTACCCCGTGGTCGATGACGTAGGTGCGGCCTGTCACCGTATTACACTAGTGATGTGCGGTGACGTTCTGTACCCCGTGGTCGATGACGTAGGTGCGGCCTGTCACCGTATTACACTAGTGATGTGCGGTGACGTTCCGTACCCCGTGGTCGATGACGTAGGTGCGGCCTGTCACCGTATTACACTAGTGATGTGCGGTGACGTTCCGTACCCCGTGGTCGATGACGTAGGTTCGCCATGTCACCGTATTGCTCTACTGATGTGCGGTGACGTTCCGTACCCCGTTGTCGATGACGTAGGTGCGGCCTGTCACCGTATTACACTAGTGATGTGCGGTGACGTTCCGTACCCCGTGGTCGATGACGTAGGTTCGCCATGTCATCGTATTGCTCTACTGATGTGCGGTGACGTTCCGTACCCCGTGGTCGATGGCGTAGGTGCGGCCTGTCACCGTATTACACTAGTGATGTGCGGTGACGTTCCGTACCCCGTGGTCGATGACGTAGGTTCGCCATGTCACCGTATTGCTCTACTGATGTGCGGTGATGTTCCGTACCCCGTGGTCGATGACGTAGGTGCGGCCTGTCACCGTATTACACTAGTGATGTGCGGTGACGTTCCGTACCCCGTGGTCGATGACGTAGGTTCGCCATGTCACCGTATTGCTATACTGATGTGCGGTGACGTTCTGTACCCCGTGGTCGATGACGTAGGTGCGGCCTGTCACCGTATTACACTAGTGATGTGCGGTGACGTTCCGTACCCCGTGGTCGATGACGTAGGTTCGCCATGTCACCGTATTGCTCTACTGATGTGCGGTGACGTTCCGTACCCCGTGGTCGATGACGTAGGTGCGGCCTGTCACCGTATTACACTCGTGATGTGCGGTGACGTTCCGTACCCCGTGGTCGATGACGTAGGTTCGCCATGTCACCGTATTGCTCTACTGTTGTGCGGTGACGTACCGTACCCCGTGATCGATGACGAACATACGGCCTCCTTCCGTATTACACTAGTGATGTGCGGGAGTGTGTGGCGCAACATACCCAGACATTACAATCGTGCAATGGCGATGTGGCCGTCTGGCTACACGTACAGGTATGTTGGACTTCGTTGTGCTCACCTTCTGCGCCGTCATCGGTTTCTAAGTACGAGGTGGTGGGCGTACAGGATAGGGATGAGATGGACGATGGCGTTTATGTCCTGCTTGTCGTGTACCGGGTGCCGGTTTTGCCGGAGTGTGGGTTTACAGTAGTTTAGAGCTCTCGTAGCAAAAGAGCCGTACGGAGTGTGTTCAACACGGATCGTACTTCCTGGTTCGGAAGGCGCGGTCTATTTACGTACGGACGCTGCGTGGTGCGTCAGCCGACTGCAATTCGTATGGATTTTCGATTTGTACGGTCTTTTTTACGAGTCGTACGGAGTGACGCTTTAATTTGTGATCGTACTTGCTGAATCGTACGGGGACGCCTACAGGTGCGATTCGTACGGGGAAAAACGCTCCGAACAGCAATTCGGAGCGCTTTTTACCGGATCGGAATCGACGCCCCTATGTCTGTTTGTATTCCATTCATCTTCTGTTACTCAACCTTTTTCACTCTTTTTCTGTTAGTGTTGTTTCTTTATTTTATCTATGTCTTTGAGACATTTAGGTACTCTTAGTCTGCTTAGTTCACAGACTGTTTGTTTCGTGTATTATCAGTGATCATACTCTCATTTTGTCTCTCACTTTACTTTCCTTTAGACAGTCATTCTTTGAGTGCTATTATTTCTTTCAAATTATTCTGTCTCGGTCTTTTTTTGTCCCTCAGTCTTCTTTTCTTTCACTTTCTGTTTCATTCACTTCTACTTTGTTTTGTTTTATAAAATAACACTATAACCATATTTGTAAATTCCTTCCACAGATACCATGATTTTTAAAGATTTTAAGTTTTTCTTTATTACTGTTTCTTAGGTAAGTATAAATAATAAAAATACTTTTTCAACACTGTGTCATTTCTTTGAGTATCCTGGTCATACTAGTGTTGTGTTTTATGTGAGCACTTCCATGGAGGATTGGCTGCACGGTCAGAAGGAGCCTCTTAAAAATTAATTTAAGAAATCAGCAACATTTCAGTGAGTTAGTTCACAAATGCGGATGTGTCAAAACATTACAGGTAAATGATATGTGTTACAGAACTTTAGAGCATATTATCAATGGGGTTTTATTCTGCAATTTTAAATTTAAAAGGCAAGATAGCAGAGATACAATTATCTCCCTATTACCTAGCTGTCGCTAACACCAGTTAGCGACAGCTAGTAGGAGATAGCGACCATCTTGGGCCCCACTTTGCATGTCAGTGATATTTACCACTAATGAAATGCAAAGTGGGCGTGCCAAGATGTTAGCGACTGGAAACAGTCGCTAACATCGCTATCTCCTTTTACCAACTTTTGGAGATATTCGTGCAAATCATATGCACCATGTGATGTGGGAAGTTGGTCTGTTTTTAAATCTGCAGGTCATAGGACACTGAAGATGGACTACAAGTCAAGTTTAATTCATTATTATAACTTTAGTAGTTCATTATTTCAAAGGTACTGTGGTCAAAGTAGATAAGTATCAACATTTCATTCAATGTCAAGGCCAAAAGTTGGCACAAAAATCTAAGTTTATCTTTAACCATTCACTGTTTTCATTCTAAAGACCACAGGGCCCATCATGCATTGCAACAGTTAGTTCTGCTCGTAATTAGTCCATCATACATTAGGCCACTTAAGTTATTACTCACAGTCAATTACGCCATCTACTGTTTCAATAAATCACATATACTCCATTTTCCTCTAAAGAAACTCATTACATTTTCAATTTTAAAATGATATTGAACATGGTCAAATCCAGCCCTCCAGTGGGTGAATATTACTATGCTCTATCGCGATTATTATCATGTTTCAGCAACTATTCATATCTTTGCTTTTAATTAGTATTATACATCGACTAATCTAACGCTCCAGTGGACACGTATTGCTACTATACTATGTCTCCATTACTACATCATTTAGTGGTGTTATAGTTAGCTGGACATTTTACTCATACAAAATCATTGAAATTGCTCCTATATAGTTAGTTGTACTAACTATATTTCGCGCACCCGCAATCCACTGCTGATGATGTCACATACTAGATCAATCATGACATGGTCAGTGACATCACTGATGACATCTCAAATGACATCACTGATGACATCACTGATGACATCATCCAGTGAATGTGGTTCGCTTCGTTATTTAAATATGCATTATATATATATATATAGCAATTGGCATTGAAGAATAAGTGGATATATATAAATAAATATTTGGATGGAGGATTTAGCAGCAGTGTAATTGACTGTTTTCTTGACCAATTTATAATGTCTCACTAAATATAGTGGATAGTGACTAAACTGTGTGAATATCTGTATCACTTTGTCAGTTGTTGTGTAAACTGATTCTACAGTTGGTTACTGGCTATGTGAAAGTCTATATTAGTTATTGATTAGTTAACTGAGTATTTGTATGGGAGTGTGAAAGTGTGTGTGGTTTGGTGGGGGGTGTGTGACTGTCCAAAGATGTGTGAATAGTTGATTCAGTAGATATATGAAGTTAAAACTACATGTTCTAACAGTTGTTTGGGTGAGTGAATATCTTTATGGGTGTGGTGATGAGCAAATATATTTCTCAATGGTACAGGTCCAACAAACTAGAAAAATAAAAGGCAGTGTATGTGTCAGTTGTTGTATATAAATAGGTATACATAAGACACAATGATTGTGTGAGTGACTGTATGGATAACTGTATACTTGTAATAATGATTTTATAATTCACTAAGTATGACTTACTATCTAAATGAATAGAAGAAGTGGTGTTTGTATAAGTGTTTTGCTAAGTAAATATGTAAGTATGATCCATTGTTTGCATAGGTGAGTAGGATGACTACATATGTGAATAGGATGCGTGCTGTTGTTTAATGTCGATATAGATGTATAAGTATTTTTGATAGTGTTCTATTGTTCATTGACAGCATGTATGAGTGAATCCATAGGTAAGTGATTAGATGTGTGTATACATCTATGAATCACTGAGTGGATTTTTAGATACTTGTATTGCTGTGACAATGGATTTAAATATGATACTCTGTATTTTACAAAGAGTGATGAAAAATTGTAATAGTGTATGAAAAGGTGTATGTGATTGTCACGTGGATGATGTCATCAGTGATGTCATCAGTGATGTCATTTGAGATGTCATCAGGGATGTCACTGACCATGTCATAAATGATCTAATATGTGACATCATCAGCAGTGGATTGAGGGTGCGCGAAATATAGTTAGTACAACTAACTATATAGGAGCAATTTCAATGGTTTTGTATGAGTAAAATGTCCAGTTAACTATAACACCACTAAAACTTATAGTTTTTTGAGTGAATTTCAAAGGTTTTTTAAAAGCTAATTCCTAACTATATAACTCCTGAAACCTATGTTTTTTTCAGTGAATTTCAAAGGTTTTTTAAATGCTAATTCCTAACTATATAAGGCCTGAAACCTATGGTTTTTTCAGTGAATTTGCAAGGTTTTTTAAATGCTAATTCCTAACTATATAAGGCCTGAAACCTATGGTTTTTTCAGTGAATTTCAAAGGTTTTTTAAATGCTAATTCCTAACTATATAAGGCTTAAAACCTATGGTTTATTCAGTGAATTTGCAAGGTTTTTTTAAATGCTAATTCCTAACTATATAAGGCCTGAAACCTATGGTTTTTTCAGTGAATTTCAAAGGTTTTTTAAATGCTAATTCCTAAATATATAAGGCCTGAAACCTATGTTTTTTTCAGTGAATTTGCAAGGTTTTTTAAATGCTAATTCCTAACTATATAAGGCCTGAAACCTATGGTTTTTTCATTGAATTCGCAAGATTTTTTAAACGCTAATTCTGTTAGCGGATAAAGTTTTTATATATTAAAACATTTTTTAAATCTCAAATGCCTTCTTTGCTAACAGAGTTTTTAAGCACAGGCTCTTTTGTCTCTGGTGGCCATCTTGGGAGACTGCATATCAGAATTTTTTTAATGAAAAATAAGAGGATTTGAGAAGTCACTCAAAATGTGCCCTAATTTTTCTTTCTTCAGCACTAATCATAATTTCTATGGCAAAATGAACCCCCTCATTTTGTTCCTTTGCAAATTAAATGTTTTAAGTGTTAACACTTTATTCCAATCAAGATGACTTCAGGTGTGCCATAATTTTGTCATAAGTAAGACTGTTAGCGCTCTAGTTGTTCTTTAGAACACTCTGGGACATTCTGTCATTGGGCTATAGTTGGGCTACGTCTGGCTGATATTTGGGCTACATTTGGTTCTTTTTGTCTCTGGTGGCCATCTTTGGGCTACATTGGGCTACATTGGGCTACATTGGGCTACATTTGGGCTCTAACATATATATAGCCCAATGTAGCCCAATATATATTTTTTCAAAGTTAATTTTCATAAAAACCACTGGAGCACATATCTTGAGACATAGCAAAGGCACATCGGGCTACCAGTCCCTACAAATATATGAAGTTAAAACTACATGTTCTAACAGTTGTTTGGGTGAGTGAATATCTTTATGGGTGTGGTGATGAGCAAATATATTTCTCAATGGTACAGGTCCAACAAACTAGAAAAATAAAAGGCAGTGTATGTGTCAGTTGTTGTATATAAATAGGTATACATAAGACACAATGATTGTGTGAGTGACTGTATGGATAACTGTATACTTGTAATAATGATTTTATAATTCACTAAGTATGACTTACTATCTAAATGAATAGAAGAAGTGGTGTTTGTATAAGTGTTTAGCTAAGTAAATATGTAAGTATGATCCATTGTTTGCATAGGTGAGTAGGATGACTACATATGTGAATAGGATGCGTGCTGTTGTTTAATGTCGATATAGATGTATAAGTATTTTTGATAGTGTTCTATTGTTCATTGACAGCATGTATGAGTGAATCCATAGGTAAGTGATTAGATGTGTGTATACATCTATGAATCACTGAGTGGATTTTTAGATACTTGTATTGCTGTGACAATGGATTTAAATATGATACTCTGTATTTTACAAAGAGTGATGAAAAATTGTAATAGTGTATGAAAAGGTGTATGTGATTGTCACGTGGATGATGTCATCAGTGATGTCATCAGTGATGTCATTTGAGATGTCATCAGGGATATCACTGACCATGTCATAAATGATCTAATATGTGACATCATCAGCAGTGGATTGAGGGTGCGCGAAATATAGTTAGTACAACTAACTATATAGGAGCAATTTCAATGGTTTTGTATGAGTAAAATGTCCAGTTAACTATAACACCACTAAAACTTATAGTTTTTTGAGTGAATTTCAAAGGTTTTTTAAAAGCTAATTCCTAACTATATAACTCCTGAAACCTATGTTTTTTCAGTGAATTTCAAAGGTTTTTAAAATGCTAATTCCTAACTATATAAGGCCTGAAACCTATAGTTTTTTCAGTGAATTTGCAAGGTTTTTTAAATGCTAATTCCTAACTATATAAGGCCTGAAACCTATGGTTTTTTCAGTGAATTTCAAAGGTTTTTTAAATGCTAATTCCTAACTATATAAGGCTTGAAACCTATGGTTTATTCAGTGAATTTGCAAGGTTTTTTTAAATGCTAATTCCTAACTATATAAGGCCTGAAACCTATGGTTTTTTCAGTGAATTTCAAAGGTTTTTTAAATGCTAATTCCTAAATATATAAGGCCTGAAACCTATGTTTTTTTCAGTGAATTTGCAAGGTTTTTTAAATGCTAATTCCTAACTATATAAGGCCTGAAACCTATGGTTTTTTCATTGAATTCGCAAGGTTTTTTAAACGCTAATTCTGTTAGCGGATAAAGTTTTTATATATTAAAACGTTTTTTAAATCTCAAATGCCTTCTTTGCTAACAGAGTTTTTAAGCACAGGCTCTTTTGTCTCTGATGGCCATCTTGGGAGACTGCATATCAGAATTTTTTTAATGAAAAATAAGAGGATTTGAGAAGTCACTCAAAATGTGCCCTAATTTTTCTTTCGTCAGCACTAATCATAATATCTATGGCAAAATGAACCCCTTCATTTTGTTCCTTTGCAAATTAAATGTTTTAAGTGTTAACACTTTATTCCAATCAAAATGACTTCAGGTGTGCCATACTTTTGTCATAAGTAAGACTGTTAGCGCTCTAGTTGTTCTTTAGAACACTCTGGGACATTCTGTCATTGGGCTATAGTTGGGCTACATCTGGCTGATATTTGGGCTACATTTGGTTCTTTTTGTCTCTGGTGGCCATCTTTGGGCTACATTGGACTACATTGGGCTACATTGGGCTACATTTGGGCTCTAACATATATATAGCCCAATGTAGCCCAATATATATTTTTTCAAAGTTAATTTTCGTAAAAACCACTGGAGCACATATCTTGAGACATAGCAAAGGCACATCGGGCTACCACTCCCTACAATTTTGCCAAGTTTGGTGGAAAACCATTCAGCCGTTCGGGCTAAAAGTGAGTCCAACCGCCCTATGGAAATTAACATGGGGAAAACACGTTTTGGGACCCCCCTTTTATCTCGGCCCCCGCTTGACGAATCCCCCCCAAACGTTCAGGGAAGGACCGGAGCGCCACGAGGCAAAGTTAAGGAAAATTTCAGGAAGATTCCTCAACCGGCGCCAAAGTTATTCCCAATAGAATGTTGCGATTTCCCTATGGAAAACAATCCTAACTATATATACCTACTGGCTATCGCCAGTAGGTAATATATATATATATATATATATATATATATATATATATACATATTGGGAAAACGCCATACTTTTCTCCACAGTTTAGTCCAAAGAATAACGAGAGTGAGCCCAGATTTTATGCCAATTTCTCGATGATTTATTTTTTTAATCACACCAGCCATCCGCCATAACGCGTTTCACCTCCCAAACGATATATATATATTACCTACTGGCGGTCACCAGTAGGTATATATAGTTAGGATTTTTTTCCTATGGGATTTTTGAAACTTCTATGTCGAATAACTTTGGCGTTTGAGGACGGAATTGGCTGAAATTTTCAGGAAAATGGAACATTTTGTTTCTGAGCAGCCACTGGAAATTTGGGGGGGTTTCGTCAAGGAAGGGCCGAGAAAAAAGGGGGGTCCCAAAACACGTTTTTCCCATGCAATTTTCCATAGGGCGGTTGGACTCACTTTTAGCGCGAACGGCTGAATTGATTTCCACGAAACTTGGCAAAATTGTAGATATTGTTTGCCTGATGTGCCTTTTCTAGGTCTCAATATATGTGCTCCAGTGGATTTTGATAAATTAACGTTCAAAAAAATATATATATCTGTAACAACGCTCCGGTTAGCGCCCCGGTTCGCGTACCTGACGCGTAACGGAACTTCGCGAAGCGAAGCTGATTGGCTCTCCGGTGTCTGTCAACATTCTAAACAGTCCGGAGCGGCCGCCATCTTGTCTCTCGGTAGGATCGAGAGACAAGAGGTGAAGAAAAACGAAGGGGGAAATTAATGAAAGGGGGCAAGGTAGACCCCTCCTGACCCCCTAGGATTGATGAGGGGGCTATTAAAGGGTCCCGCGGGGCAAAAAATAAAAAATAAAAAATTCTGTTTTTTCGTGGTAGAGGCGCTACCCGGTACGCGAACCGGGTAGCTAACCGGTAGCGTAACGGGAGTCCGCCATCTTGTGTTTTGGTCGAATTTAATCACAAGATGGAGGAAAAACAATGTGGGAAATGGGTATAAGGGGGCACGGGAGACGTATCCTGACCCCCTAGGTTTTCTAAGGGTGGCTGAGGAGGGTCATATATGTCGAAAAAGAAAAAAAATTGAATTTTTCGCGAGGTTAGCTGCCGGTACGCGAACCGGGTAGCAAACCGGGAAGCGAACAAAAGTGAAAATGAGTGAAAAAAGGTACATTTGAAATTTGTAAAGAGTAATCATAGTTAAGGTAGCTCTGAAAAGAGCTTTTGGGTTCTGTGTAAGTTCTAGGTACTTATATGTAGGTACCAATACATAGTCTTAAATTCAGGATGAAAATTCTGTTCCCCTCATCTGAGAAGTGAACTCCATCTCCTCTGTAGATATCTTGCATGTAGTAACGCAAGTTATTGTTGTAGATGGAGCCCATTCCATGGTCTCTCATGTAAGCTGAAACAGACTTATTTACATGCTTCCTCAATTTCTCAATTTGTGGACAAAATTAGTTGGACCACCTCCATTTCTGTCTTTGGCATATATTTGAATATACCAAGGCAGTTTGAGGAAAAAGTGCCATCAATTGCTCAAAGGTGTCCTTTAAAAGCATTTCCAGACCTACCCCAGTCAAAGTGCCCAAGTCATTTCCTCCACAGTGCACAATTAACAGGCCAGGGTTTGGCAAATGCAAAAAGGTTTTCACCAATGGTATCAATTGGTGACATCTTAATCCTCTGTGGCCCATCCAGTTGCTTTCCACATTTTGTAAATTGAGGTTGTGTAAATTTCTATTATCAGCATACCTTTGAGCCCAGTGGATGTAACTATGTCCAATAATCCAGACAGAAAACATGGTGAGAGGATGTTCTGCTGCAGTCAGATGAAGTGTGGGAATGAAATGGCAGTTGAAACAGTAGGAGTTTGTTATGCAAAAAACTGTGGAGTTTCAGTGCTAATGATTCAGTAGCAGTGATTGGTGGATTATGATTGCTGAAAACAGAAAGTTAGGGTGCATGGATGAGTTCTTTGAAAGATTAATTTGAATGGTTAAGAAAAAATCATTTTAAGTAACATTGCACTGGATAAGCAGGTGTACTGAGAGTTCAGAGTTCAGTTGAAACATTGTTGTGTGAGAGGTCTTTCAGGAGGAAGTTGCTATGGAAAAAAGGCAGAAAGGGCAGAGGGGGGAAGGGTGTTCATTTGAAAAAAGTGAGGGAAGAGTTTTGATTGGCTGACATGAGGGATATGTGTGAAGAATTACAGGATGTCTGTGCCATTGCTGGTTGCAGACTCAGAAGATCATACCCTTTGCTCTGCTAAAGAAAAATTGGTGCGTGCCTGAGACTGTTTTCAAACTCAAAAAGCATTTGCTAAGGTGAGAAAAGATTCATTTACTTTAGATAGAGACTAGTATGGTTTATGGAGAAAATAAGGAAGCCAGCTGTGCATTTAAAATGTTGTTTTGTGTCAAGTGTATTCATTATATTTTCCAAAAAGATTTTGCTTCTTTGACAAATTGTAATTGGAGAAAATGTGAAGTATTATTACTGACAGAGTGTTTCTTGTACATAAGATATGTGCTGTGTTTTCAAATTATGACCAGAAAATCGTTTTTTTTAAAAAAGAAATGCTTTTTACATTTATGAGAAGGACAAAATGGTGTTTGCTTCTTTAAATAAATATTTCATTTCCCACTATGAATATGGGAGAGTAATTTGCTTGTTTGTCGGTTTAAAAACACGTTTCTTGAAGTAATTTAGGTTTCACAATATGTTCTGCAAGAGTTTCATAGTCAACATGGGGGCAAATTTACAAAGCTTATGAGCCACATTCGGGGGCGTGGCTTGGCAAGCCACGATGGCGGCTGTGTCTTGCTGAGGCTCCGCGATCGGGCTAGCATCTCGCCCATTTCCCATGATCGCCGGGAGCCTCAGCCTCTCCATACCTACTCCTGGACGACTCACCTGCAGTGCGGTGACTTCTGCCCTCGTCTGGGGATCTGCGGACGGACGACAGCCACGGATCCGTCCCTCTCCGCACCCGGTGCGGAGTGCCGAGCGCACAAGATAGCGGGCGCGACTCCCTCTGCCTCCCGGGAGCGCCTCTGAGACTCGGTCCCTGAAGCGGCGACCATCGCGGGGCAGGAATATTGCCGGCTCCGGTGCCCGGTGAGGAGCGCGGCAGCTGGACCTTGGCCTTTCGGTCCGACACTATTGCCCATATTGTCTCGACACACAAGATGGCGGCCGCACTGATGCGGATCCATAGAGCCGGCGCCTCTTCGCGTCTGGGAGCCTGATCTTCTCAGCACACCGCCGCGGACAGCGGAGCGCCAGCGGAGACCCCCCCTGTGTGGCGCTGGACCCCCCGACCGACCACGATCCCACCTGAAGGCGGTAGGTGTACCCCCCCCTCCCCCCTTCCCTCGCGAGCCGCGGTGCCGGTGATCCGGCGGCCCCCCTGTGCCCTCTGGGGTCCGGCCACGATCCGCATTGGCCCCTGCTCGGAGGAGGGGAGCTGGTTCACGCCTGAATCCTCGTGTGTCCTGGTGGACCCAGATGCCTGACTCTAAAATGGCGCCCATGGGTGTCGTGGCACCGTGACTGACGCGAGGACTACCCTGGGGGCACGGAGCTCTACTGGCCCTGAGGCGGTGGCACGCCACGCGGTAGACACTCATCAATCTGAGGCCTTCCCTGGGCCCGGATCGCCTGTTCCTTGGCTCCCGGAGTAACCTGGAGGGCGGAGCTGCCCGCCGGAGAGGAGGGAGCACTAGATCGGACCCTAACGGGCCTCTGACCTCTGGACTGTGGTGACAGCGCCCCTCTACTGCCCTCCTCCTGGCACCCGAAAAGTCGCCCCCTGCGGCTGCGGGCTCCTAGGGGTGTCCTGACCAACAGTGGGGCCCCCCCGACGGGAGGACGGAGCCCGCCCCGGGACCGCGAAAGACTGTGTACTCACCCTCTGCTGCGCTCCTATCTATCTGACCATACCAAAGGAAGGCGGCCTGTTGAACGTGATATACACAGGAGCCGGGGCCCCCCCCACCCATCTCCATCAGCACTCATGGGGAAAACGAATGCCGCTAAATGCTCGGCGGTCCCTGAGACGGCCCCCGAGAGGATGCCACAAACGAGGACATGGACGCAGGCCCATGCATCGCAGACCGACCCTACACTGTCGGCAAAGCTGGATCAGGTGTTAGCGGCAATTGAATTGTCCCGCCTATCGATGGAGGAGCGGCTGGGAACTCTGACGACGGACATTAGCCTAATCCGCGACGACCACCGCAAATTGGCGGATCGGGTGAAGGAGGGAGAACGGATCGTGACCGAGCTACAGCCTGTGGTGAAATCGCAGACAGCGGAACTGAAGGAGGTCCTACACCGTGTGTCGGCCCTCGAGGAACGCACGGTGGACTTGGAGGGGCGCTCAAGGAGATGTAACATTCGCGTTTTGGGTCTACCGGAAGGGATTGAGAACTCGGACCCTCTGACGTACATGGAATCCTGGACCAAATCTTTCACACCTGAGGCAGACAGGACGGCGTACTTCTCCATTGAAAGAGCCCACAGGGTCCCGGCCCGAGCGCCAAAACCTGGCCTCCCTCCACGACCCATGCTGGCTAAATTTCTGCACTTCCGCGACCGCGATGCGGTGCTCCGTGCGGCCCGGACAGTCGGTCCCCTACAGGTGGAGGACCAGCATGTTATGGTGTTCCCGGACTATGCCCGAGAGGTACAGCTTCAGCGCTCCACCTACCTCGAGGTCAAGAAACGTCTTCGCGCCAACGAACTTCAGTACTCCCTGCTGTTCCCGGCCCGCCTGAAAGTGCTGCACAAAGGGAAGGCCCTCTTCTTCAATACGGCGGAGGAAGCGCAGGATTGGACTGAGTTTCACTGCCCAATTATTCCTAATCCTGGACCCCAGAGAGCACGCAATAACGACTTCCGGCGTTCCAGACGACGAGGTGCGAGCCGTGCTCAATCGGGTCGCCCCAGAGACCAGGAGTCACCCCCCAAGGGCTCACCCGACCTCGCGCAAATCATGCATGAGCGACGAGACGCCTTGAAAGCGGTGTCAGGCCTACACACGTCGCCCACGACCTCAGATCTGGAAGGCCAACCGCACCTGTTCACTCCTGAGAAGGACAGAGACAGTGATGGAACAATGTCGGGGATCGGACCGATCTCCTCCCCCCTTGTAGCGGTACGCACCCTGGAAGCTACCCTGGCCAGCTGATCTGGCACCTCCTCCTGAGGAAAGGACTACCTATTGTTATATCCTTCTCATGGTGTTCTGTTGTGCTGCGCGACGTCTAGGAGCCTAGACTGTTTGTCATTTGCTTGTAAGCGCTAATGTGCGATAGACGCTTCTCCTGCAAAAGCCTGACTCGCGCGCAAGCCCAGCGACGACACATGCTGCCACCCCCGCAGTTATTCGTTGTATTTTTCCCCAAGTGGGACACTAGTTTGGATATGTCACCCCCGGTGAGATATCCCCAGTATTGGGACTGTTTCCCACCTACCGTTCTGTTTATTGTTACTCCCCTTAGTCCCTCCCCTATGACTGTGGAAGCTCGGCGCGTAGGAACACGTATGTCACATGCACACCGGCGGCCGTCGGGGGCTGCAGGGGGTTCCCTCTCCCACTCACGACACCCTAAGTATGGCAGTCTCATGCACAGACGTTAACGTCCTGACACTGAATGTACGAGGCCTACACACACCCAGCAAACGGTACTCGGTTTACTCATATATTAGGCGCATGTCGGCTAATATAGCGTTTCTGCAGGAGACACATATTAATGCCACCGAACTCACCCGCTTACAAGTCAAATGGCGAGGTGTCCTCTGTGCCACACACTATTCAGCATTTGCGCGCGGCGCTTTAGTATGGGTCAGGCCTGGCACTCCCTTCCGGGAACTTCGGCGGGTGGTAGATCGAGAGGGCCGGTATGCGCTTCTGGAAGGGGTGCTCGATGGCCAGGGTATACTCCTTGGAAGCATATATGCCCCCAACACAGATCAGAACAAATTCTGGGATCACCTCACAGGCGTTCTAGCCCAGTTCACTACAGTTCCGTGGGTACTGGGGGGCGACTTTAACTGTACACTAGACCCCGCCCTGGATCGCTCACATCCTCCCCCCACACACTCCCCGGCCCCTCGACAAGCAGACCTCTTCAGGGCATGGACCACGCACTGGACACTCACTGACGCATGGCGACACCTACACCCACTGGCCCGCGTTTACTCCTTCCACTCGATCCCGCATAACCTCAGGGTCCGCTTGGACCGTTTCCTTTGCTCTGCGACGATCCTCCCTAAGATCGCATCTGCGGATTACTTGGGTCGGATCCTATCGGATCATGATGCCCACGTCATTCGGCTGAACTGGCGTCCCCCGCGCCCGCCAGTCCCCACCTGGCGCCTCCCTAGAGACTGCCTCACGGACCCAGTGTTCAGAGACGCACACAAAGTCAGCATCCAAGACTATTTCGCACACAACACAGACACGGCGTCGTCAGTACTGGTGGAATGGGACGCTTTTAAAGTGGTGGCCAGGGGCGAATGCATCCAACAGGTAGTCGGGGTGCGCCGCACCCTGGAACGGATGCTCCAGACCTCAGAGCGGTCTCTGGCCGCACTCACTACACAGCCTGACGACTCCGAGGAGCACGCCATACTTACGGCCAAGGCTAAGACGGATTATCAGGCGGCCTGCGCTGACCTCAGAAAGTACAATTTTAGAGCTTATGCCTCTAGGGTGCATAAGGACAGAGACAAAACTGGCGCGCTCCTTGCCTGGATGGCGAGGCAAGATACCGTCATCAAGCCGATCACGGATATTATCAATCCAGACGGCATACTGGTGCGCTCCCAAGCCGATATCCTCCTGGCGTTCCAGCGACACTATACACAAGTGTACGGAACTCCGACCCACTGTTCCCCTTTTACCGTGGACAGTTTTTTGGATCCACTGACGCTACCTACAATATCGGAAGCAGATAAGCACACCCTCGACACCAAGATAAAACCCCCTGACATCACCCAGGCGATTCGTGCCATGTCCCGGAATAAAGCGCCAGGATTGGACGGCTTCCCGTTGGAATACTACTCGACGTTCTCTCCCCTGGTGGTCCCCCGTTTGTCGCGGGTGTTCGGGGCGTCCCTTCAGCTGGGGAGATTGCCCAAGTCACTGCGGGAATCCGTGATCGTCACCTTCCCTAAGCCCCACAGAGACCCACTCCACATGGGTTCGTACCGCCCCATCACGCTCCTATCGGCCGACTGTAAAATTTTGGGGAAAATTCTAGCTGATCGTTATGCACAGGTCATACGCCCACTGGTCCACCCCGACCAATGTGGCTTTGTTCCGGGAAGGAACACCTCCCAGAACCTTCGCCGAGTTTTCCATGTACAGGATCAGGTGCGTGGCAGATTTCCTCGCGCCGCCTGTCTCATTATGGACCTGGAGAAGGCATTTGATACCCTCACTTGGCCCTATCTTTTCTCGGTCTTGCAGCGCCTTAATGTTGGCCCGACGCTTGTTGCATACACGCGCCTCTTGTATACTGATTTGACTACACGTGTCCGCATCGGGAAACGCATATCACCAGCGTTCGAGGTTCGGCGAGGCACGCGACAAGGGTGCCCCCTGTCGCCTCTTTTATTTGCACTGGCGGTCGAGCCGCTGGCGGTGAGACTACGCCTAGAGGGCGCGGAATGGGGTATCCCGCTAGCGGACAGCACCCACAGTGTCTCCATGTACGCGGACGATCTCCTCATATACGTCCGAGACATTGAAACGGACCTGACCGCTATTGGGGCGACACTGGAGGAATTCGCGAATGCCTCCGGATTACAGGTGAACTGGGACAAGTCCACGGTCTACCCCTTGCACCCGAGTCTACCCCCCCGGGACGTCGAGCTCGGAGCACATACACTCTCGTGGTCCACGGAAGCCCCCCGCTACCTTGGGGTCCGCATGTATCATTCCCCAGCGGACCTTTTCGCGGGGAACCACTGCAAAGCACTTGCCAGCCTGCGCCCAGCGGTGGCCTTCTGGAATAAACTCCCACTAGCCCCAATAGGTCGGATTGCACTGGCTAAAATGATAATGCTCCCTCGGCTCCTATACCACTTCACGAACTTGCCAGTGGTGCCGCCCAGATCTTTTTTCCGCGACGTTGACTCCCTCTTAGGGACCCTTATCTGGGGCGAGGGCCGACACCGGGTCGCCCTGCGAACCCTCCAACTTCCCACGACGCTGGGAGGGCTCGGAGCTCCATCCTTCGAGTCATACTTCCTTGCAGCGCAGCTCCAGTGGCTGTCGTACTGGACGGCGGACCGTTACCCTCAGGAAACTGTCACCTCGACCGGTAGAATCGCGACCCCGGAACTCACCCGTCTACTACTCCCGGGCACCAAGCCACGGCGCACATACCCCCTCCAAGTGGCGATAGCGCGCCGGTGCATGATGCGGATCCACCGAATGTCCCCCGCTCGACCTCCGTATTCTCCGCTCTTACCGCTGATAGGCAGCCCCAGGCAAGACTCTTACTTCGCGACTTCGTTCTTCGCCGGATGGTCGCTCTGTGGCATCACGGATCTGGAGTCGCTCTTTGAGGAAGGCCAGTTAAAATCACTTGATCGTCTGACCGCTGAATATGGGCTCCCCCCGGGCCAATTTCTCAGATATCGACAGCTGATTGAGGGATTCCGACCCCATTTCGACCTTCGCACGGGCGAGCCAGACACGCATCCAGTCATACACACTATCCTACGTATGGGGGTGGGACGTCATTTGGTCACCTGGTTGTACAAATCCATCCGAGAACTCTCACAGGCTCCCCTGACGACCTTGCGCGCTACATGGGAGGAGGACATAGGCCGCGCGCTGCACGACTCTGAGTGGACTAAGGCGTTGGAGGCCCCCAAACGCGTCTCTAGGAATGCCCGCTTCAAGAATATCCAATACTATATCCTACACAGGGCGTACCTCACCCCAGCGCGCTTACAGAAATTCTATCCCTCCACGTCCTTCCTATGCCCCAGATGCTGCGCCCCTACTGCAGATTTTCGTCATATGTTTTGGAGCTGCCCCGCCCTCCATTCCTTTTGGCGGGCGGTACATGACACCTTGTCGGAACTGACTGGCCTCACCACGTTATCCACCTGGGAGTCTAGCGCACTAGGCATTTTTCATGTCCCTAAGCGGGCTCCAGTACACAGACGCTTCGTGTCCTTAGCGCTCCTATTAGCGAACAGATGCATTACCATGCGCTGGCGGTCCCCGGAGGGTCCCCCTATAGCAGCCTGGACGGGGGCGGTCAGTAAATGGGCGGCGGCGGAGGAGGATGCTCTTAGAGAGGAAGAAGCCAGGGGTGCGCGTAAATTTCCCATATCCATGGAATGGGCCATGCTCCTCCACAGTTTCCGACAGTCCTTCACTGTGAGTGACCCACCTACCCCTTCCCCTCCCCTCCCAGTCCGTGAAGACCGATAGCATCTACCTGATGTCTTCCCCCCCCTCCCCGGACCACGCTCCTGACCACCTGCTCGCCCCTCTGGAACGCAGGCTGATTGACCCACTGGGTTCCCCCCCCCCTGATGCCCGCCGCTAGTATCCCCCCTACTTTGACCTTGCTGGCGCCCGCACGCTTCCCTCCCACGGTTTTGTTCCCCCCTGTTCTCTGGTAGCACCGTTCATGGGCAGTACAGGCCCCGATCCAACGCCTTAGAGACCGGACCTTACTTACATGTTATCGTCCACTGGGTTATTTTCTTGGCTATGCGGGTTCATCGTCTCCCGACCGATAGACATGGCAGCACGGCTTGATCAAGGAATTGTATATTTGCACCAGTTGTATAATCCAAAAATGTTGCACGCATGGCCGAATGTTGAGGCCAAGTCGGCTGATAACTTTTCCTGTACCTGTTTACTTTGATGCAACAATAAAACAAATTTAAAAAAAAAAAAAAAAAGCTTATGAGCCACATTCACGTCATTTTCCCCACGTTAAAAGTGACTTTAAAGGTGGTGCAAGGTCCTTGTAAATACGCCCTCATGAGTGCTTTGTAAATTTAAGTCATTTCCCCGTGGTGCAAGGTCCTTGTAAATACGCCCCCATGTGTGCTTGGCAAATTTAAGTACTGACAGGGTGTGCTTGTACATAGGAGCTGTGTTGTGTTTTCAAATTATGCCCAGAAAATCGTTTTTTTTTAAAAAAGAAATGCTTTCTACATTTATGAGAAGGTCAAAATGGTGTCTGCTTCTTTAAATAAATATTTCACTTTCCACCATGAATATGGGAGAATAATTTGCTTGTTTGCCGGTTTAAAAACACGTTTCTTGAAGTCATTAAGGTTTCACAATATGTTCTGCAAGAGTTTCATAGTCAACATGGGGGCAAATTTACAAAGCTTATGAGCCACATTCACGTCATTTTCCCCACGTTAAAAGTGACTTTAAAGGTGGTGCAAGGTCCTTGTAAATACGCCCTCATGAGTGCTTTGCAAATTTAAGTCATTTCCCTGTGGTGCAAGGTCCTTGTAAATACGCCCCCATGTGTGCTTGGCAAATTTAAGTACTGACAGGGTGTGCTTGTACATAGGAGCTGTGTTGTGTTTTCAAATTATGACATGAAAATGGTTCATAAAGAAAAGGAATGCTTTTTACTTTTATGACAATGACAAAAAGGTGTCTGCTTCTTTAAATAAATATATCACTTCTCACCATCAATCTGGGAGAATAATTTGCGTGTTTGTCGGTTAAAAAATCGTTACTTTAAGACATTTAGGTTTCACAATATGTACTGCTAGAGTTTCATAGTCACTATGATGATAATGATATACATTTAGAACTGTGTAAGAGGCATGGAGAAACTGAGGCTTCTGTAAGTGTCAAGGGAGGTGAGTAATGTACATTGCTCTGTTGCATACAGTCCTCATCTTCTGCGTACTCTTGGATATGCTAGACTACATTTGCACAATGAGATACCTAAGCTGAGGAAATACAGGTGATGTGATTGTGAAATGAGCAAAAATATTTGCACGTTTTTCAATTATATCACCTGTGTTTCCTAACATTACGAATCACATTGTGCAGATGAGGTTTAGGCCTGTCCAGGGAGACAGAGGAGGTCTGGCCTTTGTTCAAGAGTGCAGTGGACATGACTCACTTCGTTGGTAGGCCTGCACATGTATTATCTCCTCTGTACTCTTCAACAAGCCTAAATTTCATCTGCAACCCTGAGTAGGCCTCACCTCAAACAAACCTCTGGATAGGCCACACCTTATCGGCATCCTGAACCAATCATTTAAAATGTTAGGGGCAGATTTATGATGGCCGTGCGCCTCTTTTGCGCCGCCGTTGCGTCACTTTTGTGACGCAGCTGCGGCGCAATAGATGCGCCATGTTGCGACATATTTACAACTTGATGCATCTACGCAGATGTGTCACGCTGTAAAGTCCTGCGCCACATGAAACCTGCGTCAGGTTTCATGTGGGCGTTTTGTTGCAGGGTGGGCGTTCACTTGCATGAAAGCCCTGTAAAACTAACACAGTGAAATTTACAAGATTTCACTGAGTCAGCTTTATGGCATTGCTGAATCAAATCCGTACGCCTGTTTGAAACAGGCATAGGGAGTGACGCACCATGCAATGTGTGGCTTGCCCCTGTGCATTGCAGGAGTCATGTCGCGCTTGCGACGTGATTCCTGCAATGCGCCGCTTTTGCGGCACAGATGTGTGACGCATCTGTGCTGTTTTTGCCCCATGGTGCTCCGCATTGTAAATGCGGCACACCATGGGTGGCAGAGCAGCGGCGCACGTTAACAGGTGCATCCCTGGGGATGCGCCAGTTAACATAAATCTGCCCCTTTACATTTAAGTATGAGCAGGGGACACAGAGTCGGTGAGGCTTATCCAAGGTTAAGAAGAGATGAGTTCTGCTCACGGAAAACTTGGACATAGGCCTCACCTTCTCAGCATCGCTGGACATGGCTAAATTATTTCTGCAAAATGTTACTCTTGTTAAACAATTTTACTATTATAGTCTCTGAGATTTGTCTCTTACTCTGCAACATCTCATTGTTGTTCTCTTTCTTTAAAGATAACGACAACATCAACCATGAGTGATAATGAGCAATCTGTTGATCTCGATCTTATCATTGAACTTGTCATTGAAACGTCAGTGGAAGTAGATCCCTTGGATGATTTATATCCTGGGGATGATGAAAAATATGATGAGGATGCCGATTTGTCAGAATTGTATGACATAGGGTGGGCAGCTGACCTGCTCGAGTCTATTGAACTATAAAGACTTTTAAAAATAAATTTAAGTTACTGGAAATGAAAAGTAACCATGTTAACCGTTTTATTTAAATTTAAATACAACTTCAAAAACAGCTTGTGTGAAGTGTCTTTAATAAAATAGTGAAATATGCTAATAAAATTAGTTCAGATTCACATATAAAAGAGCACAGGTCAAATGTAGAAGCATTCCATTTCTTTGCTACTATTTGTGAGTTTTAAATTTGTCAATGCACTAAACATTATTGTATGTAGAATTGACAACTAGTGTGTTAATTTTTTGACGACTGTTATTAATTTACTGTTTGGTAATAGTGGTTAATAACATTTTTTATTATATTTTACCACAGATTCAACTGCAGATCATTTCAAAATTAAAAAATGCCTTCAAGGCAAAGGAGGAGAAAGGCTACAAAACGTCAAACACAGCAGCTTAGTACATGCTTGCAGCAGTCCTCTACAATAAAAACTCATCAAGTCACCAAAAAAGCTCCGGGTAAGACAACAAAATCTTTCCTAAGAAACATTTCCAGAAAAAAAAGTATCACTACAGAACATGTTTTAGTCCAGAAGAAGAGAGTCAACAGGAAGGAAAGGCCCCTTAATAAAGTTCGTGGTAGAGCAGGAGAAAACTCTGTGAGTGCCGGTAGAAGGCACAATCAATTTAGGGACATTCGTAGACGAATGTTCCGCAACAGGATAATTGTAAATTTGATGAAAAATGTAAAGAAAGGTCAACAGAAACTGGCTTTTTATAAGAAAAAGAAAAATGTTGAGAAAATTATTGATCAGGCTTTGGAAATGAAGCGAAAGTTATTTATTTTGGTAATCAATAGAATTAGGAAACTAAACAAGGCAATTTATGAATTCAAAACAAATAGTAGATGGAAGAGAATAGTTAATCGTACAAATTTTTGTGAAGTATTTTCAGGAGAATGGATGCATAGTTCAAGTTGTGAGGCATTTTTCAATGAGGAGAGTTACTTCCAGGACTATGATTTGGTGCATGCAGTTGACACCAGTGGTCGAGCATATGAGGTGAAAGACGGTTGTCCAGTTGAAAAAGAAAAACTTGTGTCAACAGAGGCAGAAGAGGTGTTAGGTGATGAAGTTTTAGGGAGACGTGCTAAGGGTCCAGTGTACACCTGGAAGTGTAGTAGTATTTGCAGTGTGCGACAGGATTCCATCAATTTGCTTTGTGATTTTGTACGGACATTTAATAAGAAAAGTTTAAAACAGAAAATGAAGTTGTTGCAGGAATTAGATCCATGCAGAGTGGGAGAAGTGACAGGTTTACATGGTCATTCACTGGCTTGTCTTTCCAGGAGAGTATGCCAGAGTGTTTTTCATCATTTCAGGATGCTAGCAGTCCATCATAATAAAGTGAGGAAATTAGTGAGAATGTTGTATTTTGCTAAGAGTCCAGCAATTAAGCTTAAACAATTAAGCAGTGCTCTTTTGCATGGTTCTGAAGTAGATGTGAAGAATATTTGTGCAGAAATTGAGTTTTGTTACTTTGCAAGTAAAGAGGAGAATGTTGAAATTGACCCTGAAGAAGAAGGTAATGTGGAAGAGAGTGTACAGATTTCCAGTACAGATAATTTTCAGAAGGACATTGCCACGTTTCAGGTGAAATCAAGTGAGAGGCCTAATTTCACTTGTGTGTGTTGTCGACGCACTTATTATAAGAATCAGACTAAGTTAGTGGATTTATATGCAAAAAGTGAAAGGGAAAATAATAGTGAATGGAAGGATTTCGCAACATACTTGATGGTAGAAAATTGTTTTGGTTTGGGATCGGATCAACGTGTGTGTACTTATTGTTGTAACAAATTAAATGAAAACCGGATGCCTGCTAGAGCGGTTCATAATAATCTGGAATTGGTTACATTCCTTCTGAATTGAAGGACTTAAATACTTATGAATCTATTTTGATTCAAAGTGTCCATCCCTTTCAGGCTATTGTACGAATGGAGCCAAAGACAGGGAAATTGCCTCCATCAGATTTACAGAGAGGATTAAAGGGAAGAGTTGTTTATTTGCCTCTAGATTTGAAGAAAAACATTAATACAATTGGAGTAGAGAAAGTGGAAGAGGAACCTCTGGTTATCTTAGTTAATGGGTTTCAGACAAAGAGTAAGAAAATCTGGCAAGATTTAGTGGATGTTAGGAAAGTCAAAAAGGCAACATTGTATTTGATGAAAAACAATGAGTACCACAAGAATGTATGTGTTGCAGAAGAGGAAGTTAGTGAAGAAGAGGACAGCGATTTGTGTGCTGGACAAATTGAGAAAGTAGAAGCCTCTAAAAATGAAGAAATATATGAACATTATAGTTTTCATCCTTTGCATTCCAAGGAAGTCATGGGGAATGCTTTTGAGTTGTTTCAAATGAAACAAGCCAAAGGGAGTCCCATTAGTGTTTGGGAGGAAAGTTTGGAAGCTCGGTGTTTCCCACAGCTATTTCCAACAGGTCAAGGAGGAAGATATGATGAGCAACCTGATCAAATTCCTGCTTCTGAATACCGGACTTTATGATTGTATGCAGAAGATCCTAGGTTTTGTCAATGCATTCCCTATTTGTTTCATCTACTGTTTGAAAGCGATCTGTCTGGACTGTCATATGCAGTGAACCACATCTTGAAAAGTGGTGTACAGATGCAAAATATCTCGGCAAGGGACTTTATGGATAAAGTCAATGTGCAAGACAGTATTTTGGATTCTCACCTGATTAATCTCATGGCATGTCAGCGTGGTACTAATGAGTACTGATACCGTCGTCATGGTGATTTAAAATGTATGCTGAGGAACTTAGGAACTCCCACATGGTTCCTCACTCTCAGCTGTGCCGAGTATGGCTGGGAAGACTTACTTGAATTTCTACGAGAGGCAAATGGAAACATTGAAAATATCGAATTCAAGACACCCGGAGAACTGTGCTCTTTGGATCCAGTGAATGTATGCAGGTACTTCAATCATAGATTTGAAGCTATGATGTCTTTCATCATGAACAAGAAAAATCCACCTCTTGGAGAGGTGTTGGATTTCTTCTGGAGAAAGGAGTATCAAGCAAGAGGTGCTCCTCATATACATATGCTGCTATGGATCAAAGATGCACCCAAATTTGGAACAGATCCGGATGACTTAGTGATGAGTTTCATAGAACAGTATTCTACATGTGCTGTTCCAAAGACAAAGGAAGACAAAAGCCTAAGAGAACAAGTTTTACGCTTTCAAAGCCATCGTTGTGGAAAGTACTGTCGTCTTAAATTCAGAAACAAGGACAAGTTCTACACAAAATGTCGTTTTGGATTTCCACGACCGGTGATATCTAAAGGAAGAGTGAACAGTTTGATGTCTTCGCTGCGACATAATGTGACGAGGAAATCACCCAAAAATACATACAATTTGAAAAGAAACGAAGAGTCCAAGTACATCAACGACTACAACCCAGTGATTTTGTCCATGTGGAATGCTAACATGGATATACAGTTTGTGGCTGATAACTGTATGGCTGTGGCTCGGTATGTGACATCTTACATAACAAAAAAAGAAAAGACAGAATTGAAGGATATGTGGGAGGACATTTCCCATGAAAAGAGCCTCAGTAAGAAGTTGTACAGTTTCAGTCTGAAGATGTTGTCGCATCGAGAAATCGGAGCTTACAAATGTTCTGACCGGTTATCTTCAGCAAGTCTCTATGCCAAATCTAGGAGTATCATTTGGGCGAGTCTTGGTCTTGCTGCAACGCGTAATCGAGTTCTGAAACCTGTACGGGAAATTGAGTATTTGGCGGAAAAGGAGCCAAACAGTACAGATATTTTGAAGACCAACATGTTGGATACATATTATCCAAATAGAAGCAGTCACCTCGAGAATGTTTGTCTGTATGAGGTTCTACAAAATTACATATTCAAGAGGAACATCAAAGAAGATATTGATAAAGGAGTGTATGCTGTAATTGGAAGTGAGGGATGTCTGGTCAAGCAAAGAAAATGCCAATTGGTAAATCATCGAAAATTGAGTGGCGAATCTCCTGAAAGAAAAGAGTTTTTCTATTTAGCTCTTTTGCAACTTTTCAAGCCTTGGCGTGCAGAAGAGGAACTGCTTGGAGATTTCCTCTGTTACGAAGACTCTTTTAATGCAGCCAAGGAGACCATAGAATGTTCTGTTTTTCCAAAATATCTAGAAATGTTGAATGCGAAAATCGAGCAGGAAGTAACAATTGCAGCCGAGATTGCTTGAGACAGTTCTCAGGACAGTCAGAGTTCTGTTTCATTGAGTCAGGATCCACTAGGAGGACCAGTTATCGAAAATGAAGCTGCCACTGCCATGATTGAAGTGGAAAGAGCCATGGCACATGCTCAGGAGGATGCGGTTAACTTAGAAGATTTGGAAAGACAACTCAACGTTGAGCAGAGGAAAATATATGACGAAGTTACAAACCAAATTGATCATGGATTAAGTCATGAGAAGAAAGAGTGCTCATGTACGTCGTTGAAGCCTGTCCGACTGTACGTGAGTGGAGAAGCAGGAACTGGAAAAAGTTTCCTAATTAAAGCAATTTCATGTTATCTGCAGAAAAGGACCGAGTCATCGCTGTCTTGTGTTGTCACCGCTCCAACTGGGCTGGCAGTACATAACATAAAAGGGATTACTTTACATCGTCTACTGATGCTGCCAGTGGAGCATGATAACAAATTACAATACCACAAGTTATCTGGAGATGCTTGTTGTGAAGTTTCCAGAGTCCTGAAGAAGATGAAACTTCTTATCATTGACGAAGTAAGCATGGTTTCTAATGTCATGCTTGCCTTTGTGCATTTGAGAATGCAGGAAGTTCTTAAAAAAGAGTATGATGTGTTATTTGGTGGCAAACACATCATTGTTTTCGGTGATCTTCTGCAGCTGACACCAGTGAAAGGACAACCAGTGTTTAAACTGCTTACGCATGAAGATACCAGGAAGTGCCTAGGGAGCATTGGCAACGTTAACATATGGTTAAACTTCAATTATGCTGAGCTGCGTGAAAATATGCGTCAGGCGAAGGATGAAGATTACAAGAATATTCTACAAGATGTTAGAATCGGGAAAGTGACCGAGCATGGGAAAGAAGCTTTACATGCACGATTACTGTCAAATTTGTATCCAGAAGAAAACTTTCTGCCAGAGAATAGTTTTCGGAAAATTACTGAGAAGAAATCTGGAATATGTTTGATGCCAACTCTTGCAGAATGTGCCATCTTCAACAACAAAATGTTGAATTTAGAAAAGCAATAGATTGTGAAACTGGAAGCTATTGACAGAATAGAGCATATGGGAGCAACAATTATTTTGTCTGAGAATTTGAAATCTAAATTGGATTCATTAGAGAAGACTATATCTAAAACTGCTGGTTTTGAAAAGACTCTGAATGTGTGCTTAAATTGCCGTATCATTTTGAGAAGGAATTTACATGTTGAAAGAGGTCTGGTAAATGGATCAATGGGTAATGTTGTTGATTTTGAGAAATACAGAAATAGAGATGGAATTGAATTTTTAAAAATTAAATTTGATGGCATTGAGAAAGTACAGCTAATTGGTCGTTGCTCTGCTAGGTTTTTGCTTGTAAAAGACTTATATGTTCGCCGTAAGCAGTTTCCTGTTTGCTTGGCATATGTGGTGACAATCCATAAATCGCAAGGTTTAAGTGTAGACACTGCATTGGTGAATATTGGCAGTTCTGTGTTCAAGGAGGGTATGGCATATGTGGCATTGTCACGAGTCAGAACTTTATCGGGATTGAGTGTGATGTCACAAACATTTGTGCGGATCTAGATTGTGTTAAGAAATACAATAGGTTAAGAAGAGAGTATGCGCCACATTTGCCTCAATATCCTTTGTTTGAGAAACGTGTGGTAGGCCGGAAACGAAGAAATGTGACCAATAGTAGGGAGGTTGTAACAAAAAGACGAAAAGTCGATGAACCCGAAATTATAAGCAGAAAGAAAATGGATTCTGTTGAAGATGTTGTTGGTTTTCAATTTGAAAATAGTTCTGGTGTCAACTGCTATGCTAATGTAGTCGTAAATGTTGTCTTTTCTCTAGAAACTTTAAAAGAACAGATTGTGATCAATTCGGATCAAAGTTTTTGCTGTTTGTTGAATTCCCAAAGCAAACGGTGTTCTTACCATAACACTTGACGTCATGGAAAAATAACTGCACTTTGAATGAGTTCAGAAAAACTGTTTCTTTTATTAAGCTAATTCAAGCAGCCAATCAAAACATGGAGTAGAGGTAATGTAAGTCTGCAATGCTGTCCACATTATTTGTACAAACTTTTGGTTATAATGTCATATATATAAACCTGATGAAAGTAATTTTTCAACTTTAATTACAAATGTTGTGGCTACACAGTCGTTGATTTTCGGAAGAACATTTGTAACTGCAGCTATTATATGACATGATGGTCCTTTGACAACATCCGCTTATTACACAGCTTATTTAAAATGTAAAAAAAGCTGGTGTTTCGGAAATGATTCCTATTTGACTATGAAACAATGTTGCCTTTTGACTTAAAATATTCTTACTTTGTGTTTTCAGAAGAGAGAATTTAGGGTAGGTAACTGGCCTATAATGATTCTAGGAGTTGATATAATTTTATGTACTGTTTTAAATTGCTTTGTGATTAACAGTGATCAAGAGAATTAAATAATTGTAGTAGTCATAGAGGTAGTGTAAGTGTGCCTCATAGTAAGCAGTATCAGTGTCATAGGAAATGTGGAACATGAGTGAGCAAGAAGGGTGAGATATTACTAGTACAGGATTGTGAAAGTGATCTTGGACGTTTTCTTTCTGAAAGTTGTGGAAAAAGAAAATGACGGGATTTGCTTAGAAGAATTCCAAGAGTTATAAATGGCTTTTACACTATTTGGCCTTGAGGAGAAGTGCGGTAGAGAGCGAGAAGTCATTTATTGTATGTAACATATTTGTCAAAACGATGGAGCTTTTCTTTCAGAAAGTGGAAAGTGGCGGGCAAAAAATAATAACAGCACAACAGAGTATAAGCTGTTTATAGGACATCCTTCGACGTCATGGAAAGTAAGTTACTTTTGAGGAGCTCTGATTTCTGATTGGTTATGTTATATGGGTTTTTTAAACACAATCATTTTGACTGTGGTTTTTTTTCCCCGCTGTTATATGATGAATACCTTCAACTCGCTGTTTTTAGTGAAATTTGATATATTCTGAGAACAGCAAAAATAAACCATTTAACATGTATAATTAATTCTGTACTTTGTATTGTGAATTTTAATTTGTACACGTCTTGTCTCATGCTCACTCGTCTTTTACTACCTTCTATCAATCCTCTTTACATACTCACATTGCCTTTTGTTTTATTCTCTTTCACCTTTGTTCTCTAACTCCACTTATCTTTCAACCTTTGTTTCCCTATTCCAACTCTGCTTTTTTCTTTTCTCCCTTGCACCATTTTCCAGCTTTTAGACCCTCTGCTTCGCTTGTCTTTTCCATCTTTCCTCCCTTTGTTTTCTAAATTAAATATTTTTGGGTTTTCTTTTTTTGGTGCAATCAGTTAGTATAACTCACCCTCACTCATTTATCTTTCTTTGTTGCCTCACTCAGTCTGTATCTGACACTCTTTCCTTCACTTCCTCTATCTCCTCTCTCCCTCACTCTCTTTTCCTTATTCACCCTTTCCTTATATAGTTTACCTTACTCACTTTCTTTTAGTAGCTTACACAACTTCAATTTAGTTTTCTCTTCTATCCTTCTTTTCTGTCACTGAAAGTATCTTCCTTTTTTTCTCTTAGTAATTTACTCTATTACAATTTCTTTTTGTCTCTGTCTGTCTATCACCGTTTCTTTCTCTTTCTTTCTGCATGTTTATCTCTAACTTTATTTCTTTGTAAAATTGGATGATTTTGAATCTTTTCCCTTGTCTTTTCTAATTTTTAAATACATGTTTTAATATTTTTCAAATTTTTGTTCTTTCTTTCAAAGATTGAAAGTATAAAAATAACAAGTGACTAAGTTAACGACAATTATAAGGTAAGTGTTTTGTACTCTTTCCGTTACATCTCTATCACATTTAACTTCTATTAGTTCCACTGCTTCATTTCTTTAACCCTCAGTTTCCTGCCTTTGCTACTTCCCTCATTCCTTTTTCTATTACTTACTTACTCTACTCCTTCCACTCCTTTTCTCAGTCCCTCTGTTCTCATAGTTCCTCACTCCTGTTCACTCAGTCCGTCTCTATTACTCTCACTGTCTCTGACTCATCACTCTTTCACTACTTGTTCATTATGCTTTCTCCCTGTAGTTCAAGCACACTATGTTATTTACATTTCTTTGCTGTTTCAATTATTCCTTTTCTGTCACTTCTTCTTTTCTGCTTTCTGTTTTTTCTCTCTGTTATTCCACATGTTTTAACCTTAGTCACTGTCATACATCTTGTTTTATTCCTATTTACTTTCGCTCATTGTTTTCTTAACACTTTCCCTCAGGGTTGTTCTTTTAGTCCGGTTCTATCCCTACCTCTCATTCCACATCCTTTACTGTTTTTCTTCTTAATTTGAACATTCACTCACGTTCTCCAAGAAACTCTTGTTTATTATTCTTCTACTCTCCTTTTTTTCTTTCACTTCCTTATCTATTTTGTTTTTCTCAATTATACCCTCTTACATCTTTTCTTTGGTAAATAGATCTATTAAACAGTATCTCTGTGTTACTCCCTCTAGCTGTCTTTCTCTTAACATTACTCTCTGTTTCCTTCCCTTATACTCACTCTTCCTTTTTTTTAAAAAACAAAAATTCTGTTTCGCTTCCGGTACGCGAACCGGGTAGCGAACCGGGAAGCGAATCAAACGAAATAGAGGTTGCCAGAGTGCTAAACATTCTAGCAATTTTTTATAAATGGGAGGTAGTTCTGAAAATAACTTATTTTTTTATTGTTTTTGTTGTTTTATATTTTTTTTATTATTTTTCTGAACTTTTTTTTACTTTTTTTGTATTTTTTGAACGGTTTTATATTTTTTTTGTTTTTTTTGGGGGGGGAACGAAAATCATTCATTATAAAGGGCTCAACAGGAGCAACAAAAAAAAAAGATGATTTACTTTCTGGGGCGTTTTGTACATTTATGATTTACAACAGCTCTGTTGATTAGATTTATGCTTTTCTCCCCATAGCAAATTAATTTGCCGCAAAAAATGCAGACATGCTTCAGGTCCCCGAAGTTCATCTTGATGTTTGGGACCGTCTCCCTCGCCTCTGGTCCCGTCACTGTCTGTTCGGTTGATGTACTGGCCACAGGACGGGGGTTTTCCTGCAGGTCACGTACCTGCGCAGCACTATAATTTATAGGGTGCCACCTCTCCATGTGCCGATGCATGGTGTAATTCCCGAAGCTGTACTTTTTATTAGTCCCTCTGGACAGAACTTTGTCACAGATCAGACATGTGACGTAGCGGGCATTTACTTTTTTTGTCCCCGGGGAAATGTGTAGAATTAGTACAAAGCTCCCCCCAATTGGAAGGAGGCACCCTGTTGCACAGCTTGAAATTTAGACAAGTTTGTCTATCAATTGTTCATCCAAATTAATTCCACCTCATATTGGGGTTCCAAAAGTATTTAATACTTCATCAAAGGTTCAACAAAACTCAAAGTTCTGGTTTTATATCCAACATCAACATAATCCCGTCATATTCCATCCCCAATGCATTTCGGGCTGATGAGAAAGCCCTTCCTCAGGGGACAACTATGGTGGTAAGGCTGGAAGGACACATAGCCGTCTGTGTGTCGGGAACTAGGGGGATATGTTGATGTTGGATATAAAACCAGAACTTTGAGTTTTGTTGAACCTTTGATGAAGTATTAAATACTTTTGGAACCCCAATATGAGGTGGAATTAATTTGGATGAACAATTGATAGACAAACTTGTCTAAATTTCAAGCTGTGCAACAGGGTGCCTCCTTCCAATTGGGGGGAGCTTTGTACTAGTTTAGACTCTCGCTGGAAGGTACAGACAGCGTCCGACCCTGCTGGCACGCTACAAAGTCTCACTTTGGATTAGAATCAGAATCACCAGCTGTGCAGGTCCTTTTCCTATTGTTTTAAATGTGTAGAATTGCCAGATATAATTATCCTTCACATGGGACCTCCTTGGCTCTTCAGGCAAAAACTGCCTCCTCTCTTGCTCCTCTTCCTCTTCTTCCTCTTCTTCCTCTTGATTAAGGATGACCTGAGGAGGTGGTCCATCCTTTTTTGGTGGTGGTGGTGGTGGTGGATTGGCTCCAGCAGCTGCAGCTACAACACTTGCCATTTTAGAAAATATGGAAAGTAGGTCTTCCTCTCACAAAGATGAAAGTCAGAGTGAGGAAAAAAGGTGGGGGCTTTCAACATTTGTGAAAAAAAAATGTAATGAACCAATGAAAAGTGTTATTTTCAGGTCACATGACCTGTTACGCTTACGTTACGCGTCCCGTTCCGCGCCCGGTTCACTTCCGGGGTGTTGCGTTTCACGCCTCGGGACGCGGATCGAAGCGCTTCCGGATGCGCTAATGCGACGCGTCACGATGTTGTGTTCGATCGCGGGAGTTGCGCTAATGGAACGTTTCCCGGTGCGCGGATCGGGTCGCGGCACCAAATTGAGCTAACGGGAAGCTACTCGGTGCGGTAAAAAAAAATTTAAAGACATAAAAAAATTAAATTAGATACATATAAAATATATTTTTCCTTTAAAAGAAGAAAATATTTTACACCATTTGATATTTGCTATTAAAAAACCATTGAAATTCACTGAAAAAACCATAGGTTATAGACTATATATAGTTAGGAATTAGCATTTACAAAACCTAGAAAATTCACTGAAAAAACCATAGGTTATAGACCATATATAGTTAGGAATTAGCATTATCAAAACCTTATTTTACTCACACAAAACCATTGAAATTCGCATATATAGTTAGTTGCACTAACTATATATCGCGCACCCGCAATCCACTGCTGATGATGTCACATATTACATCATTCATGACATGGTCAGTGACATCACTGATGACATCACTGATGACATCTCAAATGACATCACTGATGACATCACTGATGACATCTCATTTGACATCAATGATCACATCACTGATGATATCATTCATGTGATAATACAATGCATCTCCTCACACTCTAATATAACCTCTGTTACACCCAGTGTTAAATACAGAGTATAATTTTTGAAACCATGGACACACCAATACTAGTTACTACATACGCACTCACTGATTCCTACGTCTACACACACATTCACTCATTCACCCATACAATCATTCATACATACAATCACTTATCTTTACAACACTATCATATGCACTCATACACCTATACAGACACTCACACTCTGCCACTCATCCATAGAGTCACTCACACACCTAGTCAGTCCTGTAAAGAATCAATCACACTTCCATTTTCTCATCTATACAGTTAAACATAGAACACCTTACATTTTCAAACATATACTAACACATACTTACTCTCTTATACAATCACTGATACAAGTACACATTGATCTGCACAGAGTCACACACCTCCCAGCCAGCCACACACACACTCAGTCTCCCATACAAATACTTGGGCAGCCAATCAATAACCCATATAGCCACTCATATAGCTACTGATCAACACATGCAGCAGCTTGCACAACAACAGACATACTGATGCACACTTTCAAACAGTTTAGTCACTAACCCATGCATTGAGTAAGACGCATTTAATCACTCACTCATACAGTCAGTCACGCACCTACTAAAACCTTCATTCAGACACTTATACATCCACTCATTCTTCAATATGTAAAACATATTTAAACCTTACAGAAACACACAGTCACTGGATGATGTCATCAGTGATGTCATCAGTGATGTCATTTGAGATGTCATCAGTGATGTCATCAGTGATGTCACTGACCATGTCATGAATGATGTAATATGTGACATCATCAGCAGTGGATTGCGGTGCGCGATATTATAGGTTAGTGCAACTAACTATATATGCGAATTTCAATGGTTTTGTGTGAGTAAAATAAGGTTTTGATAATGCTAATTCCTACTATATATGGTCTATAACCTATGGTATTTTCAGTGAATATATATATATATATATATATATATATATATATATATATATATATATATATATATATATATATATATACATATATATATATATATATATATATATATATATATCATATATATATATATATATATATATATATATATATATATATATATATATATGTGTGTGTGTGTGTGTGTGTGTGTGTGTGTGTGTGTGTGGTTGGCTGGTGAGTGCATTTGTCGGAAAGCTTTGGGGCATTGGTTTACAACAGAATTTGACACTGCTGTCCTGCCGTGGAAAAGTGCACCCTCCCGGACCGAAGAGAGGCTGGGCGCTAGTGAACTGAGTCACAGCTGCTGTCAGCACAGCCAACTTGGCAACAATGAAACCAGCGAAGTGTTCAGAAACCCACTGGAGGGTAAAACAATGTTCCGAAAGAAAAGAATACGGAGATCAACACACTGTGAGTAAATACAGTTCTAAAATTAGAACAGCAAGCTCCATCGTGCATTTCAAATATGGAGGCACTATGCGCAAAGCACTAAGCAAAGCCCACCGAGGGAAGCATAAAAAACTGCCAGATTAGGATTGTGGAATCCGCTCACCGCATTTTTGGAATTGCCTATGAAAAAGAGGCAGAGGCCTTGAAACACATTGGCGAAGTAATGCAATTCGGGACACCAGCTGGTTTCCGTTTTTAATAAATGCCTGTGGTATTAGTTGGCTGGTGAGTGCATCTTTCGAAAGCTTTGGGGCATTGGTTTACAATATATATATATATATATATATATATATATATATATATATATATATATATATATATATATATATATATATATATATATATATATATATATATATATATATATATATATATATATATATTTATATATATGACAGGAACCTCCTTCCCTTGACAAAAAGGAGCAGAGACCCGGGGGGAACATTGGAGGCCTTAAATGTGTTCTGTGGCGAATGCATTTCTGGCTCGATGTTAGCCGTCATCAGCGCCCAAAAGTCTCCCAGGATTGAAGTAACACAACCCCAGTGCGTCCCACCTTCTTAAGCCTCGATGTTGCAGGCTCGCTCCGCCCCCTCAGCACACCTGTGTGGCCTCCACAGTGTACCGAGAGACTACAAATCCCAGAATCCCCAATGTTCGGATCCTCGGAATGGTGTTGCAGGGGGGTAAAAACAGTACCTTGGTGGTTGTGTTCAGGTGCAGGGCAGCACGGAATGTGCTCAAAAATCCATGTGTCATGGTTTGTGGCTTAAAGTTCACAAGCAAAGTGTCTCCTCCGGTCCCCTCATAACGCTTCAGCCGCGAAGGTTAGGATCAATGTAGCAGGGGCTGCAATGACAGTTCACGCTGCCCAGTGTGTGGCCCCATGACCACACAACTGCGTAATCTCCTCCAAGACTTCCCGGCGGACTCCGGACTTCCAATTAACATTGGGTACACAAAGAACTGCCACAGCTCATGCCAGCTTAGTCCGGACCCTTTGGTGAAGCGGGGTACTCTGTAAAGCGTCTCTGGCAGACGCGTGGATACATGACAGGAACCTCCTTCCCTTGACAAAAAGGAGCAGAGACCCGGGGGGAACATTGGAGGCCTTTAATGTGTTCTGTGGCGAATGCATTTCTGGCTCGATGTTAGCCGTCATCAGCGCCCAAAAGCCTCCCAGGATTGAAGTAACACAACGCCAGTGCGTCCCACCTTCTTAAGCCTCGATGTTGCAGGCTCGCTCCGCCCCCTCAGCACACCTGTGTGGCCTCCCCAGTGTACCGAGAGACTACAAATCCCAGAATCCCCAATGTTCGGATCCTCGGAATGGTGTTGCAGGGGGGTAAAAACAGTACCTTGGTGGTTGTGTTCAGGTGCAGGGCAGCACGGAATGTGCTCAAAAATCCATGTGTCATGGTTTGTGGCTTAAAGTTCACAAGCAAAGTGTCTCCTCCGGTCCCCTCATAACGCTTCAGCCGCGAAGGTTAGGATCAATGTAGCAGGGGCTGCAATGACAGTTCACGCTGCCCAGTGTGTGGCCACATGACCACACAACTGCGTAATCTCCTCCAAGACTTCCCGGCGGACTCCGGACTTCCAATTAACATTGGGTACACAAAGAACTGCAACAGCTCATGCCAGCTTAGTCCGGACCCTTTGGTGAAGCGGGGTACTCTGTAAAGCGTCTCTGGCAGACGCGTGGATACATGACAGGAACCTCCTTCCCTTGACAAAAAGGAGCAGAGACCCGGGGGGAACATTGGAGGCCTTTAATGTGTTCTGTAGCGAATGCATTTCTGGCTCGATGTTAGCCGTCATCAGCGCCCAAAAGCCTCCCAGGATTGAAGTAACACAACGCCAGTGCGTCCCACCTTCTTAAGCCTCGATGTTGCAGGCTCGCTCCGCCCCCTCAGCACACCTGTGTGGCCTCCCCAGTGTACCGAGAGACTACAAATCCCAGAATCCCCAATGTTCGGATACTCGGAATGGTGTTGCATGAAAAGTGGACCTGTGCTATCACCGAGAGGGTGATGGCGCACATAGGAGACAGTGTCCTGAGACTCCACTACAAAGCAGGGCAGAGTATTTTAACGTGACATTAACTTCAACCCACTGGGGTTTTAAGACTGTGTTAATTTTTCCTGCAAGGTTCGATGCACTCACTGGAGTTCAATTTCTTCGCACTACAGGTCCCAGAAGGCTGTTATGGCCACGCCCACTGGAGCAGGGCCCGTGAAGATAAAACAGTGCGAGGCAGCGTTACAAACTTGATGCAGTATCAAAGCCATTGAGAAAGGGAACCGAAGTTCCCGAAACGCGTTTGGCAAGAGAGGCAAGAGACACTTGGAAGCTTTTTGTTCGCGTTGTACTTTGCTGGCAAGTCGAGCCTCAATAAAATGGATTTATTGCAACTGCCTGAGGCTTCCTTTCATGGGTGCTACCCTTTGTGTTGTTGATATATATATATATATGTATATGTACATGTGAACAAGGGCTTTGTAAGCCCGAAACGCGTCTTGCCCTCTTGCCCCACACCTTTCCTGCAATAAAAGACCTGTGAATCTTCATTTGTGGTCCGTCTCCTGCTTGCCTCGTTGTTCCGGTTCTTGAGCTGCAGTGGCGTTGTCAGGAGTTTGCGCACATATATATATATATATATATATTTATATATATATATATATATATATATATTTATATATATATATATATATATATATATATACATATATATATATATATATATATATATATATGTATATATATATATATATATGTATATGTATATATATATATATATATATATATATATATATATATTCCACAAGAAACATCCTCTGCATCCAGAGACAAGTAGAGCCCACCAGCCGGTATAGTAGTGTTTCAATCTTCTTTTATTTGTAGAAAGTTCAAGCATAACGAGTCTTGGCCTCCTCCAGGATTTAATCATATGCACCATGTGATGTGGGAAGTTGGTCTGTTTTTAAATCTGCAGGTCATAGGACACTGAAGATGGACTACAAGTCAAGTTTAATTCATTATTATAACTTTAGTAGTTCATTATTTCAAAGGTACTGTGGTCAAAGTAGATAAGTATCAACGTTTGATTCAATGTCAAGGCCAAAAGTTGGCACAAAAATCTAAGTTTATCTTTAACCATTCACTGTTTTCATTCTAAAGACCACAGGGCCCGTCATGCATTGCAACAGTTAGTTCTGCTCGTAATTAGTCCATCATACATTAGGCCACTTAAGTTATTACTCACAGTCAATTACGCCATCTACTGTTTCAATAAATCACATATACTCCATTTTCCTCTAAAGAAACACATTTCATTTTGTGTAAAAAGTAGTGCTGTCTATTCAACAGTAAAGGCGTCATTACTGCCTTTCACATGTACTTCAAGAAATCATTGCCATTTCCAAAAGCACCTTCTACAATGTTTGATTTGACCTTCCCTGCATGTACGGAGGACTTATTCTCTCCATAAATCCTGGCTGTCAGCAAGTGCTTGCATGAAAGATTAGTCCCTCACCAACACACCCATACACACACTCACCCATCCATACAGCCCTTCACAGATGCACGTTTGAACCCGTACACCTAGTGAATCACCCACTCACACATCTATGCACGGAGTCACACACCCCCACCCACCCACACAGCCACTCAGGCACCCATACAGATACTCAGACAACCAATCAATAATCCATAGACACTCATGCAGCTACTCACCAACCCATTCAACTGCTTACACACCAATTGACAGACTGATGCAGACATTCACACAGTTTAGTTACTAACCCATGCATTCAGTAAGACACGTTTATTCACTCACTTATACAGTCAGTCACGCACCTACTAAATCATATTTAAACTTTAGAGAAACACACAGTGACTGGATGATGTCATCAGTGATGTCCTCAGTGATGATATTTGAGATGTCATCAGTGATGTCACTGACCATGTCATGAATGATGTAATATGTGACGTCATTAGCAGTGCATTGCGGTGGTGTGGGTTACAGTTATCTAAACTAACTATAACCACAGAATTTCTCTGATTTTGTATGAGTGAAATGTCAAACTAACTATAACGTCCCTGAAACCTGTGGTTAATTCAGTGAATATATATATATATATATGTTCTCCATTTTGACCCCATTTTCTGACACATTTAGGCGATTTATGGCGGTGCGAGAAACAAACAGCAGAGTCAAGCTGTTTTCAAATTACCACAAAGTATCCATTCACTGATGGTTAAACAAATTCACTCCAAATACATTCATCTTTAGCAATTTTATCAACAAAGTGTAGCCAGTACACCCAACGTGTTTTAGTCTCCACTGAGACCTTGATCACGGGGAAAGTTCAAACAGCGGCAGTTTTTCCATTATTTAAATAAAGGTAGAAGCATGTTACATCACATCCTTTAGAAGCTACGCTGTGAATTGTGTATGTTGAAGTGTGCCATTTAAACTGTTACCGATTTGATTTGATTAAACACAGATTACTCAATAAAGTGCCAAGGACTATATTCAAACTATGAAAAAATACAAGTTAAATTATTATGACAACGTTATATGACTCTATAGCATACATTGTATCATGAAAATCAAAACATCATTTTGTACATTTGTCGGAATTATATCATTGCCGTTTATCGCAATTGTGCTTTGTAATGGCAATCGATCCTGTTGCTGACAACCAATTTTAAAATGATATTGAACATGGTCGAATCCAGCCCTCCAGTGGGTGAATATTACTATGCTCTATCGCGATTATTATCATGTTTCAGCAACTATTCATATCTTTGCTTTTAATTAGTATTATACATCGACCAATCTAATGCTCCAGTGGACACGTATTGCTACTATACTATGTCGCCATTACTACATCATTCTCAACAATTTCCAGGTATCATATTATATTTCAAATCATTTACACAATTGGACGAGGAAATATAATAACTGTTTCCGAAAGTGTTCCAATTCATGTCTGTTTAAATTATCACTTCGATTTCTGCCATCTGTAATGTCATATTTATCATGCCATGTGAACAATATCCTAAAAGTGTCAAAAAAAAGCATTAGAAAGAAAATAAATCATACATTTATATATATGGAAAACGAAGACAGGCGTGCCCCCCGTGAATGCCTCTAACTGCATATCCAAATCTGAGGAGTGAGTTGACAGCTGCTGTTTTGCGGGAATCTGGAGGTCGGAGGATCGTGGATTCTTGGTGAGTCAGTGCGGCGTCAGAATATCAATGAAGTTGTGGAATACTGCTCGAGGCAACGGGAGATGGGCTGAGACACACTGTGTAGCACATTGATAATTGTGCGCGAGCTATTTGCTTTGGGTGACAGTGCAGCCGCACCCCTTGCGAAGCTAGTGGAAGCTCACGGGGTGGAGATCGTGTCCTACGCAGACGACACTCAACTGGTGGTGACACTGTCTCAGCCCCCGGAAGAGGCTGCAGCTAACTTCTTCGCCTGTTTAAGGGAGCTGGCAGGTTGGATGAATAACAACTACCTGCGCCTCAACGTGAACAAAACGGAGCTTCTAGTTATAGGGAAGGCACCATCAATATTGTCCTCAGCATGGTGGCAGTTAGAGCTGGGGCCGACTCCTAGCCCGGCAGAACAAGTGAAAAATCTGGGAGTACTACTGGACGTTACTCTGTCCTTTGAACACCACACAAGAAGGGTTGCTGGTAAATGCTATGGCATTTTAAAAACCCTGCCTAAAACCTTGGACTTACTCCCCATTACCTGTAGGAAGAAGCTAATCCACACTCTTGTTACTCCTCACTTGGATTTTGGGAACTCGCTGTACATGCAAAAGGCCTGCACCGACTTCAGTGTGTACAGAACGGGGCTGCTAGGCTTGCACTGAATCTTTCCCGTAGGTCTTCCGGGAGACGGGCCCTGGCCACCTTGCACTGGCTCCCCATCCGCGAACGTGTCGTGTTCAAAACAATGGGCATGGCACACCGTATTGCACAGGGAAAGGGACCTGTTTATCTTCAAAAACTACTGACCGTGTACCAGCCAAAACGGTTTTTGAGATCCCTTGGGAGTATGCTCTTCCAGGTCCCGCGTATCTATAGAGCACGGATGGGAGGCCGCTCCTTTAGATATTTAGCCAGCAAGCAGTGGAATGCTCTTCCGATTGAGCTCTGTATGGAACCAACCGAGGTGAGGTTCCGTCAGAAATTGAAGACATACCTCTTTCCCAAGATAGTTTAGGTCCAAGGCCTCTCTCCTGGCCCTTCAAGCTCACGACAGGATGGCCTATTGTAGTCTGTATGGTTTCTGTTTCCATAGCGCGGTAACACACTGTTTTCTTAGTGTAACCAGGCGCTTTACAAGCTTTAATATTATTATTATTATCGAGTGGATCAACTCGGTAGGACAACACCAGTTATAAACATGAGTGACGAAGAATGTGCAGCTAGGGAACAAGAAGCCCTAAAACTCTTCGAAGAAGTAGCACGACCAGTACAAAAGGAGAGAGGGGCGGCTGCCCCAATTGGCAATATAGATTTAAATAAACAATTACGACTATGAAAAGTTGAAAAAGAGAGAAATCTCACGTTGGTGGGAAGTGGCATCCTTACGTAAATATCTACAAGTGGGACGTGTCCCACGTGGACTTAGAATTATGATCACCCCCTCTTATGAAAACCCTGACATCGAAATGCTTGGAGAGTGGGCGGAGAACAGTACAGCCAGCTCCACCAACATGATACATATCCTGGTGAAATATGCGGAGAAAGAACGCTTGCAAGTGGTAGCAAAGACTAAAGAACTAAATGACATCCTTGATAAAAATGATGATAAAACAAGAATTAACAAATTTAAGACTGACTTGAAAGGCAGACTGGAAAAGTACGAGAAACGCATCAAGGATAGAAAGGCGACAAAATTCATAAGAGATCGTATTGATTACGAATCTGGAAGAATCTACACTTTTGCCAAGAAGTTCGACTTGGCAAGGCGCCTGAAAATCCACAGCGGATGCATTGACCAGCATACTGCCTCACAAAGCGAAGTCAGTTCAGATACCGGTTCTGAGCAAGAATGAGACGAACCAGGTAGTGGAGGACCGAGGGATGTACTGCTATCTGTGGCAGATGAATGCCATTTTATGTTGATGGAGCAACAATTGGACCATCGCACAGGAAGAGGAAGAGGTTGAGGAAGAGGCCGAGGAAGAGGAGACAAAGAAGAGGAGGCGAGGGATATAGGAGGAGCGCAAGGCTGGCAAACAAAAAGGTCGTTGCGCTCGAACACGAAGAAATAATCCAGAAACTGACAGATAATGCAACAATAATAAACTTGAGTTCTGTGGAGTTAACAGAGGATGAGGAGATGATATTACAATTAGTCCTATCTTTCTGCGATAATAATGAATATAATTATCCCAATAGCAGAAAGGACCTGTATTGCTACATCTGAAAACTCAAGCTATCTAAGTTGCATGCGGGTCGTCAGGAAATTAATCTTCAAGCCCAAAAACAGACTCCGGTATCCAATAAAAATACAGCGTTCCTTAGTGTCAATGATATACCGGCCTTGGAGGACACAATTCGATTACTTGATGATACAAGTCAGATTGATAGTGAGAATCCAACTGGGATGGGAACTGGTCTGGATAAAAGAGATCACACACCGTTTAGAGCACCATGCAGATTTTTACCACAATCAGTACGCGGTAATCTGGATATTTTTGGAGAAAATGTGACCAGAGATCTTAAAAACTTGTACTCTGTAGAAAATCAAAGCAAATGTAAAATGGATCCTAAGAAAGCTTTATTTCATAAGACGGTGCAGAAACTATAAGAAGAAGATGGACTCCTGATTAAACCATCAGATAAAGGAGGGAATATTGTTTTATGGGGGAGGAAGCAGTATAAAAAAGAGGCACTGAGTCAACTGCAGGATTGTAGTTGCTATAGCAGGATCAGTCCAAAGGAATATGAAAAGGTAATGTTGGAATTCTTTAGGAGACTAGATACCTGGAAAGATGAAGGACTTTTAAGCTGGGATGAGTATACATTTATCAAAAGAGAGAAACCAGTAATCCCAGTATTTTATATGCTCTCTAAAATACATAAAAACCCCACTAGTCCACCAGAGAGACCTATTATTTCTTCTTGCGGTAGTTTATTTGAAAATGCTTCACGTTATATAGATTTCTTTCTTAATCCAATAGTTAGATCACTCCCTTCCTATATAAAAGATTCAACTGACTTTCTAAAATGTATTTTTGATATTCGTCGGGATGAAGAGACTATGGTATTATTGACATTAGATATATCTACTTTATATACTAGCATTAGACATACTGATGGCTTAAGAGCAAGTGAACACTTTCTTAATAGAAGACCAGCACGCTTGCCTCCCAGAATACGATGATTTTAGAGCTTATGGAATGGTGCCTCACAAAAAATATTTTTCTCTTTGGTGAAGACTTTTTCCTGCAGGAACGAGGGACCGTGATGGGCACCTGTTTTGCCCCAAGTTATGCCAACTTACATCTTGGCTGGTAGGAGGAACGGGTGCTCGGAAGCAGTCCCCTGGACCAGTGGACTGATCATGTCCTGTTGTGGGTTCGGTTCATTGATGATGTCTTCGTGCTGTGGCAGGGCACGGAGACAGGCATCGAGCTGTTTATTAATGATCTTAATCAAAATTCTTTAAATTTAGAATTTGTAGGTCATTACAGTAAAACCACAATAGACTTCCTAGATATCCGGATGAAATCTTCTGATGGTAAGGTAGAGACAACTATATTCAGGATGGTCACCGCTGGAAATTCTGTTCTCCATGCAGGCAGTGCTCATCCTGCTGCGCTTATTAGGAGTATTCCGTTTGGAGAATACTATAGAGCTAGGAGAACCCGTAGCAGTGAGGAAGAATATGACAGGACAGAAAAAGAAATGACTCAGAGATTTATCCTATGTGGATACCATCGAGATATATTGAAGGGGGCATCAACCAAAGCTAAAAATCTGGAGAGACAAAAGATTCTATTTGAACCTTCTAGAACGAAACAACAACAGGAACAGAGTAAACATCTGGTAAACCATGATAACTCTAGATTTATAACTACCCTTAATGTAAAGCATAAGAAAATTAGATCTATCCTGAACAAGCACTGGCATCTTGTGAAAAGCGATCCGTTATTAGGTACTAGAGTTAAAAGGAAGCCAGAAATTACATATAAAAGATCTAAATCTCTTAAAGACCTGATTGTTAAAAGTGAATTCTCTGAAAAAAAGAAGGGCATCTCGAATTGGTTACAACAGAAACCTGGTTTGCCAACACGGCATGAACTGTACAGATTTTAGAATTGTTTTTAACAAAACTGTAACCATTAAAAGCATTTTGACTTGTAAAAGTAGTTTTGTTGTGTATTTACTACAGTGCTCCTGTCCAAAAAAATATATAGGCAGCACCACTCTGCCTGTGCATCAACGAATCCTTCAACACAGGCGATCGATTGTTAATCAAGACAGAACATATCCTATTGCTAGACGTTTTGAGTCCCATCACCAAAGTAACCCTGTGAGCCTGCAGTATACATGTATAGCAGAAGTCCCCAAGAAAAAGGGAGAGGGGGACAGAGAAAGTAACTCCGGAAACTAGAAACTTATTTTATTCTAGAGTTTACCTGTAAGGAACCATATGGGCTCAACGTAGATGAGGACCTTTTCACTTGTCTGACTTGATGTTTTTGATGAAGAGTTAGAATAAGAGAATCTGCACTGAGAACCATGGATTTATTGTTTTTAAACAATTTTTTACGGTGGTAGTATATATATTTTTTCATATGAAGTGAGAGAATTCATGCCATTCAGTTGGAAACACGAGTTCAATTGATTTAAGAATAATTATGCATTAGCACTTTATGAGATTATTGTTCTGTATTATATAGATTTTAGAAATTGAGAAGAGTGGAATGTTTACATAGAGAAATGTTATCTTGTTTACATATATATTTGCACGCTATCTCTATTTCTTCGTACTGTACTGAAGTCTTGTTTACATTAAGGAGAGTGATATGTTTACATTGAAAAATTATCATTGTTTACATAAGCACAAGCACTTTAAAAGTGTCGAAAAAAACTTGCACTTTACGGGCTAAATTTTAATAAGTTTTTGTGAACTGACTTTTAATTGGATGTATAGAATGATCTGTTTCTTAATTGTATATAGGTCATGAGACATTACATCCATGGACGGTTATACTCCATAGTGCATAAACTTGGAGTTAGTTGAATAATGATTGTATAATGCATTTTTTTTTTACTACTGCACTGGCACTTTGAATTTGTTTGAACTGGTACTCAGCAGGTATAGGCACTAGCCATTGCACTTAAAAAACCAGCTAAAAAAGATATCAAAAAGCTGAAATGGCCAAATTTCTCAATGCACTTGCACTTTCGAATTTTTGCATTGTATAACTTACAATTGCAAAGTAATTTGGGTTTTGTTACAAATGTATGAAAATGAGGAATTGTTTTTCTCCCAATCAATAATTGTGGATAATGGTTCTATAATTCCACTGTATTCAAACTAAAACATTTGTAAGACCCACTAAAAAGTGAGCCTTAATGAAATATACTTGTGAATACTGATAGTAACACATTCTATGATGGTCGCACCATTTCATGAGACAAAGGCTTGATGGTGGAATACTATGTCCCTCATTAATGTTTACTACCACTGTGTTTTGTATTTTAATCCGGAAAAATGTGAACAAGGAAGCATGACTTCCGAAACGCGTTGATGTATTTCGTCAAGACCGCAATAAACTGAGTGTTTTTAAACCCCTACCGTGGAGTGCCGGATGATTGTCCTTTGCATCTTTTGGATGTTCTTATATTTGATATATATATATATATATATATATATACAACGTTCACCTCTTCCGAAAAGGCCGGGACACTCCATGCCGCGGTGCATCTCCGGGTCAGAGGTAACTCGGTTGTCCAAATTCCTCACTGTACAACAAAGTACGAATGCACTCCCTGCAGTAATAACGCCCACAATCTCGCAGTCTGCCTTTTAGAGAATAATTTATTTCTGCATTTGAAGCCAAAGAAAACACCCTACGCATTTTGGCGAAGCCACCTTGCTCACAGGTTAATTCATTGCTAGATCAAACAGACATTTAAACATGTTACATGCACCTGATCGAAAATTTCAACATAGAAAGTGGACTAAAACTAAACGAACATAAAACAGAACGTTGTCGGCCATTTCGTAGTATGTTAATTAACACGATTTATCATCAATAGAGGTATGTGCCCACCATATTCATCATGATACCATTCACAAATTTCATTTAATGTCGCCCATTATAAATCTTTAAACTTCCCATGCCATGCAGCAATAAAAATCATAATAGATTACATCCATGGTTTTATAAACCATCAATTTGCGGTGACACCTTGGTATTTAAAGTGAATCATCGTATGTGTTCCATTAAATAAAACAAACATTCTTTGCGATTAGTATTGAATATAGAAACTGAATTCATGTAATACAGCAGATAGTAACTTTGCCGATTTTGACAGTCCCTGGTATGCTCCTTTGTCAGCTTTCTATTTCAATAAAGATTGAATTACTTCATTCTCATTCTGTCCTTCTCCTGTTAGAGGAATAAATGTAAATTTCACGCAAGTGTGTATAAATACAAAACAATTTCATGACATGGTCAGTGATGTCACTGACCATGTCATAAATGATGTAATATGTGACATCATCAGCAGTGCATTGCGGGCGCGTGAGTTATAGTTAGCACAACTAACTATAACGGAGGAATTTCTATGGTTTTGTACGAGTGAAATATCCAGCTAACTATAACACTCATGAAACCTATGTTTTTTTCAGTGAATTTCAAACGTTTTTTAAATGCTAATTCCTAACTATAACGTCTTTCAAACTTATGGTTTTTTCAGTGAATTTCAAAGGTTTTTTAAATGCTAATTTCTACCTATAACGTCTTTCAAACTTATGTTTTTTTCAGTGAATTTCAAAGGTTTTTTAAATGCTAATTTCTAACTATAACGTCTCTGAAACCTATGGTTTTTTTCAGTGAATTTCAACGGTTTTTTAAATGCTAATTTGTAAGTGCAATAGTAGTTACACCTGATTTTTTCAGTTACATCATATACGTACAATGTTACATGGTGTGCGCGACTGGTATGCGACCAGTCCGCAAATCCTGCTCCTGCGCATTCGCGACACATGCGTATTACGGAACACGATGCTTGCGCAGTGGGGCCCCCACGTGACGTCATATACGTGCTGGGGCGCGCTGGGTGAGCGACTCCCATGAAATTTTTTATGTTCTAAAATGATATGTACATGTCTTTAATGTACATATTAGGGCAAAAGATTATCTAAGGTATTCATAAATATAATATATTTCAACTTGTAATAAACTTATATTATTTTTAAATATATTTTCGTGAAGTCGCGTCAGGTGCGCGCTTCATCGCGGTGCGCAGATCCCATGTGACCTAAAAAAATAAGATTTGATTGATCATAACATTTCCCACTGTAACTATTGAAGGACCCCACCCATTTTAATTATTCTGTTTGGAGCAGTTGATGAGAGACATCTCTTCTTCTTCCAGAGCTGGATATGGAATTTTTTTGTTGTTTTTAAAAAATTACATTGGAGGAATGGAATCTGGTTTGCAAGCTCCTCATCATTCTTCAGATGAAGATATCTTGGAGGAAGATCCACCCAAGCAGAGGCCTGAATCAGTGGTATGGAAATGTTTCACCTTTCCTGCCGGAGAAAAAAAGGTCAACGCAAGAAAAGTAACATGCTTGCTATGTGACAGGGTCCTGTCGCGAGGCAGTGACAAGAAATACTCCTGTGGAACAGCGAGTATGTTTAAACATCTGCGGACCATTCACCCGAAGAATCTGGCACGAGAAGAAATGAGGCGTGCAGCAAAAAATCCACCACAAGGCATTGCTAGCACCTCCGGAGCGTCCACTTCGGCACCACCAGTAGACATTCGCCCAGAATTTGCTTTTCTGCAGCAGCACTGCACTAAGTGCAAAACCATCATCTGTTATGGTCAACAGTCAATGGACACTATTTGTGCAGCTCAACGGAACCACAAATGCATTTTTTTTTAAAATGTTTGTTTTTAGAATGATGTTGAATTCCAAAAGCTAACTGTTTACTTAGTTCCTTTTTTGTTCAATTTTTAAAAAACACCAAAAAAGTACAAAATTGTTTTTAAAAAACTACAGAAAAAATAGAAAACATAAAACAGAAGAAACATAAAATTCAGAACTACCTTATCTGGTTTAAAAAAAGAACGATAATTGCATGGTAATGTCTGAAAGTTTGGTTAAATGTATGTGTAGAGCATGATTGACTGAAAGAATGCATTAGTACTGTAAGGTGAATTTATAGGGGCAGATCTATGAGGAAGTGCTGCAGAGTGACACTGCAAGCCCTTTAGCTGCACCGTGCTGCGGCACTTCTGAAGCACAGGGATGTGACATATTTACATGTCGTAATTCTATGCTCCCTCTGCACTAGCACACAAACTGCATCCATGCAGTGAAGCAGGCACCCTTGCACCATGGTGCAAGGATATCTGTGTTGTGGGGAGATTGTTTTTGTGCAGGAAGGGACTACTACCTGCACAAAAAACAATCACTAAAGGCATTTTCCTCCTTCAATGTGTGCTGTGGAATGCAGCATGCATTGAAAGAGGAAAATACGGGGAGAAATGAAAACATTTCTCCTTTTTGTGCCTCACTACACCACCTCTCGGGTGGCGCACCATTCACAAGTATCTACAGATTTAAAATTTCTCGTAAATCTTGAGATGTGTTATTCCATGGGTATTGTGTGGGAACAGACACAGCAACACCCATGGAACGCCCTTTCAACACAAGTGCTGCGTTTCAATGGGTCGTATTTTCAAGGAGAGGAAAAGCCACGCAGGGTGACTTTTCCTCTCCTTGTAAATATGGAGAAGTCTCCAGCGCCATCACTACGTTACAAAAAGTGATGTACTGGGTCTGCAGGGGGCTTATACATCTGCCCCATAAGTGCTTAGGTATTGGCAGAGTGATACAATAAGAACATAGTGCTGGATGGCTGATTGACGAACTGCATGAGACAGACAGGAGGTATCCTAGGCTGTATGAGTACTAGTTCAGTATTTAGTGGAGTGTATCAATAGTATGTATCTGCTTAGAGGTTTATAGGGATTGTGCACAGAATATTGTACGTGTACTTGTGTTGGTGCCTAGGTCATTCTATAAGAATATCAATAGTAACTAGAATGATGACAGTGCTGCAAACTGAGTCCTCAGTTAATTTATAAGTGCTTAGGTATTGTGTCAATGCCTGAGTCATTCTGCGAGTTCATAGACAGTGACTGGGTTCCTAGAGTGCTAGTATTTGACAGCAGGATAAGTTTATAAGCACTTATGTTTCAGCAGAGTGATTAGATAAGGACATGCTTCTGTCAGGATGATTGTAGGAGTGGACAGAGACTCACAGTGTGTTTCCGGACAAGCATAACTATTACCGAACTTTTGCACGAATGACTCAGTAGTCTGCAAGGGGTTAAGGGACCACATATATTGTGCACACATGACTGTACCACAGCTTGTCTCAATGCTTGAGTCATTCTGCAAGTGCATAGACAGTGACTGGGTTCCTTGAGTGCTAGTGGTTGACAGCAGGAAACGTTTATAAGCACTTATGTTTCAACAGAGTGATAAGATAAGCACATGCTTCTGTCAGGATGATTGTAGGAGTAGACAGAGCTGCTTTAGAGCCATAGAACAGGTCAGCAGAGCTGCTTTAGAGCCAGAGAACCAGGTCAGCAGAGCCATTGTAGAGCCAGAGTCCCAGGTCAGCAGAGCTGCTGTAGAGCCAGAGAATCAGGTCAGCAGAGCTGCTGTAGAGCCAGAGAATCAGGTCAGCAGAGCTGCTTTAGAGCCATAGAACCAGGTCAGCAGAGCTGCTGTAAAGCCAGAGAAACCAAGTCAGCAGGGTTGCTTTAGAGCCAGAGAACCAGGTCAGCAGAGCTGTTGTAGAGCCAGAGAACCAGGTCAGCAGAGCTGCTTTAGAGCCAGGGAACCAGGTCAGCAGAGCCATTATAGAGCCAGAGAACCAGGTCAGCAGAGCTGCTCTAGTGTCTAAGAAGCAGGTCAGCAGAGCTGCTCTAGAACCAGAGACCCAGGTCAGCAGAGCTGCTGTAGAGCCAGAGAATCAGGTCAGCAGAGCTGCTTTAGAGCCATAGGACCAGGTCAGCAGAGCTGCTGTAAAGCCAGAGAAACCAAGTCAGCAGGGTTGCTTTAGAGCCAGAGAACCAGGTCAGCAGAGCTGTTGTAGAGCCAGAGAACCAGGCCAGCAGAGCTGCTTTAGAGCCAGGGAACCAGGTCAGCAGAGCCATTATAGAGCCAGAGAACCAGGTCAGCAGAGCTGCTCTAGAGTCTAAGAAGCAGGTCAGCAGAGCTGCTCTAGAACCAGAGACCTAGGTCAGCAGAGCTGCTCTACAGGCCAACAACCAGGTCAGCAGAGCTGCTGTAGAGCCAGAGAACCAGGTCAGCAGAGTTGCTCTGGAGCCAGAAAACCAGGTCAGCAGAGCTGCTTTAGAGCCATGGAACCAGGTCAGCAGAGCTGCTTTAGAGCCATAGCACCAGGTCAACAGAGCTGCTCTAGAGCCAGAGAACCAAGTCAGCAGAGCTGCTCTAGAGCCAGAGAACCAGGTCAGCAGAGCTGTTGTAGAGCCACAGAACCAGATCAGCAGAACTGCTCTAGAGCCAGAGAAAAAGATCAGAAGAGCTGCTTTAGAGCATAGAACCAGGTCAGCAAAGCGGCTTTAGAGCCAGAGAACCAGGTCAGCAGAGCTGCTCTGGAGCCAGAGAACAAGGTGAGAAGAGCTGTTTTAGAGACATAGAACCAGGTCAGCAGAGCTGCTTTAGAGCCAGAGAACCAGGTCAACAGAGCTGCCTTAGAGGGAGAGAACCAGGTTAACAGAGCTGCTTTAGAGCCAAGGGACCAAGTCAGAATAGCTGCTCTAGAGCCAGAGAACCAGGTCAGCAGAACTGCTTTAGAGCCATAGAACCGGGTCAGCAGAGCTGCTTTAGAGCCAGAGAACCAGGTCAGCAGAGCTGTTGTAGAGCCTAAGAACTAGGTCAGCAGAGCTGCTCTAGAGCTAGTGAACCAGGTCAGCAGAGCTGCTGTAGAGCCAGAGAAACCAAGTCAGCAGAGCTGCTGTAGAGCGAGGGAAAACAGGTCAGCAGAGCTGCTTTAGAGGGAGAGAACCAGGTCAGCAGAGTTGCTTTAGAGCCAGAGAACCAGGTCAGCAGAGCGGCTTCAGAGCCAGAGAACCAGGTCAGCAGAGCTGCTCTAGCTGACACTGACTGACTGACTCTGACTGACTGACACTGACTGATTGACAATGACTGACGCTGATTGACTGACACTGACTGACTGACACTGACTGACACTGATTGACTGACACTGACTGACTGATACTGATTGACACTGACTGACACTGATTGACTGACACTGACTGACTGACACTGACTGACTGACACTGACATTGACTGACTACTCTCTACTACTCTACTACTCACTCTCTACTACTCTCTACTACTGTCTCTCTACTGCTCACTCTCTACTACTCACTCTCTACTACTCTCTACTACTCACTCTCTACTACTCTACTACTCTCTACTACACATTCTCTACTACTCACTCTCTACTTCTCTACCACTCTCCACTACTCACTCCCTACTACTATCTCGCTACTACTCACTCTCTACTACTCTCGACTATTCACTCTCTACTACTCACTCTCTACTACTCTTTCTCTACTACTCACTCTCTTCTACTCACTCACTACTACTCTCTACTACTCACTCTCTAAGACTCACTCTCTACTACTCTCTACTACTAACACTCTACTACTCACTCTCTACTACTCTCTACTACTCTCTCTACTACTCACTCTCTACTACTCTCTACTACTCTCTCTACTACTCACTCTTCACTACTTGCTCTCTACTACTCACTCTCCACTACTCACTCTCTACTACTCACTCTCTACTAGTCTTTACTACTCACTCTTTTTCTCACTCTCTACTATTTTCTCTACTACTCACTCTCTACTACTCTCTCTTCTACTCACTCTCTCTACTCTCTACTACTCACTCTCTACTACACACTCTCTACTACGTTCTCTCTACTACTCACTCTCTACTACTCACTCTACCAGTCACTCTCTACTACTCTCTACTACTCACTCTACTACTCACTCTCTACTACTCTCTACTACTCACTCTCTACTACTCCACTACTCTCAACTACTCACTCTCTGCTACTCACTCTCCACTAATCTACTACTCTCTACTACTCTCTCTCTACTACTCACTCTCTACTATGCTCTACTACTTACCCTCTACTACTCTCTACTACACACGCTCTACTATTCTCTCTCTACTACTCACTCTCTACTACTCACTCTCTACTACTATCTACTACTCACTCTCTAATACTTTCTCTCTACTACTCTCTACTACTAATTCTCTACTATGCACTCTACTACTCACTCTATTACTCACTGTCTACTAGTCTCTACTACTCTCTGCTACTCACTCTCTACTACTCACTCTCTACTACTCACTCTCTACTCACTCTCTACTACTCTCTACCAATCACTCTACTACTCACTCTCTACTACTCTCTACTACTCACTCTCTACTACTCTCTATACTCTCTACTACTCACTCTCTGCTACTCTGGCTACTCCTCTCTACTACTCTCTACTACCTCTCTCTACTTCTCTCTCTACTACTCTCTACCTCTCTACCTCTACGTCTCTACCTCTACACCGCTACACTTCTAGCCTCTCTACTTCTCTCTACACGCGCACATTTACACACACATATATATATATATATATATATATAAATATATATATATATATATATATATATATGCATATATATATATATATATATATATGTATATATATACATACATATTTAAACATATATATATATATAATCTGCATATCTATATAAATACAAATATAAATGCATGCATACATACATAGACATATACAGATATGCATATATATGCATGTTATGTACATGAAAGTTTGAAAAACACTAATAAAAGCAAAGCTAAAAAGCCACCTAATTACAAACAGAATTGCTTTAACTTAAATGAGGGCGAGACCTATTGCGTGTTCAATGCTTGTTTACTTTGGTTCCATCAAGAGGGCATTCAAATGTGTCACACATTTGCCATGAATTCTGAATGTTAGCACTCTAGTTGCTCATTAGATCACTGTAGTAAAGCTACTGCTCACCAGGGAAGTCTGCTGCTGGTATTCAAAGTGCATATTTCTGTCTGCATGTTACAATGTTTTAATGAAATAGAAGAGGATTTGAGAAGTCAAAATGTGCCCTAATTTTTCTTTCTGCAGAACTAATCATAATTTCTATGGCAAAATGAAGCCCCTCACGTTGTTCCTTTGCAAATTAAATGTTTTAAGTGTTACCACTTTATCCAATCAAGATGGCTTCAGGTGTTCCATACTTTTGTCATAAGTAAGACTGTTAGCCCTCTAGTTGTTCTTTAGAACACTCTGGGACATTCTGTCATTGGGCTATACTTGAGCTACATCTGGTTGATATTTGTGCTACATTTGGGCTCTTTTGTCTTTTGTAGCCATCTTGGGAGACTTCTTTGTTATGAAGTTTCCTAATTTCCTCCTTTACTACAGTCTCCTCAGTAGGAAATACTTTCAGTTTTTTTTATTTTGATTCCATCAAGAAAGCATTCAGATGTGTCACACATTTGCCATAAATTCTGAATGTAGCACTCTAGTGGCTCATTAGATCACTGTAGTAAAGCTACTGCTCACCAGGGAAGTCTGCTGCTGAAATTGAAAGTACATGTTTCAGTCTGCATGTCAGAATTGTTTTTAATGAAATAGAAGAGCATTTGAGAAGTCACTCAAAATGTGCCCTCATTTTCCTTTCTGCCGCACTAATCATACTTTCTATGGCAAAATGAACCCCTCTCATTTTGTTCCATTTTTAAATTAAACGTTTTAAGAGTTACCACTTTATTCCAATTGAGATGGCTTCAGGTGTGCTATACTTTTGTCATAAGTAAGGCTGTTAGCACTCTAGTTGCTCTTTAGAACACTCTGGGAAGCTGGAGTAGAACACAAAGGAATCAACTGTCAGTCTCTGCCCTTGTTGGATGTACATGTTTTACTGAGAAATGTCAGACTTCATTATCACATGACTGAGAAAGATAATATGAATTTACAGAAAATATGCTCTCAGTTTGGCTTATAGATCACCTTCCAAACCTCTGTGGGAAAAGCATGAGAAAATAGTTTTCTCTCAAACATGATTCATGATATCCCAGCAGAAGGCTTTTCGCATGGTAAAATCACTTTAGAACACATCACAAGTCCTAAAATGAGTATGGTACCATCAACAAATAATTTAAAATGTAACTAAAGTCTTAAAACCTTCTATTAACTGCAATGTTTTTTTAATGAGGTGCTATCATGTATATTGGTCCCAAGATGGCTGCCAACACTTCTTGGATGAAGTGCTGACAGCCAATCAGATCTCACGCTGAGATGTGTCGTTAGGCACCGCCCAGATATATGTATTTTTTCCTTTAATATCTAAACAACTACTGAACAGATTTACACCATTTAACCAAAAGGCACGAGTGTGCACCAAGTACTACTGCTTTGCCAAATTTGGTGTAATTCTGTCCAGCAGTTCGGGTTTTAGCTGCGATTAAAAGTTCCTATGGAAAATTGCATGGGGAAAACATGTTTTGGGACCCCCCTTATTTCCCGTCCCCCGCTAGACGAATCACCCCGAGACTTTCAGGATAGGAGCAGACCGGAGGGGGCCATAGGTTTTGAAAAATTTGCAGAGATTCATCGACTGGCGCCCAAATTATTCTAAATAGAATGTTGCGGATTTCCTAGTAGGTAATATATATATATAAAACGAACATTCCTTTGACCCGCCACCGCAGCCTCCGAGTCATTTTCCTCAAGGCTTGTTTCCAGCAGGCCTTCTGAAAGGAGTCACCGTCACTGTACTTGTGACTCGTAAATCTTGTAACACACGGAGGCTGGTGGATGAAAGTACGGGACAGAAGTTGAAAACCTTCAACTTTGTGTGTGTTTTTCCCCAGCACCGGCTGCTACCACTTCGGAGGAAACTTCCAATATGGTAATGAACTCCCTAACCCAGAATGCACTTGCTATCAAGGGCGGAGACTGTATAAGTATGAGCAGCTGTGCAGGACTGTGTGCATGCCAGTGATCAAGGGATGATGCCCGAAACGCGTATGGCACTTTTTGTCATGGAGGAGTAAGCGCGCTGTTTGGCATACCTGCAATAAAGAAGGGATTCACCTCACACTGTGTTGGCGTTCTCAAAGCAAGGTGCTTTTTTTTTTGGGAATTAAAATGCGGCGCTCCTCGTCGCGAGAATGCCCCCCGCATATCCTGCTGGCCACGGACCCGTCACTGGGGCTTCGTGGAGTCTGAGGTCCATCTATTGTGGGCTTCGATATTGTGCTAGACATTGCAGCTTCCCTCCATGTCAGCCCACTTGGGATACATTGTTTTAAAATGGACACAGCACCGGCTGCTACCACTTCGGAGGAAACTTCCAATATGGTAATGAACTCCCTAACCCAGAATGCACTTGCTATCAAGGGCGGAGACTGTATAAGTATGAGCAGCTGTGCAGGACTGTGTGCATGCCAGTGATCAAGGGATGATGCCCGAAACGCGTATGGCGCTTTTTGTCATGGAGGAGTAAGCGCGCTGTTTGGCATACCTGCAATAAAGAAGGGATTCACCTCACACTGTGTTGGCGTTCTCAAAGCAAGGTGCTTTTTTTTTGGGAATTAAAATGCGGCGCTCCTCGTCGCGAGAATGCCCCCCGCATATCCTGCTGGCCACGGACCCGTCACTGGGGCTTCGTGGAGTCTGAGGTCCATCTATTGTGGGCTTTGATATTGTGCTAGACATTGCAGCTTCCCTCCATGTCAGCCCACTTGGGATACATTGTTTTAAAATGGACACAGCACCGGCTGCTACCACTTCGGAGGAAACTTCCAATATGGTAATGAACTCCCTAACCCAGAATGCACTTGCTATCAAGGGCGGAGACTGTATAAGTATGAGCAGCTGTGCAGGACTGTGTGCATGCCAGTGATCAAGGGATGATGCCCGAAACGCGTATGGCGCTTTTTGTCATGGAGGAGTAAGCGCGCTGTTTGGCATACCTGCAATAAAGAAGGGATTCACCTCACACTGTGTTGGCGTTCTCAAAGCAAGGTGCTTTTTTTTGGGGGATATATATATATATATATATATATATATATATATATATATATATATAATACAGGCTCCTCCTCGAATTTCAAAGCGTTTCTGGCAGCAACACACGCCGGCAAACGAGGGAGACGGACCACAGGAATCAGCGAAGGTGATTTATTGTTGCAACCACACAGAGAACCGTTACACGTTTCAGGCTAACTCGCCCTTGTTCACACTGCAACGATGGGACAGCGGGGGCCTCTCTCGCAGAGATATTGGCAGCGGTGAACAGTTTGCATTCATTCCACCATATATAGATTTTTATCATGACTGTGGAGCAGAGACAGTATCCACTTGCGTTAAGAACTTCATTTTAGAGTCCGATGTGGTGAATATCATTGGGAGCACTTTGACCAGCATGCCATTTGCACACGCCCACTGGGGCGGGACTCAAGATTTAATAAAAGCAGCTGTTCTCAGTTCAGTCTCGTGCCTCCATATTGCCAGTGATCAAGGGCTCGCAGGAGCATGAAACGCGTTTGGCGCTTGGATTGTGTGCGCCCTGCTAACCTCACTGCCACCTGCTGAGCGGAGTGCTGTAACCTCGCTGTGTTTGGCTTCTTACTGTGGCAACCTTTTTTTTCTACATATCAGCGGCTGGACCGGCCGCGAGAAGCCCCGACGCTCGTGAGCGGATTCTGTGTGCTGGGAAACCCGAGCACACGCTGGGACAGCGGGGGCCTCACTCGCAGAGATATTGGCAGCGGTGAACAGTTTGCATTCATTCCACCGTATATGGATTTTTATCATGACTGTGGGGCAGAGACAGTATCCACTTGGGTTAAGAACTTAATTTTAGAGTCCGATGTGGTGAATATCATTGGGACTATTTTGATCAGCAGGCCATTTTCACACGCTCACTGGGGCGGGACTCAAGATTTAATAAAATCAGCTGTTCTCAGTTCAGTCTCGTGCCTCCATATTGCCAGTGATCAAGGGCTCGCAGGAGCTTGAAACGAGTTTGGCGCTTGGATTGTGTGCGCCCTGCTAACCTCACTGCCACCTGCTGAGCGGAGTGCTGTAACCTCGCTGTGTGTGGCTTCTTACTGGGGCAACCTTTTTTTCTACATATCAGCGGCTGGTCCGGCCGCGAGAAGCCCCGGTGCTCGTGAGCGGATCCTGTGTGCTGGGAAACCCGAGCACACGCTGGGACAGCGGGGGCCTCGCTCGCAGAGATATTGGCAGCGGTGAACAGTTTGCATTCATTCCACCGTATATGGATTTTTATCATGACTGTGGGGCAGAGACAGTATCCACTTGGGTTAAGAACTTCATTTTAGAGTCCGATGTGGTGAATATCATTGGGACTACTTTGACCAGTATGCCATTTGCACACGCCTACTGGGGCGGGACTCAAGATTTAATAAAATCAGCTGTTCTCAGTTCAGTCTCGTGGCTCCATATTGCCAGGGATCAAGGGCTCGCAGGAGCTTGAAACGCGTTTGGCGCTTGGATTGTGTGCGCCCTGCCTACCTCACTGCCACCTGCTGAGCGGAGTGCTGTAACCTCGCTGTGTGTGGCTTCTTACTGGGGCAACCTTTTTTCTACATTTATATATCTATCTATATATCTATATATATATATATATATATCTATATATATATATATATATATATATACATACATACATATATATATATATATATATATACATATATACATATATATATATATATATATATATATATATATATATATATATATATATCAGAAAGGGTTATCACAGGAAACACAGAAGACTCGCACTCCAGGGTCCGTGTTTAAACAAAAAATGTTTATTGGCGACGCGTTTCGACCAGGCGGTCTTCTTTGTTAGCCAGCCACATAAACAATCAATCACCATTTTTAAAAGTGCACTGAAGTGGTAGTAGAAAGTGAGATAGGACCAAAAAAAAACATCCAGAACTACAATAGTTACAGAAACTACAAATGATATGAAAGACAGACCCAGTGGTTTCACCATGATGTGCAGTTAATTTCAGAAATTGCATTTGTTGAATACATGCTTACATATAAACAATAGAGTATTTAAATTCATTAAATATATACATTAAATCAGTTCAAATATGGTCGCCTGGCACATACTTTTAGGCACTGAGGAAATGATAAAAAAGTGAAATTAACATAGGTGCACACCATAGAGTCATTGACGTTATACAGATTTCAGGCATCAAGGCCAAGTGGCCATGCCTTGTCTCATGGCATTTACAACGAATCAGTATATACAATACGGAGAAATTATGAACATGTGGGAAAATTCGGGAAGAAAAAAGGGGGGTGATTAGGGTTAAACAATAATCATTTTCAACCGTGACGGCCATGTGGCCAAACTCAGAGTTGGAGAACCAGAGTAACATATTCAACTCCATATGTGTGATATCATTGTCACAAGAATATCCATCTTAGTAAGTCCTATTGGTTAGGGGCTTGGTCCTGGGTGGTGGAGGGTTGGAAGCCGATCCAAGGGAAGGGAAAAACTAGAAAAAGTGCTAAAATAAATCTTTTAGCCCTGTGAGTAGTGCATAGAGTGAGCCCTATCCTATCCGTGAAGAGCCTGACAGGACCTACAACAGAAGGATACATCAGGGTGTGATTGTGCATTTATGGACATGTGGTGGAGCAGTGTGTTAGGGAGGGAGTGGGGGGATTTTTAACCTAAGTGATGCGGTGAAGGGTTGTCCTCAAAGAGGAGTCAGCCCCTTTGTCTGATAGGGCAGGTTCTCGGCGAGGCCATCTAGTATAAGCTCAAATGTGAAAGCTCCTAATCCCCCCCTGCGACAGAGAGAGCCCTCTCTGGAGGAAGGTGGGAGTTGGAATGACGCGGACACAGGAGCAGGGAGGGCATGGGAGAGGATGAGGTACAGGTGCGAGGGTTCAGGTAAGTACAGTTCCGGCTTCACATAAGGTTCTTAGCCAATGTGCACATGTAATTCCTCATCCTCATTGAGGCCAAAGGGGCTTCTTGAATCCAGACGGATGATGTATATATATATATATATACTAAACTAAACAAGTTTTGCCTGTCAAAAATAAAGCCCACAGCAGGTAAGTTCTGCTGCACAGCTCGAGTCCCAGCAAATATGGATCTTGCTCAAAATAACAGGCTGCCTGCTGCCATTGCTGCAACGTCGGTTGGCGTCTCCGCTAGTCGAGAAGAAAGCCCTCAGCAGGTAAGTTCCATTGCCAACAATCTTTATTCGAGCAGATGCGAGGAAAACGGCTCTGCAACATCAAATTAAAGCCGTCTGATGCGTTTCGTGGATAACCACTTTATCAAAGGCACCGAACTTGGAACGTCGATGGAAAGCAATTATTACCACCACTTAAATCTTCTTAGACACGCCCAGTGGCCGTGGCCACTACTGAGGCATGCTGGTACTTGTAGTGTTCGTATTGCTCCAGTGAGCTGCCTTTAGCTTTTATTTGGTCAACAATTGCTCTCGCCAGTCTATTCAGCATCGGGCTGCTCATCCGGACGCGTTTCGGGTATCTCCCTTCTTCGGCGGCATTACAGTCGTGAACACCATTGGAGCCCCGCCTTCCCTATTATGCTTGATCGCACGCCATGATTGGCTGCTCAATTAAGAGTCTGTACGTTGCTTTATGGGTAGTGAAGTCCTTCTTAAAATGGTGCCCAATATTTCATGCATAATTAAAGCTCTCCAAGAGCCCCGGAGACAGCACATTGTAAAATCCTCCTTATGTGCCCCACAATGGAGCCACTTACTTCGTGACTTCGTGGCCTTCCGCTTTCTCAAGTGGTGCCTCAGCGGCAGGACGGCCGCTTCAACATGCATGCTCGTGGGGATGTCCAACAGAACGAGAGGCACTCAGGCACACAAGAGCCTCGATTTGGATGTGCTGTGTCTTCAGGACATCATTTGGTGTGGCTTTCAAGGCATAGAGAAACGCAGCGCCCCCGAAACTGAAATTGCTGGAATCCGAGTGAACTGACCACTGGCAGGTAGCTGACTGGCCGGAAATCTGCGATCGATGGAGGGCAATTGCAGGCTTTCAGGTAAGGAGGTCGATTTTGGAAAAAGGGGGTGGTGATGGACAGAGTTTCTGAATGATGCAGAATACTCTTACCAAGTCAAGAGATCATGGTTTTAATCCATCACCTGTTTTTTAGCTCATTGCACCATCCCAGCTCAGAACCTGGCTATAAGCAAATTAGTCTGTTCCTGTCCCAGTGCATGATGGGAACAAGGCAAACCAAACTACCAAGCCAATTCTTATACTGGGAAGGAGACAAGCTTCCGGGGACCGGTTTCTGGCATCACAGCCTTCGTCGGCCCGGCTTGCTTGAATCCTGATGGTGCAATGAGCAAGGGACTCACGTCTGAGTATACCCTCCCACACATAGTGTGGATAAAATCGATTTTGGAAAAAGGGGGTGGTGATGGACAGAGTTTCTGAATGATGCAGAATACTCTTACCAAGTCAAGAGATCATGGTTTTAATCCATCACCTGTTTTTTAGCTCATTGCACCATCCTAGCTCAGAACCTGGCTATATGCAAATTTGTCTGTTCCTGTCCCAGTGCATGATGGGAACAGGGCAAACCAAACTACCAAGCCAATTCTTATACTGGGAAGGAGACAAGCTTCCGGGGACCGGTTTCTGGCATCACAGCCTTCGTCGGCCCGGCTTGCTTGAATCCTGATGGTGCAATGAGCAAGGGACTCACGTCTGAGTATACCCTCCCACACATAGTGTGGATAAAATCGATTTTGGAAAAAGGGGGTGGTGATGGACAGAGTTTCTGAATGATGCAGAATACTCTTACCAAGTCAAGAGATCATGGTTTTAATCCATCACCTGTTTTTTAGCTCATTGCACCATCCCAGCTCAGAACCTGGCTATATGCAAATTAGTCTGTTCCTGTCCCAGTGCATGATGGGAACAGGGCAAACCAAACTACCAAGCCAATTCTTATACTGGGAAGGAGACAAGCTTCCGGGGACCGGTTTCTGGCATCACAGCCTTCGTCGGCCCGGCTTGCTTGAATCCTGATGGTGCAATGAGCAAGGGACTCACGTCTGAGTATACCCTCCCACACATAGTGTGGATAAAATCGATTTTGGAAAAAGGGGGTGGTGATGGAGGTAAGGAGGTGAATGCTGAGTGTGTCAGTCAGCGGGCATTGCAAGGGTTTATGGGAGAGGAAGTCCCTGTGGCGCAAGGAAACCCGGACAGTGAATTTCTCAAAGTAAAACAATATTCCCGACAATGGCTGCAGAGTGGGAAAAGGAACGGGAAGAGGCAGCACTAGATATATTTAACGATGCAGACACAGGGGCATCGGCGAAAAACAAACCAACAACCCAGAATCAGGAACCAGACAAAGATGACACTAAAAAATTATTGACGGATCTTGAGAAAGAAGTGGCAAAGTGGTGGGAAATAAAATCACTTAAAAGATACCTGGATGTGGGACGAGTTCCGAGAGGGCTGAGAATCCTGATTGTCCACACGTATGAAAATCCGGACCCGGCAATGCTGCAGGAGTGGGCGGATAATAGCGCGCAATCATCCCAGAACATGCTAAAAATATTGATAAAATATGCGGAGAGCGACCGGGACAAAATAATAGCAAAGATAGAGGAAATCCTCAAAGAACTAGACACAAGAGAAAACCAGGAAGAAATTACTAAGACTATGAAAGAAATTCAAGTAAGGATAATAAGACATGAGGAGGAAATTAAAGAAAGACAGGCGATACAATTTCAGAGAGACAGGAATGATTATATTAATGGCAGAATATATACTTTCGCAAGAAAGTTCGACAACATCAAGCGCCAACAACTTTCTGCCACGGCAAGTGGCTCAGGCACAATCACAGAACAGAGTGACCCTGAATTTAGTTCTGATGCAGAAAACAACAGCACCCCAGGAGTCAAAGGACGAATACCGAACCCAGCGCAGGAACTTGCTTTTTTTTCGTATGCAGCGCCTCATAACTCTTCGACCGCGAACGCCGCGGCAGGACTGGACAAAGGGCAAACAAAACCAGAACCAAAAACAAAAAGCAGAAGCAGAAAAGACAGGCACTGGGGGAAATGTCGAACAAAAACAAACAAAGGCACCATACAGAAGGAACAAACGACGATAATGAATCACAACATATTGGAAAACAGTGATAACACAGTAATCAATTTAACCAATATGGAGCTCACTACAAAAGAACTGGGGATTTTATCGCTTGGTTTGACATATTGCTCGAATACGAATTTTGATTATGCACAGACAAGGATTGACGTATTCCAATATATATGTAAACTGAAATTGCAAAAATACTTCATTAACAGCACCAGAAAGACAAGTGACAAACAACCAGTGCCAGGGCACAAGGAAATGCTCACAATAGCTGATATGGAGACAATGAGAGACATGCATGCCCTTGAACTAGATGATTCAAGCAGAGAAGTCACTCCATCCGGTGCAGCAGCACTTTCCAATCTGGATACATATGAAACAGTGAAAACGAATTTCAGACCAAAATCGGTATTTATGCCGATCCTACTTAAAGATGGTTTAGATCTCTTTTCTGACAATATCATCAAGGATCTCAAGGAACTTTCTCTATTTAGTACCAGGAACTTTTTCACTCATGAACATAACCGGAGACTGGAGTACAATTCTCGAATGGCAAAAATACAAGCAAGACCAGACATTGTGGTGAGGTGGTCGGATAAGGGGGGCAACATTGTCCTATGGCCATTAACTATGTATAATGAAGAAGCAATGGGTCAACTCCAAGACCACGAGTGCTACAGCAGAATAAGCCCAACACACATTGTGGGAATCCAAGAAAAATACCACACAGAACTGTACAGGTGGAAACGACTGGGCCTGATAAACAAGCACGAATTGGACGTTTTGAAAATAGACTATCCCATAACACCTCAACTTCATCTGATACCTAAAATCCATAAGAATGCTGAACGACCACCAGGGAGACCGATCATTTCGGCAATTGGGAGTTTGTTTGAGAATACCAGTATCTTTGTGGATCACTTTTTACAGCCATTAGTGAGAGAACTCCCGGCTTATATTCAAGACAGTGGGGATTTTTTAAGAAAAATGTATGAATTTGAATGGAATGATGATTATGTATTTGTAGCCCTTGACGTCCAATCTTTGTATACCAGTATAAGACACACAGATGGGCTCAGAGCACTCCAGTACTATCTAGGAAAAAGACCCATAGGAGAAGAGGGAGAGGAAGACAGGGTGCAGTCCGCAGGGAAACCAGATCTGCGTCACGGAGGTGACAGAACACTACCATCAACTGACCCACAATTAGACTACTGTGAATGCAGTCGGAGTGTCGAGGAGGTCAATGAAGGAGGCCAAGAGGCCCTGGCATGATGTGAAAATATAAACCAAGCACAAATCCAGGAAGGCATTAACGGTGACAGGAGGTGGGAGTCCAGAGCCACAGGAGGAGCTGGAGGAAACGGAGGCCACAGCCATCAGTGTGGAGACGGTGCAAGGAGTTGGGAGTCCGGACACAGCTCGAGAGGACCTGACACAACATCAACAGGGTGAGTAATGGCCAGGGACTGGGCGGCCAGGGGAGATGGGCACAATGGCACAAATGCACAATAATGTGTACCACACTGCACGCTCACAATGACCCTGGATCATGTCCCTGATCCCCGTGGCACACTGCAGCACACACACATAGCAATAATAGCACATCTACATTGACGACAATGTGGTACAATGTGCAACCCCGACACTGCAGAACAGAGGACACAACTGGATCTGCACATGATCAGAAACAGGCCAACTACATCTAACAGAGCAGGAAACTGTGAGATGGAAATGTAAGCGTACAATCTCACATCCGTCATGTAGTCCAAATGTCCACTGTCCCACATCAAAATCCAGCACCTCCCAAACAGTCACAATGTACATTGTCATACAGTCTGCATGTAAACAAGCAATATCAAAAAAACCCTGTCCCCCCATAGACGTTAAATGTTGGTATTCGTATTTTAGCAGCAGAGAGGCCAACTGTCAATTTCTACTGCTACATCACCAGACTTAGTAGTTTATTTTTTGGGTGTATTATCGCATCTCGTCCAAATTTCTTAACATAAAATTAGGGAAATTCCTTGTGAGCTTCAAAAAGACAGCCAAACAGAGCGGAAACAGATGTCTGGATCAATAATTTGCACAGTACATCAAAAAACAAACAACCAATGTGACAAAATGTGTGAAGAACAAAATGACCCCTTCACAGGCGCATCACCCTCCGGGCAACTGGCATGTACTCACCAGGTTAGGCCCCTTTTCTCATCATAGGTAGTCATTTTGATCAACATTAAAAAGTGTCCAAAACAAAAGCAAAAAGTGTATAAAGAGCAATGGAGCAATAAGTATTCACTCCTTTCATGACAAGCAGTGATTAAAATCAACAGGCACACCTTTCGCACAACTTTATTCTTGATTATTAGGTGTGATCCGTTGAATTAAAAAGGCTGGTAGCTAACTCTGCATACCATTACCTATTGCCAACATGTTTCTCTGCCTCTAGAGCTTTTGGCAGATTCATCAGGGCTCGACACCTTGTCACCGCACCAATGTTGGACACCTTGTTCTCTGTGATGGGTAAATTGAAAGAGTATACTAATTAAAAACACCCTAGGCACCCCTTTCCGAATATACCTCGTCAAACCATCATATTTGTGATCATTACCCTCTGCCAGCACACTTCTATCGTACCAGCTGAAGAAGTGAATCTCTCAGCTCCTCATATGAGCCTTTATTTAAATTGATTGGCCCCTGCGACTGTCTCATCAATCTAAAAAAAACAGAATAAAAGAAATATCATGAGTCATACTTTAGACCCAGCAGTATCACACCCAGACGTTGGCTGACAATTGTACCCACTGCTCAACATAACTTTAAATGACTTTCTCTGTCGCGCAAAACTGTGGAGTTAGTATAACGAACGAACACTCATATTATATTTTAATGCACTTGTGATGGTATAATCGTAATGTTTCTTTCTTTTTAGTCTCCAGGCTTCGAGTCACATCGTGCATATGAAGGTACCCACCAACATACCGCCACAATGCCAGGCTCTATTCGCAATGTCATCCTGCCCACCACGTTAAATCAAGTATCTTGTGGCGACTATTAATGGCGTACCAGCACAACCAGTTTATTTACGGCGTACCAACATAACCGGATTCTTTTACTACTACTAAAGCCCGGCTCCCCCACTCCTCACCGTGCAGAGCTTCACAGAGCTCTATGTCTCCTCCTGTTGCCTCCGCATTTACCCGCCCTGCCAATGGAAATCTGGCGGCATGTGACGCTTCTCCACGCCGGTCATGTGACCGGCGTCCTCGGCGCCAGACGCCATTACTGGTTGGGAAATGGGAAATGGACGAGTGCCCGGCCATACCTGGTACAATAAAGTTAATACCAGAGTACAAGATGTTTGAACAACCGGCGCTTTTGCACCAATTATCCATTGTATTAAAAACTCCTAATTCCTGCTATCTCAAATGGACAGGCTGTCTTAAGAAAAAAACGCTTTTTTCTCGTCGTACATCTAAATGAATCTATACAGGTGTGGGGATAAAACGAGGTTGAGTGTTCCAATTAGAACCCCCCAAAAAGGCAAGCACAGTTACCACCATAGTACTTAAATTCTAACTTTGGTCGGACAACATTATTTGCCCTAGTACCAAGTACTGTGTCACAAAACCGGAGACCTGGTGGACACCAAAGAGCATTGGGACATTCTGTAGGGAAAGGATCATCTATGTTACTTGACCCTATTCCACTCAATAATCTCGTTAAGGCCCTGTTGATCACTCTTTTCTCTATAAATCTAACGAGCTTCCTTTGACAACAGCACGTTCTCGATGTTATAAGGAGTACCCTTCACTTTTTCAAGAACCGTCCAGGTGAAATTATGTTTTTCCATAAAACAGTGCTGGACCAATTTAGTGGTAAGCTTGCCTGCCCTTATGGTACTTAGGTGTTCTTGTACCCTGACCTTTATTTTACGTGATGTTAACCCAATGTATTGCAGGCCGCATTAACACAGTAGTCGATAACCCACGTTGGTGGTATTGCAATTGCTAAAATGGTTGAGAAATCACTCCTTTCCTGAGGAAAAGATCACACTGTTGAACTTTTTTGTTAGAGGACACACTGAGCAGGACCCACATGGATGATGCCCATTGGGAACGGTAGTGGTGCTCCTATTTCCCCCAGTAGGTTCGCGCGTATGAACAAGCCTGTCCTTGAGATTACTAGATCTCTTAAAGGCCAGTGTCTGCGTATCGATTGCCTGATTTTAGTCGCAATGGGGTCAAAAGTCATGACCACCGGAACACAGTCTTATTTCTCCTTCACATTCTTTTCCAAAAGAACACTGCGTGGGGTACTGAGGGCTCTCTTCTTTGCATGTTTCACGACTTTAGATGGATAGTTACGGTGTCTTAACTTAGTCGTCAGATCCTGAGATTGTTCCAGAAAGGATTCCGTCATGGAACAGTTCCTTCTGTACCGGAGAAACTGTCCCACCGGGAGATTGTCCCTAAGTGCTCTGGGATTAAGTATGGGCGAATTTTGCGAATTTGCAATCTGCAAAATTCGCGAACTCTCTCGAATTTTTCGGATTTTTTTTGTGTGTTCGCAAGTGTTTCTGCCATTTTGCAAGGGTTTTTTACCAGTTAGCAAAAGCAAACTTACTTGTCGGGTAGCAACGGTCGCGACCATGTTGTTTCTACATCTGGTTCATCACAGCACCCTCTGTTTCACCACTGCCACCCTCTGTTTCACCACTGCCACCCTCTGGCTCACCCATGCCACCCTCTGGTTCATCACTGTAGATTATGGGGGGAAAAGCACACCTGCCCTGCCTCAACTGACATTAATTAATTTGGGGCTGATGAATGTGTCACTGAATTTGAGCTGGCACCTGCTTCCTTAGCTGTAAGTGCTTCCTCATTAATGATGAGCTTGAACTTTTGCACCTGCTAAGTGCTTTCAGTTTTGTAAAATTTGTTAGCACACCTGCCCTGCCTCAACTGATATGAATGAATTAGGGGCTGATTAATGTGTCTCTTAATTTGAACTTCCAGTCTGGCACCTGCTTCCTTATCTGTAATTGCTTTCTGTTGCAGTGTAATTTTTTTAATAGGACCTTTGTGGCATACTTGTAGCTATTCTCTGAGCCTGCTGTGAGGGTTAGAGCAGGGTCATAGAATAGTTGCAAGTAGGCAACTAAACTCTGGAGGGGCCCCTCAGGAAGCACTACTGGGAATGGTTACTAATGATAAGATTGAACTTTTGCACCTGCTGAGTGCTTTCAGTTTTGCAAAAATCGTTTTTCTGCAATTTCGCGCGATTCGCGGGGCGCAAATTCGCACGAGATCGAATTCGGAAGCCGCAAATTCGTGCGAATATACGATTAGTTTTTTTTGCGTCGTGTTAGTTCGCGTGATTTTTTGCGTTTTTGCAAGCCGCTTGTAGCGCAACGTTGCGAAGTTACCCTAGCGGTCGTACATGGGCACGGCCATCTTGTTTGCGTGACGTATTTCCGTTTCTGGGCGCTATGTGTAATCTCGCAAAGTGTGCGGCTCGCTAGTACAAGTTCGCGTGTGATCACGAGGGAAATCTCGCGCGAACTTACCCACGCAGTCGTGAACGGGCGCGGCCATCTTGTTTTTCATTCATTGCTATGGTTCTGGGCATGCTTTCTGTATCCTCTGTCAATCTCTGCCATCCTTTGCTTGTTTGAAGTTTTAATCGATTTCACTTATTATCTATCCCTGTATTTTTCTAGCTCTATATTTTTGTGTTTTCTGCTACTTTCGGTTAATTTTAAACTACTTTTTTAAACTCTTTTCTTTTCTTCTTCCCTATTCTATTTCTTATTTATTATTTACCTTCCTTTCTGCCCAGACCATGGTAAAGGGAACCGGGAAGCAGCCCGAGAAGGGGAAGGGTCCCGCACCCTGTACCCGGCTCCCGTGTGGGCGTTTGAGGGGGGAGCTAGTGATGCCATGGGAGATCTTTAGCGCGGAGGAGGTGGCCACACTAGTGTTTTATGTTCAGCGCCGCCTCCCCAGGACCATCATGGCAGGAGGCAAGATCGCTAGCGGCTACGGGCTCCGGGAGCGCCGGAAGCGGTGGGAGAAGGTGTGCCGGGCCATGTATCAACACTCTCGGGTCCGGCGCACCTACAACCAGGCCACCCACCGTTGGACGGATCTCCTGGACCAGGAACGTGACTTGCTCGACCTGCTCGGCATCGAGATCCCCGGGCTTGGTGAGTAGTAGTAGCTATTTCATCACTACTCTGTTTTCTCCTGCTCTGTGTGTTATTATATTGCAAATTTTTCTTTTTTACCAAGAGCAATAATGCTGCCGATTACATTGTAGGTAAATTATATTTCAAAATCTTCTGTGCATTTCAGGTGCACTGCTCTCCTTCTCAGTAGCGTTGCTACTATGCTTATTTGTTTTCGATTTTGTGTTCATTTCATTGGCCTGAGAAATTATGTATGAGTGTAGTTTAAAGTACTGCATAATGCTAGACACTAAGGGTCAGATTTTCAATTACCGGCGCATCCCTGCAAAGTAGCAGGGATGCGCCAGTAATAGTGCGCCACGCCACCACCACTCATGGTGCGCCGTATTTACAATGCGGCGCACCATGGGCCCAAAACGTCACCGAAGCGTTATGCATCTGTGCCGTAAAGGCGGTGCATTGCTGGAGTTGCGTCGCAACGATGGCGCAGCTCCAGCAATGCTCTGGGGTGCCCTATCTCCCCAATGCTGCGTCAAGCCGTACGTCTGCTTCAAGCAGGCGCAGGGTTTGAGTGACGCATCACTGTCCTAAAAGTGACTGATTGAAATCTTGTAGATTTCCCTCAGTCACTTTTAGGATGCGTTCCTGCGCAGGAACGCCCTCCCTTGCGCAGGAACGCCCCCTGATGGCGCAGGGCTTTACAATGTGATGTATCTCCCATATGCGTCACGTTGTTAATATACGCCGCACCATGGCACCTCTTTTGTTCTGCCGCTGCGTCACAAAAGTCACGCAGCAATGGAGCAAAAGAGCCGCAAGGGGCTTGTAAATATGCCCCTACAGACTCAAGTCCAGTCCTTCCTTTGTACACCTGGCAATAAGAAGAAATAGTGGTGGTGGGTTGATAGTTTGAGTATTTTAATGACTGGTTAATGTAGTAGGACATTTTTTAGTGTTGTCGCTGATCTGCAATCAAAATGGAGTTTGTCTGTCACTTCGCGTGCTGCGGACTGCTGCCTGCCAGTCATAGGCGAACCTTTTTAGTAGTTTGTTTAATGAGTTACATAACTTTCCAAGTCGACAGTCCGCAAATCAAGCAATACTAATATCGTAGTAGACCACATGAGATAGGTCAATATATCCCGTGGAATAGTTGTCTATTTGCTATTTCGCCAAAATATTTTGTTATTGTTCTTTTGAAATGTTTGATTTGGTTGACAACAATCATCCATGGTTTCGGGTCTTTCTTTCTTTCATGTTGTACATCAGCTCCCCCCAGGGGCAAGAGAACAGAGGAGGAGGGGTTATCGGCTGCTGCTGCTGTTCAAGGCCAGGATCGGTCATGCGAGGGCTCCTTTGCTGTCCCCGGTAAATTTTAATTTTAATATAGAGTACCTATTTTTTCCTAGCGTTCCTCATTCGATTTTTTCTAAATCGTCTTTGATCTTCTTGTAGACTGTTTCTAAATTCTTATCCTGCCTCTGCTATGACTCCCTGTGGTATTACTAGATTATTCTTATTAGTCTGTCTGTGTAGCTAACTAAGATTGCACATTTTGCTAAAGGTGTTAAACGAAACTCCCATTCTAGTCAGCAATAGCTCTATGCACTGAGTGCAGTCCTCTGGGATTGTCCATAATGTCATTTCAAGTCTTCTAAATGTTTATGCTTTGACAATTACCAACAATAAAAAGGTGAATGACCACCAAGAAAGAATAAGATACTACTTTACTTTTGATTTGGATAGGAGGACAATCCATACTACTACTGTTGCAGGGACAGATCTGCACAAACAGAACTATGGACACTAAATAGTGTATTGTTTATCAATTATAATAGGCGCAGGTAGACTTTCCACATACCTCAGTGATATCAGACTTTGAAGAACCCCCAATCTCCTTACTGACTAGATAGTGTGGCAGAGTCATTTAGCTCCCGAATTCATCGATGATTGATCCCCAATGATGATTATCCAACGCAGGACAAGAGTACGGAGTCAGAGTCCAGAAGTGTCAGAGGCACGGACTCATGCTTGCAAATTTCAAAACCTTTTGCTCATTCACTCTTGACCAAAAACCACAGAGTCTATTTAAGTTTTAAAGCTTTATTAAAAGTAAAAATATTTATTAAAATCAAGCTTGTCATAAAACATAAACGGTTGATTAAAAATGGAAAAGTGCTTAGTGATTTATTTCAGACATTTATTGTGGGCGGGCCGAGCCCTCACCTGGTTTGAACTTTAATTTTTCTTTTTGGTGCTGAATCATTGGTCACTCCGTCCTAGTGATGATGATTTGTTCTTAGAAGTGAAGCTTCTGTCTGTTATGAGAAAAATGGTGCTGGTTAAAAAGCAAGCATTCATCAGTTGTGCCAAAAAGTGCAGCGAGACAACACCCTTCCCTGGAAAAAGGAACATTTTTACTTTAGAGTAGACAGTCACAAATTATTAGATTGGTTTCTGTATTCACATTTCTTCATTCCTAGACAAATTACTAGTGAGTGGTGTATGTCTATGACATCTAACATTCTTAAATGTACTTTGTAGGTGGAACATCTGGTGCTGGGTCCAGCGCGGAGGTGGAGGAGGACACTTCTGGGGAGTAGGCGGTGCAAGTGCCGGACGAAACTGCTGTGCGGGTTGCCACGGTGGTGGCGGGCAGTGGTAAGCTCTTATATTCCTTACTTATTGAGATTGCAGACTGCATAGTGTGCTCTCTGCACGGGTGTAGTATATATGTTCTACAGTTAAGTTACTATACTGTTAAGCAGACTTTCAAATTTAGAACAAAGTTTTTATCAACCAGGTAGTAGCCTCCTCTAAATTTACTTCAACTCAGTGGTGATTTTTTTTTCGAGAATCCAAATCAGATCTGAGATGAACTTGATGGATGGGATGAACAAAAAGCGAAAGAAGGGTGTAAGTAAGTGTGGAAGGACGAGCAAGTTAAAAGTAATGATGACTGACAAAGAAGAATGATACGTGTTTGATTGGTGCCTGAGGTGGCTGGGAAGGAATATGATGCATGGCTGGGTGAAGGATGAAGCAAGGATGGGTGGAAGGAGAACAGCCTGGGTGGGTGAAACAGAAACTGTATGTGTGCGCAATATATGCTTTGGTTGAAATTCAAATGCAAGTCAAGCACGGATGTATGGCTCGCGGTTTCCCAAATAAAATGAAAAGGTTGTTTTCCCATGAGAAAACATAAGGTTTGTCCAGATGAGAGACATGAAGAAGAATGATTGACATATAGTTTGAATGGATGGATGCCTGGATCATGGTACTATCTGACTCTTAGATAGCATATGTGTATCTAGAGAGAGTAGACGGTCACTGGATGAACTAAGTGTTACTTTGAAGAGCATGTAACACCGCACCCGCACGTCCGTCCCAGTGTAGGAAAGGCAAGGAAAAGAAGTTGTAATTTTGTCCGAATACTACCATGAATAGTAGCAGTAGTTTGTGTTGCAAGCACAGCATATATCCGGCTATTACGATGGCCACTCATTACCTCTGTTAATAAGTTTAGTAGAACTCGGTCATTCATGTGTGGATGTATCACTGTTGACTCAATAAAAAGCAAAGCACCTAAAGTCATCCCATATGTAAGCAAATACATACCATGTGCAGTGATAGATAATCAGATTATTTATCTTCTTCATTTTCCTTTTCTAGTATTCATTGGCACTGTAGGGTGAAAGTTAAATTAATTAAGCAGTAGCCCTTGTAACAGAGTATTCTCAGTGCCACCCGTAATAGAAAAGTAAGAGCATCACCACCTGCATGTACTGGACTGGTACAGTAACGCAAGTCTGTCTCACTCATCATGGTGGGCGTCTGTTTTTCTCGGGTGCAAGTTGACTGCGCTGGCATTATGCTGGCTTGCAGAAGTTAACGTACCAATTTTGCTAAACAAGAGAGAAGAAGAAGAATAAGACTGGTGTACTGTCATAGTTGACTCTAATGGAGTGAGTCCATAGTGCTCATAGAATTGATTCCTTAAACTCCCACTAATGTTAGAGCAAGGATGAAGAAGTGGGAAGTTAGATAGATACTGGCCACAATAGTTATGTACTGTGCTTGCAAGTTGCTAGTTCTACTCTGACACAACTTTCTGCTGAATCATTTTGTGTTAATCTTAAAGAGCATTGGTTACAGACTATGTCTTTCTTTTTTCATATAGATGCTCCTTCCAAACCAACACGGAAGGAGCTGGCTAAAAGGGCCCGGCAACGGAGGCTGGAGGCCACTGTCGCCGAATATCGGCGGCTGGTGGCCCAGGAGGAGGGGGACACGCAGAGTACGTCGACAACATCCACGGCGACACCTGCATCCTCCTCCGCGCTCCCTGGGTCAGCCAGTCAGCGCAGCAGGTCTCCAGCGGTACGGAGCCGGGGTACCGCAGCCACCCGCCACCGCCGAGCAGCAAAGAAATCAGCTGCCTCCCACAGCAGGTGCAAGGCACGCGTGCACCACTTTTCCCTTAGGGTGTCCTACCTCGAGCAGGAGCTCCTCAACACCAAAACCCTGCTCGAGACCCTCCGCAAGGAGCATGCCGACCTGGCCCGAAAAAACAACAGCAGCCAGCAGTAGGAGGAGACTGTCCCTTGCCCCTTTTTTAAAGACTTCTGGGGGGTGGGAATTGGGAGTTGGGTTTTCTACTTTTTTGGACTTCGTTTTCACGGACATTCGTTGGGGTTTGGGAGGGGGGGGGTTGGGTCTTGCAGGAAATTATTTATGTTAGGGATATATAAATATACTTTAAACTTTATCTTAGCATACATGTTTTTTACTGCTTTTGAGGTTGGTGGGTGGGGGTTTAACAGTAAGTTTGTTTTCCTGAAACTTAAGTGGCATCTTGATTCAAGTTGTGTAAGTACTAGTAATTGCTCAAATGTTTTCAAAACTAAGTGCCTGTCACAGTGTAAGTGAATTCAATAGTCCTAGGACCGTCAGTCTCTCGTCTCTCCTACTACTCCATTATACTACCTCCCCCCAAACGCTTATCTTACCTGTAATTTGTGTTTGGAAATAGGGCTAGGCACATGGCTGACTGCACGGGAAATGGCGATTAAGGTTGGCAATCCTGGGCGGATGAAATGTCATCATTGCGGTGGTACTTGTGGTGTTACACAGTGGCAGTTGCAGCATCTGAAAAAAAAGAAAATGAAACCTTGTTTGTCCTTACCGTAGCATTAGAACGGTATGATAGAGAATATAGCAGGTGACAGTACACTAGAACAGTGCCACAATGTAGCCTAACAAATGGTAAAGTATTGAAAGTATAACTAGTACTTGCGTTGAATTTCTTTGACATTGGCTACTACTACAAGAAATAGTACTGAAGGTGAAGGACACAGCAGCGTAATAATTTGCCACGTCTAGGAGGAGGATGTTCTTGATGACCAATCAAATTGATGGCGCACATGAAAATTTGCTTTCATTTGCCAATAGTGACTCAGTGTCAAACTGAGTAAGAATATATCCTCGGATGACCTTATCCTCCCCAGCAAGTGTGTGAAATTATTGCTGTCATTTAGTCACACATCAATCAAAACCACACAGCCCAGGGAAAGAGGGTTAGGGTTTGGAAAATGGATGGGAATGGGGTTTTTTGGGAAAGTTTTGTTGAGAGAAGAAAAAAAAGCACAGCATGGACAAACAATAATTGAAGATAAACAAATCTTTGGGTACAAAGCTATCCATAAATCTTTTAAGTGACATAAAGGAAGTGCATGCACTACTGCATGGATGGTTACTGAAAAGTAAGTAGCACTTTCGACAATCGTGAATGAAAGAATGCGACAGTACAGGGCTGCAGTAATAATTAAGCGTTTTCACTTGCCTATCTCTGCACTCAGAGAAACACTTCTTACATTAAATTAGGTTTAAAAAATAGCAGAAGTAAAACCTATAGAATGGCTGTAGGGATGAATTTAGAAGCAGAGATCAAAGAAATGCAGAGTCACACTCATAGAAGTTCACAGCAATAACATTACTTAAAAGATAATTAGAAAAGAACGGATACACTATCTATATGTTGTTGTAGTTGTCCTGTTGAATTTGGTAAGTTGCATGCATCCAACCATTCCTCTTATTAGCGGGACTCCTCCATTCCATCTGACGCTCCGTCCATCAATGTTGGTGAACAGAAGACACCCTGTCCACTGCCTGCCTGGCGGATGCTGAATTGCGGCTCGCTAATGTGAAGCCTGACTTCATCCTTTTTTTCCCAATGCACAGGCTGAAACCCGGCCTGTAATTATTGATGGAAAAACAGGAAGTGATATTAGAACATCACTGATAAATAAATATAAGGTATGTACGCTGTATAGTGCAAAAAGTGACACTTTGAGTTTCCTAATAGACAGTACAATATTTTTGAAAGTGCGTACTCTGTCGGAGTCTCCTTTTGAAGGATAAATAAGTATGGGCGAATTAATTTTGCGGATCTTTCCCCTCAAGCTAGGTGTACTGTAAACTGTGTTTTAGAACAAAATTAGACCTTCCCAGCAGTGCTCCCAGACCCTTACTAAACCCAGTCACAAAAATGTAGAAGACCCCCAATCAGATCTCAAAAACGTGCGATACTGCTACCTGTCAGAGGCCTAGTAGAAAATGGTGACCAAACGTACTTTGAAAGTAAAGTAGGCCCAAATCCCCCCTTACCCACCATGGATTGTATTCAAACCACTTGCAAGCAAGCAAAAGTATCCATACCCAGCATTGCTCCAAGACTCGCAAACCCCCCCACAAACACCAGGAACCCCCACAAACAGCCCCCCGAAAACGGTAGAGTCAGCGAAATCTCAGAAAATGCTAAAACTTTTTCCCCAGGGATTGTCTCCAAAACACTTTCTTTCGGGTATTAGGTCTTCCCAGCAATATCCCCAGAACTGTCAACACGGACGAAAACAAGTTTAACACCCCCAACAAGCCAAAAGGCAAAACCCGGGAAAAGCCACACTTAGAAAACTTTGGGCCTACCTGGAATTCAGGCCAAATGCGCTCTGCAGATAGGCCCTAACTCCCCTTTTCCAGTATGGATTTCCTGTAAAACAAATGCAATCAACATTAGAATGTGCCAGCAGTGCTCACAGACCCCAAAACCCACCCCCAACAACCTAAAAGCCCCCCAAACAGCACCCCAAAGACAGGCAAGTGATCAAAAGCGCAAAAACTTTTTCTGCTCCGATTTTCTCCAAATCACTTTTAGCCGGTATTATACCTTCCAAGCAAGGCCCCCAGACCCGTGAACCCGGGCAAAAAATAGTTTCACCCCCCAAAAAAGCCGAAAAGCAAAACCGGGAAAAGCCACACTTAGGAAACTGTGGGCCTACCTGGAATGCAGTCCAAATGAGCTCTGCAGCTAGGCCCTAACTCACCTTTTCCACCATGGATTTCCTGTAAAACAAATGCAATCAACACTCGAAGAACATGGCGGCAGCTAGTTAGCTTGCCGCAGTGCTCCGGTACATCCTCCTGCAGGGAATGCCCCCGTCGAGCAAACCCGCCTGAAATCTACAGGAGGAAGAGAATAGCATAACCCCTTAATAATATATTTGGAGAACGGCATATCCTACCACTGTTTTGTTATCCGTGATCCCTTTCCTTTTCTGCATCGGTCACGGTCGCGGGCACGGGATGCGATACACCATCTCTCGGCACGGCTGGAGCGGAGTCCTCTCTCTACCTCCATGGTTCCTCGGCCCGAGTGAGAGTAATCCCGAGGACGACAGCGGAGGACGCCGACTAGAGCTCCTGGAGAGTGGTTGTAGCGGCAGCAGTGGAATTCTCGATACAAGGACTGGCAAGTTGTTTTTTGGGGGCAGGGTGGGGGACAGAGTGGGTCAGGCTGACTGTGGGGGCGAAAATCTGCTTTTAACAAACGTGCAGAAACGTTCAGAGCCTGACTTTTGTGGACCCTCGTAATTTTCTGCAAAACACCCCCCTGAGTCCTCCAGATCCAGCCCGAGGATCAGCTTAGCCGCGCTGGAGTTAAGGAGAGGGAAAAAGTTAGGCAACTTAGTCTCATTTCGGGGGCCGGTGAATGTAGCACCTGTGCATATAACTGGTACTTCTGGCTCTGGCTCAGGCTCCATAGAAGCTTCTAAAGTCCAGCAGTGTCAACTACAACAGCCCGCCCTCCGTGTCGCGGTGGAGGGGTCTTCACTACTTGAAACTGGGGATAGGACTTTTGCAGATTTATCTCAAATAGTGGTTAAACCTGCCTACCTACCTTACACTGTCCATGTTGAAGACGGTCTGCTGGCTTCCCCTTCAATAAATACTCCTGATATTTCTAAGTCTCCTAATACCTTACCCATTACCACCAAAGGGGGGGCTAAAAAAGGTCGGGGGCGCGGGCGAAAAAAGAAGAACGGAGGCCCGGAGGGGGCCACAGAGATTGGAGAAGCAGAAGGGCCCAATAATCCGTATAAGAAAAAATCCTCTTTCTTGAATACAGAACTTAAGTAAAAAAACACTACGGCAATAAGTAAAGCTAAGGCAAAAGTTACTGTTTCTAAGGCAGTAATTCCTTCAAGCTCCAAAATTACCCCTTCACTTCGCTCCTACTTCAAAGCTGTTCCCCAGATATTGCATCTCTCCGAAGAGACTGAAGACTCAGGTATGGCATCAGGTATGGCATCGATCCCAGAGGCCATCTCCTCCCCTTGCCAACCATCAGTACTAGTAGAAACATCGCCGTTGGACGTGGAGGATGCGTCAGTCATGGTTTTAGGAGAGCAACAGTCTATACAACCCATGTCGTCTGTACAGTCTACGCAATCTCTGCTAAAACTTCCATCAGCAATAGAGCAGAACTTACCCTCAATCTTAACTACAGCACCGACCACGGAGGCTGGCGAGTCAGACTTTTTTGGGCTAGGAGGTGCATCAGGGGGAATAGATATCGATACCTCTTCAGCTCCTACCCTACCTGACTCCGACTCAGTATTGCCGCCCTCTTCTTCCTCTCCGATGACGGAAGCCTCTGTTTTAGAGATGTTTTCTGCTCTTACCTTGGAGATAAGGAAGGGATTTGCGGAATCATCTGCTAATCAAGTAGAGTTCAGAAACTACTGCCAAACATTAGACGGTAAAATTGATGGACTAACAATAAGGACTGGAGCTTTAGAGGAAACGGTGGGTGTCCACTCAGTCTATTTAGACCAAGCGAAAGTGGATATTCAAAAACTTACAAAGGAAGATTTGGCTCTCAGTGAGAGGATGGAGACTCTTGAAAATATTGCGAGGCGGGGAACATTCGTATTTTGAATGTTCCTGAAGGATCTGAGGGCTCAGATATTAAACAATATATCGCCTCCCTATTGAAGGAATCACTGAATTTGGATCATACTATAGCAGAATTGTCGGCTGACATTCAAAGGATTCACAGGGATCCCTTTAAATTGAATCCTCAGAGCTCTAAGCCTCGTAAAATTCTCGTAAACTTTCACACCTACACCTTAAAAGAGCGTATCTTAAATTTGGCCTTAAAACAAAAATCCATAGCTGGGAAGGGTTTCACTTTTCTAATTAGATCGGACCTTTCTAGGGTGACTCTTGAAAAGCAATGGGAATTTGGGAGGCGCCTAGACGCATTTAGGAATCTGGGTACAACCGCTCAGCTTATGTTTCCGGCAGCTCTTAGGGTAATGCATAATAATAAGATGTTTAACATCCGGTCTGTACAAGCAGCTGATGAGCTATTAATGGATCTGGGTAAGGGCACCTCTAAAGAATAATAGATCCTTTCTAACCTGTTCAGTGCTAATGACAAGGTGAACTCGTCATGAATAATGAGATTTAAGAAATGTTAGCATTAAAGGTGCTAAACATCAAAAGAGGCCATCTATTTAATTCTCTGCTTTTTTGATCTGAGAAAATTATATGTGAAACTTGAATTTCCCATCCCACTCTAGTGCACTAGATCATATGACTGTAATCTTGGCTATTCTCTTTCTTCTTCTTTGTAATTTTTATTTTTTTTATTTTGCACTTTTTTGCACTTTTCTGACACACTTTAAACTAGGCGGTCTTTTCCTGCAGGAGGTCAACCGATGGGGCACTATCTACGAGACATTGTTCTGGTTAGATAATGCAAGGGTTCTTCACGGGGGGAGGGGCACTCACCATGGCTTGGTGAGTGCTAAGGGGTGGCAAAAATATAAAAAAGTCCTCAATAACCTAATTAGCACTCTTAGGAATAGTAATCTGTATATTATTTACAATTGTTGTAAGGAAGATATGATGGTGAACTCAAACATTCTTGTAGGGTATGTTTTTTTTTATTCGTATTGAAATTCTGGAACTGAGATGAGTAGCATTGGTCTTTTTTCCTGGAACATCAATGGTCTGCGCACCAACTCTCGAGCTAACAGAATCTTACAATATTTGAGAGATTTGGATGTGCAGGTCATCGTGTTGCAGGAAACCCACTTAACACATAGTGAAATGACCACTTCGACTAAAAAGAACAGATGGATTGACTTTGTCCTAACCACTACTTAGACATCTCACACTAGAGGGGTTGCGATTATTTTTAAGAAAAAAGCTAAAGCCAAGCTGACCTGGCAAGCTGTTGATCCTGCTGGGAGATGGGCCATGGCCTCAATACTCATGGCTGGGTTTTCAGCCACCATCGTCGGTTATTATGGTCCGAACCAAGAAGATCCATCTAGTTTAGAGACTGTTTTTTCGCAGCTACTAAATGTCTCAGGACATATAATATTGGCCGGCGATTTCAATATCGTGTTGGACCCTGTTCTGGACAAGTCTCCCAATAATAGATCTTTGGTCTTGTGTAAGACTAGGTCCTTTTTGTTGGATGCTATGAGGCAATATGGTTTTATTGATATTTGGCGACAAAGGTCGGGCCAACAACAAGGGGTTTCTTTTCGAAATCTCAAATATCATCATAAGTCAAGGATAGACTTTATACCAATAACTCAAAGACGGGCTGAGTCTGTTAACACAATAGACTACCTTCCTTCTCATCTTTCCGATCATTCGGCGATTAAACTGGAATTATGTCTCCGTTCTAAGAAACCGTCGAATACATGGTCTTTTGATCGGTCACTCCTCACCAATGATGAAGATATCTTATATCTTAAATCGGAGACACAGAATTTCTTCTTATCAAATAATAGTTCAGCTTCACTCAGAATTATCTGGGACTCTTATAAAGCTACCTTAAGAGGGCTTATAACTGCTAAAGTTGCTTATCTTAGGAAAAGCTATAATGGAAAAATTTCCTCCATTAAAGCAGAAATGGCCCGTGTCCAACACGATATTGATACCAAGAGCGCAGCCTCAGGGGCTATGTTAGACCCTCTTCTAGATCAACTGCGGATTTTAAGAGGAAACGTTGCATCTATGTTAAACTTGAGAGTTCAGCAGAGATGGGAAGCCAGTAAGCTGGCTCATTTTGAATATAGTGAAGGTGCTGGTAGGTTACTGGCTTGGAAGACCAAAGTAGACCAGGTCCGGAACAACATAGCATCCATAAAAGTAGGAGATAACATCTACTCCTCAGATGATGATATTAGGACAGCTTTTAGGGAATTCTTCCCAGAGATATATCAGGAGGACAAGGTCATTACATCTGTAGCCATTAAGAGCTGGTTGAACAACATTACTTTACCTTCCTTTTTACTGGCGCAATCACAATATTTGGATAAGCCCGTTACAGAAGAAGAGGTGAGATCAGCAATTAGGAAGGGTAAGAAAGGGAAGGCATCCGGACCGGATGGGTTGCCATCCGAATTATATAAATTCCTGGAATCAGAAATTGTTCCCTTCCTTACGATTTTGTTCAACCAAATCCTTGTAGAAGGAGTATCCCCACCGGCATCATGGGATAATGCCTCGATCACCCTTATTTTAAAAGCTGGTAAACCTAAAGAGACCTGTGGCTCTTATAGGCCAATTTCCATTTTGAATGTGGATTATAAAATCTTTACCACAGTTTTATCAACTAGACTGGCCTCCATCGCCCCTTCGGTCCTTCACCCGGATCAAAAGGGGGTTTTGAAAGGTAGACAACTCTATGAACTAACTTACGATCTGATTGGAGCCATAGACATGGCAACAACAAACAATCTACCATTGGCCGCCCTTACGCTAGATGCAACCAAGGCCTTCGACAGGGTCAATTGGGGATACCTGTCGGAGGCCTTGACTAAGTTTGGTGTGGGGGAAAGGTTCCGCAAAGTGATAGGCCTCTTGTACAGTAATCCATCTGCCTGTCTCCTAGTTAATGGTGACCTGTCGAGCCTTTTTTCCATCTCTAGGGGAACCCGGCAGGGGTACCCGCTCTCTCCCTTGCTTTTTGATTTTTACATTGAGCCCTTTGCGCAACATCTAAGGGAGGAGAACGTCATTAAACCTTTTTGCTATCAAGGTTGGATGAGGAAGGTAGCATTATATGCCGATGACGTGCTAATATTAACATCTGAGGTCACCACTGCTTTTCCGGCAATCTTGAAACTAGCTAACGCATTTGGACAAATTTCGGGCTATGAGATTAATGCCGCGAAGACGGAAATGCTTATATGGAATGATGGGAATGCTGTAACCGAGATGCAAGCAGGCAATTCTTTGCGTTATCTAGGCTTGACAATAGTTAAGGATATTAATAAACTTGTCCAAGTAAATCTATCTTCAGTTCTTAAAGAGTGCCGCAAGCTTCTCCAATCATGGTCACATTTGCCCCTCTCACTACTCGGTAGAGTTAATCTTATAAAAATGACCATTCTTCCAAAAATTTCTTTCTTATTTAACACCATTCCTTTATATTTTGATCATACTATCTTAACTAAATTCCAAACCAACATCTCATCCTTTATTTTGAATAACCATCTCCCACGTATTGCGTGGAAAAAATTAAGACGGCGACGCGATAAGGGTGGTTTAGTGGCACCAGATCTAAAAATGTACGCATGGGCCTTTCAATTATCTCATTCTCGAATGTTGCTGAAGGCTCCTTTAGGTTCTGGGGTAGGCCTTATGTATGCAGCTATGCTGGATGGGGAAACAATTAATCGCTCTGGTTTTCTTTTTAAGTTTGGTAATCCTAAGTTCTTTAAAAAAATTAAACTGAAGATTTTACAAGGTCTGGTAAAAACTTGGACTGATGTCACGAAATCTATAAAACTAAATTATTTTTGTGAAAAAACACTGTTGTGGGGGCTACCTGAAATTCCCACTAGGCTTGAGGATACTTTAGCTATCCCTCTCAGACAGGCAGGTCTGGATGTCTGGGGAGACCTTTTCTTCGAGGGGGACCTACTTTCATGGGAACACTTGCAGGCTAAGGTTGGCCCCAATCTCTCAAGATTTAAATATCTACAGATTCATGGTTGGACTGTGGCCTATAAAAATTCCATCGCTAATAAGAACAAACCTAAACTTGGAGGCCACAGCCAATTTGTTGCTGATCTAGTAGTCTATGAGCCATTAAAAAAAGAAGTATCTAAATGGTATAACTTCATTCTAGAGGAGTCGGATGGAGACTTTACTCTACCGGAGTCAACATGGGGCTCCGTCGTGATGGATCAAAATTTACAAAATCTTTGGAAAACTTCTTTTGAACTTTTGTGGAAGATTGGTAAACCATCCTGGCTTCGCAGAAACCATATCTTTACCCTCCATAGGGCATACTATTCCCCTCTTAGGTTATCTAAGTTTGTAGGAGGAGAGCTAGTGTCTTGTGCTAGATGTGGTTTGACTGCTGCACCAGACTCACACATGTTTTTTGAATGCCCACTATTAACTACATACTGGGAGGACATCAGAAATTACCTTACAGAATCACTGGGTAGCCCGGTTATTATAGATCTGCCTTTAGTGATATTTGGGGGATCAGAAGGTCTACAAAATCCAGCCAAGTTTCTAGTGTTCTATGCTATGCTGCTTACAAGAAGGGAGATATGCAGAAAATGGAAAGACTCTTCACCACCTACATTTAGGGATTGGCAATCGTCAGTCTTGCAGACCTCTGGCTAGATCCGGCAATCATAGCAAAAGGGTGTTTTGGTATCTACTTTCTTGGCTTCATTGATTCATCCGGGTTTTTTTTTTTTCCCCGGGTCCTATGATTGATCTCCTATGGTACTTAAATATTTTGTACCCAAGGAACAGCCGCTAACCGGTTCATGCCCGGCCCCACTTGGCTGCTAAATTACCCCAAGGTTTGCCGCAGACCGGTAAATCACTGACTTTGTGCCTACCTGGAATGCGGATGACAGCTGAGGGAAAAATGGCCCCCAGAAAACTCGTGTCCCTACCAGTTTACGTAATAAACTGAGACAGCTGTCTTTCTATAAATTCCTTTTGGTACTTTGTCTATATGGTGGTTATGAGGACGAAAAAAAAAACCATTAGAATGTGCCAGCAGTGCTCACAGACCCCAAAACCCACCCCCAACAACCTAAAAGCCCCCCAAACAGCACCCCAAAGACAGGCAAGTGATCAAAAGCGCAAAAACTATTTCTGCTCCGATTTTCTCCAAACCACTTTTAGCCGGTATTAGACCTTCACAGCAATGCCCCAGACCTGTCAACTCACCCGCAAAGAAGTAGAACACCCCCACAAGTGCAGAGTCTTTCTTCATTGGGCGTAATCCAGCCATCTGCTTTGAGGGAAATAGGAGTCTGGAGGAGGAGGATAGAGGAGCATGTTCTTGTGAACTTGTGAACCTGAGGAATGCAGACTGCAGCACCTTCAAATCAATAAGCAAATAAGTGAAGACAGTTCTGCTGATGGGCATGGTTTGTGATTAGGTGATTAAAGTTTTTTTTATATAGATTTTGCAAAACAAAGAAAGACAGACACATAGGAATAAAAGTGAATAAGGACGAAAAAGAAAGTTCATTGACTCATTTTCAGGGCTCGGTGTCAGGGAAGAAGAGCTCGTCCTCAAACTCTGCTAATTCAGACGGGAGTAGGTCAGTTAACAGGGAAAAACTTCCCTCATCTAAAGTGGTGTCCTCGTCGTCTTCTTCCTGCGTGCATTCTCGTATTTTGTAATCTGGTGGTATGAAGTGCTGATTCATCTTGATCATTGTTAACCTCTCCACATTTTTGGGCGAGAGGCGGGTCCTTTTGGAAGTTACAATGCCACCAGCAGCACTGAAAACAGGTTCAGAAGACACGCTTGCGAGTGGGCAAGACAAGTAATTTATAGCCAGGTTGGTGATCTCTGGCCACACATCTGTTTTCCCATGCCATTACGCCAATGGGTCATGAGAAAGATGGACCTCTGTTGAGTCATTCAGATAGGCCTGCACCATCGACCCAAGGTTCTCCAGGGTTCCTCCACTTTGCTTACTTTTTTCTGGGACCATTTGAGAAGCAAACCCAAGCTCAGTTAGCCAATCCTCTTCTTCACACAATATTACTGATGTGTCTGGTGCAGATGATACGGTTGCTAGTGTCGTTAACGGCTGAGAGGGAAAATCACTCACTTCTGCCACAGCCACAGATGCAGAAGTGGATTTTTTTGACTGCGGATGGCCTGCTGATGTACTGCCTTTTCCTTCAATTTCCTGCCGTTCTCTTTCAAACCGAGTGGCTGACACAGCTAGACAATGTTTGTACTTTGTAACATCTGCGTCATCAAAAGGAAAGAATACTCTGCTTGCCACTGCCTTTTTGTACCGTGGATCCAGAATAGTAGCAGAAATGTAATGCTGTTCTGTCTGGATGTTTTCAAGACGTTAATCGCGAAGTAGGCACTGTAATAACTTCTCCGCCAACTCCAATGCTTCTTCCTTTCCATCTTTTTCAAACCTAGAAGACACCACCTTCAGTTGGTGCTCTAGCATGCGCAACAATAGGATAGCTTTTCCCAAATTACAGTCCTCCCTGCTGACTGCACGCGTGAAGACCTCAAAAGGACGAAGCATGTCTGTCAGGCTTTAAACTAGCTCCCATTGCTCCACCTGTATCCTCATGTCTATCATAGGTGTACCCAGTTTAAAGAAATACTGATCGACTACCGTATACTGCTCATACAGACGCTCAAGCATGTAGAAGGTTGAGTTCCAACGTGTTGCCACCTCCTGGATGAGTGCTTTCACTGGCACTTTACGTTCATGTTGCAGGCACCTCAGCTGCTTCCGGGCCTTAAAAGAATGGTTGAAATGTGTGCACATTCTTCGGCAGGTGGTCAGTAACTTGGAGACTGGACTTTCTTCACTCAAGAATTTTTTAACAACCAGGTTTATACAGTGCGCCAAACACGGCACTCTGAAATAGTTACCCTTATCCATGGCCTTAACTACATTGGCGCCATTATCCGTAGAAACATAACCAATCATGCGTTTTCTTGGGGACAGCCATTCAAAGACCTTTGTGTTAAATTCATGCAAAATGTTTTCTCCTGTATGAGTTTTCTCCATGGCAAACATGGTTATTGTTGCATGTTTCCGAGCAGCTTTATAAACTTTATCCGTGTCAACACCTGCGTTTAGCTTTGCTTTAACCCCTGAAAAAGAGACCCAGTGTGCAGTGATGCACATGTAATCAGTGGCTGCACAACTGGTCCACATGTCTGTTGTCAGATGTATAGTGTGAACAGCACTCTTCTGCAAAGCTGCCCCAATCACCTCCAGCACATCTTCATGTAGTGCTGGAACCGCAACTCTGACGAAATAGAACCGGCTAGGAACCTTCCATTTAGGGCAGAGCATTGCCACCATTTCAAGAAAACCCACCCCTTCCACAAAAGAAAAAGGGAGAAGGTCCAGCGCTAGCATTTTAGCCAGCTTAGTTTTATAGAGACACGCCGTTGGGTGGTTGCGTTCAAATGGCGCATCTGAAAACAACATGCTTCTAATGGTGAGTGGACCATTTTACGGGATGATGATGACTTCTTTGACCCAGTTACGCTCAGTGATGATGAACTTTTTCGCATTGGTGTCTCACTCTCTCCCATACTCTTAGTTTGGCTCATATATCTTCCAGGGGGTGTGCTGCTGACAGGGGTACTGGGTGTATTTAAAGAAATGTTTGACGCTTCTTCCTCCTCGTCATCAGCAGATGAAACATCAACTGATACAATTTGTTGACTTGCAATTCGGGCTGACTTGATCTCCCTTAGGTGCGCATGCCATTTGACAGTGTGCTGTCTCTCAAGATGACCTCTCTGGCCTCTGGTACCATAGTTGGTACCAAACTTACCACGACTAACTCGAACCTTACAAATGGTACAAATGGCTATGTTTTCCCTTGTTGGGCTAACACTAAAGAAGTCCCAAACTGCGGACTTCAAATGTCTGTGGGGGGGAGAGGAGGCGATACTGGGAATGCTGCTAATGCCAGATGAAGTGGAGGATGTGTGTTGCCGAAATTTAGTACGTTGTGCACTTACAGCACCACTAATTGAGGAAATGTAGGTCGAGGTGGATGGAGGTCCCTTCTGGCGAGAAAATATGGAAGCTGTAGGTGGTGGTGTACTAGTTAACTGCATTGGTGGTGGTCCCATTGACACGTCGCCAGCATCATGCTCAGCAGCATTTCGGGATAGGGTAAAAATCTCTGTTTGCTTCATGCCCGCTGAGGCTGGAGTGACATCTATGATGACTGCGTCGTCGTCGTGAGAGTCTTCATCAGCACATTCAGCAGGAGTATACGCCACTTCTTGTTCAGCGTCATCATCACACTCTATAACTCTGAGACTTTCGGGGACCTTCCTTTTACGCTTAGCTACTTTTGTCAGATCATGGTGTGCCTCACTCTCAGACAAGCCTGTTGGTTCCCAATTTTCATCCATATCATCAGAAGGAAGGGGGCTTGAAGAAGATGTAGACACCATCCTTTATCTTTTCCTTGCTAAGGATCTGGAAGACAATGAATCATCAGGAGGAGTGGCTTCCTCATATGATACCTCGGCTTGAATGTCGATTTCCTGATGTGCCCCTACTTCGGGAGGAACAACTATTGTGGGCACTTGTGCTGCTCCATGCACCTCTGCTTGCGCCTCTCCTTGCGCCGCCTCTCCTTTCACATGTACTTGGGCTTGTACTTGCACATGTACTTGCACATGTGGTTGTTGTTGCGGCTGTGGTTGTTGAACACTCTTCAGATGAGTTACAACAACCTGCGTTGATTGAGGGATGCTGCTACTTTCTTGCGATGAGCCAACATCACTGGTCGATGGTGATTGAACAACTATACTGGCTGTCTCTGCAGCACTCAAGGGCTTGGACCTAAGTTGGCGTGGTGGTGGTGGCATTGAGCCCAATGGAGCGGAGGTGCTGCTCCCAGCTTGGTCCCCAGCAGACCCCGCTGCTGCTGCAGGCGTACTTTTTTTCCCCCAAAAAATGTGGCGGTCGTCACACCAGTCTCCTTGGTAAGTGGCACCACTTGCTTCTTCTGCTCCTTACTGGCAACTTTCTTGCTAGAGGAGCTACAGGCAACTTTTTTTCGGGCCATCTTCTTCAGATGTCAGAACAGCAGGCCGCAGTTGCACAAGTTGCAGAGTTGTCTGTGGCCACACGTAACGTTGTGCTGCACACACCGCAGCAGGACTTCTTCCTGGCACTGATGAGGAACGATTAGCCTGATGATTCGTCTTTCTGCACCTAAAAGCAAACGAAGCCAGAGGAACACCAGTAAATAAATGTTGCATATGTAGCGCTTCAATTATTAGTTTGCAAGTAAGCATTTTTTATTATACCCACCCTCCAAAATGGAAACACCAATAAAATGCACCACTGACAGTGTACCCCTGGGCATAATGGATGAAAGCATGGCAGACTGGGTGCAGGCCTATGGCACAACAAAGCACACTGCCTGGCTTCAAAATGGCCCCTAGACCCCAACCCACATGGCCAGGCCCTGCCTGGACCAGGCCTCAAAATGGCCCCCGCCCACATGGACAGGCCCCAACACCACCCCAAAAAGTCGAAAAACACACAAAAATCACCACAATCCAATGCCATCCATGCCCTCAATCATGTTGAAATTCAAGACACCCCACAGAAAGACTCGGTCCATGCACCACTGAGTACCCCTGGGCATAATGGATGAAAGCATGGCAGACTGGGTGCAGGCCTATGGCACAAAGCACACTGCCTGGATTCAAAATGGCCCCTTGACCCCCCCACATGGCCAGGCCCTGCCTGTACCAGTCCTCAAAATGACCCCACCCACATGGCCATGCCCCATCAACACCACAAAAAATCGAAAAACACACAAAAATCACCACAATCTAATGCCATCCATGCCCTCAATGATGTTTACATTCAAGAGACCCCACAGAAAGACTAGGCCCATGCACCACTGGGTACCCCTGGGCATAATGGATGAAAGCAAGGCACATTGGATGCAGGCCTATGGCACAAAGCACACTGCCTGGATTCAAAATGGCCCCTTGACCCCCACCACATGGCCAGGCCCTGCCTGTACCAGTCCTCAAAATGGCCCCCACCCACATGGCCATGCCCCATCAACACCACAAAAAATCGAAAAACACACACAAATCACCACAATCCAATGCCATCCATGCCCTCAATAATGTTTACATTCAAGAGACCCCACAGAAAGACTAGTCCCATGCACCTTTGAGTACCCCTGGGCAAAAGGCCCAACAACAGCCAAAAAATCGAAAAACACACAAAAATCACCACAATCCAATGCCATCCATGCCCTCAATCATGTTGAAATTCAAGACACCCCACAGAAAGACTCGGTCCATGCACCACTGAGTACCCCTGGGCATAATGGATGAAAGCATGGCAGACTGGGTGCAGGCCTATTGCACAACAAAGCACACTGCCTGGCTTCAATATGGCCCCTAGACCCCCACCCATATGGCCAGGCCCTGCCTGTACCAGTCCTCAAAATGGCCCCACCCACATGGCCATGCCCCATCAACACCACAAAAAATCGAAAAACACACAAAAATCACCACAATCTAATGCCATCCATGCCCTCAATGATGTTTACATTCAAGAGACCCCACAGAAAGACTAGGCCCATGCACCACTGGGTACCCCTGGGCATAATGGATGAAAGCAAGGCACATTGGATGCAGGCCTATGGCACAAAGCACACTGCCTGGATTCAAAATGGCCCCTTGACCCCCACCACATGGCCAGTCCCTGCCTGTCCCAGTCCTCAAAATGGCCCCCACCCACATGGCCATGCCCCATCAACACCACAAAAAATCGAAAAACACACAAAAATCACTACAATCCAATGCCATCCATGCCCTCAATAATGTTTACGTTCAAGAGACCCCACAGAAAAACTAGTCCCATGCACCTTTGAGTACCCCTGGGCAAAAGGCCCAACAACAGCCAAAAAATCGAAAAACACACAAAAATCACCACAATCCAATGCCATCCATGCCCTCAATCATGTTGAAATTCAAGACACCCCACAGAAAGACTCGGTCCATGCACCACTGAGTACCCCTGGGCATAATGGATGAAAGCATGGCAGACTGGGTGCAGGCCTATTGCACAACAAAGCACACTGCCTGGCTTCAAAATGGCCCCTAGACCCCCACCCATATGGCCAGGCCCTGCCTGTACCAGTCCTCAAAATGGCCCCCACCCACATGGCCATGCCCCATCAACACCCCAAAAAATCGAAAAACACACAAAAATCGCCACAATCCAATGCCATCCATGCCCTCCATGATGTTTACATTAAAGAGGCCCCACAGAAAGACTAGGCCCAAGCACCACTGGGTACCCTTGGTCATAATGGATGAAAGCAAGGCACATTGGATGCAGGCCTATGGCACAAAGCACACTGCCTGGATTCAAAATGGCCCCTTGACCCCCACCACATGGCCAGGCCCTGCCTGTACCAGTACTCAAAATGGACCCCACCCACATGGCCATGCCCCATCAACATGATTTTCAACTGGAGAAGCACTCGTGTTTTTATTTGATTATCTTGTCAACACTTCAATCTTTACACAATTTTCGAAAAAGCGTGCAGTAGAGGTAGCACGTTTGTCCGAACTGTGCCTCAACTAAACCATCCTATCTTGCACTGTTGCTGGATGTAGTTCTAAGGTTTAGAACACTACCCTTAGTTTTAAAATCAATTTCAAAATAATATTACGCTTTACACAAAAAAAATTGCGCATATTTTATATTTGTAATTCACTTAATCATCGTTTTTTTAAAACATTCTTGTTTGTCAATTTTCAAAACAATACATGTATTTACAAATATTTCAATTTTTATACAACAAAAATCATAAGATCATCCGAAGAAATGTTCTTCATGCCCGATGCATTTCGAGCTACATGAGCTCTTCCTCAGGGGCCTGAAATCTAAGCATGTATGGATAAATTACTTTCTTGAGTACTCAAAATTCATGACATTCAAAAGTTTACACAATGTGCACATATCAAACGAAATCTACCCTTTACCACACCGCTGTGTTTTGAAGTGTAAAGAAATAGGGATAGTTAAGAATACACTTACTGCGTGTCAAAAGACTGAACTCTTAAACGCAACCTAAATGAAATAATCAGCTTTAGTCAACTAAAATGCCAGTGATCACCTTAAAACCTAGTTAATCATCAAACTTTCAGGCCAATCTTACCTCCTAACGTGATACATTGACTCTTTGTCTTTAAATCTTCCCAATCGGTAACTTCAAAATTCAATCAGCCACCTGGAAAGGCGGTGAAAAACAATGTCAAGACTATAGCTCGGTTTCCTAATGTCGAGCTGTACGATGTTTAACCGTTTCTGAGGTACCAGACCTCTGACATGCTCACTCTTCTCTTACCTAAGACACCTCAAAGAACGCAGTGTACAAAACTCGGTCCTCCTCATTTACTCGTAACCTCTCTCTGAGCCTCTGCTGTACCGATAATCGTTTCTACGCGCCCTGCGCGTTTTGTTAGTTATCAAGACTAAAAACTGACTCATTTTCGAAAAATGTACGAGCGCCATCTTAAAGTGGTGTCTAATCGGGAATTTCGTAACAGATGTTTATAAGTGCACAACGAAGAAGGTAGGAGTGTGACAGATATTGGAAAATAAGAGGAAAACAGAAAAAGAATAAGCATTTTAAGATTTCAACAATACTGTACCATATACATTTTCAACGTGCATGCAACAATCCTGTTATACCACAGTGTAAGTTTACAAAAAACACATTAGATCAATTTTTTCATTGAGCCCTTTCGGCTCCTGCGTTTCTAGTCTCCTAATCCAGTACATTTCTCTTTGCAGGAGGGATCTGGTTAGATCAACCCCCTCATAAATTCTGACTTTCTCCAGTATTGAAAACCTAATCTGGGCTATGTTGTGATGGTGTTCGATCCAGTGTTTTGCCAAATTGCTTTTGATATTCGCATTTCTGATGGTACTCTTGTGTTCAGTGATTCTGGTTTTAAGTTTCCTTTCCGTTTTATCTACATATATTTTCCCGCATGGGCATTTTATGTGATAAATTACATTTTGGCTATTGCAATCTCCATCATAATGTAATATAATTTCTTTTCCTGTGTGGGGATGATGGATTATCCTTCCTTCCGTGACGTTAGCACAGTGTACACAATTCTGGCATTTTTTCATTCCCCTGTAACTGGTTTCCTCATCTCTTTTAGGTGTCTGTAGAAGCTCTTTTAAATTCTTTGATCTTGTGTGGGCAAATATCGGTTTCTGGTTAAATATTCCTTTGAAATCTGGTTCATTTTGTAATAGCTCCTAATGTTTATTCACAATATTTTTGATCTTTTGGGCTACAGTTGAAAATTTCAGGACAAATACATGTTGTTCGAGTTTTTTCTTTGGTTTTTGCTGTAAAATGTTTACTCGACTGCTGAAATGTATTCTTTTAATAGATTTGTCCAAAACCTCGTCTGGGTATGCTTTTTCTTTGTATCTTTGGCGTTGAATTTCTAGTTGTTCTGCACAATCTTTCCCTTCAGAACAAATACTCATGATTCTCATATACTGTGAGACTGGTAAGTTGTTTTTCAGATTTTGTGGGTGGAAGCTTTGGTACACTAAAGAGTTATTTACATCAGTCTCTTTTCTGTACATTTTTGTCTTGACTGTAAGTTCTTGCATGTTAACCATAACATCCAAAAATGGTAGTTCTTTTTCGTTGATGGTGTATGTAAATTCAATGTGATCCATACTATGGTTTAGCCTCTCAATTTGATCCTCTAGACTTTTCTTTGATCCTGACCATATTACAAAAATGTCATCTATGAACCGTTGGTATATGATAGCTTGTTCCTGCCAGCTCTTGTTACTGTATATAAAGTCAGCCTCAAATTTCGCCATGAAGGTATTCGCATAGGCAGGTGCCCCTGAAAATCCCATGGAGGTTCCATTTTGTTGTAGAAAAAACTTAGTAGCCCATTGAAAGTAACTATGATACAAACAAAAATGTAACAGTTCCAAAATAAAAACCTTATCTGCTCTTATTGAAGGTTGTTGCAACAGAGTCCATTCTACGGCTTCAAGACCGGATTTGTGTGGTACACTCAAGATAGCATGCCCCATCAACACCACAAAAAATCGAAAAACACACAAAAATCACCACAAGCCAATGCCATCCGTGCCCTCAATGATGTTTACATTCAAGAGCCCCACAGAAAAACTAGGCCCATGCACCACTGAGTACCCCTGGGCAAAAGGCCCCAACAACAGGCCAAAAATCGAAAAACACACAAAAATCACCACAATCCAATGCCATCCATGCCCTCAATAATGTTGAATATCAAGACACCCCACAGAAAGACTCGGTCCATGCACCACTGAGTACCCCATGGCATAATGGATGAAAGCATGGCAGACTGAGTGCAGGCCTATGGCACAACAAAGCACACTGTCTGGCTTCAAAATGGCCCCTAGACCCCCACCCACATGGCCAGGCCCTGCCTGGACCAGGCCTCAAAATGGCCCCCACCCACATGGACAGGCCCCAACACCACCCCAAAAAGTCAAAAAACACACACAAATCACTACAATCCAATGGCATCCATGCCCTCCATGATGTTTAGATTAAAGAGACCCCACAGAAAGACTCAGTCCATGCACCACGGAGTATCCCTGGGCAAAAGGCCCCAACAAGAGCCAAAAAATCAAAAAACACATAAAAATCACCACAATCCAATGCCATCCATGCCCTCAATGATGTATACATTCAAGACACCCCACAGAAAGACTAGGCCCATGCATCACTGAGTACCCCTGGGCAAAAGGCCCCAACAACAGCCAAAAAATCGAAAAACACATAAACATCACCACAATCCAATGCCAGCCATGCCCTCCATGATAATTACATTAAAGAGACCCCACAGAAAGACTCAGTCCATGCACCACTGAGTACCCCTGGGCAAAAGGCCCCAACAACAGCCAAAAAATCGAAAAACACACAAAAATCACCACAATCCAATGCCATCCATGCCCTAAATGATGTTGAAATTCAACGAAACAGTTGCATCATGCACCCATAACTAACCCTGGTCCTACTGGATACTGTGGCTACCCACAATATATTTTATTTAATGTTCTGAAAAATTTCCAAAATTGTAGTAGCAGCAACTGTAATGCCCCAAACAAACAACATCAACTTACTTGTGAAATTTCTAATCCAAAAGTGATCCAAAGAAAGTCAAAAAGGCCTCAAATCCAAATATCTAGCAGCATCCACAAAAAGTAATCCTTCCAGGTCAAGATCCAAATTAAAGTGACCAGGACATGAACAAAGCACTGGGAGGAGCCTGCTGGACAGGAACAGGAAGTTGGAGACTGTGGGGCACTTCCTTCTTCCCACCCCCCCCAAAATGGACTTGTTGCAAAAAAAAGTGCAGGCAAATGTCAACCTGAGGAGTTATTCTGATAAAAAATCATCATTTTCAAGGTTTATGCTGCCTGCTGGTGTATTTCTTGTGCGAAATTGTAAATTTTGCAATCTCGCAATTGCGAGATTGTCGCTGCCCGCCGCATCTACGTGTTCGTAAGTGTTTACTCCTGCGATGCGTGATCACGGCCTTTATGACGTAGTCGCGTTGACAAACTCTCGCAGTGCAAGGTGGCAAGCCGCGATGAAGTAATCGCGGTCGGCAAACTCCCGCGGGATCGCGCAGCAAGATCCAAAATGGCGCAGCACACGCAAACATGGAGAAAAACAACACTTCAAACGCTGAATGGCGGTAAGTGAACGCCGCGCGCCGCAAAATTGTATAATATTGTATTTGTCAAGCGCGACCAAACAAAAAAATCCGCTTCGCGCAAATTTGCGAATATTCAGCAAATTCGGGAGGTTCGCGGATTGCAAATTTGCCAAAAATCCGCAAATTCCGCGAGCGGAACGGATTTTACACCCATGCTTATCTGGGATGGTACGAGTCATATAATAGCAAAGAGTTCCTGTCTGTAAGTTTTTGGTGAACACAGGTGCTAATGGCATCGCCTTTGGATTCAATGACCAGATCCAGATACACATCAGTGTCATGGCTATAGTAAGTAAGTAAGTAACTTTATTGTACAGTTAATTAAAATTCACAATTTTTAAAATTCACAGTTTAAAAGGAAGTATATATCAAAAGATAAAAATGATTATCTTAGATTAAAATTCATGAATCGCCATATTGTGCGACAGTAAATAAAGTTTGTGTTTCCAATTTACTTTTTAATTTTGAGTGTATGGGCTGGAGTCCCAAAATTGTGCTCTAGAGCGCTGTCTGTCTGTTAGTATACTTCCTCCTTTTGCTTATTCTTGAGTCTTTCCATCACTGTATCAAAGAATTTTGAGAGGCGGCAGTTTAATTGGATCTCCTGCGGGTTAAAACATAGTTTGACTGCCTGTCTGCAAGTTCTGATGCCCTTCTGGTTCCATATTGCACGTAGTAAAGATCTCCTTTTATCCATTAAGCCTGGGCAAATACATATTATATGGGTTAATCTTCAGGTCCTCCTCCACAAAGACGACAAGTCTGATCTTCTTGATTCCTTTTCCATGGTGCCAGATCAGGGAGGATCGGTAGAATGCCGAGCCGCAGCTTTAGAAATTTTTCTTTTATCTTCTGTTTGAATCCGTGGTCCAAATAAGCTTGAGGCTTAAGTGTTTTATAGTCATTTAAAACTGTTCATCCATGAGCCCTCTTTGCTAGAGCTTCCTTATCTTCTGTTAACGATATTATTTTCGTTACTTTGGTTACTACCTTTTTGGCAGCCCCAGTGCGTGTTGTTTTCACCTGAGCCTACGTCCAGCTCCTGAGGCTCCCCTGTGGCACGAAGCTTGTTCCCTGAAACCCAGGGGCGGCCGGGCTTCGCTCCGCCGCAGCGTTTGCTCCAGTACTTCCGGCTGGCCGGGCTTGGCTCCGCCGGTCGGGAGTCACAGGCACTACAACCCCCTGTGGTGAGGTCGCCTGCCCCAGCGTCAGCGCACAGCGCCAGGAGGCACTTAAAGTGGGAGGCTCTGCCGAGGACCAAGTGGCAGCCCCAGTGCGTGTTGTTTTCACCTGAGCCTACCTCCAGCTCCTGAGGCTCCCCTGTGGCACGAAGCTTGTTCCCTGAAACCCAGGGGCGGCCGGGCTTCGCTCCGCCGCAGCGTTTGCTCCAGTACTTCCGGCTGGCCGGGCTTGGCTCCGCCGGTCGGGAGTCACAGGCACTACAACCCCCAGCAGCCCTGTGGTGAGGTCGCCTGCCCCAGCGTCAGCGCACAGCGCCAGGAGGCGCTTAAAGTGGGAGGCTCTGCCGAGGACCAAGTGGCAGCCCCAGTGCGTGTTGTTTTCACCTGAGCCTACCTCCAGCTCCTGAGGCTCCCCTGTGGCACGAAGCTTGTTCCCTGAAACCCAGGGGCGGCCGGGCTTCGCTCGGCCGCAGCGTTTGCTCCAGTACTTCCGGCTGGCCGGGCTTGGCTCCGCCGGTCGGGAGTCACAGGCACTACAACCCCCAGCAGCCCTGTGGTGAGGTCGCCTGCCCCAGCATCAGCGCACAGCGCCAGGAGGCGCTTAAAGTGGGAGGCTCTGCCGAGGACCAAGTGGCAGCCCCAGTGCGTGTTGTTTTCACCTGAGCCTACCTCCAGCTCCTGAGGCTCCCCTGTGGCACGAAGCTTGTTCCCTGAAACCCAGGGGCGGCCGGGCTTCGCTCCGCCGCAGCGTTTGCTCCAGTACTTCCGGCTGGCCGGGCTTGGCTCCGCCGGTCGGGAGTCACAGGCACTACAACCCCCAGCAGCCCTGTGGTGAGGTCGCCTGCCCCAGTGTCAGCGCACAGCGCCAGGAGGCGCTTAAAGTGGGAGGCTCTGCCGAGGACCAAGTGGCAGCCCCAGTGCGTGTTGTTTTCACCTGAGCCTACCTCCAGCTCCTGAGGCTCCCCTGTGGCACGAAGCTTGTTCCCTGAAACCCAGGGGCGGCCGGGCTTCGCTCTGCCGCAGCGTTTGCTCCAGTACTTCCGGCTGGCCGGGCTTGGCTCCGCCGGTCGGGAGTCACAGGCACTACAACCCCCAGCAGCCCTGTGGTGAGGTCGCCTGCCCCAGCGTCAGCGCACAGCGCCAGGAGGCGCTTAAAGTGGGAGGCTCTGCCGAGGACCAAGTGGCAGCCCCAGTGCGTGTTGTTTTCACCTGAGCCTACCTCCAGCTCCTGAGGCTCCCCTGTGGCACGAAGCTTGTTCCCTGAAACCCAGGGGCGGCCGGGCTTCGCTCCGCCACAGCGTTTGCTCCAGTACTTCCGGCTGGCCGGGCTTGGCTCCGCCGGTCGGGAGTCACAGGCACTACAACCCCCAGCAGCCCTGTGGTGAGGTCGCCTGCCCCAGCGTCAGCGCACATCGCCAGGAGGCGCTTAAAGTGGGAGGCTCTGCCGAGGACCAAGTGGCAGCCCCAGTGCGTGTTGTTTTCACCTGAGCCTACCTCCAGCTCCTGAGGCTCCCCTGTGGCACGAAGCTTGTTCCCTGAAACCCAGGGGCGGCCAGGCTTCGCTCCGCCGCAGCGTTTGCTCCAGTACTTCCGGCTGGCCGGGCTTGGCTCCGCCGGTCGGGAGTCACAGGCACTACAACTCCCAGCAGCCCTGTGGTGAGGTCGCCTGCCCCAGCGTCAGCGCACAGTGCCAGGAGGCGCTTAAAGTGGGAGGCTCTGCCGAGGACCAAGTGGCAGCCCCAGTGCGTGTTGTTTTCACCTGAGCCTACCTCCAGCTCCTGAGGCTCCCCTGTGGCACGAAGCTTGTTCCCTGAAACCCAGGGGTGGCCGGGCTTCGCTCCGCCGCAGCGTTTGCTCCAGTACTTCCGGCTGGCCGGGCTTGGCTCCGCCGGTCGGGAGTCACAGGCACTACAACCCCCTGTGGTGAGGTCGCCTGCCCCAGCGTCAGCGCACAGCGCCAGGAGGCACTTAAAGTGGGAGGCTCTGCCGAGGACCAAGTGGCAGCCCCAGTGCGTGTTGTTTTCACCTGAGCCTACCTCCAGCTCCTGAGGCTCCCCTGTGGCACGAAGCTTGTTCCCTGAAACCCAGGGGCGGCCGGGCTTCGCTCCGCCGCAGCGTTTGCTCCAGTACTTCCGGCTGGCCGGGCTTGGCTCCGCCGGTCGGGAGTCACAGGCACTACAACCCCCAGCAGCCCTGTGGTGAGGTCGCCTGCCCCAGCGTCAGCGCACAGCGCCAGGAGGCGCTTAAAGTGGGAGGCTCTGCCGAGGACCAAGTGGCAGCCCCAGTGCGTGTTGTTTTCACCTGAGCCTACCTCCAGCTCCTGAGGCTCCCCTGTGGCACGAAGCTTGTTCCCTGAAACCCAGGGGCGGCCGGGCTTCGCTCGGCCGCAGCGTTTGCTCCAGTACTTCCGGCTGGCCGGGCTTGGCTCCGCCGGTCGGGAGTCACAGGCACTACAACCCCCAGCAGCCCTGTGGTGAGGTCGCCTGCCCCAGCATCAGCGCACAGCGCCAGGAGGCGCTTAAAGTGGGAGGCTCTGCCGAGGACCAAGTGGCAGCCCCAGTGCGTGTTGTTTTCACCTGAGCCTACCTCCAGCTCCTGAGGCTCCCCTGTGGCACGAAGCTTGTTCCCTGAAACCCAGGGGCGGCCGGGCTTCGCTCCGCCGCAGCGTTTGCTCCAGTACTTCCGGCTGGCCGGGCTTGGCTCCGCCGGTCGGGAGTCACAGGCACTACAACCCCCAGCAGCCCTGTGGTGAGGTCGCCTGCCCCAGCGTCAGCGCACAGCGCCAGGAGGCGCTTAAAGTGGGAGGCTCTGCCGAGGACCAAGTGGCAGCCCCAGTGCGTGTTGTTTTCACCTGAGCCTACCTCCAGCTCCTGAGGCTCCCCTGTGGCACGAAGCTTGTTCCCTGAAACCCAGGGGCGGCCGGGCTTCGCTCTGCCGCAGCGTTTGCTCCAGTACTTCCGGCTGGCCGGGCTTGGCTCCGCCGGTCGGGAGTCACAGGCACTACAACCCCCAGCAGCCCTGTGGTGAGGTCGCCTGCCCCAGCGTCAGCGCACAGCGCCAGGAGGCGCTTAAAGTGGGAGGCTCTGCCGAGGACCAAGTGGCAGCCCCAGTGCGTGTTGTTTTCACCTGAGCCTACCTCCAGCTCCTGAGGCTCCCCTGTGGCACGAAGCTTGTTCCCTGAAACCCAGGGGCGGCCGGGCTTCGCTCCGCCACAGCGTTTGCTCCAGTACTTCCGGCTGGCCGGGCTTGGCTCCGCCGGTCGGGAGTCACAGGCACTACAACCCCCAGCAGCCCTGTGGTGAGGTCGCCTGCCCCAGCGTCAGCGCACATCGCCAGGAGGCGCTTAAAGTGGGAGGCTCTGCCGAGGACCAAGTGGCAGCCCCAGTGCGTGTTGTTTTCACCTGAGCCTACCTCCAGCTCCTGAGGCTCCCCTGTGGCACGAAGCTTGTTCCCTGAAACCCAGGGGCGGCCAGGCTTCGCTCCGCCGCAGCGTTTGCTCCAGTACTTCCGGCTGGCCGGGCTTGGCTCCGCCGGTCGGGAGTCACAGGCACTACAACTCCCAGCAGCCCTGTGGTGAGGTCGCCTGCCCCAGCGTCAGCGCACAGCGCCAGGAGGTGCTTAAAGTGGGAGGCTCTGCCGAGGACCAAGTGGCAGCCCCAGTGCGTGTTGTTTTCACCTGAGCCTACCTCCAGCTCCTGAGGCTCCCCTGTGGCACGAAGCTTGTTCCCTGAAACCCAGGGGTGGCCGGGCTTCGCTCCGCCGCAGCGTTTGCTCCAGTACTTCCGGCTGGCCGGGCTTGGCTCCGCCGGTCGGGAGTCACAGGCACTACAACCCCCAGCAGCCCTGTGGTGAGGTCGCCTGCCCCAGCGTCAGCGCACAGCGCCAGGAGGCACTTAAAGTGGGAGGCTCTGCCGAGGACCAAGTGGCAGCCCCAGTGCGTGTTGTTTTCACCTGAGCCTACCTCCAGCTCCTGAGGCTCCCCTGTGGCACGAAGCTTGTTCCCTGAAACCCAGGGGCGGCCGGGCTTCGCTCCGCCGCAGCGTTTGCTCCAGTACTTCCGGCTGGCCGGGCTTGGCTCCGCCGGTCGGGAGTCACAGGCACTACAACCCCCAGCAGCCCTGTGGTGAGGTCGCCTGCCCCAGCGTCAGCGCACAGCGCCAGGAGGCGCTTAAAGTGGGAGGCTCTGCCGAGGACCAAGTGGCAGCCCCAGTGCGTGTTGTTTTCACCTGAGCCTACCTCCAGCTCCTGAGGCTCCCCTGTGGCACGAAGCTTGTTCCCTGAAACCCAGGGGCGGCCGGGCTTCGCTCGGCCGCAGCGTTTGCTCCAGTACTTCCGGCTGGCCGGGCTTGGCTCCGCCGGTCGGGAGTCACAGGCACTACAACCCCCAGCAGCCCTGTGGTGAGGTCGCCTGCCCCAGCATCAGCGCACAGCGCCAGGAGGCGCTTAAAGTGGGAGGCTCTGCCGAGGACCAAGTGGCAGCCCCAGTGCGTGTTGTTTTCACCTGAGCCTACCTCCAGCTCCTGAGGCTCCCCTGTGGCACGAAGCTTGTTCCCTGAAACCCAGGGGCGGCCGGGCTTCGCTCCGCCGCAGCGTTTGCTCCAGTACTTCCGGCTGGCCGGGCTTGGCTCCGCCGGTCGGGAGTCACAGGCACTACAACCCCCAGCAGCCCTGTGGTGAGGTCGCCTGCCCCAGCGTCAGCGCACAGCGCCAGGAGGCGCTTAAAGTGGGAGGCTCTTCCTCGTCCCGCGAGGACGCGCGCGGGACGCGCCGGGCTAAGCCCGGGCAAAGGGCGGGCCCTCTGAGGCCCTCAGAGACCGCAGGAGACCGGGCCGGGCCACCCCCCTGTTATTTGTTATTGCACCCCCTCCATTCCAAAGGAATTCATTGCATTTTGTGGCCGTATCTCCCACTGTTGACTCGATGGAAGTCAAAAGTAAAACCAAGAGCAGAGTGATGGATAGAAAAACACCAATGCATACACGCTCAACTACAAGGAAACAAACTTTGGCGCCAACTCCCCTACCGACTTTAACTGCAATTGATAGGATGTTGCAACAAACTATTGGAGTGGTTGCTAACGCTATCGAAAATACGGAAAGAAGACTTTCTTTACCGGCAAGTATGTGTCCAATAAGTCAAACACCAGCAATTGTTAATACACATGTTAGCGTTACAAATGAAACAACTATGTTCCATGATTCACTTTTGTTGGAATCATTTGTCGGTTTGCCAAGGTATGGTCTAAGCCAACCAGAAGTATCGCAACCTTTAATACCTATTGTTTCTTGTACTAGGGAACGTAGACTGTCAATAACACCTGACTTATCAGCTAGTATATTGCCACCTTTAACACCTACTGTCTCTTGTACCAGGGAGTGTAGACTGTCAATAACATCTGACTTATCAGCTAGTATATTGCCACAGCCCCAAACTCATAGTGATATGCCGGTAAACGTCACAGACCTGGATGGTCGTGATACTAACACTGTCATTCCAACTGTACAAATTAGTGATATCAGTCTATCAAATAGTGAAACTGACTGTGACTCTGTACCCCCCAAAAGGAAGTTTACCCAAGGTCGCAAAAGGATAATAATCAACAAACAGCCAAAAATATATGGAAGAAGAAAAAAGAGGGTTCTACAAACTTTAGAAACCAATGAAAGATAGGGTGATATACAGTTGGAAATTCTATCTCCAACAAATGTTAAGGCACTCACAGCATGCTTCGAGGAAGTGATAAAAACTTATATTGCACCTGTGATGGTAACTCTAGAAACTCTAAGTAAAAAAATAGAGAATCTGAAAAAACTGGGCATAGCCAACCTGGATATCCTAGAACATCTGGGCACGCAAGCCGGACCCCACATAACTAATGTAGAATCTGGGAATCCGAGCAAAAACAAATTAAACTCTGTAAATTATACCTCAAAAGTGCCCATTGTGGCTGCAAATCCGGTGCTTTCTACACGTGGTAGGCAGAGGCCAACACTCACCAACCCTAAGACAATGAGTGGGCAAAATGTAGTTGGGGGTCAAAGAAACATCAATGACCCGGCACATAATAAACAGAGCCTACCTGTACCGAGGCGTCATATTAATAACGTTATTCCAGCCACTATTAATTTGCCACCTGATTGTAGACCATTTGTAGCAATACTTGCGAATGTCCCGAAGCTGTTGCCCAACCAATTTGAAAATCAAGAAACCCTAAAAAATAAAACCCTGTATTGGTTAGTGAAAAACTGTGGTTTCCCAACACGAGGTGCTGATGAGATTATAACCACACAGAGGGTAGGTTGGGTGGGTCCAAATAAAAAGGAGATAGATGGGGATTGTATAATCATAAATTTTAGGACTACAGAATGGGCTAGAGATTCGATCCTACACGCACCTATGCCATCAAGCCACGAATTTAACATCACGCTGTTCCCTTTAGACTATTTCTATAGGAACCTGGCAGGAAGACAAATTATTACACATAACTTCCAACATCCAAGAGCAGCTACTATAAAGTAACCTAATGTTGTACCCATCTGTCCTCCTTTACTCCCCAATCTATATGACAACTTCCTGGTCCCAACTTCTAATAGATTTCAGTTGTTGAACTCACTTGAGGAGAACGACTGACTGGCTGATTTATCTTTGACCCAACATTCTGGTAGCTTTGAAATGGGTGATATACTAATATTGGAAAAGGAGTCGGGTAATGAAATTTGTTTGCAAATCATAACTGAGCCACATCTATTATTGCCAGAAAATGTGCTATGTATAGGCAATGTTACAGATAATGTTATAAATGACAATATAACCGCAACAATTGTTAATGATAATGATAGTTTGATTGTAAGGCAGGAAGCATTACTTCTGTCTAATAATCCCGAACGTCTAGGTACGAGTTGCGCTGACTCCCTTATAATTGTCACCTGGAATATAGCGGGAATCGCTTCCAAATTATGTACCCCGTTCTGGGATAACTTCATTACATGTGGCTACGATATTATTTGTCTACAAGAGACATGGCATACAGAACTAATAGAAGTTGAAGGCTATATCTCCCATAGTGTGGCAGCAGTAGCTTCCAAGGCTGGTAGAGCTAAGGGTGGTCTACTGACTTTGGTTTCAACTAAACTAACAGAATTTATTGCTGGGGGGCACACTGTAGTTTGCCAGCATGCATCAGTATTGCGATTAACACATAGTCATGGCAGGGACTTAATTATTGTAAATTTTTATAATAATATTGTGGGCTCTAAACGAGATAAGATCGTCCCCGAGGTGGAATGTGCTATCGAAGCTGCAATTACTCTTACCAAGAATAACTTTGTAATACTGTGGACAGGCGATTTTAACATTCAAGCCTGTAGACACGCCCGGAAGGGAATTTGTGGTCACCACGAGGATTATGCAGGGGGTGATAGCGTTTACATTAATCATTTCCCGCACAGTAATTATGGCAGCGTATTGAACAACTCAATAGCCAAATTCAATCTGGAACTACTTGAATGTACAAAAAACAAAAATAATGAAACGTGCCCAACATTTAGGGGGAGAGATGCCCATTCTAATATCGATCATATTTTATTGTCTAATGGTTCGATTTTTTCCAATGTTTGGGTAACAGAGCAGCCTGTGAGTGATCACAACAGCATTTCAGTGGAGCTAATGGGCTGGGGCCCAAAAACTGTTGTGCACGGTAGATCTGTCCATGGGATTTCCGCTGTGAGACCAAATGGTACGAGAATCAAATTGGCTAAAATTTACCCTGACAAGTTAATGAAGGATGTTATTTTTAAATGCACTAGAGAGGTTGAATATTGTCTTGCACCTAATGTGATAGCAACAGCCGTTCTCTCTAATTTTATGAAAATTACATGCACAGTTGAAAATACTTTGCTAAGAAGAAATAGTAGGATTAAAAGAAAAAAAACTGTTTGGTTTGACAAACATTGTGCTGAGACTTTGAAAAGGTTGAAAAGTGTACTTGATGTTAAACCCAGAGATAAAGAAATAGTTAGAGAAGAACGTATTAATTACAAAATGGCCTTGTCAACTAGGAAAAGGGAGTTACAGAACGATGCCTGGAACAAACTTGATATGGCTGTTACAACTAAAAATCATAAATTGTTCTGGGATACTATAAATGGCCCATTTCTAAAGAATGAAAATATTCCAGAGGTCAGTTCCCACATTAGTTGTCTAGCATGGATTGCACACTTTTCTGAGATTTTTAAATCTGATTTTAATCCAGATGGGTCTATTTTATGTTTTAAATGGAAGAAAATGCAGTTGTTTTTAACATTAAATGAAGTGACAGATGCAATTAAAAACAGTAAGGGGGGAAAAGCACCTGGGCCCGATGGGGTACCCATGGACTTCTATAAACATGAGATATTATTATGGGCCCCAATCCTGACTCGCTATTTTAATGCAGCGGTGGAAGGTAATTTACCAGCGACATGGGGCCAATCAATCATTATACCCCTTTACAAAAAAGGTTCCAGATCAGAGGCTAGGAATTATCGGCCAATCTCGCTTCTGGACTCGACAGTTAAAATCCTTAGTCGAGTCCTATTAGTGAGACTGGAAGCCTGGACGGAGGAGAATAACATCTTGTCCCCTGTGCAGTATGGGTTTCGTAGGGGAATAGGAACAATGGAGCAGTGCGTGAACCTGGAACTCATAGTCGGCAAGTATACCAAAGCTAAACCTGGTAATCTTTACCTATGCTTTGCCGACTTGAGCTCCGCGTTCGATCTGGTGGAACACGCATTGCTCTGGCCCATATTACTGGCAATGGGCGCCCCTACTGAAATTATCCATCTGCTCGCCCGCTTGTACAATAATCTATCAAGCAAAGTAAGGTTTGGAACAGATGGTGAATGCACCCCTTTTTTTGATGTCAAGAGAGGCATCCGTCAAGGATGCGTACTCGCCCCCCTATTATTTTCCTTATTTATTAACTATGTTGATACAACTTTAAGAATGACCAATGCAGACGCACCAACTATAAAAGGTAACCCTATCCCAATCCTTTTATACGCGGATGACGCGGTCCTCCTCTCTAGGACTCATAATGGACTGCAACACCTAATTAATCAATTCCACGTATTTATAGAAAACAGGGGATTGAAAAATAATAAAGGGAAGACAGTTACCATGGTGTGTGGTAAGAAACAAAGAAAACACAAGTCTTTTTTCTTAGAAGGGGGGAAATTAGAAAGTGTTAATAGTTTCTGTTATCTAGGTATTACCTTCTCAGGAGACGGGAAATGGATTAATGAACAAAAAAGTGTTCTTTTTAAAATGGCCAGGAATACTAACTGTATTTTCAGATTTGCTGCGAAACTAGGGGATCGCAGAATTCCTGACATGTTGACCCTTTTTAACGCCAGATGCATTTCGTCAGCCATATATGGGGCTGGAGTTTGGGGGTATGATGCACAGAGTGCCAAAACTGTTCAGGGGAAGGAAAATGTGTTTTTAAAAAGACTAATCAGTGCCCCAGCTACGGCTTCAACGGAGTTATTACACAAGGAATTAGACCTGTATTATGTCAAAGATATAATTGCGCTCCGTCCTCTGTCCTTATGGCGTTCAAAATGGGCAAAGGAGGAGACAAAGTTTACACAGGATGTAATAACTGATTGTATTAATCTTGACCATCGATCAAAAATTCCTTGGCTGAACCATATACATCATTGGTATAAAACATTGTATGGTCTGGACATTTTTAAAGATTTTAAAATGGATCCTATTTTATCAAAACGGGAGCTGAAGGCCTCTTTTTTGAAATATTCAGCAGAGATTAGAGTGGAAAAATATAAGAAACAAAGTACATTCAATCTCTACCAACAATATAACATTAACGTAGGTTTCCAATTTTATCTTGTAACAGTTAGTATTCCCTCCCATCGATTTGTGTTAACCCGTCTCCGTTTAGGAATTGTGCATCATCTCGTGGCCTTCCCTGTGCCTAAACAACCTGGAACGTGCCTGTGCCCATGTGATGGCAAATCAAAACAGAGCGTATGTCACTTTATGCTATTTTGCACTTTTTATACGTCTTTTAGGAAATATTATTTGAAACCCATCTTTTTAAAATATGATACGCATCATTTACAAACAGCAATGAAATTAGTGTTTAATCTAGAGTTCCCAGATGTATGTTTTTATGTGGCTAGTTATATTTTAAAATGTATTTCTGCTAGAAAATCAATTATTATATGAATTTCGCAAGCTGCTAAATGTATTATGCACTTTATAACAGGATGTTGTTGATATCATGTATTATCATGCTAATTTGCACACATATGTTTGAGTACTTGCTGCTATGGTATAATATTCACTATTGGAATGATCCAGTACCTGCACTTTTGTCATAGTTATTCCTTGTGAATAGCCGATTAGATGCTGTTATATGCATATTGCACTTTAGGAAGTATGTTGCAGAATTCCCTTTAGAAAATATCTATCTGTATTAATACAGAGATGATACTTAGCACTTTAACTGCATATTTGCACATTATCAATGGTCGTATAATTATCAATACTACAGTCAAATGTATTTTTCTAGATGACCTTATGATTTTGTACTATTATTGTTGCTAAATGTCTTTATTTTAAGCGCAATCCCGTTATTTGTTATTTCTCTTCTCTATAGCTGTTTCAATATGTGTAAAATTTTATGTCTGTTGCTATATGGTTGTGTTATTTTACAAACCGAATAAAGCATCTTTGACTTTGACTTTGACTTTGAAACTCTTATGGTCTGCTGGTGATTCCCAGACATCAGTCAGTTCAAGTCTCTCTAGTGATTCCATCAGGTGATCGTTCTCGTTGTTGCAGCTCAATCTAAAGGTGGGCATTTAAGGTCCGTTGTTCAGCATTTCTGATCTTGTGCCAGCATTTTATGTAGCTGCCCCTTCTTTCCACCGTCTGCTTCTGGAGACCGAATTAGAGGCATATTTGGGCTGGAGATACATAACTGGGTAGCTGAAAGATGGATCTATAGGTTTTACTGATCACTTTGTCTAGGATCAGCGCATCTTTACCAAGTGTTGATTCGCTCCCATATGTCAGCATAGGTTGTAGACGGGCTCTTATTACTTGTAGGAGCGGGTCCAATGTACAATCTGGCAGGACTTTCTTCAGGGGCTTCATCGCAAGATAACTCATGGTGCCTTTTCGATGCAGCGTCTCTAATTGAGGTTTAAACAAGCATCTGCTGTCTAGAAGGACCCCAAGGTACTTGTAGCTTGTTGCATGGTCTAATTCTGCCCATCCAAGTACCAATTGTTTTTCCTAGCCTTCTTGTAATTCACAGTCATAGTTCTTGTTTTTGATAAGTTGATGATCAGTCCATTGCGCTGTGAGAATGAGCTGGTAGTATTTAGAAGGTGTTGGAGACCAATTGGAGTCCGGCTTATTAGGACCAGGTCGTCAGCGTATAGGAGATTGGACAGCGTGATTTCTCCCAATCGTGGGGCATGCGATTTGGTTCTGTCCAATTCCCCTAGTAGATCTGCTAGGAAAAGATTAAACAGTGTAGGAGCTAGGACGCACCCTTGTTTCAGGCCTTTAGAGGTGTTGATCCGCCTTGAGAGATGCGTCCCGTCTACCAGCTTAATCTTGACCCAGATATTGGTGTGGAGTGTGATCAGCTGCTTCAGAAGGGGCTGTGGTATCCCCCATTTTTCCAGCTTTTGCCATAGTTTGGCCCGGTCCACGTGGTCAAACGCTGAGCTGTAATCTATAAAGCATAGAAACACCGAGTTATTTCCTGCTTTAGCCGCGTCTGCAAGCAGAGTTAATGCCATGACATTGGTGGTGGTTCCCTGTCCTCTACAGAATACTGTTTGGTTTACCGGGATTATTTGTTTTGATGTTGCCCAGGATGTCAATTCCTCCAATAATAGACCAGCATAATACTTTGCCTCTATGTCTATTAGGGCAATCAACTGGTAGTTGCAGGGATTACTCCTGTCGCCCTGCTTATAAATTGGGCTTATGAGCGATCCTTTCCAGGATTCCGGGCTGGTTTCTAGCTCTTGGATGCCCATGAAGACTGGTACTAGTGTGTTGCTCCAGAATTCCATGTTGTGTTTAAATATTATTGGTGGTATCCCATTTGGGCCTGGTGCTCCTTTTGATTTCCCCTTCTGTATTTGTGTTTTTATCCGAGCCGCTGTTATGTTAATTTTATTTTCTTTGCTGTTTGATATTGTACTAGTGTTTCTTGCTATAGGACCAAGTGAATTTCAAACTAGGGTCCTGAGTGTTAAGCCACTGGAGGAACACTAACAGCATTTCCTCTGTTCCTGACCAAATGCTGAGCACGTTGTCAATATACCTCTTCCAGAGACGCAAGTTCCTCTGGAAGAGGTTAGTAGAGGGGTACACGACGTGCTCCTCGAATTGCTTGTGCTGGTACGCCATTATTTGTCGCCACAAGATACTTGATTTAACGCGGTGGGCAGGATGACATTGCGAATAGAGCCTGGCATTGTGTCGGTACGTTGGTGGGTACGTTCATACGCACGATGTGACACGAAGCCTGGAGACTAAAAAGAAAGAAACATTACGATTATACCATCACAAGTGCGTTAAAAAAGAATATGAGTGTTCATTCGTTATACTAACTCCACAGTTTTGCGAGAGAGAAAGTCATTTAAAGTTATGTTGAGCAGGGGGTACAGTTGTCAGCCAACGACTGGGTGTGATACTGTTGGGTCTAAAGTATGACTCATGATATTTCTTTTATTCTGTTTTTTTTAGATTGATGAGACAATTGCAGGGGCCAATCAACTTAAATAAAGGCTCATATGAGGAGCTAAGAGATTCACTTCTTCAGCTGGTACGATAGAAGTGTGCAGGCAGAGGGTAATGATCACAAATATGACGGTTTGACGAGGTATATTCGGAAAGGGGTGCCTAGGGTGTTTTTAATTAGTGTACTCTTTCAATTTGACCATCACAGAGAACAAGCTGTCCAACATTGGTGCGGTGACAAGGTGTCGAGCCCTGATGAATCTGCCAAAAGCTCTAGAGACAGAGAAACAAGTTGGCATTAGGTAATGGTATGCAGAGTTAGCTACCAGCCTATTTAATTCAACGGATCACACCTAATAATCCAGAATAAAGTTGTGCGAAAGGTGTGCCTGTTGATTTTAATCACTGCTTGTCACGAGAGGAGTGAATGCTTATTGCTCCATTGCACTTTATACACTTTTTGCTTTTGTTTTGGACACTTTTTATTTTTGAACAAAATGACTACCTATGATGAGAAAAGGGGCCTAACCTGGTGAGTACCTGCCAGTTGCCCCAAGGTTGGTACGCCCGTGAGGGGTCATTTTGTTCTTCACACATTTTCTCACATTGGTTGTTTGTTTTTTGATGTACTGTGCAAATTATTGATCCAGACATCTGTTTGCGCTCTGTTTGACTGTCTTTTTGAAGCTCACAAGGAATTTCCCTAATTTTTATGTTAAGAAATTTGGACGAGATGCGATAATACACCCAAAGAATAAACTACTAAGTCTGATGGTGTAGCAGTAGAAATTGACAGTTGGCCTCTCTGCGAATACCGACATTTAAAGTCTAAGGGACAAGGTTTTTTTGATATTGATGGTTTATGAGTGGAGGGCAACCCTGGTTCCCTGTTTACCTCTTGGCTCCTTTTTGGAATAGATGTTATGTATGCCGGCTCAGCCGTGAGAGCCTTTTTATAAAGAAATAGGAGATTTTCCTTTTTTAAGACACATGGTGTGTGTACCTGTTTTGTCACCCTTTCCGTTAGATATACTTGTTCAAGATTGTTTTGATAGGTCTCCTCGATTGTCTTAATCATCTGTTGCAACTTCAAAAGCCCAAGTGTACTACGATAAGTTTATTGTTTCTCTCTTCCGTTCAATCAATCAATCAATCATGCCATTTGTATAGCGCACTACTCACCCGGGAGGGTCTCAAGGCGCTTGGGGGGAGGGGTATGCTACTGCTCGAACAGCCAGGTCTTGAGTTGTTTCCTGAAGGCGAGATGGTCCTGGGTCAGCCGAAGGTGGATGGGGAGGGAGTTCCAAGTCTTGGCAGCCAGGTAAGAGAAGTATCTTCCTCCGTTGGTGGCTCTTCGGATGCGTGGTACGGCTGCGAGGGCGAGGCTGGTGGACCGTAGCTGGCGGGTGGGCGTGTAGAAGGTCAGGCGGTCATTGAGGTACTTGGGGCCCAGGTCGTGGAGAGACTTGTGTGCGTGGGTGAGGAGCCAGAACGTGATCCTCTTGTCGACGGGGAGCCAGTGCAGGTTCCTCAGGTGGCTGGAGATGTGGCTGCGTCGGGGGACATCCAGGATGAGTCGGGCGGAGGCGTTCTGGATGCGCTGGAGTCTTTTCTGTAGCTTGGCTGTGCTTCCGGCGTAGAGGGCGTTTCCGTAGTCCAGTCGGCTGGTGACGAGTGCCTGGGTGACAGTCTTCCTGGTCTCGGTCGGGATCCAGCGGAAGATCTTGCGAAGCATACGCAGGGTGTTGAAGCACGATGAGGAGACGGCGTTGACTTGTCTGGTCATCGAGAGGGAGGGGTCCAGGATGAAGCCCAGGTTGCGTGCGTGGTCGGTTGGCTTGGGTGCGATGCCCAGGGCTGGGGGCCACCAGGAGTCGTCCCAGGCGGAGGGAGAAGATCCCAGGATGAGGACTTCCGTCTTGTACGAGTTCAGTTTCAGGCGGCTGTCCTTCATCCACTCGGCGACGTCTTTCATCCCTTCGTGTAGGCAGGTTCTGGCGGTGTCGGGGTCTCTGGTGAGGGAGAGGATCAGCTGGGTGTCGTCGGCGTAAGAGATGATGTTGAGGTTGTGCTGGCGTGCGATGGCTGCGGGAGGTTTCATGTAGATGTTGAAGAGGGTGGGGCTGAGTGAAGATCCTTGCGGGACGCCGCAGATAACTTCGGTGGCCTCGGAGCGAAACGGGGGGAGGCGGACTCTTTGTGTTCTTCCGGCGAGGAATGAGGTGATCCACTCCAGTGCCTTCTCTTGGATACCGATGTTGCTGAGGCGCTGGACTAGGGTGCGGTGGCAGACCGTGTCGAACGCAGCGGAGAGGTCCAGGAGGATGAGGGCCACTGTTTCCCCCTTGTCGAGCAGGGTCCGGATGTCGTCGGTGGCTGCAATGAGGGCGGTCTCGGTGCTGTGGTTGGCTCTGAAGCCGGACTGCGAGGGGTCGAGGGATCCGTTCGTCTCGAGGAAGGCGGTCAGCTGTCTGTTGACGATCTTCTCGATGACTTTAGCAGGAAAAGGGAGGAGCGAGATGGGGCGGAAGTTTTTGAGATCGGTGGGGTCCGCTGTAGGTTTCTTCAGGAGGGCGCTGATCTCGGCGTGCTTCCAGCTCTCAGGGAAGGTGGCGGTGTTGAAGGAGGCGTTAATGATGTTCCGGAGTTGGGGTGCGATGGTGGAGTCGGCCTTGTTGAAGACGTGGTGTGGGCAGGGGACGGTCGGTGATCCGGAGTGGATGGTGTTCATCGTGCGGGCTGTGTCTTCGGTGGTCACCGTGGTCCAGGTGCGAAGGGTGGCAGTGGGGGGCATTGGTTCGACGGTTGGGTGCGTGGGTGGGGCGCCGAAGCTGTTGTGGATGTCGGCGATCTTGCGATGGAAGAACGAGGCGAGGGAGTCGCAGAGGTCTTGTGACGGAGTGATGTCGTTGGTGCCGGTGCTGGGGTTGGAGAACTCCTTGACGATAGTGAAGAGCTCTTTGCTGTCGTGGGCATTGTTGTCCAGTCGTTCCTTCAGGGATTTCTTCTTGGTGGTGCGGATGAGCTGGTGGTGCTTGCGGGTAGCGTGTTTGAGGGCGGTCATGTTGTCGGTGGTCCGGTCGAGGAGCCAGGCTTTCTCGAGGGTGCGGCAGGTCTTCTTGGAGTCCTTGAGGTCGTCGGTGAACCAGGATGCCTTCTTGCTTCTGGGTCTGCTGGGAGGGTTCTTTAGTGGCGCGAGGACGTCGGCGCAGGCGGTCAGCCACTGTGTGAAGTTGCGGGCTGCTTCATTGGGGTCCATTGTGTTGGCGGGTGGGCTCTGGCTGAGGGAGGTGGTGAGCTTGTCTGCGGTGATCTTGCTCCAATTCCTGTGAGGTACCTGTTGCTGGTGGTGGTGGGTCGTGGATCTTTTGAAGCTGAAGTGGACGCAGCTGTGGTCGGTCCAGTGGAGTCCGGTGGCGTGGCTGAAGGTGATGTACTTGCTGGAAGAGAAGACGGGATCAAGCGTGTGGCCGGCGTAGTGGGTGGGGGTGTTGACCAGTTGCTTGACTCCGAGGTTGGCGAGGTTTTCCAGCAGGGCGGTGGTGGTGTTGCGGTCCTTGTTGTTCTCCAGGTGGAAGTTGAGGTCCCCGAGGAGGATGTAGTCAGTGGAGGGGAGGGCGTGCGGGCTGATGAAGTCTGTGATGTCTTCGCTGAATTGTGTGCGTGGTCCCGGGGTCTGTAGACGAGGGTGCCTTTGAGGGTCGTCTTAGGGTCCGTTCTTCAGTTAAAATCAAATAGATAAGAATTGCCTTGCTTTTACTGATGAGCAAATAGCTGCAATCTTATCGGGTCCTTCACTATTTCCCGGAGCCCCCCTCCTAGGCACTACCTCAGCGAGGGAGGAATGGGAAAGATTAAGTACACTTAAAAAGAAACAAGTGAGAATAGCTTCACATGGCTCCTTAATGACTGAGTATTACACTGCGGGAGCAGCCCCAGCTAGTCTTCTTATAAGGATTGAGCCACGCATATTTTTGGAAGAAAGTACATTCATGCTTGATTGGAGCTTTATCGCCAATAAGTGTACTAGAGATTGGCTGATATTGATTATAAGTACTGCAAAGAGGCTGAGCGAAGAACTCTTAAAAGAGATTCTTGACCTTGAAGAGAGCATAAGACAGGATACGACCTTGGTGGATACCAAAGAGCACCTTCAAAGGATTCTGGAAGATCTGACTGACCACAAAAATTATATGGTCAATCAAAAAATCAAAGGGGTCACCCGTAATTTAGAAAGGTACTCACATGAGTGGGCGTTCCCGTATGTGAAAGAAGAATACTATCAAGCAGGCCCTGAACAACAAAGCTTAGGAACACGTCAAAGAGGGAGAGGGGCCAGACAGTACCCTAGGCGCACCCCAAACAACTGGACTTTTGATAATACTTCCAGTGAGGAAGACAAAGAAATCCCACAAGGCAACAGGGTGAGATTCAATCAACAGGACCGCAATAACGAAGACTTAGGAGCATTGTTAAGGTCTTTTTTAGGATGTGGCCGGAGGACCAACAACAGGGGGGGTAGCCTACAAGGAAGGGGCAGAGGGAGAGGCAATCAACCCCCGCAATGGCAACCATTCTCCCCCAGAGTGACCGGGGATGGATGCAGACTTAAGAGAGAGCATTGTGGTCAATCTTTCTGACCATGTGCTGACACAAAATGAAGAAAAAGTTTTAAACAAGGGCCTGGGGTTTGTCCCGACCCCGAATCATGATTCCTTTAAATGTAGGATAGAATTTCATGAGACGGTGCGAAAAATTAAATACATTTTTTGCTAATAAAGAACAAGATAACAGCAGGTTCTTTGGTACTACCCTCAAGAGACCATCAGTGTTCTGTCCACCTACTTTGGCTGTTGGCCCAGAGGTGTTGGTTTTTGAAGAAAGAGTACTGCAAGATATTGAAAAATTTGAGAGTATACAGGATCCTTTGAAATATAAGAACATGACGAAGGACGACTGGGATGCCATCAAAGGCCTTCAGGACAATCACTTGCTGACCATTAAGTCAGCTAACAAGGGTGGGGCAGTGGTTGTCCTGAACACAAAAGATTGCAACTCAGAGGTTCTGCGCCTTTTGGGACTGCGCCCTAATTATTAACCCCTGAGCCTTGATCCAGCAGAAGAACTTCTCAAGATCATACGGGAGATGGTGAGTAATGCAAAAGAGAACAGGTGGATCTCGGCTAAGGAGGCGGAGTTCCTGATGAATGACACCCCCAGGGCTCCCGCCTTCTATGTATTGCCCAAGATACACAAACCCACTCGCCCCCCGCCTGGCCGCCCTATAGTTTCGGGCATCCAGTCGGTGTTGGAACCCCTCTCGCAGTACGCTGATTTCTTCCTCCGGGAATCAGTTGTCAACCAGAAGTCAATTATAAAAGACACCACAGAGGTCCTCAACATCTTGGAGAGTACGTGTTTTGATTCTAAGAATGAATTTCTTGTGACAATTGGCATCGAATCTTTACACACGTGTATTCCCCAGGACGCGACGCTGGTGGCAGCAGCTCACGCCCTGGGCGAACAAGAATGATTTTATGACGCGCCACAATCCTTTGTGATACAGTGTGTCGAACTAGCTTTAACCAGGAACTATTTCAGCTATAAAGATCAGCTGTATCTACAGACCTCAGGGACTTCAATGGGGGCCACAATGGCCCCCAGTCTGGACTGTATCTATGTTGGCCAATTCAAGGAGCACGTCGTCTACCCCTCCACCTCCCCTTCGAGAGGAACTTGCGTCTCTGGAAGAGGTATATTGACGACGTGCTCTGCATTTGGTCAGGAACAGAGGAAATGCTGTTAGAGTTCCTCCAGTGGCTTAACACTCAGGACCCTAGTTTGAAATTTACTTGGTCCTATAGCCATGACACTGCTGTGTATCTGAATCTGGTCATTGAATCCAAAGGCGATGCCATTAGCACCTGTGTTCACCAAAAACTTACAGACAGGAACTCTTTGCTATTATATGACTCGTACCATCCCAGAGCACTTAAGGACAATCTCCCGGTGGGACAGTTTCTCTGGTACAGAAGGAACTGTTCCACGACGGAATCCTTTCTGGAACAATCTCAGGATCTGACGACTAAGTTATTACACAGTAACTATCCATCTAAAGTCGTGAAACATGCAAAGAAGAGAGCCCTCAGTACCCCACGCAGTGTTTTTTTGGAAAAGAATGTGAAGGAGAAAGAAGACTGCGTTCCGGTGGTCATGACTTTTGACCCCAATGCGACTAAAATCAAGCAATCGATACGCAGACACTGGACCCTTTTATCCAACAAGGACTTTCAAATGCCTCCCCCGAGGTTTGCCTTTAAGAGATCTAGTAATCTCAAGGACAGGCTTGTTCATACGCGCAAACCTACTGGGGGAAATAAGAGCACCACTAACGTTCCCAATGGGCATTATCCATGTGGGTCCTGCTGAGCCAACCCAAGATAGGGTGGTCCACATCCAGCATCTACTGAGCACGGACGCTCTCATCCAGCTCACGGATGAGGAGCGCACATCACTCGATGCCCCAATTACGACAACAGAGATCAAACTCGCCATACGCCGTCTAGCGGGTAACAAAGCGCCGGGCCACGACGGTTTTCCCGTGGAGTTCTACGCCACATTCTCCCAACAGCTGACCCCCATCTAGACGCGGTCTTCCGGGAGGCGCTAGAGACAGGCCTACTCCCCCAATCCATGTGGGAATCCCTCTTGGTGACGTTCCCTAAACCAGAACAGGACCCGCTGCGTTGCACTTCCTACCGGCCCATCACCCTGCTGACCACGGACTGAAAAATCCTAGGAATAATACTGGCAGACAGACTGGCAGACATTCTTCCCCGGCTGATCCACCCGGATCAGAGACGATTCGTCCCCGGGAGAAGCACCTCTCAGAATCCCCCGGCGATTGCTCCAGGTCCAGGATGGGATCCGAGATCGGGTCCCGCGGGCAGCCTGTCTAGTCCTGGACCTCGAAAAGGCGTTTGATACCCTGGCATGGCAATATCTCTTCAAGATCCTGCGGAAGGTGGGAGTAGGACCTCCCTTCATTGAATGTACGCGGTTATTATATTCCGACATCTCCACTAGGGTACGAATAGGCCGCTCGGTTTCCCCTCCCATACCAATTATGCGTGGGACACGCCAGGGTTGCCCCTTGTCTCCCGTCATTTTTGCCATCGCTATAGAGCCGCTAGCGGCCCGGCTACAGGAAGTTGGCCACCACCGGGGGATCACGTTAGGGGAACGCATGCACTGCGCCTCCCTCTATGCGGATGACCTCCTCATCTATATCACAGACTTTGCTGCGGACCATACAACTATCTGGAGCACACTCTCGGACTTCGAAAGGGCTGCGGGGCTGCAAGTGAACTGGGAGAAATCCTCTCTCTACGCCTTGCACCCGAACCTCCAACCCAGAGAAGTTCACCTGGGGAAGCCTTTCTAGCGTGGACGGGGACCCCCCGCGATACCTTGGTATCAGACTCTACCATGAGCCCAGGGACCTCCTGGAGGGAAATCATGTCCGCGCCCTTTGGAGCCTTAAAAGTCAAATAGGCTTCTGGAGAACACTACCCCTGGCTCCAATCGGGAGGGTAGCCCTGTCCAAAATGATTATGGTGCCCAGGCTCCTTTACTACTTTGCTAATATCCCAGTACTCCCACCGAGGTCCTTCTTTCGAGAGTTGAACTCGTTACTCATATCCCTGGTATGGGGACGGGGCAGCAGCAGAGTGGGCCTGGCGATCCTCCAGCTGCCCCGCGACTAGGCGCCCCGTCCTTCGAAGCCTATTTTGTAGCGGCGCAGCTACAGTGGCTGTCTCGCTGGACGGCGCAGTGGCAATTGGGTGAAACTGAAACCCTGGATGGGCGTCTGACGGTGCCGAGCTGACATGCCTACTACTCCCAGGCACGAGGCCCAACCCGACTTATCCAATGCTGGTCCAGGTCGCTAAATCCTGCATGATGCGAGTCCATCGTATGCCAAGGGGGCACCAGTATATTCCCCATTGCTTCCACTAGTGGCCTCCCAAAGGGGAGCAAATTCTAAGCCGCGAGGGAACTCCGGTTCTGGACTGACCTCCTGCTTACCGAGATAAAGGCCTTATTTACCCAGGGTCAGCTGGCCTCGTTTGCGGAAATGGTCGGGGACAGAGGACTCCCGGCTGGCCATTTCCTGATGCACCGGCGACTAGTGGCGGACTGTAGACGCACGTGGGATCCTCGGAGCGGCAAACCCGCAACTCACCCAGTATTGCACACAATACTCCACATGGGGCCGGCAGACACCATATCACGTGGATTTACAAGTCTATTATTGAACTCACCCAGGTATCACTCTCGACTCTACGGCTCCGCTGGGAGGAGGATTTAGGACGCGACCTTCATGACGGGTAATGGCGGAAGGCCCTAGAACACCCTAAAAAGGTTTCCCGTAACCAACGCTTCAAAAATGTTCAATTCAACATACTGCACCGCGCTTACCTCACACCGGCACGACTCAAACGCTTTTACCTGACCTCTCACTTTGAATGCCCCCGCTGCAATACCCCAGACGCCCCATTCGTTCACATGTTCTGGACATGCCCCAGACTACAAACCCTTTGGGCGACGGTCCATACTACCCTACGTGCAATCACTGGCCTAGTGGATCTTCATACATGGGAAGCTTGCGCCCGAGGCATTTTCAAGCGTAATAAACGTAAGAAGGTAGAGACCAAATTTGCGCTCCTGGCCATATTGTTAGTTAAGCGTAGAATAGTAATGCACTAGCGTGCGATGGAGGGTCCCCCTTTGGCAGCTTGGTAGGGGGCAGTGAAGAAATGGGCAGCAGCCGAGGAAGACCTTATTCGCTCAGAAGAGGCCCGCGGCATACGCCGGCAACCAATCTGCCTGGAATGGGCGACACTCCTCCACGCTTTCCAGCAAGCACACATAGCAAGTACTGCCCCAGCACAGGACCCTCGTGCAACACCGGGTTCCCCCGCCGCCGCGCCAGTCTGCGCACGCTCTCCCCTCAACCCAGCAGCCCCCTATTAGGCTCCCATTCTGACGATGCGACATCGCCGGTGGACAACACGTAATCCGTACTCAGCGACGCTGACAAGAAACATCTTCAGACTGACCTCTCATCCTGTACGACCCCATGCAGCCCCTCCTCCCCCCTCCAACCCTGTATTTACCCTGTCTCTCCCCTGGTTTAGAGGCCGATGGCCCCAGTTACAACTTGGATTACCATTTTGTGGCATCAATCACGAGGGGAATGGACATGGATTCTGCTGTGTAAATCACTGAACGGCGGTTCCTATCCCACCAACTGTATCCTTAACACCTCCCGATACCCCCGGCGGGGCTCATAGGAAAGTTTCCCCCTTCTTCATTTCCAAATCCCACTCCACGATACGTTCCTCCATGACCACTATGTATACTATCAGCTTTTGTTGAGTATAATGTATCGCAGATGCCAATGCTTGCTGTATGTCATATCTGAAATGTAAAATCCAATAAAAAGGTTTATAAAAAAAAAATCCATGTGGGTCCCGCTCAGTGTGCCCACTAACAAAAAAGTGCAACAGTGTGATCTTGGACTCAGGAAAGGAGTGGTTTCTCAACCATTTTAGCAATTGCAATACCACCAATGTGGTGTATCGACTACTGTGTGAATGCGGCCTGCAATACATTGGGTTAACATCACGTAAAATAAAGGTCAGGGTACAAGAACACCTAAGTACCATAAGGGCAGGCAAGCTTACCACTAAATTGGTCCAGCACTGTTTTAAGGAAAAACCTAATTTCACCTGGACGGTGCTTGAAAAAGTGAAGGGTACTCCTTATAACATCGAGAACGTGCTGTTGTCAAAGGAAGCTCGTTGCATTTACAGAGAAAAGAGTGATCAACAGGGCCTTAACGAGACTATTAAGTGGAATAGGGTCAAGTAACAGGATTCCTTCCCTACAGAATGTCCCAATGCTCTTTGGTGTCACAGTACTTGGTATTAGGGCAAATGATGTTGTCCGACCAAAGTTAGAATTTAAGTATTATGGTGGTAACTGTGCTTGCCTTTTTTGGGGGTTCTCATTGGAACACTCAACCTCGTTTTATCCCCACACCTCCCTGTGTATAGATTCATTTAGATGCACAACGAGAAAAAAGCGTTTTTTTCTTAAGACAGCCTGTCCATTTGAGATAGCAGGAATTAGCAGTTTTTAATACAATGGATAATTGGTGCAAAAGTGCCGGTTGTTCAAACATCATGTACTCTGGTATTAACTTTATTGTACCAGGCATGGCCGGGCACTCGTCCCTTTCCCATTTCTCAACCAGTAATGGCATCTGACGCCGAGGACGCCGGTCACATGACCGATGTGGAGAAGCGTCACACGCCTCCTAATATCCATAGGCAGGACGGGTAAACGCGGAGGCAACAGGAGGAGACATAGAGCTCCGTGAAGCTCTGCACGGTGAGGAGTGGGGGTGCCGGGCTTTAGTAGTAGTAAAAGAATCCGGTTATGTTGGTACGCCGTAAATAAATATGGTTGTGCTGGTACGCCATTAATAGTCGCCACAAGATACTTGATTTAACGCGATGGGCAGGATGACATTGCGAATAGAGCCTGGGATTGTGGTGGTATGTTGGTGGGTACGTTCATACGCACGATGTGACTCGAAGCCAGGAGACTAAAAAGAAAGAAACATTACGATTATACCATCACGAGTGCGTTAAAAAAATATATGAGTGTTCGTTCGTTATACTAACTCCACAGTTTTGCGAGACAGAGAAAGTCATTTAAAGTTATGTTGAGTAGGGGGTACAGTTGTCAGCCACCGTCTGGGTGTGATACTGTTGGGTCTAAAGTAAGACTCATGATATTTCTTTTATTCCATTTTTTTAGATTGATGAGACAATCGCAGGGGCCAATCAACTTAAATAAAGGCTCGTATGAGGAGCTAAGAGATTCACCTCTTCAGCTGGTACGAAAGAAGTGTGCTGGCAGAGGGTAATGATCACAAATATGACGGTTTGACGAGGTATATTTGGAAAGGGGTGCCTAGGGTGTTTTTAATTAGTGTACTCTTTCAATTTGACAGTCACAGAGAACAAGGTGTCCAACATTGGTGCGGTGACAAGGTGTCGAGCCCTGATGAATCTGCCAAAAGCTCTACAGGCAGAGATACATGTTGGCAATAGGTAATGGTATGCAGAGTTAGGTACCAGCCTTTTTAATTCAACGGATCACTCCTAATAATCCAGAATAAAGTTGTGCGAAAGGTGTGCCTGTTGATTTTAATCACTGATTGTCACGAAAGGAGTGAATGCTTATTGCTCCATTGCACTTTATACACTTTTTGCTTTTGTTTTGGACACTTTTTATTTTTGAACAAAATGACTACCTATGATGAGAAAAGGGGCCTAACCTGGTGAGTACCTGCCAGTTGCCCCGAGGGTGGTGCGCCCGTGAGGGGTCATTTTGTTCTTCACACATTTTCTCACATTGGTTGTTTGTTTTTTGATGTACTGTGCAAAATATTGATCCAGACATCTGTTTGCGCTCTGTTTGACTGTCTTTTTGAAGCTCACAAGGAATTTCCCTAATTTTTATGTTATGAAATTTGGACTAGATGCGATAATACACCCAAAGAATAAACTACTAAGTCTGGTGGTGTAGCAGTAGAAATTGCCAGTTGGCCTCTCTGCTGCTAAAATACGAATACCGACATTTAACGTCTAAGGGACAGGGTTTTTTGATATTGATGGTTTATGAGTGGAGGGCAACCCTGGTTCTTTGTTTCCCTCTTGGCTCCTTTTTGGAATAGATGCATGTAAACAAGAACAATGTGCCAACATTCATGACAACACAATGTCAACATGCATCTCCACTTCACATTGCAGAGGGACAAACAACACCTTCAGCAGAGCAGAGCAGACAACTCATCAGTGATGCTGGAGAAGACCACCACACCTTCGACACCAATGCCCTACAACAGCTCATGGACATCCCAGGCAACCCACCACCAGGACCAGGGCAGCCAAGCTACATAGAGGAGAACCCAGCCCCTGCAACAGACCAGGCAGCAGGAAGCACCAGCCAGCACCGCTTGCTCCCAACTCTTCACTGAGCCACACATGGCATTCCAATGCCAGGTGTCAGAATGCCAGAAGGAGGTGTCTGAAAAGGTGCTGGTGGGGTCCGAACCCTTGGAAGACGAACTAGATCACATAAGTGGATGTCTAATTTCCTTCACGGACCACCTACACACCACAGAGGAGACCCACACTAAGACAGGGACACATGCATTTGCACATTTCCTGTACTGAAGCACACCATGATCCCCGCAATTATCAGTCACACACCCGCGCTGGACCTGCGTAAGACGGCCCAGTCCACTACTAATACGTATTGAGTGGGTGACGACAAAGCTACATATCTAAGCTCTAACCTGCTGCCTGCGGTGACATGGTTGCATCCGCTGTACACAGCACAATGTAATGTTGTAGGGCCCGGGCCTTCATGCATACATTATGACCACACGGACACACACACATAGTATGTGGAACTGGCTATGGGCACGTGCGCTCTGCCACTTTATTGGCAGGGCCACATGTACAGTGACGCCTGTGCTGGATATGGGTGCAGAGAGTGTAAGCCAGCCCTCAAGGAGTGGTTGGTGCTGGCAACAGCTTGAACAGTGATCACTATTAAAATGGAAACAGAAAACAGCAGCATTACATAAACAACTGTGAAGCATCATGGTGGTAGCCGGAACAAGTACAGAGGTCACCCAATATGCAAACAGAAGTGTCCGTGAGTTTCAGTGCACTGAGGTTGGGGCACTAGAGCTGAGCGTGCTCATGTGAACGAATTGTCTAGGATTGTGTCCCTTCAGGATCAACCTGATGCAGCTGCAGTGGAGTGTGTTACACCTGCATCATCTTCCTCATAATCATCCCAGGTCACTGCCTGAGGTGACATTGCTGCGTAACCTCTCCACAGCACAAAACTCAATCAGTAACGGTCCATGGGTTGTGGTGCACTGTGTTTTTTGCAATTTTCACCCCGAGTGGGCTGGTTATGCTCAGACGTGAGTCCCAGGCTCTCCACACCACTGGAGTCAAGCTATCCAGGCTGATGAAGGCTGATAGCCAGAAACCGGTCCTTGGATGCTTGATTCCGGTCTGGGAAAGACTTGGCTTGGTAGTTCGGACTGGACTGTTCCCATGAGGCACAGGGTCAGAGCTGATTTGCATATAGCCAGTGTCTAACCCAGGGTGGTGTGGAGTGCAAAAAAACCGATGGATTTAGGCCCAGATCTCTGTACTGGGGTGAATGTATGACATTGTTCTACATTCTGTCCATCAACTGTGTTTTTTGCAATTTTCACCCCGAGTGGGCTGGGTATGCTCAGACGTGAGTCCCAGGCTCTCCACACCACTGGAGTCAAGCTATCCAGGCTGATGAAGGCTGATAGCCAGAAACCGGTCCTTGGATGCTTGATTCCGGTCTGGGAAAGACATGGCTTGGTAGTTCGGACTGGACTGTTCCCATGAGGCACAGGGTCAGAGCTGATTTGCATATAGCCAGTGTCTAACCCAGGGTGGTGTGGAGTGCAAAAAAAACGATGGATTTAGGCCCAGATCTCTGTGTTGGGGTGAATGTATGACATTGTTCTACATTCTGTCCATCAACTGTGTTTTTTGCAATTTTCACCCCGAGTGGGCTGGGTATGCTCAGACGTGAGTCCCAGGCTCTCCACACCACTGGAGTCAAGCTATCCAGGCTGATGAAGGCTGATAGCCAGAAACCGGTCCTTGGATGCTTGATTCCGGCATGGGAAAGACATGGCTTGGTAGTTCGGACTGGACTGTTCCCATGAGGCACAGGGTCAGAGCTGATTTGCATATAGCCAGTGTCTAACCCAGGGTGGTGTGGAGTGCAAAAAAACGATGGATTTAGGCCCAGATCTCTGTACTGGGGTGAATGTATGACATTGTTCTACATTCTGTCCATCAACTGTGTTTTTTGCACTGAGTTAGTGGCACAACTTGGAGTGCTGAGCAGGGTATCAGGCAGATGATGGCATCCACGTCAGGTGTGAGCAACTCCGTTAGTCTGCCAGTACGACTGTTTCAACTCTGGCAGTTGGCGGTTGGAGGTGGTCCTGGCGGTGGTGGCGTGTGCCTCCTGTGGTGATGCGACGTCCGGGCCGGTCAGGACTCGATTTGATGTGTGAGTCCTGGTGGATCACTGTTGAGGCCGGATTTAGGGGACAGCGCAGGGCCACATACATATGGTGTCGATGACCCCAAGGCTATCGTCTCAGAGGCCATCCAATATCTCAGAAGACAGGGTCCATGACTTGAGCTGCACAGAGTTAGTGGCCCAGGCTGCACTGTGGCCGGCACAGGCACAACGCCATAGGACGGTGACTTGCGGTGCACTGAGGTAGGGCCACGCAGACTGAGCAGGTCCTCATCGATGTCCGAGGTGAATTTGGTGGAGGGTTGCAGGGGACAGTGGAAAGTGTCCTCCAGCGCATGATGCAGAGGGCAGAAGTTGTCCGGAAGCAGCAAATGGAAGAGTGGAATGCTACTGCCTAGTTTTCACCACCAATTCGGTCTCAGCTACATGAGGATGAAGACAACATCTAGTCTATAGACTCAGACGCCACCAAAGTTCAGCCAGAGAGTGTCCATGAATGTCGGGGAACAGACTTAGTGACATTGGGGCTGAGAGGGTATGCACTCTTTGATGATGCCGGTACAATGATATGAACTCGGCCATTGCTAAATCAAGACTCAGTCCCAAATGTGTGACCTACTCGACCGCAGTGTATGCCGGAGGCAGCGGTCAGCAGTAGCCCACAGCCAAGTGTCATTGGCTCGCGATGCAAAGAGTTAGTGAAACCAGGGCAGTAGTCTGCAGTGTTAGATTACCTCAACAACGATGATCTTTTTTTCCTCCTGACTGAAACGCGTCATCCTCTTACACTTCTCCTTGCATGCAATGCTATGTACTCTGGCCATTGACAAATCAAGACTCAGTTCCAAATGTGTGACCTACTCGAGTGCAGTGTGACCCGAGTGCAGTTGTCAGCGTGGGCCCACAGACACTTTTGGTTGGAGTCCTATACACAGACTTGGTGGCACCACATCGAATGGATAGTGATATAAACTCTGCCATAAATAATGTTCTCTGCCATGGTGTAAGCAAGACTCAGTTCCAAATGTGTGACCTATTAGTCCGTTGTGTATGCCGAAAGGAGTACGTCAATGAGAAAGGAGTACTGAGGCCCTGTGTCGTGGAGGCCGTGATGGTCTGAGGAGGCTGCCAGGGTCACGGCCCTCAGGCTTCGAGCATGCACCAGCACGTGGTGGGCCCTCTTACAGAGGCCGGAGTCTGCAGGTGAGCATTGAGGCCTAGGTGCACAGGGACTGGCAGGACTGATTCGGGGACCAGCAGCCTGAGGTGCAGCAGGCACACAGGATCATAGGCAACACCGCTCACGGCGACAGCGTTGGCCTCATGGTGGGATGAGAGGCGCTGCCCTGGCAGAGACGTTGGGCATTCCGGAAGAGAACCACGCCAAGAGTTACATGCTTTTTAATCACACCCCGACCCTGGCCTGGCGTACGCCGGGCCAGCCTACTCCACTTATGCTTACGGGGGGATGTAACAAGCTACATTTCTGCGAGCTTCCCCAGAGGTGTATGTCGACATGGATATGTGTGGAGTCTGCATACTGCAATCTGGCCATCACATCCACACCACACTTGGCACTGTGTTCATTCTCATTCATTGGTCACTTGCCTCCTTCGCACATGCCTGGTCCCTACCTCTTCCCACATTCTGCTGTTGTGTGGCTGAGGTGCCAAGCCGTTGATGGCTTAAGTGCATGGCTGGCCCAGGTTCCCACAGTAAGTTGTGCTGTCATGTCTGGTGGGTGGGCATGTTGTTTGGCATGTTGTATGTGAGTTTGTAACATGTGCATTCCCAGTGTTGTGAGTTGCATGATTGTGGAGTTGAGATGTGTGGTGTGTTCATTTGGTACTTGCCAACTGGCAGTGCATTTCCGTGGGTGCCATCCTGGTAGCGCTGGTTGATGATGGACTGTCAGAAGAAGTAGGGATCATGCACACTGCCTGGCTGGTTGGCGTCGACATTGGTGGAGATTCCCCGGTGGTCTACTATTGCCTGCACATTGATGGAATACGTGCGCTTTCTGTTGCGGTTATTGTGTCCAGTGTTGCCAGGGAGCACAAGTAGGAAATGTGTGCAGTCAATTGCTCCATAACACGTGCGGGGAGCCAGCTATGGTGGTTGCTTGGTCTCCAGCTGTTCCTACGCAGTGTAGTAGAAGTATAGATAGTGGGTTACAAAGCTGATGGTGTCATCCATGACCGTTGTGAGGTACTTGGATTGGGCTGGCTGTGAGACTCCTCCAACTCAGGTGGTTGTTGGTTGGAGGGTACCAGAGACCCACACGTGCAGTACGGCCAGCAGCTTTGTCTGAGGTGGGATGTTGGTTGTCCGCTGTGTTGCTATCATCAGCCTGTGGGCAATGGTGGTTAGGATGTGGAGGATGGTTGTCCCCTTGAGCCTGTAATGGGTAATGACATTCTCTGGTGTTGGGTTTGTGAGGTTTGTGCATTTTCTGAAAGTCGCTGACTGTGTTTGCGCTGCCTCAGTGTTGGTCTGGGCGGGGGCGAGGGGGGTCCTGGGGGTGGCGGCGGCAGTGGGTGTTGTGGCCCTCTTGGGTGTCCGGCCCACATGATCAGTGGCTCCATGGCATCTGTTGCCCTTCAGGTCTGGTTTTGGGCTGGGTTCCTTTACGTGGTGCAGGCTGTCGTCTAACTTTACATCAGGTCAGAGTAGATGTTAATTTCCTGCTGCTAACGCACCTTATTGCATGTTTTGTGATCTTATCGCGGATCTGGCTGGTCGTTGAGAATGTTGCGGAGTGGTGATATTGCAGCTTTTTGCACATGAACGCCTACTCTGCAACTCATTAGCGATATTGCCGGGATCATCTGTGGTGATGTTTTTTGCAGCTGCTATCGCAGGTAAACTGGTGATATGGGCTGTTAGCACCAGCTTGTGAATGGGGTGATAAAGTTATCACCACTTTGGCTACGATAAAGTGCTGTTAACTCGATGATAAATCCTTAAGAATATGCCCCAAAGTGTTCTGTGCTGCACCCACAGATACCTATCAATGATTATCCTATGATCGCCAACGTGATATGGAAACACGCAATCCAGTGAGCAAATAACTTCACAAGTCTTCAATCAAGTGCAAGTGCAAGTGCTTGGTTTTATCCGACACACATGCCAAAACCTAGCCCTATGGATTTTGGTGTCAAACGCCTTGATCACCGTAATCAAGGAGTTTGACACTGAAACATGTTGGGATAGGATTTGACAAGTCTGTCTGATTAAATTGAGCACTTGCACTTGATTGAAGACTTGTGAAGTTATTTGCTCACCGGAGTGCGATTTTCCACATCGGGTTGTGATAGGGGGACAATCATATATGTGTATATATATATATATATATATATATATATATATATATATATACATATATATATATATATATATTCACTGAAAAAACCATAGGTTATAGACCATATATAGTTAGGAATTAGCATTTACAAAACCTTGAAAATTCACTGAAAAAACCATAGGTTATAGACCATATATAGTTAGGAATTAGCATTTAAAAAACCTTATTTTACTCACACAAAACCATTGAAATTCCATATATAGTTAGTTGCACTAACTATATATTGCGCACCCGCAATCCACTGCTGATGATGTCACATATTACATCATTCATGACATGGTCAGTGACATCACTGATGACATCACTGATGACATCTCAAATGACATCACTGATGACATCACTGATGACATCTCATTTGACATCAATGACCACATCACTGATGATATCATTCATGTGACAATACAATGCATCTCCTCACATTTTAATATAACCTCTGTTTCACCCAGTGTTAAAAACAGAGTATAATTTTTGAAACCATTGACACACCAATACTAGTTACTACATACGTACTCACTGATTCCTACGTCTACACACACATTCACTCATTCACCCATACAATCATTCATACATACAATCACTCATGTTTACAACACAATCATATGCACTCATACACCTATACAGACACTCACACTCTGCCACTCATCCATGGAGTTACTCACACACCTAGTCAGTCCTGTAAAGAATCAATCACACTTCCATTTTCTACTCTATACAGTTAAACATAGAGCACCTTACGTTTTCAACCATATACTAACACATACTTACTCTCTTATACAATCATTGATACAAGTACACATTGATCTGTACAGAGTCACACACCTCCCATCCAGCCACACACACACTCAGTCTCCCATGCAAATACTTGGGCAATCAATCAATAACCCATATAGTTACTCATATAGCTACTGATCAACACATGCAGCAGTTTACAGAACAACAGACATAATGATGCACAAATTAAGACAGTTTAGTCACTAACCCATGCACTCAGTGAGACACATTTAATCACTCACTCATACATTCAGTCATGCACCTACTAAATCCTTCGTCCAGACACTTATACATCCACTCATTCTTCAATATGTAAGACATATTTTAACTTTACAGAAACATAGTCACTGGATGTTGTCATCAGTGATGTCATCAGTGATGTCATTTGAGATGTCATCAGTGATGTCATCAGTGATGTCACTGACCATGTCATGAATGATGTAATATGTGACATCATCAGCAGTGGATTGCGGGTGCGCAATATATAGTTAGTGCAACTAACTATATATGGAATTTCAATGGTTTTGTGTGAGTAAAATAAGGTTTTTTAAATGCTAATTCCTAACTATATATGGTCTATAACCTATGGTTTTTTCAGTGAATTTTCAAGGTTTTGTAAATGCTAATTCCTAACTATATATGGTCTATAACCTATGGTTTTTTCAGTGAATTTCAATGGTTTTTTAATAGCAAATATCATAAGCTGTCGAATGTCAAGTACGTGGTAAGAATTTTTTTTTTCGTGTTTATGCACACTGATCTGCTTTGATTGCTGCCCCCCACCCCTCATTTCTATTAGGAGTACTCTCTCTTTGCAGATAGTGAAGGGTAGTTAACGCAGCCCTTTCCCCCTTTGTAATCCGTCGTGCCTGCTTCTCTCTCCATTTGATTGATTGTTCTCTTTGGTTCATTCTCTATTTACAAACAAGCACAGAGTCGCAATACTCTGTTTAGTCTTTGCAGATAGCGAAAAATCGTGTAAAAAAACAAAAGGAATCGAGCAAAATCAGTAGGCCACTAATGGAATCTCTTTTGACCTCGCTAAAATAGAAACATTAGGAACAACCTGTTGAAAATAGCAATGCGTATGTATATAAGCGGCGTTCATTTGTGTTCACAGTACCCCTTGTTGATTGTTTCAATCGAGCATTGAATTGTTCGAAGTTAATTCTCTTAACGATCTTCTCTACCTGCAAACGAGGAAGAATAGGAATATTCTATCTCCCTTTGCAGATAGTGAAGGGTAGGTAACGCAAGCCTTTAACACGTCGTACCTATTTCATTCCTCATTGATTGATTGATTGTCCGAACATTGACTGTTTGGGAATTAGTTCTTTTTGGAGGTATTCCCTGTTTGCAAATAAACGTAGGAAAATCTTTGCAAGTAGTGAAAGGGTACGTAATGCGGACCGTTCTCCCCCGTTGTAATCTGTCATGCCTATCTACTCCCCACTGATTGATGCACCTTTTTCACCCGGACCATTTACTAGAGATACGTCATCTGGCCCGACCAGAGAGCACCCCTAGTGAAAAGGACATATGCAATAATAACGAAGTGATCACTGTATCCTGTTAACAGAAACTTTACCATGAAACAACCTGGAAAGAAAAAAATAGGAAAACGAAAATCAGTAGGCCACTGATGAACATGAACTTTTATTAAACAACGAACAAAGAAACGATAACATAACGTAATGATAAAACCTATTAATGTCCTAGAAACAAGAAAACGTTAAAATATGCCAGTGGTGAGAGACCAGAAAAACAGTAAGAGAAACCAAATCACCCCTCGCTGTCCCACCGCCTGCCACGCCAAAAAAATCGATAGACTAGGGAAAATGCAAGTCAGTAGAACATCCACCCCCACTCTGGAAACTTCCAAGGTGGGGCAGGGTTCCGGCTACGCCCAGCCGGGAGCAGCCCATATAAGCCAGGTCCTGCTGCCACGCCTCGGCCAGGAGATCCTAACGTAGGGTGTAGCCGGAGGAGAGGCCGAGACCAGCGGGACCCGGCCAGGGGATTGCCTTTACAACGCTGAACAGTTGCAGGGGGGGGGAATGTCTCCTCGACCCTCCCCTCTCTCTCCCAGTCCGGCCGCGGTGGCCCTTGAGAGTTGCAGGTAGTCCCGCCACATGCTCTTCCGGTGCGACCACCAACGGTCGGGGGGCCGAGGCCGACGGGATCCGGCTGCAGCCGATAAACCAAGAAACCCGTTCATGGGGCCAGAGCCAGGGGCGTCCGGCCGACATCCACCGGAAGCCCGGCCCGAAGACGGACGGGACACTTCTTTCTTTTATAATGGCTGCGACAACACTGGAGGGGGATGTCTTGCACATGCCTCCGACCCCCCCCTCGTCCTCATCGCCTGGTCCGGCCATAACAAATCTCAAGCGAGACGCCGTGGGGTGCACTGGGAGGGAGAGACGGTGCGAACAGGCCTCTCCCGCCTCCCCAGGTGGAGGCTTCCCAGCTGCACCCTCAGCGCTCCAGGCGGTGGCATCCTAACAACTACAGTGCTGCACAGTTTCGGAACGACCTAGATAACGGTTCTTCCACTGTGGCCATGCTGCAACGTCTCGCCCGGCAGGGTGGAGCCCGTCCGCTCATGTGACCCCGCGATCGCCGGTAGCTGCTGAACTCTCAAAATGGCGGTCGACCTGGCAAGAGCGGGCCCAACATAAAGAAATGGCCCGGTCACTGGTTGACTCCACCACCGTAGTCCTCCACGACCTTGAAGATTCTAGAGGAGCCGCGGGAGTCTCCGACCCCCGATGGGGAATGACTGCCATGATCGCCCGTGGAGTGACGAAACTGTATCCGCGGGACGTCGGCGCTCCCATGCTGGCGCCAGCCTCACTTTGAATTACTACAATCCTGCAGACCTCACTTCCGGTGAAAGCACAGTGTGACCCGGTAGGAAAAATTATTGCACCCCCTCCCCTTTTTGACTGATAGTTCAAACCACCGATCCTTTCCTTTGCCCTTTTAACGGAACTTTGGACTGCCTCCCCCTCTTTTACATTTTCTAGAGAAAACAAAACATTAACCACTACATTAGCATAGCAGTTGACACCAGAACTGTTTTCAAATTGAAAACCAACAACATCTTCAACAGAATCCTTTTTGTTTCTGCTGTGACCCTGCTACAGCACAGGCATTGTCCCCAGCAGTAATTCTGCAATGCCGGTAAGAATAGCTGTGGTGCCTACTGGACTCACTCACCCCCGCGGCGCCCCACGCCGTTTTTTGCTGGGCGGCAACTTACTAGACATCACTTTCGTGCCATCTAGATTTCAGCGCGTTCTGCTGCCTTGGAACTATTCGCACAACAGACCGCTACTGACAAGAATATTTCATTATTGGTGCTGTCAATTTCAATAAATCTATTGGATAATTAAAAAGAAATTGCCACGGTCTCTTCGTTGTTTAAATGTTTTTACTGTTTTTGTTTTGTTGTATATATTTATATGTTATTAAAGTTTTATATTCCTACTACTTTGTTGGAGTGCTATATATTTTTAATGTGACACATAATTGTAAAAACTTTGATGTACAAAGAGTCATTCCTGGAATCTTCCGCTTCAGGCTCGGTCCCCTCCCCAATCACAATACAGGATGGTTTTCAGATAGTAGGAACGCGTGTGCTGTGACGGATCACATCGGGTGTGGGCCTTGATCTACTATAACTCCTTTGAAGAGGGGTGATTCTTTACAGCTGGGGCCATAAACTACATCTGCAGGGCTAGCTGATAGCCTAGGACCGGCCTGGACATTCGGACACAGAGGAAGAGGAGTGTCAGAGGGTGCGGTAGTGAATAGGGCGAAAGGGAGGTGTCGGGCGGGCACAGAGTGTGATTCTCAGGGAAGAGCAGCGCAGATGGGGGAAGGTTTATTGCCCATGCATAAGACAGAGAGCGGTGGTGACCAGTGCCTGGGGGAGATGCTTACGAGGGTGAGGAGCCATGCTACGAATCGACAGCGTGCAGAGAGTGGGTCTGGTCAAGACATCTAAAATGGCTGCCGTGCACGACAAAAGTGTGGCATTTCAAAAAAGGCAAGATGGCGCAGACAATGTTTTTCAACACTTCCTCATTTCCTTCGAATCGAACGTTAACAGACGTTGGGGCATATTACCAAAGTTAAGCGATATTTATCGCTAACGATGCTTACCAACCAATTTTTTACCACTAAGCATCGTCAGAAATTATCGAAGATAAACCTTACTATTATCAAGGTTTATCGCAAATGCGATAATAAACGGCCGCAATGCATGAATATCGCTAAAAACTCAGCGATATTCATGCATTACCGAGCTAATACTCTTAGCCATGTTATCCACCTCCCATTGGATAACATGGCTAAGAACTGCTCAGGGCAGGTGTTACTTTTTGGAGATATTCGCGCTTAGCGCGAATATCTCCAAAAGTTGGTAATAGGAGATAGATATCTTGCATGTTGTAATGCAAGTTATTGTGGTATATGGAACTCATACCATAATCTCTCAGGAAAGCAGAAACGAACAAGTTACTTACCTTCGGTAACGATATATCTGTAAGAAACAGTAGTTAGTATTAGATTCCTTACCTTAGAATATCCCCAGGCGTCAGTCTGGATCCGGAAACTTTTGCGTAGCAGTACCCCTGCGCGTCGGTAGGCGTCGTCTGCAGGCGTCCCCTGCGGCTCCGCGTCGTCGGCGTCGTGCGCCGTGATGACGTCGCTGGAGTATATACACGCCGCCTCCGCGCGCTGACGTCAGTTCTTTGCACACAGCTTTTCCGCGCCAGAACACGCAGAGCCATGTGAGAACCAACACTGGTGCCATTTGAAACTAGGGCCCTGAAAGGGATGTCCTTAACCCTAGGTATCAGTTCGCAGAACGGGGAGGACGGGCGGGGCGGTAAGGAATCTAATACTAACTACTGTTTCTTACAGATATATCGTTACCGAAGGTAAGTAACTTGTTCATCTGAAAGAAACAGGTTAGTATTAGATTCCTTACCTTAGAATAGATACCCCAGCAATACCAACCCCGGTGGTGGGTCTGCGAACCAATACAACCTACACCAGAAAGTCCTGGAGGACCGAACGGCCAAAGAAGCCATCCCTCCGGACTTGACTGTCCAGGCAGTAGTGCCTCGCAAAGGTGTGCAGCGAGGCCCACGTGGCCGCCTGGCAAATGTCCTGCAAAGGGACTCCCCGGCCCAGGGCAGTAGTAGCCGCCGTGGCCCGAGTGGAATGGGCCCTCAGCCCAACAGGAGGCTCCTTCCGAGCCAAAGAGTAGCATGCTTTGATGCACAGGACGACCCACCGAGAGATGGTCCGTTTCTGTACCGCCCTTCCCTTCTTCTCACCCACGTAGCCAACAAACAGTTGGTCATCCACCCGGAACTGGCGTGTGCGATCCATATAGAATGAAAGCGCACGTTTTGGGTCCAGACGATGGAGCCGCTCTTCATCCTTTGAAGGATGCGGAGGCGGGAAGAAGGAGGGCAAGGTGATGGACTGCCCAATGTGAAAAGCAGAGACTACCTTGGGCAGGAAAGAAGGTCTAGTCCGAAGAACCACCTTATCAGGATGAACAGACAAGAAAGGAGGTTGAATAGAAAGAGCCTGGAGCTCACTCACTCTCCTGGCAGAGGTGATGGCTACCAGGAAGGCCGTCTTTAAGGTGAGAAGACGGAGAGGACAGGAATGAAGGGGCTCAAAGGGAGCGCACATCAGGAAAGTCAAAACCAGGTTCAAGTCCCACTGAGGCATCACGAACGGAGTTGGAGGATACATGTGCGTGATGCCCTTTAAGAATCGTAACACAATAGGGGACTTGAACAAAGATGGCTGATCAGGTAGCCTCAAGAAGGCGGAAAGGGCAGAAAGATAGCCCTTGATAGTGCCCAGAGCAGAGCCCTGCTGGGCAAGGGAAAGGAGGAAGAGGAGAACCTCAGACAGAGGGGCAGAAAGGGGATCCACAGCCTTTGCTGTGCACCATGCCACAAATCTGTTCCACCGGCAGGCGTATACCGACTTTGTGGAGGGACGCCTGGCTGCCAGAATGACATCACAGACTTCAGGAGGCAAGTCAAATGGCCTCAACTGTCGCCGCTCAATCTCCACGCATGGAGGTGGAGACTGGACAGGTTCGGGTGGAGGACCGTCCCCTGCTGCTGCGACAGAAGGTCCTCCTGAAGGGGCAGGCGGATCGAGGGACCGACTGTCATGCTGAGTAGCTCGGGATACCAGTACCTTCGAGCCCAGTCCGGAGCCACAAGGATAACTTGGGCCCGGTCGCGCCTGATCTTCTTCAGCACTCTGGGCAGAAGTGGTATAGGCGGAAAGGCGTACAACAGACCGCAACTCCACTCGCGCCGAAAGGCGTCGCCGAGCGAGTGCCGTCTTGGAAACTCCAACGCGCAGAACTGATGACATTGCGCGTTCTCTTCTGTGGCGAATAGATCTAACCAAGGCTCTCCCCATTGCTGAAAGAGGCCTCTCGCCACATCCGAGTTCAGACGCCATTCGTGATCCACCGAGCACCGACGGCTGAGTTCGTCCGCCCTGGCGTTCAGAGAACCTGCCAGGTGTTGAACCGTCAGAGTCACGCCCTGACGTTCCAGCCATTGCCAGAGGCGCAGAGCCTCTTGGCAAAGGGTCCACGACCCCACACCGCCCTGTTTGTTGCAGTACCACATGGCGGTGGTGTTGTCCGTGAACACCTGCACTACACTCCCGTTGACAAAGGGGAGGAATGCCTTCAGTGCTAGGCGAATCGCCCGCAGCTCCAACATGTTGATATGGAGCCGGGACTCCGCCGGAGACCAGAGGCCTCTGATCTCCGCCTCTCCCAAGTGGCCACCCCAGCCTTGGAGGGACGCGTCCGTCACAACCACGTGCTCCGGTTGGGGAAGGGAGAGGGATCTGCCCCTGACCCAATCGCGGTCCGTAAGCCACCACTGCAACTGTCTCGCAGTGCCCTCCGAGATCAGGACATGGTCGGATAGGTTGCCCTGATGCTGGGCCCACTGAAACTTCAGGTCCCACTGCAGAGCCCGCATCCGCCATCTGGCGTGATGCACCAGAAGGATGCAGGAGGCCATCAGCCCCAGAAGCCGCAGCGTCAACCTGACCGAAACCCGGGATAACGGCTGAAAGATGGGAATCAGAGCCTGAATATCCCGGACCCGCCGTTCCGGAGGATAAACCCGAAACTGCGCCGAGTCGAGAACCGCTCCGATGAAAAGGAGCTTTTGAGAGGGACACAGGTGTGATTTCGGCACATTGATGGAAAACCCCAGCTCGTGCAGGAGGTCTGCCGTCATCTGAAGGTGGTGGACGACTGTCTGGGGCGAGCCCGCCTTCAACAGCCAGTCGTCGAGGTAGGGGAAGACTGAAACCCCTAACCGGCGCAGATGAGCTGCGACCACCGCCATCACTTTCGTGAACACCCGTGGGGCGCTGGTAAGGCCGAATGGGAGCACGATAAACTGAAAGTGCTCTTGGCCTACCGTGAACCGCAGGTAACGCCGGTGGGCCGGCAGGACGGGGATGTGAAAGTACGCATCCTGCAAGTCCAACGCTACCATCCAGTCTTGTGGGTCTAGAGCAGCCAAGACCTGAGCCAAAGTCAACATCTTGAACTTCTCCTTCCGGAGGAAGCCGTTGACGTTCCGTAGATCCAAGATAGGACGCAGGCCTCCCTTGTCCTTCTTGGGTACCAGAAAGTAGTGGGAGTAGCAACCACACCCTACTTCTGGCCCAGGAACGCGCTCGATGGCCCCCTTGGCCAAGAGGGCCGTAACTTCCTCCTGCAGAAGTGTCAAGTGGTCCCCCGACACACGGTGGTTCTGCGGTGGCATGGCTGGAGGAGTGGACTCGAAGGGGAGGGCATAGCCCCTTCGGACAAGCTGCAGCACCCACCTGTCCGATGTTATCGCGCGCCAGCGGGAGTGGTGATGGCGAACCCTGCCACCCACTGGCGTCACGTGAGCCCGAAAGCTCGGACTAGGAAGGCTTGGATGCCGCAGCGGAGGGAGGCGTGGACTGACCACGACGCTGGCCTCTACCGCCACCACGGCGGAAACCACGGGCGCCACCGCGCTGGGGAGCACTCTGCGCCGCGTGGCTGGCAGCACGTGTGGGACCTCCTCTCCCTTGGCCCCGAAAGGGCCGAAACGAACCCGTCTGCTGGCGCTGGGTCGAGAGACCCAAGGACTTGGCCGTGACCCTGGAGTCCTTGAAGCGCTCCAGCGCGTGGTCCGCTTTGTCACCAAATAGGCGACTGCCATCAAATGGCATGTCCATAAGTGTATTTTGGACGTCTGGTGAGAAGTTGGCAGATCTCAGCCAGGCATGGCGACGAATCGCCACCGTAGTGGACATGGCCCGTCCCAGTGAGTCCGTGGTGTCCAGACCACAACGGATCGAGTACCGCGCCGCATCCCGGCCTTCAACCAAGGCCCGGGTGAGCTTGTCCCGCACTTCCTGGGGGCATTGCGGCAAACACTCCTCGACCGTATCCCACAGGGAGTGGGTGTAGCGGCCCAAGAGGCACGCGGTGTTACAAGACCGCAGTCCAGCGCTCAAAGAGGAAAACACTTTTTTTCCAAATTGGTCGTACCTCTTTGATTCCCGGTCGGGCGGAGCCGACGGAAATGCGGACTGTGAAGTGGAGGCCTGGATCACCAGACTCTCCGGGGAGGGATGGGTGGACAGGAAAGCAGGGTCGTCCGAGCAGGGACGGTGACGCCTGGCAACGTTCCGGTCAACCGGCGCACCAGAAGCGGGCCTGGACCAGGTGCCCAGAAGGACATCCGTCAGGGCCTCATTAAACGGCAGCAGAGGCTCCTGGGGGCATGACTGCGGTTTAAAAACTTCCGTCAGGATATTCGGTTTGACCTTCGCGACGGGGAGCTCAAGGTGTAAGGCCTTGGCAGCCCTCATCAGGACCACCGAATAGGCAGCACCCGCCTCGGACGCCACAGGGGACGGAGAGACAAACCCAGGGTTGGGCGACTCGTCCAGGCCACTGGCATCACCCAGATCACCTACCCAGTCCACATCGTACTGGCAGGCACGGGATAGAGGGTCCTCAGACCCCTCCCAACCCTCTCCATACTCCTCCTCGTCATACCCATATTCTGGGTCGACGATATAGACATCGGGGTCAACGGGCCCCATCGGCGTCGGGTCCGGCGTCGGCCGACGCCGGTCCGGCTCCGAGTCCGGAGTCGGGGAGGAAAGGGGGGTGGCGCCGCGCGGCGTCGGTGCCGGGGACCCGACGCCGGCCGGAGCCGACGGCGGAGTCGCTGCACCACGCGGGGGCGGTACCACGGGTTGGCCCACAGGAACCGACGCCGGAGAGGCCGGGAGACCAGCCGGCGACGAACCAGAGGGAACCAGCGGCGCCGGGGCCGGAGCCACCGGCGGCGCCGGGGCAGGAGCACCCGAACCGCTCGGGCCCCCAGACGGGACCGACGGGCCCGCAGGCGCCGAAGGCCCCGCCGGAGAAGACCTCGCCCTCATAGCAATGAGGAAGGCCTCGATCTCCTCACGCGACGCGCCTTCCCCAGGGACCGACAGGTGTGGGGTAGACGGCGTCGGCGACCCATGCGGGACCGCGGGGGTGGGGTCACCCGAGCCCCCGGCCGCAGCACGCGGACGTCGGGGGGAGTCGGGGGTGCGATGGCGACGCCCCGACTTCTTGTGCTTACCTGACGAGCCGGAGGAATGGTGGCGACTCCCGGAGCGCCCATGGCGGCTCCGCGACCGCTCCCTCGACCGCTCCCTCGACCTCCGACCGGACCGGGACCGCTCTCGACGCGGGGCCGACAACCGGAGCTCGAGAAGCTTGCGGGACCGCTCCCGCCTAGCTTTTCCAGTCAAGGCCCGACAGTCGACGCAGGACTCCACGTCGTGGTCCGGGCCCAGACACCGGAGGCAGAGTCGATGGTGGTCGGTGACCGACATCAGGCGGTCGCACTCGTCACAACTCTTGAAACCGGGCATCCTACCGGCACCGTAAAGATCAATCAAAAAACTTGGTCAAAAGACCGGAGTACTGCTCTTCGGATCTGCGCTAACTGGCGCGGAAAAAAGAAGAACTGACGTCAGCGCGCGGAGGCGGCGTCTATATACTCCAGCGACGTCATCACGGCGCACGACGCCGACGACGCGGAGCCGCAGGGGACGCCTGCAGACGACGCCTACCGACGCGCAGGGGTACTGCTACGCAAAAGTTTCCGGATCCAGACTGACGCCTGGGGATATTCTAAGGTAAGGAATCTAATACTAACCTGTTTCTTTCAGATTGATCCTTTTGGGACCGCCTAAAAAGGCCTAGGGGGTGAGGAGTACTCTACTTTGCCCCCTTTTCACGTTCCGAACTATTTTATTTTACTCTCTTCTGTAATTACACAAAATACCAGCGATAAGATGCATCGGAGACACACACTGAGAGAAAGGAGGCCGGAGATGAAGAAGACATGTCAAATACACATTGGAGATAATATAGTGGCAGAAGGGAAGTAAATATGAGTAAACTTACCATGTAACATAAAAATGTTGCACTCTATACTATAAGTCTCATTTTATACTACAATCACTTCGCTACAACCTCATAAATTAAAAATAAAAATAAATAATGTCTCAAACAATTTTTGATTTCTAAATATAAATTTATTCTTCAGAATTTTCTAAATTTGAAACAACTAGTAACATGTCCTCATCAGTAATTTCCTCTTCAATCATCTCATCTGGAATCTCCTCATTAAAAGTCTGCAATGATGATTCTTGTAACTCTATGGTCTCCAAACACTCGATAAATTCGCCATCAAGAGATTGATCAAAAAAATCATTCAAGTCATCTCCTCCTTCTGACAATATTTCATTATTGGTGCTGTCCATTTCAATCAATGTAGTGGAATCATTCAAGTCATCTCCTCGTGACAATATTTCATTATTGGTGCTCTCAATTTCAATCAATGTAGTGGAATCATTCAAGTCATCTCCTCCTTGTGACAATATTTCATTATTGGTGCTGTCCATTTCAATCAATCTAATGGAATCATACAAGCCATCTCCTCCTTGTGACAATATTTCATTATTGGTGCTCTCAATTTCAATCAATGTAGTGGAATCATTCAAGTCATCTCCTTGTGACAATATTTCATTCTTGGTGCTGTCCATTTCAATCAATCTAATGGAATCATACAAGTCATGTCCTCCTTGTGACAATATTTCATTATTGGTGCTCTCAATTTCAATCAATGTAGTGGACAATTCAAAAGAAATTGCCACGGTCTCTTCATTGTGAGCCATTTTATTTTGAAATTGCTTGCTGTAAATTGCAGAAAAAAATAATCACTTTCATTTATCGTTTTTAGTAATACATAATATAAAACTAACTTCATCAAGTATTTAGTATAACAGAAGGACTGCAAATAAATAACAGAAAACATTTTTCAAATTATCTTCAAGTGTACAACATAGTTCCCCTTACAAATTAACAACTCACCTTTTTAAAAGTAGCAGAAGTGTTAGTACTGTGTAAATCAAACACCAGAAATTCACCACCAAAAATTCCTCACAAATGTACCTCAGACAGTAGTATCACAAAATGGCTGTGGTTTCCTCTCATTTGACATATATACATAACCAATTAACTTTCATCACACACAAATACAAAACCAAAGTAACATTTTAATTGGTTCTAAATTTCAACACTTTCAAATGTGTTTTCCCCATGCAATTTTCCATAGGACATTTACATACGTCTACAGCCTGAATGGCTGAACGGAATTACACCAAACTTGGCAAAATGGTACATCAAACCTAAGAGGTCAGGAAGGATCTACTATGCCCCCTTATGGTCATTTCCCCCTTCGCTTTGGCCTCCTCTTGTCTCTCAATCCTACCGAGGGACAAGATGGCGGCCGCTACGGACTGTTTGGAATGTTGACAGACGCCGGAGAACCAATCAGCTTCGCAAAGCTCCGTAACGCGAAAAGTACGCGAAGCGGAGCGCTGTTACAGATATATATCTTTTTTTCAACGTTAATTTCTCAAAATCCACTGGAGCACATATATTGAGACCTAGCAAAGGCACATCGGGCTACCAGTCCCTAATATTTTGCCAAGTTTCGTGCAAATCCATTCAGCCGTTCGATTATTATTATTTTGTTTTTTTTTTGCCCCGCGGGGCCCTTTTAAAACCTCCACATCAAACCTAGGGGGTCAGCGAGGATCTACTATGCCCCCTTATAGTTATTTCCCCCTTTGTTTTGACCTCCTCTTGTCTCTCGATCCTACCGAGAGACAAGATGGCGGCCGCTACGGACTGTTTGGAATGTTGACAGACGCCGGAGAACCAATCAGCTTCGCTTCACAAAGCTCCGTTGCGCGAAAAGTCCGCGAACCAGAGCGCTAACCGGTCCGCTGTTACAGATATATATCTTTTTTTAAACGTTAATTTCTCAAAATCCACTGGAGCACATATATTGAGACCTACAAAAGGCACATCGGGCTACCAGTCCCTACAATTTTGCCAAGTTTCGTGCAAATCCATTCAGCCGTTCGGGCTAAAAGTGAGGCCAACCGCCCTATGGAAAACTCAATGTTAAAAACACGTTTTGGGACCCCCCTTTTTTCTCGGCCCCCACTGGACGAACCCCCCCCAAATTTTCAAGGGCTGCTCAGAAACAAAATGTGCCATTTTCCTGAAAATTTCAGCCGATTCCGTCCACAAACGCCAAAGTTATTAGACATAGAATTTTCAAAAAACCCATAGAGAAAAAATCCTAACTATATATACCTACTGGCGACCGCCAGTAGGTAATATATATATATATATATATATATATATATGCTTAATCACTCCGTTCATGTGACTTCTTTTGCCTCACTCGAACAAACGGACGCAGACCCAAAATCGGTGCAATACTAATTTATTGTAATAACGCCCTGCACCACCGCCATGACGCGTTTCGGGCAACACAGTGCCCTTGATCACTTGACACGCATGAGGAGTGCCTCCCATTTTAAAGTGACAGTGCAAGTGCAAAGCAAACCACGCAATAGGCATAACCATGAAAAACATACTTCATTAATTACACAGTGGAAAACAGAGTACATTATTGGTCCCTTGGTTGTAATGCTATTTGTAATGAAAGTTAATAAATAAATGTTATCAACAATTTCATAAATATTTAGACATTAAGGGCCAGATGTAGGTAATTTCAATTTTCCGATTCTTAAAACCGACTCATACCGAATCGGTATTTCAGAATCAGAAAATGGTATGTAGATAAAAAATCAGTAAAACTTACAGATTCGGAATGACTCGGTATTGGAGTTCGGTATTTACCGAATTGGTAAATTCCGAATCGGTAAATTCCGAGTCGGTAAAACCCATTCATTCCTATGGGCCTCCCGGCCCATAGGAATGAATGGGTTTTACCGAATCAGAATTTACCGATTCGGAATTTACCGAATCAGTAAATACCGAATCGGTAAATACCGAGTCGGCAGTATGAAAATCGACATTTGAGCCTGCCAACCAATCAGGGACACCCTACACACCCCACAACCAAGGCCCAGAGAATCCAACCAATCAGAATGAAGCACCCCTCCCCAGTACCTGGAAGTGGCCACACCCATGCAGGTGCACACCAACTGAACAAACAATTGAGCTGAGGTGAGAGGAGCTGAGCATCCAGAGCCAAGCACTGCAGCAGAATGGAGTCTCGGGAAGGGCAAAAGGAAGGTGGGGAGCGCAAAAGAAAGATAACGTTCAGTCCAGAAGAACTACAGGTGGCTGTTGAAGAAATAGTAAGTCACTACCACCAAATATTCGGGAAACAGTCTCTGCATGTTGCAGAGTGTGTGAAGAGGAACATATGGCTTGGCATACAGGGCAAAGTCAATTCCATTGGTGTGACTCACCGGGAGATCGAGGACATTAAAAAGCGATGGTATGATCTGCGCATCATAACCAAAAAGAAGCGTGCTGCGCAAAAAAAGGATGCTGGTGTGACAGGAGGTGGCAGGAGCAAAGCACCAAAATTAGCAGAGATGGAGGAGCTTGTCGAAACCACCATGGAGCCAGAATGCATCCATGGGATTGGAGACCTGGACAGTACAGCAAAAACATCAAAGAAACAAGGTAAGATGCATGTACCCCAATCCACAACCAATTCCCTGAACCCGTACCCCACTGTGTAGATTCATTACACTGCAGAACAGATAATACTTGGGGCCAGCAATGCATCATGGTAGACGTAGTCCTGCGTACATACATGCAATGCATACACCACAAGACTCAGCAAGGCATGCCACACACATCACCAAACACACAATGTACGCTGTGCAAAGGTATGTAAACAATGTATTTAAGAACTACACACAGATGAACAACAACATTGACCCTATGTCAATTTGATTCCACAGGAGAGTCCTCACACACTCCAGCACCAGCAAGGGAGGAGAGGGCACCGGCAGTTCAGAGAAGGGAAAAAGAGAAAGAAGGCACAAGTCACAGCGCTGTGGAAGGAGGTAACACCACCACCCAGGAAGCCTCATCACCAGAGCGAGCCTCAACACCTGCCCCGCTATCACCTCTGTTATTTGGATCTCCTGAATTGTTAAGCACACCGCTTACACCCAAAGCTAAGTCCAGGTCGTCCATGCAGGGAAGGGCAAGTAGGCCTGATGTGTGTCCTCAGAGGATCCTGGAAACCTCTGATTCGGAGGATGAGGATGTTGTACAGCAAACAATAGCACCTGTGGCTGACAAGGCTACATCACAGATTCCAGCAGGCTCTGCGCGCACCAGTGTCCTAGGCAGGAGGGCACGTGAGGGTGGCGATGGCCAGGAAGGTGGGAGCGTATTCTGTGGCCTGGAGGCCACAATGGTCAAGGTACAGCGCATGCAGGCCAAGGCACTGTTGGCCGTGCATAGGCAGGTGCTCTGCATGAACAATAAAATGACCAACATGGACAAGGGAATAGGTCACATAGCATGCAGTTTGGAGGCAATACCAAAGGGGATAACAGACATCTCCACCTACATGGGTGTACTGTCTGATAAGTTGGACAGGGATCACATACAGCGGCGCAGGGAGCGGCAATATATGCGGCAGCAGTCAAAGTCTATTAACAGATTTGCTACAGCTACTTCACTACTTTGTCGACGCTCAATATCTATGCAGGATGCAATTTTGCACTGCTGCACAGACTTGACACGGGGCATGGGAAGAGTGACCTCTGCGATGGAGCAGATGCTAACCACTAACACAGGCAATGCTGGTGACACGGGTATGGAGGAGACAGAGGGGTCAACCAGCAGGAGTGGCTCAAGCACACCTGTACCAGAGGTGCGCAGGAGCGTCAGGCGAAGCCATGCTGAGTCAGGCCCCAGCCGAGATACTGAAAATCAGGCACATCAATCACGCAATGTAGTGCGTGGGCGTAAGCACTGAACAATGAAAAAGACCCACAGGACTGCACACAGTGACGGCAACTGAGCACAAGCAGTCATGGTCATGGACATTGATGGTCAATGGCTTATCCTATGTAATGATGATGTAGTGAATATTAAACTACACTCGTCAAACACTATACCTGTCTATGTGTCATACATTACCTAGAAATAGCGACGTGTAATTTCTGTCCGTCTCAATCTTCCATCTGTTGCTGCTGGTCCTGTTGCTTGGGGTCTGCATGTTCTTGGTCATCATCGATGTCCTCGTGATGTGTCACCTCCACCTCTGTGCCTTCTTTGATGGCAAGATTGTGCAACATGGCACAGGTTACTATTATCTTGCAACACTGGATGGGGGTGTACTGTCGTGCACCTCCACTCTTGTGGAGGCAATGGAACCTGCTCTTGAGGAGTCCAAATGTTCGCTCCACTACGTTGCGAGTTGACCTGTGTGCGACATTGTAACGTCTTTCACCTCTATTAGTTGGGTTGAGGTACGGTGTGAACACAAAGGAACGCAGGGCATATGCACTGTCGCCTATGAGGGAATGAGAGGTTCATGAGTTACATACACATGACACATACATCTGCCATTCATTTCAGGGTGTGTTACACTTTTTTACCTAGCAGATATCCATCTCCAAAATCTCCTGCAACAAGCCGTGTGTATATTCCACTGTTCTGGAATATGTAGGAGTCGTGCGTGCTCCCAGGAAATTTGGCCACTATGTCTGTGATGATGTTGCCAGCATTGTCTATCACTTGCACATTGATGGAGTGTGTTGACTTACGATTTCTGTAGATGTGTTCAGTGGCTGCAGGTGGGCATAGTGGAATGTGTGTGTCATCTATGCAGTCTATCACATGCGGGAAGTGTGCCAGTCCATAGAAGTCAGTTTTTGATTTAGCAAGTTCCGCAGGTGTGTCAGGGAACCGGATGTAATGTTCCATCCTCTGTGTCATGGCATCCATGAACTCCCTGAAAAAAACGGGACAGGCAGCTCTGGGACACACCACCTACTGCAGCAATCACACTCTGGTAGCTCCCAGAGGCAAGCAGGTGTATGCTACAGAGCACCTGCACATGGGGTGGGATGGCGTGGGCCCTGGGTGTTGGGTGATCCAGGTATGGGTGGAGGTCCCTAATTAAATCCATGATGGTTCTGGGGTGTAGCCTGTACCTCTGAAATATCTCAGGCTCAGTCAATTGGAACAGGGTGATCCTCTGCCTGCTCCTCCCTTCTCCATACCCTCTCACCTGCAGCCTGTAGCCTTTGACGCCTCGCAATCACATAGAATGCCGCCATTCTTGGAACACTGTTGCATTTTGGGCCCTTTTATATAGCCTGCACCTGGTTACCACCTGCTTTCAGTCCATGGTAAATACCGACTCTTAAATATCGAATTTCATTGAATTCGGTATTTTTGGCCTTTCCTACATCTCGATGGGCATTATTTCCGAATTCTTATTTACCGATTCGGTAAATATGAACTCGGTAAATAAGGAATCGGTAAATACCGATTCGGAAGATATGGACTCGGTAAATACTGATTCGGTCTTTTACCGATTCATATTTACCGAATCGGTACATTTTAGACACCTACATCTCCTTTTCCAAATACCGGTCGGAAACGGCCGATTTTACCGATTTTCAGCCGTTACCGACCGGTATTTGCCTACCTACATCAGGCCCTAAATATGATAAAAGCATATTTAAAAAGGACCCTCGTATTGAGTACTTTTAAAACCTCTTAGTTCATAGCAACAACCATATACCATTACTTAATTGTTCTCGTTCATAAATTATGTGCAAATTTGCAAAACGGGAAGGATGTAAACATTATACTCTGTGTAATATTGCCCATGTGGGCCATGGTTATTGATGTTTTTCATGAATGTAAATGGCCTAAAGTGCTCGTGCTAAAAAAAATCCTTTGATATTTAGGCGCCCACATCCGTGACCTACCAATGTGCAAATGTGCAAACAGAAAAAATAGGAAGATAAAAGAAACATTCATTTCAGCAGGCAGCGATTGGATATAAATAGTTGTTATCTCATCTGAATCCAATATAAAAGTACAGTACAAATTACAAGCATCTATAAAAATCTTCACTAAAATTCAAACCCTGAAGTATTTTACTATCCAGTTCCAAAATGTATCGAGTTTCCAACCTACGTAATAGAGCTTCCCGGTCCCCCCCCCCCCGTTTCTGGGGTAAGATGGTATCAATGACAAAGTACTCCAAATCATCAAGTTTGCTGCCATAATGTTCTTTAAATGGCGTGCAACCGGGTACGTTACGTCATTATTGGTGATAGCTCTCAGATGCTGGAGCACTCGCTTGTGTACTTGTAATTTGGTGCTCCCTATGTATCGTAGCTTACATGTACATTCTAATACATAAACTGCATATTCAGTTTTGCAGTTCAGACTCTTATTAATTGGGACTGGATTGGGTTTGCATGGTGTACTGTAGCTTGTTGTATTCACCCCATATTTACATGCTTTGCATATTTTACAGCAAGTGAAGCCATTCCTGGGACTAAACCAGGTTTTAGCCATCAATACCTTCGGACTACTCTTAACCAAGGCATTGCTCATTGATTGAGCCTTCCTGAAAGTTATGCATGGTGACCGGATGGATTGATTGTTCAGAACTGGATAACTTTTTACCAGTGACCAATTCTTATTCATGATTTTACGTATAGCTTTGTGTTGCAAACTGTATGTTAAAATTAATCTAGTGGAGGGTTCATCTCGTTTAACCTGTGATTTTTTACGCTCCATGAGTGCTTGTTTTTGATTGAGACCCATTGTTTTCTTGATAGCAGTATCCAGCATTATTTCAGAATAACCCCTGTCCAGGAATCTATTCTTACTTGCAAGTTGTGCTATCTTACAGTCATTTTCGTCACTACATATCCTGCGTATTCGTAGCATCTCCCCATAGGGGATGCTCTTGATTAAGTGAACAGGATGGTGGCTGCTAGCATGTAAGATTGTATTACCAGCTGTTGTTTTTCTGTGTAATTTAGTATTCACCAGATTGTTTAAAATGTAAACTTCCACATCTAAAAAGTTAATGGTGTTCCTGCTCATTTGTGTTGTAAAACCCAAGTTCAAAGAACTACAATTAATACATTTCACAAAACTTTGAGCACTTCCTTCAGTTCCCTTCCAGATTAAAAACATGTCATCAATGAATCTATACCAACATAAAAACTGACTGTTTAAAATTTCCAAACATTCTTTTTTGAGGACCTGTTCCTCCCAGTAGCCCAAGTGTAGGCACCCATAACTCAGCGAAAAACAGGCCCCCAAAGCCACTCCCCTGAGTTGGTTAAAAATCTGATTGTTAAATAAAAAGAAATTATTTTCGAGACAGGTGAAAACCATGGTAGATAACATCTACATGCATATTCAGTTTTGCAGTTCAGACTCTTATTAATTGGGACTGGATTGGGTTTGCATGGTGTACTGTAGCTTGTTGTATTCACCCCATATTTACATGCTTTGCATATTTTACAGCAAGTGAAGCCATTCCTGGGACTAAACCAGGTTTTAGCCATCAATACCTTCGGACTACTCTTAACCAAGGCATTGCTCATTGATTGAGCCTTCCTGAAAGTTATGCATGGTGACCGGATGGATTGATTGTTCAGAACTGGATAACTTTTTACCAGTGACCAATTCTTATTCATGATTTTACGTATAGCTTTGTGTTGCAAACTGTATGTTAAAATTAATCTAGTGGAGGGTTCATCTCGTTTAACCTGTGATTTTTTACGCTCTATGAGTGCTTGTTTTTTATTGAGACCCATTGTTTTCTTGATAGCAGTATCCAGCATTATTTCAGAATAACCCCTGTCCAGGAATCTATTCTTACTTGCAAGTTGTGCTATCTTACAGTCATTTTCGTCACTACATATCCTGCGTATTCGTAGCATCTCCCCATAGGGGATGCTCTTGATTAAGTGAACAGGATGGTGGCTGCTAGCATGTAAGATTGTATTACCAGCTGTTGTTTTTCTGTGTAATTTAGTATTCACCAGATTGTTTAAAATGTAAACTTCCACATCTAAAAAGTTAATGGTGTTCCTGCTCATTTGTGCTGTAAAACCCAAGTTCAAAGAACTACAATTAATACATTTCACAAAACTTTGAGCACTTCCTTCAGTTCCCTTCCAGATTAAAAACATGTCATCAATGAATCTATACCAACATAAAAACTGACTGTTTAAAATTTCCAAACATTCTTTTTTGAGGACCTGTTCCTCCCAGTAGCCCATGTGTAGGCACGCATAACTGGGCGAAAAACAGGCCCCCAAAGCCACTCCCCTGAGTTGGTTAAAAATCTGATTGTTAAATAAAAAGAAATTATTTTCGAGACAGGTGAAAACCATGGTAGATGACATTTTGTTGTGCAAATTCATATCCTCAGACCTAGTATTCAGATAAAAATCCACAGCCCTGATGCCATCACGGTGGTTGATGCTTGTATACAATGTTGTGACATCAAGTTTTACAAGGAGATGGTCCACTTCCCAATTTATTCCACTCAATTTCCTCAAAAAGTCACCAGTGTCTTTTATATATGACGGAAGATTTTTACCGTGGCTCTGTATGAAGTAGTCCACATAGCGTAATGTGTTCTCCAGTAACCCACCACAGGCCGATATAATTGGCCTACCGGGTGGAGTTAAAATGCATTTATGGACCTTTGGGATAAAATAGATTGCTGGAAGTTTTGGGTGATCGTTTTTTAAGTAAACCAGCTGATTTCCATGCTATCAGTTTTCCATAAAACTCATTGTGTGCTGTAATCACTTGTAGTTGGTTACTACGTCTGTAGCAGTCTCTATTATTCAATTGGGCCAGTGTTTCTGTCATGTACATGTCATGTGGCCATAAAACAATATTGCCCCCTTTATCCGACTGGCGAATTATAATTTTCTGTTGCGCTTGCAATTTCTTCACCAGCTTATGATATTCATTATTCTGATAATTAAATTTCCTTGCTGAGTGCATTGTTTTATAGTAGAGTGTCTTTAACTCCTTTGTGACTTTATATACATATATATATATATATATATATATATATATATATATATATATATATATATATATATATATATAAAACCTAATGGCGGTCGCCAGTAGGTAATCATAGTTAGGACCTATTTTCCATAGGAAAGCCGCAACATTCTATTTCCAATAACTTTGGCGCCGGCTGATGAATCTTCGCGAAATTTTCAAAACGTATGGCCCGCTCCAGTCCGCTCCTACACTGAAAATGTCTTGGGGTGATTTGTCAAGCGGGCCGAGAAAATAGGGGGGTCCCAAAACGTGTTTTCCCCATGCAATTTTCCATAGGAACCTTTAGCCGCAGCTACAGCCCGAACTGTTGAACGGAATTACACCAAATTTGGCAAAAAGGTAGCCCTTGGTTCAGAGTCGTGCCTTTTTGTTAAATGGTGTAAATCCATTCAGTAGTTCCTGAGAAAATCAAAAGTAAAATCATATATATATCTATGGCAGCGCAGGATCCGCGCACCGATGACAAGCTGTATGCTAATTGGCGGTCAACACTCCAAACCAGGAAGTGTTGGTAGAACCGAGGCACAAGAAAACAGTAAAACAAATGCAGGAAACGCAAAAAGGGAGCAGGGTAGAAATACTCTGACCCCCTAGGCCTGCTTATATATATATATTTTTTTTAAATTGGCAAAATCCATGCAGAGTGCGCGGATCGATCCTGCCGATGAAAAATCAAAATTGAAGCGCGGGCTCCTGCGCTTCCTTGGCAATTAGCCCCCGGGGGGGCCAAATCCCGAGGGCAATATTGAGAATGTAAAGGGGGGCCCAGAGGGGCCCCCTAGCCCCGGGGACTGCCACCCCCCGGGGCTTTTTTCAATTATGCGCGGGGGGCTCTCAGGCCCCCCCCCAGCACTGGGGACCGCCACCCCCAGGGCTTAGAAAAGTAATGGTTGGGGGGCTCAAAGGCCCCCCCAAGTCCCGGGGACCGCCACCCCAGGGTTTTTAAAAAATATGTGGGGGGCTCACAGCCTTCCCAGCCCCGGGGACCGCCACCCCCCGGGGCTTATAAATATATGGGTGGGAGGGGAGCTTGCTCAAGAACAAGATGGTTGCCTGAGCCTTGAGCTCCACCACACCGATCATCTATCTTCCATTTATTCGGCAGCTCACCGCAATCAAAACACTACTAAATGACGATCTGCCCGCAGGGTAAAGAGCAGTTCCTGAACCCCCCGCCCCAGTACACGTCGAGATACATCGGTGCTTCGCCAACGATTCTCCAGGCCGCTCATCCCCGGGCTCCCTTGTAGAGTGGGCGGAGCGACGTAAGAGTGCGTGCGGCGACAGATCGTCAGCAGAGGCAAGTTACCTGGAAGTTGATTGCGGCACTGACGAGACATCGGCTCCTTTGGTGAGAGTCCCGAGCGAAGACCGACTAACTTGGGGAAGAAAACACCTGCCCAGGTACGGGAGGGGATGCTAAAGCAATGGAAATGCCGGGCTGCTTCCTCCAGTGCCTGTGCACGGCGTGGTGAGGGGAGCAGTCTGCACACGTGCAGTGCGGACCGCAACCGGCTCCCTAGGCGTGGGGGGCGACATCGACTGTGACCGGCTGGAGGAAGCCAGGTCACTGACAAGTGCCGAGGAATGACCTTTGCCCTACTACCTGGTGCTGGGAATAGCGCGGAGGTCCGCAGTAAAGGGCAGGACGCTGCAGCTAAAACTTGCTGAGGGGGCTAAGCGAGGACACACCCTATGGGGGCTCCTGCTGAGGGGCGCTGCCACAGAGGAGGTGGGAGCTGGAAGACAAGGGGTGCAGTGATCCTCCGAGACTGAGGAAAGCAGCCATTACTTGCTGAGAAAGAGGGAGGCAGGACAGGGCCTGGATTAGTGACCCCCCCCCGGCGTCCTTTCAGTCGGAAAGAGCGCAAGACTGTAATCCCAGCAAAGAAGTGCGGCAGGCTCTGATGGCCCCCCAGGGGAGACCAGTAGCGGCGCTGGGTTAGTTATCTTGTGGAGGCACAGTATTGGGACGTCTCCCTAGGGTGAAACCACAGTTGATTAAACCCACAGGCCAGCCACTAACACACCCGACTGTGAAGAGTCAAGTCAGCATAGCAGAAAACTACTGTGGAGACGCTTTGTGTGCAGGCACTGGCAAGAAATCCGAGGCCAAGCTGCTGCTGGAGACAATGCGGTTGGGCAGCAGCCGGCGGTGCTGGGATCTGGAGGGCTCAGCAGCAACAAACACCGCCCCTTCTTTGGGATTCAAGACAACACACTGGCGCGGTGAGGTGTCCCTCCCTAATACCAGATGGCACCGTAATATGCAGCCACAGCAGTAGCGGACTCCACTTTCGCCCAAAATTGATTCACCCTCTGCGGTATCACAGTAGATAGTCCTATTGAGTTTCAAGCACCTGGAGAAGGCCATGGGGAGGATGGATAGTACGCAGTCCAAGCTTACGTTCTTGCAAAAATGCTCTAAGTCACAGGACACTGCGACAGAAGAGGCCAATCGGGCTTCTGCCCCTAAGGAGGGCGATCCAGATATCAGGAGCATGCTGCTGTCAATGAAAAAAGGCCTGCAAAGTGGCATCACCTTTCTGGGCACCAAAATCGATGCCCTTTCATATATCGGATTGAAAGAATGGGAGAAAGACTGGACAAACACGCTGAGAGGACATGTCTGAAAGGAGGCTCACGGAGGTGGAGGAGGCGCAAACCATACTAGACACTGATCATAAACAGCTAGGGAGGGTCATATGAGTATTGCAAGACAAAGCAGAGGATTTAGAAGCTCTAGTGAGATGCTGCAATCTCCGAATCACGGGCCTACAGGAGACAACGCAAACTGGCAACATGGAACAATTTGTGGAGAAGATGCTGGTGAGCCTCCTGGGGGCGGAGGTCTTCTCTAACATGTTTGTGGTGGAGAGAGCGCACCGTTCCTTGGGGCCCAGACCAGTGCCAGGAGCCCCGCCACGCCCGATCATAGCGGAACTATTAAATTACCGAGACAGAGATGCGCTTTGCGTATGGCGAGGGAAAAGCAGACATATGAGGGATCGTCTAGCTCGCATTACCCGGATTTCACTGCACGAGTGCAGGAGGCACGGAGACAATTTGCACCCATGAAAAAACAGCTGCGGGACTTTGGTTTGGACTATACCATGCTGTACCCGGCTAAACTCCGGGTGAACAAACAGGGGCGCTCCCACATTTTTACCGATCCGAAGGCTCTACAGAAGGCTGTGAGAGACTGGTCCAAGGAACAGAGACGGAGCCCGGAATGGCAGCTACTAGATGAGACGGCTGGCGATCAGCTTGAGGAGCAGAACTGAAACTCATCTATACTCACTGTGTTGATGAGTATTGAAGGGACGAGGGGGCGGGGAGGAGAGGAGGCACAGGATGCAGTGCCGTTATGGTACATCATGGAGAAGACAGAAGGTAATCAGTGGCCCTTATTTTTGTGTGAATGCGATGGAAGAGGCCACTGAAGTTTAGTAAACTGCGTTAGGGGATAACTCAGGGATTCTGTTTCAGTCACAGCGCAGAACTTGGGGCTAGCAATCCTGATGTAAGGCACTGGTAAGGAAGTCAGTTCTGAAGGTAGTAAGGAGCTTTACCACAGATGACTGCGGAATGCCTATATTGCGGTCTGCAGGCGCTATTAGTCGGTGTGTGGAGAATGGGATGATAGGCTTTATAAGTATAACAGATAAGAGTATACAGAGCGACCTCTGCCTGCGAGTGTAAACACCTCCATAGTTACCTAAGTTTTGGGGGGAGGCGGGGAGTAGAGGGGGATGCGACAGGGGAAGTTGCACAACCGAGTTGTGGGTGGTCTGCTGTGGGAGGGGGGAGGAGGGTTGGATTGGGTAGGGGTATTGTTGTTCTTGATGTTAGAGATATCAACTGAGCTGAAGCATGAAGCACCTTACACAGATACATTGCACATGGCAGGACACGTAGAGAAACTTGAAAGACAGGATGGCAGCGGCTAGTAGAACTATTACCCCAAGAGCGAATGATTCCCTTAGAGCACTGCCACGGAATGTCAGGGGCCTAAATGACCTTCACAAGCTGCGTAAGTGTTGAGCTACCTAAATAGACACGATATAGATGTTGCATTGCTCCAGGAGACTCACCGCCCATTACATAGCCCAATGATGTGCAACAGGGGGAACTGCCGAAACGCGTTTCGGCAGTGCCTTTCTCAACCTGGTTGAGAAAGGCAGCCGGTCTGCCGAAACGCATTCCTGTTTGTCCATAGCCTGATGTAATCTGCGCAATAAACGAGAGAACCCCACAATGACAGGTATATATATATATATATATATATGGGTGGGGGCTCAAAGGCCCCCCCCAAGCCCGAGGACCGCCACACCCCGGGGCTTCAGGAAAAGATTGGTGGGGGCTCACGGCCCCCCCGCAGCCCCGGGGACCCCCACCCCAGGTATTTTTTTTTTAAACCATGTGTGGGGGACCGCCACCTCCCCGGGGCCCTAAATATTCAAATTGGGGGATCCGAGATGGACCCCCCAGCCCCGGGGACCACCACCCCCGGGGCTTTGTAGATTGTGGGAGGGAGCCGCGTGGCCCTCCTCCTGGAGCCTTATCACAGCCCTGGGGACTGCCACCCCCCAGGGCCAGCTCCTGCAGTGTACCGGGGTGCCCACCCCCGGGACACTGTAGTTTGCTATGGCAGGGCGGGAGACTCAGGGCTCCCGCCCTGCCATAGTAAACTTGGTTTGAATTTTGAAAAAGAGAGCAGGAAAACCTGCTCTCTCTTTCAAAATTCAAACCAAATTGCTTTTCCACACGGGGAGCAGCATCTTAGCAGCTTCCCATATGGAAAAGCAATGCCGGCTCCCGATTATGCGGGGAGCCGGCTGGGACCGTCGGGGGATTGGGGACCCCCCACGGTCCCCAATGGAGAGGGTCCCCGGGGCTACAAGTGGCCCGGGAGGGGGGCCATGCGGCCTCCCTCCCCAAAATTAAAAAAAAATGTTTTAAAAAATGAACAACGGCCATCCCCGGGGGATGGGGTGATGTCATTTGAGATGTCATTAGTGATGTCATGAGTGATGTCACTGACCATATGATGAGTGATCTAATGTCAGCAGTGCATTGCGGGCGCGCAAGTTATTGTTAGCTGAACTAACTATAACGGTGGAATTTCAATGGTTTTGTACAAGTGAAATGTCCAGCTAACTATAACGCCCCTGAAACCTATGGCTTTTTCAGTGAATTTCTATGTTTTTTTAAATGCTAATTCCTAACTATAACGTGCCTGAAACCTATGTTTTTTTCCAGTGAATATATATATATATGTATATATAGATAAACACACACACCCTACTGAAGTGTTCTGAGATTGTGAGGAAATTGGGAAAAATGGGGATCCCTGATGCCTTAAGATTAATCGTGGCCTGACACACAGAAACAAGGTGCAGAGTTCAGATGGGATGAAAAAAGGGTTTAAGCCATAGGATATTCACTTTGAATGGCTGTCTGCTAGCCCAAGTACTGTTCTCCCTGTTTGTGCGCGACTTACCAGAGTGCTTAGTAGGAATAAAGAATTTCCCTCTAAAGATAGCTTCTCACGGAATCCACACCTTACTGTATGCCGATGATGTTGTCATTTTTTACTTAACACCGATCGGATTACAACGTACCTTAGATGCTCTATTTAATTACACCGAAGAAAATTTCCTGAAAGTCAATATGTCGAAGACAATAATGGTTCCATTTGGGGGAAGGAAACAACATACCCACTTTAACCTGTAATTGAGAGGGAAATCTGTAGACGTGGCTAAGGGGTATATATATCTAGGGAGAGTATTCTCACAGAACCTTGAAAAAAAATCATATCCTCGACACATAGAATGAAAGGCTACCGCGAAAGCAAGTACTCTAAAGAGTTTTTTTCTTTCTCAGGAAAGAAACATGTTTCTCCACTTTTGGAAATGTATGGAGCCAAAATTCCGTCTACTCTGACGTTTGTACTATAATATTTTCCAATAGATAAATGGCATTTCCTGCATAAGTGCGAAGTGAAAATACTACGGAAAATACCTAACATGAGTCAGGGTTCCCCAGTCCAGGCACTCAAGTAGAACTGTCACTGACTAGTGCCTATACAATTGTCCTGGCCAACACAATCAGATGGGCATATAACATGTTACACGCAGGTAAAGATACTGTGAGAGCGCTACTAAAGCTCAAGGCCTTTCAGGTAGGGTCGAGCAATGTTACATTAAATAAAAAACTTGCAGTAGCCCTACTACATTTTAAATACACAATCCTACTCTTACAGTACAGTCCTGGACGGGGGCCCATCTAAAGCTAGTTTTTTAAATATGACACTGCACCTCAGCTTTGGCCTAGATTCAGCCTATTGCGCTCAGTTATCCCACTATAGGTCGTATTCAGCTTCTCTTGGGTACAAGACCTTTCAGCAGTATCTGAGATGTACACTTGTATACAGCGCTCCACGCTGTATCATCATGCTTAGCTTGGGGATTTTACCTTTGGACTCCTACACTAAGCATTGAGATAAAACCATTGATAAAAACAGGATTATGTAAGCTTTGTAGAGAGGGGAACAAGATCTATCCCACATGCTATATATCTGTCCAAAGAACATGGTAGTAGAAGCTCGGCTCCGATTTTTAAATCCCATATGCTATACATACAAGATATTTAGCTACTAATGATTTGATCACTAAAATAAATTTTCCTCCAAATGAATTTGCCTGTTATAATTTGTATACTTCTTCTTATTAATCATTTTTACCATTATTTTAGATATAAACAGTGTTTATGGTTACCATGTCCTTTTTATTAAAGTATCTTTTGTATTTACTTTTAATTGTTGACCTCACTAGAGGTCTAAATCAATTAATAAATAAACTAGAAACTTGAAATTGGGAGCAGGAACATTCTAATATTTATGACTTCAAGGAGATTATTAAGTTACAGAACCACTTTAATGTGTGTGATCACTATTAACCGGAGGCATTGTTTTATTTTCTTCGTGTATAGCAAACAGGCTTGGAACACTATGCTGGAATGTATTGTGAGAGCAGTAGACTGTTGCACATAGCAGAGAGTGAAATGTTTGTAACAAGCAGCCATCTTTTCCTTATCGTGACGAGTGTATTTTCTGATACTTATCTTCAGAGTGGCTACTTCAAGAACTTTTATTATGGCTGGACTATTGAAATAATACATTTGAACTAGATTTACCTTTTAGACAAGAATAGCAAGGTAAATATTACACATACGATCAAACCTCCCTCTGCAAATAAAAAGAAGGCCTTTGTACAGCTTAGCTTCAAAAAAACATAACACAAGTTTACTTGGACTAAAGACAAGATACATTTCAAACTAGGTCATCTAAAAATTACAGATGCGCATTAAATTGGGCAACGCACCAAAAGTTCCGCTGACCTAGACCTCAATATGGATATCGACTGTCAGATCACAACAGAAGAAAACTACCCTCTGTTTTATTAGACGTATACTCTTCAAATTAAAGAAAAGATTGTGGCTCCTAAGGGCTGGTCATGACAGTCCTCAACTTGATATGTTTAACTAGCATAATTTTTTTTTATATTGATGAGGTATGAATACGAGAATAGAAGAATTAAAAAATCTGGTCTCTACTCACAGCACTGGAATGTTCTTTTCATTTTGGGCACTTGAGCAGTGTTCTGAGAGGTACCAATCATCGTCTCCGGTAGATCAGTGCCGTCACAGATATGAGCCTCCATAACACTTACATACTCTAGCATGGCGTTGCAATACTCCTTGTCTTGCTGCAGTCCTTCAAGTTGACTGTGAAAACAGGTATAGAACAAATGCTTCTTAACAATTCAATTTGTAATTTGTAAAATAGTTTATTCTGTTTTTAACAAATCTTATAAACTTTTACAAAGTATGTATATTAAAAAAATATATTTTCTGATTTCATATACAAAAAACATTTACAGATTTTACAATCATCGTAATCACAATCACATCTTTACAGCTCATATAATCACTGATCTTGTGCCAGAAAAAATGTGGAAACTTTTTCAGGAATCCCATGACAGAAAGGGGTTACTTGGCTCAAACTCCAACAGTCTGAGGAATTTATTGCTGATTTCCTGGGGCTTATCCTTACTACCGAAGCGAAAATTGAGCACGAATTACAACCCCTTTAGCACCTGACATTCAGTAAGGCAAAAGCAGTCCAAGGCTTTTTCAGAGCGGTGATGTGAGATTACTTACTCATACTAGAATAAATCATCCATCACGAGTTAAGAATCCAATGTGTAGTCAGTGGTTTGCATTTAAAAAGAGAATATACTTTACTAATTCACACACAACGCAATACTATAACATTTCAGTCATTCAGACCAACAATTATACATGGTGTCCTCGGCACACTCCCAGGATCTTACCGGGGATGCTCACTAGACTGTTCATATGGGACAACATTATACATTATGTTATGTTATGTTATGTTATTTATTCTTTTGTATAGCGCAACGGATACTCAAAAAGAGTGTCCCGGCGCTTTAGGTAAGGGGAACTAATTCGGAATAACATAACACAGTTAAAAAGAGAACACAACACACACAAAGACGAAGAGGGACTGCTAGGGAGGCCTACTGGGTAAACAACCAAGTTTTAAGACCTCTCCTAAAATCCAGAAGAGTAGTAGCCCCCCGAAGTGGAAGTGGAAGCAAATTCCACATCTGTGGGGCCAGCAGACTGAAAGAGCGGCCGCCCAGGCGAGCTCTCTTGACACGAGGGACAGCCGCCAGAAGCAAAGATTCAGACCGCAGAGAGCGGCCCGGCTGGTAAAAGACCAATCTCTTTTGGAGATGCTTTGCTCCCACAGCGTGGAGTGCCTTGTAGGCCAATATCATGGCCTTAAAAGCGATCCGTTTACGGATCGGTAACCAGTGCAAAGTCAGCATTAGCCCGGAGGCGCTGGCGCGTCTGTTAAGACCAAAAATGGCCCTGGCCGCCGCATTCTGCGCAACTTGAAGCCGCTGCAGCAGGTACTCTGGTAGGCCCAGGTAAAGAATGTTGGCATAATCCAACCTGGAGCCTATCAGGGACTGCACTGTCAGCCTCCTGTGCTCCTCCGACAAAAGAGGCAGGAACCTCCGCAGCATTTTTAGTAGACCGAAGCAGGTGCCGGTCACCCCAAAGATCTGGGCTTTCATCGTCAGCCCCCTGTCCATCTTAACCCCCAAGTTCTTAGCCATAGGGGAAGAGCCGGACGGAGGGAACATATCGATGGGCCACCAGGCCTGCCAGCTAGGCTCCGTGTCGCACCCGAAGAAGAGTACCTCGGACTTGTCGGAATTGCACTTGAGGCTGTTCAGTTGGAACCATGAGAACACCGCCCCAAGGCAATTCCGGATACTCTCCCCGTCAAAGTCAGCCCCTCTCTCGCAAGAGAAAAGGAGCTGGGTGTCGTCGGCATACGACACGATCCGGACACCAAAAGACTCCGTGACCGCCGCCAAGGGGGTCATAAAGATGTTAAAGAGGGTCGGGCTAAAAATAGAGCCCTGAGGGACCCCGACTCCCAGTGGCGGCATCACGGCGGTGTCCGGCGGAGTCCAGATCGTTTGCCGGCGGCCGGCAAGAAAAGATGAAAACCATTTGAGCACCGTCCCCCGCAGACCAATCTCATAGAGTCTTGCGAGGAGGCCATCATGGGGGACGGTGTCAAAAGCCGCCGGCAAGTCCAACAACACCAGCATGACTTTGCCCCCGGTATCCAACACCCCTTTGATGGTTTCAGAAACCTCAAGGAGCGCGGTTTCGGTGCTACGATTTGTACGGAAGCCAGACTGGGAGTCATGTAAGATCTCATGAGACTCCAGAAAATTGGAGAGCACCGACTGAACGTGCTTCTCCAAGATTTTAACGAGGGCCGGCAACAGCGAAATCGGTCTATGATTGGCTGGGACCTTCGGGTCGAGCCCCGGTTTTTTAAGCAGCGGGATGACCATTGCCTGCTTCCACACTGGCGGAACCACTCCCTGACTCAACGAAAGATTGAGAAGAGGGTTCGCCAGTGGATTGACCACCTCCGCCAACTTGCCCAAAAGCTTAGCTGGGCAGGGGTCAAGTGGAGACCCAGATTTTAAATTGCTCATAAGCGCTAGAGAGGCATATCCTTAGTGCAAAAAGTCTGTATTAGTTTTAGTTGCTGAAGTTCTTTCGGGGGGGGGGGCTAGGACACTGTGTGACCTTGGGAGTCCGACCTGATAGGGGTCAACCACACTAAAAACGTCCTCCCTTTTTCGAATGCGTGACTTCATGTCCCATTATGTGTCTTCCTGGACAGTATCTTAGTGTCCATTTTGATTTTTCGACGAGGAGTTGGAAGTAGCGGTTGCCAGAAGATCCACATTCAAGCTGCTTTGTATCACCCACAAAGCATTACATGGAATAGGACCACTCTTCATCAGGAATAAATTCACCAAACACATTCAACAAAGGAACCTCCGCTCTAAAGGAGCATCTCGCCTCAAAATCCCACCAAACAAGAAAAACACCATGGGTGGCACCTCCTTCTCTGTTCAAGCAGCCAAACTATGGAACTCTTTACCCCCAACATAAGATCCACCGACATCCACCTTATCTTCAGAAAACTACTCAAGATCTGTCTCTTCCCCACATAAGCACTATACGGAAAAAGAAATGTACAGCATATCCCTCTGTATATAAGCATTTGTTTTACTATAGATATGTACGTGGAGAAGTGTGGCTCACTGGTTAGAGGAGGCAGACCCTGAAGCAGAGGTCAGACCCGGGACCAGGGTTCAATTCCCGACGCGGCAGGGTCTTGAGCCCAAAATATCCACGGACTCGATAATTCTCGTTTCGGTGCCTACTCGAGTCACGGGTTCACACTCTGCAGCTCTGGGCATTAGCTTGCTTAATCTCCACTACGGCCCCCCCGCGGCGGGATGCCTGGCTTTCACCTTGGGGATGCCCAGTATGGGTATCTCACAGGGAAAAGCCAGGACAGGTTCCCAAGGCAAGCTCCGAGATGCCTACGGGTAATCGAGCGCTATATAAGAACGCATAATAATAATAATGTACCTATCTTTGTGTATTACTTTATAAAACATGCAAAATAATTATGTTGTTAAGAGAAAATAAAAATAAAAAATAATAATAATAATAATAATATTCATCAATAAATAAAAATCATCTTTGGTCAACATGTACATACTTCCATTGTGCATCTATGTACCTTCCATGTACTTGGATCTGTGTGTCTGTTACTTTTCTCCTGAAAAAGCATATCCAATCACTACCCTATTTCTCATCCTTTGCCTCTATCAATATATTTAATCTAAATATACTTACTTCCTTTATGTATCTATATACTTTCAATGTACTTATGGAACTATATATTTATCACTTTCTTCTAATTTAGCATTTCCAATGCACTAGCCTATTTCTTCTCAGCCTATACTTCGCTCTATATATCTTCTAGCCCAACCTTCTGACTCATCTCAAACTTCTTTCTACTGCTCCTTCTAACGCACTATCCTATCTCTCATCCTATACATCTATCAATATATCCTCTACATCCTCTCTCTCATTTATCCCAAACCCCATACCATTACTATGATCGCCAAAATAAGCCTTGCTAGACTCTCTCCTGCTCTACCCCTCCTTGCATCATCTGACACCTCTTTTTACTACACCGATCCCCTAAAACAAACCTTTCTAAACTCTCCCCTCTGACTCCTTCCCTCCAAAACTTCTTTTCACTCATCCAAAAGCCTCTTCCTACTGCTAAGACCTTAAAAAAAAATACTTCACTCTTTCCCTCCACTATCCTTTTCAATCAAAATTAACAGGCTAACATGTTCACTTCTCAAATTCCATATTCCATATTCAACTATACTAATATACTGCCCAAATAACGGAATAACATATCTACTACTCAAATTACTTCATATTTATACTATACTAATTTTCAACACTAATCCTTTATGGGTTCCGGAGTGGCGTGCTACTCGCCAGAAAAGCGCTTCAACACCCATCAGGGGTAACAAGTGCTATATGAATGCAAATATTTCTTCCCCTTTTATCCATCCGCTATCCTTCTCACTCCAAGTAACAGACTAATATCCACCACTGAAATTACCTCATATTAATTCACCACTAATCCTTTATAGGCTTCCTGAATAGCATACGTCAACAAGCGAGCGATAGATAAATAAATACAAACCTTTGTCCTCCTCTATCCTTCTGCTATCATTCCAAATCCAAATAACTGACTAACCTACCCACCACTTAAAATGCACTTGCATGTTTCACTATACTAATTCAACACTAATCCTCTATGGGTCCCGGAGTAGCGTGCTACCCGCCGAAAAAGCGCTTCGCCGCCTCGTCAGGGATAGTAAGCGCTATATAAATGCAATTACAATACAATACAATACAATCATTGTTGTTCAGTGGGACAGTCCCATTCGGTATGGTGTATGTGCCACACGTCACACTGACTGATAGTCAAAATCGGCATCAAGGATACCTGTGCATACTGATCCAAGCAACGGAGGCAGCACCGGTTGAGAAGGCTGCGTCGGGGTCATGGTGCTCACAGTCCAGCAGACATTGCAGCTGGGATTCTTCCTATAAGGCCCACACACAAAACACAAAACACACAACTCAAACAAGTTTGGAGCCCACCCCTGGTCAACGAAGTGAGCACATAAAAGTAGGTGCAGGATTCCTCATCAAGGCAGGGTTTCTTCAGCACTCTGGGTATTCTCGCATGGAGACCGTGGCCTGTGCTCCAGATTTCTCTAGTGCCCTGGTTCTTCTTGAAAGTAGGCTCATTCAATAGAAGTCAAGCAGAGTTGAGCTCCACCGGTCCGTGTGTTCACCAGAGTGTACAATCCAGGTCATGCTGTGAGTTTCCCAAGACTCACCCTCACAGAGCGGTGCCGGTCCTTCCCTCGTCTCGTGGTGCAATGGACCACATCGGTTTGCCCTGTTTTGGATCCTTCATGGCCCTTGGGGTTGTGCAGCTCCTTAGTAGCTCCATGATGATCTTTAAGTGACTGAGACAGGCGCGGTTCGTCCATTGGGGCGTGGAGGCGTAGCCCCCCCTGCCCGACGCCGCCCGCAGCTCCCTCATGACAATCATGTCAATGAATCAACATGACGTCAGACCGCCGGGCGGGCGTCATGTTGATTCATTGACATGATTGTACGGACGGCAACACAAGTACGAATGCGTGGAGATGGAGGGTGAATTTTTACCCGTGCCCACGCATGCGCACTTGTGTTTTGGCGGCATTGCGCATGCCCATCAGGAGCCCTAATGGGCGTGCTGCGGGTACCTGTGCCCCTGGCGCCAGGATTGGCCAGGGGCGCTGTGAGCCTGTGACGTGTGTGGGACCGGCAGCAAGGTAAGAGTGTGTGTTTTTCGGTGTTCCAGTAAACTAGCTTGCACAAATGACTTGAGATAGTACAGTGTGTTAATGATGTATGGATGCAGGATGGGTGGGTGGATGGATGGATGGGTGGATGCATGAATGATGTATGGATGGATGCATGCATGAATGATGTATGGATGGATGCATGCATGAATGATGTATGGATGGATGCATGCATGATGGATGGATGGGTGGATGCATGAATGAATGAATGATGGATGGATGCAGGGTGGGTGGGTGGATGCATGAATGATGTATGGATGGATGCATGCATGAATGATGTATGGATGGATGGATGCATGAATGATGTATGGATGGATGCATGCATGATGGATGGATGGGTGGATGCATGAATGAATGATGGATGGATGCAGGGTGGGTGGATGGATGGGTGGATGCATGAATGATGTATGGATGGATGCATGATGGGTGGATGCATGAATGATGTATTGATGGATGCAAGGTGGTTCGGGCTCGCGCGCTGCGCTCGATCGCTGCGGTGCAATATGCAAATTAGTTTACGGCCCTCCACTTTCAAATGTCACCAGCCGCCCCTGGACGGAGAGGAGACATATACAAGTGCTGCCGCAGCAGCTGACGTCGGTTCACTTAGTTCCTCCTTCTGCCCTCACCGATGAGGCATGTCTAACAATATGAAGGGACAGTGTCTAACTTGGGAACCTTTTATATGTTGAAGAGGGTACTTCACAGAAAAGGGCGGGGGACAGCATTGAGCAGTATGCGGGTTGAAAGAGTATCCACCTGAAGAATCGATACTAAAGGCAAGTAATAACATTGTACTTACTTATAATCCTGGTTCTGCATCGTAGTTATTATCACTGAAGTCATAAACATAGAATAGCCCCGCCTGTGTGCGGTCTCCAGACACTTTTCCAAAGATACACACATATGTAAAGCAGCAATCTGGTAATCTACTCATACTTCCAGTAGACACTACGGTCTGGCTCAAAATCCTTGAACGGACACATTGCTGGATCAAGCTACACTAGGCAATGTGTTCCATTAGTTCATCTCAAACGTACTGTAATTAATTAACATGTCTCAATTACAAAAAAAAATCTATTTTCATTGAAAACCTGAGTGGGGATGTGTTTACTATTCTTTTCTACGTTATGACTATCGGTGAGAATCCTAGGATGCATCATGCAGAAGAAAAAAAATATGTGTAATCCTAGTTCTGTATCGTAAGTATTCTCAAAAAATTAATTAACAACCCTCCCTCCTCCCAGTTTGTCAATGCAATTCACATAAAAATGCCATGTCGTCCAGGGAGAGCTGTGCAGTGTACCCTGATGTTCAGTGAATGTATCGGAAAGATTGTCTAGATGACATGTGAAGGAGTGTGGGTTGGTATCAAGGCCTGGGCAGTTCACCAACATATCTGCAGAAGCGAACTGAAATACTTGCACATAGACACCAGACATACAAACCGTTGTGTGCACCAATCACCTGCTGTATATAACAATGTGATGAGTAGGCTTGTGCAAAGCTCTACTTAGATGGCAGTCAAGGCCAGGGCTCTCCAATGTCGGGCCTGGAAGGCCAGGTCCATGCCAGATTTTTAAAATAACTACATTTATCTAAATAGGGATATGCAAAAAATCTGGCTCCGATCTGGCCCTCCAGGACCGACTTTGGAGAACCCTCGTCAAGATTATTGAGTTGTTGCACAATGTCCTTGACCGGACATTGGATTGTAACGTTGATCCAGTAACCTGGTATATATAGGAAAAACCCAATAAAGAAAGTAAGAAAAAAATGGCATGTCATATTCTCCCATTCAAAAAGAAGTGAGGCTATGAGGCAAACTGGCAGTACAGTGCAGGCTGGGTAATGGAAGCTGCTGACTCTCTTTAAGGAACGGTGTGTGCAGAGTGCAGCTGGCGGACTTTTGACCTGACAGTTGAAGAAAGAAAATACTGAAATGTGTTTTTTATACTATTTACAACACTGTCGTTTTCTGCAGAAAAATGCATTTAAAGCTGGCCTGTCAATGACATTTGAGGTGTCAGTGTAAGGTACCCATGGGGTGTCTACCTCCAATGCTATAAGATTATAATCTACGTATATATGGAAGCCCTAAGTGCCCATATTGTATGACTTCAGGAGCAATGCTGCCAAATTCAAGGATTGTACTTCGGGGTGGAGGATCTTTCCTCCTGTCCTGGACAGTGGATTGTCGTTGCATGTATTTTTCTTGTGGGGTTGGAGTGATAGGTGAAGAAGCTCTGATAATCGCCATAGCCCTGGCCACTTTGGAGCTATCGGGTTTAAGGTTGTGGGTGAGCGCTTGAATGTGGTCATCAGTTCTGGTATTATTGCTGTTGTGGGGGAAAGTGTATATAATCTGTTCAATCAGTTCATCAAATAGAGAGTTGCCCATTGACATTAGGGCACACATTCTGGGTATGTAATTTGGGCATTTTGTGTTTTGTTTGATGGAAAATAAATCTATTTCTGGTCAGCCCCAAACTCGAAAAATTAAATCAAAGACATTGTTGTTGAGCTCCCACTTGTGATTTCATAGAGGCGTTTGCTGAGAAAGCCCGCTTCTTGGTCTTACAAACCTGGCAGATGAAAAACTTGAAGGAATAAATTCCTCAGTAGTAGCTAATGCCAAACTGCTTGGGCGTCTAGTGATAGAGTTTTTGATCTTGTTCCTCCCTCATTGTTTAAATAGTACATGGTGGTGGTATTATCGGTCTGTACTAAAACTGTATTCGTGGATAAAACTGTCAGGAAAGCTCTGCGAGCTAGGTGAACTACTTTTAGCTCGAGGACATTGATGTGGTATAGCTTTTTTTTGGGACTCCTCTCATCTTGAGTTATAAGATCATTGCGATGTGGTCCATTTCTGGTGAGAAAAGCATCAGTCATAATGGTCTGAATGTGTAGAGCTTGATGAAAGGGAACTCCATTGAGACAATTGTGGGTTGAGTCACCACTGCAGGGATTGCTGAGCTTGAAGTTATTTTTTATTTGTCTTCCCAATCACTGAGATGTTGTGACCATTGATCTTCCAAGCAATGTTGGGATCTTGAAACATACATGAGGCCCAGTGGCGTAGGAAGGGGGGTGCAGTGGGTGCGGGCCACCCCTGGTGTCATCACTGAGGGGGGTGACAAAATGGCAAAAATATCTGTTTTAAACACATATTTTGCCATTTTGTCAAGCCGGGGGTGACAAGAAATGTTCCACACCGGGTACCACTTGACCTTGCTATGCCACTGATGAGGCCATTAATCCTAGGGGAGAGGTGATCTGCATTGCTGATGTCTTTGTGTTGTTTAGTGACTGGTCACGCTTTTGAGAAATAGTACACTCTCTGGCCTCTGAAAGAAACACTTCTCCCTCGATGGTGCTCACAGATGGTCCTAGGTAATCCATATTTTGAACTGGTGATGTGGTGGATTTTTCTACATTCACCCAAACAGCTTGTCAATCTAATGAAGAGACAATTAAATCGAAATCTTTCTCTACTTGGCTTGCAGTGTGAGCTTTCAATCGGCCAATCATCAAAGTATAGGTAGATGAAAATGTAGTTTTTGCAGAGGAAGGCTGTAACTACTGACATGCATTTGGAAAACGTTCTGGGTGCTGATTTGAGGAAAACTATAGTACCTTGTACTGGTAGAGAGTTTTGCCAACAAGCAAGCAGGGAAACTTCCTCTGTGCTTTCCCTCGCTGCAAGAGAGAGACCAGTTCTATTGCTTGTTGTAGGAAGCCTACCTTTCCATATTGTGCGCTACAATGGGGTACACTGTGCAGAGAGTTTGGGGAGACCCTTATTGGCTTACAGAGGCAAAAGTAGATAATACTAACGCTCTATTTTGTGGTAGTGTGGGTAAGCAGTTAGGCTTATAAGAGGGTACCGCTAAGCATTTGTTGTACTCACAGGGGCAATAAATGATACACACACTCAATGAAGGAAGTCAAGACCGGATAAGAAAAATAGTACTTATTTTTATATGAAAATATTTAAACCAAGAACTTCGGGTACAAGGTAAATACTTTTCGCTATACGAGAAAATTACAATAAATACAATATTAGCGGTGGTGTGCAATTATGCACAGTACATTTTCAATGGAAGGAAAAAGGGAATTGGATAATCAACACAGTGCAGTTACTTTAGTGGTCCACCTTTTAGAATCAGAAGGTTTGGGGGCCAAGGTCCAAAGTTCCAAGGCCAAAATCTCAGGAGCCTCCCGGGGAGCAAGGAAAAAGTGGGCTTTTTAGCTGGCACGCTATGAAGACAGGCGGCCATCTGTAAAAGCAAAACAAAGGGGGACTTGCAGAAAAGTCAGAGGGCTCTCAGGGGAGAGTAGAGGTTACAAGGGCTCTGGTGCCATGGGATCACAGCTGGTTTGAAGATACCCGGCTAGCTGTGTGCAGTGAAGATGTACAGCTGGGCACAGTGCACAAAGAAGCATCTAGCGGCCAGGGGCTGACACCTTGGTGCAATGATTCTGGAGCTGCTGGACCAATGCTGAGACGGGTCTCTAGAGTTCTGATGTTCCTCGTCGGGTTCTGGCTCACTGTAGAGTTGGAGTCCGCCTAAACTCGATGTGCAGTTTTTTGCAGCAAGGGGTCCGGTACCCCAGGTATTAATGGCTTTCAGCTCTGGTGGGCCATGGGGCCTCAAGACTTAGTGCCGAGGCCAAGCTGACCCTCCAGAGCAGGTGAACCTTTCACTGGTACTTGGAGATGTTGGTCAGGCTGGGGAGCTGGACGATGCTGAACTGGACTTTGCTGTTTTGAAGGCTGTGGCTATAGGATGATAGTACCTCTATCTCAAGGGAGTTTCTCTGGCGATTTGCGAAGTGTTGACGACCCTCCAGGGTATGTGGAGGCCACACATCAACGATACAAGCTGGAGGAAGATGACTGCCGAGTTCTGTGGCACCAGGCAGGATGTTGGACCTGGCATTTTTGGCAGGTTTATCCTCTGACTTTTTGTTTTTTTGACCTGCGGTTTCTGACCCATTTTTTGTTGTTTTTAGGTCTCTGGGCACATTACCACTGCTATTCAGTGCTAAAGTGCATATGCTCTCCATGTAAATTGTGCTATGATTGGTTATCCATGATTGGCATATCTGATTTACTAGTAAGTCCCTAGCATTGTGCACAGAAGAGTGCCCAGGGCCTGTAAATCAAATGATACTAGTGGGCCTGCAGACCTTGTTGTGCCACCCACACACATAGCCTTTCAAATGTGCCTCAGACCTGCCTCTGCAGTGTCTGCACGCACAGATTTTAACTGCCTATTCAACCCGGCAAGTGTACCCATTTGCCAGGCCCTCACCTTCCCTTGTCCTACATGTACGTCACCCCTAAGATAGGCCCAAGGTACCCCCATGGGCAGGGTGCAGTGCATGTGAAAAGGAAGAACATGTAGTGGTATGCTAATATGTCCTGATAGTGAAAAACGCTTTTCACTATTGCAAGGACTAGCTCTCCCATAGGCTAAAATTGGAGCTGCCTTGTAACATTTTAGAAGTGTAACTTTCATTTAGGTTTAGATAGATACATAGAATTTAGGATCCCTGTGCTCAGAATTTAATAACACATCTTTTACTGGAGGTGGTTTTTAAATTGTGTGTTTGAAAATGCCCCTTTTAGAAAGTGGACATTTTCTTGTTTAACCATCCTATGTGCCTCGATCTATTTGTGTATTCAATGTCTAGTTTTGGATTGACAAGAGCTGAAGAAGTGCATTCACTCTAGACAGTCACAAGTGGGGTTATTGCCTGAGTTTCTCCAAAGGCTTGAAGTAGAGCTTGCCTCCTGTAGGAAGTCTCAGGAGGATCAAAGACTTCGATTTCATCTGCCAACAGCACTAGGAACTGTGTGTTGTGTGCTGAAACAGAAGAAAAAACACTTTGAAACCATCACCGACACTGCTGCAGGCTCTGTGACCTGTAGGCAACACAGAAAGCATTGCGCCGCTTTACACGACAACCCTGGTATCACGGACGTCGCCGCCCGATGCCGTCACCAAGCCGCTGCTAGCACCGTGACCTGTGGGCACCGCACTTTGCATCACCTCACTTCACATCACCACCCTGGTATCATCGCCGATGATGCTGATGATGCTCCACGGCAACATCGACACTGCTGCCTGCAAAGTGGCCTGTGGGGACATCTCATGAGGTACCAAAGCATCTCCCTGTCCCACACCGCAGCCAGTGTCCCAAAGCATTGTCTCAGCAGTTGCAGCCTGCAGTAAATCTCCTCCAATCACTGGAATTTGTGATCAACCAGGCGAAGACCTGTCTTCTGTCCAGTCATTCAATCACCTTTCTAGGTTTTGTGATTGGACACCCTGAGCCTCCTGTCCAGGAAAATGGCAAAAATCCATCAAAAGAAACGGCAGATTTTACGGAAACCTCAGACCTCTCTGCGCAGCATGGCCAGAATAGTCGGCCTTTTGCCGACCTCGATCCAGGCCATCTTCCTGGGCCCCTTTCATTTTTGGGACCCCCAGAAACTCAAAGCGTCTCACCTGCATGGGGGTCTAACTTACACCCATCAGGTACCTCTTTCCGAGGAAGCAAAGGAAGAGCTTCATTGGTGGCTATCCCACATGGAGGCATGGAATGGCCGGGCCATTTTCGGTTCCCAACCGGACCTGGTGATCGAGTAGGATGCCAGCGGTTCAGGTTGCAGAGCCCGTTGTGGAGAGTTCACCATCTGGAGTTGATGGCGGGTACCTTCTGCAGTCCGGTGTTGGACCAGGGACAGAGCCCAATCCAGCGTCCTCAAGATGGACAATGTGGCGGTGGTCCGCTACATAAACCACCTGGGAGGGCCCTGCTCCAAGGCCCTGACAGTCCTCGTCAAGGAATTTTGGCAATACTGTCTGTCACATCAGGACTCGGTGATGGCGGAGCATCTCCCGGGGTTGTCCAACCAGGTGGCAGATTGGCAATATCGTCACCTCCAGGATTCAAGCTTGTGGAAGCTATTTTCCCCCATGTTCCAGGCCGTACAGGAATTTTGGGGTCTGTTCTCGACTGTTAGACCCGGGATCCCTGGTTGGCATAGGCCAAATAGGGACCCGCGTTTCCACGTCAGGGAAAGGAAGAACACCTTCTGAGATAGCCCCCGCTCACCACCTTGGTAGCTTGGCACGAGCAGTCAAGCTAACCTGGCTGATGACGGCTGATAGACAGAAACCGGTCCTAGGATGCTTGATTCCGGTCCACGGAAGACATGGCTTGGCAGTTCGGGCTGGACTGTTCCCATGACGCACAGGGTCAAGACTGATTTGCATGTGGCCATGTCTGAACTGGGGTGGCGTGGTGAACAAAATAACAAAGGATTAAACCCAGACCTGTGACTGGGGGTGAATGTTTTGCCAATGTGCAGCATTCCGTCCACCATCTTGTGTGTTTTGCTGTTCGCCCTATGTGGGAAGGGTATGCCCAGACATGGGTCCCGTGCTCACTACGCCACTGGAGTCAAGCTATCCTGGCTGATGAAGGCTGATATCCAGAAACCGGTCCTAGGATGCTTGATTCCGGTCCAGGGCAGACATGGCTTGGCAGTTCGGGTTGGACTGTTCCCATGAGGCAGAGGGTCAAGACTGATTTGCATGTGGCCATGTCTGAACTGGGGTGGCGTGGTGAACAAAATAACGATGGATTAAACCCAGATCTGTCACTGGGGGTGAATGTTTTGCCAATGTGCAACATTCCATCCATCATCATGTGTGTTTTGCTGTTCGCCCTATGTGGGAAGGCTATGCCCAGACGTGGGTCCCGTGCTCACTACGCCACTGCAGTCAAGCTATCCAGGCTGATGACAGCTGATAGCCGGAAACCAGTCCTAGGATGCTTGATTCCGGTCCAGGGAAGACATGGCTTGGCAGTTCGGGCTGGGCTGTTCCCATGAGGCACACGGTCAAGACTGATTTGCATGTGGCCATGTCTGAACTGGGGTGGCGTGGTGAACAAAATAACAAAGGATTAACCCAGACCTGTGACTGGGGGTGAATGTTTTGCCAATGTGCAACATTCCGTCCATCATCTTGTGTGTTTTGCTGTTCGCCCTATGTGGGAAGGGTATGCCCAGACGTGGGTCCCGTGCTCACTACGCCACTGGAGTCAAGCTATCCTGGCTGATGACGGCTGATAACCAGAAACCGGTCCTAGGATGCTTGATTCCGGTCCAGGGAAGACATAACTTGGCAATCCGGCTGGACTGTTCCAATGAGGCACAGGGTCAAGACTGATTTGCATGTGGCAATGGCTGAACTGGGGTGGCGTAGTGAACAAAATAAAGATAGATTAAACCCAGATTTGTGACTGGGGATGAATGTTTTGCCAATGTGCAACATTCCGTCCATCATCTTGTGTGTTTTGCTGTTCGCCCTATGTGGGAATGGTATGCCCAGACGTGGGTCTCGCGCTCACTACGCCATGGGAGTCAAGCTATCCTGGCTGATGACAGCTGATAGCCAGAAACCGGTCCTTGGATGCTTCATTCCGGTCCAGGGAAGACATGGCTTGGGAGTTCGGGCTGGACTGTTCCCATGAGGCACAGAGTCAAGACTGATTTGCATGTGGCCATGTCTGAACTGGGGTGGCGTGGTGAACTAAATAACAAAGGATTAAACCCAGACATGTGACTGGGGGTGAATGGTTTGCCAATGTGGAACATTCCGTCCATCATCTTGTGTGTTTTGCTGTTCGCCCTATTTGGGAAGGGTATGCCCATACATGGGTCCCGTGCTCACTACGCCACTGGAGTCAAGCTATCCTGGCTGATGACGGCCGATAGCCAGAAACCGGTCCTATGATGCTTGATTCCGGTCCAGGGAAGACATGGCTTGGCAGTTCGGGCTGGACTGTTCCCATGAGGCACAAAGTCAACACTGATTTGCATGTGGCCATGTCTGAACTGGGGTGGCGTGGTGAACAAAATAACGATGGATTAAACCCGATCTGTGACTGGGGGTGAATGTTTTGCCAATGTGCAACATTCCGACCATCATCTTGTGTGTTTTGCTGTTTGCCCTATGTGGGAAGGGTATGCCCAGACATGGGTCCCGTGCTCACTACGCCACTGGAGTCAATCTATCCTGGCTGATGACGGCCGATAACCAGAAACCTGTCCTAGTATTCTTGATTCTGATCCAGGGAAGACATGGCTTGGCAGTTCGGGCTAGACTGTCCCCATGAGGCACAGGGTCAAGCCTGATTTGCATGTGGCCATGTCTGAACTGGGGTGGCGTGGGTAACAAAATAACGATGGATTAAACCCAGATCTGTGACTGGGGTGAATGTTTTGCCAATGTGCAACATTCCGTCCATCATCTTGCGTGTTAGGCTTATCTTCATGGCAAATGTGTAAAGTTTTTGCAACCACGCTCACAGCAACCCAATGATGGCACCACAAATAGACTCTATATGAGCTTTATAAAAAACGAGTATACATTTTATATGAAAGGATATACAATAAAACCACACAATAGAAATCCAACATATGAATATGTGTACTATTTCTCCTGGTCGGTTGTTAGGCCAGCCAGCCCTTGTAAGTTCTGGTGATATTTATGAGCACTTCCAAACATTTCACCTTAATCCTAATACCATGTTATGCAGTTTGTAATGCTAGAATCAGGTACTTTTGCAATGTAAAAATAATGCAATGCGTAACACAACAATCAGGCACTTTGCAATGTTAAAAGAATGCAATGCGTAACGCAACAATCAGGCACTTTGTCACGTAAGAATAATGCAATGCGTAATACAACCACCAGGTACGTTGTTATGCACAAATAAGGCAATGCGTAATACACCAATCAGGTAGTTTGTTATGCAGTAATAATGCAATGCGTAATATGTAATCAGTAAGTTTGTTATGCAGAAATTATGCAATGCGTCCTACGACAATCAGGTAGTTCGTTATACAGCAATAATGTCATGCATTATACACTAATCAGGTAGTTTGTTATGCAGGAATAATGCAATGCGTAATACACTAATCAGGTACTCTGTTATGCAGAAATGATGCAATGTGTAATACGACAATCAGGTACTCCATTATGCAGAAATAAGATAATGCCTAACACACTCCGGAACCGATCACGGTGCCTTAGGCGGTCTCTCCATCACTTCTTCTGACTCGCAGTTAGCCTCTGTCAACAGTTGCCCCCAACATGGTGTAACAAAAAGTGCAGCTCCGCACTCCGGCCCCGGTACTGCCACTTCCTTGGCAATACGGACCTCGATACGAGCCGAAGCAGAGGCAGCGCTGCTGGAATGAGAGAGAGGCCGAGAGCGTCTACCTCCGAGCACGTCCCCGCCCCAGGAGTCAACACACGTTACCTGGGGGCGCAAACTCACTCTCCTCTCCTTGTCTAACGGCTTGGGCCTCCGATGCAATCTTTGTGAATTGGCAACAGCGGGCTTGGGCCGACTGCTCAGCTCCTCCGGGGCATCTGGTCTGGGCCGCTACTGCTATGAAGATCTCAGGCTGCCACAGGGCACACACACACAGCATCACTGAGACTCCCTTGAACTTTGGGTGCAAGATCACCGTGCACCCACACGAAGGTCTCAGGCTGCACGAAGAACATGCGCACAGCATCGCTGAGATTCCCCTTAACTCCGGGTGCACGTTAACAAGGCAATCCTCATGAAGGTCTCAGGCTGCATAAAGTACACAGCGTCGCTGAGATTCATTTGGACTCTGTGTGCACGATAACAAGGCAAACCTCACAAAGGTCTCACGCTGCACAAAGCACATGCAAACAGCCTTGATGAGACTCACTTGGATTCCGAGTGTGCACGATAACAAGTCAATCCTCATGAAGGTCTTACGCTGCACAAAGCACACGCACACAGCGTCGGTGAGACTCACTTGGATTCCTGGTGTGCACAATAACAAGGCAATCCTCACGAAGGTCTCACGCTGCACAAAGCACACACACACAGCGTCGATGACACTCACTAGGATTATGGTGCACACGATAATGGGACAATTCTCACAAATTGTTCAGGCTGCAAAAAGCACACGCACACAGCATTGCTGATCCTTGCTTGGACTCCAGGTGCCCACGATCACAGGGCACACCTTAGGAGGGTCTTAGGCTGCAACAAGCAAACACACACAGCCTCGCTGAGACTCTCCTGGAAACTTTTGTGTTCCTGAGTTCCCGCAACAGGGAGCCAGCTCACCTCGGGAAACATCCTTTTCAACGCAACTTTTACCACGCAGTGCCTTTACGACGCAACTATTACAACGCATGCCATTACAACGCATTGCACTGGGGGGCGCTCTAGGATAGGGAATAGTTTTAATTTATTATCCAACACCTTCCCTACCATCCACGGGGACTGGAGTTGGAATAGTAAATAAACTATTCACTATCCAGCACCCCTTAACGCTATGCGTTGTAACAGCATGCGTTGTAAAAACTGCGATGTAAAGGCATGCGTGGTAAAAGCATGCGTTGTAATGTCATACATCCGCTCACCTCGGCTCTTGGGGATAAGCTACTTCAGGACACAGCACAGCAAAGTCCTTCCAAGCAGGGAAACACAGCACACAGCAAAGTCCCTTTAGCCTTTCCTTGGTTAAAACAGCAAACTGCAGGCCAGCCCAGAACACACAGCAAGGGTCAGTCCTTTCCTTCAGTCTCTTCAGTTATTTCTTCCATGGCAAAGGTTCCTCTTGACCATGAAGTAGCTCCAGTCTTGTTCAATCTTGATCAACCCATTCTCCAAAGTTCAGGAGCTTCAGTTCTCACAGTTATACCTCTCAATGGCTTTGAAGTCTTTGTATTCAGGGGGGCACTGACCCCTGTTCATACCAGTTCTGGGTGCCTCCCTGTCAGTGACACTGGATTTTCAATCACTCAGCAGGAGATGGGGAAATTGTTTTATAGCACCAGCCCAGGCCTCTTCACCTCTAGGGGCTACTCCTCACCCTACACTCCAGATGCAGGTCAGCCTGTTGCTGTCTCACCTCCTCCCCTGGGTCAAGACATTCCCCAGATCCTATCGCTTTCAAATCAAGACAGTCGAACCACAACCAGGCAGAGGCACACAGAAATGTTAGAGTCCAAAAACCCAGCATCTTCTAAAAGAGTGGCGTATACATAATGCAAAAACCTACCTTCATAAAAAGATGTGTTATTACATTGCAAGTTCAGGCACACTAAACATCACCTCTCCAACTGAAGCCTTTGGGAAGATAGACTGGAAAACATATTACACAGCCTTCCCCTTCTATCCTATGGGCAAGATGGCCTTTCAACATTGAAAAACAAAATGGGGATTATTTCACTGTCAGGACATGGTACACACCTTGGTACATGTCTTACCTTTCACATGCATTGCACCCAGCCCAGGGGGTACCCAGGACCTACCATAGGGGTGTCTGATGTGCATAGAAAGGGAAGGGTAAGTGGGGTGCACTTGTCAGAACAACATGGCAGTTTACCAAACTGTGTGCAGACACTGCAATGGCAGGCCGGTGTTCCCTTTTTAAGGCTAATGATGTGGGTGGCGCAATTAGTGCTGCAGGCTCACTAGTAGCATTTGCTTTATCAGCCCTGGCACACATAGTGCACTTTACTAGGGACTTTACTAGTAAGGCAAACATACGAATCATGGACAGCCAATTACCATTACACTGTATACAGGGAGCACTTGCACTTTGACACTGTTGAGCAGTGGCAAAGTGTCCAAAGCATCTAATTTGGCAACACCATGTCAGAAAAAAGGTCTAGGGGGAAAGCAAAAAGTTTAGGGAACTTTAGCCAAAAAGGGCCAAGTCCTACATCGACCGACCTGTTCCAGTCTCACCTCAACCACCAGCTCTCTCGGTACTTCAGCTGGAGACCTGACCCAGGGGCCGTGGCCACGGATGCGTTTCTTTAGAATTGGGAGTCGGAATGGGGATATGCCTTTCCCCTTTGCCATGGTAATGCGATTAACGACCCAAGTGCGTCGGCAGATCACCCCAGCTTGGATATCGCAAAGATGGTTTCCAGTTCTGATGGAACTGTCTTGGACTCTTCCAAACCGTCTACTTCTGCTCCCTCATCTCCTGAGTGACCCAGTGCGCAGTCCTTATCCTCTAGTGGTCAGCGACTCTCTCCCATTCATGGCTTGGAGGATTACCGTTCTCGATGGATGGTCCCTGGCCTTTCGAGAAGTGCTATGGAGCTCCTTTCCTCAGCCTGGGCGGATGGCACGATCAAGCAATACCGATCGGCCTGGTCTAGATGGATGGGTAAGTGTCTGCGACGGAGTCTGGATCCCATGGGGCAGACGTTGTCCACATACTAAACTTTCTAGCCCATCTGGTTTGGAAGGCCTGGCATACAGGACAATCAATACATTTCAGTCCGCCATTTCTGCTGGTCATGGTTACTCAGATGTGAGTCCCTTGCTCATTGCACCATCAGGATTCAAGCAAGCCGGGCCGACGAAGGCTGAAATGCCAGAAACCGGTCCCCGGAAGCTTGTTTCCTTCCCAGTGTAAGAATTGGCTTGGTAGATGGTTTGCCCTGTTCCCATCATGCACTGGGACAGGAACAGACTAATTTGCATATAGCCAGGTTCTGAACTGGGATGGTGCAGTGAGCTAAAAAACGGTGTTGGATCTAGCCCTGATCTCTTGACTGGGTGAGAGTATTCTGCTTAATTCAGAAACTCTGTCCATCACCACCCCTTGTTGTTAAATATTTTGTCCACCCTAAGCGTGGAAGGGTATACTCAGATGTGAGTCCCTTGCTCATTGCACCATCAGGATTCAAGCAAGCCGGGCCGACGAAGGCTGAAATGCCAGAAACCGGTCCCCGGAAGCTTGTTTCCTTCCCAGTGTAAGAATTGGCTTGGTAGTTTGGTTTGCCCTGTTCCCATCATGCGCTGGGACAGGAACAGACTAATTTGCATATAGCCAGGTTCTGAACTGGGATGGTGCAGTGAGCTAAAAAACGGTGTTGGATCTAGCCCTGATCTCTTGACTGGGTGAGAGTATTCTGCTTAATTCAGAAACTCTGTCCATCACCACCCCTTGTTGTTAAATATTTTGTCCACCCTAAGCGTGGAAGGGTATACTCAGATGTGAGTCCCTTGCTCATTGCACCATCAGGATTCAAGCAAGCCGGGCCGACGAAGGCTGAAATGCCAGAAACCGGTCCCCGGAAGCTTGTTTCCTTCCCAGTGTAAGAATTGGCTTGGTAGTTTGGTTTGCTTGTTCCCATCATGCACTGGGACAGGAACAGACTAATTTGCATATAGCCAGGTTCTGAACTGGGATGGTGCAGTGAGCTAAAAAACGGTGTTGGATCTAGCCCTGATCTCTTGACTGGGTGAGAGTATTCTGCTTAATTCAGAAACTCTGTCCATCACCACCCCTTGTTGTTAAATATTTTGTCCACCCTAAGCGTGGAAGGGTATACTCAGATGTGAGTCCCTTGCTCATTGCACCATCAGGATTCAAGCAAGCCGGGCCGACGAAGGCTGAAATGCCAGAAACCGGTCCCCGGAAGCTTGTTTCCTTCCCAGTGTAAGAATTGGCTTGGTAGTTTGGTTTGCCCTGTTCCCATCATGCACTGGGACAGGAACAGACTAATTTGAATATAGCCAGGTTCTGAACTGGGATGGTGCAGTGAGCTAAAAAAACGGTGTTGGATCTAGCCCTGATCTCTTGACTGAGTGAGAGTATTCTGCTTAATTCAGAAACTCTGTCCATCACCACCCCTTGTTGTTAAATATTTTGTCCACCCTAAGCGTGGAAGGGTATACTCAGATGTGAGTCCCTTGCTCATTGCACCATCAGGATTCAAGCAAGCCGGGCCGACGAAGGCTGAAATGCCAGAAACCGGTCCCCGGAAGCTTGTTTCCTTCCCAGTGTAAGAATTGGCTTGGTAGTTTGGTTTGCCCTGTTCCCATCATGCACTGGGACAGGAACAGACTAATTTGCATATAGCCAGGTTCCTGAACTGGGATGGTGCAGTGAGCTAAAAAACGGTGTTGGATCTAGCCCTGATCTCTTGACTGGGTGAGAGTATTCTGCTTAATTCAGAAACTCTGTCCATCACCACCCCTTGTTGTTAAATATTTTGTCCACCCTAAGCGTGGAAGGGTATACTCAGATGTGAGTCCCTTGCTCATTGCACCATCAGGATTCAAGCAAGCCGGGCCGACGAAGGCTGAAATGCCAGAAACCGGTCCCCGGAAGCTTGTTTCCTTCCCAGTGTAAGAATTGGCTTGGTAGTTTGGTTTGCCCTGTTCCCATCATGCACTGGGACAGGAACAGACTAATTTGCATATAGCCAGGTTCTGAACTGGGATGGTGCAGTGAGCTAAAAAACGGTGTTGGATCTAGCCCTGATCTCTTGACTGGGTGAGAGTATTCTGCTTAATTCAGAAACTCTGTCCATCACCACCCCTTGTTGTTAAATATTTTGGTCATGCAACCGTGGCAAATCAACGGGTGGGAGAGCACCCATTAGTGAGGAAATTGCTGCATGGAATCTGGCTATATCTCTTCGGAGCCGAGATATTCAGTCCTCTGGGATGTCAACAAAGTCTTGAATCTGCTATCAGGATGGCCAAGCTACAAGTATCTGTCGCGTAAACAGTTACCTTCCAAGTCGGCCATGTTGTTGTGCTTGGTGTCATGTAGACAAGTCTTGTATGTCAAAGCCCTGGATATCTCAGGACGGTCTTTCACTCCTGACAGAGTCACCTTCCACGACTCTCGTCGTACCAAATGCCAGTTGCGGGTGATTTCATACCCGGCCTTTCCAGAGGTACCCAAACTCTGCGTAGTAAGATGCATCTAGGCCTACGAGTCCATGTCGGCCGATGTGCGCCCCCACACGGTGAGAGAAAGCTACTCATTGCCTTGAGGAAACCCTTTAGGGCAGTCTCATCCCCAACAGTTGCTTGGTTCCGCTGGGTGATACAAAGGTCTTCGGAGCATACTCGACAAGAGGCTCAATAACATTAAAAGCCTCCGTGCTAGGTGCTCGCTTGGAGGATATTCTAAATGCAGCAGACTGGTTGTCAGAATTAACCTTCAAGAGGTTTTATTTGAAACCAGTCTCCTCCACTGCAGCCTTAGTGGTGGATAAGATTTGAACTAGCCTAATCCTCGTATCTGTCTCCTGACATAGAATGAAAAATGTCCTCGCTTTCGTAACAGAAAGTTTCAATTCTATTAAGGACATGGAGGCAAGGATTAGCTCACCCTCAGGATGAATAATGATCCACCTGGGTTATAGGACATACGTGTGAATGTAAGTAAAGCATTTTCCTGATTCTTCATGTGTTAATGTAAATGCTGTGCGAGGTAGTTTCGCCACATGCAGTGCAATATGGCTCCTTTTCTGTTCAAAGGTTCAGAATGCTCTAAGCAGAAGTGAGAAACTTCCATAGTAGGCTTTGTCGCAAGAAGAAAGAGGGAGTCAAGCAAGGGCCAACAACAGATATTGAGTCAGGAGACACCTGATTGGACGAGAGACGTTATTATGAACTAGATGGTTTTTCCCTCAGGCTTCATGGGATATGAAGTCCTTGTATTTGCTATTTGTTTAACCGCATCGCCGCAAGCGGTTTTCCCGCTGTGCGCGGTAATTTTCAAATTACGGCGTTACATGACGAGCTCAGCTCGTCATCCACGTACGGCAGGTTACGCTGATGACGAGCTGAGCTCGTCATCAGCATGGAAGCGGTTAAAACTGGCTGCAGTTGAAATTAAAGGAGAAAGAATAGTCTAATCCTTGCCTCCGTGTCCTTAATAGAATTGAAACTTTCCATTATGAATGCTAGGAATTTTTTCATTCCTACAGGATAAATTTACCTATTACAAACCAGTAAGGAGGTTGAGATCATCTTCCGGCAACGTTATTTGTGTACCCAGGTTTAATAAAACTAGGGTAGGAGGGGGAGCCCTTCAAATCAAGGCAGTGCAATTTTAAAATGATTTACCTATTTCTTTCAGAACAAATGGAAATGTATTACGTTTCAGGAAGAACCTAAAAACATGTCTCTTTCCCAAATAAGACAAACCACAGTCCTCCTTCTTTAAAAAAATAATATTTATCTCCCCTACCTGAAATGTTTTGCTGTTGATCACTGATAGCGCCAAGCTGCCTGCCAGGTGATGTTGTGTAGTTCCTATAAAAAGTATACAAGATCTGCGCGTTTAGACAAAGTACACTGTAGGATTGGTGTCAGACGAACTGTGATCAGCCCCACCGGGTTGGCCTTCTTGTACCAACTAGCTCACAGTGCCTCTATACTCTCCTCAGACCAAGGAGGGAATAGTTCTTGGCAACCATCGAACATGACAACCCTGATCCCTCAGGACCCTGAAAACAATATACTACCTTTCGCTCAGTCACTCTTTCTTGCTAAGTCTGCCTCAGACAGATACACCAAATAAAACAAGCTGGGCCTTCTCAATAATCATTTATTGAACAGTTTTTATTCTGGTGTAGAATAGATGTGCTGCAACAAACATTAGACAGTATAAGATATAAATGATTAACAGTACTATAAAGGTAAAAGGATGGTATAGTTCTACCATCTTATTAAAATCATGAATACATTCAAGTATATAGAACACATGATAAAAGATGCGTACTCCTACGATGCCTCTCTAACTAGATGTACCTAAGAGTATCTAGCATGGGTGTAGGAGTTAAGCCAAGAATTTCTCTAGGATTAAGTCAACCTCATTACCTGAAGTGAGACTATGGGACCCCGTCCTGGTCTCCAGCTGGACACCCCACGCGGGATGTTAAACAACTGCGCGCTAAAGCGTCTGCATGCAGGAACCTCACAGTCTCCGGTCAGTGTGTCGGCTGGGAAGTCTCGATTTCCTCTAGCTATCTTAGCAAGATGTGATGTGTATATACCGATAGGTCTCCCCAGGGGCCTATCTTGCTGTATTACTGCGTCAGCCTAAGGATGACATCGGGCATGAATTTTGTACATAGATTTTATACAGGCAATGGCAGTTCTGCTGTGCTTCCAAGAACCCTCATGCATAATGTATGACATAGTTTACATTCTACACGTACTACTAGGTGTTCTAGATACTCGTACACAAATATACAAACATTAGTTTCTTATTGTGTTAAAAACATTTGTTTAAAAATGTTTTCCTAAAATATTTTTACAAAATTATTAAATAGGGAAAGTATTAGAAATTGACAGATAGGCTACCGCTCTAATATGTCTGTACGTATAGTCCAAACTACTGGAAGCCTTTTGAAAGCCATACATGTGTGAAAGAAATGTCAATTTTGATATAGGGTTTTCATTTTTCTGGTTTGTTTTTCAAAAGCCAAGTTTCTTCCCAGCACATGATGGGCCAAATGAGTCAAATGTTTATGTCTACTGGCTGGTAGATGCAACCTTCTCATTGCTTGCTTCCACAGCTTGCGGTCACTGTAACACCTCACAGAATATGTGTATTGAGCACAGATGAGTCTCCATACTGTCCACAGCTGGTTCTGGAGCAGCCTGTACAGCCTGTGCCCCTTCCAAGGCCTGGGTGTCAGAGGAGGAGCTGGTGTCTATACCAACAGGAGCTGATGTTTCCTGTGGTGGCTCTAAGAATGCCGACATCAACATGGGAATATTCTGGGGACACTGCAAAACATGGGCCATTATCGGGTCCGGTAAAGCGTCAACATCCGGTCGCGCACATGATGGGTGTGTTAGACAGAGATGCAACATGCATTCTTCTCCGCAAAACAGGCATAGGAGTATAGGTAAGATGCAGTCCATCCAGACTGGTCTAAACGACAGGAACCAAGAAGCACTTAGTTCCCTTAGGCGAAGTGTGCCTAGAAGTTGTACGATGCGATCACATTATTTTCTCTCCAGGAGTACTGTTTCCATCTCCTTGGTGGCTGTGATGTCTATTGCGTAGCAGAAACACGCCAATCGGGATACCTGCTATTAGGAACAAGATTAGTGGCAGTCCTCCAAAAATGCTTCTAAATACAGAGTGTATAATGTTTTGGTAAAACTGTGAGGACAGTCTGAAAGGTGCTTAACACTCCAGAACCTATGTTCTTAGATTGGTGGACAATACCTGTTGTATCAGACATGTTAAAGATACGATTTACCATTTCTGTGGAATGAAAAGGGCAGTTTATATGAATAAGTGCCTGTACATCTACTGAAGACCTTTTTACTTGGAGATCAAAAGTCTCTTGAGCAGAGGATAAGGGCACGGATTTCTGTGTAAGCATGGCTTTCATTCTGCTCAAAGTATCAAACCGTATTAGTAAAATATTTAATGAAGGCCATAGCAGCACCTTCCTGACTGCATGTGTTGGGGGAAACAATACTTGCATACAGAAAATAACCGTGGAACTCACAATTACCAGATATGCGATGCCCGGAAGCATCCCACAGCAACCTTGATTGTTCAGCATCAAGTAACTCCCATTCGAAAATAGTCTGAATACTGGAGTGATCACGGCAGCTGGGGCACCTGACAGGACAGGTTTGCTACTGAACCATTACATGCCCCATGAAGCATTATATCCTGGCATATACGTGAGCCACTAATTGTATTCTTGCAGTTAGTACTTCTTTTGTCCCAATCCAGCATCAAAATCTGTATGGCAACTTCCAAGATTCCTTGATGAATTCCCTACCCATTTCTTCATATCAACCTGCCTGCATTTGTTCTTTGCAATATTGGAATTGAAAGATTGTGACCGGAAGGGTTATGTGCCCATGGATTAGCCATTCTGTGGACGGTGATTCTGCCACTGTGTAGGCTAATCTGTCCAGATTTTCAATGCACAGCATTGTATACTTTGCTCCCCTCTGTGCCATTTCTATCTGTTTTGCTGTCAGATTGTACGAGGAAAACGGAGACGTGCTGTTTATGAAACGCCATGGCACATAGCCTGCGCGCAAAGACAGCAGCGTCCAGGTTAGCAGTATAATAGAATGTAATTGCGATTGCCCGTGTTGTAATACAGACAAATCCTGTTCTAGTACATCGATAGCAGAAGATATAATGTTGCAAAGGTAAAAAATATATTGTGGATGTTAATGTAGTTAACCCATTATCGACCACTGCTAGAGCTGTCTCTAGATTAATACGACCTATTTCTCGTAATCTTTCCGCTGCCTCCTGTTGTGATATCTTCCAAATCTCTTTGTGGATAGCATAATAGAAACGTTTGTGACGTGATTTCCTAGGACCTAATAAGAAATCCTGTTGGTCCACATCACCTGTAAGTAAGGATAAGTGTTGTTTCACCTGTGTGAGTGTTGAGGTTTGTAGTCAATCGAGGTATAACTTCTCAACACTGTATGATGTCACTACCCCTGAGTGTTGTCCTCGTAAATAACGTGGATCTGACCTATTATTACTAAATCCTTTAGTTTTACTAAAGAATCTTTCTTGACAGTTATTGGTGTCAACAGGCCAAACAAACCATTCTTTCCAATCGGGGTCTGATCTATTCCTTAGCAAAATGTTATCTACTGTAAACTCTTTTTGTGATGTTATGTTATCCTCGGTGTGTGATGGTGCTGGCACCCGAGGTGTATTCAAATCTTTATTCCTGGCTAACCCAAGACAAGCTGTTTGTTGCACTGTTTCATTCAAGAACATTATTTGTTGAGGAATAAGACATGCTCTAAATAGTGCCTCTGTTGCCCGGACCTGCCAATCTCTAGTACCCCAGACAGATTTTAGGTCTATGGTGTCTTTCCATAGGTCGAACCCTTGTTCAGACAACTGGGCAATAAAGGAAGCAGAATAGATCTTTTTAGTGTTTGTTAACATATTTGTCTGTGCCAGTGTAGGCGCAACCTTATAGTAATATGAGGCTGGGTCTGATGTTTTAAACCTTGGAAAATATGGAAATTATTGTAAAAATGTCTCTGAACTGCTTTTTGGCGGTGTTGGGCAATGTTCCCATTGTTGATATGTGAAAACATTCCTAGGGTTAGTAGATTTATGCAGAAAGTGATGACCATAATGTTGATAGCAATACATTTTCTCAAAGTCAGATGTGTCTTCTAGCATTTCATTATTAGAAAAAGCTGCTGATTTCTCTAAATCAGACAACATATTACAGTTTCATAATCCCAATCATCGGAAAATGTACTGGAGGTAATGATATCACTCAATGATATTTTAAATGAATGTGGTATTTTTAAAAGTTCAGTTGGGCCAATTATATTGTAATCAACTTTGCCCCATACTATACCATTAGGTATAGGAACTTATGTAATGTTTACTGATGACAGGCCTCTTCTTTCACGATGTGATGATAGGTGCGATTTAGGATCACATTCACTTTTTGTGCCACAGAGCTTTGTTGAAGATAAGTTCCATTAATAAACATACTAAAAACAATTACTAGGCCTATCCAGAAGAGAAAGAAATGTATTCCTGTAGATACCCAGAGTTCCACCTAAGGTGATACCAGGTAAGTCTTTTAAGAAAGTTCAGAAAATCTTTAAATTGTTGTAGGTTTTTCGGGCTGGCATTGTTTCTGGTTAGCTTGGATCTAATGAAAAGGTGTCAAAGTCAATGAAATAGCCAGATGTAGGTTGGTCAATTTTTGGTAGTTCGGCAGGTTTTGTGGAAACTGTAGGGCATGTTGACGTAGATATCCGTGTTTGGTCGAATTGAAATTTGTCTTTCAGTTAGTTTCTCATTTTGAACTTCAGTATCAAGAGGAACGAGTTCCATTGCATTGTTATTGTTGCTTAGTCCTTCATTCAGTGTAGGTGACCCTTTAAACGTGATGAGTCTTTCTGTTTGAATTTTTTGTATAGTTGTGTGAGAAGGGTGTCGGTTACTTAGGAGTCCATGTTGCCTACTACTCAGTATCGGCCACATAGTGTGGTTTGATTATGTCAATTGAGACAAATCTTTTCTCCTTTTTACCGGCAAGAGGTGGCAGAAGTACTGTTATTGTTCCTTCAACTGCCAGGACAGGTACAGGCTTTCTGTTCGATGGCCCTAATTCTTTTTTGTCCGCTATTTTTTCTCTGACCAGATCCCCGACTTTAGGGATCCAGACAGGTCTTGCAGTGTCACTTTTTACTTCCCCAGTGGTGTTCTTCTTTATATTGCCATTACTCTGTAGTGCTCTGGTTTCGTTCAGGTCCTGTAAAACAGCCAAACGTTTATGGATGCCAAAAGGTTTTTCATCCGCCACTGTGCCTTCACAATCAAGATCAGGTACCCATATTCTCGTCCCAACTAGAACCTCATAAGGAGTGAGCCCCCCTAGAGAGCTTCTTGGCTGATTGTTAAATGTCCTTTTGACTCCATACAGATGTTTTACCCAATTTCCAACTGAACCTAATACTCTAGCTTTTAAAAATTGCTTTAAGTCTTGGTTTTTCCTCTCCAGGACCAAATTTCCCTTGGGATGGTAAGGAGAGGAGTACCACAATGCTACACCCAGACTTCCCCTAGCTTCCTTGTAAGCCCTAGAGCTAAACGCAGGACCACGGTCAGAATGTAGTGTGCCGATTGCTTATGTCCCTATAAAGACTTGCAAATCTTTTATACCAGTTTGAGCATCAGCCGAGCGCTGGGGCCACACCCAGAGGGACCTAGAGCAGGAATTCACTGCAACCATGATATACTTGTAAGCCGTATCAGATTGTAAGGGGCCGCAGTGGTCCAAATATTCACACATAAGTGGTTTGTCTGATATTAGTAATTGTGTCAGCACTGGACGTGTTACTGTGGAGCCTTTCATCTGCTGGCAGATGTCACATTTCAAGACATAGTCTGATACGTGTGCGGAACCTCAATGCCCTCAAACAGACAGTATTCCACTGGTGCATCACCTTCTGTGTAGAAGTGAAATGTTTTTGTTCTTACATTTGCTGCTGGGAATCTAACCCATGAATGAAATGCTTCTGTTCTGTACAATTCATGTGCCTCAATCACGAAAGCTACTAAGGCACCCCTGGTGTTAGACCATGTGCAAGCAGTTTCAGGGTGACTGCATTTCTAAGATTTGCCACAATTTGTATTGCGTTTGCATCTTCCTTGTCTTCGGAGAGGGGCAGTGCTTGCTCTAGTGGGTCTATGTCCTGGTTAGTTATTGTTCTTAGAACACAAAAAACTTTTCAAGGAATCTAAGATAAGGTGTTTTGCACAATTTTAGGAACTTTGTGTACTTCAAGCTTGATTAACCAACAGCTAATAAATAGGAATTTTCGCCTACTCAGCTGTGGCGGAGTTTTAGTCTACCCACTTCAGATGTCTCTGGTGTTTTGTGAATAGGGATTTCTGAGAATAGCACGACTGAAATACTCAGATTCTACTGTCGGCCAACTGCTGTCGTGAGCACTACCTCTGTAGTGCTGTGCAACACCGTTGACTGACGCGGCCCTGCCCGAGCCAGAAATCACCCGCACCACGGCAGAATTTAAACCGCGGTTAACGGCTCAAATAAGTGCCCATCCAACATTGGGCGCCATGTGGTGTAGTTCCTATAAAAAGTTTACAGGATCCTCACATTTAGACAACATACACTATAGGATTGGTATCAGACTAACTCTGATCACCTCCACAGGTATGTTGGCCTTCTTGTACCAACTAGCTTACAGTGCCACTATACTCTCCTCTTACCAAGGCGGGAATAGTGCTTGGCAACCATCGAACATGACAACTCTGATCCCTCAGGACCGTGGAAACAATATACTTTCGCTCAGTCACTGGTGCTTACTTAATCTGTCTCAGACAGATACACCAAATAAAACAAGCTCGGCGTCTTCAATAATCATTTATTGAACAGTTGTTATTCTGGTGTAGAGTAGATGTGCTGCAACAACCGTTAGACAGTATAAGATATAAATGATTAACAGACTATAAAGGTAAAAGGATAGTATAGTTCGACCCTCTTACTAAAATCATGAATCCGTTCAAGTATATAGGACACATGATCAAAGATGCGTACTTCTACGATACCCTCTATATATACCTAAGTGTACCTAGCACGGGTGTAGGAGTTAGGCCAAGAATTCCTCTGGACCCCGTACTGGTCTTGAGATGGACACCCCGCAAGGGATGTTAGACCACTCCGAGCTGGAGCGTCAGCATTCAGGAACCTCAGGGTCTCTGGTCAGTGTGTCGGCCGGGAAGTCTTGTTCTCCTCTAGCTATCTTAGCAAGATGTGATGTATATATACCTATAGGTCTCCCCAGGAGTCCTACCTTGCTGTATTACTGTGTCGGCCTAAGGATGATATTGGGCATGAACTTTGTACATAGATTTTTTACAGGAGATGGCAGTCCTGCTGTGCTTCCAAGAACCCTCAAGCATAATGTATGAGATTTTGAACTAGTGAAAACCTGCGTTCTGAATGCAGTGTAATATCTAGGTAAAAGGCCAGTCCCTGTAAACTGTGACAAGTTTAATGTAGGGAGAGAATCTAGGTGAAGGGTAACGACTTTACTGAGGCCTATATTATAGTACCTAACAGTACAGTACAGAATATAACAGTGAACGTTGGGATTTACAAATGATTAATATTAATAATATTTCAGGCCACCAAAATCAAGTAAGATATCCTAAATATTGAGAAATTATTAGTTACTCCGACCTAATCTGTGAGTAGCATATAGACAATACCCTTTTTTCAAGGCTGTAAATATACTAACTACCATGGGCCAGATGTAGGTAATATCAAATTTGTGAGTCCTTAAAGGCGAATTTTACCGATTCGCTATTAAGGACTCGCAAATTTGTATGTAGGTAGAAATCACTAAAATATTAGCCATTCCTTAATAATCCTTAATAACAAATCGCAAATTGAGATTTGTTAATAAGGAATACCTACCCATTCATTCCTATGGGCTAGGAGGCCCATAGGAATCAATGGGAAGATATTCACTATTTGTGATTCGCTATTAAAGAATCACAAAAAGCGGTAGCTATTTCAAGGGTGCCAGTGTGTCAAAAGGACACCCTGCTGCATCCCTGAAATGTGCATGTGTGCACATGTGGCACACATACATGCCCTAAGGGCATGGATGTATGCCACATGGCACTTTAAAAAAAGTAAAAAAGTGCTTTTTTACAGGAAATCGCTAATTACCACCAACTTGAAGTTGGTGGTAATTAGCAATTCCTTAAGCCTAAAGTGCACTTTCTTTTGTGCTTTCTACATTGCATTTAAGGAATCGCAATTTGCGGTTCCTTAAATGCAAGAGCAAAATGAGGAATCGCAAATTTTGTGATTCCTTATTTTACTAGTAGGTTTAAACTCACCTACATTGCTTTTCAGCCAAATACTGATTACAAACGCTGAAATTCTGCGAATTTCAGCGTGAGCGTTCGGTATTTGGCCACCTACATCTGGCCCCAAAAGTCCACGAGAATTAAAAACATCAGTATGTCCCCACTGTTGTAGAAAACTAAAAGGGAGAACAGAATATTCATGATCACACTTAACAAAGTCATCAGTATTGCATGTGCCACCAACATCAAAGTCGAATGGCCCATGTATGCACTATTAAAGGAATATTGCAACACTTTTCACACTAACATTGGCCAGGCACCAATAACAATGTGCTAGATGGATGGCAAACAGCCCCAGTGCCACCATTTTAGCCCTCAGGAAATAAACTGAACAATCACATCTGAACACTTCAGACCAGGTCCTCGTATGAGACAAGTATATTGGAAGCCATATCCCTTGCGACAGTCAGGATTTGGAAGCTCTTCAATAGCTCTCCTATGTAGGTAGGGTGCACCGACTTCCTTTTGGTTCCACATGTGGGATCCCTGTGATGTCACTTGAGCCATAAATCACCTTTGTTGTTGTGCTGATGTCAGTTTCTATCCATTTGTATTTGACTTTGAGTGGGACGAATGAAATTAACATCAGGAAGGCAGGTGCAGAATTTCTGAATAGGTTGGGACCACCTCAAGAGGATATGTGGAATAAGCAGTCGTTAAATGGGGAGGAGGGTGTGTCGGAGAAGAATTTGCAGATAACTTGAATATCCACCAGAGCATTACCAAAGGTAACTAACTTTATGGTTATGATGGATACTTCTATCAGTAGATTCCTCACCTTCTCAATAGCAGTCTTCAACCAACCAGCAGGTGGGCGCATGGTTGATTTCACCAAAAAGTCCTGAAGGACTGCTTTGCAAAAATGTGTAGAGAAGCCCGGAATACCCCTTTACAGATGTCTGCTACTGGAACTCCTTTCCCCAGTGTAAAAGTAGAAACATGCCTCTGGTGGAAAGAGCTTGAATACATTATGGGGGTTCTTTGTGGGCCAGAGCAAAGCACATATTGATATAAAGGATTACCTATCTTGCTAAGTTCCTTGCCTTGCCTTTCATCTTCCCCACATAGTGCACAATGAGTTGGTCATCCAGTCAGAACTCACATGTTCTGGTAACGTAAAACATGACTGCTCTCTTGGAGTCAAAATAATGAAGTTGCTCTATTAATATTGAACAATTCGATGTCGATGTACACCATGATATATCTACGTATAAAATTGAACTTGCATCTCCGTTGTTGAATTTACCTGATGTGACCTCCCCCTAAACCGCTAAACAGAAAAATTTGGTTAGGCAATCCCTACAACCCAGCCCTGAAACAACTGATTGACAGATCACAGGTGGGGGGACACGTAACCCTTAGACAATATACACAAACAAGAAAACCCGGATCGATCCCACATATGGGCAGCGATACCACAATGGTCTCAGGAGATTGGCCCCAATAAAACATGTTTGGCCATAGGGGCACACATTCTCAAAAACACCATAAAGTCAGACGCCACACAAAGTTAGGAACACACAGCCATTCAGAACACAGCATGCACACAACACGTAGTGATCACATGCTCTTCATGCTGGGCATCTGACAATTACCCACTGGCCCCCTGATCTCCCAGCTGCTGCGTATAATTAAACAAAAACACCAAATTTTTTCAAAGGTAAATTCGTATTCGAGCAACATTTTGGTGAATCATCCAGGAGAGGTTGGTTCTTCGAGCCCGACTGCAGCCTAAGGAAAAGGACCCCGGCCATACGGATTCACATCTGCGCAACAAGATCAGTGAGTAGAGGCCGCAATTGATTGAAGGTTCTGCGCAATCCGCAGGGTGGAGACTTATCCTGAAGCTGCAGTCAGTGGGTAAGAGACTACATTTGATCCTTAGTCCCAGCATTTGGCGTATGGCAAACTAGGAAAGGTGAGGATCGTTTGTTGCTTGGAAACTGGGCATGACACTCTGGGTGTGATACAGTGGCCGCTTCGACCGCTGTGTAAGAGACAGAAGGTACGCATAAGTTCTAGGTGTGATATAGGGTGTAATTCAGATGTTAGGGAAATTTTTTGTCTTTTTTGAGAGTAAGGTGTAGCTTGTGCTTGGCGAAAGAGGGCCTGGGACTGTCGACCTGCCCCTTCTTCTACTCATAAATTGTTGCTATCGTTGTCCACGAGCCGATATTGACAGACTATCATGCTCATTTAGTTGTGTGTACTTCGCAGATCCTCCCATCGGCATTGGGCAGAATGTGCAAGGAGCAGACTAAGGTTTTTTGTGTCAAAGTCACCATTTTTCTGGCAGTTTTTACTCTCTCTCTCTCTCCTTTTCTTTTTATCTTTCCCCTTCTCTCTCGGTCTCTCTTTCGTCATTGCAATGTGTTGATGTTACACTCACAATGTTTTAGACATTCTTAATGTTGTGGTGCTGGTAAATCATTGCAACTGTGTTTTATGTTGAACGTTGTGTCTTATTAATGACTTAATGTACATATGAAGACGTTACCACTCCCGTAAACTGTTGTTCCATATCTGCTATTCCGCTGCTAAAAATTCAGTTTTGAATGTAACCATTGCACCTTCTTACAGGTTTCTTTTCCCCCATATGTGTTGTTTTATGTACGAAGTTTGTTTGATGTATTGTTGCCATAAGCTAAGGTCACAGTAAAAGAACTTATTGGCGGTATAATCCCTGGTACATATTTTCCTTGCGATTAGAGTAGTATTTAAGTCTAAGTTGTAACGTTAGAAGTATGCCAGCCCTTAAAATATTTTCCACATCCATCATGGAGTCGCCTTTAGACCATATGCAACCTAGGTTCTCCACACAGGCTAAAATATTAGACAAGTTCTGTCGTGAATGGCACGCACACACTAAGACGCATGCATTCCTCTGGCTAGAGGGGGGAACCTTTGACACCAACAAATAGAACACACAAGAACACATGTTCGGACCAAATTCATAGGACAGAGAAAAACTGAAAGAGATGCACCGTTAGAACTATGGGCCATCTTCAAGGTGGCCAGACCAGTGATTCTGTCACAGAACACGCAAACAAGGTGCCCACACCTACCCCCACCGTACACAGGCACAGAGCTACACTCTCTAATGCCTGTTATCCCTGCCATTCTTGCACAGGGTTACACCAGTTCACCGGTCAAGGGGTTGCATTAGCCGCAAGTATGCGAATGGCACCAGTCCCGAAAGGGATCCCAGCGCAGAAACCTAGAATGCTCCGGGCCCATTTATAATGGAGGAGGTCAGGAAGGCTGGTGGCAGCCAGACCATAAAGAATGTCCCTACTACCGCAGAATCAGCCACCGGGTCAACCTATGCTGCCTAAAGGTGTACCATGAGCAAGATCGATTGGCCTCGGACAATCCCTATCCACAAAACCAAGCCCAGATCAACTTGAGCGTGCAGCACATTCAGCCACAAGGAAAACAGTCAGCAAACACACTGCTGCAACAAGGTCCAGGTGTCCTGGGGGGGGGGGGAGGTTGTTGGGAGAGGTGTTTTTTGAGGAACCATGGTTATTACCAGCATGGCTCCACGACTTCAGTGGGTGCCATATTTGCTCCAAACCAGGCGAATCTGTACATCAAACATTTTGTGACCCAATTAGTTTTCACTGAACACAATCCATTCTACGGCAACATACGTTGTTGGAAGACATTATATAGATAAAATTTTTATGATTTGGTCAGGTTCCATTACCACTCTGGAGTCCTCTGTGCAGTATCTCAATAATGTCCAACCCAATCTCAAATTCACCAACACTAGTAACTGCAATAGTATATAAATTTTAGATCTTCAAATCAAACATGTTGTCAATAAACTGATTGCTATGATGTACAGAAAGCCCATGAAGCTCAACACTTCACTGCACAATAAGAGCTTTCATCCATGAGCCCTTAGGGATGCCTTTCAATTTGACCAATTCTTAAGAGTTTGCAGGTACTGCAAACTCAAGCAAGATTTTTTCAAGGAAGCGGCCATTTTGCGGGAGAAGATTCTAGAAAGAGGTTATCCCAGACACTTAGTGAAATCATCTATGAAATTCGCTTAGTATAGCCCGAGAGACGTCATTCTCCAAACCAAAGAGAACTCATCTTTTGACAAATTAGTTTGTGTTACAACTTTTTGCTGTGATACCAACACGATTGTGAACACAATTAAAAAATATTGAACTGTTCTTAGAAACTTAGAGGGCCTTTCTGAAATCCCACTGTTTTTGTAAAAAAAAAGATGAAAACATTAAGGATCATTTGGTACATGTGAAGTCCAAAATAAAAAAACACAGAGAGACATCTTAGCAGCTTGGTGTCTAGAGTCTATTAAAGGCCACTTTAAATGTGGAAATTGTGTAGCTTGTCCATTCACACACAAAACCCATGTCATTGAACACAGCAATATACAACTCTTTTTGCAACCTCACACGAACTGTTCATCCAATTATGTTATGCACCGTATATGGTGCCCATGTAATTTGATTTAAATTGGACAGACATGTCCGCAAGTCAAGTTCAGAACTGGACAACATAGGAGTCACATTAGATGTATGACACAAACCGCACAGCTGTTGTTGCACTACGTGGAACAGGGTCACACCGCAGATGACGTCATGTGGCAAGTGATTGAAAAGGGAAACCATCACCAAGGGGTGGGGACATATCTTACCCCCTACAATGCATGGAGCAAAAATGTATCAATTAATGTAACTCAATTAAGTTTGGACTAAATTCCATGGAGGAATGGCATAATTTAATCTCTTTTATGGACTGAAGCATCAGTTCCTCCACCACCAGACTCTTGGGACATACCATTGTGATATTATGTTTCTTATCTGATGAGGGTTGCTCATATACTTTGAGGGACTATGGCGGTATTTTTGGGCATACTTTGTATACATGATTAATGTAAACACTGTTCCACTGCTTGTATATAATCTTCATCATCAACAAAGTTTATTTCGGATATAAAAATCCATAAAATTTACATAATAAAAAGATATCATTTAAAATGTCACATTTACAATTTCAAAAATGTCATTCAAATGGCAATAATTCTAAAATTGTAAACATACGCATAAAAAATTCTAAAACTCAGTAAGATTCCTATCAAGGTTCACTTTGGCACCATTTTGTTTATTGCTTAAAATACCTTTTTCCACAACGATCTACATCTTCTTTGGGGTTCATTTACTCCCTCTTCACATAATTGTCACTGGTTTTGCTGAGGCTAATAGACTAGGGTCCTCACTACCAGGATCATAGATAGGGGCATGCTCCTTTTTCTTACCGTTACGCACAATGGAGCATTTGTTCCAGATTTGCATAAGTGCCAAATACATGTTCAAAAATTAACTCCTGATCCTTGCACAGAAGAGGCCAGCAAGCATTTTTTAATGGATTATCCATACAACTTGCAGAAATGTAGTCATGCTCACCACTATCACCTCCCTCATATCAGATTTCAAGATACAGAGTGCGATTTTACATCGTCTCACCTTAATAAGATGCCATACTGGAATTATCCATTTTTGCAAGGAGCCCTATCGGATGGGCAAAAAAAAAAAAAAAGGCAATAGATTCAGATGATTGGGTGCATCCAGGGCATGTGTCGCTGGACCTGTCCCCATCGCTCCACCTTGAGGTTAACCCAAGGCTCAGAAGCATGCCGTACTTGAATTTCAAATAAAGTTGCCTGGCCTGGGAGCCTTGTATAGCTTCAAAGGATTGTTTGTGCAGTGGGTGTTTCTTGTGATGTAAAATAGATCAGTCAGATTTCCAGACCTGCAGTTATTTATCTTTTCTCCCCCCCAAAAAATTCTCTACCCTTTTCTTTTATCTGTTGTCTAGATATATTGATGGCTTCATCCGGGTTGGTCCAAATAAGATCAAGGCCAAGATGGTGAAGCTTGTTCTTTACATTACCTAGCCATGCGGTGGCCCCTCTGGTATAGTAATTCTTTCATCAGGTACGGTTCCAGCTTGGGAGTGGACCAGAGCCTGTGCCAATATAGCAGAGGCCTCATTTTAACATACAGGGCAATGGGAAATAGTCCAATGTCTAGTGCTAAGGGCAGAATTGGCGTAATTGTGGTAAAGATTTGTTAAGCTTCTTAGGAATTTGTTTTCTACACATGTCAGCTCTTTAATGTCCCTATGGCCCACAGTTCGGCTCCATGAAGTGCTGAATTTTTGGCTTTGATCTTGTAAATCTCAAGAGCTGCAAGCCAGTTTTTAAATTTCAGTCGAGTCTGCACCAGATCATTGATGTATAAAAAAAGAATATAGGGGCCAAAATGCAGCCCTGCCTCACTTCGCTTTTAATTTTGAAAAAAGTCAGTTTGTTCCCCACTCTTTCCATACCTAATACGCGCTAGATCACCAGTGTGAAGTCTGATCAGAATATTTAAGATGCCTTCTGCTACGCCCTTGTTGGTTAAAACCTCCCACAACTTTTTGGGTAATCAGGTGTACAGCTGCTCTAAGATCAACAAATACTAACTACATAGAGATGGCCTTTCCCCAGAAGTCCAGTTTTCCAATGAATTGCACAAAACCTTAATAACAGATCGAAGGTGCTCGTCTTCAGCCCAAACCCTGCCTGTAGCTCTGAAAAGATACAATTTTTTTAAGCCCAGTCCATCATCTTCTCTAGAAAATCTTTTTGAGCCTGCCTAATAGGCTGATGGGTCTAAAATTAGCAGGATCATCTGGACCCCTTTCACAAGGATTCGGACGGTCTCAGCTTGCTACCATGATGAGGTATTACTCCACTCTAGAAAGTGTGTTTATGTATGGCACCCAGATGTAAGGTTCAGAGGCATAAAGATCACCTGGAATATAATCTAGGCCAGGGGCTTTTCTGGGGATGATTGAATTCATTGCTTTACGGGACTCTTCTTGGGAGATCTCCAGCGGCTCTAACTGCTCTGCCCTACTCTTCCTTTCTATGATGTCTCCACCCCCCACCTCAGCGCTTGCAGGGTCCGTGTACAATTTCCCAAAATGCTTGACCCAACGTTATGGTTGTACATTAAAGTCTACTGTAGATACCATGGACCGGCCACCATGTGCGATGATACCCTAGAATGCCTTTGCGTCCATTATTTTTGCAGCCAAGGTCAGGTCTTCTCAAGTTGCAGCTTTCCAACTCGTTCTGGCTTGTTCAAGCACCTTCTTATAATAGTTCTAAGCTCTTGAGATAGCACCACCATCATGTGATTTTATGACATTTTAGGAGGGAAGGTTTAGCTTCTCTGCACTTCATGCTATACCAAGGGTGTGTTGTTTTCAAGGTTTTCAGCGCTTTCTTGGGTTCCCTTTGGAACAAATCCCTTAGCTCATTAAACAAGTCCTCCTGTTGGGAAACAATAAGTACTGTGGCAGCCTCTTGGTCTAGCAGATACTCCATTTTACCCAAAGATTCAGCTACTCTTGTGTATGCCAGCCTCAATATATCAAGGTGGGCTTCCACATACTGTGACTTTAGGACCTTTTTGTGGTTGGATAGAGACAGACCATTGAGGAGTGATGGTTTAAGAATCTCAGGTCCAGAGCCTATAGGGCATAGTTTAAGGGTATTATGGCCACTATCATGCCTTACTAGGATTATCATATCCTTCATAAATTGGCAAACATTAAGAGATAATAGGAAATAGTCTACTCTGCTGGCATAATTCAGCCATTTAAAAGTAAAGGCCCCTGCCTAGTCTGACCTGACATCTCCCAGCATTGTGATACCAATACAGTCCCAGGAACGAAAATCACTAAGGGACGCCGTTTTCTTCAACCAGGTGACATGCCAAAGTGAAGTTTGCTGTGTAAGCCTGGACCCCCATTGTGTATGTCGCATGGCCGATCTCCATGCCAGAAATACCACCCTGGTCACCGTAGGCAGTAAACAGGGGATCGGCGATCCATAGGGCATAGCTAGGATCTGGAAAAATTCCAGTTGCGCAAGTTCCATCTGATAGGCCGGGACCGATCAACCCCGTTAAACCAGTTTTGGATGACAAGCAAATGAGCAGATCTATACTACTATTATAAAGAGAGAACTGGAAACCTTTGAGGCGGGTAAACTCAATAAGTACAGCACCAATCACAACACCCAATACACCATTGTAAAGGGTAGGTTCAGCAGATGCACATAGGCTATACAGCTGGCCACCATATGCATTAGAAAGGTCAAAGAACCTAGGGGGGTAAAGTAGTCCCTTGTGGGCGTGTTAAACTCCAGTGGGCGTGTCGTGGGTGTAATCGTGGGGTGAGGGGGCGTGGTGTGTGGCCTCTCATCAAGCTCAAAGTTCACTACCTTCACTACAGTGGGCGTGTCGTGTGCGTGGTTGTGGGGCGTTATGCTGTGGCGTGTGGCATCTCATCAAGCTTCAACTTCGCCACCTTAACTCCAGTGGGCGTGGGCGTGTCGTGGGCGTGGTTGTGAGGCGTTATGCTATCGTAAATGTCCGCGGCATGCCGTTGGCCACGTACTACAATCAATAAATGTGGGTGTATCGTGGGCAACCATCATATGGGCGGGTACATGGGCGCGTACTACAAATGAAGCCCAATCGGCGCATACTACAAATGAAGCGCCGCCGCTTCAAGCACAACTTTCGACATAGGCACAAGTGAATATCCAAGTAGTAACAACAACATGCAAGTCCCAAATCATGCGCAACGTTAATCACATGGCCCTGTTAATCGCTGCGTACTGTTCATTACCATAAAAAGGGATGCGGCTACCAACCCAATCACGCATCCAACATAGCTTTCTCATGATTGGACGCGTCACCGAATAGACCTGTTAATCGCCGCGTACTATTAATTAGCATAAAAAGGGGCACGGCTAACAACAACAATCACGCACCGACAAACCTATCTCATGATTGGACGCGTCACCGAATACAAGGAAGTAAGGAAAAAAACACGCGCCTTCCGGAAACATTGACAAACCGCCATAACGTTAAACTTTCACTCTGTTTTGGGCACTTGGCGCTTTACTCTAAACGCCTACGTCGCAGGGCTACACCGACCAAGGCTAATATTCAACATCATCACGCACGCACATTCACGCCAGAAAAACATTCACAATCAGCACAAACACACAACGAACGAACAAAAGAAACGGGCAACGCACACGCACTCAAAGAAGCCCTCCGCCAGAACGTCAAACTTTCACTCTATTTTTGGCACTGTGAGATTCACTCTAAACGATAAAGGCGAAAATTAAAAAACATCACCCACGCACATTCACTCCGGAAAAACATTCACAATCAGCACGCACACACAACGAAGGAAATAAAGATACGCGCACACACTCAAAGAAGCACTCGCTAATACATTGCCTTTGCTTCTACCATTAACAAATCTCAAGGTCAAACTTACAAAGTCATAGGCATAGACTTACGAGAAGACTGCTTCACTCATGTACAGTTATATGTAGCACTCTCTAGGACCGGCAATTTACTAAATCAATTTATTCTACGGCCACATTCCAATGAAACCAAAAATGTTGTATACAGTGAAATCTTAAAATAAATTAAACTTTGCCATTACAAACATTACACACATACTTTTTATATCCCGGACAACGTCGGGACTGGCTGCTAGTAGGTAATAAAGATAGAAGTTGGACATGCCCAGCCCTCTGTCGTAAGGTCCCCGTTGACAATGCATTAGTCCTTGTACAGGAATGGTGCTGTATCCATGTCTAGGGCTCAAAACCAGGCTCACAGTAGCTGGAGGGGTAGATTCTGAAAGGCATAGAAGAATCTCAGTAGGATTATCCTCTTGTACAGGGCAATACAGCCAAGTGTATTGAGAGGCTAGGTCTGATTTAGCTTTCTGAACCAGTGGTCGAGGGTTAAAGGTACACATGAGCTCATGGAGCAAAGTGACCCATATACCTAAATATTTCAAATTGAATCTACGTATGGGGATCCACTCCTGCCAGTCGAAACAATCCCTGGAAGGCAAGAAGGAAACTAATACAGATTTGGAGCGATTCAGGTGCAGACCAGAAGCCTCTTCAAATGGCGGGAGCATCTGGAGGCAGCGGGGTCCAGTCATTTCTTGGATGGGCTAGGTATAGTAGGACGTCATCCGCATAAAGTGGGTATGTGTGGCTCAAGGTTCTATCGCCAAATCGAAAAGAAGGGGGAACAGCCCTGCCTGGTGCCCCATTGGAGAGGGCTCCGTTGACCCGAACAAGAGCTGCTGGGATGGCATACAGTGCCTTTACTATACCTTGAAATATAGGCCTGGTACCAGCTCGGGTGAGTACCATCCGCAGGTAGCCCCAATCCACCGAGTCGAAGGCCTTTTCAATGTGAAGTAAGAGCAAAGGGAGATCGGGAGGCAAAGCGGTGTCGGTGTTCCAGTGCAACGTACAGGCGCCTAATGCAATGCCTTGTGCTCTGGAGGGGCATAAAGCCAGATATGTCTTGATGTACCAGGGTCGCAATGAAGCGCCAAAGTTGATTCGTCAGAATTGTGGTGAAGATTGTAACTTCTTTGTTAAGGAGAGAAATCAACCGGTAATCTGCACAAGAAGTAGCAGGAGGCTGCATCTTAGGCATCACCACTATGGTTGCGGAGTGGACCTCCTCCCCGAAAGGTCCCCTCGTGCATCACCTACTGATAGAACATCAAAAGGTAAAGGATGAGAATCTCTCGGAATGTGCTGTAATATTCCATTTGGAACCCGTCAGGCCCGGTGTTTTTCCGGGGCCATACCAGACAATGTCTCGCTGATCTTGTCAGCCGTGAGTGGTTCGTCCAGGGCACGGCCATCAAGGGGAGACATTTTGGGGAGTGGGAGCGAGTTGAGGAAGGTCTAAGTTGCAATCTCGTCCCTAGCCCTGGGCCTGGCGTACAGGTTTTGGTAGTAAAATGCAAAAGTCTGTGCTATCCCTGTTAGTAAGCGCTGAGGTTGGGCTTGGGCATCGAGTATTTCTGGGACAATCCTGTTGGTCTGTGAGTGCAAGGCCAGCCAGTACAGCAGCTTCCTGTTTTTGTCCCCCAGCCGTAAATTCTAGCCATCGTGGCCCTCCAAAGGTGTTTGGCTGCCTCCGGGAATGTAACCGGATATCTGCCCTGACGAGACTCAGGCGACGGAAGATTTCCCAGTGACCCCGCATTCAATTGCTGTTCCATCCAAAGAGCCTGAGCCTCCAATTGGATGATCAGCATTGAGCTATCCCGCTTCTTACCCCTGATGTACTGTTTGGCAAGGCAGCGTAAAGCTGCTTTACTAGTGGACTATAGTGTGCCTGTCTTCATCAAGGAGCCTAAGTTAGTTGAGAAGAAGAATTGGAGTTCAGACCTCAGTCTACAAATTATGTTCTTGTCTTGGAGGTACCAAGCATTCATGCGCCACATAGGCTGCTGACGTCCTGCGGGTGTCCTAGGCGCATCAACAGGGGAGAGTGGTCTGAAATGTCTTGAGACAAAATCTGGATATGGGCCAACTTTGAACAGTCAGGCGCAGGCAGAAAGAACAGGTCTATCTGGGAGTGAGTGTGGTGGACTGCGGAGGTGTGTGTGAATTGCTGGCATCGGGGTGCTAGGCCGTTCAGGCATCGCATAGCCCCCAGGCTGTGGCCCAGTCAGTGAGATGACAAGCACTGAGCTTGCAGGAAGTCGTAGGGGGGCCAGATTAGTCTGCCACGGGGTCAAGGGCGACATTGAAAGAACCCCCTATCACCGTGGGGCCCTGCTGGAGGCGGTTGAGGAGCTGAGCAAGGTCTCGTAGCCCTGCAGCCAGGGACGCAGGCGGTATATAGATGCATATCAATAGTACCACTTGGCCATCCAATTGGCCCTCCAAAGCGAAGAAGTCACTTAATGGGACCCACGTGACCTGTGTGGCCACCAATCGAAAGGAGCGGTATAACTATATAGCTACCCCCCTGCCCCCCCCCAAAAAAAACGCATGGTAGACCATATCATACCCTTTCCGTGCTAAGAAGGGACAGAGTATTGTGTTTCTTGCAATACTAGAGCGTCCGAATGATGTTGATGTGCAAAGGCAAAGATAGCTGCACATTTCACACGGTCTAGCAGGCCGTTCGACGTCCATGACATAACCTGAAATGTCATATGGTCAAGAGGTTAGGGTCTCTGTGGTAAGCAGGCAATGATATACCCTCGGGGGAGCCCTTTCCCGGAAACCCACCTGACGTGTCGGTGTCCAGGAGGAAAAGAGAGCTACTCCAGAGCTGTGTGCTACAATATGGTATGTGTGAGTGTAGTAACCTGCGTGGGAAAGGAATACAGTTAAACAGAAAAAAGATAACAAGTTAAAAACAAAACCCCTCTCCCCAAATCCCACCCCTCCCCATACTTCTGCCCCAGAATCATATGTCACCCCAATCAATCAATCAATCAATCATGCCATTTGTATAGCGCACTACTCACCCGGGAGGGTCTCAAGGCGCTTGGGGGGAGGGGTATGCTACTGCTCGAACAGCCAGGTCTTGAGTTGTTTCCTGAAGGCGAGATGGTCCTGGGTCAGCCGAAGGTGGATGGGGAGGGAGTTCCAAGTCTTGGCAGCCAGGTAAGAGAAGGATCTTCCTCCGGCGGTGGCTCTTCGGATGCGTGGTACGGCTGCGAGGGCGAGGCTGGTGGACCGTAGCTGGCGGGTGGGCGTGTAGAAGGTCAGGCGGTCGTTGAGGTACTTGGGGCCCAGGTCGTGGAGAGACTTGTGCTCGTGGGTGAGGAGCCGGAACGTGATCCTCTTGTCGACGGGGAGCCAGTGCAGGTTCCTCAGGTGGCTGGAGATGTGGCTGCGTCGGCAGACATCCAGGATGAGTCGGGCAGGGGCGTTCTGGATGCGCTGGAGTCTTTTCTGTAGCTTGGCTGTGGTTCCGGCGTAGAGGGCGTTTCCGTAGTCCAGTCGGCTGGTGACGAGTGCCTGGGTGACAGTCTTCCTGGTCTCGGTCGGGATCCAGCGGAAGATCTTACGAAGCATACGCAGGGTGTTGAAGCACGATGAGGAGACGGCGTTGACTTGTCTGGTCATCGAGAGGGAGGTGTCCAGGCCGAAGCCCAGGTTGCGTGCGTGGTCGGTTGGCTTGGGTGCGGTGCCCAGGGCTGTGGGCCACCAGGAGTCGTCCCAGGCGGAGGGTGAAGATCCCAGGATGAGGACTTCCGTCTTGTCCGAGTTCAGTTTCAGGCGGCTGTCCTTCATCCACTCGGCGACGTCTTTCATCCCTTCGTGTAGGTAGGTTCTGGCGGTGTCGGGGTCTCTGGTGAGGGAGAGGATCAGCTGGGTGTCGTCGGCGTAAGAGATGATGTTGAGGTTGTGCTGGAGTGCGATGGCTGCGAGAGGTTTCATGTAGATGTTGAAGAGGGTGGGGCTGAGTGAAGATCCTGGCGGGACGCCGCAGATGACTTCGGTGGCCTCGGAGCGAAACGGGGGGAGGCGGACTCTTTGTGTTCTTCCGGCGAGGAACGAGATGATCCACTCCAGTGCCTTCTCTTGGATACCGATGTTGCTGAGGCGCTGGACTAGGGTGCGGTGGCAGACCGTGTCGAACGCAGCGGAGAGGTCCAGGAGGATGAGGGCCACTGTTTCCCCCTTGTCGAGCAGGGTCCGGATGTCGTCGGTGGCTGCGATGAGGGCGGTCTCGGTGCTGTGGTTGGCTCTGAAGCCGGACTGCGAGGGGTCGAGGGATCCGTTCGTCTCGAGGAAGGCGGTCAGCTGTCTGTTGACAATCTTCTCGATGACTTTAGCAGGAAAAGGGAGGAGCGAGATGGGGGGGAAGTTTTTGAGATCGGTGGGGTCCGCTGTAGGTTTCTTCAGGAGGGCGCTGATCTCGGCGTGCTTCCAGCTCTCCGGGAAGGTGGCGGTGTTGAAGGAGGCGTTAATGATGTTCCGGAGTTGGGGTGCGATGGTGGAGTCGGCCTTGTTGAAGACGTGGTGTGGGCAGGGGACGGTCGGTGATCCGGAGTGGATGGTGTTCATCGTGCGGGCTGTGTCTTCGGTGGTCACCGTGGTCCAGGTGCGAAGGGTGGCGGTGGGGGGCATTGGTTCGACGGTTGGGTGCGTGGGTGGGGCGCCGAAGCTGTTGTGGATGTCGGCGATCTTGCGGTGGAAGAACGAGGCGAGGGAGTCGCAGAGGTCTTGTGACGGAGTGATGTCGTTGGTGCCGGTGCTGGGGTTGGAGAACTCCTTGACGATAGTGAAGAGCTCTTTGCTGTCGTGGGCATTGTTGTCCAGTCGTTCCTTCAGGGATTTCTTCTTGGTGGTGCGGATGAGCTGGTGGTGCTTGCGGGTAGCGTGTTTGAGGGCGGTCATGTTGTCGGTGGTCCGGTCGAGGAGCCAGGCTTTCTCGAGGGTGCGGCAGGTCTTCTTGGAGTCCTTGAGGTCGTCGGTGAACCAGGATGCCTTCTTGCTTCTGGGTCTGCTGGGAGGGTTCTTTAGTGGCGCGAGGTCGTCGGCGCAGGCGGTCAGCCACTGTGTGAAGTTGCGGGCTGCTTCGTTGGGGTCCGTTGTGTTGGCGGGTGGGCTCTGGCTGAGGGAGGTGGTGAGCTGGTCTGCGGTGATCTTGCTCCAATTTCTGTGAGGTACCTGTTGCGGGTGGTGGTGGGTCGTGGATCTTTTGAAGCTGAAGTGGACGCAGCTGTGGTCGGTCCAGTGGAGTCCGGTGGCGTGGCTGAAGGTGATGTACTTGCTGGAAGAGAAGACGGGATAAAGCGTGTGGCCGGCGTAGTGGGTGGGGGTGTTGACCAGTTGCTTGAGTCCGAGGTTGGCGAGTTTTTCCAGCAGGGCGGTGGTGTTGCGGTCCTTGTTGTTCTCCAGGTGGAAAATGAGGTCCCCGAGGAGGATGTAGTCAGTGGAGGGGAGGGCGTGCGGGCTGATGAAGTCTGTGATGTCTTCGCTGAATTGTGTGCGTGGTCCCAGGGGTCTGTAGACGAGGGTGCCTCTGAGGGTCGTCTTAGGGTCGGTGTGAATCTGGAAGTGGAGATGTTCGGCTGCGGCGAAGGAGTCATTGGCGTCGGTCGTGATGCGGATGGTGTTCCTGTGGACGATGGCGATGCCACCTCCGGTCTGGTTGATGCGGTCCCTCCTGATGATCTTGTACCCGTCCGGGATGGCGATGGCGATGTCGGGTGCAGAGGAGGCGTTCATCCAGGTTTCCGTGAGGAAGGCGACGTCCAGTGATGTAGCGTCGAGGAGGTTCCAGAGTTCCACGGCGTGTCTGTGGACGGAGCGGGTGTTGATCAGGATGCACTTGAAGTGGTTGCTGCTGGTGTTTGTCTTGGCGGGTGCGGGGCAGGTTCGGAGGCAGGTGAACTTGCAGGTGCAGCAGGTGAAGGGTCCGTGGGTGCGTCTCGGGGTGGCTCGGCAGCAGGCGTGGGTCCGGCCGGCATTGAGTGCGTTGAGAGTGGCGGCGTCGTAGGTCAGTCGGGTTGTCTTGCCTCGGCGGGGAGGGCCAGGGGTCCTGGCGCTGGGCGCGGGCCAGGCGCAGACGGGCTTAGACGGGCTTACCTTTGGCGCACCTTCGGCGCTCAATCGGTGCTCCCGCTGCGCGCGTCCGCTGCGCGGTCGCTCTGGGGGCGTCATAAGTAAGGAGCCGGGAGGGAGGAGCAGCTGGGTGGCGGGAGCGGGGCGGCGAATGGAATCACAGGGGGGCGGGGCCGCAGGGAGGCAGCGGCGGGAAATTCCAAGAAGCAGCGGGCAGCGGGAAATTCCCAGGAGCAGCCGGCAGTGAGCGAAGGAATCTGCAGGCAGGAGGCGGCAAAGGCAGGCAGGAGCGGCAGCAGTGAGTGGGGCGACCAAGCCCTGTGGAGGGCTGAGCGGTCACATTCTGTGGTCCCCTACGGTCCCCTTAAGTAAGGAGCCGGGAGGGAGGAGCAGCTGGGTGGCGGGAGCGGGGCGGCGAATGGAATCACAGGGGGGCGGGGCCGCAGGGAGGCAGTGGCGGGAAATTCCAAGAAGCAGCGGGCAGCGGGAAATTCCCAGGAGCAGCGGGCAGCGAGCGAAGGAATCTGCAGGCAGGAGGCAGCAAAGGCAGGCAGGAGCGGCAGCAGTGAGTGGAGCAACAAAGCCCTGTGGAGGGCTGAGAGGTCACCCCATGAACAATGATCACATTTGTAACTAATGTGGTCAGGAACGCTTTTGTTGTTGTCGTGACTATGTGGGCATCCCCGAAGTCCATAGAGAATCCCCAGAGTTAGACCCGAAGTAGTCGGGGCCTGCCTCAGGGGTGGAAGCTGTTCAGACCATCAGAGGCAGGTCGGCCTGTATGTTTAGCACACTTCCCTGGCCGAGGGGCTGTGAAGGCTGGGACGCCCCATGGCATGAGCCCCTGCCAAGGTCCAAACATTGGTACTCTCCAGGGGCGGGAGTTTCTCAATCCAGTGCCCGAGCTGGAATCTCATTCGATTTCAAGGCCTCAACCCCCTTGTATTACGTGAGGAAGAGGGCAGTCAACCGGTGTTCACTCAATGTTGGGGCTACATGACTAGTCTGAGTCCGAGTGAGGGAGGGCTAGGCCAACTGTATTAGGACTCTGATCCTCCGCTGCTGGGGCCAACCCAATTCTCTAAATGGTGGGACCGGGCAGTCGCCTGGCTGTTGACAGAGGCATCTCCTGAGGGGACCTCCGAGGGAACAGTGAACGACCCCTCCTCAATCTGTTGGGGAGTCTGCTGGTCTTGGGTAGGGTCTGTGGGTCTTGTGTCCCTGATGTTCCCTGCTGCAGGGCAGGAGAGGTGGTTGTTTCTCTCACCGGTTGTTCACCCATGAGCCATTGCCAGGCCGCCTCTGGAATGACGAAGAAAAGGGATTTGCCCTGATGAATGACTCGGAGGCACGCCGGGAAAAGAAGGCGGTATTGAATCTTCATTGCTCTCAGCTTCTGCTTGACCTCTGTATATAAGCAATGTTTTTGCTGGACCTCACAAGTGTAATCTGGGAAGAGAAGGACTTTGGTGCCCTCAAAGTGGAGGTTGGCTTGTCTTCTTCCCTCCTGGAGGACGGCATCCCTGTCCCAGAAGTTCAAGATGTGGGCGATGATGGGATGAGGTTGAGCTCCTGGCGAAGGCCTCGGGATGAGCGTCCGGTGCACTCGCTCAACAGCAAACCATGAAGACAAGCGATCAGCTGGCATCCACGATTTCACAAGTTCACCCAGTTCTCCACTCAACCCACCATCTCGACCCACCACCAGCCTCGCGTTCTTGCCTTTGGCCCCTTCTGGGACACCTATTAGGCAAACGTTGTTCCGCCAGGAGCAGTTCTCAGCATCCTCCTCTCACTTGTGGAGGTCGGCTGTTAGAGGCCTGTGTTTGAAGAGTGGAGATGTCGTCTTCCGCAGACTAAATCTGGGTTTCCTCCATAGTCAACCTGGTTGTGGCTTTACGGAAGTCCTGGCGCAACAGAGCAACAGCCATCCGTCCCTCACCTATCCTGGATTCCACCGCCGACTCTGAAGTCTGAATGGCTTGTAGTATCTGGGTAAGATCCGGGTGAGAGGGGCCTGGGTCCTCACCGCCGGGCCGGCAGTGTACTGGTCCATCTTGGTCTGGGTCTGACTGGTACCTGAATGAGCCGGTCTGTCCTTTCCCATCTTGTCTCCACAGTGGTGGTTCGGACCAGGGAGGTCCCAATGTCCCAGGTCCTCTCCTAAAGCCAGACAGTCGTTCCTCTAGTGGGTTCCTAGACCCCGATGGATCTCCGATGCACTGTTGGTCCTTAGTGGGATACACTCCACTGTACTGCCCTCCAATGCACAGGATCAGCAGCCGGTGGGTACAACCACCCAACCTCCAGGGGTCTAAAGGAATCTCGACCTCCCTGTCCCAGCAGCGGCCCTCCAAGGGGACCAGAGTATTGCTCATGAAAGTCTCCGCAGGGAGGTGACCCCACTCCACCACTACACACCCAGTCACACTATTTCTGCCTCTTCCTGCTGGGCCTCACTCTAGTATTTCACAGGGCAATCGCATCCCCTGGGCGGGGCTAGCAAATCCTGTACCGGAGGATGGGGCTGGCCCACTGCGGGATCATGCAAACCTCTATCTATGACTGGCCCACTAACCTCCAGGAGTCCACCGGGGCCTCGGCCTCCCAGCCCCAACAAGTGCAGCCAAAATGACTCAGAGTGTTGACAAAGGTTCCAGACGGAGCGTGTCCCAGGAAAAATCCCGGTTCCGGCTCGCAGAGGACTCCGAAGGGAAGAGTGAGGGGGGACGAGGGAGGAGATCCCACCTGGGCCCAACTCCCTCGACGTAGACCAAATAACTCCGAGCCTGCCTCTCCGAATCTGGCCTTAGTCCAGGCCTCCGCAAGTCTGAGGCCCACCCAGACCAAGTCAGGAGGTCAGGCGTACCGCTCAATCCAGGCACCTGCAATACTCAGGTCTGCCCCAGGCGGGGGCTCAGCAGGCCCGGACAGGTTGTGAGGGCCAACGGAATGATACGCACACCGCCACCAGTCTACATTGGGCCAAGCCCAGGGTTCCCCACCTCCCCAGCCAACGGAGCAATCCAGTGAGTGCTCACTAAGTCTCTGGTACGGGTGGTGCCCCCCTCCAATGGCCAGGAGAGCAAGGGAGACAGGCCCAGATAATGGATCCCTCAGGTTGCTCCCGTACAGTCTGCAGTGATGCAGGACAGGGGCCTGCCCCCACACCCGGGCCCAAGGCGGACCCCCTCCCTGTGTGGGCCAGGCACCCCCACCATACCTCGTTCTCCGGCCCACCTGGCCACAGAGAATCCGCTCCTCAAAGGGTTCCCCGGAGACTGGCTCTCAGTAACTTCTAGCTGTCCGTGAAGAATGGGGAGGGCCGCTTCTCTCCCCTCAGCCGCTTCTCCCCAGGCCGCTCTGGTCTGCTGCACATCGGACTGTCTGTCTCCACCGGTTCCTTCGCTGCGCAGGGGGAAGAGTCCCCGCCCGGCCAATGCCGCCCTAAAAGCTATGGCAGGGCGACCCCTCATTCAGGTAGGCCTTACGGGTGAGTCGGTTGCGACCATATCACTGGGCCCCTATCATGTGATCTACTGTTCCAGCCAGGGCGCCGGGACCACACCAAGGTTGCCCCTGCCAAGGGGCTCCGACACCACTTCACAGGCTCACCACAGGAGATGGGTGGGCCCTCGTTGCTTGCCGCCTGGACTCCACTCAGTCCAGAGGTCTCTGGCCATGTTTCTCTGTCGTCAGAGCCACAGCCCCGGAATGTCAGGCAGGTGCCTCGGAGCGCAGCTCTACACTGCCACCAGACCCACCTGCCACCAGGGATGCCCAACGAAACCATTTGGTATGGATTAATGACGGAACACAGGGATAGGGCCCCGCGCTACATTAAAACGCGTGCGCCATGTTGGCCTCCTTCGCTGAGCCCCACATTAAAATTAATTAGAGGTTTGCATGACACATTTAGATCACCTGCTACTATTACATGTGCATTGTGTGGTACAGCAGCCAACATTTCATCAAACAATACCAGTGTTGGTGTTTCCCTATGCACTCTAATGGGCCTATCATATATTCAACCAACAATACACAGGTATATCCTTTACTTAAGGAGAGGCCAAGTATATCAAGAGAAGGGCGAGATAACCTCTTGATCTTGCAATTTAAGGAATTCCTTAACCAGATAACAAGGCCCCGAACAGGGTGGCCTCTTTTCTGGGCACAAGCAGGTAAATAAAAAGTCGAGAAATATACAGATTTCAAAATTATGCAGCGATTTGTTTTTAAACCAGCGACATTCCATGATAATAAGCTCCAAGATGGGCTGTGCGCAGCCTGCTTTTTCCTATCTTTACCAATCAAACAATTATTTCCAGGAATAGGTTGGGGATAAAAAGGCCATCACCGAGGTCCGTAACTTTACCTGGAGGAGGCAGGGTTGAAACTTGCCAGGGTGTTACTATTGGATTGATTGTCGATTCCTTAGTCAAAGCAACATGTCTTGTAACCTTTTCTGGTGTACCAAAGAGGGTCGGTTAGGTGGACCACTCGGGGAAATCAGCATTTTTAGTTTGTAATCCAGGGGAGGGGAGGAAATTCTGGTACCTTTGCTGCGACTATCCTCTACTAAGTCAGTCTACAGTTCTATTGCATAACTCCTCCCATGTCTAAGCCTGGTCATGTCTGGGGCTCACTCCTGCCAGCACCAGAACGTAGAGTTATGCAGCAGGGATAAGTTAAATACCCCATTGTTAGGGACAAGACCTACTCCATTAAGTCTTGATTAAGTGCTGTATCCCTGGAGGCCCTAAGTTGAATACATCTGCATTACAAGCTTGTATATAATCGCTGCTTGTATAAAATCAATGCAAACACAAGGAGGTGATGCACGGAGCGCTGAAACTTTTCAGACAGTCACCCTAGTCACTTTTAGATCTGGGTTGAAGCCATCATCGTTCTTCAGCTCACTTCGGCACCTCAGTTTCAGACCCAGCCATATGCATATCAGTCTTTTTTTTCATTGTAATTTTATTGGGTTTCATAAACAACATACATCATTATTCACAGTGCCACGATCCATATGAACGTCGCATATGCAAATCAGTCTTGACCCTGTTCCTCATAGGAACAGTCAAGCCCGAACTGCCAAGCCAGGTCTTCCTTGGACCGGAAACCAGCATCCTGGGACTAGTTAAGGGGTAATACTGCTCATCAGCCAGGTTAGCTTGAATCCAGTAGCAAAGTGAGCAAGGGACCCACGTCTGGGCATACCCTGTAACTTAAGGCGAACAAAGAAAGCACAAGGATATGATGGACAGAGCGCTGTAAGTTTTCAGACACTCACCCTCAGTCACAGATCTGGGTTGAATCCATCATCTTTTTTTAGCTCAGTTCCCCACCCCAGTTCAGACCCAGCCATATGCAAAGCTGGGGGTGAGCATCTGAAAAGTTTCAGCGGTCTGTTCATCATCTACTTATGTTTGCTTTGTTTGTTCTAAGTTGGCAGGGTATGCCCTTGCTCACTTTGCCACTCTTTTCAAGCTGCAAAAAGAACAATTGATGGACAGAATGCAGAACAATGTCATACATTCACTCCAGTACAGAGATCTGGGCCTAAATCCATCATTTTTTGCGCACCATACCATTCCAGTTTGGACCCAGCCATATGCAAATCAGTCTTGACCCTGCTCCCAATGGGAATAGTCCAGTCGAACTGCCACGCCAGGTCCTCCCTGGACTAGAAGCAAGCATCCTAGGACCAAATTGGGCTTTCAGCCCTCATCAGCCAGGATAGCTATACTTCAGTGGCATGGAGAGCACAGGACCCGTGTCTGGGCATACCCGTCCCACTCGGGTGACAAATGCAAAAAGAACAATTGAAGGACAGAATGCAGAACAATATCATACATTCACTCCAGTACAGAGATCTGGGCCTAAATCCATCGTTTTTTTGCTCAACGCACCAACCCAGTTCAGGCATGGCCATATGCAAATCAGCCTTGACCCTGTGCCTCATGGGAACAGTCCAACCAGAACTGCTAGTCCAGGTCATCCCTGGACTGCAAACAAGCATCCTAGGACCGGTTTCGAGCTTTCAGCCCTCATCAGCCAGGATAGCTTTACTCCAGTGGCATGGAGAGCACAGGACGCACGTCTGGACTCACCAGTCCCACTCGGGTGAAAAATGCAAAAAAAGAACAATTGATGGACAGAATGCAGAACAATGTCATACATTCACCCCAGTACAGAGATCTGGGCCTAAATCCATCGTTTTTCTGCTCACCATGCCATTCCTGTTTGGACCCAGCCATATGTAAATCAGTCTTGACCCTGCTCCCAATGGAAACAGTCCAGCCCGAACTGCCAGGCCAGGTCCTCCCAGTACTGGAAGCAAGCATCCTAGGATCGGTTACGGGCTTTCAGCCCCAATCTGCCAGGATAGCTTTACTCCAATGGCATGGAGAGCACAGGACCCACGCCTGGGCATACTCGTCCCACTCTGGTGACAAATGCAAAAAGAACAGTTGAAGGACAGAATGCAGAACAATATCATACATTCGCCCCAGTACAGAGATCTGGGCCTAAATCCATTGTTTTTTTGCTCACCATGCCATTCCTGTTTGGTCCCAGCCATATGCAAATCAGTCTTGCCCCTGTTCCTTGTGGGAACAGTCCAGCCTGAAACCGAGCCTAGGATGCTTGCTTCCAGTCCAGGGAGGACCTGGCCAGGCAGTTTGGGCTATACTGTTCCCATTGGGCGCAGGTTCAAGACTGATTTGCATTTGGCTGGGTCCAAACTGGAATGGCATGGTGAGCAAAAGAATGATGGATTTAACCCAGATCCTTGTGACTGGCGGTGCATTGTCTCGCATTCCATCCATCAATTGTTTCTTTTGCACTCTTTTCAAGCTAGCCTGGCTGATGAGGCGTGTTACCCCCAAACTGGTACCAGGATGCTTGTTTTCAGTCCAGGAAAGTCCTGGCTTGGCAGTTTGGGCTGGACTATTCCCATATGACTGGGTCTGAACTGGGGTGGCGAAGTGAGCTATAGAAGATGATGGATTCAACCCAGATCTAATAGTGACTGGGGGTGAGTGTCTGAAAAGTTTCGGCGCTCCGTCCATCATCTCCTTGTGTTTGCTTCGTATATAATCAATGCCTGACTTTGAAATCAAAGTTGTGATGTGCAATTCTGTTTTTTACTTTTTCGTTTTATTTTTTCGCTTTTATCTAGTTCTAATACCACACTTATCTTGTGTTTTGGAAAGATTTAACTTTGACTCTGCACTTTTCGTGGAGAGACAGATCTTTATGCATGATCCCTAAACTGCTTGGACATAGGAATTTCTCTAGGCCCCCTTCCCAGTTGCCATTTCCACCCTCTGTGCCACGTCATTCACAAGGACACTGTGCTCTGCGCAACCTTTTGAAGCTTATGCCACAATTGTAGTCTGCATTTAAGCCAACTAGCTTTCTGAAAAACAGTGACGGTCATTCAGACCGTGCTGGAAGTATGCTCCCATTAGGGAGCCCTGGTTATTCCTGCTTTGACTAACCAAGTGATTTTAAATTCATTCTTGACGTTTAGGCATTGTCTTGTAAGTATACTATTGTTCTGTTGAAGCGCACAATTCATGGCACTTATACTTTCTCAGATTGGGACTCTTTTCCTTTTGATATTCCAGTTACCATTGAGAGAAACCAGTAAGTTCCTTCCTTATTAATGTATTCATTCAATAGATTCTAGAACTATATCCACTCCTAACACCTGTATTTCGCTGTCAGATCCCCAGGTCACCCTCAGTCCTGAAGAGGCCCATCCAATCCCAAATAGGGTTGAAACATCCTTGACATATCTGCAGATAAACCATTGATGATCAAAACACTATGTGATTCTAGCCTAGTCTTTCTGTATTTTCTGATGAGAATATCATATATGGATGTTTGCTAAAACCAATATACCTGTATCATACCCACTGTCTCATGTTTTTCTTGGTTATGGTATGTCACTTGGGGTCAGTGTGCCCTTCATATTGTTTTCTTTTTACTTTTTCCTAAATGTTTGCATTCTTGTTGTGAAACGAATGGGCGAAATTTGCGGATTTGCGGTCCGCGAAATTGTGCGAAAGTGAATTCGCGATCCGCAGAATTCGCAAATTCGTGCAAATTTGCGGATTTTATTTTTGCGTGTTCGTGGGGTTTTTTGCTCATTCGCGGACTGCTTGCAGCGCACCAACCGTGAGGTTGCCCATGCGGTCGTACATGGGCGCGGCCATCTTGTGCGAGTTGCGTATTTCCGTTTCCGGGCGCTATTGGCAATGGCGATCTGTTACAAGTTCGCACGTGTTTTTGCGTACTCGCGGGGGAAATATCGCGTGAACGTACCCACGCAGTCCTCAATGGGCGCGGCCGTCTTGTTTTTCATTCATTGCTATGGTTCTGTGCATGCTTTCCAATCCTCCTTTCATCTGTGCAATCCTTTGTTTCTTTGGACTTTTTTTTATCTTTTCTACTCTATATCTATCCCTCTTTTTTTCTAGATATATATTTTGTATTTTTTTCAACTTTTCGTTGCTTTTAAAGCTACTTTTTAAAACTTTTTTTTGCTTTACTTTTTCCATATTCTTTTCTTTTTTTTTCTTTCTGCTGTACAGGACCATGGCAAAGGGAGCCGGGAAGGAGAAGGGGAAGGGTCCCGCACCCCGTAACCGGCTCCCTTGCGGGCGGTTACGAGGGGAGGAAGTGATGGCCTGGGAGACATTCAGCGCGGTGGAGGTGGCCGCAGTGATCTTTTATGTGCAGCGCCACCTCCCCAAGACCGTGGCAGCAGGGGGCAGGATCGTGGCAGGGTATGGCCTCCGGGAGCGTCGCCAGCTGTGGGAAAAGGTGTGCCGGGCCATGCGGAGGGAGTCAGGGGTCCGGCACACCTACCAGCAAGCGACGTACCGGTGGTCGGACCTCCTTGACCGCGAGCAGGACCTGCTCCACCTGCTTGGTGTGGAGATCCCTGGCCTTGGTGAGTAGCTATTTAATAACTACTTTGTTTTCTTCTGCTCGTTGTTATATTGGTAATGTATGTTTTTCCCGAAGAGCAAGAATGCTGCAAATTCGATTACTTTGCAGGTAACTTAACGTTTAAATAGCTTCTGTGATTGCAGGTGCTCGCCTGCTCAGTGGCGTTGCTACTATGCTTACTTGTTTGCAACTTTGTGCTCATTTGGCCTGAATATGTATGAGGGTAGTACTTTACAGAACTGCGTAATGCTAGAGAGACTAGAGACTCAAGTCTAGTCCTTCCTTTGTACTCCTGCTGACACTAAGAAGAAGAGATAGTGATGGATTGATAGGTTCAGGTTGAGTACATTATGACTTGTTATTAGTAGTAGTAGGACATTTTTTAGTGCTCTGCAATCATGATGACGGACTGTGTCTGTCACGTCGCGTGCTGCTGAGTGCTGGCAGTCGTAGTAGAACCTTTTTGTTGTTGGTTTAGTTAGTGATTTACATAACTTTCCAAGTAGACGGTCTGCGAATCCAGCAATACTGTACTAGTATCCTCCTAGTTGACCAGATCAGATAGGTCAATACATGTAGTGCAATTCTTGCTAATTTGTTTCCCCGAGATAATTTAGGATTGTGGTCAAAGAAATCAAATATTTCCAAAAAACAATCATCCATGTTTATGTTTATTTCATGATCATCAGCGCCTCCCAGGGGCAAGAGGACAGCACCACCCCAGACTCTGGCGGAACAGAGCGGGCAGGAGGAACGGTCCACTGCAGGCTCTTCTGCTGGCCCCAGTAAGTAGTTCTGTTGTTAATATAATTATACTTCCCTAACTCTATTTTTTACAAAATAGTCTTTGATCTCCTTGTACACTGTTTCTACATTCTTATCCTGCCTCTCTACCACCACTCTCTGTGCTACTACTATTTACTATTATTTATGAGTCGGTCTGTGTAGGTAGCTAAGCTTGCCTAGTCGGCAAACGGTGTTAAACAAAACTCTGATCCAGCAATAGCTCTAGGGGCACTCAGTGCATTCCTCTGGGTTGCCCTTGCTGTCTATTCCAGTCTTCTTAATGTTAGTGCTTTGACAATTTCCAACAACAAAATGTCAATGTCCACCAAGAATAAGCTAGTAGTTGTCTTTTTGATTTCATAGTAGCACATACGATACTGCTAGTGTTTCAGGGACTATTCTGCACATACAGAAGTATAGACAAGAGAAATAGGACATTGTTGATGATAGGTGCAGTTCGACTTTACACATACCTCAGTCAGAAGTAACTGTGCGGGACTCGGGAGCCCTCACCTTGTTGGAACTTCAAGTCCTCCTGGTGGTGATGAGGAGTAGTTGGTTCTGTCTGTAATTATAAAAAATGTTGCACGTTAAAGGGCAAGCATTCATCAGTTGTGCCAAAAAGAGTTGCATGTTATGGCTAAGCATATAAGTTAACACCCTCCCCAAAACCGTGACTTCTTTTCAATCCCAATAATTAAAAATTGTTTAACATTTTCTCTTCCATTACGAGACGAAGTAGGGGGTGGTGTATGGCATCTAAAAATATGACATGTTTTTCTAGGCATCACAACATCTGATGCAGCACTTGCCACCACCTGTGCCGGGGACAGTAGCGCGGAGGGGTCCACTCAAGCGGCGGCGCCACCAGGAGGAGCTGAGGGGGATGGCTCAGCAGCGGCGGACGGTGGTAAGTTATTATTATACTCCTTAATTATTGATATTTTATAGTAGGCTCGCAAAGGAGTGTATGATGTACTGTACAGTAGAAAGTACACTACTACAAGTACACTGTACTGTTAAGAACAGTTACTGATTTAGAACGACTTTTTTTTTTAGCCAATCACGGAGAAAACATTCACCCTTGACTTAGCAATAGCATTAGCGGCGGTAGTTCTCGAGTAAGCAATGGCCCCCTCTATTTGACTTCAAATCAGCTGGGAAACTTTTATCGTGAAGCCAAGTCATATCAGATGAACTTGAGGGATGTGATGAACGAAAAGGGAAAGAACTTAGGGTCAATGGAAGGACGAGCGAGCCGTAACATTTATGACTAAAGAATGATACGTGTTTTTGAATGCAGGCAGATTGTGTGGGTCAATCAGAAAATTCATGTGTGGTGTGTATTGCAATATATCATTTGGGTGAAACTCAAATGCAAGTCAAGATGGTGGTTTACCAAATAAAATGAAAAGGGTGTTATTTGGTTGTTGAGAACAAGTAAAGTTGTTACAGTTGAGACATTAAGAAGAATGATAGACGTTTACTTTGGAAGCCTGGATTGTATCTTCTTCCTCATACATAGCAGAGGTGTATGTAGAGCAGATGCTCAGTGCATGAAGAGTGTTACTTTGTTCGAACAGCATGTCCGTGCCAGAGTAGCAAAGCAGAGGAAATCCAAATATTACAAGTTGTGATTGTTCTGAAACTCTCCCTTGTCTAAAGTAACAGTACAGTAGTTTACTTTGCAAGCACAGCATATATTGTTTATGTATTGTATAGTTGACAATTATATCAAGTCAAGTCCCTTCCTCCGGCAATTATGGTTACCACACTCACTCCTTATGTTCATAACTTTCTTTCTGCTGTGTTAATCATGGGTGGACTATCGCTGTTGTTCACTCAATCTATCAGAATAAAGCACCTAAAGTCATGCATCACATAAGCAAAGAGATCATGTGATCGGCTGGAGACATGATCAGAAATGAATAATCTTCATTTTCCTTTTGTTGTACTGAAGGCCTGGGGGGGGGGCAGTGCGAAATATAAATTACGTTGAGCAGTAGCCCTTGATGTAACCGAGTATGGCCAGTGCCACCCCTATACAAAAGTAAGAGCTTCCCTATCCCCACCTGCATGCACTGCTTAAAGTAATGCATGCAAGTCTGTGTCATCATGGCTTGTGTCTCTTTTTCTTGGGTGCAAGCTGACTGAGCTGGTATTATGCCGGCTACCACAAGTTCAGGTACAAGTAATTTCTTTCGCAAAAGTAGAGAAAAAAAGACGAATACTGGTGTACTCTCTGACCATGTATTGAGTCCATAGTGCTGCCTGGTAGTAGAATTCCTGAAATTCCCACTGTTACAGGCCTACAAAGACAGCGGAAAGATACATTATACTGTGCTTGCAAATTGCTAGTGTTACTGTGAGACAACTTTCTGTTGAATTATTTTGTGTTATTGTTAAAGAGTATTGGTTACATTATTTTTCTTTCTTTCTTCATATAGATGCTCCCAAAAAGCTCACCGGGGGGAGATGGCTGTCCAGGTCAGGGCCCGGAAGATGGAGGCCATTCGAGTTGAATATTGCCGACTGTGGGCTCGGGAAAACGAGGAGGGAACGTCAACAACCTCCTCCAGCACTGCCACCATGTCCACCAGCCAGCAGCCTCCATCCCAGCGCCGTGCTCGGACAGCCCCCCGCCACCGCTCAGCTGCAAGACCATCAGCAGCTGGCCCCCTCAGAGCCTGGAAGGCACGCATGTGCCGCATAAGCCTAAGAGTGGACTACCTGGAGCACAAGGTGGACGACCTTGAAAAACAGCTCCGGGACCTCCGCGAGGAGCACCTGCCCAAACACCGCCGGAAGTGACTGTGTCCCTTGCCCCTTTTTTAAAGACTGTTGGGGGGGGGAATTGGAAGTTGGGGATTATTTATTTTTGGACTACTTGAAATGGACAATTGTTTGGGTTAGGGAGGGGTGGGACTAGTTTATTTTTGTTAGGGGAAATACATCATTATTCATTTTACATACTTCAACATAGTGTACGCTTTGATCTTATTTTGTGGGGTGGTGGGCGAAGTTACGGCACGTTTGGTTTTCCTCAAACTTACCAGCATAAATTATCTAAAACGTCCAAAAATGTTCAAAAGTGCCACTAACAGAGGTAGTGAATTCAATTGGCCTACTAGTACTTTACTTGTACTACTATCAGTCTCTCCTCTGCATCCTAGCCCATCTTTCTACCTCCCCAAAATGCTTATCTTACCTGTGATTCGTATTTGAGAATAAAGCTAGGCACAGCGCTGGCTGTATGGCAAATGGCGATTACACCATCCCGGACCGAAATTCCGTTGTTGTAGTGTTCGTAGTAGGAGTGGTACCACACTAGCATAAGCAGCATATGAAAAAACAAAGTAAAAGAATGAGTCATTGAGTTGCCTGAGAGGAGTATTAGAAGGAACAGTAGCCTAAGCAATGCTGAAGATAAGTATGGGGAAAAAGAATAAGCATGGGCGGATTTTGCGGATCCACGATTCACGAATTTGCGGATTCACGGATCGTGGATCCGCAAAATCCGCGGATTTTGCGGATCGGCGGATTTGGGGGCGGGGCTTCCTCGAGTGTGTGGGCGGGGCCAAACGGACGGGGCTTCCATGCGAGCGCACATGCCACTTGTGTGTATAAAAGGTCAGAGACCGATCAGAGCAGCAGATTAAGAGACAGAAGCTCCTGGTCACAGGAACAGCACGGGGATTGCGCTCGTGAAAGTCAAAGATGCAAATGCCTCTGGCCTGCATCACAGCGGATTTTCGATGGTATATTTGGGAAGAAGGCACACCTGCCCAGCCTCCACAACGCTCACGATTGATTTTGGGCTGATGAATGAGTCACTGAATTTAAGCTTCAACTAGGGCACATGCTTTATTGATATCTGCAAGTGTTTCCTGTTGAGGTTTATTTTTTGTGCCAGGACCGTCGTGCCAGAATGAACCCTGCCCTTCATATTTATTCAAGAAGACACCACCGTTTTCCCCCATCTTAAATAATTTACGATGGCGCCGGCAAGCTGGCAGCGCCATCCTGAAAAAGTTACTTAATTAGCTTCAACAGGAAGCTCCAACTGATAAAATAAAGCAGGCGCTCGAGCCCCTGCTGTATCTTATCTATTAGAGCTTCCTGTTGAAGCTAATTAAGTAACTATTTGAGGATGGCGCTGGCAGCTTGCCGGCGCCATCGTAAATTAGGCTTTGAACTTTTGACCGCAGAATCCGCCGCTCGCGGATTGCGGATTTTCGGTAAATTCGCGAGAGTTCGCGGACCGCGAATTTACCGAAAATCCGCAAAATCCGCGATCGGAGCGGATTTTGCGCTCATGCTTAAAAAAGAATTGCATGGATGATTATGGCTACAACAAGAACAGTGACACAGTAGCGTAACACAACAAGTCATCTTGACATGTAGGAGGATGATGTTGACGATGGATCCAATCGATGGTGGGCATGATATTCAGAATTTATTTTAAAATACTCATTGTTGTTTTTTTACCCAGAATTACAATATTCTAGGATTCATCTAGCTGCCTTAAAATTTAGTTGAGGAGGTTGCTTGCACCTTATCCTCCCCAGCAAGTGTGAGGAATTATTGTTGTAATTTACTCACACCTCAATGAAAACCACACAGCCCGGGGGAAGAGGGATAGGGTTTGAAACTTGGATGGGAATGGGGTATGTGGGTAAAGTTTTGTGGAGAGAGCAAAAAAAACACAGCATGGACAAACAGCAAATCAAGATAAACAAATCTTTGGATACAAAGCTATTCATACATCTTTTAAGGGACATAAAGGAAGTGCATGCACTACTGCATCCATGAAGTTGTTTGCTAAATGGATAGGTTTTTGTAAAGTAAGTAGTACTTACTACAATGTACTATGAATAAACAACAATGTGACAGTACAGGGCTGCAATTTCACTTGCCTATCTGCCCTCAGAGAGAAGAACAACTTCGTACATTAAATTAGTTTTAAAAATAGCAAAGAAAAAAGTATACAATGGCTGGAGGGATGAATTGAAGCAGAGAGCAAACAAATGCACAGTGTCACACTCACAGTAGTTCACAGCAATAGCATTACTTAAAAGATAAGTCGGAATGAAGATGGATACTGTAACTGTATGTTGTTGTAGTTGTCCTGTTGAATTTGGGAAGTTGCATGCATCCAGCCATTCCTCTTTCGCGGTACTCCTCCATTCCATCTGACGCTCCGCCGATCAATGTTGGGTACCAGAAGACACCTTGTCCACTGCCTGCCTGGCGGATGCTGAATTGCGGGTCGCTAAGCCTGAGATCATCCTTTTTGTCATTGCACAGGGTAAAAGCCGGCCTCTAATTGTTGATGGGAAAACAGGAAGTGATATTAAAACACCACGGAGAAAAAAATATAAGGTACGCTGTGTAGTGCAAAAATAACACTTTCAGTTTCAGAGTCGACAGTATTGCAAAACATACAAGCATCATTTTGAAAGTGCGTACTCTGAGTCTCCTTTTCAAGGATAAATAAGTGTGGGCGAAATTTGCAGATCTTTCCCCTCAAGCTATGTGTAAAGTGTAAACAGCGATTTCAGAGCGCTGACCCTAACCCTAACTCTAACCCTAGGCCCTAACCCCCCTTTTTCACCATGGATTTAGTTCAAACCACTTGATTCCGATATTAGACCATCCCAGCAATGCCCCAACATCCGCCAACCCACCCGCAAAAAAGCAGAACCCCCCCAAACAGGCAAAAAGCAAAAATGGAAACTCTCAACTTAGAATATTTTCGGCCTTCTTTCAATTCTGTACAAACGCGCTCTGCAGCTAGGCCATAACTCCCCTTTTCCACCATGGATTTCCTGAAAACAAATGCAATCAAAATTAGAATCTGCCAGCAGTGCTCCCAGACCCCAAAACCCACCCCCAAACACCAGGAACCCCCTCAAACAGCCCCCAAAAACAGGCAAGTGAGCAAAAACAGAAATAAAAATTCACCATGGATTTTGTCCAAACCACTTGATTCCGATATTAGACCTTCCCAGCAATGCCCCAAGACCCGCCAACCCACCCACAAAAAAGTAGTAGACCCCCAAACAGGCAAAAAGCAAAAATACAAAAACGGGGACTTAGAAAAAAATTTAGGCCTAGTTCCCAAATCACTCCATGTGCGCTCTGCAGCGTGGCCCTAACTCCCCTTTCCAACCATGGATTTTCTTCAAACCACTTGCAACCAAAATTAGGCATGCCCAGCATTGCTCAAAGACCCCCCAACCCCTCCCCCCAATCACAAGGAACCCCCCCAAAACAGGCAAGTGAGCAAAAACAGAAACAAAATGTCACCATGGACTTATTCCAATCCACTTGATTCCGATATTAGACCTTCCCAGCAATGCCCCAAGACCCGCCAACCCACCCGCAAAAAAGTAGAAGACCCCCAAACAGGCAAAAAGCAAAAATACAAAAACGGAGACTTAGAAAAATGTAGGCCTAGTTCCCAAATCACTCCATGCGCGCTCCGCAGCTAGGCCCTAACTCCCCTTTCCAACCATGGATTTTCTTCAAACCACTTGCAACCAAAATTAGGCATGCCCAGCATTGCTCAAAGACCCCCCAACCCCCCCAAACACCAGGTACCTCTCCAAACAGCCCCCCAAAAACAGGCAAGCGAGCAAAAACGGAAAAAAAATTCACCATGGATTCAGTCAAATCCACTTGATTCCGATATTAGACCTTCCCAGCAATGCCCCAAGACCCGCCGACCCACCCACAAAAAAGTAGAAGACCCCCAAACAGGCAAAAAGCACAAAATACAAAAACGGGGACTTAGAAAAATGTAGGCCTAGTTCCCAAATCACTCCATGTGCGCTCTGCAGGTAGGCCCTAACTCCCCTTTCCAACCATGGATTTTCTTCAAACCACTTGCAACCAAAATTAGGCATGCCCAGCATTGCTCAAAGACCCCCCAACCCCCCCCCCCCAAACACCAGGAACCCCCAAAAACAGGCAAGTGAGCAAAAACAGAAAAAAAAATCACCATGGATTTAGTCCAATCCACTTGATTCCGATATTAGACCTTCCCAAAAATGCCCCAAGACCCGCCAACCCACCCGCAAAAAAGTAGAAGATCCCCAAACAAGCAAAGAGCAAGAATTCAAAAATGGGGACTTTGAAAAATGTAGGCCTAGTTCCCAAATCACTCAATGCGCGCTCTGCAGCTAGGCCCTAACTCCCCTTTCCAACCATGGATTTTCTTCAAACCACTTGCAACCAAAATTAGGCATGCCCAGCATTGCTCAAAGACCCCCCAACCCCCCCAAAACACCAGGAACCCCCCAAACAGCCCCACAAAAACAGGCAAGTGAGCAAAAACGGGAAAACATTTTCACTATGGATCTTGTCCTAACCACTTGATTCCGATATTAGACCTTCCCAGCAATGCCCCAAGACCCGCCAACCCACCCGCAAAAAAGCAGAACCCCCCAAACAGGCAAAAAGCAAGAATGGAAAATCTCATACTTGGAATATTTTCGGCCTTCCTTCAATTCTGTCCAAACGCGCTCTGCAGCTAGGCCATATCCCCCCTTTTCCACCATGCATTTTCTTCAAATGACTTGCAATCAAAATTAGACCTTCCCAGCAGTGCTCCAAGACCCCCGACCCAGCACCGCAAATCTAGAACACCCCCAAAGAAACCCCCAAAAACCTGCAATACTGGTATATTCAAAACATGGCAACTTGCGTTGTTCACAAAAAACACAAAAAACAAACAGCAATTGTTTTCAACAGAGACAGACAGCCATTGCTGTCCACTGCATGCCATCTTCTCATTATTCATTACCTGTTCTACTTTTTGTCCGCATCTTCTTCGGAAAGTGAGGGCCCGCAGGGCAGCCTCTCCTGTCAATTTCAGAAGTAAGTCTGTCAACAATCAGCAAGCATGTAGTCAGTCAGTAATTTCAGTCCCACTTGAGGAGACTCGTCTACGAAGACAAAGTTTATTTAGTCTCCATAATCCATCCATCTGCCATGAGGGAAATGGATAGGGGGAGTCTGGAGGAGGAGGATAGAGTAGCATGATTGAGTTGTGAAGTTGTGAACATCAGGAATGCAGACTGTGGCACCTTCAAATCAATAAGGAAAATAAGATGAAGACAGTGCTGATGATGGACTTGTTGTGATTAGGTGATTAGAGTTTTGTTGTGGTAAAAGTTGCAAAACAAAGAAAGACACAGGAATAAAAGTGAATAAGGACGAAAAAAAGGAAGTAATTTTCAGGCCTCGGTGTCAGGGAAGTAGAGCTCATCCTCAAAGTCTATGAATTGAGACGGGAGTAGGTCAGGTGACAGAGAAGAACTTCCGTCGGCGTCACCTAAGTCGGTGTCCTCTTCTTCCTGTGTGCATTCACGTATTTTGTAATCGGGTGGTATGAAGTGCTGATTCATCTTGATTATTGTTAACCTCTCCACAATTTTGGGCGAGAGGCGGGTCCTTTTTGAAGTTACAATGGCACCAGAAGCACTGAAAACACGTTCAGAAGACACGCTTGTGAGTGGGCAAGACAAATAATTTAGAGCCAGGTTGGTGATCAGTCGCCAAACAGAGCTTTTCCTATACCAATACACCAATGGGTTCTCATTAAGACAGACCTCTGTTGGGTCATCCAGATAGGCCTGCACCACCGACTCAAAGTTCTCCAGGGTTGCTCTACTTTGCGTAACATCTGTGGCCTTTGCAGCAGTGGACCAAGCAAACCCTTGCAGAGTTAGCCAATCCGCTTCCGACAATATTTTTTGGGGGCCCGGTGCAGGTGAGGATGATGATACGGTTGCTGTTGTCGTTACCGGCTGTGAGGGAAAGTGACTCCCTTCGGCCACGGATTCAGAAGTGGAACTTGACGCCGGATGGCTTGCTGATTCAGTTGTACTTGTGCTGCCTCCTTGAAGGTTCTGCCGCTCTTTTTCGAACCGAGTGGCTGACACAGCTAGCCAATGTTTGTACTTTGAAACATCTGCTTCATCAAAAGGAATGAATGCTTTGCTAGCCACTGCCTTTTTGTACCGTGGATCCAGAATAGTGGCACAAATGTAATGTTGTTGTGTATGTATGTTTTTAAGCCTTTCATTGTGAAGTAGGCGCCTTAATAACTTCTCCGCCAAATCATATGCTTCTCGCTTTTCATCATCATCTCTGAACGTTGAAGACACGCACTTCAGTTGGTGCTCTAGCATGCGCAACAATGGTATAGCTTTGCCCAAAGAACAGTCCTCCCTGCTGACTTCACGCGTGAAGATCTCAAAAGGACGAAGCATGTCTGTCAGGCTTGCAATTAGCTTCCATTCCTCCAACACTAGCCTCATCTCTTTCTGAGTAGAACCCAGTTTATGGACATACTCATTTATTACCTCCCACTGCTCAGACAGACGCTGAACCATGTAAAAGGTTGAGTTCCAACGTGTTGCCACCTCCTGGATTAGTCCTTTGACTGGCAGTTTACGTTCATGTTGAATGCTCCTCAGCTGCTTCCGGGCCTTAAAAGAATGGCTGAAATGTGTGCAGATTCTTCGGTAGATGGTCAGTAATTTGATGACTGGGTCTTCTTTTTTCAAGAAATCTTGAACCACGATGTTAATACTGTGCGCCAAACACGTCACTCTGAAATAGCCACCTTGCTGCATGGCCTTAACTATATTACTGCCATTATTTGTGGAAACATAACCAACTATACGATTTCTTGGATGCAGCCATTCATAGACCTTCCTATCAAACTCCTCCAAAAGTTTAGGTGCAGTGTGAGATTTCTCCATGGCAAACATGCCTACTGTTGCATGTTTGCGAGTAGCTTAAAAAACTGCGTCCGTGTCAACACCTGCTTGTTTTAACTGTTCGTTGACCCCTGCAAAAGAGACCCAGTGTGCAGTGATGCACATGTAATCAAGGGCTTGGCAACTGGTCCACATATCTGTTGTCAAGTGAATAGTGGGAACAGCACTCTTCTGCAAAGCTGCCCCAATCACCTCCAGCACATCTTGATGTAGTGCTGGAACAGCAACCCTGGCAAAATAGGACCGGCTCGGAACCTTCCATTTAGGGCAGACTGTTGCCACAAATTGAAGAAAACCCACCCCTTCCACGAAAGAGAAAGGGAGAAGATCCAGCGCTAGCATTTTAGCCAGCTTTGTGTTATACAGACGTACCGTTGGGTGGTTGCGTTCAAATGGTGCATCCGACAAAAACATGCTGCTAATGGTGGGCTGGACCGTTTTACGTGATGATGATGATGATGATGACTTCACACCAGTTAGGCTCATTGATTTAGTTTTTTGCATTGGTGTCTGTCCCAGACTCTTAGTGTGCCTCATACATGTTGCAGGGGTAGAGGGTGTGGGCGCTACCACTGCAGTGCTGCTGCCAGGGGTACTGGGTGTACCAGAAAAAATGTCGGTCGGTTCTTGACTACCCCCCTGCACAATCAGCCCCTCGTCAGCATCAGATGCAATGTGAATGGATACATTTGGATCAGTTCTACTTTGGACTTCATGGATCTTACTTAGGTGCCCATACCACTGGATAGGGTGGTGTTTTTTGAGATGACCTCTCTGGCCTCCGGTACCATAGTTGGTACCAAGCTTACCCAGACTAACTGATACTTTACAAATCGAACAAACGACCATGTTTTCCGCCTTTTGGCTAACAGTAAAGAAGTCCCAAACTGGGGACTGGAAATGTCTGCTGGTGGTGGAGGTGCTACTTTGACTTTCAATGCCAGATGAAGTGGAGAATGGGCGTGGCTGAATTCGTTTCTGTTGTTCACTTACAGCACCACTACTTGAGGTAATGGATGTCGAGCTGGATGGAGGTCCCTGCCGGCCCTTCTGACTAAAAAAGATGGAAGCTCTAGGTCGTGTTGGTGTTGTAGTTAACTGCATTGGTGGTGGTACCAGTGCCACGCCGCCCACATGATCATCCCGCTCAGCAGCCATTCGGGATAGGGTGAAAATGTCAGTCTGCTGCATGCCTGCTGGGGCTGGAGTGACGTCTGTGATGACTGGGTCGTCGTTAAGCAAGTGAAATTTGGTTCCGCTCGCGGAATTTGCGGATTTTCCACGATTTTGTGATCCGCGAATCTTGCGAAATTGCGATAAAATCCGCTAATCAGCGGGGACGAATTTTCAGCCAAGGGCTTACAGGGTTACAGCAGCAGGTGCAAAAGTTGAAGCAAATTTTTTGTAACCTTTTACGATAAGGGTTACAAAGAAATTAACTTCAACTTGGGCACCTGCTGCTGTAAGCCTGTAAGTGCTTCCTGGCGCCTCGTTGCCTACTTGCAACTATTCTCTGACCCTGCTCTGACCCTTGAAGCAGGGTCAGAGAATAGTTACAAGTAGGAAATGAGGCGCCTGTCACGAAAATTAAACCTCAACAGGAAGCACTGACAGATATAAAAACAAGCATTTGCAATGCAATAGGTCTCGCATTAGGAAAGTTTGAGCTATTGGTCTTGTAAATGACAATTTTTTTTATTTATGTGTTGGTTTTGAAAATAGCTAAATTATTAGCTTTGTCATTTACAATGCCAATAGTTATAACTTTCGCAAATGTGACACCTATAGCATTTGTAATGCAACATGTTTTGTATTTACGTGACTTAGCTGTATTGATATTACAAATTACAATGGCTTTTACTTTTTTTAAATAACTAATACTTAAATAAAAGTGATTTTAATTTATAATGGCAATAGCTTAAACTTTTGTAAATAACTTTTGTGAAGATTATGTTCAGTGTATTTTATTGTGACGAAAATCCAAGAACAGAAGTGAAATATTAACATCTTTTTGTGACATTTGTAATAAAGTTTGAAACATTGAAAGAACATATTTGAACCAGTTGTTGAATTGTTGCGCAGATTGATGCTGGGGTGGTGCTGAGTGGTGCTGTGGTGGTGCTGAGTGGTGCTGTGGTGATGCTGAGTGGTGCTGTGGTGGTGCTGTGTGATACTGGGATGGTGCTGAGTGATGCTGGGGTGGTGCTGAGTGATGCTGTGGTGGTGCTGAGTGATGCTGTGGTGGTGCTGAGTGGTGCTGTGGTGGTGCTGAGTGATAATGTGGTGGTGCTGAGTGATGCTTCGGTGGTGCTGAGTGATGCTGTGGTGGTGCTGAGTGGTGCTGTGGTGGTGCTGAGTGATAATGTGGTGGCGCTGAGTGATGCTGTGGTGGCGCTGAGTGATGCTGTGGTGGCGCTGAGTGGTGTTGTGGTGGTGCTGAGTGATAATGTGGTGGTGCTGAGTGATAATGTGGTGGTGCTGAGTGATGCTGGGGTAGCGCTGAGTAATGATGTGGTGATGCAGAGGGCAGAAAGGCACAAAAAGCAGTCTAACAAAGGGCAGAAGGGCAGAAAAACAAGGGAAAAAGGAGTCTAACAGAGGGGAGAAGGGCACAAAAAACCAGTCTAACAGAGGACAGAAGGGCTGAAAAACAAGGGAAAAACGAGTCTAACAGAGGGCAGAAGGACACAAAAAACGAGTCTAACGGGGCAGAAAGGCACAAAAACGAGTCTAACAGAGGGCAGAAGGGCACAAAAAACGAGTCTAACAGAGGGCAGAAGGGCACAAAAAAAGGGAATAACAGAGGGCAGAAGGGCACAAAAAATGAGTCTAACAGAGGGCAGAAGGGCAGAAAAACAAGGGAAAAATGAGTCTAACAGAGGGCACAAGGGTACAAAAAACGAGTCTAACAGGGGGCAGAAGGGCAGAAAAACAAGGGAAAAACGAGTCTAACTGAGGGCAGAAGGGCACAAAAAGCGAGTCTAACAGGGGGCAGAATGAATCCCGCCCTGTGTGTTTGTCCACGAAGATGCCACCTTTTTGTGCAATACCTCTACTCAACTGGAGTACTTTCTACTGTCTAATCAGTAAGTGCTCCCTCGTTGGCTAAATGTATAGGGGCAGATTTACAATAACTGGCACATCCCCAGGGATGCGCTAGTTATTGTGCGCCGCAGCTCCGCCACCCATGGTGTGCCGCATTTACAATGCGTCGCACCATGTGGCAAAAACGGCAGAGATGCATCATGCATCGGTGCCGTAAAAGTAGCGTATTGCTGGAGCTGCGTTGCATGCTGCATCAAGCCTTGCGCCTGCTTCAAGCAGGCGCAGGGTTTTGACGCAGCATTGGCCTAAAAGTGACTGAGTGAAATCTTGTAGATTTCACTCAGCCGCTTTTAGGAGGCGATCCTGCGCAGGAACGCCCTCCCCTGAGCCGGAACGCTTCCTGATGGCGCAGGGCTTTACAACGTGACGCATCTCTCAGATGCGTCACGTTGTTAATACCCAGCACCATGGCGCATCTTTTGTGCTGTCGCTGCGTCACAAAAGGTCTCGGTAGAGGGTGGCAGTGGTGAACCAGAGGGTGGCAGTGATGAACCAGAGGGTGACAGTGATGAACCAGAGGGTGGCAGGGGTGAACCAGAGGGTGACAGTGCTGAACCAGAGGGTGGCAGTGCTGAACCAGAGGGTGGCAGGGGTGAACCAGAGGGTGGCAGGGGTGAACCAGAGGGTGGCAGTGATGAACCAGATGGTGGCAGGGGTGAACCAGAGGGTGGCATGAGTGAACCAGAGGGTGGCAGTGGTGAACCAGAGAGTGGCAGTGGTGAACCAGAGGGTGCTGTGCCCATACACGACTGCATGCATAACTTCGCCATGCAAGCGGCCCGCGAACACGCAAAAAGCCCCGCGAACACGCAAAAATCCCGCGAACACGCAAAAAACCCCGCGAACACGCAAAAAACAAAAATCCGCAAATTCGCACAAATTCGCGGATTGCAAATTGGATTTTGCGCGAATTCGCAAATTTCGCGCATAATTAGTCGTCATTAGATTGTTCATCAGCAGCAGAAGACACCAATTCTTGTTCGTCGTCATCACCCATAAGTCGAAGCCTTGCGGGAACCTTCCTTTTAGGCTTAGCTACCTTTGTCGGCTCATGGCGTGCCTCACTGTCAGACTGCATTGCTGGGTTCCAATCACGATCAAGGTCATCAGAATGAAGGGGGCTTGAAGAAGAACTTGTAGTAGTAGCAGTAGCAGCCCGCCTTGACCTTTTTCTTGCTGGGGATCTGGAAGACAATGGATCATCCTCAGGAGGAGTGTCTTCCTCAGATGATACCTCCACTTGAATATCAATTTCCTGATGTGCCCCTACTTCTGGAGAAACAAGCGTTGTAGGCAGTTGTGCCGCTCCATGAACCTCTAGTTGCACCTCTCCATGCACCTCTACTTGCGCCTCTCCTTGTGCATGTACTTGCGCCTCTCCTTGCCCATGTACTTGCACCTCTCCTTGCCCATGTACTTGCGCCTCTCCTTGCCCATGTACTTGCGCCTCTTCTTGCCTATGTACTTGCGCCTCTCCTTGTGCATGTACTTGCACCTCTCCTTGCCCATGTACTTGCGCCTCTCCTTGCCCATGTACTTGCGCCTCTCCTTGCCCATGTACTTGTGCTTGTACTAGTTGCACTTGTGGTTGTCGTTGCGGCTGTGATTGTTGAACACTCGCCAGCTGAGTTACACCCGGCGTTGATTGGATGGTACTTTCTTGTGATGAGCCAACATCACTGGTCGATGGTGATTGAGAAAGTAAAGTGGCTGCCTCAGCAGCACTCATGGTCTTGGACCTAACTTGGCATGGTGGCACTGAGCCCAATGAGGCAGAGGTGATGCTTCCAGCTTGGTCCCCGGCTGACACCGCTGCTGCTGCAGTCGTAGTTTTTTGTCTCCTAAAAAAAGGTGTCGGTGGGCACACCAGTCTCCTTCGTAGGTGGTGCCACTTGCTTCTTCTGCTCCTTCTTACGGGCAGTGGCACTGGCAACTTTTTTCGCTGAGGCGCTATGGCCACCTTTCTTTGGGGCCATCTTCTTCAGATGTCAGGAGGCCGCAGTTGCACGAGTTGCTGAGTTGTCTTGTCTGTGGCCACACGTGACATCACATGACGTTGTGCTGCACACACCACTGCAGGAATTCTTCCTGGCACTGGTGGTTCTCTTGTGCACCTAAAAACAGAGGAACATCAGTTAAACACGCCAAAAAGTCAAAAAATACACACAAATCACCACTATCCAATGCCATCCATGCCCTCAATGATGTTTAAATTCAAGGCATCCCACAGAAAGACTTGGTCCATGCACCACTGAGTACCTCTGGGCCTAATGGATGAAAGCAAGGCAAACTTGGTGCAGGCCTGAGCACACTGCCTGCCTTCAAAATGGGCCCTTGACCCCCAGCTACATGTCCAGGCTCTGCCTGTACCAGGCCTCAAAATGGCCCCCACCCACATGGCCAGGCTCCAACACCACCCCAAAAAGTCGAAAAACAAACAAAAATCACCACAATCCAATGCCACTCATTCCCTCAATGATGTTTAAATTCAAGACACCCCACAGAAAGACTTGGTCCATGCACCACTGAGTACCCCATGGCCTAATGGATAAAAGCAAGGCAACCTGGGTGCAGGCCTGAGCACACTGCCTGGCTTCAAAATGGCCCCTTGACCCCCACCACATGGCCAGGCCCTGCCTGGACCAGGCCTCAAAATGGCCCCCACACACATGGCCAGGCCCCAACACCACCCCAAAAAAGTCGAAAAACACACACAAATCACCACAATCCAATGCCATCCATGCCCTCAATGATGTTTAAATTCAAGACACCCCACTGAAAGACTTGGTCCATGCACCACTCACTACCCTTGGCCCTACTGGCTAGTGTGGCTTTACAGGCACCCCGAAATAAAATAAAAAAATCCACATATAGTGAGCTAAAATTCAATGACATAAATGAGATTTAAGTTCAACAAAACTCACAGAAACAGTTGTATCATGCACCTATGACTAACCCTGGGCCAAATGCATACTGTGGCTACCCACAATATATTTTTTTTTAAGTTGTGAAAAAGTTTTACAATTGTAGTTGCAGCAACTGCAATGCCCCAAACAAACACCACCAACTTACTTGTAAAATCTCAAATCCAAAAGTGATCCAAAAGCTCCAAAGTCCAAAAAGTCCTCAAATACAAATATCCAGCAGCAGCCACAAAAAGTAATCCTTCCAGCTCCAGATCCAGAATGAAAAGTGACCAGGAGATGGACAAAGCACTGGGAGGAGCCTGCTGGACAGGAACAGGAAGTTGGAGACTCTGGGGCACTTCCTTCCTCCCACCCCCTACAAAAAATGGACTCCTTCCACAAAAAAAGTGCAGCCAAATCTCAATCTGAGGAGTTATTCTGATCAAAATCATGATTTTCAGAAGGTTTATGCTACCTGCGGCGGATTTCTTGTGCAGAATTGCAATTTTTGCAATTTCGGGAAAGCGAGCTGTTCAAATCTCCCGCCAGATGTCAGCTTCGTGCCGCATCTACGTGTTCGGCATTGTTTACTCCCGCGATGCGTGATCGCGGGCCCTTATGACGTACTTGCGTTGTCAAACTCTCGCTGTGCAAGATGGCAAACCGTGATGACGTAATTGCGGTCAAAAACTCACGCGCGATCACGCAGAAAGATCCAAAATGGCGCAGCACACGCAAACTGGGAGAAAAACAACTTGGCGGACTCAGAATCACGGTAAGTCAACGCCGCACGCGCGTTATTGTATTTTTCAAGCGCGACCAAGCAAAATAATTTGCAGCTTGCGAATTTTTGGGAAAATTTGCGCGATTTGCGGACCGCGAAATTGCCAAAAATCCGCAAATTCGCCCGCGAAACGGATTTTACGCCCATGCTTACATTATATTAGAATGGCTGAAAAATGTAAAGCATGCTAAATTTCTCTAGATTGAATCTCAATAGCTAAATGGCATAAATGAGTTCTCTGTGAACATCTATGTAACTTTTGTTTAGATACCAAAGTTCACCTGGACATTTGGGTTGCGCTTGTTTTTGTAAAATATTGCAAGGAAGCAAGCATTGGTTACCCAATAGATCTGGCTGATGAAAGAAAGTGCTGCTTAGATCAAAAGGGAGAGAGAGGACTAGATAAGCTAGGCCGGATCCCCAGGGTTATATGTATTTGTAACAATAAGGGCTAGCTAGTTTAGTAGGATATAAGAGACTCAGTTAGGTACGTCGAAGAGCAACATAAAGTGAGGAAAGACGTTGTTTTCCTCATAAAGCCCTCACCCACCGACCTAGTCGGTGGCATGCTTCATCATCGGGCCCACCACAGTGGCACCGAATGTGCCCCGGGTGTGCTTCAACGCCAGGAGACTGCGGAGCTGGTATGTTGCTGAGTGTGCGGTGAAAAAGGGTGAGAAGGTGTAGTTTAAAAGCTATGCAGGAGGTCCCAGCACCCGAGGGTTGTTTATTTTTAATGAACTGGGCCTCTGCTAGCAGATGAGTCTCTTATATCCTACTAAACTAGCTAGCCCTTATTGATATAAAATGATGAAAGAAAGTGCCTTTTGTGTACCTGATAGTATAGATATACAAGTCATTATACATGCACTCGATCACTCATCCTTGCATTTGTTCATTCATGTTTCCATTCACTCTATTACAGAACAGTAATCAAACACTCACTAACCCTGCAACATATGCAAGATGCATTTAAAAGAGTACAAATATAAAAAAGAAAACTTGCTGCCTTCTAAAGACATGGGGCTTATTTTGCAATAACAAAACTAAACATCAGGTGTCCGCCTTGCAAAGGTATAGTAAATAGTCTATCATTGATTTAAAGTTCAAGCATGGCCATCACATTAAGACCCAACGTGTTGGTCATCTCGAAAAAGTTAAATAATGATACACTATGGACAACAGATTTTTGTAATGACTTCATGGTGTAGAGGAAGTGCCCAAGTGGAATGTGGCACACTGCCGATGAAATGACCTGCAAGCAAGCAACCCATTAGCACTGTCTGGAGAGCTGTAACATCCTCTGAAAAACAGATTAAAGCAAGAAGAGGAGAAGCAAAGTAGTGAAAGGGAAACTATAAAAGGAGAACATTCAAAATTAAAGGACTGGCCAACTAGCCCTGATACTGAAGTGCACTCTTTTTTTGTATGGTTGTACACACATGATCAGAAAATGCCATCATTCTCAGGGCAAAAGAACCAATGAGTGATGCAGACTGAATTATCATTCCATGCACTTAGCTGTCATGAATGAAACAGAGTTTAAATCATACTCAGACAGACCAGACCAATGGCATAAAAGAGAGGACACACGTGCCCCCTAATTATATATATGGATATAAATGTATTTATATGGATGAACTTATTATTTAATGATTTATTTTATTACAAGATCCTCACAGACGTATACGAATAGGTTCTAGTAAGAATGCTTAAAGTGCAAATCTTGCCCCGATGGATTATAAGAGGTAGTATCTAACACCAAAAACCGTTCCTACAACAATAATCTGACATTTTGGGGTCGATTCCGATCCGGTAAAATGCGCTCCGAATCGTCGTACGGAGAGTTTTTTCCCCATACGAATCGTACCCGTAGACGTCCCGTACGTACGACGAAGTACGATCCGTACCAGGTGCCAAACTCCGTACGAGTCGTACAGGACTCCGTACGACTCAAATCTCCGTACGAGTCTCACTCGGAACCGGCTGTACGTGACATCACTACGGTTCGCGGCTGGTTTTTACGACCCAGCAAGTACGATTCGTGTCGGGTACGCGCCGTACGACCCTTTTCCTACCGGAGCGGAAAACAGTCGTAAACGCAGAGTTCGCGCCGAAACAGGTACGGAACGCCCCCCCCGGGTACGGCACGTACCCCCCATGATCGCAGGGGTACGCGCCGTACCCCTGTGATCATGCGGGGTACGTGCCGTACACCCAGCGTACATGGGGTACGCACCGTACCCCATGTACGGTGGGTGTACGGCACTTACCCCATGTACGCTGGGTGTACGGCACGTATCCCGCATGATCACAGGGGTATGGCGCGTACCCCTGCGATCATGGGGGGTACGCGCCGTACGGTGTGTAGGTGATCGTGCGCTTTTCCGTACGAATCGACGTGTACCGTACGAATCGCGTCCGGGTCGGCCGATCGGAATCGTCCGGTCGTACGGCGTCCGTACGAGTCGTACGGAAACGGCTACGGATACGATTCGTACGGACGGGGATTTTACCGAATCGGAATCGACCCCTTTGTGTAACAAAATACCTATCTGTAGGCTTTAATACAGAGAAACAACAATCTACCCTTAAATGCCTGTTGACAATAATATGTTTTTGGAATCAATTTGTCCAACCTAATGTGTTGATCATACCTTTTCATAATAATAATAATGTTATCAATGGCTTATCACCATAACTAAATGACGCCTCATGTTCCAAGAATAAGCTTTCCCACAAGGCAACCATCAGGCACACAATCATAAAATTACATAGCACACGAAATTACAGTTGTCAAAGCAAAATATCATAGCTCCTAAGAGGGCCTAACAAGGCTTTCGACAGTACAAATCTCCTATACCAAGGAATTGTTAGAAGGGGTAACAAGTACCAAACCTAATGCATACTATGGCGATCTGTAAGAGTCCATATAACAAAATACATATATGTAGGCTTTAGTACAGAGTAATAACAATCTACCCTAAATGCCTAAGGACTCTAACATATTATTTTCATAATTAATATGTCAGTTTTCAAAACATTACAATATCACAACTAGGAGAGCCTAATAAGGATTTCCAAAGTGCAAATTTCTGGCCCAACGGTTTGTTAAGGTGGGTCCCCAGCACCAAGATCCTTGCCTACTACAGTAAGCTGTGAGCTTCATTGCAACAAAATGCCTGCCTACAAGCTGTAACACGGTGTAATAACAATCCACCTCTAAAAGGTGTCTGCCTTTCATGAACAAGTTACTTACCTTAAGTAACACTTTCTCTTGAATCTATCTAGCCACAGATTCTTTACCTTAGAATATTCTCCAAGCATCAGACTGAAACCGCACATTTTCCAGCAGTACCTCTGCGCCCCGGTAGGTGGTGTAGATCGACTCTGCATTAGCGTCGTCCATGCCAGAACTGATGTGCATGGTGGCTATATAGATGCATCTGCAGAGGCAACTGGACATCAGTTTCTTTTTGCAGCATTTCAGCGCCAGAAGCACAGATCCACATGCTCTGCTCATGCTGCCGAAGGACCAGCAAGCAGACATTAAGGACCTACAGGGACTATTCCTTAGTTGGGAATAAATCCATTCACGAAGCAGGGAGGATGAGAGGGTAAGTAAGGAATCTGCAGCTAGATAGAGGTTTACCTGAATTTGAAAGAATTTATTAAATCTGATTTAGACCTCGACTGAGGTCAACAAATACATGATTAATAGGTAGTAAAATAGTTATACTATTCAGCCATTAAAACAGTTTTAAAATACTTAAAAAAAATTTAAACAGGTTATAATAAGCAAGTTCATCAAGCGGAGATTTACAAAACTCAATTAAACATTTTGCAGAGCAAAGATTATGTCTGAAAAATATAGGCTTTATATGCTAGAGCCGGGCCTCTAACAGAATCGAATTTGGACGGACTAATACCAAGTGTAAGAAATCTTGTTGTCCTCCATTACATAAGTCACAAATTTCTGTGGAACTTTCCGATTTATCCCATTTAAAATCTGGTTCATTAAGGGAAGAATCCCCAGCCTCATCAAAATTATGGTACGCAGGACCCTATGCTCTAATGAAAAACGTATGTGTTGTTGTGGAGTTTTATATTGTAGACTCTCTAAGAGGTGTGCAATGTGTTTTAGCCGAGAACAGTGGTCTACATCTGACATAGCTTATGCTTGGGGTCAGGTTCTTTAAATAAAGCTTCAAATTTGATGAAGTCATAGATTTCAAAAGTGCAACCGTGCAACCAGACAGAGTTAGTGCAATACGTAAGTTCTTGTTAAAAGTATGGTGAGCTGACTCGTCTCTAAAAGTCTCCAATTTTAAAATATGCCTTATAGACCCTAGGTCTGCGTGTAGAAGATTATAGGCCCAGCGAAGTACATTTGTGATAGCTTTTGTGGACGCACTGAATATGGATAACTCAAGCTGGATTGCTTGGACAACGACAGACTGATTGACTCTTAGCAGTTTACGTTGTAAAATCCCTTTTTTACATTTAGTTGATACCATGCCTTGATCAGAATGTATTCGAAGGCGTATATTAGAATGGGTGGTATTTTTGAACAGTAGACCTCAAGCATGGGTGCAAAATGTCTATTAGCTGATGAAGAGAAAAATCTCAATAGTCCGCCAACGTGGGCTTCAGCGTTTAGGCTGATATGCCCAAATGGGAAGAATTTTGTAAGGTCTGTGTAAAAATTCTCCCCAAGTAAGCATATTCCTTAACAATCTCTAAAGGCTTGCCGTCTACTGTCCAGTTATAGTGAAAGTAGTGCTTTCTCCCTTCAAAGGGAAGAACTTTAGTTTTACAGGTGTTTGGTATAAGAAAGTTTTCTTTGGCATACTGGTTTAGGTCATTGAGGTTTCATTGTAGGCCTATTGGAGAAAGATACATTATTGCTAAATCGTCATCGTACATTAAAATATGCATGTTGCTTGAAGCTATTTTTGGTGGAAAATTATTAATTGTTTGTAAACACTCTGGGAATCAAGTATATACAGGAAAAATTGGATGGGGGCTCCAGGCGGGGGCTCAGCAGGCCCAGACAGGTTGTGAGGGCCAACACAGTGATACGCACACCGCCACCAGTCTACATTGGGCCAAGCCCAGGACTCAAGGGTTCCCCGCCTCCCCAGGCAACCGAGCAATACGGTGAGTCCCCAATAAGTCTCTGGTCTGGGTGACGCCCCCCTCTGATGGCCAGGAGGGCAAGGGAGACAGGCCCAGATATTGGATCCCTCAGGTTGCTCCAGTACAGTCTGCAGTGATGCAGGGCAGGGGCCTGCCCCCACACTCGGGCCCAAGGCGGACCCCCTCCCTGTGTGGGCCAGGCACCCCGACTGTACCTTGTTTTCCGGCCCACCTGGCCACAGAGAATCCGCTCCTCAAAGGGGTCCCCCAAGGCTGGCTTTCAGTGACTTCCAGCTGTCTGTGAAGGAGGACGAGGGGACGCTTCTCCCCCCTCAGCCGCTCCTCCCCCAGGTCGCTACGTTCTGCCTCACGTCGGACTGTCTGTCACCACCGGTTCCTTTGCTGCGCAGGGGGAAGAGTCCCCGCCCCGCCACTGCCGCCCCAAAAGCTATGGCAGGCGACCCCTCGTTCAGGTAGGCCTCACGGGTGAGTCGGGTGCGGCCATATCACTGGGCCCCTAGGGCACCAGGACCACACCAAGGTGGCCCCTGCCGAGGGGCTCCGACGCCACTTCACAGGCTCACCACAGGAGATGGGTGGGCCCTCGTTGCTTGACTCCTGGCCTCCACTCAGTCCAGAGGTCTCTGGCCACGTTTCTTTGCCGTCGGAGCCAGAGCCCCAGAATTTCAGGCAGGAGGCTCTGAGCGCAGCTCTACATAGCCAACAGACCCACCTGCCACCAGGGAGGCCCAACAAACAGGGTTGGATTGGGAATGAAAATCGGCCCGGGCACAAAAAAAAGAAAAATCGGCCCACATTTGCATAAACACTCCTCATATCACTCTTGGTGTAATCTTATAAAAAAAACTTTAGGAGGGGGGGGGGTAAAAAAAAGGCTTGCATTAGTTTACACTGGTGAAACAAGTGAGGCTACTTCTACTCAGGCCCCCTGCCCCGCTCAGTATGTGCACACATTAATGGGCCGGCCCGCGAGACAAAGGGAGTGATACTTCTGCTAAACGGAGGTAATGAGCGCCCTTCCGCCTCTAGAAAGGCCACTCAGACTCCCATTGGGCCGCTGGCTGTATTCGAACAATAGAGACAGCGCCCAAATAGCCCCCCAGACTGCTCAAAAAATAAGCCCACAGCAGCGCTCGGACACCGGCCCCTCGGGAATTGCCCGAATTCCCGCGTTACCAATCCGACGCTGCCAACAAAACCATTTGGTATGAATTCAGGACGGAACCCGGGGATAGGGCCCAGTGCGACATTAAAACACGTACGCCATGTTGGCCTCCTTGGCTACGTCCCATATTACAATTAATTAGAGGTTCGCATGACACTTTTAGGTCACCTGCTACTATTACATGTGCATCTTGTGGTATAGCAGCCAACATTTCATCAAACAATACCAGTGTTGGTGTTTCCATATGCACTCCAATGGGCCTATTATATATTCAACCGGAAATACACAGGTATATCCTTTACTTAAGGAGAGGCCAAGTATATCAAGAGAAGGGCCAGATAACCTCTTGATCTTGCAGTTTAAGGAATTCTTTACCCAGATAACAAGGCCCCGAATAGGGTGGCCTCTTTTCTGGGCAAAAGCAGGTAAATAAAAAGTCGAGAAATATACAGATTTCAAAATTTTGCAGCGATTTGTTTTTAAACCAGCGACATTCCATGAAACTAAGCTCCAAGATGGGCTGTGCGCAGCCTTCTTTTTAGGTCGAGGACCGTAGTCTGCGCTTGCGCAGTCTCGCTCCGAGACTTAATGTTTTCTAGAGTGGGGCTTGAACCTGCCCCTCTTCTCCATTGGCTTGCTTCCTAAACGGAGGCCAACCATTGGAGGAGAGGGGCATCACCCCTTTCAAGCCCCGTCTTTTTCCGATTCGGGGGTGTCTTTTTTTGCTTCTTTCTTGTTTTCTTTCTCTCCTCTTCCCATTGGCTGGAATTTTACCTACCAGCCAATGGGAAGAGGAGAGAAAGAAAACCATGCCCCCGAATCAGAAAATGACCGTGCTTTCTCCTCGCCTCGGAAAAACATGGTTGTGCTGCTTGGTTTCCCGCCCGCCTCTCGCCCACAGGATTTCACACCGGCAGCCGAGGAAGTCTTCGAGGGACTCCCCTCCCCCTGAGCCGGTAAGTCACTCGTTGCTTGTGATTGCTGCCTCCTCGTTGCTTTTGCTTGCTCTCCTGCCCCTGCCCCCTTGTTGCTTGTTGTGCCTCTGTGCCCTGCTTGTGATCCGGTTTTTGTGCCTCTGTGGCCCCCTGCCCCCTCGTTGCTTGTGCTTGCTCTCCTGCCCCTGCCCCCTCGTTGCTTGTTGTGGCTCTGTGCCCTGCTTGTGATCCGTTTTTTGTGCCTCTGTGCCCCCCTGCCCCAACTTTGCTTGTGCTTGCTGCCCCCTCGTTGCTTGTTGTGCCTCTGTGCCCTGCTTGTGATCCGGTTTTTATGCCTCTGTGCCCCCCTTCCCCCTCGTTGCTTGTGTTTGCTGTCCCCTCGTTGCTTTTGCTTGCTCTCCTGCCCCTGCCCCCTCGTTGCTTGTTGTGCCTCTTTGCCCTGCTTGTGATCCGGTTTTTGTGCCTCTGTGCCCCCCTGCACCCTCGTTGCTGGTGCTTGCTGCCCCCTCGTTGCTTTCTGTGCCTCTGTGCCCTGCTTGTGATCTGGTTTTTGTGCCTCTGTGCCCTCCTGCCCCCTCATTGCTTGTGCTTGCTGCCCCCTCGTTGCTTGTGCTTGCTCTCCTGCCCCCTCGTTGTTTGTTGTGCCTCTGTGCCCTGCTTGCGATCCGGTTTCTGTGCCTCTGTGCCCCCTGCCCCCTCGTTGCTTGTGCTTGCTGCCCCCTCGTTGCTTGTGCTTGCTCTCCTGCCCCCTCGTTGCTTATTGTGCCTCTGTGCCCTGCTTGTGATCTGGTTTTTGTGCCTCTGTGCCTCCCTGCCCCCTCGTTGCTTGTGCTTGCTGCCCCCTCGTTGCTTGTGCTTGCTCTCCTGCCCCTGCCCCCTCGTTGCTTGTTGTGCCTCTGTGCCCTGCTTGTGATCCAGTTTTTGTGCCTCTGTGCCCCCCTGCCCCCTGTTGCTTGTGCTTGCTGCCCCTTCGTTGCTTGTTGTGCCTCTGTGCCCTGCTTGTGATCCGGTTTATGTGCCCTGCTTGTGATCCGGTTTTTGTGCCTCTGTGCCCTGCTTGTGATCCAGTTTTTGTGCCTCTGTGCCCTGCCCTGCTTGTGATCCGGTTTTTGTGCCTCTGTGCCCTGCCCTGCTTGTGATCCGGTTTTTGTGCCTCTGTGTCCTGCTTGTGATCCGGTTTTGTGCCCCCCTGCCCTCTCGTTGCTTGTGCTTGCTGCTCCCTCGTTGCTTGTGCTTGTTAATGTTATGAGTTTTCACTACTTCTTTTATATGGCTTAGAAATTTTGCCGTACTGCCTATGACTTTTTGCAGCTTATCCAGTGTTCTTCCTAGTGAACGTGACATTCATGCAGCCCCTTGGAGTTGTTCCAAGACTGTCCAGTTTACTGTGCATCGTTTCATTGCTCTTTATGTCCCTAAAAAACGAGATCGGTGGCAAAAATGTATGAAGGCGCAACGGCTTAGCTCTTCTTCAGTGGCTCTCATGCTGGAGTAATTGACATCTTAAAGGCAGCCCAGTAAGATTGCCCTCTGTCCCCAATTTTTATTGTTTTGTTTATTGAGTCTTTTGCTGTGATGAAAGTGGAGTTTGGGGACATCTGAGATACAGTTTACCTTCTTAATGTAGTTCAAAACAGCATTTACGCTGATGGTATAATGCTTTATCTTGCACTGTGCCTCCCCGTACTGAGAACATTTTAGCACACATTTAAGGATGTAACATGGATGCGGAGTACTGTATCAGCGTCACCAAAATAAACTGCTCTTAGTATTGCAGATAGAGGCCTTGTTCCACCTGCCTTTGTGTTTAGCAACATGCTTTCTCTGGTTGAATGTTTGGGGGGTCTTGACTCGATGTTCATTGGAGTATGCACTGAATTATAAACCCTTGTTTTAAAGAACCATGAATACGACATGTTGTAAATTGCGCTTGCTTATTTTTGGCAGGATACATTTGGTGAAAAGGTTTTTTCTCCCTGGCCCTGTTATAATATATCTATGTGAGGCATCCCTTGCTTTCATTACCAAAAAACCTCAAGTCCTCAATTGTGAAATGTATTTGGACTAAAAAAATATCCATGCTTAGTAGGGGAAGTCAAATCGATTTCTGGGAGATGGAGGCTGGTCGTTTTAGATCTCAAGGGTCATTTATTTTGCTGCGTTGGTCTCATTTGCAAAGATTTTTGGAAACCCACTCTACCTCTTGCACACAATATGATAAACATGGTGTGGGATTACAATTTAAGAGTGGTTTGGGGGTTGTGATGGTTGATTTGTGCCAGATTTCGTGCACTTTTAGAACATTTGGAAAGGTTTGAAGTAGAATTCCTTCAGAGTTTAGTGGCACATTTCAGATGTTCTCTGCAGGATTTCTCTACAGTGTATTGCTAGATGACGAAGAAAGGTCATGGTTTCTTTGTATGGGGCAACACTTGAATAGAGGATAACCTGATTTTCTGTGATTCACATAAAGAGCGTAATCTTCAACAGAAATCCAGGTTTCTATTTTGAAAGCACTGTTAAATTTGAAATTTCCATGGCATTGATTAATGGTGTTTGAGGAAGGGCTGAGTCCCTGATTGGGATTCGCTTGCCGTCTAACAATATTGTTTCATTCGTACCCAAGGGGTGAGTTATGTTTACATTTAGCCACATTCACAGTCCAGACAATTTGCACCATTGTGATAACATTCTCTGACATCTGGAATACACCCTTGAGTGTTACTTAAGGATGCAAGAGTGCTATTTGAAAGGCACAGGCCTCAAAATTGAAGCTCTTCAACTAACAATTATCGAATAATCTTAAAGTAAGGGGCCCTGTCCTTGAATAGGGACAGACCCATATAGTCTGGGATCAAGTATGCCTTGATATACTATATACATTTTGGGCCTCTCAAAGACATTTTGTGAACAGAAAGTCTTTGCAAAGGTTTTTGCCGTGATCTAACTCATAAGCTCTGTGTCATGAACTGGCTCTTTCTGTCTGTGTGTGTGTGTGTGGCTCTCTGTGTGTGTGTGTGGCTCTGTCTGTGTGTGTGGCTCTGTCTGTGTGTGTGTGGCTCTTTCTGTGTGGCTCTGTATGGGTAGCTTTTTTTGTAGGTGGCTCTATGTGTGGGTGGCTCTGTGTGTGTATAGGTGGCTCTGTGTGTGTGTAGGTGACTCTGTGTGTGTGGGTTGCTCTATGTGAATGACTCTGTGGGTGGCTCTGTGTGGGTGGCTCTGTATGCGTGTATGGGTGGCTTTGTGTTGTAGTGTAGTTCCTATATTCCCAATAGGCTCCGAGCATTGGAATAACATAAATGATAGTTTAGACGTAGGACTGAGGTCGACTAGGTCTCTATTGAATATGTTAGACTTAATTATGAATGCCAGCTAGCTCAGAGGTCACTAGAAACTTTCTCGAGTAAACAATGAGGTGTTAACTTCCCTGAATAGACAAGAAGGGATTAGCTTCTGACAACCGCATAAACATGACAACTTTGCTCCCTCCAGAACCAGGAGTATATCTCCAGAGTCGTGTGAAAACAAGACACCTATTTTACTCAGTCAATCGTGCATACTTAGTTTCACCAGAGTGCAGAGAAATTGAGAGACGGGCGTTTTCAATAAAAGTTGTTATTTATTGAGCAGTCCTCTTTCTCGTGCAAGAGAAGTGAAATGCCACAATTGCAATACTTGTCATGAAGTAAAGTGCGTACAGTAAAAGGAGTATTATGAAATAATACTGTAAAAGCATTGATATGGTTTCTGAGCCATAAGATACTTAAAATGGATAAAAATATATACATACATAAAATCATTGACTAAACGTACTCAACTGGTGCTTCTAAGATACGCCTACCCCGGTGTACCTAACCTAAGCCTAGTACGTGGGAAGGAGTAAGTGAGCTGCAGTTTAAGTTAAGTTAGTTTTTGCCAAGAATCTGAATCAAGAATTCTCTTAAGGATTTAATCAGCTCCGTACCTTGGTTATAGAATGAAGGAGGTCTTGTATCTCGTGTCTCAGAACTCGATCTCCCAGAAACCCGCAAGGGTGACTGGAAACACTGGAGCTGGATTTCTCGGCAAGAGAAAAGACAGCGTCTATCTCAGTGTGTCAATGGGAGGGTCGGCTTCCTTCGGCTCTCGCATCAGCTGGGCTTCAGGCAAGTAGATAGCCGCTCTGCTCCAAACCACCGCCTGTTTGCTAAAGGCAACGTTGGTATATTTATACCTGGAAGGTGCCGAGTTTGACGTAAGGTTGGACATAAGACGTCACTAAGAACTTACAGTTCTTTCTGGACTCCAGGAGTTCTTGTGCAAATCAAAACAAAAGCAGAGGGATTTCCCAGGCCGCTGGAGGCTTGGTTTGTTTAAAGAACGCGTTGTACTTTCTAGGAGTCTATGGGAGTAGCCTTGCCGTATTTGGACTGCATTGGCTATGACTAAATATGGATATGATACAGAAAAGGGGGTGGTGATGAACAGAGTGTCTGAATTAAGCAGACCACTCTTACCCAGTCCAAAGATCAGGGCTTGATCCATCACCGTTATTTATCTCACTGCCCCATCCCAGCTCAGAACCTGGCTATATGCAAATTAGTCTGTCCCTGGCCCAGTGCATCATGGGAACAGGGCAGACCAAACTACCAAGCCAATTCTTCACCAGAAAGGAGACAAGCTACCGGGGACCGGTTTCTAAATATGGATATGATCCTTATGCCTTTATAAGGATATGTTTTGTTATAACCACATAAGGGCATAAATCGGGAATATTTTAAATAGGGTCCTAGATACATTTACAACACCCACTCCACGTATTATGTCAATCATTACTAAAATACTAAGCAATACTAAACATAAAGTGATGCATGTGTTTTCCAACCCACCCCAAAATACATAAAATGCGTTCGAAATGGTATATGGTATATACACGAAAATGAGTATTGGTACTGTACGTTTTTCAAGCAGTGGTATCATTCAGATAATGCATACGTAAATATCGACTGAATGAATTGCAAAAATTACATTTATGAAATGGCTCTTAATACAGAAGAGAAGGTCGAGACCATGTCATCACATATTTATACAATACTGTACATGTGCTAGAGGCTGAATCAAAATATTGTCTCTAGAGTTTCAAAATAGAAGTTCTGTTCTCTAAGAATAGTTCTACTTTAAGCAGAGCAGAGTACCGTGTGCCAAAAAAAGGTAAACATTTTGGAAATGGGAAAAAAAAGAATTTCGTTTTCAGGGGAAAAATAGTTCCAATTGTTTTCAGTAGTTCTGTTTATCAAAACTGAAGGCCGAATTCAGAGTCCAGGGAACGCTGTGTGCTCGTTGTTTTAAAAGTTATTCTCGTTGTTAGGAGAGAACATCATATCAGACAGGCTTGCAAAAAATTGGTCTACAACAGTTGGTGAAAGTTCGACCAAATTAGGAAAAGCTGAAACAGTGACTATGAGAGAATGATTGCTATCATCGATGACTGGATCAGCAATGCTCTCAGAAGGTTGTACCTGTGTGGTGCTGCTTTCATCTTGCACTTCACCGCCACCTAATCGTAATCGTAATGGTGAAGTCTCAACGAATGCCGTCATCAGAATAGGTAGCCGCTGGGGACAACACGTTGCATGAGCCGTTACTCTTGCCAAATTGGTCTGAATGAAAGAAACCAGGTAGTACTCATATCTCTTAGCCGGGCAAAGCCGAGGGCATTAGTGATCCGTTCTCGGTATCGTATAGCCACGATTGACTCCTCCATTGTAGCCTGAGTTTTGTCTGGGGCTTGACTTGCCATATCGGAGCAGAAGGAACAAAAATAAAATTCCTGCTACGAGTCCCAAAAGAAGAGGCAGTCCGCCAAATACAGAATGCACAAAATTCGGGAATATGCCCAGAACTGTTTCAAAGGGTGCTAACAGTCCCGAAAAAATGGTCTTAAATACATGTGCGATGCCACTGGTATCAGACATGTTTAAAATTTGACCTAACATTTCTACGAAATGTTCGGGGCAATTTGTCGATAATAGGGTATGTATCTCTGCCGCTGTCCTTGCAACTTGCAGATCATACATCTCTTTGGACGAAGTTAAAGGCACAGTTTTTTGTAAAAGAATAGACTTCATTCTGCTTAAAGTATCAATTCGAATAGAAGAGATATTCACAGAAGGCCATATTGCTGCCTCCATGTCTGGTTTGCTGTTTGGATACAATACTTGCATACTACAAATGACCCTGGAAGTAACGCACACGAGATAGGCTAATCCTGGCACCATGCCACAACAGCTGCAGTCATTTATTACAATGTAGCTGCCGTTGGAAAGCTGTCTGAAAAAAGGCTTTATCTGTGTTGCAGGAGTGCCATGCAGGTGACATGAAAGGTTATTTGATGAACCTTCGCAAGCTCCATGCAAGTTAATACCTTGACACAGAAGTGTACCGCTTAGTGATTTTTTACAATTGTTACCACTAAGGAATACCTCTTTTTTCCCTTCACTATAACATTTATGTGTATAAGGTAATTTCCAGGTTGATTTGATGTATACTTTACCCAACCTTTCATACATGCCTGCTGGTATATACTTTTGGCAATACTGAAACTGGAAAGTTGTTATCGGAATTGTAATTGTACCATGTATTATCCATTCAATGACAGAACTCTCTGACATTGTCAATGGTAATCTCTCAAGTTTTTCAATGCTCAAAATCGTATAATCTGCTCCTTTTTGTGCCAAACTGATTTGTTTATCAGTAAGGTTAAAGATAGAAAATAATGACATTTTGTTGATTAGACGCCATGGCACGTGACCTGAACGCAGATTTTGTAACGTCCTGCCTAGCTGTACAATAGAACGTAATTGGGACTGGCCATGTTGTAGCATTAGCAAGTCCTGCTCAATTATATCAATAGCAGATGATACAATGCTGTCCAGTGAATAAATTCCGGAGGACAGAGTCGTTAACCCATTGTCCACTACAGACAGTGATTTTTCCAAATTATTACGATCAATTTCTCGTATTTTTTCAGCAGTTTCAATTTGCATTACTTTCGAAGCCTCGTTGTAAGCTGGGTATATACCGGCGTATATGAAACGTTTTTGACGCTGTTTGCGAGGTCCCAGTATGAAATCTCGCAAGTCAGCACCTTCTTTAAGTAAAGTCAAGAGTTGCTTGATTTCCTGCAGTGTGGATTTCTGTAGCCATTCGAGGCATAGTTTCCCGACACTGTATGTTGTAACTATCCCTGGATGTTGTCTCTGGGAATATCTTGTGTCTGGACTGGTCAGTTTGAACCCTTGTGTTTTGTTCAGGAATCTATCTTGACAGTTATTAGTATCTGTGGGCCAGATCAACCATTTTTTCCAATCAGGATTTGTTCTGTTTTGGTGTAAAATATGTGATACGTCTATCTCCACATCTGTAGTGCTATTACTATCAGGCATTGGTTTTGGAATAGACGGTTTGTTTAAGTCTTTTATCTTGGCTAAGCCAAGACAGGTTGTTTGTTGAATGGTGTCATTCATGAATATTATCTATTCTGGGATCATGCAGGCTCTAAATAATGATTCTATACCTTGTACCTGCCAGTCTTTTGTACCCCAGATAGTTTTTGTCTCAATGTTGTTTTTCCAAAATTCAAAACCAAATGTAGACATTTTTTCATAAAATTTTTCAGAATAAATCAATTTAGTATTTGTCAACATTGTTTTCATTCCTGTCTTATTTAACATTTTAAAATAAAACGTTTCTGCATCACTTGTGTTAAACCCTGAGAAGTATGGGAATTTCTCATAAAATGTTTTCGAGCTGCCTTTAGGCGGTGTTGCACAATGTTCCCATTGGTTATAATTAAAAACATTTCTAGGTTGAGCAGATTTATGCATATAGTGATGACCATAATGATTATAACAGTACATTTCTTCATAATTTGATGAACCCTGCAAGTAATCATGTTCTGTGAATTTGGCTGACATTACTAAATCTGACATCATATTATTAATATTTTCAAAGTCCCAATCATCAGAGAAAGTACTTGGTGTCACAAAGTCACTTAAGGAGACCTTAAATTGATGTGGATATTTCAAGAGCTCCATCGGGCCATAGATTTCATAATCCGTTTTGTCCCATGCTACCCCACCGGGTATTGGATTGGCTGTGATGTTCACTGATGACAGTTCTCTTTTCTTGAGATGAGAAGATGTGTGAGGCTTTAGGACCAAGTTGATGTTCTGACTTGCTGTGTCCATTGTACTATATTTTCCTTCAATGAATTGTACCAAACATAAAACCGTGATGAGCCAAAGTAGGAGGAAAAGTACACCAAACACAATCCAAAATTCAATCCATGGTGAAATCAGGTATGTTTCTTTTAGTTGATGAAAAAGTTCAGTCATTTTTTCTTTGAAAGTTTTTGTTGCTGGCGTTTCTTCATGCTCGCTTGGATCTTCAGAAAAGTCATCGAAATTGATGAAGTAGCCAGATGCAGTTCTGTCAATTGTTGGAATTGCTTCCGGATTTTCATTTTTATTTGCATCTTTCTTTGTTTCATTAGCATAGTCTGAGGCTACATCGTTGTAGACAGGTGTTTCTTGATGAACTGTCGCAATTTGGGTTTCAAGAGGCACAAGTTCCATGGCTTTGTTGCATAGTCCTTTTTTGTTCACTGCAGGTTTATCAAATGTGATTAGTCTCTCAGTTTGAACCCCTTGGATTGTAGCAAGATTTGGTCTTCTGCTATTTCTTGGGAGTCCACTGGGCCTACTACTTATTATTGGCCACATGATTGTGGTTTTACCAGGTCGATGGATACAACTCTGTTCTCCTTTTTACCAGCAAGTGGCGGTAGTGCTACTGATCTTGTTCCGCTGACAGCTAAGACAGGTACCGCTTTTCTGTAAGAAGGCCCAAATTCCTTCTTCACCGCGATCTTTTCTCTGACCAGAACCCCAATCTTTTGAATCCAGACAGGTCTTGCTGGGACAGGTGGTTTCTCTTCAGTGGCTGTTGACTTTAACTTTATATTACTCAGACTTCTTCTTGTTTCATTTAAGTCCCGTAAAACAGCCAAATGATCTTTGATATCAAAGGGTTTTTCTTCTATCACTGAAGTGTGGTAAATAAAATATTACCCTGGCAGAATTTCTAGGCATTAACAAAGTATCATGCATCAAGTGAGAGGCAGAGTCCGTGGTATCTGAGTTAAAATGGGCTTTATTCCAATAACTTGAGTCAAAGGGAGAATATGTTCCATCACCACAGAGGTTCAGGAAGAGTCTTCTAATATTTAATAACAAAACATTATATTATATACTTTTTACTCCTTGTACATAGGAGCAGGCGCAAGACAGAAAATGAGATAAGAGCATGTGGGCGTACACTTGATGAGTCATAGGTGTGTGATAGGTAGGTGTCATAGGTGGGTGGTACACAGAGGAGGAGTTTGCATGACCAGCTCGAACTGTGCCCTAATTGTGCAACTTTGAACATGACGTGCAATTGACGTGTAACTGGGTGGAGGCTGACTTCCAACCTAGTAGAGAGATCTCTTATGTCAAGGCGACCAGCACATCTAGTACAACTGATATCTAGAGTCAGGGGATGTATTATCTGAAGAAAAGGTTGTTCGTCACTAAAAGACAGAGAGGGCATATTTATTCGTTGCATGAGCTTTCTATGGGTGCAAGCACTGTGATTTAATTAAATGGAGACAGAATGGCTAGGCCTATCTCCCTCGGACGGGTTCTGTGTACTTTTCCTCAGATAACTGTTATTTATAATACTGTCTTGGCCTCTTGCTGGGCTTCTCTCGGCTGAACTAGAAGTATGCGAGGTCAGAGGGACGTAACTGCAGCTTCAGTGTGTCAGGAGTCATGTAAACATTAATTCAGAAAGTGGTTTCAGGCTCAACCAGTACGATATTTATTTAAAAGAGCACAATGCAAAATGCAAATACATGGGCCTTCATTTTAGCTTAACGTTTGGGAGACTTGATGACTGGCATTTCTAATGCAGGACATGATTGCAGGACATGATTGCAGGACATGATTGCAGGGGCCTAGTGATTCAGGCCACTACGGGAAATATGCATGGGTGACATGCACATGACATGTAACATAGGGTATATGTAGAGGACATATTTGATCAGGCAAAATATCATTTTCCTCATTCCCTCCTTGTTCCCTACATAACCCTTTAGGATACATCTATATTCATGAGACCGTATAGTTCATCATACAGCATCATTTCTTCATCTTTTATCCTTTGTTTACGTGGATGTGGAATACAGGCAGTAGCACACAGCCCGCAAATCGCCGGGCCGCACTGCAGACAGAGACAGCAACCAAATACCATAAGTAGGGCCATTCCTAGGAAGGACATAACTTTCCATCCCCATGCAGATATTACACCCCAGAACCAACTGGACCAAGTCCATGTGCCTGGATCTTGATGTATGGCATTAGCAATCTTGTGGAGTCTTGTTATTGCTTCGTACACAGATGGTGCATTATCTGGGATGGAAACGCAACAACTAGATCGGATGACTCTACAGGCTCCGCCCCTATCCGCCAAGATGACGTCTAGAACGAGGCGGTTTTGAAGAACGACAAGTCTAATAGCAGACTGTTCCTGGGTTAAGTTCGCCAGGGCAGATGCAGTTATATTTACAACTGTTTCAAGAGTCCTTGTTAACCTGCGTATCAGTTTACTGTTTTGGATGGGACCTATGAAGAAAAAGAATCCTCTGTTGAAATCTGTATATTGCTCCCATGCTGTTTCAGTCTGATCGATACCTGCAGAATCTGTCTCTCTCTTTTGTCTAACATGTTCTAGTCGTGAATCTCTGTGATAATTTGATGGGGCTAGAAAAACGGGTGGCAATAAGAATGCTATATAACAAGTCCCACCCCAGTCTAAGGGCAGATGTACGTAGGCTGTCTGACCGCAAATGAAATAGGTATGGCGTGATGTTTTGAAAGAAGATAGTCCGTTATCATCAAACTCTACTACAGTGTTACACTTGCTGTGTCCCATATGTACTGAGCCTTTCTTACTAACACATAAATCACCTTTTGCTGGCAGGACTGATATAAACGGTGGACCTGTGTTTTGCTTGGGCTGAACATTTAACATTATAAAATTAACAGATGCATTTCCCTGTTCGTACTCTTCATTCTCTAAATCGGATCCCTTTCTTTGGGGGAATCCGTCTTTGTCTGGAAAGCATGCTTCATTCATTACTTTATTCAGGTTTCCATATATCCAGCCACCTGAATAAGCTATGTACTTTCTATCTATTGAGGTCATTAGAGCAAACCATGCTCCACACGAACCATTGTGTGAGAACGGTAAAGGGTAGAAGGGCAGAACTCCCTTCGTTTCTTGATAAGGTGGCAGTTGGCCACATACCCAGCAATTAGTCGCATTGCTGGTCTGGTGAGAATGGTGTAACATTCGAATAAAGGTATTGTTACGTAGTGCAAGTCGATATGACAATTCATGGGGTGGCAGGTCGCTAAATGTGTGCTCTGCGGTGCTGTTACTGGAAGAGTACATATGTGAGGAAATGGGAAAGAAAACATGTAGCAATAAACTGACACCAATTATAACAATGCACAGAATAAAAAGGATGATTAAAGTAACTATACATCTACTGCGTAATCTCTTGCAGTATTTTTCCTTCTTATCTCTCTTCCTACTATTCTCGTTTTTACTATTCTTGTTTGTGATCTTATGCATGTCAGAATCGAGCCTAACCGATTCACCACCGGGTGGGCTTAAACAATTAAACTACGTCTGACTTGCTAGTTCTATACCTATACTCTTGCTGAGGGGTATTTTCTAACAAAGGTCAGTGTTCTTTTTTTAGTTGTTTTTTTCAAAGTTCAAAGTTCCAAATAGTGATGAAGGTGAGTTCGGCCTTTACGTCCTTCCACCAACTTCGGCGTCTTCCAACGTGGCTCAAGGGGACTTGAACGATCAAAGATCCTGAGGAGTCCAAATTCTCTTGGTGCTATGGCATGTTCCTCGACCTGGGTGTTTGTCAGGGAAGGCGGCAGCAACCTGTGAACAACAAGAGAGTAGTGCAGAAATCAAGGAAGCCAGGTAATCTGTCAGCATGTTACTGTCAACATCAGTTATTTTCTTTCTAGGCATAGGCGTACCCCACATATATACTCCATAAGGAGATAGGCCTGTTCTGGAAAGAGCTACCATACGCATGTAAAAGAGGGCAACCGGCAAGGCACCCATCCAATCCACGCCTATTTCTGTACAGATCTTAGCAATGTTTTGTCTTGAGGGTCTGATTATGTCTTATTTCTACAAGGCCTACTGCTTCTGGGTGTCTGACACAATGGAATTTCCTCGAAGGGACACTTGTTTCATTAATTCAGAGGAGAATGGCTGATCGTTATCTGAATAGATCACATGAGGTAGATCACATGAGGTGATTCATAGCTGGGGAAGTACTGCGCACTAATTGTCTGGCTGTTGTAACAGCAGTATAATCTGGAACTGGATATGCTTCTGTCCATCTAGACAGTGCACAACTACTAAGACATATTTGTTGATTCCTTGATCCTCTACATCTGTCCATTTGGATATAATCCATCTGGAGAACCTCAAAAGGGTGGTCAGGAGGATGAAATCCGCCTTGTTCCACCGGAATGCCTTTACCTGGATTGAACTGGCAATAGATCGTACATGTTCGTACTTTCTGCTCCACTGCTGCACATAGGTGCTTGTTAAACCAAATATACTGTAAACAGTAAGCATGGGCGGATTTTGCGGATCCACGATTCGCGGATTCAGCGGATTCACGGATCGTGGATCCGCAAAATCCGCGGATTCAGCGGATTTGCGGATTTGGGGGCGGGGCTTCCTCGGGCGTGTGGGCGGGGCCAAACGGACGGGGCTTCCACGCGAGCGCACATGCCTCTTGTGTGTCTAAAAGGTCAGAGACCGATCAGAGCAGCAGATTAAGAGACAGAAGCCCCTGGTCACAGGAACAGCACGGGGGTTGTGCTCGTAAAAGTCAAAGATGCCCAGCCTCCCAACGCTCACGTTTTTTTTTGGGCTGCTGAATGAGTCACTGCATTTGCGCTTCAACTAGTTCCAGCGACCAAGTGTGTGTCACTATGCAATCGCGCCGAAGTGCGCAGGGGTCCCTTGAGTGAAATGTCCATCATAGTGGGTAAATGGCGGGAAGACGGTGCACACCTCGAGTGTGTGGGCGGGGCCAAACGGACGGGGCGTCCATGCGAGCATGCCTCTTGTGTGTATAAAAGGTCAGAGACCGATCAGAGCAGCAGATTAATTATTTAATTGTGCCAGGACCGTCGTGCCCGAATGAACCCTGCCCTTCATATTTATTCAAGACACCACTGTTGAAGTAATTTACGATGGCGCCGGCAAGCTGCCAGCGCCATCCTGCAAAAGTTACTTAATTAGCTTCAACAGGAAGCTCCAACTGCTAAAATAAAGCAGGCGCTCGAGCCCCTGCTGTATCTTATCTGTTAGAGCTTCCTGTTGAAGCTAATTAAGTAACTATTGCAGGATGGGCGCTGGCAGCTTGCCGGCGCCATCGTTAATTAGGCGCGCGCGCTTGAACTTTTGACCGCAAAATCCGCTCTGCTCGCGGATTGCGGATTTTCGGCAAATCCGCGAGAGTTCGCGGATCGCGGATTTGCCGAAAATCCGCAAAATCCGCGATCGGAGCGGATTTTGCGCTCATGCTTATATTGCCTTCTCTCCTAAGTGTGCGGGACTATGTGTTGGGCAAAACCATGTGCTTTTTCCCTTAGTCATCTAACCTTGGTTAGTCTGGATCCCTCCTTGTAAAGTCCATTTCTTTATCTCATCTGTGGTGGCATGTGTCTGTATGTCGAGTACATCTTGAGTGGGATCCCTGACTGTCATGCTTTATGTCAGTAATGGTACCTCTGTCCTTGTCGTGTCTGTTGGTGTCTGGGCTGTCTGAGCTGTTCGGTCTGCCAGGTCATTACCCTGGGAAATGGTGTCTGTAACTTTGGTGTAAGCTTTATATTTTAGGATAGAAATGGCTGTAGGTAAATGTATGGCTTCTAACAGGGCCTGAATAAGCTGGCTGTGCTGAATCTTGGCACCATGGGAGGTCAAGACTACGCCAAAGGCATATTGTGAATCCGTATAAATGTTTACTTTCAAGTGCTTTGCTCTTATGCAGGCTTGTGTCAGAGCAATGAGCTCTGCTGCTTGTGCTGACAGGGTGTCTATTTCCTGTGGTCACAGCATAGGCTGCTACTAAGTCTCCTGTACTTGTTCTCATGCATGATCCATCTACATAGAGTGTCAGGTCTGGGTCTAGAAGTGCAATAACTGTCATGTCTTGTCTTGGTTTATTCATTACTTCCACATAGTCATGTGGTGATGCATTTACTGTACTTGAGGGCAAAAGCGTTGCAGGATTCAGAATGTTACAACCTCTGATCTCTATCTGTGGTTGAAATAATGTCAGTTCATTTCCTGTCAGTCTCGCTACAGTCAAATATAAAAATAAATAAAAATAAAAAAGCATAAAATGTTTACTGTGACATGGAGTCGCTTAAAACTGGCGCTTGACATAATGCTCTTTTTAATTCCTCAAATGCCAAGGTGTGTTCTTGTGTCCTAGGGAGAACAGTCAAAATGGCTGCCTCCTGTGTAGTTAACTGTATGAGTGGTTTGCTAGATATGCATACTGGGGAATCCATTGCCTACAGTAAGAAGTGAGGCCAATAAAGGCACGTACTTCCTTTTGTGTCCTGGGCTGTGAAAGGTTAGTAATGAGCTGTATGATTCTTGTGTTAGCTGTCTACCTGGTGTACCCCCCTTGGAAAGCAAGTGTTGTACACCACTTGCTTTACACAGAAAGTGCAAGACTGTCAGAGATGCAATGTCACGGTCTGGTTCTGATCCCGCTGTAGTAGCGCTGTGTTGGTAGGCATGTCAATACTGTCTAGCTGTCTTTTCAGTGTCTGACTGTAAATGCTAGGGCTCACTGTCACCAATCTAGCAAAAATGAAATACATAAAAACAAATAAATAAATAAATAATTAAAATTAATTCTCAATTCAAAAGCACTATTTTATATTGGGGAACCTCTATCCAAAACCTCTGCAGTTTTACAATAAATCCTACTCTAGATCTTGGGAACAGTATGACCATACTACCTACAATATGTTCTCTAAATGTATCTGAATTAAATCCACATTATTCTTGTTATAAACAGAATCACGATACTCCTCACTCCTTTATGAAGCAGCCCCTCCCTCTAGAATTATGTTCGCGCTCGGAGCTTTGAATCAATTCCAAGCCGGGCTACACTGAGATCTAAAATTGAATGACTGCCAGATGCTGAACTCATCGCAAGAGCAAGACTCTTGCCAATTATTCTGTTTACACTACTGAGGGAATAACTATCCATTTGCAAGCGTGACTTTATCTGAAGTCAATGAAGCTTTTAGTGTTGACTGCTTCAGAGGAGCAACTTGGCCCCCCCTTCACATAAACTAAGGGATCGCGGAAAGAATTGGGTTATGGCCAGCAAGACAGGCACTGCTCGCTCCAAGAGGGAGTAGCCCTCCCTTTTTATATAAACATTAATTACTGGGAACCAAGCCATCTCGGTCTCGGACGGACTGTCTGAAGGTTAAAAAAACACATTCCTTGTACGTCATAACATATCTCTTCCCAGGCCAGAACCATTATTCTCTAACTAACTGAAGCAAACTTTAAAACGTTGTAAAAAGTAAATTAACAAAGACATATTTTTATTTTGTAACTAAGTGACATGCTAGCATTTTAAAATAATTCTGTACTGCTACCAGCTGCAAGGGAAAAAATAAACAGAACAAAACAATCATGGCATGGAAACACACCATATTTTACTTTTTTTTTTTTAAATAACATGTTGAACTTCTTAATTCTGCATTGCATAACCAATATTTTCATAAGTAAGTGTGCAAGCTTTTCTATTTTACCTATTAAAAGGGCCAGATTCATACTTTTTCAAAAGGCCATGTTTTCTAATTTTAGTGGGGACTGTTCTCTGCACATATCAATTGAAGCAGCCTGTCAAAGTACATAGGTCGGTCTTGAAACTAAATGCAAATTAAACTAATGTAGGGGACTCTTAGCAATGCATTAAGATGGTAGTGTATTATAGCTATCAAAAAGGGCCACGTTCATTAATTTACAAATAGCCACTTTCCTAATTGAGTGGGCTAACATTCACACGCTATTCTAAAGGGCAGCTTGCATTGGGAAAAATATTCTGTAGAAACATTCCTATTTAAAAAACACACTGTTCTATTACACTAATAAAAACGCATTCTATGAAGGGTCTGATTTATATTTTCTTGTCAACCCTGAAAACATCTAAGCACCCTTTGTGCAAACCTTTATCTCAATTCGACTGGTCTATTTACAACTATACCGACCTCTGAGCCAAACACCCTTAAGGCAAAACCCTTACAAATACACTTCTTTACTCTCCATGCAACATTTTACCATTCAATCTGCAAACTGAATACGCCCATTGGATAACATGGCAAATCGCACCCCCACACAAAACATGCTTTTTCCACCACTTCCACAGCTCAGATCCTTTTCAAATTTTGCATCACAGTAGTTCAAGCTATTCCCTAAATCCTCACCAAAAAACAAATCCCTCCACTGGAACGGGTACGAATTTCCGCTCAAAAACACGCCTCCCCCGCAAACACCAAAAAAAAAACGCCAAAATCCCTCAACACCTTGTTAAAACAAATACTGCCTTCTCAATAAAAGATATTAACTCTTTGGCAGCCGAAGCACAATCATTCCCCAATGACTGCAGTACATGGGAAAGCCATGAACTCATCTCTCCACGTTATCACATAACACATACGCACATCTTCAAAACAGTTTCTCTAAGCACTTGAAAGAGATCCAGCTCTCTCCTGCCTAACGTAATGGCTAGGGACCTGATGATAACATGCTCTGCACAAGCCATAACTACATGGCGCTATTTACAAGCCATATTTACAAGAAACTCAACAAGTCACAAAAATGACACACTATTCACAAGGCATATTTACAAGGAGCTATACTTAAGAAAATTCAACAAACTACTCACAAGTCTAAATCTCAAGTCGCTATTCACAAGCAACTACAAGCCATTCACAAGGCGTTACACACATGGATGTAACAGACTATTCACAAGTCTTAAGCACAAAGCGCAATTCACAAATAAACCAACTAGTTACTCACAAGGCACTTTCGCAGTCCAGAAGGGACTTGTCTAGATACAAGGAAATGAACTCTTCAGATGTTGTTGGCTTTAATTCTCCATACTCTAAAGGGTACAGGTGGTGGCGTTCTCTACCTACTGGGTCTTTCTGAGGTGGTCACTTTAGCTAGTTTTTCTGACAGAACGGAATAAATACCAGTTACAACGGCATTTCTTGGCTTGTTTAGTTCTCTCTGCTTTATTGAATTCATTCTTTGTTCTCCTATGTCACTCTTTGCGCCATAACTCAATGGCATCTTTCTGAGAGGGTCTTGACTTTTTAACACATATCATGACCCGGTGTGTCTCTAGGCCGGATATTAACTGTCTATTCTAGTATACCTTTTCTGGTCCCTATCTGACATACAGTGGTATGTTGAAACCAACACAATGGAAACACAATACACAAGAATAGACTGAAACATTCAACAATCATTCATACAAGACACATTATAACACTAAAACAGACACAGTCTAACCTGATACATGGAATAAAACATGTACTTGAAAAACAGTTTTGTGCACTGAAAATACAGTACAACCATACCGGTCCCCAAAAATTGAGACACGTCTTTCCCGGGCCCACGTTTAACCGTGGACACGTCTTTACCGTTCTCATTTAAAATGAGTCCGTCTTGAACTTGATGCAATCCCCATAGTGGTACTCACCGGGAAAGCAGAACTTGAAACTTGAAACTTGAAGGCCTCGGAAACTTGACTTGACTACGCTTGCGCCTTGGAACAGGTGGACCTCTGGAGACCTCGGACCTTGCTCTCTCACGGGCTGGGCCTCTGGTTGAGACGACCCGCTTTCCTCACCGCCTCACATGGATGCCTGGTCGCAGTCCGTCCTCCTCCGTGGGCCTGAGGGAGTGGCAGGAAGACCTGCTGGTGCGCTTTGAAGTCCGTCACGGCTGTAGAAGGGGGCAAAGACTAGACCCACAACTCCGGCGAGTGGGGAAAGGGATATGTCCCGGTAAGGGCGCCAAATTATGTGGTAAATAAAATATTAACCTGGCAGAATTTCTAGGCATTAACAAAGTATCATGCATCAAGTGAGAGGCAGAGTCCGTGGTATCTGAGTTAAAATGGGCTTTATTCCAATAACTCGAGTCAAAGGGAGAATATGTTCCATCACCACAGAGGTTCAGGAAGAGTCTTCTAATATTTAATAACAAAACATTATATTATATACTTTTTACTCCTTGTACATAGGAGCAGGCGCAAGACAGAAAATGAGATAAGAGCATGTGGGCGTACACTTGATGAGTCATAGGTGTGTGATAGGTAGGTGTCATAGGTGGGTGGTACACAGAGGAGGAGTTTGCATGACCAGCTCGAACTGTGCCCTAATTGTGCAACTTTGAACATGACGTGCAATTGACGTGTAACTGGGTGGAGGCTGACTTCCAACCTAGTAGAGAGATCTCTTATGTCAAGGCGACCAGCACATCTAGTACAACTGATATCTAGAGTCAGGGGATGTATTATCTGAAGAAAAGGTTGTTCGTCACTAAAAGACAGAGAGGGCATATTTATTCGTTGCATGAGCTTTCTATGGGTGCAAGCACTGTGATTTAATTAAATGGAGACAGAATGGCTAGGCCTATCTCCCTCGGACGGGTTCTGTGTACTTTTCCTCAGATAACTGTTATTCATAATACTGTCTTGGCCTCTTGCTGGGCTTCTCTCGGCTGAACTAGAAGTATGCGAGGTCAGAGGGACGTAACTGCAGCTTCAGTGTGTCAGGAGTCATGTAAACATTAATTCAGAAAGTGGTTTCAGGCTCAACCAGTACGATATTTATTTAAAAGAGCACAATGCAAAATGCAAATACATGGGCCTTCATTTTAGCTTAACGTTTGGGAGACTTGATGACTGGCATTTCTAATGCAGGACATGATTGCAGGACATGATTGCAGGACATGATTGCAGGGGCCTAGTGATTCAGGCCACTACGGGAAATATGCATGGGTGACATGCACATGACATGTAACATAGGGTATATGTAGAGGACATATTTGATCAGGCAAAATATAATTTTCCTCAGAAGTCTGACAATCTAAGTCCTGGATGGGCATTCTAGTACCAAACAATAGTTTGTATGGAGTGATACCTTTTAGAGAATTTCTTGGCAGATTGTTAAGACTACGTTGGACACTTGTTAAATGTTTGACCCACCCATCACCCGAACCTAATACCCTCGCCGTTATAGATTGCTTTATGTCACGGTTTTTTCTTTCCACTACCGCATTTCCCTCAGGATGGAAGGGAGAAGAGTACCGCAATGCAATGCACATGCTGGTCATGGCCTCTTTATAAGCTCGAGAGCTAAACGCAGGACCCTGGTCAGAATGTAGCATGCCAATTGCGTATGTGCCGATAAAGACTCGCAAATCTTTTATAACAGTTCTGGTGTCAACCGAGCACTGGGGCCACATCTTTCAGTGAATTTAGTCTTAATAATTATGGGAACGCATTTCTCTGGAGGGCCGCTCTTCCTTCTACATGCTGGAACGAGCGCATAGAGCGCCGGCCAGGCCTTTGGCCCCTGGGAGACCCCTGTGTCTAGTGGTGGCCTGTCTGCTCCACTTCCGTGACAGAGATTTTCTCCTGCAAAAGGCATGAGCAGATGGCCCCTTAGGCATGGGTAATAGTAAGGTCTCTCTTTTTCCAGACTACACGCTGGAGGTCCAGAGGAACCGGGCATCTTATTTGGAGGTCAAGAGGGCTCTGAGAGATGAGCGTCTCCAATACTCTCTGATGTTCCCGGCCTGGCTCTGTAGCCTGCTGGTGGGGACCACTCATTATTTTGATTTTCCTAGAGATGCATGGGATTGGTTGGAGTCCTACGAAGGTGAGGATCCTGGGGCCGGGGCCCTGGAGGCATCGGGCAGGGACCCGTGGAACTTGGAAAGCGCCAGAGACAGCACCCTCTCAGGGGGACCTCAAAGAAACCGCCCTCAGTGCAAACCGAAAGGGAGAGGGCCGAGGCACTGCAGGCAGTGGCGGAACTAATGGGGAGTCAGAATTCGCCTCTGGAGGCTATGGCAAGTTCCTCCAGGGAGACAGTCGGCAATGAAATGGACACCTCCCATAGTGACAGTATGAAGCTGCCTCTGGTGACGCCTAACACTGCGGACGATATCGTTTGAGTTGGCTGGTAAGCTAGAGTGGCTAGACACTAGGGTACAAAACAAGCTGAGTTTTGATTACTCTTGGCAGGCTGCATGAATAGGGCAACCTACCATAAATCCCAAATGACGAAGAGTAGCCACTCATGTGGGCTGATGGGATTCTTTTGCACTTGATGTAAGTTGTTTTCTTTTGGCCTTGATATCTAGGAGTCTCTGTGTTTCCACCTTCTTTTGTTGAACAGACCGGTAGTTTCTTGGTTGTTGTTTAGAACATGATAGTAAGCCTGCATCTGAGTTATGTCACCCTGGCTTCAGGAAGAGGAGGGAGCCGCGGGTCGACCTCTGCGCGACGTTCTCCGCTAAAGAACAGGAGGAGCCAGCAGAGACTATATCGCGAAGTGGGGAGGCTGAAGGCCACCGTCATTTCGATCCTCCCTTAAGACATAATTTTCCTGATGTAGGTCAGCGACACTCACAAGAACGGCTCTGCGACCTATCGCAGCCAGGAACCTCAGAGCGAGAAGATCAACGTAGCTTGAATCCAGAAGACTGAGATATTTGCTGCATCAGAAGCTTCATCCTCCTCTCTCTTGCAGGGCCTTAGGCTTCAGGCACTTACAGGCGTCCCACTCTTCAGAGTCATGGTGCTCTCCCAGGCACCACATACAGATGGAATGGGGGTCCGTAGCCAAAATCTGTCGAGCACCGGACTTGCACGTTTTAAAAACTGACGGCATAGGCACACTGTCCCCTGATGCCAAAAGGAAGTCAAATTAGGCCCAAAAACGGCTCGCAGAACCGATGTTCGGGATCCGTGTTGCAGCGCGGAAAAGAAGAAACTGCCGGAGGGGACTTATATGACTCAACATCAGTGCAGAGTCCCACAATTCCGCCCCCGGCACGCAGAGGTACTGTTGAAGAAAAGTTTTGGGATCAAGTCTGGTGCCTGGGGAGGATTAAAAAGTTAAGGAATCTGCGGCTCGATGTCTCTATCAGATGCTGTGCCCACTGGAACTTCAGATTGAATTGAATTGAATAAGCATTTGTAGAGTGCATGGTTACCCGAAGGCATCCCAGCGCTAGAGGTGGCAGCTCCAGAACTAATTACCAGCATTATGGAAACAAAAAAGATTTTAAATGTTTCCGAAAGGCCAGATGATTGGGCCCGCAACAAATGTCCAGGGGAAGAGTGTTCCACAACCTAGCTGCATTGTACGAAAAGAGGCGACCACCAATCCGTGCTTTCCTAATTTTGGGAACAATCGTCATCTGTTTGTTTGTTGCTAGACCGCAAGGCTCTGTTAGGGTGCTATGGAGAGAAGATGGAATGAAGAATAGGTGGACCATTGCCTGACAGTGCCTTATGAGCAAAGCATAGTGCCTTCAACTGAACTCGCACCTGAATGGGCAGACAGGGCAGAATGCCCAGAGTGGTCATAGCTGACTGTCGTCTGGGAATATTCAGCAGCAGGGGGCTGCACAATTCTGCACAGTTTGAAGTTTCCTGATGGTGGTGGCAAGAGCTCCTAAATAAAGGGCATTGACATAATCAAGCCTAGAGAGTACAAGGGCCTGGACCACCATTTTACTGGTGGGGAAAGGAATCGTGGAGAACTTTTCCTAACATCCTCAGCAACCCAAAACAGCTGCCTGCCACCTTCTGAGCTTGTTCTCCAAAATCTAGCTTGTGATCCAGCCAGACCCCTAAACTTTTAATATATTATTTAGATGAGGGAGTAGGGCCAAAGTAGCTAGGCCAAGGTGGACTAAAACTGGGTGAGGGATTGCCTAGTAGCATCAGCTCCGTTTTTGGACCCTTTGAGTTTCAGAAATAATGCTTCCATCCAAGACGAAACTTCTTAAAGGCACCCTATTAAATCAGGGCCAGTTTTGTTGAGTTGATTAAAAGAGACAATCAGCTGTGTGTTAAAGGCATATGTAACCATCTGAATGCAGAAGGGTTTGACAATGCCGGCGAAGGGACTCATATATACATTGAAAAGAATGAGGCTCAGAGAAGATCCCTGGGGAACCCCACATCTTAGCGGCCTAGGTTCAGAGGTAAATTCATCTTGGAATACCTGAAAGGACCTGTCCTCCAAGAAGGAGCAGAGCCACTTAAGGGCCATGCCCGTCACTCCGGCTTCTCTGAGTCTCTGAGTAAGCAACTGGTGGTTGACTGTGTCGAAGGCTGCACTAAGATCCAAAAGCACAATGGCAGAGCAGCCTCCGTTGTCCAAGATTTTTCTAGTTTCCTCAACTACTGCCAGAAGGGCAGTCTCTGTCCCCTGTTGGGGTCTGAAACCAGTTAGGGAGGCGTGAATGCTTTTATTGCTTTCCAGAAATGTAGAGAGCCTTAAGTTTACATGCTTTTCAGCAATTCTACTAATACCAGGCAATAATGATATGGGGAGATAGTTCCCTAACACCTCTGGATCTAAATTTGGTTTCTTTAAAAGGGCTTTGACCATTGCTTGCTTCCATACAGGGGGGACCAATCCTATTGAAAATGTTGCATTGATGGTGACTAGGATAGCGGAGGACACAGTGTCAAAGTCTAGATTCAAAATGAGGGGAGGAACAACGTCTCTGGGAGAGCCTGACTTCAACTGACTAAGAATACTTTGTAAAGAACACTGGTCCAGGGGAGAGATGTCAGTTAAAAGGCAGGTATTAGTACCAGCTCTGGTGTTAATATCTGGGGTATTTGATTGTAAGAAGGTTGCAAATTCATTGCAGCGGGAAGGTAAATTGTCTAAGACCATGGGGGGGGGGAGTTTAAGGAGAGATTTCATTATGCAAAAAGTTTCGTTGGGAAATTAGAGGCTGAGAGGATTTGCATTTCGTAATAGTGGGCCAGTTTAATTTCTTTTTCATATAATTTTATATTTTCCCTATATATTGTTTAATTAATTGCGGAAAAATCTTTCCTCCATTTTCTTTCTGCAAGTTTGCAAGCTTGCTTGAGTTTGCGAAGTTTGGGAGTGTACCAAGCTGTTCTATTAGCTCCCATCTTGTCTGCAGTATCCCAAAAAATCCCACTGCAAAGCCTGCATATGCCAATGGACTTGTGTGACGATCAGGATGCAGGATGCCATGAGGCCCAGCAGCCTCAGAGTCAGTCACAATGAAACCCAGCACAGAGGCTGAAACATCGGTATCATAGTCAGAATATCCTGCACTCACTGTTCTGGAGGCTAAGTCCGAAAGTACACTTTGTCCAGAATAGTTGAGATAAAAGATGAAAGAGAGCGTCTGAAAAGGGGGTCAGGTGTGACTTCGACATGTTGATAGTGAACCCCAGTAAGCGCATGGAATCTTCCGTAGGAGCGGTAGTCACAAAGAGGAAGGATTAGCACCTTCGGACAATCTGGAGAACCCAGCGGTCTGATGGTATTGACCTCCAGTGGTGCAGGTGATAGTGTATCCTGTCGCCCAATGGTTGCCCATGATGGTCAGAGGACAAACTAAAGAAGCTTAGAGGCTGTGGCTACCGGTGGGGGGGATTGAGCTGACCTCTGGTTGCCTGACCCATGAGGTCTGTGGGTGCTGCATCCTCTGCCAAGCAGGGGCTGGGAAGCTTGCGGACATGATGTCTGGGCGGGTAGAGACACGGATGGAAGCCCGCTTTTGTGGCCACAAAAGGAGCAATAGACGGACTGGGATTGACTTTAGGCCATGGAAAGGCCAAAGGACCTGGCCGTAGCTCTGCTGTCCTTGAAGCACTCCAGCTCTGAGTACGCCTTGTCTCCGAAGAGACGGGAGTCATCAAAGGGCATGTCCATAAGTGAAGTTTGGGCATCCCCTGAAGAGCCAGTAATCCTCGGCCAGGCGTGGTACCTACGTAGAACCCGCTATTCATCTCTCCTATCATCCCTAGCTTGGGAAAGTATGGCCCGGTCCTCCTCCAGTACTACAGGCAGCAACTGAATCTCAAAAGAAATTAGAGTAGTGGCCCTAAAAGCATGCAGTGTTCACAGACTGCAATGCCAGGCTGGTGGAAGGAAAAATTTCCTTTCCTAAGGTGTCCTTCCTTTTGGATTTCCATCCAGTGGGGTAGTAGGGAATGCAAAAGGATTTACTTGGGACGTCGAGGCTCATACCACTAAGATCTCTTGGGCTAGGGTGTTGAGCAAAGAAAGAGAGGTCCCTTGGGGCGGGCCAATGGTGGCAGGGCTTAAACCAGGGTCGAGCAGGTCACCATAAGGGCTTCATTAAATGGGAGAAGTGGTTCTGAAAAGTGACTGGGTTGAAGCACATCCGTCAAAACTTTACTCTTGACAGCCACGGGGTGCAACTGAAGATTGAGGACCTCGGCCATTGTCCTCACCACCATAATAAATGGGGCACCCTCAACTTTGGCCATGGTAGAAGGCGAAACAAAGCTAGTACCTAGAAGGGTGTCCACCACTTCTTCACACCAGTCCATATTTTGGTCTAGGAGCTGGTATTCTTCAAGCTCTCAATCTTCCAAAAGTCCTACCCTATAAGAATATTACAACAAAGCAAAGGTACCTCTGACACCATCAATCACACTAAATTGTTCGCAACAGTAGTCCTTTTTATTGACCCTGTGCCTTGTTTTCTTTTTACATCTTTGTCTTAATATCTGTAATTAAGCATTCCTTCACCTTATAGGAATATGGCACAGGCTCTGGCCTGCAAGAAATGGCTCCCATTGGCGCTGGCATTGAACGATGCCCCTCCGGCTCAGTGTCAGAGTCTGGGATTAAAATGATGATAGCACCATCAGAGGAGCATTGACAGTGGGAATGGCGTCAAGGATGGTTGAGTATTATGATCGGCACCAGTCCGAATACATCTGTGGATCCAAGGACCCTGACTGGTTCAGAAGGCGGACCCTCCAACAGTGAATCAGTAGGGCCACTCCAAAACCCACAGGGCCTGAAGGAGCACCAGCTAGTATGGGCTGGCCAAATATGAGGTACAGGGCCTCATAAAATTCTCAGAGTCCAGCGGGGGTCACTCCATGAAACTCAGAGAGGCAGGGAGATGGCCCAGGGACATGCTTAACCACAGAGCCAGGACTCAAGGGACGACGCTCCCTAGTCTAGTCGGATCATTTCAACGGATGGTGTGAAGTCAGAGACCTTGGGGAAGCTGGGATTTTAATCTAAATTTTCTTACCCATCTCTAGAATCCCAAATCCGGTCGACTGAACCATTTTCCCTGTTCTGGAAGTATAAAGAAAGATCTGGCATTGATAACTTTAAAACCTCTTCCAAATAAATCCAAATGAACTCAAAGGACCAATGACTACCACTGAAAATTGTAAAGATTTATTACAAAGCCAAAAATAGTTGAACATACAAACATCTCAATAAAAGGTTCAAAAAGTAAACTGGCACTAATACAAACATAATCCTACGGAAGATCATTAAACAACTCAGGATAAAAAGCAAAGTTCATTCGAGTAACATCAAGCAACCAAGAACAGTCCCAACTTGAAGTCTGGACTGCATTTACAAAAGGAAAAGAAAATGATTTGTCTATCCCTACACTATTCTAAGGTGACATCCCTACCTAAAATTCCCATCAAGCAAAAGTAAGGTGTCAGCAGTGAAGACTTCCCAAGAAGTATCTTCACTCTAGCTAAGCAAATAATCTACCATTGAGCTCGTTCTAAGATGCTCTTTCTACACCTCACTCTACCTAAATTCCCAAGCCGCTCTCTCTACAGCTTACTACATCCTGCTCTGTCAATCCCCTCTCAAAATCTGCTCTCTACCCTCGGGTGCTGTCCCTAATACAAAATCCCAAAATCAGTCAACACGCCCAGAGGTACGCCCCTCTGGCAGGTGAAGATCTTCGGAGTTTTTAAGCATGGCACCTTTCCCACCAGCATCCGTTGGTGTGTCCTTGGGTCCCAGACACCTTCTCGCTAAATGTTGCACTCCCAAATTCCTTGGCAGCTTTTCCTCCATCCGCCCCTACTATCCTAACTCCTAAACAATGGACTCTTCTACCTAACGAGCCTTGTGGCCTTGCACCTGCAAGCTGAAATTCATAGGAACATCTCTGCAACCATTCGAAGTTACCATTTAATGTTTTACGGAGGACGGCTTTTCCCAAGGAGAAAATCATTACTTCTCGACTAAGGCTAACAAAAAAGAAAATATAGTTAGGCCTTTACGGCTTCAGCATGTCTCAGGCCTCTGCACTTTTTAAATGCATTTCTAACACAGCACAACATTGCATTCTACTATTATAACACGTTAATTCTGCTTTCAATGTGAGCGCTAGCTTCCATTTTAAAAGCCTGTATTAATTCATTCAGTATTAAACACATTTTACAAAGCATTTCATTAGCAATATGACATTTCTCATGTAGTTACATTTCTGCATTAGGCAACACTGCATTTCAATTAAAGCCCCATTAGTCTCTGATTAATAAACACATATATCATGCTGTTTCTCAGCCTAATGTTACATGTCTATACTACATTAGTAGGTCCTCTAAATATGCTGGTGCTGACTAATTGGGACTATAGTGCACCCCTACAAATTTCAAAATAACATGGGGCTCTCTCAGTTCCCCCCTTTGATGACCCGTGTCATCACACTCTACCCCATCCTTTGGGAAGAACCGACTTAGACAGAGCTTGTTGCCATTTTACCCCTCCTGAGTATTTCCATGTTCTTCAGACTTTGATACTGACTGTCCTGCAGTCTCTCCATACGTCTCTCTTGCATTCGCATTGATTTCTCCAATCGACTTGACCTGTACCACTTGTACGCTCTGACCATTCCCCACAATCCAATCACACAACACACCACTATTATTATGGGTTTCAAGATGTAACCAAGAATCCCCTTCCCAAGATTGGCAAACCAACCACCAACCTTTCCAAATCCTTTTCCAATCTTTTCCCAAACAGTTTCTTCAGTCAAGTCCTCAATCTCATAATGAATCGCAGTAATGTTGCTTATATATTTCTCCAGATCCTTGCTATTATCTGGTATATAAGTACAACATTCTTGAACCTTCAAAAGTTTACAGACTCCTCCCTCTTTTGCTAGAAGGACATCTAATGCAAGACGATTTTGTAAAACCATAGTCCTTATCGACAACATCTCACCTTCAACCAACACTAAGGATTTAGCTGTATTCATAGATAATGTGTCTACAACAGTCGCCAGCTTTCGGATCTTCACATCATTCAGAATCACTCCCTCCATGGGTATCATTGCTCCAAAAATATCTCCAACTATGGCTCCTGCACTTTCACCTCGCTTCACTCTCACGTGGTGTCCTCCTTCTATTAACTCAAAATCTTCTGTATGATAAATCTTAGGGATAATGATCGCTAAATAGCACGCCCGATACCACTTCTCAGGCAACCGCACATAAGCATTCCTCCCACAGACGAAATACACAGTCGGAATCACTTGCACCACACCTTGCAAAAAGTCCTTTGCATAATACTCTAGACTGAATGTATGCTCACACGTGGTGTGACCTACATTGACATTCTCATAATATGTCTGTGGTCTGTGAATGCACAACTTCCCTTTCTGTACTTCATCTAAAGCTATTGGACCAAAATTCCCTTTAGTCTTGTGCAACTTTTCCTCATCTGTCCAATCCACTTTACCTTGTCCTGAATCCCGCAACTGTTTTTGTTGTCGGTATCTATCTTCCACTTGATCAATGAATTTCTTCTCGGTCTCTGATAACAGGCACGTCAAATTATGATGGTGCGCATAAGCTGTATACAACTCCTGGGTCGGAATAAAATACGTTCCAAGCCTGTCCTCTGACTTATAATAATCATATTTATTCAAATGCTTATATGCCGGTACTTCAGGAAGCACCACATCATAATTCGAAAAGAAATACTCAAAATGATTGCGACCATAAAATATGGTAAGCAACAAACTGAATGAAATTCTAGAAGTCAATGGGATATGATGGTATTCTCGTCTACAGAAGCAGGCAATTGCATACACACATAGCAGCCTTTCGCATCCATTGCATCAATTTACTCATACAGCAATTTTGCATATGCATTAAACTGAAAATTACCCTTAGACAGATCTACATGTAATCTACAACTTTCTTCTAGCAGCAAAGCTGTGTCACGTCCTACCTTTACCTCTTCTTTACTAGAAGTAGTAGGTGTAGGTGTACCCTCGACCTCTACTACCTGCTCGTGTGGTGCCAAATATGAGACTACAACTACTAAAATAATTAAGAGTATGACCCCTCCTAAAAGTGTGCCTACAATGCACCTAGCTCCTCGATTCGGGTTTCCAGCCTCCATGGTCTCTGGACTTGCCTTTCCAAATAATCGTTCGGCTGCAATGTTTAAAAGTCTTTTTCTTTCTTCCTCCTGGATAGCAGTTGACCAACTACGCAGAGGCTAAAAAGCCCCCTTTGTTATCTCAGTTCCTTATTTACAGCGAACAGTAGACAACCCTAACCCTTCTCCGTCCACTATGGGAAGTCCCTAATTTTTTCTTCTTCCCCTTGGACCTAGGTTATTTACAGCAAGTATTTACAAAAGTCTCATTCATCAATAATAAGGCTTGTCCCAACCGCTTCTAGCACATATTCCAAGAGTTCAAGATGAATAACAATGGATTCTTGAGCTGAAAATTCAGGGCCAAAGGTACGAAAAAGCAATCTACTCAAAATCAAATGACGAATTCTGCTTAACCCCTTAAGTGCTGTGCACGTTCAGCAGCCGACAGCACCACTACCTCCGTAGTGCTGCCGTCGGCCGTTGAACGTTCGAACTGCACCTGCGCAATGGAATGTCCAGCACTGGAGCTGGACGTTCCATAGCAGCTATGAGGTTAAAATCGGTGGTTCCGGAACAGTGATGGTCAGTACCCCTTCGATCTCAAGTCCTGGTACCAACAAAACACATCCAACTTGATGTTAGGACTGTTACTGATCACCGTCACTGCCCTCACCCTCCCCGATCTCAATACGCCAATCAGTCACAGGATAGGTCCACTCTGGAGTTGCGCCCCTCCGGCAAGGCACTCTCTTTCGCTTTGATCTTCTTAATCCTTCACAAGTTTGCTCTTCCCCTCCTCCTTCTGATTCCTACTCTTCAGACACCAGGGCAAGATCTCTTTCGGAAACCAGCCTCAGGTTCAGTCGCCTTTGTCTTTCCGGCCACTGTTCCCCCGCTCTGCTGATCCTCCTGCTCTCGACCCGCTCACCTTGCCCACTGTTCTCTTCAGCTGAGTTCGGCTTTGGGTTACTTTCACAAACACTTCCTCTTTCAGAGACTGTTTCCAATTCACTTTCGCTATGACTCTCCTCAACTTGATCTGGTGAGTCACCAGCTTCTTCAGACACCCTCACAGCTTGGCTTGTTCCCTCCGGTGACCTTGCCACTGCAGCTGGATTTTCATCAGGGAGAGGAGCTGTTTCTTCCAAGGGTGCTGGAACTCGACGGGTGTGTGAAGCATGCACCCAATTCGGTAGCCCACCACACTTCACAGCAGTGTTCGTGATAAGGATGACTTGGTAGGGCCCCTTCCAACGAGCATCCAAACAGCTTTTTCTCACGTGCTTCCGAACTAACACCCAGTTCCCCGGACTCAGGTCATAGCAGAGATCACTGGAAGCCGGAACCACAGTAGCCTGCACCTGATGGGACACAGAACGGATGACATCAGCGAGTCCCTTGCAATCATCAAGGATCAGATCATCTGCGATACTCAGCAAAGCTGTCGATGGTACCGCTGGTAACCTCATTGCCCTCCCCATCAGTACTTCATGAGGCGAGAGACCTGTTCTCCTGCCTGGGGTACTGTGCATATTCATTATCACCAAAGGTAAGGCATCTGGCCACTTAAGGGACGTGGAGGAACACACTTTTGCCATCCGAGCTTTCAAAGTTCCGTTGATCTGCTCCACTATCCTAGAAGCCTCTGGTCGATAACTAAAATGGAGTCTTTGATCAATGTTCAATGCCGTACAAATCATCTTCATGACCCCACTATGGAAGTAAGTTCCTCTGTCCGATTCCAAAGAAGTTGGGACCCCAAATCTAGGCACTAGTTCCCTCAAAAACAACTTAGCTACTATAAGTGTGTCGCACCTGCGTGTCTGGTATGCCTCCACCCACCGTGAAAACACACACACAACCAACAAAATATACCTCAAGTGATTGCATCTGGGCATCTCGATAAAATCCAATTGCATCCTGTTGAACGGCCCCCCTGACCTCCCAATGTGACTCATGGTGACTGCCGTCCTTTTCCCAACATTCATTTGTTGACACGTAACACACCTTTGACACACAGCTTTGGCCACTGCACGAAACTTTGGATTGTACCATGTTTGTCTGAACACTTGGATCATCTCATCTCTTCCCAAGTGAACTGCACCATGAATTTGCCTCGCCATCGGACTCAACAACTCATCTGGCAACACCGCTCTTCCATCAGACGAGACCCACATATCTACATCTCCTTTCACACAGTCTGAATTGATCCACACATTTTCCTCATGTTCGTACACTTGTTCTTGCATACATCTGAGCTGATCCCAAGTATCGGCTATGGCAAGCATCATGTCTAACTCAGTTCTTTCCTCGCATCCTTCTACTTCCTGTTCAGTAAATGAATAACCTTGCTCAGCACAGAATCGTGCAATTTCGTCCGCATTGCGGTTTCCAAGTGACACAAAATCTGTTCCTTTACCATGAGCCGTGCACTTTACAACAGCAATTTCCAAGGGTTCCTGTAAAGCCTCTAGAAGCAGCCCAACAAATTCTCCATTCCGGATTGGTGTTCCTGATGAAGTCATGTACCCTCTCTGATACCATAGCTGTCCACAGTCATGAACTACACCAAACCCGTATTGGCTGTCGGTATAAATGGTAATCCGAATTCCCTTTGCGGCCAAGCAGGCACACATCAAAGCTATAAGTTCAGCCACCTGAGCGGAGTATACACCTTCCAGACATGCAGCTTCGACAACTCCTGAAATGGTGCATACAGCAAATGCTGCTCTCAGCTAACCAACATTGTCTCTTATACATGAACCATTGACAAAGAAAGTTTCATCAGGGTCAAGCAATGGCTCATCAACAATGTCAGGTCTCGGTTTGGTGCAAAGTTCAGTCACATCAAGACAATCATGGTACTCACAATCTTCATCGAGCGTGTTTGGCAGCGGCATCAAGGTAGCAGGATTTAAAACAGAGCACCGCTTAAGGGTCACATTCTCCGCAGCAAGTATAACCTGCTCGTAGCGTGTGAGTCTGTTATTTGTCAAGTGCTGTGTCTTGGTCCTGGTCATCAACAGTTCAACTGAATGTGGTACAAACACAGTTAATGGATGTCCCATAACAATGCTTTCACACCTTTCAATGCTGACACCTGTTGCAGCAACGGATTTGAGACATCCGGGCAACGCTGAAGCAACTGGATCTAAAGTAGCTGAGAAATAGGCAACTGGTCTACGGACACCTCCGTGCTCCTGAACTAAGACAGCTAATGCACAACCCTCTCGTTCACAGCAGAACAATTAAAAAGACTTATTGTAGTCGGGCATTCCCAGGCCGGAGCACGACAAAGGTCCTCTCGCAACTCAAGGAACGCCTTCATACATGTTGTCCCATGGTATCAGATCACTCACATCCTTGTGCGTCAGTCTCTGCAAAGGCTTCACCTTCAGTGAGAAGTTGGCAATCCACTGGTGACAGTAGCCAACCATCCCTAAGAACATCCTGACCTCCTTCTGAGTGGAAGGCACCGTCATTTACAATATTGCCTCGATCCTATCTGGCGACACCTCCATTTACCCATCTCTATCCTGTGTCCCAAATACTGCACCTCGTTCAAACAGTATTGTAACTTATTTGGAGAGACCTTGTGTCCGTTCTCTGCCAAATGGTTCAGCAGAGCAATGGTATCAATCCTGCACGTATCTTCAGTATCTGACGCAACAAGGAGGTTGTCTATGTACTGGACGAGAACAGAGTTCTGCGGCAGTACTAGACTCTCAAGATTCTTTTTCAAAATCTGATTAAATATCGATTGACTGTCTGTGTACCCCTGAGGGATACGACACCACGTAAAGACCCTGTTTTCCAGCCGGAAAGCAAATAAAAATTGGCTCTCCTCATGTTAGGTATTGAAAAGAAAGCCTGACAAAGGTCTATTACAGTGAACCACTCAGCTTGGCACAGGATCTGAAACAAGATCACAGATGGATTTGGTACCGCTGGACAACATGGAACAACAATGTTGTTCACCCGGCGAAGATCCTGTACAATCCTGTACTTCCCACTTGGTTTCTGCAATCCCATTCTTGGCGAGTTACACGGACTCCCCAATATCTCCTTCAGTATTCCCTGTTTGATCATAGACTCAATCACAGGCTTTATCCCTGCAATCGTTTCTGGGGTCAGATTATACTGGGGTGTTCAGGGAAAATTTACATTTTCCTTGACCTGAATCTTGACTGGCTCAACACCCTTAATCAACCCAATATCTTCTCCAGTAAAATCCCACACCACCTGGGAAACTGAGTCTCGCAGGTCATAAGGAAGTTCTTCAACTGTCAAGGCAGGGTACATTTCTATGCACACATGCTGATTTGCGACCTTAAAGGTAGCATCGTTATCATTAGTCTGTAATTCCACTCCTTTGGGGGTGCAATAGATGGTGCAATTGAGGTTGCATAAGAGATCTCTCCCTAACAAGCAAACAGGACTTGAATCATATACCACAAATTGATGTCTATCTCTAAACGTCCCTATTTTCACAGGAATCGGTTCTGTTAAGGGATTCGTCCTTTGACTATTGGCAACACCTACAACTTGGATTGTCTGTCCCGAGAGGGGTAGGTTTGGGACTACTGCGGATATCACAGTAGAATGGGTAGCACCAGTATCAACCAAAAAGGTGGTAGGGTGACTATTAACATCAGCTTCTACGAATGGTCCCCTCTGGTCTACCTCCGGACCGCCCCAAGTGAGCAGTCCTCCTCCCCTCTCAGGCACCGTCAGGCTAACGGATCCAAGTAACATTCATTGCCTTCTTCTAGGAAGGGCATCTGCCGAACAGTCCGAGTCCCTGTCGATATCTTTGGTGGCTGGGGAACCTGAACTCGAGGAGCCGAGGTCCCCCCTTTGGTCGACTTGGTCTTTGCTACTGCTGTCGTCATCACCTGAGGCACCTGTTCCTGTACCAGTTCCTCCTCCTGCTGCTCCTGATTTGCAGGGTTATAAGGACACTCGCGTCTCCAGTGTCCAATCTGGGGACACTGATGGCACTCTGTAGTCTTTTTCAACGTCGCTATATCTACCCTTGGCTTAGAGTCGTTCCCATTTCCGTTTTTCTGTCCATTTTGTTTCCTCCCTAAGGTATCTCCCTTGTCTGCCGATTGAATCTGGACCATCATCAGCTTGTCCTTGAGCTTTTTGGGCTTCGAGTCTATTTCGTCGCTACAGTATCTAGCATATCTCAAAATCTCATCCAGCGGTTTATTCTGCCAACAAATTAAATGTTGCTGGATCATAAGACAAATATCAGGCCTCAACCCTAGAATGAACGTTGACACAAACTGTCCCATGTCCCTAGGATTCATCACATCTAACCCACTGTACTGCTTAAAGACCTGTAACAATCGCTCATAGTTCTCATGCACTATCTCCTGAATCGTCCGGTCTATTTTCACCCAATAAATATCCTGTGGTGGTACCTTAGATTTCAACCACGTGATTACTTGCTTGTATTTTTTCATTACAAGAGGGGGTCCATTTGTGGCAGCATCCCGCTCTGGCTCCACAATGGGCCATTCAACCACAACCTTGCAAGCTATCCACAAATCTCCTGGAACAACAATGTCAAACAAGGTGTTCAAATCGATCCACAGCACCTTTGAGATCTTAACAAACCTCTCTACCTGCTTGTACCACTCAACTGGGTTTTCTCGCAGCTTTGAGAAATCATTCGTAAAGGCAGCCAAATCTCCCCTACTCCAGGGCACATGCACATATCCCCCATTGGCTACCTCCCGCAAAGGGTATGCCTCAATTCCAGCCATTCCTTCTCCCGCAGGGAGTGTCTCAATTGTACTCCTTCTAACACTCTTTTTCTTCGACCACCTTTCTTCCCATTTGTCAAGCCTACTCCACACTCGTATCCCTATAATCAGTTCCCGAATGTGGGTCTTTAATCCGATCACTCTTTTCTCTTCCAAATCCTGGTCAGTATATTGCAGTCTGTGCTTACCTTGCAACATTTTTGTCTTAGACAGATCCACCTCATATATGTCTGCTAATTCAGTCAGCTTCTTGTGGGACGATCTAGCTTTCCGAGTCACATCCTTCGCCACAAACAGCAACTCTTCTGGTTCATAGAGCTCAATCCTTTCTAAGGGCAGGTTTCCTTCAACAATCTCATCCACCTCTGCTTTCAATCGCATCACATCAATTCTTTTTGCCTTTATTGCCGCACTCAAGGTGCCACGACTAGATACACCACTCGATTCCCTCGACTCATTGTCCTGTCTCCTGCTTCTACAGATTTCAGGGGTGTTAGGAGGAACTGTCCTATTTCCAATATTCCAATAATCCCATCCCTCTCTTATCCTGTCACTTTGAGCCCCTTCAACTGACTGCCATGTCCTCAAGTCCGGCCTCAACTCCCCTATAGATTTTGGTCTCGGGCCCCTCAAATCCATTGGACCCCCTAGACGAATCCGCTGATGCCGGCAATGGGGTACTCTACCCTGTAGACCTTGACATCTCAATAAAAGGTTAAAAAAGTAAATTGGCACTAATACAAACATAATCCTACGGAAGATCCTCAGGATAAAAAGCAAAGTTCATTCGAGTAACATCAAGCAACCTAGAACAGTCCCAGCTTGAAGTCTGGACTGCATTTACAAAAGGAAAAGAAAATGATTAGTCTATCCCTACACTATTCTAAGGTGACATCCCGACCTAACATTCCCATCAAGCAAAAGTAAGGTGTCAGCAGTGAAGACTTCCCAAGAAGTATCTTCACTCTAGCTAAGCAAATAATCTACCATTGAGCTCGTTCTAAGATGCTCCTTCTACACCTCACTCTACCTAAGTTCCCAAGCCGCTCTCTCTACAGCTTACTACATCCTGCTCTGTCAATCCCCTCTCAAAATCTGCTCTCTACCCTCGGGTGTTGTCCCTAATACAAAATCCCCAAATCAGTCGACACGCCCAGAGGTACGCTCCTCTGGCAGGTGAAGATCTTCGGAGTTTTTCAGCATGGCACCTTTCCATCCAGCGTCTGTTGGTGTGTCCTTGGGTCCCAGGCATCTTCTCGCTCAATGGTGTACTCCCAAATTCCTTGGCAGTTTTTCCTCCAACCACGCCTACTATCCTAACTCCTAAACAATGGACTCTTCTACCTAACAAGCCTTGTGGCCTTGCACCTGCAAGCTGAAATTCATGGGAACATCTCTCAAACTATTCGAAGGCGTACTTCAGACAGCCCTTCCTCCGGTGGAGCGGGGAACATTATCATCGGCTCTGGGGTCACTGCTACCTGTCCGACGCATTTCCAGGTCTCCAGCCAGCACTGCTAGCCCCGGCTGCCGCAGACCATCCGCGGCCGCCGAGAGGGGCAGGGCAGGACAAACCACAACTCCCAGCGTCCCCTGCTTCGCGGGGACGCCGCCTGATAGCTGGGGCTTCCGCCCGGAGGCGTACTTCAGACAGCCATTTCTCCCGCGTCACGGGACGCGCGCGGGTATCGCCGGGCTGAGCCCGGGCAGAGGGCGTGCCGTCTGTGGCCGTCCGGGGCCGGAGGAGGCAGGGCAGGGCCACACCCATGACATCACGCAATGGGTAAGCGAAAGAAAACTTTGTTGACTGATAAGGGGGGAAAGAAGGCCAAATTACCCAGACACTCTGAGTCCATCATTTCCTACCTGTCATCTGCAGTGGGTGTGCTATCCAAGGAAATTGCTAATGCCGAACTTGAACTGGGCTTATCGCCCACCCCACCCCCAACGCCCCCATTATCTTCTGGCGCCAAACATGCTCCTGCCATCCCCCTTGAACCTAGGGTGGTCATATCCAATGCGAATTCGCCATTGATTCAAACTGTTTGTTCACCACAAGCGAACCCTGTGGCCCCAAACTCATCTCTGAGCCAACAAACCACTAGCAGTGCGGCCACACAGAACTTGGAGAGGCGGGAGTACATCGAGGGTACCCCATTTGTACCCCCTGGACCTGATATCAATCTGGGGGACCAGTTAGAGACATTGTTCATCGCTCGGATCGAGCCTTTGCTAGTGGGGATTGCAAAGGACATAGTGGACACACTGAACACTTGCCTCTCCGGGTTATTGAAGAAATGTACATTAATTGATAAACTGGTTAATGAGCTTACCCCAGTCTTACATCCTGTTAAAGGGGTAGCCCCATCTGATTCTGGCAGAGGTTCGGTGGTCACATTCCCAGAGTCGGCTACTTGTGGCGCTGTGCTGCCTGCAACCATGGAGGGCGAAGGAAATCCTCAGAGTGCTAATATAGTCGCAGGCGTAGGATGCCACAGGGCAGGATTCCAAGGGAGTGTCAGACATCCACTTAACCCACCCAATCTAGGCACAAGCAAGAAGGCCAGGGGCAGTAAATCAATTCTCGATTTACCCCCCGGCGGCCGCGCCATTGGTGGCTATCTTTGTTGGCGTACCCCCTTTAGCAGAGGGAACGACAGAATCAGCAGCCGATTTAATAATGATGCCAGCAGTGGTGGGATTCGAGTGGAATATAGGATTATATTTGCTAACAGGGTGGGCTGGATTGGGAAACGTCCAAAGCTAGTACAGGGGGACTGTGTTGTTATCAATTTTGATAGCCCTGACATGGCCGACAGACTTTTTTGGGACGGCTCTGATGTCAGGGGGGGTGATCAGATGGGACCAATAGCCCTGGGGTTCTTTTACCCACCACCCATGACTCAAACTAGGCCTAATTACTCAGCACAAGTAAGAAGGAGCCCTAACAACGAAGTCGGTGGGACAGGGCAAGTGGGTTACATTCAGTATACACAATCTAAACCTAGGTGAGACCTTATCCGGACAGTCCCAAACATACAATCCACGCATCAATGTAAGGAGTTTGATGGGCTACCACTGAGAAATCGTTTTTCCCCCCTATCTGACATCGAGGAAATTGATTGACAGTTAACTATTCCTCCGCCTGATAGTGTTAGTACCATCTCCTCTGCTGACCACAGGCTTTGTAAACTGGTTAGTTGGAACATAGCTAGCTCTAGATCAAAGAGGGATGATGCTGCCTGGACTGGGTACATCAGCACCCATGATATTATAGCATGCCAAGAAACTTGGGATACCTCCCCAAACTTCTGGCTGGATGGTTTCACCACATTTGCAATCCCAGCTGTACCGAGTACAGCCGGTAGACCAAAGGGAGGTTTATACCTCCTTTTTTCACTGAATCTCAAGGGCACTTTTAAGATGATCCCAAGTGGATCACCAAACTTATTAATTGTAGAATGGGCTGTATCCCAAAGCTGTAAAATAGTAATATTACATTTTTATAATTCGTGGGACAGGGCCGATGGAAAAGACCACATAGGCGCTCTGGACCACGTTCTTTTCCTATTCAGTCAAAACAAAAGTTACACTAATTTCGAGTTTATTTTATTAGGTGATTTTAACGTTCATCCATGTGGCGACCAGTGTTTTTTAGGTGAACAAGAGGGTCGGTCAGGAATAGGGATCCCCCATTTTGAGCATACTAAGTCGGGGGAGGCCCTTGAGGAGTTGCTTGCCAGTTATAATTTGTATGAAGCCTGTATCTCAGAGGAGGGATAAGAACTGTTACGTTTAAAGGTTCTGACCCCGGTACCATCTTGGATTATGTCTTCATGACTCCGGGCATATTACATAGGACTGTGTTCTACAATGCCATAGTTTCAATCTACAGCGACCACAACCCGGTCTTGCTTAAGTTATTTTGGGAAGACCACATGGGATATAAATTTCGTCCCGACATTCCGGGGCATGCCTTACGCCTTGTAGACCAAGGGAGAAGACTTAAATGGGCCAATGTGGTACCGGGGAACTTTATGGACGACTTACTTCCCACTATCAAGGGGTATATAACAACTTGCCAGGACCGCTGTGCTTCTGCCCCAGAGATTATGGGGGCTTTTGAGCGTATTTGTGTTCAAATCTCGGGAGCATTGACGGCCAAGCCATCTCAGATGGCGGATAAGAAACACAGATGGTTTGACACAAAATGCTCTAAGGCACATAAGGCGTTAATGGTAGCCCTAAAAACCTCCCTGAGAGACAGGCTAGTGGTAGCCTCGTTGAGAAAGGAATATAAGGTAATAATCAACGAGAGGAAAAAGGACATAAAAAATCTGGCCTGGGAAAAACTAATGTCTACTGACGGATGTATGACGTTACAACGCATACTTTTACCACGCCTACCATTACCACACATTTTTTACAACGCAGGATCCATGACAACGCATACCATTACCACGCATGTATTTACAACGCATATACCTTTACAACGCATACAATTACAACGTAAGTATTGGTAAGTATATAATATTTTTTAATATTTAATTTAATTAAAATTAATATAATGCAATTTAATTTAATTTAATTAATTTAATTTAATTAATTTAATTAATTTAATTAATTTAATTTAATTTAATTTAATGTAATTTAATTAAATTAATTTAATTTAATTTAATCAATTTAATTTAATGTAATTTAAATTTAAACCCAAAACTGACCCTGAACCCAAAAAATACCCCTTTTACCCAAAAACTCAAAACTGACCCTGAACCCTAAAAATACCCCTTTACCCAAAAACCCAAAACTGACCCTGAACCCAAAAAATACCCTTTACCCAAAAACCCAAAACTGACCCTGAACCCTAAAAATACCCTTTTACCCAAAAACCCAAAACTGACCCTGAACCCTAAAAATACCCATTTACCCAAAAACCCAAAACTGACCCTGAACCCTAAAAATACCCCTTTACTCAAAAACTGAAAACTGACCCTGAACCCTAAAAATACCCCTTTACCCAAAAACTAAAAACTGACCCTGAACCCTAAAAATACCCCTTTACCCAAAAACTGAAAACTGACCCTGAACCCTAAAAATACCCCTTTACCCAAAAACTGAAAACTGACCCTAAACCCTAAAAATACCCCTTTACCCAAAAACTGAAAACTGACCCTGAACCCTAAAAATACCCCTTTACCCAAAAACTGAAAACTGACCCTGAACCCTAAAAATACCCCTTTACCCAAAAACTGAAAACTGACCCTGAACCCTAAAAATACCCCTTTACCCAAAAACTGAAAACTGACCCTAAACCCTAAAAATACCCCTTTACCCAAAAACTGAAAACTGACCCTAAACCCTAAAAATACCCCTTTACCCAAAAACTGAAAACTGACCCTAAACCCTAAAAATACCCCTTTACCCAAAAACTAAAAACTGACCCTGAACCCTAAAAATACCCCTTTACCCAAAAACCCAAAACTGACCCTGAACCCAAAAAATACCCCTTTACAAAAAAAACCAAATAATATTTTTAATAATATAATATACTTACCAATACTTACGTTGTAATGGTATGCGTTGTAAAAGTACCTGCGTTGTAAATACATGCGTGGTAATGGTATGCGTTGTAATGGATCATGCATTGTAAAAAATGCGTGGTAATGGTAGGTCGTGGTAAAAGTTGCGTTGTAAAGGTTGTATACCGTCTACTGACACACTTCGTGACAGCTCTCAGTTTTGGGCCATAGTTAATCACCCCTCTTTTCAGATGTGGACAACACGGTCTTGGATTGTGTTGTTCCAGACGATAAGTGGATTAGCCACTTTAGAGAGGTATATGGTAACAACGAGCCTGGCGCCCCCAAAACGCCATGGACGGCCTTGGAGTGCGCTCCCCTGACTTTTAACCAAGCGGAGGTCGAGAGAGCTATCTTGGAGACCTCAAAAAACAAAGCTCCAGGGCCGGACGGGGTCCTAGCTGACTTTTACAGGTATTCCCCTAAATTCTGGGCTGGGGTTTTAACCCACGTCTTTACAGCTACAAATGAAAACATCTTCCCTAGTAGTTGGTCCACCTCAATTATTGTGCTCATTTTCAAAAAGGGCCAACGCAATGACCCGGGGCCCATTTCCCTCCTAGACTCTGCAATTAAGATCTTAGGCAGAGTCTTGTTATCCAAACTTAGAGGCAACATCGAGGGGTGTGGGGGCTTATCAAATATCCAGTATGGTTTCAGGGCAAAAAGAGGCACCGTGGACCAGTGTTCCAACCTTCACCTGTTAATATCCAAGTACACGGTTGCCAAGGTGGGGTCCTTGTTCTTGGCTTTCATGGACCTCTTCTCGGCATTCGACTTGGTGAACAGGTCAAAACTATGGGAAATCTTACTGGTATCCGGTATTGACATATCACTTGTAAATTTCATGGCATCATTGCACCAGGACTTGTTTGCCACAGTGAGGGTTACGAAGGAAGGCAGCTGCACCGATCGTTTTAAATCAGAGAGAGGTGTCCGCCAGGGCTGCATCCTGGCACCCCTCCTCTTTGCCAACTATATAAACGGTCTGGGCAACATCTCGAGGACCTGGAGGGGGACGTCCCGCGTGTAGGAGACGTTAACATCCCGGCTCTCCTATACACGGACGATGCAGTCCTGATAGCCCGCACTGGGGTGGGCCTTCACCGCTTATTGGCATCCTTTGGGGCCTTCATGGACCATCTTGATTTAAAAATTAACCCGAAGAAGTCCCACACGATGGTGGTGGGCCGCCACAGACTTAGGGGTAAGCCTATATCCTTTTTCTGTAAGGGTGAGGTAGTGTCCAGGGTGACAGTTTTCCCTTATCTTGGGGTTAGTTTTGATGACAGGGGCTCATGGGGACCTCAAATTAAAATCAAAAGTTTATCCCTGGCGAGAGCCTCCTCAGCCCTCCTAGGATTTGCAAACAGGTTAGGGGCCAGGCCCATGGAGGCATTTTGAGAAATGTACAACTCCAAGTGCATATCTGTTGTTATGTATGGGTCTCCATTGTGGGGGTACGTTTCTCAGGACACAATACAAACAGTGGAAAACAAGTTCCTGAGACGTCTCCTCTCTGTCCCTCAGTCTACCCCTACCTTTTCCATCCATGGGGAGGTGGGCCTAGACTATGTCACCGATAAACTTAGACTGGCTCCTTTAATATTTTGGTTAAAGACCTGGCTAAATGATGAATTAACCCTCAACCATGCTATTTTACAAGATGTTATGACACTGGATCACGTAAAGAGAATAGCCTGGCTGGAGTACGTGAGACATACTTTCTTACAGCTAGGGCGTCCGGAACTCTTTAATTCCCCTTCCTGTATCAAGAGGGAGGATATTAAATGGACTAAAGCAATCTTTATGGATAGGGCCAGATTGGCTCGGGAGGAGCAAGAACTGAATAAACCCGCAGTTAGATCACAATATTTGTTGCTGAGTTCCCCTTCCCTTGAGCCCTATCTCAAAATTGTAACCAAGCCCTTCCATAGACATCTGTTAATAAAATTTAGATGTAATTTAATCCATTATTCCCTAGGCAGTTACCTAGCTCTTTAAACTACACCTCAATCATCATTCATTTGCATTGTCTTGTGTTCTAGTGTTGTACATAATGTTTTTTGGCTGGTCGTTGTAAATGTATGTATCCTGTAAATTTGTAAATTTGTATATAAATGTTTTAAAGTCTTTTATGATTTTTAACAAATCGAATAAAGTGAACTTGACTGACTGACTGACTGACTAAGGCTAACAAAAAAGAAAAAGATAGTTAGGCCTTTACGGGTTCAGCATGTCTCAGGTCTCTGCACTTTTTGAATGCATTTCTAACACAGCACAACATTGCATTCTACTAATATAACACGTTAATTCTGCTTTCAATGTGAGTGCTAGCTTCCATTTTAAAAGCCTGTATTAATTAATTCAGTATTAAACACATTTTTCAAAGCATTTCATTAGCAATACGACATTTCTCATGTAGTTACATTTCTGCATTAGGCAACACTGCATTTCAATTAAAGCCCATTAGTCTCTGATTAATAAACACATATATCATGCTGTTTCTCAGCCTAACGTTACATATCTATACTACATTAGTAGGTCCTCTAAATATGCGGGTGCTGACTACTTGGGACTATAGTGCACCCCTACAAATTTCAAAATACCATGGCGCTCTCTCAACCTCTTTGACTTCTTGCTCTTTTTCTTTTTGTGGGACTTACCGGAGTGTAATGACTTTAACTGCGGTTAAGTTCTACAGCTCAACAAATCCTCGACCGGGATTGAGACTGTTGCGGTGTCGCACGTCAACCGGCAAGGAACTTGAGGGATTGTTCCCTCAAAGCCTCTGGTGCATGGCACAACCATCGACGCAGGTCCTGGTGTTGTGGCCGCACTCAAGGCAAAAGGCAAGGCCTGAACCTAGACTTCCATATGGGCAGTCCTGCCACACCAGGAGATAAAACTTGAAAAAAAATTCGACAAAAGTGAAAAAAGCTCAGTCAAAACATTACTGGGGTTGCTCTCTCCGGAGTGCGCTGATTGGCGTGGAAAGAAAAATACGTACATCAGCGCACTGGGGTGGAACATTAATTAGGCACTGCACACAAAATATCTGGTGTGGACAATGCTGAACAACGCCATCTACCGACACACAGGGGTACTGCTCACAAAAAGTTTCCAGATCAAGTCTGATGCCTTGGGATAATTCTAAGGTAAGGAATCTGCCGCTAGAAGTCTCTCTCAGATATGTGAGTAGAGCCCCCTCTCTCAGTAGGACTCTGAAAACACAGTTTTGTAGATCATATATGGTCAAGTAACAGTTGCGATGTCAAGCAGACATACAAATCCATGTAGGCCCTCCTCCCATCTGTGCTGCTGCCAGAGAACAACACCATCAATTATCGAAGACATAGAATTAAGGTGTTCTGTGTGTGCCCCTGAAAGTTCAAGCTCTGGCAGCTGGAAAAATACACAAAATGATCACAGTTGCCTGGGCGCTAGCACTTTTTTGTGAAAGCACACAACTACAGCCCAATCAAAACATAGACTCCTGGTTCCCAACATGGGGGTGGAGTCTAAGGCTCACTCCTGGTGATTCTCACACAATTGTCACACTACACTGTCAAGTCAGACTATAAAAATTAAGGGCAATGTAGTAGAATACCATTGCAAGTTACAAATGTCTTTGTAACTCACAGTGTTATCCTAGAGATTTCACGGTAATCACTAGGAAAATGAGGAGACAAAGGGCCACTTTCTTTAGCCTTTCCAAATCCTGTCCCATGATGACACGGGAACTGTGATACCTGTACTTTGTAAAGTGCAATATATAAACTTTGTGGATTAAATGAAGAGAGAGGTCTGATGTCCCTTACAGGCTTCCATCTCTGTATTCAAAGCTGATCAACGGGATTACAGAAGTAATCCTGCATCATGAACATTTATGAAGCAGGATTTTTGCTAAGCTTTGCAGCAGCCTTGTTTTTCTGTGCCGCAGTACTACATCTGGCATAACAGAAAGAACTTTAAGGACCCATGGTAGAAGTAATGCATGGTAGAGGTGGACCAAATACAGGCTGTGATGCCACCTGGCCAATGATACATTTGAGTCATTTATCTGTGATTAGTAGGACACTTAAGAATGCCAGAGAAAAGGAGGATGTACAAATGAACGAAAATACGTCATACCTTTTAATTATTGGGTGTTTGTTGAGGACATCTCCTATTTTGTCGAAGTCCAATACCAGAATCTCACAGTGGGTTCTTGCTCTGACTGTAAGAGTATCAGGTACTCCAAACAGGAATCCAGTCTAAAAAGAGTAGAATGAATGGTGCAATAAAATTTAAATCGAGAAAGACAAACAACGTTAGTAATAAACAATGGAGGAATGTTGCCAAGCTACCTCTCCAAAATAAGCTCTTTTTCTAAAGGTTGCCACAATGCGAGTTGAGTCAGCACTTAAAACCTGAGGAAAGAATAAACACAGTATCAGACAGATAAGGAATAGGAAGATAGATCTGTAAAGAGAAACTTACTCTGACATCACTGTAGATGGACAATCTGCTCACAGGGATTAAGTAACAATAAGACCAATTATTCAACACAAAAAGTACTCTCATATATTCACTAAATGCAGTAATTAACAAGATATTGAACATAGGACTATGCACTGTAACAAATCTGGATTATCTAAAGACAAGAACAACTGATGAAAATGTTAAGGCAATAAAAGAATGCATGTTGTAAATTCATTTAAAGTTTACTAAAGAAAGCTCTGAGACAAGGAGTACAGGTTCCTGACCCAAGTAACAACATAAAGCAATATGTCCTACCTCTTTCACCGCCATTATGACTGTGACAGAAATAGGGGTGGGGTTAAAAGGGGAAACAAATTCGGTGCATTACCCCTGTACCAAATACTGGTGTGTACAATTTTTCTCTTTGGAATGGAGAGTAACTACATAGACCTTGAAATATTGTGCCCTTTTGTGCATATTTCAACCCAATTCCGGGGAGAAAAGCACTGATATTTCCCTCCAGGTAAGAGAAGGTGGAAAGTGTCAGCTTGAAGGCCAGTCGGGGCAGAGTTGTGTGGTTGGGGGTCAGCGCAGTCTTCAGTCTGTCCTGGGAGAATAATGTTTGTTGCCTCTGTGCTGCTGCAGGGGTTGCATTACTTTGGACCATGCTGTTCTGTTTCTCGCAGCCCTTGCATCACATAAAAGGGTCCAGTGTCTCTGGGCCCAGAATTATCAGGTCAGCATTTTGCAGACGTAAGGATTCCGTACCAGGAGAAACTTTTCACAAAAGAAATCTGAGACAAAATCCTAACTTTACGACTATCGGTATTCACAAAGGGCATTTAGGAGTAGTAAAGTTAGAAGTCGTAAAGTTAGGATTTTGTCTCAGTTAAACTTAAGTTTGGTCTCAAGTTCAACTTAAGACCAAAAGTTGAGTTTAACTGAGACAAAATCCTAACTTTACTACTCCTAAATGCCCTTCGTAAATACTAAAAGCCGTAAAGTAACTTAGAGGGAATAAACAAAAAATTGCCCTCCCAGTGTCTGCAACGAGCCCATGAATAACCTGGGGACTAGGTCCGCGATCAACATCATACTATACATTTCCCCATGCTAGATGTATTGCACAATCCCATGGATCAAACAAGTGTAACAATTATAAAAAAGAGAGAAACAGAATTCAAAACCGAAAGAAACTTCGGCAGCACCTGAGGGTGGTAATACAAGCTAATCTTTCTCAATGTATACAAATGGTCTTAAGTACCTTTGGCAATCCACCTCCACCATCCCCCGGGGTGGATCTATGACTCAGTGGATTACGAGACAGTGGGGCTATGGTATGGGGCATCTGGTCAGGTAGCAATTATCAGTCAACATAGACCGCGGGCATGGCTTGGGAGCCTGAGATGGTGGTTGCGTGAGCTTGCAGCTCCGTGCCCGGCCTGTAATACATCCTGATTATACTGGTGACGGCCGGGTCCCGGGCACTTGGTGGAGGATCCCCCGGGGACCAGGAAGAATTCCGGAGCAGGTTTTGGGTTGCCCACTGCTGGGGGGGAGCATGACCAGCCGAGTCTGCATGGGGATGTTCCTGACGGCACGAGCCAAAGATGGTGGCATAGGCTCCGGAGAAACGCAGCAATCCTGGCGGAACCTGGGCTGCGATGGTCAGAAGTGCTGACCCAACGCAGCGGAAAACATTGGCTTCGACCCCCTGGTGGATTGGGTAAAAGCACGAGAGTCGGCTTGCCAGGTCGCAGGCCGAGTCCTGGAGGCCCAACCGCGGCCTCGGTGACGGAGAGGTGCCTTGCGGTGGAGGAGTGGGCATGCGGGACGCCCGGAAGTCCTGTGTGAAGCGGTGAAGAGTATCAGCAACCCTTCGGGACTCGGCCTGGGGTAAATAATAAGTGGAGAAGTCTAGCGCTGACAGAAACTGCTGACTACAGGAGGCTGAAGGGAGTGGGGGCCTTGATTTGTCTGGGGCACTGCACGAGGGAGGCCTCGGAATCTGAGTGACTCACCGCAACCTAGAAGCGGGAGCCAAGGTAGAGCACCGGGTACAGCCCAGGACCTGCCCAGTGAACTACAACGTGGGAACCTGCTTAGCAGGGGACTGACGATGTAGTGCTCATACCAAACTGGGCCCAAGAGGTTACCCAGCAGGCAAGTCAACCTTCAAGAGGGCCTTGGCCTCCGCCTAGACATATCTGAAATAAATCTAGTGGATCGAAGTTAAGAACTGTGCCACCAATGGGGGAGGGGCGCTCACACCCCACAAAACATGAGACTTACCTGGTGGTGGAGGTGCGTGGGACACTGGACACAGATCAAGCACAGGGAGAACCTGGGAATACCCTGATCTAGATGGTTAAGAGAAGAGCTGTACGCTGCCCAGATGTAAACCTGAATCCAGGTAGCCAACTGCTAGGGCTGGATGACCCCATTACGGGGGAAGGACTGCAGACATATCACTGTGCTTGTTAGCCAAGGCACCAGCCCATAATGTACCTTCGTTAAGATTGCACAAGGGCGACCCTCTCAACACAATGGGCAAACCTAGAGCGAGACAAACTGGGCCCACCCAGGAATAGGAAGAGACTCCACACAACAAAACACAGAGAGACCCTGAAGACCCAGTGCAACATCAATTGACTAAAATATTGGAGGCAATCGCAGACACGGAGGCCACCTTGCACCAGGATATAGGCACGGTACGAAAGGGTTGGGTCTCCTTCGAACGGAACATAAGAAGCTGGCTGAGAGGGTGAAACAGACAGAATCTACAATTGCTGAACTGGAGCCAGCCCAGAAAGAACTCACCACGTGGGTGGGAGACCTTGCGGATAGGGTCCATTTGCTGTAGAAAAGAGCTGAGGATGCTGAAGGTAGGAACAGGGGGAACAACATCGGGGTTTTGGGCCTACCAGAAGGAGTGGAAGGCAGGTAAATGGTGGCCTTTCTTGAGCAGTGGCTGCAGACGGTGGTTGCACCCAAGAGACTATCAACCTTTTACACCATGGAGAGAGCGCACCTTGTCCCAGCTAGTCCCCGGGCCCTGGGACGGCCTCCGCACCCAGTGGTGGCTAGGCTCCTCCATTTCAGGGACAGAGACACCCTCTTGCAAAAGGCTCGAACTGAGGGCCCGTATGAGGTGGACAATAACAGAGTTTCCATTTTCACGGACTATAAGTTGGATGTCTAAAAACAGCATGCCTCTTTTCTTGAGGCTAAGAAAGCACTGAGGGAGGAAGGCCTTCAGTACTCCCTGATATTTCCCGAACATCTGCGTATTATCCTTGATGGGAAAACTCATTTTTGCGATGGCCCTAGGTCTGCATGGGAATGGATTGACACTTACAGGACCGAGGGCCCCCAGGCAGTTGGGAAAAATATCGTCCCACCACAGCTTTGGGAACCCAGGAAACGAGCCAGGAGGCGACGGGGCATGGTGCCCCAAAGAAGACAAGCTCTTCGCAAACTAAAAAAGTGAGGGTCGGAGGCACTGCAGGTGGAACGGCAATCATGCAGGACAGAATAACCCCTTCTCAGGTTGGGACCCGCTCCTCGAGGGAGACTGAGGGGATTGAATAAGACTCTTCCCACAGTGATGGTGTGTCACTGCCGGTGGTAACCCCAAAGACATCAGACGAATTTGAAACTGGGTTTGGTCCCTGGCCTTTGTGGGCTCACGGGAGGGTGGAGGCCTCCGGTGGGTTGCCCAGGATCCGGGTGAGTTTGGTCAGTCCGTGGCCGGTGCGCTGCATGTGGTTTTCACGTCTTTTGCCATGTTTTTGATTCTGCTGCATGCCCCCCCTAAGATCCTTACCCTGCTGGGTTTGGGCCTCATTTAGTACGTGATGTTGCATACACGGTTTGGGTGGCAGGCTGTTGCTGGCCTGCCCTGGGACTTGGGAGTTGTTCAGTATGGGGGGTTTGTTATTGGTTTGGGTTACATAGAATGCAGACTAGGGTGTTATGTGTACTCAGGGGTCTAGGTAAATGGGAGGGCCGCATTGAGTGGTCGTCGAGAGACACATCACAAACATGTCTCCTGCACATAACACACTGAAGTTCATAACATGGAGTATAAGAGGGATGGGGTCTATGGCTAAGCAACATAATTTATATTCCTACTTGAGACGTAGAGATGTACACATAGCCTTTCTCAGGGAGACCCATCTAATCAAGGATGAAGCTGCGAAACTGTGCAGACAGTGGAGAGGGTAGGTTTTTGCAACCACCTTCTCTGCCTATGCTCGGGAAGTATTGATCTGGATTAGACCCGGAGTTCCCTTTGATCTCACACATGCCTCAATAGATAGTGAATTTTCTTTTTTTTCACTAAAGGGTGGTGTGGTCCTACTAGGGTCAGGCCGGACCAAATAAGTATTTTTTAGAAAATCGGCCTGACCTGCTATTTAGAGCTGCTGTTTCAACCAATAAACAGTCTTAGACCTTTATCTATTTCAAATGGTCTGGGTAATTTCATTACAGTTTTTTTGTTTTTTAAGGAAATCCATTAAACAAATCATAAAATTGTTACAGAATGGCTGTCAAAAAGACACACAACAAAAAGTGTTCTTGATTCAGTGAAAGTAATTAAGGTATGCGACAGGAATCGAAATGAATCAAAGTAAATTCTAAGAACAATAAAGAAAGATGCCAGTCAAGTAATTCATACCAAAAAACAACCACTTCAACATTTAACAATACATCACATGGTGAACATAGTGCAGTGGTTGTTATTCTACTGGGTATGTACTTAAGAGTCCAATGTGCATTGCTATTTACAAAAAATGTTACTCCTGGACTACTGTCTATTTAATGACCCGGTAGAGAGGTAAACGCCGACACATTTCAAATCCCGAAATTAAGTCCTGGGATTCTCTTCAGGGCTTGGGACTGGACCAGAAGTGTTCTGGAAATACCAGAAACAAATTAATTAGTATTAAGCACCAACTCCTTAGCACAAGATGTGATTTAAAAGGTCAATTTGTAGATAATATCTGAGTTTGGCAGATATGTCCCCCTGACAAGAAGATTGGCCGGTTGGGAGATATTATTGGGCAACATTTATACGCCTAACTTAGATCAGGTTGCTTTCCTCGCCTCCCTCTCAGTGAAGATGGCCTAACACATCAGAGGACAAGTGGTGCTAGGTGGAGACATCAACTGTGCAAAACTAAAGGGGATGATGGACGTAGTGTTGAACATTGCAAGCACTCACCCCCAGTAAACTGATCTGGGTTTAATTCATCATCATTCTTTAGCTCACTCCGCCACCCGAGTCCAGACATGGCCATATACAAATCAGTCTGACCCTATGCCTCATGGAAACAGTCCAGCCCGAACTGCCAAGCCATGTCTTTGCTGGGCCGGAAACAAGCATCCTGGTACCGGTTTCTGGCTAATAAGCCGTCATTAGCCAGGCTAGCTTGAATCCAGTGGCAAAGTGAGCAAGGGACCCACGTCAGGGCATACCCTGCCAACTTAGGGCGAACAAGGCAAAACCAAAGGGGATGATGGACGGAGTGATGAACAATACAAGCACTAACCCCCAGTCAACTGATCTGTGTTTAATCCATCATCATTCTTTAGCTCACTCCGCCACCCCAGTTCAGACATGACCATATGCAAATCAGTCTGACCCTGTGCCTCATGGGAACAGTCCAGCCCGAACTGCCAAGCCATGTCTTCCCTTGACCGAAAACAAGCATCCTGGTACCGGTTTCTGGCTAATCAGCTGTCATCAGCCAGGCTTGCTTGAATCCAGTGGCAAAGTGAGCAAGGGACCCACATCTGGGCATACCCTGCCAACTTAGGGCGAACAAAGCAAAACCAAAGGGGATGATGGACGGAGTGTTGCACAATGCAAGCACCCACCCCCAGTCAGCTGATCTGGATTTAATCCATCATCGTTTTTAAGTTCACTCTGCCAGCCCAGTTCAGACATGGCCATATGGAAATCAGTCTAACCCTGTGCCTCAAGGGAACAGTCCAGCCCGAACTGCCAAGCCATGTCTTCCCTGGACCAGAAACAAGCATCCTGGGACCGGTTTCTGGCTAATCAGCCGTCATCAGCCAGGCTAGCTTGAATCCAGTGGCAAAGAGAGCAAGGGTCCCACGTCAGGGCATACCCTACCAACTTAGTGCGAACAAAGCAAAACCAAAGGGGATGATGGATGGAGTGTTGAACAATGCAATCACTCACCCCCAGTCAACTGATCTGGGTTTAATCCATCATCATTCTTTAGCTCACTCCGCCACCCCAGTTCAGACATGGCCATATGCAAATCAGTCTGACCCTGTGCCTCATGGGAACAGTCCAGCCCGAACTGCCAAGCCATGTGTTCCCTGGAACAGAAACAAGCATCCTGGGGCCGATTACGAGGTAATCCCGCTCATCAGCCAGGCTAGCTTGAATCCAGTGGCAAAGTGAGCAAGGGACCCACGACTTCAACTGTGTCACAGACACTGCGACTGACTGTTCGCACCCCCCTCTCCCAGGCGCATAGACACACAGCATCAGGGTTCCGGGACTGGATAAACCACTGGGGACTGGAGGACACATGGAGGGTACAGCACAAAACAAACAGGGAATTCTCCTTTTCCTCCCAGATCCACCAAGTACGCACCGGATTTGACACCTTCCTGTGCACACCGGCTTTCAGCAGCTCCATCACCCACACTGAGTCTTTAGGGCACACCTTATCTGATCATAGTCATCTATTGACCGGCCTCTGGAGGGGCGCCCTCTAATTCCCTCATGGAGGCTTAACCCCCTTGATACTGGAGGATGCCCCATTAAGGGTATCTCTGAGTTACACTTATAGAAACTTTCTTTCTCACTAACGCTCACACAACCTCTTCCGCCTCAGTGGAATGGGAGGTATTTAAAGTGGTGGTGATGGGCCATTGTATGGGTCAGTCCGCTGGGATGCAGAGAGTAATCCGTCAAGAAATACTTGACTTAGAGGGTAAGGTATGTCAACTGGATAATGGTGCGGGCATTGACCCCACTTCTTTGTTAAGATTGCAGGAAACGTGCATGAGCTACAATGAAGTGCTAGAAAGATTGAGATGCCACAACTATAAGGAATATTTGGACAGAATAAAGTAGGAGGAGGGGAGGACTGGCCATCTCCTGGCATGGCTATTCAATTCATACACCCATGGGTCACCGATCACAAAACTGCGGGCAGAAATGGGTGACCTAGTTTATAATCCTGAGGAAATGAACACTTCATTCCAAGAATATTACGAGAGAATGTATACCACCTCTGTAGCAGTCCCTAAGACATTTATCGGGGACTACCTGGACCCCCTGCCACTTCAGACAGGAGACAGACAGACACAGGAAGAATTGGGGAGGCCCGTTGACTCTGCAGGATGTCTGTGCGGCCATTGCAGATATGGCGCCTGGTAAAACAACAGGACCTGTCGGCCTCCCAGCAGACTTTTACAAGAGATACGCTGGCAGCCTAGCGCTGCAACTAGTGACTTTATACGCGGAGTATCTCAGACTCAGCAAGCTTGCCGAAACTAGCCAGAGTGCGCTTGTGATTCCCCTCCCTAAATCTAAGGAGTTAGGTGCACGGGTGGTAGATTGTAGACCACTCTCTATGCTTAATTTAGATTTAAAAATTCTTAGTAAGGTGGGCGGGCAGGCTGCTCCCTCACAGGAAATCTCTTATCCACCCTGACCAGAATGGCTTTATTGCCACCTGCAGTTCCTCTTACAATGTGCGCAGACTCTATTCTGTTATTTATCACTCAGAAGCGTTACTCATGCAGCAGGCTGCAGTGCTCTCAATTAACTTGGAAAAGGCCTTCGACACGGTCTGCTGGAAATACCTGTTCGAAACAATGCTGCCTATTTGCCTTGGGAGTGGCTGGGTAAAGTGGGTACAGCTCCTCTATGCATCTCCCACGGCGAGAGTCAGGACGCGCAAAACAATATCTAGTCAATATAAGATCAGCCCGAGAACTCGGCAAGGATACCCTCTCTATCCCCTCCTGTTTGCCCTAGCAATTGAACCGTTGGCTGAGAGGGCCGATCAGGATGGTGAGGGGATGGGCCCAGGGCCGGACTGCGAACCAAAACCGGCCCTGGCAAAGTGTTCGGCCAGCCCCCTTCCTCCCCCTGGGGGAGAGGGGGGATGCCACCAAGCTCTTTACCAGGGCCGCTTTTCCGCCGAATTTGTTACAGGGCCGATTTTGCAGCTTTGCTGCAAAAACGGCCCTGTCACAAAAACGGCCCCCAGGGGGACAAAAACGGCCCCCACCCTTGCGGCCGACCGGGGAATTGCCCGGTGCCCGCAACGGCCAGTCCGGGCCTGGATGGGCCTCAGGATGGGTGAGTGGGTTCATATTATCTCTCTTTACACCTATGACTTGCTGATTTACCTGGGGAAAGTGGTGAAGGGCGTGGCCTCGACAATGCAGCTCCTGGCAAGGTTTGAACACATTTTGGACCTCCGGGTTAATAAAATACAAACGTATTTATTCCCAGTGGCGGGTCCTATACCTAGGCCTGCGGCCCTGACAGCTGATATTAATTGGACCCCTCAGACATTCAAATATTTGGGCATTCATATCTTCCACTCTATGGAGGACCTGAGGGAGGGAAATTTGAATGAAGCAATGTGGTCTCTTAGATCCTGTGTTCTTTTTGGTGCACCCTGCAGTTGCCTATATTGGCTAGGACTTCCTTATCTAAAATGGTTATGCTGCCCGACTTCTCTATTTTTCGTCATTCCCCCAGTCCTGATGCCCCAGGGTGGTTCTGCCCATTGAACTCTCTACTACGTGATTTGGTTTGGAGAGATGGGTGACGGAGAGTGTCATTGAAGACATTACAACGCCCTATGACAGAAGGTGGGTTGGGGTTACCGAATTTTTTACTGTATATGTTAGCCAACCAATTGCAATGATTGACGCAAAGGCTGGAAGGAGTGAATGAGGAGGGCACCTGTTTAATGGAGCCCGGAGCCTACTCCAGCTTACTGTTAGCAAAGCTGTTAGATCCAGCAATTGCGGTCCCATATCGCTCGATATTGCAAAATACAGTCTTACTGACCTGGAAAAGAAGTCTGACCAAATTGCGAAGAACCCCGAAGTATACCCATATGCTGCCTCTACTGGGCCTGCCCAATGGGGAACCTACAATGATATTCTCACCCGAACAGTTGGCGCCCTGCTGGACAACGGCAGGGCTGGAGAATGTTGGGAATTGCTATCTAGATAAAATACTGAACCCATCTGAGGAATTGGTGGAGAGCTGTGGTCTTTCCCCGGGGCAGTTCGTACAGTACGGGGCCCTGACTCGCACCTTTGGACAGTTGTGGGGAAGGAAGGGGAGGAGCCTGAAAGGATTGTAGAGGGGGAACTCTCCGATGTAAAATGGGGCAAAACTTTACAATCCCCTAAGAAGGTCTCCCGAAATACCCGCCTGAAATATATACAATTCAATTTCATACACATGACACCTACCTACCTCAAAGTCACTTATTGAGGGTAAATACGGAAGTGCCCAAGATGTTCCCACACAGAGGCAGATTTCATAAAAATGACATGGGAATGTCAAAGCACACGTATATTATTGAAAACAATTTTAGCTAAGATTAAAGATGAATTGGGATGAGAGTTAGCCCTCACAGTGCGGGTATGCTTGTTGGGACTTTTTCCCCGACCACATAAACGCAAGGTTGGAAATAGATTGATAGATTTGGCCATGGGGCTAGCTAAGCGAAGCATTGAGTTAGAATGGAAGTCAGTCTGCAGCTAGACCCCAGTTTGCAACTTGGAACTGTGACATGATTAACTGTGCTGGGGTCGAAAGCAGAGAGCTGAACTGGAAGGAATCCAGGGGAGTGCTGAAACAGCCCATAACTGATATCTGGAAGGAAACATTTATGTAATGGGAAACGCCGACACAATCAGGCAGCGAGGGAGGGGAGAGTGGTGGCGTGCAGGAATAGGTGGAAACATAACATCACATCAACCTCATCCCTGTAATGAGATATGGGATTAGATTCTGTTATTGGACACCAGTGATGTTTATAGCTAAGAAAGAGCTCTGGAACCACAAAGGAAACTAGTATATTATGAGAAACCCTCCCAGCCCATTTAGGGGGCCCACTGTTGAGGTCTGTAAACTGTATACCCCGAGTAAGACACTTTAATTTCCATACACATACCACCCACCTGCACAAGTTTTAGTTAATAGTTAGAAGTTATCGTTTATCCTTCAAATATAAAGGATGTTGCTATGGCCTAGAATGGCGCTGACAACTGCCCACCTAGAAGAGACTGAATAGACTGGGAACCGCATTGTGGAATAGATATCTGTTTATTAAAGGCTAGGACACACCAAAAGGCTGCATTCTGGTTCCAAAATCCATGTACACATGGAATTTGACATGTATCATGTGAACTCGAAAGTGTATAATTTGATCTAACACAGTACTGTACAAGATAATTGTGTTTGAATAATAGCTGGATTTTTGTAAACGATATTGTTAAATATAAAATGGCAACACAAATATGTAAAAAAATGTTTTATTTTTGAACCAGGTGACAGATATTTATCTGGACGATGTTGAAGTCCATATGCAGAGCGAGAAGCCGTAAACCCTGAGCTTTGAGAAGCTGAAGGAGTAGGCATGCATTTTAATTAATCCTGTTACAGTAATTCACCAGAAAACTGTCCAATGGTAAAGATTACTTGGAAGTTCCAAAGCATGGAAGGTTTCTCAGGATGGCACACCACTATTGATTTGAATGAGTTTACAAAATTAAACTTCCACTTTTTGATATTAGTACCTATTCTCAAGGAGATAGCGAGCCAGAAACTAACTGCAACATTAAGGTTTGTGATAGCCAATATCTGTGTACCTGTGAAAGCTAATTTGCCTTAGTATTATTGAAATGTAATGGAAAATTATAATAAATAAATAATAAATAAATCAACATAAACCTGGAGCATCTGAAATATCAGGAGGCAATTTCAGAGGGAACTCCAACTTTTTTTCCCCAGGGGTCAATGGGGGGAGGGGGTCCACGGTCCCCAACACCAGGATCACTACTCTCAGCACTCTCACCCAAACCATTCACCCTGGCCAATAGCCATCATTCAACCAGTGGGTCCGCACCTCGGAGGAGGGGGTCCCTGCCTGGTCAGGTCCACTGTGTCCCCACTCAACTACTCAGCTGACTCTAACCGCTTCAACATGTTCCCCCAAGTGTCCAAGTCACGGTCAGCATTTTCATCTGTACGGACTAGTGCTGACGGTGCTCCTCAAACACCCCCCCTCCCCATTCACACACATCAGCCTTCCATTTAGCTAGGCAAGGGGGTTCAGAAATGCAACCAATGTATAGCAATACAGCGTTTTGCCGACACTAGCCCCAATAGGGTACCTTTATACTTCATACAGGTCCTTGGCTTGGGGGCCGGCAAAAAGACAATGTTTGGTCAAGGCCTCAACCGTGACTCCCATAGTGTTCTGCAGCAATTCCAGGACCCCTTCCAGTATACCTGGAGGCAAACACAAGCCCAGGTATTGTGCGTAAATGTCATAGGTTCAGTACTGCACAGGGTGCATGTCGGTGCATGCGTTGCATTAAAGCACAACAATCGGTGAGGGGTCAGGTATGTGCGATGCAGGGTTTGAAATTGTGTCAGTTAAAGCAAGCGATGCTAGCCACCTCTCGAACCTGCGCCACTTCCCACCTTCACTCCCCCTCCTTAAGGATTATATGTCCCCCAGCCATCTACTCTAGACCCTCGAGACATTGACGTTGCGGTCTGCCTTCAAAGCCTTATACAGGCGGGAAATCCATCCTCTGAAGGAGCCCGGATCAATGATCATCATCAAGGTGGGGAATTTCTCTGGTTCCTCAGGAAAGGTGATCCACAGCTTACGCGCTGTGCGTGATATTTTTGCGTATTCTAGAAAATGGCCATCTGGGACCTGGTAACATTCTCGCACATCAGCAAAGGAGAGCAAAGTCCAGTTGAGATATAGGTTGCCTGCAGTCAAACAACCACCTTCAAATCATCCAGCCAAGTCCATCACCGTTTGTATGTGACTGAAGCTGTGGAGTCATTGTAGGGGAAGCAATCGGGCAAATGGGGCCCTTTGCAAAACAAGGGTGACCGCACATTCCCAGGCACATGCAACCTCGCAGACCACAGACGGGCAATCCAAGGGGGTCCGGGAACCGATCATAAGATATCTTGGACAATCTACCCCTGCACCCCAGTCGGCTAATGGTTTCTTCTCTGTGTTTGGACCCTCAGCACACCACTGGACCGCATATTGGAGTCCAGAAAAGTAGCAAAAGCAAAGGTTCGGCAGGCCGGGCCCCCTGGTCCATATGTAGTTTTAATATCTCCAGTTTCACCCTGCTGCATTTCCTGGCCCACACAAAGGAGATGAGAAGGCTGCTTAGGGTGGCATAGGTGGTACTAGTGATATTGCAAAAGGAGTTCTGTGGAACATTTCAAATATATATTAAACCAGGGGCCTCCATCCTTTTCAATAATATGATCTACTTGCTTTCCATGAAAATTCGCCTGAGTCACTTACACATATTATCCGTGCTACAATAGTGACCACATCAGACAAAATTACATTAGTGGCCTCTATATACAAGATTATCAGCAGTGATCACCTCAGTGTATCAGGAATGGTTGCCAGAAGTAATGACAAAAAGGGGTTATCAATATACAATGCTTCTAGATAGGTAACATATAACAGCTAAATATGTAAATAAATAGCTGCAAAGCCTCAGTAATAAGTCATGATTTACATCTCAAATATCAGCATTAAATGTATTTTAGAAATCCAACTGTTTTTCAACAAACATCAGCTTATAAGTATTCACATTGTACACAGTATGAGTACTCACATTGCCATTTTTGTACACATATGTAAATTCAACCAATCAAAAGCTTCCAGGTAAGTAAGCTATTTATAGGTAGCTGGAAAGCTCACAGTAGCTTTTGAGCTACTTACTGGAGAAGCCTGTAATAAACCGAGCATCCTTAAATGAGTAGGTCATCCAGTTCAGACTTTTCTATGGTGTATGAGTGGAAGTCGCAGTTGACCTGATGTCTCGATGCCACAGAGCCCACAAGCCCAGAGCTCTCGAAGATAAAACCTCCATTTCCATGATTGATCCAAATCCTTCCACGGGGGTCCACAGTAGTCCGCTGGCCATACACTGTAGTACAGCCCAGCCTGAAATGTGTGGTAATGTGGCAGCCGTAGCCGGCAGGCGCAAAGTGTGTGCCCCAGGCTGTCTGCGGATGCGGCCCAGTTAGAACCGGATGTGGCTTGCTGTACCACCTGGTGAGCCCCACTCGCCAGTTTTGCCTTTTTGTCCTCGTGTGTATAAGACACCCGGTGGAGTATGGTGCAGCGCAGCACCGTGTGGAGTGCGGTGTGGTGCGGCTACAGAGCGCACTAGATAGCGCACTGCTATCGTTTGCCAGTGTCCAAGCCTATGCTGTGAAGACGCCACGCTTTGTTCCTGCACCCGCGCTGCATTCTGCATCATCATGGGTGTCTGGAGGCAGTGCTCGGTGAGGAGTGGTGAGGGTGTGGGGCCCCACTATTCAGGGGTTTTACTGGCCTGTTAGGTCACTGTAGCAAGTGTGGGTTTCCCCCCCACCTGGAGGCAAGGCGAAACAACGCTTGGTGAGGAGTGGTGAGGGTGTGGGGCTTCACTGATAAAGGACTTGCTGGTCTGTTTGGCACTTGTACTAGGCCAAGTGTGAGGTGTCTCCTGTTTCCAGGGCAACCAATTAACCTCCTACGCTCATCTACATCCGTCTACACCCTTAGGGCTATTAGAGCTATAGAGACACTGATAATAAAAAAAACAGCAATTCATATGTGCTAAAAGTCTCCCTGAACTAGCTGCAGAAGGGGCCTAACTTTGACCAGGTGCAGCTTGCTGCAGTAGCATTACATTAATATTACAGCAGTAGCAGACGTGTTGTACCGCACTGTATCACATACTCCCAAACCCTATCATCCCCATTCTCCGTTGGAGATAAGGACTACCTCAATACATGTTAGACAATTTAGTGTTCCGGCCGTTTGAGTGGGGCCGCACAACAGCAACCAAAACAACGAAAATAGAAGCTCATGAACAGGGGCGGCTCTAGGCTCATGGTGGCCCTGGGCAGGGAGCGTAGGTAGGGGGCCCGGAAGAGGGGGTCCGGGCGGGGAGGAGCACAGAGGCCAGTGAAGAGGGGGGGGGTCAGGGTGTTTGGAAGTGGAACAGAGCCGGAGGCCGCCAAATCCCTGCCAGGGGCCGCTACGCAAATATGATTCCATCCTCATAGGATTATTATATTAAGGATATATATTGGAGTGGTGGCCCCTGGGGTTTGGTGGCCCAGTGCAGGTGCACAGCTTGCACATGCCCAAGGCCGCCCCTGTCATGAAATCTAAAATGGCGCTAGAGGCAGTAGACATCTATCAGAATCTACCCCTTGTTGAAGCGGCAACTATTAGACAAACATCTTCCAATTCTCACTCTCACACTGCGGAGGTTTGTTTAAATCACCATAGCATGGGCACCTTGCAACCAATCATCACAGACTACAATAAATTGTCCGCAAAGAGCAAGAAAAAACCTATTATAAAAGCCAAATGGACCAAAACTACAACAATACTCAATGATATTAGCGTAAGGCCTGCTCCAATATTTGTTAAAGCATAAGAGCATGCTCTTTGCCACTGAGCTTCAGCGACCCAACCAAGTGAGGTACCTAGTATGGGAGGATTATTGAAATCTCTGTTAGGATCAGCAACAGTATCTAATTTACCAACAATGGTCCTAACAAATGTTGTATCTAATGAGGGAGAATCTATAGATAACCATATTGAGATATTCATCATGATACTATTGATCTGGATTCTGGCTAAAATCTAAAACCCAGTTATCGATTTAACATCTGGTACTGACTCAAGCATAGGCCAAGCGATATTTCCAACCTCCCCCAAATGGTCACTTAAATCAGATCAGAGCACAAACTTTGTATATAAAAAAAACCACAAAATCCCCAAGAAATACAAACTTCTAACGATCCAAAAGATAGACGAGAAATGGACCCTTTTAGCCCAATCTCAGTTATAGGAAGATCCGAATTGGACTTAAAATTGATTATGACCCCTGAGAAAAAAAGTTTTGAGATTATACCTACTACACAGGAACAAGTTGATGCAGAAAAATGCAGACTTCATGAATAATTCTTTAAAGTCAGACGACTTCTCTCTTCTGGCGAAATATGATGAAAACTGCTCCACAGGGGCAAGCTCTTCAGTAGATGGCAAAGAAGCTCAAACAGGAATTTGGGATCGTATGCTAAATATAGATGCAATAACTACGGCCCTCAATTGCCACTTAGATAAATTGAACATACAGGTCAAGTTGCTTAACACCCTTGTCATATATGTTGCCGGGATGTATTCAAAATTACCTAACTTGAGAAACTTCGTCGTAAAGGCACAATCTGAAATAGACAACCAAATGATTACATGGGCATGCGCTCATAATATAGATAAGGTGACAGAACTCCGAAGTTTGGTCAGGTCCTTGGTTGATGAAGTTAAGCATATGCCTGAACAACGGTATACAGACATAATATCGACCACAAAAATATCGAGGTAGCTAAATATCGAGTTTAAAATATCGAGTAGACAGAATATAGATAAGACAGAATATAGACTACAAAAATATCGAATAGAAGGACAATAATATCGAATCAAAAATATAGAATGGACAGAATATCCAATGGACAGAATATAGACAACAAAAATATCGAAGGACAGAATATAGACAGCAAAAATATCGAATTTTAGGTAAGTAAGTAAGTAAATTTATGTTATTTAATTTTTGCGTAATATAATTCTGGAGCGGGTTGTGGGTTTATAGGGGAATAGGGTGGGAAGTAATTTAATTATAATAAATTAAATATTTTAATTTATTGGTATTTATTTACAATTAATTGTTAATTAATTTTTAAATGACAATGAATTAAAATATAATTGGTAATTAATTTTTATTAATTGATAATTATCTTAATTTTATTCATTTATTTTCTGGAGCCGGTTGTGGGTTTATAGGGGAATAGGGTGGGAAGTAATTTAATTATAATTAATTAAATATTTTAATTTTTTTATTGGTATTTATTTTAAAATTATTGTTAATTAATTTTTAATTGGTAATTAATTAAATTATAATTGTTAATTACATTTTTTAATTGATTAATTGATAATTATGTTAATTTTATTTATTTATTTTCTGGAGCAGGTTGTGGGTTTTTGGGGAATAGGGTGGGAAGTAATTTAATTATAATTAATTAAATATGTTAAACTATTTATTGCTACTTATTTACAATTAATTGTTATTTAATTTTTTAATTGGTATTTAATTAATATATAATTGGTAATTTATTTTTACTAATTGATTAATTGATAATTCTGTGAATTTTATTTATTTAATTTTTGTAGTCGGTTGTGGGTTTATAGGGGAATTGGGTGTGAAGTCATTTAATTGTAATAAAATAAAAATGTTAATATATAAATTGGTATTTATTTAGAATTAATTGTTAATTATTTTTAATTTTTTTATAAACATGTATTGTTATTGGTAAATATTTTGTATTAATAGGTAATTAGTTTTAAGTAATTAAATTAATTTATTATTTTTAATTTAATAATTATTATAATATCCTAAATTGGGAATTAATTTTAAATAATTTGTAATTGGTATTAATATTTAATTTATTTTTAATTATATATGAAGTATTTACTTTCCCTACTGTTGCTCTATTTGGAGTGGGAATAGTAATTTTTACATTCCTGCTATCCAACGCTTTCCCTACTGTTGCACACACTGGAGTGGGAATAGTAATTTTTACCTCTACGCTATCCAACGCTTACCTTACTGTTGCACTCTCTGGAGTGGGAATAGTAATTTTTACCCCTACGCTATCCAACGCTTACCCTACTGTTGCACTCTCTGGAGTGGGAATAGTAATTTTTACCCCTACGCTATCCAACGCTTACCCTACTGTTTCACTCTCTGGAGTGGGAATAGTAATTTTTACTCCTACGCTATCCAACGCTTTCCCTACTGTTGCACTCTCTGGAGTGGGAATAGTAATTTTTACCCTCCCGCTATCCAACGCTTTCCCTATTGTTGCACTAACTGGAGTGGGAATAGTAAATGTAACACTCTCGCTATCGTATGGTAAATATATTGTATATTTTTTATTAATACTATGTTTATATATATATATATATATTTATATATATATATATATATATATACATATATATATATATATATATATGTGTGTGTGTTTTTAAAAATATATTGCTGTTGCATTCTCTGGAGTGGGAATAGTAATTTTTACCCCTACGCTATCCAACGCTTTCCCTACTGTTGGACTCTCTGGAGTGGGAATAGTAATTTTTACCTGTACGCTATCCAACGCTTTCCCTACTGTTGCACTCTCTTCTTTTTTATCCTAATTACAGTTTGGTTTTTAATGTTGCTACTGGTATTTTATATTTTTGTAAAGATTTTAATTAATCATGCACAAATAAAAATATTACCTTACCTTACCTTACTGTTGCACTCACTGGAGTGGGAATAGTAAATTTAACACTCTCGCTATCGGGTAAATATATTGTATATTTTTTTATTAATACTATGTATATATATATATATGTGTGCACCCCCTCCGCTGAATAAAATCAAGCGTGTTTGTTAACTCTACCCTCGAGTGCTGTGTCGTCCTTTCTGGGAGTATCTGAAGGGACTTTGAGCGTTATATATATATATATATATATATATATATATATATATATATATATATTTATTTATATATATATATATGTGTGAACAAGACACACTTTGTGTCGAAACGCGTAACGTTTTGTTTGAGAAATAAATCAAGTTGAATCTGTACCACCGAGTGCGCGCTTTGCTTACCAGCAACCTTGGATTGATCATTAATTATTCGGCAAAAGGGTTCGCTGTTTACGCGCCACCTGACTACGGGAGCGGGTCCCGGAAGGACCCTATTTGGTTTCATGATATATATATATATATATGTGTGTGTGTTTTTAAAAATATATATTTTTATTTATATTCATTATTTATTTATTTTAGTGGTATTAAAGTATTTTAAGTATGTTTAAGCTAGTTATATTTATTATTTCATTAATTTAAAATTACTTTCAACTATTTAAAAAATTCTATATTTTGACTATCTATATTTCTGTAGGTCTATATTTTTGATTCAATATTTTTGTACTTACCTGTTTGAAGATAGGAAGTAGATATTTTGGCATTCTATATTTTTTACTCGATATTTTTGTAGGTCTATATTTTTGCCATCGATATTCTTTCAGTGATCTCTGAACAACAAAACAGTGAGCCAGTGCTTACAACAGAAGAAAGTCAAAGCCAACGCCTTGTTGCAAAAAAATCAGCAGCTCAAATATTTAGTCATTCAAGGACTGAAGAACACAACATTTCTGGCTTATGCAAAGAAAACCCATATCTCAATATGACCCAAGGTTAAAAGGTAGAGGAGGAAATAACATCATACGCCACTCTGCGTGACAGAAATGATAAAACTCCTATAGCAAAACAAAGAGCTCTCTCTGTGCAGGAGTCTGAAGGCATTCAATTATTACCAGACCAAGCATTACACTCCTCAAACATATCTTCTACCTCAAAAACAACAGTGCTAACAAAAAGAGCAAAGAAAAGGCAAAGAAAAGCACACAATAAAACAAACAAAATAAAAATTTCTGCCAGGACAAGTATGATTGATAGATCAAAAGAAAGTTGTCCAATTTTTAGAAGTATCATAACAGCTTCTGGCCGGGTGAAAGTAGCAGAGAAAGAGTCGAGTGGGGATCTAATCAACAAAGACTCATCTATTATCTTGGAGGACAAGCATGAACAGCCAACTAAAAAAATAATAATTGCAAAATTACTGCAAATATTTATCTCCAAGAAATAAAGAACATTCAAGGGAAATGTCAAGACAACAAAGTCACACGTACCCAGGATTGGATGGTACGAGGTTTGGCAAACTTCAAATCTCCAGCATTTACAATCACCATTCCTAATGCTGCCCCCTTCCACTTTATTGCCAAAAAGTCTCCAAAAATAGCAAGTTTATCCTAGAGCAAACCAAGGCAGCCAGGTCATACCATACCAAGCAGATGGTTGTTCCAGGCATTCTGGGACACAATGCCCAATAACAAATCCCATTCCTTCCAATATGAAAATTTCAACTTAAACCCTGGATAGGTGCCAATCCACCTCCACAAAACTCTGATTTATCGGCCACCCGGGACTGGTACCTCATGGGCTGCAAATCTTGCTAACCTATCTCACCTTACCACCTTAATGCTCAAAACCTTACCGTATTGGGGGACCTCAACCTTCATTTGGAGGATGTAACCAATACTGCCTGTACGAATCTCTTAGAGGATTTTGCAGCATTAAATATGACTTTGCTTAATAAGGGCCCCACACACAAAGCTGGTCACCTATTAGACCCTATTATCTCTAATATGAAGGAACTGAAATGGCTAACGACTGACCCTATTTGTTGGTCCGACCATTATCTTACACTCTTCAGTATTACATTAAAGGAGCCCACACCCCCTTCCTCGGTTGGCCCAGGGATCCTCATGAGGAACTGGAAATCATTAAATATGACCGAGCTGCATACTGCACTGAGGAAAAATCCATGGTCCACGACCAAGATATGGAAAGCACTGCATTCGCTACACATAAGTGGCTTGAGGATGCAGTTGACGCTTGCCTTCCCACATCCCGTTGTAGAGGGAAGGCGCATCGCCCTCCTGCCCCTTGGTACTCCGAGTCTTTGAAGTTAGAAAAATCAAAATGCAAAGCACTTGAAAGGCAATGGCACAAAAAGTATGACCCGAGCAAAAAGGAGGCTTATCGCAAGGCTAGGAATATCTATCATTCGGTCTGTATGAAAGCCAAAGCCTGCTATGTTGCAGATACCATCAATGCGGTCACCAATAGAGCTCGTACTCTTTTTGATACGGTGAAGGAATTGGCCGGGTAAAAATCTATGGCAGCGGCCTGTCCTCTTAGTACTCAAAAATGCCAAGATTTGGCCTCTTTCTTTGTTGATAAGATTGAAATTATTATCTCCAATATCAATAAAAACAATACAGTTATGGATGGTCAGGAAGACACTACTCCAGCTAATACAGGAGGGCATTGTTTAGAATCTTGGCCCCTCATCACCTTGGACATTTTGAAACCACTACTGAAATCCATCAAATCAGGCTCCCCACGTGACCCAATTCCAATGAGTGTCATAAATCAGATGGATGATTATTCTTTATCAATCATCACGGAGACACTCAATGCATCCATTCAACTTGCTACAGTCCCAGTGGCATGGAAACATGCCATGGTGAGTCCATTGTTAAAAAAGCCCACTGCCGACCCGGAGGTCTTGGCCAATTATCGCCCGATTTCCCTGCTTCCCGCTTTTTCTAAAATCCTCGAGAAACACATTCATGGTACTCTCACAATATTCACAGAAAACAACTGTTTACTCCACTACTCTCAGTCCGGATTTAGAGCAGGGTACTCTACAGAAACTGCCCTTCTTGGAGTAACAGAGAGGATCAGGGAACTCTTAGACGATGGCCAAACTGTCGCACTTATCTTGCTGGACTTAAGTGCGGCCTTCGATACCATTTCTCACTCCAGACTGCTAGCCAGGCTGGGGGAAAATGGTATCGGTGGCGCAGCGCTGGAATGGATAAGGTCATATCTGTCCCATCGCACCTTCCAGATTTCTTCCTCCCAGGTCTGTTCTGACATATTTAACTCCCCCCATGCTGTGCCACAGGGCTCAATTTTGAGTCCGCTGTTTTTTAATCTTTATCTCCGTCCACTTGCCGATCTAGTGGAGAGATCCGGTCTTGCCTTAATGACCTACGCAGATGATTCACAGATTATTTTTTCACTTTCAAAGTCTGACCCTCTAGCTTCACCTGTGCTCAATCAAGGTCTTCAAGAAATCTTCAGCTGGATATCAAACAACCAGCTGAAGCTTAATGGGGAGAAAACGGAGATCCTCCTACTAGGAAAGAATAAGGACCTCTGGAGTGCCCTCCACTGGCCACCGTCTTTGGGCACTCTTCCTACACCAGCTACCCACGTCAGAAATCTTGGGGTCTCCATTGACAACTCACTATCCATGAAGCAGCAGGCCAATAAAGTGGCGGGCATCTGTTTTACCATCCTTAAATGGTTGCGTAAAATCTTATGGATGCTGCCTCCTGCCACCCAGAAGACCGTAGTCAATGCTCTTATTACATCTCGGCTTGACTACGGTAACATCCTCTATCTGGGCTTAAACCAAGCAGTGTTAAGACGACTCCAACTCGTCCAAAATTCCGCTGCTAGGTTGCTGTGCAAAATCCCCAGAACAGCAAGGATCTCAAAGCACCTCAGGGACCTGCATTGGCTCAGGGTGGAGAACCGAGTTAGGTTCAAAGCCCTGAGCTACATGTTTAAAATTAAAGCCGGCACTGCTCCCAAATATTTACAAGATCTTGCTAGTCCCTACCTTCCTAAACGCAGCCTGCGATCTTTAACTGCAGCAAACTTTGCAGTGCCCAGGTTCAAATTGGCGAGAATTGGAGGAAGATCCTTTTCTTATTTGGGGCCTACCCTTTGGAATTCTCTTCCCCCCCATATCCGTAAGGAAGAAAATGTCTCCAGCTTCAGGAAAAGCATTTAAACCTGGCTTTTTGACAAATAACTGTCAGTTCGTCCTCCTCTCTTCAAAGGTGTAGCTCAGTATCACAGTCTCGGCGCCGGGAAACCCTTTGTGGGTATCTGTGCGCCTTACAAATGTAAAAAATAAATAAATAATAAATCCTACGATAAAACTCAAGGTGTACACATGATATTCTGAACCATAGTGATATAGTAAAATTGCTAATAGATATCCCAGCACTTAACTACCTAACAACTGATGCCGTAGACTCAGTCCAATTTAAAAATGATCTCACTATCTCCCCTCGAGAAATGACATTTACCATTTGGCCTTACAAGGAGACGGTTAATAAAATCATTGAAAATATGTAGATTTTCGAAGAATGGGGATTTAGATGAGGAAATGTACAGATAGCAACTATCTGACCACATTGATCCCATGCCAGTGGCAAAAAAGAGTGCACAGATAAATGATATAGCACCTGAAAAACATGGAGGGCAAGTTAATGTCCTAAAAGGGTCTATTGGGCCACTATTTAATTTGGCATCATCATCATCAGGTATCATTATTACAAACAGTATTTCGGGCTCTCGTACCTGCATATCAATACTGCAGAAGCCAGCTATAGATGTGGATTGGGCGTGGCTCCTGACTATTCTTGCCAATAGAACATCAATAGAGAGTTATTAATGGTTAAATAGTTTGAATAAACTGCAAAAGTCCACCACCTTGCCTTGCTGAAATCCCCGGCTGTGAGCACATCAAGTCAGTCCAAGGTAGTGGAAGGGGCAGATGGGAGTGCCAAGGAACTGATGCAGTGCCCGGTAACATTCACGCAGGAGATGCGCTGTGACCCGGGAGAGGTCCTTGCAACGCTTGATCAAGGGAGTGTGGTTATGTGTGATCAAGATGGACAAAAGACATAAACATATGCAAGGAGGGTAGACGGGGGCTCATTGTTGGACAGTCAGAGATAGAAGAGTGGGGTAGTGAGCATAATCAGCCTTCAATGGTCCCTAGTGCGATTCTGAGTACCGGGTCGGTTATTACGCGGTCAAAAAATGCTGTTGAGCATGAAAGGTAGTGAGAAGCCAACAAGGAATGTTGTGTCACCACATACAAGGGGAGGAGGGTTGGTAATAAGGCCAAACAGACCAAACAGTCTAAGTATAGGCGGAAGATGGTTCCCCCTTGCAAGCTTTGTAACCCACTGTCTTAGAATGCTAGTAGGAGTACTGAGGGTAGCTCCGAGCCTACTTTTTTAGGGGGCCCCTGCATTAATTTGGAGTTAGATGATATTGGAATGGAGAGTGAGAGTGACGTCTGGGCCAAGGTTCAGTGGTCACTGGGCCTTGCACTTAAACCTCTGATGGACAAATTAGAGTTGATTGAGACAAAATTGGTGGAACTCGCGGGTTTGTATAAGGATAAGGTCAAATCCGCAGAGGGGGACCAAATATGAGAAGGTACAGACAACACACAGTATGGAAGCAGGGATAATGTGGGGTCACAAATTAAGCCTCTAGAGGGGGTGGATGAACAAAGTAGGCAGTGGGCCAAGCAAGCTCCAAGCAATAATGAAAGCCATGGCCAAAGGCAAGCCACATGTGAGGTATTGGCAGATAATCGGGCCCACCCCCTGTCTCCCCATCCCGAAGTATAAAAGGAGTGAACCGTTGAGGAGAGATGTTGATCTGGGCAGGGGCTCCTCAGAAGGTGTACGGGGGTCTGATGGATTGGTACATTTGGACCTTCCGCCTGCCTATAGTCCGTATACAGCAGTTTTAGTTGGTGTGCCTGCTGCAAATGGAAACAGGGTTGAAACCCTGCAGATGCTAATTAACAAAAACGCTCATTGGCTAAATAAGAATGTAGGGTTTAGGATGGAAGATCACAGACATATTTTAATGGCCAGACAAGTGGCTTGGTTAGGGAAGGCAAAGAAAACATTTGAGGGAGTCTGTATAGTAGTATATTTTAGATTCCCTAGATTGGTAAAGGAGGTCCTTTATTCCTTTAGGGGTTACCCCTGGGAGGAACGCTCCTTAATTGGATTATTGCCACTGGGGTACTTCTATAGACAGGTACCAAATGCATTAACCGGTGAAGGACTAGAGGGCCCTCCCTTTATATAATAGGTACACCCCATTGCCTAGTGGAAGAAACCTCAGTGAAGTGGACTGGCTGGGGGGTGGGGAGATCTCGAGGGGTTCTCTGAGCAGAGTGCAGGAAAGACACAGGGTAGTAGAAGGCGATTTAGCGCGTCATGGGGTGGCACCTGAAATACTCCTTCATCAGGCCTGCTCAGAACAGGCTTGTTTGGCTATAGAAGTCATAGAAGTCGGGCCAAGCCCCACAAGGATGTCTCAAGATTTTGGTTTTGCCTCTCACCCCTCTCATTCACTGCTGGAACAAAATTATGGGAGGTTGAAACTAGTATCCTGGAATATAGCTGGTCTTTTAGCTAAATTTAAGAACCAGGAATGGAGACAATCTATTACTGGGTTCCAAATAATTTGTCTGCAGGAAACGTGGGTGGTGGATTGTAGTACCTTCCACCTTGCGGGGTATGAGTGTTTTTCCGTATCAGCATGGAAGTCACCTTCAGGGAGGGTAATGGGAGGTCTAGTAACATATGTGGACCTTCAGATGGAGGGTGTATGGAATAATTTAAATGGAGGGTGTATGGAATAATTTAAATTGGACCTCGGACCATATGTTGGCTCTTAGGTTCTATAACAATGGCCTCAATCTAATATTGGTTAATTTTTATAATGCCCCTCTACCACATGTGAATAGGTCTAGAGTTGATGAGGTGGATGTGAAACTTAGCTCAGGGGTAGGGCAGAAGAAGGGGGCTGTGGCACAGTTTCTGTTAATAGCGGGTGACTTTAATTGTCATCTGTACCCTAACCTACACCCACCCGAGGTGATTGGTCCCTATATACGATTTGTGAGGGTCCGCACTTTGAGCATACAAGGGAGGGAATGAGTTAGGGAGGGTTTTGAAAAAATACGCCCTAGAACACACCATGGATTTGGTAGCCACAGGGAGGGATAGAGTTGCTAACCCCACCTTTAAGGGGAGGGGGTACAGCTCTGTTATTGATTATATAGTGGTGTCCAGATTGTTTAAAGAATGGATAAGATGGACCTCAATTGAGCTAAGTATATTTAGTAATCATAACCCCCTAACACTCCTGGTCACAGGACTATCCTCTAGAAAGGCCCGGAGAGGGGCGGTGGGTGGAATTATTGAAAGGGTGACGGACTGGGGTAGAAGATTAAGATGGTCCAAGGTGGATGGAGAGGCCTTTTATAAAACCCTCATAAATGAAGGGAAAGATCTTATAGGAGAGTGTTTGGACCTCTCGGTGGAGGGACCCCCTTAGGTGAGGACCTTTGAGGCAGTGGCCCAATTACTAGATAAGTGTAGTGAAGTTAAATGATGATCAGGTCACGTAGGTTCTTGTAGAAAGATGTATTTATTAATTAAGTTGACATGAGGTGGTAGTTTATATATATATAAGATAGTAAGAGTAATTCCAAGATAAATCCCTACCAGGAGCTGTCACCAGTCAGTTCAATCCTCAGCTCCCAACTGACTCTAGCATCAGAACATCACATTCCAATCAGTCATCCTGTGTGGTAACATTCCATTTGATGACATAGGTAAAACAACTAGAAAGCCAACACTACACATCTTCCCCTTTTATACATTTTGCAATTGCAACCAAAAGTTAAGATGTGAACAAAGCAATTACAAATAATAACCAGATATAAGGAAGATAAATAGAAATGGACGTAGAAATGGGTTATATAAAAAGTGAACGTAAGGTACGAAGAAACAGGAGTAGAAATGGATACATACACAGTGAAGAAGGCAAACACAATCATAAGAACAGTTGACATAAGAAGAAATAAATGGAGAAAGTTTAAACAGATAAGAATCAAGAGAAGTTATGACTAGAGATGACTAAAAGAAAGAATTAAGAAGCGAGAGTAAACTCAAAAGAATGAATACAAGAAAAAGAAAACACAAAAAATGAAAATAAAAAAAAGAATGAAAATACGAAAAAGAACACAAGACACATCTCCTCCCTAAAGGAATAAAGAGGAAAGATCATACGAGAGCGAAAAAGAACACAAGACACATCTCCTCCCTAAAGGAATAAAGAGGAAAGATCATACGAGAGTGGAAACCAACACAAACGTTAAAAGGAGCACAAAATTCAACAACTGGCCATATTGGAGAAATTGTGAACCATAAACGAATGAGTGAAAGGTAGAACCACATCAAGAATGAATAAAAAGAGAAAAAAAAATAAAAATATATATATATATGCTCCACAGGAGAAACAATCAGAAACTCCAGCAAAATTAAAAAGAACGTGAAAATCAGGAGCACGTCCTTAGAGATTTTAGAAGGAGGCAGAAATGTATTATATGGATTCTCTTTACCTTTATAAATGGCAATTCTTCTCAAGTTCCATACTTTGCCATCACTCAAAAGTACAGCATTCCGTAACACTTTTTTAATCATTAAAGGTTCTGAAAACTGGGATTCACCTTTGCAAACCTACCAAGGTTTTTTAACCTTGACCCACATGCCAGCTTCAACATTAGCTGAACCAGCACCGAATTTATTGTCAAAATTCCTTTTATACAGTAAATGTTTCTCAAGAATGTTGGATCTAACTTTGTTCATGCAAATATCTAAACCAGAGTTTTTATGTAACCAATTGGGATTACACTTGGTTCTAGCCATGCGACCTGTCATGATTTCAAAAGGTGACATTTTTAAAGCATCATGAATATTGGTTCTATAGGACCAAACAGCTTTGTAAACGTAAGTTTCCCAATCTTCTTTTTTTAAACAAGCAATTTGAATGGCATTCTTGAAAACCTTATTAAATCTCTCACACAACCCATTTCCGCTGGGATTATATAACAAAGTGGTTCTGTGGGTGATACCAGTCCTTTCAAAATAGGATTTGGCTAATTTTGACATAAATTGTACACCATTATCATTAATGATTTGGGTAGGAAGACCTTCTCCAATAAATACTTTGTCGATAAAATTGAAAACTGCAGTTGAATTAACCTTATCAACAATGGTGATGCAAGGCCATCTAGAAAAAATGTCAATAATGGAAATTACAAATTTATGATTATCACCTATGGGCCCCATAATATCCATAGCAACAGTGTGCCAAGGACCTTCAGGAATCATAGGTTCACACATATCAGGTCTAAGGGTGTTCAATACCTTATCCGAATTAGAACAAGTAATACACTCACGAACTATCCTCTCAGCAAAAACATCAATACCCGGCCACCAGTACCATTGTTTTATATTTTGTTTAGTTTTGACTATACCACAATGGTCTTTGTGGCACAAAAGTAAAATGGATTTCCTCAAAGATGCAGGGGGGACAGCCTTATCACCCCGAAAAATGGTATCATCAACAATGGTAAGTTCACTTCTTACTTCCCAAAAGGGATTGAGATTAGATGAAATTTTATTTTTTTCCATCCAACCTTCACGAATGAATGAAATAGCAGAAACTAAAATACTGTCTTTTAAGTACTCTTCATTCCATACTTTTTTGTCAATACAAAAGGGATTATCATCATGAATAAGAGCAACTTGTAAAGAATCCCATTCATTAACTTCACATTCTTGTAAATCAGATGGCATGCGGGACAGGAAATCAGCAATTACATTGTTTTTACCAGGAAAATATTCAATGTTAATTATATAATCTTGTAAGCGCATTGACATTCTGGCTATTCTAGCAGATGCATTGTAAAGACCTTCGGTGGAAAGAAGTTTGGTAAGCGGTTTGTGGTCGATCTCACCACGCATTTCTTACCCCAAATAAAACTACGAAAATGTTCCAAGGCCCAAACTACAGCTAGTGTCTCTTTCTCAATCACAGAAAATTTGCTCTCTGGAACGGAAAGAGCCCTGGAAGCGAACGCAACTATACGTTCTTTACCAAATCTATCAATCTGAGAGAGCACACTGCCAAAGCCTTTATTGCCGGCATCTACAGCGATCACAGAGTCGAGTTCTAATTCAAAAGGAGACAAAACAGGAGCATTAATAATGTCCATCTTGATACCATTAAATTCATCTTCGCATGAAGCAGACCACTCAAATCGATTTTTACATTTCAGAAGTTGTCTGATATTGAAAACCTTGCTCGAAAAAGCCTTTAACAAATTTAGAATGAAACTCCACCATTCCAAGAAATGATCTAACATCATCTTTATTAGAAGGAGGAGGAGCATCCTTTATAGCATCAACTAATTTGGGTTTGGTAGATACGCCATCAGAACACAATACATGACCAAGGTAGGTTACAGATTTAACACCAAAGTGACACTTAGAAAACTCTATGGTCAAACCTTTATTTTCAAGAATACTAAGAACATCCTCTAGAATGGAATTGTGTTCTGCTTTGTCTTTTCCATATACAAGAATGTCATCTTGGAAAAATTTAACTTTGGAATGCTTGCCAAAAAGCTGATGCATAATGCGCTGAAAAATGGCAGCAGCGGACGCTAACCCGAATGGCATTCTCTTAAATTGGAAACACCCTATGGGGGTAATGAATGCAGTATAATTTTTGCTGTCATTATCAAGTAAGATTTGATGGTAAGTAGATGAAAGATCAAGTGTCGAAAAGACAGAAGCACCACTTACTGAAGACAACATTTCAGAAATTTTAGGTAAGGGGAATTTATCAATAATTATAATGTCATTTAAATAGCGCAGATCTACACATAAACAAATTTTGTCATTAGAACGTTTGGCAATAACAACAGGCGAAATCCATTCGGAGGACTCCACAGGTTCAATAATGTCTTCCCTAACTAATTTTTCCACATCCCCTCGTATCAAAATGGGAATATTCCTAGCTTTGAAAGTTTTGGGAATAGCATTGATCTTCAAATTAATGTGATGTGAGAAACCTTCAAAACAGCCTATTTTGCCACTAAAAACGTTGGGAAATTTCTTTAACATGGAATCGCCAATTTCTACACCATCATTGATGACTAAAACAGGTTCTGGACTATTGGGATTTAAGATAATGTCTAAATCCCCTGATCTCTCCATCCAAGAACAGAGGGTCCACGCTTAGCAACATAAAGTTTACCAAGAGATTCCCTTCCCTTGAATCTGAATTTCAATGGTCTGAAGCCCATTATATCAATTTTTCCACCCGAAAATCCCTCGGGAGCAATATCTGGTGCATAGAGATTGTGTCCTAAATGATGTACAAAATCAGAATTCCATACATTCTCATTGACTATTGTATACGGAGAACCAGAATCAGCATAAATGTCAATAGGAACTCCACCAATAAGCATATTGCAAATGGGTTTCTTGAGAAAATTCTTGTGAAAGGAATCATTAATATTAAATAGGTAAACTTTTTCAAGCGGTCTAGGAATACATTTGTCCCCCACTGAACAGTGCATAACTTTATTAACACGTTCATCATCAACAGAACAGTGCATAATTTTTTAACAATGCACTCATCATCACTGGAAGATGAATCACAAACAACCTTTACTTTTTTATTTTTAACTCTGTGGCAAGCTCTGGAATAATGTCCAATTAATCCACAATTTGAACATGTTTCCTTAATTGCAGGACACAGTTTATAATTGGCTAAGTGTGAATTACTTCCACAACGAAAACACTTAAGATTATCACTATTTTTCGCTTCAGTAGGTTTGATTTTAGGTTGAATTTTTTGTTTAAAATTAGATTTACTATGAATTTTGGAGACAGTTTGTTCAGAGACTGTTTTCTCATCTACCTTAATAGCTTTGGCGCTGCGACCAGAAAGCTCTGCTTTCCTGACAATTGCTAAGACATCTTTAAGGTGGGAATCACCATTGATCCAAAGTCTGTCATGAATTGATGGATCAAAAGCATGCATGACAACTTGGTCTCATATGAGTTGCTCTTGAAGATGGTCACATTTACAGTCCTCTGCCATTTTTTTAAGTTCTGCTACATAAACGTCAATAGTCTCACTTGGAAGTTGTTTTCTGCAAAACAACTTGTATCTGGTGATACCAATGCATACCTTAGGAGAAAAATGATTATCAAAATCTTTTAAAATAACATCAAATACATTAGAATCACCACCACCCACCGTTTTTGGCATTTCATCATAAACTTTCAAACCACCAGCACCCAAAGAGTGTAAAAATAGTTTTTATTTTCTCTCTGGTTTCATTTTCCCATCTTCATCAATTGTTTCAATAAAGTTTAAGAAATAAGCTTTCCACTGAAGCCATTTCATACATGGTTCAATTCCTGAAGGCCAAAAGGCTTGAGGCGATTGGATAGTGAAATTTTGTGTAGCCATGTCGAAATATTAAAAGTACACGTGAAAAGGTTAAGTAACTTACTTGCAACAGTCAGAGCTTAGAATTGAATGAGAAAAGAAAAATTAGTAGATAACTTGAATTTAACTTCTTATTGAAATGTGAAGTCAAAATAAAATAAAAGCCTTTAATATGTAGCCAAAACGAAGAAAAACAATAGAAATCCGAAGTTGTTATGACGATCGAAGCGAAATCCAGGATTGTTTATGTAGTCATGGAAACTAATCAAAATGGCCGCCACACGTCTTACGACGTTTCGTCACTTCAAGCGTGGCACGTAGGACGCTGGGGGATACGTCACTTCAAGCGTGGCACGTAGGATGCTGGAATCACTCCAAGAAGATGGCAACAACATGAACACGCGCAGGAAGAATGCTGTCCACTCGCGCTCAAGGTAACGGTTTTCGTTGCTTAACGGGTTTCATTGCTTGAAAGATGCATCATTCAGAAATGATGTTTAACAAGAGAAATTCTCAAAAATTAATTTTCCAAATACATGCAGCAAATGGAGTGGCATTCGCAATTATTAGAATTCAATTCCGCCTCAAAATTATAGCGCAAGGGTTAAGAAGCATACCGCTCAGTGCGCATTAAAATATAGCGCATGGGTTAAGAAGCATACTACTCAGTGCGCATTAATTTAAGGAAGAGCGAGTTACTCACTGAAGTTCTCTTGTGAATTGGTAATCATTAGCAATATAAAGATGAAAGTGTCTTCTTCCAATTCAAGATGACGAGGGTAAATTGATGAAATTCATGAAAGTTCAAGTTAAAAGTAGGTTCAAGGGTTCCTGGTGCTTCTAAGGTGCTTCTAAGGATCGTCGCCAAAATTGTAAAGTATATTATCCAGTCATAGTTGAGATAAAATGCTTTAATGGCAGAAAGCACAGGAGCAAGGTAGGGCACAGCCTACACAGGACTTCTTCCCCAGCAACTGTCTCCACAGCCTCCCTGTCTCCCTGCTTTCTAAAATCTTAAGTTATCTACTGCTGCACCTGATTTAAAAAACTGGTTCACCTGATTGAAAAGTGCCTGCACCTGATTTAATAGCTGTGGCGCCTGATTTATGGTCCTGCTTATTTATAAGCCTACTTTACCTGCCAGTCCTTGCTTTCTAAGGTTTTGATTTAAAATTAACTACAGCTACACCTGTTTAAAAAGCCTACTGATTAAAAGCCTGCTGTGGTTGATTAATAAACCTATTGATTTGAAAACTTGCACCCTATTAATTATCAAGCCTGAAACGTTATTTCCATATTCCTATGTCCAGTGAAGACTGCACTTGATTCATAATTTTGCAGTGATTCATTCTACTTGTCAAGTAACGCCCGCTTCGCTTCCATGAAGAAACTAACATTTTACCCGTGTTTCATGATTCCCTGCTTCCTTTATGCAGCGTTACACAAGAGACTTTTAACCCTGACGGAAATTACTGACCCCGTTTTACTCTATTCGACATCATTCAAGCATTTGGGTTTTAAAATGAGTTTAGTCAGGAAATGCAAATTTAATGACCTTTACACGTTATTTATATTTCCCATACTTGCCTTTCTAACTCGGCAGTTTAACCGTCATCATTCCACTCAAATGCTGCTCGAGCGTGCAGCCAGCGCATTCATCAAGCGCGTGCAGCCTCACAGTAGCCGGACGTTCTCTCTTGTCTTCATAGGTAATGATTCTAATTCAACGCACAGTAGCTTTGGGGTGCATTTGCGTGCTTTCAACCACCCGGCACAATGTAATAAAACGTGCCGCCATCCTTGTTTGGCACATTTCTTAAAAATGTTTTTTATCCATTCTGCACGATCTGCCAACTGGTCATCACCTCTACCGGGTGCTGTTTCATCAATTTCAGAACCCTTGCTTCGTTTTGTTTCAAGGTTTTGGGAGACACAAATTTTCTTCACGAAGTACATAAAATCCAGGGAGTGCCTCATATGTTTTTCCAATTTCAGAGCAGATACTGTTTTCGTATTTTTACACTTCGTGTTTCAACTGTACCTGAACTACAACGCCAAACATGTCTTCCAGTAAATTCATCGTGGTGTCCCTTCTTTCCTGTGTTTTTAACTGCGAATCCGCACAGCCTGTATCTTCTTTTAATTTGGTTCAAGCGCAAAGACAACGGTGACAACTTTATTTATTTTAGTCCTTTATTTTCCTACATTGACAACGGTGACCACTTTAATTATTTTAGTTAATTGTTTTGTTCATTGCTTAATAATAACATGAATTATTGAGGATGTACAATATATGTATACCTTTTACTATTTTAATGCTATTTTGATTGTAGGTTGCAGCAGGTATGATTACTATGGATTACATTCTGAATATTAGTGTATTTAAAATACAACGCTGATTAATTTTATTGCTTAATTCCTTCATGATTATCTATCATTTACAGGATTATTATGGTACCAGTAATTTTTGTTATGCTAGTTAAATTTTAATGACACATTCTTCGTGAAATTTATATTTTATGATGCATGATGCAGTTATGATTGATATTATTTACTTAAGTAATTCAAACTTATGCATGCTTTATGAGTGGACATTATTTGTCTACGTGACCGGTTTCAAATGATATTTTATGATGTCATTCTTTAAAAACAGTACTGTTTTCTGATAGTTATTCTAGAGCTCTATTGATATTATTCTCTACCTTTTGCGCAAAAGTTTTATTATTACTGAACATTTCCTGTGCGTAGACGTACGTCACATGGAATTCAGTTGTTATTCTATTAGTGATACATAAGTTTTAATGCTTTACATGTATTGCTTTTGATTGATTGTTTATGCCAGATTTTCTTCACCTTTAAGGTTTAATTCATGATTCTTCAATACTGACAATGTTGTTCTTTGTTCGTGCTCCTGATTTTCACGTTCTTTTTAATTTTGCTGGAGTTTCTGATTGTTTCTCCTGTGGAGCATATATATATATATATATATATATATATTTTATCTCTTTTTATTCATTCTTGATGTGGTTCTACCTTTCACTCATTCGTTTATGGTTCACAATTTCTCCAATATGGCCAGTTGTTGAATTTTGTGCTCCTTTTAACGTTTGTGTTGGTTTCCACTCTCGTATGATCTTTCCTCTTTATTCCTTTAGGGAGGAGATGTGTCTTGTGTTCTTTTTCTCTCTCGTATGATCTTTCCTCTTTATTGCTTTAGGGAGGAGATGTGTCTTGTGTTCTTTTTCGTATTTTCATTCTTTTTTTAGTTTCATTTTTTGTGTTTTCTTTTTCTTGTATTCATTCTTTTGAGTTTACTCTCGTTTCTTAATTCTTTCTTTTAGTCATCTCTAGTCATAACTTCTCTTGATTCTTATCTGTTTAAACTTTCTCCATTTATTTCTTCTTATGTCAACTGTTCTTATGATTGTGTTTGCCTTCTTCACTCTGTATGCATCCATTTCTACTCCCGTTTCTTCGTACCTTACGTTCACTTTTTATATAACCCATTTCTAACTCCATTTTTATTTATCTTCCTTATATCTGGTTATTATTTGTAATTGCTTTGTTCACATCTTAACTTTTGGTTGCAATTGCAAAATGTATAAAAGGGGAAGATGTGTAGTGTTGGCTTTCTAGTTGTTTTACCTAAAGCTACTGTGCGTTGAATTAGAATCATTACCTATGAAGACAAGAGAGAACGTCCGGCTACTGTGAGGCTGTACGCGCTTGATGAATGCACTGGCTGCACGCTCGAGCAGCATTTGAGTGGAATGATGACGGTTAAACTGCCGAGTTAGAAAGGCAAGTATGGGAAATATAAATAACGTGTAAAAGTCATTAAACTTGCATTTCCTGACTAAACTCATTTTAAAACCCAAATGCTTGAATGATGTCGAATAGAGTAAAACGGGGTCAGTAATTTCCATCAGGGTTAAAAGTCTCTTGTGTAACGCTGCATAAAGGAAGCAGAGAATCATGAAACACGGGTAAAATGTTAGTTTCTTCATGGAAGCAAAGCGGACGTTACTTGACAAGTAGAATGAATCACTGCAAAATTATGAATCAAGTGCAGTCTTCACTGGACATAGGAATATGGAAATAACGTTGCAGGCTTGATAATTATTAGGGTGCAAGTTTTCAAATGAATAGGTTTATTAATCAACCACAGCAGACTTTTAATCAGTAGGCTTTTTAAACAGGTGTAGCTGTAGTTAATTTTAAATCAAAACCTTAGAAAGCAGGGACTGTCAGGTAAAGTAGGCTTATAAATAAGCAGGATCATAAATCAGGTGCCACAGCTAATAAATCAGGTGCAGTCACTTTTCAATCAGGTGAACCAGTTTTTTAAATCAGGTGCAGCAGTAGATAACTTAAGATTTTAGAAACCAGGGACTGGCAGATTAGTTGGAGGACGACCAAAAGAGTGAAATGGTCACTGGTGGGGATTAATAACGTGCCAGTTTGCTGAGAAGTTGCTTGAAGAAAGTGAAACTTAATAGGTTACCTTGTTTGAAGAAAGTTCATGTTTCAGTTGCTTGTAAATATGAAGAAAAAAATCCCAAACGTCGCCAATTGTAGTGAAGTTAAATGATGATCAGGTCACGTAGGTTCTTGTAGAAACATGTATTTATTAATTAAGTTGACATGAGGTGTTAGTTTATATATAATATAAGATAGTAAGAGTAATTCCAAGATAAATCCCCACCAGGAGCTGTCACCAGTCAGCTCAATCCTCAGCTCCCAACTGACTCTAGCATCAGAACATCACATTCCAATCAGTCATTCTGTGTGGTAACATTCCATTTGATGACATAGATAAAACAACTAGAAAGCCAACACTACAATAAGTTATTGCTTATTACCGCACATGGGGAAGTAAATGACAATCCCAGGTGGTTCAATAAAGATTGTTCCCGCGCACAAAAAGAATTGAAAGCTAGCTTAAAAATAAACACGAGTGACAAGTCAAAAGTTGCAGAGTGTAGGTTAGCATATAAACAGGTGTTTAAACGCAGGAAGACTAACCTTCAAGCACAAGCTTGGGAAGATTTAAGGGAGGCAGCTGAAAGGAAGGATATGAATGCATTCTGGAAGATAATAAAAAACCCATGCTTCCAGGATGCTAACATACCCGAAATTGGCCCTAACATATTTTATTTATTTATTTATTTTGCAATTTATAACGCGCAGACTAAACCCGAAGGTATCAAGGCGCCTATCAAAATCAATCAGCAAAATTTGCAGAGCACCACTACGGGTATGCACGTGTGAAAAGGTGAGTTTTTAGCGCGGATCTAAAAGTTTGCAGAGAGGGACGGGATCTCACTTCCAAGGGAAGGGCATTCCACCATTTAGGTGCCAGGGAGGAAAAGGCCTTACCTCCCCATCTTGCTTTTCTGACACGAGGTACAGAAAGAAGAAGTTTATGGCTGGAACGAAGATTCCTACTGGGGTTATGCTGAGAAAGAATGGATCCCATGCTTGTAAGGCAGGATTTAGCTAAAGCTTTATACACCAGGCACATGGATTTAAAAAGGATCCGGTACTCAACGGGAAGCCAATGGAGTTGTTTTCGGGCTTCGGTGGCAGAGGCACGTTTCGGTAGGTCAAGAGCAAATCTCGCTGCCGCGTTCTGGACCACCTGCAAGCGCTGTAGATCGCTCTTGTTCAGTCCTGCATACAGCGCGTTGCAGTAATCCAGTCGCGAGCCCAAGAGAGCGACAGCAAGTTGCTTTCTTGCCTGGGGTGACAAAAAGTGCCTAATTTTCCTTAGAATGTGGATAATCCCCCAGCAGGTCGAAACAGTCCTGTTGACCTGTTGGCACATACTAAGGTTGGGGTCGATCATAACTCCCAGGTTTTTTGCTGACGAGGTGGGCTCGGGACATAAGCCTAGCGAGTTCGGCCACCACTCCGCCGACCAGATCGTTTCCTTTCCACCAAAGACCATCACCTCTGTCTTCTCCCCATTCAGTTTTAGTGAATTGTGGATCATCCACTGGCCAACTGCCTCCATGCAAGATCTAAAATTGGCAGCAGTTGACGTAACTTGCTGGGAGAGAGAGACTAGGATCTGGGTGTCGTCCGCATAAGAAACTACCTCCATCCCAAAAGATCTAATGAGTCTGGCAAGGGGGGTCACATAGATATTAAAAAGGGTAGGACTAAGCGCTGACCCTTGAGGGACCCCACATTGCACAGACAGGGATGGAGATAGAAACGATCCCAGCATTATCCTTTGTTCTCTATGGTCGAGAAAAGAGGACAGAAGTCCCAGAGCAGGCCCGCGGACCCCAATCTCCCTCAGGCGAGATGTTAACACCACGGGAGACAGGGTATCGAAGGCCGCTGTGAGATCTAAAAGGATCAGGAGGGAGGTCTGACCCTCGTCAACTCTAGTGCGGATGGTATCCAGCACCATGGTGAGGGCAGACTCGGTGCTATGTTCCCTCCTGAAACCATGCTGGGAGAGATCCAAACAGCCCGAGCTCTCCACAAATGCAGCCAGATGTTTATTCAGGTGGGCTTCGAGCATCTTTGCGGGAGCCGGGAGCAGTGAGATGGGGCGAAAATTTTTTAACACCCCAGGGTCCAGGGAAGGCTTTTTAAGCAACGGTTTTACCACAGCATTCTTCCACTGCTGGGGAAAAATGCCTTCCTTCATCACTCTGTTCATGATGTCAACCAGAGGAGGAAGGAGAGATTCTCTGCACTGCTTGAGGATCTTTAGCGGGCAGACATCCAGCGGAGAGCCAGATTTGGTATTATCAAGCAGGATATCAAGATCCTGACAAGAAAGAGGAGGAAAAGAAATCAGATCCTGATGTTGAGAAGATTCAACAACACCAGGCTCAGGAAGAGCCGGTAGCAAAGGAACGGCGGTCAGAGATTTTTGGACCTCCAGGGCAGCATAGATATCGGCGATCTTTGACTGAAAGAAAGCAGCTATCTTGTTACACAGGTCCTGGGAGGCAACCACAGGATCCGGTGTCTGAAGGGCCGTAAGGGAATCGACAATCCTAAAGAGTTCTCTAGGAGAGGACAGTGAGGAAGTGAGTGCCGTGAAATATTCCTGCTTGGTTTTAATGACTTCCAGTTTGTAATTTTTAAGCAGGACCCTATGGGCTTCTCTGTCCCTAGGGGCCCAGCTAGAATGCCACGAGCGTTCCTGCCTTCTTACTTCCTGTCTCCGAAGCCGGAGCTGTTCAGAGAACCAGGGAGCTGAAGGTCGTTTCCTAGCAGAATAACAAGACCTTGCAGGAGCCAACTCCTCTAAGGCCTCCGCAATGGTGTTTTCAAATATAGAGACCGCTGTGGGGGTATCTGCCTCCCGAGGAATGGACAGACTAGATGTCCATGGATGGAAGGAGTCTTCCCTGATCTTTTTGAGGTTCCTTCGCACTTCCATAGTGCTCGAGACCCTTCTAATAGAGCCCTGTGTGGGATACATCATATTGAAGGGAACGGCCAGATGGTCCGACCAAGAAAGATGGAAGGGGTTGGCAACAGTCAGCCTAGGGTCGTTAGAAAAGATGCCATCGAGCGTGTGCCCCGCTCGATGGGTAGGGCCGTTCACCAGTTGGGTGAGTCCGCAGGCTGACATTGTTTCTACCAGGGAGATAGTATCGTGAGCCTCCAATAGCTCAAGGTGGAAATTGAAATCACCTAAAATGGTCAGATTTTGTCGGCCAAAATAGGGTTCCAAAACCTGCATCAATTTCAGCCCAAATCCTGCTCTTGGGCCTGGGGGGCGATAAACCAAGATGCCATTAAATGCAAGATTAACAGAATCAGAGAGGGAAAAATATAAGACCTGGAATGTATCCTTAGGGTCAGAAAGGGGTATAGTATGGCAGTGGAATTTGTCCTGATACAAAATAGCCAAACCACCGCCAACACGGCCTAATCTGTCATATCGAGTTAGGCAGTAGCCCTCAGGAACCGCTTCGACCAAATCAGGGCCTGAAGAATCTTTAGCCCAGGTCTCCGTAATAAAAACCCAAGAAGGTGTTTTATCTAAAACCAGTTCCTTAAATACAATATTATTCTTTACGAGCGAGCGAGCATTGAGAAGAAAAGAAGACTCGCTGGGATTTTTGGGTGTTACTGAAGGGCGGGGCTCCGGGGGAGCAGAAAAGAGAGAGCGCTGAGGCTCATCCGCATCCCTCAGAAAGCACGCACAGCCAGGACGTGTCAAAAAATCCTCAGGTCTGTACCGGTGTGAGCATGGGGCAGGAGCGGGCTTAAGCCGCAGTACCTCCTTTGAAGTATATTTCAGGACAGGGGCGCCTACCTTGTATTGGCCAGTAGTCCAGCCGTCCAGCCCGGCCTCAGCGCGGACGGGCGCAGACGGGCTGGACTCTGGCGTGACTCCGGCGTGGCTGCGGCAAACACGCTGCGCTAACACGCTGCGCGTCATCGCCCTCAATTAAGAGGAGCTCTAGCCAGTCCTCCTGACTGCTAGAGCGCGGGAGTGTCCAGCGTTTCCTGCAACCTACCCAAGATGGCGCTCCGAAAATCTAAAGCGCGAGGGACCGGCCCGCCAAAGTAGCGGAGAGGGACACAAATTATTGTGCAAGTATGCGTGCAGGGGAATTTTAAAAACAGGGAAAAACGCTGCTCAAATTAAAATAAAAATAAAGACAAAAACGGGAGATTTAAAATACTCAGCACACGAGCACAAGAGAGTGAGCGCTCGCCAAACAGGAGGATCCTTCACCCTGAACAATGGCTAAATCATTTTAAAGGACTGTACAATCATGCAGATAATAGCATACAGGACGCTGAAGGCGGTATAGGGTGGGCTTCATCGATAGTTTTTACGATGGAGGAAATTGTAGTGGGTATCCAGGGTCTAACACGAAATAAAGCACCTGGGCCGGATGGCATTCCCCCGGACCTTTTTTTAGTAATGTGGAGTTGTGGGCACCAATTCTTACGAGGGTGATTAATGCTGCTGTTGCTTCCGGCCTCCCTCGTTCCTGGTCAACAGCAACAATAGTTCCCATATTTAAAAACGGGAACAGGGACAATCCCCAGTGTTATCGCCCTATTTCATTAATTGATGTAACGGCCAAAGTTTTGGGACGCGTGATTTTAACACGTCCAATGGATTGGGCGGAGGAACATCAGATTATCACTGATGTCCAGTATGGGGAGATCAACGACAGATGAATGTTTAAATTTATATTTATTGGTGGCTAAATACACCATAGCCAGTAAGGAGGCGGTATATTTAGGTTTTATGGATCTAACCGCAGCGTTTGATCACGTTAACAGAGAGAATTTGTGATTTGCAACACCTCCGCAAAAGTTAGATATAATCGGGTGGGGGGTTCCACTACATCTTTCCCCTGTACTAGTGGGGTTAGACAGGGATGTATTTTGGCCCCTTCCCTGTTTTCCCTGTATAATAATGGGATAGACCAGGCTTTAACTAAATTGAAGGTGGACTCGCCGAGAGTTGGAACAAGAGCTGTCCCTGTGCTGCTTTACACAGAAGATGCGGTGCTTTTAGCACGTACCCCAAAGGGACTCCAGCGTCTGAAAGACAGGTTAGTCAGTTTTATCGACACGTTAGATTTATCGGCCAACCTGACTAAGTCCTATGTCATGGAGGTAGGGAACAAACCTTGCAAGAAGTTTATTTGCAAAATAGGTGACCATAGCATAGGGAAGGTGCAGACTTTTTCATACCTAGGCATTTTAAGTGATGGGCTGTTAAATTTTAGAACACTAATTGAGGAGCGTTGTAGTAAGTTAGTGTCCTCCACAGGTTCACTCATGAATTATGGTCGTAGGCTGGGTCGGTGGTCACCTGAGCAAGTGGTGAATTTGTATAGCTCGATCTGTTGCTCTAAAGTGTTATACGGGGCTGAAGTTTGGAGCTATAGCGATGTTCACCAGCTACAGATAGAGGAGAATAAATATTTGAGAAAATTGCTCAAAATTCCACAATGTACTTCTCCCGATATCACTCACGAGGAATTGCGCATAGTTTACATCGTGGATTTGGTTCAGGTTAAACCAATTACAGCCTGGCTTAAGATCTGGGTTAACCCAGAGGCTAAATTGAATAGACAAATAATTGTGGATTGCCTCAGTAGGGATAAAGGGATGAGCATCCTATGGTTGAAGTATGTGAAGTCTTTTTAGAGGGAATTGGGTGTAAGGATCTCTTTCTAAATCTGAGGGCAATTACTAGCCAGGACAAGAACAGAGTGAAGAGGATATTTTGTAATCATGTAGCCTCTCGAAGAGAAGCACGGGAAGGGGGCAAACACTCTGTTCGCGCTCACAGCCTGTTGACGACCTGTGAGGGTATGGAACCCTACTTAGCCCTCATGTCAAATGCTCAGGATAGATTTTCAATCACTCGTTTTAGGCTCAACCTTTTACATCATTTAATGGCAGATCCGCCAGGTTTTACTTTAGCTGTTGAGCAGAAGGGTCCCTGCGGTTGCGACTATCGGTCCCCTCAGGATACCCTTCATTTTGTATTATTATGCCCATTTTATTCATTGCCAAGCATTTTAAGCATTTTAAAACAGGCCAAGTTTAGGCATGCCAGGGTTGCCTTATTATTCTTGCAAATGGCCAATGACCCTAGGACGTTGTTTTGTGTTGTGAACTTTTTGAAGCTAGCACTCAAATTAAGGAAAACAATGGGGATTTGCTGAAATAGGTTTTATGTTATCAATTGTTCGTACGAGAAAGGCTCAATTATTTGTAATTGATTGTGATTTTTTTTTAAAAATATCTATGCACTTTCATGGTATTTTCTAAATGCCGAATAAAGTATATGATTGATTGACTGCATCATTGTCTCTAGGCGATTAACTTCTGTATTTTAGGGGTATCCTGTTGCAGCTGGAGTGGAGAGCGACCATAAACCTCAAATATATCATTAGCACTAACAGCTGAATACCAACCAAAGACAAGAAATCTCGACCAATTGCCAACTGCCTTCCACTTAAGAAGAATGATTTGGCATGCAGACAACCAATCAGAGATCTTGGCTTTGCCGAAGCTAAATTAGAATCAGCACTCAGAGTTTCCAATCAGGAAAACCAATGGTGGCAATCTGGACTTTTCTATGATCTTCACTAACAGACCTCTCTCGCCCCCCCCCAAACAACTGTCAGGGCTAACTCAATTAGGCCAAAAAACCACAGGTGATATACTCGCACACATTGTACCTTCATAAGAAGGCCCTTAACAAAGCAACAAGGGCAATATATAAACAACTGAACTGTGTTCATAAAGACCTTAAAATGTGACTATTGGCAAACTTGAGAAGAACATAAAAGAACGAGATCTGGAAGGCAAAAAGGGCTTACCATGAAGAAATATGGGTAAACTGCCTGACGCAGGTAAAACTAAGAACTTAAAGGCATTTTGGGGATCAATTAATGAGCTAGAGCATGGTAGTAGGCAAGCAAATAGCAGGAACATCTCCATAGCAAGTTGGGATTCTTACCGCTCCAAAGTGTACAGGGACCCACCGCCAATAAATATTGAAAATATTAATCAACAACAAATGCCGGTCTTTTGAGGGGATAAGAAGAACAAAAAACCCCAGGAAAATCCCCAAGATGAATATCCACTTCGATTGGAGTCTATGCAAGATGATAAGACTATAAATAGAATCCAACAACATACTCGACTCATCTCAATCCGGATTCCGCAGCAACCAAAGCACTGAGACCGCCCTCCTAGTCGCAACAGATGACAACTGTGCATTCCTCGATCAAGGCCACACTGCAGCCCTCATCCTACTAGACCTATCAGCAGGTTTCAACACCGTCTCCCACCGCACACTAGCCGCCAGACTCCACCACGCTGGCATACATGGATCTGCCTTAGACTGGATCCGCTCTTTCGTCTCCGGCAGAACTCTCTGACTCCGGACCTTACTCTCTGATGCCACAGAGATCCTCCCTCAACCCCATATTCTTCAAAATCTACATGGCCACCCTCACAACCATTGTCAGAAGGCATGGACTCAGCATAGTTTCCTACGCCGACGATACCCAGCTCATCCTCTCCCTCACCAAGGAACCCAACAGCACCAGGCACAGGTTCCGGGAAGGAATAAAGGACGTTGCATCCTGAATGAGCAGCAGCTGCCTTAAGTTCAACTCGTAGAAAGTGGAAGTCCTCATCCTCGGATCCACCCCCTGCGCGTGGAATGACACCTGATGGCCCCCGCCCTCGGAAACTCTCCCACCCCAATGGACCACGCCCGCAACCTTGTCATCATACTCGACTCCTCTCTCACCATGAGACCCTTAAGGGTGAGTAGTGTGCTCTATAAATCCCTGAAAGATTGATTGATTGATAAGAAAACAAGTTATTTACCTGTAACCACAGTTATCCAGTATTAGTATCTTTCATAGATTCACATGACTGAATCATTCCCCGTCGCTGAGGAGGGAGTCCCAAGGTAAATTACCAAAGTAGTGCCATAAGTAAATAACAGTAGTAGGCTAAAAGGAAAAGGCATCACGCCTAAATCTTAGAAGCCTATCTACCTCATTATAGTAAAAGAACCAAAGTTCTCTTCAACCAATCAGCTACCAGCACCTTCTAGAACACTCCTAGCACAGCCAGTTCTCCTCAGATTTTCTTAGCACAAGTGAGAAGTAAGATTCCTCATAATAAAGAACTGACTCGTCGGGCAGGAGGGTGGGTGCATGTGAATCTATGAAAGATACTACTACTGGATAATTGTAGGTACAGGTAAGTAACTTGTTTTCTTATCCAGTATGGGGGTATTTGTCATAGATTCACATGCCTGAATCAGATCAGCAAGCAGTAAGCCAAATGTATTGTTGTTTGCGGATGGTGGGAGACAGTGTACATAAACTCCCAAATTGCATCCACATTGTCTGGGAAATACTTAAAAAATCAAGTCTTTAAGAAATCAAATCCATATTAAAAACATTATTGAAACAAAGCATGAATTCAGCAATCTCAATATATTCTGATCTTTAGACACCTGGGGGCACATTAGGATGGCGGTCGGGCTTTGCCCGCCCGGCACTCTATCGGAAAACGGGACCGCCCGCCTTAAAGGAAGGGGTGCCGGGGGTGCCATTAGGATGTGACCGCCACAGTGGAGGGCACATTCTGTATTGTCAGCATTGTGGCGGGCAGTGCAGAGAGCACCGCCCGACACAATGCTGAAAATGAATTGCAGCATTTGCCCCGCCAGCCTGGTGGGGGCAATCCGCCCGCCATCCTAATGGACCCCCTAGACATGCAAGTTACATGAAACATGGTAGCATATAAAAGGAAAAAATACCTGAATCTGACCTTAATGAAAGAGATGGCGTAGGACCACCTGTTCAACAGCTGCATCATCTCGTTATGCAGATTGAAGACAGTAATGCTTCATAAACGTGTGGACTTTTTTCCATGTCGCAACACAACAGATATTTTCTAGAGTCACTCCAGCAAATAATGCTGTAGAAGCTGCTACAGTCCTTGTAGAATGAGCTTAGACTTTTATTTGCAAAGGTTTGAAGCCAACCATCTGGCTATTGTTGCCTTTGTGACTGCAGTCTCAAGTGTCGCTTGACCATAGGCCACAAACAGTTGGTTAGATCGTCTGATGTCTTTGGTTTTTTGTAGGTAAACTTTTAAACAACGTTTAACATCAAGAGATTGATAAGCTCTTTCAGCTGGAGTGGATGGATCCAGAAAGAAAGTTCTTAACTTTACCAGTTCATTCAAGTGAAATTGAGATGGTACTTTAGGGATGAATCTAGGATTTGTTCTATGGATTACAGGGTTACATAATCCTTAGTGAAATGTAAAAAGGGTTCTGAGATAGTGAAGGCTTGGATCTCACTAACCCTTCATGCAGAAGTAAGAGCCAGGAGAATGACCACCTTCCACGTGAGAAATTTGAGATCAGCTTTGTGGATCGGCTCAAATGGTCGCTTCATTAATTGTGCCAGCACAGTCTTGAGTTCCCACTTTGGAGGGGGTGCATTGGAGGGAAAGATCGGAAAAGCCCTTTCATAAATTGCTTGACAAGTGAAGATGAGCAGAGCGATGGAAGCTTGACGCATTTTCTGAATCTGGAAAGAGCAGCAAGATGGACCTTGACCGATGAGATGGAAAGCCCAGACTTTGCTAAGGAAAGCAAATAAGGAAGAATTTGTTCCGCAGGAGCTTGAACTGGGTGAATACTATTCGCCTAACACCACCAACAAAATCTTTTCCATTTTAAGTGATAGGTTTTGATTGTGCTCTGGGCTCGAGATTTGGCCAGAATCTCACGACAGTCCTGAGAGATGTTGAGGTCTTTGAAATCAGGAACCATGCGTGCAAGTGTAGGGACTGAGGGTCCGGATGAACCAATTGGCCTCTGTCCCTTGACAACATTGTGAGCGTCAGAGAAAGGCAAATAGGTTTGTCCTGAGACAGTAGAAGAAGCTCCTGGAACCAATACTGTCTTGGCCAATGGGGAGCAACTAGAATCAGACGGCAACCTTCCAGCTTCATCTTGTGGAGAACCTTCGGGATCAACGGTTTCGGAGGGAACAGCGTATGCACAAATCCCTGACCATCGCATGGACAGGGCATTCCCCCTTGATCCGGGTTGAGGAAACCTGCTGGCATAGTATTGGCTTTTCTCGTTCTCCCTCATTGCGAATAGATCCAATGCTGGTTTGCCCCAAGCTCGGAAAATTCTGTTCACCTGCTTCTCTTCTAGCTTCCACTCGTGACAGTCTGCTTGAGATCCGCCAGAGTATTGTGGAGACCCCTGACGTGCTCTGTTCTCGGAGTTATCTTTTGGAAAGTGACCAACTCCCATAATTCCTGAGCTTCCTGCGAGAGCGTAGCTGACTTTGTTCCTCCTTGTTTGCTGATGTAATACATGCTGGTTGTATCGTTGGTACGGACCAGCACTGAGGAACCTGCATTCTGGGGGAAAACGCTTGTAGAGACAGAACGATAGCACAGAGCTCCAGTCTGTTGATGTGCTGTTGTTTGTGTACTTGAGACCATTTTCCTTGAATTTGTAAATCTTGGATGTGACCTCCCCATCCTTCCATGGAGGCATCGGTTGTTAAAACAAAGTCTGGAATGGCTGGTAGATTTGTGCGACCCTGGGCCAAATTCATTATCTGAGACCTCCAGAGCAGAGCATCTTTCATGCGCAATGTGACCTTGATGGAATCGTCGAACGAACCTGAGGCTTGTTGCCATTGAAGATGTAATTCCTCCTGAAGAGGTCTCAATTGAGCTGTGCCAAGGGTATGAGATTTATCGCAGAGGAGCACATTCCTAGAAGAAAGGCAAACATTCGGGCAGAAACTGACCTTCTTTTTGAGATTGAGATTGCCAATTTTTTGGAGACTCATTTGACATTTGTTTGACAAGAATGCTTTGCACTGGACCGTGTCTATTATTGCCCAGAGAAAAGGAATGACTAGCAGTGGACGCCATTGTGATTTGTTCTCGTTGAGAGTCAGCCCCAGAGAAGAAAAAGAGATGGCGTCATGCTTTTGTGGCCTCCTTGGTTGCTTGTTGATCAGCCAATCGTCGAGATAAGGGAACACCTGTGTTCCTCGAGATCTCAATGTTGCTGCCACTGGTGCCAAGCACTTCGTGAAGATTCTCGGTGCCGATTCCAGTCCAAACGGGAGCACCCTGAACTGATAGTGGGTGCCAGCCACTGTGAAGCTGAGGTATTTTCGATGTTTGGGGTGAATGGGGATGTGGAAATACACATCTTCCATATCCAAAGAAGCCATAAAATCTCCTTCGTTGAGACAGCTCAAGATGTCTGAAAGTGTTACCATTCAGAAACTTTGCTTTTTGAGGAATTTGTGGGAGCTTGCGGAGGTCCAGAATCGGTCTCCATTCCCCTGACTTCTTCTTGATGAGGAAGAAACGAGAATAGACACCGGTTCCTCTTTGAGATGACGGAACCTTCTCTATTGCATTCTTGAGGAGCATCATTAAGGCTTCCTTGAACAATAAGTGAAGACGAGGGGAGGGGGACCCCTGCGCGGTGTAGTAGGTGGCTGTTTGATGAATTCTAGGGTGTGACCTTTGGATACTAGGTTTAAAACCCATCGGTCTGAGGTAATTTCCTGCCACTTGTGAACAATCGCAGAAATGTTCACGCACACGGGTAGGGAAGGTATTATGGTTGGCGCCCTGCATAGGTCATTGCTTCCGGTTGGCATGTCGACCTTGATTCTGTGATGGCTTTTGTCCACCCGGGCAGGAGAAACCATTCGAAGAGGATTGGCAGTACAATGACTGACCGTAAGGCTGCCTATACTGCGATTGGTATTGCCTGTTTTGTTGATTTTGGTATCTTCCTGTAGAAGCAAAACCATGTCCTCTTGCACCTCTGAAAGATCCGCGCTTGTATTGAAAGGCGCCTAACAATCTAGCAGTATCAGTATCCGTCTTGATAGCAAGGAGGGCCTCATCAATATGTTTTCCAAATAAAGACTCTCCGTCATATGCCATATCTAAAATTTTGGTTTGCACTTCCGGGCTGAAAGTCATGGCTTTAAGCCATCCCTGGAGTCTAAGCACAGCAGCACTGGCAAGCTGACAAAAGTTGGTGTTTGTAATATCCAGAGCGCAATCTATAATTTCGGATGCTGCTCGTTCTCCCTCCAACTGAATCTTCTTAGCACTTTGTCTGAGGTCTATAAACTCAGCCATATCTGACCACATTTGACGGTCGTAGCGACCGATTATTGCCAGAGAATTAGCAGCTGTAATAGAGGCCACTTCCATAGTTGAAAACTTTTCACCTATAAGGTCTAGCCTCCGTCCTTCCTTATCAGGTGATGTGTTATAGGCATCGCAGAATTTTTGGATCGTTGCTGTGCAGCTTGAGAAATTACCGAACCTGGTCATGGATGCCCCACCAGACAAGATGGACTATTAGCAGGAGCAAGGTATTTTTTCTCAATGCGAGGTAGTACGGCCGGAATAGACGCCAGCGTCTTCATGATCTTAACACCTTCATTCCAGATATAATCAATGATAGGAACAGCTCTGGTGATCTTACTATACTCCTCTTTGAAATCATGCAAAAAGCATTCAGTTTGCTCTACTGTAACGGGCAACTTGAACCTCGATGCTGCTCACTGTATCAAATTATGAAATCCCCCGATGTCCTCAGGGGGGAATCCGAAGGAAGAGGAAGTGGTGGAGAAGGCATCGGTATAACATAGTTGTCCCATGGATCCGTAACACTAGTATTGTTGGGTAACTCACCCTCTTCAACTTCCTCTTCAGAGGGTGTATCATCATGTTGCACATGCTCAGATGGACCCGAAGGTTGAGCCGGCGAAACAGGAACATCAGATTGAGGCAACGGATCAGGAATCCCCGCTGGTGTAGGTGGATTTGCCTGCTGTGGGGGAAACGTTTGGCGGTAATCAGCCAGCATGGCTTGAAGATCCTGAATGAGCGAAGGAGGATGGTGACTCATTTCCTTCTGGCGCGTCTCCCTTCAGTGCACTCTATGGTATGGAACCATAAGTTCATCTTGATAATAATGCTCTTGATATTTGTCGTCATTATCATCATCTTGACACGTGATCTTCAGCTCCGAAGGAGGGTGAGCTGTGCCAAATGGTCCCTCATCGTCCTCATCCTCATAGTCCTCATCGTCAACATAAGTTTCCAAAAGGTGAGACCGCAAAAGTGGAGATATTTTAGTGTAATCTTGTCTTTGAAAAGTCTTAAGTTGAAAAGATGCAGATTGTATTGGTGTTGATTGTGAAGGCAAAATCACCATTGTTGATATCTGAGATTGCGCTAGTAAACTCGTCGTCAACGAGCTCTTCGTCAACGGGCCCTTTGTTGTCGATGGGATCATCGTCAACGGGCTCTTCGTCGACGGGCTCTACGTCGACGGGCTCTTCGTCGTTGGCGGGGTCGTCGACGGGCTCTTCGTCGTCGACGGGATCGTCGTCGACGGGCTCGACGTGATCTTCATTGATACAGTCTTCAACTATGGCATCGCCAATGGGGCAGACGTCAACGACCTAGACTTCACAGATTACAGTACCTTCACGATGGTGTAGGCTTCGTCGATGGAACCTTCATCGACGGGCTCGATGTCGATGGAGACTTCGTCAATGACTTCCTCATCAACGAGTCTTCCTGGACATGTTTCTTAGCCATGATAGAAATCTTAGTAGACACAATAGGCAAAGTGATGGCTGTCATCGAGACAGTGACAGTCGACGATGGGGCAGAAGAAGTCACAGTAATCGTCGACGATGGAGTAAAAGTGAAAGATTTAGAATGGCTTTTACTCATGGTTTTAGAAGTAGACAGCCTCCTAGATTCCTTGACCGAAGTTGAGGGTGGAGACAGCGTTGACATAGAGGAACATTTAGGTGACCTCTGTGCAGGGTTAGAAACATCATGGGAAGTTTTGTGATGCTTTCTTCCCTCACTTGAAAAGCTGTCATGGGATCAAGCTATTTTGCTAGAAGTGGAAGCTCTGTCATCCTCCTCAGCCGAGGAAGATTTAAGCCATAAGAGCAGTCTTGCCTCTCTATCCCTAAGAGTCTTAGTAGGGAAAGTACCGCAAATCCTACAATCCTTCGCAACATGCTTAGGATGAAAGCAGTAAATGCAGACCTTATGCTGGTCATCAACATGGACCCTCTTCTTATCACAGGTCCTGCAGGGTTTAAAGAGAGCTTTCTTGTCAGACATCCTGAAGAGATGAAGTGTAGAACTGAGTAGGCACCCAGGGAGACTCCTTTCAACACGACATGCGGTAAAAATCTGAGGAGAACTGTCTCTGCTGGGAGTGTTCTAGAGGGTGCTGGTAGCTGACTGGTTGGAGAGAACTTTGGTTCTTTTACTACAATGAGGTAGATAGGCTTCTAAGATTTAGACCTGAGGCCTTTTTTCTTTTAGCCTACTACTGTTATTTACTTATGGCACTACTTTTGTAATTTACCATGGGACTCCCGCCTCGGCAACAGGGAATGATTCAGGCATGGGAACCTATGAAAGATACCCCAATACTGGATAAATATACTAGGTAGGATCAAATCAAACTGCGCTCCAGACCCCATTGGAATTTCCAATGTTGTGTTTAAGCCAAAACAGATCTGTGCTCAAGAATTTCCACACCGCTGTTTAAGGAAGCTGTCATGCTCTAAGTAATTCCATAGTTTTGGCAGGAGAGTATTATCCCACCTATTTACAAAACTTGTCCCCCCAATAATCCTGCCAATTATCGCCTAATATCCCCAACTAATGTGGAGGGGAAAATCTTCGCACCATGTTTCCTTAAGGACTTGGAACAGTGGGTTGACTCACTAAAGCTAATACCGATTTGGGGTGTGGCCTAGCCTCCGACTGTGATGGCTGCGTAGGCTATATGGTGGTGGCGCAGATGGCGATATTGCTGCAAAATGACTCCTGGTGACGAGTGAGGCCAGGGGGTAGCGGCGGCTGAAGCTCCGGACCAGCCGATGTTTGCGTGCGGAACTGCGCTGAGAGGAGATGTGGCGTGTTTGGGCCTGTGACTGGGCCTGAAGCCGGGGCCTTGCGTGATGCAGTAGACCGGGGCTCGGCGTGTAGCGGTGCCGCACTGGAGAAGCAGGCCTGGGCGACGGCGGTTGGGGAGGTAAGCTGTTGGGGGGGTTTGTGGCTCCTACACCATAGAGGCTGGGTGCGGGCTTCCTCGGAACCCCCGCGGCGATAGGGGCTACAGACGTGTTGGCGGACTGGTTGCGCCCTGCACCCGGTGGGAGACCTGCCCCCGCAGCTGAGCCTGGAGTGCCCCCCCTCCCGCCTCCGAATTCCATCGCCAGCAGGAGGCTGTCGCTGCCCATCCTTACATATGCAGCTACCCTGCGGGGACCTACACTGATGTCTTCTTCCACTGCTGCCCTGAGGGGATATTGATGGTGCCTTGTCATGTGTCCGGCCTATGCTGCTACCTTGCACCCCCTCTATTGACACTGCGTCATTGTTGGCCTGTAAGTGACGGTGTTTGCCTGGACACGCTGCTTGCTGGTGCCCTGCGCTTTGGACCACCACCATCGCCCACCGGTTGCCATTTAGGACTCTCCAGAGGTGCCTGGCCCCATTCTTGCTGCCCCTAGGGCCGTGACCCTGTTTCGCCCATGGATTGCATTCATGTGAAGCTGTGAGGGGGCTGATATTGGCCCTGCAGCCGTGGCTGGGGAGCACGTGTTGCGGCTGGTTAGCTGTGCTTGGCTGCGGGACCTGCCCCAAGCCACCACTGCCCACGTTGTGCAGCAAGTAAGGGGTATGGGGCGTAAGAACCCCTGACAGGGCACACTTCCTTTCAAAGTTTCGGGGCCTGGCACGGCGGTGCAACAGTCTACCATGGCGTAGGGTGGCGAGGTTCCCATGACGACAGCGGCAGGATTAGAGGGTCTCTTGGCTGAGCTATGGCAGGCTTTAAAGCCCTGGATACCATATTTGATGCCCTCGATCAGCGCATGGACACAACGGGGGCCAGGTTAGACAAACATGAGGGGTGTCTGACAGTGGCAGAGAGTAGAATTTCAGATCTGGAGGATGGCGTGGCCCAGACTGCCAAAAAGTACTCGAGAATGGAGAGGCTTCTCAAAACTGTAGCAATAAAGAACAAAGATTTGGAGGCCCAGGGGCACAGGAATAACATCCGCATTACGGGAGTCGCGGAGTCAACAAACACGGGCAGACTGGATCTCTTTGTTGAAGGACTCCTCACTGAACTTTTTGGCTGGGACTCATTCACTGATGCCTTTGTCTTGGAATGAGCGCATTGCACCCAGGGGCCTCGACCGAATCCGGAGTGTCCTTCATGCCAGATTATCGTACAGCTTTTGAATTTCAGGGACAGAGACACGGCTCTGTGTTTGGCTCGAGAGAAGGGGCAACTGAACTGGCAGAGTTCCAACATCTCCCTATTTCCTGACTTTACAGCAATGGTACAGGAGGCACGCCGGAAATATGCAGGGGTCAAGGCTGCTCTGCGAAAGCTTGGCCTGCACTATGGAATGCTGTATCCTGCATGCCTTAAGGTTGATGTGGATGGACGGTCCCGGATCTTTGATACTCTCCGTGAAGCACAGGAGTTTTGCCATCAACGTTCCAATGCCGCGAAGAAGAGCAATGTTGCATACCCATCGCACTATCAGGACATTCCGGACTCGGGAGCGAGTGCGGAACTGTTTGGTACCGGTTAGCTCTTAGTGCTGTGTTCTCATTTTGCAGTTGTAGACATTGCTCACCATGTTGCAGTTTTTTGTTGTAGCTCCTCATAGTAATGTTCTGCTGGCACCACAGGCTTTGCCGCCACAGATGTGCGACGATATTGTTATGACATGACATAGTATGGGGGACATGGCGGCGTGTTGCCACCTCCCACGTGCGGATACACACTTACTTGCTTTCTTGTGGTTTTTTTTGTTTTTGTTTTTAGTTTGTATTTACATTTTGATGTTATAATGCGGGATGGGGTCTTTCCCCCCACGGTTGGTGGGGCGGATGGGTGGTGAGAGGGTGGGTTTTGGGACAGGTGGTCACATTTGCGAGGTGTAAGTTTCATTTCACTTACTTTGCAGTTTAGTAAATCTCTCGTTAGAATGGGAATGTTAATTGATTTCTTTGTGGTGGAATATGGCTAGTACGGTTCTGGAAGAGGCCGATGTGTCTCTGATATTTTGGAATGTTTGGGGTCTTGATAATGCTTGTAATTGTCGGCAAGTGACAAATTATTTACAGCGCCACCAGGTAGATGTAGCCTTCCTGCAGGAGACCCATTTGACGAAGAATGCTATCTCATCAGTGGCAGCTGCCTGGGGGGCACATAGATATTTTTCTGGTTACAGCTCCTACGGCCGCGAAGTGGCAGTGTTCATTCATAGGAGACTGCCCTTTCATGAGGAGGAGGTATACAGGGATGAGGGTGGGAGGTATGTGTTGGTTGCATGCTGGAACATTCTGTGCTCTTTGTCAATGTTTATGCCCTGAACGTAGATGACCCCGAGTTTTTTAATTACATTTATTCACATATTGTTCGCATGGGGGCCTACCATATATACCTGGAGGGTGTTTTTAATTTGACACTTAACCCGGAGTTGGATAGCGCTTCTCGCACGACAGCCACTAAACCACGTGCACGGTGCGCCCTGCGGGATGTCATGGAACAATTAGACCGGGAAGATGCATGGAGTCAAAACTCTGGCCGCGACTTAGGGTATACACACTACTCTACATCCCGTAGCAATTGGACATGCCTTGACTACTGGTGCCTCTCGGCGGCTGCGATAGTTTTGCTTAAAGATGTTACGCATTTGCCGCGCACGTTGTCTGACCACTCCCCGGTACTGGCACACTTACAGATCCCGAGGTCTGGGTGGAGCTCACTTGGCGGTTTCCGGACATGGCCCTACGAGACTCTGTTTTCGCAACTGAACTGGGAGAGGCCATTGTGGACTACTTCCAGTTGAACATGGGTTTCGTAGATTCCAAGGCCACCGTCTGGGAGGAGTTTAAGGCATACGCAAGGGGTACATGCATATCCTAGCATGATGGTGTGCTCGGGTCACTTCGTCACACGATTGCGCAGGCAGAGACAAAACTTAGGGACCTCGGCAGCAGCTCACACAAAAGGGAGTCCCCTGACATGCTTAGGCGCGCTACCCTGCTGGCTGAGTTCAGTGAAGCCGCGGACAGAGAAGCCACATTTTTGGGTAAATTTGCCATAGCTCGACGGTACGGGGAGGGAGAAAGACCCGGCAGGACACTGGGGAGGCTGATGCAGCATACTCGTAAACCAACATACATAGCCGAACTGACTGGGGATTCGGGGGAGCGGATAACAGGAAATGTAGGAGTACTAAGAGATGTGCTTCAATACTATATAGAACTATACACCTCCAGAACTGATTCAACCCTGGAGGATTGACAGGAGTACCTTGATGAGATTTCCCTCTTCTGGCTGGATAAGGTACATCAGGTGTTCCTGGCTGAAGCCTTCACTGAGGGGGAAATTTCGGATGCCATTGATGCGCTTGATGGGGCCAAAGTGCCTGGATTGGACGGCTTTACAGGCTGCTTCTATAAAAAGTATAAAGATCTCTTAGTCCACCATCTTATCAACATATTTCAGGAGGCAGTGGATAAGGGGATACTCCCGCCCACTCTAAGAGAAGCAGTTATAATCCTAATACCTAAACCCGGTAAAGGCCATTCCAAATGCTCCTCATATAGGCCCTTGTCATTGTTGAACTTTGACAATAAAGTCTTTGCTAAAGCAATATCCATCAGGCTTGCATTGATTATTGAGAGACACATTTCCCCGGCGCAATTTGGCTTTATTCCGCACAAATCCACAGCCTTGAATACACGCACATTATTCACCACACTTAATAGGCTTGAACCGACTTTACCAGCTGCAGTGGTGCTTTTGGACCAGGGAATGACTGGGAAACACAACCGGCCTCAGCAAAGGGCTCGGCCGGCCCCCCTCCCCACTCGGGGGTGTTGGAGGGGCCGCCGAGCACTTTGCTGGGGCCGGTTTTTGGCTGATTTTGGTACTGGGCCGATATTGCACCTTTGCAGCAAAAGCGACCCTGTAACAAAAACATCCCCCAGGGACCCAAAACAGGCCCCCACCCGTGTGGCGCACCGGTGGATTGCCCGGTGCCCGCTATGGCAGTCAAGCCCTGTTTTGGACATCAAAAAGGCGTTAGATTCACTGGAATGGCCATTCCTTTATGCCACTATGCGTAACCTGGGGATACCTGAATGGTTTTAGAAGGTGGTCAGACTGTTGTATACACAGCCGACGGCCTGTATCCGCCTCAATGGCACGCGGGCTAGGGCGTTCGCTCTAACTTGCGGTATGTGGCATGGATGCCCCCTGTCCCCCCTCCTTTTCATGCTGGCGCTAGATCCGTTGGTGCGCCATTTACAGAGTAAGCATAGCCACCGCAGCTTACAATTCAAGACTGGAACATTGTTGCTCACACTCTATGCCGACGACATAATACTTTATGTGCGGCGCCCTGATGACAATTTACAACCGCAGCTTTCTGAGGTCACTAGATACGGCACCTTGTCAGGTTTACACATAAATTGGGATAAATCTGAAGTGTTCCCGTAAGACCGATGTGGTTTGCTCCAGAACAGGGGACTATCCACTAACTTGGTGTGATGACTCAGTCAAGTAACTGGGTATCCATATTCACAGAGACCGGGACCGGGTCTTGCAACTGAATTACGGCCCGGCGGTCGAGTGGCTCGAAAGTAACATAGAACGATGGTTGTGACTCCCCTTGTCCATGGCAGGCCGAATAGCCATAATAAAAATGGTGGTGTTGCCCAAGTTTTTTTATTTGTTTACGAACATTCCAATTCCTCTCTATAACAGTTTTTTTTCCAGATTGTGCACCTTGCTTGGGAGGTTGGTATGGGGTGGGAGACAGCCCCGGGTTGGATGGGACACCTTGGTGTTGCCATATGAGAGAGGTGGATTTGGTGTTCCAAACCTGCAAATTTACTATTTGGTTGCTCAGGCTAGTTTTGCTGGACACTGGTATAACACGAACATTCAGATCCCATACTACCGGCATGAGGCGGACTTGGCACTACCGGATCCACTCCATACATTACTACTGCGCGGTTTCCCTAGAGAACCCGCGTGATATTCAAACGCGGTCCACCACAAGCAGGGCCTGGCACAAACTGGCGAGGGTGACTGGCATGTGTTTGCTGTATTCCCATGCATTGCCCCTGGCTGGTAATAGCTGGATACCTATCCTGCTATTACCGCTATCTAAATTTCTGCTGATTACCTTTGGGGACTTGTTCCCTGGGGGACACATATTCTCGCGAACTGAGGATCCTCGCCTCTGGGAGGCCACGACTTTAGACCATTTTGTGTTCATGCGTGTACAGAAGGCGCTCCGTGCATGCATTGCGAGCTACCCCTTAGCGCCCACTGAATTTCCTCTTCTGAGTGGGGTCATTAGTGGAGGGGACGGGACTCACCTAGTTGCCAGGTTGTACAAGGGGGCGATAGAGGGACTCCCGAGTAGGGACATGGCGGTGAGAGCTGCCTGGGAGGGCGATCTTGGACACCCCTTAACTGACCTCCGATGGCAGCAATGCTGTGTACAAATGCGGAAAGTATCGCCGAACCACCACCATAAGCTATTGCATTTTAAGTTTTTGCGGCGTGTATACATTGACCCCGCGCTGTCTGACGCCTGCCCGAGATGTAGCGCCCTGCATGCGGACTTTGCCCATATGACGTGGATGTGCCCCAAGATAGAGGATTACTGGAAATCAATTTTCTGTGAGATATCTTAGATGGTTGAGATGGACATTGTACCGTCACCTCTCTTTGCTTTATTGGGGTATGTTCATGATCTTTCCAGATACCAGCGTTGTTTTGTAGCGATAGCGCTCCTGCTTGCCAATGCCAAAGTGGCAATTAAGTGGGCGGGTAAAGCTAGCCCTACCCTCCACACATAGTTGAACAGCATGTCATTCTGTAATACCACTAGCGATGCATATGCCCAATTACAGCCGCCCGCCTCTAGACCGGTGGATATCTAGCAACCCTTACTGGCGTACCTACAGCGTTCACAGGAGCCTAATGATATGCCTATGCAGACCCCATGGCACCGTAGTACCAATGGGCACAATCAGCGCAGCATCCTGATCCTTATTTTGTTATTCAACAACACCAAACTTGTCTGTTGCTGTTAAATGTTCATGGCAATGTTTGTAATCCCGTAGCCAGCGGTGTACATGCGGATGTAAAGCATGTTTTTTGGTTATTTGTGTACTAGCTATCAGGGATATTTCCACTGATTGACATGTGCACGTGTGCTAACCACAGAATGTGTAAGTTGCGATGATGACCAACTGTTTTCTTTTTGTATTATTTTCCTTTTGAAAATGCAAATAAATCAAGATTAAAAAAAAAGATAGTACCGATTTTCCAAACCAGAAATGATCACTAATTAATATCCCTTACACTGTTAGTGGAGAAAGCAAAACAAAAGGTGCACATTTGCTTTGTAGACTTGAAAGCCGCTTTGACTCTGTTCCCTACAACTTAGTTTGGAAAAAGCTGGCAGCATGGGGTATACCAAAAAAATTACCGGACATGATTGTTTTGTTATACTCAAATACCTGGCCTCAAGTGAAAATGGGTGATGGTACCTGCACTACTCGTCGTATGAAAACTTTTAGTGGTTTTAAGCAAGGTTGCACATTAGCTCCTTGTCCTTTTATGGCAGCTTTACCCCGTTATTTACCGAATGTTAATACCCATTCACCAAATCTCTCAGGATTGAACATAAACTACTTGCAGTATGCCGATGACATGGTATTGTTTAGCCACACTCTGCTAGACTTACAGCGGCTAATAGGTTAATTTAACAACTATATGATAGCAAAAGGCTTACAATTGAATATTTAAAAAAACATAATTATGACAATAGGGCTTAATAAACCTGGTAGGCAAGTATAGAAAGCTAATGGACTAGTAACTGAAAGAGTAAAATTCTACAAATATTTAGGAATCACATTTGATTATAGGGTATCCTTCAAACATCATTTTACTAATTTAAAGGCCAAAGCTACATCCCTTGCATTTGCTTTTAGAATCCTGCGAGATAAACTCTCATGCCCTTGCCATGAGCACTTAGTTATACTTATGAAGGCCAAGATGATTCCTGCCTTAGCCTACAGGTCTGTAATATTCTGAGTAAAGAATTCTAAAATTATAGATCATTTATAAATTAAAGTTTTTAAATCTTCTTTTAGGATTCCCAAAACTATTGGACATGCAAATATCCAAATGAAGTTTGGCATGTTAAGCCAATCCCTAATAAGACAGTCACCGTTCCTAAAAAGCTTATACTTCTTATTTGTATCCAATCCTGTGAGTCTCGCCAACCTGTGTTGGCAAGAACTCATTAAATCCGATTATAAATGTGGGTGGAGGTTTTACATAACTGAGAGTCTAAATACTTTTAACCTCTAGCCTTTTGATTAGTGGGTCAGAAATAAAAACATATCTAAACATATTTTAAATCGATCAACAAGCATTCTATCCCTGATGCTAGATAAGGAGGCACTTTCAGCAAAAAAAATGCCTGGTTGATCAATATTTTTTTTTATTAAAAAGGAGCCTCAACCCTATTTACTTTCCCATCTACAGCCATTTATTAGGGATTACGTTTTAAAACTAAGATTTAGTCAATATCCGACCATGGATGGAACCCCAAGATGCATATGCAACTGGCCAATGCTAAATTGTAGACTCTGTGGGCTTGCTAATGAAACGTTAATACATACTGTGTGTATTTGTCCGTGTCTACTACAGGAAAGGCAATTATTGTTGAAACCCACCTATAAAGAACAACGGATGAGAACATGTCATCAAGCAATAATCGTATGCCTTTCTGTGAAATCAATCCATATACTTAGACAAATTGTCTAAAATGGGCTTCCCTTATTTTATTTTAATATTTGTTTCTAACTAATAAGAACTACTGTGTTCACAGCTGTCCATGCTCTAAAGATTGTAATGATTTTTATTAACCAAACAATACAGATTTTACAGTTCAGATTTTTCCTTTCAAACCTTGAACTAGTAAATCTGCTAATAATGTTATAAAATTAGGTCAACAGGACCAAGGCCACAAAGAAAATATCTGGTTTAGCAAAAGTGTTTGCAGTGCTGACACTCTAATTTCATCAGCATATTGCATCATAATCCAATCGTTGCTAGATAAAACAACACTATAGATGTGTAAATATTTTTCTTTTATGCATTTTGATCATTACAAATTGTACTTTCAGAACAGTTATATACAGTCTGTCCGTGCTTTCAGGATTAAAATTAATACAAGAACAAGCATATGCAATGCAATAGGTCTCGCATTTATGCAAGTCCGAGTTATAGACATTGTAAATGACAATGCCTTTTATTTATGTTTTGGTTTTTAAAACATAAATAAAATGCATTGTCATTTACAATGCCAATAGCTTAAACTTGCATACATGTGTGACCTATTGCATTGCAAATGCTTGTTTTTTTAACTTATGGCTATTACTTATTGGCTCTGCCAATGTGTTTAAGTTATGTTATAAAAAAATACTTAATTGATTTAAAATCTATTAGCTGTCACAATGGCAACAGTCCTATTAGTGTGAGAGTTTTCCTGTTACTTGGCAGACTTCTACCGTGATGAATTACAGGTAGATTTATTAGTAAAATATGAGAGTTTTGGACTAGACAATGGCACAATCTCACTGAATGCAGCTTCTACACTGGAAATGGATGTATTAAATGAATGTGTATTGAGAGCTGCTAACAGGGACGCCAATGTAAATGGCAACTGAATTATACTTTAGTGAGAGCCCTTGGGATGATGCGATGTATTCTTACAGCACCACGAAAGGCAATAGCAGGGCAGCATGAGTCTGTTTTAACAATTGCGTGCACTGTCTGTTATATCACAAAAATGATAAATGAACGTGCCCGAAAAGCATTTTTATTTAAACAAAAAAAAATACCCAATTGCCTTTTCAGGTTACTGTAACATCTACAGATTCCTCCCTGCCTGTGTGTGGCCGTTTTAAGGCAATACTTACTTGTATTTGCAAGAAGATGGAGCTCGCTTTATTTACCCATATCTTGACATCTATTCAAATTTTGGATTTCCTTGTATGATGTTTATTTCCATTGTCGGACAAGCAATGCTGTGCCATGTTGTGCTCGTTTTGTTTGTCAGTGAGCGCTAGAGAGATGTTAACAGCCGGAGGTGTAAAATTCAACTACTGGTGAAGATTTGCAGCTACACTGTTAATTTTAATGAATGTATGCGGCTGGGAAGTAGCATGTTACACAGTAATGATTTCCAGGCTCGGCTTGTGCTATAGCTATTGGGGTCAAGCTGGCTCTCCCAAGGGAGGGGGGAATTGAAAGTGATGGCATGGTAGGTGCAAGAAATTAAAACAATGATGGGAGGGTGAATTAAGTATTGTAAACAATGGGAGGGTGAGGAGAATTGAAAACAATGAAAGGAGTCTGCTATAAACTCACGATAAGCAGCGGGTGAGAGGGAGGAACCATGTGCAAGCAACTGGTGATCACGTAAAGTTGTCTAATATGTTTGGCGAGTTGGCACTGTATAAAGCGACAAAATAAATGTTATAAAAGCATTGCCGATGTTGTATTTTTAGCGAGTTGGGAGGACAGAAACAAACGATGGGAGGCTATTTGGGAAAAGGACGGGAAGCAGGAGGGGGAGGGAAAGACCAAGGTGAGGGGAGGCAAGGAACAGCGGGAGAAGAGTGATTCCTTCAATACAATGTAGCATGACGTCTCCTGAGCAACCATTCAAAATGCTAGTACTTTGGGAGATTTGTGTGGAACAATGGCAGGTAGGTGAAAAGGCAGGGGTCAGGGAAAAAAGAGAGGGCAGAGGAAGATTGAAAGAGGGAAAGATGAAAGAGAGGAAAGACAGAGAGAGGACCTGAGTAGCACATTGCGGCTTGCCAATTTGTTAGCATGCAAATTGCTGCATGCCACAATGCCAGGCAAGGTATTAAGTGTCAACTGAAGTGCTAGTGTCCGATATTTTGTCAAACTCCACAGGAACTCAGCTCCAGGACGAGCGTGAGCTACTACGATAGGAGTTAGCTGTATACTGCTTTTCGGATACTGGGTCCTGTCTTGTGAGTATGGTGAGAAGGAACAACAAAGGCGATCTTGCGAAGAAGGCTTTGTTAAAGTTGGAGAAATGAATGCTAAAACCCGGCGCTGCCCACCCGACACAACAGACCCTCAAAGAGTCCCAAAATATTAGCTAAGGCTAAAAATCTTACCTTTCAGATCTTCCCCCTTAACTGTACTGGATGCTGCGCAGCAACGGAAACGAAAACTGCTGGCCGCTTCTTCAACATCTCTGGAGCAATCAGCCAGCACGTGACTGGGGTGGCAGCTTGCTAAACAACAGCTGCTGGAAAGGGGAAGGTTGCATGCGCATGTTAATGCACATTATTTAAAACAAGCATTACGGGCATTGTATTAAATAAAATAGCCAGGTATTGCGAAACTCACCGCCGCAGCCGGGCTCGAACAGGAAGCCAGGCAACCTGTGCTGGGAAGGGGGCAGGCCGCAAAAAAGGCAGGAAACAGACGGGAGCCTACCCCGTGCTCCTGTGAAGCCAGCCGGAAGTGGGCGTGTGAGCTAGCAGGGTTCCCGGGCTCGTGGAGAGCCCCGCCTGCTGCTGAGCCTGACCGCTGCCGAGGGAGAGAGGAACACAAGGAAAGAGCCCGGTGAGTGGGGGGGCGTGTGTGTGGGGGTGCGTGTGTGTCGGGGTGCATGTGTGTGCCTGCGTGTGTGTGGGGGTGCGTGTGTGTGCGCGTGTGTGTGCCTGCGTGTGTGTGTGCCTGCGTGTGTGAGCGTGTGTGTGTGTGTGTATTGTAAGCGCGTGTGTGTGAGTGCGTGTGTGTGTGTAAGTGTGTGTGAGCGCGAACGCCCAGGAGAGTCAGCCCGCCAGCAGAAGCGCGTCCTCGAGGCGAAATCGCCGAGGTAATGCACGTAACCACCCCCTCTCAGCCATTCCCAGGAAACCCACGACAATAGGTCTTTCGCTGGAGCAGCGCTATGCGCTGCTAACACCAGCGAGACCTAAAAAGCGCGTGCAACTTGCCTAAAAAAAAAAACTAGACACGGAAGTCATAAGGCGCGATCGCAAAAACATATCTGCAGCGCCCTGGAGAGTATGCACACGTGATGCAAGCCCGACTGCAGAAGCGGGTCCTCGAGATGAAATCGCCGAGGTGAAGCGCGTAACCACCCCCTGTGCCCCATTCCCAGCAAACCCACAAAAATAGGTCTTTCGCTGGAGCAGCGCTTCGCGCTGCTAACACCAGCGAGACCTAAAAAGGTACAAGCCAACTTCGTATGAAATATCAACAGCTGGTATTCCCAATGTCTGCAGTTCAAAAGATGACTAATGCTTACAGTCGTGGGAAGAGAAAGCATTTCACAGCTAACGTGTTTTGTTCCTTGCAGGCGAGCAGGCCCGAAACTTTATAAAGGCTGTAACAAGGATCAACATAGAGTTGTAAATTTAAAAAAACATGTTGGTTATACATTGTCGAGCATTTAAACTATCGGTCGTGGAAAGTGGTCGCTTTAGTGTCAAGGCAATCGTGAGAGAAAAATCAAAGACTGCGTGGCACATAAGCTAGTACAACAACGTGAAGTTTGCAAAAGTGATGAGAGATCAGGGCTGAGAATGAAATTCTAACGGTTAATTGATGTAAAGAGGGTAATAAATTATGCATATGTGGCTGGATCAGAGCCGGGACCCATGGGATGGGGAACCTTTGAGAAAGGTTAGTTATGTGGAAATTAGACTATTATATTAATTATACTCAAATTTGTTAAGTACATGAGAGCAGCCAAAATCAGAGATGGGAAGCTTTTTCAATGATATGATATAGACGAAGAGTAACTATCTAGTAGTTTGTTGGACATGGATATTAAGGGGTGTGGCCTGGTTGCACGTGTTGAAGCAAGAACTATTGAAAGAATGAATTACTTTGAGGAAAAATTGAGGTTATGCACAATGCTATAGGCTGTGTGATTGGAACGCAAATGCTGGTGGAGGAAAGGTGAGAGGGAGGGATAGTGAGAAGCAGGGGCCTAGCTATCACTGGTGCAGCAGGTGCAGTGCTACAGGGACCAGAGTCCTGAGGGGGCCACTTAACCCTGATTACTACTGTACATTACTACCCCAAAGGCAGTCGAATGGGCATGTTCTTGTTTACTCCAGGGTCCATTGCATCCTTGCTAGTTACAGGTGATAACGATGGTAAATCTACCATACTGTGATAGAGTTTAAGTTATGGGATGTTTACAAAAATCATGAGAGTCAGTGTTTACTTTGAAAATTGTGTCACAGTGGTCCCTTTAATGAAATGATTTGAAATGTTGTAAGAATTCTTAGGAAATAATTTTTAATAACTGTCTATTGACGTTTGTTTATGTTCGGCCTACCGTTAGGTCTAAGTTTCTCCATAAACTATGCCCACTTGGGGTCTAGCAACACGGGTACGTTTTACCAGTGGATTGTTGTAAGAAAAAGAAATAAAAACTATGGGGCATATTCTCAAGGACATATCGCCAAGTTATCGGCACTTTATCGAAGCCAAAGTGGTGATAAATTTATCGCCCCATTCACGAGCTGGTTCAAACATCCCATATCACCAGTTTACCTGCGATAGCAGCCGCAAAAAACATCGCCACAGATGAGCCCGGCAAATATCGCTAATGAGATGCAGAGTTGGCATTCCCGTGCAAAAAGCTGCAAGAACACCACTCCGCAACATTCTCAACGACCAGCCATATCGGCGATAATATCACAAAACAGGCGATAAGGCGCGTTAGCAGTAGGAATTTAACACCTGCTGTTACCTGGTGTAAAGTTGGACGACAACCTGCACCAGAAAAGGAAGCCCAGCCCAGAGCCACACCTGAAGAATAACAAATGCCATGGAACCACTGATCATGCAGCTCGGACAGAGGGCCAAACACCCACCGCCGCCACACCCAGGAACTCCCCCCTCCTCCCCCAGATGTGCTGTACTTAATTGGGCATGTGTGCCATTGTACCCATCTCCCCCCTTCCGCCCAGTCCCTGGTCGTTACTCACCCTGGTGCTGCTGTGTCAGGTCATCTTGAGCAGTGTCCGGTCCCCCAACTCCTGCCACTGTCTCCCCCCTGATAACTGTGGACACCATTTCCTCCACTCGTCCAGGTCCTCCTGTGGCTTAGGACTCCCACCTCCAGTCTGCATTGCTGCCTTCCGGTTGTTGGCGAGTTTCTGCTTGGTTTTGCACTTCACATCATTCCAGCGCCTCTTGACCTCTTCCATTGTCCTCTTCAGCAGTGCAACTGCATTCACCTTGTCCACGATGGACTGTCATATTCCATTTTTTGTTGTCAATGACACGGTGGAGGTGACGAACAGTAGTTGATGGTGTTCGACCGCCTCTGTTATTAGGATCCTGTTTTCCTGCAGACTGAACCGCTTCTTCCTACTCTTCTTGTCCTTGCCCTTTCCTCACCCGAAGTCCCAGGCTGGTCCTCCGGGGGGGCTTGTGGGCTTCTGGTTGTCCTCTGTTCTTGCTCCGGCTACCTCTATTGTGCGTCCCTGTTGTTTGGCTTTAGTTTGTATGTTTTTTTTCTATTTTTATAGTGATTTTTCCTACTTGACATCTGTGAATTGCAGGCCTGGGGAAGATTATCGCAGGTTTTTTTATCACAGTTGGGCCCATCACAACTTTTTTCGCGTTGGGGTTTATATTTTTATCGCCCTCCTGGTGACTTCATCACGGACATTTGATGCCTTACCAGGAACATATCGCATGTTATCGCCGTATTGTGAATAGGACGTTAACATAGAGTTAATTTGACTCGATAGACGGTGATATGAAACGCGATAAGCGATTTTGGCGATGATTATCATACTTTCATGAGAATATCCCCCTGTATTGTTAATCAATTAAAGAGAGTTGTTCATGCCCATCCAAAGCCGCCTTATAACTGTTAAGTGCAGGGGGAAACAGGGATGGCTGTAATTACCAAGATCAGTAATAGCTGCCCTATATACCTCATATTACTGATCAAAAGAGATACTAAGATAAGGGGACCCTTCCTGTTCTTTAAAGAAAATACCAGGACTGCCTAGCCACTCCTGTGTCGACCTTGGAAACTTCAGAGCTTTGAAAATCAACTGAACAGAGATATACAGTCATTACACTAGTTAGTAATCTGGTAACGAAAGGCAGGCATCTGTCTAGCAGCTTAAGGATTGGTTATGCCCTTCTACTCCATACAGTGCTGATGCAGCCGTGAGCGCTCCTTGCCAGCCGTGTGATTCCATGCATGGAGTCAGACTAATGTTTCTGTACCCATTTATCAGCCTGCCTGGCTAAGTTACAAGCTGACAGCTCAAGTACAGCGACTCTCAGGGTGAGACCAAATATCAGGAAGGCAAATCTTCAAGTTCTCCCTGTGAGGGTCAGGGTATGGAGCGCCCCTGCGCTTGTTTAGCTACTTGATGCGATTCGACAACGGAAGGATCTCTGACTCTTTCATTGCAACTTGCCAAATGGCGTCACTGATTGAGAGGTTAGGGCACGTGTAGCCCTCATAGAATTAGGTTGTGTTCGGGTGTGTGTGCGTGGTATTACATAATTGGCTTATTTTGTTACAGAGCTAGCAGCAGTATTACAATTATTTTTCATGGGAATGATGTCATACCGAAAATGTGTTTTTTCTTTTTTGCTAAACAATTTACTATCCAAATGCGAAACGATTCTTTTTACAAAGAATAGTTGTGAAATTATTTATTTGCCCTATTTCACTTACATTTGGAAAACTAAACCTGCCACAATTCACCAACCAAACATCCAATACAGTTACTAGGCATATATGCAGTCTTATAGCAAACAGATTTTGTAGATTGTTCCATATTTTGTTTTGTCATATTCCATCAGACAGCGGCCATAGGGCTACAACCGTGGTGGCTGGAGTTGTTTGCTCCTGGTATCCTTTTGCTCTGCAAACTGAGCAAAATACATCCCTTCCGCACTTGACTCTGAGAGCACTAACAGTGAGCATTTAAAGGAATACCAGGAAGGAAGGAAGTGTGAGGGGACAAGAGATCATAATTCAACAGTCAACCAACAGATGCAATAATCTTATATCTAGCCAAGTGCTAAGGAAGAATGTACTTTAATCTCAAAGCAGAACAAAATATCACACAGTTCTGGTACACCCCTCTTTGGTGCCCTCTCCCTTCTCTAGTTCTAATATCTCTAGTCCTCAGTATGCCATATGGATATAGGCATTAATGAAGTACAGGTGCACTTCACTCTGGATTACTCCACTGGTTAACGCTCGGTTCAAAGACTTGCCAGAGGTCATGTGGTGAAAAAGTCTCTTGACACTTGTATACTCATTTTTCAAATGGTATTTTCTGGCAGTTCTTCAGACACCGCCTTTGTGCAAGGTGATTACTCTACCAGTGAGTAGCAAAGATGCTGGCTCCAAGCAGGAGTATCCAGACAAAGGCGTCATGAGATATGAGATCTCCACAACTTTCTGCCATCAGCTGTCCTGCAGCAGTAATCAGGGACAGACAAAATAACAGGGTCTTCCAAGAAACATCCTTAAATTGAATAGTAACTGCAGTCCCATCGCTCTCCCTTATCACCTATGAAGCGGAAGAGCTCACGAAGAAATAATCCGCAGTCTTTTGCTAACCAGGCTCTTATTGAATGCCTAATGGTAACCCTGTCGCCATTCTCACATTTAAGTGGAACTTTACACAAGTGGGGGTCAGTAGAACGCACTCAACTCTGACACAGGAAACGGTCTGGTCATAGAATTCATGCACACATCCAGGTCACAACACAGGTTTTGGACTTTAAATTGTCATGAACAGGTCGAGTTTTCTTTATCCAAGTTAAATTTGAATAGTTTCAGGGCCCACCAAAAATTAGGATACCAGTTTCACCTGCAGTCTGGCACTCAGGGCAGGGGTACACAGCCGTTTATCATGCAGGATAGATTCCAGTACAAAAAGATGCTTCTCCCATATCACACTGCCAAGAATCTTACTCCACCATTGAAGAAGTCCAGTCGGCAAAATCAGATTTAAAGTCCATCTGCATTCCCATCTTGCATTCTGGTGTTGTGCTGTGCAGTGAAATCTAGACCTTGTAATTAGATAAACAACACCTTCTCAACAACTTGGGTTTCTCACTCTTCACTGCCAACCATTCAAGTTGTTTGTGATCTGTCTTCACTATAAACTTGGTAGCAAACAAGTAAAGTGGAACCTCCTCAGGATCTACACTGTCGCAAAGCATTCCTTTTCGATGGTACCCCAGTTCTGTTCCCTAGGAAGCAGTCTGTGGCTGATAAATGCTATAGGATGCACTCTAGATTTGACATCAAGTTGAGCCAAAGCAGCTCCAACTCCCTTAACTAAGGTGTCGGTCTATAAAATTAAGCACTGAACGCAGTCAGGTGCCTTCAACACAGAAGCATTGCTTAGGGCTGCCTTCAGGTCCTTTTAGGAGCTATTTATGGTGCTTGTGTGTCATTATGAGGAAATATTTATATTTAAATTGAATTGAGAAAGAGTTGGGGTACATTTATGATGCAATTTGATTTCTGTGTACCGCGTATATGAATTTTGACTTAATGAATACCTTTCAGAACTAAAAATCAACTAGAAGTAGCCAGGGACCATTGTTTTCTATACCTTCAGGTCCTTGAAGGCCTCCTTTTGACACTCCACAGTCCAAATACCGTTCTTAGACTGCTTCGTGAATGTTAGGGTTTTCAAATGGGGCAAATATGATCCCATAGTTGTTCACAAAGTTTCTGTAATATCCAGTAAGTCATAAAAAGGCTCCCACCTGAACCTGCATAGTGGGAACCTCCCACACCAACACAGAGTGAAACTTAGCATGAACAGTCAGATATTTCCGTTGCCAGCTAGGGCCCATATTATGTAACAGATGCTCTCTCCTTGTTTGCACTACAGTGCACATTTAAAGAGGGACTGTGCACCCTATTATAATCAATGCTCTACTCCTAGGGTAGCCGCGACCTTGAGTGTGCCCTGGGGCAGTGCATTACTGTTAATGCAGCAGCTGTTTGAAACAGCTGCTTCATCTCTCAGTGTGCAGGGGTAACCCAAATGCACTTGAAAGGTAGAACAGACCCCCCTACAGGCAGGTGCAGTAAGATACTGCACCCACCTGCAGAGGGATGTCTGAAGGATCCAGATGATCCTCTTTCCTCCTCCAAAAGGGCACACTTAGGGAAGTACTAACTGGACAACACATCTTTGAGCCACACAATCAATGCACCTCCTGGTGCTCTTTCTGTCTCTGCACCCCCGACCAGATTATGGCACAGAAGCAGAGGAAAAAAGTTTCCCCCATTTGCATGCGGCAATGACCCTATGCAAATTTCAGAATACCCTTTGTGATAGCGTTGGTGATTTGTGCGCTGTTAATTTCTGTAATATCAATGGGGTGCACAACTATCTATGGCCCCTTCTGTAACAAAACAGTGCCATGGGGTGCAGAAAATGTCAGTTAAGCTCCCAGGGCACTGTGTGTAGAATAGCCCCTGGTGCGCAAGGTAGAATACAGAGGACTGCCATACCTGGAGCAGATATGCTTGATATTCCGTTTCGTTCCCTGTACTGTGACCAACACCTGTTCTAGGTGTCTCATGTGCTCCTAACAGACAAGTTACTTACCTGCAGTAATGCCTTATGTGGTAGAGACATAGTCTAGTTGCAGGATCCTTACCTCAGAATTCTCCCCAGGCGCCAGACTGGAGTCCCCAAATAATTCAGGAGAACCTCTGCATTTTTGGTTAAGGGCATTGTGCGACTGTGTAGGTACGTTGTCCGCCAGATGTGAAGTCAACAGAGTCCACATAAGTCCTTTCCTGATGCACTAACGCCAGTTTCTTCCATGACTAATTTCTGCACCATACGCAGAGCCACCATAGAAACTGGCTCTGAAAACAGTGTGCCAAATAGATAGATACATTTACAAATTAACCACTACAAGTGGTAACATACTATATAATGAATCAACCACCACAAGTGGTAATTTACTATAAAATAATTTATAGAAACGGATGTTGTAAGTAAGAAGAAAACCGTTTGCAGAATGGGGAGGATGGGTGGTAGTAAGGAATCTGCAGCTAGAATATGTCTCTACCAGGGAAGACATTACTGAAGGTAAGTAACTTGTCTATCTGATAGAGACATCTACCCGCAGATTCCTTACCTTAGAACTGACACTTTAGCAGCAGCACCCCGGAGGTTGGACTGTGAAATGACCTTACCAAAAAAATCCACACATGGAACTAACCAGTCTACTGAAAGACAAAAAAGACCAGTGGAGTGAGAAAATTAGGTGAGAAGGACAATACACCTCACCATAAGCAACTTGGAAATAAGAGAGATGGGGCATGCGTAAACAGAACCCATAGCAATGGAAAAACAAAGTGTTGAAAGACACTAATCAATATGATTCCACATATTACTGTAGGAAGCTGGCTCGGTATATACTATACCAAAATAAGGTATAGTGTGGACAGAGTCCAGGGAGTCCCCAGAGGTATAGCAGAGGCTAAATTAGACAAGTACTACCAGCTCTCTTTATGGTAGGGTGGGCGAGCAGTTAGGCTTATCAGGAAAGTGTGTTTAGCATGTATTATATTTACTCAGTCAAGGCTGATGGCACACACTCAGAGACTTAATCCAGAACAATTAGGTAAGTATAAAAAGGTATACTTATTTTTTCGTTTGTAGAACCAGTCAGGACTTGGCACAGGGAAATAGGAAATACTTTCAAACGCAAAGCTGTACACAGAAGTGCAATTGTGGATTGCATTCGAATTGATTTCAGGTTTGTATTACTTTTAAAGCAGGTCAAAATAAAGTAAGATTACTTTTCATTATTCTTGGATTACTTGCCAGTTACTTTAAGTACTTAAGGTGATATGCCTAGATATCATACAGTGGCGGTTGTCACTTACACGTAAGTACCACAATTCTTAGGTTAAAGCATAGTTACTTTCTTCTCATACAAAACGGTAGGTGAACAGAGATTTTTTAGGAACAAAACTCATAACATTAGTTCCTATGGGAGAACCTTTTTTAACAGTTCTACAGTAAGTAAATGGTTTACGAGTGGGAGTTTTGGGCGTCAGGACCAAGGTTTCCGAAGGTCCAGTTAGGCACTCAAATTGCACCACCAGCGGCACTGGTGTGGCCGGGGCAAAGTGCAAGGGCCCAATGTTAGCCAGTGGGGCTAAGGGGATCTTCGGTCAGGGACTGCTTTCGAGCAGGCCACTCAGCTGTGGGAGCAGAGCTCCTAGGGTTAGGATCAGCACTGCAGGGGCCAACCATCAGAACAAGAGCTGCACCACAAGCTGCACAGGGGCGGCCGAGTGCACAGTGCCAAGGAGAAGTTTGGAACGCTGTGGATTTCAATGAAGATCTCTGGTTCTGAAGGGATGCTGCAGGCCCAGGCAGGGAGACTTGGGTTCTTGGGAGATGCCTGGACACTGTTGGTTGGGCTACCCAAGGCCGTGGGGCATCGGGTGCAGGGGTGTCCTTCAGTGTCGGGTCTTCTTACCAGCTCCAGTCACGGTCGGGAGTACCCATCAGATTGAGGCTGCAGGCGACAGCTTGAAGCTTGAAGGAGGTCGGGGATCACCAGATCCCTACTCAGGATCGCCGGGAGTCACCCTGGTGGTGTTGGGCCACTCAAATTCAGTACGGGGGCTTCATGTGCAGAACCGCAGAGCCAGCTGAATCTGGGTTCTGTGTTAGAAGTCTTTGCTTGAACAAGTTTGGTGCTCACGGGAGACAGAGTCTTTAAGTTGAGTGCATAGCAAGTCCTCCGGGCTTTGGGTGGCTGCTGGACATGCCGGGGTTTCCGCTGTAGTTAGGTGGGAGTGGGGATAGGCCGGTAGGGCTAGGGTCAAAGTAGTTGGTTGTCCTCTTTTTCTTGGGTCAGCACAAGTCTTCTTTACTTCTTCATCTTCCTCGAATCTGAGGAGGCAAGGTTCAGGGTTTCCCCTAAATACTAAATTTAGGGGCGTTATAATGGGGGTGCAGGTCGGGGCCATTAGGTCCCGTCCTTGGGGTGGGTACAGCTCCTATTATGCCACCCTCCAGTGGGAGGATATGAGCCGCTCCCTTATTGACTGGGTCCTCTCATCTTCAAGATGGAGGGAACTGAGATGTGTGCTTCACCTCACCTCCCCCACCTTAGGGTTGGGGTAGGCAAAGAAAGGCACACCTCTCCTCCTAACGTGGTTTTCCCGCCATCCAAAGTGGGGGTCAGAACCTGTGGGAGCCAGTTGCCTGGGGCAGCAAACAGCAGGGACAGCTTACAAAGGCAGCAGGCCATTGAAGCTGCCTCTTCGAGGACCCAGGCCAATCTAGAGGAGGCATGACACCTATGCCCAGGATGGGCTTTGTTTCAGGACCCAAAGAGCAGAGGCCCTCTACCCAGGGGTTCAGAAACCGGTCTGGTGATGGCAAATTGCGGGCAGCCATTCAGGAATTACACCAGGGCTAGTCATTTTTCAGGGGACATCTCTAAGATGGCTTCTGTAAGCATTTTACATTAAATCTCACACCAGCATCAGTTTGGGCTTAATGTGCTGAGAAGTTTGCCACCACATTTCTCAGGTTTTAGTAAAGCCATTATGGAGCTGTGGAGTTCGTAATGACCAACTCCCAGACCATATACTCTTTATGGCTTTACTACACTTATTATGTCTAAGAATGGACTTAGACAATGTAGGCGTACAGGGTACATGCCACTGTACCCTCACCTGTGGACTAGTGCACCCTGATAGAGGGCTGACTTACTAGGCACTAGGCAGTGGGTATCAGGCATGGCACACAGGATGTGTGCCATGTTGACTCTTCACTTTTCTCTGCTGCTAACATGCAGCCTGCAGTGCGAGTGTGTGGGTGTTAAGGTGCAGGGCGTCTAAGGGTGACACAATGGGTACTGCGGCCCTTTGAGACGTCCCATGGTCACAGAGCCGATGGCACCCGTGGTACATTTTACAAGGGGCTTACCTGTGGCCAGAGATGTGCCAATTGTGGGTGCAAAGGTACCATTTTGGGGAAGGAACACAAGTCCTGCGAACCTGATTGGCAGGGACTCAGAGCATATCAAGTCAGGTTGCATCAGATGCCAGGTAAAAAGTGGTCGGTTACCATGCAAAAAGGGGCAGTTTCCTACAATTACCAAGACCTAAGGTGAGAATTGGCCCAATGAATAGCTGAAGCCCGGAAGATCAGGACTACAGGAACCATAACAGACCAAAGCTCTCCATACTTAACAGCAATGGAGACTAGCTCGGTGAAAACACCAAGAAGAAATCTGAAACGCATGTACCGTAGAGGAAGCACGCCTCGTGCTTCCACTACAAATCTGCGCGTATAAAACAAAAACAAGTCTTGTCCTGGGAGAACTCCAGACAGAGGAACCCCACCAGAAACACCCAACAAGGAAAACCACAGAGAGATGGACAAGAAAAGCAATGCAAACATAGCTACTTTGAAAAATGTCTCGAAAGGATAACAAGGTTGTGTTACGAAAAGACATATAGCTATATAAACATCGAAATACAGATATATATATATACATATCATCACACAAGTTTTGCCTCAAGGAAAAGCCGCACAGTAAGTACATTATTCTGCCTTTTATTGTGGAGACTGCAGACTCGTTACATAGAAACTGCACATCAAACTGTCTCAGCCAGACGCGTTTCGGGGCTTGGTGTCCCTTAATCATTGGCAAGTTCGTCAGGAAACAGCAGGGAAGAAGCAACCCACTTAAATCAATTGGAAACCACCCCAGTGGGCGTGGCTATTTTTGCACAGCATCTTGGTTCCCGTAGTTGCTTCGAGTGTTCCTCCAGTGAGGCCGTCTGTGTTCCAAACAAAGTACAACAAGCATTTGCAATGCAATAGGTCTCGTATTAGGAAAGTTTGAGCTATTGGTATTGTAAATGACACATTTTTTATTTAGGTTTTGTTTTTGAAAATAGCGAAATTAATAGCTTTGTCATTTACCATGCCAATAGTTATAACTTTCGCAAATGTGACACCTATAGCATTTGTAATGCAATGTGTGTTGTATTTACGTGACTTAGATGTATTGATATTACAAATAACAATGGTTTTTAATTTTTTTAATATTTAATACTTAAATAAAAGTCTGATGCCTGATGTTTGTGGATGTCTGACACTTGTGGATGTCTGACGCTTGTGGATGTCTGATGCTTGTGGATGCCTGATGTTTATGGAGGTCTGATGCCTGCGGATGTCTGACGCTTGCAGATGTCTGACGCTTGCGGATGTCTGACGCTTGGTGATGTCTGATGCTTGTGGATGTCTGACGCTTGTGGATGTCTGACGCTTGTGGATGCCTGACGCTTGTGGATGCCTGACGCTTGTGGATGCCTGATGCTTGTGGATGTCTGATGTCTGACGCTTGATGCTTGAGGATGTCTGATGCTTGCGGATGTCTGATGCTTGCGGATGTCTGATGCTTGCGGATGTCTCAGTGGTATAGATTTTGTCTGAATTATCAACCATAGTTTTAAAGCTCTGAATAAAAGCTGCATTAATATCCAAAAGAGGATCACTTCCTGAAACAAATGGAATGGCGCAAGTCACAGCATTCCTAGCAAGATTATTTGTTATAAGGCCAGTTCGAAATTCAAATTATGTGCCATAATTCAAATCATTTTGGGAATGTTGTGTTCTGCTTGTTACAAGAAGATGTGAACATTAAGTCATTACGCCACTTTGCATAAGTACTTGCCATTCACATATGTTTAAAGAAAAAGACCGAAATGTTACTGTTAAAAACATAAATAATCATGATCTCAAACCTAAACATTATGGCATTCTATGTAGATTTATTCAAGATGTATTTAATAACTTCTAAACATAATGAAAGGCTCCCATGAATTTCTGTTTGAGAAAGTGTACCTGCATGATGTACCCCGTGAGAAAACCAAACAAACCTTCTTCCACCTTGGCAATGCCATTATTTCTGAAGGTATCACTCATCATATCTCCTAAAAAGGTAGTCTTTATTTACTGGCATTATTTTGTTTGAATCATGAGATCACCCGTGTGCTACTGCTTAGTCAGTAAGGACTGGCTCAATGTCATTAATCAGTGTGAATTCAAGTAGGGCTCATAATAGTTGCAACTGGCCCAATTGGAGAGAGAAGTCTAAATGCCAGGATGAAATTATAGGCTAAATAAGTTATTGCCCATGAGAATTGGACCTCGAATTACCCATCTCCTACAGTAACTCCTCATTTCTTTGTTCTTTCTTCTCAGTAAAATATTGCCTATCTCATGTATCACTCATAGTAGAAATCCCAGAAGGAAATCCTTGATATCTACTTACAAACTATTTAAAATGTTTGAATATGTGTTAATAACAGAGGAATTCCTGTAGGTATAGGTTTACTAATCTGGTAGACACCACCTAACAAAGACTTAATATAATGCAGAGTTTTTTACGCTGCCTTTCAAATTCAAAAGTCCGTATTTGCAGATATCTGAAATTGGGAGCCTTATGCAAAACTCTGGTGACAAACGTTCGCCACTCACGGACTAACAACATGTATGACATTTTTTCCCCACAATGCCTGGCGCATTGTGTTCATCTTCCAATTAATTTTTGTTCCGCACCTCAAGTTTTGTATTTGATGTGAAGAAGAGAGCTCATTGCAACAGTTGTTGTTTATCCAGTTTCACATTCCTATCCGTGATCTTTTTCTCTCCTTCACTTGCGTTTTTTCCAGCTTCACAAAAAGAAGAATTTTGAAATGAGGAAACAATTTAGTTTATGTTCAGGTGCTGACTTGTTAAACACAGCTAGTGTCACTAATTTACAGTTCCTGCTTGAAATTGCAGTGATTTCTCGGCGTGGGCTTGGCTGAGACAAGGGCAAAAAGAAATAGCAATCCGTGGGGGGGAGAGAGCGGAGGGGGATGGTGTGTGGGGGCCGGCCTGCCGGCCGGCCAGCCACCCATGATTAATTAGGGGAGGAGAAGCCTTAGGGGAGGAGAAGCCGCAGAGCACACGCTGGGCGAAGCCCTTTGATGTGCTCTGTGGCCGTGAATGCGCGTGCTTGTTTGTTCACATCATTCACGTGAACTCTAAGAAAACCACAGTGCAAGAAGCCCTTAGTTTGACGAGGATTTCGAGCACTTGAATTCTCGATCCCTCAATGCGCTTGCGCGCATTGTAGGTCACGAGACCTAAAAAGTTATTATTAAAACCCTCTGTAGGGTGATGTTATATATATATATATTCACAACACGCCGGTTCAGCTTTCCCCTATCAGTTGCAGCGCTCCTCATGGGTGCCTCTCCCTAAGGCAGAACCACGCCGTTTTACTATTCCAAAACACTCCTTCTGTTACGAAAGAAATGGGGCGCACTCCTGTCAGCTTTCCACAGCAAGTTATTTATTCAGGATCTTTTCAGGATAAAAGCAAGTGATCGTGAGCAAGATGCTAGCAGCATCGAAACGCGTAGATCACTCGCTTTTATCCTGAAAAGATCCTGAATAAATAACTTGCTGTGGAAAGCTGAAAGGAGTGCGCCCCATTTCTTTCGTAACAGAAGGAGTGTTTTGGAATATATATATATATATATATATACATATATCTAAGACGTATGTATGTCCATAGAGCATTGCCATACTGATAGTAGAAAAGACATTGGCAAGTTATTTATTCAGGATCTTTTCAGGATAAAAGCAAGTGATGTACGCATTTCGATACTGCTAGCATCTTGCTCACGATCGTGAGCAAGATGCTAGCAGCATCGAAACTCGTAGATCACTCGCTTTTATCCTGAAAAGATCCTGAATAAATAACTTGCTGTGGAAAGCTGAAAGGAGTGCGCCCCATTTCTTTCGTAACAGAAGGAGTGTTTTGGAATATATATATATATACATATATCTAAGACGTATGTATGTCCATAGAGCATTGCCATACTGATAGTAGAAAAGACATTGAAATAAAAAAAAATATCGATGAAAGAATGAAAGCAGCACCTCGCTGATGTTCATGAACATAAGAAGTGTGGGGCTGAGCAATCAGCAACATAGTACCAAAAAATGGAAGGAAAGAGAGAGAAAGAGAGAGAGAGAGGGAGAGAGAGAGAGAGAGAGAGAGAGAGAGAGGGAGAGAGAGAGAGGGATCTACATCCCTCAACAAACGTTAAACCTGCGAAGCATTAGGAAATTATGCAAGCCGATTAGAAGCTTGAAAAAAGCTGGTAAGAGCCACATCCTGAAAGACAGCAACAGGAAAAGGAAACTTGTGATGAAGAATACAAGGGTGAACTGGCCTAAAATAGGCCAAGGTGAGTAAAGGCCAACTATTGGAAGGCAGAGACTATCAGAACAGTGAAGGCTAACAGGCAAAGAAGAAGATGATTTAAAAGTAAAACAACACAGTCCCATAGGTAAAAGAAGCTCCGTAAAGCCTAAGGTCCAAAATTTTGCACTAACAACGAAAAAGCCTATCAAAAGGAGAGGTAATCATCCACAAAGAAGGATTCCACCTTTCTACCTTAAGGACCTCAAAATACTCAATTTTCAAATACCTCTGAGTAGAATTTACAGCCAAAGGCACATCTCCTATCAAACTTCACACCATCTACCACCCACCTGGTGATCGCACCCTCTTCTCAGAAGAACTAAATGACCTAGCAAGACGGTTCTCCCTACCTGACTTGAATCGCATTTTCTTGGGCGACTTCAGTATGCAATGGAACAACTCAAAAGACACCACATTGAGTGTCTTCACAAACCTACTTGAAATTAACAGCCTCAAACAACTCTGCAATGAACCGATCCATATTAAAGGCCCCACTCTAGATGCGATAATAACCAAAAAATAGCTTGTCTCAATTCGATTGATCACACTCATCGACTGGTCAGACCACCAACTCATATTGTTTCATATCAAGATCCACCTTAGATCTCACCTAGCCCCATTCGACAAACCTACACACTGGGCTAGGAACTTGAAACAAATCCCAATAACAGAATTGGAATCCAGGATCTGTGCCCAACTACAGTATCAACCTCTCACTCACGCCATTGAAGATCTCACCGCTCACAATAATACTGATATCCTTGACCAAGTGGCACCGTTCCAACTAAAACAATCTTGAAAAATCCAATCAAAATTCTGGTTAAATTCAGAACTTAACAATGAGAGGAGACAACTGAGACAGTCAGAAAGGATATGGAGGCAGAACCTCTCTACAGTGCATCTCTCACTCCTAAGAACTGCATTGCTTTCCTATAAGAAACATATCTTTAGAGAAAAAGCCATTTTCTTTCGCAACAAACGACTGCGATAAGAACAGACCCAGGGAGCTCTTCAACATCATTAAACAACAAACTACCCTTACCTCCCCACACAAAACAACAGCCACTAATGATTGCTGTGAAGAAATTACCAACTTCTTCACCGATAAAGTCGTAAAAATTGAGCAATCCCCCATTCAAGTCACAAATCTGTCATCCCTACCAACCTTTACCACTGACTCACATCCCTCCAAGGTAGCCACACTCCAGATTTAACTAATGTCCGAATGGCCCCCAGGAAAAACTAATTTTAACTATGATCTCCTTCAGCTGAAAAATTATGCAAACCTATGACAGAAAGTGAAGTCTTAGATATAATCGTGAACTTGAAGCCCACATCCCACACTACTGATCCTATCCCACCCACAATAGTACAAAACCTCAACCATATCGCCCTGTTCTGGGCAAAATCATCAACACATCTATCTCGTCAAGACAAGTACCTGTCTCACTCCAAATAGGCCAAATCACACCCATACTTCAAAAACAGGGTCTGACCCGAATGATTTCAATAACCTGAGACCTATCACCAACCTCCCATTCTTAACCCAAACAATGGAGAAGTGCGCCCTACTACAGCTCAACCAATGTATATATACAAATTCAACGTCCATGACACCTTCCAATCAGAATTCAGGAGAGGCTGTAGCACAGAAACTGCTATTCTCAATATCTTGGATGACATTCACAGATCCTAGGATGAAGGTGATGCATGCCTCCTTATCCTACTTCACTTATCTGCCGATTTTGATACTGTAAATCACTCAGCATTACTCGAGACACTCAATAACCGCACTGGAATCAATGTCCCTGTCCTTAGATGGTTCACATCTTACCTGCAACATCGCTCACAACAAATACAAATTATCAACTGTCTCTCGAAACCTACACTAGTTCCTCATGGAATACCCCAAGGCTCAATTCTCTCTCCATCCCTTTTCAATCTCTTCATGGAACTCCTTATTGGTATCCTGAACCAAGCAGAGGTCAAAAATCACCTATATGCCGATGAGACATAACTCTACTACAAAATGAAATCACCCAGTGACATCCTATACCTGAACTCCACACTAATTAAGATACAAAATTTGCTTAATACCAACCACTTAAAGTTGAACCCCCTATTGCTTTTCTCCCCTAAAAACAACCCTCTACGAATTCAAGATTGGCTCAAGAATGTGGACACCCTGAAATGCTCTTGCACACTATCCAACCCCATAAAGTCCTGGGGCAGCACCCTGGACAAAAACATGTAAATTAAGGACCACATCAACAACTCAGCCAAAAGAACACTTTACACACTTATACATCAAGAAAATGAAGCTATTAACTCCCCCTGATGATTTTAAGACAGTAGTGCAATCTCTAGTCCTCTCAAATCTGGATTATGGTAACACCATCTTCACAGGAACTCTAAAAACTCACCATGCCCCTCTAAGAACAGTTCTCAACACGGCTACCCTGCTCCTAACAAGTTTTAAATGCATTGCCCACCAAGCCCTTCACACTCATAAACTTAACTATCTAGATACCAAGGGGGTGGAGCTTTCCTGACTCCAAGATGGCTGCTGATTATTGGAGCTCAGTGAGCCGGAGAAATAATCCTACAGAATCCTACAACCCTATGGTGTCACTGCGCGCTGAAGGCACCTGGAACAGCTGTGTGTGCTCCCGGTACCTTTTGTACTTGACTGCATGACTCGGAGGGGCACGAGAAGGCAGGCTGTGGGGTTAGCTGCACCTTTCCAGAATCTGGACCTTCTCTGTGGGCACTGCTTGTCGGCTTGGGGCAAGTCGTGTGGATCCGGGCCTGCTATCCCCTGGGGAGTGGTACCTGGAGGCCGTGGCTCTGCCGGCTTCTGGTGAGTGTTGCTTTATGCTTCCCCCTGGGGGCTATTTATTTTTCCCTACCCTGAAGTCTCACACGTGGAAGTCGCCACAATGGGCCTGGTGGACTAGGCTGAACTCCTGAAGTGGGCTCACCCTGCTGCTCGACATAGCTGCTCTAGGCCTCAGCCAATCCTAGCAAGGTCACGGAAGGTTAGCTAAATGCAGCCTAAAGAGTGGACTAGGATTTCTGACCAATCGTTCCCAAGCTGTTTTGCATGCAGCCCGAAAGAACAAGTTACTTACCTAAGCATGGGCGGATCTAGCGGATCTCGCGTACGCGAATTTGCGAATTTACGGATTCGCAATACGCAAAATCCGCAAACTCTCGCGGATTAGCGGATTTTTAAGTTTTTTGTGTTGGCGAGCGTTCACGAGGATTTGTGGACCATTTCGCAATTGCGAACTTACTTTTCGGCTTGCAACGGCCGCGACTATGTTGTTTCTACGTCTGGTTTATCATCACAGGTTCACAGCACCCTCTGTTTCACCACTGCCACCCTCTGGTACACCCATGCCACCCTCTGGTACATCCTCACTGCCACCCATTAGGTTTGTTTATCACTGTAGATTATGGGGGTGAAAAAAAGCAAGCACACCTGCCCTGCTTCAACTGCCATGAATTAATTTGGGGTTGATTAATGTGTCACTTATTTTTAAATTTCCAGTCTGGCTGGCACCTCCTCCCTTCCTTATCTGTAATTTGCTTTCTGTTGCAGTGAAAGCAAGCACACCTGCCCTTCTTCAACTGCCATGAATTGCAACTGAACTCTGGAGGGGCCCCTCAGGAAGCACTAGAGTGAATGGTTACTAATGTTAAGTTTGAACTTTTGCACCTGCTGATTGCTTTCAGTTTAGCAAAAATCGTTTTTCTGCAATTTCGCGCCATTTGCGGGGAGCGAATCCGTGCGAGATCGATTTCGGAAGCCGCGAATACGTGCGAATACACAATTTTTTTTTCGCGGCGTTTATGTTCGCGTGATTTTTTGCATGTTCGCAAGGCGCTTGTAGGGATACGTTTGCGAAGTTACCCTAGCGGTCGTACACGGGCGCGGCCATCTTGTTTGCGTGACGTAATTCCGTTTCCGGCCGCTATGTGTAATCTCGCAAAGTGTGCTGCTCGCTAGTACAATTTCGCGCGTGATCGCGAGGAAAATCTCGCGCGAACTTACCCACGCGGTCGTGAACGGGCGCGGCCATCTTGTTTCTCATTCATTGCTATGGTTCTGGGCATGCTTTCTGTATCCTCTCTGAATCTCTGCCATCCTTTACTTGTTTGAAGTTTTTTTGATCTACTTTTACTTATTATCTATCCCTCTATTTTTCTAGCTCTATATTTTTGTGTTTTCTGCTACTTTTTGTTAATTTTAAACTACTTTTTTTAACTCTTTCCTTTTCTTCTTCCCTATTCTATTTCTTCTTTATTATTTAACTTCATTTCTGCCCAGACCATGGTAAAGGGAGCCGGGAAGCACCCTGAGAAGGGGAAGGGTCCCGCACCCCGTGCTCGGCTCCCGTGCGGGCGTTTGAGGGGGGAGCTAGTGATGCCACGGGAGATCTTTAGCGAGGAGGAGGTGGCCGCACTCATATTCCTCGTCCCGCGCCGCCTCCCCAAGACCATCCTGGGAGGCGGCAAGATCGCAACCGGCTATGGCATCCGGGAGCGCCGGAAGCGGTGGAAGAAGGTGTGCCGGGCCATGTTTAAGCTCTCTGGGGTCCGGCGCACCTATAACCAGGCCACCCACCGCTGGACGGATGTCATGGACCGGGAACGTGACTTGCTGGACGCGCTCGGCGTAGAGGTCCCCGGGCTTGGTGAGTAGTAGTAGCTATTTCTAGCTATTTCATCACTACTCTGTTTTATCCGGCTCTGTTATTTGCAAATCTTTGTTCTTTACCAAGAGCAATAATGCTGCCGATTACATTGTAGGTAAATTATATTTCAAAATCTTCTATGCATTACAGGTGCACTGCTCTCCTTCTCAGTAGCCTTGCTTGCTACTATGCTTATTTGTTTTGTATTTTGTGTTCATTTCATTGGCCTGAGAAATTATGTATGAGTGTAGTGTAAAGAACTGCGTAATGCTAGACACTAAGGGTCATATTTTCAATTGCCGGCGCATCCCTGCAAAGTAGCAGGGATGCGGCAGTAATTGTGCGCTATGCCACCACCACCACCCATGGGCCCAAAACGTCACAGAGGCCTTACGCATCTGTGCCGTAAAGGCGGCGCATTGCTGGAGTTGCGTGCCAACGATGGCGCAGCTCCAGCAATGCTCTGGGGTGCCCTATCTCCCCAATGCTGCATCAAGCCGTACGTCGGCTTCAAGCAGGCGCAGTGTTTCAGTCACGCATCATTGTCCTAAAAGTGACTGATTGACATCTTGTAGATTTCCCTCAGCCACTTTTATGATTCGTTCCTGCGCAGGAACGCCCTCCCTTGCGCCAGAACGCCCCCTGATGGCGCAGGGCTTTACAACGTGATGCATCTCCCATATGCGTCATTTTTTTTTATATATACGCCGCACCATGGCGCCTCTTTTGTTCTGCCGCTGCGTCACAAAAGTCACGCAACAATGGAGGAAAATGAGCCGCAAGGGACTTCTAAATCAGCCCCAACAGACTGAAGTCCAGTACTTCCTTTAGACACATGGCTATAAGAAGAAATAGTGGTGGTGGTCGGTGGATTGATAGTTTGAGTATTCACTGATCTGCAAGCACGATGGACTTTGTCTGTCACTTCGCGTGCTGCGGACTGCTGCCTGCCAGGCCTAGGCAAACCTTTTTAGTAGTCTGTTTAGTGAGTTACATAGGAACTTTCAAAGTCAACGGTCCGCAAATCAGGCAATACGAATAACGTAGTATACCATATGAGATTGGTCAATATATCCTGTGGAATAGTTGTCTATCTATTTGCTATTTCTCCAAAATATTTTGTTATTGTTCTTTTGAAATGTTTGATTTGGTTGACAAATCTCATCCATGTTTTCTGGTCTTTCTTTCTTTCATGTTGTACATCAGCTCCCCCCAAGGGCAAGAGGACACAGGAGGAGGAGGAGGGTGCTGTTCAGGAGGATGCAGGCCAGGATCGGGCAGGCGAGGGCTCCTTTGCTGGCCCCAGTAAGTTTTAATTTTAATATAGAGTACCTATTTTTTCCTAGCGTTCCTCATTCGATTTTTTCTAAATCGTCTTTGTTCTTCTTGTAGACTGGATCTAAATTCTTATCCTGCCTCGACTATGACTCCCTGTGGTATTACTAGATTATTCTTATTAGTCTGTCTGTGTAGCTAACTAAGATTGCACATTTGGCAATTCAATTGGACTCCCATTCTAGTCAGCAATAGCTCTATGCACTGAGTGCAGTCCTCTGGGATTGTCCATAATGTCTTTTCAAGTCTTCTAAATGTTTATGCTTTGACAATTGCCAACAATAAAAAGGTGAATGACCACCAAGAAAGAATAAGATACTACTTTACTTTTGGTTTGGATAGGAGGACAATCCATTCTACTACTGTTGCAGGGACAAATCTACACAAACCGAACTGTGAACACTAAATAGTGCATTGTTTATCAATTATAATAGGCGCAGGTAGACTTTCTTTCCACATACCTCAGTGATATCAGACTTTGAAGAACCCCCAATCTCCTTACTGACTAGATAGTGTGGCAGAGTCATTTAGCTCCCAAAGTCACCGATGATTGATCCCCAATGATGATTAGATTATCCAACGCAGGACAAGAGTACCGAGTCACAGTCAAGAAGTGTCAGAGGCACTCATGTTTGCAAAAATTCCAAAACCTTTAGCTCATCCACTCTAGTCTGGAGGACCAAAAACCACAGAGTCTATTTAAGTTTAAAAGCTTTATTAAAACTAAACACATTTATTAAAATCAACTTTGTCATAAAAGTAAACGTTTAACTGAAAATGGAAAAGTGCTTAGTGCTAACGATTAATTGGACACATTTCTTGTGGTCGAGCTGAGCTCTCACCTGGTTTGAACTTGAGCTTGACCCTGATCGTGTTCTTATAAGTCAAGCTTCTGTTAGGAGAAAAAGTGGTGTGTGTTAAAAATAAAAAGCAAGCATTCATCAGTTGTGCCAAAAAGTGCATCAAGACAACAGCCTTCCCTGGAAAAAGGGACATTTTTACTTTAGAGTAGACAGTTACAAAATATTACATTGTATTTCGTTTTTTTAACATTTCTTTATTCCTCCTAGACCAAATATTATATAGTAATGAGTGGTGTATTCTAACATTCTTAAATGTACTTTGTAGGTGGAACATCTGGTGGCGGGGCCAGCGCGGAGGTGGTGGTGTTGGACGCGGACTCTGGAGAGGAGGCGGTGCAAGTGCCGGACGTTCCTGTGAGGGTTCGCACGGTGGTGGCGGGAAGAGGTAAGCTATATATTCCTTACTTATTGAGATTGAAGACTGCATAGTGTGCTTTCTGCACGGGTGTATTATAAATCAACCAGGTAGTAGCCTCCTCTAAATGTACTTCGACTTAGCTGTGATATATCCGGTTATTACGGTGGACACTCCGTACCTCTCTTAATAACTTTAGTTTAGTAGTAGTACGTCATTCATGTGTGGGTGTATCACTGTTCACTCAATAATAAGCAAAGCACCTAAAGTCATCCCATATGTCATCAAATACATCCCATGTGAAGTGATAGATAATCAAATTATTTAGCTTCTTCATTTTCCTTTTCTAGTACTCATTTGCACTGTAGGGTGAAAGGTAAATTAATTAAGCAGTAGCCCTTGTAACAGAGTATTCTCTGTGCCACCCGTAATAGAAAAGTAATAGCTTCACCACCTGCATGTACTGGACCGGTACAGTAACGCAAGTCTGTCTCACTCATCATGGTGTGCGTCTGTTTTTCTCGGGTGCAAGTTCACTGCGCTGGCATTCTGCCGGCTTGCATAAGATAACGTACCAATTTTCCTAAACAAGAGAGAAGAAGAAGAAGAATAAGACTGGTGTACTGTCATAGTCAACTGTAATGGAAGTCCATAGTGGTCGTAGAATTTGTTCATTAAACTCCCACTAATGTTAGAGCAAGGATGCAGAAGTGGGAGGTTAGATAGATACTGTCCTCAATAGTTATGTACTGTGCTTTCAATTTGCTACTTGTACTGTGACACAACTTTCGGCTCAATCACTTTGTGTTATTAATGTTAAGGAGCATTGGTTACAGACTATGTCTTTCTTTCTTCATATAGTTGCTCCTTCCAAATCGACATCACGGAGGGAGCAGGCTCGAATGGCCCGGCAACGGAGGCTGGATGACACTGTCGCCGAATATCGGCGGCTGGTGGCCCTGGAGGAGGAGGACACGCAGTCAACCGGTGGAACCACAACATCCTCCACTGGGACAGCTGCATCCTCCTCCGTGCCCCCACAGGCTGCCAGCCAGCGCAGTGCCCCAGCGGTACGGAGCCGGGCTAACAAAGCCAACCGCCACCGCCAAGCAGCAAAAAGACCAGCTGCCCCCCACAGGAGTTGCAAGGCACGCCAGCACCGCCTAGGAGTCAGAATGTCCTACCTGGAGCAGGAGGTCCTTAGGTACAAGAACTTGGTGGAGGGCCTCCGCTTCGACCATGCCACCCTCCGCAAGGAGTATGATGCCCTGGCCGCAAAATTCACCAGCACCCTCCAGTAGTGGAGTGTCCCTTGCCCTTTTTTTAGAGACTTTTGGGGGGTGGGATTTGGGAGTTGGGTTCTTTTTGGGACTTTTCAAAGACAATCGTTGGGGTTAGGGAGGGTCTTGAGGGAGATTATTTTGTTAGGGCTACATAAATATACTGTTTTAAACTTTATCTGACCATACCTGTTTTTTAATGCTTTTCAGTCTGGTGGGTGGGGGTTTAACAGTAAGTTTGTTTTCCTGAAGAGTCCTAGGACTTTAGTAGTACTACCGTCAATCTCTCGTCTAGTCCTAATACTCCATTATACTACCTCCCACCAAACGCTTATCTTACCTGTAATTTGTGTTAGAAATTTGGGCTAGGCCCAGGGCTGGCTCCACGGGAAATGGGGATTAAGGTTGGCAATCCTGGGCGGATGAAATTTCCTCGTTGCGGTGGTACTAGTGGTGTGACACAGTGGCAGTTGCATGCCTATGGAAAAAAAGAAAACGAAACCTGGTTTGTCCTTACTGTAGCATTACAACGGTTATGGTACGATAGAGAATATAGCAGGTGACAGTACACTAGAACAGTGCCACAATGTAGCCTAACAAATGGTAAAGTATTGCAAGTATAACTAGTACTTGCGTTGAATTTATTTGACATTGGCTCCTACTACTACAAGAAATAGTACTGAAGCTGAGTAAGTCTAGAATATATCCTCATATTCCTTCACCAGCCTGTTGCTATGACCTTATCCTCCCCAGCAAGTGTGTGGAATTATTGATGTCATTTAGTCAGACATCAAGCAAAACCACACAGCCCGGGGGAAGAGGGTTAGGGTTTGGAATATGGATGGGAATGGGGGTTTCTTTTTGGGTAGGTTTTGTTGAGAGAAGAAAAAAAAAGCACAGCATGGACAAACAATAATTGAAGATAAAGAAATCTTTTGGTACAAACTAAAGCTAACCACATGCAGTCATACTCATAGAAGAAAACAATGGATACTGTATCTGTATTCTGTATGTTGTTGGAGTTGTCCTGTTGAATTTGGTAAGTAAGTTGCATGCAGCAAACAATTCCTCTTATTAGCGGCACGCCTCCATTCCAGCTGACGCTTCGTCCATCAATGTTGGTGACCAGTGACCACTGACAGAAGACACCCTGTCCACTGCCTGCCTGGCAGATGTTGACTGAAACCCGGCCTGTAATTATTGAACGGAAAACAGGAAGTGCTATTACAATACCAATGATAAATAAATATAAGGTATGTACGCTGTGTGGTGCAAAAAGTCACACTTTGATTTTCCTAATGGACAGTACAATATTTTTGAAATTGCGTAATCTGTCTGAGTCACCTTTTTAAGGATAAATAAGTATGGCCAAATTAATTTAGCGGATCTTTCCCCTCAAGCTAGGTGTACTGTAAACTGTGTTTTAGAACAAAATTAGACCTTTACAGCAATGCTCCCACCAAGACCCTTACTAAAGCCAGTCGCAAAAATGTAGAAGACCCCCAATCAGATCTCAAAAAACGAGGCCTAGCAGAAAAATGGTGACAAAACGTACTTTGAAAGTAAAAGTAGGCCCAAATACACCCTTACCCACCGTGGATTGTATTCAAACCACTTGCAAGCAAGCAAAAGTATCCATAGCCAGCATCGCTCCAAGAGTGCTCTAAGACCCCAGAACTCAGTTGCAAAAATCTAGAACACCCCGAAACACATGCAATCCTGCTGCTAGGGCTAACCCTAACGAACCCTAAGTTACAAAAAGTGCCAAAAGGCTTTTCCTTATGGATTTTGTCCAAACCACTTCTATCCGGTATTAGACCTTCCCAGGAATGCCCCAAGAGACCCGCCAACCCACCCGCAAAAAAGCACGCGACAACACCCCCAAACAGCCAAAAAGCAAAACCTCATACTTAGAATATCTCTCGGCCTTCGGTCCAAACGCGCTGTGCAGCTAGGTCATCATCATAACTCCTGTTTTCCACCACGGATTTCCTGAAAAGCAAATGCAATCAAGATTAGACTGTCGCAGCAGTGCTTCGACAGAGACCCCGCAACCCACCCACAAACACCAGGAAGCCCCCCAAACAGGCCCCCGAAAACGCTACATTGAGCAAGATGTCAGAAGAAATAGCAAAAAAAAGGCTTTTCCTTATGTATTTTGTCCAAACCACTTCTATCCGGTATTAGACCTTCCCAGGAATGCCCCAAGAGACCCGCCAACCCACCCGCAAAAAAGCACGCGACAACACCCCCAAACAGCCAAAAAGCAAAATCTCATACTTACAATATCTCTCGGCCTTCGGTCCAAACGCGCTGTGCAGCTAGGTCATCATCATAACTCCTGTTTTCCACCACGGATTTCCTGAAAAGCAAATGCAATCAAGATTAGACTGTCGCAGCAGTGCTCCCAGACCCCAAAACTCACCCACAAACACCCGGAACCCCGCCAAAGAGCACCTCAAAGGCAAGCAAGTCAGCAAAAACGGCAAGAAATTTCCGCCTCATATTTGGTCCAAAACACTTTTATCCGTTATTAGAGCTTCACAGCAATGGGCCCAGAGCGGTCAACTCACCCGCAAAGAAGTAGAACACCCCCACAAGTGCTGAGTCTTTCTTCATTGGGCGTAATCCAGCCCTCTGCTTTGAGGGAAATAGGAGGAGGAGGATAGAGGAGCATGTTCTTCTGAACTTGTGAACATGAGGAATGTAGACTGCGGCACCTTCAAATCAATAAGCAAACAAGTGAAGACAGTTCTGCTGATGGGCTTGTTTTTGGGATTAGGTGATTAAAGTTTGAATTAAATTAACTGTGCAAAACAAAGAAAGACAGACACACAGGAATAAAAGTGAATAAGGACGAAAAAGAAAGTTATTGATTCATTGTCTCATTTTCAGGGCTCGGTGTCAGGGAATAAGAAGAAGATTTCGTCATCATACTCTGCGAATTCAGGCAGGATGAGGTCAGCGTCACCGAACAGAGAACAAATCCCCTCATCTACGTTGCCGTCCTCCTCGTCTTCATGCGGCGTGCTTTCTCGTACTTTGTAATCTGGTGGTATGAGGTGCTGATTCATCTTGATCATTGTTAGCCTCCCCACATTTTTGGACGAGAGGCGGCTCCGTTTGGGAGTTACAATGCCACCAGCAGCACTGAAAACACGTTCAGAAGACACACTTGCGAGTGGGCAAGACAAATAGTTTATAGCCAGGTTGGAGAGCTGTGGCCACAATTGTTTTTTCCCATGCCAATACTGCAATGACTCATCATTAAGAAAGACCTCTGTTGAGTCATTCAGATAGTCCTGCACCATCGAGTCAAGGTCCTCAACGGTTCCTCCACTTTGCTTACTTTTTGCTGTGCCTGTGACCTTTTTTCGAGAACCATACCCAAGCAAAGTTAGCCAATCCTCTTCAGCAGCCACTGTTACTCTTGTGTGTGGTGCAGATGATCTGGTTGCCGGTGTCTTTAACGGCTGAGAGGTCACTTGTGCGACAGCCACAGGTGCAGAAGTGGATTATTTTGACTGGGGATGGCCTGCTGATGCTGATGCTGATGTACTGCCTTCTCCTTCAATATCCTGCCGTTCTTTTTCAAACCTCTTGGCTGACCAGGCTAGCCAACGTTTGTACTTTTTAACATCTTCATCAGCAAAAGGAAAGAATGCTTGGCCTGCCAGCGCCTTTTTGTAGCGTGGATCCAGAATAGTAGCACAAATGTAATGCTGTTCTGAGTTGATCTTTTTAAGACGTTCATCACCACGTAGGCGCTCTAATAATTTCTCCGACAAAAGAAAAGGGTCTTTGTTTTTTTCATCTTTTTCTAACTCAGAAGACACCGCCTTCAGTTGGTGCTCCAGCATGCACAACAATGGGATAGCTTTTCCCAAATTACAGTCCTCCTGGCTGACTGCACGCGTGAAGAACTCAAAAGGACGAAGCATGTCTGTCAGGCTTTTAACTATGTCCCATTGCGCTGCACCCATCCGCAGGTCCTTCTGAGCGGTACCCTCTTTTAAGAAATAGTGATCGAGTACCGCATACTGCTCATACAGACGCTCAAGCATGTAGAAGGTTGAGTTCCAACGTGTTGCCACCTCCTGGATGAGTGCTTTCACTGGCATTCGACGTTCAAGTAGCAGGCTCCTCAGATGCTTCCGGGCCTTAAAAGAATGGCTGAAATGGTTGCACATTTTGCGGCAGGTGGCCATTACCTTGCACGCTGGACTGTCTTTATCACTCAAGAATTTTTGAACTACCAGGTTGATACAGTGCGCCAAACACGGCACTCTGAAATAGTCACCCCGTTCCATGGCCTTAACTACATTGGCGCCATTATCCATGGAAACATAACCAATCTGGCGTTTTTTTGGGGACAGCCAGTGAAAGACCTTTTTGTTAAACTCGTCCAAAATGTTTTGTGATGTGTGACTTTTCTCCAAGCCAAACATGGCTAGTGTTGCATGTTTACGAGCAGCTTTAAAAACTTGGTCCGGGTCAACACCTGCGTTTAGCTTTGCTTTAACACCTGAAAAAGAGACCCAGTGTGCAGTGATGCACATGTAATCAGCGCCTGCGCCACTGGTCCACATGTCTGTTGTCAGATGTATTGTGTGAACAGCACTCTTCTGCAAAGCTGCCCCAATCGCCTCCAGCACATCTTCATGTAGTGCTGGAACCGCAACTCTGGCAAAATAGAACCGGCTAGGAACCTTCCATTTAGGGCAGAGCGTTGCCACTAATTCTAGAAAACCTACCGCTTCTACAAAAGAAAAAGGGAGAAGGTCCACAGCTAGCATTTTAGCCAGCTTAGTGTTATACAGACGCGTCAGTGGGTGGTTGCGTTCATATGGCGCGTCTGAAGAAAACATGGTTCTAATGTTGCCCTGGACCAAGCATTTACGGGATGATAATGACTTCGTTGACCCAATTATGCTCGCTGGTGAACTTTTGCGCGTTGGTGTCTCACTCGCTCCAACACTCTTAGTGTGCCTCACATGGGGTGTGCTGCTGACAGGGGTACTGGGTGTAAGTGAAGTGTTTGACACGTCTTCTTCCTCCTCGTCATCATCAGATGCAATATCAACGTTATCTTGACTTCCAATTCGGGCTTCCTTGATCGCATTTAGGTGCGCAAACCATAGGACAGTGTGCTGTCTCTCAAGATGACCTCTCTGGCCTCCGGTACCATAGTTGGTACCTGACTTACCACGACTAACTGCAAGCTTACAAAGGGTACAAATGGCGAACTTTTCCCTTTTTGGGCAAACAGTAAAGAAGTCCCAAACTGGGGACTTGAAGTGTCTGTGGGGCCTGGAGGAGGCGGTGATACTGGTGGTGGTGGTCATGTTGCTAATGCCAGATGATGTGGAGGATCTGGATTGCCCAACTTTTGTACGTTGTGCACTTTCACCGCCACGGTCGAGGTGGATGGAGGTCCCTTCTTGTGAGAAAGAAATATGGAAGCGGTACGAGTTGGTGTACTTAACTCCAATGATTGTGGTGTTTCCACTGCCTCCTCGTCGACAACATCATCATCATCACGCTCCGCAGCTTTTCGGGCTAGGGTCAAAATGTCTGTTTGCTGCATGCCCGCTGGGGCTGCAGTGACCTTTATGATGACTGGGTCGTCGTTGTCAGAGTCTTCATCAGCAGCAGTATCCGCCACTTCTTGTTGAGCCTCATCATCACACTCCATAACTCTGAGACTTTGGACGAGCTTCCTTTTATGCTTAACTACCTTTGTCAGATCATGTGCCTCACTCTCAGACGGCAGTGGTGCTGGTTCCCAATTTTGATCCGTATCATCAGAAGGAGGTGTGCTTGAAGAAGATGTAGACACCACCCTTGATCTCGATCCTTGCTAGGGGTGTGGAAGACAATGAATGATCATCAGGAGGAGTGTCTTCCTCAAATGATACCTCGCCTTGATTGTCGATTTCCTGATGTGCCCCTACTTCGGGAGGAACAGCTATTGTGGGCACTTGTGACCCTCCATGCACCTCTGCTTGCGCATCTCCTTGCGCTGCCTCTCCTTCCACATGTACTTGGGCTTGTACTTGCACATGTGGTTTTTGTTGCGGCTGTGGTTGTTCAACACTCGTCAGATGAGTTACAACAACCTGTGTTGATTGAGGGACATTGCTGCTACTTTCTTGCGATGAGCCAACATCACTGGTCGATGGTGATTGAACAACTAGACTAAGTGCCTCTGCAGCACTGAAGGGCTTGGACTTAAGTTGGTGTGGTGGTGGTGGTGGCACTGAGCCCAATGGAGCGGGGGTGCTGCTCCCAGCTTGGTCCCCAGCAGATCCCGCTGCTGCTGCAGGCATACTTTTTTTTTTTCTCCCAAAAAAAGGGGCGGCCGGCACACCAGTCTCCTTGGTAACTTGCTTCTTCTGCTCCTTACTGGCAACTTTCTTGCTAGAGGAGCTACGGGTAACTTTTTTGGGGGCCATCTTCTTCAGAACAGCAGGCAGCAGTTGCACGAGTTGCAGAGTTGTCTGTGTCCAGACGTGACGTCGCGTGACGTTATGCTGCGCACACACACCGCTGTAGGACTACTTCCTGGCACTGGTGGTTCTCTAGAGTCTTGTGCACCTAAAAGCAATGGAAGACAGAGGAACATCAGTTCAGTTATACACCCCAAAAAACAGGAAAAACACAGAAAAATAAGCACAATCCCATGCCATCCATGATGTTTACATTCAAGACACCACACAGAAAGACTAGGCCCATACAACACTCACTACCCCTGGGGATAATGGATGAAAAGTAGGCTAAATAAGTGCAGGCCTCAGACACTGCCTCTCTTCAAAATGGCCCCTTGCACCCCAAGCACATGTTGCCTGTACCAGCCAGCACTCAAGATGGCCACCACCACCACCCACATGGCCAGTCCACATCAACAGTACACCCCAAAAAAACAGAAAAACACCCAAAAATCACCACAATCCAATGCCATCCAGGATGTTTACATTAAAGAGAGTGAGACCCCACAGGCACACTCAGTCCATGCACCACTACCCCTGGGCAAAAGGCCACACCAGCAGCCCCAAAAAAACGACAAAAAACACAAAAAACAGCACAATCCCAGCCCATCCATGGCCTCAATGGTGTTTAAATTCAACAAAACAGTTGTATCATGCACCCATAACCAACACTGGTCCTACTGGATACTGTGGCTACCCACAATATATTTTATTTAATGTTCTGAAAAAGTTCCAAAATTGTAGTTGCAGCAACTGTAATGCCCCAAACAAACTTACTTGTGAAAGTTGATTTCTAATCCAAAAGTGATCCAAAGAAAGTCAAAAAGGCCTCAAATCCAAATATCCAGCAGCACCCACAAAAAGTAATCCTTCCAGGTCAAGGTCCAAATGAAAGTGACCAGCACATGAAGAAAGCACTGGGAGGAGCCTGCTGGACAGGAACAGGAAGTTGGAGACTGTGGGGCACTTCCTTCCTCCCCCCCCCAAAAATGGACTCCTTGCAAAAAAAAAGGCCATGCAAATGTCAACCTGAGGAGTGATTCTGATAAAAATCATCATTTTCTGAAGGTTTATCCTGTTTGTTGGTGGATTTCTTGTGCAGAATTGCTAAATCTCTATTTCGCGAGTGCGAGATTGTTCCTTTCCCCCGCAACTACGTGTTCGCAATTGCAAACTCTCGCGAGGCGTGCTGTGCAAGGTGGCAAGCCGCGATTAAGTATTCGCGGGCGCCAAACTCCCGCGGGATCCCGCAGCAAGATCCAAAATGGCGCAGCACTCGCAAAATATGATCGAGAAAAACAACTCGGCAAACGCTGAATGACGGAAAGTGAACGCCGTGCACCACGCCGCGCGCCGCAATATTGTATCACCAAGCAAAAAGTCCGCCGCGAGCGAATTCACGGATTTTCAACAAATTCGCGAGAGTTCGCGGATTGCGAATTTGCCGAAAATCCGAAAAATCCGCGAGCGGAACGGATTTTACGCCCATACTTATACTTACCTTTGGTAACGATATATCTGTGAGAGACATATATTAGCTAGAGATTCCTTATCTTAGAATTACCCCCTGGCATCAGACTGGATGAGGAGAATTTTTCTTCAGCAGTACCCCTGCACGTCGGTAGGTGGCGTCAGTCAACTCTGCGTTCGTCATTGGCATCGTGATCGCCGAAATGACGTCGGAGTATCTACTTAGATTCCGCCCCTGCATGCTGAAGTCAGTTCTTTACACGACATTCCACGCCAGAAGCGCAAGACATTGACAACTGGTGCACAAAACTAGGGCCCTAAAAAGGGTATCCCTTACTCTAGAAGTCAGTTTGCAGAATGGGGAGGATGGGTGGGGCGGTAAGGAATCTATAACTAATTTATGTCTCTTACAGATATATCATTACCGAAGGTAAGTAACTTGTTCATCTGAAAGAGACTATTAGTTATAGATTCCTAACCTTAGAGTAGATACCCCAGCAATACCAACCCCGGAGGTGGGTCTGCGAACCAAGTTCACACCAGAAAGTCCTGGAGAACTGAACAGCCAAGAAGCCGTTTCTCCAGATTTGGCTATCCAGGCAGTAATGTTTAGTGAACGGGTGAAATGATGCCACGTTGCTACCTGGCAGATATCACTGAGGTGGACTCCATGTCCCAAACAGTAGTGGCTGCCGTCACCCTGGTGGAATGGTCACGCAGCCCTACCGGAGGCTCCTTTTTAGCCAAAGAATAACAGATTTTAATGCAAAGCATGATTCATTGAGAGATGGTGGGTTTTTTGCAAAGCCCGACTTTTCTTGGCACCCACATAGCCAACAAAGAGTTGATCATCCACCCAGAATTGTTTTGTGCGATCCCGATAAAATGATCGCGCATGTTTTAGATCCAGACAGTGGAGCCTCTCCTCCTCTTTAGAAGGATGCGGCGAAGGGAAGAAGGTGAGCAAAGTTAAGGTCTGTCCTATGTGGTAACAGGTAACCACTTTAGGAAGAAAAGAACGTCTAGTTTGAAAGACAACCTTGTTCAGATGAATAGCAAGGAAAGGAGGTTTCGAAGAAATAGCCTGAAGCTCACACCCTGGTAACAAGAAAAGCAGTCTTTAAGGTTAAGAGTCTGAGAAGGCAATTATGTAGTGGCTCGAAAAGAGCACACATGAAGTAGGTTAAGACCAGATTCAAGTCCCACTAGGGCATTATGAAAGGAATAGAAGGAAAGAGGTTAGTAATGCCCTTAAGAAATCTATTTACAACAGGAGACTTGAAAAGAGAAGGCTGATCAGGAAGGCATATAAAGGCCGAAATGGCAGAAAGATAGCCTTTAAGAGTGCCCAGAGTGGGGGCGTGGCCACGGAGGCAACCAAGATGGCTGCCTCTGCCTGAAGCTCCGCCGGTTGGGCTTCCAATCGTACATTTGTTTCATGTCATAGCACATTTCTAAGCCCTGCAACACACCTCCATCCTGAAGCAGTGCCAATCTGCTGCCATCCGGTGCCCGAGCGGTGTTTGGGGAAGGCGCGAGGAGCGTGAAAGGTGGAGGGGATTGAGAGCCTCACTCCCCTCCTCAGTGGAATCCCTAGCTGCGCCCGGCCGGTTGGTGAGTGCTGCGCCTGTTGGGCCTGTGTCCTGCGCCCGGTCGCGACGCTCGGTGCGCCTTCTCTGGCTCCCCGGTCCAGTTCGGGGTCGGGCCGTGCTGATCCTGGTCTCTGGGGCGCGCTTGTGGTTCTTGGGCCTACAGCGCGGGCCCGGATCTGGGCCTCGATTTGCGGCCCTGCCCGGCGGTTTGTGTTGGGTGTTCTGTGGGCCGCGGTTCAGCAACGGGCGCTGCAGACGTGAGTTCCCCCCCTGCTTAGTGGCGGCCCCGCCCTCCCTCGCTGCCTTCGCCCTAGCCTTGACTGGGCTTATCTTTAGCTCTGCACAGGCCTCTCCTGCTCTATGCTGGCTGACGGTGACCGAAGTATCCTTGGACAGTCGTGGTGGCCGAGCCAACTGCTCTCCCTGGTCATTACATTCAGCCAACTGGGAATATTGGAACTGCACATCGCAGCTATACGGTGCTAGTGGTGTCTGGCCTGGGGCTGTGTTGGGTCGAGTCTGTGGTCCCCCCCCACTGGTGAACCATTTTAGAGACACGCGGCAATTGCCACTGGGATTGACACGACTTCAGTCTTCCGCCCTTTGGCCTCTGGCGCTTGGTCTCTACGCCATATCAATCTCCTGCCTGGTTGGAGGATACATCACTGACTTTGGTACTGTACTTATGTGCCTTGTCGCTGGCGCCCCCTGGATATCTCATTGTCCGTTCACGCCTCTGCCTATATCTCTGCCAATTCGTTAATACTGGTAGTGGGTGACCCCTCGCTGACCCTGGTCTCCCCCCTGCTGTGCGAAATCATTGTCCTCTACCGCATAGCTGTCTCACCGCTGCTTACCATTCCACTGCTTCCACTATGGGGAAGAGGGACCCGAATCAACGGAAACTCAGCTTTGATAAAGCCTCTATTCTAACCACTGATGCCCTTCCTGGCTCTCCCACGGGCACGATGGAGTCCTCCGATCGTAAAGATGCTCTTTGGTCACCACCATGATGAGTGAGATGAGGGCCGGTTTCAAGTCGCTAGACAGCTGATTCGACAGCCCCGAACAAATACTGGCCGACATGGGGTCTAAGGTGCAGGCTCATGACCGGCGGTTGGATGTTGTGGTATCCAGAGTTTCGGACATGGAAGACAGCGCAGCAAAATCTTTGAAATGGTTAGAGCATGCCGAAATAATCCTCAAAGAAGTAGCTATCAAGAACGAAGATCTCGAAGCGTGTAGTAGACGCAACAACATCTGCATCATTGGCGTGGCGGAGACGACTTCAACTGGATGCATGGATATCTTCGTAGAAAAACTTCTCATCGACCTGTTAGGCAGAGAGACATTCACGCAGGGGTTTATGATGGAACGTGCCCATAGATCCTTGGGCCCCCGTCCTTGCCCTGGCCTGTCCCCACGCCCCATCATTGCAAGGCTTATGAATTACCGCGACGCTGCTCTCTGTGCTGCGCGTGAAAAAGGAGAGGTCCAGTGGCAGGGTAGCGCATTGTCTTTCTTTCCGGACTTCACCTTCATGGTCCAGGAGGCATGACGTAAATACAACGGTGTCAAGGCCACCCTGAGGAACTTGGGCCTTAAGTACGGTATGCTCTACCCAGCACGACTAAAAGTTGAAGTTGCCGGCAGGTTCCGCATTTTCGACTCCCCTACAGAGGCGCAAGAGTTTTGCCAGAACTACAAAAAACATGGGTCGAATGCAAATGTTGCTTCCAGCTACCTTTCTCCAGAGCAGAGCGATTCACAAAACAGCGTTGAACTCTTTACGGACCAGGGAACTGGCTGACGGCCCACCATGCCATATCCTTTTCTTTTTGCTGTGTTGCATGATTAAGTACGTTCCTTGTTCATTCATGACTTGACACATTGGTCTGCCCGACCGTCGAGGCGTTGCTGCCCCCCATGACGGATGCCTTCTTTTTCTTGCTTTTTGTGGGCTTCTTTGACATTGTGGATTGCTTTCTTAATTTGGCAATGTTATGTATCTTGCAACGCTCCACTAAAAGAGGCTGGGTGGTGGGTGAGGGGTGGGTTTTGTTTTGTTTTGTTTCATTCATGACTGTTACATCATTTATCATGCCTTTGAGTGGGAAGAGAGCTACGCACAGTCCAGATTATTTTTGCTATGGTCGTTCAAATGGCCAAGTTAGGTCTTCAGCTCGGTCCTTTCGAGCTCTCGCTGATGTCCTGGAATGTTCGGGGGCTGAATAATACTAAAACGTGTAAGCAGGTCCTCAACTATATAACTAGACACAAGTAAGTCATTCTTTATTGCATGATTAATAAAAATCTTTGCAATTGATCTAAAAATACATAATTGAGCACTTTCGCAAAGATAATAAAAGAAATTGAAAGATAAAAGGATACACGTTAGTTCAGTACAAAACATTAATATAAAAGCGTTTCAAAATTTGCAATATTAATAAATATGAAAAACATGTATATATGTACAAAAGCAGTTCATAGTTTATCAAGTACGTTCACTAGCATCTGGATTTAGCGCTGTGTTTGCTAATTTCATAAAGCGAACCAGTCTACAGGCTAATTGTATGTCTTCCCCCTTAAAGCTGGTCAACAGAGCTTGTCTGCGTGTTCGCAAATGTCTTTGGTTCCAAAGCTGTGTTAATTGACTCCTTCGTTCACTATCTAAAGCTTTGCAGCTACATAGCAAGTGCAGAACGTCCTCCTTTGGATCGTCGCAGAGTCTGCACTTAGTGTTGGAATCCAAACGCCTCCACTGGGGGAGGTGTTCTTTTGATGGTATTACCCCCAACCTCAACCGCAGAAAGGATTCCTTCGCCATCCTTGAGAAGCCAGTGCCCAGGAATACCTGAGGTAGGGGCCTGGTGTAGCTCTGAATTACGAACCACCCGTGAGTCCTCCTGGTTAGTGCTGCTTTATCTTCTTCCAAGGATTTAATTTTCACAGTTTTGTTAACGAGACGCTTAAAGCATTTGTGTGAACAGCTCGTATCCCATAGGTCTTTTAGCACAAGGGTGTTTATTGCTGCTTGGAGGTAGACCTTTGCCGGGGAGTCCATGTTTTTTTCCAGCTTTTTCCAAAGTTCAGTATTCAGAGTGCCCATCTCAGCACTCATTACTTTGTGCCAGCATTTTACGTAGGCACCCTTGCGTGCTATTTGTTGTTTCTGTAAGCCGAACTCAAGCCTTAACTGTGCAGGCGAGGTGTACGAAGGGAGACTAAAAAGCATTCGCATGGTTTTGCTTACCACTTTGTCTATGGTGGCCTCGTCTCTCCCTCTCATACATTCACTGCCGTAGGTTATCGATGGCAATAGTCTTGCTTGTAGTATGTCTAGCAGGGGGATTAAATTTGGGCCCGCTATTTTATTTTTAATGCTTTTTAGTGCAATGGCGAGCGAAATCCCTCTGTTCTTAATTGCCGTTTTTTGTTGTTTAAATGAGCCTTTCGTGTCAAAGATTATGCCCAAATATTTATATTCTTTGACTGTTTCCATCTTTTGGTCGCGCAGAAACCATTGTGGGTGTTGCTTTTTGGATTTTTGATTTAATATCATCACCTTTGATTTTTCTGTGTTTATACTTAGCCCATTCTTTTCTGAAAAATTGCTTGTTGCATTAATGAGGTGTTGGAGGCCTACAGGAGTTTGACTTATTAATATTAAATCGTCCGCGTACAGTAGGTTGGACAGAGTAAAGCCCCCTAGCTTTGGGGCGTGATGATTGCAGTTGTCAAGGTCTTCGGAGAGGTCGGACAAAAAGAGATTGAACAGGGTCGGTGCGAGAACGCACCCCTGCTTCAACCCTTTTGTAGTCGGTATTTCTCTTGATAGACAAATGCCTGCCCCCAGTTTTATTTGAATCCAGGTTCCTGTATGCAATAAAATCAGTAGATTCAACAATTTGGGGTCAACATCCTAACTTGCGAGCTTAGCCCAGAGTTTTCCTCTATCTATGCTATCAAATGCAGCTGAATAGTCAATGTAGCACACATATAATGGTTTTTTTATGTTTAATTGAGGCGTCTATTAACAGGGAAAGGGCTGGGATGTTTGTCGTTATCCCTTTATTTTTTTGGAATCCAGTCTGGTTAATGGGGATTAATTTTTTCTTTGACGCCCATGCAAATAGCTCTTCTAGTAGAATCCCCGAAAAGTATTTGCCATCTATGTCTATAAGGGCAATGAGCCTGTAGTTCTTGGCATCACTTGGCATTGTTCTGCCGTCCAGATTTCTAAAAAGAGCGGGAGCAGTTGCTCGGCCCAGTAATTTGGTTCTTGTTTGTAAAGAACGGGGGGAATTCCGTTTGGGCCTGAGGCTCCCTCTTTCCAGCCTTTCGCAATTCGTCCCTTCAACTGTAATATAGAGCCTGGGAAGTTGGACTCCTCTACTGGAGGCTTTACGGCCTTCGTGCTCTCCTCCCAGATCTCTAGGTGTCTATGAGCTTTGTCGGATTCGTTGTTAAATGGTTGGTTAGATATTTTACCCAGATCTCCTCCGTAATGTTGGAGTTCACTCCGGTGACGTTAGGATTCTCTATTTTGTTAACGTTGTTCCAGAATCTCGCGCTGTTGTTATTTCTAGAGTCGTAAAGCAGTTTCGCCCATGTTTTTTCTGTGGAGTCCTGTTTTATTCGCCACAAGATTTTGTTCTTATTGTTCTTTAATGACCTCAATTCGGACAGTAAGTTGTTATCGCTCCCGTTTTTCCGCAGCCCACAAAGTGTTCTATTGATTGCAGTTTTTATTAGCGATAATTTACAGGTTTGGGGTGTCAAAGGATAAATTTTTGGGTTACTTATAGGCCAAGTGAGTAGTTTTTTTTGGCTTGTTGATGCATAGATTTCTTGTACGGGGTTGTTCTTGGAATTAACTATGGCAAAGGTATTCAGAAAGGTCTCCCAGGCAATTATGTTATTGTCATACAGTGATGTAACACTTTCCCAGCACATCTTGGCATCTTTCGCAAGTTTTTCCGGATCACTAGTTTTGCATTTAATTCTTTTACATTTTGACGAGGTAGTTAATTTTTGCACATTAGTTGGAAATGTTAGTGCTGTCCCATGTGCCCTCAGTGTCAGTTCTTGCGGGAGGTGATCGCTGCAATCAGATGTGCCGATTATAAAATCGTGTACTAATGTGAAAAGTGAATAAGATAAAAAGGCGTAATCAATCCCTGAGCTGGTGTTGGAGTTGTGGAAAGTTGCTACTTGGGGTCGATCCCCTGGATCAGGCCCAGGCCCAGATTTGTTAGGTCCTCTAGTAGGTTTTTCGATAGATTTGTTTGTTTGCCCCATGGGCACTCTTCCAATGGAGGGATCCCCCTTACATGCAAGTGATCTTCAGTTGGATAATTATTTCCTTTGGTCTTAGAAAGGAACATGTTGAAGTCTCCCGATACAATAAGGTTCGGAGTTTCGACTTCCGTTATTAATTTAGTCAGTTCTAACACCAGGGACTTTGCACCGTTTTTTTCTCCCTTTCGGGTGCAGATAGGTATTGACCAGGATTAACTCTTGTCTATTTTTTCCCGGGGTTAATATTTCCAGCTGGACTGCAGTAATTCCATTTTCCGTTCCAGATGTATTTTTATTCAGCAGTTCTTTTGCTGTATTTATTGTTTTTATCGAAGTGTATGTAGTTAGGCTACCTATCTAGTGTCCACATTTTGAGGTTCTCCTGGCTGGGAGGTGGTATGTTTTAAAGCCCTGAAGATGGAACGGCTCTGCCAACCAGGTTTCTTGTAATAGAATTAGATCGTACTGCTGGAAGTATAACAATAGGTCTTTGTTGGTAGTTTTTGCACCTAACCCGTTTATGTTCCAAGAACACAGTTTTAGCGGCGGCTTTATTTTTGGGCCATTACTAATTCGTTCTTCGGACTGTCATGGCCCTGTCTGTCTGATATTGATTGTTTTTGCTACCCAATCCCATTCTTGTTTTTGATCCGGGTCTCCTTTGTTTCTGAGCAAAAGGGGGATCTCTGGCCTTTCGTTCGGCTGCGCTTCCATGGGCTCCTCTTAATATGGATTTTTTGGGTGCACCAGAGTAATCTTTGTTCTGGGTTGAATTAACGTATTCTTGAAAATTGCGGAGTAATGGTTCGGGGTAGCCGGGGTTGTGATACGGTTTTATTCGAATCCCCCATGCCTTTAGTTGCCTTTCCTCTTTTGAGATTTTTCCCGCCAGGTCTCTGGAAATCCAGGTAGTTTTTGTTATTTCCTGCTCAGATAGATGTTTGTAAGTGATCAATTCTACGGCCTCTAAATCTTGGGTATTTAATCTTCCCAGGTTTGTAATTGAGTTCAGTACTCGAAGGATGTTGCTTCTGTTAAGAATGTCCTCTCGGCCCTTGGATCTGTACTCTGGGATTAATAGTATTGATTTGTAGTCGACGTGGTTGGCGTTCTCCAGGGATTTTTCAGGTTTTATTTCCAATTCTATCCTTTGCAGTGTTCTGGGAACTTGGGGAGCTTGCCCTCTCTGGTTCTGTGGTTCCATATTGACAGTCGAATTGTGGGTATCGTAAATGATGTTGACCAGAGATTGTTCAGGTTTTATTTCATGTTCTATTCTTTAAAGTGTTCCAGGGGATTGAGGGGCTCGCCCTCTCCTGTTCAGTGATTCCTTATCGAACTTTACCTTGGGTTCTTTTTTCTTTGTTGTGGCAAATTCCCAAAAATCTGAGCCTCCTATTTTTTGTGAGGCCGTATTTTCAGCAGTTATTGATCCCGCTTTTTGGGATCCTAAGGAATTTGTTGCACTGTTATTTTTTGTCCCTGGGTATTCTTGCTTTGTCACTTCTGCCTCTGATGCCTTAATTTTATCGGTTTCTGAGTGTTTGGTCTGTGAAGATGATGTTTCTGATCCCGTTAGAGCAAGGTCGTTAGGGGTAGTCAGCTTGACTTGTGAATTTGGTTCATCGTGAGTATTTCCTTGTTCCATCTCTGGATCTGATACCGTTTTATTAGCTTGTTGGAAGTAGGATTTTATGGTGCATGTTTTATTCCTCCCTTTTCTCTTCATTTTCCGTCTTTGTTTTGCTGTTTGCTTTCTGCCAAGCCATTCATCTCCGGCTTCTGAGTTGTCTGGCGGCTCATTAGGATTATGCTGTTGTTGTTGTTCTTGTTGGAGGGATTCTGAGGATCCCGCTTGTTCTAATCTCAAGCTTTTGTTCCGATGTGGTGTTTGTCCGTCCTGGACACCCTCTTGGGGTAAGCTTATTTTGTGCGTTTCCTTAGATCGGGCTTTTAAGCTGTTTGATTCCGTGGTAGATTTGAGATGACTCGCAGCCTCTGTTTTTAGCTTTGAGGCATAGTCTGCATTTTTTCTTTCTTTACTTCCAACTACCATTGCTTCTCTTTGGGAGTTGTTTGCATACTTTATATCCGTTAGGAGATCGCTCATTACAGCCGGCAGGGTGGCTAGTTTGTCGATAATTGAATAACATGTGCAGCTTGGAGGGTTGATTGTAGTTTCTGATTGGGCTCTTTTAATCAACTCGTTCAGATCTAATAACTTGTTGTCGATGTTAATGACATGTGAGGTTAGGCGGGTTAGAAGGGTTAATTGGATATCCATCTTATCCGAATGGTATTCCATGGCTTTTGTCGAGAGATTCATGGTATTTAGAAGGGACGCCCATAGACCGCTCTCTTCTGTAGTTAGAGCCTTTGGTGATTCGTATATCTTGCTTTCTATGTCCTGTGGTGGCATAACACACTTTCCCTGGGAGTAGGTATCCACCATTTTTTCCCACTCTTCTGTTGTCAGGAAGGAGGAGTTAATTCCAGCTGTACCCGGGGACAAAACCTGCGGTTTGTTGATGGAGTTATTTTCTGGGGATGGGGTTTTAGTTTTATTCCTGATACCGTTTGTATTAGTTGTTGAGAATGTATCTGTAGATGGGAGTTGGGACCATCCATCTCCTTTATTTTCCGGTTCATAAGTATCGTTGCAACCCTCCTGTATTCCTATGGAAAGATGGAGGATTGGGAGGGGAGCTGCGCCATTTGCGGCTGTTGATGCGGAGTCTCGAGTTGTAATTGAGCCAAGATGGCTGGATTGTATTACGATGTTTGGTTCCAAAGCCACTCCAGGGGCTCCAAGGGGTGATTGTTTGAGTGGGATGGAGTGGTTTGAATGGTTTTGGATTAAGGGGTGCTTTGGGTACTCGTTATAGCCCGTCATTTTGATTTTTTCGTCATGCTCGTCTGCTCTTAATTGGGTCTCTTCTTTGCAGCATTCTAAGCCTTCTTTTTGTCGCCTGAGTTGATTCCCTTCTCTTTCGTTATCTTGGTCACTATTTACATCTGTCTTAGGTTTGGACGTTGGGTCCAGGTGGAGTTTTATTGATTTATCGTTGTTCAGGGAGCTCGCCGATGCCGATACTAATTCTGAATCTAAATTATCTGGATTTGTTATGGAAATTTTTTCCGGGCGCAGGGGGGAGGGGAGGCCTTTCTGTGTGGCGCTCATGTGATTTAGCACTGCCCCGGCGTCTTTTATAAAGGCAAATCTGGAGTAAATTTTTGGTTGGAAGAGAGGTTTTTGTGATTTGATCTGGACTAACACCGGACCCTCTGCTTCTGATTCCCTTTCGGTGTCCAATTTAACTAAGGTATCATCTGTTTTGCTGAGTGCTTCGGTTCTCGTTGATTTCTCCTGGCAGTCGGTGGGCACCTTGAGGATCTTATTTTTCTTTTTCCGGTTGCTAATTACTGTTGAAATGCTCCGCCTTTCTTTGCCCGATCTCATGTCTGGTTCCCTGCCTAAGATATCTGTCTATCTGTGTCTCTCTACCTGTGACTAAAAACAGGCTGTTATACCTGTTATTCCTGATAGGTTTCGTAAAGCTCCTGCTTCCGCACCTCTTAATTGGTCTCCCTGTTGGCGTTTTGGACTTTGTAATGCAGCTTGGTAATTTCAAGTGAATCCAGGGGAGTCCTGGTGCCAGGTGACTTTGTTCGAATTAATTGCCCACCTTCTCCTTGTTTTTTTGTTTTTTGGGCACTTTAGACACTTTATCTCCTTGGTTAATTTGTGTTTCCTGATTTTCTTGATTTTTTTTATTTAATCACCTCCACTACCAGTAGCCACGTGTCTTGCCTTGTCCTGTCTGCTACAGCACACTGTGTGCAGCACTCCCTAACCACCAAAACGGCCAAAACCAGCCGAGGGCAGCCAGATGAAGCAGCCAATATGAGATGGAGGCGCAAGCTCAGGCAGAGCAGGTCAGTGTGGATGTGTAGATGTATGGGAGAGGCTGGAGGCTGGGGTCTGGTGGCGGCTAATGAGGCAGGCTGGAGGCGGGCAGATTTAATTAGCCTTAGTTAGCCTTAGTTAGATCCTCCGAGCCCCTCTGAGGCTTTACACTCGGGCAGACACTGGTGAGCACAGAGAACACTGCTGCTGACAATCATGGCTGTCATTCACTGTCACAGCGTGTCCGGCTGAAGTTTATATGGCGCCCGCTGCAGTTTCGAGATTGCAGGGACCCCTGGGGGGGGGGGGGCACAGGAGTGGTTGTGGAAAGCGCTCCCCCAGATGCGAGCGCTGCTGCGGCTCACCTCCAACTCCGTTCACCGCTGCGTTCACTCTCCCCTTCCGTGATTGCTCCATGGGCCCCACCGCCAACCGCGTCCTGCTGCTACTTTCCCGCCGAGCAAGCTCTTCCCTCAGCTGCTTGCTTGCTTGCGGCGGTGATAACGTTCGCGGTTAGGGGCTGAGGGGGTGATAGTGATAGTGAGTGAGAGCAGCGGGTGATAGGGTGGTGGGTGCTCAGCTCAGCACTCGCGCCGCTCTTCTTCCACCGCACTGCTGCTCCTCGGCTCTCTCACAATTCCTCTGACTCACGGCTCCTCACGGCTCCTCTGTGATCGATTAGCTGCTCTGCATCACAGGGCCCAGTTTGCTTAGGTTTAGCTCGTCCTGTTGGAAAGGAAGGGGAGTTCAAGCTGATGAGTGGTAACAGCGGCTGGACAGAGAGCAGCAGCAGGAATGCTAGACACAAGGTTGACATTGCATTTTTGCAGGAGACACATCTGTCCCCCTCTGACACCTCTCAGTTTGCCAGAAGCTGTGGTGCCCTCCGTTTTTCCCCCATTATAGGAGGTATTCAAGAGGAGTAGCCATAATTATCCATAAACGTGTGCCGTTTGCTCTTTCCAACAGCATCATTGACAAAGAGGGCCGATATATTAGTCACGGGGACCCTTGTGGGACACAAGGTCACATTAGTTGGGATTTACGGCCCTAATACAGACTCCCCTTCTTTTTTCCAAGATTTACAGGTGCACCTCTTCAAGCTTGATCCAGGATTGTTAATTGTTGGAGGGGACTTTGATTTGTTATTGAATCTCACTAGGGACAGCACATCCTCTTCCCCCATAACTAAAGCCCGTTAACGCCCGGTATTGCTTGACATATGCACACACTTCTCCTTAATTGACATCAAAGCAAAACTGCACTCACTGCTGCCTGCCTATACCCATCACTCCGGGTATCACAATACCTGGACCAGAATTGATTATTCGCTCCTCTCCCCTGGGGTTGTTGGTTGGGTTGATAACCTTCTCACGCTCCCACGTATGCTGTCGGACCACTCCCCCATAGTTCTTAAATTGAAGATCCCTAGATTGGGTGGATACGAGAGACAATGGCGATTTCCTGGAAGAGCTCTAGCCGACCCCGTTTTCACTGAAGAAGTTCGACAAGTCATTGAGGAATACTTCGACCTCAACACTGGTACGGTGGATTCCTGGGCAGTTCTTTGGGAGTGATTCAAGGCTACCATTCGTGGTGTCTGCTTGCCAAGCATGTTGGCGTTTTAAGAGACATCCGCTCCACACTGTCCCGCATTGAAAGGGACATTGCTGCGCTAGATGAGGAACTATTACAGACTCAGTCCAAAGAGAAGGAAGCCAAACGGCTGGCGTTAATGATAGAGTTTAGAGACGAGGCAGATAGGGAGCTGAGGTTGCTGAGGTTCCTGACCAAACAATATGCGGCACGGCAGTATGGAGAGGGTGACAGACCAGGCAAGCTTTTGGCACAGTTGCTTCACCCCCCTTATAATTCGTCTAATATCACAGAAATTGTGGGGCCACGGGGTGATATACTCCATTCCACGCCAGCGATTTGCAACGCCTTCTTGTCCTACTATAAAACCTTATATACATCCACACTATCAGATTACCAGGGAGACCGGGGTAGCTATCTCAACGAGATTGCTATGGTATATCTTGAAAAGTACATGCAGGAGTTCCTAGCTACACCCATCACTCAGGACAGCATAGTCGAAGCTATTGATTCGCTGAGAGTTTCCTCGGCGCCTGACCTTGATGGCTTCTCCGCTGAGTTCTACAAGGCCTACAAAGAGATCTTAGTCCCTCGCTTAGTTAAAGTATATGCTGAGGTGCTTGAAACGGGTTGTCTGCCTCCCACGTTCAGAGAGGCGGTCATCATTCTTCTTCCAAAGCCAGGCAAGGACGTCACCTTATGCAGTTCATACAGACCTCTCTCTTTATTAAATCTTGGTTATAAGATTCTGGCTAAGGTTGTCGCCATTCGACTCTCATTGCTGATGGAGTCTATCATATCCACGGCTGAGTCTGGATTTGTCCCACATCGTTCAACTTCGCTTAACCTGAGGACCCTTTTCTCTGTTCTGCATAGCATGGATCCCTCCACTCCGGCCGCCGTGATCCTTCTTGAGGCGGAGAAGGCGTTTGACTCCTTGGAGTGGCCCTTCTACCTGTCCATCATGAGACGCATGGCCATGCCTGAATGTTTTGTCTCAAGCGTGGCACTATTATACACAGCACCAACGGGCAGATTGCGCCTTAATGGCATCATCACTGAACAATTCTCTTTATCGCGTGGCACACGTCAATGATGTCCCTTATCCCCTCTACTTTACATCCTGGCAATGGACCCTCTGTTCCGCCATTTTCAAGAAAAACATTTATATTGTGAACTCCAGTTTCGTACTGGTCCACTTCTGATATCTCTGTATGCGGACGATACGATCTTATATGTCAGAATGCCTCACATTAACCTTGAACCACTGATTCTGGTAATAACTCGTTTCGGCAAATTGTCGGGTTTACGCATTAATTTGTACAAATCAGTCATCTTCCCGCGCACCCCGTGCACTACCACATGGAATTGCTCTTTCCCCCTCGAATGGAGTCGCGACTCAGTTAAATATTTGGGGATCCATATTTATCTAGACACCGCCTCCATCATTAGACTAAATTACGGTAGTGTGGTTGCTGCACTAGAAAACCAGATTGAGAGATGGATTCGCCTCCCCCTAACTATGGCCGGGCGAATTGCTATAATTAAAATGGTTGTTCTTCCTCGCTTTTTGTATCTTTTTAATAATATCCCCATTCCTCTCACCAATTTTTTTTTTCCCAATTGCGTTTATTGCTTTTGCGGTTGGTCTGGGGTGATAAGAATCCGCATGTTGCTTGGCGGGTTTTGACGCTCCCATATGAACGAGGCGGCTTTGGTGTTCCTGATTTTTATCTTTATTTTTTAATTGCACAATGCTCTTGGTTTCACCCAGATGCCCGCATTCTGTATCTGAAACTGGGAGCAGACCTGGTCCTTCCCGGACTCTTATCCACTGTTCTTCCTGGGGGCTTCCCTCGAGATCCGCTAGATATACAGACTGTTTCATCAACCTGCTGGGCATGGGATAGATTGCGCAGACTTCTTGGCCTGGACCAATTGTATTCGCCGGCCCTTCTTTTGCCCAACACTTCTTGGCTCCCGATCACCGGGGAGTCAGTAGTAAAACACACTTTGGCCAAATTCCACATTCGCACCATTGGCGATCTCTTTCCTGATGGCCATGCTTTTTCTGCATCTGAAGATCAACTCTTCACAGACAGATCGTTCATGGACTCCTTTGTCTTGACTAGATTACGATCCATGTTGAGGGCCTCGTTTCCTAAATTTCCGCTTGCTCCCGAGGAGCCTTCCTCATCCAGCACCCATCGGGAGCTCACCTAGTTTCCAAATTATACCGAATGTGTAGTGCTGCACTCCCCACCCTTGACGCTAAGGTGTGCGATGCATGGGAGGGGGACCTGGGAAAACCCAAATCTGACGAACAATAGGAAAAGTGCTGTAGAGCCACGAGGAAATTTTCCGTAAATAGTAGACACAAACAAATCCATTTTACATTTTTACCTAGGCTGTATCACACCCCGGCACGCTTACACAAAATTGATCCTAATCGTCCCCACCAATGCCCCAAATGCAAGACCCTCTTCGCCGACTTCGCTCACCTCTCTTGTACCTGTCCCCTTTTGCATGATTATTGGTCACACATACATCGCACTTTCAGCGACATGCTAAGCCTAAACCTGATCCCCACCCCAGAAATTGCGCTGCTGGGCTATGTTTCCAACTTTCCACGTAACGTTCGTAAACTTGCAGCACTGGGATTCTTGCTGGCAAAACGGGAAGTTGCGTTGCTATGGTGTGACAGACGGCCGCCAAGACTGAAGTCTTGGCTCAGGAGTATGGCCTTTTGTAATATTAATTGCGAGGAGTACTCAACGCTGGTCCCCTGTCAATCCCGTCCTCTTGATATTTGGGGCCCATATCGCTCATACATAGCCAAGATCAAGACTGAACGCCAGTCTCAGCTTGAAAATCACATAGATCCGGAGGGAGTGGGCTGAGGAGTTGAGTATTATTGTATTTTGGTAACTGTAATTTATTTTGTCTGATTGGTTATCCTTATCGTTCAATTTTTTATGTGTTGTATACAGGTGGGATGCCATTTCAACGTGCTTATGTAGGCCGCTGTTGTATTGTCTTTGAATTCCCCCCCACCTTTTTTTCCCTCTCTTTTAGTAATACATGTTGAATTTTACGTCTCAACGGTATCTCCAATGGTAAAGATTATAGACTCTCTGCTGCCCGAGCACCACAAGATGTTTTAATGTGTGTTATATGCGCAAGCTCTTTTCTTTCTATAATATGTTTATACGGCAATATGTAACAAAAAGATACATCAATTTATTATTTTTTTTATTTGGAAAATGATAAATAAAGTTTTTTTTTTAAAAAGAGTGCCCAGAGCAGAGCCCTGCTGAGTCAAAGAAAGAATGAAGAGGAGAACTTCTGAAAGAGGGGCAGAAAGGGGATCCCCAACCTTTGCTGTACACCATGCCACAAATTTGTTCCATCTACAGGCATATACCATTTTAGTGGAGGGATGCCTGGCTGCCAAGATGATATTACAGACTTCGGGAGGAAGGTCAAAAGCTGTCAACTCTCGCCATTCAATCTTCACGCAAGGAGGTGGAGGCTGGACAGGTTTGGGAGGAGGACCGTCCCCTGCTGCTGCAACAGAAGATCCTCCCGAAGAGGTAGTCTGATCGGAGGATCAATGGTTATGTTCAAGAGCTCGGATACCAGACTTTTTGGCCCAGTCCGGAGCCACAAGAATTGTTATATTCCATATAGGTACCATAATATAGGCCTCGGCAAACATGTTACCCATCACCTATATTCTCTCTAGATATTACACTGCATTCAAAACCTCGGGTTTTTCCTAGTTCGAAATCTCATACATTATGCATGAGGATTCTTGGAAGCACAACAGGACACCATCTCCTGTATAAAATCTGTGTGTAAAGTTTTCATGCCCAACGTCATCCTTAGGCCGACACAGTAATACAGCAAGGTAGGACCCCTGGGGAGACATCTGGGCATATATATACATCACATCTAGCTATGATAGGCAGAGGAGACCGAACTTCCCCACCAACACACTGACCAGAGACGCTGAGGTTCTTGAATGCAGATGCTTCAGCTCGCAGTGGTCTTAACATCCCTTACGGGGTTTCCAACTTGAGACCAGGACGGGGTCCCATAGTCTCTCACTTCAGGTAATGGGGATGGCTAAATCCTAAATCTTGGCTTAACACCTACACCCATGCTAGGTACACTTAGATGCATCTAGTTAGGGAGGCATTGTAGGAGTACGCATCTTTTATCATGTGTTTTATATACTCAAATGTATTCATGATTTTAGTAAGATGGTAGAACTATACCATCCATTTACGTTTGTAGTACTATTAATCATTTATATCTTATACTGTCTAACGGTTGTTAAGGCACATCTATTATACTCCAAAATACCAACTGTTCAATAAATGCTTATCGAAAACGCCCAGCCTGTTTTATTCGGTGTATCTCTCTGAGCCAAACTAAGTAAGCACGAGTGGCTGAGCGAAAGGTAGTATATTGTTTCCACAGTCCTGAGGGATCAGAGTTGTCATGTTCGATTGTTGCTGTTAGAACTGGAGGTCTCTAGTTGCCAGAGGTAGGTACCTTTGTCCAAATAGGGACCCTTGCTTCTAGTCAGGGTAAGGGAGTTACACTCCTAAATAACCTCTGGTTACCCCCTTGGTAGCTTGGTATGAGCAGGCAGGCTTATCTCAGAGGCAGTGTGTAAAGCATTTGTGATACAGTGAAAACACTATGAATGGACACCACACCAGTTTAGAAAAAAAAGTAATCTTTACTAGACTTAACACAAGACCAAACAACAAAAATCCATAATACTGTAATCAAAAACAGTAAGTATGGGCGAATTTTGCGGATTAGCGGTCCACAAATTTGTGCGAAATTGCAAAAAAATCCGAGAGTTCCCGAAAAAATTTGCAAACTCACGGATTTGCAGTTTTGCACAAATAGACTGTACTTTCTGTACTTCTACTGGCTAATCAGTAAGTGCTACCTCGTTGGGTAAATGTATAGTACTTTTCCTACACTACAGCTGCGTAAAGTGCCTGAAGAGTTGTCTCCAGTGACCATGTGTGTGTTACTATGCCATCGCGTCAAAGGGCGCAGGGGTCCCTGGAGTGAGCTGTCCATCATAGTGGGTAAATGGCGGGAAGACGATGCACACAGCTAGTGTGTGGGCGGGGCCAAACGGTCGGGCTTCTATACGAGTTCAAGGATGCAAAGGCCTCCATCCAGCATCACAGCTAATTTCCGACTGTATATATGGGGAGAAAGCACACCTGCCCAGCCTCGACTAAGATCACGATTGTTTTTGGGCTGATGAATGCGTTACTGAATTTGAGCTTCAACTCGGGCACCTGATTTATTTATATCTGCAAGTTCTTCCTGTCGAGGTTTCATTTTTGTGACAGGAGCATCGTGCCAGAATGAACCCTGCCCTTCATATTTATCCAAGAATACGCCATAGTTTTGTGCGATACCTCTACTCAACTGGAGTACTTTCTACTGGCTAATCAGTAAGTGCTACCTCGTTGGGTAAATGTATAGTGCTTTTCCTACACTACAGCTGCGAAAAATGCCAGAAGATTTGTGTGTGTTACTATGCCATCGCGCCGAAGGGCGCAGGGGTCCCTGGAGGGAGCTGTCCATCATAGTGGATAAATGGCGGGAAGACGGTGCACACAGCTAGTGTGTGGGCGGGGCCAAACGGGTGGGCGTCTGTGCGAGATCATAGGCCTCTTGTGTGTATAAAAGGTCAGAGACCGATCAGAGCAGCAGATGAGGAGAAAGAAGCTCCTGGTCACAGGAACTGCACGGGGATTGCGCTCGTGAAAGTCGAGGATCCAAAGGCCTCTATCCAGCATCACAGCTAATTTTCGACGGTAGATATGGGGAGAAAGCATAGCTGCCCTGCCTCGACAAAGCTCACGATTGTTTTTGGGCTGATGAATGCGTTACTGAATTTGAGCTTCAACTCTGGCACCTGCTTTATTTATATCTGTAAGTGCTTCCTGTTGAGGTTTAATTTTTGTGACATGAACCCTGCCCTTCATATTTATCCAAGAAGACGCCACCGGTTTGTGGGATACCTCTACTCAACTGCCCAAAATCTGCCCGCGAGCGGATTTGCGAATTTTTCGGCAATTTCGTGAGATTAGCGGATCGCAAAGTTGCCAAAAATCCGTAAAATCCACGAGCGGAACGGATTTTGTGCCCACCCTTAAAAAATAGACTTTAAAATGGTAGAGAATAGCTTAGTTCAATGTAGATGTTAAATGCAACACTTTACTCTCAAAGTACTTTAGATGGGTAACTCAAACAAAACAAATGGGTCGCAGGGAAGTTGATGCACCGTTCCTTACACTCAGGGGAGTGGATGCGTTGGTTCCTTACTGCTGTGCAGGGGAGGTGATGCGTTATTTCCTTACTGTGTGGTGAGTTGATGCGTTGTTTCTTACTGCTGCCCGGTGACGATGCGACAAGATGGCGCCTCGATGCGATGCGACGATCCGGTGCAATGTGACAAAATGGCATCTTTAATGCAATGCAAAAACATTGGATGCGATGTGTGGATGCCCGACAGCCGTGCGGTGAACCTGGTAACTTCTGAGCTGCAACAGGCCCTGCGACACGCTTCTCCGGTGATGCGACGGCGACCTCTGCAACGACAACCTATGCGGCGGCCACACGCTTCTCTGGTGATGTGACACCCTTCGTTGATGATGCGATGGTGAACAGCTGCGGCAGCGACACGCTTCACCTCGCTGCGTTATGCTTCCAGCTCCCAGCGTCACACAGTCTTCTCAGAGGGCCCAAACAACAGTAGACACCTCTCTGTAGGCAGAATTCCCAGCAAGCGAATTCAGGGGAGCTGGTGGTGAAGTCTTGTATCCCTGAGACTTCAGGCAGGAGGCAAGCTCAATTCAAGCCATTGATTGCAAAAGTACACACAAAGTTCCTTTTCTCCTTTCCTTGGCAATAAAGTGACCACTGCGGGCCAACCCCAACAGCACAGCACAGGGGCTCCTTCAGTTTCCATGGTTCTTCTCCTTAGCAAAGGGGCGTCTTGATTCCCAGAAGTGATTTAAAGTTCTGGGGTCTGGGTCCCCCTTTTTATACATACAAATCCTTGGTCTCTGAAGGCAGAGAGTGTCTGTACCTAGTCCAAACCAGTTCTGGGTGCATTCTGTCAGTGCACAATGTCTTCCTTTGTCAGTGTGTGCCAGGGTCATCGCAACAAAAGAGGTAGAGCCAGCATTGTGGTAGGCAGGCATAGCCCTATTCACGCCCATGTGCTACTTCTCCCACCACTTCCAATGCAGATAGGTCTATTCAGCCTAGTGCTGACTCACCCTGCCTGCTGGAGCCACCCAAATCCCTGTCACTCACAAACCAGAAATGGAATACACAAACCTAGGCTAGATGGTTAGGCAAGAAAGTACCTACTTTCTCAAAGTGGTATTTTCAAACACAGAATGTTAAAAACAACTTCACTAAAATAAGTATTTTATCATTCTGAGTTCAGGCATACTAAATTCGTTTTACTACCTTGTTCCCTGGGTAATTTAGGATCATAAGATGGTATAATAAAACTGCCCATTCTTGCATTTGGGAACAGGTAGGCTTGCTATAGTGAAAAACGAAATTGGCTGTAATTCACTATCAGTTGTCACACACATCAATCAATCAATCGATCAATCGAAGCATTTATATAGCGCACTACTCACCCGGAGGGTCTCAAGGTGCTAGGGGAGGGGGGGTCCGCTACTGCTTGAACAGCCAGGTCTTGAGCTGCTTCTTGAAGGCAAGGTGGTCCAGGGTCAGGCGGAGGTGGGTCGGGAGGGAGTTCCAAGTCTTGGCGGCCAGGTAGGAGAAGGATCTTCCTCCTGTGGTGGCTCTTCGGATGCGGGGGACGGAGGCGAGGGCGTGGCCGGTCGATCGAAGCTGGCGTGTGGGGGCGTAGAAGTTGAGGCGGCTGTTGGGGTATCCTGGGCCTTGGTTGTGTAGGGCTTTGTGTGCGTGGGTGAGGAGATGGAAGGTGATTCTCTTGTCGACCGATGGCTGCGAGGGGGCTCATTTAGACGTTGAAGAGGGTTGGGCTGAGTGAGGAGCCTTGGGGAACGCCACAGATGACTTCGGTGGCTTCTGATCTGAACGGGGGGAGGCGGACTCTCTGTGTCCTTCCGGCGAGGAACGAGATGATCCATTCCAGTGCCTTCTCCTGGATTCCGACGTTGCTGAGGCGCCGCACTAGGGTACGGTGGCAGACAGTGTCGAAGGCCGCGGAGAGGTCTAGGAGGATGAGGGCCGCTGTTTCTCCGTTGTCGAGTAGGGCTCGGATGTCATCGGTGGCTGCGATCAGGGCGGTCTCGTTGCTGTGATTGGCCCAGAAGCCGGACTGCGAGAGGTTGAGGGATCCGTTCGTCTCGAGGAAGGCAGCCAGCTGCTTGTTGACGGTCTTCTCGATGACTTTTGCAGGAAACGGGAGCAGCGAGATGGGGTGGTAGTTCTTGAGGTCGGTGGGGTCGGCTGATGGCTTCTTTAGTAGAGCGCTGAGTACGGCGTGCTTCCAGCTCTCCGGGAAGGTAGCGGTGTTGAAGGAGGTGTTGATGATGTCCCGCAGGTGGGGTGCGATGACGGCGTCGGCCTTGTTGAAGATGTGGTGAGGGCAGGGGTCGGTCGGAGATCCGGAGTGGATGGAGTTCATCGTGCGGATGGTGCCTTCGGTGCTGATCGGGGTCCAGGCACGGAGGGTGGTGGTGGGGGGCGGTGGTTCCGTCGTGGCGTGCGTCGGTTGAGTGCTGAAGCTGTTGTGTATGTCCGCGATCTTGTTGTGGAAGTAGGAGGCTAGGGAGTTGCAGAGGTCTTGCGAAGGGGTGATGTAGTTTTTTCCGGCGTTGGGGTTGGAGAGCTCTTTAACGATGTTGAAGAGTTCCTTGCTGTTGTGTGCGTTGTTGTCCAGTCGTTCCTTGAATGCAGTTTTCTTGGTGGCGTGGATCAGTTGGTGGTGTTTTCGGGTGGCGAGCTTGAGGGCAGTCATGTTGTTCGCTGTTGGGTCTCTGCGCCAGGCTTTCTCGAGTGCTCGGCAGTTCTTCTTGGAGCTCTTGAGTTCGGCGGTGAACCATGGGGCTTTCTTGCTGCCGGGTCTGCTAGGCGGGGTCTTCAGAGGGGCGAGGTCATCTGCGCAGTTGCTGATCCACTTCGTGAGGTTGGTGGCCGCCTGGCTTGGGTTAGTTGCGCTGGTGGGAGGGTTCATGCTCAGGGAGGTCGCGAGCTGGTCGGCTGTGATCTTGTTCCAGCTTCTGCGTGCAGCCTGTTGTTGGTGGTGGTGGATCGTGGTCCTTCTGAAGCTGAAGTGGATGCAGCTGTGGTCCGTCCAGTGGAGTCCGGTGGCGTGGCTGAAGGTGATGTCCTTGCTGGATGAGAACACGGGGTCGAGTGTGTGTCCGGCGTAGTGGGTGGGGGTGGTCACCAGCTGCTTGAGACCGAGGTTGGTGAGGTTGTCCAGCAGGGTGGTGGTGTTGCGGTCGTTGTTGTTCTCCAGGTGGAAGTTGAGGTCCCCGAGGAGGATGTAGTCAGCGGAGAGGAGGGCGTGCGGCCTGATGACGTCGGCGATGTCTTTGCTGAATTGTGTGCGTGGTCCTGTGGGTCTGTAGATGAGGGTGCCTCTGAGGGTGGTCTTGGGGTTGATGTGGATCTGGAAGTGCAGGTGTTCGGCGGGTGCGAGGGTGTCGTCAGTGTTGGTCGTGATGCGGATGGTGTTCCTGTGGATGATGGCGATGCCTCCTCCTGTCTGGTTGACGCGGTCCCTCTGGATGATCTTGTAGCCGTCCGGGATGGCGATGGCGATGTCGGGCGCTGAGGAGGCGTTCATCCAGGTTTCCGTGAGGAAGGCGAAGTCTGGGGCTGCGGTGTCGAGCAGGTTCCAGAGCTCGATGGCGTGTCTGTGGATGGAACGGGTGTTGAGCAGGATGCACTTGAGGTGGTTGCTGCTGGTGCTCGGCTTGGTCGGTGCTGGTGTAGTGCAGGTCCGGATGCAGGTGAACTTGCAGGAGTGGCAGCAGAAGGGTCCGTGGGTGCGTCTCGGGGTGGCTCGACAGCAGCCCGGGATTCGGCCGGCGTTGAGTGCGTGGAGTTCGGTGGCGTCGTTGGTCCGGCGGGTGGGCTGGTGTCTGCGGGAGACAGGGGTCCTGGCACTGGGCGCGGTCCAGGCGCGGACGGGCGCAGACGGGCTTACCTTTGGCGCACCTTCGGCGCTCATTCCGTGCTCCCGCTGCACGCGTCCGCTGCGCGGTCGCTCAGGGGGCGTCATAAGTAGGGGGACGGGAGGGCGGGTCAGCTGGGTTGGCGGGAGCGGGGCGGCCAATGGGCTGGTGGTGGGCGGGGCCACAGGGGGTCGGAGGCAGGAAAAACTGGCGGCCGTGCGACTCAGCTGAGGCTGGGTCGCTTGGGTGCAGGGAGGGCAGCGGCGGCAGGAGCAGGCGGGCGGGAGTCCCAGCAGGATTGGCAGGAGCAGGTAGCGGCTGGAACAAGGGGGGTGACCCGGCCTACTGAAAGGCGCAGTGGTCACATCAATGCATGTCCTACCTTTTACATACAATGCACCGTGCCCTTGGCATGGGGGTACCTTGGGCCTACCTTAGGGGTGACTAATATGTAGAAAAGGGAAGGTTTAGGGACTGGCAAGTGTGTGCCCTTCCCAAGTCGACATGGCAGCCCCAGGCTTCACACAGGCTCTGCAATGAGGGGCCTGAGTCACATTTTACAAGCTGCTTCTGTGGGTGGCACAACCAGTGCTGCAAGCCCAACAGCTGCATTTGATTTACAGGCCCTGGGCACACATGGTGCACTGTACTAGGGTCTGACAAGTACATCAAATAAGCCAATCATGGAGTCACTACAACAATTTACAATAGGGAGCACTTGTACTTTGGCACTGACTAGCAGTGGCAAAGTGCCCAAAGCATCTAGACCAGCAAAACATATAGCAAAAATACAGGAGGCAACAGCAAAAAATGGAAGGGAGACTTATGCCAATGGTGCCTGGTCTAACAGTTGCCAAGAACTATTCTCTCCTTGGTAAGAGGATATTGTAGTGGCACTTGTAGCTAGTTCGTACAAAAAGGGCCAACATACAAGGTGGGGGTGACAAGAGTTCGTCTAACACCAATCCTACAGTCTATGTTGTCTAAACATGCAGATCCTATATATTTTCTATAGGAACTACACAACAAAATGTCTTGGGCCCAGTCGCGCTTGATCTTCTTCAACACTGCGGGTAGAAGTGGTATAGGCAGAAAGGCTCATAGAAGTCCGTAATTCCACTCGCGACGAAAAAAGTCACTGAGCAAGTGCCACCTTTGAAATTCCAATGCACCTAACTGCTGATATAGCATGTTTTCTTCGGTGGCAAACAGATCTAACCAAGGCTCTCTCCACTGCTGAAAGAGACCTTGCACCACATCTGAGTGAAGAAGCCATTCGTGATCCATCATGCACCAGCGGCTGAGTTTGTCTGCCCTGGTGTTCAGGGAACCTGCCAGGTGTTGAACCACCAGGGACATGGCCTGATGTTCCAGCCACGTCCAGAGGCAGAGAGCCTCTTGACATAGGGTCCACAACTCCACCCCGCCCTGTTTCTTGGAGTACAACATGGCAGTGGTGTTGTCCGTGAACACTTGCACTACTCTTCCCTTGACAGATGGAAGGAATGCTTTCAGTGCAAGACGGATTGCCTGGAGCTCCAGAAGGTTGAACAGGAGTACGGACTCAGCCGGAGACCAGAGGCCTCTGATCTCTGCCTCTCCCATGTGGCCGCCCCATCCCAGAAGTGACGCATCTGTCACCACCGTGAAGTCTGGTCGGGGAAGGGAGAGGGATTTGCCGTTGACTCAATCCTGGGTTCTTAGCCACCATTGCAATTGGTGTGCAGTGCCCTCTTAGATCTGGACGACATCGGAAAGATTCCCCTGATGCAGCGCCCACTGCAACTTCAGGTCCCACTGCAGAGCCCGCGTTTGCCACCTTGCATGATCCACCAGCAGGATGCAGGAGGCCATGAGGCCCAGCAGCCTCAGAGTCATTCTCACTGAAATCCGGGATACAGTTTGAAACATTGGTATCATAGCCCGCTGCTCGGGAGGATAAGCTCAAAATTATGCTGTATCCAGATATGCGCTGATGAAGGGGAGCTTCTGAGAGGGAATCCGGTGTGACTTTGGCACACTGACAGTGAACCCCAGCAAATGCAAAACGTTCTCTGTAGTCTGGACTTGGAGACGACCGCCTGGGGCGAGCCCGCCTTCAACAACCAGTCATCGAGATAGGGGAAGACTGGAACCCCTGATCTACATAGATGAGCTGAGACCACCGCCATCACTTTCGTGAACACATGAGGGGCGCTGGTAAGGCCGAAGGGGAGCACTGTAAATTGAAAATTCTTGTGGCCTACTGTGAACCGTAGATAACGTCAGTGGGCCGGCAGAACAGGAATGTGGAAGTAAGAGTCTTGCAAGTGCAACGCTACAATCCAGTCTCCAGGGTCGAGGGCAGACAGGACCTGAGCTAATGTCAACATTTTGACCTTCTCCTTCCGGAGTAAGCGATTCACAACCCTGAGATCCAAGATAGATGCAGTTATATCAAAAAGTTTTCCTTTCTGTGTATTAGTCTTTCAGTTGGTGACCATGCGGCCTACACACTTCGATTATTGTCACTTTTTAGTTATAATTTTATAATTGCTAATAGTACGCCACACATGAATGTCATTCTTTGTAACTCTCAAAGTTTTATTTTTTATAAAAGGTTTTTATAAAAAGAAAGAGCAACATATTACATCGGTATACCTTGTAAATACACATATAATTAAAAGTGTGCTCTGTTACAGTCTTAACCACTTTCTAACAAATCCGAATTACGGTATCTAATGCAGAGTCACACCACAGTTAAAAAATCTTCGTGTAATCAAATTAAATACATGCTACAAACAATTTATACACAATAAAGAGTCCCATTGTCGACGCGTTTCGGTGCGTAGAAATACATTTATGGCACCTTCCTCAGGACAGACGAAATATTAAAACCAATGATTTAAACTTCTTTCTAAAAAAGAAAAAATAAATAAATATAATCAATACTTTGTACCTATAGAGAGTTTTTTTAGACTAACTGCGGGCTACTTTTGGTAGAGTTCTCTTTTGGTATAATCAATGCCCTTACTTGAAGTATAGGGTTTACGGTCCTTGTATAAACTTTTCAGGACTTCTTCACTTTTCGTTTAGCGTTCGCATAAGCTCGCTCACACCATATAGATTATCTTTCAATGGCCTTCTATGGAGGGAAAGCATGGAATTATACACCATACTAGAACTGGGTATTGGCTGATTTGTTCCAATCTCATATGCTACTTACTCATGAGGTTTTTTGATGACCCTTTAGAGAGCGCGTCTTATTAAAGCAGCCTTTTTCCAAAGTAGGGTCCGTTTATTTTCTGCAATTTTACCGCGCCTATAAACAGTGCACAGTTACTTTAAGGAGTTTTCTTAACTTAATTTACAATTACTTATTCTGCATAGGATCAATGACACCTGTACATACCCGTAGCTTTTATCAGTGTAGCCGGCACCCAGGCTGTTCCTGCTCACACCCACTCATAGAGTCTCCTTTACCTATGCTCAAGTGACATAGACTTATATTTTAGTAAGTTCAATGTCTTTGTTTCTTACAGTCATACCCTAACATGGGATGTGGCATACATACCTAATTGGGGTGAGGATTTCTTTTAATCGCCCAAGATGCAGCTTTTGATTTTCTTTAGCCGTTACTGGTGTTGACTGTTTGGTGGACCAGTCAACACCAGTAACGGCTAAAGAAAATCACCCCAATTAGGTATGTATGCCACATCCCATGGTAAAGGAGACTCTATGAGTGGGTGTGAGCAGGAACAGCCTGGGTGCCGGCTACACTGATAAAAGCTACGGGTATGTACAGGTGTCATTGATCCTATGCAGAATAAGTAATTGTAAATTAAGTTAAGAAAACTCCTTAAAGTAACTGTGCACTGTTTATAGGCGCGGTAAAATTGCAGAAAATAAACGGACCCTACTTTGGAAAAAGGCTGCTTTAATAAGACGCGCTCTCTAAAGGGTCATCAAAAAACCTCATGAGTAAGTAGCATATGAGATTGGAACAAATCAGCCAATACCCAGTTCTAGTATGGTGTATAATTCCATGCTTTCCCTCCATAGAAGGCCATTGAAAGATAATCTATATGGTGTGAGCGAGCTTATGCGAACGCTAAACGAAAAGTGAAGAAGTCCTGAAAAGTTTATACAAGGACCGTAAACCCTATACTTCAAGTAAGGGCATTGATTATACCAAAAGAGAACTCTACCAAAAGTAGCCCGCAGTTAGTCTAAAAAAACTCTCTATAGGTACAAAGTATTGATTATATTTATTTATTTTTTCTTTTTTAGAAAGAAGTTTAAATCATTGGTTTTAATATTTCGTCTGTCCTGAGGAAGGTGCCATAAATGTATTTCTACGCACCGAAACGCGTCGACAATGGGACTCTTTATTGTGTATAAATTGTTTGTAGCATGTATTTAATTTGATTACACGAAGATTTTTTAACTGTGGTGTGACTCTGCATTAGATACCGTAATTCGGATTTGTTAGAAAGTGGTTAAGACTGTAACAGAGCACACTTTTAATTATATGTGTATTTACAAGGTATACCGATGTAATATGTTGCTCTTTCTTTTTATAAAAACCTTTTATAAAAAATAAAACTTTGAGAGCTACAAAGAATGACATTCATGTGTGGCGTACTATTAGCAATTATAAAATTATAACTAAAAAGTGACAATAATCGAAGTGTGTAGGCCGCATGGTCACCAACTGAAAGACTAATACACAGAAAGGAAAACTTTTTGATATAGTTCTTGTTACCCAGTCCTTTCTGGTCCCTGGGAGACTCTCTGATTTTGGAGACCAAGATAGATGCAGGCCTTTGTCCTTCTTGGGCACCAGAAAGTAGTGGGAGTAAAAACCACAACCTATTTCTGGGACAGGGACTCGCTAGATAGCTCCCTTGGCCAAGAGAGCCGTAACTTCCTGATGGAGAAGGGCCATGTGATCCTCTGACATGTGACGGAGTGTTGGTGGCATGGAGAAAGGGGTAGTCTCGAAGAGGAGGGTGTAGCCCCTTTGGACTATCTGTAAAACTAACCTGTCCGATGTGGTGTTGTATCAGTGGGGGAGGTGATGGCGGATCCTGCTGCCGACTGACAATTGATGGCCCTGAAATGTCAGACTAGGAAGGCTTAGAGGCTACTGCAGAGGGGTCACTGATGGACTGGCCTGCTGACTGGCCCCCAGACCCAGGGCGTTGGGTCCCACGTTCCTGGACGTACAAAGGCTGGGTAGTTTGCGCTGGGCTGTGGCCCTGGTGGAACGTGGTGGGGCACCCCTTCCGTAGCCACGAAAGGGGCAAAACGCAGACTGCATAGAAAAAGAGGTCGCAGCAAGGCCCAAGGATCTGACCATAGCTCTTGAATCCTTGAAGCGCTCGAGCGCATGGTCTGTCTTGTTGCCAGACAGACGATGGCAATCAAAGGGCATGTCCAAAAGAGTCAAATGGACATCCTCAGAAAAGCTAGAGGATCTCAGCCAGGTGCATCCTTAGGGCTACTGATGTAGAAATCATTCTACCCAGCGAGTCGGCAGAGTCCAGCCCACAGCGTATGGCAAACTTTGCTGCATCTCTCCCCTCTGCAACTGCACAAGATAGTGTGATCCGGGCCTCTTCCGGACACTGTGGCAGCACCTGCGCAACCGTATGCAACACAGAGTGGGTGTAACGGCCCAAGAGACATGCAGTGTTTACCGACCGGAGTCCTAAGCTGGCGGAAGAAAACATCTTCCCAAGATGGTCCAGCTTCTTGGATACCCTATCTGGGGAGCAGAAGGGAACGTGCCTTTGGATGTTGAGGCTTGGACCACCAAGCTCTCTGGAATAGGGTGTTGGGACAGCCGGGAGGTGGCGTCGGGCAAACATCCTATCCACAGGAGTCCCTGTGCTAGGCCTATACCAAGTGCCTAGAAGGATGTCTGTGAGGGCCTCATTGAACTGCAGCAGGGGCTCTAAAGAGGCCGCTGCCGGCAAAGGACCTCCTTCTAGAGATTTGTCCTGACTGCCACCGTAGGAAGCTCACAGCCCAAGGCCTCAGTCGCCCTATGGAACACCACAGCATAGGAGGCTCCTTCCTCCGTGGCCACGGAAGGGGGAGAAAACATGGCAAGGTCTGGGGAGGTATCCAGACCACTGGCTTTCCCAATTCCTCTCTCTAGTCTGGCTTCTCTAGCTGGTCTGCTAAAGGGTCTACAGACCCCTTCCAGTCCTCATCACCTTCCTTTGGCTGCCAATCAAGGCAATAGGGAACGCCAGGGGAGAACAGTTGTGCACACGTACCAGTTGGCACCAGTACTGGTCTGGTTCTGTGTCCAAGACGAGGGTGAGGCCGGGGTCGATGCCGGCCAGGGATACGACCGGCGCCGGAGGGGGCGGAGGCATCATCAAAGGAAATTGTGCTTGAGAAGGTGTTGTGAGGTCAACCTGCACCCTTCCGGATCCAGGCCTGGATCCCTGGGGGGCCTGCGGTACTGAGGCCGGAGCTGGCGGCATCGAAGGCCTAGCACCCGCAGCCGAATCTGCGGGGACAGAAGGCGCGCCCGCGGAGTTGGGCTGCCCAAAGATAGTGTAGAGGGCTTTGTAAAAGGTATAAAGCTAGGCAGGGGATGCTCCGGCTCCAAGGAAGAGAAGGAGGCTCTGAGCCGTCATAGTAGGCTCTGCGGGCTGAGCCAAAGGAGGACGACGTTCCGCATCCCGCGTAGTGTCGGCCGACGGACGGGGAGAAGGCAAAGAGCGATGGTGCTTCTTCGTCTTCTTTTTGGGCTTCTACTTAGTCGAAGACGAAGACTTCAATGAGGAGTGATGGTGGTGACTCCATTGACCAGTCCCACGACCTCCCTCTCAACTGGGACCTCTAGCGGCATAAAGCTGACTGCCGGCCTCCAGAAGCTTTCTGGACCGCTCCCACAAAGACTTTGCGTCCATGGCCCGACAATCGGAGCACGACTTTGGGCTGTGGTCGCACTCCAGGCACCAAAGGCACATGAGGTGCGGATCCATGACTGACATCAGCTTGTGACAAGAGTCACAAGGCTTGAAGCTGGCTGCCGATGTGACATACGTGGGTGCAGTCCGCAGCATTCTTTGCCTTGAAACTGATCTGCTGATAGAATCCTGTTTCACGAAGTGACTCTAAGCGTTAGCGGGTAGTTTGGAGTTATTGGCTATATTGATTTACTTGCGAGCCTCAAGTAACACTATGAGATTGGGCAGTGTTTGCTGTTTAATATGGATTGGAAGGCGAGTCAACATATGGCTGTAACCGTTACGAGGGGAGATTAAAACCATCCTCTGCACCTTAGAAATGTTTGACACCACGCTATTTTGAACATTTGGTTGTGTGGGTTTAGAGCACATTCGGTAGATCTGGGGATCATGTATTTTATTGGGCCAATTTTGAGAGGCTATAGAAGTAATTTAGCCCCGACGTTTAAACTTTAACGATATGCATAAAGAACGGCTTGGTTTGCACTGAGCATCACTGTTGCATGAAATTTTTTGAGACTTAAATGTGGTTACGCCATGTAATTATCGATTTGTAAACTTACATGCTTGACGTTTTGAGGAGGATGCACTGATTATAATCTTGTTTTATTTCATTTTGTTGTTTTTATAAGCCCCTGAAGAAGGGTCCACATTGTGGCACGAAATGCATTGGGTGTCAAATCTATGGATTGAAAAGAACTGGATGTTCAATGTATTGTTTCTGATTGAAGGACCATATACAAATATACATATTCATTGAAAAAAATACAATGTAAAGAATGGAGAAACATGTCAAAGCCTCATCTATTCATGTACTCGTATTATTCATCTGTATAAGGAAACGTTTAGGTTTCAATTAAAAAAGTGCGCACATTCACCGGGGATGGTACGCCTGACCTGATCACTTTCGCAATATTAGTAGGCACTGACTGACACAGTGCAACGAACGGAGCAGCACTAAACGAAAACTGAGCGGTGAGAAAAACTTCAGATTGCTCAAAGTGTGCACAGAGAACCAATATTCCATACCAGGGTGCACCAGGAGTCAAATGACTCGAAAAAGATGTCGACAAAAGTTGAAAAAGAGTAGTCAAAAAATGACTAAGGGTACCGCTCTCTCCAGATCTACACTTGCTGGCGCAGAAAAAGAAAGAACTGACGTCAGTGCATAGGGGCGGTGCCTAAGTAGACACCGTGACGTCGTTCCAGCATATCAGGATGCCAATGACGAACGTGGAGTCGACCAATGCTTAGGGGTACTGCTGAAGAAAAATTCTCCGGATCCAGTCTGACGCCTGGGGGGTAATTCTAAGGTAAGGAGTCTAGAACTAATAGTCTCTTTCAGATATAAGTGACTCTGAGCTACACTCCTGAGGGGGAAAGCCGGGAGCACGATTCCTGTGTATTTTGATTTTAAAAATGTGAATGTCACATTATTTCTTGTATTTTTAACTACTCACCCTATGCTCCCTTAAAACTGCTGCTTGCAGACCTCATTCGCCCTGACCACCCGTGCAGCGGATCTAGCGTTGCCACGGTTGTTGGTACCGGGACACTCTTGGCGCCATTTCCGGCGCTTGCCGCGACCACGCCCCTTTTCGAGGCCACGCCCCTTCCCTAGCCCTTTAAAGGTGCTGAACACGAACGCCTGGGCAGATTGACAGACACTCCTGAGGCGGAAAGCCGGGAGCACGATTCCTGTGTATTTTGATTTTAAAAATTTGAATGTCACATTATTTCTTGTATTTTTAACTACTCACCCTCTGCTCCCTTAAAACTGCTGCTTGCAGACCTCATTCGCCCTGACCACCCGTGCAGCGGATCTAGGGTTGCCACGGTTGTTGGTACCGGGATACTCTTGGCGCCATTTCCGGCGCTTGCCGCGACCACGCCCCTTTTTGAGGCCACGCCCCTTCCCTAGCCCTTTAAAGGCGCTGAACACAAACGCCTGGGCAGATTGACAGACACTTCTGAGGCGGAAAGCCGGGAGCACGATTCCTGTGTATTTTGATTTTAAAAATTTGAATGTCACATTATTTCTTGTATTTTTAACTACTCACCCTCTGCTCCCTTAAAACTGCTGCTTGCAGACCTCATTCGCCCTGACCACCCGTGCAGCGGATCTAGCGTTGCCACGGTTGTTGGTACCGGGACACTCTTGGCGCCATTTCCAGCGCTTGCCGCGACCACGCCCCTTTTCGAGGCCACGCCCCCTCCCCCCAACCCCCTCTTACAGATCTATAAATCATGTGTAGATCTCGGACGCGCAGCGGATGAGCGCAGCGGGCGCGTCGATTGCGCACCGAAGGCGCGCCTAAGGCAAGCCCGTCTGCGCCCGTCCACGACCGACCGGGGCTAGGGGCACTCCACTCTGCCCAATTTATAACCTACACTTCCTCCCAACTCCTCAGTCTCCAAGGTATTTGGTCTCTGCCTGCCTCTGCTCGCTCTCGCATTTCTTCTCTTGATTTGTCCCCTGCCCCCTCCCTCTCCTGTCCTCCCCCCCCTCTCCCCCCGGAGGAGATGCTAGCCCAGCATCACCTAGGACTCTCTCGGCCTATTACCTCAATACCCGGTCAGCAGTGGCCCATTCACACGAACTGTCGGTGCTGCTGGACCTCCACGCACCGGATCTTCTCTTTTTAACAGAGACTTGGTTTAGTGACGACTCCCTCCCGTCTTATTGGCCACTCTCCCCGCCCCATACTATGCCCTACGTGCTGACCGTTCTGCTGGTAGGGCGGGGGGTGGTGTAGCGGTCATTACCCGGGCTGACCTCCCCTTTCAATTACTATCTTTGCCAGATATTGCTACAACAGAGTACCTGGCCATTCGTACCACATCTATCACCCCCCCTCTCACTTGTTTTCTCACTTACCGCCCCCCTCAATCACCTTTATTGTTTCTCTCCGAGTTTCAGGAGGTATTGGCCACACTTACGGTTAATAACTCCTCTATCTTATTATTGGGAGATTTTAATTTTTGGCCTACAGATCCAGCAGAATGTCCGTCCTCAAGAGAGTTTTCAGATACCCTCCAATCCCTTAACTTTGTATCCCATGTCCACTCCCCCACTCACGTCAAAGGACACATTTTAGATCAGATCTGGTCTCTAAATTGTCCGGTAAACTCCCTATCTATCTCACCTTGCACCTGGTCTGACAATCATCTGATCTCGTTCTCCCTTCCCATCAATCCCACTGTTAGGCCCCCGCTCCCTAAGAATGTGTGGGTCCGTTCATGGAGCCGAGTGGATCCTGAAAATCTCTCCGCATCACTAACCTCTTCCTACCCCACCCTACAAGGTTTATCCACTCTCTCTCAGGCCACTGCCATTGAACAATGGCTCTCCTCAGGCTGTGACTCCATTGCCCCACTGAAGCGGGTAACTTCAAAGCGGGAGAAGGATGCCAAACTGTGGTTTAACGAGGATCTCAAGACCACCAAACTAGCGGTACGCCGAGCCGAGCATGCCTGGAGGAGGAATTACTGCCCCTCACTTAGATCTGAGTTTACCAGTATTCTGGCCCAATACAAGAAGGCTATCTTGACTGCCAAAACGGCCTACTTTTCCTCAAAGATCCTTGCAGCTGAGAATCAATCGAAGGAAATTTTCTCGATTGTTCACAATCTGGCATTCTCCGACAGGACATCTCTAAAGCCCACTCCTTCCCAGGATCTTTGTCACTCCTTAAATAATTTCTTCATAGAGAAGATTGCCATTATCAAAGCCAACATTCCCTCACCCTCCCCTTCTTTTGTTGACCCTCAGTGCCCTCCTCCTAAGGGACAATTCAATGCCCTTCCTCCTCTGACCAAGGAATCCCTGACCTCGATAATTCCTCTTGTTAAATCTGGCTCCCCATTAGACACTTGCCCTGCGCACATCCTCCGCCATATTTAAACCTCGTGTCCAGACCCCGCTCTCCACTTCCTCAACAGTTCTCTCTCTCAGGGGGTTGTAACCAACTCTCTGAAGACAGCAGTTATTGTCCCCATTCTAAAGAAACCCGGTGCAGACCCTTCGGTCCCCGCCAACTATCGCCCCATCTCCCTCCTACCATTTCTGGCCAAAGTGCTCGAACGTCATGTCACCAGTTCTTTGAGCACTTTTGTGGAGGAGTATGGGGTCTTAGCCCCCCGCCAGGCTGGTTTCCGCCCCGCACATTCTACAGAGTCCGTAGTACTCTCGGTCCTTGACAACCTCAGGGAGGGCATGGATACCAACCAGACCCAGGCTTTGGTCCTCCTCGATCTCTCAGCCGCCTTTGACACGGTTGACCATACCATCCTGCTTTCCCGTGTCAGGGCGGCGGGGATCGGAGGGACCGCCCTGGTATGGTTATCCTCCTTCCTGAGGGACCGCACCCAGGCTGTTCGCCTGGGTGATTTTTCTGCAGACTTTCAGAAAGTTCAGTGCGGGGTCCCCCAAGGTTCCTCCCTTTCACCCCTTTTGTTTATTCTTTATATTGCCCCTTTGATTTTTTCATTACAGCAAATGGAGGTCGGCGTATACAATTATGCGGATGACCTCCAACTTGTCTTCAATCTGTCTTCTTCCCCTGCTTCCATCTCGAATTTTCAGTCTATTATGATTTTTATCCGGGACTGGATGAACCACAATCATCTGAAACTCAATCCGGACAAGACCGAGCTGGTGTTGACGGGTGGTTCATCCAGTCCCTGGTCCTCACTTTTCTGGCCCCCTTCCCTTGGTCCTCCCCCGGTCCCTTCTACCTCAGTTAAAACATTAGGCATCAAACTCAATTCTCAGCTCACTCTTCACTCCCAGGTTAGCGCTGTGGTGTCCTCCTCTTTTTTGTCACTACGCACCATACGCAAGGTATACCGCTTCTTTTCTTTGGATGCGCTGAAAATGATCATCTTGGCGATGGTTATCTCCCGCCTGGATTATGGTAACGCTCTATATGCAGGTATACCTGCATATAGCTTAAGGCGTTTGCAGTTGATACAGAACCAGGCGGCACGGCTGGTATTCAATCTCCCAAAATCCCATCACGTAACACCCCTTCTCAAATCCCTTCACTGGCTCCCTGTTCGTGAACGCGTCCAGTTTAAGCTTGCTTCCATCATCTGTCAAGCACAACTGGGCATGGCTCCGGCTTTTATTAAATCAGAGATCGTTCCCTATGTTCCCACTAGGGTACTACGCTCAGCTTCGCAATCCCTCCTGACAGTCTCTCGCTTCCGGAGGAATAAATGGGGAGGATCAAAGTTCACGACCCTTGCACCAACTCTATGGAATTCCCTGCCTTTAGAGCTTAGATCCATACCTCTCTACCCTCAATTCCGAAAAAAGCTCAAGACCTATCTATTTGCCAAAGCCTTTAACTAGACCACTCGCTGTTTCTGTTTCTCATTTCACTTAACCTCTGTTATTCCCACCCTAGGGGTTCGTCTGTTGCAGCGCCATGAAACCGCTGGTGAAAGTGCGCTTTTATAAATACTTTTACACTCAAACTCAAACTCAAACTCTGAGCTAACATCCATTTATTCCTCACATGTAAATGGTGCCTGCTACCTGCTGAATCAAGCCAGCTTATTATAAAATTGTATGCTTCGCAGTCTTATAATACGCTACACATAAGTCAAGACCCCAGTTACAACCTGTAAGTACACAGCAGTGATCACTGAGGTCGCAACAGTCATTACAAGTACCCCTCTAGTGGCCAAGCCATTGTGCACCACTAAATACCATGAGCTGTAGTACTGAAAATTCTGGACCCGTGTTATAAACATTGTCGTACCATGACGATTTTGATATCAGAAGACCGAGAATGGCTAGTACACTATGCACAAGCATTTTCGTCATACTCGAGTGACGATTTCACATTGGAATCGTAGTTTTCATCCTGAACCCTCGGGTTCCATTTTGTGTATGGCAGCCATTTAGTGAGTTGCCCTCATATAGGCCAATGATTAAGGCCAAACACGATCCTGAAGGACATGTATACCTTCTTTGACTTCTCTGCGACCTGGGCAAGCTGACTCCACTGCCCAAGGCCAAACCTGTTCGGTCAGTTCCTCTCCCAGTGGCCGAACGAGATAGTATCAAGGCACAACATGCCATAAACCTTTCATCGACCACAACCCACGCCTAATCTTGCACACACCTGTCCCTGTTTCCTACTTTATGACCTGCTTTATGAGGAGGAGGTGCCCGTTTTTATTGGGGGTCCGTTGATATCTGATGAAAATACTGGGCCTTGCCGGATAATTGATTGTGGGCTGGACAAACTGAAATATGGGCTTGTCATCATGACTCTGCTTTTTCTTTGTAGTGAAAATATATGAATGGTCAACTGTAAAGTAAAGAATGTTTGCCTGAAGCATAATATTTTGTATAAAAAGAGAAGGCTGGCTTTGTAAAATTGAGCAGTCTCCTGAGAATATACACCATGCTGTACTTCTAGGATACCTGTTACTTGGTTGCAGCCAATAAATTCGATCTTTGACTTCACCTAGAAGACTCTGAGTTTCTGTAGTCTAAACAGGAAGGACCCGAAGTCTTAGGGTGTACCCCTGGCACCGCTGAGTTCTGAAAAACCCAGTACTTCATCTGGCGCCCAACGTGGGGCGATATCAGCGGTACCGGTCCAAGCCAGAGGTTCGTGAGGAGCTTCGTGTGAAAATTCTGGAGGAAGGCCGCCACTTCATCGACCCCTGTATGTCGACGTGGTCCGAAAGTCTTTGCTGCGAGGTTCCCCGCTTCCTGACGGCTACGAAGGACTGCTGCCCTGACTATCGCCCTGATTTGGACCTTTGATATTTGGTAGAGCGAAACGATAGACGAGTCTTCTGGTGACGTCATCGATACCTCAGTTAAGTATAAGTGGAGCGTCTCCCAGTCCTTAGTTTGGGTATCCCCTTGGGATCTTTGATTTGGAACTTGCAAGTACCAAAGCCGAAGGACTCGTGTATTCACGAGAATATCGAATTTGATAATCCTTTGAAGTTTGAAGCTAGACTAGAGAGCGAAGATGCCTGGTCTTAGCAGACTTGGAAACTTGTTTTGTCTTGGTTGTAGTAGGGATTCCCGATTGGAGGACTCGTGTCCGGTTCCTCCGATTGGAACTCCAACCTATGACCTGTATGTGAAACATGGAGTAGGCCCTATCACATATAATGAAGTGTGGATCCAATACACCAGAAAGGATGGTGTTTTAAAATGGCCCCAATATGGTAGCTTTGACACGGAAATCTTAGATAATCTAGAAGTTAAACTTTTCAAAAAGAAAGCCCGGCCGGCGATGTTTGACTCTTTCCGCCTATGGCGTAAGGAAGCCAAACAGAAAGAAATTAAATTAGAGAAGAAAAATAAGAGAGAAAGGGGTATCTCGATAATGCAAGCTGCTATGCAGTTTAAAGATAACGAAGAGGAACAGATGAGCGAACAGTTGCACAGGCAACGTAAAATGGTAATCGATAAATGTTATCCAGTTTTGCCGCCTCTTCAGCAAGATGAGGCAAAAGATCTTGAAAAAGACCCCCTAATGTCACATTTATTGAGTTCGCCACCCCCTTATGCGCAGAGTGCTACGGCACCTCCGCAGCCTTTAGCCGCGCATCCTTTGGTTGTATTGCCTCCTGCTCCTCCACAACCATCGGCTGCTCTTCAGTTGGTTCCTATTCCTCCGGTGCAGCCTCCTCAAGGGCCGCCGACTTTGACATCTGCTCTGCCTTTACTTCCTACAACTTTGAACACTATATCGACTACCACTCCTGGTATTCCTCCTGACACTGCCTGTGCGTCTGCCTTGCCTCAATCTGCTATTCCGCCTGTCCTTTCGTCGACTTCTCCTTCTGTTCGACAGAGAATGACTAGCACTGTTGCTAGCCTTCTATATCCTCTCTTTGGAGCAACGAGTGTAACCCCTGTCTCAGAGCGTAAACAGTTACGTAGCCAACTGCCTGATTCTAGGGAGAAGGAAACATTGAATTATTTGGCACATAAATGGGTTACCGACCCGATGAGATATGAGCTAGAGTGTGTTATGGATGTCTTCCATCAGTGGGAAGCACCAAAGCAGAGATACGTTTTTGAGAAAATGTGTACTTTCCTTTCCTGGTGTTTTGTTGGCCTGCAGGTCTACAGTACTTGTTCAGGAGGTTAGAAGACTGCTCATAGTATCTTGGAGAATAGGTCATTCTTCCACTCCGAGAATAGGTTGGTAACAGGGTCTTTCAGTATGGGTTGTATCTTCTTTTGGGCTCATTTTCTATCTCAACTCTAGCAACATTCGCCACCATGTGTGTTCCACATGAAGTTATGCTGTGTTTCTTAGTTGTTCTTGCTTTGCAGTAAATGGATGTGTTATTGGGGGAGGGAGTACTGTCTGCTATGCAATGTTGGGGTGCAAATAGAGTGGGTGGGTTAGGGAAGGGGACATTTAACAATGATGTGTGTAACTTCAATTGTCTACTATAAAGGCAGACTGGGCGCACATAGTCCAGTTCCTGTCGAGAGATGATGGGTAACTCACACAATACAACTAACTCACAGCAGCCTCCCACCTTTATTAGATTCCTCACATGAATGTGAGAGGATTAAATAATAATTGAAAACTCTGTAAGGTTCTAAAGTATCTAAGAAGAAACAGGGTTGATGTAGCTATTTTACAAGAGACACATCTACCTAAAGACAGTAGGCTTTTAACACAATCGGAGGCTGCAGGGCATTCTCTGTGCAGCGGGTTTCACGTCATATGCCCGAGGGGTCCTGATATGGATCAATAAGAGATCCAACATAACAATACAACAAAATTACCATAGATCAAGATGGCAGGTATGTGATAGCAAGATGCAATAAAAACAGAGAAGGGTTTCTGGTAGTAGGAATATATGGACCCAATCATGACGATCCACAGTTCTACAATTCACTATCTGCCCATCTTTCACAATGTAGCGATCTGCCACAGATTTGGGGAGGTGACTTTAATTATATACTGGATCCTACTAAAGATTGGTCAGGAGGTCCCCCTCATCGCACTTCGGCTGCAGCCAAAGCTATCATTGAAACAACTGAACTCTTAGACCTGGTTGATATATGGAGTCTTCGTTCCCCAGTATGTGCAGGTTATACTCACCACTCAGCTACACATGACATAAACAAACGTATTGATTTTTGGTTAGTTTCTAAAAGTCTGGTCTCTAGAGCTTCCACCTGTAAACTACTCCCGAGAACGCTATCTGAATAGTCTCCCCTCTTACTCAATACAGAACTGAGACCTAGAGAGTCCCTCCCTTTTCATGCTTTTACCTGCCTCATTTACTGCTGGACACGGTATTCAGGGAGGAAGTTGCCCAGGCGATTGAAGATTTCTTTCAAAATAACATTGGTTCAGTTACTAGCTTTAGCACAATGTGAGAAACCTTAAAGGTATGCATTAGATGTACGGTAATTTTGAAACATGCAGGAGTGCGTAGGTCTTTACGCACTCGCCTAGCCAAGCTAAACAGAGAAATTGCCCAACTAGAAATAGAGCACCAACTAACAAGTAACCACAAAGTGCTTATAAACATTAAATCAAAGTTAGAGGAATTTAATGAAACAGCAGAATCCAAAGCCAAACACTTAGGCAAATATGCCACGGCTAGAATGTACGGGGAGGGTGAGCAACCGGGTGCTACATTAGCTGCTATTGAATGCCCTGGACAAGTATCTGGAATAATTACTGATATATTGGAAGGGAACGATCAAATAATACATGATTCTGAAAATATAGCCAAATGATTCCGCAGCTATTATTCTGAGCGTTATCGATCCTAAAAAACATCTGATATGGAAGCTGTCAAAGGTTACGTAGAACATATTCACGTGACCTGGCTCACAGTAGTACACAGGGAACATTTCATGGCTCCACTGACACCCACAGAGATTCGCTCCGCAATCAGAGGAATGTGCGCCTCTTGAGCCCCTGGTTTAGATGGAGTTACTGTAATGTTCTACAAGGTTTACCAGGATCTATTAATCCCTCATCTAGTCAGTCTTTTTGAGAAATGGCAGAGAAGGAGGTCATACCACCTTCCGTGAGGAAAGCTCTTAAGGTGATGCTTTTGAAACCAGATAAACCCCCCAATAACTGTGCCTCATATAGGCCACTCTCACTATTGAATGTAGACGCTAAACTTTTGGCTAACATTCTTGCCAATCACCTTGCCCCCATTGTTCAGAGTATAGTTCGTCCAGAACAGGAGGGATTTGTTCCAGGCAGGAACATCAACTATAACCTTTGCAGAGTATTTGGCTTGCTCCAGCAAGTAAACTCTGATGTAGATGACAAAAAGCCTTTTGATTCGGTAGTCTGGGTATTTATGAAAGCAGTGCTGCACAGAATAGGAGAATGTAAAGTGTTCTTACGCCTAGTTGTGTTACTCTCCAATGCTCCTTCTGCAGAGTATGAGTAAATATTCATATCACAGTCCCCTTCAACATAGAGAGAGGTACTCGCCAGGGATGCCTCCTATCCCCCTTGATATATGCCATTGTAGCCGAGCCCCTGGCTTGCGCTTTGAGGGTATACCATGCACACAGGGGATTGCGTTTCCTTGGCCAGCAGTTCATTATCTCTGCTTCTTACACGGACAATACCTTGCTGCTTGTTCGTGACCCCAAGAATAACCTGGCCCAGTTTCTTTTTTTTAATTAGTTTTTTTATTTATAGTTCCACAGCAGCATGATAACACAAAACCATATACAGTATACAATAAATCACAATGGGAAGATACAATCATACACATACACGCGTTAATACATAAATAAATAAGTCAACCCTCAACATAATCACGGAAGACACCCCAAATGCTTTTACCAATCTGGCGTTTCCTAAAACCTTTAACGGAAAAAAAGTCCCCATTCTAGCTTACATAGATTATACATTTTTGCCCTCCATAGCTCAAATACTGGTGGATCTTTCTGAAGCCACTCGCTAGCTATACATAGGCGGGCAACAGTCATGGAGAAAAAAATCAATTGTCGATGTAGGTGTAATGTATTCGAACTGTTACTTTCAGGGAGCTTCCTAATTAACATCATGGCAGGTGTGATTGCCAAATGAAAATTAATAATCAGGGACAAAAACTTTTCAATGTCTGTTAGGAATCTACACAGTTTATCACAACTAAAAAAAATATGTGTACTATCTGCACTATCATCCCCACAACGGAAACACTTTCCATCAAACTCAGCACCCCACTTAGCCATCCGAGCTGGGGTATAATATAAATCAAATAAAGACTTATAAAATTGCACTTTTAGATCCCCTGACATTAATGTTTCCTTGGATAATGCAATGAGTTTCTCAACCACAATGTCTGTTTCTCCTAGTTCCCTAGACCATTTAATCTTATATTTATCCAGATCATCTGGTCTGCCAGCTAAAAGTAACTGATATACACCTGCAATTTTAGATTGTCATCTGACCATCTCTATAAGTGAATCGGGTATCCTATTTACATTGGACCGACATAGAAAATCCCAAATCTGTAAAAATTTGAAAAACTGCGCTTTAGGGACACCATATTGCAAAGCTAACTCATCAAAAGATTTACATACCCCATCAACAGAGTAAAAATCCCCTAAGTTCTTAATACCTCTTTTTCTCCAAGCGAAAGCTATATTATCCCCAAATATGCCAGTTAAAATCTTCACTGCGTGCGGAGGTGTATAATATGAAATTTTCCTCAATATAGTCGGCATATGTAGTCGTTTCCACACTTTATAGGCACTATTCAGGATTTTAAATCGCGTTCGTTTAAAGTAACTACCATCCACTTCTGTGAATAAACACTGTTTGGCAATGGGCCCCATAAGGATTTCAAAATTTGTGGGTGTGGTAGCTCTATTAACAGCACCTTCCCCAGTAATTAGCATTCGCATTTTTAACAAAAAAACATGTAAAAAAATATAACGCAAAATCCGGGACCGCTAAGCCCCCTCTCTTGATAGGTAGCGTCATAAATCGCATCGCACGTCTAGGCCTACCCGGGCTCCAAAAAAATTTCACACAAATAGATTGAAGATTTTGTAATCTAATATTTGTTACCTCCAAAGGTAATGAACAAAATAAATAAAGAGCCTTGGGTAAAACCTTCATTTTAATAATATTACAGCGTCCTATCAATGTGAAATGTAATCGTCCCCACCTATCCAGAGATTCTTTAACATTGCGGATTAGTAAGTTCTAATTTACTTCCATCACTTCGGCCATAGAGCATCGAATTTGAATACCCAAGTATGTCACCTCTTTAACTACCCACTCATCTATCCAAGTAATATTATCCGAGCATAGAATTTGCGTTTTTGACACATTTAGCTTATACCCTGTAATCGATCCATATTCTATAGCTAACCACTCTATCTCCTCTATCGCGAGAGAGGGGTTCACAGTAGTCACTGCTATGTCGTCTGCATAGGCAAAAACAGAAAATTGATAATCATACATAACGAATGGGGGAATGCGAACATTATAGGAGAGTTGTTCTATAAAAGGATTTATATAAAGGGGAAATAATAGGGGAGAGCAGGGGCAGCCTTGACGAGTGCCCCGTGTTATGGATACCGCTTCAGATAACAAACCCATTGCAGAAATTTTAGCAGAGGGGGGTTTCGTACAAGGCTTACAACGCTGTAATAAATTTATCTCCAAAACCACTTCGACCCAACAGTTGCCACATATAACCCCATTCAACGCGATCGAACGCTTTCTCAGCATCCAATACTATCAGCGCCAAATCCCTCTTTTCTGTACCAGCGATATCAAATAGTGTTACAACTTTATTAACATGCTCAGTGGTACCACGTTGAGGGATGAAACCATGTTGGTTTAGAGAGACCAGAGGAGTAATAACTGTGGAAAACCGATTAGCTAAAATTTTGGAGTAAATTTTATTATCACAGTTCAATAAGGAGATTGGGCGGTATGATCCCACCAACTCCGGAGGTTTTCCCTTTTTGCAGAACACAGCAATCGTGGCTTCTGACCAAGATTTAGGAGGTTGCCCCAATTGTGCTGATCGAAACACTTTCAACATCTCATCTTTAATTAGGTGGAAAAACGTCCTATACACCTCTACAGGGATCCTATCGGATCCTGCCGCTTTCCCCACACCCAGACTTTTTACTGCCCTTTTTAATTCCATCATAGAGATCGGGGTATCTAATTGCTCTGCCATTAAAGGATCTAATTGCACCAATCCCTGCCACAGAAATACACTTTCATCCCCAATCAACCCCACCTGGTGACTATATAAAGTAGAATAAAACTGATGAAAAATAGAGAGTATTTGTTGAGGATCAGAGTGCAATACATCCATCTGATCCTTCATTGCGTGTATCATTCGAGCAGATTCCTTCATACGAAGCCGTAAAGCCAGCCTTCTTGCAATGGTCTCCCCAAATTCATGAATTTGCTGTTTCGATGTTAAAAATTTCCGAGCATTCTCCTCGCTCCAGAGCCCCAGGACCTTTGCACGATTTTTAGCCACATTATTTACTAATCCAGATACATCTTTCTCACCTAGAGAAATCCCTGTAGTTAAGGCACCTTCTGCCTTTTTCAAAGCCTCATAATGTCGAGACAATTCCAATTTGCGCTTCTTCTGTTGGTGCAAACTAAAGCTCCTCGCTCCAGAACCCCAGGACCTTTGCACGATTTTTAGCCACATTATTTACTAATCCAGATACATCTTTCTCACCTAGAGAAATCCCTGTAGTTAAGGCACCTTCTGCCTTTTTAAAGCCTCATAATGTCGAGACAATTCCAATTTGCGCTTCTTCTGTTGGTGCAAACTAAAGCTAAGAACTTCCCCTCGAAAACAAGCCTTAAAAGTATCTTGGCCCAGTTTCTGAAGGCAGTGGTGCGGTTCGATGCCCTATCTGATCTCCTGATACACTGGAGCAAATCTACAATTTTTCCCATGACCCCTGCTACCACACAACCAGAATTGGAATCCCCATTACAGTGGAAAACGGAGCCAACACCGTACCAAGGAATAATGGTCCATACCGACCCTACAATAGTAATGCTAGAAAATTACAGTAAAGCTATCCACAAACTAGAAAATCATATAGCACGTTGGATTAAATTACCATTATCAATTTCAATTCGTCTTTATTCGATCATAATCAATGGTAAAAGACACATATAAGCAATACAATCTAATATAAAAGATATACAATCTTATACAAGAGTATTTTTAAAAGAACATATCATTTTAAAATCCCAAAACTGTTTAAAACAATGATTATGTGTAAAAAGGAGAATTCATAACCTAAGGGTGTTAGGGCAGAGTTACAAAGGGCGTAATTATAGTCACCAATGTTTAAATAAATATTTTGGAGAGACTTGGGAACACCCACATATAGGCAAACAGGTTACATACTGCCTCGCAAATTCTTTCTTCTAAGGACACAAGTCCAGCTCAGGAACTTAGCCATGGCAATAACTATGACTGCAGTAGTTCGGGTTTTTAGAATACTTCCCACTCTAAATTGGTGGAAGAGTTTTCTACCACCAAGACATGTGATAATGTCCTAATAGGCCTCAAATTTGTGCTCACACTTAAAATCTAGAAAGAGGCATGTTAGGGAACCACTAACAACTGAGGACAGAGAATGTACATAAACCTTGTCCCTATATAAGGCTTTCAAGTCTTTTTGAACGGGAATGAATTCCCTTCCGGGTCCTCCCACAGGTGAATAAGGCCCATATCTAATAGCAATGCCTTAATCTTTAATAACCAAGAGATTTTATTTGACTTGTCTGCTTCTCTAATAAACGTAACGGCTCTTGCGTTGGATGCAAGCTCTGGGGTAGTCCAAAGTCTTCGTCAATAGGCAAGTGGTCTAAAACCCGCAGCCTCCTCAAAGTGAATACTAAAGTCTAAAAGTAGGGGCCTAAGAGGCGTATATTGAGGAAGGCCCGTCAATGCCCTCAGAAACTTATTCTGGGCTAGGACTAGTAGAGCTAAATTTTCAAACCCCCAGTGTTCCGCCCCATAAATTATTGAAGCTCTAACCTACCGTTGGTAAATGGATAGAGCCGGTCCCACTGGTTTGGTTTGAGACATCCGGGATTCTTTTAAAAGGGCCCCTGCTAGTTGGTTATACCTTAAGACTAATAGATCCAACTGTGGCTTCCAGTTCAAACGTTTAACCAAGGTAACGTCCAAGTAAGCAAAGGAGTCAGTTTGTTCCAGGGGTACGTTATTCATTTCCTCTCCAGCTCTGACTACTTCATGTTTATGCATGACCACGAACTTCGTCTTATCGACGTTAACTACTAAATCATGGTCATTGCAGAACAAAGTGAATCGATCAAGGGCACGTTGCAGACCAGATTGCGTCTTGGACAAAATTAAAGTGTTCTCTGCAAACATTAAAAGCGGAACCCTGGATCCAGGAAGAGTAAGTGCGTCTGTGGGATATTCAGTGTAGTATGAGATAACATTATTTATGAACAATGAGAAAAGGGTAGGTGCCAGAACACACCCCTGCCTTACTCCCTTTCTCACAGGAAAACGATCTGTTAGCTCACCCTGCTGACCCCATCGTACTTGGGCGTATGTTGATTCATGTAGTTTTACAATAAAAGATAAGATCTCAGTAGGCATCCCTGCTTCCCTCAGGGTATCCCACATCTTAGGGGGGGACTAGGTCAAAAGCAGATTTAAGATCTACGAATGCTGATGCTGCATAGAGTGTCCCCCCTGCTAAAATGACTGTGTTCCAGTAAATCAACATGAATCTAAAAACTTGATCGATAGTGCTAACATGGGAACTAAATCCTGCTTGATAGGAGGATAGTATTTCGTTCTCATCTATCCACCTGTTTACCCTACTTAGCACTAATCTCGCCACAATTTTTTGAAGAGTGTCAATAAGGCTTATGGGCCTGTAATTAGATGGACAGGCACGATCCCCCTTTCTATAAATGGGGATTATCTTGGCCCCACTCCAGGATTCTGGAATGAGGGCGCCTCTAGCTAAACCATTTACAAGGATATGGATATATTTTAGCCAGTTCTCCCGATCTGATTTATATATATCCACCGGAATACAGTCCGGTCCAGGTGCTCTGTAGTGTAGTTCCTATATTCCCAATAGGCTCTGCGCATTTGAATAACATAAACAGCAGTTTAGGCGTAGGACTGAGGTCATCTAGGTCTCTACTGACTATGTTAGACTTAATTAGGTTTGCCAGCTAGCTCAGAGGTCACTAGAAACTTTCTCGAGTAAACAAGGATGAGTTAACTTCCCTGAATAGACAAGAAGGGATTAGCTTCTGACAACCGCATAAACATGACAACTTTGCTCCCTCAGAATAAAGAGTATATCTCTAGAGTTGTGTGAAAACAATAGACAACTATTTCACTCAGTCAATCGTGCATGCTTAATTTCACCAGGAGTGCAGAGAAATAGAGAGACGAGCGTTTTCAATAAAAGTTATTATTTATTGAGCAGTCTTCTTTCTCATGCAAGAGAAATGAATTGCCACAGTTGCAATACTTATCATGAAGTAAAGTGCGTACAGTAAAAGGAGTATTATGAAATAATACTGTAAAAGCATTGATATGGTTTCTTAGCCATATGATACTTTAAAACGGATAAAATATATACATACATAAAAACATTGACTAACGTACTCAACTGGTGCTTCTAATATACGCCTACCTCGGTGTACATGACCTAAGCCTAATACATGGGAAGGAGTAAGTAAGTTGCAGTTTAAATTAAGTTGTTTTTTTGCAAAGAATCTGAATCAAGAATTCTCTTAAGGGTTTAGTCAGCACCGTACCTTGGTTTTAAAATGAAGGAGGTCTTGTATCTCGTGTCTCAGGACTCGATCTCCCAGCAACCCGCAAGGGTGACTGGAAACACCGGAGCTGGATTTCTCGGCAGGAGAAAAGACAGCGTCTCTCTCAGTGCGTCAAATGGGAGGGTCGGCTTCCTTCAGCACTCGCATCAGCTGGGCGTCGGGCAAGTAGATAGCCACTCTGCTCCAAACCACCGTGTGTTTGCTTAAGGCAACGTTGGTATATTTATACCTGAAAGGTGCCGTGTTTGACGTAAGGTTGGACATAAGACGTCACTAAGAACTAACAGTTCTTTCTGGACTCCAGGAGTTCTTGTGCAAATCAAAACAAAAGCAGGGGGAATTCCCGGGCTGCTGGAGGCTTGGTTTGTTTAAAGAACACGTTGTGCTTTCTAGGAGTCTATGGGAGTAGCCTTGCCGTATTTGGACTGCATTGGCTATGGCTAAATATGGACATGATTCTTATGCCTTTATAAGGGTATGTTTTGTTATAACCACATGAGGGCATGAATCGGGGATATCTAATTAGGGTCCTAGATAGATTCACAACACCCAATCCACGTATTATGTCAATCATTACTAATTACTAAGCAATACTAAACATATAACGATGCATGTGTTTTCCAACCCACCCCAAAATACATGGATTGCATTTGAAATGGTGTATGGTGTATATACGAAAATGAGTATTATACTGTACGTCTTTCAAGCAGTTTATCATTCAGATAATGCATATATAAATATCGGCTGAATGAATTGTGAAAATTACATTTATGAAATGGCTCTTAATACAGAAGAGAAGGTCGAGACCATTTCATCACATATTTATACAATACTGTACATGTGCTAGAGGCTGAGGTAAAATATTGTCTCTAGAGTCTCTAAAAATAGAAGGTCTGTTCTCTAAGAATAGTTCTACTTTAAGCAGAGTACCATGTGCCAAAAAAATTAAATATTTTGGAAATGGAAAAAAATAATTTAGTTTTCAGGGGAAAAATAGTTCCAAATGTTTTCAGTAGGTCTGTTTATCAAAAACTGAAGGCCAAATTCAGAGTTCAGGGAACGCTGTGTGCTCGTTGTTTTAAAAGTTATTCTCGTTGTTAGGAGAGAACATCATATCAGACAGAGTTGCGAAAAATTGGTCTACAACAGTAGGTGAGAGTTCGACCAAGTTGGAAAAAGCTGAAATTGTGCATATATGAGAGTCATTGCTATCATCGATGTCCGGATCAGCAATGCTCACAGAGGGTTGTACCTGTGTGGTGCTGCTTCCATCTCGTACTCCACCGCCACCTAATCGTAATGGTGAAGTCTCAATGAATGTCGTCATCGAATAGGTAGCTGCTGGGGACAACACGTTGCATGAGTCGTTACCAGACCGAGCAAAGTATTGATATCCATTGGTACTGCTGATGGTAGTGTAAGACAGACATCCACTACGCATTCTTCTCCGCATAGCAGACATCAAAGCACAGGTAAGATGCAATCTTGCCAGATTGGTCTTAATGAAAGAAACCCGGTTGTATTCAGATCTCTCAGCCGGGCTAATCCGAGAACTCAAGTGATTTGGTCTCGGTAGCGTATTGCTAAGATCGTTCTTCCATTGTAGCTGGAGTTCTGTCTGTGGCTTGGCTTGCCATATCGGAGCAGACGGATCAAAAATAAAATTCCTGCCACGAGTCCCAAAAGAAGAGGCAGGCCGCCGAATAATGAATACACAAAATTCGGGAAAATGCCCAGAACTGTTTCAAAGGGTGCTAACAGTCCTGAAAAAATTGTCTTAAATACATGTGCAATGCCACTGGTATCAGACATGTTTAAAATTTGACCTAACATTTCTACGAAATGTACGGAGCAATTTTTTGATAATTGGGAATGTATCTCTGCCGCTGTCCTTGCAACTTGCAGATCATACGTCTCTTTGGACGAGGTTAAAGGCACAATTGTCTGTAAAAGAATAGACTTCATTCTGCTTAAAGTATCAATTCGAATAGAAGAGATATTCAAAGAAGGCCATATTGCAGCCTCCATGTCTGGATTGCCGTTTGGATACAATACTTGCATACAGCAAATGACCCTGGAAGTAACGCTCACGAGATAGGGTTTTCCTGGCACCATGCCACAACAGCTGTGGTCACTTATTAGAACATAGCTGCCGTTGGAAAGCTGTCTGAAAAAAGGCTCTATCTGTGTTGCAGGAGTGCTGTGCAGGTGACATGAAAGGTTATTTGATGACCCTTCGCAGCCTCCATGCAAGTTAATACCTTGACACAGAAGTGTACCGCTTAGTGATTTTTTACAATTGTTACCACTAAGGAATACCTCTTTTTTCCCTTCACTATAACATTTATGTGTATAAGGTAATTTCCAGGTTGATTTGATGTATCCTTTACCCAACCTTTCATAAAGGCCTGCTGGTATATATTTTTGGCAATACTTAAACTGGAAAGTTGCTATCGGAATTGTAATTGTTCTGTGTATTATCCATTCAATGACAGGTCTCTCTGACATTGTCAATGGTAATCTCTCAAGCTTTTCAATGCTCAGAATCGTATTGTCTGCTCCTTTTTGTGCCATACTGATTTGTTTATCAGTAAGGTTAAAGACAGAAAATAATGACGTTGTGTTGATTACACGCCATGGCACGTAGCTTGAACGCAGGTTTTGCAACGTCCAGCCTAGCTGTACAATAGAACGTAATTGGGACTGACCATGTTGTTACATTAGTAAGTCCTGCTCTATTATATCAATAGCAGATGATACAATACTGTCCAGTGAATATATTCTGGAGGACAGAGTCGTTAACCCATTGTCCACTACAGAAAGTGATTTTTCCAAATTTATACGATCAATTTCTCGTATTTTTTCTGCTGTTTCAATTTGCGTTACTTTTCAAGCTTCGTTGTAAGCAGCGTATATACCGGCGTATATGAAACGTTTTTGACGCTGTTTGCGAGGTCCCAGTATGAAATCTCGCAAGTCAGCACCTTCTTTAAGTAAAGTCAAGTGTTGCTTAATTTCTGGCAGTGTGGATTTCTGTAGCCACTCAAGGCAGAGTTTTCCTACACTATATGTTGTTACTATCCCTGGATGTTGTCTCTGGGAATATCTTGGGTCTGGCCTGTTCAGTTTGAACCCCTGTGTTTTGTTCAGGAATCTATCTTGACAGTTATTTGTGTCTGTGGGCCAGATCAACCATTTTTTCCAATCAGGATTTGTTCTGTTTTGGTGTAAAATATGGGATACGTCTATCTCCACATCTGTAGTGCAATTACTATCAGGTATGGGCTTTGGAATAGACGGTTTGTTTAAGTCTTTTATCTTGGCTAAACCAAGACAGGTTGTCTGTTGAATGGTGTCATTCAAGAATATTATCTGTTCTGGGATCATGCAGGCTCTTAATAATGCTTCTAGACCTTGTACCTGCCAGTCTTTTGAACCCCAGATGGTTTTTGTTTATATGTTGTTTTTCCAAAATTCAAAACCAAATGTAGACATTTTTTCATAAAATTTTTCAGAATAAATCAATTTAGTATTTGTCAACATTGTTTTCATTCCTGTCTTATTTAACATTTTAAAATAAAACGTTTCTGGATCACTGTTGTTAAACCCTGAGAAGTATGTGAATTTCTCATAAAATGTTTTCGAGCTGCCTTTTGGCGGTGTTGGACAATGTTCCCATTGATTATAATTTAAAACATTTCTAGGTTGAGCAGATTTATGCAAATAGTGATGACCATAGTGGTTAAAACAGTACATTTCTTCATAGTTCGATGAACCCTGTAAATAATCATGTTCTGTATATTTTGCTGACATTACTAAATCTGACATATTATTAATATTTTCAAAGTCCCAATCATCAGAGAAAGTACTTGGTGTCACAAAGTCATTTAAGGAAACCTTAAATTGGTGTGGATATTTCAAGAGCTCAATCGGGCCATAGATTTCATAATCCGTTTTGTCCCATGCTACCCCACCGGGTATAGGATGGGCTGTGATGTTCACTGGTGACAGTTCTCTTTTCTCTATGTGAGAGGATGTGTGAGGCTTTAGGACCAAGTTGATGTTCTGACTTGCTGTGTCCATTGTACTATATTTTCCTTCAATGAATTGTCCCAAACATAGAACCAAGATGAGCCAAAGTAGGAGGAAAAGTACACCTAACAAAATCCAAAATTCAATCCATGGTAAAATCAGATATGTTTCTTTTAGTTGATGAAAAAGTTCAGTCATTTTTTTTCGAAAGTTTTTGCTGCTGGCGTTTCTTCATGCTCACTTGGATCATCAGAAAAGTCATCGAAATTGATGAAGTAGCCAGATGCAGTTCTGTCAATTGTTGGAATTGCTTCCAGATTCTCATTAGTCTTTGCATCTTTCTTTGTTTCATTAGCATAGTCTGAGGCTACATCGTTGTAGACAGGTGTTTCTTGACGAACTGTTGCAATTTGGGTTTCAAGTAACCCTGGGCGTAGTGTGCGGAGTGGGGCTCCGCGGAGCTACGCGAAGTGGGCGCAAAACTACGCCCACCCGCGCACTCCGCGTAGCCCCACTATGCGCCGCCCGCCTCCCTCCTGCCCTCCCTAAATATTTAAATAAAAGGATAGAAAGGTTTTAAAAACACTTACCTTGTCCGCCGCGTCCCCAGGGCTCCCTCTCGCCGTCCCTGGATTCGCGCCGCCGCCATTTCGGATACTAATGCGCATGCGCGGCCGCCCGCGCATGCGCATTAGTATCCGAAATGGCGGCGCGAATCCAGGGACGGCGAGAGGGAGCCCCGAGGACGCGGCGGACAAGGTAAGTGTTTTTAAAACCTTTCTATCCTTTTATTTAAATATTTAGGGAGGGCGGGAGGGAGGCGGGTGGCGGCCTGCGGAGCGCGCGTAGTGCCGCCTGGCTACACCCGCTACGCAAAATGCGTAGGAGACGGCACTACGCGCACTCCGTGCACGGAGCGTAGCTGGCCGCCCACCCTTAGTTTCAAGAGGCACAAGTTCCATGGCTTTGTTGCATAGTCCTTTTTTGTTCACTGCAGGTTTATCAAATGTGATTAGTCTCTCAGTTTCAACCTCTTGGATTGTTGCAAGATTTGGTCTTCTGCTATTTCTTGGGAGTCCACTGGGCCTACTACTTATTATTGGCCACATGATTGTGGTTTTACCAGGTCGATGGATACAACTCGGTTCTCCTTTTTACCAGCAAGTGGTGGTAGTACTTCTGATCTTGTTCCGCTGACAGCTAAGACAGGTACTGCTTTTCTGTAAAAAGGCCCAAATTCCTTCTTCACCGCGATCTTTTCTCTGACTAAATCCCCTATCTTTGGAATCCAGACAGGTCTTGCTGGGACAGGTGGTTTCTCTTCAGTGGCTGTTGGCTTTAACTTTATATTACTCAGACTTCTTCTTGTTTCATTTAAGTCCTGTAAAACAGCCAAACGATCTTTGATATCAAAGGCTTTTTCTTCTACCACTGAAGTCTGACAATCTAAGTCCTGGATGTGCATTCTAGTACCGAACAATAGTTCGTATGGAGTGATACCTTTTAGAGAATTTCTTGGGAGATTGTTAAGACTACGTTGGACACTTGTTAAATGTTTGACCCACCCATCACCCGAACCTAATACCCTCGCTGTTATAGATTGCTTTATGTCACGGTTTTTTCTTTCCACTACCGCATTTCCCTCAGGATGGAAGGGAGAAGAGTACCGCAATGCAATGCCCATGCTGGTCATGGCTTCTTTGTAAGCTCGAGAGCTAAACGCAGGACCCTGGTCAGAATGTAGCATGCCAATTGCGTATGTGCCGATAAAGACTCGCAAATCTTTTATAACAGTTCTGGCGTCAGCCGAGCGCTGTGGCCTACATTTTAAGTGAATCTAGTCTTAATATTTATGGGAACGCATTTCTCCGTCTGGATTTCTACGTATAGATAGCCTGATGCTTTCTAATAAAGGTGTCCTGGCATTAGTCTGGTTCGGTTCACAACTGCGATCTCTGTTGCAGTCTGGACAATCCTTTGCAAATTTTTAATTTTGCAGGCTCATCCCCGGCTACCAGTATTCTGATTGTAATTCTTTTAGAGATTTCACGATCTCTTGGTGCCTTAGACCCTGTCCCATGTGTGCTTCTTAAATCAAGTAAGCCCTCCGGTTCGTGTTTGGAATTACTCTATCCCCCACCCCAGGGATTTGAGCACAAGGAACGGAGTTTGCATCAATTATGTTTGTATAACTGAGTGGATAGTTGAGAGGTAATGCTGCATAGTCGCCTTTTAATGAGGCTTTTACTACCAGCATGGTTTCTCCATCTATGTGTTTTTTAGAACGCTTTTTTATGGCTACGGAAGCCAGTTGAACCGCTGCCGCTGTGGCTCTGTTAGCCAATGAATTCCCTGCAACCTGAACGCCATCACGTTGATGACTCAGTGTATGTATCACATGAGTCTTTTGTAGTTCTTTCTGCAAAAGAACTACTTGTTCCCAAAGCTTGTTATGCCTTATTGTGGCACCTGTGTCATCTTTGTAACCGTTTTTGATCCATGTCTGCATGTCATTATTGTAAGATTTGACGCAGTAATGCGAATCGCACACTATTAGTGTGGGGAATTCGCAATCGGCATTTTCAAGCGGCATCTTTAAAGATCTTATTTCAGCTCGCTGAGCTGTACAGTTTCTGAGTGATTCAGTTTTTGTAATTATCGATCTGCATTTACCTAAGCGCCAGCGACCTTTAACAATCGCGCACGCTGCATTGTAAGTTTGTTTTCCCACAACGTAGTGTTGTGCAAATCTGTCTGTGTAAATCACACAGGTGTATTGTTCTAGAGGCAGAATCTCGATTGGCAGAGGACATTCATTTTCGTATTCTAGATCTTCTAGTCTTTTCATTTTTGGATCAAACGCGTGTTTCACGTCTTCTGCAGCAAGAGAATTTTCTCATTGTATCAATTTTGGATCTAATGCCAATGCATTTAGATTGCGTGGGCTTGTTGATGCCTCAAGGGATGATTCTGCTTACAAAACAGATATGTTTCTCCCTAGGACTAGGGCTCTTTCTTTTGCTACAGCAGTTTGAACCGCAGTTAGAATTTTTTCAGTTGAACTGAATTTCATTTCAGCTTGTGTGTACAAGTGTGATTTGTAAGCTATTGGTACCGTTTCTCCCTCATTAGAGGTCAGGTACGTGAATCCGCATCTTCCTGGGATGACTCGCATTACAAGGTTGCGAATGTTTTCGCGTGTTTGCAATTTTGTTTTAGCTAACATGTCTGTTTGTAATGATCTTAAAATCTCTGTGTGTTTCTGAGTCCAATTAGTTGGTTTGAAATCAGGTTTTATTAATTCATAGAGAGGTTTAACCCTCTCTGCATAATTTAGAATGTATGTTCTTCCGAAATTCAGAAAACCTAGTATTGATTGTAAGTTCTTCAGCATTTTTGGAGCTTGGAGTACTGCACATTTCTCTAAGAAATTGTCTGCTAGGCTTTTGCCTTCACTTGATAATTCATATCCTAAAAACAGGACAGTTAGATAGGCAATTTGTGACTTCTTAAAGTTGAATTTATACCCTTCAGCTGCGAACCCAAGTATTATGGTGTTCACTCTTTTCAAGTGTGTCTCCAGGTCGTCGCCTGTAAGATAGATGTCATCGACATATGATAATGCCTCATCATCATACATTTGTAGTAACTCTGTTACCCTTGCTGAGAATAATCCTGGGCTATTCTTGAATCCCTGTGGGAGTCGACAGAATTGTTTTTGCGACCCCATTGTTGAGAAAGCGGTCAAATACCTGCTTTCAGGTGCTATGTTTCGACAAAAGAAGCCATTTGAGATGTCCAATGTCGTTTTATATTTTTTGCGCACGATGTTATTCATTAGTGCTGCACTGTGAGAGTTTTGTACTGCAAATGTTTTGCAACAAGAGTTTAGGTGTCTGTAGTCCAAAACTAGACGATATGAATTGTCTGTCTTAGAGACAGGAAACAAGGATTGTTCATTTGTGAGGTGCATGTTTCAATCACCCCCTGATATTCAAGTTGATCTAAGATCTCCCTGACTTGTTTTTTAGCTTCTTGCTTAACAGGATACTGCCTTTGGGCAGTAGGTTTATTTTTTAAATGTATTTTATGGTGAGGAGAATCCTCATCCCATCCTACATGATTTTTATATAATGCAGGAGCTTGGGCCACTGCCCATTTTCTAGCAAATGTGTATTTTTTATGAATTGGAATGTGATTTGAGAAGGCAGGCATAATCATTTCTTCGCCATGAGGGCACTCCCTGACAAACTATGGTGGCCAGTCTTTCTCAGCTAACAGGATGTCATAGCCTTTCGAAAGGTTATCCCAAAAGAGACCCCTTACCTTCCTAGTCTTATCCCCCTCTATACGTAATGTTATTTCATATAATTTATGGGGCTTGCTAACCCTGGTGTCTGCAGTTTCCACTTTAATTCATTCATTCGTGTCCACTGTCTCCAGAAGATTCATCAAGATCTTGCGAGCTATGGTTACTTCTGCTGCGCTGTCTAGCATTGTCTGGGCCAACTCTACGTTTTTCAGTTGTGTCCTCAGAATTCTCTGCATGTTTTATTTTAATACTAACTACCTTCTTCTTTGGAAATTGTAATTTTTTACTTTGATGAGCAGGTTCCTTGTCTTTGGACTTGACGTGCTCTTCTTTGTGTTCTGCCCGTCCTCTTCTTTCCGATTTCTGTGAGAAAGTCTGAAAAGATCGAGAGGGACGTGTATCAATATCTTGATATCTGTCAGGTTTCCTCAATTTATCCCTATCTCTAAGGTTGTATCTTTTCTCAGAGGGCTCCCTCTGGGGAGACTTGCCTCCTCGTTCTGGAGATCTATCTCTTCTCTGAGGAGACCTTCCTCTGGACTGAAACCGTTTTTCCCTGGGAGTGGATTGTTTATTACCCTCCCAACTCTTTTTTGGAGTATTGAGATTATTTTTAATAAATGTTTTTTCAGGATTTTCAAGTAGTTGGGGTTTTACTGGTTTCCCACCCAAACTATCTCTACTTAGTTCTTCATAGGATTTTTCTATGATTCTGGCAAGTTCAAAAGGTTGTTCTGCTATATCTGTTTCTTTCAATTTCTGGCGGATCGCCACAGATGCTGCTTCTCCTTTTATGTTGGCTAGTAATATAGCAGAGACTTGCTTAAAGTCTTTTAATAATTTCATACCTAGGGTTAAAGCAGGTTCTGGACCGTATTCATTTTGAATCTGTCTTAGTACGTCTGGTATAACCGCCATAGACGGAACACCATGTGTTTTTGTGTAAATCGAAGCAAAGACTGTGCCCCAAGTGTCACAGTCCTCCACATGTGGTGCGATCCCCATTGGAAGACAGATAGTCAGAATTCTGTGTTTCTCATGAGGTGTAGTATCAGGAAATACCGCCTCTATTTGAGTGATTTTCTGGGCTAACCAGAATGGAATCTGTTCCCGTTTAGCGGGAATTTTGCCAATGGCTGATTGTATATTCTGTGGTGTGATTTTATTTGTGTTCCCCTGGTGAGGAGTGGTCTGTGGAATTTTTATTGCCGGTTGGACTGTTGAAGTCCGCATGACATATTGGACCAATTGTCTGTGTATTTTAATTAGGGCTCCCAGTTTTATGGTATTTATTTTTTTGCCATTTCCGTCTGTATTTATCCATATTTATTTTTGGGGCATTTTTTCTGTATTTATCCGCATTTATTTTTGCCCCAAGCAAAAGACAACGCTGCAGCTAGTATGTTTCCACATTTATTTAAATTGACAACGCACACCTGCGCCCAGTTGTTATTGGTCATCTTGTATCTTGTTTACTGTTGTTACTTGCACAATTGTCACTTTTTCGTCATTTAACGTAACGTTTTCTCTTGTACTATTCACATTTGTAATTTTCTCCTCATGTAACGTTACTGTTCCTATTGTGAAGCGCTCTGACACTTTCGGGTAAAGTCTGCGCAATATAAAAAAGTGTAAATAAATACATTTAAAAAATGCCTTGACAGGGGGGAACAGCATGCGTAGGGGGGAGTTGCAGCAGGGACAGCTTCCACATGGATACGAGCCAAGGGAACAACAAGTTAAAATGCCAATGCAACTCAGGCCTCACGGGACAGATTAATAGCGGCCTCACAGCGACCCTGGACACTACCACGTGAAGACAGAACCCCATGTTCTGATTTGAGCTCATCTCACATTGGCACAAGTGAGAGAGGTATTGTGGGCCCCAGTGCAAGCACCTGCTACAAGGAATGTGTATTCACTAGTCAGTGGCTTTTGTTAAAGTCTCTGGGCAGGAAGTGGGGGCTGGGCAAAGGTTGCTGCACTGCTGCTGGTATCTATCAGAGTATTAATCAAACGTGCACATTTAGTCAGACTTACCTTTTACTATTAGAGTGCTCGTGAAGAGAGACCGCTGGGTGTAACAGCATCAGGCATGAGAGTGCTCTGCCGACAGCCAACATGTACTGCTCACAGACCCAGATCAGCTCTCTAATTCTGCGTGTGAAAGTGTATTGTATGTGAGAGCTGTACTCGTGTGTGTGCTGGGAGACTTAGACCCTTTGCCCTGCCCTCCGCCCCCCCACACACAAACACTTGCATACTTTTGCCCAAAATTTCTCGGCTAGAACTCTGAAATTCAATATTTACAGCAAAGGGTGTTTTTTTCCAGCAGACATGTAGGTACGTCCAAAATCTGATGTGGCAGAGAGGACAGTAATAGGTGAGGGCTGATGGGCCACAGGGTGCTAAGGGCACTTCAGACAGGGGTTACGGTGCGGCAGCGAAGCAGATCACAAGAAACAAGAAAACGAAAATAAACACGGGGAATGCGAACAGCTGGTGCTGCCACTTAATACATGGGGTGGGGGAGGGAGGGAGGACAGGAGCCCGATGCTGCAGAGGGACAGAGAGAGGCAGGAGCGGCTTTTAAGGCGTATCGATCTGTCCCCTGAGGCCACACACATAGGGCACATTCACGTACCTTTTGAAGTACAAATGGTGGCGGGCTGGCGCAGGCTATCTCGGGCGATGGAGTCCTGGATCCCTGGAAATGCCAAAACAACCAGGATTGGCTCAGGGTCACTTAAAGACCCTGAGCTAATAGGTCCACAGTGCGTCCATTGTACGTCACTGGAAGGAATTCCCCGCATCGGAACAGGGGCGTGGCACAGCAACTCTGAAACAAGGAAGCAGCGCGGCAAAATATACTCGTATTGTTGTGTTTCTACATATAAATACAGACAAAGGAAAAATACTTTTCCGTCTGTATTTATATGTATAAATCCTTAAAAACGGAAAACAGGGAGCCCTAATTTTAATTAACAGTTTTAGCTGAGCTAAGAGCTCTCGGTCTGACATCTTTTCAATGTCAGGATGTGGTGTGTAGCTGGCTACAACCGGCCACGTGGCTCCTGGTCTACCTAGTGGACCGAGCCTGGTGATGTGATTTTGATGTTTTAGGGCATTATTAAACCAGAGCAGGTGCTCTTGGTATGTTAGTGGGATTTCAACGTCCTCGAAAGGAGCGTATTCATCCGGAGGTTCCTCTATTTTGTAATAGTGGAAATCTTGTGTCACAGCGTGTGCTGCGGGAAAATGTATCCATGAATAGAATACCTCTGTCTGCCGATATTTGTGGGCCTCTACCACAAATATGACTGTACCACCTCTTGGTGATAGTCCATTTTCTTTAAGTTTAAGAGTTATAGTTCTTCTTACATTTACCAGAATGATTATAACATTCGGGTCATCATTTTGGAGACTTGTGTCATCTGCTAGGAGCTGAGCTGCTATTCTAGCTCTCTCTGTTTCATCGTCACTTTCTGCCATTTTACTGACAGAAAGTTTTTGTTTGCAGAGCAAGTTTCAAGGGAAACAAAGATTAGGTGCACAATATTTTGGAACACTGTATCCTTCATTGTTGACTAAACCAAAAACTAATACATAGGAATCTCTTCCTACTAAGTTCCGGCGGATATTAACCTTTTACCCACTTCAGATGTCTTTTGGAGTATTTACGGGAAAAAGGGGTCTGAGTGAAAAGCACGACTGAGTTACTCTAGAGTCTTGCGTTAGATTATCGCCTTACCAAACGTTGGGTGCCATGTAGTGTAGTTCCTATATTCCCAATCGGCTCTGCGCATTGGAATAACATAAACAGCAGTTTAGACGTAGGACTGAGGTCATCTAGGTCTCTACTGACTATGTTAGACTTAATTAAGTTTGCCAGCTAGCTCAGAGGTCACTAGAAACTTTCTCGAGTAAACAAGGATGAGTTAACTTCCCTGAATAGACAAGAAGGGATTAGCTTCTGACAACCGCATAAACATGACAACTTTGCTCCTTCAGAATAAAGAGTATATCTCTAGAGTAGTGTGAAAACAATAAACAACTATTTCACTCAGTCAATCATGCATGCCTAATTTCACCAGGAGTGCAGAGAAATAGAGAGACGGGCGTTTTCAATAAAAGTTGTTATTTATTGAGCAGTCTTCTTTCTCATGCAAGAGAAATGAATTGCCACAGTTGCAATACTTATCATGAAGTAAAGTGCGTACAGTAAAAGGAGCATTATGAAATAATAATGTAAAAGCATTGATATGGTTTCTTAGCCATATGATACTTTAAAACGGATAAAATATATACATACATAAAAACATTGACTAACGTACTCAACAGGTGCTTCTAATATACGCCTACCCCGGTGTACCTGACCTAAGCCTAATACGTGGGAAGGAGTAAGTAAGTTGCAGTTTAAGTTAAGTTGTTTTTTTGCCAAGAGTCTGCATCAAGAATTCTCCTAAGGGTTTAGTCAGCTCCGTACCTTGGTTTTAGAATGAAGGAGGTCTTGTATCTCGTGTCTCAGGACTCGATCTCCCAGCAACCCGCAACGGTGACTGGAAGCACCGGAGCTGGATTTCTCGGCAGGAGAAAAGACAGCGTCTCTCTTAGTGAGTCAAATGGGAGGGTAGGCTTCCTTCAGCACTCGCATCAGCTGGGCGTTGGGCAAGTAGATAGCCGCTCTGCTCCAAACCACCGTGTGTTTGCTTAAGGCAATGTTGGTATATTTATACCTGAAAGGTGCCGTGTTGCACGTAAGGTTGGACATAAGACGTCACTAAGAACTAACAGTTCTTTCTGGACTCCAGGAGTTCTTGTGCAAATCAAAACAAAAGCAGGGGGAATTCCTGGGCTGCTGGAGGCTTGGTTTGTTTAAAGAACACGTTGTGCTTTCTAGGAGTCTATGGGAGTAGCCTTGCCGTATTTGAACTGCATTGGCTATGGCTAAATATGGACATGATTCTTATGCCTTTATAAGGGTATGTTTTGTTATAACCACATAAGGGCATGAATCAGGGATATCTAATTAGGGTCCTAGATAGATTCACAACAGCTCTGCCTGCAGCCACTCCACCAAGTGCTCTCTCGATTTCCCCTAGTGTAAAGGATAGGACTGAGTCAGTCTCTACACAGGGCTGGTGGCCAGAACTTTCTTCGAGCGATGAAAATTGGGCCTGATAGTGTGCTACCCATACTTCTGGGGGAACGTTATTAAAAGGGGCTGGGCCAGCACTATCATTGCCCCATTTTATTAAGTGCCAGAACCAACATCAATGTTTTCCATTAATTGCATCTAGGAGGTCCCTCCATCTATTTTTGTCATACGCCTCCTTAGACCTAAATTGAGTGGCCTTGTGAACTGTCCTGAGTTCCCTTATCTCCAGCGTGGATCCCACCCTTATTGCTTGGGACAATTGTCTGAAAGTGAGCCTGCATGCCCAATCATACCATTTAGCGGCTTTATGGATGGGGGCACATTAGATCTCTTTATATTCTTAACTAAATAGTTTTTCAGCTTAATAAACAGGGACTCATGGGCTTCTGTAAGGGTTGTAAGACTAGCCTCGCTGGAGTCAAGAGGGCTACAAGAGACTCTTCAAGAGTGGACCTTATCTGTGCCATAGTGCCCTCATTCTCAGATACCCGTACCCATTTTAGTCTTCGGCAGTCAAGAGACATAACAACATCTGCCGTAGCAAACTCCATGCCGCCCCTCCCCAGTGGGCGTCCCTTAACCTCTAGAGTCAAAGACAATGGGTCATGATCACTCTCTGGCCTATTTACAACCTCCATATCCTTCAATCTTGACCACAATTCTAAGTTATTAAGAAAGTAGTCAATCCCGTTACTTCTTCTCCCATTATTAAAGGTGAGATTACCTTCACCATCCGATTTGGTTCTCCCATTGACAGCCCGGAGCCCACCCTCCATTGTCAAGCTTTTTAATTGTAATACTGCCTCCGTCCATTTATTGATTGGGGGGAGCGTTAAAGACGGAACACCCCAACTCGCATCCTCGTCGCTAGTAAGACTAGAGTCTTCTAGGCCAAGCGGCTCAAACATACAATTAAAATCCCCCGCAATAACCCAGTTACTTGTCCCTTCCAATGACTTAATGAAATAATCTAGGCTAGAGATGGTCGGAGAGGCTTTCCCTCCGGCCAAGCCTCTAGCGTAGACATTAACAAGTATAAAACCACGGCTGTATTCAAAATGTATTTTTAGAACCTGGATGTCTACCGCACTGACAGGATAGCACATTAGACTCATTGCGCCCTACAGCGCAGGCGTGGCACAGCAGTAAGGTTCTCTACTGTATTCACCCCATACCCTTCTAGAATGGTGCTTGTGGTTTCACGTGGGTAAAGAAAAAGGCTGTTATCAAGGTACTACACTCTTTGGGTGTATACAAAATGGGAGACCCTTTCAAAGAAGAGCTCATTAAGGGATGGGACACAGTCACTCGAGAAGTCCCTGAACAGACTACCCTTACTAAATTGAGTGAGTAGCGTGCTAAGACAGATCCTAGGGAACCGCTAGACATTTCAGCTTTGTCCCTTTTGATCCACAGAGATGTCCCAGAAAGATTGGTTTCCAGGCTCTAAGCACAGGCACAGGAGACTAGGTGTCCATTCATGATTAAAGCACAGATGGACTGTCAGAGAGAACCCAAGGTCACACTAGATGATAAAACATGGCAATATTGCTGTGCGAAGACAGGCGAAATCTCCCTTAATGGCAACCATAGACTCATACACTTTAAATATATAAACCGGGTCTACTATACTCCTGAGAGAGTGCATTGCTATGGCCTTAGAGAGTCAGCAGAATGCCTACAATGTAATTTTCCTGAGGTGAACTTTATACACACAGCATGGTATTGTCCTGGAGCTATGGCTTTTTGGGTGAAGACCTTCCATGAACTCTCGCTCATTAGTGAATGCACCCTAGAACCTGATTCTCTACTGGCATTGCTAGGACTGGACAAAGAGATTAGAAAGGAGGTAAGGAAATTAGTTGCCCTCTGCCTGCTCTTAGCCAAGCGCAGAGTGCCCATTCAACTGGGCATGTGCTCCACTTCCCTCCCTTAAAGAATGGCACAGTGATATGGTCTCCAGTAATATGCAATCTGATGTGTACAATGTACTATTCACACAACGGACACATCTGAAAGATATTTGGTGAGCGTATCAAATGTACCTGGTGGGTAAGAAAACAGGGAAGGCCGAGGGACCTGAGGGTCAAATGGGAAGTTGTCACTTTGCCATAAAATATGGGGGGCCTAAACGCCACAGATCTTGAATAATATAATGTTATGTTATGTTTCTTGAGTTTATATAGAGCACAGCTGCCTCAGCAAAAAGGCGTCCCGGCGCTGCCAGATGAGAAACCAGGAAGGCTAAGAGTGTCAGGTTCGGCTTCAGGCTTCCTCGGGGCTGTGTTGAGAGTCCAATACCCGTCCCTACCGACCCACCTCAGTGCTCAATATGCAATGACACGAACAATCGAGATAATTCAGCGGGGCGCGGGAAAGGAAGGGGACAGCAGGGAGGGAGATCTGAAATGACAAGTAACAAGAGATTAGAACACCCTATCACCCTCACTCTATAGAGTGTAATCTACTTTACCCCACTGTGTATGAGTAATACCTGTAAAGGAAAATACACAAGACTCTAATCCAAGTGGAGACAATGTTTTGGAAGAGGTAAGAGGAACTGTACCCAGCTGAAAAGACAAAACATACACCCTTCAATGTCTGCTGGTAAATGGGACCAGTAATACTGATGTATATCAAATGGTACCCTACACATACCATGAATATTGCATCATATCAACTTGTATGGGTAAACCACAATTCCCTCTCTCAATACCCCTCCAGTCTCTTGTAGAAATGAAATAAGAGAACAATGAATTCTGCTTCATGCGGGACCTCCCCGGGCAGAACAAAGAAAAAGCTCCTTTGGATTTGAATATAGTGTTGCTGTCACACTACGTTTCAGTACTTCTTAAGTGTGCCTTACATCTGAAGGGCTCAAAGTTTTACTCCTTCAGGGTATATTCGTAGCGAGGCTCAGGGGTCAGTTTCAAGTGAGTCCCATCGCATTTGATTCAATATATATATACATTTATATACACTTTGATATAGTGCTTGGCAATGACGGTACACAAGGTCTCTGTAGCACAAAACCCTGAAATGCCAAACACCGTTCGGGACCAAAGACAAAGGTTTAGGAAACTTCGGAACACACTCAGCCGAGTGAAGTTTCCTCTCTCAGTAACCGCCGGCCGGTGTGCTGCCAGCCTACTCACGGTTACGGTGGACTTGGGAAAACAAGTCGGATATACCACCAAAGTTCCTGAGCTCCAGAACACGTCCCTGCAACCACGGAATTATCGGCGTTTCACCGCCGTCGGCTTCACTCCTTTATTTCCTGGCATGCGCGCGCAACTCGCGTTGTACGCGACGTACGCGAGGCATGCCGGGAACTGTAGTTTATTTGCTCATATCGACAGCCCGAGAACAGTAGACACCGCGGAACATGACAAAGAGACTGAACAGGTAGGCACAAGGAACAGAGCACAAAGGAGCGGGAAAGGGCTAGGCAGAGGGGAAGAAAAATGTTTTAATAGTTTTCCTGAAGTCCAGCAGGCGGTTCAGGCTATGGATCTGGAAGGGCAGGGAGTTCCATAGCTTGGCTGCTAAACAGCAGAAGGATCGTCCCCCGGCCCGGAGACGCTTCACTCGGGGGACCATAACCAAGTGCTGTCCCAGGGAATGCAGCTGGCGAATCGGGACATAAAGTATCAGTAGATTAGCCAGAAGGCCAGGAGACGCAAGCTTTAAGATCTTAAAAGACAAACAAAGGCCCTTAAATTCGATCCGCTTGGCCAGGGTAGACAGTGCAGCCGCTGGATTACACCGGTAGAGGGGCAGCTACGCGGAAGCCCCAGAAGGGCTCTGGCAGCAGCATTTTGGACATGCTGCAAGCGCATCACCTCAGCCTGATTAGCCCCCAGAAGGAGCAAGCTAGCATAATCTAATCTAGTTAGAATGGCTGATTGAACAATCAGCTGGCGTGTGGGAGAATCAAAGAACCTCAACAAGGGCCTAAGTCCCTGAAGAAGACCGAAGCAGGTGCCGGCGACTTTCTTAGTGTGATCTTAGAAGCAGAGTGTAGAGTCCATCCATACCCCCAGGTTCTTAACCACCAACTGTGGGGTGGGAACACTACCAAGAGCAGTTGGCCACCATTGCTCACTCCAGAGACTCCTATCCTTCTCCACCAGCAGCACCTCCATTTTATTGGCGTTCAACTAGAGGCAATTGGTGGTCATCCACTCCGCAACGGCGGCCAGGCCACTCCTAAACCTAGAAGCATTCTGCATGGAGCCATCAGAGAGGGCCATCAACAACTGCGTGTCGTCTGAATACGAGACCATGGTGAGGCCCTTGTTCCCAGCCACTGTGGCAAGATGTTGAATATACAGATTAAACAATACGGAGCACAGAGCAGAGCCCTGAGGCATGCCCTGACAGATGGAATGAGCATGGGGGAGAAACGGGGGGCGACACTCGGAATGATCTCACTGTCAAAAACCATTCCAGAGCTAGGCCAACAACACCCGCTTCTTCCAGACGGTGTTACAGAATCCCATGGGAAACCGTGTCAAATGCGGCACTGAGATCAAGCAAGATCTTATTATGCAGCACAATGCTCACATGCTCTCTATTGGCTACATGGCCCACTCAACCTGCCACATCTTCAGGGAGAACGAAATGCCGCTCTCCCACATACTCAGACATTCTTCAGGGCACCAAACAGACAGCATAGCACACTAGACTCATTGCGGCCTACTTCGCAGGCGTGGCACAGAGTATTGGCACAGCAATCAGGTTCTCTACTGTATTCACCCCATACCCTTCTAGAATGGTGCTTGTAGTTTCCCGTGGGTAAAGAAAAGGCTGTTACCAAGGTACTACATTCTTTGGGTATATACAAAATGGGAGACCTCTTCAAAGAAGGCATCATTAAGAGATGGGACACAGTCATTCGAGAAGTCCCTGAACAGTCCACCCTTACTAAATTGAGTTCGTAGCATGCTAAGGCAGATCCTAGGGAACCTCTAGAAATTTCAGCTTTGTCCCTTTTGATCCGCAGAGATGTCCCAGAAAGATTGGTTTCCAGGCTCTAAGCACAGGAGCAGGAGGCTAGGCATCCATCCATGATTAAAGAGCAGATGGGCTGGCAGAGAGAACCCAGGGTCACACTAGATGATAAAACATGGCAATATTGCTGTGAGAAGACAGGCAAAATCTCCCTAATGGCAGGCATAGACTCATAAACTTTAAATATATAAACCTTGTCTACTATTCTCCTGATTGCATTGCTATGGCCTTAGGAAGTCAGCAGAATGCCTACAATGTCATTTCCCTCAGGCGGATTTTATACACACAGCATGGTATTGCCCTGGAGTTATGGCTTTTTGGGTGAAGATCGTCCATGAACTCTTGCTCATTAGTGAATGTACCCTAGAACATGATCCTCTACTGGCATTGCTAGGGCTGGAAAAGAGATTATAAAGGAGGTTAGGAAATAAGCTGCCCTCTGCCTTCTCTTAGCCTAGCGCAGAGTGGCCATTAACTGGGCATGTACCCCACTTCCCAGCCTTAAGGAATGGCACAGTGATATGGTCTACTGTAATACGCAATCTGATGTGTATAATGTTCTACTTCCACAACAGAACCATTAGAAAGATATTTGGCAAGCGTATCACATGTACCTGGTGGGTAAGGAAAAAGGAAAGACCGAGTGAGACAGGGAGGAGACGCTAACGTGAAGGCACATAGGGTAGCAAATTGCCCTAATATTATTATTGTATGTTGGAACCACTGTTCTTAGTGAAATGTAGCTCTACTGTAATCACCTTTGAGTTTTTGAAAATTGCATGTATCTTGACAAGGCTTGTTTTGCAAATGGGACCAGCGATGAAGACACATTAATTGTATTGCCTGTATCCGTTTTTGACTACTGTAAATATGGGACATCAGGCAGCTGCACCTTTCTGTGAATTGTAATTGCCATCTTGTAGACAATTTTAAAAATGCAAATAGAATAATAAAGCAAAAAAAAAAACTATCTAGATACCAAACTTTCGAAAGCAGAAAGAGCCAGGACTCTAAGAAGTTCCAACTGATGTCTTCTCATACTTCCTAAACTGAAATATAAATCCTCCCATATATGCTCATTCTCTGGAAGTACACCAAGGATCTGAAACTCACTTCCTAGTGATTTCCGCTGAAACCCCTCCTTTTCCTGCTTCAACAGGGACCTTAAAAACCTACTGTTCAACAAATACTTTAATAGGCACACAAACTGAGTTATGTTCCTAAAGTTCACACCCAATCCGACTAGACCTGTTGCAGCAGTTGAATGATCGTTTCAGCTGTTTACTATTTCATTCACTCCATTAACTTATGCTGTTCTAATGTCCTCATATTGTAACAAACTTCAAGACCAGACGATTTTCTTTGTCTGTTTATATGTATGTACTTCTATCAATCAATCTAGCATTATATGTAAAGCGCTATGATACCTTCAGGTCTAGCTAGTGCTAAATAAAAACCTATGCATAAATACAAACAATATATAATCATTAGAGAAACAGAAGTTCCACAAAAAGCAGGAATCATCAACATTGAAGGAAAGAGAAAGGCAAACATGTGTAAGCCCTGAATGAAATGAAAAAACAAGTGATAGGACTGAATCCTGTGCATAATATGCCCAACACAGTGAACCCAAATAATTGTTGCAACTTCAGTAAAAAGAAGCAACAATCACCACAAAGTGGGGAAAAAAATCACCTAATGAAGAAAGGAACTCCAAAATTGACACTCCAGGCAATAACAGATTCCTGAAGACACGGCTATACACCACCGTATATCACAGCCGAACAGATCCATCTGTGAAAGAACAACCAACCTTACAGGAAAGAAAGCCCAAAGGCGGAACCATTGGTAAGCAACCAGTAGAAAAAATACATATGCAGATGGATTAAGCCATTAACCTACAGAAGAGCATGGCGAGAGAAGAGAAATGTAAACACCTTGATGCCATGAAAAATATAGACAGCAACAAAACCTATGTTGCATATATGCAACACCTGTACTCGGGACCTGACAGAAAGAGTCAGAACAAGGACACAAGGCTGGTCGTAAAAAGAAAGAGAGATAGAAAATCTGAGACTCTCATACGTGACCCCACTATTAAAGAATGTGGAACAGACCACCATTAAAGGAGATCAGCAGGAAAAAAACAGAATAGAGGAAATAACACTCTGTAACCTGCTGAAGAAAGGCAAGAAAGGTCGGCGAAAAAAAATCTGGACACAAGAGAAAAAGATGTTGAGACGGAAATTACTGATCAGGCCCAGAACGTGGATTGCCGAATAGAGACCTGTCCAGACGTTCCACTGCTCCAGTGGGAAATCCTTTACCATAAAGGATGCTCCCTGAGAAAATAAGGAGAGACCACCGTTGCACTGGTAGTGGCAATTCAACAAACTGTACCTTCCCCAAGGGGGATAGAAGATTAGTCAAAAGAATGGCAATATGCCTACCACAAGTGCCACTAAGAGTAGGTAACGCAGGTAAATGATCTCGTTTGAGAAAGAAATACCACAGAAAAAAGATCTCGTGAGCAAGGGGCCCTTCAGCAGAGATAACAGAAAAACCTATTCAATAGGTTGTAGACCCACATAAGATCACAAAGAAAGACAACCTGTCGTCGATAGTATAAATACAAAGATTAATAAGATCTGCAGTAGCTGGAATACCCCTCTCAGCCGAGCTGCGGAGCCCAGGAGCAAGCAAAGGTGGGTAACAGCGGCGGAGTATCAGAAGCGTGGCAACACAGTGCAGGGGAGGAGCGGCTGCAGAGCACACCAAGGAAGATGGTGTGTACAAGTGCACGTATTCCTCACAATAAGATCAGAGCGGAACAGGCTTGGCCTTCCCCTCGGTTCGCGCTGCCACTCGGCGCTGCCACTCGGACTGCCGCCCACGCCCGGCACTGTCCTTGACCTCTGAAATCCGACCCATTCCTGTTTGCCTGTCTACATACCTTGCTGTGTCATCCCTCTGTCCCCTCCACTAACAGCTCCTGGTCTCCCCAGATCCCGGTGACTTCCAGCCCCCATCCCTCTCCAGGATCCCATCAAGCCCACTTCGGGCTCCTCTCCATTTCACGAGGTCAAGAAAGGGGACGAGAGAGGGCATTATGATAGAACCCCATTGCACCATATGGGAAGGGCTGACACGCATCGCTGCTTGCGATGCAAGGAGGCTGAGGGTACATACTTTCACACGGTATGGGAATGTCCCCACATTCAGTCGTACTGGGTGAATTTTTTGAAAGAATTAGAAGATATTTTAGGGACAGAGACACCCTCGGACACACGGTTTATTTTGTCGGGTATACATATGGAAATTGACCGCCCCAGACCAAAGTTATTACTACTTAATTTAGGACTAGCGGTGGCTAAACACGACCTGGCATGAACATGGGGAGCCACACTGAACCCATCTTTGGAAGAATGGAGAAAGGGTATGGACATGTATATGTCAGGAGAGAAGAAGACATATATAGCACGGGGCTGCCCTAAAAAGTTCCAGAAAATATGGAAGCCGTGGATAACGCACTATGGTCTCCTGATCGAAGACTCACAGTGATACCCGAGGCAGGGTGGTGGCCAGGGGGGGCGAGAGGAGGGAGGCACATGCTCTCAATCGAGACAGTCCATTTATTGATGACATGTGTATTACTGCTGTTGAACGATGCTATTGACATAATACCAAAGACAATCATTTTCCCTGGACACCCATACTGTTTCTGTACTGTAATTAAGAAAATGCAAATAAAAACATTCACCCCCCCCCCAAAAAAAAGAGGATGAGGGGAAATGGCCACACATTAATGCGGCTCCGGAGTCCCACACCTATTATCCCACAAAATCCGTACAAATATCCGGGAAATAAAACAACAGACAGGACTTACTCTGCCAATGAAATAACAGGCCCCAGCCCGGTACATCTGTCACAGTGTGATCATCGAGGAGAAGCACTGATCAGAAAAGGCCAGCATCAACAGCGAAGAAGGTGAAAATGGCAGCTCCCTGAGCGGCGCTCTGACTGCAGATGAAAGAGAGACCGTGGTGCCTTGGTGAGGGTGATGTGGCACAGCAGAAATTAATGCTTTGAAGGCATATAGACCAGGCGGTGGTAAAGGTGCCACAAAGACCCGGAGTCCAGCTGAGGGAGAGTGGCAGCGGAGCAGATTGATTGGAAGCCGGAGAAACGGAGGCGCGCAGAGACAGGGAGCGTTGATGAAACCCGACAGAGAACAAACTCATGTGGCCCGGAGAGCGGAAAATACTGGCCAATGAATATCATCGGCCCAGAGTGAGTGGAGAGGCGATCCAGAGGTGCCACCACTCGAAGATTACAGCTGAGAAGCAGAGGACCCTGCACGACACCAAAGGAGACCAGAGGAAGACAGACTTCAGGACGAAGAGGCCCACCACTGAAAGCAACGTAAAAAGAGGTAGGCAGCTGTCGATATTTCCCCAACTAAGGCACAGTAATAAAAGAGGGGGAAACTACAGTTGAAATTCCCAGATCACCATACAGAGCAGCCCTCGAAGGGCAAAGAGCGCAAGAGAGGAGCCTTCCGGCCTAACAAACGGGCAAACTGACAAACGGGCCCACCACGAGCAGCAAGACACATCAACAGAGGCAAGCCAAAAATCCCCCATTTTAACGTAGTGCTCATCAAAGCAATAATTAAGAAGCGCCCGCCTCAAGGTGAGAAAAACAAACAAAAAAGGAGAAAAGAAACACAGTACGTAAGAGCCATGCAAGGGTAACCTGACAGGCCGAACAGGGAAAACAGCCTCAGAGCAGGCAGGGGAGATTACCGACATGTCTCCATAGCCAAGAAAGAGAACACATTCACGTCGGGAAATGGTGGGGGAAAAAGTGGACGTGCAGCACTACAAACCAAACTGGACAAATACTCATGGCAAAAGAAGGGAGAACACACGAAAATGCAGCTAACGCAACCCAAGCGCAAGCTCAGACATCCACAGAGCGATCCAACCTTACCCTTTAAGACATTATGGCGGCAATAAATAATGTGCACACCTCACTAGAGTTGCGATTAGATTCTGTCAACATTGAACTCTCCTTGGTCAGGACCAATTCGCGCAAAATGGACACTAGAGTAAAAGAGTGAAGGCGACGACCAAATCAATGCCCACAGACACAAGCTGCCTAAAGCAACAAGTGCAAGAAACTACAGACAAAAAGTGAACTCATGGAAGCTCAGCTAGATGACTATGAAGATAGAGCACATCAAAATACCGTATGAATCTTAGTAGTGCCAGAGCATGCAGAAGGACCGTCTACAGACCTCTTCATGGAAGAGCTAATTACAAAACGTCTACAACGAAAGGCTCCTCAAACTACTTCTTCATTAAAAGAGCCCAGGAGGAAGGCCGAAGCCAGGGGCTCCTATTAGACCCATACTCACACTTGTCTCCAATTTCCATGACATGGATGTTATCCTACAAATTGCTCGAAGAGCCACCCCAGTCACGTATGAAAACTGCAATATAATATTCTTTCCTGATTTCACTATCAAAGACAAAGCTTTTTGGACATAAAAGGAGCACAAAGAGAAAAAGAACTCAAGTACGTCATGCTATTCTCAGTGAAATTAAGAGTAGAAGCAGAAGGAAAAACATGGTTCTTCTTACCAGAGGCATTGGAATGGATCAATAGGTGAGACAAGTAGGAAATCGAATAAGGGATGAACATTTGAAGCAGAAATGGAGCCACCAGAAACAACCACAAACCAATCCAAAAGGCACGGACCCAGTGGAAGACGATACTAAAAAGGTACAAAATGAACATCGAGACTCTACCGGCGAAAACTGGCTGACATGAAAATACATTGTCACCATTGTAATATAACAAACATTGAACTTGAGTTAACTAGCATGAATCAGGAGCAGAGTATCTACAATGCATGCTAGATCTGTTGTCTTTACCAAGGTAGGTAAAAGAAAATGAGGAAGGCAGTCTTGAGTGATGCCCGGTGGGGGTGCTAATGCATAAAGTTGCTTTAAATGTTAGTTAGTTTATGCAAGGGATAGGGGAGGGACCGGTGCAACCACAAACACTTTTCCAGGGGGAGGGTGACAGGCCCTCTGCAATGTTGGGGCGGTGGGTAGTTTACAGTCCGTCGTGCAGGGAAGCAGGAAGGGGGAATACGTTGCCTCTTTGGAAGGGATAAGTTCTAAGTTCAGTTAAGTTTCAGTCCAAGAATCAGTGACAGCAGCAGAGATGATTACACATACACACACACACCCACCTCCCAAAACACAAGCAAACAAAAGAGACCACATATAGAGACATCACCTGAGTCACCAAGGAAAATAGCAGACACATAACACACATCTCCTTAGCACAAGGCTTAGAGGGCGGAGATTGAACAAAGATAAAACGTATATAACGCATGACGACCAACGTAGCTGAGACGGCTCTCAGAATTCTTACATGGAACGTGAATGGACTAGGGGATAAACTTAAAAGAGAGATAGGGCTGCAATTCATCAAACACCAAACTCCAAATGTAGTGTTACTACAGGAAAGTCACTTGGTAGGTAACACATGCAAAGCCATGACTAGATGGGGATATAACCTAGTCACACATGCAGGGTTTACGTCGGGATCCAGGGGGACAGGCATATTGATTTGTAAAAACCTCCCACTCATAATACAAAGATCATGGCCCAACTAAGTGGGTAGATTTGCTGTAGTTGAGGCAACATGGGAGGGACAACCTGTAAATTTAGTATTGGCCTACATCCCCCAGCGCTCCACAAAACAGTCCTAACTGATCTAAGTAAGATTATCCTAGATCTACCACTCGGAGCTCCATTACTGGGAGGAGATCTGAACATGACACTACACGATCAAATGGATCGACGCCCCCCTCGAACACACTTGTGAGATAACACATTCTTATCTGACTTTCTTTCGCAACTTCAGAGAGACCCGGTGTCGGGCGCAAGGAATCTCCATTCACTCCCTGGTTTGGGTTAAATTCGCCCTGGACACACACTGCAGATGGATAAATATAACACTAAAACCATGGCACCTAAAAATCCCAAATATTAGAAAAGAAATAGTACACCACACAGACATCTACTTCAAAGGAAATGTTAGCTCTGTCAAATCAGCGCAAACAATATGGGAACACTTTAAAATAGTCAAACAGTTAGAGCGGGTAGAATTGCACTTCTTTTGTGATGTGCCACTGTGTTTGAAACTAGAACTGCAAGTAATATTTTCAATATGGTGTTATATGGTACGAATGCATCATACTACCCTAAATGCATAATGCACTTTGACTGGTACCCTCTGTGTTGATATGAAAAAACAAGTACCACAGCACTCCCTACAACAATCAACATGGGGTGTTTCCACTTCTCACAACAATTCACAGATCCAACATTTGGACGACAAGAGCCAAGTATTTGTTCATGGAAGCTTGTATTTCAGTCACGAAAAAAGCTGACACCTGTTTTATCACACAGTTGACTATTTCAAGGCTGTAATTACATGTATACAGATATATCAGTCAACAATACATTCTGTATCTATTATTGAAGATGTCCTTTTCAAATTCATATTGCGCCTTTAGTTTATCTGTATATTGTGACGATCTCATGCAGTATATTTGTTTTTCTTGTCCTAACTGAGAGAATCATATTTACCTACCATTGCATTTAGTTTTTAACTCGATTATGTTGGGGATAGGAGTATTACCGTCTTTATTTTGCTAACGGTCATGGGACATGTTGTACTAGTTGGGCGTGTACCAACATTTTAGATACCACTGACTGTGGTGATGGTGTGCATATCTATATATGGCGGCCATAGACAGGCAAATAAATATTTTTCGAAAAGGTTCAGCTGCCAGAGACCTTGATATTTTTTTGTTGAACAGGTTATAACAACTGAGGACAGACATACAGTGGATTCCAAGCACTGTGCATGTCCATATAATACACGCTGGCTTTTAACTGGGCTTTTTGGACCCTCGAGGGGGCTTGCTAAATAACTCACCTTGTCTCCTGCTCTGACGCTGGTTTTCCTGGTCCCCCCTCCCGCCGCCGCCGTCCTACACCTCGCGGCCGCTGAGAGGAGGAGGGGGACTACTAATCCCGGGCTCCTTTGCGGCGGAAGCCACCACCGCCATTTCCGCGCCTAGAGGCGCCTTAAACCCGAGGTCAGTCCCCGCATCACGGGATCGCGCGCGGGTCGCCCGGGTTAAGCCCGGGACAAGGTCGGGACCGTTTGTGGCCTTTCGTGGCAGGTCGAGGCTGGGCTGGGCCACGTTATTAACGTCAACTAACTGTAAGCACTTGTTGTGACATTCCTGCTTAAAGTAACAACCCATACAGGTGGGAGCTCATGACAACTCGAAATGATTTTGGGAGAAAGGGGGGGGTTGGGGGTAGTGTTGTGGGAACGCTGGACAATTTCATAATAAGAGCAGCTAGTGTCCTCGAAAAAGAAATTGCCCTGACAGAGAGACATCTCTTGTTGGAACCGTTATATCAGAGACGTTCATCCATGGGGCAATTGCAAATTCAAGTACCTCAGATCAAGCAAGGGTAAAAGTCGGGGAAAATAACTTGGTAATTAGTGATGAAGGTTCCCCCTCTGCTACAATAAATTAATCTATTGCGCAGGGTAGTGGCTGTGTTGAAGAACTAGTTGAGTCTAGTGAGTTAAATGGGGTTAGTGCAATTAGTGAAAGTACACCACTTCCTAGTCAATTTGGAAGGCGAATTAGAATCCTCACCATCTATTACATTATTTGATGTGGAGGGGCCTGATAACCCCGATGGGCAGCCTAGGTTAGGGGATGGAATATTTAGCCAGAGTGGATTAATAGAAGATTTGAACACTCCAAGCCATGCCCTAAAAAGTGTTGTTCAAATTAAGAATAAGTTAAATAATGGTAGCTGGTCAATATGTTTTGGAATATTGCAGGCATACAATCTAAGCAGACAGATTTAACTTGGTTGAAATTGGCAAATGAATTTGATATAGTCAACCTGCAGGAGACATGGTCAAAGGAGACTTACCATCTTACCGGGTATAAAACATTTTTATCACCGGCCATAGATTCAGTTTCAGGCAGAGCGAAAGGAGGTCTATGTACCTATATCTCAAATTATTTGAAATGTGATAACATAGAAGTCCCTGTTACCAACACATACTATCAAATGGTACAATTTCACATCAGCAAGAAGAAGTGCCTACTGATTGTAAATTTCTATAATAACATACCAGTTGAGGTTCTGGAGGCCGTGATGAAACAATTCACTACAGACCTCAAACATATGATGTACTGGAAAAATAAGGATGTTTTTACAGTCTGGGGTGGGGACTTTAATTGTCTATTATGCAGAATGGGAGAACAGGGGACATGTGGTACTCTTTTTGAAAGGGAAACATGTTTATCACATTTTGACCCTACTAGTTGTGGAAATCTGCTAAATGAAACCTTGTTTTCATGTGATATGTGCTTTGCAAACAAAGCATGTCAACCAGAGGTCAATTTTCACCCTACATTTAGTGGGAGAGGATCATTCTCTATAATCGATTTCATTCTGATTATATCTAGACGGGAAACATCCTTTACAACGCAACTTTTACAACGCACTACCATTACGACACAACTTTTACAACGCAAGTCATTACAACGAATTGCGCTGGAGGGCGCTCTAGGACAGGGAATAGTTTCATTACTATCCAACACCTTCCCTACTATCCACGGGGACTGGAGTTGGAATAGTAAATTAAACTATTCACTATCCAGCGCCCCCCAACGCAAGTCGTTGTAACGACTTGCGTTGTAAAAGTTGGGTCATAATGGCACGCGTTGTAAAAGCATGCGTTGTAATGACATACATCCCATCCAGACATGGTAATGAAGTAACTAACTTTAAAACTCTAGAAATAGCACTGAGCGATCATTTCCCACAAAGCCTAGAAGCCATAAACTCTGACTTTATCTATGATAAAGGCAATTTAAATAGGGATGTAGTAGAGAATATAGCCTTACAGCGTCAAAACGGATATGCTTTGAAATAGACTAAAATAGTCCCGCATAACTTCCTAGTAAATCTCATTAAGCAATGCAAACCCAGTTTTGACATATGTCTTGATATTAATGCATTGGATCCCGTTGTTATTGATCATTTCCTAAATATAAACTGGGAGATAAAAAACAGCTTGTGGGTTGATAAGAAAAATCTAAAAACACAGGACTCTAGATGGTTTCATAAACTCTGTACAAAAGCCCATACTAACTTAAAGCAGGCCCTAAAGGATTTCCCTCGCGATTATGATTTAATCAAGGAATATCGCAAGGTATATAAAAATGCACAGAAACAAAGGAAGGAAACCATAAAAAGGGCAGCATGGGAATCCTTGTGCGAGGCATCACAGAGTGGGGATGTAGCAGCCTTTTGGAAGGCAGTTAATGCACCCTTTTTCAAAGACAAAGGCAAAGCTAGAATTGAGCAGAATGGGAGCAGAATGGGTGAAACACTATGAAAGTCTGTATAGTACGGCGGATCTCCTGGATGAGTCCCGATTATTAGATGTCAAGGATGAGGCGATCTCAAAAAGTAATAATATAGATCTAAATATAACACTAAATGAGGTAATTGTTGGTATTAAGGCCAGTTTGGGGGGGAAGGCTCCTGGCCCAGATAGGGTTCCTGTCGACCTATACAAACACAATATGACTTTATGGGCCCAATCCTCACTAAACTTTTTAATGCATCGTGTTCAAATGGATTACTATCTTCCTGGTATGAGTCAATCATAATACCTATATTTAAAAAGGGGGATAGAGCAAGTTGTGCGTGTTATCACCCGATATCCCTGCTAGACTCTACCATTAGGATTTTTGGGAGGGTAATCCTGAACAGATTACAGTTCTGGGCTGAGGATCACTCAATATTAAGTGATCTTCAATATGGCTTCAGGAAACACTTAGGGATTATAGAGCAGGGCCTTAATCTGCATATAAATATGTAAGTGTGTGGAAAAACCGCATATATTTAACATTTGTCGACTTGTCGTCGGCATTCGACTGCGTATCCCATAGTATGTTGTGGCTGATTCTAGAGAAACTTGATGTGGACATAAAGATAATCAACTTCCTGAGAGAGTTATACAGGGGAGCACGGGCCACAGTAAGATATGGTAGGAATGGGGAACGCACAACAACGTTTAAAATTGCCCGAGGTGTACGGCAAGGGTGCGTACTCGCCCCCTTCCTATTCACAATCTACATTAACGAACTGGAAGAGGTACTACTTAGGGAATGCAGGGACATGCCTTTAATAGGCAAAAGATCAATCCCTGGGCTATTATACGCGGACGACGCGGTTTTGATGGCCCGAACCCCGGTAGCCATGCAGCAGAAGATTACATCCTTTGCAAACTACATGGCTAATTTAGATCTGAGGGTAAATGTCTCAAAAACTTACTGTATGAATTGCGGACCAGGGGCATTAAAGAATAAGACAACCATGTTTATAAATTCTAAATCCCTGGAATTCACTCAAACTTTTCCTTATTTGGGTATTTTGTTCGATCAAAGAGGCCAATGGAACACTACAATTAATACACGGAAATTGTTGTTTGCCAAATCTATTATGGGCGTACAAAATTTTGCAAGAAAAATGGGCAAAAAAACTATTGTGGAATTTCTAAAAATATATTGAGCTACTAGTGTTGCAATAGCAATATATGGCGCTGGTATATGGGGTTATGCCAACGTTAAATCCCTACAACTAGCAGAAAACTCCTTCATGAGACATCTCCTAACAGTTCCTGAGAGTGTGTCCACATATAACTGTCATATGGAGCTAGGACAACCCTATATAGAGGATATAATTAAAATTCAGCCAGTTTTATTATGGCATAGAGTGTGGACCACGGAGGAGTGTGATTTTAACCGAGCCATTTTGAAAGACGCTTTGATCGTTGAAAAAAGTAATAAAATAAGATGGTTGGTGTATATAAAATCTTTTCTTGTGGAGATTTGCCATAGCGATTATTTCGATGATCCTCTCCTTATGTCCCATGTAACTAGAAAAGAACTAAAGCATCGATGTATGTTACATTTGGAGGACAAAAGGTCTTGCGTAGAGATGAAGAAAAGCACTGTGATAGCGCACCAACTGGTATTGATCATAAGTGAAATCCAGCCATATTTGAAATTGCAAATGAAAGGTTTTGAAAAGTTTCTACTAATTCGTTTTCGATTGAATATTTTATTCAAACTTCTTAGTTATCCTAAAATGAATGATTGGACCAAGGAATTAAATAAATGTCCATGTGATGAATTGTCCACACAATAGGATAGGCACATTTTACAATTTTTGTAAATTTTATGCTTCCCAAAGGAAAAGATGGATTATGCCGCTATTAAGGATAATGGAATTTAATCAGTGTCGCCTAGCTTTTTTAGCTATACAGAAACTAGATAATGTTTTAACTGTTGCTTCAGTTTCTGCCTTTTTTAAAAATGTTTTTAGATTTCGTAAATCAATTCTGAATACTGTGTAATATAATATCAAATTGATTGAGGATTGTGTACACATACTTGTGCTTTTTAATGAAATGGTTTTTATGATTGTATATATTTGTATTTTTTATTGTGCTTTTATGGATATTTATGATCAATATCCGAATAAAGAAAGAATTGATTGAACTGGGCTTTAACTGCGTAATGGTGCGCACTAGATGACGATTTGCTTTGCCTCAATTTTGTTACGGAGGGATATAATGATATTTGCAGGAGTTTTTTAACAAAATCGGGAGGCTTATAAAAACATTTTTACAATTGACATCATTTTTTACTTATGATTGTCTTTACATGCAGGGGGCTTATCATGGCTCTTTCTCCTGCCCCTTAATATGATAAAGGTCTACAACAGTGGGACGAAATTGGATTTCCAACAAAATGCGTTTGCGCAATCATATATTCTTGTCTACATTGTGTTAAGCAGTATCCTTTAATATGAAGGAAACTTACTAATCTCAGTCTTACATTTGGATGTAATTTACCATTATGACTTCTCTTTAGGACAACCTTTTCGTTTGACTATGACACAATATTGGATTTATTCACCTACACTTAGGAGGTATATTATGGATAGCGGGACTGTAAGCCACACAGTAGAGGTCACATCGAAACATACGACTGAATGTACGTCCTAAAAAATCAAGACATGGAAGAGACATCTGTCTTACCCTCCCGAATGTCAATTTACATTTTTGACACTTTTGTTTCTTTCTCTTACGACATGTTGTGGCCTATGACTGGCCATCTCGCAGGACCATAACTACTGGACCTCCCTTTTTAGGTCAGTGGTTTGACATTTGGTTTTACAACTCTCGCTCTTCACATTTTCTGGGTTAAGGTCCTATACTTATTAATCTTTATATGTGAATTTTGGACTGTCTCATGAGTAGGAGCTTGCACTGGTACTACGGTTCTACTTTTTCACACACAATTTTGCATGAAGTCTACAGTAATAAATATAAAGGAAATTAACTGGCATTGGGACAGAGTCTTTCTCTCCTTTCCTTCCTAGATCTGTGTCAAATATACAGATAAACTAATGGCACAATATGAATTTGATAAAGAATATCTTCAATAATAGACAAATACACAATGTATTGTTGACTGATATATCTGTATACATGTTATTACAGACTTGAGAAAGTCACATGTGTGACGAAACATGTGTCAGCTGTTTTCCTGACTGAAATACAAGCTTCAATGAACAAATACTTGCCACTTGTTGTCTAACTGTTGGATCTGTAAATTGTTATGAGAAGTGGAAACACTCAATGCTGATTGTTATAGGGAGTGCTGTGGTACTTATGTTTTCCAAAACACAGGGGGTTGGTAGAGCCGTGAACATGTCCTTGCCGGATTATCCCATTGCCTCATGGTCATTGTAGTTTGGTATTCTTTGTTTTCGTTCGAAATTCTCAAAATGTGCAAAAGTTTGTGGCCAGTGCCAGTATGTTCTCAAATCATATCCCTAGACTTGTGTTTCTGGTTAAATACCTTCATCAGTAGGGAAAAATATTTTCAGGGGTTGCTTGACATGCCACCGTCATCTCCTCAGGACTATTACCACTCTCGTTGTGCACGGGCGTCTCCCAGAGCTCGTCAGCTCATGGCCCCCAGGAGCCATTCAATACAAAACACAGGGGGTTGGGAGAGCCGCAAACATGTCCTTGCCGGATTACCCCATTGCCTCATGGTCATTGTAGTTTGGTATTCTTTGTTTTCATTCGATATTCTCAAAATGTTCAAAATTTCGTGGCCAGTGCCAGTATGTTCTCCAATCATATCCCTAGACACGTGTTTCTGGTTAAATACCTTCATCAGTAGGGAAAAATATTTTCAGGGGTTGCTTGACATGCCACCGTCATCTCCTCAGGACTATTACCACTCTCGGTGGACACGGGCATCTCCCAGAGCTCGTCAGCTCATGGCCCACGGGAGCCAATCAATACAAAACACAGGGGGTTGGAAGAGCCGCGAACATGTCCTTGCCGGATTACCCCATTGCCCATGGTCATTGAAGTTTGGTATTCTTCGTTTTCGTTCGAAATTCTCAAAATGTTCCAAAGTTCGTGGCCAGTGCCAGTATGTTCTCAAATCATATCCCTAGACACGTGTTTTTGGTTAAATACATGCATCAAAAGGGAAAAATATTTTCAGGGGTTGCTTGACATGCCACCGTCATCTCCTCAGGACTATTACCACTCTCGGTGTGCACGGGCGTCTCCCAGAGCTCGTCAGCTCATGGCCCACGGGAGCCATTCAATACAAAACACAGGGGGTTGGGAGAGCCGCGAACATGTCCTTGCCGGATTACCCCATTGCCTCATGGTCATTGTAGTTTGGTATTCTTCGTTTTCGTTTGATATTCTCAAAGTGTTCAAAAGTTCGTGGCCAGTGCCAGTATGTTCTCAAATCATATCCCTAGACACGTGTTTCTTGTTAAATACCTTCATTAGTAGGGAAAAATATTTTCATGGGTTGCTTGACATGCCACCGTCATCTCCTCAGGACTATTACCACTCTCGGTGTGCACGGGCGTCTCCCAGAGCTCGTCAGCTCATGGCCCACGGGAGCCATTCAATACAAAACACAGGGGGTTGGAAGAGCCGCGAACATGTCCTTGCCGGATTACCCCATTGCCCATGGTCATTGTAGTTTGGTATTCTTCGTTTTCCTTCAAAATTCTCAAAATGTTCAAAAGTTCGTGGCCAGTGCCAGTATGTTCTCAATTCATATCCCTAGACAGGTGTTTCGGGTTAAATACCTTCATCAGTAGGGAAAAATATTTTCAGGGGTTGCTTGACATGCCACCGTCATCTCCTCAGGACTATTACCACTCTCAGTGTGCACGGGCGTCTCCCAGAGCTCTTCAGCTCATGGCCCACGGGAGCCATTCAATACAAAACACAGGGGGTTGGGAGAGCCGCGAACATGTCCTTGCCGGATTACCCCATTGCCTCATGGTCATTGTAGTTTGGTATTCTTCGTTTTCGTTCGAAATTCTCAAAATGTTCAAAAGTTCGTGGCCAGTGCCAGTATGTTCTCAAATCATATCCCTAGACACGTGTTTCTGGTTAAATACCTTCATCAGTAGGGGAAAATATTTTCAGGGGTTGCTTGAGATGCCACCGTCATCTCCTCAGGACTATTACCACTCTCGGTGTGCACGGGCGTCTCCCAGAGCTCGTCAGCTCATGGCCCACAAGAGCCATTCAATACAAAACACAGGGGGTTGGGAGAGCCGCGAACATGTCCTTGCCGGATTACCCCATTGCCTCATGGTCATTGTACTTTGGTATTCTTCAGTTTCGTTCGAAATTCTCAAAATGTTCAAAAGTTCGTGGCCAGTGCCAGTATGTTCTCAAATCATATCCCTAGACACGTGTTTCTGGTTAAATACATTCATCAGTAGGGAAAAATATTTTCAGGGGTTGCTTGACATGCCACCGTCATCTCCTCAGGACTATTACCACTCTCGTTGTGCACGGGCGTCTCTCAGAGCTCGTCAACTCATGGCCACGGGAGCCATTCAATACAAAACACAGGGGGTTGGGAGAGCCGCGAACATGTCCTTGCCGGATTACCCCATTGCCTCATGGTCATTGTAGTTTGGTATTCTTTGTTTTCGTTCGATATTCTCAAAGTGTTCAAAAGTTTGTGGCCAGTGCCAGTATGTTCTCAAATCATATCCCTAGACACGTGTTTCTGGTTAAATACCTTCATTAGTAGGGAAAAATATTTTCAGGGGTTGCTTGACATGCCACCGTCATCTTCTCAGGACTATTACCACTCTCGGTGTGCACGGGCGTCTCCCAAAGCTCGTCAGCTCATGGCGCACGGGAGCCATTCAATACAAAACACAGGGGGTTGGGAGAGCCGCGAACATGTCCTTGCCGGATTACCCCATTGCCTCATGGTCATTGTAGTTTGGTATTCTTCGTTTTCCTTCAAAATTCTCAAAATGTTCAAAAGTTCGTGGCCAGTGCCAGTATGTTCTCAAATCATATCCCTAGACAGGTGTTTCTGGTTAAATACCTTCATCAGTAGGGAAAAATATTTTCAGGGGTTGCTTGACATGCCACCGTCATCTCCTCAGGACTATTACCACTCTCAGTGTGCACGGGCGTCTCCCAGAACTCATCAGCTCATGGCCCACGGGAGCCATTCAATACAAAACACAGGGGGTTGGGAGAGCCCCGAACATGTCCTTGCCGGATTAACCCATTGCCTCATGGTCATTGTAGTCTGGTATTCTTCGTTTTCGTTCGAAATTCTCAAAATGTTAAAAAGTTCGTGGCCAGTGCCAGTATGTTCTCAAATCATATCCCTAGACACATGTTTCTGGTTAAATACCTTCATCAGTAGGGAAAAATATTTTCTGGGGTTCCTTGACATGCCACTGTCATCTCCTCAGGACTAATACCACTCTCGGTGTGCACGGGCGTCTCCCAGAGCTCTTCAGCTCATGGCCCACGGGAGCCATTCAATACAAAACACAGGGGGTTGGGAGAGCCGCGAACATGTCCTTGCCGGATTACCCCATTGCCTCATGGTCATTGTAGTTTGGTATCCTTCGTTTTCGTTCGAAATTCTCAAAATGTTCAAAGGTTTGTGGCCAGTGCCAGTATGTTCTCAAATCATATCCCTAGACACGTGTTTCTGGTTAAATACCTTCATCAGTAGGGAAAAATATTTTCAGGGGTTGCTTGACATGCCACCGTCATCTCCTCAGGACTATTACCACTCTCGGTGTGCACGGGCGTCTCCCAGAGCTCGTCAGCTCATGGCCCACGGGAGCCATTCAATACAAAACACAGGTGGTTGGGAGAGCCGCGAACATGTCCTTGCCGGATTACCCCATTGCCTCATGGTCATTGTAGTTTGGTATTCTTCGTTTTCGTTTGAAATTCTCAAAATGTTCAAAAGTTCGTGGCCAGTGCCAGTATGTTCTCAAACCATATCCCTAGACACGTGTTTCTGGTTAAATACCTTCATCAGTAGGGGAAAATATTTTCAGGGGTTGCTTGACATGCCACCGTCATCTCCTCAGGACTATTACCACTCTCGGTGTGCACGGGCCTCTCCCAGAGCTCGTCAGCTCATGGCCCACAGGAGCCATTCAATACAAAACACAGGGGGTTGGGAGAGCCGCAAACATGTCCTTGCCGGATTACCCCATTGCCTCATGGTCATTGTACTTTGGTATTCTTCAATTTCGTTCGAAATTCTCAAAATGTTCAAAAGTTCGTGGACAGTGCCAGTATGTTCTTAGATCATATCCCTAGACACGTGTTTCTGGTTAAATACCTTCATCAGTAGGGAAAAATATTTTTAGGGATTGCTTGACATGCCACTGTCATCTCCTCAGGAGTATTACCACTCTCGTTGTGCACGGGCGTCTCCCAGAGCTCATCAGCTCATGGCCCACGGGAGCCATTCAATACAAAACACAGGGGGTTGGGAGAGCCGCAAACATGTCCTTGCCGGATTACCCCATTGCCTCATGGTCATTGTAGTTTGGTATTCTTCGTTTTCGTTCGAAATTCTCAAAATGTTCAAAAGTTCGTGGCCAGTGCCAGTAAGTTCTCAAATCATATTCCTAGACACGTGTTTCTGGTTAAATACCTTCATCAGTAGGGAAAAATATTTTCAGGGGTTGATTGACATGCCACCGTCATCTCCTCAGGACTATTACCACTCTCGGTGTGCACGGGCGTCTCCCAGAGCTCGTCAGCTCATGGCCCACGGGAGCCATTCAATACAAAACACAGGGGGTTGGGAGAGCCGCGAACATGTCCTTGCCGGATTACCCCATTGGCTCATGGACATTGTAGTTTGGTATTCTTCGTTTTCGTTCTAAATTCTCAAAATGTTCAAAAGTTCATGGCCAGTGCCAGTATGTTCTCAAATCATACCCCTAGACATGTGTTTCTGGTTAAATAACTTCATCAGTAGGGAAAAATATTTTCAGGAGTTGCTTGAGATGCCACCGTCATCTCCTCAGGACTAATGTGAATAACACGAACGAAGGACTAAAACTGCTTTAAAAGGAGAAATCTTTACTGTGCATGCGTCAACTACATCTACTCAGTATGACGAGCTATCGCTTGGAGGGAAATTCTTGCTCATGATCAGAAGACACTAAAATTGAGTCTTGACGACTCGCATGTACGGCACCTGCTTGTTTGAACTAAATCAAGTGTATTTTACTAAAGCTAACGAGGGGATAAGTCCAATAAATAAACTGGGATAGAGTAGAGGTGGGTGGTATACAGTGCGACCCTTTTATTTGTGAAAGTAGCATCTATCTTTTGACTTTATCACTAGTGCGTATTTGGGCCTCTCATGTATAACTGAAGTAAGCTGAGCAAAAGAAAGACTTTGCATGTCCACTGGAAGTTAACCCGAAATGATGACATAGATGTTGAACAGAAGCCAAGGTCGCAAAGTAATATACCCTGGGAGCGGATGATGAAAAGTTCAACGATGTAGATTTGTATACAGACTGTTAAAACAATGCTGCAAATAAAATGTGAATGCAGGTGTGAAATAAAATTATGAATAAAAATTAAGGAGATAGGTTTGTGAACAATGGTCGAACTGATATAGATGACATGTAAGCATAGTGTGATGATCTTCGCCTCTTTCCTGACCAATTAGATTCCGTATTTTTAAGATATTGAAACTTTAGTGGGTGGAACATGAAGAACGAAAGGTATAATTGGGGTAGTTTTAGTCAATTAGTGAGAACAGAGGCTGCTGAGAGCTTGGAGCGGGAGGTACTAATGCTGGGAAAGATGCTGTGAGATGCTGATGATGAGCCGTATGCAGAACCTTCTATCCTAATTTAATTGGGTTAGATAAGAAGATCATGGAAGAATCTTGAGGTGAAAGAGAGTGTCAGAGAGGGGTGCGACGCAATCATTGGCATTCTAGAGAGGTCATCTAGCCTGTCCTGAAGCCTTTGTCTCCTGCCCTATCCCGGGGGACCCATACCAGCCCTTTGGCCAGGGGATTGGTCTTCATTTCTTGGTAATTATATTTTCGCTTTATTTTGCAGATGTTCTTTTCTCTCTATCCTCTCCCTTTTCCCTTAGACATTGTTCATTGAGTAAGTCCTTGTTATATTTGTTTGATGATTTAATTGAATTTTCTCTCCTAAGAATGATGGTGATTGCACTGTGTATTTGAGATGGTTCACATGCGGTTGAAATTTAGATTTAAAACTTTCCTGAGTCTGTTGTTATTTACATTGAATAAAAGAACAGATAGTTTTATGTAATTTTCACCACCAACTAGTTCAACTAACGGTCCATCGACCAGAGGAAAGAACTTTTTGATCAGTTAAAGGAGAGTTAGGAATATTAAGTAACTAATCCTAAACACTGTGGAAATTATAAACTTGACCCCAGCGGTTTTAACTACTTGGGAGTTTATGGGCTCAGGTGAGTAAATGGTAGAGGAGTATCTGTTGTTGAACCACTGGATCAGTTTTCTGGTAGCAGAGTTATAGTTATTATTGATTAGTTTGATGATCAATATTGATTATTGATTTATGTTTAACAAAAAGAGTCAGCCTCTTGTTTTATGTTATCTGGAAATCCTGGGAAAATGAATAGCGGGTGGTGACAGAAGCCACACTGCAGTGAGGTTACTTGTCAGTTGGATTAATACTGAGAAGCTACGTAGGGCTGCCAGTATTAAACTAGGGACTATTTCGTATAAAAGTAAAGTGTGAGTGATAGCAGGTTCGCTGGGGAAACTTTGGTCTTATTTCCCAGTAGGGTTAACACTGAAGGAGTAACAGGTTCTCCCGAGCTTGAATGAACGGTAAACAGAGGTTTTACTTGCAGTAGAAAGGAGTAATTCTGAAACTCAAGAGTAAGTTGAAATCTTTCCTTTGTTTATTGGAACAGACAGAGTAGTGAATGTTTTTATGTTGTTACTAACGGTTTTTATTTTAAGAAAATAAATACGTTTTCGTATTACCTTGTGAAGGGAGGGTTAGTCGCCGGAGTTGTACTGACGTCACAGAGAGCCACGCTGGAAATGGTTGAAACGGCGGGCGTGAGACAGAAGCAGATTGTAAAGGAGGGGTCGGTAGTGAGGAGCAATACTGACGTCACAAAAAGGCCATGCTGGCATTGGTTAGACCACAAGTAAATTTAAATGTCGGAATTTGTAAGGCGCACAGCTACCTCCACTGGAGGTGTCCCGGCGCTGTCCGTATACCGCTTAGGAACCCTTCCTGGCTTTCCTGGGAAATGTCCACTCCTGGGCACCCCCAGGTGCAGCCAGGCATCCCAGCACTTTTGGGGCCGTTGTGGAGACTAAGCAAGCTATTGCCCAGAGTTGCAGCGTGGGACCCATGATCAGAACAGGCACTGAGGCGAGAATATCCAGTCAGGGGAATTAATGAGCCGGAGACCCGCCGAGGCGGGAATCGAACCCTGGTCCCTGGCCAGAGCTCTGCCTCAAGGTCTGCCTGCTCTAACCATTGAGCAACACTCCTCCACTCCAAGTGTGAGCCTATGTCTGATTAATTACATACATAGAAGCTTCGTTAGAATTGGCCGAAATGGAATTATGTGTTGGATTCTGATTTGACTGCTGGTGTGAGTGCCACTGATAGCAGAGGTCAAGGGTTTGTGGAATATTCTTTTATATATCGTTCATCTGGAATGTATGGAGAAAAGAGAAAAATGTCATTAATAAAGAAAATTGAGAATTTCTTTAAGAAAGATAAGCCTGTGTTGGCTAGAGAAGGGGGACGCCCTCTGTGGAACACTGTGGAACACTGGACTTTGACTCTACTCGCCTACCTGCACTTGTACCATCGTTGGATTCTCCCCCGTGCTCTGGCCTTCTGTAGGGGCTCGTTGCTGCCTGACCGGTTTTCTGCTCGCCCTTGGCGCCTCCAGCATCCCGCGGACTTTGCGCTGTCCTGAACTACACCATCCAGAGGGCAGCGTGGTCTCGCGAGAGGCGCGCAGCAGTTCCCCCGCCCCCCTGGACCTTAAAACCGAGAGCGGGCTCCCTCAGCACAGGACGCGCATGGGCGAAGCCCGGGCCAAGGGCGGGCCCGTCCTTGCCCGTTTGTGACCGGCTGTGGCCTCCCTCTTGGTTTTATCCCCTCTCAGTGCATAATCAGCGTCTTTTTCTTCCTTAGCGTAAAGTGTTCCTGTAGAATCTTGCTATATCTGTAACCTTAGAAGTTAGGCCAACTTGTGATCCACATCATGGGGAAAAGGAAACTAATCAGCCCGAAGTCCCCAAGGGGTAAAAAATTGATTGCTGACTTGCAGCAAACCCTATTGACTAAGTATGGGCGAAATTTGCGAATTCGCCGTCCTCAAAATCGCACGAAAGCAAATTCGCGATCCGCAGAATTTGTGAATTTGTGCAAATTTGCGGATTTTTTTTGCCTGTTCGAGGGGTTTTTTGCTTATTCGCGGACCGCTTGCAGCGCACCGACCACAAGGTTGCCCATGCGGTCGTACATGGGCGCGGCCATCTTGTGCGCGTTGCGTATTTCCGTTTCCGGGCGCTATTGGCAATGTCACGTTGTGTGCGGCGCGCTATTACAAGTTTGTGCGTGTTTTTGCGTACTCACGGGGGAAATATCGCGTGAACTTACGCACGCGGTCCTCAATGGGCGCGGCCATCTTATTTTTCATTCATTGCTATGGTTCTGTGCATGCTTTCTAATCCTCCTTTCATCTGTGCAATCCTTTGTTTCTTTGGACTTTTTTTATCTTTTCTACTCTATATCCATCCCTCTTTTTTTCTAGATCTATATTTTGTGTTTTTTTCAACTTTTCGCTACTTTTAAAGCTACTTTTTGTAACTTTTTTTTTCTTTACTTTTTCCCTATTCTTTCCTTTTTTTTCTTTCTGCTGTACAGGACCATGGCAAAGGGAGCCGGGAAGGAGAAGGGGAAGGGGAAGGGACCTGCACCCCGTACCCGGCTCCCTTGCGGGCGGTTAAGAGGGGAGGAAGTGATGGCCAGGGAGACATTCAGCGCGGTGGTGGTGGCCGCAGTGATCTTTTATGTGCAGCGCCACCTCCCCAAGACCGTGGCAGCATGGGGCAGGATCGGGGCAGGGTATGGCCTCCGGGAGCGTCGCCAGCTGTGGGAAAAGGTGTGCCGGGCCATGCGGAGGGAGTCAGGGGTCCGGCGCACCTACCAGCAAGCGACGCACCGGTGGTCGGACCTCCTTGACTGCGAGCAGGACCTGCTCCACCTGCTTGGTGTTGAGATCCCTGGCATTGGTGAGTAGCTATTTAATAACTACTTTCTTCTGCTCTGTGTTATATTGCTAATACATGTTTTTCCCGAAGAGCAAGAATGCTGCCAATTCGATTACATTGCAGGTAAATTAACGTTTAAATAGCTTCTGTGATTGCAGGTGCTCGCCTGCTCAGTGGCGTTGCTACTATGCTTACTTGTTTGCAACTTTGTGCTCATTTGGCCTGAATATGTATGAGTGTAGTACTTTACAGAACTGCATAATGCTAGAGAGACTAGAGACTCAAGTCTAGTCCTTCCTTTGTACTCCTGCTGACACTAAGAAGAAGAGATAGTGATGGATTGATAGGTTCAGGTTGAGTATATTATGACTTGTTATTAGTAGTAGTAGTAGGACATTTTTTAGTTCTCTGTAATCATGATGACAGACTGTGTCTGTCAAGTCGCGTGCTGCTGAGTGCTGGCAGTCGTAGTAGAACCTTTTTGTTGTTGGTTTAGTTAGTGATTTACATAACTTTTCAAGTAGACGGTCTGCGAATCCAGCAATAGTGTACTAGTATCCTCCTAGTTGACCAGATCAGATAGGTCAATACATGTAGTGCAATTCTTGCTAATTTGTTTCCCCTAGATAATTTAGGATTGTGGTCAAAGAAATCAAATATTTCCAAAAAACAATCATCCATGTTTTTGTTTATTTCATGATCATCAGCACCTCCCAGGGGCAAGAGGACAGCACCACCCCAGACTCATGCGGAACAGAGTGGGCAGGAGGAACGGTCCACTGCAGGCTCTTCTGCTGGCCCAGTAAGTAGTTCTGTTGTTAATATAATTATACTTCCCTAACTCTATTTTTTACAAAATAGTCTTTCATCTCCTTGTACACTGTTTCTACATTCTTATCCTGCCTCTCTACCATCATTCTCTGTGCTACTACTATTTACTATTATTTATGAGTCGGTCTGTGTAGGTAGCTAAGCTTGCCTAGTCGGCAAACGGTGTTAAACAAAACTCTGATCCAGCAATAGCTCTAGGGGCACTCAGTGCAGTCCTCTGGTTTGCCTTTGCTGTCTATTCCAATCTTCTTAATGAAAATGCTTTGACAATTTCCAACAACAAAATGTCAATATCCACCAAGAATAAGCTAGTAGTTGTCTTTTTGATTTGATAGTAGCACATACCATACCGCTAGTATTTCGTGGACTATTCTGCACATACAGAAGTATGGACAAGAGAAATAGGACATTGTTGATGATAAGTGCAGTTCGACTTTCCACATACCTCAGTCAGAAGTAACTGTGCGGGCCTCGGGAGCCCTCACCTTGTTGGAACTTCAAGTCCTCCTGGTGGTGATGAGGAGTAGTTGGTTCTGTCTGTAATTATAAAAATGTTGCACGTTAAAGAGCAAGCATTCATCAGTTGTGCCAAAAAGAGTTGCATGTTTTGGCTAAGCATATAAGTTAACACCCTCCCCAAAACCGTGACTTCTTTTGCACTCCCAATAATTAAAAATTGTTTAACATTTTCTCTTCCATTATGAGAAGAAGTAGGGGGTGGTGTATGGCATCTAAAAATGTGACATGTTTTTTCTAGGCGTCACAACATCTGATGCAGCACTTGCCACCAACTGTGCCTGGGCCAGCAGCGTGGAGGGGCCCACTCAAGTGGCGGCGCCATCTGGAGGAGCTGAGGGGGATGGCTCAGCAGCGGCGGACGGTGGTAAGTTATTATTATACTCCTTACTTATTGACATTTTAGAGTAGGCTCGCAAAGGAGTGTATGATGTACTGTACAGTAGAAAGTACCCTACTACAAGTGTACTGTTAAGAACAGTTACTGATTTAGAACTAAAAAATTTTTTAGCCAATCACGGAGAAGACAGTCACCCTTGACTTAGCAATAGCATTAGGCGGTAGTTCTCGAGTAAGCAATGGCCCCCTCTATTTGACTTCAAGTCAGCTGGGAAACTTTTATCGAGAAGCCAAGTCATATCAGATGAACTTGAGGGATGTGATGAATGAAAAGGGAAAGAACTTAGGGTCAATGGAAGGACGAGCGAGTCGTAACTTTTATGACTAAAGAATGATACGTGTTTTTGAATGCAGGCAGAGGTGGCTGATAGGAAGGAATCAGATGCATGGCTGCTTGAAGCAAGGATGGTTGTAAGAGAAAGAAAAAATGACTGCCTGTGTGGGTCAATCAGAAAATTCATGTGTGGTGTGCATTGCAATATATCATTTGGGTGAAACGCAAATGCAAGTCAAGACGGTGGTTTACCAAATAAAATAAAAAGAGTGTTATTTGGTTGTTGAGAAAAAGTTAAGTTGTTACAGTTGAGACATTAAGAAGAATGATAGACGTTTACTTTGGAAGCCTGGATGGTATCTTCTTCCTCATACATAGCAGAGGTGTATGTAGAGCAGACGCTCAGTGCATGAAGAGTGTTACTTTGTTGGAACAGCATGTCCGTGCCAGAGTAGCAAAGCAGAGGAAATCCAAATACTACAAGTTGTAATTGTTCTGAAACTCTCCCTTGCCTAAAGGAACAGTACAGTAGTTTACTTTGCAACCTCAGCATATAGTGTGTATGTATTGTATAGTTGACAATTATATCAAGTCAAGTCCCTTCCTCCGGCAATTATGGTTACCACACTCACTCCCTATGTTCATAATTTTCTTTCTGCTGTGTTAATCATGGGTGGACTATCGCTGTTGTTCACTCAATCTATCAGAATAAAGCACCTAAAGTCATGCATCACATAAGCAAAGAGATCATGTGATCAGCAGGATACATGATCAGAAATGAATAATCTTCATTTTCCTTTTGTAGTACTGAAGGCCCAGGGGGGGCAGTGCGAAATATAAATTACATTGAGCAGTAGCACTTGATGTAACCGAGTATGGCCAGTGCCACCCCTATACAAAAGTAAGAGCTTCCCTATCCCCACTTGCATATACTGCTTAAAGTAATGCATGCAAGTCTGCGTCATCATGGCTTGTGTCTCTTTTTCTTGGGTGCAAGCTGACTGAGCTGGCATTATGCCGGCTACCACAAGTTCACGTACAAGTAATTTCTTTCGCAAGAGTAGAGAAAAAAAGACGAATACTGGTGTACTCTCTGACTATGTATTGAGTCCATAGTGCTGCCTGGTAGTAGAATTCCTGAAACTCCCACTGTTACAGGCCTACAAAGACGGCGGAAAGATACATGCCAAAATGTTATACTGTACTTGCAAATTGCTACTGTTATTGTAAGACAACTTTCTGTTGAATTATTTTGTGTTATTGTTAAAGAGTACTGGTAACATTATTTTTCTTTCTTTCTTCATATAGATGCTCCCAAAAAGCTCATCAGAGGGGAGATGGCTGTCCGGGCCAGGGCCCGAAAGATGGCCCACAGCCATGCAAGTTGAATATTGCCGGCTGTGGGCTCGGGAAAACGAGGAGGGAACGTCAACATCCTCCTCCAGCACTGCCACCGTGTCCACCAGCCAGCAACCTCCATCCCAGCGCCGTGCTTGGACATCCGCCCGCCGCCGCTCAGCTACAAGACCATCAGCAGCTGGCCCCCTCAGAGCCTGGAAAGCACGCATGCACCGCCTAAGCTTAAGAGTGGACTACCTGGAGTGCAAGGTGGACGACCTTGAAAAACAGCTCCGGGACCTACGCAAGGACCGCCTGCCCAAACACCACCGGAAGTGACTGTGTCCCTTGCCCCTTTTTTTAAGACTGTTGGGGTGGGGTGGGAATCGGGAGTTGGGGATTATTTATTTTTGGACTTGAAATGGACAATTGTTTGGGTTAGGGAGGGGTGGGACTAGTTTATTTTTGTTAGGGGAAAAACATCTTTATTCATTTTACATACTTCAACATAGTGTATGCTTTGATCTTATTTTGTGGGGTGGCGGGCGGGAGTTACGGCACGTTTGGTTTTCCTCAAACTTACCAGCATGAATTATCTAAAATATCCAAAAATGTTCAAAAGTGCCACTAACAGAGTTAGTAAATTCAATTGGCCTACTAGTACTTTACTAGTACCACTATCAGTCTCTCCTCCGCATCCTAGCCCATCTTTCTACCTCCCCAAAATGCTTATCTTACCTGTGACTCGTGTTTGATATTAGAGCTAGGCACAGCGCTGGCTCCATGGCAAATGGCGCTTACACCATCCCGGACCGAAATCCCGTTGTTGTGGTGTTAGTAGTAGGAGTGGTACCACACTAGCAGTAGCAGTATATGAAAAACAAAGTAAAAAAATGAGACATTGAGTGGCCTGAGAAGAGTATTAGAAGGAAGAGTAGCCTAAGCAATGCTGAAGATAAGTATGGGGAAAAAAGAATTGCATGGATGATTATGGCTACAACAAGAACAGTGATACAGCAGCGTAACACAACAAGTCTTCTTTACATGTAGGAGGATGATGTTGACGATGGATCCAATCGATGGTGGGCATGAAATTCAGAATGTATTTTAAAATACTCATTGTTGTTTCTTTACCCAGAATTACAATATCCTAGGACTCATCTAGCTCCCTTAAAATTGAGTTGAGGAGGTTGCTTGCGCCTTATCCTCCCCAGCAAGTGTGTGGAATTATTGTTGTAATTTACTCATACCTCAATGAAAACCACACAGCCCGGGGGAAGAGGGTTAGGGTTTGAAACTTGGATGGGAATGGGGTTTGTGGGTAAAGTTTTGTGGAGAGAGGAAAAAAAACACAGCATGGACAAACAACAAATGAAGATAAACAAATCTTTGGATACGAAGCTATTCATAAATCTTTTAAGGGACATAAAGGAAGTGCATGCACTACTGCATGCATGAAGTTGTTTGCTAAATGGATAGGTTTTTGTAAAGTAAGTAGTACTTTCTACAATGTACTATGAAGAAACAACAATGTGACAGAACAGGGCTGCAGTAATTACGCAATTTCACTTGCCTATCTGCCCTCAGAGAGAAGAACCACTTCGTACATTAAATTAGTTTAAAAAATAGCAAAGAAAAAAGTATACAATGGCTGGAGGGATGAATTAAAGCAGAGAGCAAACAAATGCACAGTGTCACACTCACAGGAGTTCACAGCAATAACATTACTTAAAATGAAGATGGATACTGTAACTGTATGTTGTTGTAGTTGTCATGTTGAATTTGGGAAGTTGCATGCCTCCAGCCATTCCTCTGTCGCGGTACTCCTCCATTCCATCTGACACTCCGCCGATCAATGTTGGGGACCAGAAGACACCTTGTCCACTGCCTGCCTGGCGGATGCTGAATTGCAGGTCGCTAAGCCTGAGGTCATCCTTTTTGTCATTGCACAGGGTAAAAGCCAGCCTGTAATTGTTGATGGGAAAACAGGAAGTGATATTAAAACACCACGGAGAAAAAGATATAAGGTATGCTGTGTAGTGCAAAAATAACACTTTCAGTTTCAGAGTCGACAGTATTACAAAACATACAAGCATCATTTCGAAAGTGCGTACTCTGAGTCTCCTTATCTAGGATAAATAAGTGTGGGTGAAATTTGCAGATCTTTCCCCTTAAGCTATGTGTAAGGTGTAAACAGCGATTTCAGAAACCTAACCCTAACCCTAACCCTAACTCTAACCCTAGGCCCTAACCCCCCTTTTTCACCATGGATGTAGTCCAAACCACTTGATTCCGATATTAGACCTTCCCAGCAATGCCCCAAGACCCACCAATCCACCTGCAAAAAAGCAGAACCCCCCCCAAACAGGCAAAAAGCAAAAATGGAAAATCTCATACTTAGAATATTTTTTTCGGCCTTCTTTTAATTCTGTCCAAACGCGCTCTGCAGCTAGACCATAACTCCCCTTTTCACCATGGATTTCCTTAAAAACAAATGCAATCAAAATTAGACTGTGCCAGCAGTGCTCCCAGACCCCAAAACCCACCCCCCAAACACCAGGAACCCCCCAAACAGCCACCCAAAAACAGGTAAGTGAGCAAAAACAGAAAAAAAATGTCACCATGGATTTTGTCCAAACCACTTAATTCCGATATTAGACCTTCCCAGCAATGCCCCAAGACCCGCCAACCCACCCGCAAAAAAGTAGAAGACCCCTAAACAGGCAAAAAGCAAAAATACAAAAACGGGGATTTAGAAATATTTAGGCCTTGTTACAAAATCACTCCATGCGCGCTCTACAGCTAGGCCCTAACTCCCCTTTCCAACCATGGATTTTCTTCATAACACTTGAAACCAAAATTAGGCATGCCCAGCAATGCTCAAAGACCCCCCAACCCCTCCCCAAACACCAGGAACCCCCCAAACAGCCCCCCAAAAACAGGCAAGTGAGCAAAAACAGAAATACATTTTCACCAAGGATTTTGTCCAAACCACTTGATTCCGATATTAGACCTTCCCAGCAATGCCCCAAGACCCGCCAACCCACCCGCAAAAAAGCAGAACCCCCCCGAACAGGCAAAAAGCAAAAATGGAAAATTTCATACTTAGAATATTTTCTGCCTTCTTTCAATTCTGTCCAAACGCGCTCTGCAGCTAGGCCATAACCCCCCTTTTCCACCATGGATTTTCTTCAAACCACTTGCAATCAAAATTAGACCTTCCCAGCAGTGCTCCAAGACCCCCCGACCCAGCACCGCAAATCTAGAACAACCCCAAAGACACCCCCAAAAACCTGCAATACTGGTATATTCAAAACATGGCAAATTGCGCTGTTCACAAAAAACACAAAAAATAAACAGCAATTGGTTTCAACAGAGACAGACAGCCATTGCTGTCCACTGCATGCCATCTTCTCATTATTCATTACCTGTTCTGCTTTTTGTCCGCATCTTCTTCGGAAAGTGAGGGCCCACAGGGCAGCCTCTCCTGTCAATTTCAGAAGCAAGTCTGTCAACAATCAGCAAGCATGTAGTCAGTCAGTAATTTCAGTCCCACTTGAGGGGACTCGTCTATGAAGACAAAGTTTATTTATTCTCCATAATCCATCCATCTGCCTTGAGGGAAATGGATAGGGGGAGTCTGGAGGAGGAGGATAGAGGAGCATGATTGAGTTGTGAACTTGTGAGCATCAGGAATGCAGACTGCGGCACCTTCAAATCAATAAGGAAAATAAGATGAAGACAGTGCTGATGATGGACTTGTTGTGATTAGGTGATTAGAGTTTTTTTGTGGTAAAAGTTGCAAAACAAAGATTGACACACAGGAATAAAAGTGAATAAGGACGAAAAAAAGGAAGTAATTTTCAGGCCTTGGTGTCAGGGAAGTAGAGCTCGTCCTCAAAGTCTATGAATTGAGACGGGAGTAGGTCAGGTGACAGGGAAGAACTTCCGTTGGCATCACCTAAGTCGGTGTCCTCTTCTTCCTGCGTGCATTCACGTATTTTGTAATCTGGTGGTATGAAGTGCTGATTCATCTTGATTATTGTTAACCTCTCCACATTTTTGGGCGAGAGGCGGGTCCTTTTTGAAGTTACAATGACACCAGCAGCCCTGAAAACACATTCAGAAGGCACGCTTGCGAGTGGGCAAGACAAATAATTTAGAGCCAGGTTGGTGATCAGTCGCCATACAGAGCTTCTCCTATACCAATACAACAATGGGTTCTCATTAAGACAGACCTCTGTTGGGTCATCCAGATAGGCCTGCACCACCGATTCAAGGTTCTCCAGGGTTGCTCCACTTTGCGTACCATCTGTGGCCTTTGCAGCAGTGGACCGAGCAAACCCTTGCTGAGTTAGCCAATCAACTTCGGACAACATTTCTTTTGGGCCTGGTGCAGGTGAGGATGATGATACGGTTGCTGGTGTCGTTAATGGCTGTGAGGAAAAGTGACTCCCTTCGACCACGGATTCAGAAGTGGAACTTGACGCCGGATGGCCTGCTGATTCAGTTGTACTTGTGCTGCCTCCTTGAAGGTTCTGCCGCTCTTTTTCGAACCGAGTGGCTGACACAGCTAGCCAATGTTTGCACTTTGAAACATCTGCTTCATCAAAAGGAATGCATGCTTTGCTAGCCTCTGCCTTTTTGTACTGTGGATCCAGAATAGTGGCACAAATGTAATGTTGTTGTGTATGTATGTTTTTAAGCCTTTCATTGTGAAGTAGGCGCCTTAATAACTACTCCGCCAAATCATATGCTTCTCGCTTTTCATCATCATCTCTGAACGTTGAAGACACGTCCTTCAGTTGGTGCTCTAGCATGCGCAACAATGAGATAGCTTTGCCCAAAGAACAGTCCTGCCTGCTGACTTCACGCGTGAAGATCTCAAAAGGACGAAGCATGTCTGTCAGGCTTGCAATTAGCTTCCATTCCTCCAACTCTAGCCTCATCTCTTTCTGAGTAGAACCCAGTTTATAGACATACTCATTTATTACCTCCCACTGCTCAGACAGACGCTGAACCATGTAAAAGGTTGAGTTCCAACGTGTTGCCACCTCCTGGATTAGTCCTTTGACTGACAGTTTACGTTCATGTTAAATGCTCCTCAGCTGCTTCCGGGCCTTAAAAGAATGGCTGAAATGTGTGCAAATTCTTCGGCAGATGGTCAGTAATTTGATGGCTGGCTCTTCTTTTTTCAAGAAATCTTGCACCACGATGTTAATACTGTGCGCCAAACACGGCACTCTGAAATAGCCACCGTGCTGCATGGCCTTAACTATATTACTGCCACTATCTGTGAACACATAACCAACTATGTGATTTCTTGGATGCAGCCATTCATAGAGCTTCCTGTTAAACTCCTCCAAAAGGTTAGGTGCAGTGTGAGATTTCTCGATGGCAAACATGCCTACTGTTGCATGTTTGCGAGTAGCTTCAAAAACTGTCTCCTGCTTGTTTTAACTGTTTGTTGACCCCTGCAAAAGAGACCCAGTGTGCAGTGATGCACATATAATCAAGGGCTTGGCAACTGGTCCACATGTCTGTTGTCATGTGGATAGTGTGAACAGCACTCTTCATAATAGCTGCACCAATCACCTCCAGCACATGTTGATTTAGTGCTGCAACAGCAACCCTGGCAAAATAGGACCGGCTAGGAACCTTCCATTTAGGGCAAACTGTTGCCACAAATTCAAGAAAACCCACCCCTTCCACGAAAGAGAAAGGGAGAAGGTCCAGCGCTAGCATTTTAGCCAGCTTTGCGTTATACAGACCTACCGTTGGGTGGTTGCGTTCAAATGGCCCCTCCGCCCAAAAAATGCCTGTAATGCTGGGCTGGACTGTTTTACGTGATGATGATGATGATGATGCAGACTTCAAACCAGTTAGGCTCATTGATGTAGTTGTTTGCATTGGTGTCTGTCCCACACTCTTAGTGTGCCTCATACATGTTGCAGGGGTAGAGGGTGTGGGCGCTACCACTGCAGTGCTGCTGCCAGGGGTACTGGGTATACCAGAAAAAATGTCGGTCGGTTCTTGACTTCCCCCCTGCACAATCAGCCCCTCGTCGTCAGCATCAGATGCAATGTGAGTGGATACATTTGGATCAGTTCTACTTTAGACTTCCTGGATCTTACTTAGGTGCGCATACCACTGGATAGGGTCGGTGGTGTTTTTTGAGATGACCTCTCTGGCCTCCGGTACCATAGTTGGTACCAAGCTTACCCCGACTAACGGATACTTTACAAATCGAACAAACGACTATGTTTTCCGCCTTTTGGCTAACAGTAAAGAAGTCCCAAACTGGGGACTGGAAATGTCTGCTGGTGGTGGAGGTGCTACTTTGACTTTCAATGCCAGATGAAGTGGAGGATGGGCGTGGCTGAATTTGTTTCTGTTGTTCACTTACAGCACCACTACTTGAGGTAATAGAGGTCGATCTGGATGGAGGTCCCTGCCGGTCCTTCTGACTAAAAAAGATGGAAGCTCTAGGTCGTGTTGGTGTTGTAGTTAACTGCGTTGGTGGTGGTACCAGTGCCACGCCGCCCACATCCCGCTCAGCAGCCATTCGGGATAGGCTGTCAGTCTGCTGCATGCCCGCTGTGGCTGGAGTGACATCTGTGATGACTGGGTTATCGTCAGACTGTTCATCAGCAGCAAAAGACACCACTTCTTGTTTGTCGTCATCACCCATAAGTCGAAGCCTTGTGCGAACCTTCCTTTTAAGCTTAGCTACCTTTGTCGGCTCATGGCGTGCCTCACTGTCAGACTGCATTGCTGGGTTCCAATCACGATCAAGGTCATCAGAATGAACGGGGCTTGAAGAAGAACTTGTAGTAGTAGTAGTAGCAGCCCTCCTTGACCTTTTTCTTGCTCTGGACCTAGAAGACAATGGATCATCCTCAGGAGGAGTGGCTTCCTTGGATGATACCTCCACTTGAATATCAATTTCCTGATGTGCCCCTACTTCTGGAGGAACAAGCGTTGTAGGCAGTTGTGCCGCTCCATGAAACTCTAGTAGCACCTCTCCATGCACCTCTACTTGCGCCTCTCCTTGTGCATGTACTTGTGCCTCTCCTTGCCCATGTACTTGCGCCTCTCCTTGCCCATGTACTTGCGCTTCTCCTTGCCCATGTACTTGCGCCTCTCCTTGCCCATGTACTTTTGCCTCTCCTTGCCCATTTACTTGCGCTTGTACTAGTTGCACTTGTGGTTGTCGTTGTGGCTGTGATTGTTGAACACTCGCCAGCTGAGTTACACCCGGCGTTGATTGGATGGTACTTTCTTGTGATGAGCCAACATCACTGGTCGATGGTGATTGAGAAACTAAAGTGGCTGCCTCAGCAGCACTCATGGTCTTGGACCTAACTTGGCGTGGTGGCACTGAGCCCAATGAAGCGGAGGTGCTGCTTCCAGCTTGGTCCCCGGCGGACACCGCTGCTGCTGCAGGCGTAGTTTTTTTCCCAAAAAAAGTGTTGGTGGGCACACCAGTCTCCTTGGTAGGTGGTGCCACTTGCTTCTTCTGCTCCTTCTTACGGGCAGTGGCACTGGCAACTTTTTTCGCTGAGGCGCTACGGTCGCCTTTCTTTGGGGCCGTCTTCTTCAGATGTCAGAACAGCAGGCCGCAGTTGCACGAGTTGCAGAGTTGTCTTGTCTGTGGCCACACGTGACATTGTGCTGCACCCACCACTGCAGGACTTCTTCCTGGCACTGGTGGTTCTCTTGTGCACCTAAAAACAATGGATGCCAGAGGAACATCAGTTAAACACCCCAAAAAGTCAAAAAACACACACAAATCACCACAATCCAATGCCACCCATGCCCTCAATGATGTTTAAATTTAAGGCACCCCACAGAAAGACTTGGTCCATGCACCACTGAGTACCCCTGGGCCTAATGGATGAAAGCAAGGCAACCTGGGTGCAAGCCTGAGCACACTGCCTGGCTTCAAAATGGCCCCTTGACCCCCACCACATTGGCAGGCCCTGCCTGTACCAGACCTCAAAATGGCCCCCTCCGACATGGCCAGGCTCCAACACCACCCCAAAAAGTCGAAAAACAAACAGAAATCACCACAATCCAATGCCACCCATGCCCTCAATGATGTATGATTCAAGACACCCCATAGAAAGACTTGGTCCATGCACCACTGAGTACCCCTGGGCCTAATGGATGAAAGCACGGCAACCTGGGTGCAGGCCTGAGCACACTGCCTGGCTTCAAAATGGCCCCTTGTCCCCCACCACATGGCCAGGCCCTGCCTGGACCAGGCCTCAAAATGGCCCAAAAAACACATGGCCAGGCCCCAACACCACCCCAAAAAGTCGGAAAACACACACAAATCACCACAATCCAATGCCATCCATGCCCTCAATGATGTTTAAATACAAGACACCCCACAGAAAGACTTGGTCCATGCACCACTGAGTACCCCTGGGCCTAATGGATGAAAGCAAGGCAACCTGGGTGCAGGCCTGAGCACACTGCCTGGCTTCAAAAAGGCCCCTTGACCCCCACCACACGGCCAGGCCCTGCCTGGACCAGGCCTCAAAATAGCCCCCACACACATGGCAGGGCCCCAACACCACCCCAAAAAGTCGAAAAAGACACACAAATCACCACAATCCAATGCCATCCATGCCCTCAATGATGTTTAAATTCAAGACACCCCACAGAAAGATTTGGTCCATGCATCACTAAGTACCCCTGGGCCTAATGGAAGAAAGCAAGGCAAACTGGGTGCAGGCCTGAGCATACTGCCTGCCTTCAAAATGGGCCCTTGACCCCCAGCTACATGGCCAGGCCCTGCCTGGACCAGGCCTCAAAATGGCCCCCACACACATGGCCAGGCCCCAACACCACCCCCTAAAGGTCACAAAACACACACAAATCACCACAATCCAATGCCATCCATGCCCTCAATGATGTTTAAATTCAAGACACCCCACTGAAAGACTTGGTCCATGCACCACTCACTACCCTTGGGCCTACTGGCTAGTGTGGCTTTACAGGCACCCCAAAATAAAATAAAAAATCCACATATAGCGAGCTAAAATTCAACGACATAAATGAGATTTAAGTACAACAAAACTCACAGAAACAGTTGTATCATGCACCCATGACTAACCCTGGGCCTACTGGATACTGTGGCTACCCACAATATATATTTTTTAAAGTTGTGAAAAAGTTTTACAATTGTAGTTGCAGCAACTGCAATGCCCCAAACAAACAACACCAACTTAGTTGTAAAATCTCAAATCCAAAAGTGATCCAAAAGCTCCAAAGTCCAAAAAGTCCTCAAATACAAATATCCAGCAGCAGCCACAGAATTGCAGAATTGCAATTTTTGCAATTTCGGTAAAGCGAGCTGTTCAAATCTCCCGCCGGATGTCAGCTGCGCGCCGCATCCACGTGTTCGGCATTGTTTACTCCAGCGATGCGTGATCGCGGGCCCTTATGACGTACTCGCGTTGTCAAACTCTCGTTGTGCAAGATGGCAAACCGCGATGAAGTAATTGCGGTCGAAAAACTCACGCGCCATCACGCAGCAAGATCCAAAATGGCGCAGCACACGCAAACCGGGAGAAAAACAACTCGGCGGACTCAGAATCACGGTAAGTCAACGCCGCGCGCGCGATATTGTATTTTTCAAGCGCGACCAAGCAAAATAATTTGCAGCTTGCGAATTTGCGGATTTTTGGGCAAATTCGCGTGATTCGCGGACCGCAAAATTGCCAAAAATCTGCAAATTCGCCCGCGAAACTGATTTTACGTCCATACTTACTATTGACCTATTTAACTGGAGCAGTAGGAGTCTTGGATAAACAGATACTATCAGTTTAGGAATCAATAGAAGGGACCTCTTCCAGGCTAAGCCTGGATTCCGTGCCCCTAAAAGAAAAAGATGTACTAGTCCCGGGGAATCTAGTGGAAAATTCACATAACGGCTGTATCCAACTGAGCCATGATGAGATAATCGTAAGTGACTCCCCAACTCAACCACCACAGAAAAAGTCCAAAAATCCATCATCCCGCGAAATTCAAACTCCCGTTGAAAATATAGATACAGCCCAAGCTCTAATTCACCCTCAGCCCAATGGGAAAAAAACAGTCAAATGTACAACGCAGGGGAAAAAACAATCGGGGCAGCATGAGCACCAATTCACTCAGAAGAACGTACCTAATACTAGCCCAACAATGCAAACTGATGTAAGGAATTCGGTATCCCTAGTAGAGCGATTAGATCTCTACGTTAGGGTAAGGTTAGACCAGCTCTCATCTAGAATGGCGATTATAGAGGACCTTCTTAGCATTAAATCAACTCAACCAGCAAGAGCTTCCCAAAATCTAAAAGGCCATGATAAAACCATTACGCACAGCAGCACTCTTGCAGGAAATCCACACACCATACCAACTTTGGTAACTGCAAATCGGAATCTAACAAACATTATAGATACCAGTGTCAATAATGAAAATAGATCTAACGTAAATACAGACAAACAAGCCCATTGTTTGCCTATAACCTCAAAATTTGACCATAATAGAAGGCCAACGAGTATCCAGGTTGCTATATCTCAATCGCAATCAACTGCTATCCCTAACCTTCACCAACAATCCTATCGAAATACACTCTCTCCTAGAAACCCATTTACTACTGATTCTCATCTAGATCTTCCCCCGGAAGCCACCCCCTACATAATTGTACTGGGCAATGTACCAAAAAATTCAAATTCTACTGAGGAATCATGGCTATCGCTAAAAACAAATCCCAACATTGGCTGAGTACAAGGGTGGGCTTCAACAGACACCTATTTCAAGAATTTAAGATGGTTAGACGAGTCCAGTTGGTGGGCTCAAGGGAAAAAACGTTAACAGGAGATTGTATTGTTATGACCTTCGCTTCACCACTGTTAGTAAATGAAATCCTGAAGAAAGGCTCAAATCCTTTTATCGATCCTGTTGGGATCAACATTGCGCCGTTAGGATATTTTCATCCCCCCCCCCCCCCGAAAACATTATTCAAGCCACCTCACTTGGAGAAAATCATCCACCCATCAAACTCAATCACAGCTCATCCCTACCTACAACAGATTTAATATCCTCTCGGGCCTGGACGATAACGAATGACTGAAATCCGTGCCCGACCCAAACGAGGGCACGTCATCCGATGATATCAATTGGAGTCTGAGCCAATCCGCAATGAATATATTAGATAACCCTTATGGTTCCTCAAATGTAGCTAACCCTATGGATCTAACGCAGCTATCCCTTGCCTTACCTAAAGCCCTGGACAGGGCAGGGCTCTACTCAAATGTGGCACACAATGAAGAAGAGCCGATAACACCTAAAGCAAACTCACAGCAACTTCCCCACCCACCGAGTGTTCAGTCTATACCAAAAATACCACAACTTGACATTGTCTTATGGAACGTTGCAGGGCTTCGTTCCAAATTGGCAATTGATTCTTGGCTAGAACTGGTGAGGAATCACGACATTGTATGCCTTCAAGAGACTTGGTCCTGCTCCCCAATTCATCTTGAGGGATATAAGACTTTTTTTCGAAAGCCCTGTCCTCTGTCTCAGGAAGGCCAAAGGGGGGCTTAACAATGTATATCTCAAATAACATCAAACTTAATGAAATAGTCGTCCTGAGACTAGAGACCAATTACCAAATTCTCAAGCTAACTATAATGAAATGAAATGAAATGAAATGAAAAAGAGACTTGATTAAGCGCTCTGTGGCCAAGCGGCTTCCTGGCGCTGAGGGAGGGGAAAAAAACGGATTCTACACTGCAACCGGGGAACTAGCCGGGGAAGGCCTGGAGAAAAAGAAAAGTTTTTAATGCTTTACGGAAAGAAGGGTAGGTAGGGATCGAACGGATGGATAATGGAAGACTATTCCAAAACTGGGGGGCCAACACCGAGAAGCGAGTGCCGCCGATTCGGGCTTTACGATAGCGGGGGACTTGAAGAAGGAGTTGAGAGGATGAACGAAGAGTGCGAGCTGGAATGTAGGGGGTGATAAGAGAAACAATAAAAAGAGGGGCAGAATGGGTGTAGGCTAAAAAGGCTAAGCATGCTAATTTAAAAGAAGAACGAAAGCGGACAGGAAGCCAGTGAAGGGACTTGAGAACAGGTGTGATGTGAGAGAATTTGGGGAGGTGAAAGATGAGCCGGGCGGCTTGATTTTGGATGGCCTGAAGCCGGCGCATTTCAAGGGCAGGGATACCGGCATAGAGGCCGTTCCCGTAATCAAGGCGACAAGTGATGAGGGCCGTGATGATGGATTTGAGGGCGTCGGTGGAAAAGAAACGGGAAATTTTTCGGATGAGACGGAGGGATAGAAAACAAGATGAGATTACAGAACTAACTTGGGAGTGCATGGAGAGGTCATTGCTGACCTTGATGCCTAAAGTGCGAACAGAAGGGACTGGGAGAGGGGGGGTGCCAAGAGAGAGGGGCCAGTGGGTTGGGGACCAGGGATTAGAGGGACCACCAGTGAGGACAAGCTCGTCTTGTCAGGATTCAACTTAAGGTGGTTCGTGATCATCCACTCCGAAATAAAAACTAAAGTGGAACTAAAAAAGGAGGAAGAGTCGGGAGTTGAGAGATCAAAGATGAGCTGGAGGTCGTCAGTGTAATTGTACACGGAGACCCCCAGCTCGCGGAGAGAAAAGATGAGAAGGTAGATATAGAGATTAAAGAGAAGAGGGGAGAGGGAAGAACCTTGGGGAACCCCACACACAAGAGGGCGGGGGGAGGCGGAAAAGCCAGCAAGCTGAACTGCCTGGGACCTATCCTGGAGAAAGGACTTCAACCAGGAGAGTGCTACGCCCCTAATGCCGGCTGCGCTGACACGGTCGAGAAGAATGGCATGGTAAACCGTGTCAAACGCAGCCGACTGGTCGAGGAGCACCAACGCCTGGGGGAGATTGGAATCAGCCTTTCCCTTAAACTCGTCCAAGACAGCGGTGACAACAGTCTCGGTGGAGTGGCCCGGGCGGAAACCCGCTTGATGGGAGGCTAAGAGGCCATACTCCTCAATATGTGAGGACAGGCAAGATGTGACATGGCTTTCCACGATCTTCCCAAAATAGGGGAGAAGAGAGATAGGCCTGAAATTGGAGGGGGAGGAAGGGTCCAAGCCAGGTTTTTTTATTATAGGGAGAACGGTGGCAGTTTTGAAAGAGGAGGGAACAGATCCGAGGGCCAGGGACGAATTGAGGAGTGTAAGCGGGGGTCCAGGACAGTGAGCAAAGAGGCTTTGAAGAATCCGAGCCGGAGCGCAATCGACTGGTGAGCCCGACTTGACCTTGACAAGCAGAGCGGAGAATTGTGCAGCAGAGATCGGGGGGAAGTGATCTAACAAAAAAGGCGGCGGGGGGTGAGGGGGGGTGATCTGGATTTGAGAGACTGCAGGAATGTTAGCTTTAATGATAGTGATCTTATCAATAAAGTAATTGTTGAGTGAGAGACAAAACGGTAGGGATGGGGCAAAATTAATATTAGTGCGATCAGATGTGGTAAGTTGTTTTACAAGTGAAAAGATCTCTCGAGGTTTGTTAGAGGAACGGACAACCTTTTCAGAGAAGTACTCTGTTTTTGCCAAGATAATGGCTTTTTTGTAGCTATTAAGCAGTGATTTGTATTTGGCTCGGAGGAGGGGACAGTAGTTGCGCCTCCAATGACGCTCCGATCGCCTAAGGTTGAGTTTAAGCTCTTTAAGTTCACTAGTGAACCATCTGTGGGCCTCATGGGGCCGCACAGATTCGATGTTTTTAAGAGGGGCGACGAGGTCGCAGGAGGAAGAAAGCCAGACACGAACAGCATCGGCTTGAGCTTCAAGAGGGAGATCCGACATGTCGGGTACTGTGGAAGCCAGAGAAGAAGAGAGAAGAGAAAGATCTGTCTTGTTCCAGCAACGAGCTGTTAGATTTTTGGAGAAAGGGGTTTTGGCATAAGAAGGGAGGGAAATATTAAAGGAGATTAAAAAGTGATCCGACCAGAGACAAGGAAGGGTGGAAAGCACGGATAGGGGGCGACGCAGAGACCAGATTTGGTCCAAGGTGTGACCCTTAACGTGAGTGGAGGAAAAAATGTGGGGAATAAAGTTTAGTGATTGGAGAGTCGCAGAGAAGTCTTTGGAAGCTAGACTTTCTCTGGGATCGTCGGGCCAGTAATTAAAGTCCCCTAGTAGGACAACTGACGAGTTGTTGACAGCCAAAGTGGCCAGGATGTCTTGTAATAGGGGAACAAATTGAGGCATGGGCAGAGGAGGCCGGTAAACAAGGACAAAAGTGAGGGGGTCGATAAGATTGGTGGACCGAGCGACCAAAAGATCCACGTTGGATATTGGAGAGTGATCGAGAAGCTTAAATTTCAGCGTGGATCGGATAATCATTGCCACGCCGCCGCCGGCTTTCCCGACCGAGCGGTCCATGCGGAGGGCATAATGTGTGTCAGGAAGAATGGCTAGAAGGTCAGGGAGTGAATCAATAGAAAACCAGGTCTCCGTGAGGAAAAGATAATCGGGACAGTCTGAAGATAGCAGGTTAAAAAGTTCAATTTGGTGCTTAACTGCTGACCGGGTGTTTAGCAGTAAAGCAGAAGCTACGGGGAGTGACGGTGTGAGAGAAGGGGTTACCTGATGAACCGCGGGGGAGGAGGTGGGGGAAGAAGAAAATGGGAGTGAAGATAGACAAGGAGGCGCAGAAATACCGAGTGAATCAAGGCGTGAGGCAACCGCAGGAGAGATGGGAATGGGAGCCATAAGTGCGAATAGTTGTGCAGAGGTGTATGACGCAGGTCGGGCAGGGTCTGTGGCCACTGGTCCCGGCCGGTCGCGGACGGGCGCAGACGGGCTTGCCTTAGGCGCGCCCGCTGCGCCCGTCCGCTGCGCGTACGGTGGAAGCACATGATTTGTAAAGCCGCTTAGGGGCGTGGCCAGGAAGAGTGGGCGTGGCCGGGGGAGCGGCCGCTGAAGGCGGCAAACGGGGAGTCCTATGGCCGCTGCAGCGTTAACCTCGGCTGCGCGGGAAGGGCTGAGGCGAGGGAGAAGTCCCTGGAAACAAAGTGGATAAGTTAAAAAAGCGCTAAGCGAGTGCTGTGCTGGAAAGGTATTTTAAAACTCAGGGCTAGGCTGTAACTCCCGCGGAAGGCAGGGAAGGAATCCGAGTGATGTGAGCTCGTAGTCAGCTCCTTGATTAGTACCCAGGTGGGCGTGGCCAGGAAGAGTGGGCGTGGCCGGGGGAGCGGCAGCTGAAGGCGGCAAACGGGGAGTCCTATGGCCGCTGCAGCGTTAACCTCGGCTGCGCGGGAGGGGCTGAGGCGAGGGAGAAGTCCCTGGAAACAGAGTGGGTAAGTTAAAAAAGCGCTAAGCGAGCGCTGTGCTGGAAAGGTATTTTAAAACTCAGGGCTAGGCTGTAACTCCCGCGGAAGGCAGGGAAGGAATCCGAGTGATGTGAGCTCGTAGTCAGCTCCTTGATTAGTACCCAGGTGGGCGTGGCCAGGAAGAGTGGGCGTGGCCGGGGAGCGGCCGCTGAAGGCGGCAAACGGGGAGTCCTATGGCCGCTGCAGCGTTAACCTCGGCTGCACGGGAGGGGCTGAGGCGAGGGAGAAGTCCCTGAAAACAGAGTGGGTAAGTTAAAAAAGCGCTAAGTATAAGTTATAAGTTATAAGTAAGACATTGACTTACTTCATGGTAAATTTCTATAATAATCTTAATTCAGCAGACTTAATTGTTATTTTAAATAACATTCTTCTTTTTTTTCAAGATTCGCGGAACAAGTATTCAACCACCATGTTTAACTTGATATGGAGTGGAGATTTTAATGTATCACTTTGTAAAGACAACAACAGTAAAAAGTGCGGAATCCAGGATGAGTGTGAGAACAATATAACACATTTTTCTCATACTAATATTGGCAACCGCATGAATGAGATACTCTTTATTATGGAGATGGGTTTTGCTAACAAATTGATATCCCCTCCAGTCCCATTTTCTCCCACTTTTAATGGAAGGGGGCTCTCCAGTATAATTGATTTTATACTTGCCCCTCAAGCTTTGGGTTCCACCATCCACAAGTTCTCTACAATCAATAATCCTGTTAGCGATCACTTCCCTAATAGTCTTTCACTTCTATTGCCAAGCGTCTCAGAGAAGCCCAATTCACTAAGTCTTCTGAAACAACAAACTTTGACATTAGATAGACTAAATGGCTTCTCTATAAAGTGGGCAAAAACTGATCCAGCCATTACAACAGCGAAAGTGGTCAAACAAGCATTGCCCCTAATTGAAACATGCCTTAATTCTGACTCCTCCTACGAAAAAATATTGTCTAGCTATACAAACATTACTAGAATTGTACAAGAGGAGCTATTCCACAAACTAAATGTTAAAGGTAACAGCAAAAAAGGGTGGTTTAATACGGAGTGTACAAAAGCTTACACTAAATTAAAAATTGTACTCCATAAACCCAATCGCCAGAAGGAGGAAATTGTTAGGCTTAGAAAGGCCTATAATGCAGCTATAAAAAGGCACAAAATTGAACTAAAAAACGAACTATGGGACCAATTGCACATGAGCTGTATTACGAACGACAGCACTACCTTTTGGAGAGTAGTTAAATCCCCTTTCCTCTCAAATGCGAATGCAAGATCGAAGTAGCAATTGATGCTAAAACCTGGGTGAACCACTTCTCCCAAATATTTGGGTCCCCATTAAATGCTAATTTTGAGCAACTTGATACTGATGGGGGGGAATCTTTTCCTGACTGCCAAATCTACCCGATCCACTTAACTTTTACACATTTGGAGGTCATTAATGCCTTGATGGCCTCCAAGGGTGGGAAAGCACCAGGCCACGACGGGGGTCCCGGTGGATCTTTTTAAATACAACCTGGAACTATGGTCTCCCATCCTCACCATAGTCCTCGAAGCCGCTAACACCGTAGGTTTAGTCAAATCATGGTCTACCTCAATCCTAATCCCCATCTTTAAAAAGGGTGATCGAAATAGCCCAACATGTTACCATGCTCCCTTCTCCATTAGTCACTCTTCGGCGACGCTCCACTCTCTCTGGCATCCCCGCCTCCCGTCAACCCCTGCACTGGAACGTATTGCCTTACTTGGCTTACGCAATCCCAACCCTGTTCCCCCGTGTCCTTGCACTCTATCTCTACAGCCTCATTACACCCCTTCCACCCTTACTAGACCGCCTCCTAGATTTGATAACACCTTCCAACGCACCCCTGATAACCCTAAATCCGGCACATCTGCCATCCTCCTTAACACCAGGTCTGCGGTTGGGCACCAACACGAGCTTTTCCATCTGCTCGACTCACGCCAGCCCGACCTGTTATTCCTCACGGAAACATGGTTCAGGGACGACTCGTTACCCAGTCTGTTGTCCATACTGCCCCCCACTTACTCGGCCATTAGGAGGGACCGCTCAGGGGGGAAGACGGGGGGGGTGTGGCCCTAATCACCCGCACGGACCTCCTCTTCCAAACCCTACCGTCCCCTGTGATCCCGGCTGTGGACTGCTTAGTAGTCCTCTCCATTTCTTTTGGGGTACCTCTAACCTGTGTACTTCTTTACCGTCCGCCTCAGTCCACCCCCGCCTTCCTACCTGCTATTGAGGATCTTTTGGCCACTTTGGTGGTGAACAACTCCGCTATTCTATTACTCGGAGACCTGAACTATTGGCCGAATGACCAAGCTGAAGACTCAATATCCAAGGAGTTTACGGCCCTGCTCACCAGCCTAAACTTCCTTCCTCAGCTCAGTTCGGCCACCCACATCAAAGGTCATCAACTTGACCAAATTTGGTCCTTTAACATCCCCATGGATCTTCCAACTATTTCTTCGTGCTCTTGGTCAGACCACTCCCTCATTTCCTTTACGGCCGACCTCGGACGGCCGCCCAAACCCCCTTTGCCCAAAAACATCTGGGCTAGAAAGTGGGACAAGGCGGTCCTCCCCGCGGTCTGCTCCTCCCTTGCGGCAACCAGTCCGGAGCTTAACGACCTCTCCCTCCCCACTCAGCTCTCTGCCATTAACAACTGGCTGTTAAAGGCGTGCAATTCCACCGTCCCCCTTAAGAGAGTGACCATTAAACGTGCCCACGCGGCCAATCGATGGTTTACCCCTGCCTTAAAGGACAAAAAGCTCGCCACCCGCAGAGCCGAACGCGCCTGGCGTCGTACCTACTGTCCCCTTCTCAAAACCATGTTTTGTCTATCTTTGAAAGAGTACAAACATGCTATATTAAAAGCTAAAATGGAGTACTTCTCAGGCAGAATCCTGACTGCAGATAACCAACCAAAAGAGATTTTTGCCACTGTTCATGAGCTTGCTGCTTCCGACAGGGCGACCCCTAAAATCCCTCCGTCTCAAACCCTTTGCAATTCCCTCAATTCTTATTTTTTCGAGAAGATTGCCCTCATCAAGGCCAATATCCTCCCCTTACCTCTGACACCTCCCCCTGCCTCTCCCACTCTCCCGATTCCTGTACTCACTCAGTTTCCCCTCCTTACCCGAGACTCCCTGCTCCCCCTCCTGGCCCGGATCAAATCGGGTTCCCCCCAGGACATTGGCCCTGCATTCGCTCTAAAAGAGCTCTTCTCCAACTGCCATTCTCCTCCTCTCACCCTTATTAATCACTCCCTCAGTATCGGCACTGTCCCCTCTGCTCATAAGTCGGCAGTTATCATCCCTATTTTGAAAAAGGCAGGGGCGGACCCTTCCCTGCCCTCCAACTACCGCCCTATCTCCCTTCTCCCTTTTCTTGCGAAGGTCTCTGAGGCTCATGTCACCAGGTCTCTCAGTTCCTTCGTAGAATCCACGGGCTGTCTCTCCGCCCGACAGGCGGGCTTCCGTCCGCTGCATTCGACCGAGAAGGAAGTGGTGTCGGTGATGGATCAATTAAGGGAGGGGATTAACACCGGCCGACCACAGGCCCTAGTCCTGTTAGATCTGTCCGCCGCGTTTGACACGGTGGACCATGACATCTTGTTAACCCGTGTCCAAGCGGCGGGCATTGGGGGCTCGGCCTTTGCCTGGCTCCGCTCCTTTCTGTCCGACAGGGAGCAGGCCGTTCAACTTGCCAATTTCACGGCCCCTCCTAGGAGGGTGACCTGTGGAGTCCCACAAGGCTCCTCCCTTTCCCCTTTATTATTTAATTTATACATCTCACCCCTCATTTTTTCTTTACAGCAGATGGAGGTCTCGGTGTTTAATTACGCCGACGACCTCCAACTTATCTTTACCCTCTCACCTTCCCCTGCCTCGTCTTCCAACTTCCAGAAGGTTATGCTCTTCATCCAGGGGTGGATGAACTGCAACCACCTCAAATTAAACCCTGACAAGACCGAACTGGTCCTGACGGGGGGTGGTTGCAGTCCCTGGTCCCCTTCCTTCTGGCCTTCCTCACTTGGTCCTCCCCCCCTCCCAGCTCCCAAAGTCAAAACTTTGGGTATTTTCATTAATCCACTGCTCACCCTCCATACCCAGACCAGTGCTGTTGTGTCTGCTTGTTTCTTTTCCCTCCGGATTATCCGGAGGGTCTCACGATTTTTTTCTGTTGCCGCACTCAAACTCATTCTCATGGCCATGGTGCTGTCGCGCCTCGACTATGGGAATGTTGTCTTCAACGGTGCACCGGCATACCTTATCCGCCGACTCCAACTGATTCAAAATCAGGCGGCCCGCCTGATCTTTGGGCTTCCTAGGTTTACTCATACAACCCCCTTGCTGCAGTCCCTCCACTGGCTCCCTGTGAGGGAGAGGGCGCTCTTCAAGCTGGGATGCATCACATACCAGGCTAGATCCGTGACCGCCCCCGTCTTCTTGTGCGAAGCCATCTCTCCCTATCTCCCGTCCAGAGAACTTCGCTCCACCCACCTGGCCCTCCTGTCAGTTCCTCGTTTCAGGAAACAGAAGGCCGGTGGGGCCAGATTTGCAGTGCTGGCTCCATCCTTTTGGAACTCACTTCCACCTGCTCTCAGGATGTCTCCCTCCTATTTGGAATTCCGTAAGCAACTGAAGACCTTCTTATTCTCCAGATCCGCTGTAGCTTAACCCGCTTTCCACTGACCCTCGGCTATCTAGCGCCATGAAACCGATCCGGTATAAGAGCGCTTTAGAAATATTTTAAAAATTCAAAAATTCAAATGTTACAGACCTATATCCCTCCTAGACTCCCTTGGTAAGGTTGCTGGCCGTATTGTTTTAGAACGCCTACAGGATTGGGCAACGGATAACAATATAATTTCTGACCTCCAGTATGGATTCCGGGAGGGTCTAGGGACTGTGGACCAGGCCCTCAACCTCTCCCTCTTAATGGGGAAATACGTGCGAGCCAAAGGGGGGTGTCTACATATGGCCTATGTTGACTTGACCGTAGCCTTTCACTGCGTCAGTCATAAGAAATTGTGGTCGATCCTCTTGACAATGGTGTAGACCCTCACCTGCTAACCTTCCTCCGAGAACTCTACTCCGACGCTTCAGCTAGAGTAAGGTATGCATTTAGGGGCTTTGGAGTCGTGAAGGGGTGAGACAAGGCTGTGTCTTGGCTCCCTACCTATTTAACCTATATACCAACGGGTTGGATGCAGTCAGGCTGGAAGGGAGCATGCCTACCATCGGCCGACACCCAATACCGCCGTTATTATACGCCGATGACGATATGATCATGGCAAGAAACCCTTTGCAGCTCCAGTGCCTCCTGGATAAATACCGCAGTTTTATGGGAAGTTTGGATCGCATAGTGAATATAAGGAAAACCTTTGTGATGCACGTAGGCAACAGACTAAAAAAGACAAAAGCGATTTTTATCGAAAATACCAAGTTAGAGTCCACAAATTCTTATCCTTATTTAGGAATTTTATTTGATAATCAGGCATCGTGGACGCAGGCTATAAATGCTAGAAAATATTTTTGAGGGCCACTACAGCCCTGGTAGCCTTTGCTCAGAAGCTCGGGAAAAGGTCCCCCCCAGAAATGATAACAATCTATCAAGCAAAATGCATTAGTATAGTCGTTTACGGCGCTGGGGTGTGAGGCCATGCCAATGTAGATAACTTACAAAAGGTAGAGAATAGTTTCTTGCGATACTTATTGGCAGTTCCCCAAAGCTCTTCGACTCTAGCCTCAATATACAAGATCAGCTGGTTAGCTTATGTTAAAAACGTTTTGGAAGATCTGGACCTAGTAAGATTTTTTGACCATCCATCTACCATGTCTGAAATAGCGAGGAAAGATTTTTAAAAACTATGCCTATCCCACCTAGGGCAGTTACGACTTTCTAGAGAGGTCAGCAAGAGTTCAGTCCAACAAATCTTAGCTATTCAAACTACGTTTACAGTCCAACCATATTTAACGTATAATCTGAATATGTATGAGAAATTTTTGCTGACCCGCTTTAGATTCAACATTTATCATCGTTTAATTACTTTCCTGAATCAGAATGATTGGTCAAAGAATCTCCCCATGTGTCCCTGTGACGAAGTCTCCGTACAATCCTTAATTCATACAGTCCTATTCTGTAGATTCTATGATTATCCGTGCAGGAGATGTATTGTACCTATATTAAGAGTTATGGGACTACGATGTTGCCGCCCAGCATTCCTATCGCTCCAACTATTGGAAAATGAATTGTATACCACATTCATAGCTTGTTTTCTGAAGGCCTGTGTCAGATATCGTCTTGCCTAATTTTCAACGTATTAGCACTCGAACTTGAACTACTCTGTTTTACTTTCCCGATTTTAGATATTGCTTGATTTCTGGTTGACTGTAGATGCACTAGCATTTTAACTTGAAACATTCTGTTTCCTTTCCCCCCCTTTCTTTTTTCTTTTTTTTTAAATTAATGAAACCATAACTCACAGAATGTATTGATTGTATTTATTGTTCATATGTTTTATTTGTACTTTTATGGTTCCCTAAATATTATGGAAACCGAATAAAGGAATTTTGAATTTGAATTTGACTAGAGAAGGAATTCCTATTCCGCCACCAAAAACACCTGCTTCCTTTATGATGATGGAAAAACTATATCATACTTGTGTATGGTTGGAGAATTGGATAGAATATACGAAAGGTTTTTCTAGTTTTTTCAGAACATGGTACGTTTAATGGGAGAATTCTTCAGAATTTTAGGATGAGAATTGATCATTTGGAACTAAGACCAAGGTTAACTCAGTATGAGGCTTTGAAAGAATGGGAGACTGAGTCATTTGAACGAGAGAGATGCAGAGGTGGTAAGACATGTAAAGGATTTTTTCCCAGATATTTGCGTTAGTCACGTGAAGGTCAGATGAAACAATGGAGAAGAGCTATGGTATCAGAAGGTTTATACCCAGTGTCAATGGCTGAGGAAAGGTCGGGAAGCAAGTGCAAGGAGAAAACAAAACACATGATTTTGACAGGATATGGTGAATCAGATGACAAATTATTGGATGAAATTTTAACTAAAAATTCTCCACCATACCAAGAAGGACCCAGTAGAGTCACCCCAAGTGCACCAGTAATGGGAACACACTCAATTCCTTAAATGTTAGATGCTACATCAGTTAATAGGGTGCTTCAAGATAATGGGAGAGAAGCCTTAAGTAAAACTAGGGAGGAAACAGTACAGAAAATAAGTCAATTGAATTTAAATACTGAAGCGTTAACAGTACCAGTAACTATAGGTCCTGGTATCCCAATCTATGGAGATACAATTAGTTGCCCAACACCTCAAGAAGTAACAATTCCTCTGAGTAATCCCAGAAAAGAGGTAATAATATCTGATTATCAGGCCAGTGAGTGCGATTCAGTCATTTCATTATTGGACCTTCCAATAGGGGAACCTTTAACTGAAACTCCGAAAAGAGTTACGCCCCAAAATCTGAAAGAAAAAGGGTCTATGGTATCCTTAGAAACTAGAGGCTTGACAGCAGTCACTCCAGAAAATTTAGAAAGATGGGTACAGGGAATATAAAAACGAAGTTCAACACCAAAGATCTTAGATATTTATAGATTAAAAGTGGAGTTGGAAGAGATGATAGCTGGAAATGTGGGAATAGAAAAGGTGAACCTTTACAATGATGAAGAGTTGTTGTTTATATGTAGGAGTGTTAGATTTGGGGGTTTCTGGTTGGCACAGGTAAGTACTTCTGACAAGCAGGGACTCTCTCCTCTAGTCAGGATAAGGGGATCACTCTCTAAAATAACCCCTGCTCACCCTCTAGGTAGTGTGGCGCAAGCAGACAAGGCTTATCTCAGAAACGTTTACAGGTTGAGCATTTGTGAACACATACAGTAACTCAGGGACAACACCAAAAAAGGATACCACACTAGGTTTGTATCAAAAATAATTATATTTTATATAAGGCTTAGCTCAAGATCCAATAACGGCAGTTAAAATGAATACAATACTATTAGGAATGCAGTTCTTGCTTAAAAAATGCGTGTCTTTATGTTCCATGCGCTTCGTGCTGACAGTGAGGCTTTTTGGGGGGAAGATCGTACCAACAAAGAGTTAACTAAACATGGCGGACTCTACTGTACCGTGCGCACACAGTCACGGTGCGAATCGTACAGTACCTTGCAATGCATCCGACGCGAACGAAGCGCTGGCAGGAGTGAAGGCAAACCAGGGACGCTGTCGGCGGCTTTCTGATGTGAGTCTGGCTCGTTGCAGGTGTCTCAGGGCGAGGCGTTGGAGCGGACTTCGGGAGCGATGCGGACGGTCTGGGTCTTTTAGGCGTTCACTGTGTGAGGCTTTTGTCTGTGTCGTGCCTCCGAGCAGGGATGCCTTTCAATTCCCCAGCAGCGTGATGTCAGGCAGCCGGTACGCTTCGGGCGTACGAGTCACAAATTCCAGTGCGGGGCTGCTGGTGGGCTCTCTATAGGGCGGTGCAAGGGGCCGAACTTTCCTTGAGGTGCGCTCAGATTGGGGACACAAGTGGCTGGGGATGCGGCAAGCAGTGCTGCTCAAGGGGGAGGGTGAAGCGGGTGCGGGCGGCCCTTCGGGACGATGCGAGTTAAGGCTCATAAGCAGAGTGGGCTCAAACGGTGCGGGACGGCCACAGATACGGCTTCACAGCTGTCCGGTTTTGCGAGGCACACTTTGCTGGCGGCTCCAGCGGCAGGGGGAGATCAGCAAATTCCAGCGGCTCGGTTTGAGGCAGTAGGAGTCCAATAGTCCTGGGGCTCTGTTCAGGGGGCAAGCTCACCCACACGCCCTTGGAGATTGTTGTAGGCACAAGTTGATAAAAAGTCTCTCTCAGTCTTTTCCTCTCCTTTCACAGCAAGGCAACCACTGCAGGCCAATCCCCCAGGTCAGTGACAGTACTCCTCCTGGCAGCTTTCCCAGTTCCTTCTTGTCGGGCAGAGGTTCTTCTTGTTTCAAGCAGGATCTAATTTTTTAGGAGCATGGCTCCAATATTTATACTACAAATCTTTTGGTTTTTCAGGCCAGGGGGCCTTTGCCTAGTTCAGTCCAGTTCTTGAGCACTTTATGGACAGGCATCTGACTTCTTCTTTCAGGGTGCAGGGCAGAGACATCAGACACTCCACAGGAGGTGGAGCCAGCATTGTGGTGGCAGAGCACAGCCCTATTCAGAGTCAAGGGGCACTCCTCCCACCCATCTTGGAGGTAATCTTCCTATTCACCACCTGGCTGCCCAGCCTGTCGCCTGGAATTCCCCAGCCCTGTCACTCACAGAAACCAAACAGCAGATACACATCCTAGCAGAGGCGGGCTGAAATGGATAGGCAAGCAAATACCAACTTTCTAAAAGTGGTATTTGCAAACACAGAACATTAAAATAAACTTTACTAAAAGATGCATTTTATTATTCTGAGTTCAGACATACTAAACTCGAATTTCTACCATGTTCCCTGAGTCTATTAGGATCATAGGATGTAACAATTTTCACAGCCCATTCTGGCCTATGAGAACAGGTAGCCTTGCAATAGTGAAAAACGAAAATGGCTGTAATTCACTATTAGGACATGCCACATACATCAGGGCTTGTCCTACCTTATGCTTACAATGCGCCCTACCCTTGGGCCTACCGTAGGGGTGACTAATATGAAGTTAAGGGAAGGTTTAGGGACTGGCAAGTGGGTGCACTGGCCCAGTTAGCATGACAGTACCAGACTGCACACAGGTTCTGCAATGGCAGACCTTAGACACATTTACAAGGCTGCTTCTGTGGGTGGCACAACCAGTGCTGCAAGCCCACTAGCAGCATTTGGATCTACAAGCCCTGGCACTCCTGGTGTACTTTACTGGGGTCTGACAGTAAACCAAATTAGCCAATCATGGAATCCAATCAACATATACATTTTATACAGGGAGCACGTGCACTGTGGCACTGATTGGCAGTGGCACAGTGCTCTAAGCAGCTAACACCAGCAAAACACATGAGGCAATAACAACACAAATGGAAGGGAGACCCACACCAATGGTGCCAGGTCTAACAAGGAGTATACCCAGAAATGCTAAATTGTTTCATGAGACAGAAGTTGCTTCAGAGATTGGAGTACATATAGGGAGATCAAAAGTATTACAGAAACAATATCAAGTGGAGTTTACTGACAAGGATTTGGAAAATATGAATGTGTCTGGTAAAAGACTACCGATAAAAGAGTTAATGAACATTTTGCAGAAATGGGGAGATATTTACAAGTGGAGGACTAGGTGGACAAGAAAGAAGGAGGAAGCACAAGCAAAGGAAGAATTGTCTGCTTTCATGCTAAAATAATCGGAAAAGGCAGATAGATTATGTCCCATGAGAGAGGATCCTGGGGGTGGATATGTTCATGTTGCACAAGTTACTTACCTTCGGTAATGGTATATCTGTAAGAAACATTAGTTAGTGTTAGATTCCTTACCTTAGAATATCCCCAGGCATCAGGCTGGATCCAGAAAGTTTTCGTCAGCAGTACCCCTGCGCGTCAGTATGGCGTCGTCTGCAGCTCCGCATCCATCGTCGGTGTCGTGATCCCCGGGATGACGTCGTCGGAGTACTTAGATGCCGCGCTCGTGCGCTGATATCAGTTCTGTACATAGCTTTCCGCGCCTGGAATGCAGAGCCATGCAAGAAACCGACACTGTTGCCATGAAACTAGGGCCCTCAAAGGGAGATACTTTAACCCTAGATATCGGTTCGTAGAACGGGGAGGAGGGGTGGGGCGGTAAGGAATCTAACACTAACTAATGTTTCTTACAGATATATTGTTACCGAAGGTAAGTAACTTCTGAAAGAAACATGTTAGTGTTAGATTCATTACCTTAGAATAGATACCCCAGCAATACAAACCCCGGTGGTGGGCCTGCAAACCAAGATCACACCAGGAAGTCCTGGAGAACGGAACGGCCGAAAAAGCCATCTCTCCGGACTTGGATGTCCAGGCACTAGTGCTTGGCAAACGTGTGCAGCGAGGCCCACGTAGCTGCCTGACAGATGTCCAGTAAGGGGACTCCCCGACCCAGGGCAGTAGTAGCCGCTGTGGCCCTAGTGGAATGGGCGCACAGCCCCACAGGAGGCTCCTTTTTAGCCAAGGAATAACAGACCTTGATGCACAAAACGACCCACCGAGAGATGGTCGTCCGCCCGCCCGTCCCTTCTTAGCTACCACGTAACCAACAAAGAGCTGGTCATCCACCCGGAACTGTTGTGTGCGGTCTAGGTAAAAAGAGAGTGCACGTTTTGGGTCCAGACGGTGGAGCCTCTCTTCCTCTTTCGATGGATGCGGAGGCGGAAATAATGTGGGCTAGGTGATGGACTGCCCGATGTGAAAGGCCGTAACCACCTTGGGCAGGAAAGAAGGACACGTCCTCAGAACAACTTTGTCCGGATGGACAGAGAGGAAAGGAGGCTTAGAAGAAAGAGCCTGGAGCTCACTCACTCTTCTGGCAGAGGTGATGGCAACCAGGAAAGCAGTTTTTAGAGTCAGAAGACTGAGCAGGCAATTATGAAGTGGCTCAAAGGGAGCGCACATCAGATAAGAAAGCTCCAAGTTCACGTCCCACTGAAGCATCACAAAAGGAACAGGAGGGAACATGTGTGTGATGCCTTTCAAGAATCTATTTACAACAGGGTACTTGAAAAGAGAAGGCTGATCAGGATGCCTTAAGAAGGCTGAAATGGCAGAGAGATAACCTTTGATAGTGCCCAGAGCAGAGCCCTGCTGGGAAAGAGAAAGAATAAAGAGAACCTCCGAAAGAGGGGCAGAAAGAGGATCCACAGCCTTTGCTGTGCACCATGCCACAAATTTGTTCCACCTGCAAGTGTATACTGTTTTTGTGGAGGGACGCTTGGCTGCCAGAATCACATCAGGAGGCAAGTCAAATGGCTTCAACTGTCGCTGCATAATCTCCACGCATGTAGGTGGAGACTGGACAGGTTCGGGTGGAGGACCGTCCCCTGCTGCTGCGACAGAAGGTCCTCCTGAAGAGGCAGACAAATCGGGGGATCGACTGACATACTGAGTAGCTCGGGATACCAGTATCTTCGTGCCCAGTCCGGAGCCACAAGAATGACTTAGGCCCGGTCGCGCCTGATCTTCTTCAGCACTCTGGGCAGAAGTGGTATAGGCAGAAAGGATTACAACAGACCGCAACTCCACTCGTGACCAAAAGCGTCTCCGAGCGAGTGCCGCCTTGGAAATTCCAACGCACAGAACTGATGACATTGCGCATCCTCTTCGGTGGTGAATAGATCTAACCAAGGCTTTCCCCACTGCAGACGCCATTCGTGATCCATCATGCACCTGCGGCTAAGTTCGTCCGCCCTGGCATTCAGGGAACCTGCCAGGTGTTGAACCACCAGGGTGACGCCTTGGTGTTTCAGCCATGTCCAGAGGTGCAGAGCTTCCTGACAAATTATTATTATTATTAGAATTTGTATTGTGCGACAGCTACCCAAAAAGGGTTTCCCGGCGCAGATAGAAGCTTTGACAGGGTGGAGCATGGGCGTCTTATTTGTGAAACAGCCAGATTTTAAGCAACTTGCGGAAGCTGGAGTAGTTTGTTTCATTTCTAAGTGAGATTGGGAGGGAATTCCAGTACGATGGCCCTAGATATGTGAAGGATTTCCCTCCAATTTGCGCTAATTTGTATTTAGGGACCACAAAATGGCCATGTGAGGCTGATCCTAGATTTCTAGATGGAATGTATGGTTTGACCAAAGTGCAGAGGTAGTTGGGGGCTGTATTGGCTTTAATTTTGTGCATGTAGGTGAGTGTTTTGAACTTCACTCGATTTTTGATGTTTAGCCAATGTAATTTACGTCAGAATGCGGAGATCGAGTCTCTTTTTGGTACCTTACATAGGAGTCTAACTGCCGCATTTTGGGCCATCTGTAGTCTGTGGAGAATCTGTTTGTTTGAGCCCACATAGAAGACATTTCCATAGTCAAGCCAGGAAGTAATTAAGGTATTGATTACCGTTTTTTTTGTTGTATCTGATAGCATCCAGCATATTTTCCTCAGCCTTTTAATGATGGAGAAACAAGTGGCTGCAACTTTTACTGATTGAGCATGCATACTTAAAGTGTCATCTAGGAGTACGCCTAGGTTTCGCACTTGTGATACAGGGGTAGGAAGGGTGCCCATTTTTTCTGGCTAATGTTGTGGGCTCCAAAGATTTTTCTGCTTTCCTTTGTATTATTACTTCTGTTTTTCCTCCATTCAATTTTAAGAAATTAGATTGCATCCAGGTTGCTATGTTAGTCAGCCCTGTCTTAAGTGATTAGGTATCATTGGAGTTTTGCGCAGATAGTGAAAACATAATTTGGGAATCATCTGTGTAGGAGTAAATTGAGAGTCCGGATTGTTTTGCCAGCTCCGCTAAAGGTTTTACGTAAAGATTAAAAAGTAGCCGGCTGAAGATGGAGCTTTGTGGTACACCATGTGCGAAGGAGTACGTTTTGGAGCAAGCATTTTGGGGAAAAACTTGAAAAGTTCTGCTTGAGAGGAATGCCTGGATCCATTTGAGAGCTGATCCGCCTATTCCTATTTTGCTCAGTGTATTAATGAGCACAGTGTGTGATATGGTGTCAAAGGCGGCTATCAAATCTAACAGAATGAGCGCCACCGTTTCCCCTCTATCTAAATTCTGACGGATTGCTTTGGTAACACCTAGGAATGTGGTTTCCGTAGAGAAACCCGCTCTGAAGCCTGACTGTGAGGGATGGAGTAATTGATGTGTTGCTACACATTGTGTCATGTGTATATGAATATGTTTTTCTAAGATTTTCCATAGAATCGGAGACAATGATATGGGACAATAGTTTTTGGTATCAGCTGGGTCTGCATTTGGCTTTTTTAATGGTGGGTGAATCATGGCGTGTTTCCATGAGGGAGACATTACTGACTCTTTGATTGATGCATTCAAAAGATGGGTTAGAATTGACATCAATGAGTGATTTAATTGTTTAAGGATGTTGACAGGAAGCGGGTCCTTCGGTGAATTGATTTTAGTAGTGTTTCTACATTTTCCGTTGTTAGGAGGGGCCAATCCGTTAGTGCGAAGTCCGCATAGTTTTGACTATGTTCTTGCACCGCGTGGGAATGAGATACCTCTGGCATAGATCCATTTAAGCTCACTGAGCTATCATGTACAGGTTCTTGTAAAACAATTTATGGGTAAATTCCTTCAACTTTGTTTATAAAAAAGGCAGCTAGTTCCTCGCATTTAGTTTGGGACAGTATTCGTGGTTTGGCTATGGCATCCAAGCCTGCCAATTCTTTAACTGTGTCAAACAGTGTTTTTGCACAGTTAGACTCCTTTGAAATGGTTAAATTCACGAAAGTGGCACATGCTTGTTTACATTCTTTGTGATATTTACTCAAGGCTGTTTTATAGACTTGTTTGGTTGATTGGTCGTATTTTCTCCTCCACTTTCTTTCAAGGATCTTACAGCTAGTTTTTAAGCTCTTTAAAGAATCGTTATACCATGGCGCCGGAGGATGAATGGCGGTTCTTTTATATTTTATGGTGGGGAGGCAGGTGTCAATGGCTTCTGAGAGCCAGTTTTGCACTGCCTCGGCGAGGGGATCAGCCTTTTGCTCTAAAAATGGTTTATGAGCAAAGGGTCCATGACCCCACCCCGCCCTGTTTCTAGCAGCATCACATGGCAATGGTGTCGTCCATGAACACCTGCACTACACTTCCCTGGACAGAGGGAAGAAATGCCTTCAGTGCAAGTCGGTTCGCCCGCAGCTCCAGAAGGTTGATATGGAGCAGGGACTCTGCCAGAGACCAGAGCACTGCAGAGCCCGCATCCGCCACCTGGCGTGATGTACCTGCAGGATTCAGAAGGCCATCAGCCCCAGGAGCCGCAGCGTAATCCTGACCGAGACTCGGGCTAAAGGCAGAAAGATCGGAATCAGAGCCTGAATATCCCGAACCCGCTGCTCGGGAGGATAACCCGAAACTGCGCCAAGTCCATAACTGCTCCGATGAAGAGGAGCTTCTGGGAGGGGCACAGGTGTGACTTCGCACGTTGATGGAGAACCGCAGTGAGTGCAGGAGATCGGCCGTAGTCTGGAGGTGGGAGACGACTGTCTGGGGCGAGCCCCCCTTCAACACCCAGTGGTCGAGATAGGGGAAGACTGGAACCCCTGATCTGTGCAGATGAGCTGCGACCACCGCCATCACTTTCGTGAACACTGATGGGGCACTGGTGAGGCCGAAGGGGAGCACGGTAAACTGCTTGTGGCCTACCGTGAACCGCAGGTAGCGCACGTGGACCGGCAGGACGGGGATGTGGAAATATGCATCCTGCAAGTCCAACGCTACCATCCAGTCACCAGGGTCTAGGGCAGCCAAGACCTGAGCTAAAATCAGCATCTTGAACTTCTCCTTGCGGAAGAAGCCGTTGACGCTCCGGAGGTCCAAGATATTGCCCTTCTTGGGAACCAGAAACCAGTGGGAGTAGCAACCACGTCCTACTTCTGGCCCAAGAACGCGCTCAATGGCCCCCTTGGCCACGAGGGCCGTAACGTCCTCCTGCAGAAGCTGCAAGTGATCCCTCAACATGCAGTGGTTCTGCCGTGGCATGGCTGGAGGGTTCGCCTCAAAGGGGAGGGAGTAGCCCCTTCAGACGATTTGCAGCACCCACCTGTCCGAAGTGATGGTACGTCAGTGGAGTAGGTGATGGCGAACCCTGTCCCCCATTGGCGCTGAATGGGCCTGAAAGCTCAGACTAGGAAGGCTTTGAGGCAGATGCTGCGGGAGTGGATGTGGACTGACCAGGCCTCTGTCCCCCTGCACCGCAACAGCGGTTACCACGTCCGTGACCACTTTGAGGTTGATTTTGCGGCCTGTGGCTGGACAAAAATGTGGGGGGGCCCCTTCCCTGGCAAAGAAAGGGGCTACGGCCAAGTCCTTGGGCCTGTCGAGCCAGCGCCAGCAGACTTCTGCTTTTCGCCCCTTTCATCGCCAGGGAAGGGGAGAAAAGCAGAAGTCTGCTGTCGATGGCCCGACAGGCCCAAGGACTTGGCCGTAGCCCTGGAGTCCATGAGTGTGTTCTGGACATACCCCGATAAATTGGCGGACCTCAGTCAGGCGTGGCGACGGATCGCCACTGTCATGGAAATCGCTCTGCCCAGCGAGACCGTGGTATCAAGTCCACATCGGATGGAATTCCGTGCCGCATCTCGCCCCTCAGCAAGAGCCTGGGCCAGCCGTGTCCTGTACTTCTCTGGACACTGAGGCAACACATACGCCATCATATCCCACAGAGAGTGGGTGTAACGGCTCAAAAGCCATGCAATATCAATGGACTGCAACCCCAAACTGACTGAGGAGAACAGTTTCTTCCCAAACTAATCTAGCCTTTTGGATTCCCGGTCCAGGGGAGCGGACGGGAATGTGGTCTGGGACGTAGAGGCCTGGATCACCAGGCTCTTGGGAGTGAGGTGCACGGACAGACAGCAGGGGTTGCCCGGAGCCGGGTGGTGGCGTCAGGCCACGTTCCGATCCACAGGGGGCACTGTGGAGGGCCTGGACCAAGTGCCCATCAGAACGTCGGAGAGGGCCTCATTGAATGGCAGCATAGGCTCCGAGGAGCTTACTGGGGGTTGAAGCACCTCATTGAGGAGATTAATCCTCGCGGCTGCAGCAGGGAGCTCAAGAGCCAAGGCCTTGGCTACCCTACACAACACCACACAATGTAGCACCCTCCTCCGTAGGCACAGAGGGAGGAGAGATGAAACCAGTGTCAGGCGATGTGTCAAGACCACTGGCCTTCCCCAGCTCATCTACCCAGTCCTGACTTAATTGGCATTGTTGTGCCAGAGGGTCCTCAGACACCTCCCATTCCTCCCCTTCATCCGTGTCCTGATAAACAGGCATAAAGGACGGAGCCGAGTCATATGTGAAGGCTTCTCCCAACGCTGCAAGAGGCGCCGTTCCGTCGTCAGACCCGGACCGGGGTTGAAACCGGGGACGGCGTCATCCGAGGATGGTGCTGGGAGTGGCACCCTAGGGGTTGGAATCAGTGGAGGAGTTGTGAGGTCGACTGGTGTCGACCGGGATGCAGGCTTGGATCCCGAGGGGACCTGCGACGTTGGGACCGAAGTCGCCGACGGCGCCAGGGCCAAAGCCACCGGCACGGTAGGACCACCAGATGGGTACGCCGGGCCCAAAGGTGCACCGGCGGGCCAAGACAGCGGAACGAGAGTCCTCATGGCCACAAGGAAATCTTGAATCTCACCCGGAGTCGCGTGAAGCCCAGGGACCCTAGGGTGTGGGGCCAGACGCGACTCCTGCGGCTCCAGCAGAGCTGCGCAGGTGGTGCCACCCGAACCCTCAGCCGAGTCGCGCGACCGGTGAGGTGAGTCAGAAGAGCAATGTCGCCTCTTTGACTTCTTCTTCTTCGACTTACCGGAAGACTTAGAGCCTGACGAGTGGTGATGGCTTGACGAGCATCGATGGCAGCGGCTCCACGACCGGTCCCCCGAAAAAGATAGTCAAAATAGACCCAAAAAGTTAGTCAAAAAGTGACTAAGGTTACTAGCTCTTCCCGGGATGGCGCGGAAAAAAGAAGAACTGACATCAGCATGCGAGGACGGCGTCTAAGTACTCCGACGACGTCATCACGGAGATCACGAAGACGGATGCGAAGCCGCAGACCATGCCTATCGACGCGCAGGGGTACTGCTGCCGAAAGCTTTCCGGATCCAGCCTGCTGCCTGGGGATATTCTAAGGTAAGGAATCTAACACTTTCAGATCCATGGAGCAGATATGATATTTTGTCATTTACAAATGATTTCCACAGGTTGGGAGAGAAGCCCGTTGAATGTTACAAACAGGTTAGAAGATTTGTGAAAGTATCGAAGGTTCTGTTGAAGGATCTGGATGGTTTGTTTGATATTGTGGTACCTGCTGACTGATGGACAAGGTGTAAGATTACAGTTGATTGGCCAAGTGGGGATTATGCTAGAGACTCAAAAACAGGGGCACCCTTAGAGGAGGTGATGAAGAAATATCACCAAGTAATTAATTTTCTGAAAGAGAAAATCCCTCCTAAAGAAACAGATTGGGTAAAGATAGATTGAACAACTCAATAGCCAAATGAGTCTGTACATCCATATTATGAGCAGTTATTGCAAGTGTTTAAGCAATATAGTGGTTTTGAGAACATTGGTGATAAGAATATGGGACATTTTGTGTATAGGTTTGTGTATGGTCTGAAACCGGAGATTAGGCAGATATTTCAGCCGCACATGTTGTGCTGGCCGAGCAAGACTATCGACGACATTTTGAAGTATGCTAAGTATTGCGGAGATGACATTGAGGCAAGGCGTAGGAAGCTAAAAGAGAAAATGATGTGGGAAAAAGTGAAATTGGCAGAACAGCAGGAGAATAAATGAAATACCCAGACTGATAATCAGATGAAAGAGCATAATCAGAATGAACAACCAGCGAATGGTGGTAAAGTAAGAGGACGAATGAATAGAGAGGAAGCGAAGAAGAAGTTTCCTTGTCATGCGTGCGGAAAAACTTGGAGATTGGAAGAACGAGTGTAAGAATATTCAGAATAATAATGGGTCAAATCAAAATTTAAATCCACAGATGCAGAATCAAGTGATTATGAATCAGCCGCATCAGGTAGCTACTCCATAGTATCAGGTGCCACCAGCTCCTATGCCAAACTTTGTAAACACTCAAAAATACAGTGCAAGCGCCGGATTTCAAGGAAGAAAGTGGTAAGAAAAATTCTGTGGTTACACAATATTTTGTACAGAATGATGACAGAATGGACTTTGCACAATGAGGGTGCCTGAGGGGGGAGGAAGAGGAGTGCGTGCTTGGCGCATCCTTGCCAGTAGATCAGTCAGGTCCATTAATTAACGGGAAAGTAGAAGGCAGTGATATCACTTTTATATTGGATACTGGTGCTACCCGGTCTACTGTGAGAACTGCAGACATCCCAAACCTACCCCTCTCGGGAGAATTCATCCAAGTTGTAGGAGTTTCAAATCAACAGATTAGAACCCTGATCACAAAACCAATGGAGGTACATATTGGAAATTTTAAAGACCTGCATCGGTTTGTAGTTTGCAATTCTAGTCCAGTAAATCTGTTGGGAAGACATCTATTGTGTAAAATGAATTGCACAATCTACAGTACACCAGATGGTGTTACTTTCCAAACCCCTGATGAAGATGGTATATACAAAATGATGCTTGCTAAACAAGGTACTGAAGTAGATGAGATGATTTCATTGATGACTGAAAGTGAATTACCAGAAGAGTTGTGAATTACAGTAAATCCAGAAGTGTAGGATTTTACAGGAAAAAATATTGGGCTGATGTCAAATGTAGATCCAGTGAAAGTGACGCCGAAGGAAGGTGTAATTTATCCAAATACACGACAGTATAAAATGAGTCCAGAAGTGAAAGCAGGAGTTGCTCCAGAAATTGACCGGGTGAATAAACAAGGCAGTTTAAAGAAATTAATGGGCAGTCCTTGTAATGCGCCAATAATGGGACTTAAAAAGCCTAGCAGAAAATACAGGATAGTGCAGGATTTGAGAAAGATAAACAAAATTGTACTGCCTTGTTGCCTAGTAAGGCCAACTCCAGCAGCGATACTTTATCAGATACCCTGGAATGCAGGCTGGTTTACAGTAATTGATTTATGCCAAGCCTTTTTCTCTATTCCTTTGCACCCAGATAGCCAAAATGTGTTCGCCTTTAAGTTAGAAGACTGTGTCTTGGCATGGTGCCGAGTTCCTCAAGGGTATACAGAGAGCCCCTCGATCTTTAATCAAATCCTGAAAAGTTGTCTAGAAACATTGGTCATGCCCAGAAATTCAGTCCTGTTTCAGTACATTGATGACCTACTAGTGGCATCAAAATCACAAGAAGATTGTGTCACTGACACAATTGCATTACTGTACCATTTGGCCGAAGGAGGACACAAGGTGTCTCCAGAAAAATTGCAGTTCTGTCAACAAGAAGTTAAATATTTAGGCCACAAAATAGAAAGAGGAGTTAGAAAAGTAACCCCAGAGAGGATAAAGATAATCAAACAGATGCAACTACCTCAGACGCAAAAGGAGATGAGAATGTTTCTTGGAGTAGTTGGGTACTGTAGGCAGTGGATAGTTGGGGTTTCCCTGCTGGCAAAACCATAATTCAGTTGACCTGGAAAAGAGCAAAAGATCTGATTGCCTAGAATGATGAGTGCGTGGAAACATTTGTGAAATTGCCAAATTGTCTCTGTGAGGCCCATGCCTTAGGCATGCTTGAATATACGAAAGAATTTGCAATATTGTGAGAGAGAAAGTTTTGACTGAAAGGCATGGATTAAGCCGATGTCCAGTAGCATATTTCTCAGCTACTCTGGATCTAGTAGCTTCAGCGTTACCTGGCTGCCTAAAAGCAATACCTGCTACTTGTATGAGTCTGGAACAAAGTGAATCGATTGTGAGGGGACATCCAGTTAAAGTTTACATCCCACATTCAGTTGAGATTATTTTAACAAGTACTCGAGTGCAGCACCTTACCCCTAGTCGGATGACTAAGTACGAAACAGTGATTCTGGGGGCGGAAAATGTGACAGTAATAAGATGTACAATAATGAATCCTGCCACATTATTGCCAGACCCATGTTGTGAAGAAGTGAAAGATGAAGTGGATCATGATTGTCGGGATGTAACTGAGATGTGTACCAAGCCTCGTCCTGATATAAAAGAAGTGCCCTTGAAAGAATCAGATCATGATTTATTTGTAGATTTGTCATGCATGAGGACAGAGGGAGGAGGACTCAGTGCAGCTTAAGCTGTATGTAAAATATCGGGGGTCATTGAAGCATCCTGTTTACCAGGTGTCAAATCTGCTCAAGTAGCCGAATTGGTGGCCTTAACAAAGGAATGAAAAATTGGAGGATAACCATATTCACGGACAGTCAATATGGTTTCGGGGTTGTGCACGATTTTGGCCAGCTTTAAATGCAGAGAGGATTCCTGACTTCTTCAGGATTTCCTATAAGAAATGGCAAAAATGTAAAGGAATTGTTAGAAGCAATACAACTGCCAAAGGAAATAGCAGTGGTCAAGTGTGCTGTTCACCAGTCAGGAAATGACTATGTGGTGGAAGGTAACAGATATGCTGACCAAATTGCTCAATATTTTGCAAGAAATAACATGGCACTTAACAGAAAAGTTGAAGCAAGTGAAATCAGCTGCCAACTTGTGTTTTTCTCAGCTCTAGAAACATGGGATGAGGTTAGACAGTTGGAGGATGAAGTTGAGACAAATGAAAAATAAAACTGGATAAGGTCAGGTTGTTAAGGAAGGCCAGAAGATGATGCATGGGTATACACCGATGGCAGATCAGTCATGCCAGACTACTTACTCTCTTAAATGGCAAGAATGTATCATGGGGACACACATGTTGGCAGGGACGCAATGATTTGAATTTTTAGATAGAGTTGGTACAATCCAAAGTTCACAGTAGTCGCAGAGAGTCTTTGCCAAAGATGCTTGATCTGTCAGCAGCAAAATCCAGGCAGATAAACAATGGTCAGCTTGGAAAAATTGGAAAGGCAGAAGGACCATTCACAAGACTGCAGCTTGACTTTATAGAGTTGCCTCCAAGCAACGGAATGAAGTACGTCCTTGTCATAGTGTTTTTGTTTTCACGATGGGTGGAGGCATATCCCACTAGGAGAAATGACAGTCTCACAGTTGCTAAATTGCTGTTAAAAGAGTTGATTACTCATTTCGGTTTCCCAGTCACTTTGGAATCAGATAGAGGACCTCATTTTAATAATGAAATAATTTGATTAATCTGTGAAGCATTCAATATTGAACACAAACTGCACTGTGCACACTGTCCAGAGGCTTCTGTAGTGGTTGAGCAACTAAATGGCACAATCAAGTCAAGATTAGGGAAAGTGTGTGCATCCACATCACTGAAATGGCCAGATGCATTGCCTCTTGTGTTGATGGGACTCCGAAGTATTCCTGAAAGAAAACAGGATTGAGTCCACATGAGATATTCATGGGAAGGGCAATGGGACAAGCATTTATTCCTGGACATAAATTGATGAATACAACTGATGATCTGGTATTAGACTATTGCAAAGGATTGGTTGACCTAGTGCATTCTGTCTCTCACCAGGTTGGAGAAGACACAGTTGCCAGGCAGCCAACACAGGCACATGATTTGAATCCTGGAGACTGGGTGGTAGTGTAGAAACATGCCAGAAAGTTGTTCCTAGCAGCCAGGTGGGATAAACCACGTCAAGTCATACTGGTAACTACCACAGCAGTGACGTGTGCAGGTTTACCCAACTGGATTCATGCCAGTCATACCAAAAGAGTTCCAGGACCTACCGAAGAAGAACAACAACAGATTGAACTAGTTGAAACAGCCTGAAGGTTGTGAAGTCAAAGAATATAGAGTGATAGATTCTGAAGTAATAGACAAGGAACAACCAGGCACAAGTCAGGAGGGTTGGATACCAGTGATTGAGATACCTTAAGTTGTTATTCAGACAAGAAGAAGAACCAGATTAGAGAGACAGAAAAGTAGTAAGGATCAGATAGATGTAGAAGAACGCGCTCAGGAAGAAGTAAACAAAGCTACTTGAGACCCTGAGCAGGACCAGACAGGGAAAGAAGAATATACTCTGGCAAAGGCAAATAGAACTATTCAATGACCTGGCCAGGGACAGACAGGCAAAGAAGAACATGTTCAGGCAGTAGAACAACAAATTGTAGTAAGACCTGAACAGGACCAGTTAGGAGAAGAAGAACAAGTTCGGGCAGAAGAAGACGACCAAAATGAAATAAGACCTGAACAGGACCAGATAGAGGAAGAATAACACGTTCAGGCGGATAAAATAACAATAATAAGACCTGAACAGGAAAAGATTAAGAGAGTGATTCAGAACAAGGACAGATTATGCCCAGACATACTGAAATTAAAAGAACTCTAGAAAAAGACAAAGAGGGTGAAAGTGCAGTTCAGGTTAAAAGGGACAGAAAAGGTGAAAAACTGGCCAGGTGGAGTGAAAAGATTGAGATACTATCTGAGAAAAACAAAAGAAAGACCAGAGCAAGTGAATGAGGTTACAAGCCAAACTCAGTCTAAACAGTCAACTGTGAGAAAAACACGGAGAAGCCCAAGACTGAACATTTTGAACATTAAATACAAGGCCCCTGAGGGGACCTATGTAATAATAGAAGAACTTGATAATTTAGATTTAAGTGAGGGATCAGAAGAAGTAAATGCTACACAGATTGATGAAAGAAAATTGAGACCACCTTATAAACAAGAGTGAATTTCCCAGTGAAGAAAGAAAGAGGAGAAATTATCTTCTTGGACTAAAATGGCAAAAAAAAAAGTTGCTGAGCAACCGAAACGAAGTTTAACATGAAGATGTTGTAGAGCTTGCATATGTAGCATTTTATTAGTGATCTCAGTTTGTTTATTTCTAACAGTGTCCGTGCCTTATTTGATGTTAACAAGTAAAAAGAATGATACAGTTACTAATGAGAAAACAGCCAGAATGAAGGGAGACAGAGTAGAATGAAAAATGTCCTAATTATCGTAACGGAAAGTTTCAATTCTATTAAGGACTCGGCGGTGAGGATTATGCCTTCTTTCTTAATTTTATTCTTGAACAGCCATTCAAAACAAGAACAATACTACGTTTTCCATGAACCCTAGGTAAATGAGTAGTCAACAAAAACAATGTCCAATCATGAACAGTCCTGGATCCACCAATCAGGTCCCTCCAGTTTCCACATAGTCTGCCCTCACTAGCCCTTCCTTCTCTTTCTTTGCACGAATTCAGCCAGTAACCAATCTTCAAGCGTCTTTTAACTCGCATCTAAACCTATGAGGACAAAGGTATCATCAATTTGCGAAATGAAGATGATATAGCCAGTCATAACACCATGAGGCAGACAACCTAAATCATGAATCAATTGACAGAGCAGTGTAAACTTCAAACATAGAGAACAAAAACCGCCAGACGATAACATCGTAGGCATTGGATACAGAGGAAATCTAAAGACCCAATAAAAGCATAATCCTCGCCTCTGAGTCCTTAATGGAATTGAAACTTTCCGTTACGATAGCTAGGACATTTTTCATTCTATGTCAGGACTGGAGGCGAGGATTATGCTAGTTCAAAGCTTGCTCACAACGACGTGAGCCATGTCCAGCACTGGCTTGAAGTAAAACCTCTTAAAGGTAGAGTCTGAAGACCAGTCAGCCGCGTTCAGCATATGTTCCAAACGGGCACCCAATCCAAAAGCCCTTGAGGCCATCGCACCGCAAGAGAAATGTGCTCCAAAATCCTTGAGGCTTATGCCTGCTTTCAGCATGACCCACCTGACCTACCGGGCTATGGTAGGGGACGAGACAGCCTTGAAGGGTTTGCGAAGAGCAATGAGTAGTTGGCGTTCTCCCGGAGATCTGAGTTCTTCCATCATCTCCTAATAAGCCTTTAGGCAGTGAACTACGCACAACTTTGGCGAGTCCGGGAACTCTGGGTAAGAGATCACTCTTGTGTGACACTTGGCCCGTCTATGTAACGTGAAAGTCACTCCTGAGGGCGTAAACATCCTGGAGGTGATGTCCAGAGCCCTAACATCGAACACACGTCTACAAGAAATCAAGCAAAGTAACATTGCCAGCTTAGTTGACAGCTCTTTCGTTGACAAGCACCGATTAGGTTGCCAGGACAAAAACAAATTCAGAATCTGGTTTACATCCCATAATGCTGAGTAACGAGGTTCAGGAGGCAAAGAGAGGCGAATGCCCCATAGAAGTTTGAAGACCAGAGTATCTTCCCCAACAGGTGCATTATTAATCTGCAAGTGACCAGCAGAAATAGCTGACCGAAAGGTATTGATAGACCTGTAAGCCAAGCCAGAAGATACTAAATGGGCCAAGAAGTTCAGAATGTATACTACATCTGCATCCAAGGGATCAGCACCCGGTCGCATACACCAACGGGGCCCCATCTGCCCCATGCGGATCTATAAAGTTTGACTGTACTGTCGGCCCATGCTCTAGACATGAGTTCCTCAGCCTTTGCCAAAATGCCTGGGACTTCCCAGCGACTCCGGTAATCCGCCATGCCACCAACCGTAATGAGTTCTGCAGAACCAGAGGATGAAAAGTTAGGTGTGGGTTCAGAAGAAGCTCTGGAAAGAGGGGGAGTAGGATTGGAGAATCCCAGGAAAGTTCCAGAAGAACTGGAAACCACAGTTGAGATCTCCATAAGGGGGAAAGAACCACTAACTCTGCCCTCTGCCTCCTGCCTGAGCCGTCAGACGAGTGATCATTGCAAAGGGGAAAACGCGTACCCCCTCTCCTGCTTCCAATCCTGGAGAAAGGCATCCATGGCCACTGCCAGGGTATCCGGCCTCCAGCTGAAAAATCAGGGAAGCTGGTGATCGAGCCTTGAGGCAAACAGGTTCAGTGAAAACAGACCCCAAAGGTTGTTCAGGCTCTGAAAAACTGCTGGATACAACTTTCACAGACTCGAATCCGCGAAGTTGCGTGACTGAAAATCCACTACCAGGTTCTCTCAACCGGGGAGGTACTCCGCAGTCACCGAAACTGGCGGCCAAATTGGAGAGGGCTTTGGACATCGTAAATCCCAAGTGGTTGATGTAGCAGGCTGCGGATACGTTGTCGATCTTCAGAAGAACTGAGGACTGAATGGAGTCTCTCGTCCAACAGTGTACTGCGAAGGAGCCTGAAAGGAGTTCCAGACAATTGATATGTAATCTGCGTTCGTCTGAGAACACAACCCTACTGAAGAAAACTCTCTGCACCTGGCTCCCCAACCCACAGTGCTGGCGTCTGATTCTACGTCAAAGTCTGAAGCCGAGCCGAATATTGCTCGGCCATTCCACGCTTCCATGTGCTGAAGCCAGCAACGTTTCTCCTCCCGGGCGCCTTCTGAAAGGACCACTTTGTGAGAGTATGGGAGCCCTTTCCGAAGATAGAATGCCTTGAGGCGCTGTAACGTGCGATAATGATGGGGCCCCGGGAAGATCGCTTGGATAGAGGCCAAGAGCACACCCACTAACCGAGCTAAATCTCTGAGGGAGACTTGACTCCTGGAGAGCGACCGCCGCAGTTTGTGACGGATCTTCACCATCTTCCTTGCCAGGAGACTGAGAGTGGAGGACTTTGAGTCTATCATGAAACCGAGAAACGTAAGGCATTGTGAAGGGGAAAGCATTGACTTTGTCTTGATGACAAACCCCAAACTCTGAAGAAGACTGACTGTCATCTGAAGGTGCTGATGACGTTGACAAGGGTCCATAAGGAGGAGATCGTCGAGGTAGAAAATCATTCAAATTCCCGAGCTATCAGCCACTCTATCACTGGCTTCAGAACCTTGGTAAAACAACAGGGGGTCGATGACAGGCCGAACGGTAGAGAAGCAAACTCAAATGCCTGATTTTGCCAAATAAACTGGAAGAAAAGCCAGTGTGGGGAAAAGATTGGAGCAACCAGATAAGAGTCTTTCAGTTCTAGGTGGGCCATCCAGTCTGAGGGATGTAGATTATCTCTGAGAAGATGGATGCCTTCCATTTTGAAGTGACGGTAAACCAGCCACTCGTTGAACTCGCTCAGATTGATCACGGGGCGCTTGCCCCCATCGGTCTTGTCCCCCAAAAAGAGATTGTTGACATAACCCCCAGATGCAGCGAAGTTGGGACGATCGCCCCTTTGGCTAAGAGGGAGGAAACTTCCTCGTCTACCAGAATAGAGTCCTGCTCTGAAAACTGGATAGGGTGAGGTCTGAGCTGTTGGCGGGGGTTCCCCAGGAACTCTATATGGAAGCCCTGAACAGTCTGTACAACACATGGATCACCTGTGACAGAAGTCCAAGCCTGGAAAAAAATTCCCCAGCTGTCCCCCTATTCTTAAGTGAGAAGAAGGGAGGACCCTCTGAGGTTCTGAAAATCTGGATTCGTATAATCATTCTGGACTCGAGAAATAAAACTTCGTCGAAACATGACGAATTTGGTATCAAAAGACCGAGAATGACGAGTACATCATGTACATGTATTTTTGGCGTGTTCGAGTGACGATTTCACCTCGAAATCGTCATTTACATTCTGAACCCTTGGCTCCCATTTATATGTTGCCCTTAACATAGGCCTTAATCCAGTTGAATTTGATCCCGCAAGGACACATACTCCTTAATTGACTTTTCCATGACCTGTACAAGTTGGAACCATTGCCCCAGGCCGAACTCGTTAGGTCAGTTCCCCTCCCAGTGGCCGAGCAAGATAGCATCTAGGCTCAACAAACCATAAAACCATTTCAGCGCACACACCTGCCATATCTCGCTCACATCTATCTCCACTCTTTTGCTTCACTTACTTTATGGTGGGGAGGTGCCCGTTTTTATTAGGGGTCCAGTGATATCTGATGAAATGTTGGGCCTTGCCAAATGATTTGTTGTAGGCAGCACGAAGTGAAATATGGACATGTCATCATGACTCTGCTTTCTCTTTGTACTAAAAGTATGTTAACGATTTACTTTACAACCAAGAATGTTTTGCCTAGAGCCTAAAATTGTGTATAAGAAGAGAAGCCTGACTTTGTAAAGGCGTGCAGTCTCCTGAGAATATACCCGTATTGTACTTCTAGGACACTTCTTACCTTGGTTGCAGCCAATAAACTAATCTTTGACTTCACCTAGAAGACTCTGAGTTTCTGTAGGTCTGGATCAGGAAGAACCCGAGGTCTCTGGGTGTTGATTCCCTGGCACCGCTGGGTTACCGGTTCTGTGCCGGTTCTTAAAAACCCAGTACCTCAGTTGGCGCCCAACGTTTGGGGCGATTCCAGTGGTACCAGTCAGCCAGAAGATCACGAGGAGCTTCGTGTGGAAATTCCGGAGGACGGCCAACCACCTCATCGACCCCTGCATGTCGACGTGGTCCGAAGGTCTTTGCTGCGAGGTTCCCCGCTTCCCGACGGCTACAAGGACTGCTGCCCTGGCTATCGCCCTGATTTGGACCCTTGAAGTTTGGTAGAGCGAAACACTGAGACGAGTCTTCTGGTGACGTCATCGATATTTCAGTTAAGTATAAGTGGAGCGTCTCCCAGTCCTTAGTTGGACTTAGTTTTGGGTATCTTTTAGATAAAAAGTTTTGTTTTGGTACTTGCAAGCACCAAAACCGAAGGACTCGTGTATTCACGAGAAATATCGTAATCGATAATCCTTTGAAGTTTGGAACTAGACTAGAGAGCGAAGATGCCTAGTCTTAGACTTGGGAATTTGTTTTGTCTTGGTGGTAATAATAGGGACTCCCGATTGGAGGACTCATGTCCGGTTCCTCCAGTTGGAACTCCGACTTACGAGCTATATGTAAAACATGGGGTGGGCCCCATCACCTACAACGAAGTATGAATTAAACACACCAGGAAAGATGGTGTTCTAAAATGGCCCCAATATGGTAGCTTTGATTCTGAAATCTTAGACAACCTTGAAGTTAAACTCTTTAAAAAGAAAGCCCGGCCGGCGATGTTTGACTCTTTCCGCTTATGGCGTAAAGAAGCCAAACAAAAAGAAATTAAATTAGCTAAGAAAAATAAGAGAGAAGGGGGACTATCAGTAATGCAAGCTGCTGTGCAGTTTAAAGATAATGAAGTAGAGCAGATGAATGAGCAGTTGCACAGGTAACGTAAACTGGCAATAGATAAGTGTTATCCAGTTTTGCCGTCTCTTCAGCAAGAGGCAGCAAAAGAACGTGAAAAAGACCCATTAATGTCGCATTTACTAAATTCACCACCCCCCTATGCGCAAAATGCCACAGCACCCCCACAAACTTTAGTTGCGCAAACTACGCCTCCTGCTCCTCCACAGCACCCACCAGCTGTTCTTCAGCTGGCTCCTACTTCTTCGGTGCAGCCTCCTTCAGGCCCACCGACCACCTCTGTTTCACCTGTGTTTTCTACAATTTTGCCTACTGTACTTTTTACGTCTCCTAATGCTCCCTCTACGATTTTGCCTAGTGCCCCCTCTATTTCCCCTGATACCTCTACTGCTATCTCTACCCCTGCCTTATCTCACCCCGTTTTTCCATCTGTTTGTCCTTCAGTTTCACCTTCCATTCGGCAGAAAATGGCCAGCACTGTTACTAACCTTCTTTTACCTCTTTTCGGGTCGCCTACTACGACCCCTAACATGGGAAGAAGACAGTTGCGAAGTCAACTACCTGATTATCAAGAGAGAGATTCACTGAATAGTTTAGCACGGAAATGGGTCATGGACACCGTAAAATATGATGTACAGTCTGTCATGGAAGTCTTCCATCAATGGGAAGCAGCGACACAGAGATATGTTTTCGAACAGATGTGTGTTTTCCTTTGCGAGGATTTAGAAGACAATGATCAGGAATGCATCCCACGAGAGATGTGTCGTGTACGATTTAGGTTCGGAGAGGGTATGATTGTTGGTCCAGATGTGGAAAAAGCAGTTGAAATGTTGTTATCATATCGGAGTAAGGGAAGCAGTTCTGGGTCACCATCTGAATCTAATACATCCAGTAGGAAAAAGGCGCGACAATACCCTATGAGAGAAGTTCCCCCACAATGGAGAGAGGGTGACACGACTGCTGTCCCACCTATTCTGCCACACTTTCAGCGTGTATGGGTACATGTCCCATGGAAGCGAGCTGAAGTTTTAGCACTCAAACAAACATTACCAGATCCGCGTAAAAATCCTGCAGGGTACTATAAAGAGTTGTCGCAAACTGCTGGGTCATGTATAATGAATTTAGCCGATATCGATATGTTATTTGGGAATGTTGTTCCACAGCCTTTATGGGGTAAAATTCGTCATATAGATCATGACCAGGAATTAGGTGACACATGGGCTAATATTACTGCTGCAGATGCCCGACAAGTTGTTGGTGCCAAGCCTGAGCCTTTGATAGCAGAACTCCGTGGTAAAATAGTAGATTACATGAAAACGATAATGCCTGCAATACGCGTAAATTGGGATAAGTTGTCTGCATGCAAGCAGAAGAAAGAAGAAACTGTTTCAGATTTCTTCACCAGGTTTGAAGAAACATTCGTTGACCACAGCGGTCAAGATATGACCACAGAAGGTGGTCAGAGATTGTTTGTCGATAAATTCGTGCACAATCTGCTTCCAGAATTGTGTAAAAAATTAAAAGATTCAGAAAGTTCTTGGGCAGTCTCATTTTCAGCCCAGATATTGGCTACTGCACAATATTACGAGAATAGAGACAAAGAAGAGAAAGATAGAGTGGAAAAGAAAACTAGAGAACTGAAAACGAAGGTTTTGCTACAGCAAGCCTATCCGCCACGTGGTGGTGGTAATCAAAATATTAATGGTCAGAATCACTACCAAAATACTTTTCTGCAGCCTCAACATTATCAGAGAAACTCGCAAAGATTCGAGTATACTCAACCCCGTGTATCTGTAGGCCCCAACCAGTGTTTATATTGCAAACAAGAGGGTCATTACAAGTATAATTGTCCTATTCTATTACAACGTTTAAATGGAGTTTCTGGTGTTGGAGGTCGTGGCGGTCAGCAAGCACCTAGAGGTAGAGGGCGTGGAAACGCCCCTCAGGACACACGTCCCCTTCCACCACAAAACTCTATGAACAGGTTTGATCAGCAAAATAACGTATCTGATAGGACAGCTCAATACTACGTTGATGATTATTACACAGAAAATGAGCAGTGGGAGAATAATGATTGCTAGGACAGCCATAGACAAAGAGAGGGAGTTGTTTCAGTTCCAGTAGATCAGAGTGGACCTTACGTTGAGGTGATTACATCAGGTGTGTCAGAACCTTTTCTGTTGGATACTGGTGCTACAAAGAGTTCTATTATGCACTCCAAACTCCCTGGCGCACCTTTGTCTGGCGAAATGAACGTTTCTGTAGGTTTTTCTGGCGCCCCAGTTAGAAATCCGATTTCTGACCCTTTATCTCTTTCTGTTGGTCCTTGTGAATTCGAAGAACACCTTATTCTGACAACAGGTTGTGGTGAAAATTTGCTAGGATTGGATTTATTAAAAAGATTGTATGCGACTTTGTACTGTTCTCCTTCAGGAGTACAACTTACTTTAGGTAAGAAAGTGGTTTCTCCCATGTATTTGTCGAGAGATGCACTTCCAGCAGAATTGTCACTTCTTCCAGATATTCTTTGGGCTACTGGTCCTAATGATGTAGGTCTTTTAGAAATTTCACCATATGTTGTAACATTGAAGTCCAATGTCAAAATGCCACGAATTCCCCAATACAGAATATCTAATGAGGGTGAAAAAGCTTTACTAGCGATTGTTTACGAATTGATTGAAAAGGATGTGATTGAGGAAACACGAGGCAATGTTTGCAATAGTCCTGTTCTGCCTGTTTCAAAACGAACTGACCCTTCTCAGCCACCTGTGTACAGATTCGTGATTGATCTTCGAGAAGTAAATAAGATAGTTGTGCCACAATTTCCAGTTGTCCCCGACATTACCACATTATTGACTATGATTCCAGCTTCTGGCTTCATGGTTTTCGGTGATTGACCTAAAGAATGCTTTCTTCAGCATCCCAATTGCTGAGGAGAGCAGGGATATCTTTTCCTTCAGTTTAGGAGGTCGAAGCTTCCGCTTTAAACGCGCTCCTCAAGGCTACTGTGAAAGCCCCTCAATATACAGTCAAGCTCTGAAAACACAGCTTGACACGATTGTTTTGCCTAAAGGTGCCACTCTTGTACAGTATGTGGACGATTTGCTCATTGCTGCAGATACTGAGAAAATCTGTAAAAAGGCCACGTTGACATTATTGCGTCATCTGTGTGATCTGCATCACAAGGTGTCACTTTCCAAGCTTCAATATTGCCGACAAGAAGTGACCTACTTAGGTCACCTCTTATCGAAGGAGGGAAGGAAACTGACCCAGAAAGAATTCAGGCAATAGCGAAATTGAGTGTGCCAAGAACACAGAGAGAAGTGCGTGCTTTCTTGGGCATTACATCGTACTGTAGACAGTGGATTCCAAATTTTTCGTTATTGGCCAAACCCTTGGTGGCATTAACGTGTAAAAATACACCCAATCCCATTCCTTGGTCTGAAGATTGTCAGAAAAGTTTTCTCGAATTACGCACAGCATTATGTTCGGCTCCTGTGTTAGGTACCCCCAACTACAGTAAGCCTTTCACATTGTATGTCCACGAGAAGGAGGGCTGTGCATTGTCTGTGCTGACTCAGTTATTCGGAGGTAGACAGCGGCCATGCGCCTATTTTTCGTCAACTTTGGATCCGGTAGCTAAAGCATTGCCAAGTTGTTTAAGGGCCACAGCAGCAGCAGCTGTTTCTATTCGACAGTCTGCAGGTCTAGTAATGAATAATACACTAATCGTGATGGTCCCGCATGCAGTAGACACATTGTTAAATAGGACCAAGACACAGCACTTAACTAGTGCTCGACTGTCCAGTTACGAATTAACGCTGCTAGCGAGCCATGTGCACATAAAAAGGTGCAGTACCTTAAATCTAGCCACGTTGTTACCAATTGCAGAGGAATCAGATGCTTTAGAACAGCACGATTGTTTCCTCACAACAGAGGAAGAGACAAAAGGGAGAGTGGATTTATTTGACACTCCTCTTGCTGAATGTGATGGTACATTATGGGTGGATGGTTCATGCTTTAAGCTCCCAAATGGTAACGTGACTGCAGCATATGCTGTCACAACTTTGCACACAGTCGTTGAAACTGCACGAATACCACATGGTTCAGCTCAAGCCGCGGAATTAGTCGCACTTACGAGAGCATGTGTATTGTCTAAAGGAATGAGAGTGACTGTCTACACTGATAGTCAGTATGCGTTTGGAATGGCTCACAGTTTTGGACGATTGTGGAGAGAACGTGGGTTCCTGACTTCGCATGGAGCTAAGATTCAGCATGGTCAGTTGGTGAATGAGCTTCTTGAATCACTGACCTTCCCCCTGCAAATGGCGATTGTGAAATGTAGTGCTCACAAGAAGGGAACTGATGATGTTGGTTGTGGAAATGCATTTGCTGATGAGACCGCTAAAGAAACGGCAAAGAATGTGATGAGCCGAATGTATGTTGCAGGCCCTGAAAGATGGACTGGTGAGGTTGGAATATGTGAGGATACGATAGAGATTGTGAAGTCCATCCAAGCTGAGGCCACAGAGAAAGAGTTGAGCACGTGGAGAGAGAGTACAGGGAGAATGGATGCAAATGGTTGTTGGGTCGAATTGGCAGAGCATCAGAGATGGTTGTTACCCGATGCATATGTGCTTGCAGTGGTTACAATGGCTCATGGAATGGCTCATATCAGCGTGAAAGGGATTTGCGAGTTGTTGGCCCCAGTGTGGAAGAATTCAGGGATTCCCAAGTGTGCGGAAAATGTTGTCAAAAATTGCATGGTATGTCTGAAGCACAATCCTGGTAGGGGAACCCCAACTCCAGCTGGTCATTTTGCACCTCCTACGTATCCGTTCGAGGTTTTGCAGCTAGATTTCATACATATGGAGAGGTGCAACAACTTAAAATACGTGCTCGTTGTTGTTTGTGCCTTCTCAAGATGGGTAGAAGCCTATCCCCTAAAAGACAATACTGCCTTGTCCACAGCCAAAGCCCTTGTAAAAGAGTACTTCCCCAGGTTTGGAATGCCTAGAATGGTCTGGTCTGACAACGGAAGTGAATTTGTGGGTCGTGTGATGAAAAGAGTGTGTGAAGGGCTAGGCATTAGGCAGAAGTTCCACGCTGCAAATCACCCCCAATCAGCTGGATTAGTAGAATGTTACAATGGCACTTTAAAACTTAAATTGGCCAAAATCCAAGCGAGCACAGGTCTTAAATGGCCTGACGCTCTACCCTTAGCACTCCTATCCACCAGAATGACTGTGCATTCGCGAGTGAAACTCAGACCTTACGAAATTGTCTTTGGCCGGCCAGCCAATATATGGGGAGTGCCTAGGCCCACGAAGTTCAGCGAGCTGCAACATCCTATTTTGATGATTACTTGTATGAATTGACGGCTAAATTGCGTGTTTTGCATCAACAGGTCCACAACACCCTGCCTCCGGTCTCTGAGACTCCAGGTCACTCCATTGTCCCTGGATCCTGGATTCTCGTGAAAAACTTTCAAAGGACAAAGAACGACCAGCCCAGGTGGACCGGGCCGCACCTCGTCCTTCTTTCCACGAGGTCAGCAGTTCCAGTGGAGGGGAAGGCCAACTGGATCCACGGGGTCCATTGCAAAAGAATCCCTTCACCTCCGCCACATGACCAGTGGGTCCAGAAGGGTGTCACTGACTCAGAGCTTACAACTGTGCCACGTAACATACCTGTCAGCGATGACCGTGTAAAAGGAACTAACCCTGAATGTGAAAGCGAGAACATTTTTCAAGAGACTGTGCCACCACCAGAACAATTGAACTCTTTGGAGCCTGAACTCCTGTTTCAGGACCAGACAGTACCAGGAAAAAGACGCTACAATTTGCGACCGAGAAAAACAGACTAATAAAAGTGATTCCTTTTTATGATTTGAGACCAAGACCTATGGACAAATAAAAATATCCTTTTTTCCTCCCAAGTCCTATTTTTTGAAAGTGAAGATCTCCCATCTAGGTAACTTGCTTATTTTTGTTTTTCGAACCGCCATCCGGGTTCCACTGCTAGGGCCGCGGTTGATTAAAGTCTTTTTGGGTGCAGCTGACGACATTAGGTCGGTAGTTCTGGTCAGTCCAAGGGAGTTGCCCTAGACTGACGGAAGCATCATTTAGCAGAAGCAACCTCCCACCGCGGGCAGCACTTTAGAGAGGATGGAGTTCCCTGATGTGGAGAGACCTGCCAAACCAATGAACTTTAAGCAGAGACTGTGTAACACGATGACAAAGAAAAGTTTTATAATATTGTGTATTTTTATGCTATCCAGCGTAATGATCTTTTTGATGAGTTATGTTTTATTCTCTTTCCATGTAACATTTGCGCCCACTGCATCACCCATACCTCCTCCTACTGTCTCCTCTCATTCTTTCCACCCTTTGCCTGACCACGAATCAAATAGGAGATTAGAGTTTGTTAATAACTCCTTTGTCCAGTTATTACACCAACACCAACTTGTAATGAACACAACTAACTGTTGGATGTGCGGTCTCATGCCTCACACAACGGATAGAGGTATCCCCTATTTGGTCCTGCCATTTAGTCACAATGGTTCAGTATGGGCATATAGGACAATGTTCATATATGCACGAGAAATCCAACCCCTACGTTCTGTAAAAGACAACCTCAAGACTAGCGCCCTAGTCAAAGGTATAGTTGACATGATCAAGGAAGTAACTTCTTATGAAGATACTCCGGATGATGAGATACTTGCATATGTAGGTTGGAACGTGACCGGATATGGCACTACGTTAAGTGAGAAACAGCAAGCCAAAAGATCGTCCCCTATCTGGATCGTACCCCATCAAGGTCACCTATGTCTGCAAGGTGTTGGCAAGAATCCCAGAGCTCAGCTAGGGAAGAGTATCTGTACAGAAACGTATGTTATTGGATCTCAGACTTCCCCTGCGTTTTTAGCCGCTAAGGGTACTTATTTCACCTGCCACGATAGAGCCTACACATGGTTGCCCCCTGACTTCTCGGGCTCATGTTTTGTTTCATTCCTGTTACCTCCCACCTACACAGTAGCAGCGGATTACCACCGGACAAGGGTAGTTAGAGGTGTTTTGAGTAAAGAAGACACTGCAGGTCAAGAATTTGGGGACTTTGCAAAGGGTTTTCTGCCGTTCTGGGGATCCATGGCTAACAGTAGAAACATAAGGCAATTAACAAGGGTAGTTGAGTCCACCGTGACCGAAACTGCTGGTGCCCTTAGTAACTTAACCGCTGAGCTCCAGTCGGATCGACTTATGACCCTTCAGAACCGGGTCGCTTTGGATGTTATACTTGCAGACCGAGGTGGGGTATGCAAATTGATCCAATCTAGTTGTTGCATTTTCATCCCAGATAATGCTCCAACAGTGTACAGGGCCATCTCCAAACTACATAAGATTTCCGAATCTATTCATGTGGATAAAGGAGATTGGTCGTTAATGGGATGGTTCTGGGAACTGATATCTGCCTGGGGATGGAAAGTTCTGATGGTCATTGGGATGGTCTTAGCCATTCTTTTCCTGTTCTGTCTGTGCATACAGTGTGCTCCTGCAATATGTGGCCTCTGTGTCACATCATGTGTAAGGAAGCCTGTGTCAAGAGATGAACTAAGTACTAGGATGATGTTACAGCAACATCTCAATGACTTTACGAATATCGATCTGGACTCAGACTAACATGAGGATAGATTAATTGCCTATGTAAGGGCAAAAGGAGGGATTGAGGTTCTGAAAATCTGGATTCGTATAATCATTCTGGACTCGAGAAATAAAACTTTGTCGAAACATGACGAATTTGGTATCAAAAGACCGAGAATGACGAGTACATCATGTACATGTATTTTCGGCATGTTCGAGTGACGATTTCACCTCGAAATCGTCATTTACATTCTGAACCTTTGGCTCCCATTTATATGTTGCCCTTTACATAGGCCTTAATCCAGTTGAATTTGATCCCGCAAGGACACATACTCCTTAATCGACTTTTCCATGACCTGTACAAGTTGGAACCATTGCCCCAGGCCGAACTCGTTAGGTCAGTTCCCCTCCCAGTGGCCGAGCAAGATAGCATCTAGGCTCAACAAACCATAAAACCATTTCAGCGCGCACACCTGCCATATCTCGCTCACATCTATCTCCACTCTTTTGCTTCACTTACTTTATGGTGGGGAGGTGCCCGTTTTTATTAGGGGTCCAGTGATATCTGATGAAATGTTGGGCCTTGCTAAATGATTTGTTGTAGGCAGCAGGAAGTGAAATATGGACATGTCATCATGACTCTGCTTTCTCTTTGTACTAAAAGTATGTTAACGATTTACTTTACAACCAAGAATGTTTTGCCTAGAGCCTAAAATTGTGTATAAGAAGAGAAGCCTGACTTTGTAAAGGCGTGCAGTCTCCTGAGAATATACCCGTATTGTACTTCTAGGACACTTCTTACCTTGGTTGCAGCCAATAAACTAATCTTTGACTTCACCTAGAAGACTCTGAGTTTCTGTAGGTCTGGATCAGGAAGAACCCGAGGTCTCTGGGTGTTGATTCCCTGGCACCGCTGGGTTACCGGTTCTGTGCCGGTTCTTAAAAACCCAGTACCTCAGTTGGCGCCCAACGTTTGGGGCGATTCCAGTGGTACCAGTCAGCCAGAAGATCGCGAGGAGCTTTGTGTGGAAATTCCGGAGGACGGCCAACCACCTCATCGACCCCTGCATGTCGACGTGGTCCGAAGGTCTTTGCTGCGAGGTTCCCCGCTTCCCGACGGCTAAAAGGACTGCTGCCCTGGCTATCGCCCTGATTTGGACCCTTGAAGTTTGGTAGAGCGAAACACTGAGACGAGTCTTCTGGTGACGTCATCGATATTTCAGTTAAGTATAAGTGGAGCGTCTCCCAGTCCTTAGTTGGACTTAGTTTTGGGTATCTTTTAGATAAAAAGTTTTGTTTTGGTACTTGCAAGCACCAAAACCGAAGGACTCGTGTATTCACGAGAAATATCGTAATCGATAATCCTTTGAAGTTTGGAACTAGACTAGAGAGCGAAGATGCCTAGTCTTAGACTTGGGAATTTGTTTTGTCTTGGTGGTAATAATAGGGACTCCCGATTGGAGGACTCATGTCCGGTTCCTCCAGTTGGAACTCCGACTTACGAGCTATATGTAAAACATGGGGTGGGCCCCATCACCTACAACGAAGTATGAATTAAACACACCAGGAAAGATGGTGTTCTAAAATGGCCCCAATATGGTAGCTTTGATTCTGAAATCTTAGACAACCTTGAAGTTAAACTCTTTAAAAAGAAAGCACGGCCGGCGATGTTTGACTCTTTCCGCTTATGGCGTAAAGAAGCCAAACAAAAAGAAATTAAATTAGCTAAGAAAAATAAGAGAGAAGGGGGACTATCAGTAATGCAAGCTGCTGTGCAGTTTAAAGATAATGAAGTAGAGCAGATGAATGAGCAGTTGCACAGGTAACGTAAACTGGCAATAGATAAGTGTTATCCAGTTTTGCCGTCTCTTCAGCAAGAGGCAGCAAAAGAACGTGAAAAAGACCCATTAATGTCGCATTTACTAAATTCACCACCCCCCTATGCGCAAAATGCCACAGCACCCCCACAAACTTTAGTTGCGCAAACTACGCCTCCTGCTCCTCCACAGCACCCACCAGCTGTTCTTCAGCTGGCTCCTACTTCTTCGGTGCAGCCTCCTTCAGGCCCACCGACCACCTCTGTTTCACCTGTGTTTTCTACAATTTTGCCTACTGTACTTTTTACGTCTCCTAATGCTCCCTCTACGATTTTGCCTAGTGCCCCCTCTATTTCCCCTGATACCTCTACTGCTATCTCTACCCCTGCCTTATCTCACCCCGTTTTTCCATCTGTTTGTCCTTCAGTTTCACCTTCCATTCGGCAGAAAATGGCCAGCACTGTTACTAACCTTCTTTTACCTCTTTTCGGGTCGCCTACTACGACCCCTAACATGGGAAGAAGACAGTTGTGAAGTCAACTACCTGATTATCAAGAGAGAGATTCACTGAATAGGTTAGCACGGAAATGGGTCATGGACACCGTAAAATATGATGTACAGTCTGTCATGGAAGTCTTCCATCAATGGGAAGCAGCGACACAGAGATATGTTTTCGAACAGATGTGTGTTTTCCTTTGCGAGGATTTAGAAGACAATGATCAGGAATGCATCCCACGAGAGATGTGTCGTGTACGATTTAGGTTCGGAGAGGGTATGATTGTTGGTCCAGATGTGGAAAAAGCAGTTGAAATGTTGTTATCATATCGGAGTAAGGGAAGCAGTTCTGGGTCACCATCTGAATCTAATACATCCAGTAGGAAAAAGGCGCGACAATACCCTATGAGAGAAGTTCCCCCACAATGGAGAGAGGGTGACACGACTGCTGTCCCACCTATTCTGCCACACCTTCAGCGTGTATGGGTACATGTCCCATGGAAGTGAGCTGAAGTTTTAGCACTCAAACAAACATTACCAGATCCGCGTAAAAATCCTGCAGGGTACTATAAAGAGTTGTCGCAAACTGCTGGGTCATGTATAATGAATTTAGCCGATATCGATATGTTATTTGGGAATGTTGTTCCACAGCCTTTATGGGGTAAAATTCGTCATATAGATCATGACCAGGAATTAGGTGACACATGGGCTAATATTACTGCTGCAGATGCCCGACAAGTTGTTGGTGCCAAGCCTGAGCCTTTGATAGCAGAACTCCCTGGTAAAATAGTAGATTACATGAAAACGATAATGCCTGCAATACGCGTAAATTGGGATACGTTGTCTGCATGCAAGCAGAAGAAAGAAGAAACTGTTTCAGATTTCTTCACCAGGTTTGAAGAAACATTCGTTGACCACAGCGGTCAAGATATGACCACAGAAGGTGGTCAGAGATTGTTTGTCGATAAATTCGTGCACAATCTGCTTCCAGAATTGTGTAAAAAATTAAAAGATTCAGAAAGTTCTTGGGCAGTCTCATTTTCAGCCCAGATATTGGCTACTGCACAATATTACGAGAATAGAGACAAAGAAGAGAAAGATAGAGTGGAAAAGAAAACTAGAGAACTGAAAACGAAGGTTTTGCTACAGCAAGCCTATCCGCCACGTGGTGGTGGTAATCAAAATAGTAATGGTCAGAATCACTACCAAAATACTTTTCTGCAGCCTCAACATTATCAGAGAAACTCGCAAAGATTCGAGTATACTCAACCCCGTGTATCTGTAGGCCCCAACCAGTGTTTATATTGCAAACAAGAGGGTCATTACAAGTATAATTGTCCTATTCTATTACAACGTTTAAATGGAGTTTCTGGTGTTGGAGGTCGTGGCGGTCAGCAAGCACCTAGAGGTAGAGGGCGTGGAAACGCCCCTCAGGACACACGTCCCCTTCCACCACAAAACTCTATGAACAGGTTTGATCAGCAAAATAACGTATCTGATAGGACAGCTCAATACTACGTTGATGATTATTACACAGAAAATGAGCAGTGGGAGAATAATGATTGCTAGGACAGCCATAGACAAAGAGAGGGAGTTGTTTCAGTTCCCGTAGATCAGAGTGGACCTTACGTTGAGGTGATTACATCAGGTGTGTCAGAACCTTTTCTGTTGGATACTGGTGCTACAAAGAGTTCTATTATGCACTCCAAACTCCCTGGCGCACCTTTGTCTGGCGAAATGAACGTTTCTGTAGGTTTTTCTGGCGCCCCAGTTAGAAATCCGATTTCTGACCCTTTATCTCTTTCTGTTGGTCCTTGTGAATTCGAAGAACCCCTTATTCTGACAACAGGTTGTGGTGAAAATTTGCTAGGATTGGATTTATTAAAAAGATTGTATGCGACTTTGTACTGTTCTCCTTCAGGAGTACAACTTACTTTAGGTAAGAAAGTGGTTTCTCCCATGTATTTGTCGAGAGATGCACTTCCAGCAGAATTGTCACTTCTTCCAGATATTCTTTGGGCTACTGGTCCTAATGATGTAGGTCTTTTAGAAATTTCACCATATGTTGTAACATTGAAGTCCAATGTCAAAATGCCACGAATTCCCCAATACAGAATATCTAATGAGGGTGAAAAAGCTTTACTAGCGATTGTTTACGAATTGATTGAAAAGGATGTGATTGAGGAAACACGAGGCAATGTTTGCAATAGTCCTGTTCTGCCTGTTTTAAAACGAACTGACCCTTCTCAGCCACCTGTGTACAGATTCGTGATTGATCTTCGAGAAGTAAATAAGATAGTTGTGCCACAATTTCCAGTTGTCCCCGACATTACCACATTATTGACTATGATTCCAGCTTCTGCTTCATGGTTTTCGGTGATTGACCTAAAGAATGCTTTCTTCAGCATCCCAATTGCTGAGGAGAGCAGGGATATCTTTTCCTTCAGTTTAGGAGGTCGAAGCTTCCGCTTTAAATGCGCTCCTCAAGGCTACTGTGAAAGCCCCTCAATATACAGTCAAGCTCTGAAAACACAGCTTGACACAATTGTTTTGCCTAAAGGTGCCACTCTTGTACAGTATGTGGACGATTTGCTCATTGCTGCAGATACTGAGAAAATCTGTAAAAAGGCCACGTTGACATTATTGCGTCATCTGTGTGATCTGCATCACAAGGTGTCACTTTCCAAGCTTCAATATTGCCGACAAGAAGTGACCTACTTAGGTCACCTCTTATCGAAGGAGGGAAGGAAACTGACCCAGAAAGAATTCAGGCAATAGCGAAATTGAGTGTGCCAAGAACACAGAGAGAAGTGCGTGCTTTCTTGGGCATTACATCGTACTGTAGACAGTGGATTCCAAATTTTTCGTTATTGGCCAAACCCTTGGTGGCATTAACGTGTAAAAATACACCCAATCCCATTCCTTGGTCTGAAGAGTGTCAGAAAAGTTTTCTCGAATTACGCACAGCATTATGTTCGGCTCCTGTGTTAGGTACCCCCAACTACAGTAAGCCTTTCACATTGTATGTCCACGAGAAGGAGGGCTGTGCATTGTCTGTGCTGACTCAGTTATTCGGAGGTAGACAGCGGCCATGCGCCTATTTTTCGTCAACTTTGGATCCGGTAGCTAAAGCATTGCCAAGTTGTTTAAGGGCCACAGCAGCAGCAGCTGTTTCTATTCGACAGTCTGCAGGTCTAGTAATGAATAATACACTAATCGTGATGGTCCCGCATGCAGTAGACACATTGTTAAATAGGACCAAGACACAGCACTTAACTAGTGCTCGACTGTCCAGTTACAAATTAACGCTGCAAGCGAGCCATGTGCACATAAAAAGGTGCAGTACCTTAAATCTAGCCACGTTGTTACCAATTGCAGAGGAATCAGATGCTTTAGAACAGCACGATTGTTTCCTCACAACAGAGGAAGAGACAAAAGGGAGAGTGGATTTATTTGACACTCCTCTTGCTGAATGTGATGGTACATTATGGGTGGATGGTTCATGCTTTAAGCTCCCAAATGGTAACGTGACTGCAGCATATGCTGTCACAACTTTGCACACAGTCGTTGAAACTGCACGAATACCACATGGTTCAGCTCAAGCCGCGGAATTAGTCGCACTTACGAGAGCATGTGTATTGTCTAAAGGAATGAGAGTGACTGTCTACACTGATAGTCAGTATGCGTTTGGAATGGCTCACAGTTTTGGATGATTGTGGAGAGAACGTGGGTTCCTGACTTCGCATGGAGCTAAGATTCAGCATGGTCAGTTGGTGAATGAGCTTCTTGAATCACTGACCTTCCCCCTGCAAATGGCGATTGTGAAATGTAGTGCTCACAAGAAGGGGACTGATGATGTTGGTCGTGGAAATGCATTTGCTGATGAGACCGCTAAAGAAACGGCAAAGAATGTGATGAGCCGAATGTATGTTGCAGGCCCTGAAAGATGGACTGGTGAGGTTGGAATATGTGAGGATACGATAGAGATTGTCAAGTCCATCCAAGCTGAGGCCACAGAGAAAGAGTTGAGCACGTGGAGAGAGAGTACAGGGAGAATGGATGCAAATGGTTGTTGGGTCGAATTGGCAGAGCATCAGAGATGGTTGTTACCCGATGCATATGTGCTTGCAGTGGTTACAATGGCTCATGGAATGGCTCATATCAGCGTGAAAGGGATTTGGCGAGTTGTTGGCCCCAGTGTGGAAGAATTCAGGGATTCCCAAGTGTGCGGAAAATGTTGTCAAAAATTGCATGGTATGTCTGAAGCACAATCCTGGTAGGGGAACCCCAACTCCAGCTGGTCATTTTGCACCTCCTACGTATCCGTTCGAGGTTTTGCAGCTAGATTTCATACATATGGAGAGGTGCAACAACTTAAAATACGTGCTCGTTGTTGTTTGTGCCTTCTCAAGATGGGTAGAAGCCTATCCCCTCAAAGACAATACTGCCTTGTCCACAGCCAAAGCCCTTGTAAAAGAGTACTTCCCCAGGTTTGGAATGCCTAGAATGGTCTGGTCTGACAACGGAAGTGAATTTGTGGGTCGTGTGATGAAAAGAGTGAGTGAAGGGCTAGGCATTAGGCAGAAGTTCCACGCTGCAAATCACCCCCAATCAGCTGGATTAGTAGAATGTTACAATGGCACTTTAAAACTTAAATTGGCCAAAATCCAAGCGAGCACAGGTCTTAAATGGCCTGACGCTCTACCCTTAGCACTCCTATCCACCAGAATGACTGTGCATTCGTGAGTGAAACTCAGCCCTTACGAAATTGTCTTTGGCCGGCCAGCCAATATATGGGGAGTGCCTAGGCCCACGAAGTTCAGCGAGCTGCAACACCCTATTTTGCTTGATTACTTGTATGAATTGACGGCTAAATTGCGTGTTTTGCATCAACAGGTCCACAACACCCTGCCTCCGGTCTCTGAGACTCCAGGTCACTCCATTGTCCCTGGATCCTGGATTCTCGTGAAAAACTTTCAAAGGACAAAGAACGACCAGCCCAGGTGGACCGGGCCGCACCTCGTCCTTCTTTCCACGAGGTCAGCAGTTCCAGTGGAGGGGAAGGCCAACTGGATCCACGGGGTCCATTGCAAAAGAATCCCTTCACCTCCGCCACATGACCAGTGGGTCCAGAAGGGTGTCACTGACTCAGAGCTTACAACTGTGCCACGTAACATACCTGTCAGCGATGACCGTGTAAAAGGAACTAACCCTGAATGTGAAAGCGAGAACATTTTTCAAGAGACTGTGCCACCACCAGAACAATTGAACTCTTTGGAGCCTGAACTCCTGTTTCAGGACCAGACAGTACCAGGAAAAAGACGCTACAATTTGCGACCGAGAAAAACAGACTAATAAAAGTGATTCCTTTTTATGATTTGAGACCAAGACCTATGGACAAATAAAAATATCCTTTTTTCCTCCCAAGTCCTATTTTTTGAAAGTGAAGATCTCCCATCTAGGTAACTTGCTTATTTTTGTTTTTCGAACCGCCATCCGGGTTCCGCTGCTAGGGCCGCGGTTGATTAAAGTCTTTTTGGGTGCAGCTGACGACATTAGGTCGGTAGTTCTGGTCAGTCCAAGGGAGTTGCCCTAGACTGACGGAAGCATCATTTAGCAGAAGCAACCTCCCACCGCGGGCAGCACTTTAGAGAGGATGGAGTTTCCTGATGTGGAGAGACCTGCCAAACCAATGAACTTTAAGCAGAGACTGTGTAACACGATGACAAAGAAAAGTTTTATAATATTGTGTATTTTTATGCTATCCAGCGTAATGATCTTTTTGATGAGTTATGTTTTATTCTCTTTCCATGTAACATTTGCGTCCACTGCATCACCCATACCTCCTCCTACTGTCTCCTCTCATTCTTTCCACCCTTTGCCTGACCACGAATCAAATAGGAGATTAGAGTTCGTTAATAACTCCTTTGTCCAGTTATTACACCAACACCAACTTGTAATGAACACAACTAACTGTTGGGTGTGCGGTCTCATGCCTCACACAACGGATAGAGGTATCCCCTATTTGGTCCTGCCATTTAGTCACAATGGTTCAGTATGGGCATATAGGACAATGTTCATATATGCACGAGAAATCCAACCCCTACGTTCTGTAAAAGACAACCTCAAGACTAGCGCCCTAGTCAAAGGTATAGTTGACATGATCAAGGAAGTAACTTCTTATGAAGATACTCCGGATGATGAGATACTTGCATATGTAGGTTGGAACGTGACCGGATATGGCACTACGTTAAGTGAGAAACAGCAAGCCAAAAGATCGTCCCCTATCTGGATCGTACCCCATCAAGGTCACCTATGTCTGCAAGGTGTTGGCAAGAATCCCAGAGCTCAGCTAGGGAAGAGTATCTGTACAGAAACGTATGTTTTTGGATCTCAGACTTCCCCTGCGTTTTTAGCCGCTAAGGGTACTTATTTCACCTGCCACGATAGAGCCTACACATGGTTGCCCCCTGACTTCTCGGGCTCATGTTTTGTTTCATTCCTGTTACCTCCCACCTACACAGCAGCAGCGGATTACCACCGGACAAGGGTAGTTAGAGGTGTTTTGAGTAAAGAAGACACTGCAGGTCAAGAATTTGGGGACTTTGCAAAGGGTTTTCTGCCGTTCTGGGGATCCATGGCTAACAGTAGAAACATAAGGCAATTAACAAGGGTAGTTGAGTCCACCGTGACCGAAACTGCTGGTGCCCTTAGTAACTTAACCGCTGAGCTCCAGTCGGATCGACTTATGACCCTTCAGAACCGGGTCGCTTTGGATGTTATACTTGCAGACCGAGGTGGGGTATGCAAATTGATCCAATCTAGTTGTTGCATTTTCATCCCAGATAATGCTCCAACAGTGTACAGGGCCATCTCCAAACTACATAAGATTTCCGAATCTATTCATGTGGATAAAGGAGATTGGTCGTTAATGGGATGGTTCTGGGAACTGATATCTGCCTGGGGATGGAAAGTTCTGATGATCATTGGGATGGTCTTAGCCATTCTTTTCCTGTTCTGTCTGTTCATTGAGTGTGCTCCTGCAATATGTGGCCTCTGTGTCACATCATGTGTAAGGAAGCCTGTGTCAAGAGATGAACTAAGTACTAGGATGATGTTACAGCAACATCTCAATGACTTTACGAATATCGATCTGGACTCAGACTAACATGAGGATAGATTAATTGCCTATGTAAGGGCAAAAGGAGGTATTGAGGTTCTGAAAATCTGGATTCGTATAATCATTCTGGACTCGAGAAATAAAACTTCGTCGAAACATGACGAATTTGGTATCAAAAGACCGAGAATGACGAGTACATCATGTACATGTATTTTTGGCGTGTTCGAGTGACGATTTCACCTCGAAATCGTCATTTACATTCTGAACCCTTGGCTCCCATTTATATGTTGCCCTTTACATAGGCCTTAATCCAGTTGAATTTGATCCCGCAAGGACACATACTCCTTAATCGACTTTTCCATGACCTGTACAAGTTGGAACCATTGCCCCAGGCCGAACTCGTTAGGTCAGTTCCCCTCCCAGTGGCCGAGCAAGATAGCATCTAGGCTCAACAAACCATAAAACCATTTCAGCGCACACACCTGCCATATCTCGCTCACATCTATCTCCACTCTTTTGCTTCACTTACTTTATGGTGGGGAGGTGCCGTTTTTATTAGGGGTCCAGTGATATCTGATGAAATGTTGGGCCTTGCCAAATGATTTGTTGTAGGCAGCACGAAGTGAAATATGGACATGTCATCATGACTCTGCTTTCTCTTTGTACTAAAAGTATGTTAACAATTTACTTTACAACCAAGAATGTTTTGCCTAGAGCCTAAAATTGTGTATAAGAAGAGAAGCCTGACTTTGTAAAGGCGTGCAGTCTCCTGAGAATATACCCGTATTGTACTTCTAGGACACTTCTTACCTTGGTTGCAGCCAATAAACTAATCTTTGACTTCACCTAGAAGACTCTGAGTTTCTGCAGGTCTGGATCAGGAAGAACCCGAGGTCTCTGGGTGTTGATTCCCTGGCACCGCTGGGTTACTGGTTCTGTGCCGGTTCTTAAAAACCCAGTACCTCACCTCACCAGTGGAAGATGTTGCAGCTCCTCTGTAGCCTCGTCCTTTCCCTCGGCCACCCCTTGTAGGGTAGAAGTTACCAAAACAGGACTGGTCTTGGTATTGACCTCTGTTGGAGCCTTGCCCTCTAGGCTGCTGATTGGAACCACGGCCGGTCGAGTGGCCCCTGCCTTGACCGGCCAAAAAGGCCCCCTTGGGCCACAGCGTCAGCCTCAGCATCAGCTAATTCCCCGAGTTTGGGGTCCACGTTAATGAGAAGAGAGCGATGAAGCTCAGCGGATATGGCACAATTTGCGTTGCTGAGGAATACTATGGCTCTCTGCGGCCAACCAGAAAGGGAGTCGGGCGAGATGAGGGAACCAGACCACTTCGCTTCCTCAGCCATGTCTAGAATTTTAGTTAGGGGGCCTAACATGTCGAGGAACTTATCCTGACAGGCCAGCCAGGATCGATCAATCCCCTTCTTGGGGTCCCTCATAAATTTCTGGTGGAAAGTCACCATGGGGGCATCAATTTGTGGGGTAAGGGCAACTTTGACTTCTAAGGAAGGACGAGGGCATGCTTTTACGAGCCTAATTTTCAAAAGGTTTCCTGATGCGCATGGCCACGTACTCTGCCACCTTATCTGCTGGGGCCCCGTCGGAGGAACATGAGTGTATTATGTCATCTGGGTCAAACATATCTGATGCATCAGGAGGGTTGTCACACTGGGAAGGCTTAAAAGGGCCAGGATCACTGTGACCTTGTCCTGCGGGGTCTTGGGGGCAGAGGGGACGTCCCCTTGTGGCAGGGAGAACTGGGTAGCCAAAAAGGCTTGCTTGAGTCGCTCAAAGGCACTGGGGTCCATACCGGCATAAGTGCATGTTTAACGGGGGGATCTTGAGCCGCCATTTTTGGCGTGGGAACCTACGGGGCCAAAGGAAGGCTAGTGAGGCATAAAAGCGCTTGATCAATTTTCCACATTAGCCATTCTTCTAGTGGGGTCATAGGTTCCCCCACCGCTCTGTAGATTGAGGTATCCACTGCCTCATAAAACTCACCGTCCCACTGGAGGTTAGTCAGGGCATTTTCCCCCTCCCTGGGAATCATCCTCATATTCAAATTCCATAGTTGTATGTGGGATAAAAGGTAGTGATGAGCCATAATTAAATAGTCTGGGTGACAGACCTGACTGATGACAGAAAGCAGTCTGTAAAGGGCTGGGTGTCAGCCTGTAGTAAGGGCGAGAAGCTCGCAATGTGAAATCAAAGGGTACACCCTGGGCACGTGTGTCTGATGCCTCTAGAACATATATATATATATAGCACACAACTGGCCTGGGAAGTGCCCACAGAATGAAGGACGTTCAGTATGAGACCTCAGCAGGCGTAAAACAATACAGACTCTACTGTAAAGTGCCAAGTAGAGCGTGGGAACGCAATCGGCCTCTCAATTCCAACAGCGTGATCAAGCAATGAAATACACCTCGGAAGAGGCATCTACTTCAGGCCAGTGCTTGCAGGTACGGCGCGTCGCACAAAAACTTCGGCGTTTGAATGCGCGTGCCATAGCAAAAATCCTCGCACGCCCCCTGACGGTGGGAGGTCGCGAGTGCACCAGACAAGCCATGTAGGAGTGGAAACACTCTCATGGCTCAACAACAATGGACGCAGCACTCATCCACACAGAGAAACACAACCAAGAAGGTGTGAGTGGGAGGAGCGTACCCACAAATAAACAAAAATCTCACAACGCGACATAGTAGCCTCAAACGCGCAGTTGAAACCTGCAAAGTTAAAACATGTGCAGAAATTAAACCAAGCAACTTGCAAAGTTAGCACAACAACGTAGAGCAAGGAAACCAAGCTTTAAAGCTAATATAACCATGAACGATAAAGCTAGCATAACCATGTACGATTTGACAAGTAAACAGAAAGCACTTATCTCAGCTGCGCAGCAGCGAAGAAAGAGGAGGAAGGGCCAGTGAGGTCAAACTATGTGGATGCTGGAGGGGCCTGATTGGTGGATCCAGGACTGTTCATGATTGGACATTGTTTTTGTGGACTACTCATTTCCCTAGGGTTCATGGGAAGCATAGTCTTGTTCTTGTTTTGAATGGCTGTGCAAGAATAAAATGAAGAAAGAAAGCATATTCCTCACCTCCAGTCCAGACATAGAATTAGAAGCAGCAGATGAGACAGATTGTCATCACACAGTATCAGATAACGACACGTTTTTAAGTGTTTTTACAAAATTGTTATTTCAATATGTAGATACAATGGAGATTAGTGATTGTTATGTCTGTATGAAATTACCAGCATCAGTTTCAGAGGGGATTACATATCACCATTTACCTTTAACCCCTTCGACGCTCATGACGAGCTGGGCTCGTCATGAGGTAGCCTCCTCGCACGCTCATGACGAGCCCAGCTCGTCATGTAAAGTGCGGTTTTAAAAAACTCAGCACAGGAGCAGAATTCCGCTAGCGCGCATGCGGTTAACATGTGGTATATCATATAGGATTCTAGCAAGTCTGTTTTATGCAATGGGAAAACATCAGTATTATTATTCAAACTTAGCTGGAGTATTATCAGAGCTTCCTATTCGAAAGAATATGAATCTTGTATTTAGTAGCCAAGATGCACAGTTTATTGGTGAATTTTTCTTAACAATGAAATCAATATAGTCAAAGCACACAAGAATATTTTAACATGTATATTACATGAAGAAGAGAAAGAGTTTTTGAATTTAGTTGAAGGAAGGAGACAGGATTTCCAAAAGAAAGCTGCTGAACAGAAAACCCATGTACCACCATGGGCTGGGAAAGAGGGAGTTTATACAGCTGGCAAAGCACATGGTGTGATGTCCCTGGAAGAAAGGGAAAGGGAAATGGAAAGGGAAAACCTGCCTCCATAGGTTAAAGACAGATTATAATAACGTATTTATTGGTTCCAGTGAATGTGAACATAACTTCCTAATTTTGGGAGGTTGGGGACTAAAAGGGTGAACTGATCCAGTATTTCCTGGGGTTTACTACATGTGTGGGAATAATGCATGGTTGTCAAGGTTCAATTAGTACTCACTATTTGCTGACACTCCCAGGAGCAGAATGTTGATATATTCCCAATTCCCACCTCAGACCTTCCCACGAACACCAAAGACAACTGGCGATCGCATGAACCCTGCCCGAGGAAAGGGGTAGGGGACAGAGAAGAGACTGCCTGGCTACCTTTGGTTATTTACACTCTCACGCTATTCTTCCTTCAGCCTTTCACTTTTCTTTCAGCTCACTTTCCCTTTCTACTTCTTTCAGTGGAGTAACTGTAACATAAAGCACACTGTTATTATTTCTCCAAAATTCCTCCCTGACTCGCTCTTTGATATCTCCCCTCTAATCTCTCTTACCCAACTAGCTTTAGACTTGCGCTCCTCTTCTTTTCTTCTAAACAATGTTTTTAACATCAGGTGCCCTGTTATTACAAACAAGCTTGAGTATTTTCTTTTATTGTAACGGTTAAACTTTAATATTCAACTCTCTTTCTTACTCACACTCTTACTTGTAGTCTTAGTAACCTGTTTGTATTTCTCTTCCTCAGGAGAATTTTCTTGCTGTTCCGTGGAAGCTGTCCACCTGAAGACCAGGATCAAAGGGGGACCGGTGGGTGAGTATTTCCTAGTTTTCTACTATATTTTATATTTAAGCATTTCTAAATTCCTTATTTTAATAACTAAAATCTGTCTTACTATCTGACGCTGTAAAGCATTCTACCCTACGCCTAATCCTTGCAAATACCTACACTAAACCCCTGACTAACTAAACACTATCGGGAGACATGTTCTCACTGGAAATTCTGTTGGTGAAGTGCGCGGTTTGGAATTCAACCGACGCACTTCACAGCTGGTCTCAACCTCTTGCCCGGGTCCAAGCGCGAGTAACTAGACTGGCAACTGTCAGCGCATTCCTCCCTGTTGGAAGTACAAGACAGGTGCTCTTATTTCACCCTATGATCACCCGCGATGTTTGTCGAGCGGTTGATCGTTTCACAACTGTTTTTTTTTTTAAATAACTACTGAGGCACATTGGAGTTTGTGAACTCCTTTCTTCAGAACCTGACAATGGTGGTACGAAAGCTGCTACTTTGGGATAGTATTTCCGCAAATTTATCATGTGAAAAGAATCATTGGAAACAATGAGAACACTAATGGACTAACACGGAGAAAGAGAGCTAGTTTTTCAGAAATAGTGGGTGATATATTTGGTACATTGATACCTTCAGTAGGAGTCATTCTGAATTCACATAGAATTTGTAAATTGTCAACAGTAGTTGATCGTCTTTTGACTGAGACTGCTGGGGGTTTCTTGATGATAAACACAGAAATGATTGCAATTAGGTCTATGGTTTTACAAAACCGACTTGCGCTTGCCATTTTATTGGCAAAAGGGGGTAGAATGCGTAAAGTCCAACATTGTTGCACTTACTTTCCTGATAAGAGTGAAGAAATTAGAGGGTATATTAAAAATATTACGAAACTTCAGGAAGATTTGAAACCACTGGAGATTGACAGTGTATGGGAGAGACTAACAAGCAGTATAACATCAATAGGGAAATGGTTTACTGACTTAGGGAAGAGTTTTCTAAGTAAACTAATATTACCAATAGTTGTGATAATGACAATAGTATTGATAGTAATGATCACATGTAAGTGTTATAGAAGTAAGGGAAAAGGAAGAACACATTTAGGAAAAGAGGGAATACAAGGAGATCCAGATGGAAGAAATAAAAGGAAAGTTATATAAAAAGATGAAAGATTTGAAAGGAGAAACGGACAAAAATCAGAGAGAAGGAAAAGAAGTTGAGATGTGCTAAAGTTGGCATCTGGTTGAGATGGGTAATTGTGTGATGGCTCAAAATGCCATCCGAGAGGGGATTGATGGAGCAAGGACTTGTATAAAATAGACTTGCTCTGAAGCAATCCGCTCCTTTAATTCACTAACAAGTTATGAAAAATGTTTCGTGTAAAACTAATGCGCACCACATGAATACGCGGGTTAGTGAAGCTTGCTTATGTGTTTACTAAAGTGAATAACATGAACAAAGGACTAAAACTGCTTTAAACGGGGAAATCTGTTCTGCGCATGCGTCAACTGCATCTACGCAGTATGAAGAGCTATCGCTTGGAGGAAAATTCTTGCGCATGAGCAGAACACACTAAAATGGAGTCTTGAACACTCGTGTGTATTGCATCTGCTTGTTTGAACTAAACCGAGAGGTATTTACTAAAGCTAACATGGAACAAGTCTAATAAATAAACTGGGATAGAGTAGAGGTGGGTGGTATACAGTGCAACCCTTTTATTTGTGAAAGTAACATCTGTCTTTTGACTATCACTAGTGCTTATTTGGGCCTCTCATGTATAACTGAAGTAAGCTGAGTAAAAGGAAGACTGCGCATGTCCACTGCAAGTTAACCTGGAATGATGACATCGATGTTGAACAGAAGCCAAGGTCGCAAAGAATTATACCCTGGGAATGGATGGAAAAAATATTCAACGATGTAGACTTGTATTCAGACTGTTAAAATAATGTTGCAAATAAAATGTAAATGCAGGTGTGAAATAAAATTATGAATAAAAATTAAGGGTATGGGTTTGTGAACAATGGTTGAGCTGATAAAGATGACATGTAAGCATGGTGTGATGATCTCAAATGTCATATTTATACGATATTGAAACTTTAAGTGGGTGGAAAATGATGACCGAAAGGTATAATTGAGAGAGTTTTAGTTAGTTAGTGATAACAGAGGCCGCTGAGAGCTTGGAGTGGGAGGTGCTGATGCTGGGAGAGATGCTGATGAAGAGCTGAAAGCAGAACCTTCTATCCTAATTTAATTGGGTTAGATAAGAAGATCGCAGAAGAATCTTGAGGAGGAAGAGAGTGTCAGACAGGGGTGCAATGCAATCGACGGTATTCTAGAGAGGTCAGCTATTCTGTCCTGATTCCTGTCCTGAAGCCTTTGTCTCCTGCCCTATCCCGGGGGACCCTTACCAGCCCTTTGGCCAGGGGGATGGTCTTCACACCATTCTTGGTAATTATATTTTCGCTTTATTTTGCAGACGTTCTTTTCTCTCTGTCCTCTCCATTTTCCCTAGACATTGTTCATTTAGTAAGTCCAAGTTAAATTTGTTTGATGATTTAATCGAATTTTTCTCTCCTAAGATTGATGGTGATTGCACTGTGTATTTGAGATAGTTCACATGCGGTTGAAATTTAGATAAAGATTTAAAACTTTCCTGTGGTTATTTACATTGATTAAAATAACAGATAGTTTTATGTCATTTTCACCATCAACTAGTTCAACTAATGGTCCATCGACCAGAGGAAAGAACTTTTTGATCAGTGAAAGGATAGTTAGGAATATTAAGTAACTAATCCTTAACACTGTGGAAATTATGAACTTGACTGTAGTGGTTTTAACTACTTGTGAGTTTATGGGCCCAGGTGAGTATAAGGGTAGTGGAGTATCTGTTGTTGTTGATCCGCTGGATCAGTGGCACAAGGGGAAAGGCATCCAGGAGGCTGCAACTCAAGCGAGTGCCACCTTGGAAACTCCAATGCACATAACTGCTGAAATTGCGCGTTCTCTTCGATGGCAAATAGATCTAGCCAAGGCTCTCCCCACTGCTGAAAAGAGACTTTGCACCACCTCCGAGTGAAGACGCCATTCGTGATCCATCATGCACCGGCAGCTGAGTTTGTCCGCCCTGGCGTTCATGGAACGCGCCAGGTGTTGAACCACCAGGGATATGCTCTGATGGTCCAGCCATTTCCAAAGGCGAAGAGCCTCTTGACCTAGGGTCCACGACCCCACCCCGCAGTACAACATGGCGGTGGTGTTGATGGTGAACACCTGCACAGCTCTTCCTTTGACAGAACAAAGGAATGCCTTCAGTGCAAGACGAATCGCCCGGAGCTCCAGAAGGTTGATGTGGAGCCCGGTCTCTGCCGGAGATCCCTGATCTCCGCCTCTCCCATGTGGTTGGCTCATCCTAGGAGTGACGCATCCTTCACCACTGTGAACTCTGAGTGGGGAAGGGAGAGGGATCTGCCGTTGCCCAATCTTTCTTCGTTAGCCACCACTGCAACTGGCTCACAGTCCCCTCCGAGATCTGGACGACATCGGAAAGATTGCCCTGATGTTGCGCCCACTGAAACTTCTGGTCCCACTGCAGAGCCGGCATATGCCATCTGGCATGATCTACCAGCAGGATGCAGGATGCAGGAGACTATGAGGCCCAGCAGCCTCAGAATCATTCTCACCGAAATCCGGGATAGAGGCTGAAACATTGGTATCATAGCCCGAATATCCCGGACTCCCTGCTCCGGAGAATAAGCCCGAAACTGCACTGTATCAAGAACTGCTCCGATGAAATTGAGCTTCTGAGAGGGAATCTGGTGCAACTTTGGCACGTTAATAGTGAACCCAGCAAATGCAGAAGGTCCGCCATAGCCTGGAGGTGGGAGACGACAGCCTGTGGCGATTCCGCCTTCAAAAGCCAGTCGTCGAGATAGGGGAAGACTGGAACCACTAATCTGTGAAGATGAGCTGCAACCATTACCATCACTTTCGTGAACACCAAAGGGGGGCTGGTATGGTCAAAGAGGAGCACCGTGAACCGTAGGTAACGCCAGTGGGCAGGTAAGATGGGGATGTGAAAATAAGCATCCTGCAAGTCCAACCCTACCATCCAGTCACCAGGGTCGAGGGCAGAAAGGACCTGAGCCAAGTTTAACATTTTGAACACCTTCCAGAGGAAGCAGTTGATGTCCCTGAGGTATAAGATAGGACGTAGGCCTTTGTCCTTCTTAGGTACCAGGCAGTAGTGAGAGTAGCAACCACACCCTACTTCTGGCACTGGGACTCGTTGATAGCTCCCTTGGCCACGAAAGCCTTCCTGGCAGAGAAGGGTCAAGTGATCCTCCAACATGCGATGGAGTTTTGGTGGCATGGAAGGAGGGGTAGTCTTGAAGGGGAGCGAGTAGCCCCTTCGGATTATCTGCAAAATCAACCTGTCCGACGTTATGTTGTGCCAGAGGGGGAGGTGATGGCGGATTCTGCTGCCCACTGGCAACTGGTGGCCATGAAAAGTCAGACTAGGAAGGTTTGGAGGCTGCTGCGGGGGGCATTGGTGGACAGGCCCACCCGCTGGCCCACAGACCGTTCGACGCTGGGTCCCACGTCCCCGACCCCGCATAGGTTGGGCAGCCTGATTGGCCATGTGGCTCTGGATGGAACGTGGTGGGGTACTCCTTACGCATCCACTAAAGGAGTGTTAGACGTTCCCATTTTTGCAGGGTCATCCCAGAGCTTTTTTGCCTTCCTCTTGTATTTTTTCTGACCTGTTGTTGGCTATTTTATGAATCTGGGTACTTTACCAGTGCTGATCAGTGCTAAAGTGCATATGCTCTCCCTACTGTAAACGAATGTATTAATTGGACTCCATGATTGTCTATTTGATTTACTTGTCAGACCCTAGTACAGTGCACTGAGTGTGCCTAGGGCGTGTAAATCCAAATGCTGCTAGTGGGATTGCAGCACTGGTTGTGCCACCCACAGAAGCAGCCTTGTAAAATGTGTCTACGGTCTGCCATTGCAGAGCCTACATGCAGTCTGGTACTGTCATGCTGACTGGGCAAGTACACCCACTTGCCAGTCCCTAAACCTTCCCTTTTCTTCATATTAGTTACCCCAATTTTAGGCCCAAGGGCAGGGTGCCTTGTAAGTATAAGGTAGGACAAGCCCTGATGTGTGCGGCATGTCCTAATAGTGAATTACAGTCATTTTCGTTTTTTTACTATTGCAAGGCTACCTGTTCTCCATAGAACAGAAAGGGCTGTTAGAATTATTACACTTTATAATCCTAACAGACTCAAAGAACAAGGTAGAAATTTGAGTTTAGTATGCCTGGATAATAAACTACATCTTTTAGTGAAGTTTATTTTAATATTCTGTGTTTGCAAATACTACTTTTAGAAAGTAGGTATTTGCTTGCCTAACCTTTCAAGCCTGCCTCTGCGAGGTTGTGTATTCATTTGTCTGGAGTTTGAGTGACAGGGCTGGGGAATTTCCAGGAGACAGAATGAGTCAGCCCAGTGGTGAATAGAGAGATCTGCATCTAGATGGGAGGGAGGAGTTGCACCTGGGACCTGAATAGGTCTGTGCCCTCCCCCCACAGTGCTGGCTCCACTCCCTGTGGTGCATCTGATGTCTCTGCCCTGCACACTGGAAGAAGAGAAGGAAGACAGTCAACAAAGTGCTCCAGGGAGGAGCTACGACGGCGCACAAGACGGCTGCTTAGGTTCCCGGCTCCGCAGATCTCCGTATTCCGCCGCACGATCCTGTACGATATCCTGACCTTACGCCCAGCCTCTGCTTTTATGAAGTGTTCCTCACTCTGCTTGCGAAATCCCAACGTTTTTATCTGCTGATTTAACAAACTTACACCGTGTCGCAGATTGTGGCCTGTTCCGACGGTGCAGCCGGGGCCTCGAGTGTCCGCAGGGCTGGACTGCAGTGCGACAACATCGGCTGGAGACCTCGGCAGGATCCGGTCAATCGTAGTGGACACTTCATCTATGCCCGAATTTGATGGTGATTGTTCTCCTATCCCAGCATCGAGAGAGAGGTGGCCTGCTTGCTGACTGGAGGTGGAGATCCCCGTCCCGCGGACCCGGCATAGATTCTGCGGTGGGTCGGGACCCCGGCTCGAGTCACTGCGGCTGTGGATATCGGCGGGTCACCGTTTGAGCCAGCCCTCTCGTGAGCCTGTTCGCCCCTCCTGGAAATGCCAGTTTTCGCCCGGGGAGCTGATTGAGACTGGGACCGACCTTGATACAATGGATAAAACGACATCAGGGCTGACGTTAAAGACCGCTACTGTCGGAACTTTGGGCATTTCACTTGCAACTGACTGTGTCCTTGACTAAAATGGATGCATGCCTAACTGGGATCCTGCTCGAGGCCCCGGACCCAGCCCTGCGGATGAATCAGCAATCTACAGCCGTTCAAGCAGCGGCCATTTTGCCTTTGTGTGAGGACCCCGTGAGGGAACGAGTAGAGAAGCGAATATTTGAACCAACGAGCGGCGCTCTGGAAGGTTTGGTCCCCGAGGCCGCGAGTGTGTCACTGTACTTTACATCGTCATTGACTATGGACGTATCGTGTTGCCCTCCCCCCCGGAGACCTGTGCCATGGACTCTCCCCTCATCGCGTGGTGGTCTCTTCCTCCTTTGGCTCTTCTACGATCCCGGGACGTGAAACATCGAGGCGGTCCGGCGCGGGGAGAGACACTTTCGGTGCTTGAACTTTTAGTAGAGTTATCAGCTACAGCTACAAGTGGTATTGGCTTGACTTTAGGTGGCTTCCGTTTCATATATGACATGTGTGGGTGCTCGTCGATCTCGCTGGGGAGGGTCCGTGTGCAGGTTCGGAGGGGTCAGGGTTGAGTTCACTACATTGGGATGATTTGGAACGGCTATTATTGGCGCCTGAATTGCACTTGTTTGATTAATGAGGCTGGGCGGTGTATCACGGTACCCCCTGTGGTCCTTCGTACGAGTAGCTCGACATTCGTTCTCTGCGTCAGGGGGGATCTGTGCTGGGCGGGGGGACTGAGGGGTTGGGTGCGTTGTATGTATATGCCCTCTTCCACTCTTCTTCTTCTTTTCCCTTCTTTTAGGGTTTAGGTTAGTGGGCTACAGGCACGCTGCTAGTGGGGTTAGGCTGTAGCCATCGGCAGGGGTGCAGGGTGGGGGGTCGGAGGGAGGGGTTTTTTGTTTTGCCTTTCTTATTTTCTATGGCCTTTCTTTTCTCCCTTCCCTTTATTCCTTGGATCAGTATGGTTTGTGCTTTATTTTGACTTATCGAGAACTGCTATTTAGTGCCCTTGATTGACGTTAGGTCGAACCTTGGGTGGGCAGGCCCTGAGTACGGGCGTCTACGGAAATGTATATTGCACTGTCGTGCTCTCTGCATCGTAAGTCTTAACGCTAGAGTCCCATGAATGGTTCTTTTAACAGCATATTCTGATTTCTTGACCTGTCCCCCGTGTCCTATTGTTCATATTGTATGGCACCTGATCCGCTCATTTACTTACTATAAAATGTAACCTTTGTTTTCTCCTGTACTGGATCAATGCGTTCTAGTACAAGATCCGTTCCGACTCGCTGCTGTACCCCGGAGCTGTGTTGTATTCTGTAAATCGGGTCTTACTACTGTTTGGCGGCCGGCCCCTGTGGTTGTAGGCCCTTACTTGTGTCTTATGATCGCTGCAATAAAGGTTTTCAAAAAAAATAAAAAAAGTGCTCCAGGGCTGTACTTGCCTTCCACGATGCTGGCGCCACCCCATGTGGGGCGTCTGATGTTCCTGCCCTGCACTGGGAAAAGAAAGGAGAAGTCTGGAAAACAGAGTGCTTCAGAACTGGTTTGGACTGGGCACAGGTCCCTCTCCCCTCAGAGAACAAAGGATCTTGGGGTATGAGTATTGAGACCCTGATCCCATGAAATTAGATCACTTCTGGACTTATAAGACGAAACCTCTGCTGAGGAGAAGGAACCGGAAGAAACTGAGGAGAGACTATTCCCAAGCTGAAGTGCTGCTTGGGGGATTGGCCTGCAGTGGTTGCCTTGCTGCCAATGGGAGGATAAAGACTTTGTGGACTTTTCTTTCAACGTGTACAAAGATCTTCAAGGGCTTGGAAGAGAGCTTGCCCTCTGACCGAAGACCCAGGACCAGTGGACTTCATCAGCCTTTGTGAATTGCTGCTGGAAACAAGTGGCTGCAGAGGCAGGGAGCTGTGACCGACTCTCACGACCGGCCCGGTGTCCTGTAGGCACCGCACCAAGCAACGTCTGCCTAGAACAATGCAAGCTCTGCGTTCACCGACTCTGTCCTGATGCCGTCAACGAGCCGTAGCCTGCACAGCGACTGGAAGGACACCGCGACATGCAACGCCTCGCTACACCGAATCGAACTGGTCTGACCGACGGGTCACTGCTGCTGACTTAGAGTCCTGTGATCGCACCGGAGTTGGGCACCGCCTCGCACGCTTCGCGACGCACCGCCCGACTCACACCACAATCCGGAAAGATCGAAGCCAGCTCCCGAACTCCGGCTCTGTCGCCGCACCCTAAAGCTGGTAGCACCACAACGAGCAACGTCCAACTCGAACAACGCAAGCTCTGTGCTCACCGACTCCGTCTCGACAGCGTCAACGAGCCGTAGCCTGCACCGCGACTGGAAGGACACCGTGAACTGCAACACTTTCTTTTTCTACACCGCGACGAACCCCGGAACTGGCTCGCACATCCGTGCCGGCCGCCTCAAGGAAAAGGTACTGTGGCTGCGTCTGTCGACATTTGAGTGGGCCCGGACCGCCACGGTCCGTTGGATTTGTTAGACTCTGTGTTTTTTTCAGCAACGCTATAACCGGACAAGGCTACCGACTCGCACAGAACCTTGAATTAAGCCTTTTTAACCTGAACTCTTGAAACTTAACAGTACTGTGGATTCCTTTTGTCGTTCATTGGTCTTGTGATAACTCTATATAAAGTATACTTAATTTTTTTTTATATAAAACCGGTGTGGTGTCCATTTGTAGTGTTGTCACTGGGTCACTGTATGTGGTCACAACTGCTTAACTTACATCGCCTCTGAAATAAGCCTTGACTGCTCGCGCCACGCCACCAAGAGGGTGAGCAGGGGTTATTTTGAGAGAGTAATCCCCTTGTCCTGACTAGAGGAGAGGGTCCCTGCTTGTCACACGTACCTACCTGTGCCAACCAGAAACCCCCAATTCTAACATTGGAAGTCAAGCGGAAAGGATTCCGAATTTGCATTTGTGACTCATGTACAGAGATTGGTAAACACTACTTGTGAGTGCAGACCATAACGCAGCCACGCACTCTGATACTTGTTTTTGCCAGAAATCTCCATTTTTTTAAAATCATGCCTGATTCAACCATCGTGGAAGAGGCAGCATCAGTTGCATCTGTTAACTGTGATTGGGAGGAAGAGAAAAGAACAATTGTATTTACCTGTAAATGGTGGTTCTCCAGTATTGGTGTCTTTCATAGATTCACATGCTTGAATATTCCCCGTCGTCGAAGTGGGAGCCCCACGGTAAATAAAATAGCAATAAAACCAATAATATATGCATATAAAAACATAATTACATACATTCCAAAACCATAAATACTTATAAGTACCAAGGTTAGCATTAACACATAGGAATACATTAGAAGAAAAAAAATACTTTTATAGCATATCCATGTCATTATGTTAGTCCAAACTACAGCCAATCAGGCGCAAGCACCCCTCTAGAACCTTCTCCTCAGAGGCTGAGGCCCTCAGATTTTCGTAGCACAAGAGTGACAAAAACAGTCTAGAAGGAGAAGCGAGCCTCTGAGGGGAGGTGGGTGGGTCGCATGTGAATCTATGAAAGACACCAATACTGGAGAACCACCGTTTACAGGTAAGTAACAATTGTTCTTCTCCAGTATTGGGGTGTCTTTCATAAATTCACATGCTTGAATAGAATAGTGAGCAGTAATAGCTGTCCGCAAGGCAAATTAGCAGTGCATTAGCATGAAAATGCAATGAAATGACATAAAGCTCCCAGACAGATAATAGTAAAAACCATACAGGCGGAGGGAAGGAAAGAGGCTCACCTTATTTAAAAATAAAGAAAAGAAAAAGGAAATTCGACCACCAACATTGAGTGGGAAAGGCAAGTCATTGCTTCTTAGATGCGGAGCCTCTCTAGGAAGACTTTCCTCTGTAAGACTTGGTAGACTGTTGTCGATAGGACTGCTGTGACTGGGAGGAATATCTCGGATTTCCTTGGCCGTAGGAGCGTTATTGGTTGGATCCGCCCCGAAAAGAAGAGGAGGTGCTGCGTCAGCGCCCACCTCGAAAAGGCTGCTTGCGAAACTGCAAAGTACCTAGGGCACGAGCCGTCTCAGTGTCCTTTATGATTATTTGAAGCGCGTCGTCCCCATGCTGGCCAAAGAGCGATTCGCTGTCATAGGGCATGTCGAGGATTTTCGCCTGAACCTCCTGGCGAAAAAAGGTGGAACGAAGCCAGCCTTGACGACGTAAAACGGCTGCACTGCAAGCTGACGAAAACCAGTACACACAATGTCCACAGAGCAGTCGATAATCTCTGATGGCGCTCTCTTTTCCTCCTGAAGAATTTTGAGAACCTCTACTCTGGAGGGCTCAGGAATAAGGTCGATAAAAGAATACCTATCCGACCACATCTGGCAGTCGAGGCGCCCCAGAATGGCCAGAGAATTTGCAGCCCTCATGGTGGTAGAAGCCATAGTGGAAAATTTTCGTCCAATGGCTTCAAGATGACGTCCCTCATGGTCAGGAGGAGCGGTAATAGGAGAAGATGGATTCCAGCAACGGCGCTGTGCGGCCTGGCTGATCATGGAATCAGGTTTAAGCTGCGCTACCAGGCAAGCTGAAGAACCCGGGGCGCCCTATATTTCTTCTCCGAATGAGGAAGAAGTTCCGGAATAGAATTTGGCGTCTGCATCAGTTTGACACCCTCATTCCAAATAAAGTCAATTATGGGCACTGTCTGGACTTGTTTAAAAGGCTGACTCTTGAAATCATAAAGAAAACATTCCTCATCCTTCAGAACCATAGGAAGCTTAAAGCGCAGTGCCGCTCGTTCCATAAGTTGGTGAAAAACAGCTATATCCACAGGAGGGGAATCCCCTGGACCCGAAGGTGGCGGAGACGGTGTCTGGATCTGATAATCGTCCCAATCCGCCATGTTCCCATCATCATCATCAACTTCGCCATCTTCTCGATCTGGGCGAACGTCATCATCCTCATAAACCGTTGCATGGACCTGAATAGAGGTTGTAGACGGTGCAGAAGGAGCAGTTGGCTCTGGCAGTGTAGTAGAGGAAGGAGCTGCTTTAGCTGCAGGCACCCTAGGTTGAGGAGACCCTTGATGAGACGGTGGAAAACGTCTATTATAATCCTCTAGCATGGATTGGAGATTAGAAATGAGGGAGAGCGGTATTTGCGCTGTGGGAACCTGAACAGAAGGTTCCTCCGCATGGAAGTAAGGATCTTCCTGATCATCATCATAGTCCTGTCATTTAATGACCAGCTCCGAAGGACTTCGAGCTGCCCGGAATCTATCATCGTCCTCCTCATCAGAACCAGAGTCCTGCTCCGAACCCGTGGCAAAAAGAGATGATGGAGGCTGAGAGTGACGTGGAATCGGAAGCTTATCCAAAGGCACATATCGACGTTGGTGCAGAGGGTCAACAGCAGGAGCCCCAGAACCGGATGAAGAAAGTGGCATCAACGGCAATGATGCTAAAGTAGACCGTCGATGGGACAACCACCCTCGATGAAGCCATCGACGAAGCCACCGACTACAAGACCACAGCCGTCGACGAAGCCACCACCGATGAAGCAGCCGTCGACGAAGCCACCGCCGACGGAGCCGCCACCGACGAAGCAGCCGTCGACGGAGCAGTCGTCGATGGAGCACCCGCTCTCTTCACAGCAAGCGTCAATGAAGATTTTGATGTCGACGAGACTCCCTTTTTTGTCGTCAACGAGGAGATTGGAATCGTCGATGAGACAGACTTGAAGCTTACAGACACCATCGTCGTCACTGACGACGTCAGTGCAGCCGCCGTCGACGACCCGTTGGCACAAGTCGTCACTGTCGTCGTCAGAGAGTGGGAGATGGCTTGTTTCGTCATCAGAACGACCGTCGATGCTCCCGTCGACGATGTAGCACGTTTTTTAGAGGAAACATGCGTAGAAGGAGCCGTGGACGCCTGAGAGTCAGATCTCGGGGGCGTAGGCATAGCAGGAGGAGGTGGAGACACAGCAGGAGCCTTCTGGAGTTGAAGTTTCCTCTTCTTTAGGAAAGGAGATCGCAAATCCTGCACACTGCTACGTTTAGAAGTGGCTCCAGACACACCTGACGCAAGGCTTTCTGCGTCAGAAAGAGGTACATCCTTATCCTTGAACCTCTGCAACCACAGGAGGAGATGCCCTTCTCTGTCCTTAAGGGTCTTGGTTGAGAAAGTCCTGCAAATTTTAACATTTTCCTACCTCATGCTCTGGATAGAGGCAGTAAATACACTTCTTGTGAGGGTCCTCTGAGAAGAGCCGCAATTTCCTACAAGAAGCACATGGTCGAAACAAAGACTTCTTACTTGAAGACATTCCAGAAAACTGTAGAAATCCAGAAAGAAGTTGAAAACTGAGCAGAGCTCAGGGAGACTCCCTTCACACGACGTACGGTAGAAAATCTGAGGGCCTCAGCCTCTGAGGAGAAGGTTCTAGAGGGGTACTTGCGCCTGATTGGCCGTAGTTTGGACTAACATAATGACATGGATATGCTTTAAAAGTGTTTTCTTCTAATGTATTCCTATGTGTTAATGCTAACCTTGGTACTTATAAGTATTTATGGTTTTAGAATGTATGCAATTATGGTTTTATATACATATATTATTGGTTTTATTGCTATTTTATTTACCGTGGGGCTCCCACTTCGACGACGGGGAATATTCAAGCATGTGAATCTATAAAAGACGCCCCAATACTGGAGAATAGAAAGCTACACCAACAAACAGCTCAGGAGCTTCTGCAAAAAGTAAAAAATTTCCGTGACCGGAATCTCCAGAAGGGAGCAGTTCCAAAAGGCGCTGGGGCTTGGGTCAAGGCAAGTAGTGCCCCTGGAAATGAGATTGAATTTGAGGATGAAGAACAGCAACTGGAGGGACCACTGGGTCCAGAAGGGAGGGGTGCAACCTCCCCGTTGGGTAGCAGTGTTTCTGCCCGAGGCCGGTCCCCAGAAGAGTTGGCAGATAGGAGAGAAAACAGGATGCATGAAATGGAGATGGCAAAGCTCCAGTTGAGTGTACAACTGGAGTTAGAGCATAGGAAATTGGCCATGGAGGAAAAGATAATGCAAATGGAGCATGAGTTGATAATGAGGGAGCTTGATTTAGAGCTCGAGGGGTTTGAGGCCAAGAGTGTCTCAGCCCAGCAACAAGAAATGTGTGTAGCTCAGAGATTGACCTTTAATGGGTTGGAGGTGGAGTCTAGCTCAGATGGAAGCAGCCAAATTGAATTTTCTAATGCTGAGGGAGTAGTACACACACCCAGAGATGAGGCACCTGACTTGGAGGGGGTTAACATATACAAGGAGGTTTAAGGACGTGAAGTAGCTCCAGTAGCGCGCAGTGTCCCTGAAGGGAATAGGGTAACTGGCATAGGGGTTTATGGTCCTGTAGTGGGAGGGACTCTCTACTACTGACTCTAGAGAGGTACAGGGAGAGGGGTTTCCCCAAAGTTGAAGTCCTGGTATGTGAGTGTGGAGATCGCCCAGAAGAGTGTGGGTTGTGTGACAGAGACAGTCAGATACTGTCTTGCCAATCTCAGGAGAATGGTGTGGAGTTCGTGTGTGAGGCACTGGATGGTGAGATGAAGGATAGTTTGGTTAACCCTCATAGGGGGCTGTGTGAGCCAATTGTGGGAGCGCATATTTTAAGTCCCTGTTTTCCAGAGCTATGCAACACCTGTTGGAGAGTGAGTTCCCTGATCACACTGAAGGCAGACCTTTTTGGTGGATTCCAGAGGGTCTGAAGAAGCATTGAGGAGTGAGTCCAACAAGAGTGGCGCAGGTATCTTCCAGTCCTGTGTGATGGAAAAGGTTCAGTGTAGCCCAGTTAGGTCCCAGTGTAGTGGGAGGGGTGTAGGGGCTCACGTCCTGTCTCAGAGGAGGAGGAGTGAGTGTGGGTTCTGTACCAAGGTACCCGAAACCCAGTCTCAGGGCCTTGATGGTTTCTTAAGGGAACATCAGTTGGGGGCCTAGGCTGTACTTGTAGGCCATTTGAGGAGGATCTCCCAGTGTCTAGAGAACGTGGAGCCTCTGTAAGCAGAGCTCCAGTAGTTCTGGTGTCTGGCAGTGCCGCTCCAGTTTGGAGGGTGCAGAAGTCCAGATGGAGGGGTGAGAGGGGGAAAGAGTCCCCAGTGGAAGAACCAGTGGGTCAGGGGCCAGCCAGAAGGGCTGCGTCACCAATGAATGACCATGGGGACTCCACTTCTGTCCTGTGGGATCTTCGTGCACTGTCGGATGGACAGGGGCGGGAAATCTGCGGTAGGCAGACTGTCACACAATGCAGGAGTTATGTGTTACCCTCAGGGGGGGCATGCGTGCTCCCAAGGAAGTCCTGGTGCACCAGGCAAGTGTTCAACTGCAGGGTTTGGTTCCTGAGTTGGGAGAAGACGGGTACAGGGGTTACCTGACCTGGAGAGAGGGGCATCTGTAATCAGTGTCCCTACCAGTCTGTCTTCTTGGTGTACCACTCTAGGTGGGAGGGTACAGCCATCTGGAAGGGGGTGCAGAGGGAGGGAGTCCTCGCCTCTGACCCTGGTTCAGCCTGAGGGTTTAGACCCAAGGTTGGAGAGCCAGGTTCAGGTGTTATCTGACCTGGAGGAAGGGGCAACTGTAATCCGTGTCCTGACCACGGTAGCTTCTAGGGGTGCCACTCCAGTTGGGAGGGTGCAGTGCTCTGGAAGAGGGTGCAGAGGGAGGGAGTTCTTGCCTATGACCCCGGTGCAGCCCGAGAGTCTATAGCCTGGGTTGGAAGGTCATGTTCAGGGTGTCCCCCCTGACCTGGTAGCCCAGTTGCAGGATAGAACCCCTGAACTGGTGGGCGAATTGTGCAGAACACCTGCCACAGGTGCCCTGACAATTCTAGAAGGGGGTACCGCTCCAGGTGGGACGGTACAAAGCCCCAAGGAGGAGGACCGGGTGTGGAGAGCCTACCCCAGTCTCTGATCCAGCCACCAGGTATAGGCCTGGGCTGGTGGGTCAGTGCAAGGATGTAATAGCTGACCTGACAGGAGAGAGAGTGGACAAAGGGTGCCAAGCACCTCAGGTTACTGCCCACCGCTCTCTGACGCCACAGAGGTTTGAGAGCCCTGAGAGGCATAAGGCCTGGGTCTCATCCCTGACTACTGTCAGTGGCCACTGTGACTTGCTGTCTGTCTGTTGGGACACACCTGTGAGCAAGTTAAGGTGAGATGCTACACAGAATGGTGTCCGCAGGTGAGGAAAAGGGTTCCCCATGGATTAGCTTGGTGGACCCTGAGAGTATGGCCAGAGGAATTGAAATGGGTTCAGATTGACGTAGAACTGGAATGTGTCCCTGCTGTTGCGAGGCAGGTCCATGTTCTACCGGCCAAAGCAGGGAAGCCCATCAAGGTAGTGATTGGTCTACCCTGCGTTTTGGCTGGAAGGGTGTTGTGTTGGACGTGGCCCTTTTTGCAGGGTCATCCCTGAACTTTTTGCCTTCCTCCTATATTTTTTCTGACCTGCTGTTGGCTATTTTATGACTCTGGGCACTTTACCACTGCTGATCAGTGCTAAAGTACATATGCTCTCCATATTGTAAATGAATGTATTAATTGGATTCCTATTTGGTTTACTTGTCAGACCATAGTACAGTGCACTGAGTGTGCTCAGGGTGTATAAATCCAAATTCTGCTAGTGGGCTTGCAGCACTGGTTGTGCCACCCACAGAAGCAGCCTTGTAAAATGTGTCTAAGGTCTGCCATTGCAGAGCCTGCATGCAGTCTGGTACTGTCATGCTGACTGGGCAAGTGCACCCACTTGCTAGTCCCTAAACCTTCCCTTTTCCTAATATTAGTCACCCCTATGGTAGGCCCAAGGGCAGGGTGCATTGTAAGTATAAGGTAGGACAAGCCCTGATATGTGTGGCATGTCCTAATAGTGAATTACAGCCCTTTTCTTTTTTCACTATTGCAAGGCTACCTGTTCTCCATAGGCCAGAATGGGCTGTTGGAACTATTACACTTTATAATCCTAACAGACTCAGAGAACATGGTAGAAATTCAAGTTTAGTATGCCTGGACTCAGAATAATAAAGTACATATTTTAGTTAAGTTTATTTTATTATTCTGTGTTTGCAAACACCACTTTTAGAAAGTAGGTATTTGCTTGCCTAACCTTTCAAGCCTGCCTCTGCGAGGTTGTGTATTCCTTTGTCTGGAGTTTGAGTGACAGGGCTGGGGGATTCCAGGAGACAGAATGAGTCAGCCCAGTGGTGAATAGAGAGATCTGCACCTAGATGGGAGGGAGGAGTTGCACCTGGGACCTGAATAGGTCTGTGCCCTCCCCCCACAGTGCTGGCTCCACCCCCTGTGGTATGTCTGATGTCTCTGCCCTGCACACTGAAAGAAGAGAAGGAAGACTGTCAACAAAGTGCTCCAAGGCTGTACTTACCTTCCACAATGCTGGCTCCACCCCCTGTGGCGCGTCTGATGTTCCTGCCCTGCACTGGGAAAGGAAAGGAGAAGTCTGGAAAACAGAGTGCTTCAGAACTGGTTTGGACTGGGCACAGGCCCCTCTACCCTCAGAGAACAAAGGATCTTGCGGTATAAGTATTGGGACCCTGATCCCATGAAATTGGATCACTTCTGGACTTACAATACGAAACCTCTGCTGAGGAGAAGGAACCTGAAGAAACTGAGAAGAGACTATTCCCAAGCTGAAGTGCTGCTTGGGGGATTGGCCTGCAGTGGGTGCCTTGCTGCCAAAGGAAGGATAAAGACTTTTTGGACTTTTCTTTCAACGTGAGCAAAGATCTCCAAGGGCTTGGAAGAGAGCTTGCCATCTGACCGAAGTCCCAGGACCAGTGGACTTCATCAGCCTTTGTGAATTGCTGCTGGAAACAAGTGGCTGCAGAGGCAGGGAGCTGTGACCGACTCTCACAACCGGCCCGGTGTCCTGTAGGCACAGCACCAAGCAACGTCCGCCTCGAACAACGCAAGCTCTGCGCTCACTGACTCTGTCTTGACGCCGTCAACAAGCCATAGCCTGCACTGCGACTGGAAGGACACTGCGACGTGCAACGCCTCGCTACACCGAATTGAACTGGTCTGACCGACGCGGTCACTGCTGCTGCCTTCAAGTTTTGTGAATGCACCGGAGTTGGGCACCGACTCGCACGCTTCGCGACACACCGCCCGACTCGCACCGCTATCCGGACTGACCGACGCCAGCTCCCGAACTCCGGCTCTGTCACCGCACCCTAAAGCTGGAAGCACCGCAACGAGCAACGTCCGCCTCGAACATCGCAACCTCTGAGCTCACCGACTCCGTCTTGACGCCGTCAACGAGCCGTAGCCTGCACCGCAACTGGAAGGACACCGTGACCTGCAACGCTTTCTTTTTCTACACCGCAACGAACCCCGGAACTTGCTCGCACATCCGTGCCGGCTGCCTCAAGGAAAAGGTATTGTGACTGAGTCTGTCAACATTTGAGTGGGCCCGGACCACCGTGGTCCACTGGATTTGTTAGACTCTGTGTTCTTTTCAGCAACGCTGTAACCGGACAAGGCTACCGACTCGCACAAAACCTTGAATTATGCCTTTTTAATCTGAAATCTTGAAACTTAACAGTACTGTGGATTCCTTTTGTCGTTTATTGGTCTTGTGATAACTCTATACAAAAGTATACTTAATTTTTTTATATAAAACCTGTGTGGTGTCCATTTGTAGTGTTGTCACTGGGTTACTGTATGTGGTCACAACTGCTTAACTTACATCGCCTCTGAAATAAGCCTTGACTGCTCGTGCCACGCCACCTTGAGGGTGACCAGGGTTATTTTGAGAGAGTAATTCCCTTGCCCTGACTAGAGGAGAGGGTCCCTGCTTGTCACAAGTACCTACCTGTGCCAACCAGAGACCCACAATTCTAACAAGGAGCAAAAGGCAGACTGCATGGGGTGAGAAGTTGTTGCGAGGCCCAAGGATCTGGCCGTGGCCCTAGAGTCCTTGAAGCGCTCGAGTGCGTTTTTCGCCTTGTCTCCAAAAAGGTGATGGCTATCAAAAGGCATCTCCAAAAGCGTGGATTGGACATCCCCAGAGAAGCCAGACGTTCTCAGCCTGGTGCAGTGCCTCAGGGCTACCAATGTGGAAACCATCCTACCCAGCGAATCAGAGGTATCCAGCCCACACTGGATAGTGAACTTAGATGCATCTCAACCCTCAGCAACAGCACGCGTGCACACTGCCCGGGCCTCTTCCGGGCACTGTAGCAGCACTAGTGCAACCATATCCCACATTGTGTGTGCATAACGGCCAAAGAGACATGCGGTGTTCACCGACCGCAGTCCTAAGCTGGCTAAAGAAAACGTCTTCTTCCCAAGATGGTCCAGCTTCTAGGATTCCCTATCTGGGGGAATAGTAGGGAACGAGTCGTTTGAGGGTGGACCACCAAGCTCTCAGGGGTAGGGTCTTGGGAGAGGAATAGTGGGTCACCCGGGGCCTGGTAGTGGTGTCGGGCAATCATCCTGTCCACAGGAACCTCTGTGCTGGGCTTGGATCAAGTGCCCAGAGGGATGTCAGTGAGAGTCTCATTAAAAGGCAGCAGGGTTTCCGAAGAGGCTGCTGCCGGCTGAAGCACCTCCGTGAGGAGGTTAGTCCTGACAGCCACTGTAGGAAGCTCAAGGCCCAAGGCCTCAGCCGCCCTAGGCAAAACCACAGCAAAGGAAGCCCCCACCTCCGTAGCCAGGGTAAGGAGAGAAAGCATACCAAGGTCTGGGGAGGTATCCAGACCACTGGCATCACCCAACTCCTCTTGCCAGTCCGGTTCATCAAGCTGGTCTACTAGTTCTCCTCAACCTCCTCTGTCTGACACCAGTAATGAACAGCGGTACAAAAGTACCCTCCGGTGCCGGTACCAATGTCGGTCTGGCACCGGGTCCAAGTCGGGGGAGAGGCTGGGGTTGACGCCGGTTGCGAGCACAACCGGCGGCAGGGGCGTCATCACTGGAATCGCGGCAGAGGAAGGTACCGTGAGGTCCACTTGCACCAATCCGAATCCAGGCATGGATCCAGGGGGGCCCTCAGGGACCAAGGTTGGAGCTGCTGGCATCAAAGGCCAAGGGCCCCCAGCCAAGTCCGCGGGGCCCGAAGGCACACCAGCAGAGCTGGACTGCCCAAAAATGCTATGGAGCGCTTGGTAAAAGGCACAAACTTCAGCAGGGGATGCTCTGGCTTCAGGAAAGGGAGGTAAGTGCAGAGCCGTCCCAGCGGGCTCCAAAGATTGAGCCGAGGAGCGACGGCGCTCCAGGTGCCGCGTCGTGTTGGCCAACGGATGGGAAGAAGGCAAAGAGTGATGATGCTTCGACTTACCAAAGGAGTGTGAAGACTTCGAGGAGGAATGGTGATGACTCCGTGACTGGTCCCGCAACCTTCCTCTCGACGGGGACCTTGAACGGTGCGGAGTGGACTGCCGGGCCTCCAAAAGCTTTTGGGACTGCTCCCACAAAAACTTCAGGTTCATGGCCCAGCAGTCGGAGCACGACTCCAGGCACCAAAGGCACACGAGGTGCGGATCGGTGACCGACATCAACTCGTGACAGCAGTCATAGGGCGTGAAGCCGGTCCAATGATGGGACATCCCTGGTGCACCAGGTGGCGAGGACTCGAAAAAGTTGTCAACAAAAAGTCAAAAAAGGGTTAGTCAAAAAAGAATAAGGGGCATGCTCTCTCCCGATCTGTGATGGCTAGTGCGAAAAAAGAAAGAACTGACGTCAGAGAGCAGGGGCGGCATCTAACTAGACACCGCAACATCATCCCAGCGGCCGACGCCACCTATTGATGCGCAGGGGTACTGCTACAGAAAATTTCACCGAATCCAGTCTTACGCCTGGGGGTAATTCTAAGGTAAGTTAAGGAATCTATAACTACAGTCTCTTTCAGATACTCAAATTTCCCTCTGTGATTATTCACAAACAGATTCAAACAATTGTATGAATCTTTACTAGAAAAAGTAATGGACAGACTGAAATTCTAAAATGTTGATAGTGTTGTAGTGAACCAGATAAGAACGGAATGCTTTAGAAATAAGAGTGGGCAAGACAATAACTATTACTATCTAGCCAACCCCAGGGACATTAAACTCCCACAAACAAAGGTTTGTATATGATTATTTGAAAAAACAGACCAATGAAGTTAAATCATTAATCTTGTTACTTATAATTGCCAGTCATACTAGTACATAAATATTGAAAATGACATAGGTGCATACCTCACACTTTCCTCTGCGAATATAATAGAGTTCCCTTGAAAGGGTACCACGGTACTGGATGATCTCACCAGGAGGAAAGAAATATATTTGACTTTTTTCTGCCAATTCGTGGATGATGTCATTGTCTATATCATAAAAAAATGGAATCTTCAGAAAAGATAAAAGAAAAAGATGTAACATAAGCAAAAGTACTAGAAAAGAGAATAATTTCGATTTTGTGTTGAGTATAACGTAAACATTTTGCATGACTGCTGGTATACAAGCTGTACTATAGTTTCTAAATGTATTTTAATTAATTTTTTTGACTCGACAGAAAGAGAAAAAGAAAGTACAAAAACTCAAATAAATTAGTACAAAATAATACAGCAACATCATAGAGGAGTAGAACAAATCAAATAACATAAGATAAGTTAACATAAGTGGGCTCATAATTATAATGAAAGAAAAAATTGAATAGGCTGAAATCTTATTTCTACTTCAGGGTATTCCTTATCAAAGTCATAAGAATCGAATTATCTAGCTCACAAGTGTGTTCCCGAGGCTCACACAAATATATATATGTATACCATTCATTAACAACACGAGACTGCCATTGAAGGAGATTCATAACTCGAAACTCGTCTGGCAACAGAACATTGATGTTGGTTTACCGAACCTGTATGCAGCCTTTGCAGAATAAAAGACAAAATTTACCTACCCGCTGAGGCTCTTCCTTTGCTGAGCAAACTTGTTTTTTGATTGTTAGCGGTCCGCCCTGACCGCGGAAGAAGCCCCGCTGTGAGTGCAGCGTATCCAGGGTGACGCCACATGATGTCACCAGTGTTGCGGGAGAGGTGTCGTCCATAGAGGACTAAGAATGCAGCAAAGTGAAGTAGGCTGAACATCACCCGACTATGGTTTTTATTTTTGAATTCATCACGGTTTTATGAACGGACTCACTTGAGGTATACAGACTGCAACCATTAAAACTATAAATACCAGAGGGCCAGGTAAAGTGGCAGCGCCCACTGTGGCGCTTACTATGAACTTTAAAAGGGTTGCAGTTATCATTCATTAACAACACTTGACTGCCATTGAAGAAGAGTGCATAACTTGAAACGCATCTGGCAACAGAACATTGATGTTGGTTTACCGAACCTGTATGCAGCCTTTGCGAAATAAAAGACAAAATGTACCTACCTGCTGAGGCTCTTCCTTTCCTGAGCAAACTTGTTTTTTGGATATATATATATATATTTATGTGTGTGTGTGTATATATATATATATATATATATATATATATATATATATATATATATGTGTGTGTGTGCCTTGCGAATATAAATGTGTGTGTGTGTGTGTGCATGTGTTTCGCTTTCAGTAGGAAAATGACCATTAAATAATAAAAAACATCTGCAGCTAAGAAAAGACTAAACAGTTCATACATTTCTATGATTTTCATTTTTTTTAAACATGTAAAATATTTCTGAATAGCCATTAATTTAATCAAATGTGCCTAAAACATGTTTCACTTACAATTTTTTTTTTTTAAGAGTTGAAGGGCAGGTTAGAGGTGGGGTTTTTAGTTAAGTCAGGAAAATGGCGCTCAGGCTATTGTGTATTATCTATGGCGGTACGGTGCTGCCAGGTTGGGGGAATAACCCGATAACCCCCGGTAGTGTATGAATCACGGGATCCACACTGTCAAGTAGGCACAGTCCTGGGCACATGTGGTGAGGATATTTACAATGTTGACTTCAGTCTTAAAGTGTTACATAAATGCAGTGGTCGACACCAGTATGAGTTTGAAAAGTTTTTTATATTGCAGCAACTACTTTGTTGATCACAAACAAAACCTGATCTGGTCTTATTTTTCCAGAGGAAGTACTCACCTGCACCAGAATATTGAGAAGGAAGGAGGAGACAACACTTCAGGAACACACAGGTAAGCAATTAATTTCTCTTGCCGGTTTTGTCTCTCTTGGTAATAACTTATGAATCTCTAATTAATTATGTCGGAGAGACTGTCCTTGTAAAAATAACAGGTAAGTTCAAATCTTAAAATTGTTGCTGGTGCTTGTTCTTAATTGATATAATATAGACGAGAGAAATGCTATTAGGAAACTAAGCACTACTCTCAGCTGGATGTCATACCGAACATTGATGTCTCTGTTGTTTCTATGGAAGTGACGAAATTCCAAAGGCACCGTCTCACAGGAGAAATGCTACATCCTTGATGGCAAGCAGAATCCTGACTGAACTTTTGTGACAGAGAATTGTGGTGAGGCTGCTTCCTCTGGAATTCTCTCCAGTGAAGTGTGCATTCCTTATTCAGCGCCTGCTTCACATTCTGTTCATGCTTAAGGAGAGAACAACTAGTGTGCTGCAGGAAAGACTGATCTGGCAGCCCTCTTGAGTTTCCAGCACTTCCAGCTCCGTCTCCAAATATTGGGTTTTGTTCCCATACGATTCCTGCCTTTTATTTTAGACATGACTAGTATTTTTTCAGTAGGGTTCTTCCATAGGATCCTGACACTTGACCAGTCTATTAAACGGAACCCTCCGCCCCCCCCAGCTTTGTTGATAGTACCTGGAGGCGAAATATGGTCATTTCTTCTTTCCTGTGTCTGCAAATATGTATGACGTGGAAAGCACCAATAATGAAAGATGGGTTTCCAGAACTTCATTGTTGATAACCCACTCACTGTTTTCTCGAAACGACCTGCAGAGTGAGCCTCTGCATTTTGAACCCCTGGGAGGTAACAGTCCTGATCTATAAGTTCCTTGCTGCGAGCCATTTCCAGATCATTTGTGATTCCAAGGACTGTGATCTGTAACGCATCCTTCCTTGTTTGTTCAAAAAGTATATTGTTATTGTATTGTACATATGTAAAAAGAGGTACTTCGTCTTGAAAGATGGGAGGAGATACATTAGAGCTAGATGGGCTGTTCTCAACTCCTCAATTCCAGTAAGTTGGTAAGGCAAGAACTCTCATTTTCTGACAATGTTCCATGAACCACAACTTTGTCTACATGAGTACCCTATCCCAGAAGAGAGGCGTCTTGACAATTGTGTTGGAATTTCCTGATAAAAAAGGAACACCCTCAAACAGATTTTGAGACCGGAACCTCCACGGGAACGATTGAATCACAGACTAGAATAGAATGAATCTGTCTTCATAGCCGCCACTTAGTTGACACTGTGGGCTCTTCAGGTGTTGCTGCACAGATTTCTTTTGGAACCTGTTTTACGGAACCAGAAGAGGCTATCTCAGCTAAGATGATATCTAGCATGCAGTTGGATGAGGAGTTCCTAGCAGACTTGGACACTTCTGACAGATAGATGACAGTCTTTCCTCTAAAGGATAAATGTTTGTGGCTGGAGTGTTCAGAAGCATGCCCAAGTACTAGACTGAATGGGAGCAACAGTTTGATGTCTTGTGGTTGATTTGAAGTCCTAATCAGCAAAGAGCTTCTGAAACAATGTGGAAATGATTTAGGACTTCCTCCAACGTTCCAGCCTTGATTAACCAATCATTATGACAGGGCTAGACAACGGTCTTCTGTTTTCTAAGATATGCTGTCACCACTACAATACATTTGAAGAATGATTTTGGTACCAACTTTAGTCCTCATGGAAGGACTATGAACTGGAAATGATTGTTGCTCACTATAAACCTTGGGAATTTCAAATGTTTCTTTGCCATTGGGATATGGAAGTAGGCACCTTGATGGTCAATGGCACACATCTGGTCCCCTTGATGTAATCTGATGCTGAGATCAGGACAAAGCTACTTCCTGTGCAGGTGCAAGGGAATTCAGGAAAAGGAGTAAGCATACACAAGAGAGTACCTGAAAGCTGCGAAGGACCCCAGGATAGAAGCAGGGAACTGGAACGGGCTGTGAGTAGAAAATTGGATATAAACTGGGAAAGCATACAATAAAGGAACTAAGAAAACAATGCAAATACAAACTACAAACAGGAAGGAACAAGCAAGAAAATGATAGATAAACTATTGTAAATGATAGTTAATGTGTTTTTTGGGAAATTGATCTCGCTGTTAGGAAACAAAATCTTATAATACTTCAAGGGGCGCTTACACTCACAAACCTTTGGTAGACAGAGCAGCTCTCTGGAAGACAAGTGCTTTGTGCCAGAGGCGCCAAGCCTCCGAATCTGTCTAGCATCCTTGAGAATAATGATCAAGGATCAACGGGAAAGAACTAAAGGGAATACAGCAGAAAACTCTGAATTCAGAACTTGGATCAGGAAAAAGTAGGAACAGAGTCAATGAACAGGAATATGACTGGACTAGAAGCAAGTACAAAGAACTATAAACACAATAACTGGGTAATCTGCACACTAAGAAGGGCAGAAAATACTTATGTAGACAAAACAGGGAACACCAGAACACAATGCTAGCAGTCTGCATACAAAAAGGGCAGGAGAGGAAGTGTGCAGGCAGAACAAGAAGCAATGGCAACCACACAACGAGAAACAGAAAAAACAAGAAACAGATAAGACAAAGGAGGCAAAACAAGAAAAAGTGAACAAGAAATAAGGGAAACTAAGTCACACAAAATCAAAGAGCAATCCTGGGGCGCTAGAGGGTGCAAATCAAGATGGTCAATGCTGCAGCCAGAGTGGTGATTGGTCTGCCAAGGCGGTGCTCGGTTTCCAAATCTTTGCACTCCCTCCACTGGCTCTCCATACCCCAGAGGATTAAATTCAAGGTCCTTTGCCTTGCGTTTAAAATCCTCAAAGGTATGTCTCCCCAAATTTTGGAGAATCTGCTGATATCGTATGTCCCTCCGCGTACCCTTAGATCTATGGGTCAGAATCTGGCTGTGGTTCCGCGCTTCAGATAGGCTAGAGTTGGTGGCCGCTCTTTTCGTGTGCTAGCGGCAAAGTGGTGGAATTCTCTTCCTCCGCATCTCCGGCCCATTGATGACCTTCTTCAGTGTAGACGAGCCGTCAAGACCTTTTTATTTGCTTAGTTTCTTGCTGTTTCTTTTGCCTTTTCTGAGTCTCTTTGTGTTGTGTTGGGTTTGCCTTGTCAAAGCGCCAGGACGCCCCTTCGCTGGGGCAGCTGTGCGCGGTATAAATAAAAATAACATAACATAACATAACATGGCCGCACGTTAGTGTAGCTCTGCCTAGCTGAGCTCCTATCTGCCGAAAATCCGCCCCTAATTTGCTGCATCCTCGTCGCTGTTACAGGGGTACTGCAAGATAATACCCCCCTGCATCCTTTTGGGAGAAGTAAGGAGCCCAGCATTGCCTCAGTGAGTGGAATTCTGCCTGACACATTTCTGGTCGATCGCGGGCAAACATGGCGCCCATGGTGCGGCCTTAAGCTGTGGCGCTCCTGTGGAGATCGTTTGTGCGGAGTGACGTCAGGAGCCAGAGGGTAACGGATCGATGACTGTACGGGCCATAGGCACGCATTGATACTAGCTGTGCATGCGATGAATTACGGTACGCCTGGTTGGCACTGAAGCATTGTGAGCCTCTGGGACCCTGTGGAAAGAGGAGGCAAGGCAGAGACTCTGCACCTGTGTTTGGGCCGGACTGCCTGGAGAGTGCCTACCGTGCGCTTCTGGTGCTGACTGCGGTGAGTGGGGCTGGACCTAACCGGGCCTGCGACTGTAGAGGCGGGTGCGGGCCCGGGGTTGTGGGTGTCGCTCTGCAAGCTGTGGGAGGCATCGGGAGTGCGGGGGTGAAGTGTGTGTGCAGAGGAAATTGGCGGCGCTGCTGTGCCTGTGGCCTTCACGATCTGGTTGACAACCCCACTTTAGGCAGACATTCTCGCCTTGCGACCACCTAATACAGAGAATATTGGGCCTTCCTATGCAACTGGACGGAACTGCGTTGCCTTGGTTGTTGTGTTGGTGGGGCTTGCGGCAAGAACAGCACTGCGAGACTCAAGCTACCAATGGGTCTGGGCGCTGCGCGATCAGGTTAACGTCGACTTATGTTGATTCTGTTCCTGTATTTAGAAACTTGGAACTCGGGGTGACGGGTAGTGCTGAACGCTGTGGCCTGGCCCTGACCACACTCAGCTCGGGGGGGGTAATCCATAAGTGTGCTGCCCTTATGTTGGGGATATAACATTCTAGAGCTGTCCCTCCTTCTTGTTGGTGGGGATTACTGTCTGGTCTGCCTGGGGTCAAGGAAACTGTGTGTTGGGGCCTCGATTAATTACTTTGAGACTGGCGGCAGCCAGGCGGAGGCCTGTGTGAAAGCCTGGTTGGGACTGACTTTCGTTGCTGGGGCATAGTGCGTGGAGAGGCTCTACGGATGCCCAGCTATATACACCAGTCTGTCAGGCATGTAGGAGTGTGGTGCATGCCTGGAACTTGCACGTGAACAGCTCATACTTTGGTGTTCCATCATGAAGAGGACAGATAAATCGCAACCTCGACTCAACTTTGAGGCGTGAAAATCGACTAAACCGACACAAAAAGCAGCCTCAGATTCTGAGGCGGATGCCCTGGGTGATGCGCCCCCTACTCTTTAAGCACCGCTGCTAGCCATGCAGGGTAGCCTTCAATCCATCAAGGGCACAATGGCTGCAGTGAACCACTGCCTGGACCACATGGCATCGCAACTAGAGAAACAGAACGAGAGTATGGGAGAAGTGGAACAACGTGTCTCTGCGACGGAAGATGGCCTAAGCGAGGTTACAAGCAAGACATTGAACTTGGAGAAAGTAATAACCCTCATTCAGGCCAAGAATGAGGACTTGGAGTTCCCCTTGGACTTGGAACAAGAGGGAAAAGGACTTTTGAGAGACTTTTTATTTTGCTAAGCAATCACCCAAGGGCTAGAAGGGTGCTAGCCTCCTGCTGGAGTCACAGGCACATCGGACTCCCCCACCAGCCTCCTGATTCCTCCCAGCGAGGATTTCTATCTGCAGGTGAGGCCCATGTGAGTTCCAGGGCCTCTAGTTCTACTACAGAGAAGAGAGTGCTGAAATTGTCGCTAACTCCCGTTTGCCAGCCGCCGCAGCTGAAGAGCGTAAGAAAAATCAACTCGCTGCTGCCGCCGAGCGCTCGAAAAACCAAAGATCATTGCATCACCTGCTTGTGGGCCCCAAATTGCTCGCTAACCTCGGAGATCATCGCATCACACGTTTGCGGGCTTTTTGAAGGCTTGCTAACCCCGGATCATCGCATCGAGATCATCGCATCACGACATCGCAGAGCGGGCGCTGAGGGTCCGCCATTTTCCTCGCAATGCACCCGGATCGTCGCTCCCACGCCGGGTGCCATTTTCTTTCATCGCAACAAGGTCGCACACGCAACAGGATCAGCGCATCATCCTCCCTTGCGGCAAGGATTCAACGCATCACTGGCCTAGCGTGAAGAAGTCTGACGCTCTGTCCCACACGCATCCGCAGACTGGCGCATCATCCTCCCTTGCGGCAAGGATTCAACGCATCGCCGGCCTGGCGTGGGGAAAATGATCGCTACAGCTCATTTGCGACGTTTTGCTTGTTTTGCTACAAAATCCAGGTACTTTGTAAGTGAAAGGGTCGCAGAGACCCCTGCTTTGAACTGAACCTCTATTTGAACACTTTGAACTCTTTTTCCAGCTTTTCAAGAGTACCCCCCTTTTTTCAGTATTGTGGCTTTTTAACATTATTGGTCTTGTGTTAAGTCTAGATATATAAAGATAATAATTTTTTATATCTACTTGTGTGGTGTCCCTTTGTAGTGTCCTTCACTGTGTTACTGTGTATGTTCATGAATGCTTTACACACTGCCTTTGAGATAAGCCTAGCTGCTTGTGCTACGTTACCACAGGGTTGAGCAGTGGTTATCAAAGGGTGTAGCCCCCTTACTCTGACTTAGGAAGAAGGGTCCCTACTTTGACTGTGGCCAGCCACTGCCAAGTAGAGGCCCCCATTTCTAACATTGGTGGCAGCGTTGGGATCAATACTTGCATTTGTGATCGCATACAGTAATTATAGTGTACACTACTAGTGAGTGCAGCCATAACACAACCACAGATATTCTTGAGGTTTTTGATTCTACTTTTGATTGATATCGCTAGTAATTTCTACAATGGGCAAGCCCAGATCCAATGCCTCGGAGGATCTCTCCTGGCAAGAAAAGAGAATAGATACCTACAATGCCAAGCAGCTCCAGTATTTTTGCAAGAGATTCACAGTCCCTATCACAGGCCTCACTAAGCGGGAGGAGTTTTACAAAGCACTGAAGGCATGGCTAGAAGCCAGGGATGCCCCTAAGAATGTGGGAGAGCCTGGGGAGGAGGGAGAGAATACAGGAGAGCAGCAGGAGGAAGTAGTAGATTTGGTAGGTAGTAAAGCGCTTTCCAGTCCGGGCACTAGTGTGCCCTCAAGGGGCCTGTCTCCAGAAGAGATGGAGGATAGGGAGAGAGATAGGCGGCATAATATGGAGATGGCTAAGCTCAAGATGGAGGGTCAGAGGGACCTAGAGAATAAGAAGTTAGAGGTTGAGATAATGAAGATGAAATTTGTACATGAGAGAGTATTGAGGTAGTTGGAGATTACGGCAAAGAGTGTAGAGAGCTCCCCCTCTTGTGGCAGCATACCTGTAGTGCATACTGAGAGTAGAGTGTATATACCCAAAGAAGTTATTAAGGATTTCCACAAAAGTGAAGACATTGGACAGTGTTTTGCAGCATACGAATCAGCCATGGTGTCCCACCGGGTCCCTGAGAAGGATTGGGGAGCGGGGTTGTGGGGGTGCTTTGTTAGTGAGGGGAGGGATAACTTGTTGGACCTGCCCCAGGAAAGTAGAATGGTTTATGCCCTCATGAAGGAAGCTTTGATGATCGCTATGGTTTCACCCCTGAGATGTATAGGTAGAGGTTTAGGACCTGCAAGAAATTAGAGGGTACCACCTGGGTTGAATATGTGTCTTTTTTGTGCCGAGCAATGGTGCGCTGGGTAAAAGGTAGCAAAGTAGAAACTTTTGAGCAACTGTATGATTTGATTGCATGGAAGCATTTATCTAGTAACTGTTTTCCTGAGCTATGCCAGCACCTGATTGCAGGCTAACTAACCCTAGGTAGCTTGCTGAGGAGGCGGACCGCTGGGTTTGCACCCGGGTTCGCAAGGGACCGATGGGAGACTTCGCCAAAGGTGGGCAGGGTCCCCAGCAGAGAAGTGTGGGGGGGCAGGGGTAAACCAAGGGAGTTTCCAAGAGGGCCCCAAAGTAATTTCCAAGGGAACCAAGCAGTGGTGTGCCAGCCTCACCAAGAACAGAGGTCAATGCCCCGACAGGTAGGCCTGTTCAAAGGGGAACCCTTACTTGCTATAAGTGTGGCCAAGTGGGCCACCGGTATTCTGATCCCCACTGTCCCCTGAAGGACCACCTTGCACCATCCTGTGCACCACCCCGCCAGCTTGCTAGTGTAGCCCTGGGGGAGGAAGAGATGGGTCCCCCATTAGGGTGGGACCCCGTAGAATTGACCCTTGTTTCATTAGGAGACTTTGAGATGGCCCCTAAACTAGCACTGCCTGAAAACACTAAGAAGTATAGGCAGTGGGTGACCATTAATGGCCATAGAGTGGAGGCTCTAAGGGACACAGGAGCCAGTATAACTGCTCTCAGCTCCCGGTTGGTGTCCAAAGAGCAGGTTGTCCCTCATGCATCCTACCCCGTAGTGTCAGCAGACAACTCAGAGAGCCAATGTGAGGTGGCTCAGGTTCCCTTTGAGTGGGGTGGCCTCAGGAACTCTTCAGGTAGCTGTGAGGCCCGCCATGCCTGTAGACTGTCTGTTGGGCAATGATTTAGAGAACTCCCCGTGTGCTACGGTGGAGAGGAGAGCTCACTTACAAATGTTAGGTCTGCCTGAGTGGGCGTGTGCTACCACTAGGTTCATGGCAGCCAAGGAGGGTGTTGAGAAGGATCTGGGACCTGAGAGTATGGCCCAGATCCCTGCCTTAGAGAGAAGGGGCAGGGGGCACGGAAAGCCAGCCCTCTTGGTCCCCACGGCCCAGAAGGGAGCAGACCCCGAGGGGGATGCCTTGGAGCCTACCAGGGAGCAGAGTGCCAACCTGAGGGACCTGCCTGAGCTGACCCATTGGGAGCAGGAAGGAGGCCCACCAGGGAAGAGTGTTGTGAGAAGCAAAGAGTTTTGCCCTTCTCTTGAGGGTATGCAGCAACAGGCTGCAGCCCAGGCAGCAAGTGACCAGTCTGGTTCACATCTGATTTATTGGGGGAACAGTCTCCTGTATAGCGAGCCTAAGGCTGCTGAGCTGGGGTCAGCCCGTGTGCTGGTGGTGCCCGCATGCTTCAGAGCCTTCCTACTGAGGTTGGTTCATGACATTCCATTGGCAGGACATCTGGGACAGACCAAGACCTTTGAAAGGCTGGCCACCAGGCCCGGACTGGCAATGCCGGGCACCGGGCAATCCCCCGGTCGGCTGGAGGGGGGTGGGGGCCGGTTTTCAAAAAGGGGGCCGGTTTTGTGGCTGGGGGCCGATTTTCAGTCTGCCCGTTACAGCCTGCGACGGACGGACTGAAAATCGGCCCCCAGCAGCGTCACGTCACTACTTAGAAGAAGCCACATCACCTGCACATCATTCATGAGACTCTCGATGCAGGCCTGCCTGCTGCCCCAGCCCCGGCCCCAGAGTAGTTACTAGCGCCGGCTCCGCCGCCAGCAAGCCTGATTGACCGGTGTGCGTGTGTGCACTGTCTGTATTAGCAAGTGTGCATTTTGTGCGGAAACGGAGCGAGGAGGAGGAGGTGTCTGTGCGCAGCGCGCAGTATTATGCCCTGTGACCCCTGTCTCCTCCTCTGTCGTGTCTGCGCGTGGGCCGTGGGCGGCGCACCTCTCTAGGGTGCGGCTGTGTCGCGCATGCGCATTGGGCAATAACTGCGCGTGAGTCTGATGAGAGGAGCAGAGGTGCGCACGGAAGGACTAGTTGAAGCGGCCCCTGCATAATTTTATTCCTACAGTGAGTGGCTGGCTACTGGGCTAGCGCCGCCGCCCCGACCCCCCTGTGTCTGCGACTGCCATAGTGCCACGGTACCACCCCGTGACCCCACCAACAGCAGTCAGCAGCAGGCCTGCCGCAATGCACATTTGACCATGGTGCCGTAAATCCAAATTGCAGAGGCCTCTGCACACCACCCAAAACGTTGCGCAGCATGGACACTCACTCCCATGGTGCAGGCCTACAGCATCTGCACCAGACACGACTCCAGCTCGGTATCGGCCACGCAGAGATGATCGGTGAGCAATGTATTGTGAGCGGCCCTTCACACGTCGTCCTCGCAAGGCTGCTCCAGCAGCGAGAAAGCCCAGGCCTGGCCCCCGAAACATCAGAAACAAGAAGTAGGCGACCAGCATCAAGCAATAGAGCAGGCAAGGGTTGGGCCATAGCACTGTTGGTAGCGTACTCCTCTGCACCCTGGGCTAGTACCCGCCGACGGTGCCAACGTTTCACAGCTGAGTAACAGGTATGAGTCTAGTATTGCAGCAAACATAGAGGGGTTCGGGTATTCTACATATTAGTCAGTGCTTGACTATTTGAGAGTCGTGTTTGTACAGCAGCTACACAAGTTACGTTTTGCTTGTAAACACTGGAGTAATTTAAACACCACTACCTGCAATCCGAAAGAGGCAAATGAAAGTGTCCTTCTTCAAGAGGCCAGTATATTGAGCGTTGTTAAGTTGTTACACCAAAATCCATTCTTTATAGAAATGCTGAAGGAAGTGCTATTTAAAAAATACGTTTTTATGATTATATGACTGGATACACCTAGGCCTTGCATGCTTTTTCGAAACCCCAGTGACTGAAATGACCTCAGTTCCCTTTCAATTTACTCTTCTTAATGCAGCTGCTATGTGAGAGCATGCGGATCCATTGTTCCTGTGTCTTCATCGCTTGATTTTGCTCGAAAGAAAGTGTCACTCATAGTCGTCTAATGTCACTCATATTTACACTGAAATTATGAAAATGTCACACAAAAGCAATCTGAAACCTTGGCAGCTATGAGTGAGGTGAGTAATGGTCAATCATTACAGGATTTCTGTGCAGGAGTAGAAACAGCAAAAGAAGAAGGCAGAAGATTTTTTTTTTTTTTTTAGAACTTTCGGAGAGGAAGGAGGAAATCTAATCTAGGACAGTAATTTGAGTATTAAGTATGCAAAATCCCTGAAGTCGTGTACGTGATGCACTTTGTCAAAAGCAGACTAGAAGTCTTGTAACTGTAGTGCATAGATGGCGAAAAAGGCTGATTCTGTCCCTTTTTTTTTTCTTGATGGCCTGTTGTTTAATGCTCTAAGGTCGGAATGGGTGAAATTTTAATTACGCCGCGTAATTTGCTTAATTTTGTGAATTTCACATTTTGCTTGTTAGCTGCAGTTCGTGAAATCATGCCATTATGCCATGTCATATCATGTTAATACAGGTCAATCGTAGCAAAATTGTAGCATGAGAGCGCAGGAACTACATGAGCAACCAGAACATGGGTGGCTTGTCATTCGCTCTACTTGTGTTTTTTTTAGCTATTTTATTTTTACTTATTTCACACTATTATATAGCGCTAAATGCCAGATTATCTTTTTGCACAAATAAGTATACTTTAAAGTTATTCTCCCAAAATGTATCATGTAAATATTGTACATCCATAATCCAAGAAAAGTATTTGCTGGGTTTGTTGAGAAATATGCTTGTTGGAGAATGTATGGAAGCTTGAAATTATTAGGATGATAAAGAACCATTGATTATTGCTCTGAAGGCACCAGAAATGGTGACGAGGATGTTCTTGAATAACCATGGTGGCCAGGTCTGCTAGAGAACACGTGGTTTGCTGGCTTTGGCAAGTTAAAAAAAAATGATAGAGTAGCATAATGGACGAGAGCATCAGCTTTTGGGCAGGGTACAGTTCCTTGGTGGGTCCAGAGATGGGAAGTGCGCCGGCCAACTTGCTACTGATGTTCCCAGTTCTTGGGTTTGGATACACAGAGTTCTGATAGGGCTTCAGCGTGATCTTGCAAGTAAGGGGTTCCTAAAGCAGTGCATTCTGGATTACCCACTTTTCTAAAGTGTGTTCGATAGGTATAACATATGTATTTGTGAAGCCATGTTCACCCAGAAGGGTATCTTGGTGCTCAATAACAGATGTTTATTGTTACCCATCTCAATGGTACTCATATTACTGACCTTAGAAGGATGAGTGGACCTGCTGAAATTCGAACCTTTGACTATGAGGTCAAGCACAGGCCCCTACTGTGGACGTATGAGTCCACAAAGCCACCAGAACCGGATAAGCTACTTTGGAAATGCAATATGAGTAATGGAGTCTTTTTGCATTCTTGATTTTAGTCACAACGCTATCAGAAGTACACATGGGTTTGCAAAGAGGACAACTATAATCCCAACACACCGTTCACACATGATACCAATAATGAGAACTAATACTCGATAACGGCTCAAAGTTATCTGATACTTTGGGCAGGGATATTCACGGTGAGTGACCTTTTTTTCTGCCCCGGGCCGAGATTCACTTCAGAGTATTCCCATTCCCAAAGAGGCACCAGTCCAAGAAACAGCGCATTTACTCTCAGGTCGTCAATGCAGCAATAACGTTAAAATAAAAAAACACTCTTTGTGTTAGGCTGTTTGTTCTGTGCGCTTTGCTTTTAACATCTCAGAGCTTGCGGATATTTTCGATTACTCCGAAAGTGAAAGTCCATGCTTTGTCACCTTTCACCCTCACCAGTCATGAAAGGCCTAGCTGCTTGGATTCTGGATTTTACAGCCACTGCAGTAGATGCGAAACCCACTGAGCTGCCAGTTTAACATTCCTACACCACAAAACCTTTGGTACAGAGCAAAGCTCGTCTCTTTTTAAACTCGAGGGTCCAAGAGGGACTTGTGCAGAACAAAAGCCATGCGGCTGGCTCGAGTGAGGCCTCACCCACTGCTAAGTCGGGAAAATGTGCTTCCGGGTGAAGGTAAAGTTTCATCACATTTCTCGGTCACATTATGCATATTTCGACCAAAGCCGCGAATCTCCATTTGACATCAGGTGGCCTCCTCGCCAAATAAATCGACATATGTAGGTGTCTAAATTCCATTTTCTCTGAATTCTATTTCTAAGCAGCCTACATGTATACTAGTCAGGTTTATCATGAATGTCAAGGCTTCGTCTCATAGTTGTGATTTATATGATGCAGTGTATTTTTAGGTTAGGCAGAGGCATTTTTAGCTGTCTTGCAAAGCTTCTACCATCGATATTCAGGTTGAATAGGCCAGCCCCCCTCAGCCACTGGTTGATCACTCCACATTACATAACTGTCATTCATGATTCTGCAACCACCATCACAACACGTGTGCTGACAACCAACAGCATGGGTGAGTTGTAAATGGACCTAGGTGCCTTCTTGTTCGCCACTTTCTATGGATGGTGGTGGTTACGCCCTGGACATGCCAACTCACCCCACACAAATGTTCACAAGTCACATGACAAGTCACATCCTGGAGGTGAATGCTTTTAGAAAAGTCAGCAATCCACTATCATAAACTTGTTAAAAGGAACCATTTACCAATTTTTAAAATTACTTAGCTGTCTACAGTGAATGTACTAGCTAGGTATTCTCTTAGTAAGCCCATCGTATCTCAGAAATAAAGCGGTGGTTACCTCTCTAACTTCCAGAGTTACAGAGTTAGTGCATGCACTGTGGAAAGCATGTTTTGAAAACAAACGTTGTGTGGCTCTATTCCTTTCCTGCATGGCACAGAACACATTCATGATATGGGCCGCTGCTGGCCATTATGATGCCATTACTGTGGTTGCTGTGGTTGTGGTTTGTTTGTTTTGGTCTCCTCCCCCATTGCAAGCCGTGCTCGCGCCCACCTACTTGCTCTCCACACCTGGGCTCTGGCTTCAGCACATCTTGATTTGCATCTTGCTTCACAGCTTCAGCCTCTATCCCAGAGTTCAATGGAGCATACGGAGTCACTGATTTAATTTTCAGAGTGTGCCTCCCAGAGTTCTGCTTAAGACTATTTCTTGAACCCGAGGTTGGTCCTTGGATGTGCTCCCCTACTGTTGAACATGGTGTACTCGAGAGGGTCTCCCTACTGAGTCACTGTCACCACCCATGGCTTAGCGCTGTCTCTTGGTGGAATCCAGCCCCATGTCTGTCCAGAACAAAACTTGTATTTCCCACCTACACCAGTGTTGCTTTATAAAACAGTATAATCTAGAATTGATTCCCAAAAAGGCTAGCATCTACATTCAGCACATACAATTCAATGAGACATATTTCCTCGCCGCCTAGCATCCCAGTAGATATCTCCCCTTTGTGTCTACCTTACCCTCTCTCATCAGCAGCGAAACTAGGGCAGCCACATCATGTAAGTACACCATATGCTTAACTAGTGACAGCCCCAACATGCACTAAATGTTCCCAATCTTTGCACACTTTATCTATTTCCGCTAGAGGTATGTTCTTCTCTTGTAACACAGGGATTACGATTCCTTTTGTTTTCTGGTAATAGTGCACCCTTGTGCCTTTTTGTGTAGCTAGCTATTCGTACCCTTGACATTATGTGTAACTGTCTTCCACGTATCCCGCTATTGCCACTGACCTGATCTCTACTTTCCATCTCCCTTGGCCAAACATGATGCCCCCACATGATATCCACACCTGTTATAATCACCCTGGACCTTTCTTTGCCCACAACTCCTGGCATCCTCTAAACCTAGCGATACAAAAGGGGATGATGGACAGAGCGTTTGAGCAAATCAAACACTCACCCCAGTCAACTGATCTGGGTTTAATCCATCACCATTCTTTAGCCCACTCAGCCACCCCATTTCAGACATGGCTATATGCAAATCAGTCTGACCCTGTGCCTCATGAGAACAGTCCAGCCCGAACTGCCAAGCCATGTCTTCCATGGACCGGAAACAAGCATCCTAGGCCAGGCTATCTTGAATCCAGTGGCCAAGTGAGCAAGGGACTCACGTCTGAGCATACCCTGCCACACTTAGGGCGAACAAAGCGATACAAAAGGGGATGATGGACGGAGCGTTTGAGCAAATCAAACATTCACCCCCAGTCAACTGATCTGGGTTTAATCCATCACCATTCTTTAGCCCACTCAGCCACCCCATTTCAGACATGGCTATATGCAAATCAGTCTGACCCTGTGCCTCATGGGAACAGTCCAGCCCGAACTGCCAAGCCATGTCTTCCATGGACCGGAAACAAGCATCCTTTGGTTTTTCTCTATCCTCTAAACCTAACCACAAAAAAACGCCCCCTTACAGACACACAGACAACCAACGACGGCCTATTCTACAACTCGGATGCAACTTGTAACAGCATGTCAACAATAGTGCATAGAAAGTAGTCCCATTGTGAGCAATCCCCTAATAAAGACCCCATGAACTTTATGTTTGTATGCACCTTACTCTTTCCAGCACTAGGGTACATATGACTGGGTGAGTAACCTGATGTTGTTTAAGGTCATCATCTACTCTTTACTGTGCTTTGAAGGTTGATACAATTTGAATATGTGATGAAAATGTGCTGTAAAATTCACCATTTTGGTCTGTCGTTTTCCCAAAATTTCTTGGGGGGAGAACCCCCCCAAATCCCCATAGTTATCGTCGGGCTCGCTCGCTGCGCTCACTCGCTACGCGCCGGACGGGGGCTGCCTTGCTACGTGCCGGATGGGGGCTGGTCTGACAAAATTTGCCAGGGCTGCTTTCAGTTCCCAGTCCGGCCCTGCTGGCCACCCACTTTTATTGGCCCCAGATGTGCAAGAGTTCAGACACTCATTGCAGGACATGTGAGACTTTCCAGACAAGTGGGAAGAGTGGGGGGAAGATCAAGGCCCCACTCCAGCCAATGTCAGTTGTTAGTTCCCCATTCGAGCGAGTGGGCATTGACATTGTGAGGCCTCTGGATCCCAGGACAGCCATGGGCAACAGGTTTATCCTGGTCCTGGTGGACCATGCCACCCGGTACCCTGAAGCCATCCCACTCAGGACGGGGACGGCCCCCGTGGTGGGATGTGCACTGATGGGGATTTTCTCCTGCGTGGGGTTCCCCAGAGAGGTGGTGTCTGACAGGGGGACCAATTTCATCTCCCAGTACATGAAGTCTCTGTGGAAGGAGTGTGGGATAACTTATAAGTTCACTACTCCTTACCACCCCCAAGGAAATGGTCTGGTTGAAAGGTTCAACCGGACCTTGAAGGGCATGATTATTGGCCTAGAAGAGCCCCTGAGGCGTAAGTGGGACGTCCTCTTGCCATTCTTGTTGTGTGCCTACCGTGAGCTGCCACAGATGTCCTTAGGGTTCAGGCCCTTTGAACTGCTCTATGGCTATCCTGTAAGAGGGCCTCTGAGTCTGGTCAAGGAAGGCTGGGAGCAATCTCCCAGGAAACCTCCCCAAGATGTATTCAACTACATCTTGGCCTTCCGGAACCAGACTCAGCGTTTCAGAAAAATTGCTGAGGCAAATCTGGAAGCCAGCCAGGAGGAAATGAAACGCTTTCACGACCAGAACACCACTCTGGTCGAGTTTCAACCTGGTCAGAAGGTTTGGGTACTGGCCCCAGTGGAGCCTGGTGCGCTCCAAGATAAGTGGACCGGTCCCTTTGAGGTGGTGGAGCGCAAAAGTCCAGTTACCTACTTGGCGGACTTTCAGTCTCCCAGGAACCCCTTGCGGGTATTGCATGTGAACCGCCTGAAGCCCCACTTTGCGAGGTCTGTAGTGGGCATGCTTCTTGCCACAGATGCTAGAATGGAGGAGGAGAGTGAGACTCTTCCTGACCTCCTTTGTGCAGGAGAGAAGGATGGGTCAGTGGAGGGTGTGGTCCTCTCCACCACACTGACCCCTGAGCAGCAGAGAGTTTGTCACCAGCTGTTGGGGCAATTTTCTGATTTGTTTTCCCTGGTGCCGGGTGTCACTGAATGGTGCGTCCATGATGTGGACACCGGAGACAGTCCTCCTGTCAAGCACAAGGCTTACAGAGTGACGGACTGGGTCAGGGCCTACATTAAGGAGGAGGTCTCCAAAATGTTTGCCCTAGGGGTGATTGAGTCCTCTAGCAGCCCATGGTCCAGCCCCGTAGTCTTTGTACCAAAAGCTGCTGCGCCTGGCGCCACCCCTGAATTCAGAATCTGTGTAAACTACCGAGGTCTCAATTCGGTCACGAAGACCGATGCACATCCCATCCCCAGAACTGAGGAGCTCATAGATCGGTTGGGGGATGCCCGGTACCTCAGTAGTTTGATCTAACGTCTGGGTACTGGCAGATCGCCTTAACTGATGGGGCCAAGGAGATGTCAGCATTCTTCACACCAGATGGGCACTACCAGTTCCGTGTGATGCCCTTTGGAATGAAGAAAGACCCTGCCACCTTTCAGAGGTTGGTCAACCAGGTGTTGGTTGGGCTGGAGGATTTCAGTGCCGCCTACCTGGATGACATTGCAGTGTTTAGATCCTCCTGGGAGGACCAATTGTGCCACCTCTGGGAAGTGTTGATGGCACTGCACAGAGCAGGCCTCACAATCAAGGCCAGTAAGTGCCAGATTTAGCAGGGTTCTGTGGTGTATTTGGGACACCAGGTTGGGAGGTTGGGACACCAGGTTGGGAGTGGCCAGGTGGCACCCCTACAGCCTAAGATTGAAACCATCCTGGCATGGGAGTCCCCCAGGACCCAGATCCAGGTGAGAGCCTTCCTAGGTCTCACAGGTTATTACAGGAGGTTTGTCAATGGGTGCGGCAACTTTGTTGCCCCCTTGACTGAGCTGACTTCAAGAAGCAGCCAAAGATTGTGAAATGGACTGACACCTGTCAGAAAGCTTTTGATGCCCTCAAGACTGCCATGTGTACAGCACCCGTCCTCCACCCGTATATATACATATATTTACTTAAATACATTTTAACTATAATCTTTATTTAATTTATAAACATTATTAATTATATAAAACTAAAATAAAAACATATACAAATAATTAAATTTATAATTTTGCTGAGGAATTTTTTGTCCAGACAAATGCTTCAGAGCATGGGGTGGGGGCTGTTCTGTCACAGATCAATGAGGAGGGACTAGATCAACCTGTAGCCTTCATCAGTAGGAGGTTACTTCTCCGGGAACAGAGGTGGAGTGTAATTGAGCGTGAGGCATTTGCTGTGGTCTGGGCACTGAAGAAGCTGAGACCATGCCTTTGTGGGACTCACTTCCGGGTTCAGACAGACCACAGGCCCCTCAGATGGCTGATGCAGATGAGGGGTGAAAATCCCAAATTGTTGGAATGGTTCATTTCCCTACAGGGTATAGATTTCACGTTGGAACACCGCCCTGGTACAGAACACGCAAATGCTGATGGTCTGTCCAGATTTTTACGCCTTAGTGAAGAGAACCCCCAAGGAGATGGGTAGTTCTCACCACATTCCAGCTGGGGGGACAATTGTTAGACCTGGCACCATTGACGTGGGTCTCCCTTCCATTTTTCGCTGTTGTCTCCTCTGTTTTTGCTGGTATTAGATGCTCTGGGAGCTGTGCCACTGCCATTCAGTGCCAAAGCGCAAATGCTCCCTGTGTAAATATGACTGTGAATTGGTATATCCCTGATTGGCTTATTTGGTTTACCTGTTAGTCCTGAGTAGTGTGGCCTGTGTGTGCCCAGGGCTGGTAACCCAAATGCTGCTGGTGGGCCAGCAGTGCTGGTTTGCGCCACCCACAGAAGCAGCTTGTAAAGTGTTCCTCAGACCTGCCACTGCAGTGTCTGCATGCAGTCCAGAACTGCCATCTTGGCTGTGAAGTGCCCACACTTCTAAGCCCCTGTACCTTCCCTGAGTCACCCCTATGGTAGGTGCATTGTGTGTGTAAGGTAGGACATGGCTTGATATGTGTAGCATGTCCTGGTAGTGAATCACCCTCCATTTTGTTTTTCACTGCTGCAAGGCTACCTGTTCTCCATAGGCTAGAATCGGCAGACTGGCTATTACATCTTATAGTCCTATCTGACTCAGGGAACACAGTAGAAATTCGAGTTTAGTATGCCAGAACTCAGAATGATAAAATACATCTTTTAGTGAAATTGGTTTTAACATTCTGTGTTTGAAAATACCACTTTTAGAAAGTAGGTATTTTCTTGCCTAAGCCTTCCAGTGTGCTCTGCTGTTATGTGTATTGGCTGTCTGGGTTTAGTGGGCCAAGGCAGGCTGAGTCAGACCTGGGCTGATTAGAGAGATCTGCATTGAGTACTGGGGAGGGGTAGCTCCTTGACCTGAATAGGGCTGTGCCTGGCAAGGTGAATGCTGGCTCCACCTCCTACTGTGTGTCTGATGGCAGACCCCCTCTTTCTGAAAGGAAGGTTGCAGCCTGGTAAACAAAGTGCTCCAGGCCTAAGCAGAACTCGTTCTGGCAGGGTTCAGTGACTAGAGACTTTTGAGAACAAAGACTTTTGGGGTATAAACATCTGTGCCCAAACCCCTGATTTTTGTATTGCTCCTGGATGTCAAGAGGAACCTCTTTCCGTGTTACTAAAGGAATCTGCAGGAGAGGGCTGTCCTTGTGTGCTGTTTCTTGGATTGTCCTGCAGTAGAGTCCCTTGGACTTGGAAGAAGAGGGAAAAGGACTTTTGAGAGACGTTTTATTTTGCCAAGCAATCACCCAACGGCTAGAAGAGAGCTAGCCTCCTGATGGAGTCACAGACCCATCTGACTCCTCCACCAGCCTCCTGATTCCTCCCAGTGAGGATTTGTATCTGCAGGTGAGGCCCCTGAGAGTTCCAGGGCCTCTAGTTCTACTACAGAGAAGAGAGTGCTGAAATCGTTGCTAACGTCCGTTTGCAAGCCACCGCAGCTGAAGAGCGTAAGAAAAATCATCGTGCTGCTGCCGCGGAGCGCTCGCAAACCAAAGATCATCGCATCGCCTGCTTGTGGGCCCCAAAGTGCTTGCTAACCTCGGAGATCATCGCGTCGCACGTTTGCAGGCTTTTCGAAGACTCGCTAGCCCCGGATCATCGCATCGAGATCATCACATCACGATATCGCAGAGCGGGAGCTGTGCATCTGCCATTTTCCTCCCATCGCACCCGGATCGTCACTCCCTCGCGGGGTGCCATATTCTTTCATCGCAACAAGGTCGCACACACAACAGGATCAGCACATCATCCTCCCTTGCAGCAAGGATTCAATGCATCGCTTGCCTAGCGTGAAGAAGTCTGTCGTTCTGTCCCGCATGCACCCGCAGACCGCGCATCATCCTCCCTTGCGGAAAGGATTCAACGCATCGCCGGCCTAGCGTGGGGAAAATCATCGCTACAGCTCGTTTACGTCATTTTGCTTGGTTTGCTACGAAATCCAGATACTTTGTAAGTAAAAGGGTCGCAGAGACCCCTGCTTTGAACTGAACCCCTATTTGAACACTTTGAACTCTTTTTCCAGCTTTTCAAGAGTACCCCCCTTTTTTCAGTATTGTGGCTTTTTACCGTTATTGGTCTTGTGTTAAGTCTATTTATAAAGATACTTATTTTTTATACCTACTTGTGTGGTGTCCCTTTGTAGTTTCCTTCACTGTGTTACTGTGTATGGGAATCAAGTTAAAATATCGATATCAAAAATATCGATGAAAAAAATATCGATGTAAAAATATCAATAACAAAAATATCGCCTCCCTATACTTATAAAGGTAAGTACAGTAATATCGACTCAAAAATATCGATGTAAAAAATATAGATGTAAAAAATATCGACTTTAAAAAATAACATAACTTAAATTAAATTAATTAAATATTATTATTATTATTAATAACAAATTACATTAATTTTAATATATATTTTAACTAATTATAACAAATAAAATAAATGTAATTAATATAAACACAAAAAGTGTACATATACATATATTTACTTAAATACATTTTATTAACTATTATCTTTATTTAATTTATAAACGTTATTAATTATATAAAACTAAAATAAAAACATATACAAATAATTAAAAATAAATACAAATATTTAATATATTCTATATTTAATTAGCAAATTAAACTATTAAAAAAAAATATTACATTCATTTAATAACAAAATAAAACCATTAACAGTTAAAACATTAGATAGCGGGAGGATAAAAATAAAAATTACTATTCCCACTCCTGTGATTGCAACAGTAGGGAAAGCGCTGGATAGCGTAGGGGTAAAAATTACAATTCCCACTCCAGTGAGTGCAATAGTAGGGAAAACGCTGGATAGCGTATAGGTAAAATTTACTATTCTCACTCCAGAGAGTGCAACAGTAGGGAAAGCACTGGATAGCGTAGGGGTATAACTTATATTGCCACTCCAATGAGTGCAACAGTAGGGAAAGCGCTGGAGAGCGTAGGGGTAAAAATTACCATTCCCACTCCAGTAAGTGCAACAGTAGGGAAAGCGCTGGATAGCGTAGGGGTAACATTTACTATTCCCACTCCAGAGAGTGCAACAGTAGGGAAAGCGCAGGATAGCGTAGGGGTACACATTACTATCCCCACTCCAGTGAGTGCAACAGTAGGGAAAGAGCTGGATAGCGAGCGGAGGGGTAAAATTTGCTATTCTCACTCCAGTGAGTGCAACAGTAGAGAAAGCACTGGATAGCGTAGGGGTAAAATTTACTATTCCCACTCCAATGAGTGCAACAGTAGGGAAAGCGCAGGACAGCGGAGGGGTAAACATTACTATTCCCACTCCAGTGAGTGCAACAGTAGGGAAAGTGCAGGGTACCAAAACAATAAAAAATAAAAATATCAACATTTTCAATAAATTTAATTTCTAATTTTAACATAATTAATATATAAATATAAATATATTATTATTAACAAAGATAAAGAAAATAATTATTTAGCCCTATACAATCCACAACAAATACCTAAAATTAATCACACAATTACATTTAATATTTACTAATTAATTAATGACAATTAATTTATTATTATTAATTAATGAATCAATTAATTACTTACCAGCTTTTACACCATTTACACATATAAACACCTCAACACACACCTAAAATTTATTACACATTTACAATTAATAATTACCAATTAATAATTTAGAATTAATTTTTTAATATTTATCACTTAAACAATTAATGACTTACCAGCTTTCACACCATTTACACAAATATACACCACAACACACACCTAAAATTAATTACACAGTTACAATTAATAATGACCAATTAATTATTTAAAATAATTTTTTTATCATTTATTAATTAAACAATTAATAAATTATAAGGCTTATGTGGATGAATTGGCCCCTGGTTGCTGGAGGTGTACGCGGAAGCATACGAAAAGGGAACACTCTCGCCCTCCCTTAAAGAGGCTTTATTGGTGACACTCCTGAAGCCCGTTTGTCGTGCCCGACAAGCAGGGCACTAGGACCCAAGGGGTCAAGTGACCAGGAGCTGGACACCGGACACCACATCTGGTCGTGGGGGCGGAGGGCAGAGAGCCACGAGCAGGGCAAGGGAGTGGACGCATACTGTGAAGCTGCAGCAACGATAATAAATACAGCGTTCTCACAATACCTGATTGTCGAGTGTTTTCCTTGGCAGGCTTTGGAGACAGATACCACAACTGGCGACGAGGGTCATCACGAATCGACGTGTCTGGCAACACCAAAAGCATCGGAACACCAGGAGCCCACCCTGGATCGCATCGCGACAAGAAAAGAAGAATAGTGGCCTGCAAATGGAAAGTGGCGATTGATCTGACCAGAAATCGCCAAATTATGGTAAGAGCTGGACGCGAGCGCGCAAAAGTTGAAAGTGACTGAAATTGGCGCGAGCTCTCGCGAGAGTCTTGGCGGCCATTTTGGAATCAGGCGAGCTCGATCAATCAGCGCGCGAGAAAAGCGGGCGGCCATTTTGAAGCCAGGCGGAAAGCCGATTGGTCTAGAAGTCTCATGAGAACTGGGCAGCCATTTTGAGGTCAGGCATATGAGGCAATAGGAGGGCGAGAAAATCCGGCGGCCATTTTGAGGTCAGGCGAAGGAGGAAAAAGACAATAGAAAGCCAATTTTAAGGAAAAAACACTCAGAAAGTGACAAAAAAAAGCACAAAACAGAAGAGGAAAGAAAAACAAAAAGTCAGAAAGAGCTCAAATAAAGAAAAATGAAGGAAAGAATAAATAAAAAAGCCAGAAAGAGCGCAAATAAAGCAAAGACGTACTAAAAGAAATAAATAAAAGAAATACCAGACAAAGAGCAAACAAAGACAAACAAAGAGAAAGAAGTCAAGGGAAGAAGTGCCAGAAAGAGCACAAAGAAGAAACACAAGAAAAGAGAAATGGCCAAGCCAAGACAAAGTGCACAATACCGCAGACCACTCCCATTGAATGTATCGGAACCGCAAGTGGGAATAAGATGGGAGCGGTGGATCATGAGATTCAAAAGATATATGGAAGCAACAGTCGTAGTAGAAGAAAAGAAATTAGGCCTGTTCCTAAACCTAGTGGGTGAGGAAGTCAATGAGCTATTAGTGACTTTGCCGGCAAGCGAGACATCAACATACAAGAAACTCATCAAGTGTCTGACAACCAAATTTGATCCCCAAAGAAATGTCGATTTTGAAAGATACACTTTCACCATAGCTTTCTAACAAACTGATGAGTCACTGGATGATTTCGCAACGCGGCTAAGGAAGCTAGTAACACACTGTGAGTTCGACAAATACGACAACGAACAGGCAATCTGTCTAAGAATCATTGAAGGGTGTCGTGACACAGAATTCCGCACAAGGATACTAAAAGAACCGACATCCTTAGAGAAACATTCTAACACTAGCGAGAGCAGAAGCAAGGGTGAAGATGTATGCGAAACAAATGGAGAGACGTGTCGAGCAGGCACATCGCATCACAGACAGCGGCCGCGCTGGCAGCTGGAAGAAGGGGCAGAACAACCGCCCAGCCAAGAAACAACAAGAGTCGCAATGCTACAAATGTGGACTGGAGTTCCCACACAGGGGTGCATGTCCAGCATTTGGTCAGATTTGCAGAAAATGCAACCGCAGCAATCACTTCGCCAGTGTGTGCCAAGGAGCGCAATTCAGAAGCGAAAGAGGGCGGCCCACTAGGCCACGGACAAAAACAAACGGGCATGTAAGACACATTGAAACAACGACCAGAAGCTCATCGCTGGAGTCAGGAGATGAAGAAGAAGAAGAAAAGGTAGAACGACTGTACCTCATGTCCACGAACGACGATAAAACAGAAGAAAGAATATGCATGGTGGACAAGAAAACAATCAAAAAGACTGAGTCTGTGATGATAGACATAGGGCCACACAGAGCCAGGTTCATATCCGACAGCGGTGCCACATGCAACATAATGTGCGCATCAGTGTACGAGAAGATGGAAAGAAAGCCAATTTTGCAACCATCGAGAGTAGAAGTGTTCACATGGGGCTCGAAGAAGCCAGTAACAAACCTGGGAAAGTTTACAGACAACCTGACATACAAGGACCAGACGATCACAGAAGAAATTCATGTACTAAGAGGAGACATTCCAGCGCCGTGCCTGCAAAGTAACGTCACAGCACAGATAATGGGTTTGCTCAAAATGACATGCAGCATGTCGGAAAAGGGAAGCATCTTAAAAGAGTATCCACGACTGCTAGAGGGACTGGGAAAGCTAAAGGGGCGACAAATTATGGTCCACATCGACGAAACAATAAAACCTGTAGCTCAACATCACCGGCGAGTGCCGATACACCTGCAACCACAAGTTGAGGAGGAAATTGAGTCACTACTGAAACAGGACATCATAGAGCCAGCACAAGGGCCGACACCATGGGTGTCACCGATAGTGGCCGTACCGAAGAAGAACACATCAAAGATCAGGATTTGTGTCGACATGAGGATACCAAATACAGCTATTGAAAGAGAACGACACCCTGGGCCTCACCTTGATGACATGATCAGCTGCCTCACAGGAACGAGAAGATTCTCCAAGTTAGATCTGTGCAAAGGGTATCATCAGCTAGAACTAGACCCACAGTCCCAATATATAACGACATTCTCCACGCACCTTGGCCTATTCCGGTACAAACATCTGAGCTTTGGGATATCATCAGCAGCCGAGATATTCCAAGAGACGATCAGACAAGTAATAAGACCAGTGAAAAACAGTTTAAATTACAGCGACGACTTCCTGGTTTTTGGCAAGTCAGACGAGGAGCATGACAAGGCGCTAAGAGAAGTATACTCCCAACTGGAGGAGGCCGGACTGACACTAAATGAATCAAAGTGTGAATTGGGACGAGACGAAATGGTGTTCTTTGGGCACATCTTCTCAAAAAGGGGCATGCGACCGGATCGCAGCAAGGTAGAAACTCTGGAAAAAACTAAACAACCAAGCGACATGGCAGAAGTGAGGTCATTCCTTGGCCTCGCCAGCTACTGTGCGAGATACATCAAAGATTTTGCAACAGTAAGCGCGCCACTGAGAGAGCTGAAAAAGCAAGGATAAATCTTTGCATGGACAAAAGAATGCAGCGAGGCGTTTGAAGAAATAAGGGAGTCGGTGACGGCAGTCGATCATCTGGCGTATTTTGACCCACTGTTGTGCACAGAACTGACAGTAGATGCAAGCCCAGTAGGATTGGACGCAATATTGGCCCAGCACAGACCAGGAAAAGAGTCACCACGATGCATAGTGGCTTATGGAAGCAAAAGCTTGTCGGACATTGAGAGAGCATACTCTCAACCAGAAAAAGAAAGTCTGGCTGTTGTGTGGGCATGCGAGCATTATCACATGTTCGTATACGGAAAGCCGTTCACAATAGTAACAGACCACCAAGCGCTAATAACAATCTATGGGAATCCAAGTGCCAAGATACCACCAAGGATAGAAAGATGGGGAATCAGGCTGATTGACTACAATTTCAAAATAATACATAAGCCTGGAAAAGAACACAACCCAGCTGACTATATGTCCCGGCATCCTCTGCCACACAAGGCTGAGACCACGACAATGGCGGAGGAATATCTCAACTTTATCCTGAGACACAACACGCCCGCCTCCATAACAATGCCAGAGCTGGAACAAGAGACGAAGCGAGACCAAACTATGCAGGTAATTCGGAAGGCAACGAGACAACAAAGGTGGAGGCACATAAATAACAACAGCACTCTGGACCATGGAGTAATCAAAGAGGAGCTACTAGCATTCAAGAAAATTAGTGAAGAACTGTCCGAGACTGAAAATGGAATCCTGATGAGAGGGACAAGGATCGTGATGCCCCGGACGCTGAGGAAACGAACAATAGAACTGGCACACGAGTCACATCGAGGAATGGTGGCGACCAAGAAAATGCTGAGAGAAAAGGTATGGTTCCCGGGACTAGACAAGATGGTGGAAGACGTTGTCATGCAGTGCCACATCTGCCAAGTGACGGGCCCGCCACCAAAGCCAGAGCCGCTGCACATGTCTGAACTACCAAAGGCGGTGTGGACAGAATTGGCGGCCGACTTCTATGGACCACTGGAGACAGGAAGCTATCTACTTGTCATCATAGACGAGTTTTCACGAATTCCAATAGTAAGACAAGTGACCTCCACATCTGCCAGTGCCACTCTACCGATAATGGATGAAATATTTGCAGCATGGGGTTCACCGGAAACATTAAAACTGACAATGGGCCGCCATTCTCGGGAGAAGAATTCCGAAGGTTCATGGAATACCTTGGGATCAGGCACCTGAAGATAACACCTCTGTGGCCTCAAGGTAACGGGATGGCGGAGCGGTTCATGGGGACCATAAAGAAAGCAGTCCAAAGAGCCAAACTGACACAAATATCAACAGGACAGGCACTATGTCAAGTGCTGAGGGATTACAGAAACACCCCTCACAGCTCCACGGGCCGGTGCCCGGCGGAACGAGTTCTAGGAAGATCAAGCAAGACCAGGCTACCACAAGTAGAAACAAAAATGAGTGCAGACAGAGTTGATATCGCTGTCAAAGATGGAGAGGCGAAAGACAGGATGAAAGCATATGCTGATCGCCCGAGACATGCCTTTGATCCAAAAATAAAAGAAGGAGGCACCGTAGTGGTGCGGCAGAGACAACAAAGAAAGTCTGACAGCACATTCTCCAAAGAACCACTGACTGTGACTAGTGTGAAAGGGCCAATGATAACAGCATCGGCAGGACAATACCGAATAACGAGAAACAGCTCACACTTCAAGGAATTGAAGATGGAAAAGGAAGAAGTACCGACAGAAGCAATGACAAACGAAACTGAAGAAACTGATGGACAACGAAGAGGTGACGAACAGCAAAGTGGAAGTGAAACAAGACCAAGAAGAATGTGCAAGAAGCCTCAGAGACTAATTGAAGAGATGTAAAGAGACTCTTTCTCTCTCTCTCTCTCTCTCTCTCTCTCTCTCTCTCTTTCTCTATATATATCGCTCTTCCAACCACCTATCTACAATTAGTGCATTCAGCACTCACCAATGGAGGCTAATAGCACGCCTCATGAAAAACATTATCTGTAACAAAGGGGGAGATGTCGTGGCCCGACAAGCAGGGCACTAGGACCCAAGGGGTCAAGTGACCAGGAGCTGGACACCGGACACCACATCCGGTCGTGGGGGCGGAGGGCAGAGAGCCATGAGCAGGGCAAGGGAGTGGACGCATACTGTGAAGCTGCAGCAACGATAATAAATACAGCGTTCTCACAATACCTGATTGTCGAGTGTTTTCCTTGGCGGGGTTTGGAGACAGATACCACACCGTTAAGGCTGCCAATCAGTGCGACTCCTATAGACCTTTATCTATTATCAATATAGATGCCAAGATGCTAGCCAAAATGATAGCCATCAGACTCCAGCCACTAGTTCCCCTGCTGGTCCTACCGGATCAATCAGGGTTTGTGACAGCTAGATCTACAGCGCACAATTTACGTACAGTGTTTGCTACATTGCATTATTTTGACCCGGCATGTCAGGCGGTTGCCGTGTTATTAGATGCAGCGAAGGCCTTTGATTCCCTTTAGTGGGACTATATGTTTACTATTTTCACTAGAATGGGCATCCCTCCGTTTTTTTTGCAATGGATAAAAGTGTTGTACTCTGAGCCACTGGCACGGGTGCGCGTTAATGGCTGGGTGACCTCCACTTTCTCTATAGAGTGGGGCACACGCCAGGGCTGCCCCTTTTCCCTAATGCTTTTTGCACTTCCATTGGAGCGGTTAGCATGTAAACTTCGCCAGGGGCTTGCGGCACCACCACTGCGCTTTCTGCAGCGACCATTAGTAGTGTCCTTAAACGCTGACGATATGCTGTTGCATGTGAGGAAGCCTACCCCCTTCCTGCCGGAGCTCCTTCGTGAATATGTCGGATTTGAGAGGTATTCTAGACTGGGGATTAATTGGGCGAAGTCTGTCGTTTTCCCTTTCACAGCTGGGACCTTAGAAGTGGAGATGGACTTCCCATTGGCGTGGACTCAGGAACCTGTGAATTACCCAGGGATATGGTTGCACAGAGACCCAGATAGGGTGATTTCTGAGAACTATGGCCGAGTGATCACCCAGATTATTGAACAGATTGGGAGGTGGACTTGCCTGCCTCTTTCGCTTGCCGATCGAATACCTGTGATAAAGATGTCTATTTTACCTAAATTATTATATCGCTTTGTAAATGTCCCGATTAGAATAAACATTGCACTATTCCGTACGCTTCAGTCTGCATTGCTCACATTCGTATGGGGAGGTAAAAAACCCAGATGTAGTTAGGATACGTTGGTGCAACCTTTTGACCGTGGAGACTTCGAGGCGCCAGACTAACGGCTCTATTATCTTTGCGAACAGGCGCAATTTGCGCATTATTGGTTCTTTCCGCAGCGCTTTCAACCCCATACTGCAATAGAGGCTGATGCTGTTCTTCCATTTCCACTGCAGGCGGTAACCCTTTCCGGGGGGAGGGGCAGGCCTAGAAACTAAATAAATCCTGTACTGCTTGGGCTTGGGGGGCGTTGGCTAAGAGGTCCAGGCTTCCCGTACTGTATGCTCCCGTACTGTATGCTCCCTCGCTGCCACTGGCTGCACATCCGGATATTTCAGCTGCCGGGGAGAAACTTGCGTTGTGTGAGTTGGCGACTGCTGGAATTACTACTTTCGGAGACTTGTATAAACAAGGGCAGTTCGTACATTGCGAGATATACAGGGAGATCGGCGGCACAACTTTATGTTGGGGTTTATATATGTCCGGGTGCAGCAAGCGAGTTGGGATATTTACCAGACCTTCCTGGTTGAACCTGTGCCGATGCGAGCATTGCAGGCGGTTCTAGCGGGGTCAGAGACAAAGGGCCTTATTACCAGGTTATATAGTGCTTCACAAAGGGAAAATGAGCCTGGAGAACACCCCTCCTACGTAAAATGGACTGCGGCACTGGGATCTGCATTAACGATAGAGCAGTGGCAATCCTGCTGTGCACTCACTGGGCACCTCACATCTAATTGCAATCTCCGTATGATTCATTTTAAGTTCCTTCACCAATTGTATTACACTCCATTACAACTTTGTAAGTTTGGGCGGCGGTAGGACGCTATCTGTGTGAGGTGTGGGCAGGCAGATGCTGGTTTCCTGCATCTGGGATGGGCCTGTTCAAGAGTGTTTGGGTTTTGGACGGGGGTTGTGAAGGTGATGGCTGAAATGGTTATGGAACCTGTGCGTTGTACCCCAGATGTGTGACTCCTAGGAAGTGTTCAGAGTCTTAAGCCTTGTAATTGGAGGATTGTTGCAGTATCAACTCTGTTAGCCAAGAGGTTGGTGGCACTGAACTGGGGAGAAAAAACTACCACTGTGAAAAAATGGATTTGTGACCTTTTGTATTGCAGGGAACCGTTAGAGGCCTACGCTGAAGAGCTTCCAGAATCCTCACTGCCTAAAGATTATGGGGCCCCGCTCACAGTTTACCTGCTCAGTCACCCTGATTTATAATTTATAATTGAATACATGCTGCTATGTGCTAGATCTGGGACTGCCTGTTGATGCACCTGTACTCTTCGACATGGTTATTTAGCTCAATATGCTATATCGTAGCGACTATGTGATGTTCTTGTGCTGATAAATTTCTGTTATGATGTATATGCCATGCCTGGGTGGGTTGGGGGGTGGTTGAAGTGGGGCTACGTGCGGGCACTGGATGCTGAACACGCCCCCGGTGGGGCTGTACACAGACTCGACGATCCTCAGCTGCAATGGACTCGGACATGGGGCGGGCAGATTTCCACAAGAAGCCATACACGATGGAGGTTCTCCAAGCCACCAGGAAGACCAGGAGGACAGTGCCTGACCACTTTTTCTCAATGCCTGTTCCTTCCCGAATGTCCTCTTGGCAGTTGCACATTATCGTAATCCATTATCAAGGAGGAGATCCACCTCACATGCTCAGTGAACTTTAGACTTGTTTCTTTAGGTTTAGTTATGGGGATTTTTTGCATGAAAGATGCTTCTGGGGGAAGTGTGGGGTAGTGGGAGTTGGGGGTATGGGGTTGTTGCTTTCTGTTTTCTTTCTGTAATGTAGCACACACACACCAAAACTCACACTTACTACTTACCTAAAAGGCCCACCGCCACGTTCCCAGCTCCCCAAGGTGCCCCCTGCCGATTCTTCAGAGCTGTGCTCCATTCAACACCACTCTTTATCTCTTGACCCCACTTCACCATAGAATGATACTGCAAATCATGTCCTGGAATGTGAATGGCCTCCTTGACCATATAAAACAAGCATTTACAATGCAATGGTTTTGCCTTTGTTAAAGTTAGAGCTATTGGCATTGCTCTTGACATTATTTTTATTTATGTGTTTTTTTTAAAACATAAATAAATGGCATTGTCATTTACAATGCCAATAGCTTAATCGCTCGCAAATGCATGACCTCTTGCATTTTACACCCACACAGAGCCACACACGCAAAGCCACCCACACACACATAGAGTCACCCACACAATCTGCACTCTGAATCTGCACTCTGCACTCTGAATCTGCACTCTGCACTCTGAATCTGCACTCTCAATCTGCACTCTCAATCTGCACTCTCAATCTGCACTCTGCACTCTCAATCTGCACTCTGCACTCTCAATCTGCACTCTGCACTCTCAATCTGCACTCTGAATCTGCACTCTGCACTCTGAATCTGCACTCTCAATCTGCACTCTGAATCTGCACTCTCAATCTGCACTCTCAATCTGCACTCTGCACTCTCAATCTGCACTCTGAATCTGCACTCTGCACTCTGAATCTGCACTCTGAATCTGCACTCTGAATCTGCACTCTCAATCTGCACTCTGAATCTGCACTCTCAATCTGCACTCTCAATCTGAACTCTCAATCTGCACTCTCAATCTGCACTCTGCACTCTCAATCTGCACTCTGCACTCTCAATCTGCACTCTGCACTCTCAATCTGCACTCTCTGCACTCTCAATCTGCACTCTGCACTCTGAATCTGCACTCTGAATCTGCACTCTGAATCTGCACTCTGAACGGGACGGCCCCGGCAAACACGGGACGCCTGCTCACCCTGATTATACACCATACCAGGCCCCGTTTCTGGGCACCTCGGTGGCAATTGACCAGTTGTGATATTTATGGTACGCACTCCTGGATGAAGATCAAGGTATAGATGTCTTAGTAGGAGGCACTGCTGCTTAGGGCGGCGATAATTTGACTATCACTATGCCAAGAGCCAGGACGTCACTTACAGAGCATGGCGTCCTGCGTAACATCAGGCCCATTCTGAAGTTCTTTGACTGCCGCACTCGCCAACTAATCGTCCAGGCGACCATCCTTTCCAGACTGGACTATGCCAGCTCCCTTTTATTGGGGGCTAATCTAGCTGAAATTACTAGATTGCAAAGAGTTCAGAATGCGGCTGCCAGGGCTCTGGTTGGTCTCCCGCGCCATTCCTCGGTATCTGGAACCTTGAAGAAATTGCACTGGCTCCCGGTGGGCAAAAGGGTCCAGTTCAAAGCATTGTGCCTCGCTTTCAAAATCCTTAAAACCTCATCCCCCCCAATGCTTCGCCCACTTCTGTCAGAGTACATCCCCAGGAGATCGCTCCGGTCAGAGGGGCAGCATCTTGCGATTATCCCCCGCATCAGACTGGCCAGAATGGGCGGCCGCTCTTTCAGCTTCCTAGCGGCCAAGTTATGGAATAGCCTTCCTGAGGCTATCCGTGGGATACAAGATCTCCTAGCCTTCAGAAAGGCTGTCAAAACACACCTCTTTCAATAATAGCTTCATCCTTAGCGTCTCCACCTCACTGTAAACTGTCCTTCTGCAGCGCCGGGACGCCCCTTCGCTGGGGCAGCCGTGCGCTATACAAGTCACCATAGCATAGCATAGCATAGCATAGCATAGCATGGCTTCCACTCGCCTCCCTTGATTTAAAGATGCGTACGAGTGCCTGTAGTCTGGGTACCACTTGCGCAACGCCCCATGCTCAGTGAAGGTCACCGTGTGCGGATGTCAAACGTCTGCCATTCAGGTTCAGAGAGGCAGATATTTTCCCGCAGACGTGCTTGCGCTCAGGAAAGGGAGTATATATGTGTGGCACCGACAGTAACCTGGAAGTGAGGGCAGATGAAACCCCCATCCCCGCCGCTCTTCCAGGGGCTCCCAGAGGAGGTGCAGGCTGCGTGATTAATAATATTTTAGCGTGGCTGTCCTCTCGGGTTGGGTTTTTTGACGCACAAGCTGTTAAATCACTCTGGAGGTGGAAGGCCCTGACATGTCTCCGGTTACGAAAACAAGCCCCGAAAATGAATGAAATTATTTCTGTGCGAGGGAAGAGCTTACGCACTGTCCACAGAGGTCACACCGCAGAATTGGGTGGGAATTAAGCGTCCCCAGATGTGCCTCGTGCTCCTCTTCGTGCCGGAGTTCAGCATAGCTGGAATATTTGGTGTCTTCTGCTGCAGCAACAGCTCTGAAGAGCCAGCAACAATTTGCAGTCTGCCCTGGCTGGATGGACTGGCCCCTGGGATAGGGTGGGGACCACATTAAGGTTGACGGGCAGTCATAGGAAGTGACTGTAAGAACCTACTAAATCCATGTTTTAGGGAACTGTGTTTTTCCATCCAGAATACATCTTCGAGCTCCCCATGATTTTATAAAAATCCATGTGATTACATGTGATAGCCTGACGGGGTGTCTGAAATCTATACTGTGGAATTAAACACACCATTACGCAGCTTGTAAACTGTGCCAACACGTCGCCAGTAGTTCATTCTAAATCAGATTCGAGGCCAGCTTTAAAGTGTTGAATGTGCGGTAATACGCAGGTGGAATCCTGCTTTCCTGTACTGAACCCCAGCTGTGGAGTAAATAAACACCCACTCTTAATTTCTGCTTTATTCTATGTGGGAGACTATAATCACCTTATAAAGGCTTGCACAATATTTTCAGCAGGCGTGAGATGACATAATAAGAAGGTAATGTAGCAGAGTTGCTCCGTTTGCCAAAGAGATCGGTGCTGTTGTGTTTACACATACTGTGGCAGGGTTTGTAAAGATACCTACTTCAGCACTGACTGTGCAGAGTTTCTTAACATTTCCCTGCACAGAGCGGTGTTTGTAAAGTTCTCTCCTCTGCAGCCTAATGCAGTGTCTGCAAGTTGTCTGTGCAGCACTGAAAGTGCGGCGTTTGTAAAAGGAACCCCGAACACTGCTGTGTTTGTGAAGTAGTTTGCGCAGCCCTGCACAGTGCAGTGACACCCTGCGGCGGTCCCCTCCGGCACCTGTGTACAGCGCACTGTTTGTAAAGACACCCACGGAGCCCCGTAGACGTGAGTGGAAAGTTCCTTCCACAGCCCTGCTCGCGGCAGTGTTTGCAGTGCACCCATGCCAACCCGCACGTGGCAGCAAGCACTTCAAGTTATACATGGCATTTCCTGGTCGGCAGGGGCGCTGCCTCTGCCCCCAGAGCTGGCACCATTGGCTGGAGACAACTCTGCACACACGGAGTTTGCAACACTCGGATAGATACAGGAGAGGATGGGGTCCTACGTAACCCCAAGACACGGGAAGGGTGGGTTGGGGCAGGAACAGTGTTCATAGAATAAAAAGGTGACATATCCAGCAGTGAGGCGTGAGATCCTCGTGTGTGGGGCGCTATGCGGGGGGGGGGGCTCAACTCCGCGCTTTTGTTATCCTGACTGTTGTTTTCCTTGGCGCACTTTCCCCTGGAAAACATCCAGCATACCTTATCCACGAGTCCCTGCTGAGGAAACACCCTACCCGACCGACAAGTCTTCCTTTAACTCTGGATATTTGTATTTTTAGGTATCAAAACCTAGCCTCGCCGGGAGCCAACGTTCACTAACCTTTCCCTGTCACTTCCTCTTAAATAGCGGATATATTTCCCAGACAAAAAAAGTGTTTAACAGTCCCACGAGCTTCCAAGGCGATTAGCGTGCATTAAACGTGGCGCTCCAGCCGGAAGAAAGGAATGTTATCAAAATATTTCTCTTTTTGAGACGAAGGTGTACTTGCATATAATCTTCTAAAGGCAGGGGTTTGCAGGAGGGCAGTAAAACAATTCCTTGACAGAACGAATATTTCTAGAATTATTGAGAGAGGCATTAATATGTGTATCCGGACACCAAAGGTGTATATGAAACTGTATTTGTGTTCCACAAAAATAGATATATCTATAGGGGTGGGGCTCTGAAATATGGACGTGTCGAGTTCAGAAATGTGTACTTCCTTGAAATGTAAATTTATATATAATATTCCATTTCTGTCAGTGAAACTGAAAAAATACATCGTCGATTTTTCCCAATAATTAATAACATCGATGCGTGCCTCTGTTTGAACGTGCTCTCTACCGACGGGGAAATAAAAGGCGTGCACCTTTTATTCATCTCTCCCTTCGATTGTGTGCCGTGGGCTCCCCGTGGGTGCTGCAGGTGGTGGCAAGGTTTGTGTCCCTAGGAAACACACGGATTTAGGAGTCTTATCTGTCAAACGGGCCATGTTATATATACAAATTAAAACGTCATGGATTTGTTGGAATTCATTGGAAACGAACGGTCACTGTTTTATGGTTGGTGCCCTTTTGAGACGCACGGTTTTTGAACAAAATTCTGTCAGATGTGTATGCATTATTTTCATTAATTATCAACATCTGACGTGTGTTTGAACAGATTTTATTACTTTGAAGTTTACCACATGCGGTCGTTTTCGGTGTGGCCTGTTTTGGCATGTGTGGAATGTTCGTGTGAATTTAAGGTACTGCTCCTCTCAATAAATGTGCTGTATTGTTTTAAACAGAAATGGAACATTTTTGCCGTATCCTCACACGTAGTAATAACAGGCTACAAAGAGCGCGACATTTCTCACACGTCGGCAAGCCCGTGGCTGTTGTAATCATGCAAGGTGGGCTTTGGAACCGGGTTGTAGTCTCGGCGTCGGCTCGCCACCCTGTTATTCTGGGCAAATCTCTTTAACTCCCCCTACCCAAAAACAAACGGCAAACTGATTGCGTCCTTGTGTAATTTAACCGGTGCTCCTCCAAAGATTTCTAATGTTTTTGAGGCGAGTTAATGCTATATAAAACTGCCAGAAAAAAACACTGGTTGCTTTCTGCGTTTTCAACTCCTCTAAGTCGATTTTGCTCCCGGGAGCAGACTGAGCTGGCCACCAAACGGCACTTTTCGAACAAGATTTTCAGGGCCGTCGGAGCTCGGAAACACGAGAGGGACGGGGGGAGGGGGGCGGGAGAGGACACGGACGGCAGGAGACACCGGAGCAGGAAGGCGGGTGCCGGCAATGCCGGACCAGATTCGGGGGCGTTCCCGGCTTTCGGCTGACGTCGCGTGACGTCGGCAAAAGCCAAAGAATCTCGGGAACGCCCCCGAATCTGGTCCGGCATTGACGGACAGGCCCCTCGTCCAATGGCTAGGCTCCATTTATGGAGCCAGCCAATGAATGACGAGGGCCGACCCAAAGCCACACTACAGTTCTCATCAGGATTTCGCCTGCGCGAAAAAGATGCGCAGAGCGCATCTTTTCGCCAGGCAAAACCTAAAAACGGCTATCCTACAATATGCTAAGCGACTCCAACCTCAGATTATGATGCTCCAGGAGACATGTGCTGGGGTCCCACTGCCCCTTCCTTAAACTCTATGGGTATGATTGGGTGTATTATGCTGGGATCGTCCGTGGCTATAAAGGTGGCAATCGTCCTCCACAGGTCTCTACTCCATCAGTTACTAACACACTCAGTGACCCCATGGGTGAGTATGTGGGGATGGGGGCTTCCTTGAGGGCGGAGCCTACAACTTCCTTAACCTCTTCGATGCTGATGACGGAGGGGTTCCGTCATCAGCATCGGTTGGGCTGTGCTGATGACGGAACCGCTCCGTCATCAGTACAGCCCTCGGGGGGAGCGCTGTCGCTCCCCCCCTGGGGCTCCGATCGTGTTTGTTTTTGGGGGGTTGGCAGCAGAAGACTTCACGCTGCTCCCCCCGCCCCCCCCGCACTTCCTGGTGACGTCAGCACGCTGTCGCGCACGCCGACATCATCAGGAAGTGCCAGACGCGCTGGAAGCCATTTGCTTCCAGCGCGTCGAGCAGGTAGGTCTGTTTCCTGCTCTCCGGTGGGGTGGGGGGGCCATTACTTGGTGCCTTGAGGCATCAGGGGGGAGGAAACACTGTTTCCTCTCCCCTGATGTCCCAATGCAGGGCATTCCTGGTTCAGGATCGCGCACAGCGTCGCGATCCTGCACCAGTAATGCCCCACTAGACACCAGGGATGTTTTTTTTCAGAAAAGGAAGCGACCCCTTGGGCAAGGGTCGCTTCCTAGGGCCATAATTTTGTTGTTCAGACTTTTCTGCCCCCCCTGGGTCGAGATCGCTCGTTTTAGCGAGCGATCTCTACCCAGGGGGGGTCAGAAAAGCCCACTAGACACCAGGGATTATTTTTTTTGATAAAAGGAAGCGACCCCTTGGGAAAGGGTCGCTTCCTGGGGCATTTTTTATTTGTTTAGACTTTTCTGCCCCCCCTGGGGGCAGATCAACCGTTTTATTCGGGAATCTGGACCCAGGGGGGGCAGGAAAGCCCACTAGACACCAGGGATTGTGTTTTTATTCGTAAAGGAAGCGACCCCTTGGGCAAGGGTCGCTTTCAGGGCCATCAACATGTAGTGTAGACTTTTCTGCCCCCCCTGGGGGCAGATCGCCCATGTTAGCGCATGATCTGGACCCAGGGGGGGCAGAAAAGCCCACTAGACACCAGGGATTTATTTATAAATGTAAAGGAAGCGACCCCTTGGGGAAGGGTCGCTTCCTAGTGGCCCATATTTTTTTTTAGACTTGTCTGCCCCCCTGGGGGCAGATCAGCGGTTTTTTGGGCCACATCTGGACCCAGGGGGGGGTAGAAAAGCCCACTAGACACCAGGGATTTTAGTATATTTATAAAGGAAGCGACCCCTTGGGCAAGGGTCGCTTCCAGGGGGCATTATAAATATTGTAGACTATCCTGTCCCCCCCCGGGGGGCGGAGTGGCTGTTTTTTTTTTACAGTTTCTGGTCCCAGGGGGGGGGGGGGTATAGAAAATCCCACTATACTGTTTTTTATAGGGAGCGACCCCTTGGCCAAGGGTTGCTTCCTTGGGCCCATTTGTTTTCAGTATGTTCTGCCGTGTCTTTATTTGGCCTCTCTGCCCTCTGTAGGGTTGCTTCCAGGGGGCCCACGTTTATAATGATTCATTATCTTCCCCCCTTGGGGACAGACACCCCATTTGTGACATAGCCTGTTGTAATGTGTGTTGTTTTTGTTTCTTCTAATGTGTATTGTTTTTTTTCTCTTTAGATTGTTGCAGTGTGCGGTTCTGTTACTGGTGGTTCTGTTGTTCTGCTGTTTCTGTAGTTGCATGTGTTTGGTAAGAGACCTTTTTTTTATTCAATTGTAATGTAATTGTTTATTTTGCAAAGTGTGTAGTAATACGAGTATGTTTGGTTTCTGTTTGTTGTGATTGTAAAACATGTTTTGCATTTGTTTTTGATGTGTCCTTCTGTAAATGTAAGTTTTTTTTCTTCTTTCTAGTGGGATATCGTTGCCTATTTGCTGTGTCTTTGCAGAGTAGGTGCTGGAAGGTGTAGTTGTGTCTTGTAAGTGAATTGTATATTTTTTCTAAATATAGTTTTTTGTGAAAAAGTCTTACATTTTTTATCTTACTTTGCGCAGTGTTGGGGTTGTTGAGTTGTTTGTGCAGACTCCTTTATTTGTAAGGATAATGGCTAGCCGCCGGATTACTGCTCAGCAAGTTGTTGGAATGCTTTTTGATTCTTCCTCTGACCATGGTCCAGAGTCTGACTCTGATTCTGAGCCAGAGGTGGGAGGTGAAGATTCAGGTAGTGAGTTTTCTCTACACATGGCTTCATCTGATGATGAAGACACTTTGAGTGCTGATGAAGTTACTGTTGGTGTGGATGATGTGCCTGTGGTTGAGGAGGACATGGCTGTGCTTGTGGTTGGGGAGGACATTGCTGTGCCTGTGGTTGCGGAGGACATTGCTGTGCCAATAGTGCAGCAAAAGACATCTGGGCTGCAGCCTGGGGCTGCTAGACTTCCAGTTGGTGTAGTGAGACAAGAGGCAGCTGGGCGGCAGCCTGCGGCTGCAAGACTTGACGATGAAAGTTCTGACCTCTGGGTTGCACCATGCATGGTGCAGCCGGCATTGCCTGAATTTACTGGTGTTCCAGAGTGTAGGGTGAACACTGAAAACTTTTTGCCTATTGTTTTTTTCAAGTTTTTTATGGATGATGTGTTTTTGGCAGAGATTGTAGAGCAGACTAATTTGTATGCTGAAATTTTTTTGAGGGTGAACAGTGCCAGCCTTAAGCCCCACGCTAGAGCTACCCGGTGGACTCCCACAAATTTGGAGGAGATGAAAAAGTTTTTGGGTTTAGCTTTTTTGATGGGCTTGCTTAGGAAACCATCAATGGCTTCATATTGGTCTACTAGTCCCTTGATGGCAACAGCTATATTTCCGGCAGTCATGAGTCGTGATAGGTATTTGCTTCTGCTGCGGATGATGCATTTTGTTGACAATAGTCTTGCTTTGCCACGAGATCACCCTGATTGTGACCGTCTTTTCAAGATTCGGCCTGTCATTGATCATTTGGTTGATCGATTTTCTGAGATCTTTTATCCTGGGAAAGAAATTGCAGTGGATGAGTCTTTGCTGTTGTTCAAGGGCCGCTTGGTATTTCGGCAATACATTCCTAGTAAGAGGGCACGCTATGGAATCAAACTGTATATGCTGTGTGACAGTGAGACTGGATATGTCTCTAATTTCAGGGTGTACACTGGTAAGGAATCCAGGATTAACCCCCCTGGTTGTCCGTCGACTTTTGGAGTGACTGAGAAAATTGTGTGGGAACTTGGTCGTGGATTGTTTAACAAAGGCCATCATTTGTATGTCGATAACTTCTACACTGGTGTGCGGTTGTTCAGGGAATTGGCCAAAGTGGACACTGTTGCTTGTGGCACAATCCGCTCAAACCGTAAAGGTTTCCCAAAAGAACTTGTTTGTCGAAAGCTTGCTCGGGGACAGTGCAGTGCATTGCGTTGTGAGGAGCTTCTAGCTGTGAAGTTTTCAGACAGGAGAGATGTCTACATGTTGACTACAATACATGATGAAAGCACTGAACCGGTGACTGTTTGGGGTCAGGTTGCAGAAGTGCGCAAACCTATGTGCATACTGCACTTCAATAAGTACATGGGTGGTGTTGACAGAGTAGATCAGAGGTTGGAACCGTATGCTGCTCTTCGTAAGGCTTACATTTGGTACAAGAAGTTGGCTATCCATCATTTCCATTTGGCATGCTTTAATGCTTTTATTGTGTTCCAGAAATCTTGTCCCCAGTCAAAGATGACTTTTGTAAAGTTTCAGGAGTCTGTAATAGGCAGCCTTGTTTTAGTGGAACAGGCAAGTGTTCCTAGAGTTGGAGTGGTGGAGGATGTTGCCAGATTGAAAGATCGCCGATTTCCTGATATAATTCCTCCTACAACCTCAAAAGACTTTCCCAGTCGGAGATGTAGAGTCTGTTGGCGAAGAGGTTTGCGGAAGGAGGTTCGCATGTACTGCCCCGACTGCCCTTCAAACCCCGGGCTGTGTGTACCTGCTTGTTTTAGATTGTACCACACACAAAAGAATTTTTGGGAGTATCAATGAGTGGTAAAGTGAACTGGTTGGTCTTTATTCTGTAAAACTTATTGTTCAGTTTCAAAGTTTGTATTTGTGTAGTCTTTTTAGATTTAGTTGTCGAGTTAGTAGATTTGTATCAATTTGCAATTTGTTTTTGTTTCTCTTTTATTTAAAAAAAACCTAAAGTATGATGTTGGTTTGCGTGTAGTGTCCATTGTCTGACTGTGTGCATGGTTTGGCACTTGGCTACCGGTGTCTGTGGACTGGTGCTTGTCTGGCGGTG